>NC_091696.1:10945000-13445000 GCF_041296265.1 Equus caballus
TGGGTTTCCACTGAAATTCCCCTGCCTCTGATTGTTTAAACCAGACCCTTAATCTTATTTTAACATACTTAAAATGTTCAAAAAACCCGGAAGAATTGTTTTGTA
This sequence comes from Equus caballus, assembly GCF_041296265.1. Lineage (NCBI taxonomy): Eukaryota > Metazoa > Chordata > Mammalia > Perissodactyla > Equidae > Equus > Equus caballus. The sequence goes on from NC_091696.1 coordinate 10,945,106, forward strand.
TAAGTAGCAAGTGAATGTAGTTTAAACACTCAAGCAATTCTCGTATCTAATTGGAAACAGGTGGAATTCTTGGAATCCTGTGTTTGAATCTTATTCTCGCAAAGCAGAGAGACACTTCTTCCTTATGGCCGTTCATTCTGTTGAAGCTGTTTGAAGAGGGGCCCTGTGACCTCTCACTGTGCCCCGCTCCTGTTTACCTGGACGTTCCAGTCATGCTGGGCATTTTAGGGACCGGACGCCTGCATGTTCCGCGTGGGTACCCGAGAGAACTGTGCATGCAGATCGTGGGGTGAAAAAGGAACTTTCGTGGCATAATTAGGCAAGCGATTTAATATCTGTATTATGTAACTTTTATAGCAAAGAAGTTGCGAATTCCTTTGTGATTTCTGATTGAATAAATATTTGTTGCCATAAGCGTTTGGGGTACATTTTATTATACCCTGATAATGACTTAGAATTCAAAGAAACGGCTTTCCCCAAAAGTTCTTCATTTAGAGATTTAAGCTTAAATAACAACCAAAATAAATTGGTTAGGAGGGTATTTCAGTCACATATTAACGGTGGGGCCCTCTGAATTGTCTAAATCATTTTTCCTATTCTAGTTTTCAAAGCCGGCTGATAGCTTCAGTTTTGCTGTATGTTTAAGAACCAACTTTTGGTTGGTGTTGATTCTGTCGGAGAGGACGACTACGATTTGTATTGAGCTCTTGGTCCTGGCACAGTTTTGGATTTGCTTTTCAGCTGTCTTCTGAGAAAGCTGGTGGAGGAGAGTGGTCTTCGGCTGCACAGGAGGTGATCTGGGACTGAGGGGGGACCTGCGGTGTCACCCTCATTTGCGCCATACCTGAAGCAGCTTTGAAGCTGGACAAATGCACCTGGGCTGTGACTTAAAGAGTTTTAAAAAGTGCTTGTGCTCCCCTGTTCACGTAAGATGACACAGTTAGAAAACATAACGAGGGCGAACACCTCTTTCTGAAAGGCATCGGATTTGTTGCAAAACCCGTCAAGAACCTCTCCTTCGAAAAGTAGATGACTCTCTAATAAAAATAATTCTAATTCTTGCTGTAATTAGATTCCAGTAGGACGATGTTAGTGCACAGAATGAATGTGGTCGATTTCTTCATTTGAGTCTGAAGGCTTTCCTTTACTGCAGGAGGCCCGGGCGGTCGGCGGAATTTTGGTGTTTATTAGAGCCCTGGGCTATGGGCAGCCCAGGAAGTTCCTTGGACGGGATTGGTACAGATTCCTACTCAGAAGACACCCTCTTCCCCCCATCCCATCCCTGAAGTTGTTCCTCAGGAATACCAGCAGACAGGTGACTAGAAAGGAATGGAGTCAGGAGTGTTGGTTCCTTCCAAGGATTTACCTAACGCTGCAGAGCCGCTGGAAGGATAGCCAGGTAGGAGATGCACACGAAACTCACTAGGTTCTGCTTTCTTTCATTAAAGCATTTGTGGAAACAAGTTAGGAATACCAACCAGGTGGCCCATGGCTTTATAAAATATGAGAGGCCGCTAGGTCTTGCCTATGGCCCACTCAGCTGACAGTTGAGATCCTAGATGCTTTTGACTCTGTGATTTACGATGTTAATGTCGGAAGAAATCAGCAGAGCTCTCTCTCAGGCTGGCTCTTAGTACCGCCCTGAGTGTACCAGCGTGGTGGCCTCTTTCCTTAAAGACATCTTTCTATGGGGCCGTGTTTATTCAATAAGTAAAAGCACTTAATGTTTTTTAAAAAGTTATGTATGTCTGTGAGTTGTTCCGAGTTTGGTTAAGGGAAAAACAAATTGACAAATTAGCTCTTTCTTAAGTGAACATTGCAAAATTGTGAGAAATAGAATGCCATTCTTGCTGTCATTAAAATTTTCTTTGGGTGTTGACAGCTTTTTGCTAAATGTAGGATGTTCAGATCCTGTCCACCCAGCTGTAAAAAAAAAAAAAAAACCCAAAACAACAACCCTCTCCAAAGCTTCTTCCCAGTTTCCCCCAAAAGCAAGATAGTCTTTCTCAGATTGGATCTTTCCCCCTTAAAAATCGTTAGTATTTTATTTTCTAACATAGTTTTATGTTTTTAAGACCAAAAATCTGAATCTGAACTCACTTTAGGCCCTTTGCTTCTTCACTTGTTACTTGGGACCTATGAGGGTCTGCCCTCCTGTTTTTAGGGAAGAAGTAGCTATTTAGATCAAAATAATTTGATTAAAGCTAGTAAATGACACCAGCGGTAAATCCTTGTCGTGAAGAGCCTGAAGCTGCAAATCAGAGCAGGGCTGGGGGGCTGTTGGTACAGGAAGGGCCACCCTCTGCTGGGGCGCTGCCAGCCCTGGCGCCTGCTGTCGCCACTGCCTGCCATTTCTTGCCCCTCTTCTGAGCTCCTGCTCTGCCAAGCCTGTCCCCCCACTTTGTTGTGACAACTGTTTTTTTAAAAGTATTTGTGGAGCGCCATTATTTTGAGATTCTTGGAAGAAAGATACTATGTAAATGAAAATTAAAAATAAATTTCTTGCTGGAGGGAGTTGTACATTTAATTTTTTGATTAGGTTTGGAAAAGACTTTTTTTTCCCCTTACCCTGAAAATAGGAACATTCTGTTGCTCCTGTCACCATTTTTGCTTCTTTCTGAAAGGTGTGGCAGACAATGGTGAAACACGTTCTTTATTGTCTACTTTTCACCTTGGTAGCTGACCTGCAGCTTGAACTCATGCACAGTGAGTTATTTCTGTGTCACATTGTTCTGCTCTGCCCTCACCAACCGTGTAGACAGCAACTGCCCGTAGAACACACGTCTTTTAAAGGGCAAAGATTTTGAGTTGCCAGCATGCAGAAATCACAGCTAAAATTATAAGTAGACCCGGAGTTCAGATTCCATCTTCTCTTGGTGTTCACGCAGCAGAGATGTTTATAAGTCTTAGAATTTTAAAACAGAAAACTGTGAGCACAGGAATGTTCATGTAAACCACTGTAGAAACATTAATTTACTGGAATTGCTTCATTTCAGCTGTACCTCAGCTCCTCGCTTACATAACATCTTGTGTTGTCACAGCGTTCAGCCAAGTAGGAGACAAGGTCAGGTTGGGAGTCTTGCTCTGCTCCATAGGCATGTGGGGGACCCGGGAGCCAGGCAGGAAGCCCAGGCTGCCTCAAGGCTCCCATTCCAGTCACCTGGTTCCCATGGACCCCACAGTTGCTGAAGAGCACAGAGGACCCCTGCGGTGGCGGAACCTGGGGAGCACTCACCTGGGAGAAGCCTCGCCTGGAGCAGGCCGTCCCGGGGGACACTCAGTGATCCCTCTTCTCCCCCACCTGCCCCTCAGCCCCGGCACCCCAATTTGTCAGCACTGACGTGGGATAGGCAGAGCAAGGCGACTGCCAGTTATGGTTGGACGTCATGGTCGGGCGTCCGAAGTGGTTTGCGATAGTTTTACGTTGCTTGGTGTTGGTATGTAATTATGCTGTCATTTTAAAACACGCCGATACTTTATTAAATCTTTCGTGTGTGTATGCAGTTAGTTTTGGGGGCTGCCCGTTGTGTGTGAGAGCCAAATCTTTCTAACACACACAAGCTGAGTTGTAGCCTTTACTTGTTTCACAATCGTCCGTTTGAAACAGGTTGCAGTCCGTTATAGATGTGGCTACCAGATTCGTCTTCCCAAACCATTGATTTTAAAATGTCGTTCCTCTCCTCCAACACCCACAGTGGCTCACTTTGGCACAGAATGGAGACCGCGTTCCTTAGCCCGGCAGGCAGCATTCCTTATGGTTGTGTCTACCTTACCTAAACCTTTTGCCCCACTTAGAAGCATCCCAGATTCGGGCTCAGTTTGGGAGACTCCCTCATCCTCCCTCTGCGTGTCTTGAGTGTGGAGCCTCATTTCATGCACTCCTTCATTTCACCAATGCCGTGGGAGCCCCGTGCACCAGGCCCTGGCATGCAGGGTGGGGTAGCTGTGGTTCCCACCCTGGGGGAGTGGGCAGCCTTCCGTGGGCAGAGCTGGACGGGGCGGCTGGGCTTCAGCTGTGATAGAGCTGTGTGTGTGAGATGCTGGGTGGAGGGGCAGGGAAGCCCCACCGGGGGAGGGAAAGCTTGAGCTAGTTCTGTGCGCCTGGGGAGACGTGGAAGAGAGCGTCTTCCAGCACAACAGTTGGGGGCTGGCTGGTGGTCTCCGAGGCGTCCCCTCTGAGCCCTGGCTTCCCTCTTTGGTGTTTCCGATGGACCCCACTGAGCACCCACCGCACCCTGGCCGTCCTTCCCACTCGTGCTTTTGTTCTCCACCTAGTGATGTTGTGCACCTGCTGTTTCTCCCCACCCTCTGCTGTAGCACCCACAATTCTTGGCACCCAGGATGTCCTCCGGTGTGAGAACTGTGGGCCTCTTTGAAGGGAGCAGTCCCGTGTATTCTGACTTAGGACTCATTCAGCTCATTAACTGAAGAGTGCCAACGGAATTCTTTTAAGGATTGTGGAAGACAGGTGGGCTATTTAAACATGGCTGGATTTGGAAAGCTACTGATAGGTGCGCGCCGACAGAACACGTATTTCTTCGTTATTCCCATTAAATTCCTTCTTTGCAAAGTGACATACACATTGGTTAAAATATACATAATTGTCTTTGTGGCACATAAAATGTAAAAAATTCCCGTTTTTAAAAATAGAAGGGGGCAGACAATTCTTTGACAGAGATTTATTCTCTGGCTCTGCTCACAGCCCAAATGGGAAGAAACTTCCCCATGTGAACAGGGAAAGTGGGTATCGTAATGATCAGGACCAAACCAGCGCAGGGGAAAGCGAGTTGCAAGAAACCCGACTGTTTGGGTGTCAGCCCTGGAGAGATGTTCCCTGCGTGCTCAGCCCCGGAAGCTGCCCCGGGGGTCTGGTGTGCGGCTGAGCCAAGGCTCCCGGCCAGCCCCCTTTCAGAGCTGTGGCCTTCAAAGCCTGTGAGCTTTCTCTGCTTCTTCATTTACAAAGAAAGTACCTAGGGTATTTTTGTGGTGATGACGTCACTGTCTGGCTGCAGAATCATTTGCATGGATTTGGGGAAGTGAGGGTAGCCAGGGCTGCACCTACCAGGCCTAAGAGGAGCCACAGACCCCATGTCCAGCGTGGGTGGCTGATGCAGGGTGGGGCCTGGCGTCCACAAGGACAGGGAGGAGGGAGAGGAGCTGCCCCAGGTGGGGGAAGAGGGTGTGCTCCTTGTGGGATATATAGGATTTGGGGGACCTGGGGGGAATTCGGGAGCTGGGCCCTGGGGGAAGGGAGGGTGAAGCTCGGTAGAGAGGTGGGTGCTGAAGTTCAGACGGTGAGCTGAACCCTGGGGTGTGGAGCCTGTGGAGGGTTCATTTGTGTGTTGTTGGATGCTGGAGTGTGGCGTGATTTGCGGGGGGAGCGCTGAAGAGCTCATCCTCGCGGGGGGGCCCCACCGCCCTGGTCTTAGCTCTCCCAGTTGTGGAGCCAGGACTGCTCCGATGTTGAGTACAAGGAGGCGGAAAGAAGGAAAGCGTTGCTCGTAGTGCTGGATTCCACATATTGTAGCTGGTTTCATGTCCGCTGGCGACAAGACAGAAACTTAAAAAAAACCCTCTTTTTTTTGTCTATCCACCACGAGCTATCATTTCCTTAGTGTTGACCCTGGGCAGTGGTTGTCGCAGCTCCTGCTTTCTTTCCTGTCACCCACACAACAGCCCCCCGGGGGAGGCGGGATCCGACTGGGAGCTGGGGAGCTGGCGAGTGGAAGGTGGATCCGTGGGGCTGCTGTGCGCCAGTCCGGTCCCTGCTTTTCCTGCTGATCCCTGCTGTCCTGAGGCCTGCTCTCAGTGGAAGTGGTGGGCTGGCCATGACAAGGCCATGGGGGGACTCAGCAGGGGGCCCCTGGTCACAGGCCGCCCTAGATGAGCTCTGGGGTGGGATGGGGGGGTGAGTCGCTTAATGTGAGCGGCTGGAGAGTGGACTAGAGCCTGTGAGGCGGATGTGAAGGCACCTGCGTTGACTGGTGGGTGGAGCCCTGGGTGAGGCCTCGCTGGAGCCAAGAAGTTTTCTGGAGCCTCCGCTGGCCCAAGGCTTCAGTTGGCTCATAGGGAGAGAGCTCTGCCAGGTGGTGCTCCCTGGGTGAGGGGCACTCCTGCTGGCAAGCTTCGCCCGATGGTCGGATGCAGTGTTGGCATCAGGCTGGGAGCAGCCCTGCTTAGACCCCTGCTCTCCCTGGTACTCTAGCTGTGCCGACAGTGTGTCTGTCGGAAGAGTCACAGGGACATGGAAGGCTGGAGAGAGGCCTGGTCGTGGGTCCTGGGCCTGAGGGAGGGAGGGATCTGGCGGTGGACAGGCCACCACCGTCCAGCAGGCAGTTCCCTGCAAGCCCGACCTGGGCCGCGGGAGTGTCAGCCAGGACTCTTCTCTGAGACTCGGGGCCTGGCACTGGCGTTGGCCACGATGGGCTGCTAGATAACTTGGATTTGTGGAACCCCATGGCGGCCAGACAAATCCCCGCGCTCTCCGCCCTGGGGGTCTCGCTGATGGAGTCACTGCAGGGACACTGGCTCCAGATCCGTTCAGACCCAGGCCCCCCACAGCATGCACTGCACAGGGTCTCTGTCCGCACATGACAGTGGCACTGGGGTGAGCTCAGTAGGAGACCGGCTTTATAGGGTTCTGCGGGCGGGCATTGTCTGAGAGGAGCCTGGTCAGAGGACACTCCTTAGATCTTAGCTTATTTTCTTCCAGGAATTACCGTGGAGAAACGGAAGGTTTGGGCTGCTCGGGATTTGGGTGATTTTTTTGCATGCCTGACTTTTTGCGACAATGCAGCTTGTTTTGTAATGAAGTTCTAAAGTTAATAAGAAAACAGGTATGAAGGTGCGCTGGGCTCGGGAATAACGCAGCATGTTTGAGGGAAGTTGTTTGCAGCTTGGTTTGTTTTGGGAACAACTCATTTTTTTTCGGACTGGTGGAGCCATTCATTCGTTCACTTATCGAGCGAGTCTCCGTGGTGCCCGATGGGTGTGCTGGGTCCTGTCCAAGCCCCTGGGTGCCAAGAGGAGTGAGCCCCCAGCCCTGCTGGTCAGGGAACTGCAGGACACACAGAGCGCCCCCCCCCGGCGTCAGGTTACAAGGGCTGGGGCGTCTGATGTGTGGGCAGGCAGGTCAGCTGCCTTGAAGGATGGGCCTGGGCTGTCTTGCTCCTCTGACTTATTTCATCTCCTTTGGGCCAGGGACTGGTCTACAGGGCGTGCTCGGGATCAGAGCAGCAGGAAATCCCTGCCCGCAAGGAACTTACATTCCAGCAGGGGAGACAGACAGTAAACAGGAATAAGTAAAGTACAAAGTGCCCAGATTTGTGTTTAGAAGGATCCCTCCAGAAGCCCCTTGTGAAAGGCTGACCCAAGGGTGTGGAGGGAGAGGAGGTAAAGAACAGAGCCAGGAGGTGTGAAGTCATGGTCCAGGAAGAGAGGGGGAAGGCTGGCCCCAGGAGGGGAGATGACAGAGTGCGTGCTTGGAGGCGAGGGTGGCGCCCGGTCGAGGTGGCCGTGGCAGAGATGGGGCCGGGTCAGTGGCATTTAGACAGGCACTCGTAGGGGAGGCTGCAGTGGAGGAAACAGGGTGGGGAAGCTGCTGTGGAAGGGGCAGAGAGCAGTGCATGGACGGAGGGTCTTCAGGGTACAGTTGACGCTGACCGGGACTGGCGCCTGGTGCTGCCCTTCCAGAGGCAGCCCTTGCGCACGGCCGCCTGTCTGGGCCCCATGGGTTTATTAAAAGCAGGTGGGGTGACAGGCCCCAAACTCAGGCGTCGGGTGTGACTCAGATGTGCTTGGAGTCAACTGGAGTTTCTTTATTCATCCCTATTTGCTCTTTGTCGTTAATCCTTTGTAATTCCCCAGTCCATGATGTAATTTTAATGGAATTAAACTTGAACACTTCAAAATTATGTAATTAATTACGTTCGGCTTCAATTACAATGACTAATTATAGTGCGATACCTGGTGGCAAGTCAGGTACGTCCTGGGTGGGGGGGGTGGTTCGTGCCGGCTGGCTATTAGGATGGCCACTTTCTGTTCAGCCTGGAATGACTGCCTTTGGGCTGCGCAGGGTGCCTTCTCCTGTGGCCATGAGCAGCTCCCTGGGACATGCTGAGGTGTGAGACGAGTGGGAAGAGAGGGAGGAAGGGCGGGCGGGGGACAGTGCGGGGAAGGGAAGGGTCGGTTGGGGATGCAAGGGCTCGAGCTGGTTTGCAGGCTGCAGAGGACTCCTGCTGGGCCAGTGAGCTGGGGTGGCTGGAGGGAAGTGAGGGCACTGCTGCAGGAGTCTCTGTCCACTCAGGGATGTGGGAGGGAGGCTGCATGCGAGTGAATGCGAAGGCTTCTAGAACGGGAGAGACAGTTCGTGGAGAAAGGAAAAGGTGGGAAGGTCTTTGACCTTGGGGTGCAAGAGGAAGGTGGAAGCCAGGTCTAAAAATGTTCCTGTGTGCCATGAATTCCAAGAGGCCAAGGGCGCAGGGCTTCTGGGACCGGTAAACTGAGCCCCAGCTGCCGAGGCTGAGCTTTGTGTTCGTGGACCTCCTCTTTGCAAGTAGCGGTGCTTTTATTTTGTGTTAGGAGGAGGGCGTCTTGTGAAGAAATCTTCACCCCAGTTGCCCGTTGCCCCTAAAGCTGGGCACTCCCGTCTCCCGCCGATGAGGGATGCACAGACCCTCCCAGGATGGGGAGCAGTGTTTGCACGAAGGTGGAGTGGCCGGGCCCTCCCTTCCTGTCCCTGAGCAGCCGCTGCTCGCCCTTCCTTGTTCCCCAGGCACACCTGTTGTCCAGCTGTTCTTCCAGGGAAGCTTCTCGGAATGGACTTGAAACAGTGGTGCCCACGTGTGGCATTCAGTGGCCAGCGTCCTGTTTCCGAGAGATACCTGTTACTTATTTGACAGGCTCAGGGCATCTTTTCAAAAGCTGATCCTTAGGTCTCAAACTAGAGTGGTCTTCATGCCGTCTGTGAGTCTCCTGGTGGATGTACAGAGGGCGCTGCGCCAGGGGGCACTCTGTGCAGAAGCACAAGCTGAAGCCCGTATGTGGGGTACAGCCATTAGGATGTCTCAAAGTCTTACAGACTTCTGTTTTTAAGGGGGAGTGGGACTTGAAAACGTCCCAGTCTACAGCTAGTTTTCCATTTTGGGAGGCATGACGGCGCAGAGCACTCTTGGAAAGAATTTTTTTCTGTTGAACATGCTGCGTGTTGTCTTGGTGCAAAGGGCAGCTCCCTTGACACAAGGCCTATACCTCTGTTCTGTTACTTCGTATTTTTTAAGATAAAATTCACCATTTTAAAGTGTACAATTCATTGGTTTTTAGTACATTCACAGTGTCATGCACCCATTACCACAGTCTAATTCCAGAACATTTCCAACACCCCTACAAGAGACCGCATACTCGTTAGCATTCACCCCAAACCCCCCCCCCCCCCCCGCCCGCACGTAACCATTCATCTACTCTCTGTCTCTGTGGATTTGCCTATTCTGGCGATTTCGCATAAAATTGGCATCATACAGTACAATCACATCTGGCTGCTTTCACTCAATGTAATGTTTTCCAGGCTCATCCGTGTTGTAGCTGTCCCGATACTTCATTGCTTTCTATGGCTGAATAATATCTTGTGGTATGGACGGACCCCGTTTTGTTGATCCATTTATAAAGTGATGGGCGTTTGGGTTGTTTCCACTTTGGGGCCGTTATGAACAGTGCTGCTGTGAACATCTGTGTGCAAGTTTCTGTGTGGATGCGTGTTTTCATGTTTCCTAGGTATACGCTTAGGAGGGGAATTGCTGGGTCATATCTGGTAACTCTGCGGTCAACTTTTCCAGTCTGTTACTTTTTGATCTCTTATGTGTAACTCCTCTCCACTTTCCATAGTGCTCTTTGTTCCAGTGTCTTCTCTTCACTCTGGTCTTTCAGACCCTTCCTTGGGTTCCTCACATGGTGGGTTGCCTCCCTTTGGAACCGCTGTGCTGTACAGGTGGATTTGTGGAAAGGCTGCAGAGCAGTTTGAGAGCAGACGCTGTTGGTTGCCCACCTGGGATCTCTCCCCTCCCTGCGTGCCTTCCTTGTCCCCCAGCAAGGGGCGTCTCTCCTGGGGAGGAGACTTGAAGTTTCTCTGAACTAATCCTGGTGGTGCCTCCTCCTGGCCGGGTGTGGTGGGCATTTAGCTTTGTTTTGGCTGAGAGAAGGGAATGTCAGGTAGCGTGGCTTATGAGAAGGTGCATCTTCTCTGATCAAAGGAGATGAGCCAGGACCAGCTGCCATTTTCTGGCTGTGAATGAACATGCCTGTGGGTGAAGAGGCTGCCCCGGCCTGCTCCCACCATCTCAGCCCTCAAGGGGGGAGCCCTCGACACGGGGCAGCTGCAGAGGACGGCAGAGCAGGAAGGTGGAAGGAATCTGGGCCCTCAATTCTGCAGTCGCCCTTGACCCCAGCTTTCCGTGACGTGAAACAAGAATATTACAGTGAAAATCCGGATCCTAGACAGTCTCTCTTGACTGCTTTGGCTGGGCGTGGACCTACAAGTCCTGTTGTTGAGACGCTCTGGTCCTGGGTGAAGCTCGACTTCAGAGTGTGAGAAGAAAAGGGCTCTCTAAGCTCCCTGTGCTAATAGCAAGCAGAATTCCCTTTGCTAAGCCAGATGTCCCTCCGTTCTTTAGATCCGGCCAATAAAGCATTAAGCAATTAGAATGGTTAATATTCAGTTAAGTATAATTAGAAGCTGGTATAAGTTGTGAATGAAATTGACAGGTTCCATAAGTTACAGCAAAATCCCAGATCTCTTTCGGTTGTGTGTGTGTATCTGTGTGGGTCTGTCAATTCAGATAGGCGGGTTGTCTTACCTGCTCAGGGGAACAGACATGAGGGGCTGTTACCAGCTCAGCCCACGGCGGTTTTGAAAGTTTAGGAACATCTTGCCAGTTGTTTTACTATGTTAAGGGTTGAAATCCTTAAGTCAAATTGTAAGAGTTTTAACACTATCATTTCTACACCATGGGTAAGAAAAACCATATCCATGTTTTCTGCTTGCCTTCGGGGGATGTGTGTTGTGTGTGTGCACACACGTGTGTCACCCTGCGTGCATCACTCCTCAGTTCACGGCACATTATGATTCATCTTATTAAATTATTTTCTCCTCTATGTTCCATCCCCATTTCTAGTCCCCTCCCCTACTCATTCTGGTGTGTTTCATATGCCTTTATATGGATGTATCCTTATAAATTATGTGGCCTGTTTTGTATGTCTAGTTGTAATTCTTAAGTATTGTGCTGTAAATCTTTCTCCCCTTCTTTTTCGCTCATCACTGTTTAGAGATCCATATTGCTCCCTATAAATTTCATTCATCATGATAAATTCACGATAGCTGCGTTGGCTCCGTCTTAAGAATCCACTTGTCTCAGCTCAGGCTGCTGTGACAAAGTGCCATAGACCAGGTGGCTTAAACAGCAGACATTGATTTATGGCTGACAGTTCTGGAGGCTGGAACCCCAAGATCCAGGTGCCAGCAGGCTGGGTTCCTGTTGGGGACCTTCTTCCTTGCTTGCAGATGGCTGTGTGCTTACTGTGTCCTGCATGATGAGGGGATTGAGGAGGAGGGAGGGAGCTCTCTGGGGTGTCTGTAAGGGCACTGATCCCATCATGGGGCCCCACCCTCATGATCTCGTCTAAACCTAATCACCCCCAAAGTCCCCACCTCCAAATACTGTCATCTTGAGGGCTAAGGCTTCAACAGATGGATTTTGGGGGCACTCACTTCAGTCCGTATGCCACCTTAGCTTACATGTCCATTTCCCTGGGGGCAGACCCCCTCGGTGGTCTCTGACACCCCAGTGCCTTGGGCATCCTTACACACATCTCTTATTGGATGTCCAGGAGTGGCTTCTTGAGTCCCAGGGCAAAAAGCGTTCTTAATTTCACTCAGCACGGCCAGATTGCTCCCCAGAGCGCCTGTGCCCCTCCGCTGTCCCTCTGTCTAGAGCCTGTCGTTCTGATGGTTTCAAAATGGTGCTTCAGCATCGGGTAAGTTTTCTCTCATCACCGGTGAGGGTCAGACTTGTTATAAACCTCATTTTATCCTTGTTAGCTTTCCAGATTTTCCCCTTTGTAAATTATCTGGTATATATTTTGTCCTTTTTTTCCTTTAAATAGTTTGCCATCTTTTTGTGGATTTGCAAGAGTTCCTTCTATATTTTACATGCTAAGCCTGTGTTGGTTTTCACTGTGGCAAGTTTGTTCTCCCAGTCTCTAGTTTGTCAACTGTAGTGTCCTTCAATAAATAGAAAAACTTAATTTAGATAAAGTCAAATCCATCAGTTTTTTACCCTGTGTTGTGTCATTTCAGTCTTGTTTGAGAAAATCTTTCCCCACTCAAGATCGCAAAGATGTTCATGTTTTGCTAGTCACATAGATTGGTCTGCATTTATTCTTTCGGTGGGAGATGATTTTCGTGCAGCATGCCCGGTAGTCAGTTTTTTGAGCGCTGCCCGCCAAACAGCCATCTCCTACCGCTGATTTGGGAAGTGGCCTCTGTCATGCCACACGTCCCCGTGTACGTGTGATCTGTTTCTGGGGTCATTCTTTTGTTCCACTGCCCTATTTCTTTCTTCTTGCACTGGTACCATACCATTTTAATTACTGTAGCTTTAGACCATTTCTTAATTTCTGATCGGGTGAATTTCTCCTCTTTGTTCTTTTTCAAAATATCTTAGCTACTCAAAGTCCCTTACCCTTTCATGCACATTTCTGTCAAGTTCCCTCTAAGTTCTGCTGGAATTTTTACTGCATTTGGAATAAATATACAGATTAATTTTGGGGACAATTAAACACTTCAAGTTGTGCCATCCTTGAACAAGGATATTTCTCCATTTATTTGTCTTCTTTCTCCATAAAGGTTTTGTGCAGTCTTTGTTAGATTAATTCCTAGTTGTTTATAGTTTTTGTAATGTCGTGAACAGTGTCTTATTGATTTTTAAAGAAAACTTTCTGATTGATTATTGTGGTATAGAGGACAGCAACTGGTTTTTGTTTACTGATGTTGAAACTGGCAGGCCTGCTAAATGTCACTAATTTTACTGGTTAACTTGATTCTGTTGATTTCTCAGGAGACAGTCTCATATGCAAAAAAGTGACCCTTTTGTTTGCTCCCTTCCTTCCACCGCTTATTCTGGAGTGCCTCGTTTTGTCATCCGGAACCTCGAGGACTCTGCATAGTGGCAATGATGGCCTGCCTTCGTCTCCTGGTCTCAGAGGGTGTGCCTGCCGGAGAGTTTTAGTGGAAGCTTTAATCAGGTTAGGGAACTACCTTAACTCCGTTTTCCCTAGTTTTCTGAGAGTTTTTGTCATAAACACAGGTGTTAGCCTTTAGCAAATACTTTTCCTTAAAATCTATTCGTGTCCATGCAATTTTTATCCCTGGTCCATGAATGGGCTAACGTTGATTGATGCTGTGATGTTGAATCATCCTTTCATTCTGGGATAAAGTCTTCATTGTCTTGTACAATAAAAATACTGTTTGGGGGCCGGCCCTGTGGCCGAGTGGTTAAGTTTGTGCACTCGTCTTTGATGGCCTGGAGTTCAATGGTTCAGATCCTGGGCGTGGACCTACACACTGCTCATCAAGCCATGCTATGGCGGCATCCCACATAGAAAAAGTAGAATGACCTACAACTATGTACTGGGGCTTTGGGGAGGGGAGAGAAAAAAAAGAAAGATTGGCAACATATATTTGCTCAGGGCCACTCTTCGTCACCAGAAAAAAAAAAAATTGTTGGATTTGATGTACAGTTTTCAGATCTGTGTTATTAAATGAAATTGGCCTATAATTTTCTTATCCTTACCCAGTTGGAATTGAGGTTATGTAAAATCGGTTAAAATAGTTCTGGAATCATTTGTACAAGATGAGGATTATCCGTATCTCCTTTTGGTAGGGCTCACCTGTAAGACCGTTGGGCCTGAGACAGCACGTGGTCTGGGCGGCCTTTCCCATCTCACCTGCCTTGTTGTTGGTCTGTCCAGGTTTCTCTGTTCTTACACCAATTTTGGCATTTTATAATTTTCTAGAAATGTATCCATTTCATCTAGGTTTCAAAACTTACTGTTGTATTATTGGCCATAATGTTTTTGTTATTCTTTTACATCTGTTTTTAGCTCTAGCTATTTCTGATTTTCTTCCTACATTCTCCATTTTTGAATTTGTCTAAATTTTTCGTTTTTATTTTCCATCTCATATGGAATTCTGTTTACCTTATTAATCGTTAAAAGAACGGCAGCTTTCACTCTTTTTAACTCCTTGTCTTTTTTGTTTGCATGGCTGATTGCTCACCTTTATTTCGCTGTCTCTGTGAGGCCACTCTCTTCTCCTAACTTCTTTTTTTGAACGCTCAGCTTTTAATTGAATTCTTTCTTGTCTCTGATAAATGTATTCAAAGCCGTAACATTTCTTCTGTGTCACTTTAGCCGTATTCCACAAATTTTCACACGTAGCGATTTCATTTTTATTCAGTTTGTAATTTTGTTTTCGGTTTGTAATTTTCCTGATAATTTCCCCTTTAACCGAAGGGTTATATAATAGTATATTTCCTAGATTTTTGACATTTTCCTTTAATAACTTTTCTGATGTCCATTTTTATTGCATATTATCAGAGAACACAGTTGACATGATGCCGATTAGTTTGGACTGTTTAAGAGACCTTTTTGGTGTGTTTGCTCATGGCAGATTTTTGTAAATGTTCTATATGTGCTCAAAAAGAACGTGATTTTTGTTTGGGTATATTTTTTCACTGTGTGTATTATTTTGAGCTTATTCATGTTACATGAGTCTGTGTCTTTGCTAATTTTTTTCCGATGGTTTTCACACTTGTATTAAGGCTATCATGTCAGATGCATATATGATCATGTCTTTTTAGCTTCCTGATTTCTTGTTCCTTTTTCTGGTGTCTTTGTAGACTCTTCATCCTTTATGATGTTTTTCACCTTAAATTCTGTTTGCTTTGATATTAAAATTATTCTTCTTTTCTTTTCTTTTTTTGTTTCTATTTGCCTGATAAAGCTTTGTCTCTTCCATTATTTCCAGTCTTTCTATAGCCTCTTGCTTTAAATGTGTCTATTATAGATATACCATGCAGGATTTTGTTTTTTAAACCCAGGCTGAGAGTCTTTGATTAGTGGATTTAACTGGTGCACATTGATGGTAATTGTGATTATATTAGGACTTATGCAGTATTATTTTGTTTTCTTATCCTATTACTTTTGGGGGGTATCTTTTCTTGTATTATTGGGTTGAATTTTCTTCTGCTGGATTTTAAAATTGTGCGATTTATTTTATTCTTCTAGAGTTCAGAATCTGGATGGTTCCTGAAATTATTAAAACCCATTCCTGTGTTTCTTTATTCCCGTCAGTTTCTGAAGTTTGTCCATATCTGTCCCATTTCCTGTGCCCGCAGCCTCTCTCTCCTCTGCTGGTTTTTACGGTGCTCATCTTGAGTTCTCCTTCAGTGGCTCCGTTAGCTCTGCTTTCTCTGTGCAGGCTGTTGGGTTAGTTGGTCTCTCCTAGTGTTTCTCCTTCCGGCTCTTCTCCCTGTGACCCAGCTGATCCTTTGCCCCTGAGGGGAAGAGTTAAGGCCGCAGCTTATCAGCCCAGGAGTTTGGTGGAGAGGGGTGTGCCTTAGGCTAGAGGGCTTGTGGGGTTGTGGGGGTGGGGAGTGTGTGTGTGTGTGGGGGGGGCACATGCGCACGCACAGTTAGGCCCCTCAGGACCTCCTGGGGCCCTGCTCCAGTCACCTGTTTTCCTGGGGCTGCCTCCCTCTGCTGTTGTTTCGGGATCACCCCGGGTGGGGGAGGTCACCCTCAGAGATTCTGATTCTGTTAGTCTGGGGTTGGCGATGGTATTTTTAAAAAGGTTCTCATGACAGGAGTGGGGCACGGTATAGCCTGGCCATGACTTGACCGTCATCGAAGTTGGGAGCTGGGTACTTAACGGGTTCTTTTACTGTTTGCGTCTGAGGTACTGTCTGTACAGCTAAAATTCTGACTACCTCCTGGCTAAGCCCCACTGGCCCTGCCCACGGTGTGGCATAGAGGCTGGGGCTCCGGGCCCTCTCCCAAGCCTGTTGGAAACCTAGCTCCTTTCTACACACAGTTCTGATAGTACCACTGATCTGCTTTGCAAGGTCCTAACACGTTAAAATAGCAAATGGGAAGCAGGTGAGGGAAGTTCTTGTCGGCTTGAGAGCAGGAGGAGACAGGCGGGAGGATTGCAGGCAGGGCTGTGCCTGTGTGGGGGAAGGGGCGGGTCCCCCGTGCGGCTGTTGGGGATGTAGGGACTCACTGCCGCTTTCGGTGCTGACCTTCGGTAGGATTCGAAATGACTCCGCGATGTACCTGGTGTTTGCACCAATGTTGTCATGAATGTCGGGGCCAAGCCCGAAGACAAGCACTTCTTTGGAAAATGAACTTTGGGGAGCCTCTCCTCCACTCCTTGGGCCGGATCCACAATGTCCTGTCACCTGGAAATGGCAGCCCTTGGTGCTTGAGATCGAGGGGTTGTCTAGATGGCCCGCCTTTGGGATGTGCCCAGAACCATCAACTGCCCACCCCCAGCTGAGGGCGCTCTGGCCTGGGCGGCCAACAACCCGGGTGCCTTGCAATCTCTGCTCTTCCATTTGTTAGCTATGTGCCTCTGGGTGCTTAACCTGCTCCTCCGTAAAATGGGGCTGGCAAAACTCCCTGCTTTATAGGGGATTTGCTAAGACTCCACTTAGGACAATGCCTGATGGACGTTCCTAAGTTTTTTTTTAGCCTCAAAATGAAAGAGCCAAGGAGACTATTGTGGTATCAGCAGCTCACCAGCGGAGCCCTCCTGGTATTAAATAAAGCATGACAGTGGCGGTACCCAGCCTGGGAGGTCGTGTGTCACAGTGTCAGCATCAATGCCTGGGCCGCCCGGGTCACTGGGTGCATCTCAGTGTTGTGTTAGTTACTATTTTTACTTCTTTTATGCTTTTCCCCAGAGATTTTTTCCCCTTACATGATTAAAAATATCTGCTTACACGTTAAACCCAATTCATTTTGAATAATGTATTTTTTAAGGAAGCCTGCTTCTGGGTGTGAGTAACTTCCACGTCAGATGATCAGTGGGCAAATGAAAAATGTGAGTCACACGATACTTGCACCTTTGATTTTTCCCATTTGGTGGCAAACTTCAGTTTCAAAGTGGAGGTCTTCTTCCATCCAGATGGCAAATGGATTTTTCGGAGGAAGCAACTTGATTCTTGATGTTGATTGAGACGAGTAATTGTTTGAATTTTCTCCTCCTCCGATTTCCTCAGCCTGCTGGGCCTCCACGGGGCCAAATTGAGTTCAGAATTTACCATTCTGTGCAAAGTGAGGCTCTGTGCTAATGGACTGTGCTTAACTCTAAGGAGGAGAACAATTTCCAGTAGCTTCTTAAATGTATGGCACGTAGAAGACCAAATGTGCAGAGACCGACAGAATCCTTGTAAGGTGTCCTTCTGTCTGGAGAGCTTGCTCTCTCTAGTGATTGCCGACAGCGATGAGCAGGACACAGTGATTGTGCCCTGTGACTTACATGTTGGGCTCTGCGTTTTGTTTTCTTGGCCAAGATCTTGAAGACTGTTTCCAAGTAGGTGTTTCGTCCCTGGCAGCAGGTCTGGGGGGCCCTTGCGTGGTCAGTCCTGTCTTGTTCTGAGGGAGCTGAGTGAGCTGTGGGAGAGGGGCAGAGGGTGAAGGTTGGTTCATCTTAGCCTTCCCTCCTTTATCACGTAGTTTGAATGGAGTGGCAGGATTGCGTGAATTTCAAACGCAGCAAATTCATATAAAACACACTTTGATCTGACTTAGATATATAATGGAGGGAAACGTGAAATTTGGAGAAAGTGGTACAAGAGTTGTACCAAGTATGATCAGCAAGGATATCAGAAGCAGGGTCAGAGAGGTCACTGTTAGAAAATCTTGGATGACGAAGACAAAAGAACTCAGTGCCAGGCAGGGGCCCAGGGCTGTGGGAAGGGCCCAGGGCTGCCCTTCCAGGCCTGGCAGCCGCGGCCCGCCTCTGGGGAGGCCTGAGCTGACAGCCCCCTCCGCCTGCCATTCTGAACCCAGGTTGGAGCCAAACTTCCAGGTTCAGCCTTTAGAAAAGGGGCATGGGTGAGAGCGGCTTGGGAGTAAGACAGTTAGAAGGCAGAATTCACACTTTTTCTTGTGGTCCTTATGGTTGTCACGGTTGGGAATTGTTAAGGAACAAAAAAGAAAAAAGAAAGTTCTACATCTTGAGTGTATTTCATTTGAAAATAAAAGTTGTCTAAAGGTAGGCATTGTTTTTGCATCTTTTCTTTCTTTCTGAACACTTATCACAATTCTGGAAGGCTTAGTATTGAGAAGCACCAGCCCCGTCCTCATCCCGCCCTCCGTCCCCGCACCCGGAGCCTCTGTCCGTCTCGCTGGCCCCGGCTCCTCCTCCTGGCCTTTTCCGTGCTGGGTGCTTACTGCTGTGGTGCTGTGAGGTACACCAGGATGTGGCCTCGCCAAAGTCCCCTCCTCCTCTCTCCCCTTCTTCTCGGAGTTGTCGTATTTCTCTTTTTGGGTCAATCGATTTTAAAATACTCAGTGTTTGGATAGCTGCATCTACGTAAATATTAGTTTTCTGTGTACGAACCTAATTTATGCCTAAACTGTCCTCCAGCAATGTAAACCTCTTACAGTGTGGGAACCTATCAGATAGGTAAGTTTCATCTTTTCTTGGTGACACCTCCCCCGGTCCCTTGTTCTTCCGCTTCAGCTGGGGTGGCTGCTGCCAGGCCCGGGGCCCCGCTGCCCTCCTGCTCCCCCTCCCCGTCATTTTGGGACCTCCCTCGCCTCTCTCTTCTTTGGCTCCCCTGTCGTCTGAATTCTGTGGTTTTATCTTTCTCAGTTAATCTCTCCTTCGGGGGGGATCTCCTCCAGTAGCTTCCTGTTAAGGGGTGTCCATATCTGCGGCCCAGCAGGGTCTTCATTCTGTTCTCCCACCATCGCGGCCCAGGGTAGCATTCCAGGCTGGAAAGCAGTGCCCTCGGGACCGGAAAGATGGCCAATTGTTCTTCTAGCTTCCAGGATTCCCCTAGTCCAGGGCGGTCTGTTTTCCCGCCCTTTTGCTGTTTCTCTCTAATCCCTTTGAGAGGCGTCGTCGCCGCCTTCACCTTCTCGGGTGCATGAGGATGTGCCCCGTGGGTCTCCTTTTCTTCCCCGGGACGCGCTATTCAGATGTTGGGCTTCATGAACTTACCTGCTATTTGTCCTCACCTTTCATTTTTCATGTCTTTATCTCTTTTGATATATTTTCTGGGGAAATTTGTCAACTTTCTGATCTTTCTGGATCTTTGTCTGTCGTATTTTTAGCCTGCTTGCTTTCTGGTTCTCTGAATGTTCCGTTCGTATGACCCGGTCGTGTTTCACAGGGGCCGGGTCGTCTTTTGTCTCCCTGGCTCTGCTCGCCACCTTCTTTAAAAAAGTTTTCTTCTGTTCTCTGCATTGACTTGTCTTTGTTTTTACCTTTTAGAATGTTTGTGAAAAAACATTATTTAAACATGTAAACAATTGTATGTGGCACGGTTTGGTTACAAAGAATGTAATTAACACCCGTGAACTCTGCCCTCAACCCAAAAACCAGGGCATTACCAGTAATTTGCATCCGCCTGTGGACTCCTGCCACTCCTGTTTCCCTGCCTGTCTATCCAGGACAGGTGACCGCCAACCTACGTTTGGTTTTTGGTGAGGAAGATTGGCCCTGAGCTAACATCTGTTTTCAATTTTCCTCTGTTTTTTTTTTTCTTTTTGCTCCCCAAAGCCCCCCAGTACATAGCTGTATATCCTATTTGTAGGTCCTTTTAGTTCTGCTGTGTGGGACGCCGCCTCAGCATGGCTTGACGAGCGGTGTGTAGGTCCATGCCCGGGATCGGAACCGCAAACCCCGCTGATGTGGAGCACATGAACTTAACCACTACACCACTGGGCCGGCCTCTGTCCTGAGTTTTGTATTTATTATGTCATAGCCTTAAAATAACGTTGTTTTGTCACAAATGTATGTGTGCTTAAATTCTGTGTTTATTGAGCTCTATAAAAACGTTATCATGGGGGGCTGGCCCTGTGGCCAAGTGGTTAAGTTCACGCGCTCCGCTACAGGCAGCCCAGTGTTTCATTGGTTCGAATCCTGGGCGCGGACATGGCACTGCTTGTCAAACCACACTGAGGCAGCATCCCACATGCCACAACGAAGAATATACAACTATGTACTGGGGGGATTTGGGGAGAAAAAGGGAAAAAAAATAAAATCTTTTAAAAAACAAAACAACAAACAAACAAACAAACAAAATGTTATCATGCTTCTCGTGTAGACTTCCGGAGCTTGCCTTTTGGACTCGTTCCGTTGTGAAGATGCCTCTGTGTTGCAGTAAATGTGGTCACTTTTCTCTGATGTTTGTACCCAGTTGTGTGACCAGACCCGCATTTATTATCCTTTCATCTGGTGATTCGTCTCTGCTCCTTTTTTCTGTTTTGGTCCCAGTTAGAGGTTTCCTCAAGTGTCTGGTGACATCCCATCGTCTGTCCCTATATAAGAGCAAGGCACTAGCATGTGGAAGCTCTTTGTGCACGTGTGTGTACATGAGCATGTGTGTCGGGGTGTTTTTGGGGGGCCGTCGACTGGTGGCCTTGACTGTGAGTGATCAGCTCCATGTTTTGTTGGGGGAGTCCCCAGGGTGTCAGTATCTGTGGCTCTTCTCTCTTGGGCTCACAGTTTGTCGGGTGGGAAGCCCTCAGTTTCCCTGCTGGGTGGGGTGGTTGACAGCTGTGCATCTGGCCACCTGTCTTCCAGGAGCCAGGCTGGGGAAGGGCTGGGGATGGTCACTCAGTCCCTTGCACATGGCCTGGAGAAACCGTGTCTTCTGTCAACAGTGGGGAAGGGGGTCCCTAGGCTGCATGAGGGAGGGAGGGGTCTGCCTGCTCCTGTCAATGGCATTTTGCCCACCTTGCACACCCACCTTCCCACGCCCCTGCCGCTCCACCCTCCTGAGCAGTGAGTTTGCGGCCTGCAGTCTCCGGTCTTGAGGCCGAGCTGTGAGCTTCCTCTGGTCTGGTGAGGCCGCTGTGGCTGCTCCAGCAGCTTCCCAGCTTTAGGATTTGGTGGATTTCTCCTTTGCCCCCCCTTTCTTGTTCCCTTTGTCCTGTGAGTTTGGACCTTACTGTTCGGAGGGAGCAGAGACAGCTTGGGTGTCAATCTTCCATATTAAACTGGAAGTCTCATTTGCACAATGCCTGAATTTTTGTATGGAGTAAGGCTGTATGTGGTGACACTGATTTTATAGGAAACAGATCAGGTTTATCTTTCATGGCAATATTTGAGGAGCTCCTTCCAACCAGGCTGCCAGCGAGTGACACGTGATGAACACATGTTGGGATCACCTTTAGAGCGACTTCATGAAACACCGGGATCACCAGTCTCGTTAGTGTAGGAGCCTTAGTTGTGGTGAGAAGAAGGAAGCAGTGCAGGCTTTGGCGCTGAGGCCTGGGTTCAAATCCTGCCTCCATCATTTAGTCGTGGGATGTCTCCACTCCCTCATCTGCAAAAGGCGAGACCTTCCTAACTGGGAGCTATTCTTACTTAACCGTAGCATCCTTACTGGACTAAGAAATGACACCCCCATCTCACGTTTATGTGGCACCTCATTCTCCATAGTGGTTCCCACCTGTTTTCTTCACGTACACGCACACACGCCAGGACACAGAAGGACTAAAAACGGACTCGTTTTGCATTGCGATGGTCTGCCGCAGTGGTTGCATCTTCCCTCTCTGTTATTTCGTCTCCTTCCCTCTGGCTTGTAATCTTCCCCAACACGATGACATCTTACTTCCTGCCTTAGAACTCACTCTTCTCCCCTCGTGCAGGGGTGGACCACGTCAGCTCAGGCTCTGCGTCCTTGTGAAACCCTTTCTGCCTGCCCAGCCTCAGGAGCTCCCTCTCCCCTGAAGCCCCACGGCCCTTCGCAGCCTGCCTCCCGCCTCTGCGGTGCTTACTGAGTCCCTTGATCCGGCCTGGGGGTCTTGCCTGCGGGGGCATCCTCAGGTGAGCAACCACACCTGATGTGTGGCCTCCTCCACAGGGCCGGGTCATTTCTCATCGATTGACAGAGAAAAAGATGCTTAGGGAAAGGTCGGGTCTTGCTTGAGTTCCTGGGTGGCACAATAGAAGAGTCATTGATGGGTCTGCAAGGAGTTTCAAGTCACAGCATTCGGTCTGGTACTTTCTCTCTGTTCTCCTCCTGTGTTAAGAAACAGCTTAGGCCAGCTGGACGCGGGCAAGCCGGGCAGAAGTTTTAAGTTATCCACGATGCATGATGACCACGAGGTTATTCCACAGTTGCCGTCTGTTTACTTCGTTAGAGCTGCCTCTTCATCCATTCCCCTCCCTAACTTGACTTCATCCCAGCCGGTGTTTTCCGGTCTCTAATTGAAGGCTCTAGACCTGGGCGGGTCAAGAAGTCGGCGGCTTTGGCAGATGAAGCGGCCCGAGCAGACGCATGTCGTTCCCTCTAGATGGAAACCCCTCACAGGGCTGTGCCTCCCTGCTCGGGACAGACTCAGCCGTGCAATCTCCTTCCTGCAGGCCCGAAGGGAGTGCTTCCTCCTTGTGGTTCTCGACTTCAGAAGCTGCCCCGTTAGACGAAGTTCAACTGTTTCTCCAACTCGCACGACTTTGGGGCAGCTGGTCGCCCTGCTGTGCCACCGTTTCTCGTGCACTTGAGGAAAAGCCTCCTTCTGACCCCCATGAGCACTTTCCAAGGTTTCCTCTTCTCTGCTTCCCTCTTCATCAGTAAACTGAAACCGCTGTCTGGAAGCCGCAGCAGTTCTGTGGTCCCTCCTCGGGCCTCATCCTCCGTGACCTCCCGGTGTCCCCTCCCTCCGTTGCCTCCTTGCCTCCCACACGTGCCGGCTGATCAGGCCCCGGTGCTTGAGCTGGCCCTCCTCTTTTGTGGCCGCGCCTCCGCCACGCTGTGCCTTCTCCTTGGGGCACCCTCCCTCTCCATCCTTCTCCCTCCGCCTCGGAAGTCCTGCCCAGCTCAAGTTCCTGTTTCTCTTTGAACGGCTCCCTTCCGAGCCCCTCTGGCTGATGGAATCGGTCCTCTGAACCCCCAGGTACTCCAGCCCCGCCCTGTGTTTCTGCCTCCCTGCACCCCGTATCACAGCCATCTGGGGCCTGGTGGTGTTCCTCTTCTGGGCGGTCAGCTTATCCACGCAGGGCTGTGCTTGACTCTCAGACTCCAGCACCTCCCACGGTGCCTTGCACATAATAGGCATAGCATTCAATAAATGTCATATTTTTGAAATATCTGTAGAAATAAAAAGACATGGTTTTTTTTTTTTCAGGAGTCAAAATGCATGGCTTTCATCCACTTTCAACACATAAAAGATGTTTTCAACACAGAAAGGCCTTTCACCGCTCTTAATAGTCGGCTTTTGGAATGATGTGGACTAGAATGAAGGATGAGGACGAACGTCTCTGAAATCAGCTGTTTTGAATTAAATAAAGCAGAGCGAGGCTGGAGTCAGGCGAAGCGCGGGGCTGGGCTCTAACCAGTTGAGGATGAACGTGCTGGGCTCCTTAAACTTGGGGGGGGCCGTCTTCCCAGAAACGAGGCAGGGAGGGAGGGACGGCACCTGTCTGGCTCCCACTCCTGCCCTCACGAGGCTGTCACCCCCTTACGGTGACTTGGTTCAGATGACGCTGCCCCTCCTGTGGCTTTGCATAATGGCAAGGAAGGTTTTTTTTGTTTTTGTTTTTTTTTTGGCAGGGATTTTTTTTCCCTAACTGTTCTTCCTGGTGATTTTCAGAGATGAGCTTCATCAGGTTTACTTAACAACCATGAGGGCGAGTTGTAGGAAGGGCGAGGTGGCAGGAGCCCGCCGGGGACCCTCGCTGCCCTGTGGACGTCTGCAGGTGTGTTGGGCGGACTGCGCGTCCCCGTCCCCTGCTCTCCGTGGGTCTGCCTGCTCCACATTGAGCGTGGTGGCTTGGACGTCCTGTGTCCAGCAGCCCCCCCAGCCGCTGTGCAGTAGCCAACTTTGCACAGAAAGTGTACGTTCAGCTAGCCGTAGGAAACCTGATTAAAGAAACTAAATATGAAGCAAGCCTCACTAAGTCCCTACACGACGTGCTGAGCTGACCTCTGTCTCAGGGGGCCCTTGGTCTGTGAAGATGGTGGAGGTGATTTTCCCACCCCGAGGCAGGCTGTTTAATAGACGTCCCCAACACACTAGGGGTTCTCTTCTCCATGCTGGCTGGGGACGGGACGAGGCTGTGCTGTTGGCTGGCTGCTAGAACGAACCCCTGGAAATTCAGGGGCCTCCAGGTCTGCTGGCTTGTGATGAATCGTCTGGACCGCGGTGCAGCTGAATCTGTCTGCTGCCACGTGTTTCCTCCAGCCGGGCTTGTCCCCCGTGGGCAGGTGGCTCTTGGTGCCGGCAGTTCTTGCAGGAGCTGCATTCCTCCGGTAGAGCCAGCCCTTCCCTGGGCGCTGTCAGGACGGTCACCTGGGGCCATTCCAGACCCTGCAGTCCAGTACGGATCAGGCCGTGCGTCAGCGACCCCGGGCTGACGCTTCAGCTGAATGCCGAGAGCACACACCCCAGGCACACCTCAGTACAGTGCTAAGGCCAGGACAAAGAGGAATTTGAAAACCGGACACCGTCTTGCAGTTGTCCGGGGACTGGGCCCACGACCAGGGAGCTTGATTGAAAAAAAAAGTCATATCTAGATGCCTCAAGGTTATGACAAAGCCAGAGCAGCCTGTAACCAAGCAACTGGACAGAAGTCTCGCAAAGAGCGTTTCAGTTTCTGTTTTGGGGGTGCTGGCGGGGGTTCCGCTCTGGAGCCTGACTCTGGTCTGCGTTGGTGGGTTTTACTCTGTTCAGGTCTCAGCCCAGATGTCCCCTCCCCACCCTGTCTGAATGGCAGCCCCTCCCAGCCCCTTGCGCCCCTCTCCTGGACTTTTTCTTCTTTAATGACTTACCGTCACGTGAGCCACTATTTATAACAGCTGTCCCCTCCCTCCCCCTCCGCCCTGTGAACTGTGGCGGCGTAATGAAGGGACACTTGGCCCCTTAGAATGGGAACGGCTTTCTGATCCCAAGAATGTCTTCCTATTTGTTGATGGATCGTGAAAACCGGTACACATCTACTTTTTTTCGCTGAAGAAATCTGGTAACATTAAGCTTTCTAGCTTCAAAGTAGGTCAGATGGCTAATGATTGAAAATGGATTGGCGTCCGGAGTCTTTGGAAATGTAAAGCTGGACTCTGCTGTAGCTTTGTTTCCCTGCTTGTCATTAAAGCGGCTCGGGTGGACGCTCAGGTTGCAGGAGCTGCCGACCCGGGGGCTGAGGGCAGAGCTGCGGAGAAACCAAGTGCAGGCGCCCCTCCCTCCACCTGAGAGGCCAGTTTATGATTAACTCAGTGAGTCTAAAAGGCGATTTCTGGGGGCTGAAAACATTCCCTTTGAAAAAATGATTTAAAATGACCAATTGACCGTATCCGGGGCCGAACCTGCATGATTCAGCTCCTTTTAAAAATATCTTTTCTCAACAAATTGCTTCCTTAACATTTTAATTTGTTGATCATGAAGGAAGCTTGCCAAATATTAGCTGTTCTTTTCCGTTTCCTACAGCTTCGAGCTTGCCTTATTTGGCATATTTCAGTGGAACTGTAAGGTCACTCCCTATTTTTCTTCCCAAATAACTATATTTATTACTGTCAAGTATTGGCGGGTTTGATCCAGCTGTCATCAGAATGTTTGGAAATATTGTTTTTTGCCAGAAATGTTGATTTAATGATCTAATACTGACATGGCTTGTTTTCTCTGCTGACTTGATAACTTGTTCAATAAACTCCCCTCTTAGTGAAACCACACTGCTCCTTTTTTTTCCCTCCTGCCGTAAACTTCATGGGCACTGTCTTCAAGACAGTAGTAGAAAGGTGTCTTTTTCTACGTGCCCCCCCCCCCCCCGCCTTTCTGTCTCTTTCTCTCTTTTCTCTCTTTTTCTCTCTCCTTTTCTTTCTCCGTCTCTCCTCCTCCCTTCCTTGTCTTTCTTTTTTTTTTGTGGAGGAGTGGGGTTGGGGGAGGGCCTAGATGATAGCAAAGACCCTCCTTGAAGAAGCTAGCATTGCTGCCACTCGGTATTTTGAAGAGTACTTAAGAAAAATTTTTCCGTACGGAAACTTTCAAAAGATACAGCAAAGCAGAGCAACACCTGTGATAAACCCCACCTGTGCCATCGCCAGCTTTGCCAGTTATCAGCTCACGGCCAGTCTAGTTTCATCTCTACCCCCACTTGCTTCTGGAATTTTGAAAAGGATGCCTTTATTTTATCCAGAAATATTTCAGTACGTATCTCTAAAAGATAATGTCTCTATTTTTTTTAAAAACAGCCTAATACCATTATCACATCTGAAAATATCAGTGAATGATATGAAGCAGGCGTTTTTTCTGCGCGCTGCCGCAGTGAGACAGCCTTGGCTGTCCCCGCAGAGAGGGGCTTGACGCAGAACCCCGCCACGGGGCCAGTGCTGCTGCTGCCCTGGCCGGCCTGGGCCTGGGCCTGGGCCAGGCGCTGCTCTTTCTGAGCCTCCATTTCTTGTCTGTAAGACTGGAGAGTTGCACTCTTTCTTCTGACTCTCAAGGTCTGGAGTCTCTGAGCGTGGGAGGTGCTGGCTGGCTTTGGACCTGGCCTGTCACTCAGCCCGGCGGAGGAGGAGCTGGGCAGGCGCTTCCTGTGCCCGGCAGGTTCCGCGCAGCCCTGTGCTGCCTCATTCCTGCCGGGTGTGGGAGTTTGTCTCTTCCTCCTCCGTTGCATCCTCCAGCGGTTGAATGCGCACTCCTGGCCATCTTTTTTGTCCTGGCAGGTGGTTTCCTGTGCCAGGGATTCTCCTGTATTGCCCGTGCTGATCATCTGAAACCGAGTAATAGCTGATTCTCTAAGTGGAAGATCTGTTTCCATGCTCAGTAGTTAGCTGTTAAGGGTCAGTAACAGGTGTCAGATTTGTAACCCATTTTCACCCCCATCTTTTGGAACTGAAATGTCTCCGTCATCTGAATTTAACAAACTGTCCGGCCCTGCGCCAGGTAGATGCTGGGGCTCCTGGCTCAGTCAGGTGCTGGCTGTGTCTCCAGGAGCTGCCGTCCTGTGGCAAGAGGGCCTGTGCCCAGCGCCGCACACAGCAGGCTGGGCTGGGTGTAGGGTTGGGGGCCCGGGGCTGGGGCAGGGCAGGACAACAGGTCCTGATTTGGTGGTAATGGTACTGCTGGGCCTTGGAGCATGAGTGGGCTTCCCACATATCTGGGCTGGTGGGGGATGGCGTGTAGTCACGTGTCAGTCACGCATAATCCACTGTGGGGTTATAATCACCGTTAACATTGCGATTCATTTCCTTTGGATATTTTTCTGTGAACGTAGGCATTTTTGACATCTACTCACGGAGTCAGTACCTCAAGAAACGTGTAATGAGCCTCTGGCCACGTGCCAGACACTTCTTGGCTCTGGGGTTGGTGGGGAGGGGTCAGGATCATTCTTGCCCTCAGGGAGCCTACATTCTGGTAGGTTTAAGTGATAAATCAGTGTCGGACAGTGGGTGATGTTTGTATTCTGTTTAGTTCACTTTACAAATGACACCAGGCTGCCAGTAGAATAGTCGCCTGCCTTTCAGCCTGCGATTGCCCTTCAGCTTGACAGAGGACAGCAGCCCGTGACGTGTGACCGTCTTCGTGCCAGCCCCTTATGCAGGCTCAGAAGGTGCTCACAAGGCCGGGCGGGCTCAGGACCTGCCCCCTTCCCCTTGGAGTTGCCTGCGAAGGGGTGGGTTTTTCCTCTTTTTGAGTAATGATACTGACCTGGTACGCATTGAGGGAGATATTTAAAATCCTGGTATAATTTGCAACCCAAGTATTTCCTTAAATTGTTTCATTACCAGGGTTGGTGTAGGGGCAATTGTGTTGATTTTCTTACAATTTACAAGGGCTGGGTATATGTTTGGAAATGTCAGACCTGAAGTTTAATGCTCAGAAAAGATACCTCTTACTGTTGGTTTATCTGGAAAATGTGGCTCCAAATTCAAATATATGCCCAAACAGAAGAGCATGTTGAATCCCTCAGTAGCCATTACGCAGCTTCAGGGATTATGTGCTCCTGGCCAACCGTGTTTTAGCTGTGCCTTCTCATTCCCCACCCCAGCTTAGCGTGGAAGCAAATCCCAGACAGCATATCTTATTTCATCATATTTCAGTCTCTCTAAAAGATAAGGACTTGTTTTGTTTTTAAACACAAACACAATACTGTTATCAGATCCCCCCCCAAAATGGCAAAAAATCGTTAGTGTCAACTCTCCAGTCCATACTCACATTTCTTTTTTCCCATAAATGTCATAATCTGAAAAAGTTCGTCTGACTCCCAATCCATGGCAGATCCTGGTGTTGGGATGGGTTCGTGCGTCTCGTGGTCTTTGAAGTCTCTCAACTGACCAGTCCCCCCGCCCCCACCCCATGTAATCTATTGCTGGATCTGAAGATCAGATCTGGGTCTTTTTTTTCAGCTGGATTCTGTTTTAGGTGATGGTATATGTTTCCATCAGGAGGTGTATAATGTATGTGTGATGGCAGGGTTGTTTTTTTTCCCCCAATTTTTTAAAATGTAAAATACACGTAAAATTTACTATCATAACTGTTTTGAAGTGTACAGGTCAGTGGTCATAACTCCATTCTCATTGTTGTGTAACCATCACCACCATCCGCCCATAGCACTCTTCATCTTCCCAAACTGAAATGCTGCCCCCGTTCAACACTAACTCCCCAGCCTCCCTCCCCCAGCCCTGGCGCCCACTGTCCTCTCTGTCTCTATGAATGCCTGCTCTAGGGGCCTCATAAGTGGAATCATACACTGTTTGTCCTTTTCTGACTGGCTTATTTCGCTCAGCATAATGTCCTCAAGGTTCATCCATGATGTAACATATGTCAGGGTGTCCTTAATTTTTCAGGCTGAATAATATTCCATTGTATGGATAGACCATATTTTGTTGATGTGTTCCTCCAGGTACGGACACTTGGGTTGCTTCAACATTTTAGCTGTTGTGAATAATGCTGCTGTGAACATGGCTGTACAAATAACTCTTGGAGACTCTGCTGTCAGCTCTTTTGAGTATATGCCCAGAAGTGGAGTTGCTGGATCATATGGCAGTTCCATTTTTAATATTTTGAGGAACCTTCATACTGTTTTCCACAGCGGCTCTGGCATTTTACATTCCCACCAGCAGGGCACAAGGATTGTGACTCCTCCACGTCCTTGCCAACGTGTTTCCGTTTTTTTTGATAGAAGCCACCCTAATGGGTGCAAGGTAGTATATCATTGTGGTTTGGATTTGCATTTCCCTAATGATGGCACTTACATTTAATACCTTACTTAAACTTTATATTTCATCTGGGGGTGCTTCAAGATGGGGAATATATTTAGTGAGCCACCTTAATTATTTCTAAAAAAAAAAAACTGGGAAATGCTGTTTCTCACACAGTATTCACAGTGTACGTCATTTGTTTGAAACATTTTGTAGAATCACCAAAATTAGACCAACCCTGTCAGTCACGCAGAAGCTGAAATCCAGACAGGTCGAGGCTTTGCCCAGGGCCTCGGCCCGGTGAGCTGGAAGAGGGGGCCAGGCCCTGGGCCCTGAGTCCCCTCCCGGCCCTGGCTGGCTCGTCCTGCTGCCCCCTTCGCAGGCCCTGTGGTCTTTTGGGGGAGGCCCAGGTGCACAGCGGCCCGGTGGTTGCTGCACGGGCCCACCCGCAGCTGCTCTTATTATAGCCTGGTTATTCTTATTTGTCAAGAAACCCAGAACAACTGTGTTCTTCACAGTGGATGCTTATGCACATGACCTTTTGAGAACATATTTCTGGATGCTGCAGAGGCACTGATGTTCATGTAGATTAGCCGAAGTGCAATCCTTATTTCTTTCAGCTGAAATTGCCTGTCTGTTCCTTTAAGACTTTCACATGGTGGAGTTATTGTTTCTCATGCCGTTAAGTGTTTATTAGTACCCCTGTATAATTTAGCATATTATTTTCAGATGACAGAAGAGCCCCGTGAGAGGGGTGGTAAAGTCTGATGTTGGTTAAACTTTACCGGCCGCATCGCTGTCGGGGGTGCTGAGTGCTGGGTGCGAATGCGGATGGGACAGGCAGGTTGGAGGGGGCGTTGGACCGGCCAGCTGCAGCAGGCATGTAGCACGTGTCATGCGCATGTCCTCCTGGGGGCAGCTGGTGTCTGTTGACACACTTGTGTGTAGTCTCTGAACACGGCTGCTTATGAATGTAGGAAGTGTGTGTGCACACCTGGCACGTGCAGAGACGTTGTCGAGCCCTATTTATGATGGCCATGGTGGGAAGTGCGTCCCCTTCTTCATTAAGCTAATCTGTTTTTTGTTTAGTAAGGGCCAGGCACAGTACTGGGGATTATGACAGCCCTGCCTTCATGGGACTTATATTTTAATGGTTTCCAGGGAAAGCCACACTTGTTCTTGAGAGACTTTGGCAAAGCAGATGACCTTAAAGTCTTCCAATACTTGGAATGCTTGTTTTACAGTCTCCAGACAAAAGCATCGTTTCAGACCCTTCATTGCAGACGTGAACATTTATTTTAAGGACTCAAATTAAGCCAGAGGAGATAAATGAGCAGGCCTGGTTGTTTGCTGAGCATTCATGGCCGACACAGCGAACCACTTATACTGTTGGTGACAAATGCAATCATGAGAATTTCAACCCTGAGACACTGTAAGCAACACGAGCCGTGAACCGTTGAGTTGAAGGTGATACTTTGTCCTCTGGCATTTGATCGACTTCAGAACCTACATGGAAGGCGGCATGGGGGCCTTTGGGGAAATTTCCGTGTAAGAAGTTTCAGAGAGTTTTATAAAGTTCATTTGAAGTTTGTGTGATTTGATTTTCCATGGTGATAATGCGCCGTGTGTTACTGCAGCCATTTTACTTCTGTTTTTTTCTGTGTGCTTAATGTGACAAAGTGGAGAAGAGTCCACAACGGTGGCTGAAATGATGGTGGATCCTTACACACAGGCACCTTCCAGAACGCGTGTGACGGAGCCAGCTCAGGCGGCAGCGTTTTGGTTGTTCAGGGGGCTCTTTGGATGCTCAGTTTTAATGGCAGACTATTTATTAGGTCTGGCCATCAAGCAGTGAGTCCCACAGCCAGAGCCACATAGAAGCCCTGCTCGTCCTGGGGGCCGGCAGCGTCCAGGATGAAGTCACACCCAGCGTGCCGAGTGGCATGGCCGTGGCAGACCTGAGGCTTTGTTGTGGAGGAGAAGAGGGAGGCAGGGGGGCAAGGACAGGCACAGAGGAGCCGCGGAGCCAGCAGGTGCATCAGCAGACCGACACTGCACCTGCTGCTCTTGTCCTTCGGGACCTTCGTCTCTGGGTGTCGCCATCAGAAGCTCAGACTTCAGAGAATTTGCTCTTCTCTTTTTTAGCCAGCTTCTTTCTAGAGTCATTCGCTTGTGGCTTTAACTGTCACCGCAGTGTGGATGTGGCAGAAGTGCAGTCCCGCCAAGCTTGGTCACTTGGTGGCCCAGCTTCCATCAGCTGGGCTGGGACCGTCTCACCCGTTCTCATTCCCGTTCGTGGAGCTGCCTGTGCCCGTGTGGGGCTGGCTCGTATCCTCCTGCCGATCTGCTGAACCTTGGCCTCGGGGTGGCCTGGCACCTTCCCTGGCTGGCACAGGGCTTGAATTTGCCCCTCTCTGGTGTCCCTCTTCCCCTCCTGTCCAGGCGGCTCTCGCAGTGGGAGATGGTGTCTGTATGTGGCCCACCCTCCCTCCTCGGCCCATCTTTATTGCAGGTGTGCGAGCTGTGGGTGCTCCTGTGTGGGGTGCTTGCTGGACACACAGCGCCGTGACCCATGACCACTGCGATGCTGTCCCGCCCTCAGGGAACCCCTCACTTAACTGGGTATGGGAAAAGTTGGCCGTGTAGAACTTCGTCTAAGTTAACTGTGCAGGAAGTACTGTGAGCGGACAGACAGTAAGTGCTTTAGGAACCGACAGGAGAAAGGGCACTGCTACAGGAGTGATCAGGAGGGCTTCCAGGAGGAGCTGCTGGCTGAGTGGGAGACGAGGGATGGAGACCATTTGGCAGGCGGGGGAGGGAGCGGTGTCTTGGGCAGGGGCACATACCATGAGCGGGCTCCTGTGCACTCAAGGATCCATGGCTAGATCTGAAAGGGAGTTGGGGAGAGAGCCAGACGTGTTAGCAGGAGAGTAAGGCCCCGAGTGCCAGGCGCAGCAGTCCTCCAGGTCTGACCCGCTAGGCGGTGCCATCGAAGACTTCCAGAGGAATGTGGTATGGCTGCCGTGATGTGTCCCTCCCCGACTTCCGGAGAGTTCCGTGGGTAGAGGGCCTGGAGCCTGGACTCCAGGGTTATGAGGGCCCATGGCACCTGTTGTCGGGGGGCCAGGAAGGGAGGGGCCCAGGAAGAGCCGAGGTGTGCCCTGAGGCATGACTGGAGGGGAACGGAGGGCTCAGTCAGAAACACAGACGGGGGAGGAGCATGGAGAGCATAGCATGTGCTGCCTTCAGACATCCTGAATAAACAGAGCAGTGCAGGAGGCAGGGTGAGGCCATCCTGCCTGCTAAATTCCCAGTGCCTGGCACATAGTCCTTAGTGAACATGCGGCCCGAGCTTGGGAGGGGGCGGGGCAGGCAGCACTGGCCACTGGACTGTCCTAGGGCCTGGCAGCCTCCTGACTTCCATAAGCGAGTGGCTTCCCTGAGGCTCGAATCCAATGGGAAAGGCCGAGGGCTGAGCGCTGGCTCGGGGAGCAGTGCACTTAGTGGGCGTGGAGGGAGTGGAGGGCGCAGGAGGGGATGGGCACAAGGTCAGGAGGCTGCCTGCAGGCGGTGGTCACTGTGGGCACGGGAACCTGGGCTTCTGGCCGGGGGGACCTCGGTGTCCCCAGTGTGAAGAAGGCGGACACGTGGGCTGCCAGAGGGTAGAGTGAAGGCTCGTGGGCAGGGGCGCGGCGGCAGGGCTGTGCCTTGTTCCGTCTCTGATGGCTTCCCTCTGTCCCCCACCGCCTCGTCAAACAAACGTAAACACTGTTGCTAAGACTCCTCTTGTCCTTCTCCCCCCATCGCTTCATTTCCCACTCAGGTGTGCCTCCCACGTGCACCCGCCATCCCCACGCTCCCCCTCAGGGCTGCCGCCACCTGGGAAGCCAGGTCCTCGTCCCTTCTGGCCTGACCCCCCCTCCCTGAACGCCCTCTCTCAGCCCCTCCTGAGACTGCCACGCTGCCCCAAGGCCACGTCGCCCCCTTGGCCCTGTGGGCCCTTGAGCACCTTGCTGTAGTTGGTCCCTGCGTCTTCATCCCTGTTTGGCGCCTTACAAGGCCACGCGGGTGCAGAGCTCCGTCCTCATGGTTAGTCGTGTCGTCCACTCACCCCTGGGCCCAAAGTGGGTGTCCAGTGACCCGGAGGAAGTGTGCTAACTCGATCGGAGCTCTTTCTTCACTGCCATTCCTAAAACTGTCTAAAAATTAATGGGAGGGGGTCTAGGGCATCTTTTCAGATTGTTTCTTGAGGAAACCTTGAGAACATGAACTTAAAGGGCAACATCACAGCTGTCTTGAGACTGTCGGACAGTAAATACCCTAACCTTAAGTGGCAGAACTGGTTTAACAAGATTTTTCCAACCCTTTGTGGTGTTTTCATTTTCCCCTTTTAAAGTCATCCAGATAAAGCCGGAGGGTAGTATAGAGTTTTGCTTTTTAAAGTTAGTAATGAGTAATTTTGGGGTAGATGCTTTTGAAGTCTGTAAATGATATTTAGGAAAACCCTTGCCTAGTGCCATGCACACATCGGGTTTATAAATATTTATGTAGCTGGACTCACCTGTCTGCTGTGGAGGGACCGAGATGCCCAGGGTGCGGGTGTCACTCAGAGCAGGGGGGACCGTGTTCTCCGTCTGATGCTTTCTTCCTGGAAGCCTGTGGCACGTCGTCATTGAGATGCTCTCTGAGCCCGGCTTTTGGGTTGATTTTAGTATCTGACCGCAGCGTCCAGGGCCGGGGAGACTGCGGGGTTAACCCTCCTCGCTCTCCGGCCTCGCTGGCGCTGTCGGATGCCAGGTCGTCAGCAAGATACAGGCTTTGCCTCAACTTAATTCAGTTCCGTCGTGAGGACTAAGAGGGGATGTGCTGTTAGATGATGGCTTTCAACAGTAAAAGCCGGGCTGTTTTTTTACACCCATCAGAAGGCAAGGTTTTAAGTCTGACTAGATTGAGGGTTTGCAGTGTGAACTCTGTCCTGTCGGTGGACGTGCAAGCCCGAACAGCCACTTCAGAGAGTGATTATTGAGGGTGCCTACAGGAGATGGCGCAGTCTCCTTCCGGGATGGAATAAATGTGCTCCAAGAGACATTCGCGGGCGTGTGCCCGGGGAGACACGCACGGGAACATTCACTGCATGTGGGCGGCGGGAGTAAACAACTGGGGGACATACAGGTGGGCGACCGTGTGCTGTGCAGGGGCGGCAGGCGACAGCAGGCCTCGTGCCACACCTGCAGACGGACCTCACAGTCACAGCACAGAGCAGAAAAGGCCAGCTGGAGGGTGTGTGCAGGGTAATCCTATTTATGTGGAGTTAAGTATGCACAACCACACCTGAGGTTGTTAATGGCACCATGAAGAGCTAGTAAATACAGGAAGAGTTTTTGAGAAAAGTAAATGCCAAATTCTGGGAAGTGATTGTTTGGGGAAGGAGGCGAGATTATGAGACCGAAGAGGGTATAATGGGGGCTGCAACTATAGTATTTTATTCCTTTAAAAATAGCAAATATGGCAGGATGTTACAATTTGATGAAGCTGGGTGGTAGGTACATAGGATGTTATACTTTTATGTATGCTTGAAATATATCATTATAAAAAATTACACACTATACCCTGTCTGTGTGTGTATGTATATGAATAGGCTTTGGTGATCTGTGGCACTAACTTTTTAGAGATTGGGGTGTTTTCTGGGGGCCCCTGTGGATCTCTCTTTTTCCTGCTCATTTATAGAATACTAAAGTTACGGTGGCTTTAATTGTATTTGTTGAAGAACTTTGATGTTCTCTGTTCTTATTTTAAATATTAGACGGTGGGTGAAACTGTCTAGGTTTTTCTACATTTTAAGAAGACAGTTTTAAGGTGTATTTCTCCTGTGGATTATGCCCTTTGATAGAGAAATAGGTCCCTGCCTCTGTTTCTCTTCTAAACAGTGAATTTTCTACAGAAAAATGAGGACAGAACTGCTGAAGTGAAGAGATCATAGTGCCTGCATGTCCTGATGTCGTCCTTAGAATATTCGGGATGCCTCGACAGAGGTAAACCGTAAATTATGCTGAATGTTATCCAGGCCGCGAGTCTGGAATGGTTTCACATTGACCCTGAAACAAGAGATGCTTCTCAGAGTGTGGCTTCTGGCTTAATTGGATTAGGATTATTGCAATCAGGATGGGAGTAAGATGCTACATTCCTTTCGTGCCGGTCTGGGGATGCTCCTAAAGCAGGCCGTTGATAGAATAATATCCTGTGCTTCCTCGGTGTCTCTGTCTGAGGAAATAAGAGCTTAATATGCCCCATTCAATTAATCCTGACAACATCCTTAAAGCTGAATAGAAGGCGGGGGGGTGTTAGCTCCATTTTACCGAAAAAGAGCGGAAACTTGACGAGTGTGAGCTCCCCGGGAGTGCTTGAACTTCTCCCTGAGTACCAGTCAGGAGCACGTCACCTCGACCCATGGCTGAGAGGAAGAGGACACACAAAGGAGGAAGGGAGCATTTATGACCTATCGCCTTGGTGCCGGGCTCTGCCGGGAACTCTCAGGACTGTGATCTCTTGGCTCCCGAGAGCAGCTCAGCAAGGTGGTGGCAGAGCCATCCTGGGTTCTCCCGGGAGTCCAGGCATAGGCCCAAGTCCCCAGGCTGCTCAGGACAGGCTCAGCTCTGCCCATCAGACTCTTGAGTTATGCCTTCGCCACCAGGCCGTGCGTCCAGCCTGGTGGTGTGCGAGAGAAGCTGTGGGGCTCTACGTTGTAGGTGACAAAGGTTCCATGTATTTGAAGCAAAACCGACAGATTCAGTTGTGGTTGGGATGGTTGAAAACAGTCTTACCTAAGTGAAGTAATCTGGAATCATCGAGTCGAATACCAGAACGTTTGCTCTCTGCCTGTCCCAGAGCATCAAGAGCGGGTGCGACTCTCACAGCGTCTGTTGGTTGACTTTCTCCTGCTGCTTTAGCAGTGGTGTCCCACCGTGGGCCAGGAGCTAGCCGGTTTTCATTTCTAACCCTTCTGGGTAGTAATTGTTAGAGAAAGGTCAAGAACAGGGCCTTACAGACGTTCTGCCTTACAGGTGAGGAAAGGGACACTTGGCAGATGAGCTTGTCCGGGGCCACTTAGTATTAAGTGGCAGAGCTGGGATGCACACCCAGACCTCTTCGATTACAAAGTTCACAGTCTTTCAGGTAGAATAAACTGTGTGCCATGCCTTGGGTGGGGTGATTTTTAAAAACAAAATAGTGCGAATCGCTTATGAGAAATAAGGATGAGGGCTTAAATTTCGGCTGCTTTGAATGAGACAATGATTTCTCTTTTTATAAGCAGAGCTCTTTATTAACCAAAAACACTTGGCTGTTAGACATGGTGTTTAATTGCTGTTAGAATGTATTTTTGTCACACTGCCCTGTAATAAGCCAAAGAGCTGTTTGTGCCAAACATAGAAGGCAAGAGGAGGGAGGATGCAGGCGCTTCTCCTCCGCTCCCCGATTGAGCCCGTGGCTTTCTGTTTGCTATTTTGGTGCTGGTTTCTGTTTACCACGTCTACCTTTTACGGAAAGAACACCTGGTCTGAAGGCTGGTCAGGACCTGTGAGGGGGAGACCCCCCACCCCCCCGCCCCCCAGTGCCGCTCAGGTGTGCCCATCTCTGTGCTTTAGCCAAATGCTCTTTTTTTCTGGCCTAAGAGGTTTTTTCCATTCTCTAATGTGTAGGCCTTAAGGTTTTACCCAATAGAGGAAGAACAGCTGTTTATTTGGCTTTTCTTTTGCAAAGTAGAAATGATTTTATCTCTGACTTTAAAAGTAAGAAATGTTACTAAAAATTAAGAAACTACAAAAAAGTATGATGAAGGAAATACAAATCACCATGAATCCTATTACTGTTAACATTTTGGTCTATGTCCTTCCAGACCTTTCTCCTGCTGTGGGCTTTTGTAAACATGAAACTAGGTGAGTAGAAGAACACTTTGGACAGATTGTTAATCTTTCCCCAACGGAGAGTTTACAGTACTATTAAGAGTATCTTTCGGTGTTAAAGAAGAAGTTAATACACTGTTTGTGGAAGTGACATGTACATTGTTTTCCACTGTAGGATTTCCAGTGTTTCATTCAACTGATCTTCTCTTTCCCAACTTTTTCCTACTCTAGATTACATTGGGATGAACATCCTCATACATCTGTGCATGTTTTTTATGATTGTTTGATGTCTGATTATTTCCTTAGGTTAAATTTCTAAAAGTAGAAGTGCTGAGTGAAAGATGTGTGTATATTTTTAAGACTTCGGGTATGTATTAACCAGACTTTCCAGACAAGGGGAACCAATTTATAGCAGCAATTGCACTAAATTCCTTGTATGACTTATTTCTGAGTAAGTAACGTAATCTCATGGTCCCCCCCACCCCAAAAAAGGCATAAAGGGAAGTCTCCTGTCTCTCTGCCCCCACCATTGCTGATTTCTTTGTGTATCCCTCAAGAGTTTCTTTATACATAGAAACAAATATGAATATATGTTATTTTTCCCTTATGTACACAGAGTCTAGCATGCTATGCATACTCTTCTGCACCTTGCTTTTTAATTTTTTTTAATTAACAGTGTTTCTTAGACTTTCCAAATTAGTACATGAAAGCTTAAATTCTCTCTTTCCATTTCTCTCTCTCTGTCTCTCAAAGCTCCATGATTTTCCCTGATCTGAAGGTCCATATTTCATGTACCCAGTTCCCCATTGATAGATATTTGAGTTGCTTCCATCCCTTGCTCTGGAAACAACGCCGCCTTGAAGAACTTTGCACGTCCACCATTTGACATTGATGCACGTTGATCTGCAGGGTACCTGCCTGCAAGGAGAGCTGTGGGTCCGTGGACGTGGATTTGTGAATGTCATGGGTACTGCCAACGTGCCTTTATGTGTCCATTTAGACTTTCCCCAGCGCCATTGGAGAGAGCCTTGTCCACAGCCCTACGGAGTCCACTTTCAATTCTAATTCTTTCATGATCACTCTGGTCGTGCAAATACTGTGCACATAAGGAATGCAAAAAACACAGCAAAACAAACCACCCGCTCTTGTAGGAGAGTGTGTAAGTGCCCCTTGAATTCAATCAGGAGTCAGAAGAGAGAATAAAGCCGGTTACTGTGGGACGCCACCCCCAACACTCCTGAGCCGCCTCCCTCCCTCCCTTCCCCTTCCCCTCCCCTCCCCGTCTGTCTCCGAACTGAAATAACGC
Source organism: Equus caballus (assembly GCF_041296265.1). Classification (NCBI taxonomy): domain Eukaryota; kingdom Metazoa; phylum Chordata; class Mammalia; order Perissodactyla; family Equidae; genus Equus; species Equus caballus. The sequence goes on from NC_091696.1 coordinate 10,983,739, forward strand.
CACTTCCTTTTATGAAGCGGGCACTGGCTCCCCGTGTGTGCCACCAGCAGAGCAATGAGTCCTTTTAGAGCCCCACCTCGCGACTAGCAGTCACCTGGCTACAGCTTAGCTAAGTGGTATTTGAAGTAAACATTCCAACAATGAAAAGCTTGAGGAATCCAAACGACTGCAGCTAAAACTGACAAAGCGTGGGCGTGGCCAGGTGGACAGGGGCCGGTTCCTGGTGGCTTTAGCCCCGGGGCCAAGCAGTGCTGCAGCCAGCCCAGCCCTGGGCAGAGGGCCACCTGAGTCGGTGGTGCAGCTCTAGCCAGCATCCTGGTGGACCAGACAAGCCCACCTTCATGCAGTTTTGTTCCAAGCACTATGGTTTCCAAACCACAGAAACAAACTGATACTTTTTAATACAGTGTGATTTTAAAAAATTCTACTAATAAAGAGAAAGAAGATGAACTGGTGGCTTACAAGTTTTTTAATAAAAGTGGGAGGAACTGTTTTCTTCGGAATACCGATAGGGTAAGAAGCCTGTGTGCGCTGATAGGCGATCCTGGCCCAGTCTGTTCTTTGTGCCCTACGTGCTGAAGTATCTAGAAGTGTTGCATTTCGGGCTTTTCCAAACTGCTATAGCAGCCAGTGTCCCCGGGGCTGACTTGTCAGTTCAGCTGAGCCCAGGAGAGTTCTGGGGGCTGCCCGTGGGAATGCAGGGCTCCACCTGGTAGCTTTGCGGGACTCTGACTCCATCCCTGCTGCTGCCGGTGTCCCTTTCTGATGGCTTTAACATGCAAACATTTGAGTCACCTGTCCCGTGCAGGAGTGAGCTCCTCTAAAACACGCGTTGGAATCAGGGCGGATCCCCCTACCCCCATTTTATTTCTAGTTTCAAGTCCTCTAAACTCATGTAACTTTCTACTTTATTCTTCTAGATGAGTACGTTCTAACCACGGGCCTTTCAGAGTTTCCTTCCCAGGGGCTGTTTGTTGTTGGCCCTTCCTGGACCAGGCTGGTTTCTCCAGGGCTCCGGTGGTCTTCGACGCTCTTCCGGGGCTTGCTGCCTGCTGCTCTGGAGGCCCAGCCAGTGGTCTCTCAGGCAGTGTGACCCCCACAGTGGGCTCGCCTGGTCTGACTGAGGGCTGGTTTGCTTTCTTCTGAGACCCGCTGTGGTCCTCGTCTTCCAGGGCCCAGCCGCGCTGAGATGAGACTGCTCCCACTGGGCACTTAGCGGGCTGCCCGAGGGGTCCCTGGTGGGGTTCCAGATGGAGCCTTGATTCACCCGGAGGCTCTGCTCCTGCCTGGAGGCAGCACAGCGGCTCCCGGTCACTCAAGGTCACTCCGTGCAGGCAGCCTGCTTCCGCACTGGGGCACGTGTCTGCGTGTACAGGACTGTAGGATCATGCTCTCATCGTCCCCCACTTGGGGACCTCCATGGTGGGTGGAGACAAACAGGAGTCAGCTGGGACTGGAGGGGACGGTGACTTTGCTGGGGGAGAGGCTGTGTTTGTGGACCGCAGTGCACACCTCGTCCAGAATTGCGTGAACACCTGCGGGAAAGGCCTGCTTTCAAAACAGCTAAAGGCGCATGAGACTCTGCACAGGAATGCCAGAATGCGTTAGATAATGTGCTCCATCGAAAGGGATGTTTTGAACAAACTTAGGAAAGGATTTTTTTAAATGGCTTTCATAAAAACAGTCCTAGGAGTAGGTCATAGAGTTTGGAGAATTTGTCTTCAGAAAATTCAATTCCACCGTATTTATTTTTGATGGAAGCTTGTTGTGGAACCTTCAGAAGTCCCTGTTCCTTAGAAACGGCCACATTAGGAGTGACTGTGCACAGCGAGTTTGGAGGAAGGTGTGCATCCCCCTAGAGAATGGGCCTTGGGGCCTTTCTCCTTATCACGCATCCCCCAGACCCCTCACTGGCCTCGTAAAGAAACAGATGGCGTACCAGGAATAGCTCAGAAATCACCTTGGCTCCTGGCTGTATAAAGAGAAAGGACTGGGACCATAAAAATCTGAAATCTCCCAGGAAAGGAAATTATTCCCTCAGTGAAATATTGATGTAGGGGGAGCATTTAAAAAGACAAAAATTATGAATCCGGATTCGAGTTGAACCAGATCCTGTACTCTAACCTTTTTGAGGATTGTTCATTTAAGAGCAAATAGAATGAAATATAGACTGTAAAAGCAAATCATTTTTATGCTTCCTGGGTTTTTCTTGTCACGTGATTCAACGAACTAATACAAGAGCAGGTTTGGGAATGAGGACTGTGGGGCTTGCGTCAGGTCAGGCACACACTGTGACTTTTTAGGGCCGGGCGAGGGCCTGGGTGGGGAGCGCGGCAGAGCCAGAGAGGCCTCTGGAACGGGATCCTCTGTGAAGAGCATTCTGTTGAGCAGAAATTGCCTGTCCTGTGTCCGAGCAGGGGGAGCAGAGGTTTGAGAAGAGTGTCTTTGTCTGATTGATTTGGGGGGAGCCCCCCAGAAGCTGATGTTTTATGTGGAGGTGGGGAAGCTGGGCTGGGTTACATGTATGTACCTGTAGGAATAAACAATTCTTTTGAAACATCACTAGAAGGAAAAAAAAAAAAAAGGCAGCTGAAGATTTATCTGAAAAGGAAGTGGGAAGTTAAACTTGCTGGAGATCTCATTACTGTCTGTCTCGCTAACCGTAATTAAAAAATGCCTGAGTGATCTTAATAACACATGATTCAGCTGACAAGCACTAATTGCCCTGTATCAGGCCAAGAGAAGATGAATGTTGTCAAGAAAACCACAAGTCAGACAAGCTCATTCTCTCTGAGTCTGACACCGTGTTCCCATGTACAGACCAGTTTTTACTGGAGCCTTTCCAGCATCAAAAGAAGCTCTTTACCTTCCCATTAATTTCCATCGCTGGCAGGCCCGAGTTGTTTGTGACGCCCCGTTCTCATTCCTCCTGCTCGCCCGCTCAGAGCCTGGGTCCGCAGACAAAGTGTAAATATGTTTCTTGCTCTTATCTTGGTCCTTTTTGAGAAAAGAAATCCGTTCCCATTCAATACTAATGCCCCGGTGGGCTTGTCAGTGAATTACATGGCATTTGGGAATTGATTTTCTGACGCCGCCAATTTGTCAAGAATTTCTTCTGCCTTTTCAGCGATTTGACAGAACCTCTTGGGCCACGAGTCATGTGAGTGGGTATTCCGCCTGCAGAGAAAAGAACCAGCAGCTCCTTATTGCTTGGGCATCCAGAAGCCGCCTTGAAGGGGGTGGTTTTGAGGAAGGAGAGGGAAGAATACTGATATTGGCTCCTTCCTACACGTCTGAAGGATGGCACGTCATTCTGTCACGCTAGAACCGAGTCATAGTCTGAGTCTAATGTTGAAACTCAGTCCCCAAAAAAGGGGCCGAGCGTCTCCAGGCCCCGGGCGGTGGGCCTGTGGGAGAAGGGGCTGCAGCTTAGTAGCCGGCCCTGACTGCCCACCACGTCCTTTCCTCACCATGCACATCGGTCCCTTGGCACCCAGCCCTGTGCTGGGGAGGGAGATGGACATGGCACCTGCCCTCACCCGGGCTGGGCGGACGTCTGCTGGAACACGCAGAGGCACAGTGCGTGAAGTCCAGACCAGCATCCTCGGTGACAGCCCTGTCCCTGTCCTCCGGAGAGGCAGGGGAACTGGGGTGGGGAGATTGGCTCTGAAACCTGGCCGAGCTGGGCTCTGGCCGTGGGGCCAAGGGCACAGTTCTTGACATCTGAGCATGTCCTTGTCTGAGAAAGGGCAGTAGCCCCTCAGGGCCGGGGTGAGGTCCTGATGAGGGGCCGCTCCTTGTAAGGCTGCCTGGCACAGTGCTTGGTCTGCCGTCATCACTTCGAAGGTCAGGGAATTAGATGAGAGTGCTCACATTGCCCAGGGCGGCGAGGTGCACATGTTAGGAGCACAGTAAAGTGCTGAGAAAGGAACTCATGTCGTCGTAGAAGGAGGCCGATGAGGCTAGTAAATGAATAAGCGTAACACTGTGCGTCAGTCCGTCCACCAGCTTGGTGAAGTGATGCGACCAGTCCCCGAGTGCTCCCTGCTGGCGGGGGGATGACCATCTGCCAGGAGCACTGCGGAACCACCCCCACCCAGAGCTGTGGGTTTATCCTAGTTAGCGAAAGTGTCTCTTTTCAGAGACCTATTTTCTTGAAATTAAAGTGAAATTTGTGATGATTACCAAATACTGTCAACGTGACTTAGTTGTAGAAAAAAACAGAATCATGAAGTTGTGCGTGGACATAAAGCCAGGTGCCTATGGGTCCCTGCTCTGAGCCAGCCTCCTTGGTTGGAATCGTCTTTCTTGATGACCTGGTGACCTCGGGAGTCGCTGGAGGCCTGGACTTCCCCATGGCCGGGCACAGGCTGTCCCCCGCCTCCCTGCCCCTCTGGTTGTCCTGCAAGTTGAAAATCAGGAGTAAAGCCTCTGCAGACCTCGAGACCCGGCCGGTTCTGCGTATTCTAAGTAACAGCACCTCTGTGTGGTAGCATGTCACCTTTGTCATTTAATTTGTGTGTAGTCCTGAGTCACCGGAAAGGGGACCAGAGAATCCAGATCAGTGACGGATTCCAAGCCTCAGCCTCGCTGGCTCAGTTTTTAAATTTTAGGCAGTGAAGGGGATGGTTGTTCATTTAATCTTCAGATTTCACTGAGTTTTCATATGTGGGAGTGGTGCTCATCACACTGATTTTTTTTTTTTAATCAAGTTATTTATATTATGGGGCCAGTCTGTCACACGTCTGAACGCGGAATGTTGCCACCCTTTTAATCAGAATCCTGCCAGTAATTTCTGTTTACAATAGAGCTATTGAAAATTCTATTGGAATGAAACTAGCATAATATAGAAATTGTTGGCTTGCATGAGATCTTTATAATATGTACATGCAGACAAAGTTGGCTTTAGTTCAGAAGGCTATTTCTATTTATTGTTGTGCTTTTCTTAGCTAACGATATAGAGCCCCCACTGCGTGCCAGATGCACAGATTGAGAAACACGGGGGAATGGAGTCCCTGGCCACGGACCTTGGGACCTCGCCATCTCTCATCTTATCTCTAGAGTCCGGTGGACTCCCAGCAGTATCTGATTCCAGAACTCCTCTCTTCTCTCCCGTCACTTGATGTGGGCTTGCCTCTCGGGTAGTTGCTGCAGGAGTTTGTATTTGGGAGGGAAGGCAGCATGCCCATGGGGGCCTCATCGCAGAGCTGCAGGGCTGTTTTGGATGGGTAATTATTTAAGCCCCTGCAGGGTGGGTGAGTGTTAAGCTTCCCCTCTCCAGTGTCCCAGCCCACCCTGCACGTTGGACCGTGGTGCCTGGGAAAGCTGGCTTCTCCAGGAGCGCAGAATAGCTAACAGGCGGGGCTTTGAAACAAAACACATGTGATTGTCAATTTCATGGATTACAGTTAATTCTGTTTAATGTCCTCTTTTTTTCTTTCTGCAAAGTCCTGTGCATGATAGAACATTGACTTTAGCGTGGGGTGCTTAATACTTGATTTGGCGCTTTAATGGATATTTACACAGTGACACCACAAATGTTGAATAAACAGGGGATTTGTCCTAATGAGATCTTCAGCGACTCGAGGCCGTTTTCGCCCTTGCCTTCTGGATTGCTGCGCTCCACTTCTGCCTCGTTTCCGTGGAGCTGGTGGCCCTGCAGCAGCCCAATGCTCTCGGCTCTCCTCAGTGGGTTCCAGGCTCTTTGAAGCGCTCGCTTCCTCCCCTCTCTCCACGTGCCCTCTGCAGAGCCTCGTTCTGTGATTTGCATGTAGCGGAAAGATTTGTTGAACTGAATTATTTTTACACACAAGCCTTTCATGTGGCCAGCGTTTTGAGGTCTGTTTCCTTTGGCTGGAGGCTGGGAGAAATCTTCCAGTTCACCGAGGAGTGTCGGTAGCTTCGGGTACTGGGGTGCCCTGCTAGGGCCAGATGCGATGGTCTCGCTGGGAGGATTTCCAGCCGGGAGGGGGCATGAGGCAGTGCACATCCCCTCACATCCCCACTGCAGTGTTTTGTGGTGGAGACGAGCGCGACTTGTCAGTGGTGACGGTCAGTAGGGCGGTCCAGAAGGTCTCCGGGGTCCATGCTGTTGGAGAGGCAGGTTCCTCCTGTGGGCTGAGCGGGAGGAGGGCAGAGGGAGCGAATCAGAGATGGAAGAATCAGCCCAGGGAACCCCAGATCTCAGAGGCCCCCGTCCTTAAAGGCCCAGCTCAGTGCTGTCGAGATCTCCGCATTTTGTATCTCATGGATTAGTCAAGAAATAGTCATGTTTTCCAAGGATATTTTGCTGGCTTTTTCTGATGAGGCTGTTGGCTTCAAGGAATAGTAACGATAGATTATACTTATGGAGTATTTACCTTGTGCCAGGGGCTCTTCTGAGCTCTTCTCATCTTCTGACTCGGTGCTCACAAGCTTTATTTGTAGAGGAGGAAGTAGGCACGAGCAGGTGGGAGGTCTGGTCCCAGGGTCCGCGCACCCCTGTGGGAAGACCCTCTGGGAGTGGCAGGTGGAGAGTTCCCCAAGCCCCTCCTATCTTCTGATGGAGCCGAATGTCTGCGCCGTTGTGAGCCAGCTCTGCCTAGTCACCTTCCAAAACGTCAGCCCCAGCCTCGCGGAGCTGCGGGTACTTACAAGGGGCGCTGGCTTTTTGTGCTGACTTTTACGATGACTCGGCTGCACGCAGTACCTATGGTGCCACTGAAAGCTCACAGTCCACTGTGAGGACCCACGTGTCCAGCAAGTATTTGGGAAGTCCTGACCTTGAAAGTCTGCGCACCAGCCTGGCTGAAGGTGGATTTCGTCCCCAAGTGTGCCGCCGCACCATGACAGTCAGGCGGGCCCTGGCCTTCGGAGGAGGCCCCGCACGGCCGCTCCTGTCCGTCTTTCCTCCCCCAGGCTCCAGGTCACACTCACCTTGTTGGGATTCAGAGGCAGCTTGAGAGCTCACACGTTCTCTGGCCCACCTGGGTTTAATGCTGCCCCATGGTGACAAAAGGAGCCCTCAGGACTCAGCCACGGTGCAGCCCCCACCCCGTCCCCAGCACAGAGCAGGGACAGCGCTGGTGCCCAAGGACATATGTTCTTGCGAACAGGGTGGGTGACGAATGCTGTTGGGAGTCGCGTCTGGGCTGGTGGGCACTGGCAGTGAAGCTTTACAGGGGCTTTGCCCGTGGGGAGACTTCTGGGAGGGGCGCCCCCACCAAGGAGGGAGGTGCCGGTGCCATTTCCTCCCTTCTTCCCGACATGGGCAACATCCTACCCTCTTTAACCACTCACTCCTTGTCCCCTCTCTTTCTGCATTCTGCGTTCACAAAGAGGGTGAGGGCCGCCCAGGACACTGGCATCAGCGTTAGGCCCACCTGCGAGAACCCAAGGTGGCAGATGCCCCCTGACCCTGATGGGGCCTGCGGGAGGAGCCAGTGGCAGGGCAGAAGGTGCACAGCTGTGTGGTCCAAGCCAGCGGCACAGCGTCGTCCTCTGGGATTCGTTCTCATCCAGCATTTCCTGCTCTTAGTACCAGGGATTGAAGAACCAAATCCCTAACTGTCACTGATGAGGAGAATGACCTTCGTTTGCCTAGAAGCTGCTGGTTCTTAGTGTCTCCTGGTTTAAGTGCAGCTCGCTGATCTTGGGGACCTTTGCGTGCTTGTTCCAGGAGGATGCATCCCACGCCAGGAAACTGTGATGGGTAAAGTTGAACTTAGGAACTTCCAGGATAAAGCTCATCGAGCATCAATAAGTTCAATAAACATTTTCAAGTGTCTTCCTTGTGCCTGGCACAGTGCTTTTTATCTCATTCAATTCCATTGGATTATAAATTCCTATTTGCTTCTAACTTAGGTACACCTGTTTATTCACGTTTACTTATAAACAAGTTTACTTAAGCCAGCCCTGGTTAAGGTTTGGTGCTTTCACGGCTGCGGCCCAGGTTTGTCTCCCGGCCAGGGAACCACATTACCCTCGTCTGTCGGTTGTCACACTGTGGCAGCTGCGTGTTGCTGTGATGCTGAAAGCTATGCCACCGGGATTTCAAATACCAGCAGGGTCACCCATGGTGGACAGGTTCCAGCAGAGCTTCCAGACTCAGACAGACTAGGAAGAAGGACCTGGCCACCGCTTCTGAAAAAACTGGCCATGAAAACACTGGCCTCTGAATAGCAGCAGAGCCTTGTCTGATAGAGCGCAGAAGGGGAGAAGATGGCACAGAAAGACAGGGCAGGGTTCTGCTCCGTTGGACACAGAGTACCTAGGAGTTGGAATCGACTCAACGGCACTAACAACAATAAATTTATTTAACGCGTGAGGCTGTTGGTTTATCGTCTTTCTCCTGTTTGTACTGTCAGCTTGAATATCTTGTTCACTGAGAGAGTTTCAGTTCCTAAACTGCATGCGTGAATGAATGAATGAGTGAATGAATGAATCAGACCCATCTTTTCCTTTCTCCCCAGGATCTGGCACACAGGACGGACACATGGTCTGGCACACATGGTCATTAAAGTTTGCTGACTTTAATCAGTGCTCACGAAACCCTACAGTCTTATCTTGCAGATTAGAAATTGATGCTCAGAGAGAGAATTTTCCCTGAGGACGGCTTGTGAGGGAACCCTGCCCCTCTTCCAGTCCCGGGCCTTCTTCCCCGTTGCCACAGCTTCGTCTCCAGGTGCACGTTAGCTTTTAGGATTTTTTTCTCCTTTAGCTTTTGACTTGCTTTAAGCTTTAAGGGATTCCTAACATAGATGTGAGAAGAGGAAACCAGCCTTTTCTCTTTCTAGAACGTCCAGTGCCTGTGAAGGGCTCAGGAAATGATTTCTCAGTAGAAGCCACTGCAATGGAAAGAATCGTTTAGCTGGTTGCATGCAGCTGCTGAAACTCTCCTTTGGTCCAATGACTGGAGATGCTCTGTTTTCTGGAAGTCCCAGCTTTTCCGCCCTTGCTTTGCTTAGACAGGGTTCCAGGGTCTTTGTAGCAGAAACACAGCTGTTTTGAAAGTAGAACCATTCCTGCTGGTCTGTGGTGGGGTGTCCTCAAGGATTTGGGGAGAGGGGAAGATGGTGGTAGGAACCCATTGGAAGAAGAGAATGCTGGGAAAAACAGGGAGTTTAGTATCAGGAGGCCTAATACGGGTTAGCAGACAGGTGTGGTGAGTGTTCAGAGATCCAAGGAGTCTGGGCAGTGAGGAGTCTGTTGGCTCAGATCAGGAACCCCACCCAGGTGCAGTGGAGTAAGAGGGCAAGGTGAAAGGCAGGGGTCAGTTCCAGAGGCACCAAACTCCCAGACGGTGACCAAAATGGGGACATGAGAGCTTGAGAGTCAGAGCAGAGCGGTAGGCGGGCTCCTCCTGTCCCCCTCTCTCCCTGCCCCCTCCTGCCTTGGGTCAGAACTGGCTGGGCAGCTGCCCCCGCCATCTGCCCTGGGCAGGAGTCAGGGCTGGAGGGGGCGCGTGCCCGGCAGAGCTGTGCACTGGATCTATTCTCGGCATCAGAGGGAAACACGCACCTTACGTTTTTGAGCTGCTGCTTTTAGGGGTCAGCATGGGGCAAAGGGGTGGGTCTCTTTTAGAAAGCATGTGTAAAGGTTGGTTGCAGAATAGCAGCGTGGTTCTCCTGTGTGTCTTTTCGCACACTGCCGGAACACAAGTCCACCTCTGCTTTCTGGCTGTATGTATTGGAACCATCATTAATCGTTATCTGCCTAGCGAATCGGACGGGTTGACCTTGAACCTCTTGGTGTGGGTGGCCATTACCATCCACCCCTCTCTCCTCACGCGCTAACAGGAGATGGTTTTTATTTCTGAAGTGTGGCTCGACATTGTTTGAGCTGTTGCTTGCTTCTTATTTTTGACTCTTCTTTTGTCACTTAAGTAGGATGTCTTAATTCTTAATTTAGTGTTAGATCATTTAGCAGAATTTTTTCGCTTGTTTTTTCTTTTTCTAATATTTTTTGGATCGCATTTTGAACGCTTGCCTCTGGAGATATCTCAGAATTACTGTCGATCCTGTAGTTCTGCTCTCAAAGGCGTTTAGCTGTTCGATGTAGACGGACGCGCTTCCTTCAGTCGTTTCATTTAGAGCTGCCGTCCAGGGACACCGGCCCTTTGGAATGAGCTCCAGAGTCTGGGGCTGGACTTGGGGAATGTGGAGTGGACCTTCAGACTCCCTTGATGATGGGGTGTACTTCTGACCTGCATTCGGTGCTGTGGGGAACCCCACGATGAGTAAGACAGCCCCTGTCTTCCAGGAGCTGCGTTTAGTAGGGTCAGGAAGACCCACTAACACTAACAACCAAAAACCACCAGAATGTGATACGGGCGACAGGGGCGCAGGCGAGGCAGAGAGAGTTTGGACTGGGGCGGGGGAGCAGGGAAGGATTCACAGACATGGTGGCATTTGAATTCCAAGTTTGCAGCTTTTGCCTTCAATATTAATTTGGGGGCAGTAGTTCGTTATTCTTCCCCCTAAATTCAAAGAAATTGTGACATTTGGGTTTTTAGACCAATTGGGGTAGATGCTGAGTTTCTGTATGGAGACAGTCTGCTCACTTCACTTGTCTCCTCCATTGCATAGTGTCAGTAAATATTAAATGGAATCACTTTTAAGCCTTTGTTGTTGCTGCTGTTAATTATCTTCCTCTGGGTTGCTATATTTTGTGTCACGTAGACTGTAGACTGGAAGCCCCGTGTGGGTAGGGACGGTGCCCACGTTAGCTTTTTGTCCCCACAGATCGGCTTGTCGGAGGTGGGGGGCTCACTAAATGTTCGTTGAGTGAGTCAGACCCCGGAGCATCTTTTTTGAGTTTAAATGGAGCGCTTGTCCACGTTCTGTACCTCTGCTTGCTCTGAGCTGACCGTGGGCAAGCTGAGCACGGGCGGACTTAGCAGTTTGTTGGTCAGGTTCTTTTAATTTGAGGTTGAGTAGCGCTCCTTTTCCTCCCGTTTGGTGAAGTGGTGTGATGCTTTAGCACATTTTTGATGCGATTACGTAAGCTGCTGTTACTCACCATCAAGTGTCTTCTAATCCGGAGAGAAGATGTTCCCTCCTTCGTTTGCACAACAGAGTGTTTCTGGCACCGAGTCCGCAAGTGTCTTCTGGTGGTTCCGTTTTTCAAAACTTATTGTGGGCTTCTGATCACCCTCATGTAGCCGTCCAGGGCAGAAATCGCCACTTCAACAAGACAACTTTGTAATGAACGGGAGGAAATGGGCTCGTCATTACTGTGTTATATGCAGCCTAAAAATCTATGTGGATTTTTATTTCGTGAGAATGTGACTGTTTAATTGAAAAATGTTGTTAAAATGTGCTTTTCTTTCCCGTCAGTCTGTTGTTAATGCTTATATATCCAAACTCGAGTCGTTCACATCGGCGACCCTTTGCCAAAATACTTCTTTTCATTTTTTTATGCGGAATTTTGTGATGCTTGATCTGTTCTTGTTTAATTAGGCCCTGCAAGAGAGTGAAGGAGAGCTGTATTTAAATTTTTAGACAATTAAAGGGCCTAAAACTATCCTAGATGAAAGGCACAAAAAATTAACTTTAATATTTATTATATGAATAAAACCAATAGGGACAATATCTCCAGAAACCCTTTCTCTTTTTCCTTCTTCAGCTGGCTGGATAAGATTAACAGCAGGCTTGGAAGTGGCATTTTTGCTAGTTTTTCTTGTTCTGTTACTAGAAAATAACTCTAAGAGGGAATAGAAACTCTGGGTCTCCTGGTTTTCTGGGGGCAGGTTGTAGAGTTTATAACTCACTAATATAATAAAATGTTGATAACATTACCCTATTTCGTTCTTTGATAGAACAGTCCCAATTTCAACTTTTATTGGGATTCCTTCTAAAATTTTAATCTCGGAAACAAAACCATGTGCGACATACTCGCCTTGTACACGGAAAGTTCCTCGAACACCGGTTCCAGGGCTGTGGCCAAAAGAAGCTCGGGTGGAAGCACGTCGTGGGCCTGGCTGTGAACACTCTTTTCACTGTTTGGGCAGCCGTACCCCATCTGGGCTGTGGATTACCAGGGACTTTTCTAGAAAAATGGACAGATCCAGTGGCGTCAAATGAAGACGATGGGCAGAAAGAAGGAAGGGGACATGGCCTAGCTCAAGCGCTTGTATTTCTCCTGTAACGTTTGATTTCCCAGATTGGATTGGCTGTTGTGATGGAAAAGATTGTCAGCACTATGTAAATGAGAAGGAGAAGGGAAAGTGCATCTCATGCAGATAATTTCTATGTAGATAATTTGCCATAAAAATTTATATTGCAGTCCTTAAAACCTTCGGAGATTTAGTCTGTCTAGGGAAAGGTGATTTATACGGTATTAAAACAGTTTTTATGTTCCAGTCCTTTAGATTTAATGTTTATTGCCTATAAAAATGAAATCTTCTTGTGGATATTTAAAAGTTTTGGTACTGTGTGAAATATATATTCGAGTTAGACTTTGAAATGCCTTGGAGATGTTGTAAATAAGTGGCACATCCTTTGCTCCAAAGTCCGCGCTGCTGTCTGGGCCCATGTCTCTGCTTTGCACACTTTGGAGGTTGCACAGGTGCGGTGTCTCATCACCATGGTGAGGTTGCCAGGTAGGCAGATGTCTTATGTGGGGATCATGTTGGTTTTTAAAGAAAATTTCAATTAGCTAACAAGTCTAGAAATATCACAGTTCCTCAGAAAGTTATGCAAGGTGTGACCAGAATTTCATTCAGATCTGGAGAACTGCATGAATTATGGTCCAGGTTTTAAACCAAGGAAGTGCCTTGGCAATGCAGTATCAGGTGCAGAGCAGTTTGGGGCTTTTGCAGCCCCTTGGATTTATAAATAATGGCGTGCTTTAATGCCAATCTTAAATAAAACTCTTAGGGAGTAAATCATATGGTGGGAGGCGGTGCTGCTGGGAAGGGGGAACCATTTCAGCATTTTGGGGGCCCCCGAAGGATGTCTTGTGAACTGACAGGCCCAGAGACCAGGACTGGTTTGGTTGTGAACTAAAGCCTTGTTTCCGTAGCCCTGGGGTGTGCTTGGCTGGGCTGTCCTGTCTAGATGCAGTCCGTGCTGGGTGGGTTGGCCGGCCCCCGTGGTGCATATGCGCCAAGCGCCTGTCTCAGGCTGAGGCCTGCTCAGCTGTCCAGCCTCTTAGGTGCTGGACATTTTAGAAATTACATGGGAAATGCTTTTCCTTGAGATTTGCAGGAAAAGGTGGAGCTCATCAGCAAGGCCACCCCATTATAAGCGCAGTGGGAATCCCCGCGGCAGGGCCGTTGGAAAACAGCCTGTAGTTGGGGTGAGCCTGGCCTGGGGTGCTGGCTGCTCTCTGCGGACTGGAGTGGCAGGGAGAGGAGACTGGATGTGGAGACTTCACTTGGGCTGCCCGGTTTGGAATTGGGAATAAAATTTCAAAGTAATAATATTTGGATAATATCGGGAATCAAATCGGGGAGTTTGAAATTGCTGCGATGGGGGTGTTCTCAGCTCTCCAGTGGAGGATGCTCGTCCATGGGGGCAAGTGTCAGTAAGCTTCGCCGGGGGCTGCGCCGTGAGGCTCAGCCTCCAAGCACCAAGAATCACCTGCATTCTTAAAGAATGCTGGGGAAAGAAAGACTGAGAGCCCCTGAAATTCTGAACCTTCCAGATGGAACTCATGTGGCTTCCTGCGGTAATCTTGTCGAAGCTATTGGGTTTTAAGGCAGAATCAGTGAATTCAGCGACTGTTGCCTAATTATTGTAGCAGTGAAAGTGGTGGCGATACTCCAGGGGATGGATTACTGGTGGACTTGTGTCACCAATACAGTGAAGCCAGATCGGTGACTCACAGTCGCCAGCCTCTCAGCTTTCAGCTTGCTTTAACCTGCACAGGTGGCTTTCCAGGTTGGGTAGAGTTGTTGGTGACGGGGGTTGGGGGGGTGGGGGGGTGCAGTTTGAGAAAGGGGGTCGGTGAGGGAGCAGGTGTCAGGAAGAAGAAGCGCCAGGCACTGTGGGGACAGTCCCCGCCCAGAGTTAGGTATGGAATCAACATGCGTTTGCTGAAAGTAAATGGGTGTGTGCGGTGACAGCCCCTCCCTGAGTCCGGAGGGGACGAAGTAACGCCACCGTCAGCTTTGTGCGACAAGGGCCAGTGAACAGATTGCCGGTGTTGCTTCTCCTCAGGAAGGAATCGTGGGCTCCCCAGCTTTAGAAGCTCCTTTGTCAGCGTGAACTGTACGATCTGAAAGGCATGCGAACATGCAGACTTTCCAATGACAGTGTGTGAAGCGAGGCCAGCAACATAGCTACATCGACTAATATTTTTGGTATAAAGCAGTTGCTAAAATTAATTCCAGTCTGAAACTTGATGAATTCTCAGTCATGGAATTAACAGGTTTCAAATGGAAAAAAAAAACTAGCTTGATTAAAAATAAATGTGTATGCAGGAAATTTGGAGCCTGTCCCTAACAAACTGAATACAAAGTTTTTCATTTTAGACAATTGGTTTGCCTTTTTGTATTTATGAGGAAAGTACTTATTCATATCTAGAAATTTGTAGATCATTAGCCATTTCCCGCCCCCAACAGTCTCTTCTGAGCAGTCAGTGTTGTCATTTGTGCCTAAGGCCAGCAGGAGCAGGCTGTCCATATGGGGAGTGAGACACAAGCTGGCTCCCCGGCCCTTGGCTGGCGCTGCTGGGCAGTAAAGTCATGCACGTGCCACCTCATACGATGCTCCTGGTACCCAGGAGGGGCAGCCTCCTTGCAGCCGGCACACCAGCTTACCTCCAGTCTTATTGGGCCTTCCTCTGAATTTACATCAAGTCAACTATTTAGGACACCTCTGTGTGTTTCACTTTGTTTTTAATGAGCTTTCAAACTCCCCCTGCCCATCTCTGTCCTCTCAGTGACAGCACAGAGTTTGACATCATGGGACATTAGACAGCTGTGGTTTGACACCCTTGCAGGCTTGGCCACTCCTGGGCGTGTTGGGTTAACACAGCAAGAAAAGAACAAGGGGCTCTTTGTTAGGCATTTGGAGATTCTGCACTTGGTTAATTAGAAGATTTCTAACAGTGGAGAAGGACTTAGGCTTTCTTCTTTTTGCTGGGTTGAGGATCACACGTGGGACATTGTAAACAGTTTACTCTTCCTGCCCAGCTTCAGTGTTGACTGACACCCAGAATGGAGCATGACCAGCCCATTATTGTCCCCAGATCTCTATAGGTTTTGCCATAGGAATCGAAAATCGAGTAACCAAATTTATTTCTAGCGTGTGTGCCTTTCAAGAGAATCCTGTGTTCCTGGATTCATTTAGGAGCAGCAGTCATGCCAAAAGCTGGACTTTATCAATCGTTTTGTAAAAAAAAAAAAAAAAAAAAATCCGTACCCAGGTGCCACTGTAGTCCCAGGGCTGTGAAATAAGGGGTCCTCCCCCGTCTGCTTGCTGGGAGACCCAGTAGCACACCCCAGTCTGCCCCGTCAGGCTTGCCTGGCAGCCGGCCGGGCGAGGGATCCAGCAGAGTGAGGTCACCCTGGGAAGCGCACATGCGCTGGGAGGGGGAAGCCCGTTCCCCGGCTTTAAACCGCAAATGTCTTTTGATAACTAGTAAAATTGGCAGGCAGAGTGATTGAAAACATGTGAGAGGTAACTGGATCTAAGTTTCAAGTAGTACATATTTGAAAAGTTTTCCCCAATGTAAAAGTTACTCTTTAAGAGCCTTAAACTAATAAAAACAAGGAAATTCCATGTTACGGCTGCCACTCGGCCTTTCCATTTGTATTCCAGCAGTCAGATTTGACAGGTCCGATGCTGATTGGCTCCGGGACCCCCTTGAGCACTGAAAGCAGGGGACGCGAGCAAGGTCTGGCAACAGCTGGGCTGGAGACAGCCTCCGGCGGCCTCCGTGCCAGGCTCCTAATTCCATTCGGGTCTATCCTATTTTCTCTTCTTGCGGCTGCTTCCTGTGTGTACTTTATTCACTGAAGCTGATTCAGGATTCTTTTACAGACAGTTCTTACTCCTTTTCTCCTTCTCCTCAGTGTTAGCCTGGGCCTCTCTGGTCCTTGGTGAGCCTGTCCCTTGTCCCCTGGCTTCTCTGCTGCACTGCTGAGCGGCATGGCCTGATCTCAGCCTCTCCTCCCTCTAATCCGTTCTTCCTGTCGCCGCCAGAGTGATCTTTCTGAAGAACTGTGGTGGCGGTCAACACCCTGGAGAGTCAGCTACACGTTGACTCGACACCGAGTCAGGAGCACATTCAAGGCTCCGACCAGCACCCCCCACCTTTTCCCTGATCCACCTCCCGCCTTTCTTAGTGACCCAACAAGTAAGAGCAACTGGCGCTTGAGCCCCCCCCACCCCCGTCTTGCCTTTCCTCAAAGCAGACCTGGCACTAGCAACCTGACGGAAGGGCCGCCAACCCCGCTTGGGGGGGACAGGCGACGGGGTTACAGAAAAGGAAAGCTGAGGGTATGCGGACCAGCCTCACCCACCCCGCGATGAAGACACAATCACAGGACTTTAGGAGAGGGAGGGACCTAGAGTGCTTTCCTCCTTGTGCCCCTGGACCCCCCCCCCCCCCCATGTCCACCCCAAGCCGGTTGCACTTCAGAGAGCATCCTGCTGGAGTGGAGGGAGCAGATTTAGGTGCAGAAAGGATTGCCTCTAAAATCTCGCTCCACTGCTGTGTGACCTTGGTCAGGTCACCTTTCCCTCTGAACCTCAGTGTCCTTGCTCATTGGAGGAGCGTACATGTTGAGCAAGTTGTAGGATCGTGTGGGGATTACAAATGACACAGGATGAAAAGCCGGAGTCCCCCCAGGAAGCTGTGGCTGCAGCCATTTTTATTGCCTCTGCCCATTCCGGGCCTCTGGAATCCTCCCTCTCCCCTTCCCCACGTGGAATCTCACCCATCCTCTGAGGCCGTCTCTTGCTGCTGTCCCTGTGAAGTCTTCCCTGTTGCTCCCAGCAGAAGGCCTCTCTCCCCTCTCCTCCCGAGCAGTCTGGGGCCCTCTCCGTGGCATCCTGCCTCCCCGCCAGCCGGTGGTTTCACTGAGTCGTAAGCTCTGTGAGCTCCAGTGCCTTCTGTCGGCCCTTTTTGCCGCGTCTCTCCCGGTGAGCCCAGGGGGCTCGGGAACGCCTCTCATGAGTGGATAGTAAGTTGACCATGGGGCTGAGCGGGACGGGCAGATTGCCAGAGCATTCGGGCTGTCTGGCTGTCCCCCAGGAATGAAGCCTTTGGTTTCCTTTGGCCTTCGCATCCCCTAGGTGTGCAGACGAACCAACCATCTCTGAAACCGGTCATTTCCTTCCTTCTGAGAGTCTTTGGGATGCGGATGGATTCTCCCTGATCCCAGTGGGCCTTTCCAATTCAGGCCTTCCCGCTGCAGCTGTGCAGGCTGAGCCTTTGCTCTTGCAGATTGTGTGCGGTTTCTTAAGTACAATACAGGTGGGTAGAAATCCAGTGACACGCGTTAATTAGACACTTAGGGATGGGGATACAGCTAGGAGTAGAGTAGGAAGTCCTTTTTTGTCTCAGCTCTTGTTGAAAATCTTGATAAAATAAATATATTGATGTGCTTTCTAGAATTAATAGAGCATCCTGAACATAATTGGTTGTTTTTGTTTTTGAGGATTGAAGATCTTGATTATCACTTTGGATCTATGGCAGTATTTCCCTTATGTTTACATTAGCTTGGCAGAATCAGATACTCGCTGGCATAGAAGACAGTGGCTGCCGCTCGTGCATCGCCCCCGTGGCTTCCTGCCTGGGGTGGGATGACGTGGGCAGAGCAACAGAGTAACGGAGGTTGCTTGGCCAGCGTTGCTTCCTGATGCTCATGGGCAGTGTCCCGGCGTCCGGGCCTCTGCCCGGTATTGCCGGGAGGGTGATGGGGTTGGGGGCGGTGTCCTTTTGATCACACTCTACTGGGAGCTGCCTCGGCCCCCCAAACCAGATCAGAGCCCTCTCCTCCCCCCGCGCCTTAAGAAGTCACGAGAGGCACAACACGGAAAGAACCAAGAATGCAGAGAATAGAGGAATGTCATTCCCGGGCCAAATCAGAGCAGCGTCATTTCGCTGAATTTGATAGAGAAAAATCTCCTTGATGTCTGTGGAATTAAGAAAGGACGTCTAGAGTTAGAGAAACCAGATGATGAGAACCTGAACTCGGAGCAGTCACGGAGAGATTGGGAACGCTTTGTAATTGACATTAATTTCCTGCCTCAAGATCTTGCCCCCTCCTCCCCCTCGTCCTTGTGGGACCCCAGGGAGACCCTGGAGTTCAGACCTGGGATAAAGAAGGTCAGAACCTGGGGGGTCTGGGGGCTGCTCTGGCTGCGGGCACTGGACGTGGATTAACATCAGAACCACATCATAGCGTTAGGGGCGGTTTGTTGTAACGGTGCTTGTCACCGTATCCTCATCGTTTCGTGTGAGTTTGGGTGGTTGGCAGGAGCTCTGTAGCGGGCTCTGCGAAGTCTGAGGTAGAGCTCCCCTCTAACTGTTCTTTAGAAAGCTCCCTGTACAGGATGGCTGGAGTCGTCATTCTGGTGCCCGGAGTGGGCAGACTGGCAGCAGCACTTCCCGGCAGCTCATGGACAGTCCTTTGCCTCCCTGGGTGTCCCTCATGTCTAGCATAGCTAGAGGTGACACTCTTTAAGGATGTAAATGGCCCCTTTAAAATCACATTTCTGTTCTTGGCACTGGGAGCCCTCGTGTCGTGTCACCTGTTGGTGCCCAGCACCCAGGTTTCCTGATGGCGGCCAGCAGCACTGGTGCCAGGAGAGAGTGAAGGAATCATAGGCGACATTCATGTTCTTTGCCATATGAGTGTCATTCTGCTGGGCCATCTGGCTGGCAGCAGCTCTCAGCCAATGGCAGAATGTTGCAAACCTTGCTTGCTGAACACGGCACCAAAAATCTTGAAAATTAACTGCAAAAATAAAATCAAAGCTGGCTCGGAGGTGGCATCTCTTGGCCTGACATCAGCTGTTCAGATGAACCTGTTCTGTGTTGTTGATCGATGTCTGTTACTGGGTTGCTTCTCCCAGGAGCCGCTTGGGGTCTTAGAACTTTTACTTATAAATTCCAGGCAGAAGCATTTCGAGAGCTTTTTGGAGTTTTTATTCGCTAATTAAAATGTGAGAAGGGAGTGCAGCTACAGGTGGGGTTCTAGTGCGAGCCACAGCTGTGATTTAAAAAAACCCAAACCTGACAGGTTCAAAATGAAGTTATTAGCACCTCACCTGTAACTGTGATGGCTTTTAACTTTCATGATCTGGCTCTCGAGCACCCCCACCCCCGGAGTAGACAAAAACGGAGCTCAGAGAGGAAGGTGGAGGGTGCTTTGTCCTTGCAGAATAAGAACTGCCATTTCTCTGGAGCTTTTTTAACTTAGAAGAGTTCTTCTTCTTTATGTCACGCAGTTTTCCAGCAACCCTGTGAGCCAGGGTAGGTGGTACGTTTTACAGATGAGAAAACCAAGACCCAGGGCATCCTGAGGACTTGTCCAAATTCCTGGAGCCAGGATGGAGCCAGGTCTCCGCAAAAGTCTCCTGCTGCTCGCCCCCTGGACGTCACTGACACCGGAAGAGACAGGGCCATGTGTGAATCCCGAAGATTGGGCCACCAGGCTTCTGCCACTTACAAGATCATTGAAATCGACTCTGATTGTGAAAATCACATTCGGCCGATTGCCCACCAAGCCCAGTTTCACATTCCTAATAATCCCCAAAGCGTCTCTGTGCTGGCACACACGCTGGGGGCGCTTTGATGCACAGCCGTGTCTGTGCCGGCAGATGTGGCTGGGGTAGCCCAAACAGAGAGCGAGCGACCGAGTGAGAGAGAGAACGAGCCAGTGAGCGCTGCTGGGCGGTGGGTGGTTTTGCGCCAAGCATTCTCCCGGAGAAGCGGAGGGAACCTCTGCCAGCGTGGCTGGTGCCCTAACAAATTGATTCCTGCCAAACAATAGAAATAAATATTTCCACCAGACAGAAATTTTGGCTCCTAGAGTATTCAAATTAAAGGCTTATTTCTGAAACAAATTGTTTAGGAGGAAAACATTTACCAGCATAGATGAGATCAGAGTTCTTCTTTCTGGCACTGGCATAATTAATTTTGAGATTAAAACACATTTTTTTCCTGCTCCTGCCTCTTTTAAAAAGGCCCATGGCCTTGCCTCCTGTTTCCTGGAGGAAGTCAAGTGTGTTAAGCTGGGGCACGGGGAAGAGGTGTCATCGTGGTATACTGTACAGAGCCTCGGCGTTAGTACCCAGAAGATCTGGGTTCGAATCTGGGCTTAGCCCTCGTGGTGTGGTTTGGGCAGAGCCTGTCATGTAATCATCAGTGTCCTCAGTCTGTGAAATGGGGCAGCAGTGTCTGCTGTGTAACCGTTAATTGCATCACCCTCAGAACCTGGAGAGTCCTTCTGGACCAGCGCTGTCTCACAGAATCTGCGCCATCAAATATCATTGCCACTGGCCCTCGAAATGTGGCTGCTGTGATGGAGGAACTGAGTTTTAGTTTAATTTCGATTTACGTAGCCACGTGTGGCTAGTGGGTCCTGTTTTGGATAGCATGGTTCTCCTTCATCCCCCTCATTCAACTAATTGGTCACTTGATCCAGTTAATTGGTTGACAGGCCAGCCCACTAAAGATCTCTCGCGTCTCACTCTTTTCCCGTTCCGAATGCAGGGTTAGATGGATCTGTTCCCTCTGCCATCCCTTTCCTGTCCTGCAGCTAGAGCAGGGGGACAGTTCCATCGAGCTGGACAGGGGAGTGAATGCTTTAGCCACAGACCGCCCCCCCCCCCCATCAACTTCATGGACATTTAAAAATTATAACATGTTCCCATTTGGTTTTAAAATTTGTCTCATAATATATATATACTAGGTATAAAACGAAGAAAAGCCGCGGAGTCAGGACCTGTTCCCTGGGCATTTGTTAGCAGGGGCAAGTGACATATGGGCCCAGCCATGGTCTCCTCATCTGTGACGTGGGATTAGCAGAGCTCCTGTGGCTGCTTCTCTCCCGAGTTCACCCAGAGGCCCATGGACAGGGAGTGCCAACAGGTCGGCCTCAGCAGCCCCTCCCCGGTCCCCAGTGCCGGTCCTGCAGGGCGAGGTGGAGGCTGAGGCCTGGGGAATGCAGTGGAAGCAGAAGACAAGGGACCCACCCAAGGAGCCCCTACGTCAACCCAGGACCAAGATGAGTTCAGGGATATGAGATCCCAGACAGCAAGGACCAATGCCGATGGCTCAGTGCGGGTGCTCATGAGAGGAGGAAGGGTCCTTTGGGCTCCTTGGAGAGCTCCAAGGAGGGGTGAAGCACTCCTGCCATTGGGATCCATGTGTCTGGAAGGCTGAGGCTGGCAGGCAGAGTTGAGGTTTGTTTTGCGATACAGCCAAAGAGAGCAATGAAGAATGCTGCTTGTGAAACAGACATTTTTGTAACTCAAAACTGGTCGGGTATCAGCAATTTCTCATGGTTCGATGCCCATGTAAAGCAGGATCCTTTTCGTTAGGGTTCAGAGACATCCTTCCCTCCCAGCCCTGGGCCACGAGTGCCTGCTGTCAGTGATACACCCGTCCCCTATCCGCCTGTGTTTCATTATGCGTCTCTGAGACACCGGCTCTCATGTCTCACTGTTTAAATGAGAGTCTGGCAAGTGTTCTGTGTGGTGCAATGCCTGCTGGATACATCTGGCATTTTTGTCTCCGCATAGTGGGTTTTCGACGGGGTGCAAAACAACGAAAAACAAAATCTTGGTTCTCTGTTGCAATTTCTCAATCCCAAGGAATTCACAAAAAGGCTTGTATGAAAACTTTGTACTCATAGCTTTTGTTAGGCCAGTTTATTTATTTTTATTCAATTTTATTTTCTGAATAGGTAACACATTCACTTGATGCAAAATCAAAATTATATTGAAAAATGTACCTTGAGAGACCCCCCTGCCCCCGTCCCCACCCTCCCGCACCATCCCCAGGCAGGTGGCCTTCAGACGGGAAGGCCACAGGTCGTACGTGTATGTTGAGTAAATTGTTTCACTTGACTTTCCTGGACTGGGAATTAATATCAAATCATCTCCCAGAATTGAGAAATATCCAGTATGTACCAGATGTCTGACACTATTGTAAGAGTTAAAGGAGCATGAGGAGATCGTCTTTGTCTGAGGTGGGGTCGAGTTGAATGGCGAGAGGAAAGGAGAAACGTCATCAAGCGTTTTCTCTTATTTAATCCTCGAGGCAGCTCTCTGAGGTGTGCATCGACGTTCCCACTTTAGGGTAGAGAGGTGTCCTGGTCACAGAGCTGAGGGGTGGTGGGAGGCCCTGTGCAGACGCTTCTCCCAATTCCTGGTCCCAGACTTCCTCTCTCCTTGCTCTGGGCACTGGGAACAAGACCCACCCTCATGGGAGCCGGGGCTGTCAGCACAGCCGCCATGCTCTCTGAGCTCTGGCCAGCGGTGGCCGGCTGTTCCTGGACTCTGATCTCCAGGATTGGAGAGGATGGCTGACTGCACGTGCGGATTTCAGCGAGGGTTGAGACGCGCAGCCTTTCCGATCAAGCCCCCAGATAACTGGAAACAGGAGCTCTGGGCAGCCCCTTGCTTGTCCACGCAAGCTTGTCCACTTTTTTGTTCTCCGAGTCAAAGAACCACAGGGTCTGCTTAACCCAGATGGCTCACTTCTCATCCAGCCAGTTCAGCCAGTGTTTACTGAGCACCTGCTGTGTGCTGGGCGCCCCCAGGAACCGCACCTTGCCTCCCTGGGAGAAGCGCTCCCTCCCCAAGTGCCCCCTCCTGGGCTCTCCTGGGGGGCGGCCACGGGGTGCAGAGATGAAGCAGACTTCCCTTGGGGAAGAGCCTCCGTGGCAAACCCCACGGCTGCTTTGCCGCTCCCTACTGTCCCCAAAGCACTGTTGGAATGGCCTCTTCCCCTCCCTGTGTTCCTGCCTCGTTCTGACGGTGGAGCTGTGATGAAAGTTACTTTCCAGGCTGCAGGGAGAGCTTGCCCAGGCGGCTCCCGCAGGGAGGAGGCCCTCTTGCCATATGATCCTAATTCTTAGAAAAATGGTGCCATTCTAGGGCTCGACCCAAGATCCTGTGAGGCTGAGGGCGAGGAGGGTGTGGTCTCCCCGGGCACCCTGCCCTCCGTCCGCATCCAGTCTTGCCTTCAAGAAGCTGGCCCTGTCAGCCTGCTCCCTTGCTCCTCCTCAGCCCTCACAGCCTCCTGAACTGTTCCAGACTGTTCTTAGCCATCGAAGGCCTCAGTGCTTGGGCTGGCCTTTTCCTTGCAGCCGGCTCTCTTTCCCGCCAGAAGCCTGGCTGTCTGCAGAGTTTGTAAATCTGTTCCCTCTCTCCTTACATCGGTCTCTGTTTGCAGAGGTTGTCCCTGCCACCCCCAGGCTCTTCTGAGTTTCTCCCAAGCACAGTAATCTCTCCTCCTTTGAACCCTTTTGCACTTTTTCCTGGACTTCTGTTATAGCATGTTGTTTATTTTGCCGCCTTTTTTTTTGTTTTTTAGCTTTTTCTTTTAGCAAATTCTGACCACTTACCTGTGATGTGCCCCAGCACGGCATGAGGTTCTGGGAAGCCCGTAGGGAGCACAGGACAGGCCCTGCTGGAGCTCTAGCCCACGGGGAGACACATGTTAACCATGCCCACACGCACGGATGGAATTGCAAACTGGAGTGGCTGCCGGGAGGCAGGGTTCGGGGGGTTGGGTGCACACCTTACCGCCTCTTCTCGGGCAGGGGGAATGGAGTAGAGGGGTCGGGGAAGTGGTATTTGAGCAGAGATCCGACAGTTTCATGGAAGAGAGAAAGAAAAGCTTCCCAGTGGAGGGGAGAGCCTGTGCTGAGGGTCCGAGGGAAAGGAGGGGCCCCAGCCCTCCGGGGACACTAGAGGAAGGCCAGTGTGCCAGTGTGGGGGTCTGGTGGGCCGTTGGTGGTCTTATCCCAGGCCCTGGGGAAGCCACTGAAGGCTTTTGCGCAGGGAACGAGAAGCTCAGATTCGGGCTGGGCCACGGCACATCCCTTCTTCTGCAGGGAGGGTGTGTCCTGGTCATCGTTAGGGCTGTGCGGTGATGGGTGCCCGTGAGGGAGTGAGGGGCGCCTTGACCTCGCATCACGCTGAGCTTCTGCAGCCCTCACACTCCACACGCCGATGCCTCCTGCCTTCCTGCTTCGCTGCCTCTCTCCTCCATTCAGTTCGCTTTTCCCTCCTTGCCTTCTCTTGAGCTTCTCCGGGAGGCTTGCAGGGCGCATGGGAGCTCAGGGTTTGGGGCACAGCAGGGCAGGGCGGGTCTCTCTCCAACTGTCCCATCTTTGCCACTTGTGTGCTGCCCCTGACTGTCCCTGTTGGACGTCTGTCTAATTCCGTGGAAACCAGGGCTTCCTGGGTGGCAGTGCTTCCTGCCAGCCCATGTGGTGGACATCACGTGACAGAATAGCATAGCCATAATTCAGATTGTTGTGTTTTATGAGTGGGAAAGTGATGGGTAAGGATTAAGTGTCTGAAAAAAACCCCTTGGGAAATCTGGGTCAGACTTGGGTCTCTAGCTAAACTCACAAACTGAATGAAAGCACGGGTGTTTACTTTGGGAATTCTGCAAGGTTCGCCTTTAATGGAGCCAGTCGTCAGTCCACAGCCCCAGGAACAGCACGGTGCACTTCCCACCGGGCCACGTAGGAGCACCCTTCTGGAAGGGGGCATTCACAGGTCCTCGTCAGTCCTGCAGAGCCTACGTCTCATTATAGGGACAAAGTGAGATTTTGAAAGATGTGTTTACTTTTTGGAAATAGTCATTACATTTACCTGCTCAAAATTCAGAAGCTGTAAAGGGTAGAGGGGAAAGGACCTCCCTCCCCCCAGAGTCCCGCCCCGTCACTTTTCTCCAGAGAGGAGGTGTGTGTGTGAGCACGTTATACGTGTGCATGCCTGTCTGTGCCCCTACAGTGGGTGTCTTGGTCACTGTCTGGGCACATGTTTGGGGACGTAGCTTTTACATTTCTAATCGAACACAGTTATTTCTGTGTTGGCCCCAGCTTGCCTCTCGGAGGCGCCTTTTACCACCTCCATGCCCAAGCCGTGCTGACCTCTGCTCACCGATGGCACTTTCCTGTCATGTCCCCACCACCCCCACTCCCACCCCAGGGGGCCTCACCAGGCTCCTGGTTCCTGTGAGCCCCGTTCTTGGTCTCTGACAGCACCTGCCCCTCGGGTTGCGCGGGTCCCAGTGAGCCCGTCCCCGGCACTGGCCCCAGCCTAGATGGGCGTCTTTCACAGGAACGGGGACCCCAACCTCTCTTGCGGGCAGTATTTCTCCCTTTTCTAACATCTGCCTCTGTTCTCATTCCACCGGCCCAGTCCCTTCTGTCTTGTCGCTCTTCCATGCCTGCCTAGTTTCCTCGGCTGGGCTGTGGGCACTTGGGGGTCAGTGTCAGCTTCTGATTCATCTGCTTCCCTGGAAACCCTAGCCTCGTTGGGGGTACTGGTGGCCGAATGAATTCAGGCCTGAGGTCAAGCGCGTGGCTATGAGAGTACAGAAAACTTTTCTTTGATGGAGCATTTATTATGTGATGCAGTTGACATGCAGTATCTTCACTGTCTCCAGAGAGGGGATGTCATTGACCAAAGCTACACAGGTTACAGCAGGGGTGGAGGCTGGATTCCAGGCCAGGGTTCTCTGAGGCCACTGTCTGCAGGGTCTTCAGATGTTCTGTGTAGGGGGTCGTAGGGGTGGGGGTGACAGAAGGAGGCTGGTAAGTGGACTTGGGCCCTTCCCCCTCTCTAGCCAGAGCAGCTTCCATTTCTCCAAATGATTCTGTTGCTGGAAGCGAAACAGAAAATGCCCCAAGGACTTCCCGGTGCACGTGGCTGGCCTTTCGCTTTTCGCACAAGTGTTCTTTGACGTCACTGATGAAGCCATTTTAAATTCTTACATGGAATTTGCTGTTTGATTAGTGTAACAGATTAGCCCCGAAGAAACATCAGATGAACGAACTCTCTGGATTAAAGTTCGCGACACTAAAAAGACATTCCTTCACTTTCAGTGGACCCGGGTGTGTGTTTTCTCTGCTGGCCCAGGGTTGCGAGGCCCCAGCGGCCCCATGCATCTGTGCGAGAGCACCAGCAGGCCTGGCCCGGGGCCTTAAGGAGAGAGTTTCACAGGAGTGGCGGTGGCCCTGCAGGTGCCCCCCACTGGGAAATAGACACACAGCTGAAATACACACCTTAAAGAGGAGCAGTTCTAAACTGCTCACTGACATCCTTAAAAGACTTGTTTTGTTTGGGAAGATATTTTTCCCACCATTTCTTTTAAATAAGCAGCTACATGGTCCCTTTTTATCTTTTGTGTTTTAATAAATCTTTAACACTTGGCTGAGAGGCTGGATTCAGGCAGAGAGTAATTTAAAATGTTAAGAGCTTTGCCCTTTGAGGTCTGTCAGAAATGGACACAGAGCATCCCGGAACTTGTCGTCCGTGAGGAACAGTGGGGCGCAGTCAGCCACAGCTCTTCGGCAGGACGCCCGTTCGTAGGAGGAGGTGTGGCTGTTGCACGGAGCCGCTTGTTCCAAAGCCGGAGGTTTTCCCCACACCTCTCGCCTCCTGGCATCAGTCATCCCATGAGCACTTTGAGAGAAAACCCCACAGCTTCTGCATCCATGTGGCTGTCCTGGCAAGACCTTTCCTGAGCAGTCTTCAGGCCTCTCAGCCTGGCGGGAAGCGCACGTGTGTTCAGACCCCGTTGGTTTGCTGCCAGCCCTGCCAGCTTCCCATTCCCTCGCCTCTGAGGCTGTGGGGTGTTTCCAGTGGGAAAACAGTTTTAAATAGTTCTGAGGCGACGCGCCGCTCTGCCCTTGCCTGGGAGAGTGCTGGCCTGGCCGAGTGGTGTTCTCTGTGGCCGGCCGCCTCCTCCTCGTCCATAAGCCCTGAGACTGGCCCATGTGCAGTGCGTTGTGCAAGAACCAGCTGTTGTTTTGACAAAGGACGCGCTTGCCTCACTTTTTGAATCACAAGAGTGAGTCAAGAGGTCACCCATCTCTTCCAGGCCTCTGCCTCTGGGCAGGTGGACGTGCAGACCAGGAACACTCATATATGAGACAGCTTATGTAAATATGTTTCTATAACCATTAGTAGGATTTTTTAAACTAATATATATATTGCAGTGTTTCCAGTTAGCTAATACATGCACATGGCAAAATAGTCTAAAGATGTGTACTGAAGAGCAGGTCCCCTCCTCCCGGGTGCCTCAGAGCCACACATTTTCTAATGTCTCCTGTATCTTTCTAGAGCCAAACAAAGCTTATGCAAGCGTATGTATAGATCCTCTTTTAAACAATGCTAGCATTGTTTTGTACTTTGTTGTGGTTTTTTTTGCTTAAATATATCTTGAAAATCATTGCATCTCACATAGTGCGTGTAGGACTGTAGATTCTTTTCTTTAACCATTGCAGAATAATCCTGGAGTGAGCATGCCGTCACGCCATTGCGGGACATTTAGGTTGGTTCCCGTCTGTTTTTGTTATTTTTTTCTCTTTGCGAGTTTTTACTGCCTTTCAGGTGTGGGGACTCTCCATGCTCCTTTTTACATGTGACCAGTGACTCAGGGGCTGAGGGTTCTGTATTTTAGGCCCCCACTGCAACCTTCTCTAAACACATTAAATTCCCCATTAATGTGTCATTGTATTTGACACTTTGAGTAAAGGCAGGCTAGGTAGATAATGAAACAGTATTTGGCTTAATGTTTAACAGTGTCGCTTCCCTTTGCATTGTCCCCACAGTCTTAGCCTTGGTGTCCTTCAAAGGGATTTGGTGGTGTTCTTTCAAGGGACTTGGTCAAAGACTGTGAGCCTTCAGTGTGACCTGGGGTGGGAGCAGCTCGGTATCTTCTCCTGGCTGTGCCCGTCTGTCTCTGTGGTGGCGGGTGGCGGCACCATATTAAATTTGGAGATCCTGTTGGTTTCTCGTGTGGACCGCATATGTGTGCATGCGTGTGGAAGGGAGTGTGGTAGGCCCCTGGAGGGTCCCCGACTGCCAGCAGCCAGTTGCCTCAGGCAGGCTGGCCCTGCAGCCCATGATAAAGGTGGGTTTGCTCCCTTCCATCAAGTGGCATGTTCCAGGCTCGACCCTCCCCAGTCGGGCTCCTCGGTGCTGGGCTGGGGCGGACCTTAGAGAGAGAGGGACATGTGGGGACCCAGCAGCAATAGGGGTCCCACGGACCATGTGCTCTTTGCCATCATGCGCGCCCCGCCCGCCACTGTCCCCAAGCTCTTTCTCCTAAATAGGAAGGCAGGGGCCGGGACCCCACAGTCACCTGTGTACCCCCAGCATCCAGTGCCTGGCGCAGAAGTCACCCTACATGCTCACAGGGTGACACCCCGTCCCGGGAAATAGCATCCTCGTTGAAAGCAGTCAGTGCTCTTTGTTTTTCTCGAAGTTTTCTGCATCCGTGTGTGATTGGAACGAAACATCAACTTTACTTTTTTTGTCATATTTCAATATTGGCTTTTTTCCCCCATCTTGAAGTCTCCTTTTATAACTTCTTCTGCTGCTGCTTAAATATAGATGTCTAAGTCCTCCTCCTTCCCAGATTGTTTATATTTCTGAGAAGCCTTCTGCTTATCTACGACTGCTCTCTCTCCTCTCCCTCGCCCGCGCCACCACATTGGTTCGCTGCTCTTTTTTCCTCCTTCCCTCGCCTGGGATGTGTTTCAAATGTGGTCTATCAGAATGTGCCGTGTTTCCCTCTTCTCTGCAGTAGCTTTGACATCTGTTCTTGAATGCTAGCCCACGGTATTCTTTGGGGCTTGTTTGCCCAAGATCTGCTGTCATGCCAAAAACGCTAAGGGGGAGAGTGTGGTGTGGTGGTATCTCCCTCCATCCCCAGTTTTTCTCCCCCTCCCCCCTTTTAAAACTATCAGCGATTTCCAAGTTGACAGCACCCTGGATGTTTGTCCCAGCCCTCTGTCATCTTGTCTGGCAGTGGGCCACCCCAGAGTGGTACGAATGAAGTGTCCACCGGGAGGGCTTCCAGACCACTTCGGTTATTTCCACCAAAAAGGAAAGCAGGTGGAACTTCATGAGCTGGGTGGAGGGTGGGTGGAGAAGCACACAGGTGCTTCTGGATGTCTGTGGATGGATCTTCATCCTTGATTTTCCTCGCCGTTCAGCCTTTGATTGGGTCCTTGCTCTCCTGGGCCTCGGGGGGTGGTCCAGGCATTGAGAAGCCATGTGGAGCAGCCATCTTTAATCCTGAGCAGAGTAACAGCAAGGAAACAGGCCTTTCGGCTGGCTCCAAGAGTGTGTCCTTGCGCTCCTGCTGTCAGCCTAGGGCGCCCCTCCGGGCCCGTCTGCTGCAGGCTTGTTGGGAACAGATCCTCGTGGCAGCTCCTGCTGGGATTGCTGAGGCCAGGCCCAGGTTCTCTTGTGCTCTGAGGGTCTTTTGTTGTGTGCCACTCTTACAGGGGACCCACTCCCCTGGTGGCTGTCAAGAGTTTTAGTGCCTGTAAAATCGTGTGAGGACACCTGCTATTTCCAGGGGCCTCGTTTCCGAAGTTTATGAGATATTGGAAATCATTCTTCTTGGAATTTGCCTTTCAAAGGTCACTCTTAAACAAGTGGCAGGTTCGTTTTAATGGTCCTGGACACGATGTCTGGCCTGTAGTAAACCCACAATAAGTATCCGTTGTGTGAAAGCAGATGAAGTGTTGCTATAGAAGCTTCCAAGCCCCCACTGGAGAAGGACAGACAAACAGAACACACCGTTGAGAAGCCCAGAGTAGAGCCAGGCTGGAGTGCGGTACCTGACGAAGGGAGACGCTGGTTAGGAGCAGAAGCGAGTGGCACCAGTGAGGGATGGCACTTGGGCACTGGCCTGACTCTGGTTTCAGCAAAGAAAAACGGATCTGCGTGTTCCGTGATATAAACAGTCTGGGTGAGGTGTGTGTCATACACAACATGTCAAGCCGAGCAAGTTTGTGTTCTCGAACCAGCATGGGGGATGGACAGGGACCCCATCATTGCCGCCAGCCCCAGCCCCTCGTCTGCCGATGAGTTGATCCCGGACCCACGGGGGCTTCTCCACTGTTCTGGTCAGATGCACACAGGCCCTCCTCTGTACAAAGTACGATTATAATCTCCTCTTTCCTTTTTCTTTCTCTCGACAGAGGGAACTCGATGCCACCGCAACAGTATTGGCAAACCGGCAAGATGAAAGCGAGCAGTCTAGAAAGCGGCTCATCGAGCAGAGCCGAGAGTTCAAGAAGAACACTCCAGAGGTGAGGTGGCGTGACCGTCACAAGCTTTTTGAAGGGCTCTTACTATTCTGGTGTATTCAGAACACGTGTTGTAAGCATTTCATGTCTGTCAGTCTGCCGCCTTCTTTCGGTTGTCCCCAGCCCGCTCCAGCAGCCTGTGTGCCTCTGCGAGGGCTGGGGAGCGCGGGTACTCATAGGTTGTCTGAACGCATTCAAGCACCAGCTGGCATCCACGTGCAGGTACTGAGCAAGCTGGTCTGCAAGCCTGCAGCCAGGTATGTGGCCAGCCCAGGTCTTCAAGCTCACCCCCGCCTCTAGCCCCTGCCACATCTGTTAGCGTGCCACCTCGAGTCTTAAAGGGCATAGCGGGACAGAGGGGCCTCAGAGGGCCCCCTTCCCTGGTGCTGGGGCAGGCGAGTGCCTGAGAGCTGCCCAAATCTGAGGAAGCCATATGCCAATACTTCTTGTAGAACAGACATTTAGTGTGGTAGGGCCTTTTAAACGCCTCTGTGTTTCCTAAAATATGCTTTAAAGGGCGCTGGAAATGTGCTCTTCATGCGCTCCTGTCTTTTTCTTGTAAGTATGTGTTTGGAGGACACTGTTTTAGAGTGGCTGGGGCAACATTCTCCTGGTCTGTTTTCTAGGTCCCTTGTTCCCTCAGTCCCTATCAAAGGCTTCGTAGGAAATAAAAAGAAAGAGTTTTACAGACAGTTGAGTGGGAATTGCTTTGAGGGGAGCTTCTGCCAGGTGGCCCGCGATGGCTGTCCTGCATGGACAGTGCCCACAGCCTCCGCTCAGATGTCAGTGGATCGCAGCTGCACACAGCTTTGGTTCTGCCTTCCAGGCCTCCAGATTCTTCCATGGATGACAAAGGCACGGGCCTGGAAGAAAAGCTGCTGTCTGGGAGGATGCCTCTAACTTTTATAATATTCCTGAAAAATGATGTGTGAATTGAATTTTTGAAAGTGGGCTCATTTTAAGCGTTCTAAAAGAGTTTGCTGTTTAAGGGAGTGCCATCGTGAATCGTTGTGGGAAACAAATATTTAACCCTCTGTATATTCAGGACAAATATTTTGGAGAAAACTTCACAGCCCAGTGGAAAGAAAGAGGGCTCCCGGGGCAGAGTCACCGAAGGGTTTTAGATTTTAGACTCAGCTCTTCCGTCTCCTCCCCACCCTGCCGTTACACACGGATCTGCCACGTTCTGTCAGACCCACAGTGCGGGTCAGGGTAGCTCCTGCCTGGGCTCGCTGGCCTCCGTGCAGCTGTGGAGGGAACTGCTGTTCTCCACGTTCCATCTTGTTGTGAAAAGAAAGCAACCCAGCGACAGGACTCCCTCCTTCTGCTTGCTTTCCTCCGCTCAGGCTGCTTCAGGGCAGACCTTCCTGGAGGGTAGCTGCGGGTTTCCCATGTTCTCCTTGACTCCATTTCCCCAGGCTGACCCCGTCGCATCTGTCTCTCGATCCGCTCTGAGCACTGTTCTAGGAATTAGCCGTCGTTCACTGTCCTCTGTTCTTACTGCCCTCCTCTTGGTGACCGTATGTCCAAGGGTGTCCATAGAAAATCTAAAAAAGAGCAAGGTCACTCTTCTGAGGTGACAGACGATAAGTAAATAGAATCTGTCGTACAGCAAGTCCAGTGAAGAGGGTGAGGCAGAGACCTGGGTTCCTGGCCGTCCCGCTGGAGTCCCAGGGTCCTGGCAGGTGTCAAATGAGGACGGGCCTGTTCCCCTCCCGCCACCTGGGTCCCAGCCCTCGGTTAATAAATGTTCATTGGACCGAACCGGGCCCGCTCCTTCCACTGACATCTCAACAGGCTTTCTTCTGCAGGAACTGGGGATCGGTTCACACGGCTTGTGTGGAATCCTTGAGGAAACCCAGCCTTAAACTTTGCATTTTGTCTCCTGACCCCAGTAAATAGAAGAGGCTTAGGGAGGGAGCAGCCCGGTTGGTAAATGCCATTGGGGGCATTTCTTTTCAGGGTGCATTTTTAGACATTGTCTTCCGTGGAGAAGAGGACCCAGAGCCCCACCTGGAAGGGACGGAAGGTCACTGTCCTGCCTGCCCCAGCCTCTGCCTGCGGGTCGTGGCTGGTGCCGCTCAGGCTGCTTTCCCTGCTGTCAGGAGAATCTTGCTGCGGCATGAGCCTTGGGGAAGCGTGGAAGGTGGTCTTGCGTGCAGGCTTCTGTCCCTGCTCCTCCCACTGCGTTTTCCTGTCCCAGGTCCATTCTTGAAATCTGCATGGGGTCCCTGTGGGAGCCCTGAGGCAGGACCTGGTAGAGAAGGCAGGTCCACTTACTCCGCCAACCAGAATCTTCTGTAAATTTTGCAGCCACTTAAGGCCAAAGTGGAGGGGGAGGCGGGTAGCTGCGGCCGAGGTCCTCTGGGGTACACAGAGGGAGGGGTACATGGGGGGTCTTGGTGGCACATGGGGGCTCTGGCAAGTGTGGGGCCTAGGATCCAGAGGGGATATAGGATTGTCACTTTGTTTGGGGTTTCAGTCCAGGGGAGCCTGCTGACTGTACCACTGACTATTAAACAACCAAGGACAGGTTAGTACTTACTGTCGAAGGAACTCTTCTAAAAATTGGATGTGTAAAAATGAAGATTGCTGAGAACTTTGTTCTCAGGGATAAAAAAAAAATTGGCTTATTGGCAGGGAAGGCATCTTCCTCGTGTGGACACGCCCTAGGATCCCTGTGCCTCACACAGTCAGCTGAGTGAGCACCAGGCTCTCCTCCCCAGGGCGGCCAGCGAGGCAGAGGCAGGGCCAGTGGTGTCCTTGCTGGTGTTGCACCAAATGCGTTGATCCCTCCTGGAAATGCTGCAGTCCCTGTTTGTTCTGGGAAAGAGGAAAATGTCCTCCCAGTGTCTGTTGAATGTCTGGTAAATCTCATGTGCAGGATTAGGTGCCAGGGAGAAGTCAGCGGTCGATAAGGTTGTCCCCCGACAGGGAGTTTGTATTTTCCCAGATGGCCCCGCCCAAGGTCCAGGGGACAGGTGGGCTCTGACGGGAAGGCCAGTGAGGGGCTGCTGGCGGCTGGCCCGGCTCCACCAGGTGGGCTCCTTCACGTGGGACAACCCATGGTGCCGGGGAGATGGGCTCCGAGGCAGGCAGAGCCTTGCAGTCCTTGTTTAGAATGAATTTGTTTAAGTGGCGGTTTATGTCATTAGATTAATATATTCATAGTCTGTTGATATTACTGCTTACGTCTTTTTAACCCCAAAACTGCAGTTAATTTGAAGGAGATTGCCATTACTCCACAAAAGTTTTATGTATTGTTTTGATTCAAAAAGAGAGTCCCTTTCGAAGAAAAACAGTTTTTAATTTTAATTTTGTAGCTGAACGTCCATTCCCTGTTGAATTAGTAATCAGTAGTTGAGCATCAAAGACTGTGGGGGTGTTTCTAGGTTTTGTCACTTCCCACGTGTCTTGCCTCGGGTGACTTACCAGCTGTGTCCCTGGGCAAATTACTAAACCCCCCCCAGTCTCAAGTTTTGTCACCTGTAAGCAGTGTAATGACCGGCCCTGGCTCACAGGGCTGCTGGACGTGTGTGTGCACGCACGTGTGCAGGGCTCCACACCAGCCTGGCCCCTGGAGTCCAGGCCACATTTGTTGCTGGTTTAACTTGGAACTTACACTACAGAACACATTAGATGCAGTTGATTTCTGCTTCTCAAAGCCCTGAGAACTTTAAAAGAACAACAAGTAGGGGTAGTTTCAACGTAAAGTGTTCCAAAAGTCGGTTTGTAATAACAGTTAATCATTTTACAGCTATTTTTTGAACACCTTCCATGTGCCAGACGGTACAGCCCTGGGGATAAAATCCTGTCCCTGTTCTTAAAAAGTTTCTTATCCAGGGCTGGCCCTGTGGTGTAGTGGTTAAGTTCAGCATGCTCCACTTCAGCGGCCCGGGTTCGTGGGTTTGTATTCTGGGCACAGACCTACACCACTTGTCTGCCATGCCGTGGAGGCAACCCATATATAAAATAGAGGAAGGCTGGCACAGATGTTGGCTCAGACTGAATCTTCCTCAGCAAAAAAAGAAAAAAAACGTTTCTTGTCTTTCTTGCCAGGCAGGTAGAACATCCTGATGTGGCATGTTAAGTGCTAGGATGGTATAGCTGGCACCTCCTGAATGCAGACTTACCCCAGAAACACTCTCATATGGATGGTAGTAAGGTTCTAAGCCATGTATGCCTCAGTAGCCCTTCTAGGTAAACAGGTCTGCTCTTTGAGCTTGATTCTCAACCTTTGAAATACTGGCGAATGTTAAGGACCCGCTCCCCTGAGAAATGCACGTTTGCGTACGGTTTCTCCTGGACTCCCTGAGACTCACCCGGGAGCTCCTGGCTTAGAACACAGCTCCAAGGCACACATTGGCAGTCTCGTGTGCCGTGCTGGGGGCACAGGGTGTGTCTCCTTCTTCACCCTCTCTCCTGTGTACCCAGGGGAGGGGAAATGGAACTGGGGGGGGTAGGGGCTGTGTGAGAGATGGGCGCCAAGGCCCTGACCACTGGGCACTATGCTCCAGCCTCCAGGCTGGATGCTTGGGAGTGGGAGACAGGTGAAAGAACTGAGCCACCTTGTGGGGACCTCACAAGCTGGCAGCCGGGGCAGGCACCTCTGCGCTGGGCGACACTTTCCTTCTGCCCAAGGCCGGTCAGGCGCAAGGCTAGGCTGGCGGCAGTGTCACAAAGCCTGGAGGTGGTGGAACTGCGTGCACTGCGGGCCTGAAGTGCTGCCTTTTGCTCCTCTGTGGCTTTGATCTGAGATCCAAGGAGCAGGCCAGGGTCACCTTTGATGCCCCAGATGGCACCTGTGTTGATAAAGCCGACTGCGGATTGGGTCACCAGGGACGTGGAAGCATGTGGGCACTGCTCAGAACCAGTCCAGGGTGCTGGGCCACCTCCTCACTCCCAAAAACTCACTTATTTCCCACTGGGGACCGAGAAAGGGACAAACGTTAGGGTTTTGTGGTTCTGCCTGGGAATTGCTTTTTTCTTGCTATTCCATTCGGACCAGAGTTTGACTTGAGGATGTCACAGCTGCTACTCCGCTCAGCCGGAACTTGAACCCAGGCGTCCGGCCTCTGAGTTGAGGCTGTCTTACCCGCCGGCCTGTGCTGCCTCCCCGGCAGGCCGAGCATCTGAGTGACTCGGATGTGGCTGAGTGCAGTGCAGGCCGCAGACGTTTGCAGGGGCACGCAGCCCCTGCTCGGCAGCCCGTGCTCTCTGAATGTGATGCTCGACTCTCAGAAGAAAGGTCTTCAGGCTTGGACTTGCTTCCAGAAAGGGCACAGGGGATGTTTTTTGTTCCAATTCTTTTCAGCAAGGGAAGAAGCATCCTTTATAGGGGGAAGCGGAGAACCACAGTGCTGAGATGCAGCGATTCGATCGTAAAACTGTCCTCGGCGTTCATTTTTGTCCTTCGGTGTGTCCAGCTGCTACCCCCAAAGGTGTCTTAGGTGTCAGTCTGTCAGACTTGCCACATCAGTTTACGTTTTCTGTAAACGCGGCCACGTCTCTTCTGTGAGCTTTAAAACTGAGCAGCAGTTTGGGAGCTCTCACTGGCCGCTTTGTCCTCCGATGTATTTTTCCCTGAACGTTTCTTGCTCTCTGCAGCATTAATCCTGTGACACCTGGTCCATCAGGCTCCCATTCTGGGTCTGTGTTTTCTGCATCGTTCCTGCCTGAATGCATGTGACTTCTTTCCCATGTCACCATCTCTCGCTCCTGTTGTCAGCAGCAGAGTTCCGCCCTGGCCCTGACTGTTTGGGGCACAGCTCCCTGGGGTCAGCGCCGGGACTGGCCACCCCTTCCTCACTCACTGTCCCCACCGGGGAAGGTGGCCCTGGACCTGACTCCAGCCCCAGCCTCACGGCCCCGCTTCCTGATCAGCGTGCCCGGTCTGTGACGGGGAACATTCTCTTTGCTGCTAACATAACGGCCTGTTCAGTGGTGTTCATTTCCTGAGGGCCAGAATCTTAATTTGCCCTTTCTGTCTCAGGCTGGAGGGTTTCTCTGATTTTTACACTCTTGGGAAACTGTTAGAAAAAATCAGGCGTCATCTTGAGATACGGCTTGGAGAGAAATCCTGTGCCCTTGTTGAGCTAGATTCGTGGGTTCCTTCCCAACTTGGGCAGGTGGGGACAGGGGCGGGCATCCTCTGCAGGAAAGCCACTGTTGTCTCCTTATTGATCAGGACGGGCTTCTCCTGAGATGAAATCAGCGCCCCAGCGCCAGGTCCTTCACATGTCAGTCACCTCTTCCCCTTTTGCAGAGGTGAGGGAGCCAGCAGGACGAGAAGGCACTGCAAACTTTGTGACTCCTTTTTTACTCCCTGTGAGAAAAGGAGTCAGCAGGCTGGGGGAGGGGGAGTAATATATAGTTGTGGCCCGGGCCCAAATGCATTTAGTCACTGCCTCTACAGCTTTATATAGACACTGCAGGCAGTGACTCAGCCTGGAAAAAGAGAGTCACTTAAAAATAAAGTTGCGACTCAGATGGACACGTCCCGCACGGGCTGCCTTGAGACGGCGCGGCTGGGGCTCGGTGAGAAGCCTGGGTGGGGGCGTCTTCGCCCTGCATGGCGCTGCCGGGGGCCCGGGAGAGTCGGGTGACGAAGGTGAGGATGAGCATTAGCCTCGTGGAATTGGCATGGGGATTAAATGAGCTCACCTATGACTCCCTGTGCTTTTTAAACTGAAACAGTGTTCAGACATGATTAGCTCCAACCGGACACGGTTGTGTGTCGCATAGTGACCCAGCTCTCAGTTCTTCTCTCGTTTTCTGCAAATTGACAGGCTGCGAGACCTGCATGGCTCTTCAGTTTACCACTCAGCTTTTGTTTTTCCTTCCGTCCTCGTAAGGATCCAAACGACGAGCCACACCAGCGTAATTTTCCTTGTATCTCGTTGGACATGTGTGTGGGTTAATTGAAGACCACAGCACTGATTTGACTAATTGTGACTTTGAAAGAGGAGGCAGACCAGACATGGCCCTAGGGACATGAGCCTTTCAGGGAGGGCAGTGATGGGAAGGAGATCTGGAAGACCTGGAAGATCAGAGGGTGCAGGGTGGACACCAGCCAGGAACACGAACACCCCACCACCCAGCAGACTGCCCGTCCTGGGGGTCCGGGAGTCTGCCGAATCCGCAGCTCTGGGCCGGTCACTCTGTCCCGCTTCTGAAGGCTGAGGGTCTTCGGGCCGAAGCTGGGCCTCCGCCGTGTTCGATTTAGCCGTGCACCTTGAGTACCGTGGGCACTCGATGGGGACTGGAGTGTGAAAGGTCCTGTCATATTTAGAGCATTCTTTACACAACAGAGATTTAAAAAAGGGGTCAGTTATGTTACTCGGTGAGATTCCTATCTCAAACAGGTAGATGATAAAGTTTTTTTTGATGCTTCAATTTATTTTTTGTACAGAATTAGAAAAAAAAAGAATTCAAGAAATGTCTTTCTTTGGCAGTTCCTTAAAATGTTAAACATAAAGTGACCCTGGGACCCAGCATTTTTACTCCTAGGTATGTCTCCAAAAGAATTGAAAACATGTCCACACAAAAACTTGGACGTAAACGTTCATAGCACCATTATTCAACATGGCAAGAAGTGGAAGCAACCCGGATGTCCGTCAATGGATGAATCAATAAACAAAATGTAGTACATCCATACAATGGAATATTATTCAGCCATAAAAAGGAATATAAGACTGACACACGCTACAACATGGAGGAACTTTGAAAACATTATGCTGAGTGGAAGAAGCTAGACACAGAATGCCACGTGGTTCCATTTATATGAAGTGTTCCGAAAAGGCAGCTCTGTGGAGACCGGTGGTAGATTAGTGGTTGCCAGGGCTGCGGAGTGATTCCTGATGCTCATAGGGTTTCTCTTTGGGATGATGAAAATGTTCTGGAATTAGATAGTGGTGATGGTTGCACGACTTTGTGAATAAGCCAAATGCTACTGAATTGTACACTTTAAAAGGGTAAGCTTTATGGGATGTGAATTATATCTCAGTTAAACTGTTAGTTGTTTTTAAATGCCTCTCTTTGCGGGGCTGTGGGAAATCCTTCTTAGGTGTTCTATTCGTTCTCTCTGATACTCTGAAGAACTCTCCCTTGTAAAAGCAGCTCATGACTTTTCATTTTTGCAGGAGTAACTCAGTTTTAAAAAGGCCACTGTAGTGTTTGGCAAAATTGTAAAGCCCACAGGGTGTTCAGTCATTCTGGAATCACCCACCGTTAAGGTATAATAAGACTTTAACTAGAAAAAGTTTAAAAATTAAAAGTGAACTTTTAACTGTTACCAATTAAACTCTTTAAGCCAATTTGTCAGCCCAAGAGGTTATTTCTTGTTCCTTTTGGGTTCCTAGGAGAGAAAACCTGTGATATAATGCACCTCAAACCTAATTCAGCCCCAAGTCAGTAAGTGGCTGGTGGCTGTGGTATTCCACCACGTTCTAGAAAAACTCGGTAGCATGCTCTGAAGGCGCGGGGGAGGCCTATGGAGCAGAGGAGTTCACTCGGGCTTGGGCACATTGATCAAGAATCCAGGCCTAGCTTCAGTGCTTGGTAGCCTTGTGACCTCAGTAGCACTGGGACAGAAACTTAACCTCAATTCCTTCATCTGCCTGCTTCAAGGGTCACAGTCAGAAGTGTGTGAGATTCCTGGAAGGTTAATGTCCAGTCCTGGGCCAGGAGTGGAGTGGATAGCTGGTGAGCGGTGACATGGATGTTCAGCCCGAGTGACCTTCACCAAGGTCACTAAGCATTCTGAGAGTCGGGCCTCATCTATATAAGAGGAGCTGATGGTGTCCCGGCGGCTGCTGGGGAGACGGATTCAGGTGTGCCGAGCATAGAGTAGGTGCTCAGTAAGTACTTCTTCCTGTGTTCTTTCCTCTCTTCCTTCCTTCTACACGTAGTTGTGCTCCCAGCCTCCCCTCACTCTGCTGGGCCTCCCACCCACACTCCGAGGGGCCCATGGGTGGGCCTCACACCCACGATCCTTCCCTTCCTCGTAGGCTTCTCTCCTGTTCAGTGTCATGGATCTGAAGCGAAGCTGAAGCTGAGCGTTCGACCGCACAAGCTTTGTTCAATGGCCAAAGAACAGGGAAGCGGGAACGAAGTTCACGGATCAGCTGTGAAAGAGAACGTGTTAGGCCTGTTCTGAGCAGGGTTGTGGTTAGTGTCACCTGGGGTCGGTGGGCTGGGGAACAGTTCTGAGTGCAGGGACAAGTGAACAAAAGACCACAGGATAACTTCAGGAGGTGCTAAGAACTAGAGCGGGACAATATGGCAGGGAGGGAGTGTGGATGGCGAAGGTCCTTCGGGAAATGAGGGAAGTTTTTTGAATCAAAAAATGGAAAATGCCCCTCTGTACCACCCCCCACCCTCCCACATTGACGAATTCGGGCAGGGTGTCAGCAGTGGGGGCCCTGACATTTCTTTGAGCCGAAGGGCTGCTAATCTGTGTTGGCTCTTACCACCCGTTTCCTTTGAGGCATCAGACTCAGTCCCTTCTCTTTCTCAGACCAGGGATGCTGTTTAATTTGGACGTTAGGAAGTTCGATCAAGGAACATTGCAGTTGGAAGGAGACCTTATTTTGTTCGATCACCTTCGGCCCAGAAAAGTGAAATCTTAGGTAATCCATGAAGAGTTAATGTCTCAGTTTCTGTGTTCGTGACACAGGAAGCAGTCAGAATGTGTGTGGAGCCCTGACGGGCAGGAGGGTGGCGTCTGAGGAGCCGCGGGCCACACTTTCCTTCTGTCC
The DNA here is from genome assembly GCF_041296265.1 of Equus caballus. Taxonomy (NCBI): domain Eukaryota; kingdom Metazoa; phylum Chordata; class Mammalia; order Perissodactyla; family Equidae; genus Equus; species Equus caballus. Next base: position 11,023,732 of record NC_091696.1, read on the forward strand.
AGACTCACTGGCTGGACGCCGACAGGCCGGCATTCCCTTCCTTCCTGAGCCCGTGTGTCGCTTCCTTCATGTGTCTAGCAGTTTTTAAAGGGCTATTTTAAGTATAACAGACAAATTATCTGAGAGTTTAATAACTGTCGAAAGGAAAAGACTGTAATTAGCTTCATGTGGCATGGAAGTTTAGTCGAGACCAGGCTGAGTTGTGTACCCTCTCTGAGCCTCCATTTTCTCATCCCAAAATGGGATTGATGACAACGAACTCAGAGTTCCTCTGAGTCAAAGTGTTGTAGAATGTCCAGAGTAATGTTGGCAAATAGTAGATGCTCGATAAATGGCGCATCGTGTGTATGTTATTAAAATCTAATCTTTTGAAAGGAGAAATTTGTTCATGAGTGGATGTTAAAGCTATAAATGAACACTAAAGTTTAAAAAAATACTCTTAAAGTATAGAGTGGACCTATAGGTCTAAAAACTATAGACCTGGTTTCTACCGCAGACCTGAATAGATTCAGTCAAATAAAAATGTACTCCTTCCACATGTGTCTAGAAGGTCATTTTCTCCCCTTTTGCGTTAGCTTCACTGTTCGGAGAATGGAAATATTTGCTGCTGGACTCTCTCTTTGGAAGCTGTTCTTTGAGAATAGCCATAACTTGTCTTTCTGGTCAATAACCTCAGCTGAAAGGCATTTTGAATGGAGAAGGTCATTCTGTGTAGGATGTAATAACAACTTGGGTATAAAAAGAAGCACGCAGCTTCTTCTCAATAAATACCCTTGTTGTGAACAGTTTGTGAGATGTAATGGCTAAAGGTGAAAGCCATAAAATTTGGTTGAAATTGTGGTGAACTGTTATTTATTGGTATTTATTGAAAGTACTTACTAAGAACCAAGCATTATGCTAAGTGCATTCAAACATTTCACTGGCCCTCGCAGTCACCCTAGGAGGTGAGTGTCATTATTGCCACTTTGCAGGGTGTCAGCCACCTGCCTACCAGGCAGACAGACTCCCGAGCACCCGGCCATAACCACTGTGCAAGACTGTCTCCTTTTAGCTTCTAGAAGTCAGCTTTTAGTCACTTAATTGTGAGCAGTTTCTCTTCTATTAGTTAGGAAAAAAAAGGGGGGGGGGCCGGCCCAGTGGCATAGTGCTTGGGTTTGCGTGCTCCACTTCAGCGGCCTGGGGTTCGCAGGTTCAGATCCCAGGTGCAGACCTACACACCGCTCATCAGGCCATGCTGTGGCAGCATCCCACATTAAAAAATGTAGAAGACGATTGGCACAGATGTTAGTCGGGGCGATCTTCCTCATCAAAAAAAAAACATGATTTTAAGTATTGCTTTGAAGTGCCATGCTCATTAAAGGGTTTTGTATATTGGGGAGTGGTTTTGTGGGAGTATGCCCAGGGAGGAGAGTTAGGATAAGATCTGAGATTCCCTTGAGAATGCTGGTTAACTTGTTATCAACCGAAGTGCAAGAAAATCTCCCATTCCGTCAGTCAAGAAAGAGACAATCAGATGCCAGGTCCTGCAGCTGGGGGCGAGTGGGGCTAATCCTTTGACTTTGCTTACTGACCAACGGCGGCTCTTGGTTTTAACTTGCCAATGAGAGTTGCATAAAAAGCCGGTTTACAAGGAGCATTACCAGCCTGCGGTGCAGAGTCTGATAATTTTGTTTCTGGCCCAGGGTTTGAACGGGAGGACGTTATGGTACAGTTGATAGAGTTAAAGGAGCATTTTATTGGGAATCAGGACTCCTGGATCCTCATTCTGGCTCTGCTGCTGGCTGGACTGGAGATCTCAGCACAAACCAGGGACCTCCGTTTGGTTTGAGACAGAAGGTGAGGGCGCCATGCCGTGTGGCCCAGCGCCGAGGGCCCTGGCGCCTGGCCCCTCCCCCTCCGCACCCCTGTTCATCTTCCCCACAGGCCCAGGACTGAGGTGCTGCCCTTTCTCCCTAGGAGGGCTCACCTACTATACCTCTTGGGGTTTTTCTCTTCAGAACTCACTTGCGTGCGGCAGGAGTCACGGTGATCCCTTTGTGTTTGGGCACGTGACAGGGCCTCTGCTAGGGCCCTGGTCACCGCAGAGACACAGCAGGGGCAGCTGAAAACAACAGCTGACTGCGTGCCAAGCACGGTTCCAACATTTTACACGTACTGGCTGATTTAAGACTCACAGGATGCCTAGGAAATAGGTACAGTATTCATCTCCATTTCAAAGAAAGGGAAACTGAGGCCCAGAGAGGAGGAGGAGGAGGACCCCCAGGGAAGTCACAGGTAATAAGTGGTGAAGCTGGCTGGATGTTTCGAGTCCAGGCCACCTGGCTGCAGGTCTGGGCCAGAGCAGGTCCTTGGGGAGCACGTCCTGAGCCCTGGCGGCTGCCGTCCAGGCACACTGAGCCCCCTGCTGTGTGCCATGGGTCCCCAGAGCTGCCTCTCCTGCCCCCAGGGGCCCAGCCCGCAGTTCCGGCCCCGCCTCCCCAGCAGATGGCCTTTCCGTGAGCTTAGGGGAGAGAACAGAAGTTGGACTACTTCTCAAGTGGGTGACTGGCATCCTGAGGCAGCTTCCAGTTGCAGGACCCCTCTTGGTGGTTGGTCCCCTGCTTTACATTTGAAAGGTCACCAATTCAGTTCAGGGGGCCTCTTGGGGCTCCAGTTTGACCCCGTGTTTGTTCATCCATTTCCTGACTGCGCTTGGGGCTCTTTAAAGAGGGCCGGCTGCAGAGAGCGTCTGCGATCAGGTGTCTGAGCATGGACAGTGGGTGACAGTTCAGCTCTTCGCTGGGGACTCCAGCCTTGGGGGGTCCTCTGTCAGCCCCGACACCTCCCGCTCTGCCGTCAACGCTGTGCCAGAGAGCGTTCCTTTGGAAGGTACGGGATACGTTTCAACCCTAAAAAAGTTTTGCGTCAAACAGACCCTGGCACACGTTTCTTCCAAGAACTCCTAGTCCTGGGGGGAGGCTGCTCAGGTGGAAAGACCCAGAAGGGACAGCCACCCGGGCCTCCCTGAACCCCACTCTCCCTCACCCGGGGTTCTACCCGCGGTAACTTGGTGCTTTTAGATGTGAAGCTGTGCAACTGGGTTTAATTGCTGTTTTTTGTGTGAAATATTTCTGGCATCCTGAAAAGCATAGAAAACAAAACCGACGTTTCTGCGTCTTCGCAAAGATTGGGTAGATGTTAATGTTTTGCCCATTTGCTTCTGATGTCTCTTTTTTGAAATAGAAATAAAACGTTACATAAACAGCTAAAATCCTCCTTCCATGCCTTCTCCCTTGCTCCTTCCTCAGGCCTAAACCCCATCCTGAAACTGGTGTTTCATTTCCATATGCTTTTTGCGTTCACAGCAATGTTTATGCATTCATAGACAATAGATGCTGCTTTATGGACACCTGTATTTTATAATTTACACAGGTGTTATTACGCACGTGGTGTCTTGCTCTCTGTGTATGTGTCCTTCGACACCTTGCCTGTTTCACCCAGCGTCACCTTGTAGAGATGGAGCTGTGTGTGCAGGGGATGCCTCTGGTTTATTTGTTTAAGCCGTGACCCAGGATTCCCGTGTGCGTCAGCCACAGAAGATACACCGCTTGCCCTACTGAGATGGCAAGCGGGCTTGGGGTCATTGTTGGCCCCCTTTCTTTACTATTATTCGTGTCCTGGGGAGTGGGTTCAGGGGTTTCTTGGGCTGGACACCCAGAAGTACAGCCCTGGTCGCAGCTTGACCAGGTAGGTGTTGCCGGTGACTTGCTCTCTGGGGTTCTGGGATGCTGTCACCCCCACGGACCAGCCCCGTTCCCATGATGTCCTGGCTGATTTTTGTTGTATTTCCTTATTTCTGATGTGGGTGAACATCCTTTTGTGCAATGACTGGCCTATCCAGGTTCATCTTGTGTGTCTTTAATAGCTCATATGCTTTGCCCATTTTCCTGTTGGGCTGTGTGCTGTTTTCTTACCGACTGGTAGAAATGTTAATATTCTGAATCTGGATCCTTTTTTTCCCCCCCAGGAAGATTTGCCCTAAGCTAAGTGCCAGTCTTGCACTTTCTGTATGTGAGCTGCTGCCGCAGCATGGCCGCTGACAGACAAGTCGTGTAGGTCCATGCTCGGGAATTGAACCCAGGTGCCTAAGCAGAGCCTTCTGAATTTAACCACTAGGCCACTGGGGCTGGCACTGGATCTTTTGTTGCATGTGTACATTGCTGATATCCCCTCCCAGGCCGTGGCCTCTTGTCACTATGTTTATGGTGTCATTTGTCACATGGAAGATTTTTTTTTTAAGATTGGCCCTAAGTTAACATCTGTTGCCAATCTTCTTTTTTTTTTTCCTTCTTCTTCTCCCCAAAGCCCCACAGTACATAGTTGTATATTCTAGTTGTAGGTCCCTCTGGTTGTGCTGTGTGGAATGCCACCTCAGCATGGCCTGATGAGCGGTGCTAGGTCTGTACCCAGGATCCGAACCGGCAAAACCCCAGGCTGCCGGAGTGGAGCATGTGGACTTAATCACTCGGCCACGGGGCCAGCCCCCACATGGAAGATTTTAATTTTAATGTAGGTGAATGTTTTCCGGTTTTTGTTGTGAAGTTTACGTTTCTTGGTATCTTGTTTGAGAAATCTTCCCTAGCTGCTGTCATAAAGATGGCGTCCCGTGTTTTCTTCCAACAGTTTTTGGTCTTGCTTTTCACGTTGGGGCTGTAATGCATTTGTGTGGATGGCGCTGGGTGAGCCTCTCATTTATCTTGTCCATTAAGGGCCCCTCGTCCCAGAACCGCTTACTGTGGAGTTGCCTTCCCCTGGCGAGTTAGCTTCAGTGCATTGTCAGGTCCTGTGCCCGGCTTGAGGCTCCTGGTCTGTCCCCATTGCCTGCTTGTTTATTCTGGCGCCAACCCCACACTGTTTTCATGATGATTACTGTATCATTACTGTAATTATTTCTGTATTGTTACCAAGTCTTGATGCCCAGTAGGGGAAGAGCCCATCTCATCGCTCTACACAGTTCCCTAGACTGTGCCTCCGCGTGACTTTTAGAATCATTTGTTCAGTTCCATTTTTAAGTTCTGTTGGGATTTTTATTGGAATTTCACTGGATGTGTAGATTAATGTGGATAGACTTTATAAAGTGTTTAGAGTTTTGATGGAATTACTTTAGCTCTTATTCTTAGGCGAATTTCATTCCATGTATGACTCGAGGGATCCATGAAAACTACACACTCTCTAGTTCATTGTGTGGATACGAAATAGCCAAAATTGAAGGATTGATCATTGTAGTCTGGAGCCAGGCATAAAAATAAACCCCAGTCTGTTATCATAGGTGGCTGTGATTAAGATCGGGGGAAAGGTCGGCTATGGGCCTCCTCACATTGACAGTTTCCTTCAGAAGATTAAGTGGCTCTTCATTTTTGGCCCAGGTCATCAGTAGCTTAAAGCCATTACTGTCTATTGGCTGTTTGGTTTGTCTGAAATATGGGGCTGGTCTCAGCCTATTTCCCTGGGGTCAGGTGTGTTCACATAATCAAAGTGCCAGGAACCCATATCGTATGCGCGAGCACGTGTGTGTGTGTGTGTGTGTGTGTGTGTGTGCGCGCGTGTGTGTGTGTGCGTGTGTGTGTACACAAATTAGCCTTCTCTGGGAAGGAGTGCACAGTGCCAGGATCCAGAGGTGTTCTTTTGTACTTTGCATTTTAAAATGTGTGTTCTTTATTAGTAGCGTGTTTTCAAGCTTATTTTTGAGATAGGCTTGTTCAGTCACAGCCATATGTGCTTTTGAAAATGACCGTTTGTGAAGCTGTCACCCACTGGCAAACTGAAGAAAAATGAAGATTCCTTTTCCGTTGGTGTGTGTTCAGAGATTTTCATCAGCCCGATGGAGTTCCCATGACCTATTCAGAGAAGGGTGATAGCTTTTGTTTCCTTTAATTAAAAGCCGAAGACCAGGATATTTTTATTTATTTTGTTTACATATAAATAGCCCATGAAAAATATTTCGTATATATTTAAATGATTACTTTGCCACAGTAAAGAAAAAATGCTAGTTCCAGCAGTGATATGAGGGGGGAAAAATGACCTGTGAATAGGGATGAAGAAATTAAAGTAAAAAATATGATCAGGGCAGGTTGGGCTAATAAAGGGAAGAAGGGGACTTGTGCTTTAACTCTTTTTTGCTGCTATGGGATAAGGGAAATATTTATATTTCTTTTTTTTCTCTTTCTTTCACATCCATTTGTACTTGAAACTAGATAAAAATGTTTGACTGTATTAATTTTCTTGATTACAAGTGTGGGAAATGAGTTCTGTGGTAACCCTTTTAAAGTAAATGAACTGATGTATTAGAACTAGCAGAGTCGAGAGTAATTTTTATTTTAAAATTCTTTGTGCATTAACACATCTGCAGTGTTGAGGAATATATGGAAAATTGAAATAGTGCTTCCATCCTGCCCAGCCTCCAGCACGTCAATAAATCACCTTTTTTTTCCTTTTAAAATGTCTGGCCTTGTAATTTATGTTTGCATAACCCATTACTAAATTCATAGTAGGTGTTTTAGTTGGCAGGCATTATTCCAGGGATTCTGAGGATCTTTAAAAAACGAGACAGAGCCTTTGTTAGTATTTATATTGAAGTGGACATTTTCCTTTTTAAAAAATGTAATGAGTTGGCTTTTTAAAAAATAATTTGGAGCTAGCTGTTTGCCTTTTTCTTAAGCAATATTGAGTCCATATTCCCACATTATGAGTTGTCATGGTTTTCTTAGTAGACATTATGGTTTTTCTTTCTTTGTATTTTTATTAAACCAGCAGAGGAAAATGATTCTAATATTAAGATCATACTAATTTCTGTATTGTTTTCAGTAGGTTTCATGTTGCATAGAAAATAAAAATTTCTGTTTTGGTAATTTTCTAATTTCCTAAATGCAGTTGACTGTTTTAGTTATAGAGTGAAGATGAATCTATTTGTTCATTTACAACACTATTTGTTGCTTGAACAGAAATGGACACGTTCAGGGTTAGTTACATACTTGTGGCTTACCTTTGAGAGTTTCTGATTTTTAACCAGACATTTAAAAATAATCATTATGTTTTCTAGCCCTAAGTTAGGAAAGCTTTTCGAGCTCCACTTTGATGCGATGAAAATAAGTTATTTCTGTTTTCTACTGTAAAATTTTTAAGTGATTTTTATGGTAAACAGCCAGAAAGACCACTTAGGGTTTTCTGAAGGAGTCTGCTTTATTCGGTCATGCCTCCTCTTTCCCCAACCCCCATCAGCTGGTTAATAATGTTTTCGATATAAAATACGTATCTCAGCCCATCGAAATCATGGTGGCCAATCAGAAGGGGAATCCTTTCTCCCCTCGGGAACCTTAATATGTTCTCAGGACGCCTGCGGCCTCCTCAGTCTCTGTGAAATAGAATGCATGTGACTGTCCCAAGGATAGTGGTATGTTTAAAAATCCAGAATTTAACATGTTCAAACTATGGTCTAAAAAGTCTAGTTGGGCTGTAGAAGTTTGAAACTCTCTCTCTGACTTCCTCCTCCTCAAGTTAGGGATTAAAAGAAATGACGGTTTTCTTATGTTTTTGTTTATTTTAAAGATATAGCTAATCTGATATTTTTAAAGTACCTTATTTCATTATAATATTATTTCATTTTCAGAGATGTGTATTCTGCTGTGTTGCTCTGACAACCTTCTCCACTTATCAAATAATTTCCATTGGGTTCAAAAGGAGCCTCTTGTATTTCTGCATTGATTTCTGGAAACTTTGGGGGTATTATTCACTTTTCCTGATGAGGTGCCGGGTTCCAAGAATCTGTCCGACTTTTAAAAACTCGGCTCTCAGACCGGAGCCCCTCCTGAGCCTTCCAAGAACGATAAAAGTAGATTACAGAAATGGTATTGCAACTTTGAGTAGGCGAGAAACACAGCTGATGGCTTTCTGTGACGTTTCCTCCCCCTGCTCCATCCTCCCTGGAGGTGGTGGCCCCGTCATCATGAGCCTTGTGGTTGTGTCCCAGAAAGTGTTTCCACCAGGGGAAGGTACTGTGCCAGAAGCTGGAAGAAAGGAAAAAGGAGGTGTTTATCGTCCCAAAGATGCCTTCCAACTTTTATTATTAACTCCTTTCCAAAGTAAACTTTTGGGTTTGTTTCAAGTCACTTCTGGCCAAAGTACAGTTGGGTTTGCTGTGTCCTCTAGGAGCAGAGGCGAAAACAGCATCGCCCGGGCCGGGGAGGGAGGAGGGGGAATTGTTCGTGCAGTGAGGCGGAGGAGCGCTGAATGACGGCTGCAGGGCCAGTGTGGACTTGAGAATCGGTGCTTGAGTGACCGAGGCCCACCTCGGTTAGCATTAGCCTTTCCTACACCTGTGCTGTGCCGTCTGCTGGAGGCCAGACCCTCTCAGAGGCGCTGGGTACCCAGAGCTCCCCTGGGCGCTCCTGGCCCTGCTAAAGATGGGTGTGAAATAGAGTGTTTCCCTAAAGAACAGTAAGTGACGAAATGGAGTGGCCAGTGCCCAGTGGATGCTTGGAGCACCGAGAAGGGGTCTGGGCGAGATGCAGGAGCCGTGGCCTGTCACCCAGAGTGAGTAGTCCACTGGAGGTGGCAGGAGGGAGTGACGGGGTGGAGAGGCTCAGGCCACTGCTGGAGAGGCTGGAGGGCCAGGCTGAGGATGTGCACGCTTAGGCGTGACACGGCCTGGTTTACGTCTGTAGTTGGTGCTGCATGCTGTGGTGTGGGAGCACAGATGTCCTGGCAACAGAGGTGGAGCCAGAAGGGCTGGGACCCTGCCAGAGTGGACTAGGAGAGAACCGGCTGCTCTCTGAAGAGGGAAGGGGTGGCTCCGTTGTACTCATGCAACAGATGCCCGTTGTGCGCCCTCTGTGGGCCAGGCACTCGTCTGGTCCCTGAGGGTGCAGCAGTGAAGAGAATACCGAAATCCTTGCCCTCTCCCTGCCCTCTCAGTACTTCCATTCGAGCGGAGGAGACAGATAATAAACCGGAACACAGGAACGAGCTCCAGGGCATGCGGGCTCCGGGGCATGTGGGCTCTGGGTGTGGAATTCTGATCATTGATTTGGGGAAGTGGAGGGGTGAACTTTGAAAATGCTTGGCTGAGAAGGACAGGAAAAAGGGCAGTAGCTAGAAAGGATGAGGTTTAAGAAGGCGATTTCCCTGCCCTGGGGGGACCTGAGCTTGTTTTGGGGGGAGACTGTGAAAGGGAGAACCCTGGTTGGGGGGAGCATGATTCTGGAGCAACAGTCAAGGTCAGAGGTGGGAGGCGAGGGGATCAGGCTCCTGGCTGGAGGGCAGGACTGGGCTCAGGTGGATAATAGGGGTGGGCCAGGAGTGTAGGTGGCAGCTAGTGGCATCAGCTTTTCTGGAGAAGTAGGAAAAAAACTGTCCTTGAAGGATGAGCAGGGCCAGTGCCAGGGGAGAGTTTAAAACCAGCACAAGGTTTCCAGTGGTCGTGCAGGCGGTGGGGGAGGGGTCGGAGGCCGCGCAGTGGTTGCGCCCTGCTGTGCCTGGGCCGGGAGGTCTTGGGTGTGTGGTGGCCCCTGTCCACCAGGTGTGTAGAGGAGACGGTGGGTGTCCTGTTGGGGATAGCGGAGGACAGGGTGCCCAGCCCTGCTGTCCCCAGTGGTCTCCTTGCCTGCTTTGCTGCACTTGGGTCTCCGGTGGCTTCACCTGCCTGCCCTGGGCCTGGACGCTTTTGCAGTCACACAGGACCAGTTCCTTACAGGTCGTGAAGTCGAGGCTCTCGTCTCTCCAGATTTTAATGGTTAAGAAATCAGCTTTTCTTCCAGTAAGCAGGAGCCACCCAATGTCAGTGTTTTCCTTACTTGGCTAATTGTAAAATCGCCTGGGTGTGTGCTGGTTAAAAATCCTGTCCCTGGGCCCCACCCTAGACGAGTGAGACATGATCAGCCTGGAAGGGCCTGGGGACCTGCATTTAGACCAACATCTCGAAGTCTTACTCAGAGGCTGGCTGGGGCACCCCGCCTCCCACGGTCTCCCCACTTGGGATGTTGCTTCCTCCATGAAGACGTAGGTGTTTCCCCTGCTGGGCCACCAGAAAGCTGAGGCTGTAGTTTGCATTTACCGTCTCCCTGCGACGTCAGTGCTCGGGGAGAGCGGCCAGCTGAGACCTGGGTGGTGCCAACCACGCCCTGGGGTGCCCTGGGCAGGTGGGAGGGCTTAGCCTCCCTCATGAAAGGTATCAGTGCTGTCATTCCTGGAGGGGGGCTGGGAACACTCGTGGGGTTCAGGAAGGCCCCGTGGAAGCGGATACTGCCGTGACTGCGTGGACCTGGAGGGGCTCTCCGGGGCTGTCTAGTCCAGTCTCCTCCTTTCATCCAGGCAGACGTTGAGCCCCTGGTGGTGGGGGCCCAGGGCGTCATGGGGTGCCCTGGAGGGGCAGGCGCCGCGGGCCAGAACTCCTCCTCCCTCGGCAGGACTGTGGGCGCTTGTCCCGCAGGGATGGCAGCTGCCTTCAGAGTGTGGTGAAGGTTAGAAGCCACGCTGGCAGGCCCTGCCCAGGGCAGGATGGAGTGGCACTGGTCTCTGGGGCGCTCTTTGTGCAACACCGCGCTTGTGTGTGTGTGTTTGTTGTTTGGGTGGCTTAAAGCAGCTTTACCAGCAGAAAGTATGCATCTAATAATGATCATAGACGCTAAGCGCTCAGAGCTCGCCCTGTTGCAGGCGCCGTGCACGTGTGTTCTGCGTCCTTCTCCCTGCAAACCTCAGGGGCCGGCTCTGGTTGCCCCCAAGCTGCAGAGGAGGGGACTGAGGTCTCATGTGCCCGAGGTCGCCTGCTGGGACATGGCAGAGTGAGAGTCTGAGTCTTGCTCCGCTCGCCCTCAGGCCAGGCCTCCAAGTCTCCTGTTTCTCCACTAACGATGTCAGTCGTTTCCTACCTAGTTGTTTGACCATCACAAGCCCTTTCTAGCAGATCTGAGTTAGCAGGCGCCAAGGATTTTTATAAATAATGGGAGACAATCTTAAGTTGAGAAAATTCTCTGTCTTCTACCCACACTCTTACCACCTACCTCGCCCCCGCCCCCAAGATAAAGCCAGAAGAGGACGAATAACTGAGTTACAGTAGTAAGTATTCTGGTCTAGCTACTCTTGCATGGAAATGATATCAGTCAGGAGCAAAGGTTTGGACCTTTTTTGGGTGACGCTCCCTCCTTTTCTAGTCCTGGCATGGAGATATTGGTGTAAAATCAACTCTTCACTTGGAGAGACTTTTTTTTAAAATCAGGTTTACATTCAGTAAAATTCACCCTTTTCAGGTGTCCACTTCTGTGAATTTTGGCAAAGGTGCCATCATGAACCACCACTGCCACAATTTAGATGCAGGGCCACTCCGTTATCCCCAGGTTCTTCTGTGCCTCTTCGTAGCCAGCCCTTCCCTCACCCCCAGCCCGGCGCAACCACTGATCTGTTTTTCAGTTCCCGTAGTTCTGCATCTTCTGGAATGGTACACAAGTGGACATACTTGTCTGCTTTTCTTTCGCGTAATGCACTTGAAATTCAGCATGCTGTTGCCTGTATCGTAGTTCTTCCCTTTTTAGGGCCAAGTAGAATTCCCTCGTGTGGGTGTACCACACTGGGGAGACATTTGTGAAACTGTTCGGACCGCACTTCCCTCAGGATCCCCACTATCCACTCCCCTGGGACATTTACAGCCTCACACAGCCTCGTACCTACTCCAGCCTGATGCCCTGATTGACGTCACAGGGGCCCGGGCGTCCTTACCCAGAAGGATCATGTGCCCCGCTCTGCCACTCCTGTTCGCATTGCCTGTGCACCCTCCTGAATGAGAGTGGTCTTCCTTGAAGGAGGAGGGGTTCATGTTGGTAAAGCTGACCGGTTTCTGCTCCCGTGTCCCGAAGGAAGAAAGGCTTTGAGAGTTGTTGGAAGGACGCTCACGCAGAGACACGCTCCGTGAAGGTGCCAGCCCCCCCAGGGATGCGGGCGCTGGCTGAGGCTGGGAGGCCGGCCTGCGCTGAGCACACAGCTGTGCTGAGGTGGAGGGTTGCGGTCTGCGAGTTTCTGGGAGGAGCAGCACTTCATTCTCTGAACTGTAGGTGCTTTTCTGGTGTTTCTGTTTATTGTTATTTAATTCCTCTCTCCTTAGATTGTAAACTCCGGGAAGGTAAGCACTAGACCTCGGATCCTCCTTCATCCTTGGTCGGGTTTGTTGATTGGTCGGTTGATTAAACGTGCACTGAGCGATCCAGACCCCTGCCTGGTCCAGGGATACTGTCATCACAGCTGGGGTGGGGGGGATGCTTAGCAATCAGTAGCCCACCCTGTCACATTCTTCAGGAGAAACCTGAGGCCCAGAGAGGGATGCCAACTTGCCCAGAGTCACACACTAGTCCATCAGAGGCCAGGACACGTGGAAAGGGTCTGCTTCCCACCCCCACCCCCTGGGTCAGCAGCTCTGCGCATCTCATCTTGGTGCTGTAAATTGGAAAAGTCAGAAGGAAGGGCTGTGTGCCGGGCTTCCTGAGGCAGGTGGCTCTTTTAAAGCTGGGGCTTGTTGCCAATCTGACCTCGTTTCCATGGAAGCAGCCAGCGGGGGCAGCTTGTTCCTGTCAACCTGAGGCCTGGTGGAGCCTCAGCCCCTGACAGGCTGCAGGAGCGCGCCAGCTCGCTCGGAGGAGGGGGACCAGGGGCCCTGCTGGAGGCCCTCTCCTGCTTACTTCTGGCTACAGGACCTGGGTTTGAAGGGAAGGCTGGTGAATTGCTAGTCCCAGCCTGCGCTTTCCCAGAACTGGCACTGAGGGTACCTCCTTTGGGGGCCCTGCTTAATGGTGGGGTGCCCCTGTAGACTCTGCCTTTCCTCGTTGTTCCCAGAGAACCTTAAAGACAAAAATAGAAGAAACCTTTGTTTTGTTCCTCAAGCAGACTTTTCAATAAGCTAATCATCTCTATGGAATCTCTTTCTTGAACTTAATTTCATCCACCTCCCGGACTGTCTTTCTTGCTGAGGTCGCAGTTCCCAGTTGCGGTTTGATAACTAGTTGTGAGGGTAGATTTGCCTGCTCTCTCGTCCAGGAGTTTTAATGTCTTGGCATTCCTGAGCTTGGTCTGCTTCATCTCATGCTGGGATCACAGCTCAGTAACGAAGCCTTTATTATATTAACTAGTCAACAGATACATTCTTTGAAGAATTCTGAGTTTTTAATTACCCCTCTTAAGCCTGTGGACACATTGGTGCCGAGGGGCATTTTGCATTGCTAAATTCCAGAGTTGATTGCGGACCTTAAAAGACTAGAAAATGCTCAGAACGACTTGTTAAATCACAGACCAGCGAGGGGCCCCTCCCCCCTCCTGTTTTTCTGTCTTTCTGGTCGTTGTGCTGTAAGCGCAGTTTTATCAGACATGCCAGCACACATTGTTTCCCAGGCCTGTTTTTGCATTAGTTTGGGTAGAAATGGCCCCGACTCCGTTCCAGTAGGTGGAGAGAGCTGCTTGAATCCTAGAAGCACGGCTCACCTACCTTTTTAGGGTATTGCAGGTTTAGCTCGAGGGCTGGAGGACTTCCAGAAAAGTATGACTAAGGGAGAAAAGGACTACTCCCAAAGCTGACAGGGTGGAGTGTGTCACGGCCGGACAGGAAAATTCCCAGCGGGGGAACTGCCCGTCTGTAACGCAGACGCACTGGGTCGTGGATTTGCTTTCACAGAATAAGTGAAACGGAACACAAGTTTTTTGCATTCTCATTCCGAAAGGCCATTTCTGCAGGTGTGTCTTTTGGTCTCAACTTGTATTCAGTGTTATTTCAAATGATTTTTGCTGTAGGCAGTGTCTCCTCCAAACTAAATTGCAGGCTGAAAAGGGGAGACATTCTGTCGCCCTGTCACTCTGCCAACCACTTGTCTTAGCACAGAAAGTGAGCAGCATCTTTCCTGAAGGTCCCAGCCTCCTTGCTTTTCCTTCCTCTGCTCTTCTTTCTCCTTTGCCTTCAAGAGCCAGCGTGTGGTGTGTGTTGTGTATTGTGTGTGTTTGTCTGTGTGTCGTGTGTGGCTTTGGAGCAACACAGACCCGATTTCAAATCTTGCCTCCATGGGCTGCTGGTGGATCGCTTAACTTCCCTGCACCTCAGTTCGACTGGGATGGGAATCTGTCCTCTGACGGTGGCTGGGATTAAATACTCGAGGCTCAGCACCCTGCACACACGTGTCTGGTGAACATCGCTTTCCTTCCCAACCTGGTAGGTGCTCATGTGCAGAGTTGCAGAGAAATCAGCAACTCATCTAACTAGGAGCAAAGACGTCGAGCTTTCCCACATGTGCTCAGCCCTTCTTTGGGCGTCTTTTGGCCCAGTTTTAGTGTTTTCTCTCAAGTGGGCTCTTTTCAGTTTTATGTGTCGTGGGCAGGATGCCAGGTGAGGAGCCAGGCTCAGAGATGTTGCGAGCAAAAGGGGCAACAGGGCCAGAGGTGAGGGGGGTACTTAATAGTATGAATGTTTTATTAAAAAAAAAAAAGGCAGGGCCCGGCCCAGTAGCACAGCAGCTAAGTTCGTGCTCTGCTTTGGTGGCGTGGGGTTCACAGGTTCAGATCCTGGGTGCGGAGCTAGTGCCGCTGGTCAAGCCATGCTGTGGCAGCATCCTACATAAAATGGAGGAAGACTGGCACAGATGTTAGGTCAGCGACAATCTGCCTCACCAAAAAAAAAAAAGGCAGACATTAGGTTCATGAGTACCTTTTGGCTTTTGGGGGTCCAAAATGTGATTTTGCCATATACACAGCACAGTGCCTGCCACGTAGGCATGCCATAAACATGCTTAATAAATGAATAAGTAACTTGTGAAAATGTTGTTAATACTCTTGCGTTTGCAGAGACAGACCTAATTGCAACTCTGTTGATTGTGACTTTGTCCCACGTAGATCTTCCTGTGCTGTCCTGCAACGGTGTAGGAAATCTGTTTGTACAGAGACCACCTGTAGAGTGCAGCTTTGCTTTTCCAGAATGGAAAAAAAAGCTTTGTTTTTCTCATTATTAGGATAATATGGATTAGTTATAAAACATTCAATTAGTGAAGAAACAAAAAGTCACCCCAAATTCTGCCATCCCGATATAGCCACCGTGAAGACTGTGCAGTGTTTCCAATAGCTCTCTATGCTTAAATGCACATACAGGCTCAGTTCTGCTCACTCATATTGAAAAGCACCTACTATGTGCCAGGGACTTTGGGGTCATACTACTTACATGCACTTTTGTGAGCTTGTGAATCAGGAATGTCTGTGGAGTCCATCTATGCTAGCCTGTACTTTTCCTGGCTGTATCATATGCCCATGCTTGGCCCACCCTGGTGCCTTCAGCCATTCCCCTCTCAAATAAAGTTGCTTGTTATTTTAAGTAAACCACGTCTAATCAAACCACACGACGACTTGAACCACGCACAGGTTCTTGCCAAACCCTCCATTAGTACCATGACTCAGGAAAGAAAAATTGTTTTTCGCTTCAGTTACTGGGCTCAGCCATTCCCAGGTGTCAGTGGTCCAGGCCTTGAGAGCAGATAATTGACTTGTCAGAGGCATGGGAGGGAGCCCTGTCTCCGCAGAGAGAAACTGCCCCTGCCCCTCCCAGTGGCTCTTTCCAGAAAGGGAGGTGGGCTGTAGGCAGCAGAGGTGGCCGTGTCAGAGAGTCCTCCATGATAGAGCGGGAGGGGCCTGTGGTCTGCAGCTCCAGCTTTTCATCGGCTCCAGCATAATGGAAATAAAACCCCTGCTTTTCCCAAGGAGGACGTTGCTAAGTTGATAGGATGGTGTTAACCATAGGTGATGCGCCCCGGCAGTCTCGATGGTATTAATTATCTAGCCCTACCTGCTGGGAGGTGGGGAGCGAGCTGGGAAACTCAAGGTGTTGTGGTCAAAGGCCCCAGGGAGATGGGTGGTCTGGGCAGATGGACCTGTGGGAGCTGAGCAGAGTACCACCTGTTGCTGTTAAGAGCTCTCTGTTCTGCCCACACTTACTTCTGCTTTCCAGGGGCGGCCAGTGAACCTCCAGTTGAGACCAGTGGTCTGGTCCACCCCTGTCACTCCACGAGGAGGGCAATGGGGACCTGCTCCTGTTTGCACTTCAGCGAGTTATCAAATCGAGTCTCGGAGCTGGGCGCTGAATCTTTCCCCCCAGCTCCCGCTAGGAGGACAGTGTTGCCACATCTCCTCTGCTTTGTCATCGTCATCTGCCACGCTGTGTCTGTCGGTGATTCTGTTTTTAATAAAACTCTCTGCCTTGTGGTTGATGCTCTTACTCCTTGAGGCATCGGCAGACACCTTAGCCTAACCTGAGAGCAGGTGGGCATGTCCAGGTTGCCCCAGGAGAGCCAGAGCCGCCCCCGTTGCCCCCTCAGTGTAGATTGCGCCCACCTCCTGCCTGCCGGGTCTGAGGTGAGAGAGCCCTTTCCCTGCAGCCAGGCTGCGGTTTGGCCTGAGGAAGAGCATGTGGGTCAAGGTCAGCCCTGCTTCTTCTGTTACCTGGAGGCAGGACCAAAGGCCACGAGAGTGAGAAAGTGTGGGAGCAGTGCCTTTTCCGAAGTGCTGTCATTCATTTATAGAGCACCAAAGCCAAGGGCTGTGCCGGGCCGTGACGTTTGTTCCCCCGGGATCCTCCGAGGTGGTTCCTAACTACAGATGAGGAAAACTGACGCCCAGGGCCACTCAGCTGGACTCCAGACTCGGTTCCTCTGACTGTGACGATGGTGCCCACCCCACAGCGCCACTGGCGAGGGCTGGGGGCAGGTGTCAAGTGAGACCGAAGAGGCCGTGCCCGGACCAGTCTCTCCACGGGCCTGGCGGTGAACAGAGGAAGATGCAGAGCAAAGGGAACCAATGGAAGCATCACGACGTACTGTCCACATTTTCAGCTGGGGACGGTGCTGGTGGCGAGGAAGAGGGAAGCGGGCCTAAAGAACAAGAAAGCAGTGACCAGCCTTTATTTCAGATGCTTTGGTGGCAGGTTTAAAACTTGACTAACTTCTCGCCAAAATACCCTCAGTGTCCCAGGAATGACCCCAAGCTTGACTATTTTCCCTATAAATCCATAAGTTATGTTGAGTGCAAATCCACCAGTTCCATAAAGGAAGGGGCTCCTCAGAACGGGACATGCCGATACCTCAGCTAGGCAGTGACTTAGCATGGGGTGGAAAGAATTCGGGCTTAAATTTGAAAGTACACAATAAAATCTCTAAAATTAAAGATTTATTTTTTTAGAAAGCCTACAGTGAAATAATTGTCTCAGTCTGTGGATAGAACCAATTGCGGGCGAATCACATATTTTCATTTCTGGAATTTTTTTTAAAGGCAACTTTTCAAGCAGTAAATTAAATGTTTTTGAATGTAACTAAGATGACTGAGTTGGCCGTTACATCAACAACATGGAAAGTACAAAGACAAATTTGGGGTCAGCGAGGACACCTTCAAAAAGGCTGGCTTCTGTGGAGTGTTGACCCGTAGCAATAAAATGTCTTTATTTTTGTAGGGCCCCTGCTTAAGAAATTAATTGAGAATAATGTCGATTGCACCGGATCTCTAGCCAAAACATTCCCATTTTGCCTCATCTACAGAGAGACCTGAGCTGAGTTTTATCTCTGCGTCTTTTTGTAAGTGCTCCCGCTCTGTTAACAGAGCTATAATTAACTCGCAGGACGCCAGGCAGCCAGATTCGGCCAGGCGCCAAGAAATCAGCCCAATTACTATATTCGCATTGTCAGTAATGCCCACTTCACAGCTTCTGCTAATTTGAAATGGCAAGTTCCAACTTTCCATAGTAAAATTACCATTTTTGTCCTCTTCTATTACATGGTGATATTTGTCCATTATTTTGGCTGTGTAAACTTGGTATTATAACAGCAATTAGTTGTTGAGCATTTTCTAAAATGATTTGCAATTGCATCTCTGAACGGGGAAACCCCTGTCTGCTCTGATGGAGAGGGCTGCAGTCCCTCTGGGCCCCAGAAACACTTCAGGAAGCAGCTTCTCACAGGAGAACGAAATGCCTTGGGATTTCATCATAAAGGGGAGTGTTTAAAATAAGAGGTAGCCTTCGAATGTTGCCTGTTTTGTGGGTTTTCAGCGTTAGTTGTCTGATTTCTTTATAGTGGTGGAGGCGCATCCCTCCCTCTGTCTCCCTGAGACCCCAGGGGGCTGGCTCTGGTGGCTTCGCTGGGTCTGCTCTGTGCCCCAGACGGGCAGCCCCGGGGCCTCTTCCCCGATGATCGCTGGCCTCCGGCCCGCCGTGGTGTCGTGACAGTGGTCAATTTTCCTGCTGGTGGGCAGGAAGGTTCCCAGTTCTCCAGAGGGTTGTCCTTGGGGACTCCCCTGCCCGAGTCCCGCTCAGCTCGGGGCCCGACTGTCCTGACTGAGTTGTGTGTCTTGCTCTCTTCTCAGCAGAGAAACTTCAGGAGGCCTGACCGAGGCCAGGGTGCCTCTCAGAGTGTGTGGGAGTCCGGCCCAAGGAATGGTAAACTGGCCGTACCGGCCTGCAACTAGCCAGGCACGAAGTTCAGAGCAGGCGTTTGAAAACGTTTCTAGCATCTCAACATTACAGGGACATCCAGGTGGCATTTTTATCGCCTTTTATAAAAGCACCAGTCCACAGCAGACTGGAAATTTAAATATCCTTGGGATGTCCTTCCCTACAGCCCATTTGAGACAAGGTCCTGGTCGTTATTGAACCCCTCAGCCCTGATTGGATTTCATCGTGTGGATTTATTTCAGATAAGGCAGAGTACCTTGTTTTTCTGCTGGGCAGTGGTCTGCAGGGCACAGCCCCTGGGAGGGGCTTCTGAAAGAGGGCAGGAGTCCCCAGAGGCAGACAGGGGCCCTTGGGGGAAACCAATGACTCCCAGGGGCTGGCAGCCCAAAGCGTGGGCCTCTCTGGGGGTGCTGGTATCTCCTGAGCATGTCCCCTGGCACCTGAGCGTTCTGTACAGGCATCCCTCTGAGTCCCAGGCCTTTCCTCTCACAGGCTGGCTGCGCATCTGGACCCTGCCTGCTTACCCGTATTCCCCTCCCTGATTCCCAGTCCCTGATGGGGAGGAGGGGGGACAGCAGCCCGGAGACAGAAGCCCAGACTCCTCCCTCCCCGTCAGCCAGGCAGTCTCCAGCTCCTGATTCGAGCCTGCCAGGCTCGCGTCTCTCTGTGCCTGTTGCCCTGGTGCGGGGACCAGCAAAACACGTACAGCCCACCACCTGTGCTGGGATGCCGCGTGAGCTTAGAATGGTGTTTACATTTTTAAATGGTTAAAAGAAAGCAAAAGAACAATATTTTATGATACATAAATTATGAAATTCAAATTTCAGTGTCCATATATATTGTTTTATAGTAGTGAAATATACCTAACATAAAATTTACCATTTTAACCATTTTTGAGTGTACAGTTTGGAGGTGTTAAGAACATTCACATTGTTGTGCGACCATCACCACCATCCGTCCTCCCATACTGAAACCCTGGCAATAAAGTTTTATTGGAACACGGCCCTGCGCATTGGTTTACCTATTGTCTGTGCCTGCCTGCGTGCTGCCAGGGCAGAGCTGGGTAGCTGCAACAGAGACTGTATGGCCTGCAAAGCCAAAAATATTTACTCTCTGGCCCTTTCCAGAAAAAGTGTGCTGACCCCTTCCCTGGTGCGTATTCTTGTCACGTCCTGTAAGTTACCATAGCAACCGTCTACCTGGTCTCCTTACCTCCAGCTCCGTTCCTTCTCAAGTCTCTGCTCCTAGACTGATTTTCCTGAGACTCAATTCTCTCAGTGAACCTCCTCGGTTAGAATCCTTTAGTGGCATCCCTTAGAGTCATGTGTTCCTGAGAACAGCAGTCCCAGAGTAACGACAGTAGTTATTAAAGGCTCTGAAAAGTCCTGCATGAAAGAAAGCTGCTGAACATTGATTAATCCAGTACCTTCCAAAACTAAGTGATTGTAAAACTATTATTATTTTCTCATCACTTATGATCTCCCTCTGGCAGGGCTTCGCTGACTTTCCCCATAAAGGGCCACATGGTGAAATGCAACAGGCTTTGCGGGCCACACGGTCTCTTTCGCAGCTGCTCACCTCTGCTGTATAGATGATACATAAATGGTGAGCTTGTCCTAGTAAAATTTTATTTAGAAAAATCAGATAGGCCGTGGACCAGATCTGGTGCGCCGATCCGTTCTGGTGAACAGTGCTCTCGGGGTGTGGCCCCAGACCAGCAGCCTCACGTCGCCTGGTCCCCCCAGCCCTCCTGAGGGCAGCCCAGCAGCCTGCGTCTTGGCCAGCCTGCCTCCTGGCTGAGGTGAGGACCCCTGCTGCCGAGCCACAGAGCACACCTCCGGGAGCGTCGGCCTCAGGACTAAAGGCAGCAGAGCAGGGGCAGAAGGCCCTTCGAGAGCCCAGAGCCCGTCTCTGACCACTTCCCTCCCTCCCCTAGGAGCTGCTGCACCCAGGCTGAACTACCTGCAGGTTCCGGAACACACCATCCTTCTCCCGACCCGTGCATTCGCACAGGAGTCCTTCTGTGAGGAATGGCTCCCTTCTTGAGCCACCTGCCCCTTCCCTGGCTTCTGCTGCTCATGTGTGACTCAGCTCGGGCCTATCTGTCTTCGCAGTGTTTTCGGGGCCCCCAGTTCTCCCGCTGCCCCGCCTGCTGGGTTTTCCTCCTCGCATCTGTAGCTGCTGGTGCATCCCTGAGCAGGGCACTTCCCAGGTGTTGCCCTGCCATTGGGGGCTTTCTTGTTTGCCTTTCCCGTGTGCATGTAGATTCCTCAAACAGGGCCGTTTGCATCATCTCTGTGTTCCCCCACGCACCTTGGACACCCCAAAAATGTTTGTGAGCTAGTTCAACCAGTGAGCCAAGGCGCCTTGTCCTGGAGGTGAGCCCTGGTTTCCAGGGAGGTGCCTGGTCTTGTGTGTGAGGAGATGGGGAGTCGAGGAGGCACCTGGGGGTTCCTGGCTTCCTGGGGTTCCGGGAGGCCCTGGCGGTGGATGCTCCCCGTCATTTCCTCCTTTCCCCCTCTGACTCACCAATTGATTGATGTTTGGAAACTGTGACTCATCTCGACAGAGAAGGAAAAGGAAATTTTATTCTCGTTCTCCCTCCCTTTCGAATAAGTAATAAATAAAAGCGGCTGGCATTCCGCTGGGTGCAATAAGAAGCGTTTAAGTGCATTTCTGGTTTTCATAATTGGTAGCTTCTTGCAGAAGGGTGCTTATTAGAAGAAAAAAACTTCCTTGTGTATTTGTTTTCGGCCTTCTCGTCAGTAAAATCATAAAGTGAGTTGATGTGGGAACTGGCCCGCCCTCTTTTGAAAGATGTTTGTGGCCGTTCATGTCTTACCAGTGGAGAATGAAGCTACTTCTCTTTTAGTAAGAAATGAGGTGTACCCTCTCCGCCTTCAGAGTTTCAAAATGAGTTCACCAGGGTGGTGAGTAATATGTCTTAAGCTGGTTTATTAAATGTGAAAGAATAAGATGTTCTAGGTTGACATCACGTACCAAATATAGGGAAGGCCTGGATCAGCTGGGCTCTAGGCCTGGGGCTCACGCCGGGGCCAAAACCCAGTTGCATCTGGTGATGTCTGTTTTGTCTCATGACATTGACGATGGAAGTGCATGCTCCGCCTGGCCTTTGCAGTCTTCTCCTGGGAAATCCAAAAAAAGGTGCCTAGTGCCCTTATCAGCGTGGTGCTGGAAGGAGCATGCCCTTCACATTTGCCTCTGGTCTCCTCCTGTTCAGCGTGTCCTAAATGTCCTAGGATCTTGATTCTGGAAAACTTACCAATGAAGTCAACATCTTTTCAAATCATAACTCGAAATAAGGGCTCAGTACGACTTCACCGTTGTAGTTATTTTCTTACCGTCATCCTTATTATCTGCCTGGCATAACGCCTAGCATCTTAGGTTCCCTGATGTGTTATCTAACTTGATGTGCATAACAGCCTTATGACGCAGGTGCCACGATATCCCTTCTGTAGAGAGACGATGTTGCAGCCTAGAAGGACTTCCAGAATCACTTGCTTCCGGTCACACAGTGGTCGGCAGCTGAAGCAGGGACGCACACCTGGGTCATCCACCGTGCCCACTGCTGAGCAGTGACTAGCTCCATGGCACTCGAGTGCCCTGTTGCTGACACCTGGCTTGTCTCAGGGAACACGTGGCTGGGGCCCCTCTCCTGGGCCAGCTCACAAGTCCAAGACTGTGACCTTACTGCTGGCCAGTCACCAAGCCCCTCTGCCATGGGCCTAAGGGCTGGGTGGCCTGGGGAGGAGGCCAAGGAGCTGTTCCCACAAAGGGGAAATCAAATGAGGGAACTCATGAGAGTGCCGGCCAAGGCCAGACGCGGGCATTTGTAGCTGCCCTCGAGAGGCTGATGTGTGACAGCTAAGAGGCCGGATTTACCCTCTACCCAAAGCATCTAATACTTGCCAAGCCTTGTTTCTAAAGTTAAGAAGCAAAGAGGGCAGCTCAGGAGGAGCGAGAATCAGCACGGCCCTCTCCTCATTGTGCGGAAGGGATGGCATGCGCAGGGCCGCACTGACGTGAGGATTTCAGTGTCTCCGTCACTCTGTGCCCTCGGCCGTGCCAGGCTTAGGTCATTTCCGTTTCTGTGTTGGGAATGGCCTTTTGCAGATACTGGTTATATTTATCACCAGCTAACTTATCAGCATATGACACCAGATACGCAAAATTGTAACCTGACTCATGAGAAAATAGATAGTTCGTGACTCAGTGGTGAAGTAGACCAGTTTTTAAAGTTCAGATGGATCACAGAGTCAGCTTTCCCTTAGAAAACTCTGCGGGACGGTCTGACGGGAATGTGAGTTCAGATCTCTCTAGACCTTAAGAGGGTTTATACTCCATTGACCCAAGAATCCCACTTTTGAGAATCCATCCTCAGAGAAAAAACTAGAAATGTGATCAAAGCTTTATGAGCAAGAATGTTCACGGTAGAGTTATTTATAACACTACAAAAATGGGAGCAGCCTGAGGTCCAATGGACTAGTTAATTTATGTTAAATTCATTCATTGAAATGGTTATGTAACTGATGTTGTTCTCCAAGAATATTTAATAACATGGAAAATGACCATGATAGAACCTACATAACAATTATAGATGCTGTATCACCCTAGTTTTATTTATGAAAGAAAAATATACAAAAATATAGACACGACAAGAATACATGTGCATATAGCATAATAATGCAAATATCTAGTACGCATTCGCAAGGCCTGGTGCGCGTAAGTATGTAGAAAAAAGACTGGGAGAAAAGAATTCAGAGTCTCAACAGGGGTTATTTCTGGAGGGTGTGAGACTGTTTGATTTCTTAAAGTTTGTTTGTTAGGCTGTATTTTCCAAATTTTCTATAGCAAGAACATTATTCTTCTTTAATTTGAAAACCATGGCTAAGAAAATGTTCAACTTTGCAAGAGTCTTTGTGAAAGACTGGTATTATTGATCCCTCCGCCACACATTTTGAAGTGGAAACAGGTAAGGTGCAACAGCGCAGAATGCCAGGCTGCCCTTCACAGGCTATAGCCCCGCGCGGGGACCCAGCCTCTCTTAATCTCAGTGTCCCCGCCTGTAAAATGGGAGTGTCCTGGCACCCATCACTTAGAGCTTTTGGAGTGATTAAGTGAGACGAGGTACGTTAGCCCCTGGCTGGAACACGCATCTGGAACCTCTGCTATTCTTACTCTACTGTTGCCATTGTGACGAAAGTCCCAGCCGTGTGCCAGACTTGGCGTGAAGTGCGAGGAGTGTTATCGTGGGTAAAAATAGTCCCACTCCCCCAGGAGCGCCCAGCCTGGAGGTGGGAAGGGGCGCTGACGCCTGGCAGGTGCTGTGTGAGCGAGGATGTGCGTGCCGGACCTTGGAGGGCTTGGGGAGGATGGATACTGGGGTGTCATGTGAACTGGGCCAGAACCGAGGAGCCAGCTGAGGGTCCCATCTGAGGCCACAGCAGAATTCGAGAGCATTTAGGAGATAGAAGAGTCTAGAGAACTTGGTTTGATGAGAGGGTGGCCAAAAGGGAGTTTGGGATGGCATTGAGGTTTTACCTGGGGCCTCTATCCAAAAGAGACTTCTGCCATTGTAAGGAGATGATGTCTTTATTTTAAGGGAAAACAGACTCTCTTCCAGAGTGTCCACCCCACTTGAGCTGTGTGTGTGTGTGTAACGGGCAGGAGCATGGCTGCAACAGGAGTATTCGCCTGGCATCACCACTTCTGAGTTGCCAAGCCTGTGACCCCCACCTCCCCTTAACTCACCTCCTAGGCCCGTCACCCCATCCTGTCTCAGAACAATCTCACCCCCTCCTCAAGAACCCCTTGTTGGCCCGTCATCTGTTACATGGCAGACCAGAGGCCCCCCTGCCCTGGGCCAGGCCTCCGTTTGTGTGGGCACAGCGGCCGGGGGCCCTGCCTCCTCTTTCTGCTGTTTGGAGCCGGGCGAAGCCCAAGCAGGATCTCTAATTATTTCTGTGAAAACGGATTACACTGAGGGTGGAGTGCGTTGCCTTTAATTTCTTTGTGTTTGTGTATTTTTTTTGCACAAGGAGTGTGTTCTTTCTTTCCCGTTTGTTCCTGCTTGATTTGGGGAGGCTGCTGTTTTTGTTGCCTAATTAATGGGGAAACATTCTGGGGAGGATTTCATGCCGTACGTGTTCTCTGTTTGAACATGGTGCGACCTGTGGCCCCTTTACAACGTAGTTACACGGTGACTCTTTATGGGGCAATAACTAGGTTAATTTCAGTGCATTTCAGAAAACCATTGTTCTTTTTAAAACAATAAGTTTGCTGTTTTACTAAGACTCAAATGCCATCAAGACGCCTTCACTTGGCACAGTGGCTTTTTTTTTTTTTAATTTTTAAAAAATTTTTCCTTTTTCTCCCCAAAGCCCCCCAGTACATAGTTGTATATTTTTTTTCAGCTGTGGGTCCTTCTAGTTGTGGCATGTGGGATGCCTCCTCAGTGTGGCTTGAAGAGTGGTGCCATGTCCATGCCCAGGATTCGAACCAGCGAAACCCCCGGGCCGCTGAAGTGGAGCGCGCGAACCCAACCACTCAGCCATGGGGCTGGCCCCCACAGTGGCTTTATGATAGCATGGTCCCCTAACATGAATTTTCAAGAACTTTGATGGCTTCCGGGCTGATTCAGGCTGCCTCAGAGCTTCTTCCACCCTGGACCGCAGTGACTGACCGCGCTCACGTGACCTCGTGTTCTCTTCAGTTGCTTCGCTCACTGTCTTTTTAGCTTATAGCGAGGTTCATTGTGTTCGTCTTACCCCATTCTGGGTTTCACCAGTGAGATCATTTTGTAAAGGAGGATTGAAAATTAATTGGATGATTAATTGTGAGCTTGTTTTTCTTACCAAGGAGAGCTGTAGAAGCTGTGGCTTTGGACAAAATTCGCAATGAACCCTTATGTACGTTTTTTTATTTGTTATTTTTAAGAACCTGATCATGTAAAGGGAAGTGAGTTGGAAGATTTTTTTCTATGCATTTGCCGCCACTTTAATTCCCTTGTAAGGCAGTGTGTTGCCGGCACAGAGTGTAGTGTATGGAGGCAGAAGACCCCTCCCTTCCTCCCCATGTCCATCAAAGGTCTCTTCTTTGCCAGTCACCGCGCCCTGTGATTGAAGGAGGGCTCAGCCAAGGCCTTTCCGTATGATGGGGCTTGGGAATGGCTGGATGTAGGGGTGAGGGAGGAGGGAGCTCTCTGGCTTGCGCTGTTGTGGGTGGTGCCATTAATGAGCATCCAAAAAGGATAAGTTTGGGATATGGTGAAGGATGAGTTTGAAACAGTGGGACACAGATGTAGATACATAGACAAGGTATAGGTCTGTGGAGCTGTCCACAAGGAGAGACACGGGTGACATGTTTCCAAGATACCTCCGAGCAGAGCAGCCCAGTGGGATAGGCTGGCCCTCAGGAGAGTGGTGTTGACATGGGAGCCATTGACCTGGAGACAGCCCCCACCTGTGTGTCCTGCCTGTTCTGACAGTGCGGTCCTGGGAAAGGCTCTTCACCTCTCATCCTTGGTTCTCTCTGTCTGCAAAGTGGACGTAAAAAGAGCTCACGTATGAGGTTTCTGTGAGGATCGAATAGCTTGCTGCACATGAAATGCTTTGTGAACTCTAAGCTGGCTGTAAATATTGGTTATTATTGTTATTATCGTGCTTACGTTAAAATCTAATTTGCCCAAACCATTTGGGAAGCGTTGCATGGGAAAGCTCCACCTGGAGATTTCA
This sequence comes from Equus caballus, assembly GCF_041296265.1. Classification (NCBI taxonomy): domain Eukaryota; kingdom Metazoa; phylum Chordata; class Mammalia; order Perissodactyla; family Equidae; genus Equus; species Equus caballus. The sequence goes on from NC_091696.1 coordinate 11,049,967, forward strand.
GGGCCTGTTGCTCTCTGTTGGTTGAGTCAGTCACAATGCTGATGAGTATTAGAACAGGGAGCAGTCCATCTTCAGCAGCAGCCGGGAGCAGCCATTCTGTGAAGTGCTGTACAACCATTAAAAATTGCAGTGAGAGAGTTTGTAGTTTGTGGGCAGGCTTCAACAAAACAAGCAGCTTGGGAAGTTTAGAGAGAGTATGATTAGAATTATAAAAGAAATACACAGAAAAAGTACTGGAAGGAACTATGCCAAAATAATGAGTACCTTAGAGGGTGGGTCTTGGAGTAATTTTTCTTCTTTTTACACTTTTCTATGCTTTAAGCATATATAGTTGTATAATTAAGGCATATATGACTTCTGTAATCAGAAAAATTAATTAACATAATAGCAGCAGCCCCCCCCCCAATACAGGTGGGAATTAGACGTATGGAGAACTGAAAGGACAAATGTGTTGATTTCCTCTTTTTAATATTTTCCTACTTCTTCTCGCCTTAAACCTCATTTTCATCTGGCAGTGAGGACGTGAATCTGACTGCACAGAAACTGGAGGAGCGAACCCAAAATGTCCCCGAGCAGAGTCTCGAGTTGCTCTGCCCTTTTGGGATCTCCTGTTTAGATTTTTTGATAATGAAATTTGCTCTTGATTTCAGCTAAAGCCATTGTGTGTTAATCTAACAGTTCTGTTCACTGAAGGTTTTCAGCAGCCCATAGAGACCAGAGATAACGAATTGTTATCCATCTTCTGTTTTGCCCATGAGTGCCATGGATTTTGGTTTGCAGGCAAATATAAATGGATATATTTATGTGTGCCCTGTCATGCATAAGAGGATGGCGGAAGTGTGCAGAGTGTTCTTTTCTTGGAGAAGTGGGTTTCTCCAGTGCTTCTGGTAGTTCTTGCCTTGTTCCTTTCATTACGAGGAATAGTCATCTTACCGTATTTATCAGTCTCAGATTTCTAACTTGGCGTGAGGCACTGACTATTCAGGTGTAGCTGTAATTTGTGCCTCTATTCTGCATTTGGGGTCTCCTTGTTCCCCTCTCTAGGACTTTTCCCCGCTTGGCTGTTGCCACCTACATCTTCCGGTTCTCCCTGCCGACACCTGCTCTTTGCCACCTGCCGCCTTCTCCAAAACCATCTCTGACCTCGCAGGAAAATTCCCTGGATGGCTTCACCCCTGCCACCAATTTTAGTGTCAGGAAACATGCTGTGCTTGCTGTATTTGGAGAGCCAGTCCTCCTTTTAACAAATATTTTGTGCTTATTGGATGGTGGAGGCCTCATGCTGGTTAACTGCTCATCCATCCATTCATTTATCCACCTATTCATGGCATATCCATGGCGGGCTCCCATGCGGGCACGGTGTGAACCAGACAGACAGCTCCTGCCCCCTGTGTTGGACCCAGCAATTCACCCCTGGTCCACACTCGGCCTTCGTTCCTTCCCCCAACCTCTTCTCACCCTTCAGAGGTTACTGCCGCTGCTCGCGGGCGGACGCAGAGGCGGGAGGGCATTCCATGGCAGAATGGAGAAGCAGCGGGTCGGGGGTGGAGGGCAGACCTGAGTCTAGTCCTGAGTTGGTCACCAACCTGCCAGTTTGCCCACCTGAAATGGACTAAGAACCACAGGAAGGCTGCCAGCTATTCGTTCCCGATGAGCACAGGCCCTTCACCTGCATCGTTCGCTGCGCCTTCTCAGCCCCCGTGCTGCAGGCTGGCGATTTTTGTCCCTATTTCACGTGCAAAGAACCTGAAGCTCAGAGACTTATCCTGAGGGGTAGAGCAGGCATTTGGCTCCAGGTTTGGGCCCGAGGCCTGCACTCTTTTCATTACAGTGAACAGCAGATTGGCCTGAAGAGCGCAAGTTGCAAAAGGCGTTCCTCGGACAAAAGGGTTAGTGACCAGTTGACTAGGAAACGCTGAGCCCTGAGTTCCTTGTCCACGATGGTGTTCCTTCCTTCGCATGGCACTTTGTCCATCTACTCAACACATATTCCCCAAACACCCAGGAGACAGTGCATAGTTGTGATTAAACGGCACACACTGAGGGCCAGACCCCCAGGCATGGATTCTGGCCCCAGCACTTACTGTGTGACCTTAGGCAAGCCACTTAACCTCTCTGTGTCTCAGCTGTCTCAGCTCCAAAGAACCTACCTTATCGGGTTGTTATTAGAATTGGATGAATTAATATAAATAAGTACTTGGAAAATACTTGACACATGGTCAGTGCCTTGTGTGTGTCCGCTGTTATTACTGTTGTCACTGGTATTGGCTCAGGGCATAGAATGGTGTGCAGGACACATCCAGGTTCTCAGAGTCAAAAAGAGAGAAAGCCAGCTTTGTTTTGTCCAGAGTTTCCCTTCTTTTTTGCGCTCATACTCTTTGATCACGAAAACGCCCACCTGCACCCCAGAAACCACAGCTCCATGGGACACACTTGGAAATACTGGTTCAAGTGGTTTTGATGGTTTCACACAGATTCTGAATCCAGCAGGCAAACCTCACTGCCTTCAGATCATCTCCAGTCAGGGGCAGGTCGTCATGTCAGAGACGGAGGGGGCCACAGTGGTCCGCCAACCCACCCTGTCTGGTCGCAGGCCTCATGGAGGACAGTTTCATGTGGAGCAGAACAGAGAAGGACATCCCTTTGCTGCAAGGCTGTTAAGGAAAAGAAGGGCTTGAGAAGCAGCTTCTTGCCTAATCTCCACCAGATCGCTGGAAGAAAGGGGAACCTTTCCTTCCCAATGCGAGTGTGCACGCGCACACATGTGATGGGGGGTGTGTGTGTGCCTAGAGTTGGATGGTGATGGGGTGTGCGAAAGTTGAACAGTGGTGGTGGGTTTCGGCAGAGCCCTGGCTGCCTTTGCTGTTACACCTTTGCTCTGTATCAAAGCTGACTCGACGAGCGCCTGACAGCAGTGAACCTGTTTCCAGCCAGATAGTCGTTCCTGCGCCTCTGAGACTGCGGACCCTCAGCAACGGCAGATCTGTGCGTGAGGAATTGCATCTTCCTCGAACAGCAGCGTGTGGTTAGGGTTCCTTTCCTGACTCAGCTTTGTCAATCTCACCAAGAAATATCCCAAGGAGCAGAGCTGTGACACCCACCGAACTCGCACAATATCCTGAAATAATCAACTCGTGGTCCAAGTTCATGAAAACGGCATCGGCGTCGTGTCTGCAGTGTTACACGCTGGGCCTGGTGAGCTATCAATTGTAAATGGAATCCACGAAGAATACAACTTGAATGCGTCGTTACCACTGTGACCTGTCTAAAACAGATCTGTTGGGACATAAAAATTAGATATTTAATCATGTCGGAAGCGGTTTTGAGTTTTTAAGTATTGGCAGTCTTAAATCTCTGGGAAGCAGATGCCTCTGTATTCTTTAAGCAGTGAAGATAGAAGACGGTTCTTCTAGTTTTTAACGTGTTCACAAAATTGGGATCGTGCTTTTCAGAAGTGTCTTCTGAGGCTGTGAACGGGGACCGACCCGTGACCTTCACCGGGAGAGCTCAGGGAGGACGGGTGTGCAGCACTGGTTTTACTGGGCCCTTCTGGGCGCTGAAGGGGCATAGATCAGCACCCCGTGGGTGTCTGCTGCTGCTCCGTTGTGCATGAGGAGCTGGCTCGCTGGGTTTGCTCCCGCTCCAGCCCCTTCACTGCACTGTGACTTGGGCAAGTTGCTGTGCTCAGTGTCCTCAACTGAAAAATGGGGATGACAAGGATGATGTTGTGTCCCTTTAATGAGTCAGCGCAGGTAAAGTGTGAGAACAGAGCAGGGCACAGAGTCAGGGCACGTGAGCGTGGGTTACTAATGTGGTGGAAGCTTGACATAGCGTTTGTGTGACTCCCAGGAACCAGAGGAAGCCATGGGGATGTGCGGGGAAGACGCACCGCCTGTCATTCAGATTTAGGGAGAAGCCGTGGCCCAGGCAGCCCCTGTGTGCAGGCTCTCTCTCATGGACACCGATCTGTGCCAGACACCAGCACCCTTGGTCTGGAATCTGTCCCCACCCTGGAGGCACCTGCATGCTGCGCAGGGACAGGTCTAGAAACAGACCCCTAAATGAGAGATTAGTTTCACCTGGGGACCTGAGGCAATCAGATGTGAGTTACACCCTCCAGGGTGAGCCACCCCACTGGGCGGTGCTCCAGTTAGGGGGTGTCAGTGGGGACATTATCTGGAGACACTGACAAGGAAGCATGGTTTTCTCCCACCAGTCTGGAGTCCCCAGGTCCCTCGAGAGTGGCTTCAGACCATCCAGACTCAGACGAGAGCCTCACTCACAGCCTTTTCACTCAGCGCTGTTGTCAGCGGCCTGTCCTTCCCTTGCCTCCTCCAGGCTGGCCTTCCGTCCTCACAGGTGGGTGACTGAGGGAGATCGGCACAGGCCAGCAGGCCAGGTAGGGGTCTGAGGACTTTGGTGCCTGGGGGCCTGAGGCTGGGACCATTGGAAGCAAGATCAGCTCCTCGCCAGTGCCCACCACCTTGGCCAGGACCAGAGACCCACAGCGCCTTCCGTCTACTGGCACCTGCTCCCAGAGCCCAGGGTGGTCAACCCAGTTCCCATCATGCCGCAGAGGCTCTGCCGGGGTCACCTCAGCTCGACTTTTCAGGTGCCTATGAAATTTCTCAGCCCTGAGCTCTTAGGTGATGGCTGAGGGAGCATCCCTTTAATGGGTGGCTAATCTCACTCATATTTTTCCTACAGTTTTATTCTTAGAGGGTAAGCTTGCCTCTGTGCTTGTGGCTATCTTGCCCTTGTTCCCTTTGATCACTGGCTGGTAGTGTCTAAAGTGGGAACATTCTAGAGAAAGAGAAACAGGCTTCAGGGAATGGTGAGCCATCCTGGATTACTGGGCATGGGGAAGACGTGAAGTCATGTGTGTTACGTTATGGAAAACTCTCTATAACTTATGAGAGAGAGAGAAGGCAAGCAGGGGTGAGTGTGTGCAGGGGTGTCGGGGTGGGGGAAGGTTTCCTACGGGATGATTGTGCAGATGGATGAGGCCCGCCCTGTCCCACCCGCTGCTGCCCGGGCCCCTGCCCAGGTGGTGCGTGCTGTCTGGCAGGGTTTGCTTCCTTGGCAGAGAGTGGGGTGGGAGAAGTACTGAGAGGGGAGGACCCGTGTGGGTTTCTGGATGCTTTCCTTCTAAGAGCTGCCCTCGCAGCTGATGTCATGGTTGTCCTGTGTCTGTGACGTGTCTGATCTTTGCTCAGACGTGCCTTTTCTTGGACCGTTGGTCCTGACCAGAGGACAGTGGCAGAGTGTGCTGAGTGACGAGGGCCTCAGATCAGGACCTCATTTCTTTCTCGTGCGTGATGGCGGCGTGATTTGCGCTCCGGAAAGGCCACCCTGGCTGCAGTGCAGACGGGGAGGTGGAGGCGAGGGACAGGTAACAGATGCAGGGGAACGGCAGGGCCTGGCCTCGCCCTCCCTCTGGGGCCCCTCGGCGCTGCCACATGCCCCAGCTCCTGTGTCCTGAAGTCCCCTCCGAGACCTGCTTGGGAAGGGAGGGCACAGTGGCACCTCATGGCTGCCCCAGTCACCTGAGCTCTCCAGGGGCTCATTGCTCTCTACCTGTTTTAATCCGTAACCTGGGGGTCCCTCTGAATAGATCACACAGCCGTCATCAGGTCCTCTGGGCTGAGCAGAGCTGCCGGGATGACACCTGACGATGGGCTCGATGGACGAGCTGACGGCTCCTTTTCAGAAGGACAAGGACATGGACCATTTCTTTTTTTTTTTTTTTTATTGAGTTATTGATAGGTTACAATCTTGTGAAATTTCAATTGTACATTAATGTTTGTCAGTCATGTTGTAGGTGCACCACTTCACCCTTTGTGCCCACCCCCCACCCCACCTTTCCCCTGGTATCCACTAAACTGTTCTTGGTCCGACATGGACCATTTCTTGAGCATCTACTCCGTGCTGGCCTCATACCAGGACGTCCCCACCCATCTGATAGGGACTTGAGTCCATCCCAGCACCGACACCCAGCCCAGGACTTGGGTCCCAGCTGCCTTCGGAAAGGGACTGTTTGGAATCTTTTTCCGTTTAACACATTTGCGACTTAGCTAAGTGTCTTTTTCAAAGACTAATAAAGCCTTAACAGCTTCTGAAACACCACACTAGACCTGAGAGTAGCTGACAATTTGGATTCCGTCTCCGGTGGGAAAGATTCAAAGCTGCAGGTTTTAGAAGCTTTTAAAAGCTTCTTGTTTGTATAATGTTCATTGAACACAAATTCTTTTCCAAATAATGGTCTGCGACTGCTTTAAAGAAATAAACTCAACTTGCTTAGCCGGGGCGTGTATCTGTCAATGGGAAAACCACAAAACACACATTCTATTAGCTGAATTGTTTAATTAAACCACATCCTTGAAATGATCCGCACCATATGAAGGCACAATATGCATACCACACTTTCTGAACAGATCTGGAAAGGGTCCCCAGAAACAAATAAGCAGAATTTATCCTAGACAAGTCATTTCCTCTCTCTGGAGCTGTTTCCTCATCTGTAAAATGAGGGAGTAGGCCTACGACACCCACAGAATCCTTGGGGTAATGCAGTTGAAAGATTCTATGTTATTTGGAGTAATCGTAATCCTTAGGGTTTTATCCATTTTCCCCCCTCTGTCTTCACATAAAAATTAAATGGTAGGAGACCCCATAGCAAATGCCTGTTCTCAGTATGAGAGGCAAGAGACCAAAACTGTGGGTCTCCTGGTCAACCTGTCCAGGCTGCCCTTGCTTTTAAAGTGGCTCCAAACCCTGGGCATGTGGAGGTGAGGGCACAGGAGACTTGTTAAGTTCCTGGAACCCTTCAGCCCGGTCCAGGATGCCCCTGCTGCCCGAATGGGAGGCAGAGCTGTGGACGAGCAGACCCAGAGGCCGACCCTGGCTCTGCAGCCCCTCAGCTGGATGGCCTTGGGCTGGACAGTCAGCTCTAGTCAAGTGGCCTGGCCAGGCCACCTAACAGGCTAGTGGTGGGAATTGATGGAGATAGAGCCGGGGTTGTCACAGTGAGCTCCCAACAGCTGGCGGCTGCCATCCCACTAAGGGTGTTAGACCCCTTGGGTGGAGTTAACTGAATAAGCACCCAGGTTTCCCTGGGCCTTAGAGAGAGATAGCTCGAGTCTAGATTAGGAGGGACTCTGTTACAGACCAAAGTGACCAAGTCATGCTTTTTGAAATTTCACCTCCTTTTTTTACTAAACTTGAATCCTCAGAATAAAGAAAACCCTGATGTCAAGTTCGTCCTGAATTTTCAACTTTCCCAACATGCGGGTTTATAGAATCATATGCTTTCAGTAGTTGAAAGGAACTTAAGATGTGCCAGTTATTTCAAAGTTGTGAAGCAGAGACTAAAATAGTTGGAAGCTAAATTTTCAGCCTCTTTTGGCCAGATCAAAGAAACCCAAACTTCTAAAAATACCAAATTAGCTTTTTAAGCATAGTTTCTATCTTTAGTTGAAAAATGTGTGCAGTGTGTGCTCCTGGAGCCTACTTAAATGTAACCACTGAAATTAGCATTTACCTTGAAAAATGAGGCTTTGGGCCTGCGCTAATAATTGTCGCTTTCTCTGCCCTTGACCTCCGCCTGCCCCAGTCCTGTGTCAGGATGCCACAGTGCAGACCGACCCTCCCTTTTCCTTTCTTAGTCCATCCCTGCCTTCTCCTAGAGTTATAAGTTATACTTTTGAAAACTGAGATAGACAGACATGGGCTAGAACTTTCATTTCCGTGGCACAGATTAGGATGGGTATTCCTACAGGGGGCCTAATCCGAGATCTTTGTATCTGGGTTTCGAGTGTGCTTGCACGACGCCCCACAGCAGATTGGCTTTCTAATTGCTGTGCTCGTTAAGATTCAAATTAGTCCTTGCTTTCTTAGCAAACGTTGACTGACAGCCGCAGAAGGTGGCCCAGAATCCTGTCGAGTGATGGGGGGCCGGGTGGCCTGGGGGAGGAAACCTGGGACGGGCCGCTCAGAGCCGTGGCTCTGACTTCAGTTCTTCACCGAGGACTTCAGAGCTTCTCGCCGCACCGGGCAAGGCAGCTGTGTCCCTGCGGTCATTGAGGGGAACGCTGTCTCAGACACAAGCTGCATGGGAGCAGGCCAGACCCCACCCACGTGGAGCACAGGGGTGTCGCAGTGGGCCGCACTCCCAGGATTGCCGAGCCTCGTCTCCAAGAGTGGGACACAGTCTCCCCAGGCCTCTGCTGAACATCTCAGACCTTCCCATTCCCAGCCAGGACTGACCGTTGGGTCAGCTGCCCTCCTTGGGGTGCAGAGGTGCCCAGGGCTGTCTGGCCTTTGGGTGGGATCTCCTCCAGTTGTGCCTTGTTAAGAGGAGCAGGGACAAGGGAGCTGGTGTAGTGGAAAGAATGGAAAGTGACTTTTCTTAAGCACATACTTTATGCCAGGACCAAGCTGAGCAAGTTCACACACATCAGCCAATTAAATCCTCAAAACAGCCCTGAAAAGATGCTGCCCCCATTTCACATCTAAGAAGACTGATGCTCAGAGAGGTCCCCGGCCTGTCCAAGGTGGGGCTACCGGTAAGTGGTGGAGCAAGTATTGAGTCCAGGCTTGTCTGACCCTACAATCAAGCTTGCCACTATGCCATTCCTGCCCTGTTGGCTGGTTGTGTTCTGCCCACTTGCCAAAAGATTTCAGATGGCTTACGAAGGTATAACAAGCGAGGTAGTGAGGTAGGAGCCAGCGGGAAAGAAGAAGAAATCAAGAGAGGGAAAAAGGGTGGTGAGACCCAGAGGTGGGCAAAAATCCAAAGTCATGTTCCCAGGCCCAGTACACGTCATAGCAATGAGAGACAGACGTGATTGTGAGCTTCCCAGCACCCAGTGCAAAGAGGGCAAGCAGTTGAGTCGTGTGACTCACACTACCCATGAGCTAAAAACTAAGCATTTCGGGAAAGCACAGCTCCTCTGGTGTCAGAAAAAATTTCTCTCCAGGATCCTCATAAATAGGCCTCGCTTGGTTTTATTGCTGGTTATAGGTTTCTGGCAACCCAGTGCCTTGGCCTGTATCTTCTGGGTTAATTGAGGCAGCTTTACATTTCTCTCAAAGAAGAAAAGAGAGTTGTAGGCCCATTGTGGGGAGTGTACACCTGTGTCTAAAGGTGGAGGAGCTTTGGTCTGGATTGATGAGGTGTGGGTGACACATTTTGATTTCAGATACAAGGCACACACGGCATGGAGAATACAGATGGTCAGAGGAACCCCCCCCCCGCCCCGCCCCAGATCTGCCTGGTTCCCTCTTTCAGGGTGCAGCCTGCTGGGACAAGGAGGTCTCTAAGGATTTTCTTGGCCATAGGTAACAGCATGTGATGCTGGCAGGTTCAGGGGTCTGTTGGAGGGAGGGGCCTCGCTGCAGATGGCCCGGAGGAGGCCCTGACCATGGGTTCTTCTCTTTCTGACTCTGTTGACGTTGGCTCCGCCAGCAGCCTGTGCCGCCGCGTCCGCGTGGCAGATGTGCCCTCAGCGTGTCCTGTGTCTGTGTGCCTGGGGGCAGCCCCTGAGAGGGAGAGAGGGTCTCCACTCCACACAAGCTTAGTCCACTTCTAGAACTGCAGAGAAGGACCCTGGCCCAGCGCGGCCCAGTGTCTCCTTTAGGCCAGCGGGCTGGCCGCGGGGTCACTGCGTGGGGCAGGTGTGGTGGGAGGGCGGGGAGGCAGCTCCTGGGACCGGGCCGCCCTGGGCGCTGTCCGCAGAGGCACCGTGGTGTCAGGAGCCTGTTGTGTGGCGTCCTTCCCCCACTTTCAGCGATGCAGCCCGATGTCTTCAAGGAGTCCTGACTCCCTGTCACACTGCCCCAGGCAGCGTTCCGATCAGTGACCGGAAGGAGAAATCTCCAGGTCTTACCTCCGACCATCCAGCCAGCTCCCACCTTCCTTTATCACTTCTAAAAGTGACACTTGGGTTTCGAGGCCGCGGCATCACTGCTTGTACATTCTGGTACATTCCGGGAGGGAAGAATCAGGTCGCCTCGTTTTGTCCTCGTCCAGGCACTCAGATCCATCAGGGTGCCTTTCGGGCTTCGGCAAAGCTGGGCCACTTCCTCCGGCGGAGGCTGTGCACCTCTGTATTCTCCTCGTGGCCTGAACTCACCCCCAGTCCTTTTCTGCCCCTGAGTGGCATTGGCCCCCTCCCCCTGGCCCTGTGACCTCCGCTGGACTCGTGTGTTTCGGCCCCTAGAAGGCACGTGTTTTCCAGAAGAGGCGTGGGAGGGAAGAAGCGCTCCTCTTTGGCTTTGACCTTTGGGGTTAAGGTTGATAGACCTACAGAAGAATGCCTACTTCATGAATGTGCACTCAGTCCGTTTTCCCAAACTGACTGCACACACGTCACCAACACCCAGATCAGGAACAGTCCAGCACCCTCAGAAGCCCCTCTCGGGCCCCCCTAAATTGGTAAGAGTTTTAAAGAAAGAGGGAAAGGGAAACAGTATTTACTAATTAGCTCTTACGGGACAGGCTCTTTGCACACTTTTCACCTTGCCCCAATCCTCGTCTTAAAGATTAGGAATCAGACCCAAAAAGGATGAGTGACTTGACCGAAGCCAAGAGCACAGAGCCAGTCTCCTAACATCTCAGTTCAGTGCTCGCTCACCTAAACCGCTCTGTTGAGCCGCATGCTCTCTGATCTTTTATAGGTTGTTAGGAAATGAAATATTAATATTTTCAAAACTTCTTATAAAATTGAAGTGCTGTATAATGATTGAGCTAGGAACTAGAGACCAGGAAACGAGAGCTTTTAATCCTAGCTTACAGGAAATTCTAACTAGTAGGAAATCTAATTCAGGCAGTCCTGGGAAACATCACACGCTCTGAGATGAAAGTCAGCTAAATTGGGATCTAATTCTATCGTCTAAATATAGATGTAGATATATTACAGGTTGGCCTTTTCGGCCTGGGAGAGGATCATTCACTCTAAAAAGTGCCTTTTGTGTCACAGAGAAGAGCGGCTGGCCGCGGTGACAGCTCAGGAAGGCAAGGAGGGGCTTTTCCTTTTTTATTCCTTAGTCTTTGTTTTCCTAAGTTTCGTAATAAGAATGTACTTGTGCATTACATGTGTAATCAACAAGTTGAAAGGACGAGCGGGGAGACCTCTCAGCAGAGCGTTTTCGCTGTGGCCTGCGGGAGGTTTGCAGGTGGTGTCGACTTTTCCTGCGACAGGGCCCGTGGAGGATGGAGGTGTGCTTGCTGCTGTCCCCCATCTCTGGGACACAGAGACCCTCCTGGAGTTGACTGGCTTGTTGGCCTGTGTGTGACAAGGGCTCATTTATTTAAAAAATGTTTTATTACAAAATTAATAAGCTCATAAAAATTAAACCACTACAGATGTGCATAACATAAAAGAATTTAAAGTCCCCCCTCCCTCCCTCATTTCGGAGGTCACCACTGTTAATTACGTGGTGTGTAGTTATTTATTTTGATTATTGTTTTTCTCTATGAGAATGTAAGGGCGGAGACCTCCTGACTTATCTCAAGCACCCAGAGCTGGGTTTTGCACGCAGCGGGTGGTTCATAAATGTCTGTGGAATGAGTGAGGGCTGCGGCAGACACCTGTGTGCACGAGTCCCTGACCACCGGTGCAGGCGAGAGTGTGGGATGGATTCAGGCATGAAACTGCCGGGCCAAAGGGTGTGAACATGTTTTCCTTTTGCTGGTTCTGCCAATTTGGCATCAAAACGGCAGCCTCGGTTGTCACTCCTCACCTGGTGGCCAAAAGGACAACGGGACTGTCCTTTTCTTCACAACCTCACTAGCACTGGATAAGAGAGTTGTTAAATCCTCCACTGGTTAAAATATATATATGTGTGTGTATATCTGTTGCTTTAAGTTCACGTTTCCTCAGTCACCAGGGAGGTTGGCCATCCTTCAGAATGTTTATTAGTCGTGTCTCTTGTGTAAACTGTCCTTTGACATCCTTTGCCCGTTTTTCCAGTGGGTCACTTGCCTCATCTTCTTGGTTCTTACTGGTTTTCAGAGAGTGTGGTATTAACTCTTTCTCTCTTAGGTATTGCCAGTATTTTCCCCAAACTTGTCGTTTGTCTGGTAGATAGAAACATGTTTTCCCACGTCCTCTTACAGTAATTGAGGAGTGCTGGGTTTTCAGCTGACGGTAGTTCTCTGTACGCACTGTGGTGGTGGGGCCGGGGGTCACACTGTTTTTTCCCAAGTGGATAGCTGATGTTCCGGTGCAATATTCTTTTAAATACTCTGAGTCAAAGAGAATCAAGATTTGTCTTTGAGACTTGGGGATTGTGAACCAAAAATGTGCATAGCAATTTTTATTTAAAAACCCACACGGGAGCAGGCGTTTGAAATGAATTTCCCCCATAAGCCAAAACTTGTGGGAGTGGTAGCCCGAGGCCTTTCCAGGGAGCTGTAATTGAATGTTTCTGCCATCCCCTTTCTCCTCTTTCCGGTCCTTTCTTGAGCAGCCATTAGATATCTGATGGCTGGTGTGGATGTGGCAGCCTTTTGGCATTTAGGATGGTGGCGTAATCACACATATTGAAAAACTTGACATTTGCATCTATTGGTCTACTGTCTTATTGTCCTGAGGTATGAAAAGTCCACATCCCTCTTAGTACAGTTGTCCTGCTGTATCACGGTTCAGGGGGAACAGAAATAACTCACATTACAGAGAATTATTTAAATTAGACTTTATTCCGTTTAGTTGGTACTGAAACTAGAATTTGAATGTCCTTTTCCTTTTCTTCTTTTCACTTCCCCTTAACTCGTGTGGTTTAGATCACAGAGCTGCCCAGCTTGGACCCTCTGATGCCGTCCTACATGACCCACCCCCGGCTGGAGGCCCCGGAGACTCACGGCGCCATGGGCTCACCAGCCCGGTCCACGGGCCTTGAACTTGCTTCAGTCTGTGGTCCCTTCTCCCTCCCTGGCAGGCCCAGGAGTTCCTGGCATCACATCCCAATCTAAGGTCATTATCCTGTGATGGACACGCCTTGTCCCCTTTTCTCCTTTTCTGCCTGTCTACCCTATTAAGATGTCAGGCCCATGAGGACAGAGACCCTTCTTGTCACTTCACAGCTATACCTCCAGGCCCTGGTACAGAGCCTGGGACATAATAGGGGCTCAGTAAATATCTGTTGACTGGGCTGGCCAGCTAGTCTTGTGGGCAGAGTAATGACCAGCGATCACACGTTACGGAGGGGCTGCCCGCCCTCTCCCATAAAGCCGAGAGTACCCAGTTAATCGTTGAGGAACTTGACTCCTGGACAAGCTGTACAGATGGAAACTCTCAGAGGAACATTTTTACTGCTCAGGAAATGTTCCAGGAGGTGACTAGAAAGACACTGACGTGTCCCAGCCTGTGAGGCTAGGAAATGGGTTCTGGGCTGGAAAGCAGGCTCTCCATGGAGCAGGCGGGTGCGCAGGCCCCTGGGCAGAAGCGGGGCTTCACTGGGGAGGTCCCTGGGGCTGTCACCCCGGAGCAGGTCATCACACACACAGGTCGAGCCAAGTTTGAATTTGGTAATGCTTAAAAGTTTGAACTTTTGGCAAAAGCCCAAGTTAATGAAATAGCATGGAAATTGAATTGCAGTTAGATAAACCATGTAATTATCAGGATACTATTATAAATCAGATAGTGGATTTAAAGGATCACTTTTAGGGTCTTACCCATATAATGGGAACTCAGGAAGAGCCTGAAGTAAGAGACCTCAGGACTGACTCCTAGTGGCCCTCCCTGGGCCCCAATTTCTTATGTCTTTGTTCATTCGGGAACCATGCTCTGAGCGCTTGTGGATGCCAGCCCCAGCAGTAGGTTCTGGAGTGCATGGGGCAGGGCCTCCTGGAGAGCTGTGGCTCACAGGACCTTCCGCCCAGCACTAAGCCAGTGAGGCAGGGGCCAGCGGGTGGCTGCGGGCGGGGAGGCTGTGATGAGTATTGTGATAAAGAGGGCCGCCTGGGTGGCGACGCCCCTCTCAAGAACAAGATCGTACAGAGCGAGAACCTTTATGTTCACACATCTGACCAGTTCTGCACCTGACACCGGCGTGGAAAGTGACGATGCCAAGGCAGGGGCAGGTTGATCCCAGGCCAGCCGCTGTCGGACTGAAGACACAGCTGCTGGGATGTGACGGCCTCCTCCTGCTCACTGTCAGCTTTTCACTGTTTACAGTCCTCAGAGCCACGCTGTCGTCCTCGAGGTCTCGGAAGCACGGCTCTCTGCCCCGGGGAGGACTTTCTCCCCAAGATGAGCACACGCACCCCTGCTCCCCTCTGCCTGAATCCAGCCTTTGCATCCAGTTTCTTAGGGGCTTAACTCTGAGGGAGTTTCTTAGCCACCAAGTTGCACGCTTGTGTTCTGGAATTTTGAAAACCAATGGAAAATTAATGAGTGACCATCAGGCTTGTCCTGGGTCGCTACGCATGCCCCACACTTGCCACAGTAGCTGAGCAGGGTTCGGTCACCCCCCTCCTTTTCCTGCATCCTGATCCAGCACTACTCCCGCCCCACCCCCATCCCCTTGACTTTGCTGTCCTTTTCCCCACTGTACACACCATCTCCTGACACATTATCTGTTTGTCACCTGTCTTTCCCTGTTGGGATGTAAGTTCCATGAGTACAAAAACTCGTTCCATTTCCGTATCCACAACAGTGGCCGACGTAGAGTTGGCACTGAAATATTCTATAGGGAAGGATGAGCATCAGGTCAGAGCACAGAACGTGAGTCTGGCCTGGGCCCCATGGAACCACCGGTTAGTGGCTGAATGAGGCTGGTGAGCCATTCCCAGGAGGGACCCTCCGTCACTCTCTTTGACGGATATGTGTGTCTTAAAATGATGTCTCAAGGGTTCTAAATAATGTTTAAACTGTGAGTGCAAATGTCAGGGACTCTGAAGTTTCAAGTCTTGACGCTGCTGAGACCAGGGCGGTTTTGCTGGGGCTCGTACGCACGAGGGCAAATCGACGATTGTTTTCTGTACTTACCAGGATGACCTCAAATAAGAAAATAGCAAAGGAAAGAAAGAGAACCAAACCCTTTGAGGTTGTGCAAGTGTACCTTTGCAGGTATCTTCTTGCCTGTTGATTGCTGGATTTTCTCTACCTGCATTTCAGGCTGAAAGGTATGACTCAGCTGTGGCCGATAACACACCAGTGAAGAATAGCTTCCCCTCCGAGCTTTCTCTTCTTCCATAGTTGGGAGTGCTGACGGTGCCCACAGGAAGTGAGAGAGCCTGGGTTTGCTCTGGCTGCCTGCTTTTTCTCGCTGAGCTGTTGTGGGCTGGGGAGGGGGAGGCTGGGAGCTGGTGCCCGGCTGCTGTGGTGCCTGCCATTGGCCTGCTCTGTGCTCGTGGGTGCAGGAGCCAGTGCCCAGGAGCTGCTTCTCCTTCTCCTCCACCTCCACCCTCCCACCCCCGCCAGCACTGCAGGCCCTGGAAAGCTCCCATCTCATAGTGCAGGGGGGAAGCAGCCCTGGAATTAGTGTCTGGAGAGGGGAGGAAAAGTCCCACGGCCTCTGGAGTTTCCTCATCTGCAGAACAGGAACTGTGTTGATCCCCTTGCTGGGCAGTGACAGGGCACCCACCAACCGGTGTGTGAGCGCCTTGTGATGGCAGCGCGCTGCGCCCAAGAACCACGTATCTAGGAGCCGATTCATTCATTCAACCAGTGGTTATTGTCATCCCACCTTAACAGGAAGGAATATTACACAGCCACTAAAAACTAAAGCCACAGATAGCGTTCAGGAACGTGGAGAAGTTTATGTTAGAGCGATAGCGGGGCGGGGCCGCTGTGTCTGCAGGAGGTTGAGGAGTGAGGCCAGAGGGACAGAGCTCTGCCAGGGATGTGGGATGGCTCATGGGTGTTTGGAATATGGAATCTTTCTTTAATGCTGTCGTATGTGTTCTCCTTAAAATAATTACTGTTATAATGGCAACCTTTGGCTTGGAAATTAAACCTGAACAAAAGGGAAAAGCAAATATTTGCATAAAACTCAGCCCAGGTACAGTCTCATCCCCCAGGAGCCCTCCCTGCCACCCCCATCACCAGTTGTTCCTCGTGCTGTGGGACGGGGGTTAAGTCCTGTTCCTCTGGGCCCCCCTAGTGCTCTGGGCCTGCTGCTGCCCGTCGCCCTCAGCTGCTACCTGTGTGTCAGTCAGACTGTAAAGTGTGGGTTTGGGCCGTGTTTCTCGTTGTTGTTTCCTTGTTGGTTAGCACACAGGTGTACCTCCTAGGGATAGGATGAGAGGGCGGGTCATTTTTCTGAACCTGTTTCCTGACCTGTAAAACGTACCCGCCCTGCGGATCCCTGCGAAGCAACGCACATAAAAACCTCAGTGCAGGCCCGGGAACGCAAGATGCACTCAGTAAATGTCCTCTTCCGCCTCTGTGGCTTTCATTTTCAAATGCTCAGATCATTCTCCAAAAAAAAACTGCTTACAACGAGAGCCTGCCCTGCACTCGAACAGGCTGCTTTTCCTTACCTGGGTTGTGAGGATCCGAGGGGACTGGGTCTGAAGCCACGCGGCCCCTGAGCTGCCCTGTGAGGACAGCGCCCGCGGGCACAGGCCCAGCCGCGGGAGCTGGCTCCGCCTGGTAACAGTAGATGTCGGTGAAAAGCGGTGGAGGAGGTTGGTTGGCATTGGCAAAACCTGGTCATAAAACCCGCGCTTTCTCAGTACAAAATGAGCGCTGTTAAAAATAAAACGTACAAGAAGAAATATATTTGAATATGAGGGCACTGCAAACAGTTTCGCAAGGTATTAAGATCACATTAATCTTAATTTTATTATATATTAAAGTTTCTAACTTTTCAAATAATGCAGTTTTCGTTGTTTTAAACCGTCTGAGAATTATAGAGCTATTTGGTGGGGCTGTCAGGCAAGGACTCCTGCCATTTATTGGGGCCCTGGTTTTATTTAATAGCCAGATGAATGGAACAGTTAATAAAAGAAATATTGCTTTATTCCCTGACATTTATGTCCTTGGTTTCCAATAAAGAATTGAAATTATGAATAGTTGATGGTTTAAATTGATGTTTTATGTTGAACGCTAGCTATAATTTGCCCTCTGAGGATTGTAATGCCGAGAAACAGATGGTTTTTCACAGTAACAAATTGCTATGTGTATATAGTCTATAGTCTTGGCTTTCAGATACTTTCACCTTCGATTCTGGCCTGCCCTGCCACTGGCAGACCGGGGGAGACGCAGAGTCGCTGGGCAGGGGCTTCCTCCGCTGGGGGAGACGTTGGCAGGCCCCGCAGCCCAGTTGCTGTTCAGGTCGGAATATGGGGAAGTGCTGTGCCCCATACACAGCTGGAACCTGTGCTTCAGGCCCAGCCTGGGGAGCCCAAGGGAAGAGGAGTGGTCTGCCTTTGGAAGTGGCTCATCTGAGGTCATAGTGGCGGCTCTGAGGCCGTGGCCACAGCCTTGTTGCCCATGACAGTCCGAGACCATGCACACTGCAGACTTCACAGTCCTGGAACAGGCAGAGATGTGCCGTGGAGACGAGCTGTTGTGTTTTGTGGGCACCCTGCAGTAGAGAGATTGAGAGCCAGCTCATGCTCCAGAGCCAGGTGGCCCGAGTCCATGGCCTGACAGCCGCTGGCCGGTCGGACGACCTTAGGGAGGTTTCCTGAGACCCCGAGTCTCAGTGTCCTCATCTGTAAAATGTGAGTGACAGCAGAAGCTGCCTCCTTGTTATGGAGATTGAATGAGATGACCCTGTAATATGACACTTAGCACAGTGCGGGGTACCAAGTACAGTAATGGTGCTGAACACAAGAAACAAAAATTACAAAGCAGATTGATGTCTGTGATTCTTAGCGTTACAGTAGCTTCTTGTTCATCCGGGCAAGTTCCCACAGGGCTTCTTTAATGGCAATGCGTTAGGGCTGCAGAAATGTACTTTCTAGAACATTTAAAGGAGCAGGGCTTCCATGGAGCGAGGCACTTGAACAGGGACTCTACAAGTGTCTCTGTTGTGTTGGCCTCTGCGGCGCACTCCAGGGACAAGGACCTGGGCTGTCTCCGGCTGACAGCCGCTGAGGCTGATGCATCTCCGGCAGGAGCTGGAAGCTTGTTAAACTGTTGCCGTGTGATCAGAGCCGCTGGTTGACAATTCAGGAACATTTACTGGTAGAAAATGGTGCCTGGTTTTATATGTAATTTTGCACAAGTGATAACAACAGTTGGTAGTTGGAAGTGGTAATGACGCACTTGGGGTTAGATCTTACTATTTTGTAAAATGTCCTCGGTTGAGATCGGTGGTTCTGTCTTCTCCAAGAAGAGTGTCGAGTGTAGTGTTTGCCCTTGTTTAGGTTGCAATCCAAGAGCTTGTTTTCAAGGCCTTTATTTATTACTTAGAATGCCAAGCTGTTTTCCACAAGGAAAGAAAACATCATAAAAATGTTTGAGCTCTTAGTTGACTGAATGAAAACCCTGCTCGTCTCCTGACTCACCTGGGAGAGAGTGAGCTGCGTGTCGTGAACTCTCCTTGGAGCTGCACTTTATCCTGCCACTTAACCCTCCCAGGGTGGATGCGAGGTGGGTGCTTCCCAAGCCCATCACCGTGCTGCCGAGTGACGGAGCCTGGACCAGACCCGCTCTTGCTCTGCCTCTTATACCCCTGTAGAGGCTCCCGGGGCTGAGCTCTGGAGCTCAGCTCGCAGGCACCACCCCTGGGAAGCTTGCCTCCAGCTTGAGTTCCTGCTCTAGCACAGAACTCAGCAAGTGGCCCTTATTCTCCAAATTCGTATGACCTGGTGATAGTTTGGAGATAGGAAGAGGTCCTGGGTTGGCCTAAGGAGACCAGGGCCCGATTCTGGACCCTGCTGCTCTAGAGCAGATGTATTTCTGGACCTCTTCCCCATCTGTAACTTGAGGGTGTTGATCTAGAAAGCTCTTTCTCCAGCACCGAGCTGGTTCTTTTGGGGCTTCTGCTTCAGATCCTTCAGCATCTGCCTGCAGCCTCAAGGACACGTCCACCTCCTTCCTGGAGAGCATGGGACGTGGCCCTGGCCTGTCTCCAGCCTTGCTGATCTCCATGGAATCCAAGTCCATCCCCCTGGGCTCTTCCTGCACCCAATCCATTGGCTCCCTCCCCACCCCCACTTCACTTCTTCATTCTTGCCCTTTGCTCATGACTCAGCTCAGACACAGCCGCTCCGGGAGCTCTGACTCCTTCCTGGCTGGGCCAGATGCCTCTGAGGAATGCCAGGGGCTTGCAATCCTCTGTTACTTTGAGGCTCACGCCACCTCGTCCTGATACAGCGCCCAGCACACGGCAGGCATCCTCCGTGGAGAGTGGATTCGCGGACAGAGGCGCTCATGAGAGCCGTGTGCTGGGCTGGGAACTGTGCCTTTCATCCCGATTGGGAGATCCTCTGAGGGAGGGGATGCATCTGGCCCACTGTGCAGTGTGGGTCGGATCACGAGCACGACATTTACTGGCCATAGTTACTAAGAGATTTTCGTGTCTTCAAGTGGAAGAAACAATGAATCCAGGACCACCGCTTGTTTTGAAGTCTGTTGGAGAGTCATGTTTCAAAGCACTTGAATTTTTTTTTTTTTTTGAAGAAAATGTTTCATGAGTTGGGTGGTCAGGGGCCATGTTTCATGAGTAACCAGGGGCCGTTAATCTCGTTACTCCACGTGACAGTGGGGACCCTCAGGCTCCCCTACAAGAAGCAAGGGTAGGGAGAATGTCTTTCTTGGTCACTGCGGTGTCCTGGCCACCTCAGGGACCCGGGAGCACTGGTCTGACAGGAAAGGGCGAATGAACAGAATCTGTCTGGCTCCATATGCTTCCTTACACAGATTAAAAACAAATATACGGCGTATTTTATGCTGGAAATAGGTCGAAGTTAACTATTGACAAGAAAAGCCGAGGTCAGGAGAGGTGAAGGTCTGGTGGCAGAAGCTGTTGTGTGTGAGTCAGCCGCGGTGTCCCCTCAGTGTCCCCAGCTCGTTCCTCACAGCTGGTGTCATCCCAGTCTGGGCCGGGGTGGGAGGTGAGAAGGCAGGCCGAACCCTGACGTCCTCCATGAGCCGCGAAGACAGTGCCGCCTCCCCGGGGCTGTGAGAGCTCGAAGCTCTATTTGTGGTGTCCACGCGGCAGTGGCTCGACCGTTCTGAAAACTTTCTCATCAGCTGCCTTCCTCAGATGCGTCAGTGCCAATTTTCCCTCCTCTGCACCTCCCGCCTCGGCTCTCTCCCCGAGGCTCATGTCTCTCCACTGCCGTTCTCCTTTCATTCCCCAGTCCACAGCCCTGCTCAGGCCTCCAAGCCCTGCAGCCATCTGACAGCCTGCTGGTCTCCGGCACGTGGGCTGGCCAGGCTTTTCTGTCCTCATCGTCCTCAGGATCTTCTGGTCCCCAGGCCTCCACACCCTGACATACACTCAAGGCTCTGCAAATGGGCCCCCCACGCCGGTACCAGGCAGACACGGCCTTGCTCCAGTGCTTTGGGCATCCGGTGCTCAGGATGCCTGGATCCCCTCTGGAAGCAGGGTTCCCATGTTCCCGGGCTTGGGGCCTCCTTGTCCTTCCTTTCTTCTGTCAATATCCTGCTCATTTCCCAAGGCCCAGCTCGGATGCCTGCCCCTCGCTGACCCTTCCCAGGCCCTCTCCCCTCCCGCAGCCCCTTCTTCCTTCCACCTGCATCTCTGCATGGCATGGGCCCCACTCCTCCAACAGCCTGTGGGCCCAGAGACCCCGGATGGTGTCTGATCCCACATGTTGTCCCAGTGGCACCTCGCCAAGGACTTTGCATGCACTGAGCACTGTTACCCATGACAGTAATAGCGGGAACGCCTGGCTTCATGGTGAGGCACGTGCGTAGCACTCTGCAGCCGTTCCTTCATTAACCTCCCAGCATCCCGGCGGGGTGGGTCATCATATCTTGATTTCACAGATGGGAAAACACAGGCTCAGAGGCATTAGGAGATTTCCAGGCTCTCACAGAAGGTCACGGAGCTGCCAAGGGACAGAGCTCAAACCCACCCCTGAACCTGAGCTTTCCACCGCTGGCCTTGCTCGGCGTTCATTTCAGCCAAAGGTCCGAGTGTTTCCGAGTCTGAAGGCTTTTTGGAGGTGACAAGGCCCAGTGCTGTCATTTGATGGAAGCCAAGACAGGTGTGGGGATTGCCCAGGTTCTCGCAGGAGGGCAGGTGTGATGTCCTGACTCCCAGCTTGGTTCCCTCCGGCTGTTCCACGTTCCCAGCTCCTGCCCCAATCCTCCGCTGCCCCTCCTGCGCAGATGGCAGGTGCATGGGTAGACTCGGGTGGGAACTGACCCACCCCCACAGGGGACTGCTCGAAATGCAGTGTGTCTCCACACACACTTTCTGTGACTGTAGTTCGTATGTGGCTTCCTATGCTCTGGGGAGTAACTTGAAATGACAGCTTCCCCACAGTGGAGACAAGACGTGACTGGGAGAGGCTGAAAGGCGGAAGGCAGCCGTCCACAACATGGACTCCCACAGCCTCAGCCCTGCCAGGAAGAGCAGGAACCAACAGGAGTTACGTCAGTTCCACTGTGCGCGCTTTCCCGCTAATCTTCCCACGAGTTCTCCAAGTGCGTGTTGTTATGTCGCTTCGACAGATGAGGAACCTGATGCTGTGGAGGGCCCGGGCCCATACAGGTAGTACGAGAGAAGGCCTGTTGGGCCCTGTGGCCCTGGCTCTTCTCTTTCGTAGATGCTTCTGGGTGCATCTGTAGGAGATGAGTGTTTGAGTAAAAGGTTTTGTGTTAGAATGGCATCCTCATGCAAATGAGAGTCAAGGGGGTAGCTGGAGAAAATGAACTTGAAGCAAGAGCAGATAAGTAAACGAGCTGCTAAGCATGAGTGACGGGATTTCCCCGTGTGTGTGTCAGGGCACCACTTGGCTGTATTTCTTCTGTCTTTACCCCCCAGCTCTTAGCCTTTGCACCCGGTAACGCTGCTGATGTCCCTGCTGGAAAGCTCTGGGCACTGGACAGCCAGCCGTGTCAAAGGATGAAGGCCACAGAAGGATTTCAAAATTCCCTTTTCCTTTCCGTGTGTACTTTCCCTGAGCCTGGTCAAGGCGTTTCAGACTCCCACAGGATGTGAACTAGCACACGAGGGCGCAGGTGGCTTATCAGGCTGTCCAGGTGCTACTGAGGCAGCACCCTCCAACCCCCCTCTCCAGGCTCAGAAAGGACTCTCGTGCCTGGGTGGCTCCTGAGACCCAGCACTTCTGTTTCACTTCATTAAAAACACAAAACATAAGAAAAAGGCTATTGAAATACAAGCAACGTTTGAAGCAAACACTGTGTTCCCCACCACCGCTGTGGGCAGAATGGTTTAAGTGCTCCAGAATGCCAGCTAAAATGTTTTACCCAAGAGAGGCCAGGCACCTGGGCCAAGGGGCCAAGGTCACGCAGGTGTGTCTGTATCCCAGGAAAGTGTGGCCATGGTCACAGGGTCAGAGCAGAAAGAGGCCTGGGAGGCCAGCTCCTCTAGTCCAGAGGCTCTGGGGGAGGGGGAGGAGGCTGGCCCAAACCCCGCCCCCACCTGTCTTGCGCCATCTGTCCTCCAGTACCGCACAGCCGTGTAAAGCTTTGTTTGAAAATAGTGTTCTATAACTGAAAATGCAAAAGAGTTTGAAAATCACCAACTTGGACTCCAGCCTCTTTGTTTTTCATCTGGGAAACTCAGGCCCACGGAAGGGAGGTGACCAGCTAGTGAGCTGGGTCCAGGCTGTCACCTCCCCTCAGAGGCCACCTGTGGCTGGTGGGTCCCTGAGGGCTGGGCAGCGTCCTGACTGTGTGCCCAGTGCTGGCAAGTACCTGTTTGTACAATGAAATAGAGATGTTTCCCAAATGGCCGTCTGGCCCACAGAGTCGACTTAGGTCTTCCTGTGTCAGCCTGGCCAGAGAGGCGAAGTCAGAGGCGGGTGAGGGACCGGCGGGGCTGCGTCTGGAAGCGGACGCCACAAACCGTTCGCAGGTTGAACCTGGGTTGAGGGCTGCCAGGACTTGGATCTTTTCTTGTGTTATTTGAGGGGTTTCTGTTTACGGCAATTGTATACTATTAGAAAATAATATAGTTCCGTTTCACTGGAGAATAATACAGAATGTCTAAGTGTGTGTAATACCTCAGTCTTCAGATCTGGGGAGCCTCAGACCCCCCGAGGATGGCCCGGGTCTCTGTGCCAACGTCGCCAAGCTCAGGGTTTCATCTCCTTGGGCTTCCACTGTTCCCCTTATGAAGAGAAGGGCTTGGCCCCAAGTCCTCACCTTTTCTGACATTCTCTGACTTCTGTGCATGGTGAGGGGTCGCAAGAAGGCGGTTGTGACCCAGAGAGTCCAGCTGGCTGGTCCAGTGCAGAGATGGAGGAACGCCGAAGACGGGTCACAGGCCAGAGGCCACTGCGCTGGCGGGAGGTGATGGCTGAGGGCTGCAGCTGCTCTGACAGGGGGAGGGTGCTCAGGACCGTGTGGGGCTGGCTCCCAGGGGAGCCCTTACCTTCCCATTTCAGGATGTCACAGAACTGCTGATGCCAGAAAGCAGCAAATCGCTGCTCAGCCAGACTCGGCCGTGTGTGCGTTAATTAACGTATTCATCCCGTGGCAGGTTAGAAGGAGCAGCCCCTCCACTTCCTAGCTGTGTGGCCTACACAGGTTTCTGAAGCTCTCTGAGCGGCACAGACAGGTTTGGTCTTCCTGGGCGTCATCCTCTCCTTGCCACCCACTCCTTCCCCAGTTCCTTCTAGCCTCGGCCTCTGTCCCCCAACCATGTCTCCAAGTGTGGAGGATGCTCTCAGGCCTCGTGCTAACCAGCCCCTCATCTGAAGACTCCCAGGACCGCCCTGCCTGGCTCTCCTCCCGCCTCGGCAGAGCCTCGCTTCCATCACACGGTGCTCCTGGGAGCGCTGCACCAGCCCTTTGAACCTTCATTCTCTGTCCGGGAGCCCGGGCTCTCCCAGGCTCTGGTCATTCTCTGTCCTTTTGGCTCCGAGTGTGACCAGCTCTGGATCCGCTCACCCAGCTGCCTCCCGACACGGCGTGTCCGGAGCCGACCTGGCAGTCTCCACTTGCTCGGGCCCCGCTGCCTACCACGCTTCTCCCTCGGAGGCCTGGGCGTGACCATGTGATGACCCCCGCCCTTTCTCTCACCTCCCTTATCAACTCATTACGCAGACTGCCAGTTTTATCTCCCGAGGCCCTTGGCTCCTTCCCTTTCTCTCCCTCACACCTTTCTCTCCTGGGTGTCTGCTGGCCTTATCTTGGCAGCGATCTCCCTGGGACATGCAGCCGGCCTTGCTCACCTTGAGTCAGCTTTCTCTGCCCAAATCCTTGCCTTTGGGTCTGGGCTAACGGCTCAGTCTCTCCTGTTGTCACCTTCAGCAACCTGCTTGTTCCCTGCCTTCCAAGAATGTCACAGAAGGCCTTGGTTTAGTCTTTGGGGGCATTTGAGTTAAAGCCTTGTCTTGTTTGTCTAGAACAGAAACGCTAGAAAGGCAGGCGGCTTTGGTGCCTGGCTGCGGGCCACCACTGGGAACCGTGGGCACTGGGGTCTCCAGGCAGGGCCCCCACCCCAGCTCCCACGATTTTGCCTGAATCGCTTGGGACCCTGCCTCGCATTCCCCAGAGAAGGCTCCTTACAGCCACCCTGGCTTACTGTTCCTGCTCCGTGGACCCCAGAAAGCATTCTTTACGTAAACCGCAGCAGCCGTGCACGGCGCCAGAGCGTGTTGCTCGCCTCCTCAGGGTCTTCGTTCTTCCTGGTGTTCTTGCACAGTTCACTCATCTGGATCCCTTCTTCCCAGACATCACCGTCTGCACCTGCTTGCCTTCGCGTGCGGCCGGATGCCTCTTGATCCAGTGCCCTCGATCACATCTCTAAGGGAAGGTCATGTATGAGAAACGTCAGAGCTGCAGTCTGCAGTTCACTGGGGAAGTCATTTTCATCACAAAATAGAAAAACAAGTGTAAGAAATAACCCCGCAGACTATTCTGCAGTGTCTTAGACAGCGGTCGTCAAAGATGAGATTTGCGTGTCCAAAACTCTTGTTGATGTTTGAGAAGCGCGTGGGCCTGGCCCTGGGCCCGTAGGAAGACGACACCCTGGGGAACACAGCGCGATTTGTGTTTGCGGGACTTAGCAGATTGGTGGGGAGTTTGCAGTACGCTTGGCAGTGCTCGTTCGTATTTATCCAAGAGCTGCGGGGCCATCTGCCTAGTTTACATTTTGGTGGAGATGTCTGACCTTCTTCAGGAGGAGAACTCCCAGGGAGGCCGCACACGTGAGGATGGCTTTCCAGGTGACCACAGGCCCTTCCTGAGTCGCCAGCCTCTGCTCCAGCTCGGTCCCGGGCCAGGGGGCAGGAGGGAGGGCTGCTCAGAGTCAGGCCCCTGCTCCCGAGCCTGTCGACAGCCCCCCCCTGCCCCCCCACCCCAGCCTTCGGAGTGGACGGCCACCCATGCGCCCATGCCTAGGGGCAGCCAGGCCCAGCTGCTCAGGCATATTGCAGCGAGTCGCTGTTTTCTGGTTTGTCTCTGCCCAGCCTGGCAGGACCGAGCCTGGAAGGGGCCCCGAGCAGATCTGGAGGCGCCGTACCGAGGCGAATGCGGGAGCTGTGTGGTCCCCAAGGGAGAAAATGAAATGGGATGGTCCCCAAATCCAGCCTTTCCTTGTGACTCCCTCCCTCCCCTCCTGTCAGCCTTTTTTCCTTCCTTCTTTCTGTGCCTTGTCGATACCAGCCCCTCGCTGTCTTCTCTTTCTCCTCGACAATGGCCCTGTCCTTACCTTGCCGTCGGTGTCCGTCCATGAAATCTTGTACCGCTTTCAGTGTTCCTACCCAAGCAGCCTCCTGCAGGCACTCCTCCAGCATGCTCACCCAGACGGGGCTGCACCACTGGGAACTCTCCTCACAGTCCTTGTGTGCGCCAGCCTGCCCTGCGTGCTCGCCTTACTTCCTCCCCATTTCACACTCGCCTCCCAGCCCGTGCTCGGGGGCGAGGCTTTCTGACAGTCCTCAAGTGTCTCCCTTCCTGGCACAAGGATCTCAGAGAGGGGTCACTGTGGGTCAGAGTGTCCGGTCATAAGGCTGACCCCAGGCTCCTACCCCTGACCCCACCTGGCGCCACTGAGCCCTGCCAGCACCCACAGCGCCGTTCTCGCTGGCCTGACTCCGTCCCCAGCCTCAGCGGTTCCCGCACCACAGGAGCACGAGCCGCCCAAGTGTCAGGCACTTGGCTCAGTTACTGTGTCTTAAACCAGGCACCTGTAGCAGGACCTCTAGCTCGGGGCTGTGTGCCTGCACCCCACGGCCCAGTGCAGAGCCAGGCACTGTGCCATCATGAGCCTCAGTGAAGATGGCCCTCAGCTCCACTACGCGTGTCCTGGCATCTGCGGTGCCCACTGCAAAGCTGAGCCTGGGGTGCAGAGATGAGGCGCCCGTCCCTGCCCTGGGGGTGAGAGTTGGTGACCAAGGCCTTGGGTGTCTCTCCCAGCACAGGACATGCCCCTGGCCGAGGTTCACCCAGGACAGCCTGCAGGGCATCCCTCCTCTTAAACTGGCCAGTGCTGCCTGTTGTGGGCGAAGCACTTTTTCCGCACCCCACTGAGGCCTCTAAGGTCTCAGGAAGGAGAGAGAGTGAGGGGTTGGCTTCCCGACTCCATCTTCCTGAAGGGGAACCCATCGCTGGTGGAAAAATTGGCCTTTTGGAGCCAAGAGAGCGGCCTCAGTATCTGGTCCCCGAGTAGGCCCTGGCTGGGAGGAGGGCCCACCTCCCAGGATGCTCGGTGGCGCATGTGGGCAGGGAGCCACTTCCTTGTCTAAATGTCAGTGTCCAGCTCTTTCTTCCTCCTTTTCTTCAATGGAGAGAGCCTGATAGACAAAGGCCCTGACCTCCCAGGTTTATGGCCCAGCTTTGAAGTGTGTTTCCTCTTGGCCCTGAGGCCACACCTCTGGGGGTGCCTCCTGTGGTGCTCGCTCCTCCAGCGCCTGGCACACCCGCCCACAGAGAGCTGCCAGCTTCCTTCCCGTTCTGCATACAGGCAGGAAAGACACATTGCCCTCCACCATGCCACCAAATCCTGTGTCTCAGAGCGTCTACTGCCCCCATGCCAGCTTGAGGCAAGGTGGTCTGGTTGCTGGAAGGGAAGGGGGCCAGTGCCACGGTCTCCGTCCCTTACGTCGGTGTGCTTCCGGGAGAAGCTGCTCTTCCCTGCTCTCTCTGAGGATTTTCATCGCTCCTCCCGTGGGCTGTGCCTCTGCATGGCCCTTTGAACTTTACTGACACCACTGTTTTAGAAGATTACTTTGAAATCTCATTTCTCTAGCAAATACACCAACTCGGGAGCTGACTTGTCTTTGATTTATGTGGGCTACATCCAGACGGCAGGATTGCCACCGCTCCCAGAGAGCACCCCACAATTAGAGTGAGTGAGTGTGGTTTCTGCTCCACCACGGCCAGTGACAAATTGCCTGAGAAGACCCCTGACAGAGGATGATGTGTTCCCCAGCAGCAGGGCCACTGTGGCTCAGCCGCTTCCAAGATTCCACTTCCCCGAAGGGTCTGTGCTGCCCTGTGAGTGGTCTGGCTGCTTGGTTTAAGATTACTGACAAATGTACTGAATTGAACCTACTTCAAAACTATATAGGTTTTGAAAGTTTTAGGTCTGGTAAGAAAATGAAGTCCTTTGTCCCAAACCAGGGCCAGTTGGTTTTGTCACCGTCGTGTGTGCGTGTTTTAAAGCATCTCTATTTTGAGCTATTTGGAAAAGCAGCTGCCCTGACTTGAGACACATGTGTCTTAAGCTTGTTTCCCGATGTTGGCACTAAAATAGAAATCGGACTCGGTCTGCAGTCCACGAAACCGCTTCCAAATGTGTTCTCAAGTCTGCGCTCTGACAGCTTCTTTCTCATCTGCCTCGTGTTGGAAAATAACATTTTAAGTTCTAAAGATTTTTAAACAGTTTCATACCTGGAGCAACATATATTCCATCCACATCGAAATTTGAAAACGCTCTTGTATAACCAACCACCCTCGCCCTGCGTTAGATTCCTCCAGAAACAACCAGATCGTGGACACGGGGGGCAGAGCGACGTCACTTTGCAGACGCCCGATTTCCTCCCTCAGACCTTCGTTTGCACTTGAGCAAACCATCCATTTGGTTGGCTTCGCGCAGGCCCCCGCCATCCTAATGGGCTGGGCGTCAGTATTTAGGGGAAGATATTTTTAAACATTTGCTTTTGACCGATGTCCTACAACCTTCACTTGGAGAGTGCCCGGGGCAGCTTGGGGTCTTTTAAAAATGGCTGAGCCCGCCCACCCGCCAGACTCGGGCTGGAAGGGCCTGCGCGACCGTCATCTTAGGCAGCTCCCGGTGACCTCTCCCTCTGGAGCAAGATCGTGTTTAATTTTTGTGTTCCTTGTCTTTTAACTGAGAAGCTCGTGTTTATTTCGCCGTGATCTGTGGAGAAGGCTGGGGAGTGGAGATGCTCTTTCTCCACCTTTAAGTTCGTTAATAAGCATTTATATTAAGTACGTCCTATTTGCCAGGTCCTGTGCTGGGAATAGAAACGTCTGTAAGGCGTGGCCCATGCCCCCGCAGGGGGCTCAGACCTGTGAACAGGGTGTCTTGGGCGTGGGGGACACAGGGCAGGTCCAGCACTCAGTCCTCTCTGGGGGGACGGCTGGGCTTCGTGCAGGAAGTGACCCAGCAGGTGTACTTAAGGCGCCCCCTCCTCTAAACTCTGTCTGTGTCTTGGAGGTGCCCGTTTTCTCTTTCTCGTGCTACGTTGCCGTTATTTGCGTGTCTCTCCTCCTCGTGGAACTCCAGTTTAAGCGGCCAAGACGCTCTTCTGGCCATGTGGGCGCAGGCACACAGCAGGCACTCTGTGCGTGAGTGCTGAGCAAACACCACTCATTCCTCTGGAGAGTCAGCCCGGGTTGCCCGAAGGAGCCAACCCTCACCCTGCTCAGAAGAGCTGACTTACTAATTAACTGCTTTTACTGAATGTGCTGGAGTTGGAGACGTTGCTCTTCATTCCGTAGTTACGTCAATGAAAAACGTGATTCGTTTACAAAAACTTGACTAAGAACATGGTCAGCGAACTGTTGTCTAAAATGAGGTAAAGTGGCGTGGTTGAAACTTCTGCATGTCGCTGGAGTCCTGGGCAGAGGGAAGACGTTTGGTGTGGTCCCTCCCCCATGCACCACAGGTCTGGGGTGGGGTGGTTCTCTTGCTCCGTGGCTCATTCCACCACATGTTTTCTTGCAGGTTTTGCCCCATTGGAGCTCTCAGGTCTTGTCCAGCTCTTATTAGTGTGAGCAGAATTCCAGGTGGTGGCCTCCCTGGCTGTCCCCATCCAAGGACATCTTGCTATTGGGCCACAGTCCTCTGAGAGCTTGGCTCCCCTCTTTGCCGGAGGCCAGCTTGAGGTCCACTTGGGTGTTCTGGATGGGGCCCCTTGTCAAAGAATCACAGTGTATCTGCGGGCCTCCAGGAAGTGGGCGCTCCCTGTGGACCCGAGGACAGCGCTGGGGTCCCAGCCTCCTCCCCCCGGAGCATCTGCATTCCTGAAAGGCCGCCCCTTGGGTAGTTCTTTCACTCCTTGGAAGAGGAGTCTTAGTAGCTGCCACCTGTTGGGGCAGTCTCTAGAGAAGATTCTTTGCTCCTTCTAGGGGGGGGTCTCTGTCCCACCCCAGGATCCCCCAGACCAAAGGGGCTGCCGTGCATCTCCCTGCTGCTTCAGGCGACTGGGGGAAGCTGTGGTAGTGAAGGCAGTTACTTCTCAGCTGCCCAGGAAGTAACCAGAGAGGGGCTCACCACCAGCCTTGTGTTTGCAGATGAGAACAGCCCGTTGGCCATATTGGACGGTGCCAGGCATTGGAGGGCCGGGGCTCTGGTGCGGTGGACAGAGCCGGACCTTCCCCGGGTCAGAGGCCTGGGTTCCGTGCCAGCACCGCCCCCCCAGCCTCAGATTTCTCATTCTCAGAGTGCTACGTGCCTTCCTTTTAGGCCATTACATTAAATGACCAGGATTCCTGAGGTAATCAGGTCACCGTGGTGTCACTTAAATTAATCTTCAGTTGCGACCCCAGTTTTAGAATGACCTCGGATGTAGCAGTCACCCTTCCCCCTGAATTATTCGGTGCTTCGTGTTATAGGATGTTTGGATGGTCTGGGCTTCCTAAAAAATGCAGCTTAACCCTCAGTCTCCTGTCACATATGTCTAGATGCAGAGTCAGAAAGATTTCCCAGGGGGCCAGCCCGGTGGCATAACAGTTAAGTTTGCGTGATCTGCTTGCACGGCCCAGGGTTCGCCAGTTCAGATCCTGGGTGCAGACCTACACACTGCTCATCAGGCCATGCTGTGGCGTCCCACATAGAAGAACTAGAATGACTCGCAGCTAGGATATGAAGCTGTGTACTGGAGCTTTGGGGAGGAAAAAAATAAAAAGGAAGATTGGCAACAGATGTTAGCTCAGGGCCAATCTTCCTCACCAAAAAAAAACCAAAAAAACAAAAAACAGCACCCTTCTAGAAGAGACAGGATTGATCAGACACCCACATTTCAAGCATTAAAAAAAAGGAAAGGGGGCTGGCCCCGTGGCTGAGTGGTTAAGTTCCGCTCTCTGCTGCAGGCGGCCCAGTGTTTCGTTGGTTCGAATCCTGGGCACGGACATGGCACTGCTCATCAAGCTACGCTGAGGCAGCGTCCCACATGCCACAACTAGAAGGACCCACAACGAAGAATATACAACTATGTACTGGGGGGCTTTGGGAAGAAAAAAGGGGAAAAATAAAATCTTTAAAAAGAAAAAAAAAAAAAGGAAAGAAAATTTCCAAAATGGCAGAATGGGCTGGGTGAGCTGTCTCCAGCGGGCGGGCAGCCTCTCCCGGGCAGATGGCTTCAGGGAGGTTGGAACAGAGAGGTTAGCCTGACCTGGCGATGACAGCAGATCGCAGGAGCGTGGGTAAGACTGCTCAGGTCATCTGCTTGCCAAGTTCCCCCACACGTTCTATATTTGTGTAGACTGGGAGAGAATGTTTACGAGAGAAGCAAAGAAATTTTGGTGATAAATCAACTCATAAATAACCACAAATGACAATAAACTTTCATCCCCAACATGAGCTTTTAAAAAATACTTGCATATCCTACATCTCATTTGATGTTCATGGCAACCTCTTTGCCAGAGTCATTCCCAGATGGGGAAACTGAGGCTCGAGGGCGACCCCTGCCTGGGGTCCACAGGTCGAGAGTGACGGGGCTGATGGGGGCTCTGGTCTCCTGCCTCCAGCCACTTGGCCTGACTTCCCGGATGGGAGGCAGTGCTCATCCTTCTCACAGGTACACACACCTGTGACAGGGGAGTGTCGAGGTGACTATAAAGGAGAAGAACAAGGAATCCATCGGGGGCCCCAAACCTTCTCTTAAAGGGTCAGATAACTAAATATTTTAGGCCTGGCTGGCCGAGAGGCAAATTCAGGGTATTTTGTAGGTATTTATCTAACCATTTGAAATATAACCATTTGAAAGTGTAAAAACTATTCCTAGCCCACCAGCCATAAAAACACCGGCAGCCAGCTGAATTTGGCGGGCCGGCCGTGCCTTGCGACCCCTGGGGTTGAAGGTGTGCTGCTTGTGGGTGGGGTTCTGCAGGTTGTGTGCCCTCACGCCCCTCCTGTGCCTGCTGCAGAGGGCTTCTTACCAGAAGTCACTAGCAGTCGTGGAGTTTCCCTGTGTCACAAAGAACTTGGCCTTTGATAGAGGCAGAAGGGACCCACGGGAAACTCCTGTGGGCTCATCGGAATGTCTCCTTGTACTGCTCCTTACTGACATCACAGTTCCCTCCCCACAGACTTGACTGCTCGGCCCCGGGCTGGCCCAGGTCCTCCTTGTGTACCGTTTGCATGTTCTTTCCAGAAAGATGAGTTCTTTTGACCATTTGCAGGCGCCTGCCTGCACCAGCCTTTTCGGTTCCATGTTCTCGTCTAAGCTCAGTGCTGCCCACCCTCAAGGCTTGGAGAAGCAGGAACTGACCAGGCCTGGCCCCAGAGCGCCGCCCTCCCCTGTGGAGCCACCTTTGCATCCAGCTGGAGCTCATGTAAGGCCAAGTCTGGACTGCTGGCCTCTTTTCTCTCAAGGCCAGT
The DNA here is from genome assembly GCF_041296265.1 of Equus caballus. Classification (NCBI taxonomy): domain Eukaryota; kingdom Metazoa; phylum Chordata; class Mammalia; order Perissodactyla; family Equidae; genus Equus; species Equus caballus. The sequence goes on from NC_091696.1 coordinate 11,082,100, forward strand.
TTTCCTGCCTGTGAGGTTCCCAGAGCTCTGCCCCGTTGATTCTGGGTCCGTCTTCTCTCTACCCTGTCCACCGTGGCCCCCCGGCCCACCTCCTGGCCGAGGCTGGGGGCTCTCGAGGAAAGAGTCCAACAGCACAGCCTATAGGAAGCACAGAGATCTTTTTGCCTTCTAGAAAGATCATGTGCCTTCTGGAACCTGCTCTGGAGGTGCGACTTGCATTAGGCCCCTTCCCTGAAGAAAGAGCAGCTCCAGAGGGTCCCAGAGAGAAGAATAGTGAGGGCTGGGCGGGAACGAGGGTGGGCATGTGAGGAGCTTAGCCAGAGCAATCTTTGGCGGGGAGGTGATGGAAGGTTAGCTCGCAAGATGAGGCCTCAGAGTCTCGGGAAGCAGCGAGTGCGAGGTTCCCAGGGGGAGCTGCAGCGTTCCAGAAGGAAGGCCCCCGCGGTTCCCTTTCTGCCTCTTCCTCCTCCTAACCTGGGAATGGAGGAGAAGCAGCCTGGCGGGGGCTGGCTAACACAGGGTCCACTCTGTTGGTTAGCACCAGCTCTGGAGGTTTGTTGGTGACCTGGTTTTTAACCACTAGCTACTGATTAAACAGGGCAGCCTCTGAGACTCGCTCGGTGGCGACTCCTCCCGCGCTGTCCCCTGAAGGATGCGCTGGAATGCCGGAACCTGCTGAGTCCAGGAGAATGGGTTCATTTCAGGGAAAATAAGGTTCTCAGGGAGTAAGTTTGGCCCTTTATCTTCCAAAACGGACTTAATCTAGAACAAGGTGCATGTGGCAGGAGGGGGATAAAACCGTTTGATACAGCAGATGAAGTGTCATTGCAGCTGCCTCGCAAGAGACTGTACGTGCTGGGGGCGCAAGAACAACGGGAAGCAGGGTCGTCGCCATCCTCCTCCCCCCGCAGAGGAAGCCTCTGCTTCTCCAGATGTTCCACGTGGAGGTGAAGCCTGGCTTCTCCAGATATTCCACCTGGAGGTGAAGCCTCGCTTCTCCAGATGTTCCACATGGAGGTGAAACCTCGCTTCTCCAGATGTTCCATGTGGAGGTGAAGCCTCGCTTCTCCACATGTTCCCCGTGGAGATGTCCTTCTTTCTGACTCGTTGTCTTCATCCTCCACATCATGATAGCTCTCCGTGAGCTGCATTGATGGCTCTCTCCTTATCTCTGCCACTAACTCTTCAGAATAGAGAACTCGCCAGCCTAGTTGCTCCCTCTGTCTAAAATGTTTTCAGTCAGGTCTGTCTTGACCTCTGACTTTTAACCCCTCTCTAAGGTCATAGCACACTCCAAGCCCTGTGGCTTTTTCATAGGCCTCATCCTGCATCTGTGACTTTCTGTCCTCTGTGTCCTCTTTCCCACTCCTGGCACGTGGACGTCACTTAGGGCTCCAGCCATCTCCCCCACCCGCCTCGGTCCCAGCCCCCGAGTCCCAGGGCCTCCGTCTGCAGATCATGATTTCCTCCCGGGAAGTCCTGCTAGTCCCTAAGTTTTCCAGAAGCAGGTTTCTCATGGTCTTCACCATTCCTGGGCCTGTTCCCGTCCCGTGTTCCTCACACCTGGCTGCAGGGCCGCCAGCCCCCTCCCCTGGCTTGAACCTCACACCCCCTTGTCTCACCATCTCTTTTCTCTTCATGTCGCCTCCCTCCCCAGGCCCGCTTGTCTGGGTTCTGGAGAACACCATGCTCCTTCCACCTCTCCACTGCCACCGCCCCACTTCTGGTTTGACCGCCTTTGCTTGAACTTCTTTTCCCGTCCGTGTCCTTGTCTCCGTGCTTTCGCCCTCCAGCTCGTCCTGTAAACTGCTCTCAGGCTAACCTTCCTAAAACCAGCCGTGGTCATCAGGTCACAGCGTTCCTTTGCCACGGGCGGTGGCCCTCCTCCCTCTTAGGCCGTGTCTGGGTCCCCTCCAGGGCCTGGCTCACTGGCCTTGTCTCCCACACACCCACCTGCGTTGGTTTTTCCTTGAACTTACCTTTGGCTCTTTCTCTTTCTGCCTCTGCGGTTGCCTCTTCCTACAAAGCCCCCCCACCCCACCCCGCTCTCCCCTCCATGTCCAAGCCTTGCCGGCTCCTGTTCTCCTCCCCATGATGTCCTTCCTTGATTCAGTGAGAAGGGCTGACTCTCCTTGAGCCTCCGTCGTATTTCACCTCTCATCCCCCGACCCCATGTCACATGTGCGCTCGTCTTTCTTCCCCTGCGTGACCTTTGAGGGGGACAAGCAGGCCCCATGAGGCCCTCTGCTCCTGCGATGGAGCAGACGTGCTTGTCCCCATTGGCAGGAGCACCTGGACACCGAGCCCACCCTGCTCTGCTCTGTTGTGAACTTGTGTGCCTGGGGACCAGGTCCCCTTCCTTACCTGGAGCAGGACGAGATAGGTGTAGGAACTTAACATTTAGCAAATAATCAATTGCACATTTAAGGTGAACAAAATATTCTCTCAAGAGGAGAGGCTACGGGACAGTCCAGTGAAATGACTTCGCACAGGCAGGCCCTTTGTGGGGATTTTGTTTGCCTGGTGGGCACAGGCTTCCGGAGCATACCGGAGGGTTCTTCATTCGCTCCCCACAGTTCAGCCTCGCCTGCGTGAGCTCAGGGCTCCGGACAGCCAGGGCCGAGAGCCGGCTCGGGGACCCTCGGACCCGCGTGCTGCAGCAGGTCCGAGCCACGAGCCTGACCGCCGTACGCTGGGGCCGCTTCCTGTGCACCGCAGCCTAGGAGACAGCGTGGCGGAGTGGCTTTGGCGCTAGCCGGCCCCTGAGTTTGTCTTGTAGCCACATGGCCTGGGGTGAAACAGCCCCTCCGAGCCCCAGCTCTCCTCCGTACACAGGAGGCTGGTCCTGCACACCCGAAGGCCTTTCTGCTGCACATGGGGGACTACACGGTACAGTGCCTGCCACAACGCTGGCCACAGCAAACTCCCCGCGGGTGTGGCCAGGCCTCACCCAGTCCCCTAATGTCCCTGCTGAGATGGCCAAGGAAACGGCTCAGTCAGACCAGGCTCCAAGAGCAGTGGGTGAAGTGAGCTAGGGCCCAGGCCAGGTCTTGCCCTCCACCCTCCACCCCTCCTCTCCTACACTGCGGGGTCTTCCTGCTTCCCCACGCTGGGGCTGGGGAACTTGTTCATCTCCAGCGTATGTTTCTGTAAATTAAACTTTCTCAGTTGGGTAAAAGCTTTAGAATTACTAAGATTCCTTTTGTATTGCATAATGTTCTTGCCGTTTAGAAGATTAGCAGGCATAATTTCAGTGAGCCTTCGTGAATGGCATGCCTCACTTAGCTTAATCTCTCTTTGGTACATGTTAAAACACATAGAGAGCGCGTCTCCAGCACTCAGGGGAGCTTGGAAAGGAGGGGTCACTCTGCTCCCACCTCTCAGAACAGTGCTCTTCTTAAAAAGCAAAAACCGGGTGAGCGACCTCCTTCGCTGTCAGCACCCAATCCTCCCATATACAAGTACCAGGTGCCCACGGGCCATTCCCACATCGTCCGGGAGAAGAGGGCAAGGCACTGAGTTTGAGGTGACGCTGGAGGAAACTGGTGACATTAATGGACCTTCCCTGGCCACAAACTAGCAGGCAGAGATCCCCTTTGGAAATTTCTGTTTGGGAAATGCTGTCTGCCAAGCCCTGTGTAAGACATCGTGAGCTGAGTTTGGCAGCCTGAGGGACAGAGCAGGGCAGGGCTTGAGAGATCAGGGACCCTGACACCGTGCCGGCTGCCCAGAGGTGAGCAGTGTGCAGCGAACACCCAGTGAACGCCAGGCCCTCGACCGAGTGCCCGGGAAGAGGTCACAGCCTTGCTGTCCATCACTTAGACTTACAGGTAGACCTGAGCGCCTGCCTGTCACACAGGAACCCTCTGCAGACCACGTCGGTAAAAGACATAGAGGTTTAGGGGCTCTGAGCAGTGCACATGTTGGTGGGGACAATGTCGTGATCGTCTGTATCATCATCATCGTAACAGCTACAGTGACAACTTACTGTGTTCGTTCTTTCATAGTGTTTGCTGGATGCCTACTCTGTGCTGTATATTATCCTTACGATGGTGTCACCCCTGCCTGACAGGAGAGGACACTGGGGTTCAGAGGGTGGGTTCTGTGAGCAGCTCCATCCACCAGCTCTTAAACGGTGGGGCTGGGCCTCGCCCCAGGTCGGTAGAGTTTTCCTGCAAGGATGACTCTGCAGATGTACTTACATAAGGACGGGAGACTCCCGGAGTGACTGAAGCGTGCACAGCATTTCTTGAATAACATCTATGTTCAGATAATTGGTGTATCAGGCGTCTGTTATTTACAAGGCCACACCCAGGGAGTTTGTCGTCTGCAGGGAAGGAGACAAGTCGAGATGGAGTTGTTTGTTGACTTGGTGCGTCTGTGCACATGCTCGTCTGCGTGACGCAGTGTCCCAGAGAGGCCCAATGGAAGCTCTGATGGAGCTCTGAGCGGGTCGCGCCTGTGGACACCCAGGGCTTGCAAACCTGAGGCAACTCAGAAGATGCCAGAAGCTGTCGGTGTACGTCGCTTGGTCCGGGGCGTGTATTATATTTGAATTTATTACACTTTATTTCTACGAGCCCTCGAAAGGAAGTTTTGTTTGGAAGAAGCCCTCTCTCGATGTGTCATTTTATGGTATATCCATGCTGCCGTCTCTCCTGACATTCCTACCAAGTAGTGGAATCAGATCAGAAAGAACCAGAAGAGGCCAGGGCGGCAGAGCACTGTGACCCCAGGACTTGACGGCGGGGCACACTTGCAGAAGGACATGCTGATTCCATGATCCTCCACCCGACAGAAGCCACCCATTCCCCCAGACTCCTTCCCCAAGACCACCAAGCACGGCCTTTCTGGAAAGGTGTCCCACTCCTAGGATGTCAATGGTACTGCAGAGGCAGAGATGGCCTCTTCAGCCTGCTTTTGTTAACTGCCTCTGTGTAAGAGGGCTCCCGTGCGGAGCTGGTCCCCAGCCAGGGCAGGAGACTGAGTTGTACCCATCTTCTTCGAAGGGGGAGCTTTGATTATTTTGCCTAGACACTGGAATTTCAAATACGTATTTTGTTGCACATGGTTTTGGACTACAGATAAAGGATGTCTTTCAAAATAATGTCACCAAATTAAGTTTTGAGTATAGGTCAGCGTATTCTTGATTTTGAGTTGTTTTTATGTAAACAGACCTTCCAGTGGTCTGCTGGACATGTGAACATTCCCAACAGTGCCTAGAGTGTGGACATGGAGTGTCAGAAGCTGCCGGGTGGCGTGGACTTGCATGTGGGGCTCGCGCGTGTGTCCACAGGGGAGTCATCGAAGCCTCAGGTTGGACAGCTGAAGGTTTCAGCCCCGTGCTCTGCAGCCGGTTTTCGTGACTTATCTTTTGCGGGCCTTCAGCATCTGTTAAAGTTTAGGTCTCAACACTTAGCGCTTGTCACAAGGGGGAGTTTGAGACTAAAAGGAGAAGATAGTCTGATCTGGCTGGACACCCTTGTGTGCGGCCAGGGGTCGTGAAGAGGCCTCGCAGCCTCCAACAGCACATGGACCCCTTGCCTGGAGGACCAGCGACCTGTGCTGTTCCTCTGGGCAGCTGCGTGACCTGGCCACTGCCCTCCCATAGCCTTGCCTGCACCTGCGCCCCTACCTCTCCATGGCCAGCTCCGTTTGTTCTCTCAAAGCCCTGCTAACCCCACCCCAACGCCCCCACAACTGCCGCCCTCTCTGAAACCTGGAGCACTCTGTCCTCCCCTCCCAGTGTGTCCTGCTCCCTCCCTGTGTCCTCAGAGGTGGGGCGGCCCGGGGCCATTCATCCTCAGGCCTTTATTAGCTTGACCCTCAGTATGAATGAATGAATGAATGCAGTAAGCATTCCCTGGGCATTTCCTAAACTGTCTTAGCCAGTCATGGGATTGCCCCACAGTCGGCTTCTGGAGGCCTCAAAATATTTTTGATTATTTATCCATTTAGGGAATATGTAAAAAAACCCCATCACCAACCACTGTTTTCAGCTGATTCCTGAATGTGTGATAAGAAACACGATTTCTTGGGGGAGAAAAGTTGTTCAGGTTAAATTCTTATGGAAATCCTTCCAGCTCTGTGTTGTTCAGCTAAGATGTAGCAAGAATGTAAATGGCTAGGTAGTTTGACCAACCTCAAATATTTACCGACGTGAAACATTCTGTCTTCATACCAGAAAAAAGAAAACTCCAGCCCGGGGTTACGAATGTCAGTACTGTCATCGGGTGTACTGTCTTGTGTGGCTGAGTCGTAGAGCAAGAGAAATTCTTAAGAAAGGCAGTAAGGTAAGAAAAACGCCAAAGCCAGAGTCGAGATGATTGGAGATAAATAGACCTATATTCGCCATATATGGTAAGAAACGACAAGTCTGTACGAATGTTCTCGACATTTATGGACTTCTCTATGATTCATCTAGCGGGACCAGCAGCCCCGGCCAAGAGATATAGAATTTGTTAAACTGTATCTCTTTCCTGAATTGTTTCACCACAAGGAAGCCATGCTGTGTATTCAAAAGAAAATTCCAGGACTCTGTAAAAGTTAGTATTTGGGAACAGGCCTGAGAAAGATTGCTAGAGGAATTCCAAAAGCATTTTAAAGCCATTTGTTTACCAAAACACGTAATAATTCTCTAAGCGTTAGCAGTTTTCTGCAGCCCCAGGTCCACACGTCCACCCTGTTTCCTAGTCAGCCTTCCCTCCCCTGCCAGAAACAGAGGGCTCTGTGCTTTTTCGAATGAGTTGCTCATGTGCACACTCTTCTCGCTCTCATCTGTCATGGAGTTAGGTGTGAGTCCTGGCTCCATTTCCAGGGACAGGATTAAAAATGAGCCCCTCACCCTGTGTTTCCTGAAGTCCGGTGCTTTCTGAGCTGGGGCTGGTTTTTGCCACCCAGGTCCCTGGCGCTCCTGGGCAGCAGGCCCGGAGGAGACCGCCTTCTGTGGACTTCACCGTGGGTTGCTGCTGCATTTCTGCCACCTGAAGAGCAAGAGTAAGGGGCGCTTCATGTGCCCTTTGCTCCCACCACACAGCCCCGCTTCCCCACACAGGATTTCCTATGAAATGTGCTAATTTTGTAATGGCACTCGTGCTTAGAACTGCAAAGTTCGGGCTGTGTGTCAATACCAAGAAGACTTCTTTTCAGACATACTCCTTGAGCTGTGCAGACTAACAAGAGTGAAAAGTCCGTGAAGCAAGGATCTTTGGACCTTGAGGACGCAGCATCATCAGCATGATGTGTAACTCACCTTTTCTCCCCGCCCTTGCCGGGCGCATAAACTTCATCCCTGACCTCTGGGGTCTCGGGGCTGGCACCTGCTGGATAAGACCTGACGCCGCTGAGGAGGCACTTCCTCAGTGCCCTTGGAGGGCTGCCTTTGGTGGGAGGAAGTGGGTCTCTTCCCAGCAGCGTGCTCGTCTGGGCTGCTGAAGCAGAGGAGGCCCAGGCTGCCCCCGGGAAGCCTGTCTTTGCCCTGGAAGCTTTTGTTTTGTCCTAATTACCAGGTAGAGATAATCCATTAGGAAGCCTCTGAGCATCTCTAAACAGAAAACCCGATTCCAAAGGCTTAGATCCCCCAGTCGCTCACTGAGTCGCATGCATTTCTTAGACTTGGTTTCCAGCGTGTGATATAAATAATTCCATTTAGAAATTAAGAAATTATGGTCTGCATTTCATATGCCCGTGCCACTGTAGTATTTTCCAGAAAAGAAAATGCATGTAAAAATCGTAAGGTCCCTGTGGATGCCATGTATGTGGGCCACTCATTCTGCTGCTGAAGAGCAGGGCCTGCGGACGAAGGGCCTGCCTCTTGCTTCCATTTGTGCGTTTGAGCGAGTGTCTGAGAAAGCATTCACCGCGGCTCTGCATCTGCAAGTAGATTTTCCCATCGTTTATTATTAATTATTCCTCTGAGCAGCTCTGTGAAACGAGTAAATATTAGTAAACAATACATGCTGATTATTAAGCTAAGATGGAGCTATAGCTCCCTTATGCTCTTAGTTTTAGGTAAACTAGTTGCACACAAACAATGAGTAAATTTGGTGTGAGGCCTTCGGGTTGGGGGACAAAGAAAACTGAGGCCCGAGCTGGGAAGGAGTGTGTTTGCCATCTGATTCTAGGCCCTCCTGCTTCTCCTTGGCCACGTCGGTCCTCGTTTATGATCTGCCTGCTGAGTGCCAACCCCTCCTGTCTGGGCTGTGGGTGGGGCTGGCCCTGCCCCTTGGGTCCGGGTTTGAGATGATGTTGTAAGTCTCCCCCGTGTTGTCTGAGATCTGTGACACCGTCCTCTGCTTACAAAAAGTAGCAATGTTCATCATAGAAATCTGCATGTGGCATAAAGGAGACAGTAATAAATCACCTGTGATCCTCGACGGAACGTTAGCATGTTGCTTTAGGTCTTTCTTGTCTTTTTGTGTTCATAAATATTACATGTTTTGAAACAGGAAAGATGATGCTGTGCATACTGTTTTGTAGCAGTATTTTATGTAAATGGGAAAAAACATGAGACACGTGATGGGCCAGTGGGGCTCCTGCTAACGCTTGCTGTACTGCGTAAATAATTTTTCCTTGGAGAAACATGCATAGTTTAGCTGTGCTTTAGCAGGGGTGGTAGTTATTTTCTTTGTGGGTTGTGCACAGGCTAATGCTGGCCGTCTCTCTGGCCCTCAGTTGGCCACGTGGATGTCACTGTGTCTGGAGATCCTGTCGTTGAGGACCAGACGGGATAACTCAGTTGCTCTGTGAACCTCAAAAAGTCAACTGACTCTTTTAAACTATCACTTGATCCCCATCCTCAGTTTCAAAAGAATGTTTTTGATGTTAAAAGGATACAATTTATTTAAAGACAGAGAAGTGAAAAATAAGCCATAATTCCATTCATCTGCCGTTAACACTGATGTGGTCCTTGCCATTCTTTTCCAAACACGTACATGTGTATGTTTATTCATTTTTACAACGTTGGGCCCATTTTGTAGTTTGTGGCTTCTTTTTCCCTCTTTGTGCACATTTAAGCCCTACTCATCCTCCAGATCCGGGCTCAGGTGCCCTCTCCTCAGAGGGGCCCTCCCTGCTGTCCGGGGCCAGGTCTGCCTCGCAAACATACCGCCAGCACCATGCACCTCCTCACAGCTCTAACCATCGTGGAGTGTTCTCCCTCGGGTGGCGATGTGACTAGTGCCTCTCACCCCTCGAGACAGGAGGTGTAGGGACCCACTGTTGCTCCTGATTGAAGGGGCACTTGTAACAGTGTCTGGGGGCATGTCATAGCCACCCAGAAAATCCTTGTGGAATAAATGGCAATCACGTGCATTATTCCATGTTTTTAGCTATCCTTTGAACAATAATTTTACTGACTACCTAACATGCCAATGTCCTGCTCTACTAAAATTTACCTGATAAGTAATCCCCTACTGTTGGAATCTACAGTTTTTCTAATTTCTCTCTCTTCTAAACACATGCTAAACATTTCTGTGCATAAATCTCTGCCTACATTTCTGATCATCCTTATGATAAATTCCTAGAAGTAGAAGCACTGACTGAAGGAGTGAATTACAGGGTGGGTGGGTGTGCTGGAAGTCAGAGTCACACTTCCTGGTTCCTTTCAGAGAGTCCCAGGGTAAAATGGCGCCTCTGGGCACGTCCCCCGTCTAGCACACGAACCCCCTTTGCAGCAGTTCCTGTAAAGGGACAGCTTGGTGATGAGTTTGGGAAGAGCACCTGTCTGTTCACGCATTCCGTCCACAGGTATTCACTGAGTGTCTCTGGCCTGAGCACCATCAGGGGTCTCCAAAGTGGAGTGGGGATGAGCACGGCCCCTCAGCAGTCTACTGGAAGTCTAGACCCGTTCACACTAGGATGTGAGCCCCACGAGGACGGGGACCACAGCTCCCTCATCACTGCGCATGGTAAATGCTCACGGTTTCATCATCAATTACACGTAGAATACGTGGTTCCTCTCTTTGACAAAGCCAAAACCTATGATGCCCAGACACGTGAACAAACCACAGCAGTCTTTTCAAAGTTCTGAACTAAAACCAAAGGTTTAGACATGAGTATTTATTCAGAAAGTGACCTGGAAGACTATTTTGGGATCAGACATATTTAGAAAATTAGAGAAAGATCAAGTGCCCTCCCCCTGCCCCACCACTGAACCCCTGGCCACCAAGAGTCCTGCAGGAAGTCCCTGTGCCACCAGCAGGGGCAGTGCTGGCCCACGCTGTGAGGGCCAGCGCTTCCAAGCCTGCAGGCCGGCGGAGGCAGGGGGAGGATCCTGTGCCCGGAGGCGGCTGGCTGTCTCAGCTGCTTCGTGGACCCAGCAAGACATCAGTGGACCCAGGGCCTTGACATCCTGACAGTGGCTTCAAGACTAGAAACCTTAGAGCTGCCGTTTCTCAAACATTTGCTCTCTGAAAATTGAGGGCTCCAGAGAGTTTTTGTGTCTTTGTGTATCTGTCAATAGTGACTGTGTTCAAGATTAAAACTGAGACTTTTTAAAGCACAAGAATCCACAGGCACGCGTGCTGTTACATCAGAATGATGACGTCATCCCATGTCACATGGTGTCTGGAAAACGACGCTTGTGAGAGTGGAAAAGACAAATGACAAAAACAGCTTTGACCTGGTGGACCCCTAGAAGCGTCTGAGGGAGCCAGGAGTCTGAGGACCGCTGGCTTGGCAGCATTTGGGCTCTCCCGTACCGCCGAGCTGCCGCCATGTGCTACCAGCTCTTCCTCCAAACCAGGGCCTCTGTGTCTGGAATCTGCCTTCTTCCCTGTTCTGGGCACCATCCTCAGCCTTCAGCACCTTGGGTCCAAGTCCAGGCATTGCCAGTCTGATAGACCTGCCACTTTTCATCATCAAACAAGTCTTCCTAAAGAAGAATGCCACTCACTCTCGCTCAGGAACCCAGGGGTCCTCCCCTCTGCCTGGCCCTCACTGCTCGCCACCAGCCCTGAGTACCCTCCTCCTCGCTCCTGCTCCCCTCTGCCTCTACGGAACCGGGCCCTCCCCTTACCAGTTTTGTTAGGCACAGTGCTAAAGGCACATCCATCAGTATTAGAGACTTTCTGCCAAGATCCAGAACATGTTTTAAATGGAGCAAAGAAATTTAAATGGGAAGAAATTATAGCATGAGTGAGTTGATCCCTTTCAAGATAATCTTATTTAATAACCAAAAACTCACAAAGATGTGCATTTTATCCAGCTACAAAGGCAGCATGGCAGGTTATATATTGTGCTAATTACATGTTTGGGGTTTCATTCCTTCTTTAAACTAGATTTCTATTATTTCAGAAAATCAACCATTGTAGAAAAGGACTATTCATTTATTTCATTGCTGGGTGGCCCATCCACTGTAAAAATAGGTCAAGAACAGTAATCTAAATTGACTGCTGATAAATAATTAAAGCTAATGGAATTCTCTCAAATCTGTGAACTAAAATCTTTGAGAAATTGCCAGGATATACTGTCTGCTGTTGTATAGAAAGATATTTTTTATTTAACACTTCGGTTTAAATGCCATTTAAAATTACCCTTTTCTATCACAAAGACTGGAAGGAATAAGTGTTCATCTGTAAAAGTAACCGAAAGTATGCTCCAGTGACGGCTGCATGAGTCAGCTTCAGATGATGAGATGGGAAGCGAAGCTTTCAGTATCCTGGAACAAAGAGGAACTTCGCTTCTCGCTGAACTGTTTGAAGTTGAGCTCTGCAGTCTGCATCAGACAACATGGCTTGTCTTGTTTTAAGAAACTCCATCCCTGGTCTGTGCTCCTGTGTACATAAGGGGAATCCTAGTTATCTTAAATGACGTCCAGGGAAATAAGTATGAAAAACCGTTTTTCTTTTACAGATAATTACCATTGTCTTTCTGGTGCCTCCAGGACCTTATAAAAATACGTAGATGTTATTTTAGAAGAGATGGCTTATCAATAAGAAATCAGGTTGTTATGTTACAGTCAGTAGAATTAGCCTTAGATACGGTGCACTGTGTCGGTTTTTATTAATCAGGATGTCTCAGCCGCCATCAGGATGTTTTAGAATCTTTAGACATGAGAATAAAGGATCCATAGCTAGATGCTTTGAAGGTGTCTTTAGTATTTTGACTTTAAGTTGTAGAAAAACGGTCATTTTCTCATTTCTCTTTGATTGAATATCTTAGTTGAAAAAAAATCACCAGTTTGCTATTTATTACTTTTTAGAAAAGTTGTGGTTTTGTTAAACTGCAATAACATTGTATTACTATATTTTAACATATTTATAAATGGTGGACTCTTTCTGAAATTAAACTTATTTGCATTTTTCTTTAACAAAATACTCTATATAGAAATTTCTTGATTTAAGAGGAAATTATGCCATTCAAATTGCTCCATCTAGCATCTGTATAATCTAGAATCTGAGTATTTGTATTTTGTATTTTTAAAGATCTTTGACGTCCTTTGTTTCAGGGTAGCCCACCTGGCTGTGTAGAGGTCGTGGATATTAGTGGCCCATCAGAATCCCATTCTTCCTTCTTCTTTAGAGCTTTGTTCCCACGTGACTAAGTGGCTCCGTGCACAGTGCAAATCATGGGACTAGATGGCGTTAGAGGCAGAACAGGGACATAGAACAACTGACAGATGTGTCCTGTCCAGCGCGGGAGAGGGACACGAGACCCGGGAGCAGTCCAAGGAGCGAGGACCCTGGGCAGGAGGGCTTTGCTCACGGTGTCACCCAGGAGTGTCTAGAGCGGCCTTTGGTGCAGAGAGAAGATGGGTGGCAGAGAGGAGGGCGTGTGGAGGGAGACGGTCAGGTTCCCAGATACTTGGTTGGCTGGAGGGCGAGCTGAGCACTCAGCAGACAGCGGCGGTGGCAGAGGGCAGGCGTGGGCCTGGCGGGGGGAAGGTTCCACCGTTGGCCTTCCATGCGGCCCGGGGGTACCAGCGACTGCTGCTTCGATCTCCCACACCAGAGAGCGCACTATAAAGCAAGCCAGTGGGAGTGGAATCAGCTAGAATCTACTCTAATTTCTCTTTTTTAAATGTGTATTATTCACCGACAAACAGTTATTGGTACTACAGTGTTGTTTGCGCGTGCTTTAGGACAGCTTTCCTCCGACTGTCAGCATTCGGAGGGTGCCGGTAGCCTGGTGTTTGATGCTCCCCATTCCGCGATGAGGCCCATTCTAACACCAGGACTGTCCCAGCACGGGACTGTGGCCTTGGCATGGTGAGCCCTATGGCCAGGACACCGCAGAGAGGCAGGAGACCGGACCAGGTGACCCTTAGATTTCCAGGGGGGCTTGATAAAGGTGACCGTTAACTAGCTGGGAGATTGTAAATTAGAGAGACAGTCCCTCGCTCTAATCTCATACTTTCTTTTCCTGTTCTGTCAGCTGAGACTTAGTGTGCCTCAGAGTGAAACGCAGTGACTTAAACACAGGGTAGGGTGAAGCGTACAGTGAACCCCGTGTCCCCTCATCCGTCTGTAACAACACCAACCCATCAGCACTCTTGTTTCGTCCTTATTCTCACCCAGTACCCCTCCCCATTAAATTATTTTGAAGCAAAAATTGTATTTCATCCATAAATATTTTAGTATGTATCTCTAAAAGACAAGAACCCTTTTAAAAAACATAGCCGCAATACCTAAAATATAGGCCACTACAGTTTAAACTAAAAACAGCTTGGGACCTGTTTTCCCCTCAGTTCATTTCGTGGTGTGCCATATTTTGATCATAACGTGTACACTTTTACGCATTTTACCATCTTCACAATCAGAATATTAAAATCAGTGACATCACAGTTGAATAAGCAGCGTTTTTTTCCTTAGTGTAGCATAAAATATTGGTCTATCTTACATTTGACGGGCTCAAATTTAATGAAATATGCTATATTATGTAATGGTTTTCTTTGAACATATACCTAAAACATTTTCAAGTCAGAAATGGCCTCTTGCTCTGAGGCCTGAGTGATGAGGGGAAACCAGGGGTCAGTAAGCCAGTGCGGAGGTCGTCGTTTAGCCTGGCGGGTGTGCCACACGTAGCCTGCTTATGCATCAGCCTTTCCTGGGGCTTCGGTGCAAGCCAGTCTCATGTGTCTGCCTGGCCCCTACCAAGGGTTCAGCCCATCCCCACCCTTCACCCAAGCATGACAAGGGGAGCTGAACCAAGACCAGGGAAGAGGGCAACGCTGAGAGTTCCCCTGGCCTGGGAGGTTCTGAAACAAGCTGAAGGGGTGAAGCCACGGCTGGCAGGGCCACAGCGCTGGGTCCCAACGTTTCCTACTCGTGCACCGGGGCCAGGGAGTGTCAGCAGCCCTGGGAGAGTCTCAGAGTCGAGCCCTGCAGAGGTGACCTAGTCCAGCCCCACCTGCCCCACCCGCCCCCAGTGCTCTCGGGATGAGCGTGTTGTCCCCAAGCAAGACAGGACCCCACTCGTGGGCTGCCACCGTAGAGGACGAGATGCCGCTGAGAGACAGCCAGAGCATTGCAAGTCTTAGGACAGGTGGCTGTTGCACAGAAACACACGTGAGTCCCTGCCGAGCAGACGTGAAGAGGTCACTGTAAGGTTCACTGGAACGTCCCCCAAAGTCTGGGTTCTAAGACGTATTGGAAGTAGAGATCATTTTACGACTTTGAAGATGCGTTTGTAATTTATAGCCTCCTTTTATTTATACCGAGTGCCTGGGCTGTTCTCCTTCATCTGCTTGGCTTCCAAACATAAACAGCCGTGTCCTGGGTGCCACTCTTTCCTGGACGCAGAGGGCCCTTGCTGGCCACCAGCTCTGAATCCGCGGTACGCGGTTCTGGGATGCCCGGCCCTGGCGTCGCATGCAAGTGTGGATTGGGAGAGACGTCGTGGGGTGTTGGGAGTCCCAGACCCCAAAGTGGAACAGAACCTTCCAGAGTCCACCCAGGCACCCAAAATGGGCAGAGAGCCAAAGATTCACACCACATGGGTCCAGGGACTGTGTGTCTGGGGACGGCTCCTACCTCACAGGTGCAACTGAACACTGCATGGTAATTTTGTGGTTTTGTTTCCGTTTTGCTTTTAAATCAGAACAGTTTTCTCCAGCAATCGTCATTACATAGGAAATTCTGCAAAAAGGTTTTGCTGTTCAATTTTCTGATCTAAAAAAGTGAGTTGTGAATCAGTGGTTTGGAGAATAATGAAAATCCTTTTCACGTAGAAGCATGTCTCTATAAACATTGCTTATTATTTGCAGTGTACTCAAGGGAGAGAAGGTTGAAATGCACGGTCCTGGCTTTGCCGGCAGACATCCGATATTAATAATCTCAAGGACATCGCTTTCTACGTGTTAAGATGTTAGCTGCTTTTGCTCCATAAATGGTACAGGACCGAAGCAAGTTTAAAACACTGCTAAAAAATCTGTCCCTGAATTAGGTATGTAACCCTAAATTATGAAGTTGTTTAACTTTGCGTTAGGTCCCAAATTGTCATTCACTTGGTTTTCATTGGCCAGGACCCCACTTTCTTCAGTTTGCCACTGGAGAGAAGGGCGCGCAGACGCACATGGTGATGGGCGTGGCCACGTCTGCAGTTTGTGGATCTGAAGTGAGCGTCCTTGCTCCTGTCTCCTTAGTTTAGTAGTAAGCCAGGTGATGTTTGCAGGTAGCAGAATTGGGTAAGGAATTTCTCAAACTGCCAAAAGTAAATCGGAGTGGGCGATTTTTAGCTGGTGGCTTGAGTACATATGTATCAGTTCCTGTGTGTATGGGTATGAATATTTAGTGCTTTCTTTCTCTTCAGCTGTCTTTGAATATACGTGCGTGTGTGAGTGCAAACACACACAGCCGGCTTTAATATCTGAAAGGTGATTTTAGCAGATCTGGCAGGAGACGTGACTTTACCCAAAGAAAAGACGTGTAAATACAGTGGGCCGGTCGTAGTGGAGATGAGCGGGCTTTGTTGGCGGTCAGCATGCGCTGTGTGGCCCCTCTGCCGTCGTGGAGTACTGCAGTGGATGTGGAGACACTTTGTCATCTCCTGTGCTTCTCAAAGCTGGTGTTTCCGTGAGGCTGGCGCTGCGCCGGGTTGGCAGGGTTCAGGGTGGACCGGGGGCGAGCCTAGTGAGAGGCGCTGTTTTGTGGGCTGAGCGCCAGGGCGCTGGGTCTCGTCCCTGCACCTGAGGCCTCCCTCCCCAAGCTTTCCCTCCTCCACGGTGGTCTCACATGCCTTTGCCCCGCCACCTGTCGCCTTCCGTGACCCCATCCAACTTCGCCATTTCCCCTCTGAGTTTGGACCCATTATAAGGCTTCAGAGTGATCCATGTGTGGCCCCTGCCCCATGTGGCTGTCAGGTGGCCCCTGCATGTCATCCCTGCACCCACAGCCGACCAAGGTGGTCGACGCCTTGACAAACCGTGCCGTGGCACAGGCCTCGGAGATCTGCGTTTGCATCCTAACTTTTCTGGCTTTGTGACCGTGGACAAAGTTCCTCCCCTTTCTGAGCCTCAGGTATCCTCAGCTGGAAAATGTAGGCGTCAGCCCTTGGTGTTGGCAGGGTCCCCAGGAAAGCAAACGAACCTAGTATGTCTGAGTCGCCGGCCGCAGCGCTCAGCGCCTGGTGACACTCGCTGAATGTGACCCTCGTTAACTTCTGCTAATCCCCAGACCCCGCCCACCCCCTTCCCTCTCCTCACACTCCCTGCAGCCTCTTCCCCAGAACTCCATCACCACAGCCTTCCCAGGCCTCTTTCCACCCCTGGCCCTGCTTGAGGTGGGCTCAGCGCTACCTGGAGCTCCTGGCGCCAAGCTAGTGTCCCCAGCCCCACGCCTGCAGCAGCTTTGGGCTGAGTGCCTTTTCCCCCTTGAAACCGCCTCCTCTGGGCCTTCTCTTCTCCAGCTCTCCCCTGCTTCTCTTGATTCCTGTCCTTTCATCTGTCCCTTGAGCGGGTGAGGGGCACCCCTGACCCTCTCTTCCAGGAGAGCCCAGCTTCCTGAAGGCTCTCTTTGCCCTGAGCTGCCCATGTGGTGGCTGCCAGACACACGAGGCTACTAGGAGGCACTCAACGTGTGGCCAGTCCAAAGTGAGACGTGCCAAAGTGTGACATGCACACCAGACTTCAAAGCCTCAATGCCCAAGAAAGGGGGTAAAACATCTCGGTAATTTTTATATTGATTCTGTGGGCAGTGATAATATCTTGGATCTATTGGGTTAAATGAAATTAGAATTAATTTCACTTGTTTCTTTTTGTTTTTCGAATGTGGCTGTAGAGAGTGTTAAGTTATGCGGGTGGTTGGCACTGTATTTTTGTTGGACGGTGCTGGCTTGCGCCGTGGAGCCCAGCCTTGAGGGCACGTGTCTGGGCGGGCGCTCTGACTCGCCCAGTCCTTGACGCACTGTGAGAGATGCTTTGTTGTTCGTGGACTCACTTGTGCACCCATTCTGTGTCTTTGGAGCTCCCCCTGTGTGCCAGGCCCCTTCTAGGCACAGAGGGGACGGAGACAAATGCTCTTCCAAATGCAGCCAGATCGCAGTCCCTCTCTCGGCAGCAATTCCACGTTGATGGCTCAGATCAGTCTTTCTGCTGACCAGTCCGGAGGCCACAGAGGGTGCCTCGTGCACCAGGCCAGGGGCCACACCTGCGCCCTTCCCGCTCTGCAGTGTGGGGAGTGGGCCACTGTGGGTGGGATGGGCCCCTCCAGGAAAAGGATCGTCAGGCCTGGTGTGGAATGTGACCAGCTTCCACAGTCTGACCTTCTCGAGTTTTAAAACCTCTCATGTCTGGGTTTCCTCAGCAAAATATCGCCCAACCTGCATTGGATGCTGAAGATGGGGGCAACTGAAACCCACTCCTTGCTCTCGGGCAGCCCCAGTCTGGAAGGAGGAGGATGGGCTCCCAACTCTGGTCCAGCCGCGTTATAGACTCTGGGTAAGGGGCGAGGGGAAGCATGTCCCAGGGTGCAGGGGCCTGGCTGCGTCCACTTCTGCAGTGTCCAGATCCAGGCATGCTGGAACCTGTGGGGTCCCCTCTCCAGAGCCCAGGGGCCACCAGGTGCTACTTGCTGTCACATATAGCAAGGCAGGCCGAAGCCCACCCCTGTGCCTCCCGACTACCTGCGGGTGGGGCAGGGGCTCAGCCATAGCGCCCTGAAAAGTGAAGGGCCTCCCGGATGCCCAGGCCTGGGAGGGGCCACAGCTCCCACTGACAGTGGAAGACAGGTGTCCCATTGAGGTTATCATCCTTGCATTGTTCACATTGAGATGGGTTTGTGGCGTTTTGAGAGGAAGATTCACCACACGTCTGTGCGAGCTGGGGATGCGTGTCTGCTGTGTCAGCTCCAGCTGGCTTCATGGTAGTTTGTGAGTCCTTCTTTACCCAGTTGATACGAACCCTAGCCCCCCGCTCATTGGCGACAACACTGGGGAATATGGTGACACTTCATGAGCGAGTTGCCTTCATCCAGGGCAGCCTTTTCGGAAAACAAACAGCAAACAGACTCCATCCATCACCCTGTGTTTGCAGTTTGTGATCATCCGCCTGTTGTCCTTGCCCGGGGCGGGGGGCGGGGGGGGGACGGGAGGAAGGGGACCGGGCCACCCCACAGAGTCCCGAGGGCTCTTGCTGCCCTCCTCCTCCCCTCTGCAGAGTCCACCCTGCACACAGGGAGCTGCTCATGTTCAGACTTCCCAGCTCATTACCTCTGGTTGCCAAGGTGCTGACCCAGAAGCCTGGCTTATTCCTCGTGATTAAAACGTGAGCTTTACTGTTGACCCTGCCCGGGAGCAAACAGTAATCTTTCTGCTGTCATTTTTCGCCATTTTCCTCCGCCTCTCCCCAACTTTCCCTTCGGTGTGGGCTAAGTGAGGCGGCATGTTGTTTTCCCATTGCTGCCGTATCAAACCACCATGGACTTGTGCCTTAAAGCAACAGAAATTTATCCTCTGAGAGTGCCAGAGGTCAGAAGTCCAAAATGGGTTTTATGGCTGAAATAAGGTGTTGGCAGAGCTGTGTTCCTTCTAGAAGCTCCAGGGGAGAATCGTTATCTTGCCTTTTCCAGCTTCTCGGGGCTGCCTGCATCCCTTCGCTTGTGGCCCTGCATCATTCTGAGCTCTGCTTCCATCATCACATCCTCTCTGACTCTCACCCTCCTGCCTCCCTCCTCGGAGGACCATTGTGATCACATTGGGCCCGCCGTATAATCCAGGATAATCACCCCAACTCAAGATCCCTAACTTAACCACATCAGCAAAGTCCCTTTCACCACGTAACCTAATAGGTCACAGGTTCCGGGCACCAGGACCTGGATCTCTGGGGGCCATTATGGTCCCTACCACAGAAAGCCTTATTTATTTAAAAAGAGCCTAGTAAAAAGAGTTTGATTATCTTTTGTCATTGAACTTGGTGTAAAAATATAGAAGATTATCCAACAGAGGAACAAAAGTATTAACTTCTCCAAGGAAATAATGGGAATCACCCTTAGGAATGCAACCTATAGGAAAATGTGTAATTAAAAAGGGAGTTATAATGCTCCTTGATCAAATGCTTTTACAGGGTTGCAATACAAATTCATGTGGGCTAGTTGTGTTTGGGACAGAGCTATGGGACGGCTGTGTCCGGTAGGTCACTCTGCACCGACGGAGACGCTCTGCTTCTCTGTTGTCCAGGGGGTCACCACCAGCCTCGTGTGGTTGCTGAGCACTTGAAGTGTGGCTTGTACAACTGAGGAACTGAATTTTAAAATGTAATTAAGTTACATTTAAATATAAATTGTTGCATTTAAATATAAATAACACAGGCTGGAACGAGGGATCCTAAACTGGATTCTGCGCGCAGGTTTTAGGAAGGCTGCAGTGAAATAATTGGCAGAGTTTTGTCTCTGAGGGAAAGGTCAGTAGCTTTCCTCAGAGTCTCAGAAGGCTGCGTGACCCAGAAAGGTTTGGGGCCCTGGTCCAGAGGAAAGCCACAAAGAGCACTGGGTTGCACAAAATACCCAGAGCCATTCTTCTTGACGCGGCGGGAGCAAGACTGCAGCGCTGGCTCCCGGTGGATGAACGAGCTGCTGAGCGAGCAAGCTGGCTTCAGAGCGTAGGATGGCAGCCCTTTGATACAGGTGCTTGGCCAGAGGAACACAGAAGGCTGGCAGTCAGTCAGTTACCAAAAGAGCTGGCCCACGCGTGCCTGTGTGCACGCGCAGCTGACTAGGGCGGCTCACCTGGGGGCACCGAGCAGGCCCCAGGCCAGGGCTGCTTAGAGCATCACAGCATCGCAGAGTGGGGAGTCTGAGAGGTCATGGTCATCCCCCAACCCCACCACTTCTGAGTTCTCTCTTATCCACCCTCGTGTGATGCGGGAACATCCCATGAGAGAATGCTGCCTTCTGTGGCCCCAGATCCATTTAGGGTGACTTTAACTTTGCTAGAAAGCTTTTCCTTAAACGATAACAGCAATGTTGTTACTCAGAATAATAATGGTTAATATTGTTGAGCACTTCCTGTGTGCTACTCCTCACAGTTTCATTCCTTCTCCTACGAGGAAGACATAATTATCCTCAAGCACGTTGGAGACCTGAGCTCAGGAGGTGACATGGCATCCCTGTCCCCACAGTTCGCGAGTGGCTGAGCCAGAATTCGGACTCAGGGCTGTCCGGCTCTGCCCACTGCCTTCGTATCTGAACCTCTCCCCGGGCCCCTGCTGCTCCGGTTCCGACCCAGGAGCTCTGGAGAGGAGCGCAGACTGGTTTGCTCAGTAGCGCTCGCGTATCTCACGGCAGCGCTCATCGGCGGTTTAGAGGTGGAGGAGCAGACAGCCGTCCTGAGAAGTGGCTTCGTGGCCCTCTCCCGGTTCACCCAGGAAAAGCCCGCCCGCTTCCCTGCTCCCGCGAACTGCTGGACGGCCTCAGCATGTGTCCTGCCTCTTCCGTTCTGCCCGGAGCACCGGAGCACCGGGCCTCTTTTCCTGAAATGATGTTTAATCCTCTTCCCACGTTCGTTGGCGCGTGTCCGTCTTTAGCACAAGTCAGGTTCAGCTGGGCGTGCGCAGCTGCCTTGGAACTTTCCGAAAGGTCAGTGCCCAGACTCGCTGACTCTGATCTGCCACGTAGACCCTGCTCGGTGAACACCTTCCGTGCCCCATCTCTCAGGAAAGAAGTCGCCGTACTCGAGTCCTCTCAGAATATCTGAAGCACTTCCTCAGTTACTTCATTGTTTCCCGGGAGCTAGAACTGACCTGTGCTATTGTGGGAGTTTGGGGTGGACCCAGTGTTGGGTTGATATCGTGTATATTCCATGCGTACACTGCAGTGTGGTTGTGCAGTAGCGTCACCTAGCTCCTTTATCATGTCACCTAAGTATCATTTCTTTTTTGTGTTGAGAACAGTGAAAATTTAATCTCCTAGCAACTTTGAATCTTATAATAAGGATTGTTGACTATAATCTCTATGTTGTGCATTAGTCGTTTGCTTCATTTTAAATAAAATAGTCTCAAGATCACATGGACTTACCTCTGGGATGTCCCGTTGTTATGAAATGGGTACCGGTGGCTTGGGGTAAAATTTCCAGTGACTCTATCCGACATGGATTCAAAATAGGTGTATCTCCCATTAACAGTGCTCGAAAGTGACAGCTGAAATGCGGGATGGTGGCCCAAATACATTTCAGATGCAAACAAGTCAGACCCATATTATCATGTGCTGTTTTCTAAGCAAATTGTCTGAGACTAATAATTCAAGAGGAGGTATATGTAGAAATAAAATCTGGGACCGGCTCCATGGCCAAGCGGTTAAGTTCACGTGCCCGGGGTTTGCCAGTTCAGATCCTGGGCACAGACCTACACACTGCTCATCAAGCCGTGCCGTGGCAGTGTCCTACATAGAAGAACTAGAATGACGTATAGTTAGGATATACAACTATGTACTGGGGCTTCAGGGAGAAAAGAAAAACGAAGGTTGGCAACAGATGTTAGCTCAGGGCCAATCTTCCTTGCCCAAAAACAAAAAAAGCCAGAATACCTTTAAAAAAAAAAGATAGTAGTATTGGTAAGTGAGTTCATTTAAACTATGGGGCACCAGTTAGTGTAATGTATGTCCTATGAATGAAGGAATGGGATGGGAGAGGTACCGGGATTGCTTTACATAACAATAACCATCACTGAAGTCAAAGCTGTTTTCAGGAGGCCTTAACGAATGTTTCCTTTCTCTTTCCTTCTGCAATGGCTGTTTCCTGACCCGCGGCTCTCACTCCAGGATTTGCGCAAGCAGGTAGCGCCACTGCTGAAGAGCTTCCAAGGGGAGGTAAGCCTTTATATTTATTTCGTATCCCGAGCCACCCTTCATAATAGTTCATTGCGCCTCCTTTTTATTCTCCTTAAATAAATGCCGCTGACAGAAGGTGCTTACCCAGGTGGAGCCTCCCCAGCTGCATCGGCCCGACGTCACGCAGATTCTGTGCTTCTCAGTGTGATGGTTCCACTGGGTCTTCTTCACTGGAGCCCAGCTGGAAGGCGAGGCCGTGTCCAGAATGTCAGACAGTGTGGTGGATTGAGGCGCGAAGGGGCCGGTGTGGTCGCCCTCCTCATGGTGGACCAGGCCTGTTCAGACCGCAGCCTCTAGGAGTTCACCGACCTCCTCAAGCTCCCCGTCCCCCAGCTGGTCTGGGGCCGCCGCCACCATCAGGCCCCCCGGGTAGAGGGGAGGGAGTGGAGCAGTCTGGTGCTTTCCCGCATGGCTGCTGGGGCAAGAGGAGTTTCACTCGATGAGGCTTAAGACACAGAGCACAGGGAGCTGCCACGCCGAGTAAGTCAGAGCTCTATCTAAGGAAAGGTTTTCTCGTGGGTCCTTCCCGAGGAAGCCTAGGCAGGACGGCAGGCGGCGGCCGCTTGTCTGCGACGTGTGCCCTGGCTGCTGGTGGTGGGAGTGGTGTCACGGAGCGGACAGGCGGCCCAGGCGGGTGACGCTCCAGCTCCTCCTCAGCCCTCTGCGCAGCGACTCGGTGAACTGCAGAAACGTGCAAAGTTTGTTCCTGCTGGGAGTTCTTGGCTCTCGGTCTGAGCTGCTCCCGTTGGAAAGATGAAGTAGTAAGAATGCTCAGAAGAGGGAGCGAGCCTTTGAAAGCTCTGTGAAGAACCCATATTGGTGGCATCTTAGGAATTGTATGTTCTTGCAGCTACGCGATTCACAGCACGGGGAAGGGACGGGGTTCGGGGAAGGGAGGTGGCGAGTTCCGGAGCGACGCGAGGCGGCGGGCCGAGGAGCTGCGGGGGCTGGAGTCTGGGCCCAGGGCTGCAGAGGAAGAGGCCGGGGGGCTGCCGTTTGGCACATTCTTCAGCGCATAGGGACAGCAGAGGACGAGGGAAGGAACGAGGTTGGTCCGGGAGACTGCAGCGGGGGCGAGAGGAGGGGCTGGGACGGTGAGGGACCACTGTGATGGCCGAAGCTGGTAGAACGGGCAGCCGGGCCCTGCCCAGGAGGCCCCCGTGCGTAGCTCCCTAAGGCACAGGGGTTGTCGAGGCTGGGTCTGGGAAGGGCTCGATTGCCCCTTCCTCGGAGTTACACCTCCAGGCCCTCATTCTGAGAGTCAGACTGTCACCTTACCCCACCCCACACTCTGTCTGACCCCTTCTGCCACCTGCTCAGCAGATCTTGTGAGGCCCACTGGCTTTGTATTTCTCTAGCGAAACCACTCAGTGTGCTTTTTTTGTTTGCTTGTTTCTCCTCCTTTTTGAAGAATTTCAGATCTGCTTACAGTAGACAGAGCCATATGCTGAGCACCTGAGCCCCTTTACCAGACTCACCACTTCGTCACATTTTCCCACGTTTGCCCCCTCCACCCCCCACCCCTTTGCTAAACATTGGAAAGTAAGTTGCTGCCTGCCCTAAACACGTGCGTCCATCTCCTGAAATTGAGGGCGTTCCCGACGTTTCCACAGGAACCCTGAGAATCACACCTGGGAAGGTGACACTAACCCATGGTATCTGATATTGAGTCCAAAATCACATTCCCCCAGTGATCCCCAAAACGTGTGTTGTAGCCGCCCCACCCCATCAGGGTCCCATCAGGGTCATGCATTGCATTTAGGGGGAGATATGTATATATATATATTTTTTTCTCTTAATAAAGAACACTCCCTCCATCCCCTCTCACTTTTGTTATTGTTTTTTATTATGTTGAGTTTTGTGGATTTTATTAAGAATCTAAGCCAGTTATCTTATAGATTATCCCACATTCTGGATGGGATACTGGCTTTAGTTCTGGATATATTAAATTTGAAATGCCTGAGAGACATCTAGACTCCCCATTTGCCCAGTTTTTTAAAGGCTATTTGAAAAGTAAATATTTTTATAGCACCATTAATTAATGTTTGCCAAGTCTCTGCTAATTGCTATATTTACATTAAATAACTTGTGCTTTCTAGTAAGCTGATTAAGTAAAAGAGACGAAACCCTCCTTGTTTGTGACTTTGCACTTTCCTGGCGGAGGGTGACCGAAGCCAGGTGCCTCACAGGCAGGGGCAGTTTCCGGTAAGGAGGCCGGAACGCAGCAGGTCTCAGTGCGTAGATGGGGCAGGACCCAGTCAGCCGACTTTTCTGGAAAGCCTCCTTCTGTATCAGAGGCTTCTTCTTGGATCTTCAATAGTGTCTGCAGAGTGTGATTTTATTTTTGGGGTCTGTTATTTGAGCTCGTCCCAAGGTGCTTGAGTTTCTCTTAGAAACATGTACGGTGTTAGTGAAAACATGTTCCTTGCCCCAGAATTTGTATAGATGACTTCCCTATTTGAGCTCCCCAAAAGGAAAAACAAAACAAAATAAAATGAAGTTTTCAGACAGTAAGAAATTCGCAGAGTTTCTGCAGGAGCGTGTCTTTGTGGTGTGGTACATATAATGCCATGGGATGCGTTGACCTGCCCAGGGTACCGCTTACCCCCCGCAGTGTTTTCTTGTGGTTCAGTGTCACTCCAGACATCTTCCTTCCTGTAGTTTGTGAGACCCGCACGATTCGGTGACAGCTTACCTTTCTAGACTCCTCTGACTACTTACCCCATCGCTGGACACACAGCCATTCTGGATTTGTCAGGCCCTTGTGTGTTGGGCGTCCTCGCCGGCCTGCAAGCCTTCACACTGGCTGACCTCCTTCCTGAACTGCTCCTTCTTCCTTCCGCTTTACCTGGCTCACTGCAGCCTGGGTGTCACTTCCTCAAGGAAGGTCTTCCCCGAGCCCCAAGGGATAGGCCAGGTCCCCTCTACTATGTGCTTCCGTTGCACCCTGTGCTACTGGTGACAGCATTTGTCATTGTGCCTGAGAGCCACCTGTCACTTTGTCTCTGTTCCCCATTAGTCTGTAAGTGTGTGAAGGCAGCCGCTGTGTCTTGTCTGTTGGCCATCATATTCCCAGCACCCGACAACACAGCAACTGGAGCTAAAAAGTATTTGGGCTCTCAGGAATGGTTACTGAATAAATGGTTGAACAGTGGGGTTCCTCTGGAGGCAGCTTTTAAAATATTTTTGCCTCTGTCCTTTCTTGGGTTGTTAATAAGGTGAAAGGGACCCCGGAAGAGAGGTTCAGGAAATACCTTTAGAAGAAACTAGTAAATAACTGTTAGTTGCTATACCTAAGCTGGTGTGTTCCACCAGCCCGGACGGCTGGTTGGGACGGGGAGGAGGAATAACCGAAATGGTCAATCCAATGTAAGGCTTATTTTAGTCCAGTAATTAAGACAATCCCTTCAGGGAAGTAACAGTCGTCCTCTCTAGGAAAATGCTAAGTCTTTCAAATGTCTCCCCCCTCTCATTGCTTCTCTCCCTGAGAAGGGTCCTGGTCTAGAAGGTCGAGGGGCTAGAGAATTGGCTTAGGCTCTACCCTTCTTGGCTATAGGGGAGCTGGTGCTTAAACCAAGTGTCCTTAAGGAGAAAAATCCTCTTAAGAAGTAACTTAGGTGCTTCTATTAGAGGGAAAATAAAAGACTGAAAATCCATGAGCTAAGCATCCAGCTTGAAAAGTTCTAAAAGTACAGTAGAATAAGTTCGAAGAAAATAGAGAGAGGGAAATAATACATATAATTAATAATAATGATGAAAAATATAAGAATGAAAAAGAAAACAAAGACCCAAGAGAGAAATAGCCCAAAAGTTGGTTCTTTGAAAAGACTACTACAATAGACAAACAACCTTCCTAATCAAGAAAAAAAAAGGTTAGGAATGGAAATGGGGATAACTTTGTAGCTGCAGTGAAGATTAAAAAGATAATAAGGGAATATTGTAATCATTTTTATGCCAATAAATTTTAAAGCCTAGACAAAACAGACGCATTTCTAGATTTCTATAATGAACCTAAGCTGAGTAGAGAAGAGTGGAAACCATGACTAGCCCTCTAACTATTGCAGAACTATTCCCACACGTTCTGAACAGTTTTGTGAGAGTCTTATCCATCATTCATGAAACAGTTCTAATCTTTTGCAGACTCCTTCAAAAAATAGAAAAAGAGAGAACGCTTCCTAACTCATTTATGAGGCAAGTATGACCTCAATACCAAAACCAGACTAGAACAGTACAAGAAAGGAAAGTTAAAATTGTCTTATTTATGAATACATATGCAGAAGTCCTTTAAAAAGTATTAGCAAATTGAATCCATCACGATTCGTGTATCCCAAGAATGCTATTTGCTTTAACATTAGAAAACTTATTAATGCAAATTAATATGATTAACAGATTAAAGAGGGAAAAACTATCTCAACAGTTATAGGAAAAGAATTTGATAAAATTCAGCATTCATTCATGATAAAAACTACCAGCGAATTAGGAATAGAGGGGAACTTCTTTAATCTGGGAAAAGGTATTTATCCAAAACCTACATCGATCGTCATACTCGATGACGTTGAAAACATTCTCTTTAAAATCAGGAAGGAGAGGAGGAGGCCTGCTGTCGCTGCTTTTCTTTAACATTGTACTGGAAGTCTTAGCCAGCAGCGAAGAGGGGAAAGAGAAATAAAGTATAAGTCTTATAACAGAAGAAATGAAACTGTCATTTTTCAAGTGAGCCTCAATTATGTAACAAGGTTGCTAGATACAGAATCAATATATGAAAGTAATTACATAGCTCTACGCCAGCAGCACAGTGGAAAAGGTTACCACTGAGATAGCAGCGAACAATAACGGGTACCTAGAAGTAAATATAACAATGGGTAGGAACTCTTTCTGGAGAAAAGTATAACATTTATATTGAAGGATATTAAGGAAGGTTTAAATGGAAAGAGAGAAAGTATTCAAGGATAGAAATTCCCATGATTAATAAAGATGCCAATTTCCCTCAAATTGATTATAGAGTGAATAATTATAGTTCCAGTGAAAATTGCAACAGGATTTTTTATGAATCTCGAAAAGCTGATTCCAGAATTTATATGCAAGAGCTAGTGCAGATAAAGGTGAACATAAGAGTAAATAAGAACAAGATGAAGGATTTGCCCCACCAGATTATCAAAGCTACGGTAATTGGCACAGGGATGGATCCAAACACCAATGGAACAGAATAAAGAAATGAGGACCTGGCCTGTGCATGTATAGAAGCCAAATGTACTGCACGGATAGCGCTGCAGGTCAGTGGGGAAAGGGTGGACTTTTCAGTAAATGGTCCTCTGACAATTGGTTGTCCTTATGGAATTAAATGAAATTGGATCCCTACCTCACACCATATGTGAACTTAAAGAACAGGTGAAGACTTATGGCAAAACTTTAAACCCTTTAGAAGAAAATATAGATTGTGATGAGTTTGGGTTGGGTAGGATCTCTTAAACAGGAAACCGTAAAGGAAGAAATTGTTATGTTCAACTACCTTAAAATTTAAAAGTAAAACCTTGTGTGGGTTTTTTTTTCATGGAAGGACATCCTAGAGAAAGTGAAGAGATCAGCCCAGGGCACTGCTAGCTCAGTTCTCCCTTTCTTGTGAACCAGAAAAAGGCTCCACCTTAATTCTCAAGACATTTTACATTCTCTCTTGGCAACTTGTCGTAAAGATTCAAACCTGTCTGAATCTTTCTCATAAATAACAAACATCAAATGCCTCTGAGGTGAATGGTGCCCCTAGGGCCGCACTGTGAACAGATCATAGGTGTGGTATCCCTGGCCGCAAGTCACAAACCAGGAGGAAATAGTTGCCACATACGTAATTGACAAAGGATTAGTTTTCAGAAAATATAAACAGCTTTTACCTGCTAATAAGAAAAAGACAAATATCCTCGTAGGAAAATGGGCAAGAGCCATGAATGGCATTCTCAGAAGAGAAAGTCAGAATGGTCAATAAATGTATGAAAAGATGCTCAACCTTATAATCAGGGAAACGCGAATTTAAATAATTTAAATGCAACTTATTCATATCTACCAAGTTGGCCAAAATTCAGAAATCAAGATAGGAGTGTAAATTGGTGTAACCTATTCACAAACCAGTCTGGCCTCAGACACTAAAGCTGAGGAAGCGCACACCTTGGCACAGCACTTCCACTCCTGTGTGCCATAAATAAACTCACCCGTGGGCCACGGGAAACAAGTTCAGGAGTGTGCGAAAAGAGTGAACAGGTGGAAACAGCCCAGCTGGCATCAGCAGGAGAAGGAGTAAGTGAAGAGTGGCGTATCCATACGAGGGAGTATGACACAGCGGGGGAGAAGGAACAGAATTCAGAGATGAGCAACACCAAGCTGATGTCGCTCAGGGGTACGGATGTCATAAAACCATAAAGCAAAGGGTAAGGAGGAAATTCAGAGGAGAGGTTGTCATAGCCAGGTGCAGAGGAGCTTTCAGAGGTCGTGGGAAGGTTCTTACCCATGGGTTCATTTTGTTGTTTATACTTTATGTATTCTTTTGTAAGTGTGAACTGTTTCTTTCGAAAAGAAGTAATCATGCTTACAAGGCTGTCGCTACATAATCCTATTTTTGCGTGTCAGAAGCTGAAGATTATCTTTTTCCTTCTCTTTGCATTTCATCTATGATAAATTTTAATCTCCAGATGAATGGAGGCCTCCGCTGAGGCTGTGCACTCGAGAAGGCTGAGGGGGATTCGCATCTGTAATCATGTTCAACATGGTATTTGTGGGACCCTTAACTAGTCCGAGCGGGTGCCAGGTGCTTCTCAAGCATGTGCTGCCCCGTCTTCACAACACCGGCAGGGTGCTGCTGCCTTGACCTTCCTGTCACAGGGCCCCCAGAGCTGTATCCGTCTTCCCCACTGGCTTTCACTGGGGGAGGAGGTGCCCCATCCTCACACACCAGTCCCTCCATGTGGGCTTGGGGACCCGCCTCCTCTGGCTTTCTCAGGAGCCACAGTTGGCAGTCATCCCGTCTCCTGGATCTTCAGTCTCTGCCACTTCCAGGATTGTTCCCGTCAGCATTCCTCCAAGCGCTAGAAGGTTCCATCCTGAGACAGCACATGCGCCTCATCTGTCCCCTAGCCCTCTTGGCCAAGCTTCTCCGAAGTGCCGTCTCCATCCTGTGTGTGTACCGTTGTTCTCCAACCCCCCAGCCTGGCGCCTGCCCCACTGTCCTTTGACAGTCTCCGTCCTCAGCTCTCTCACCTCATCAACGTTCAGCCAACTGGACAACTCCTCTCTGGGTGTATTCTCTTCTGTCGACGTCCCGTGATGTGGAGCCCTCTGGTTTTTCCCTGTTGGTCTCCTTGGGCAGCTCCTTCTTTTCATTCAGCCGTCTGAATGATGGCGTTCTTTGCCGTGTAATCTCTCAGTTTCTATATGCCGAATCCTCTGATTTCTCTCTCTCGGGTTCCAGGCTCATAGGAGACAGCCTGTTTGCTGTTGCCTCTCAGGTGTGAAACAGGAAAGGACTCTTAAGGCACAGCCACCTCCCCTTCTCCAGCTTCCACGCCTGCTGAGCTTTCCTCTCCATGCTTTCCCCTCTCAGGAACAGCTCCCCAGGCCCCCAGCCGTCTCAGCTGGAAGTTAGGATCTGGGACAGCCTCTTCTCTCCCGTGGGCTCCCATTCCTCCATCCGACCTCCACAGCTTACTCAGATCTGCCCGATTCTCTCCATCCCTGCCACCCGCACCCTGTCCACAGCCATTGTGTGTCGCTGAGACTGTCTCAGTGGTTCCCTCGCTGGTCTCTGTTCCAGCTTGTCTCCACTCCACCCCTGCCTTTCCTCCGAGCATCAGCCTGGGTCGGGTCACTTCTGGCTTACAGCCCTTCCGTGGCTCCTCAGTGCCCTGGAAGCAAACACAAGCTCTGACCTTGGCCTTCAGGGTGCCCTGGCCGGGCCACAGCTCACCTCGCAGCCCCACGCTGTCCCCCCCAGCCCTCTGTCTGGCTCTCTCCAACTCATCCAGCAGGGCTCAACTCAGATGTCATGCCCTCGAACAGGTCTCCAACCGTCAGCCCAGACCAAGGCCGTCTGCTCTCCCTCTTGCAGCACCTCCTCCTCTTGTTCAGAGCACTCCTCTCATTGTGTTTGTGACTTTGCTGGGGCCACCGCCCTCTCTAGGTTTTCTGTGTCAGCATCGGCCTCCTCTCTGTACCAGTAGCTGGCCCTGGTGAGCATACAGTAGGTGTCCATGGGTGAGTGGGGGAGGCAGCATCCTCATTTACAGATGAGGACACTAAGGCCAGAGAGAGTAAGTCAGCTACCCAGAGTCACCCAGGCGATGATGGCAGGACTGGGGCTGTCGGCACCCAGCCACATTCTCCAAGGCTGTGGCACTCTGACACTGCTTGGGGAGTGGGGAGGCGACGCCTTCTGCCCCTCCATCATCAGTCAACCCCCCCAGTCACTGGTAAGGACAAGTGACGTTCATCTGTATAAAATGCTTTGCACACGCACCTTAGGCATCCCACCCCTTTTGAGCAGTCCCTCCTGTATGGACTCTGGCACCCCGGGCCTTGTCCCACATGTATGTAAGTATCCGTGACTGTGCAGACCCTCCCTGACCGCGCCCCTTGCAGGGCTGGGGCCCAAGTTAACTGCAGACCGTGGCTTCATCCCTGTGTCAGTAGCCAACACGGCCCCCCTGAGGGACCAGATAATCATCTGAAACTTCCCGTTGTACTGACCGGAGGTCCCTGTACGCATAACACACCAGCAGTCTTCAGAGCCGCGGTCAGGCTGTGGGAAACCCCACACAGCCTCTGATGCTGGGTTTTACTCTCTGATATCTGTTCATTTCTTCATTCAGTAAAACCCTCTTGAGAGCCGACTGTGTACAGCTCTGGGCCATTCGGAGCTAAGGCTGTAGCTGTGGATACAGTCAACAAGGCCCCTGCTACCGTGAAGCCTGTGTGCTAGTGGAGGGAAATATACAGGAAATGCCAAAAGTGATGTCAGATGGGGACAGGTGCTGTGAGGGAGGTGAGGGGGGAAGTGGAGTCGAACCAAGGAGCAGGTGGCTCCTTCAGAGACAGGCGTCACGGAGACCTCTCCCAGGAGGGGACGTTGAGGTGAGGTTAGACCGAAGTGATGAGAAGAGCAGCCATGCCCAGAGCCGGGGAACGAGTGTCAGGTGGAGCGGGGCGGGTGCCGAGGCTGCGAGGAGGGACAGTGCTGGGAAGACCGGGAGGTGGAAAGAAGGCCGAGAGGGCTGGGGGACAGGGGGCTCGTGGGCCGTGCTGGTAAGCTTCTTTGAGAGACTCTAGACCAAAGCAGAGGTCTGAGTGTGGCGGAAGGAAAGGCCCCATGCACACTTGCAGGGCCATCTGACAGATTATAATCAAATGATAGAGGAAATGGATTAAGTTGGGTAAGAACTCCACGAATCAGTTAAAAGTGACGAGGAGTTTTGAGGGTGTCCTGTGGCCCACATCTGTTGCACTGTAATGTATTTAAGTGTTCAGATCTAAAGGCCACGTCTAAATAAAGCCGGGGTGTCTGTGTGCTCTCCTCCAGAGGACATTGCACAGGGAGCTCGAGGCCTGGGAGCCAGCCCAGGCGCTGCCGCTCACTCTCCCGTGACCTCGGGCCGCTCCCAGGCCTCTTTTGGCCTGACTTGCCTCCTCTGTAAAATGAATGCATGAGCACGATAGTCGGCAGGGAGCCCCAGAGCCCTGAAGTCTGGTGTGCCTCAGCACACTAGTGCTTGGGCTAACTGTCATCGGCAGAACAGAAGGGGACGTTTTCTGGCAATTAGAGCTGTTCAAGAAGGAGGAGCCACCATCTAAGGCAGTGAGTTTCCCCTCTCAACGAAAATAATCCATAACCAATCTATAAATGAAAATTTGGGAGAGTTTATTCTGAGCTAAAATCTGAGGACCATGGCCCGGGGCCTTTCTTCCTGAAGGAAGAAAGGGCACTGAAGAAGTGGGGTGCACAGAGTGGTTATATACCCCCAAACAGGATGTTTCACATAAGATTGAAATGTCCCTTTTACAATAGTCGCGAGACTGCTCTGTCAGCACGGCAATTGGTGGAAACTGCAGGTAGGTCTGCTGTCTCGGTGAATACAGCAGGGTGGCAGGTCTGTTGTCTCGAGCTAGGTGGTCACAGGTGGGCTGGGTGGTCAAAGGTGAGCACGGCAATCAGTTCCTAGCCTAAGGAAAGATGCTTATCCTTAAGGAAATGCCAGTGTGGGGGGAAGTTGCACCTTTATCTTAAGGCCATTTGTTTCTTGCCACAGTAAATGTTTAAAGCAGATATGCAATGCGTGCTTGATGACCATGTCAGGCCCTTTTGGAAAAACAAAGTCAGGCCGAATTAGGTTTACACCAAATGTCTTCCTCATATGCTCCGATATATCCTATTGCTTGCCATTTCTATTTGTCACCCTGTTCTGGGAGTGTTCAAGCAAGGGCTGAGGACCACCTGTCAGGGACATGGTCAGCTCATACCCATTCTGCTTCAGGGCCCAAGCCATGTGCCAGAGCCTCCAGGTCGTCCCCAGACACCCCCGCCAGAAACCTGCATCCCCTGCACGTCGCTGGAGGGCTTCGTCTGCATCTCCCTTTGGATCTTGACCTGAAGACATTCTGCCTTTATATTTTGGTTCTTGGAACACAGGATAACTTGCCCTATACTAAGCTTGTAGGCTTCTGAAACCTAGAGAGTAGGAACGGTGTGTGTGCGCACATGCACACACACATGCATAATATTCGTGTCTCCATCGTGCCTGCACTTAGCAAGCGCTGCATGAAGTGTCGTGGGCGGGGTGGTATTAGAGAAGACTGGACCAGATGGATGGCTCCTAAAGCTGGTCCTCAGATGGACCAACTGGCTGCATGAGAATCACCCACATGTTTCCAGAAATTCCGCTCCCTGGGCTCCTCCCCCCGAGGCTCTGATACAGCAGGCGGGGTGGCACCCAGGAGTCTATCATTTACAAAGTCCGCACTGACTCTCAGCCGTAGCTGGCTGTAGGAACCACTGGGCTAGGTTCCCTCCAAGGGCACTTCCTCTAGGCCAAGTTCTGTGCCTGCGCCCACACAAGCACCTTAGGTTGCCGTGTAAGGAGCTCCATGATTTAGCTTTCAACTGTTTCCAGGCTTCACGTCCTTGGCTTGTGCTCTGGCCAAACTGGTCTATTTACTGTCCCCTGAACATGCCCGGTGGTTTCCTGTCTCTGACCTTTTCCTAAAGTCACGCCTCTGTTATTACAACCTTCTGCTCTTCCTCACCTACAAAAAGCATTTCCATCCTTTAAGACCCAACTAGAAGTCTGCCTCCTTCGTTCCTGTTCCTGTGCATCCCAGCCTGTTTCTCACTTTTTCCTTTCGAGGGCCTGCGTCTTCTCCTAGACTTTGCGTCAATCAGCTGCATTGCCTTCCCGAGCTGGGTTAGTCGGGTGTTCTTAGCTGAATTTCTCTCTCCCTCTCATCTCCTGCCCTGTTCAGTGCTCACTGAGTGCTGTGGGTGAGGCTCCACACGAGGAAAAGAAGGCTGCTTCCCCTCCCAGGGCGTCAGAGCCATCTGCGATTTGGGGCCCAGTGTCCCTGACAGGTGAGCACGGAGTGGACCAGGCCCCCTGAGGACACTCTGCAGCTCCGGCTGGAGCACGGGCTGGCATCCAGGGACCCCAGCATAGTGGCTGTCTGACCCAGTTCCCGGGGGCACTTCCTTCTCACCCAGCAAGACCATCTTCAGACTCTTGGGCCTTTGCACCCATGGGGTAGTTGTGACGGTGGTGGCCGTTGTCGTGGTCGTGGCGGTGACAGTGACGGGGTGTGTTAATTTCCTTACAGTGAACTCCGAAGGCCCGGTGAATACAGTGTCTTCCATGACGGCTCAATTAGGGGAGCAGTAGGACTGTGGTTCAGCTTTCAGGCCAGCTTCCTAATTGAAAACACATTTTCTCCTGCAAAGCTGCAGCTGGTTTGCTTCTGCTCATGCAGAAAAGGATATAACCTTGCATAACATAGGAAATGAACGGTTGAGAGAGAAGCCAAATTCAATTTCAGTCAGATATGTTGAGGCTAAGCCCATGATCTATGGAAGCAGGGGAGCGAGCCGTGTGCATGTGGAAAGGGACCCACTCAGCAGTCTATTAATCACGGCCGCCCGCCCGGCGCTGCCGCCACCGCCACCGCCATGTGCCACCGCGCCCGCGCCGCACCTCCGCCGGGGGCTGGACAGCAGCCAAGCTCTCCAGAAGTTAACCTCTTAAAGACCCGGAGCTGCTTTCTGTTGAATAAATGTAATTTTGTGGTCAGAAATAAATGCTTGTGATGTAGCAGGAGCTTGGAAAACAACAGCGAGCCAAAGCGATTACAAATTGCTCCGTGTTGTGGAAGTCAACAGCATGCTTCAAAATTCTGAACGTACGGCAAATTGATTTCGGCCCAGAGCTCTGCAGCTATTCAATAAAAGTCCTATTAAGCCATTGTATGTAATGAACAATCCAGAGCAAATCTAATATTTTCGGTAGATAATTATTTTTAACATCCTCTTGGTAACCAGCGGTAGAGTCCTTGGATGTTTACAGGCGGCCTCGCGTGTGCTGGCCGCTCCTCCGCTTTCACATGCCTCTGCCGGAGGACCCACCTCAGGCACCCCTGAACCCAGGCTCCCTGAGGGTTCAGCAGCACACCCTGCTCCCGAGGAAGGGCACCGGGGTTCTGGTCTCTCAGTGCCTGGCACACAGTGGGTACCTGGGGAATGTTTGTTGAGTTGGATGGGGCAGAGGGAGCTCAGAGAGCTCTAGAATAAATTAGCACCATGTTGGCAGAGTTGACTCAGAACGTGAGGCTCTAGACACCAGAGGGTTACAGGTAAGAAATTCAAGGTCCTGTGTGATGAAGGCACTCGTGCCAATGCCCAGAGGGAGCCCCACAACTTGCCCATTGCCTTCTGCTCCTTGACAGCTCGGGAAACAGGTTCTGTGTCAGAGCACCCACCCCAATGGAGCCACCAGGTGACCTTGTTGCCAGCTGAGTAGGGGTCACCTTGGCAGGGGCCCCCATGCCATCCTCAGCTGCTCCACTCTGTTCATGGCTGGGCTATGGCCCTGGTCACACTGAATTATGTCACACTCTTTATGTCGGTGTCCCCTTCCAGACCATAGGCTTCTGGAGAACAGGGTCTACTCATTCATTGTTTCATGCAGTGAGTATTTACTGAACATCTGCTGTGTGCTGGACTAGACCTGAGCTAGACTCTGGTATGTGGCGGTGAGCCAGTAACACTCCACTGCTTTCTTGGAGCTTAACAGTTGAGCAGGATCTGTACCCTGACACAGCACAGTGCTTGGCACCTAGTTAGTAGGCCCTCAGTAAATGATGGATGGAGGGAGGAATGGATGGATGGATGGATGGATGGAGGGATGGATGGATGGAGGGATGGATGGATGGATGGATGGATGGATGGAGAATTAACACTCCATAAAAATGCTTGATGCATACGCTTTCTTCTGTCTTCTTACACTCCCAGCCCCATTCGGGGAATCATGTGATGTCAGGAGGCAGTTGTGATATGAAGATAAGCACACTGGACCTAAGAGTTATAAGGCCTAGGTTTGAGGCCTGACTTGCCACTGGCCTTCACTTTCACCGAGTCCGCTGACCTCCCAGTGCCTCTGTTTCTTCATGTGATAAATTGGAGGGGTTGGTGGCAATAGATTTGACTGAGGATTAGAAGTAGCATTTGTCTGTAAGAATAGACTGGTTCTAATAGGTTTTTTTTCCTGGACTAAAATTATCCAACTTGTAATATTCAGTCATATAGTATTTATTTGAATACTGTGGAATTTAAATTATTAGGGTATTTTCTGCAGATCTCTCTTCCCTTGGAAAAACTCAGTCTGGATGTTAATTAGGTTTTAGTAACCTTCCATCAATTTAATGCAGCAATTCCTTCAATGAAACCGACACCAAGGCCCAGATGGTCAAAAGGAGGACCATGACCGTGTGTGTGTCTCTGGGGTGGGAGCACGAGGACTGTTTGATAATAGCCGAGAGCCCAGAGAAGTTTTCGTGCTTGAATATGGAGTGTTCCACCTTTCCCAAGTCTATTCCAGTCTGTGCCACTGCTCTCTTTGCTAATAATTATTTGCACCACATTTTACGTCTACAAGTCATCATTTCCGTGATCTCCCACAGCCTTCCCCACTGTCCTGTGCCGGGGACATTATTGGCAACCAGCGTGACCAGGCGGGAGGGTAGTAGTGAGTCTGAGGAGCAGCGTGGGTGCCTGGAGGTGAGGTCGCTGGCCCCGGCTCCAGGCTTGGCTCCCTCCAGCCCCGTTGTGCTCAGCCAACAGCCACGCTGTTGTATCTACATACTCACCACCTCCAGCAAGTGTCCCAGACTGAAGGAGCCCACCCCCAGGGACTTTCAGTCACATGCCTGTTAGCCACCTGCACAGACACACCTCACAACAGCACTCGAGATGGGAGAGGGACTGAGCAGGTCACGGGTTCGAACCCAGATGTTTGGGCTCGGTTGAATACTCATTCCACTCACCTCCGTGGAGGGGGGGGCGTGACCACAAGGACCCAGAGTGCAGGACTCGGGGTGAGAGTCGAGTGGGGCCCCCTTGGAGCAGAACAGTAGCGATTAGATCCTACCATGTGTGTTTAAAAAGAAAAAAAGAAGAAGAAGACAATGTGTGTGTTCAGATGCTTGTAAATGTGTATTTTTGGAAAGACGCACAAGAGAGTCTTTGCCTCTTAGGCCGGGCAGCTGGGTGACAGGTGGACACGGAAGGGAAGAAAAGCCACCTTTCACTGTATACTTCTATGTTTTGGGGGGGTTTTGTTCTCTTTTCTTTTTACAGTTAAATGGTTTTCAGTATATTCACAAAGTTGGGTAACTGTCCCCACTCTGTGGTTCCAGAACACTTCCATCATCTTGAAAAGAAACCCCGTACCCATTGGAGCTACTGACCGCTCACCCGCCTCCAGCCCCGGCAGCCGTTCTACTTTCTGTCTATAGAGTTGACCATTCTTAGCGTTTCAGATAAATGGAATCACACAATATGTGGCCCTTTGTGACTGGCTGCTTTCACTTAGCGTAATATTTTCAAGATTCATCTGTGTTCTAGCTTGTGTCAGTGCTTCCTTCCTTTTTATGGCTGAATAATATTCCATGAATGAATATGAACATGCCACACTTTATATATCCATGATCAGTTGATAGGCATTTGGGTTTTTCCCACCTTTTGGCTATTATGAATAATGCTGCTATGAATATACAGTTTTTGCATAGATGTGCATCTTCATTTGTCTTGGGTATGTACCTAGGAGTGGACTTGCTGAGTAATATGGTAACTCTGTATTTAACATTTTGAGGAATTGCCAAACTATTTTCCAAAGTGCATCATTTTACATTCCCACCAGCGATGTATGAGGGTTCCAGTTTCTCGCCATCCTCTCTTAACACTTAACATTACCTGTCTTTGTGATTATGGACATCCTAAGGAGTGTGAAATGGTATCCCGTTGTGGTTTTGATTTGCATTTCCCTGATGACTATTGATATTGAGTGTCTTTTCATGGGCTTATTGGCCATTTGTATATCTTCTTTGGAAAAATGTGTATTCAGATCCTATGTCTGTTTTTTAATTCAGTTATTTGTCTTTTTATTGTTGAGTAGTAAGAGGTCTTTATGTATTCTGGATGCTAATCCCTTATCAGATACATAATTTACAAAAGTGTTCTTCCGTTCTGTGGGTCTTCTTTGTTTCCTTCATAGTGTCCTTCGAAGCACGAAAGTTTCAAATTTGATGAAGTTCAATTTGTCTTTTCTTATTTTGTTGTTTGTGCTTTTGGTGTCATAGCGAAGGTGGCAAAGATTTACACCTGTGTTTCCTTTCAAGAGTTTTGCAGTTTTAGCTCTTACATTGGGGCCTTTAGTTCATTTTGAGGTAATTTCTGTAGACACTGTGAGGTAGGGGCCCACTGTGTCCTTTTGCACGTGGATAACCGATTGTCCCAGTGTTGTCTGTTGAAAGACTGTCTTTCCCCAGTGAATTGCCTTTTCACCCTTGTTGAAAATCAGTTAACCATACGTGAGGGCTTATTTCTGGACTCTCGTTCTATTCCATTGATCTGGGGTCTATCTTTGTGGCAGTGCCACCCAGTCTTGGTTAATGTAGCTTTGTAGTAACTTTTGAAATTGGTGAGTTCTCCAACTTTTTCAAGATTGTTTTGGCTATTTTGGGCCCCTTGCCTTTCCATGTGAATCTTAGGATCAACTTGTCGATTTCTGCAGTGAAGCCAGCTGGGATTTTGATGGGCACTGCGTTGACTCTGTACACCAATTTGGGACTTTTGCCATCTCAACAATATGAGGTCTTCCAATCCATGAACGTTTCTTAATTTCACCTTCAGATTGTTTTTGGCTAGTGTATAGAAAGACAGTTGACTTTTGTGTATTGATCTTGTATTGTGCAACACTGTTTATGTTTTTATACCTTTAAAATTTTTTCGCTATCTATACATATATTATCTGTTCACAAGAATAGTGTTTCGAAAACCTCAGGTAGGCATTCATCCTTTGGGAAGCCTCCCCAGGCCCTGTTGTGATTTACCTGTTGGGGGGTATGGAGACGTCACCACCCATCCTGAGCCCTCTGGGAGAAGCAGGAGGCTCCGGCTCCAGAGGATAGGATGGCACACCACCTGGCACATTGCAGCCACTCCTTAAGTGATTTTATTGTCCAGGTGAAGGAACGAACGAACCAGTAGGTGAGACAGGCAGCCGGCATGTTCCCCCTCTGATGTCTGTGGAGGTTTTCTCGCTGCTAGGCTCTGATCTGCCTTCCTGCAGCTTCTACCTGTTGGTTCTGGGTCTGTGCTCTGCGGGGAGAGAAGGTGGCTGATCCTGCTTCCCCATCACAGCCCTTCGGATGGATGTTGACAGCTGGAATGTCCGATGGACATGACAGGGCTTTGTCAACCATAAAGGAAGACAGAAATGCGCGTTGCTGTTTTATCGTCTTTGCTGTTCTCATACTGTCCTCTGCCACAAAGCTCTTCTCTGTGGCCTCACATCCCTCTCGTCCTTCATGGCACCGTCTTCTGGACTTCCCCAGTTTTCTTCTCTTAGAAACTTGGGGGAGAGTTAAGGAAGACTTGCATCAATTTATGTAAGATGCGATTTTGTGTCACTACCCAGGTCTACACTGCGTCACCTTCATAACTGAAGCTGCCCTAGGGGATTTGCCCACGCTGCTTGGAGCAGCGTAGGGAATTCCAGTAAATCCTGTTCTGTTTTCTGCAATGGGGGAAGCATCATGGACGTGATGCTTCCTCACTGAACTCCGTCTGCGTGTTGGAAGTCATGATGGAACATGACCTTAAAAACAAAGCCAGCGGTGGCAGCTGGGCTCACACACACGTTTCCACTCTCTTCTCTCCACATCACTCCAGTGGTGGCCAGTGTTCCTGGAGGGGCTCCCTCCGCCTGGGACCCTCTCTTGTCCCCCCGTAGAACTCTTGCAGCAATGGCGGGCCTGGGGCTTGGCCCAGCCTGAACGACGTGCACTTAGAGGAGAATTGCCGGGCTCAGTGCTCTGTGGCCTTCCTTCCGAACACACGTCTGCTCCTTTTACGTGGCCGCGTTCAGGTCCAGTTAGGGCTCCGAAGCGGTGGCTGTGTTCCGTCCGTTTTGAACAAGACCTTGGCGATTCTGTGTTGACTTCTGGTATTCCACCTGGCTCTTCAAATCATGTTTTGCCCTTGAAAGACTTCTGCAGTCAGATCTAGAACAAGACAGAACTCTTCTCTCCTCTCCCTGCAGCTCTTGCTGATTCTTCTTGGCCTGTAGTCCAGCAGAGCCATGGATTCGAAAATTCTATTAAAGGTCTGTTTGTTTCTAAATCATTAGCTTGTGAATTCCCAGGGCATAGGCTAGTGGCTTGTTTCTGAGTGTGCTGTTGCCACCGTGATGTCTTTAATGTTGTCTAAGTGTCCCTGGCCCCCAGGACTTTATTTTGGCTTTCTGCTTGGTTTGGTAGCAGAGGGGACAGCCTGTGGTGTGGTGGAAAGAGAATGCTGGCTTTGGATTTATTGGGGAAGGTTACTGATGTTTACTCGGTTTCTGTACACTCCAGACTGTGCCAGATGCTTGATGTGGGAGGTGCTCACATTTCATTTTCATGACAACTCAGCAAGGAGGGAGTTACTCACTAAACAGATGAAGAGACCAAGGCTTGAATAGTTTAAGTAACCTGCCTCCAGATCATCTAGAAAGTGTGTGCCAGGGCTGGATTCTAAGCCAAGTATGTGTTTCTTCAAAGCACACATTCTTTCCAGCAACCAGGCGGCCCCGGGCCCCACGCCCAGCCCCAGTGCGCTGTGCCGGGGTGTCACTGTATCCTTGGCGGGCTTCCTTAGGGGCCTGGTTCTGAGAGACTTGGTCAATTTCTGCATCTGACAAGTGGCGCTGCCGGTGTGGCGGCGCCCTCACCATCCACCAAGTCCTGCCGTGGCTTCGGTCTTCACGGCACCTGAGACTTATTCTCCCCACTGTGCACACGAAGAAGCTAAGGCACAGAGAGGTTGGTTCAGTGGCTCGGTAGTGTACCTGTGTTATGAGCTGGGCTCGGCCCTCCTCTGATGCTGTATCCGGGCTCGTGGCCCTGTGTGGCACTGTCCTGCCTACCGCCTGTGCGTGGCAAGGCCCTGGCGACACCCTGGAAGGATGAGCCTTTTCCCCCTCAAAGCACACAGCACTAGGCAAGCATCCAGACCGGTCTTTCTGTTTCATAGTTTTTTGGTGACA
This sequence comes from Equus caballus, assembly GCF_041296265.1. Classification (NCBI taxonomy): domain Eukaryota; kingdom Metazoa; phylum Chordata; class Mammalia; order Perissodactyla; family Equidae; genus Equus; species Equus caballus. The sequence goes on from NC_091696.1 coordinate 11,123,174, forward strand.
CCCAGGCCCTTGTAAAAAGTCCACACTGTTGTCTGTGTCTGTGCCTCACAGCTGGTGTGATAAGGCACCCTGTGTGTGGCCCATGGGGTGGACCAGCTGGGCAGCACCCAGGCGCCTGCAGCAGCCCAGTCAGCGTACCCCAGGGTGCAATTGAGCAGCATTCTTTTCATTGTGAGTGTGCAGTGGTGTGGCATACAGACTGAGGCCACCTGAGAGGAATTTGGGGGTCAACAGTGTACAAGCAGAGCATTCAGGGTAATAATAGCAGCCACAGAGTATTACACGCTTACCAAGTGCCAGGCCCAGTTGTAGGCACTTTGCACACATTCCTTTTTAATACTTACAGAAATTAATGAAGAGGCCTTACTTTCTCCGTTTCGGAGATGACGTCACCTGGCCAGTTCCTCTCCAGCCCCAGAGCCCTCCCACTCTCCTTCCTCCACTGACGCCCCCTCACCAGGGTTCTCTTGTCGGACAAGGACAGCGTGCTCTTCCCTGAATTAGGTCAGAGCACGGCTCTCCTGCCTCCCCAGTTTTTAGACTAGACTGAACTGTGGTGCAGATTAAAAGCTTTCTTAAAGCTCTCGATGGTAGGAACCTGCCTTCTCCACTCCGATCTTCCGAAGTAACCAATGCGCAGAATTCAAGAAGGACTTGCAGGACCCCATGGCTGGTGCAGCCGTCTCTGCCTGGAAGACACTCTCACTCACTCACAGACACTCCTGGGCAGCCACCTGTGTTAAGACCCAGGTGCTGGGGGTAAAGAGAGGAGGGGGCCGCTGCCCCCGGCCAGACCACAGGGTGATGGAGAGGAAGCTCCTCGAGTGAGTCATCGTCGCCTGGTGTGGGAAGTGGGTACAGAGGGATTTGCAGAGAGCTCAGGTGGCACAGGACTGAGTGAGCAGCTGTGCCTGGGGAACTCGGGGGCAGACACCACGAAGGAGGCGTCACCTAGACCAACTCGTGAAGGGAGAACTGGATTTCCCCGGGGTCCCTGGACAAAGAGCATTCCAGGCAGAGGACCGAGTGTGTAAAGGCCCGGAGACGTGAAGGGGCATGGCAAGATGGCCATATAGTTCTCTCTGGGCTCTGGGCCGGTGAACCAGGGCCAGCGTGGAGGACAAATCACGCTCTGTGGCAAGAAGAGGCTACAGCTAGGGAGACCCACTGGATACTGGTCTGTGGTGTCCCAACTGGAGGTCAGGGGGGCTTCAGTTAGGGCTGAAGCATCAAAGGTGGCAAAGAGATCATGTTCTGAAGTGCATTTCTGAGGCCAAACAAGCAGGAGTTCTTGACTGTCCGGTGTGAAGGCTGGAGGGGAAGGGAGATTTACACATCTGTAAATGTTACACTCTTTGGTCCTTTTTTCAATTCTACGCAGGCCTCTTCCAGTTAAAATTCAGGCTTGTGCTTGTTCTCCCACATTTCCTTCCTCTGCAAATCTAGAGACTCCTATAGAAAATTGGAATAACAACCCCCAAAGCCTCAAGCCCATTAATGTCTGAGTTTTAGGTGGGTGAGGGATTTTCTGCAGAGAGTGTCACTTTCAGACATAAGCATACCCCTAAAAAGCTGTAGCACCCCACTGTAGATGCTGTTTAAGAGACAATCTTAGGGGCCAGCTTGGTGGTGCAACGGTTAAGTGCACACGTTCCACTTCGGCGGCCCAGGATTCACCGGTTCGGATCCCGGGTGCGGACATGGCACGCTTGGCAAGCCATGCTGTGGCAGGTGTCCCACATATAAAGTAGAGGAAGATGGGCAGGGATGTGAGCTCAGGGCCAGTCTTCCTCAGCAAAAACAGGAGGATTGGCGGTAGATGTTAGCTCAGGGCTAATCTTCCTGAAAAAAAAAAAAAAGCCAATCTTAAAGGTTAATTCTTTTCCAACTGGCGATCTCTTTTGTACAATAGCTAATGCTGTGAGTGTGTGAATTCTCCTCTAACCAACCCTCCGAAATTTTGACACTTAATTTGGATGATATTTGCATGATGTTTCTCCTTCTAAATACATCATGGGTCAGTAATTATCACCAGCACTGAACACTAGCTTGTGACTAGCTCCACACTGCTGTCGCCTCTTCCGTCTCATTCAATTCTCCCAGGGCTCCCACATGGCAGGCCTTCTCGTCATTCCCTTTTCCTAGACGTAGAAAATCAAATTCAGAGAGGCAGAGTGTGCGTAGCTGGGTCACTATTCCAAAATGCGTGATGGAGGCGTGTCCTAAACCCAGTCTTCTGGTTTCAAACCCTACGCCCTTTCTACTTTATCATACTGTCTTCCCCTCGCCCTGCCCCTGGCAAAAGTAAACAGTCAAGCTTCAAGACAAACTTCCTTTGGCCCTCACAATGTTGGTTGGTTGGTCCCTGTTTTTACTCTGTGCTGTCTTAGAGATGTGACCACCTCTTACGACTTGTCCTAGCTTAACTAGATCATGCAGCAGTAACCGCAACCCCAAACCTCAGTAGCCTCTGGCACCAAAAGATTACTTCTCCATCACATTACACATTGGCTGGCTTGACTGTCAGGCTCTGGCAGCACGTGTTGTCTTCATTCGAAGATCCCAGTGGAAAAAGCAGCTCCTGTCAGGCCATGCTCTTCTCACCACAGAGAGAGAGCACCACAGCCAAACCCATGAAGTGGCCCTTAAATCTTCAGCTCAGATGTGGCATTTGGCACTGTCACTTACATTCCATTGGCCAAAGCAATTCACGTGGCCAAGCCTGACACAAGTGGGGCAGGGAGGCACCCACATGGAAGGTGCTGTTACGCCACAAGCCACGTGGCCGTGGGCAGAGACGGGCACTGCCTCTTCCAGGGAGCATGGACAGCGATTGGGAGCAATAACTCGATGCACCACGTGACTCCCAAACCCTGCAGCGCAACTCTGCAGACACCCAGATGGTGGGGCACCTTCTCACCCGTTCCAAATCTCAGGGGTCTCGCAGATGATTTCCATGAACTTGATCTCCAAACCTGGACTCTGAGTTCTTATACTACTGTAAGCAAATATTGATTGACTGAGATTTAGAATAAAATACCTTTCTATAGACCTTTATCTTTAAATTTAATTATTGCAGAAGAACGAACTCAGCATTATAAAAGTGATGCTGCTGAAAGGATACCCATTGGGTCCAGGAAACTTGGCAGGAAGGCCGTGGGCATCTTGCTAGAGAGGCTCACAGCTCACTGCAGGAGAGAGCACGCTCCGCTCCCGTGTGTGCAGCCGGAAAAGATGCTTCCAGTGCGCAGGCTCCGGCCAAGTAGTTGTCGTCATTATCAACACATGAAGCAAATGCTTAAAACAAAGAGCTCTTTACATATTAAGCCTTTTCATAAAGATTTAAAACTGGATACTTAAGCATTTGCTCACTTCTGCGGATCAGTTGACCAGTTTTAGTAGATTTTCATTCACGCAATAAACACGTAGTGAACACCTACTGTGTGCAACGTTGGCAGGAAAAGCGGTTGCCACAGAAGCATAGTGTGGCTTTCAAGGAATTCAGGATCTCCTGAGGGAGTCTTTCTGCGGTCCTGGCGTTTTGGGCCAGTCCCATATGGGGATGGGAGTGGCCGCCCGCCCCGGGAGATGGGTCAGCTGAGCCTAGAGGATCAGAGGAACATTCCAAGAGGCGCCTTCCAGGCTGCTCGGAAATTGCTCGTGTATTCAGGGAACAGGGAGTAGCTGGGTGGGGCTGGAGCGTGAGGCGTGGCCGGAGGTGAGGCTGATTCCTGGAGCAGAACAGGTTTTCCCTGGGGCCAGGGCCGGAGTGCAATCAAAGCTTTTCTCCTGATCTGCCCCAGTGCCACCATCACTGGAACCTCTGTCCTTGCCCTTCCGCAGAGGCTTTTAAGGGTGGGGACGGCAGGCGGAATCTCTACCTAAGGCCATCTTGCACGTAAATAGCCAGAACATCTAACCTGGGATCCTACTTTGAACCATCCTGCCCTGAGACCCATCTCTTCCCCTCGTGTGACGGCCGCTGCGCCCAGCCTGGCTGCCATCTCAGAGGCCCGCAGAGCACCTTCGCAGACAGGCGTGGAGAGTGAAGGGCATGAGGATGAGGGGACACTGTCTTTCCTCCCTCATTCACAGAATGGTAGGGGAGACAGACAGGACCCTGCTTCCCGGGCTGTAGCTGCTTTGACACCTGGAGGAAAGCTCTAGCACATGAGAGTCACTGTCAGGTAACCCTCCCTGTGCCAGACGCTGAACGCTTTACCCGCGTGAGGTCATCTAACCGCTCTCCAAGCTCAGAGCCCTGCCAGCCAGAGGGCACCCTGCCTGTGCAGGCCGGGGGCAGTGGAGCCTGCCTGGGTCCTGAAGCATGAATAGGTCTTCAGTGGGCACGAAGAGTGGTCAAGAAAGTGACCACATGGCGATAGAAAGTCCCAGGCAGCAGGGACAGCCCATCGCAGAAAAGATGGAGCTGCAGAGCATAGACCAAAACTCAGGCTCCGAGGCCTGATCTCGGATGAGGCTGGTGGCCATAGTATGGGGAGTCAAAAGAGTGGACGAGCATGGAAAGTGTCAGAGTTTCCAGAATCAACAAGTCCTTCCAGGTTTGGAAATCTGTTTATAAGGGGACTGGGGAGACGTCACCAAGTGGAAGCTCAGCCACACGTGGAGGACTCGTCATCTCTCTTAAGAAACCTCGTAGTCCAGTTGCTTAATGAATTAATTAAACTCATTGGTCTGACCCTGTTCTCTCAGGCCTGGGTTTTAATTCTCTTGCACTTGTGGAAAAGAGGCCAGGAAGAGGGCTCAGAATCACAGCCCCGTATCTGCTGGAGCTGCTGTAACAGCGCCGCACGCTGAGCGGCCCAACAACAGGCGTTTGATCCTCAGCGTCCTGGAGACCGGGAGTCCGAGCTCGAGGTGCGAGCAGAGCGGGTTCTTTCTCACGGCTCCGAGGGAGAATCCGTCCCAGGCCGCTCTCCCCAGCTTCTGGGAGTTGGTTGGCAGTCTTTGGTGCTCCATGGCTCGTAGACACGTCACCCTAATCTCTGCCTTCGTGATCGTATGGCTATCTCCCCGTGTGCATGACTGTCTCTGGGTCCAAATTTCCCCTTTTTATATGGACACAGTCTTACTGGGCTAGGGCCCACCGTAGTGATCTCATGTTAACTTGATCATGTGCAAAGACCCTATTTCCAAATTAGGTCACATTCACAGGTATTGGGGATTAGGACTTCGACATCTTCGGGGAACGCAATTCAACCCGTGACAGTCCCCGAGTGTGCTGTGTAGCTTACCAGCCCCACCCATCATCCGCATCAACAACCCAGACAGGATGAGAGAGCACAGCGTTTCAGGATCCTTCCAGATCCCGTCCTTTGCCCACCCCAGAGGCAGCCACCCTGTACACTCAGTCAACGAGGGACCCTCCCCAGGCAGATCCTCAGCCGAGTGGAGAAGCCTCTGAGGGTCCAGAGGTTCAGAGAGCAGCCCTGGCATCTGTCCTCTCTGGGCAGAGACCCTGCTCCCACAGGCACGGTGCTCTCAGGAGGTGACAGAAAGACCCAGAACGCAACGGGTGTTCCCAGACATGCGGGGAGGCCACTCCAATGCCATTTTTACTCAAAACGTCTATATATGTGGTGGCTTGGTACTGTTGAAATAGTACTATTAAGACGTTTTCCAAGTTTTGTAAGAGATGAAAAAGATTTATGATATGTGAGTGAAAGAAAGCACAATACAAAATTGTACATATGGTTTGCTTTCAAATACACCATGTTTTTAACAGCTTGATTGAAGTATAATTCACATACCATATAATTCACCCATTTAAAGTCTACAGTTCATTGACTTTTACTATATTTACAAAGTTGTGCAACCATCACCACAGTCAGTTGTAGAACATCTCATCACCCCAAAAAGAAAGCCTGCACCCCTTGGTCATCGTCCTCCAAACCTCTGTCCTCCCCCCGCAGCCCTGGACAGCCTCCGGTCAGCTCTCTGGCTCTAGTTCGCTTTATGCCTATATTTCATTCAACTAGATAGCTTTCTTATCTCAGAAAAAATGACCGGAAATACAGGCCAGACAAAGATGACTTCCACCAGTGAATGGCAGAGTTAGGATTTTCATTTTCTCCTCTATATTTTTGATATTTTTCTAATTATACAATGAGCATGAATTGCTAATAATCAGAGGGGGGAAACATTTTCTTTAAAAATAAAGAGAGAACTGTCTTGCTCTATTTAAGTAGTCCTTGTGGGTTATTCTGAAAACATCGCCAACACCTAAATCACAGCTGTATTTTATGGGGGCAAAAAATGTGAGTTCCAGACAGCTGACTTCTGATAGGAACTTCGGAGCACAGTTGTTAGAAGTTGGAGATGCCTGTGTGGCCCTTGTGTGCTCTGCCCAGGATTCCCAAGACCTGGCCCCGCCAGCCCTGTGTCCCCCTCCCCGGGGCCTTCCTGTCCTCAGTCAGGTGACTACTCTCAGCCCTTCACAGATGGTGGGATGGCTCAGGTGAGAGGCCCTGTAATTAAACCACATCCTTTCGCCTCTTTAATAACATTGGAGACGGAGAGTATAATTCCATGCGGGGACAGAAGGAATATATAATTTAGTGTCCTTTTCCGGAGTCAATATGAACTTCGCGCATGTAGCATCTTGCACACTTCGGGTGTAAAAAGTGATCTGCTGTCTCAGCAAGTGTGTTGTGTGCTCAGAGTGTGTACTGAGCCCGTCCCGCAGTCAGAGGCTCCTCGGACGCATGTCCCTGTGCCTGGGAGTTTCACATATCACTGTCTCTGATGAGTGGACTTTACACTGGAGGGAAGCTAGCCCCACCGACTTGGTTCACCAAACAAACTTATCCTGGCTGCCGTCACAGAAACCCGCCCGCCGCCTCAGCTAGAAACCTGGGCACCGTCCTTGACCCGCCTTGCTCCCCTGTGCTCCACATCAACTCAGATGGACCCTAATTTCTCTGATTGGCCTCTTCTCCTCCATGCCCACCGCCGCTGCCCCGCACATTTCTTGCCTGGGCGACGGCGGCAACCTCTGAATGGCCACCTCCTTTCTGCCCGCTCCTGCCCTCCTTCCTCCTGACTCATTCCCAGATGATCAACATCCTCCTCCTCCATGAGCTCTCATGGCTCTTCGTGATCTGACCCCCTCAGCTGTCCAGTCTCATCACCCACCGCTCCTCCCCATGTATCCGTGTTCCCGCTGCAGCGGACACCCCTTATTCCCTGGTGTATTACAGCCCCATCCATGGGTTCTTAATCCCAATTCCATGGACAGAACACAGGCGGACATGTGAGTGTCCTAAAGTAGAGTGCATGACCGTGTGTGTGTGTGTGTCTGTGTCTGTCTGTCTGTCTGTCTGTCTAGGAGGAGAGTCCCTGGCTTTCACAAACTTCTTGAAGAGGATCTATGAGATGCCCCCAGGTTTAAGAACTTTGCTCTGGTGTGGAAATGTGTCCTTCCCCTTCCATGCAGTGTCTCACCTCCCATGCTGGTGAGCTGTTCCTGAGGACTCCCCTCAAAGGTCACGTGCTTTCGTGCTTCCTGTCCCTTTCCATGTCCCCATGGCTCTGCTCACCCAGCACCTTCCCAGCTGGGCCTCCGTCCCTTGTTGATGGAACATACCTGTTTCCCCTCCTGGCCCACGAGCTCCTGGGGCCGGGGGCTGCCCCTCTCTGCCCCCGCCTCCAGCCCAGCGTCCGGCACACAGGCAGCTCTTAGAAAATGCTCACAGAAGAAGGAAAGAGACCGGGAAGGGCATGCCGGGCGGCTTCTCTGTGGAAAATGTGGGAAAGCCCCCACTTGATGGGCAGTGGCGCTGAGTGTGGTGAAGGCTTCGGACCCTCGAAGCGCCTCTGCTGCCTCGTGTACCCTCAGAACCAGACCTGTGGGGACTGTCTCCCCTTCGTGAGGTTGCAGGCTCTTACTCTCTGAGCTTGAAGGCCCAGTTGTCTGGCTCCGCCAGGGAGGAATCAGATTTGCATTTGCCGTGGGAACTCGCTAGGTGTGTAACGATTTTTAATGACAAATTCTGAGCCCTGTGTTTTTCTTTCCTTTCCTCCGTCCCCTTTCAGATTGATGCACTGAGTAAAAGAAGCAAAGAAGCCGAGGCAGCCTTCTTGAATGTCTACAAGAGACTGATTGACGTTCCAGGTAAGCACTGCGCCCACCGGTGGACGTGGCATCTGGGGAGGGCGTGGGCTTCGGTCTCGGTCTTCTTGGTGTCTCGTCTTGTCTTTCCTAAGGGAGTTGCACCATCCATGACAACTGCCCTGGGGAACCAGGGAGTTCCAGTAGGGGAATTCTCCAAAACCCAGACCTTGGGTGGGTGTGGAAATAAGATGCACATTTGCTACAGTGATCATGGAACCTCCAGTTGGTGCCTTTGTAAACGCAGAAACTCAACTCTGGGGGGCTCCCTTTGGCTTTGGTATAAAATGCTGCCCGATTCACAGAGAAGCAGTGGAACCTGTGTGTGTGCTGTGCGGACGCTGAGGATGTTCACGGTCTGAGCTGACCGATTCCCGCGTTCAGGAGCAGCCCTAATAGGCCCTTGGAATGCCCACTCCCCGCCCAGGTCATGCAGGGCATCAGTGCCCTCTGGCCAAGTCTTTCCCTTAAGAGTTATGGCCAAGGGCAAGTGGTAACCCCAATAGCTACAAGCAAGGATGTGAGTTGCTTCTTCTTTGAAAAGAGCTAGAGTTAAAATTTAGCAATGCTAGCTCGGCATTCGGAGCAATGATGCCTTCCCATTCCTTATCCTCATTTTAGAAAGTGAGACGGAATTTAGAGGGCCTTGAGCCCATTGGTCCCATTGCTCCCCTGTTCCCGGGTGTTCCCCTCACCTAGAATCCGTGGGGAGGTGATGGACACGATCACATGTCCCAGCTCCATCTTGGAAAGACTCAGATCAGAAAATTAGGAAAGTCATTTGAGCTTTTTCCTCTGCTGACCAAGGAAACCGAATTACTACCACCACACGCCCTCCCTCTGGAGTTGCACGCTTGTCTTTGTCAGTAATCCTCTGCACATCACTGACATTATTAGAACTACTTTCACAAAGCGAAGCAGAAGCGGCCTCCTTTATACCTGAGCTTATGTTCTAATTGAGGTCCACCAGAGCCCACTGTGGGCTTTGCTGTTCCCTTCCGGGAGCTGGGGTTGATAGAGGTCACCCCCAAGCAAGGGGCAGCAGAAAGCACCTGGGACAGGGAGCAGAGAGGTCCAGGGCCTTGTAAGGCCTCTTGGTCACATTCCTTTTCCTCTCTGGACCTCAGTCTTCTCATCTGTAAAGTGGAACAGCTGGGGGAACAGCCTGGAGATGGAGAATGGTTTTCTTTTTTCTAGACTTTCACTGTCAGAGGAGTTTATCCAGCTTATCTTAGTTCCAAATTGTAGCCTTTTGATTCTCCGCAAGAGTTTGTAACCGCCTAGGGCTTCCCTGCGGCCTCAGACCGAGGCTCATGAGGGGGTCCTTCACAGCCAGTGGAGCACTTGATGCCCAGGGTGCACCGTTTCTCAGGCCCTGGCAGCTTGGTGGGCCCAGTGGCATTTTCCTGTGCAGATGCCAGTTTGGTGTTGGTGACGTAGTTGAAAGGCGGCTGTCTTATTTCATCTTTGCCCGAGACCTAGAGAGCCTTTAGCTACTGTTTTCTAAATAACCTGCACTCTATTTTTGAAAAGCCCAATTCGTACCTGGTTTCCCTTAGTGAAGTGTCTCAACTGGGCAGCCACGTTAACAAGTTGGTGGGTTTCTTTTTCTGCCATAATTTTCCATCGCCATTTCCTGTCGAAAAAGACAAGAGCGTTTTTCTCATCAACGTTCCTTTTTGCCTGAGTAGGCCTTATTCATGTAGATATATCACATTTAAAGAATTTTGATCATAACATGAAAATATATTTATATTCTACTCTTTTCACTTAATATTATACCATAAGCATTTTTCCCATATTGGTGGTGTTCATAATTATCCTTTTTGCCTGGAGAATTAAAGTTTGCATTTGCAATTTATGATAGTGGGAGCAAATAGTGTTTGATGTTCTCTGTGATAATAAAAGTCAGTCAAAGTATGTCTGCATGCCATGTAGATCGCTTTTACCCGCCTCCCACACATTTCTTTCTTACAAATGCTGTGGTCTGCCAGATCCAGCAGGGTACTTGAAAAGCAGGCGTGGAGCTCGGAGCACTCTACCTGTGTTTTGAAGTCTGCTTATTGCTCAGATGAAGTAATCCTGCGGCCGAGGCTTACAGGAAGGGTCTGGTCAATAGCGTTGCATTTACTGACAGTCACTCGCACAGTGGGGGGCCTCGGGGGGCCGTAACTGTCTGCGTGCTTAAGGCTTCAGTCCAGCCGAACCCAGAAACATTGGTGGGTGCGTTAAGTTCTTCTAGTTGCGAGAAACAGCGACTCACGCTATCTCGGAAAAGTGGAGTGAGCTCTTGGGAATAATGGAACAGGTATTTCGGCTGTGTGCCATGTGGCCCAGCCCCGGGACCGCAGGAAGAGGCAGAGCCAGAGTCCCATCGGCCTCGGAGACTGGCAGAGAGACCTGACCGAACCACCCCCACCCACCGCCCCTTCTGGAAGTCTTGTATTTGTGTGTTTTCTTGTGTCTTACCTGCTGGTCCTACTGGAGTGACGGCTCCTTGAGGGCAGCTGTGCTTTATCGCTCTTCGCCCAGCACCTGGAGCAAGGCCTGGCATACCACAGGTGTGACATGTTGCGTGACCCCACAAGTCTGCTGACCCAGAGCCACCCCAGAGTCCTCTGCGGCAGAATTCACGAAGGGTCACGCTAGGGGCTCCGAAAGCTTGGTCCATTTCTCACTCCTGAGTATCAGCTCTCATACCCAGTGGCCTCCTGGACATCCCCCCGGGGTGACGGATGGGCACCCCGAAACCACCACTGTGCCCCAAGGAAACCGCCTTCTTCCTGAGTTCCTTCTCTTGGTAAGCAGCACCACCTTGTACTCACCTGCTCACTCCAGAGCACTGGGTCACCGAGTCTTGGGCATTCTGCTTCCAGAATGTTCTCGGTTCCATCCCCTCCCCTCCATCCCAGCTTCTGCCCTCCTCTCTCGTGTCTACAGTATCAGGACATGAGTCTTGGTGTTTATGGGGTTGCCTCCCTCTGGCCCGTTTGCCGCTGTGCTGGCAGGCCAGGCCCCTTCTCACCCGTCTCCTCCTGCCCCTCCAGATTGGCTGTAGGAGACACCGCTTCCTGACCCCCAGGCCGGCTTTGGGGTGCCCTTCTCACGCACACACCCTGCACCAAGCACCCATGTCTGCCTCTCTCAGAACCCCACTTGGTGCTCGGCGGTTTGCCTACCTGGCCAGGCAGAGAGACGGACAGTGCAGTCTCATCCCTAGCGATGTCCCTGGCGTCTACCCTGGTGGCTGCCACGTAGCAGAAACTCCGTAAATATTTGTTGAGTGAGTGAGTAAATTAGAGGCTGGAATTATTTCTGCAGAATGCCCTCTGAGGTTCTCTGGTCTTCGTCTTCAGTTGTTCGCACTGAACCCTGCTCCTGAGATGGACACTTTCCGTTGAGGGAGAGTGCTCTGGGGCATTCGAACAGCCTAAATTGTGAGAGAACGGGATGTATCTTTCACTGCGTTGTTGCAGCTGAATAGCGCTCTGAACTCCCCTTTCGCTTTGGTGTCACTATGAAGATTTATCTGCCTGCATAGACGCTTCTGTGACACTTAGCAGTCGGGGTTCATCAAACCTTGGAGGCCTTGGGTTTCATGGCCAGTGCTGATGTCCAGAATCTGGGTTTGGTTTAGCAGCTCTCCTGCTGGCGTCCCAGGCTTTACACACACAGCGGAATGTGGCGTCCCCCTCCGCCCCAACCGTTCATCTCCTGCAGTGGTGTGACTCGGCTCCTCCATCTTGTCGTCTGCCACATCCAACATCCCAAGTGATGTGGTTTCTCCTTCCAAAAGCTCCTTCGGGTTAAAGACCCTGAATAAACATTTAAATGCACAGTCGTCCTGATGAGTCCTCCAAACAGTTAAAAGAGTTAAGACCCCTCGTTCACATTCTTTCTCGTTTGCCATCAGATCACTGCTCATTCCCTAGTCAATTTTGAGAGTATTTTAGGATCCCTTTGATTGGAAATATCCTGCTTATTTTGGCAGAGCATGCTGTCCTTCCGCACTGCTGTGGTCCTCGTGTCCTGGGGGTGACTCCTCAGCACCGTGGCACCTCCCCTCGCTGTGTCTCAGGAACCACGCTGAGCCCCAGGGAGAGAGCAGGGAGCAGATCTACCGGGTGGCTGCCTGTTCTCATGGACGGTAGAGTCTGGTGGGAACACGGGCATTAAAAAGGAATTGCACAAGTAATGAGTTTGGGGGTGATGAGTGCTTCGAAGGCAGAGCCCTTTGGGCATGACAGTGTAGATCAGGAAGGAGTGGGCAAGCTCAGAGGCGGCCGCCCTGGGGCAGTGAGTGAAGTTGGAGAGAAATGGCAAATTTCAGCTGTTGGCAGGAGGTAGGACAGTGTGGGAGAAGGCGACTAGGACAGCTCTACCCAGGCCTCAGTTACCGCACATCAGTTCCTTCATCTCTCGATAACAGTCCTTGTTGCCATGGTTGCATCTGGATACAAAATTAAAAGGAAGACCAACAAAAAGTCTGGAGAACTAGCGTCCTGTTCCTAATTCTTGATCGTCTCTAATTGTTGTCCTGGTTGAAAATGGCCCTTGCCTCTGCTGTCAACGTCATAGCTGTAGGAGAGTAGTTGACATTTAGATTCATAAGCAAGTTAGAATTTTATGTCATTAATTTATGTGGCTTCATCTGTCTGTTTTATCCTGGACAAATTTTAGATCATAATGTGTATGGTCAACATACAGGAATTATCTTAAATTTGCAAATATGTAAATTTTTTTATTCTACATCTCTAATTGAGATTTATATTTATTAAGTTGCTAATGATTAGCTGCGTGAGGAAAGGCACTGTGGCCGTCTGCCAACATCATGACTTGATAAGGACACGTGAGCAAGGCCCCCCCACCCCCCCCCACCCCGCCACCGGACAAGGAGTTCCTCTCCGGCAAGCTCCCTAATTGGGAGACCAGCCTCCTTTTGCACTGGAACCCATATTCGTGGGTGAGAGCAGAGTTCCATGACTCTCTGTCAGCAACAGTAACCCCAGGTGTGCAAGAAAAAACTCAAGGTATACTCTTTAAAGAGCCATATTCTCTCATCCCCTCGGCCGCACTCCCTGCGGTCCACCGGGAGCCTCGGCCCCTGCTCTCCCATGTAGGTGCTGAGAGCCCACACAGTAGCTTCCAGAAGGTCTTCCTTGACTAAACAGGCAAAGTAGGTGGCCTTCATCCCTTACTGTAACGAAACAAGAAAAAAATGTCTCCACTCTTAAAGTGTGACCCTCTCTGATAGCTAGGAATATCCTGGAATGGCCCCTTAAAGGCTTTTGTGTAGCTGGAATTTTACTGTGTTCTGAGCAAAATTATGATGGTATGCATAATCTGCCAGTAATTAACCTTGCGTGGGTGACTTGCTCTTGCTTTTTGATACTTTCTCAGATTTTTTACACTGAGCCTGTATTTATCTCTACAATTGGGGGAAAGGCAAAAATCAGTAAAATACTCAACTTGTGACCTTAGTTTCTGAATACCCCTTGTTAATGGATTACAGATAAGAACTTAAGCAATAGTCGATGGACATTTATCAATTTGTGTAAAATATGACTGTGACTTCTCTGTCCCAGAAGCCTCTTGGTTAATGGTACTTTTTTAAAGTTCCTAGAAATGAGGAAAAGAGAGAAAGTCAGTGGAGCCACCACCTGTGGTTGGTGTCACAGAACTTCTCTGCTTTGGCTGCAGAGTTCATTGGAAGGACCTCTTTGCAAGTTCTCGTTGCCTCCTTGCCTCTGGCTGTGGCCCCCTTAAAAGAAGCATCTTTTGGGACCAGCCCGGTAGCATAGTGATTAAGTTTGTAGACTCTGCTTTGGCACACAGGGTTTGTGCATTCGGATCCCAGGCACAGACCTACACACTGCTCGTCAAGCCATGATGTGGCAGTGTCCCACATACAAAACAGAGGAAGATTGGCACAGATAGTAGCTCAGGGCCAATCTTCCTCAAGCAAAAAAGAGAAAGATTGGCAACAGATACTAGCTTAGAGCCAATCTTCCTCACCAAAAAAAACCCAAAAAGAATCATCTTTCACTCCTTGCTAAGATGTGGTTTAGGTCCAGCAGACACAAACAGAAAGACAGTGCCTGGAAGGGTTTATTTTAAGATTTAAATCTTAGGAAGCACATTATCAGTGACATAAAATATTCATTGACTCTTGAAACCCTGCTAGAACTCAGTGTTTCGTGACTGACTTCTCTCACTTTATTTCCCTAGGATGACTGCCCTGCAGTTGTGTGCAGAAAGTCTTAGTTTTCATGAGTCCTGGGAGAGAACTAGTTGAGAACCCACTCCAAAATGCCCCTACTCCCTGGTGCCCCTGAGGGGGTTTGATTTGGGCTTAGGAAAACTTCCTCTCCTGTGAATATCCCCCCTGGCCCAGCATTGGAAGATCCAGAAATAAAGTGGAACATCGTCGTTTTTGAGAACTGCTTGTTAATGCCCCTCTGTAAGAATAGAACACTAATCTGGGCCTTTGCCCCTCACACTAGTTTCAAGCAAGGCCACGCTGTCGGTTAAAATTAGAAAACACCATTCCTTCCGTTCTTCTAACTTCTTCCCTATCAGCCGCCCGCTCAGGGATCCCATAGCAAGACTCCTGGGAAAAGGTGACAAGACCTTAGGATTAGTTAGAAATACCCAGTTGCTTCTGATACTGAGGTTTCAGTCCATGTGCTAGTCGGGGGCTTTTTTGAAGGCTGTGGAAGTGTGGCCGCTCCCGCCGGATCCCGTAAGGCTGCTCCAGTCCTTGTGTCCTGGGTCTCCTGGCGTTGGCCACGGAGCCAGTGCCCATGGCCCCTCCAGAGAGAACTCTGCAGCCTCAGGAGCCGGAGATCACAGGGTCCCCAGACACATTTTCAGTTTACTGGCATCAAACCTTGTGTTTCACGCGTAAGAGTCAACCACCAGCACCGTAACGGGACAGAAAGGGCCCTGGGGCTGCAGCGTGGGGTGAAGCCTGTGGGTTGCAGATGCTCTCCCGTCTCCCTCCTGGGCTGCGGGACCGGAGCTGGTCCAGCGTTGGGGACAAGAGGACGAGGGACAGTGATGCTCTTCCCAACACTGCATGCTGGCCGAGGAAGCAGCTTCTCCACCCTCCGTGAACAGCTTACAACAAACTTGGGGCCCGACAGCTCCCCATTTCACGTCCCCAGTGTTTGCAGGCTGAGCAGTTAGCCATAAACATTTTAAAGGAAGCAGCCTGACAACAGGGGCGTTCGCACATGTGCCTGCCCTCTTCAGGACCGTCCCTCTGCGTTCCTGTCCTCACACGGCTGGGGTGCGGGCACTCGCTCCGAGGGATTTGGGGACTCCGTGGTTCACTGTGTGGGGTGGTGTGTCGCCTCCTTCCCCCCTCGCCGTGACTGGGGTGGTCCTGGCACACTTGATATCTAGACAGCTTTTCATCAGTTGCTCATCAGCATGCTAATTGCTGTATGACTAATTATGCCCTGAATTCCAGTTGATTTTCTTAATGAGACAGCTGGGTTAATTATGTAATCGTATGATTACATTAGCCTAGAGTGCCCTGGCGAAAAGCAGCGGCTGCCACGCTGTGATGTCATCACAGGGATGGCACTCACAAGGGGCACGCTCATCCTCTGGCGGGTGGCAGGGGACGCCGTTGCCCGCAGGGCTTGCGGGGCAAACGTGTGCTCCGGTTTAGTGAGGTCCGTCTTTTCAGGCCTCATGACTTACGGAGAAGCGGCTCCCTGCAGGCCCCAGAACCCTGTCCCCGTTCCCCGGCGCACTGTGGCCCCCACGGAATTGGAAGCCCTGCTCTGCAGCCTGTGTAGCTCTCTGTGACCTTCGGCACTGTCCTCTCCGTCTTCCAGAACTCCCCTGCACCGAGACCGTTGGGCTTTATCGGGGCACAGCAACGCGTCCTTCCCAGTGACCCAGGGCGTCCGACACGAAATGTGCCAGGGTCCCTGGAGGGCCAGAGCAAGTTAGTTACCTGAGGTCTAAACTGCATAGCCGGCCCCACCCTCGTTCCCACTCTGGCCCATACCTGTCCTGTTTCGTGCCTTCTTTCTGCCCTGAGTGCTACACATCTCATGTTTTGCTGGGAAAATACATGTGATCAGAAGAAGAAGACGCCTTCCAGCCACTGGCCAACTCTCTACTCCCCATCCCGGCAAAGCTCCTCTGAGTCGATTCCGCCCCCTGAGCCCACCTGTCAGCCGCTTACACTCTTCTTCGCAGGCCTCCCTGGCCTTCCTCTCAGTGTGGGAGTCCCCCGGGACCCTGTTCTTAGCCTGTCTCTTTTCTCCGTTTACATTCTCTCCCTCGGTGGCTTCTGATGTCCATTGGGCTCTCAAACTCCACGTGACCACAGAGAAGGGCTGGTTTCCCCCAAGCCCTCCCAGAGAGGTGCATGGTGTCACCATTCATGCCACTGCTTAGGCCACGAATGCGGGGGTCAGCCTGAAGTCCTTTCTTTCCCTCACACCTATAGCCAGTCTGTCAGGAAGCCCTAGTGACCAGCTCCAGAATGTGTCCCAAATTCGACTGCTCAAGGCGTCGCCCACCACCTCCCTCGTCCAAGCCCCCTTCCCCTGCTCGCTGGGCTCACCACCTTCATTCAGCCCCCCGTCCATCCTTGACAGCAGCCACACGGGTCTGAGGTCGTGGTCTCCAAACTACTATTAGTCATCTACCCCAACAGTAAAAATCTTGAATTTGCACCCTTAATGTATTCTTATTATTTATTTACTTATTTAAATGTGTAATTACAGCAGAGTATTAAATACATTGTAAATCATGTACTAAGAATAGAACTAAAAGGATGTGATGAAGAGTAAAAAGGACTTAAAATTTATATTTTATTAGGGGTACAAAAGCCTTTTCCTCACTATAAAATTAGATTTTAGGGGCTGGCCCTGTGGCCGAGTGGCTAAGTTCGCGCACTCCGCTTCAGCTACCCAGGGTTTCGCCGGTTCAGATCCTGGGCGCGGACATGGCACCGCTCATCAAGCCATGCTGAGGCGGCGTCCCACGTGCCACAACTAGAAGGACCCAAAGTCAAAATATACAACTATGTACCAGGGGGCTTTGGGGAGAAAAAGGAACAATGAAATCTTTTTTAAAAACTTACATTTTGGAATCAACTTGTTTGAGGCATAATTCATATAGGATAAAATGTACCCATTTAAGTGTGCAGTTTGATCATATGGCCAGCCTCACAATCAAGATACAGAACGTTTCTGTTGCCTCAGAAGTTCCCTATGATCCCAGACCCCAGCCACCACGGATCCGCTTTCTGTCGAGCTGGGTTAGAGTCGTCATTTCTGGAGTTTCACGTAAATGGAGCCAGTGGGTGTGCCCTCCGTTCTCGTGTGTCCGGCTTCCTTCACTCAGCCCGGTGTTTGGGTGTTGCTGTCACCGTAGTCTCAGTACCGTCTCATGGCTGGGTGGGCTCCACTGGATGGATGCACAGCGGTCTGCTTACCCGGCCCCCTGTTAGTGGACAGGTGGATTGTTTCCAGTGTGTGGCTGCTACGGGTAAACCTGCTGTAAGCATCACAGATAGCTGTCATGAGGACACAGGTTTGCATGTCTCATAGGTCAGCTCCTAGGGCTAGTATTCCTGGGGCGTAGGGGAGGTGCGTGTTTAGCTTGATGACAAACTGTCAAACTGAGTTTCAAAATGTTTGTGTCATTTTGTCCCCCACAAGGAACACGTGAGAGTGCAGTTGCTCCGTGTCCTCTCCGTCACTTGGCATGGTCCATCTTTTCAGTTTTAGACTTCCTAGTAGGTGTATAGCAGATTTCATTGTGATTCTAATTTGCATTTTCCTGGTGACTAATGATGCTAGATATTTTTTCATGTGCTTTTGGTCACTTAGAGATCTTCACTTGTAAAGTGGCTGTTGAAATCGTTTGCCCGTTTTTTTTTTAGCAGGTTGTTTGTCTTACTATTGTTGTAAATTTTTAAAGTATTGTAGATATAAGTCCTTTGTCAGATATATGTCTTGTAAATATTTTCTCCCAGTTACCATTTGAAAAGTAAAAGTTTTTTATTTTAATGCATTCTAATTTATTATGTTTTTCTTTTTTTGGTTCTTGCTTTTTCTGTTTTGAGAAATTTATTGCCTAACTCAAGGTCATCAATTTTTTCTCGTGTGTTTTTAGTGAAGTTGTATAGTTTTATCCCTTACCTTTAAGCTTATGATGCATTTTGAGTTAATTTTCATGTAGGGTATGAAAGAGGGTCAAGGTTCATTGAAAATCAGTGGATGATACATATATGTGTGAGATTTTTTTCCTAGACCCTCTTATTTCCTTGATCTGTATGGCTATCCTTATTTAATATCACACCATCTTGATTATCATAGCTTTATAGTCAGTCTTGAAATTAGATGATATAAGTCCTTTATCTTTGGTCTTCTTTTTCAAAATTGGTTTTGCCAGTTGAGTTTCTATACTGATTTTAGATTTAGCTGATCAGTTTTTACAAACAAGCCTTCCAGGATTTGGAGCAGGATTCCACTGTATCTGTGGATCAGCTCGAGGAGCACTGACACCTGTAACGCTGCCGAGCCTTCCAGTCCAAGCGTGGTGTATGTGTTGACGTCTTCTTTCATTTCCCTCCGCAATGTTTGTAGTTTTCAGTGTACAAACCTGGCACATGTTGTGTTCAGTTTATCCCTAAGTATGTCATGTTTTTGGATGCTATAGTAAATGATGTTTCCTTTGTAATTTTCCTTTCCAATTGTTAGTTGCTTTTGTATAGAAATGCCATTAATTTTCATGTAATAATGTTATATTTATGACCTTTTAAAACTCATCTATTAGTTCTAGAAGGTTTTTTGTAGCTTCCCCAGGATGTTGTATCTTGAATATTCCATGTACCCTTGAAAAGATTGTGTACTTTATAGTTTGTTGAATGGAATGTTTTATAAATGTAAGTTAGATCAAGTTGGTTGATACTGTTATTCAAGTTTTCTATATCCATATTGATTTCCAGTCTGTAATGCTGTATATTTCTTTCTTTTTTTTTAAAGATTGGCAGCTGAGCTAACATCTGTTGCCAGTCTTTTTTTCTTCTTCCCCCTCAAACCGCCCAGTACGTAGTTGTATATTCTAGTTGTAGGTCCCTCTGGTTGTGCTATTTGGGACGCCGCCTCAGCATGGCCTGATGAGTGGTGCCATGTCTGCGCCCAGGATCCGAACTGGCAAAACCCTGGGTGACCGAAGTGGAGCACGCGAACTTAACCACTTGGCCACAAGGCCAGCCCCACATGTTTGTTTTTCTTGCTTTTTTTGCAGGACTAGGACCTCTGGTACAATGTTAAATAGAAGAGGAGAAAGCAGACATCCTTACGTTGGTCCCAACACTAGGGAAAAGTGTTCCGGGCTTTCACCATTAAGCATGATGTTAGCTGTTGGGTTTTTTGTAGATATTCTTTATAAGGTCAAGGAAATTCCCTTCTATTCCTAGTTTGCTGAGAGTTTTTGTTGTGAATTGGTATTGAATTTTGTCAGATTTTTTCTGCATCTGTTGAGATGATTGTATGATTTTTCTCCTTTATTCTCTTAATATGTTGAAATAGTTTGATTGATTTTCGAATGTTAAAGCAATCTTGCATTCCTAGAATAAATCTTACTTGGTTATGATGTATTATGCTTTTTAGAACTTGCAGGATTCCATTTCCTAATATTTTACTACAGACTTTTGCATTTTAAGTTCATAAGGAATACAGGACGATAGCTTTTTGCTGGGTTTTTCCCCTTTAATGTCTTTGTTGGGTTTTGGTATCAGGGTAGCGCTGGTCTCATAGAGTGGAGATCAAGGGTGGAGATGTGCTCCCCCTTCCTCTCTCTGCTGAAAGAGTTTGTGTAAGCTTGCTATTATTTCTTCCTTAAAACTTCTCTAGTTCACCAGTGAAGCCATCAAGAGCTGAGATTTTCTTTGTTGCAAGGTTTTTAGTTACAAATTTAATTTAACAGATAGGGCTACTAAGATTTTTTATTTCTTCTTGAGTCAGTTTGGTAATTTTTCAAGGAATGATCCATTTCATATAAATTATCAAAATTTTTGCCACAATGTTCATAATAATATTTCATTATCTGTTAAATATCTGTAGGATGTGTCGTGATGTCCCTTTTTTCATTCTTGATCTCGGAATTTATAAATTCTTTTTCTTCTTTTCTTGATCAATCTGGCCTAGAAGCTTATCAATTTTAATGATTTTTTTTTAAGAACCAGCTTTTATTTGCATTGCTTTTTCTCTTTTTGCCCTATTTTCAGTTTTATTGCTTTCTCTTCTTGTGATTTGCGAACTTCTACTTACTTGGAGTTTAATATGCTCTTTTTCAAGTTTCTTAAAGTGGAGGCTGAGGTCACTGATTTATTCCATTGTGGTCAGAGCACATGCTTTGCATGATTTCTGTTCTTTTAAACTTTTCAGGACTTGTTTTATGGACCAGGGTATGTTCTGTCTTGATGAGTGTTCCGTGTGCGCTTGAAGAGAATGCATATTCTGTAATTGCTGAATGGAGCGCTCTGTAAATGTCAGTCAGGTCAAGTTGGTTGATAGTGTTATTCAAGTCTTTTGTATCTGTACTGATTTTGTATCTAACTCTACTATCAGTTAGCAAGAATGGAGTTTTGAAATCTTTATTATTGTGAATTTTTCTTTTTCTCCTTTCAGGTCTGTCAGTTTTTGATACATGTTTTTTGAAGCCTTGTTTTGGCATATATATCTCTTTAGTTATATCTTCTCAGAGATTTGATTGTTTTAAGTTTATATAGTGATCTTCTTTATTCCTGGCCATATTCCTTGTCCTAAAGTTTCTTTTGTCTGATTTTAACATAGGCACTCCAGCTTTCTTTCAATTAGTGTTCTCATGTTATCTTTTTCTATCCTTTTGCTGTTAACCTGTCTTTATCATTATGTTTAAGCATCTCTTGTAAACAGCCATGACTTTCTTTCTTATCCAGTCTGACAATCTGCCTTTTAAGAGGAATGTTAGATCTTTTACATTTGATGTAATTATGGCTAAAGTTGGGTTTTAAGTCTGCTCTCTTACTGTTTGTTTTCTGCTTATCTTACCTGTTTTTTATTGTATTTTCCCTGCTTTCTTTTGACTATTTTTTATGATCTTGTTTTATCTCCCCAATTGTCTTATTAGCTATAATTCTATGTCTTATTTTCTTAGTGGTTACTTTAAAGTTTACAGTAAGCATCTTTAATTTATCTCACTGTAGCTTCAAATAATCTTACATCACTTCACATATAGGAATCTTACATACGCTTTCATTTTCTTCCTCCTTCTGTTATTCATTTTACTTCTACCTGTGTTATAACTGTACAACATGTTACCATTTTTGCTTTTAAATAGTCAATTGTCTTTTAAGAAAATTAAAAATTAGAAAAATAGTATTTTATTTTTACCCATATATTTACCATTTCCGGTGGTGTTTATTTCTTTGTGTAGATCCAGGTTTCCATCTGGCTTCATTGTCGCTCAGCCTATCACGTCCGTTAACATTTTTCATAGTGTAGGAATGCTGGCAATGAATTCTACCAGCTCTTGTTCATTTGAAACAAAAAAATGTCTACCTTGTCCTCATTTTTGAAAGATATTTTTTGCTGGATATGAAACTATATGTTAGCAATTTTTGTTTTTTCTTTCTCAGAACTGACCTACTTATTTCTGATAGGAGGTCTCTGGTCAGTCTTATCTTTCTTCTCCTGTAGATAATGAGTCTTCTCTTCTCTGGTGTTAAGATTTTTTTTATTATTATTCTTTTCAGCAATTTGGTTATATTTATTGGTGTTCTTTGTATTTATCCTGCTTGAAGTTTGTTGAGTTTCTTCGATTTTTAGGTTTGTAGCTTTTGCCAAATTTGAAAAATTTCACCACTGTTTTTTAAATACGCACCTCCCCTTCCTGGGCCATGTATGTTGCGTTGCCTGATAGTGTTTCACAGGTGGCTGAGGTTTTGGTAACTTTTCCAGTCTCTTCTCTCCATGCTTCAATTTAGACACTTTCTATGACTGTGGCTTTGAATTCACTGATCTTTTCTCTTTTGCAGTGTCTAATCTGCTCTTAAGCCAATCTAGGGAATTTTTTCATTTTAGACATTGCATTTTTAAGCTCCAGAATTCCATTTTCTTCTTTATATCTTCCATTTCTCTCCTTATCATGCTCATATTTTTCTTTAAATCCTTGAGCATGCTTACAATAGCTGTTTTCATCTTTCTTAACTAATCCGTCATTCTTTGTCATTTCTGATTCTGTATTTATTAACTGATTTTTTTTTCCTGATTATCCTGCTTCTTTGCGTGTCTAGTAATTTTTGGTTGGATGGTGGGCATTGTAATTTTTAACTATCTGGATTTCGTTGTCTTTCTTAAGAGTGTTAAGTTTGTTTGGGCAGGCAGTTAAATTACTTGCAGATCAGCTCGATCATTCTGAGGCTAGTTTTTAAGCTTTTGGGAGTGAGTCTGGCATAGCCTTTGCTTTAGGATTCCTTTAGCCCTCCACTCTGGTATGGCCCTTCTAGTGTCTCTACTGAATGTCCTGGCTATTCAGCAAGTCTCTCCTCTCTGGCTGGGTGCAACTCAGAAGTCTCCCAACCCTCTGTGAACTCTGGGAGTTGCTCACTTAGACTTTCCATATAATTCTTTGCCCAGCCTTGTGGAGTTTCACCCTATGCGGCTGCACCTTAGCTTTTAGCAACAGACTCTGCTCCGCTGCAGATTTCTCTAGCTCTTTCTCTGCATATCCCCTTCCTTTCCAGTGCTCTGCCCTACAAATTCCAGCTGCCCCGGCCTCCCAATCTTCTGATCTCTGTCTTTTCCACCCAGGAAGACATCATGCTCTGCTTCGGTTCCCCCTTCCCTGTGTTGCAATCCAGAAAGTGCTTCCTGGCAGAAAGTCAGAGTGGTCAGAGGACTCATCTCACTTGTTTCCCTTCTCTTGGGGATTACAGTCCTGCTCTGCTGGTTGTCCAATATCTGCAATGGTTGTTTCATGTAGTCTGCCTAATAGTCTAGTTTTTCATGGCTAGAGGTCAAGTCCAGTACCAGCTAATTGTCATGGCCAGAAGTGGAAGTCTCCAGGTTTTGTTAATTTTCTCTTGGTTTAATGGCTGTCATAAATGTCAGGAAAAGATAACTCACAAAGTTACATAGATCCAAACCAAAGCAGTGCATTATTGACTATCTTTATGAAAATATGATTCATTTTTTTGAAACCCGTGTACCAATTTTAAGAAGGTGTTTGTTGAAATTCAACTAGTAAATTTTTATTTTCTCTGATATTCAACTTTTCTTGATAACTAGGCAGAAGATCTGTGTTTTTTATTTTATAAACAAATGGTTTGAGACTTCTTTTGGCAAATATTTAATCAGGTTTGAGTTGGTTAGTAACAGGTGACATTTATTGAGTGTTGACTCTGTGCCTGGCAATTTTCTAAGATATGCAGATATTAGTTAATCCTCATGAAAATCTCATGGTATAGGCACAGTTGTTATGCCTGATTTGTAGATGAAGAAACTAAGATACAGAGAGAATAAGTAACTTGTCCAAAGTTGTACAACCAGTAAGTGGCAGAGTTGGGATTCAAACACAGGCAGTCTGACCCACATTTAAATCATTGTGCTGCACTCCTCCCATGATGTGAGGCATTGAGATGTTTTACAGAGGATGTTATCTTTCCCTATAAGTTTATATGATGATGGGAACATTTCTAAATATGCATTTGTAGACTGCTGTCACTATAGCATGAGTTTCTTTTGAGAAGTAGTTTTTTTCCCACTAAGTATTAAAGCATCAGATTTACTTCAAAGACATAGGTTACGTATTTATTTTCTTCAAAAATGCCTGCCAGGCAGTGTATTACTGATAGCCGTCTGCCATCATAGAACAGGGCAGCTAATTTGGAACACTTAGCTTTTTCAAAGAAAATTGTATAATTCATCTCTAAGCTTAAAACTCTTACATATTTTGCCACTGGAAAACCAACAAACCTTTTTGTGGTCAAAGTACTACAGTTTTCTTCTCGTGCCCCAGCGGCTCATCTTGCAAGAGTCCTTTTCATCGATGGTTTTCCCATCGGGAGGAGAACTGAATCCAAGCTCAGGCTCTGGCTCATTTCAGACACTGTTTTTATGAGACTGACACACTACCTGCTGTACTAACCCGACACCTCAGACATTGTATCTTCAGCTCTAGAATTCATTTGATTCTTCTTTATATCGTCCTTTCTCTGCTTGATTGTGTTCATATTTTTCTTTAAATCATTGAGCACAGGCCTCCCTCTCTAACCACTTGTCCGTTGCTGCTCTCCCTTCCCTTCACAGCAGCCTCACTAGCTTCGCTCTGTGTCTTGAGTATGCCAGGTCACACCCATGGCTGGACCTTTGCACTGCTGTTCTCTCTGCCAAGAGTGTGTTTTCACAGGTCTGAATCCCACTGTCACCTCCTCCAAGAGGCCCTCCCTGCCCGTTTGTGTCCAGGACCCATTCCCCATTCTCCACACCCTCTTTCCTCTCTTCATGCTTGCCAGTACCTGAAAGGATTCTGTTTTGTTGGGCTTTGCTTTTTGTTGTATTGCCCACTTCACTAGAACATCAAGTCTTTGAGAGCAAGGATTGTCGTCTTCACCACCACGTCCTCCTGGCACCTAAAACGGTCCTGATGCTGTAGAACGTGTACAGGGACCCCAGCAGTCAGACTGAACTGTTCTTTTGGGTGTGCTGGGCACTTCCCTGCTCCTTGCTCCCCTGCGTGTTGCATCTTCCACGTGGACAGACTGCCCCACCCACTCCACGGGTCTAAATTCAGTCTCTTCTTTGGGAAAAAAAAATCTCCTTTTCCCACTTCTCTGTCTGGGAGTGGTGTCCCACTCCTCTGCTTCGGGACGGCCCTTCTTGCTTTACCTTTGTTATTTGTGTATTTGTGAACATGCTCTATCCCTACCGCGAGGCTGGTCCCGGCCGTCTTGGCTGGTGTCCGTCCCAGTGCCTCACCCAGGCCTTGCCCAGAGCAGACGGATGCTTAGGAAATACTTGTTAAATTAGTACTTGAAGAGACAGTATAATCTGGTTGGCTGCTGGTTCAGGAAGCACAAATCTTAATTAAAATTTTGCATACCTGTTTGCCTGGCCATCTTCTCTCCTCCCCCCCGTCCCTGTCCCTGGGTGAGATGCCAGCGCGTGACGCATTGCAGAGCCCCCTCCGCCGACCTCTGACCGTGATGGCTGGAATTAATGAGATAATGTTACATGGGCTTGGGAGAAGATGCTGAATAAATGCAGGTGACGGTATTATTTGTTTGTTGTAATTATGTTCTTTGAGTGTTGTGTTGCATAATGGGCCATATAGTGCCTCAAAGAGTGTTTGAGGAATTACCTGTTAGATGGTTGTCAAACACATTGCAAGTCTGTCCCGTTGGGTGGATGCATGTTGACGTGGAGGAGGCTGGGCAGACAGAGCTTGCAGGATTTGTGTCTTCCTGTTCCACGTATGGGTGTGTCCTCTTGCCTCCCCGAGACAATTCCCTAATTGAGCTGCTGAGATCGGAGGCTTGTGACGTTCAGAATAAGACCTAACAATACTTGTGTGGGGTTTAAATGGCATTGGAAATCATTAACAAGACAAAAAGCTATGATTTCGCCTAGATTAACGTTCAGGTTGGGGTTTGGCGTGCCGAAATTCATTGTTTTGGTCTCCAGCCCAAACATGCTGGAGTCATTATACTGTCATGCGGTAATTAGCTGTTCCTTTAATACAAGTAATAA
The DNA here is from genome assembly GCF_041296265.1 of Equus caballus. Taxonomy (NCBI): domain Eukaryota; kingdom Metazoa; phylum Chordata; class Mammalia; order Perissodactyla; family Equidae; genus Equus; species Equus caballus. Next base: position 11,149,073 of record NC_091696.1, read on the forward strand.
AAATTAAGCCTAAGAGGTACTTTAGCAGTGCCTTTTACATAATCCAAAACAATGTTCAGATGCTGTCGGCGTTTAGGCATTCAGCTGTACTGTAGTAAAGTTTGAAGTTTAATGCCTAGAGATGTTTGAACATTCAGTTCATTCTTTATCCTGTGACCAGTTTTGCTACTTAGCATTAACCTTTAATCGTGTTAAATTAAATATACATGCCGTAATGAATAATGATGAGATTGCCAGAATTTTCATTTACAATATAATGCTTTGAAAATTTGTCTAAAGGTCTAGTTACCATTCACTTGATAATGTGTATGTTATTTTCATATGTCACTGAATTCCTTGCTGAATCGAGCGAGGGAAGCTATTTTTTATTCGAAGCAGACGTAGCGGGTCCTGGCCTTTTAAAAGGAATGGACTGGGAAAGTTGTCGGCAGAAATTTTAGGGATGGAGGGCACTATACTAGCTGAGCTCTTTAAAAATATAATTTGTGCTGGCAATTGTGCCAGAAAGCCTCCATGAGTGGACGTTAATAGAATTTTATACAAGTGCAGCGTTCTTCTCAGTCCGTCCGTGACCTCTGCTTCAAGTTCAAGTTGTAGTTCTATATGAAGTGGGGCCATGGGCATGCTGTTTATGTCCTTCACGCCATTTTCCCAGCGTGAGGCCGTGGGCGGAGGAGTGAAAGGGGTGGGGGGTGGGAAGGTACCCTGGAAAGATGCTGAAATTAAAAAGAAAAAAAAAACTGCACCTGGAATGTTCTGAGGAATTCAGTCTTTAGTGTTATTACTACTCCTACTTACAAGGAACCGTCTCCCCGAAATAGCTTTTGAAATCTAATTAAATATAAATATTTTAATGCTGATTAAAATAATAATGAAAAGCCACAAGCGAGAAAGGGATATACTCGTAAAGTGTATATACACAGAGAATAAACGCCCGACAGCCAAGGGTTTCGCATGATGGACAGTGTTGGTGTTAAACCCCACGGGCAGGTCTGGTGCCGCTGGGCTGGATATATCCCAGTGCCTGCCTTTTATAAACTCTACAAAGACGTTGGCATCTCAAAGAGTTCCTGGCTCCTGGTGGACTCGCCAACAGAGGCACGGTGGATCAAGCCCTCGTTTCCAGGAACCAGGGGTGGTCTGAAAAATTAATGACTCCGGTATCTGAAAATTAAGTGAGCTCTTGAATATATACCCTTGTTGATCCACTGGCTTGGTGTTTAGCATTCCTCAAACAGAGACTAAATCTTTACAGCCATCTCCCCAGTGATGCTGGCCTCCATGCCAGGAATATCTTCCGTAATCTTTTCTAAGCCCAGTGGACTTGGGTATTCTTCTCCTCTGACAAAGCCTGAGAATTCCAGAGGAAGTGCTCCCCTGGTGCCCGGCAGGTGGATTATAAGTGCCTCATAGGCAGCAGAAGAAAAAATACAGATGCAGTTGACGCCAGGGAAACATTTAATGTCTCTCCATTTTGTGCTGAATTAATGGTAACTAATGGTAATTGATGGCAAAGGCCAACAGTTAGCACTGTAAATCCATGTCTGCAATCTCTAATTTTAGGTTAAAATTCAATTTTTTATAAGTAAATCTGATGGCAGATTGTACATTGAATTAACCACCAGACCTCATCTTACTGGCCCGGATGCCCTCTCCTGCCCTTTCGACTATAATCAGGAGGGCGGTGGCCTCCTGACTGGCTGGCTCGCTGGCCTAGGATGGGTCACAGCAGGCTAGTCACCAGCTGGGCCTCTGGGGAAGGGCAGAAACCTAGGGTCCTCCAGTCTTCAGATCACCAACTGCTGAGCCCTGGCTCTAAAGGAGGCTCCCGATGGATCATGTCCTAAGTAGAGTGGCTTCTCAGAAAGCCCATGTTTGTTTCCTCCGCTCCTTCAGGGACCTTCCCTGTTGGAAGAATGGTCACTTGGAATTAACAGACTTGGGTTCACGCGCTCTCTGCCCACTCACTGGCCCTTGGGCAAGGCGCTCGGCTTCCCTGAGCTTCAGTCCCACCTCTGTGAAAGGAACGTGATCGCATCTCACACCCCCTCCCAGGGTTGTTGTGGTGCTCAAATGAGAAAATGTCTGAAAAAGTGTCTTAGGACTGCCTGACGCTCTCCGGGTGTCAGGGGTTCTTTCCGACAGCATAGAATTGTTGAAAACAGATTAAAGCTCGTGAGCGCCTCCTGCACACCCTCCCAGTGGGGCGCTAGGGTCATGGTTGATGTTCCCAGGTCTTCTCGCCTTGCTCCCGCCCCCACCCCCTGTATCTCTCTTTCTATCAAATCTAAGGTGTCACAGCACGCCAGAGCAGTGGACAAACCCAGGGAACCACAGCCATTCCCACCCCACTTTCATGTGTTCAGGATCCTGGAGTGGGTCTCTGTGCCATGTCCTCACTGTCATCTGTGTACACATCCTTTGTAGGCCACAGAGAAGGCCCCAGCCAAACATGGGGCTCCCGGGGGCTCTGCAGGAGGCGGTGAGGCCATAGGGGCCCCAGCTTCTGGCAAGTGGTGGCAGCCCCGGGGGACCTGCTGGAGACGGACCTCCCAGGCGCCCAGGAGACCTGCCCCAGCTCTCCGTGTGACCCTGAGGGTGGCTCGTCTGTGTCCACAGTGGGGTGACTTGTGCTTTCCTCTCTTGCAGATCCCGTGCCGGCTCTGGAGCTGGGGCAGCAGCTCCAGGTCAAAGTGCAGCGGCTGCACGACATTGAAACAGAGAACCAGAAACTTAGGGAAACTCTTGAAGAATACAACAAGGAATTTGCCGAAGTGAAGAATCAAGGTTGGTGGAAGACGTGCTCGGCGCTTTTCTCTTTTCCTTTTTGTCTCCTTTCTTTTCTTTTTTTTTAATTGCCTTCGCCACACTGTTGGGACTAGCTCTAATTGTCGTATATGTCATAAAGTCGGGGTGGGGCAAGACTCGGAGCCTTTAAAGAGAGATAATAATAATGCTTCGCTGTTTAGAAGTAAAGCTTTCCTCTGCACATGTAACTACATAGGATTTTATTGCCCTCCGACGGGACGGGTCAGGATGCTTTTAAAATTCTTCCTGGATCAGCATGTGATAAGATCTGCCTTTTAAAGGACGGATGCGTTGCCTGCGGGTGACACCTGTCAGGGCGCCAGCTTATGATCAAAGGGCCACGTTCAGTCAGTCATTTAATAATTGCTGCCGATACATTAAGGCTGGAGACGCATCCTTCGAGTCTGCATGCTTGAGCACCACTGTTTCCTTGTCAGCGTCACCTACTCATTATGGAAAACAGCCCCTTGGTGCGGCGGCCCAGCCGCAAGCCCAGCAGAGAGGGCAGAGGCTGCCTGGCTTTTCCTGTCGGGGAGGAACAAAGAAACCTCTGCTACACCGAACATCCAGATGTGTTCAGAGTCTGGGAGCCTGTGGCTTCCTCGTCTTGAGGAGAAATCATAACCCCATCTGACCACAGCTGTTGGTTTTCCAGCCAAGTCCAGGGAGAAATTCACCCATTTGTTTTTGTTTAGGGGTGTCGGTGAGGAAGGAGCTAGAAAGGAAAGGCAGGCTGTTTGGGTGACTCCCTCTGGGTGGCCTCCCGTTTAATATGCTCCCGGGCCTGGATAAAGAGTTCACTGGTGACGATTGTGAAGAGTGTTCTCAGGCCTTGAGACCATTGGGGACAGGCTTGCAGTCAAGGCTTGTCCGGGGGAAGGGTCCAGGAAGAGGCTGATGGGAAGCTGGAAGGTTCAGGCCTGAGCGGTCCTGAGGGCCTTCCTCAGGGGAATGGGCTGGGGAGACAGCTGAGACCCCACCTCGATCTGGCGCCACAGGGAACGGCGAGCCTTTGAGACTTGGAGGCGCTGCTCTGTCCTTGCTTGGAAGTGAGGTGTCGGACTTCCCATCCTGGGGTCCGGGTGAGAGATGGGTGGCCTCCCCCAGCAAGAGTTATTTTTTGTCAGAATGGGCCACGTGCTCCGGTGAAAGATAACCCGTCAGTCTGTGCATTTACGGACCACACGGACGTTGTCGCTGCACCTACCCCAAGGACTGTCCTTTGGATTTTCCTTCCACTGACCTCTGGCATCTATTTTGACAGATCCACTCTGTGTCTCCTTTAGTTTGCTTTTGTTTTGTGGGAGGACAGTGCAGGTGGCCCAAGGTCTCCATGTGGCCACCTCCCCCACCTTGCCTCGTCAGCCCCCAGGGCCAGGTGCCCTACTGCCGGGTTGCACAGGGCCTGACAAGGAGCCACAAGCAAATGTGGGATGTCCTCCTCCCCAAAGGCCTCATCCGATGGGTGTTTTTAAATGAAATATATGATCCAAGACTTAAGAACAAAGGCACCTGGGGCAGACTGACCTGGTCGGAGCCCCTTCGTTGCCACAACTTAGCTGTGCGACCTTGAGCGAGTGATGTCACTGTGTGACAAACCTCCCTTTCTTGGTGGGGGGGACTCCCATTCTACCCACGCGGGATTGCTGTAGGATTCAGTGAGAGTGTGTGGGGGAAGCACTTAGAACTGTTCCAGACACTCAGTAAATATCAGCTGCTCTCATTGAACACTATTGTTTTTTCCAGAAATTTCCTCCGCTTCTCTTTACTTATTGATATCTTTACAGATTTTCCCAGCCTCCAGAAAAATGTCAATTTCCTCTCCTTTCTCCCCAGTATAAGATGGTCATTGTTTGGAAGGGTTGGGGCGCACGTCACTTGTCTTCATCATCAGAGCCTTACTGTAGGTTAATGAAAAGTTACGCAGGAAAGGAATTTCTCTACCGTGTGCCATAAGTCTCCCCCCACCCCATTTAAAGATGAGTAAATTGGGGCGCCGGGCACAGCAAATGAGAGCAGAGCCCCGCGGTGTCCTTTCTGCCCTGCTGTTCCTCCTCCTCACCTGCCCTCACGTGAGGATGCTGCTGGGCCACAGCTGCTGGACAGAGAAGGGCCGGAGGCTCCCGAACCAGTCAGCCACTGGTGTTGGCTTGGCCGGTCAGTGAGCAGCCCACCCAGGGTGGGGGTGGCAAAGAGACCCCATCAGACAGAATGCAAGCTCCCAGCTAGTGCCCCAACTTCCCTGGAAGGAGCATAGATGTGTCACGCTGAGAAACCCCATTGGAATGAGCACTGGGGCCCAGGAGCTCAACAGACATTTCCAACTGTTGTTAAAGGCGAAAATGCTGTACGTTTGCACGGTCATGTAGACCACTGACTTAAAGGAATATACGAGTGTTTTCAGAGGTGAGCTGTCTCGGCGTCCATCTTGGAAGTGTTCCACCCTGGCCCAGCTTTGGCCTGGTCAGTATGGCTTGAGAGTAATGTGTATCACTAACCATTACGTTCATGGAGCGTTTCGTTCAGGCTCAAAACAACCAGCCTAAAAGGCAGAAAGCCCCCCGTTCTTCTTTCAGATGCCCTGACGGTGTCATTGGTTTTAATCCCCTATCTCCCTCCAGGGAGAACCCTCTGGGCTCCACTTAATGCAAAGGGCTAATTTCTCCTCTTAACGAAAGAGCCTTTGGCTCTTCCACGTTCAGCTGTGTGGGCGCTGAATGCCCAAGTGATGTTCTCCTGTCCTGCCCAGCGTGTCCGTGCAGCCCAGGGAGCCAAAGCAGACATGAGTTTCAACCTGAGGGAACAAGGGCCACCAGTCCAAGCTCTTACTTCGGCAAAGACATTCTCCCGTGAGCCTGGAGCCCCGTTGTCACAGGTCCCGTCTGGGCCTCACCCTGGCCAGCCTCGCCTCGGCTCTGTCATTCGTTCATGCCCTGGCCATTTCCCGAGCGCCACCTGTGCCAGGTGCTGGACCTGCAGAGAGCCACAGCCTTGCCTTCTGAGAGGTAGATTTGTGCTCAGCAGGTGCGGTTCCCCAAGGGCTCCCCTGTCCTGAGAGCCAGGACCGCCCAGCGTGCAGAGTGGCGTGGAGGCGTCTATGGGAGGGAGCACGTGGAGTGGTCCTGCCCTAGAGCCACCGGCGGGTTGGAGTTAGGACCTGCCCCGTTCGTTTCATCTGCTTTGGTGTCCGCATTTGGGGTAATTGGAGTGACAGCTGTAAACGTACACTCGGCAGTGGGGACGCCTAGGCTCTCCAGGGACAGCTCTGCCCCTCAAGGGGCCCTGTGTCCTGAGCTCTGGGCGCTGCAGGCTCCTTTGTCGCACAGCACTGCTGCCCTGCCCCTGGTGCTCACCCTCCCTCAGGTACGGCTTCCCCAGGCCCTGCATCCTCTGCTCTGCATGCTCAGCCCCGGTCCACCCAACTCTGGCCAGGTGGGGGGTGCTCTCGGCACCCAAGCTTCAGGCAGGGCCCTTCCACCGAGGACGTGGCACTGTATCCACTTGGCGCACCGTCTGTTTCACCTCTCTCAAAACGGCAGAGCTGCGGCCGTGGCCAGGGAGGCCTGTGGCTGCACCGGACTTTGCCCAAGACCACTTCTTCCAGAAGGTGCACACGACTATGAGCTGTGTTCTTCGTAAGAAAGTACTTAAACCCATACTAAAACTTTATCAATCTTCCCTCAGTCGAGGACTAATTTAAGACTCATCAATAAGGTGATATTATATTTTACTGTTGATCCCCCCCCTTTTATTTTAAGTTGTATTAGAGAAACCATAGCTCTTCTTCCCAGCAAAAATCCATGGATCCTCCTCAGCCTCAACGTTTAAAGTTCAATTTAACATTTAGGGAGAAAAAAGGTCTCCGAAGGGACTCGTAGCCATTGATTTTGTGTCAGAGTTGAAGAGCGAAAGTTTAAAACACACTGGTCCGCCCAGGTTACGAAGGCCTTGTAAAGAGCCATGTGGAATCGTGCTTCTCTCACTGTAGTTTTTTTCTTTCTGCAGAGGTTACGATAAAAGCACTTAAAGAGAAAATCCGAGAATATGAACAGACTCTGAAGAACCAAGCTGAGACCATAGCTCTTGAGAAGGAACAAAAGTTACAAAATGATTTTGCAGAAAAGGAGAGGTGAGTGTGTGTTCAGGTCCGCTTGAACTGACGTAACGTTTTACCTCTAAAGCTTCACCTTACAAGACAGTTTTAAAAATTTATCTGTGAAATAAGCCCAGGTTCTAAACCAAAATCCTTGGGGTTCCAGGTAAAATTTTGTTTGAGAAACAAAAGTGGCCCAGGGTTTGCAGGTTCGGATTCTAGGCACAGACATACACACCGCTCATCAAGCCATGCTGTGGTGGCATCCCACATACAAAACAGAGGAAGATTGGCAACAGATGTTAGCTCAGGGCCAGTCTTCCTCACCAAAAACCCCCAAATCAAAGGTGTCTCTTATTCTGTAATTTCTGAGTTTCCCTTGAGTGACATTGTACCAGTCTTTCCTCATTGGGGGATGGTTTCCGGGGGTCAGTGGGCCATGCGAGTCCAGGGGTTGAGCATGTATGGCTGGCACATAGCAGCTGTACCTGAGCTGAGCAGAGAGATGGAAAGACCATCCCCCACTGCAGGTCCTCTCTTAAAAGAATTTTGCTATTTAACATCATACACATACACATAATATCTTGGGATTCGTAAAAATTTTTTGCCTCTTATCTTTTCCTTACGTCACACTGCTTCATATGTCAAGGAGTGGATATCAGTAAAATATCCCACTGCGCCATCCAGCTTCTGGGAGTTTTAGATTTCTGCTGGCCTGCTTCACCCAAAACTTTTGCACAAATAGTGAGTTGGTTTTTCACTGGTGATGATTTAATGAAAGCACTGTCAGGACTGTTGAACTTACCAATTCAAAGGGCATGCCAGGTTTTTTTAGACCTCTGGTGAAATTAAGATTTTAAAGTTTCGCCCTATCATGGAGAAATGTGTACGTCCATTAACAAGAGGCATGAAAGGTATGCTGACAGGTAGGAGGCCAGCCTGACGGTGGCATGGGCTGTTGTCATGCTGTTTCCCATTGACTTCGCATGCAGCTCCTTGGACTTCTAGAAGTGGGCTCCGTGAAGCTCTCGGAGCACCAAGGCCTCTCTGGAGCACCGTTAAGCTGGCTCCATTTAGAAAAGAATGGCCGCTCCACTCACTGAGTGCCCATGGCAGACCTGCAGAGTAGACGGTCTTATTTTACAAACAGGGAGACCTGGCCTCAGATTAGGGACCTGCCCACACTCTCCCAGCAGGTCAGCCAGAGGTGGGGCTGGGGCCTGACCCACCACTGCGCCCCTGGCCTCCCTTGTGCTCAGACATGCTCAGAAGTCCTCACTGTGGGACCAGGGCCGAGCCCAGCGCTGAACAGAGACGCCACACCCACGCTGCTGGGAGAGCGGCACCAGGTGCAGCCCCGGAAAGGGAGGGGGCCACACAGAGGGTCAGGGCTCTGAAAGGGGAGTGGACTCTTGACCAGCAGGTATGGACCTAGTGCTCAATACGCCTCCTAGGAAAGCACTTTACACCCCAAGAGATATCTCACCACGTTATTGATAATGGCGGGGCGGGGTGCAAGCAATCAGAATGCCCTGCCAGTGAGAAATGGGTGAGTGAAAGATGGGCCGTCCCTACCTGGAACACTATGCAGCCATTCAAATAGTAGTTACATAGAATTTGCAGTATCACCAGAAATGTATCCGGCATCACGTGAAGTGAAAAATGCATGATGCAAAGTTATCTGCGTAGAGCAGGCTCATGCAGTACAGAAGTGTGGACATAAATTAATCAGTAATTCACTGTTATTAAGCTGCCTCTCCAAATTAGGCAAAAGGATTAATTATATTAAAAGATGTAACTGACTGACCGCTGGGGATGGAGCGTAAAGCTAGATCTTTACCTCATTCTTTACACCAAAAAATTGAAATAGATTTAGGAGTTAAATATTAATAATTAAATCATGTACATACTGGAAGAAAACTTGGACAAATATTTTGTTTTTAATAATTTTGGAGGAGGGAATCTCTTTAAGCATGAAAGAAAAGTTATATTTAAAAAAAAGCTATGTAACTATGACTACCTAAAATTTAAAAGAGCTTTTTAAAAACAAATAACAATAAACAACATTTTAAAAACATCAAAAAACTGGAAAGAAATATTTTCACCACTTAAGAAAAAGGGCTAATTTTCTTTATATACAAAGAGCTCTTAAAAATTAATGAGAAAAAAATCAGTGCTGCAAAAAACGGGCAAAGGAGATAAGCAGAGAGTTCATACAAAGAGAAATGCTCAGCTTTACTCAGCAGCGAAATGAAGTTTAATTTTATCCAGTGTTGGCACAGGAAACGACTCTCACATATTGTTGGCAGGAGTTAAATTGGTGAGGTTTTTTGTTGGGAAGTTTCTCGATGTCTATTGAAAGAATTGCATATACCCTTTGACCATCATAATTGCTCTGTTACGGTTTTATCCAACAGATTCACTCTCAAATTAGGCAACAATATCTATATAATGATCATTGCAGACTTGTTTAGTAGAAGGTAACAGTAGACAATCTAAATGTCTGTGGAGGCTTGGGTAAGTTAATTATGTAGTAAGAGTGAAGAACTCTATATGCTGGAGTAGAACATTTCCAAATTATGGAGGTAAGTGAAAAAGCAAGCTGCAGAGCACCGTGTGTGCTGGGATCCCTTTTGTAGTAAAAGAAAGGTGGGGAGAGTGCATGTTACACCACACTGTATTACATATGAGTGTGTATTACATATTATACTATAATATGTTAAATGAGTGTGTATCACACTACAGGATATTACATATAAGTGTATATTATATTACAGTATATTAAATATGAGTGTGTTTTACACTACAGTATATTCCATATGAGTGTATCACACGAGTGAATATTATACCATGGTATATTACATTGAGTGTGTATTGCATGAATGTATATTACATTACAGTATGTTATGTATGAATGTATATTACAAATGACTATATATTACACTATGTATGTTGCATATGAGTATATATTACACTATAGTATATTCCATGTTGCATTGTGTTTCTGTACATATAGAAAATTGTTAGAAGGCTACAAAAGAACTCTGTCTGAGGAGGAAATACAGCCAAGGAAGGAAAAGGACATTTTACCTTCCACACTCTTGTAATATTTGTGTGTGTGTGTGTTTTTTAACTCAGAGCATATATTAGTGTTATAATTGAAATACGTGAAAATGTGAGCAGTCCTTTTCCATAGGTGATGGAAATTCGGGTGATTTTTTTTTAACTGTAATTTCTGCTTTTCTGTACTCCCAGGTTTATTATTATGAGAGCATGTGTTATATTCATATGATGTAAAAATAATAAACTTATTTTTAGAGATTTTCTGCGGATTAGGAGGAAGGAATGCTATTTATTGACCAGGGAATTCACTTGGAGATCATGGGAAATAGAAATATGAGGAATGTAGTTTAAAACATTCCTAATTTCCCCATTAGGTATTGGAGTTGCATTTGCATTCCATTACAACAGAAATGGAACAGCTGTCACATCTATTTAGTAGCTCCTTTCTTCCAACAAATTCCTTCAATTGTGTCAGCAGAATGTAAATGTATCATTCTTCTTGGGCTAACTTCAGAAAACAATGAGTGCGTGATGATGGTTGGGTTTTTCTGGGTTTTTTAAAAAATATCTGGCATTTCAAGAACAAGTTACATTTATGATAACCTTCTACATCAATTACCACCTGTCAAGTCCCACAGGATGCAACTTCATGTTATAACACGTGGGTACCAAGTTGGGTGTCAAGATCAGAAAGTGGACCCCCCAAGTGCTCTTGGCATGACGAGTGACACCCGATCGTACGCCTGTCAATGGCTGTGTGTATTACAGTGAAGATGCTCCAGCACACACACGATGTGTAAGTTGAGAAACAAGATGACCAATTTGGCTTTATTCTCTTCCTTTTCAGAAAGCTGCAAGAGACCCAGATGTCTACCACCTCAAAGCTGGAGGAGGCGGAACATAAGGTTCAGACTCTGCAAACAGGTGTGTTCGTCTTCCTCCTAGTCCAGGTGACGCAGGGAAGACTGGCATGCGGGAAGTTTGCTGGACCTCCTGGTCCCTCCAGGTCCCCTCTGACACCTGTTGAGCCTGGAGGAGTGAAGGGAGCCAGAGTGCCTCGGAGAGCACCCCCCCCAACCTTGACTGCATTAGTCACCCACATTGAGCTGTTAATGTTGAGGTGGGAGGATCTGAATTCCATTTTCATCCCTTCCACAAGCCATCCTGTCTTCCTGCTCTTGTTCCAACAAACACATTGAAATCACCAAACTGTCAAGGACTGACAGTTCATTTGGAACAATAATAGGGAAAAAAACCTTATTTCTACCCTAAGTGAAGTTAAGGAGAACAGTAATAGCAGACCTTTAAGAGCGAAAAAATGCCAAAAAAGGTTATACTGAAGTTTTTATCATTTCTTTAAACTTCTTTTTTCTTCCTTTTCTTTTTCTTTTTGTTCTGAAAGGGAAACCACACTATATATTTAATTTAAATGTGGAAAAATAACTTAGAAGACATCATAGTCCACGTTAAAACACAGATAACAGAGTGGGAGAAAATAATCACAACAAATTGAAAAAACAAGTGAATAATATCCAAAAAATGTAAAGCCCTCCCACAAATCAATAAAAATAGAGAAACATCCCATAGAGCAGCGGGCTAAGAGTGCGAACAGGCAGGTTGCAAAAGAAAGAAATGCACGTGGCCCGTATACATATGAAGAAATGTTAACCGTTTCTAACAGTCAGGGAGATGCTAATTAAATCAGTGAAAGATTGTTTTGCCTGTCAGACTGTCAGAAATTCTTAAATTGATAATATCCAGTGTTGATGAGAATATAGGAAAATCGTCACGCTCGTACTATTGATGGCAATGTAAATTGCCTCTTGGGAGGCCAACCAGATGGTATTTCTCTGAAGCTGGAGTGTCTCGGCTCCTCACCCGGCACCCCTGCTTCTAGGTGTCCTCAAGTGCCCGGCACGTGGCAGGCTCTGTAGAAAAGCTCATTGTTGCTGTGACTGCCCGTGTCCTGACGTGGAGACGTTTCCACGCCATCCTGCCAAGGGGAAGGAGCGAGTCCCAGGGAGTATTTGGATCATCCTCTTTATCGGGGAGGTGAAAAAAATATATACGTATATGCAGTTACACATGGAAATATTTTTAAAGTAATAAAATATATTTAAAAGTGTGAAATCTACACGCTCAACTCTTACCAGTGGTCATCTCGGAGGAGGTGCTGGGCATCAGAGGCACAGAAGTGACGGGATTTTCTCCTCCTTCTGTGTACTCTGTTGTCTTTGACTCCTTCGAAGTGGGAATATATTACTTGTGTGCTTTTTCTTTTTTAATTTAATTTGAACAATTAGTATCTTATATTATGATTTTATGTCCTGTGCCTTTCAGCCCTGGAAAAAACTCGAACAGAATTATTTGACCTGAAAACCAAATATGATGAAGAAATTACTGCCAAGTAAGTCTCTGCCTGGCTGCCTCCGTCTGCATGGTTAGGTCACAGGTCCCTGATTGGCTGATCCTTGGTTGGGTCACAGGTCCCTGATTGGCTGATCCTTAGAAGGTTTCCCTGCCCCACCCTCCTGTCTGTTGGCTTTGCAAAGCGGTACCAGGATTAGAAGGTGCTTGGCCTCCGGGCTGCTGTGAGGAATATAGTATTCCTGTGAGTCGCTCGTGTCTATTTAATACGCAAGATGTGACAGCAAGCTCTGGTGCTCGCAGAACAATCCTTCCACCTGAAACTTTTTTCCATAATTATTACGAGGCCTGGTCAGCTCGGTGCTTTTTACTAAAAAAGTTGGGAAAGACTTAGCTTACAGAAGACATGATACATGGGATGTTTAGTGGAGCTTGGTCTGTGTAGATTGTGTCACCTTTTACCTGTGCCCGAGTCCTTCACTCCCATACAGGTGTATTTGTTCACACCTTACAACGTGGGGCGTCCCCGCGCAGACACACACGCAAAGGGAGCGTGCGTATTTGGGCAGCTCTGTCACACAGGGCTCTAGTCAGAAGGAAATCCATGCTCCGCTGCAAGTCCACTTGCTGCCGGTCCAGCCTCCATGCAGAACCCCAGAAAGGAGCAAGTAATGTTGACCGAATTCAAGAAGGATGAAGGTGCAGCAGAGAGCGTTGCTAGCACAGCCGCCTCTAGTGAGGTCCAGGCAGGCAGTGCCAGGCTCGAGTTTGAACCATCTTTTCCTGTTCTGGGAGGCTCCTCCCATCTCCCACAGAAACACGTGTCCCCCGCACTCCCTTCCCCACGTCCTGTCCCCCGCCACCACCTCCCCGCTGGGCCTGGCTGTGTCTCAGGCTGCCGTAGGCCAGGGAGAAAGGTCTCCTGCTGTGGTCACACAGGGCCTCAGGGGGCGCTGGTGAGTTGGGGTGCCTCTGAATATGCTACCCTCCTCCCAGGCTTCTGCTCCGTGTGGGGTGCTGGTACTTGGCTCCCCTCTGTCCCGTCCCTCGCCCTTGGCCATTGAGGCTGCTGCTGGGCCAGCTGCTCTCAGGGCCCGTGGAGGGTGGGCTCCTGACCTTTGCTCTGGCTTGTTCAGTAGCTCGAGAGCTTGGGAGCCCAGCTGCCCGGGCCTGGTGGTCAGAACCAGTTTTGATCATGAACACACAACTCCTGCACAGAGACTAAAATGTCCTTGTCAGTCTCAGCGACTACGGCTGACCTGTCGGCCGGTCTAATCCCCGTGGAAACTGCCAGATCATTTTACCCCGTTCTCAGCTGCTAAAACGTGACTTTAGGTGACACAGGGCGAGCTGGTTCTGAGGTGTGGTAACTGTTAAAATTTCACTTTGAAAATTGGAGGCTCTGGGATGAACTCCTCCAGCCCAGGGCGTCACCGTCGGCAGGATGGCGGATGTGCGTCCCCACCTGCCCCTGACCCCACAGCTGAGAGCACCTCACCCCCTAGATGTCAGGTCGGCGGAAACCACACCCACTGCTGTCACCTTGACACTCCTCACCGTCTGTGCCTCGGTTCCCTTTTCTGCCAGTCTGTCATCTTTGTTTTTCTATTATTTCTGCCTGGACTGTCTTGTACTAAGTAGGTCGTTTTTCTCAGTAAATTCAATTTTTAAAAATTATAATACAGTCAGCTGTTGGCATCCTTAGGTTCTGCATCTAAGGATTCAACCAACCCCAGGGTCGAAAGGCCTGCAATGGTTGCGTCTGTACTGAACTCGTACAGCCTTTTTTTCTTGTCATTATTCCCTAAACGATACACTATCTCAACTATTTACGTAGCATTTACATTGTGTTAGGTGTTATCAGTAATCCAGAGATGATTTCAAGTATTCAGGAGGATGTGTGTAGATTATATTCCAATCCTATGCCATTCGTGTCAGGGACTTCAGCATCAGTGGACTTCGGTACCCGTGGGGGTCTTCCGCGCATGCCAAGGGACGACTGTGTTTTAATCTGATACGTAGCTCTGTCCTCAGTTGGTAGCATTTCTTTTCTAAAATAGTTTGTATCTGTAGGCAAAACCCTAGTTCCTCGATCCGTTCACTCTTATCCACATCATTTACTTGTCAAAATTCATAGTGACCTTGGTTGTGATGTATTTGATTATTTCACTAGTTTGCGTTAATTTATTTTACTTTTATTAAGCTACACCTCTTTCTAAAAGACATAGATACATTTTGTGTATCTATAATCAGCCAAAGTTTGCTTTATTACATACTTAAAAAAATCTTTTGTGCAACCAGCCTGTAAACCCTTCTAAGCCAATGTTGTTTTTCAAATTGTGAGTCACAGTCGTGACATCAATTTACTGCGTGGCAACCAGCTAGTTGGGTAATAAAGTAGAATAAAAAGCGAAATAACAGAATAGAAAAAAGTTGTCATAACACGTAATAAAGTTAGGTATTGTCGTGTGACATTTTTTAATTATATTTATAAAATCATGATGTAAAATGTCATTCCTCCCATGAATCTCAACCAGAAGCCGTTTTGAAAGCCTCTGCTCCCAGAGTGTGCTGAAAGCTCAGCTTCCAGAAGCCAGGGCCCCCTGCCGTGCTGTCCGCGTGCGCGCTGCTGAGGCGCTGTTGGCTGTGGACATCCACCTGCCTGGGGAGCAGGTCCTCCTCATGGCGTAAAGCACCTCCCGACACTGTTCAGAATTGGCAGCAAAGAGTGTCGCTTGTCACGTGATGGCTAAGTGCTGGTCCCTGGTTTCGATTCATAAATTTCTCATCGGGCTCCTCAAGGCCACAAGGCAAAATTGTCTCCATGTAATTGGTTTATTTAGGGGTTGAGAAAGAAGCACAACAGAGAACTAGGAAGAGCTTAACTTTTCCTCACTCACAGGTTTTCATCTTCTCTAGGTAGGGAATATGGCAGCCAGGGAAGTGACCGGGAGAGAGGACCAGAGAGGGAGGGACCTTCTATCCCCTGTCCCCACGCTCTCCTGGCCTTGCTGTTGGTCAGGCTGATGCTGGGAGTGATTCACTTCTGTCAGCCAGACTGCCACTTAACAGAGGACAGCTCGGCCGCCTGCTCCCAGGTGATCCACTCCTGGACAGGCTCAAAGGTGCCTTTGAGATGACGGGGCTCGTTTTCAGTCTTACGTATTTCTAATTACTGTTTATGGACACATCGACTCCTGGGCTTTGCCCGAGGACCCACCTCTGTCATTTTACAGGTGAGAACATTAGGTCTTGGGATGGTCACCTGAATCAGCAAGGTCACCCAGGGGAATACCAGACGCTGGTCCTCCTGAGGCTGGGCCACTTCTAGAACCCTGACCCCACTGGCATCTGATGAGAAGTGGTGGTTATGGGTGTGGGCTCAGTGAGGAACATTTCTAGGCTGATACTTGCCATCATATCAGTGTGTTTTAAGGCCAAAAAGATTTTTTTTTCCAAAATCCAAGTTAATGAAAATCTATGTTACTTGCCCAGTTTCATCGAACTACAGGAAATGGAAAATAGAATCCAAAAGTATGGAGTCAGTTGTTCTATGGGGTAAAAGTACTCTGCCTCAGGACCGTGGCTGTTGTCACAAACTGCTGATGGGGCCATGGGCACTGTTGGGGTGTGTCCCCTCCTGTAATCATAGCAGGGAACTCTCTCATCTTCTTCAGCGATGAATGGGGAGGCAGGGTGTGGTGTACACGTCTGCGCGTGGAGAGAAGGAGCCTGGCTTTGGTGACGGGCACGACTCCCAGATCACAGACCCGCTCGTTAATCCCGCAGATGTGCCTGGAGGCCGCCTTGTGCATAGGTCTGTGCTGGGCTCTGGAAATCCTGAGATAAAAGGTGCAGGGGTGGGGCTGGCCCGGTGGCGCAGCGGTTAAGTTTGCGCATTCCACTTTGGTGGCCCGGGGTTCGCCGGCCCGGATCCCAGGTGTGGATATGGCACCGCTCAGCAAGCCATGCTGTGGCAGGCGTTCCACATAAAACAGAGGAAGATGGGCATGGATGTTCGCTGAGGGCCAGTCTTCCTCAGCAAAAAGAGGAGGATTGGCAGCAGATGTTAGCTCAGGGCTGATCTTCCTCAAAGGCAAAAAACAAAGGTGCAGGGGGAGAAAAGCCATTGCAGTCCAGTGTGTTCGCTGCTCTGAGCGAGGGGACGTTAGTGAGCACAGCACTGTGCCCTGGGTCTCCACGGAAGACAGCATGCTCCAGCTGGGACAATCAGAAGAGAGTTCCATGTCGAGACCCTTCGCCAAGGCGTGGGCCGGGAGGAGGGAAACCAGAGGGAATGGGGCGTCCGAGCCTAGCACTGGCCGGGCTTCACCATGCCTAGGTTGGGAGGGCCCTCCTTGAGAGGAGCTGTGGTCTTTGGGAAAGGAGAGGGATCCAGGGCTGCACCGGCAACCTCTAACCTTACCCTCCTCCCTCCCGCTGTCAGGACTCCCCATGGCCAAAGTCAGAGGGCAGCTTCTGGTGGAGGAGCAGGGGGAGACAGGGGACAGGGCACTGGAGGTGGGAATGGCAGATCTCGAGCACAGACCCCACGCAGCTGGAGCCAAAGGACGGAAGTGTCAAGGAAGTCTCCTGAAGGTGGTGACATGTGATCTGAGGTTGAAATGAGTCAAGGTGAGGGGTCCCTGGAGGCTAAAGGAATGTAATTTGTGGACACACAGGGCAGGCCAGGCTGACCTCCTGGAGGACCAGCCAGAGGCTCTGAAAGCTGACCCCCAGGGGCAAGGTGGGCACGCCCAGGAGGGACTGCCCCGATGCTCACAGGGGCGTCGGGCACTTCCCCAATCAGAAATGGACTGACTGCTAACAAAAGGCAGCCTGGGGCCAGACACTTACTGTAAATGGTCCCCAGAGTAAGTAATCCACAAAAAATGTCGAGAATGGACTGAGATAATAATTGCTACTTTCTTTTAACTTTGGAGGCGATTGCTGCAGTCTTGGAGATCCCATCTGAAGCCTCCCCCTCCACGTTCCTCTCCCCTTTTATTTTCCGGGAAAGGTTTGTCACTTTACCATCTGCTCCAGGCCCAACCTACGTGTATTTTATTAGACTTGACATTTTTTCGTTAATACATGTGAATATAAGCCCGCCGGGGCACATCTTTTCACAAATGGTCATAAAACCTTTCAAAACAATTTAGTTTCTCTCTTTGAAAGGAGGATTCTTAAATATTTGTTGACAGAAAATGTAGGGAGGGGTGTGGCGAGGCCCAGTGGAGAAGGGCTGGCTTGGGAGTCGATCGCTGGGTGGGGTCCCCTGCTCACCCTCTGTGTGACCTTGGATACACTCATTGACCTCTAGCCTCACCTTTCCCACCTGTACAATGGGCATAATGGTAGCTGTCACTACAGCTGTTAGCCATCCTGTTGTCAAAAGACAGAAGCTCTTTGCAGCAAGCTCACAGTAGGCTTCGTGTGCGTTTCTGAAATTCCCAGGCCTCGGAGAAGATAAGCTCATCTCCCCATGAGATTTGAAGAGCATGTGTTGCCTTTGCCTCCCTGTCGCTGGGAGATGCCACTGCGATGACCAGCCCTCACCCCGATTTGGGAAAGCAGGCTGCAGGCCGAAGGCACCGGGGCTGTTCCGAGAGCCGCTTTCTTGCGTACAGGCATCGCCGCCCTGTGTCAGCTGGGCCGGCACGGGCTGACTGACGGCCGGCAGCAGTAAAGTTTTCCATGTGTAGGCTTGAAGCTAAATGTAATTAGCCTTTATGTGCAGAACAAGGACCCATTGATGAACACAGCTGGGCTCTGTTTTGTCCTGTCAGTGAGAGTGGGAGGTGAAAGTGTTCTTCTTCATGTTTATTAATGCGAGATTCCTTAGACAAATGGCAAGCACAGTTTAATATCTGTTGGAACACGGAGGGTTTTGCCAAAACAGTTGTTGTGTAAGAGGATTGCAGGCTTCGGATTATAACCATTCCTGGGTTAAATAAGTGAGTTATTTCTCTGCGTTTGGTTTTGCCTCTCCCTGAGCAGGTCCCCACTGTGCGGACCCTCCCGCTTCTCTCTGCAGATGGAGAGCTAGCATCCTCAGTGGCTGTCGCTGGACAGTCTAGCAAAGCAGAGCGGCGTGGATTTTCATATTTGAACGGTTCCCCGGGTGGCCTTGCGAGTGGGCAGACTTTGGGCACGCTAGCCGGCCCCGAGAGGCCGGGACAGCTCTCCCCGCCCCTCGGCTCTGCGCCTGTCCTCTGCCGCTGTTGGCTTGTTCTCGGCTTGAGGTTGCTGTTAGGTTGTGGCCGAAACTGCAGGAGGAGTGTTGCCCTCCCAGCCAAGATACCAGCGTTCTGGGCAAAAGTGCTGGAATTCCCATTTTTGCTCAAGTCCACGGCCACCTCTTTGCTCTGTCCCCCGTCATTCTGGTTGCAAAAGGAGCTTCGGTCGTCACACATACAGGCAGCTTATTACATTCCTCTTGACTTGTGGGCTGAGGCTTTGAGCCTCCGATGAAAGAAAATATTGAATTGCACTGAAATACTCCATTTTTTATAGCTAATGTTAGTCTTAGGAGAATTTGCACCTCCCAAACCTTTCCTGCCAGTAAAATTCATATTTCTTAAGGTTACTCATGCTGTATTCCTTGCCTGTATGCTTTTTAAAAAGCACTGCATTGTATGTGCACACACTTACATCGTACATTACAGAAGAGACATTTATGAGGAACTTCACTTGGGTTCATTTTAGAGTATTTTCTTTATATCGTGTATGTAACCAGTGTTTTATCACAGAATGCAATATGCTGTGAAAAAGCAGGAAACTCCCCAAGCGAGCTGGCTTAGGGCTTGACTGACATTGTTTAGGGGAGCCTGTCCCCGCCTTGGTAGCTTGGGAACTCCAGGTCCCAGCAGCAGGGCGGAGAACCTAAGATACCCTGGCCACGGTGAGGAGACCGGCAGCTCCAGACCCGGCTCCCTGAGGGGGAAATGCAGACAGTGTGCGGGGGTGTGGCGGCAGGGACACCTTCCAGGCACACGGGTTCCTCTGGCCTAGTTCGCAGTGGTTCCTTGCGTGGCATCTTGTTTACTTTTTCCAGCAATCACTGAGGAAGCTTTTATTGTGCTCTTTGCACAGACGAGGAAACAGTCCTAGGAACAGAGTCAGGCCCCAAATCCAGTCCTTTGGATTCAAAATCTGGCATCGCACGCCGTGGCTGCACCCGGCCTGTGAAGTCCCTTTCTGGTGCTGCCTTCTGCAGAGAGCTGAGCAGCCCGGGGGAGGGCGGACCAGGTGACAGGCTGCTGGAAGCGGTTCAGGTCTCCTTTCTCTCTCCCGCGAGCCCCCCTTTCTTTACCCCAGCAGATGCATTTCTCTGTGATTTATTTTTTCACAGTTTCACATGAAAGATGCAGGAAACTTGGCCAGGTCGAGCCCAGTAATCACAATAACCATATTAGACAAATTTTGCTTCCCCCAATTGAATTTGAACAGACCAGCTTCAGCCTCCTGAAATGGAGTCTCCCTGCTGTACTTTTAAGAATGTAAAATTTCCTATTTCCTGTCTTTTTGATGAGTCATCAGTTTCCAGTCTGGGTGCTGTAATTATCCTGGTTAGATTAATTTCCCTAAAAATAGAGAAGCAGCTACTTTGATGGTTCTGAGGGGATGGTCTTAAATAGAGAGCTTACTGTCCCTTGAACCTTAAAGAGGACTAAATCAGACTTGGAGGGAACAACCAACGACTTTTTTTTTTTTTCCTACATCTTATCTCCAAAAGAGCCTAACTGTGCGTTTTGTAGAATTCCTGGGATTTTCCATCTCTGTCCAAGTGTCTTGCTTCCCACCTAGGAGTCGACGACTGGGGGAGCCCCGAGGGCTTCCCTTGGCTTTTGCACCATGGCAGCTGTTGCGTTTCCTCTGAGCAGTAGTTGGTCTCTCGGGAGTCCTCTCCAGCCCAGGGGACTGAGCAGAAAGAAGCGGGCGCTGCGTGATTCAAACCCCGAAATTCCTCGACCATGGAGTCCATGGACTCCAAACGGTTCTAGAAATGACATGGCATCAGTGAGAGTCGGCAGCCTTTCCTCCTCCTCCCTTCAGCTGGACTTCCTAAGGCCACGTTCCAATGGCAGGCGTTGGGTCCAGTGCTAGAACTAGGCGGTGGGGGGCCAGAGGGCGGCGTTCAGATGTGCTGTGCACACAGGCTCATGTGCCCTGTATACACCCGTGTACACAGCGCTGTCCGGTATGCATGTGTGTATAAACATATTTACGAACATAGAGATCGTAGTCCTCTTCCTCCAGCATCCTCGGAGGGGCGATTGGAGAGAAAAGCGTTGTTCGTAGGCTGTCACCTGGGTTTGGCATGCTTTTATAAAAATTTCGCCTCTTTTTGAGGTCCCTGAAGTTTTTCTGATTCACTATAAAGGTAACTCTTGGGGAACTCACAGTTTGAAGCTAAAGGAAACGGATTGGGGATTGTTGTGAAGATCCTAGTGCATGGAGCAATCTGTACGGTAGGCGTTCAGCGAGTGCCTGCCTGCCTCCCAGACCTGGGGGTCGGCAAGGGTGAGGGCGTGTTCCTGCAGACAGCACGTGCTGGCGAACACCGACTGACCCACCTGAGCAGAGGCCCCTACCCTGTCCACTGGCCCACGTGCTTGTTAGCGCAGTGCGGGACTTCCTCACCGTGCGGGCCTTTTGACTTAATCAATCAGTGTGGCCTCCACTGTGGATCCAACAGGTGGATCCAGCCTCGGCAGTGTGTGACCTAGGCTGCCTGGTGAGCTCCTTTGCTCTCTAGAAAGGAGACTGAGGAAGCTGTTGGCTTCTCGGCAGAAAGCAGGTGCCATCGGGACTTCTAAAGGTGACTGAGGTCCAGTCTGGAACGATCATGCCACCTTCTGCCACCAGTGAAATTCCTTCAAAAGCCGTGCATTCCTGACTCTCCCCGGGCATCCCCGGCTGCTGCAGAGAGGGCCACGGCCACACAGGCCACTGTGATACAGCGCGTCTGTGCTTCTGAAGGGGCGGAGGAGGACGCCGTCCATGCACGCTGGCCAGTCAGGGGCCCTTCTGAAGGGAGGCAGGGAGGCTGGCAAAGTGAGAAACTGTCCTTCCAGTGGGTCACCCCGAACCAATGAAGACTAATTCCTTTCACATAATGTTTATTATTTTTAATTACAAGTCATACATGTTTATTCTATAAAATTTAGAAAATTCTCAAAGGCTTTTAAAAGCCGTCGCTCATTATCCCACAACACAGACATAACTGTTATTAACATTTTGGCATATTTCCTTCTGGTCTTTTTTCCTACTGTGCTTTTTCCTTTATTTTTTATAAATGGCATCAGATATGTAGGTTTTTCTTACTTAATGTGTTATAAATATTTCTTTTGTGTCATTAACTGTTGTTCAGAAATGTGACACGGGCTGCAAGCCCTGCCACCGTATGGGGGCTCCCTGAGCTGGTCGCCCTCCGGCTTCCCTGCTGTTGGGAGCCTGAGTTCTCGTACTGCTGTCATTGCCTCACAGGTTTAGACAGGAAGCTTCCCACTTGCTCTTTCTGTGCATTCATATTCTCCCTCATCAGACGAGAGAGTTTGGAGCCCCAGCATTCTCTGAGGGCCCCGCGGCACTGGCACAGGCGCCGTTTCCAGACTGCTGTTTTGTGACATTGGTAGACATCACAACCTCCTCTGGTCGGTGGACCGTGGAAGGTGCTCTAGGCCTGGAGTCAGCAGACTCCGGTTCCGGTGCCAGCTCTGTCACCAGGAGTGGCCTAGCCAAGTTCCCTCCCTTGGCAGCAGCAGTGTCCTTGTTCGGAAAACGAGAAAATTGGACCGGATGACAGACAGGACCGAAGAGCCTGACCGTTTTTTGGCCTCTTAAACCTCATCACCCAGTTGCTTCCCAAAAGCTGGGGTCTCCAGTCCTTTCTCCCAGCAGGGCCTGAGGGGAAGGTGCTGTCCACGACTTGGGGGCACAGTGTGAGCAGGGGGAAGAGTCGGGTCTCAGGGTCACCACAGGGTCTGACTCCTGACTCCAAGTCGAGTAACCCTGGGCACTCAGTCTCATTACTCAGCCCTTAGTTTCATGGTAAGTGAGATGGGGTAATGCCACGCAAAGTGCCTGGCACAGGATCTGCACACGTGCCCTCAATAAACAGGGCTGCCGTTACTGCTCTCATCTTCAAGGTGCCTCGCATCACGCTGGCCCTGTTTGAAAATGTGGGTTTACTTCCCCTGGCGCAAGGTCCGTTCCAACCCTAACGACTCCCACCATTTTCCACGTTGAACTTGTGAACATCAGTGCGTTTGCAGCTCAGACCTGCTCTTTGTCAGTATTAGCGTGCCCCCAGCGCCAGAGTGACATGTGCTGTGTCGCACCATCTTCCGGAGGGGCCCTGAGTCCTAACATCTTACCTCCTTACCATTTGGGTGTTGCTGCTGCTGGGGACAGAAAGTCCTGAGTTCAAACCATTGCAGAGCTGTTAATGCCCCAAGGTCAGGAGGTTAATAACCACAGCGCGACTGTCTTCTGGAATCCAAATGCCACGAGTGTGCAGCCCTGTCTTACACAGCGAGAGTAAGCTGTTCAATGGGTGGTCCCCTCCAGCCGCACTTTGGGACAACTCTTCAAGTTCAGGACAGAGCTGACTGCATCTGGGTTGGAGAATTTGGGGCTCTCCGGGCTGGTGTAAAACAACTCAAGAGAGGTGCCAAACATCTGGGCACCGGCGAGGGGCGGGGGAGGGGCTCTTGTTCTGGGACATCGTAAAACGACTGTTTGGAACCAGCCTTAAGAATGAAAAGTTTCCTATAGGAAAGTGAGAGCGAGCTGGATAATTGAACTCATTGATTTCCTTCACGGCTTGTTTGGCCTTTCATTCTCTTCCTGAGGTGCTGTTTGTTGAGGAATGTCTCCAATTGCCAGAAAGACAGTGGGGTGTCTCACATTTCCCCGCCAGCTCTCTTTTCAGCCAGAGCCGAGTTCTGAGGCGAGCCTGCCATATGAATTTTTAATGCAGAACTTTATAGCATCGTTCCTGCAGCCCGCTGCATCGCTCTCCTGAGCTTTCAGATTTAATGCTCTGATGCACGGAGCAGAGGCTGGGGCCTTCAGCCTCAGTGAGAATTAACCCCCAGGTGACCGCACCTCTGCCCTCTCATTGCCCAGAAGATAGACCTGCAGGAGTTGGAGAGAAAATTAAAATGGTGGCGTGTTTGCAATGTCATCAAAATAGCCTGAAGCACAAAAACAGAGTATATTCTTGAAATTTGATTGGATAGCATGTATTTTTACCTTTTCGTTTGCCTTTTTAAGCTTAACTATTTTCACTTTGATACATTTCTGTGCTCTTTCTACCTTTAAAAAAGCTGTACTATTTGTGGGATTTACAGAACATAAAGACTACTGGATCCTTCCATTTTCCATGGAAAGCCCAAATGTAATTAGAAATCCAGAATTTGTCATTGATGACAGAGAAAGGACCGGTTATGTGGAGTGGTTAATTCTGTGTGGGGGCATATGGTTGATTATTTTTTTTCTCCTGGTAGCTGTCTGTTTCTGAAGGTTTTGAAATTACGGGGGAAAATTTTTAGAAAAAGTTGTCTATAAAAATTGCTTGAGTTTAAGTAAGTTAGAGAAGAATGGAGTCTTTGATCAGTGGTGCCAGAATAAGTGACTAACTACGTAGAAGATAACAGAGTCAGAGCTGAGCCCCATGCAAAATCAAGTCTAGATGGTTGAAATATTTAAATGTAAAAGACAAAAACATAACACTAGGAGAGATTTTAGATGGATATTTATATAATGTGGAGGTAGAAAAAGCCTTTCTAAGCATGATGCCAAAAGTAGAAATTATACAGGGAAATTCACAGCTTTCTGGTGATTGATTGATTGAAGGATAAACTGGCAAAAATATTTACATTGTATATGACAGAGAAAAGGTTCATATCTATATAAAGAGCCCTTACAAAGCAATAAGAAAAAGTTTAATACTCCAATGGATAAAGCTCTATATTTTCAACTCCTTGCTAGACAGTTCTATCATAGGAATCTCACACTCAAGCGAACTTGCTCCATCACATTTCTCTTTCCTGCACACAGCTTCCCTTCCATTTTCTCCCTCCCCCAGGCATACATGGTCCACCTGTATTCCAGAGACAGAGAGTCCTTCTGGACTCTTACTACCCCTGCTATCTAATCCAGGTAAATTCCACCTCCTTGAGACAGTCTGCATTCCTCACTTTGTCTCCACTGCCACTACAATAATTTGGCTCTTTTCATCTCTTGGCCTCACTACTTCAGTATCTTCCCAACGGATCTCCCTCCTGCCAGTTTCTCCCTGGGCTGATCCATCCTCCAAGTATCTGCTAGAAATATCTTTGTCAAACGTAAATCTGATCCTGTTAAAATCTTTCTGTTAAAATCTTTTCTTGCTTCTGCTGAAAAATCACAGCACGGCGCTCCAGACTCTTGTGGTGCCGCCCCGCCTTCCTGGCCTCATTCCTACCGAATCCAGCTCCCCCATGGACCACGGGCCTTTCCCCGGCTCCCCACACTCTTATCACATCCCAGGACATACCTACTCACCTTTCTGCACAGACGGATCCCTGCCCCTCCATGCCCCGTTCTGCGCCCGTGCCCATGTGCGCGAGCCTCTGCATGCGTGTGAGAGGGCCTCTGGTCTCTCCCATCCCATGGAGGGAACTCAGGGGCCATGAATTTGGACCTGGAAACATGTACTTGATTTTTACTAACTTCTGACTGCGATGGAACGTTTCCTTCCATTGCAAATGAAGTCAACAAATGAGAGTTCTGTGACTTTGTTGCAAATGGAAATCAGGTATTTTCCCATTGCATCACGGTTGTTACAGAGATCTCAAATACTGTTTATGATCATCACCACTCCGAAATCTGAGTAGTTCTTGGACCCGCCGCTAGATTCTTTATTAGTGCATCAATAAAGAACAGCTAGGGGCCAGCCCCGTGGCCGTGTGGTTAAATTCGTGCATGCCACTTTAGCAGCCCAGGGTTCACAGGTTCAGATCCTGGGCATGGACCTACACAGCGCTCATCAAGCCATGCTGTGGTAGCATCCCACATAGAAGAACTAGAATGACTTATGACTGGGATATACAACTATGTGCTGGGGCTTTGGGGAGGAAAAAAAAAGAGGAAGATTGGCAACAGATGTTAGCTCAGGGCCAATCTTCCTGACCAAAAAAAAGGAAAAAGAAGAATATTTATTCCTATGTCACACATTTGGGTTTCTGTAAAGTATTGTAATAACTGCTCTTCAGAATAATTGTTTCCCCAGTAAATTTGTGTATTTAAAACATTATTCTCAGAGGAGGTCCAGAATCCTCACCAGACTGTGAGAGGGGACTGTGGCACAGAAAGGGGTAAGCATCCACAGTATTGGCAGCATCTCAGGAACCGACTGGACCCTCCTCCCTTTGTGCCCTTGAACTTTGCCCAGTCCTCACCACGTTGCAAAGACTTTTAATAATAGTCTGTTCGTGTGCTTTCACAGAAGCCACCTCTTGCGGGTCTGAAACAGTTGGGGTGGGGCTGGGGCAGGTCCTGTCCAGACCATGCACGCACTGAAGCCTCTGGTCACTGCCTGTTGTGCCATGTGAGCCCTTCCTCCGGGGACAGAGGATGCCTGCCGGCCCCTGGAGCCCGGTGTGGAGGTTGCAGGTGGGCAGAACTCGTTAAGTTGAGTGGCTGACGCCGTTGGCATGCGTGGGCAAGACCGGAAGTCAGCCACGACAAAGAACCAGCATCAGGAGGCCTGGGGCGGATTTTGACGATGAAGGCAGGCGAGTGTATTTCCAGTCTAGCTGAGGGACGTTTCTCCTGTTGCGCAGACGCAGGCGGTGCCTCCTGTGTCAGGGGTTGAACATTCGTTTATCCAGTAAGTATTTATTGAGTGCCTACTGTGTGCTAGGCTCTGCTGGGCCTTTGGGCTCAGTCTTCACACTTGCTCCTCACTCCCGGGGGGTCATGCACCACCATAACTGTAGAATCCATCTATATCCGACGCCCCCACATTCGTGTTTCCAGCCCAGGCCTGTCCCCTCGGCCTCCGGGCTTGGCAGCTGTCCTTCACAGGCATCTCGAGCGTCACTGGACTAGACGGAACTTCGGAGCTTTCCCATCAAGCCTGGCGAAGCAGCAGCGTGAGAGGTCCTCTCACGGTGTGAGCTTGTCCTGAGACCCTGCGATGGCTGCCCGTGTCAGGAATTGAAGGCGGAGCCCCTGCAGGGGCCGCCAGCTCTCGTGCAGTCCGCCGTCTCCTCCTGCCGTCTCTGTCCTCTTTCCCCACTTTATCTTTCTCCTTAGGCCCCACCCTGGCTTTCCTGGCCTACTGATCTCTCTCCTCCCCAGCATCTCAGCTCAGAGTCCTGTTAGCGGGTTCACCGCGGTCTCCCAGCGCCCAGCACGCGGCCTGCTGGGGGCTCCAGAATGTTCCTTGAATGAATGAAGACAAGGTCCCCGCCCTCCTGGAGGCAGTCCCTAAGCCAATAAGCAGACTGCTATTTAATGAAAGTTGGGCTTGTGTCAAGTGCTGAAAACTGAAGCGGGTTAAGGGAAGGAGCAGCGAAGGGGAGAGTGGGGGCTTCGAGCGTGGGCAGGGCGGGCCCCTGGCTGAAAGTTAGTGTAACAGCCTGGAGCGGGGGCTCCGCTCGGGACATTGTTGAAGGGGACCCGTGTGTCTTGCTCTGCGATTCGTCGTTTCATACGGGCATTTGCTCAGAGCTTATTTTAAGCGAGAGGGAGCCTGGGGCGCGGCCCGCTGTGAGAAGGCTCGCGCTGAAATGTGGAACTCCCTGATGCGCTCGGGTCGGGAATTGTAGGGCAGTTGCACATGTCTTCTGGAAGGGCAAGGATGCATAGTGGGAGAGGAAAACGAAGCCCACGTGACTTCTGACGCTGTTTAAAATGATCCGTTCTCCCAGCTCTCGCGCCGACTCGGGAAGCAGCACAGATCAGTAAATTGCCCCTCGTCACCCATGTCAGTGACTCCTGAGCTTGAGTCGGATTCCTGAGAGCAGTGTGTAAAAATGCAGATCCCCGGGCCACGCCCCAGAGTATCTGAGAAGGACCCAAGACTCTGCCGCCCTCCACGTGCATGCGGCCTGGGGACCACCCTTTGGGGGGCTCCCGTCCAGTTATTCTCGGGTGATCGTTGATTTTTGGTTTAAGGAAAAGTTGTCCAAATAAGGACAAAGGACGGTGCTGTGACGGCTCTCCTGGAGCCACTTGTCTCTGTCCCAGTGCTCGGGCGCTCACCTCTGGGGCCCCCAGGTGTGTCAGACTTGGATGTCTGGTCATCCCATTTGCCGCACCAGACTGGGAGCTCCCCAAGGGCCCAGCTCTGGGTTCTGAGGGTCCACGACTGTAGCACACAGCAAGACGTCGGTCAGTGTTTGCGTAGTCCATGAGTTAATGTGCCCGGTTGTGCAGACACCGCCCCACATCATCTCATGTCGTTGCCTTCAGGATGCTCACACAGCCACTCCCTCCCACCCCTCACTGAACAGCCCCAAGAGCAAGATGCTCAGAAGGTTAGCACGTCTCCAGAGCCAGTGAAGGTGAGGGCGCAGGTGGAAGTATGCGCTCAGGGCGGGGGTGATGGCTACAGCTGGCCTGGCCCCGGCGCCTGCCCGCCCCCTCTGCCCATGGCAGGCAGCTCTGTGGGCTCTGCGGCGCTGTCTCTGGCACTTCTCTGAACTTCTCCCAGGGGAGTCCCAACGCCAAGTGTAAAAGTACCAAATGAAGAGTGTCGTGATTCATAATTCTCAGTGCATACACCAGGTTGCTGGTTCAAGCCTGCAGAGTTCACTCGGTGGCCTGTGAGAGTCCCAGGGTTTGAGAGGCTCCAGAGTGGTGTGAGGGGCCAGTCGGGGCAGGGCTGGGTAGAGACCACTGAAGCCCTTCTGGTCTTCTAGAAGTCGTCTTCGATTTGGGTGCTAAGTTATTTTATTACTCTCAAAAAATGAATGTGGAAGCTCTTTAGGTCCTGGTATGGAAAGATCTTCAACCTATGTAATTAAGTGAAAAAGCAAGATTCAGAACCGTGTGTTCTGTGTGCTGCATTTGCTCGTAAGTGCAAAAAAGGTCTCTGGAAGGAGGTCTGGGGCACAGGGAGAGAGGTGCTGTCACTGTATCGTCCTCTGAAGGTTGAAGGTCAGCTTACGTTGGACCCGTGTCAGTCCTTCTGCGGCCTCGCGCTGGGGAGTCTGCGGTGGCCTTGGTAGCCACCAGGACCCGCCTCCTCGAGGCCAGTACCCGTCTCAGCCTCTGTGTTGTAGTTTCCGTCTCTCTGTCACTCAGAATCACCAGGATTAAACAAAAAAGCACTTCAAAGCATCTTCGTGAATGTGTGTATCTTTAAAGCAGTTTGTACTTCTGCACTGAAGTTTCAGTTAAATGCACCTCCAGACCCCGCAGAGCGGAGAAACGGTGTGCAGAGCCAAATCTGGGGGCTCCCTGGGTCTACCCTCCCTTGAAGAGCAGAGCCTGGAGCAAGTCCGTTAGCCTCTCCTGGGCCGGTTTCCTGTTCTGTATCGTGTCTGCCTGCACACGAGTTCCTGGGGGTGGACAGCCGTCAAGTGCTCGGTGGTGCCAGGCCTCAGGCGGTGTTAGTCACCATCATCATTATTAACGTCTCTGACACCCTCCACTCTGGCTCCCGTTTGAAATCTAGCAGCTACCAAGAATGCCGAGTGCACCTCCGTTGGACCTGTCGCTGTTGTTTGCTATTAAATAATTAGCCAGAACCTCTGAGAGGTATTTTTTCTCTACAGTTCTGTCGTCAAGAGCACACAGTTAGCCGTGTTTCAGACGTACACAGCTGTGCGTGCATGTTGCTTTGTCCCTGGACGTGCTCAGGACAAGCCGCTTTGGATACTATACTTTGTTCTTTTGGCTTGACGTTATTTCATACAATTTTTACAACACCTACTTATCTGCTGAATTGTCATTTTGATGGCAAAATTTTATTTTCCTCTCTTGATGAATTAGAGTTTACGTAAGCATTCTGGATTTGCGAGCTTTCTGGTTATTTCTGTTTTTGTAATGAATTTTTGTTTAGAAAAATAATTCCCGGACTATTTTTCAGAAAGAGAGATCATGAGGGCAAAAGCGATGCTGTTTTCAAGGCTCCTTGGCATGTTGCTTTGCAGAGGGATGGGCCCAGTACCATAGCAGCAACATGGGCTGGGTCCTCTCACCACCCCCACCCTGAATTCCGGATGTGTAGACCCAGCACGCCAGTCCCACCTGGGGAACAAACACTACTTGTCTCAGACCTTCTGTGCCAAATCCAGAAAATGATCTGTAGCGAACTCTGCTCTGCTCTCGGCCGTGCTGAGTGGAACTGCATAGATGTTTAAGTTGATGTTAGCGCAGAACTCAGCGTTTCCCCATCTGCTTCTTTCCTCTCTGTTTCCTTACATCCTGTGAACGTGGGTCCAGCGGGAGCTGAGCAGTAATCGTACGTGCATTCTGGATTTTAACCACTCATTCACGCTGCTCGTAACTTTTACCTATCAAGTGATTTTCGTTTGAGTTTTAGTGATTTCATTGTCCAGAAGCATTAGATATAGATGAGATAGAGTCCATCAGCCTTATCATTAATCATTTTTAGTATGGTTTCAATAATAGAAAATGGTCTTTTGAAACTTCCCAATCCATTTTCTTATTTTTTTTAGTGATTTATTATGTCTTTAACCTGTCTGGGATTTATTAGAGCATATAGGTAAGATATGTGTCTGTTTACTATTCTTCATATTAATACCCAGTTTGCCCAATAGTATTGATGATTCCTTCCTCCAATATTTAACATTTGACAAATCAGATGTCAATAATTAGATATGTCTCTGGATTTCTGTCTGGAATTTCATTCCCTTGATCTAACTTTTCATTCTAGTAAATACCATACTGTTTTGACAGTATCTGTTTGTTTTCTATCTTGATATCTTGTACAGCCAGTTTGCTGCTGTTGGGTTTTTTGGTTTAAAAAAATACAACCCCTTGGTATTTTTCTACATGCATCTTGTCATTTTACCAAGTTTTATAAATCGACTTGTGAGATCCATTTATGTTTCTTTATCTTCAGTGCCATTGCTAGTAAGAAATGCCATCGTGCACTTCCTCTGCCACCAGCATTTTATAATCCAGTTTTCCACAGCTGGGATTTGTACCGTGTTATTTTAGTTCCCACTTGTTTAATATTTATGTCCCTGTTGGAGATGAGGTAGATCTTTTATTTTGTTTTTTTGGATATTTCTTACTGGTATATGGGAGTTTATTGTCTTTACAAAGAAAACATGGGGCGTTGCCGAATTCGTGAGTTCTCTCTGCTCGTTTGCTCAGGCGAATCCCTTGGGTTTGGTGACACGTGGCCGTCTCACCTACAGCAGAGAGTTTGTGCCCTTTCGTGACAGCCAGCACATCGGGTCCTCTCCGGTCGTTCCTGTTTGCCACAGGAGCCTCTCTCCCCCTTCTCGTGGAGCGCAGTGGAGGCTCCTGGTTCGGAGGGTCTGTCGTGTTCCTGCCACACCCCCAGCGCCCTAGGGAGTCCCTCCATCTAAGGTCCCTGTGACCTGGTTTTCAGATTCCATGTGATTGCAGCCCCTAACTGTGTCACGTTCTCAGGTGGTGGTGTACATTTTCTAGTAGGACTCACTTCAGATATCACATTTCTTTCCATTTTTTCTTTTTTTAAGATTTTATTTTTCCCTTTCCTCCCCAAAGCCCCCCGGTACATAGTTGTATATCTTAGTTGCAGGTCCTTCTAGTTGTGGCACATGGGACGCCGCCTCAGCGTGGCCTGACGAGCGGTGCCATGTCTGCGCCCAGGATCCGAACCGGCGAAACCCTGGGCGCTGAAGCGGAGCGCACGAACTTAACCACTCAGCCACGGGGCCAGCCCCTCTTTCCATTTTTACATTGCATAGTTTGTAGATTTTCTTGCCTTATGATTTAAGACAAGTTCAAACTTGTTTTTTATTATTTTCTGTGCCTTTCAATATGACTTATCTCTCTGTTTTCATTTTGCTACATATAGTATTGGCAAGTGTGGCTTAAAACCTTTTCTCTGTCTTTCAAAAAAAGCTGGTCAATCTTTGCCTTTTTACTTGGTTTCTACTACATTTCATTAGATTTGGGGTTTTCTTCAAATATGTATATTATTGTTGTAAGTGGATTTGGCCTGGTTACATTTACTGATATAACTCTTAACTTACATTTTTCTTTGTTGTTGATACTTTTTTTTTTCCTAGGTCACAGTATCTCTGTCATAACTTTCTGATCTATTTAAGGAAGATGGAACAAAAAGCTTAATTGGCTCTGAATGTCCTGAGTCTTGCAGTCCAGTCCTGCTGTCGGTCTCCTCTTGTTACTGAAATGCACTGTCAGATGCAGAACCCCTGAGCCCTTTGGAAATGGCTTTAAGAGAAGCCATATATTTCCTTTAAGTTCTCTTACCAGCCATGCTGTTGGTACATTATAAATCGAGCATAGCCACAAGTCAGACTTCACTACGTTACCCTGGCCACTTCCCTCTGCATGAGACTCAGTCTTTCACAGAAGACTCTGAACCTGGGAATTCCTTCTGGTGAATTCTCTAAAGTTACTTGGATTTTCCAACAATTTCCTCATGCCTTCCCAAAGCAGCTTCTGTGCAGCAGGATTATCAGCTAGTGATGGGAATCCTTTATTCCTTAGCATATGGGGAAGGTTTTTCACAAAGCTGAGGTTGGCCATGTAGATCCCAAGGAGTGACAGACGTAGACAAATCTGTCCTTATTATCACATTGTCTACCTTTTATTAAACCCAGAAATGTAGTACCTGGGGATCGAGGTGCTTCTGTAAGGGTTAAACATGGGGAACACGCTCCCCTGTCATTAGAAAAGTGGATCCAGTTTCCTGTCCAGAATTACAGCGCCGTTGTCCCTCGCTGATCACAAGCGTAGCCGAGCTATAAACAGGCAGTGGTCTGCTCTGTGTATCTTCCTGATGGAGGGGCCTGGAGATTATATCAAATGAAGTTTTCCAACCGTGAACATAGGAGAGAGGGTTTGGCTTGTCCAATGAGAATCCTTCCAAAATGAATTCCACAATAAAACCAGGAAGGTTGTTTAACTTAGAATTTTCTTCACACCCGCCTCCACAAAGCCTCTGAGGTGGCTTGAATACAAGACCCAGAGTCAAAGAGTGGAGCCTGGGAGTTCAGGGGTGGAGCTCCGTGGGGAGGGTACCCTTAAAGGCTTGGATTTGGACAAAAAACTGAAGTCCAGGAACCTGGTGTGACTAAGACATTCCACACGTAGGGCTCTTCACGAGCTCACTGCTAACTTCGGTGCCCCATGTACCGTCTGCTTGACTGTGAGGGAAGACTTGATGTTGCAATTAACCTTTCTATTTTTTTCCCTATGTCTAAGTGTTGTGAACTTCCTTTGTGGTATTTTAGTGATTAGACAGGATGGAGGGTGTTCTTAAAGATTCACGGCCAAATCCGATGATGTCAGAATGAAGGGAAGGGCCGGTCTTCGTGGGGCCAGCAAGTCTGCCCCGTCTGAATTGTTTGCCTAACACCACCAAGTAGAAGAGGAACCGCTGAATTATTCATTTTCAAGTTGCCCTAAAAAAGGCACTTAAGCTGCCGAAGCGCAGACTTTCGGTGCCGGGGAGAAGAGGAAGGATGCTGAGTCCTCGGCATGGGCATGCGTGGCTGCCTTCATCGCCTCCTTCTCCAGTTTCACTTCCCAGCCCAGCGGGGAAACCGCCAGCTGACTTAAGTGCAGGCAGGGGGAGGGGCTTGTGGACAAATACTAGGAGCCTCTGAAGCCACAGGTGAGCTGAGGGTTTAAAGTGTTGAGGAAAGACAGGTGGAGAGGACAGTTTGGGGGGAGCTTTAGGTGTCGGAGGAGCTGTGGAGTCAGAAGGTCCCAGATGTGGGTGCGGGCGGAGGAGAATAGCCCCAGCGGGGAGGCCCGGAAGTCCACTTGACCTTGGGCTTGGACAAGGAAGGGGAGGGAGCTGAGAGTAATGACTAGTATGCAATCAGAGATCTTTTGTTATGCTTAGTTTTAGCTTCACTGCCACCAAACCTTTTCTTAACAGTTCTCACCAAGTAGTACTTAGGGGAGAAAGGGGGTAATTAGAATCCCTTACATTTGGGAGTAAAAACAGGGTCATTACCCTAGGCAGGCTGCTCGAAGTGACCTTGAGCTCCTTTATCACTGCCCCGCCCCGGGCCTCAGTTTCCCCACCTGCGAAAGCCGAGCTCCTGTAAGTCTGTGGTTCCCATGGAGCATCCTCTGCGTGATGCTGGGGAGAGAAGCAGTGCTACTGCCAGGAGTCAGCTGAATTCTGTCGAGCTGTCAGTGCGTGACCGGCACCTGTTGGCTGCAGGCATAGCATTCACAGGTTAAGCAAACAAGGAGAGGGAAGCGAAGTCCGGAAGACCGTCTGCAGAGAGCCGGTGCTCAGGTTGGGCAAGCGCTGCTCCAGCCGCCGGAGAGACGTGCCGACAAATCTGACACTAAGTATGTGAAGGAGACTTTCAGAAAAAATATTTATAGATGGCATAACAGCAGCCCTTCCAAACCTTTTTAAAAAATCTGAAAGTAAAGAAGCAGCACCCTGGGTGCACAGTCCCGCTAGTGTTCTCTCCCCAAGATCCCTGAACAGCCTGGCGAGCTCCCGGGGGACGGGGCGCTCAGTGAGAGGGCGGGGCTCAGTCTCCTCCATGGACGCAGCTCCCGAGAGCCCCTCTCCTGTGGGATGGAGGGTGGGCCTCGGGTGTCCCCTCCAGAATTCATTTTCTTCCCATTCTCTGTCCTCAGCTAAGTCTTTCTTATATCAAAGAAAAATATTCAAATGTAACTTTTCAGTCACATTCTTCTTAAGAGATGCACTTCTGTACCTTTTTCCTCCCCTTTGACGGGTGGGTAAGTTGACATTCTGAGAGGTTAATTGTCTTGAGTAAAGTTTGCAAAGTCCTGCGCTTCCAGCAGGAGATGCCCCCCTCTGATCTGTGTTCCCTCCCAGGAGGGGTCCCTGCAGCCTCCTCCCAGGCCCGCGCCTGCTCTCGCCTCACTTCTCTGCAAACCGAGCAGTCGAGGTGAACATCCACACAGACTTTAGAGTTGATGAGTGGGGTTGGAGGCATACAAAGTACGGTGATGATACTTGCTTTTTTGTCACCTTCTCCTTTTTTCTGTTTACTTTTTTACCGTGTTAAATTTCCAACACGCACCAGAGGACAGAACCCCCAGGTGCCTGTGGTGCAGTTCCAGCCACCCCATTCATGGCCCGTCTTGTCTCACCTGTCCCCACCCCCACCCACATTTCATCTTGAAGCTACAGTATTTCCCCCTTATCCGTGAAACTTTCCATAGTTTCACTCACCCACGGTCACCTCCAGTCCAAAAATATTAAATTAACAATTCATAATAAATAATAAATAAACAATTCGTAAGTTTTAAATTGCATGCTGTTCTGAGTAGTGTGATGAAATCTCACGCTGTCCTGCTCCATCCCGCCCAGGACATGAATCATCCCTTTGTCGGAGATCCACACTGTAGACGCGCCCCACGCCCCACCCGATAGTCTCTTAGGAGCCATCTCAGGTATCAGATCCACTGTCCTGAGATCTTGGTGCTTGTGTTCAAGTGACCTGATTTTACTTAATAATGGCTCCGAAGTGCAGGAGTAGTGATGTTGGTAATTTGGACGTGCCAAAAAGGAGCTGCAAAGTGCTTCCTTTAAATGAAAAGGTGAAAGTTCTTGACTTACTAAGGAAAGAAAAAAGTTTGTTGAGTTTGCTAAGATGTACGGTAACTTGTTTCACAGTGTACTGTTCTAAGTGTTCTATTTTATTATTAGTTGTTGTTGTTAATCTCTTACTGTGTCTAATTTATAAACTAAACTTTATCACAGGAAACAACCTAGCATCTATAGGGTTTGGTACTGTGCACGGTTTCAGGCATCCACTGAGGGTCTTGGAGCATATCCCCCGCAGTATGGAGGGACCACTGTACTTCCAGAATCCCTTCCTCTCACCTCTAAATGTTTAGCATGTAGATCCTCACAATAAAGACTCTCTTTTTTAATATAGCTACAATACTATGATCACATCAAAAAATAATTTCTTAGTATCCTCAATACTTAAATTTCTAGTTATCCCTGAACATCATAAGTGGTTTTATTTTCTCTAATTTGTTCGAATCAGGATCCAAATAAGATGCACACGTTTCGACTGGTGGTATGCCCTTTAAGTCTCTTTCATTTTATAAATCTTCCTCTTTTTCTTTCCCTGCAATTTATTTGCGGGAGAAGCTGGCTCATTTGTCCTGAAGAGTTTCCCACAGCCTGGATTTGCCCACGGTGTCCCCAGATGTAGTTGAGCGTGTTCCTCTGTCCTCTGTCGTGCCTGTAAGTTTGTTTTTGAATCTAGAGGCTTGATCAGATTCACACTGGAAATTTTTGGCAAAACCCAATTCCTGGATGCTTGTCATTATCTGCTAATGGTCTCAGGTATTGAAAATGAGCTCTGACCAGAAGAGAAAGATTGTTATTTCCATGTAGAACAATAATAATGAATGTGAGTTTGAGTCTCTTTGGTCCACGAAGCCCTTTTCGGCCCCATCAGTGTTCTTGTTTTATCCTCGTGCAGTTTCTTTGCAAGAGGCCGCATTATTCTTCCCGTACAGATGTCTGCTGAGCTCCAGGGTCTTCCCAAGGTCAGACGACTCAAAGGCCAAGGGGTGGAATTGGCCCATTTGCTCTGCCAGCCATGCTCTTGCGGTTCTCTAGACCGCAATTTCCCTAATTTCACCTCCAGTAGCTCCATCCTCCGTGTCACCCCATGCCACTTGACTTCAGGAAAGAAAAGATTTTTTGTATCCAACCTGCTCCCCTCTGCTTTTCGAGCAACACTGTTAGAACTCTAGAGAAATGGCCAGAAGCATCTGAAGGTTATTCTAGACACTTGTCCCAGGAGGCCTTGCATGGTCTCAGTGGCAGGAGCAGAATGAATTAATGCAGTCTCATAACCCAGTTCTCTGGCCACAGCTGTCCCGTGTCCCTGCCTAGAGATGACTGAGGCCTGAGTGACAGTCACAGGCTGTTTGTGATCACACTGAAGGCCATGGTCTGGTGAGTGACCAGCCTGCTGGAGCTGCCCTGTTGCTTTGGCACAGGTGGAAAATTAACCCCGTGTGGGCCGTAGAAGACACTTCGTTCATCAGCGAGACTGACATGAAAAGGAGGAATTTGTTTAAGTCATTTATTCTAAACAAGTCAACTAAATAGTGGAGCAAGAAGGGAAATATTCTTCCCATTTGAGATTAAAAAGGTGAGGCTTAGCTAAAATTGATTTCCGTTACTGTTGTATCATTTAAATTTAATAGGATGGTCATAAAAATGAACAAATTGTGGTTAATATCTGAGCAGGCACAGTTGACATTCTGGCTATTTAACTGTCTCTCAGCACAGTTTCATTTCCTACAAGAATAAAAACCACTATTTCCAGAAGATTACCCCTAAGGGTCAAGCTCTACGGCCTTCTCTCTGCCCAGACCCTAGACTTGGTCAGGAGGGGTGGGTCCACTCTGGAGTGACACGTTTGATTGGCGTCTGGAAGGACGCGACCCCACCGCTCCCTCCACTCCTGCCAGAGCAGAGGTGGCTTAACCCCCGGCGGGACATGAAGCTGAACTGGTCATACAGAGGAGGGTTGTCAAGAAAACCTTTACCCAAAGAACACTTTCTCCCCGTCTACACCCCACACCCCCTCCACTCGGAGTTGGCTGAATCTCAATTAGTGCCCAGCTCTGTGGTGGGCACGGGGACACGCCGAGAGCCGGGCTGGCTGGCCCTGCCCTCCAGGAGCTACAGTCCCGTTTACCTGGGTCCTTACGTACTTTTTTCTAAGGAGATTGTTGCCCTTTTTTTTCAAAGGCTATGAAAAGTGGTAAGAAAAGTGAATTATTTTCCTTTTGCAAAAACAACATATAGACTCTTTCCTTACAAGTCGTATTTACAATTTGGCAAAACAGTCCTATGCTTTCTGCTCTTTAAAATACCAGCCAATGACTTATCACCTGTCAAGAGCAGAGTGGACTTCAGGTGGCACAGGTGTTGGTTAGTTTGCATATGTCATCAACTGATATTTGGCGAGCCCCTGCCGCGTTCTCTGGGGCTATAGCAGTGAATAACAAGAAATCAATGTTTGAACCAGATACTCTGAGACAGCGGTAAGTGCAGTGAAAATAAGTGAGTGGACGATGGGGAACGGGGCTGCCCAGAGACCTTTCAGAGGACGGCCACTAGAGCTGAGACCTGGATGGTGACAGCAGCCACCCATTGGGACCTCAGCAGAAGGGACCACTGTAGGGATAAGCATGTTGATTTCAAGGAACAGAACAGGACTAAAGAAACCATGAAAGTGTTGATTGAGCTGCAGAAGGAAATTTACACAGGATGCATGTTGCTAGTAGAGTGAAAAGCACATCTGCCCGAAACAGAAGACACCACACAATGGCTCTGATGAGGACACAATTCTGCTCTTAGGTTCCTATGGAAGACGAAATTGTTTGAAATATGAGAAATAAAGCTGGAAAAGGAGCCAGGTGTTTATGGGAGGTAATTCCATAATCAGCTGTGGACTCTCTGCTCCCTGCAGGGTCTGGGCCCACAGGGGTGTGAAGGGATTCCCCCCAGAAAATCCTTTGGGTCTAACCAGGAGGGAGCCGAAAAGAAACTCCTGGAACCCACCAGGCCGTCTAAGACAAGCTGCTGGCCAGCGGGCTGGATTTGAGCACAGCCCCCATGGGAATGCAGTGGAGGGAAGGACTAGTCCAGGTAGAGGGCCCGCAGCCCTCATGGTCCTCCTGGAGGGGGGGTGTTGGGGCAGCCTCCCACCCCCCACCTCCCCCCCCGGAGATGTTGGCCGGCAATGCGGGCCTGGGGACTGACACTGCTGGGCTTACCTGCCAGGCGACTGCGTTTAAAACATACATGTGGGACACGGTTCAGGTTTTTTAAAGGTAATGTCATCAACTCTGTGATAGTTCACTTTGTCTACAAAGAGAAGGAAGTGCCATAAAAGTATTTTGTATGATTTCACCTGATAAAGATAAGACGGGAGAAATTAAAGGCCAATCTCATATATAAATACGTATAAAGAAAAAACTTAAATCTTAGTGAATAGAGTTTAGGAGCATATTAACTGTGTAATACACCACAACCAAATGGGGGCAAACTGTCAGTATAATTTACCATTTTAGTGGGTCAGAGGAGAAAAACCATTTAATTAGCTCTATAAACGCTTAAAAGGTACTTAATGAAATCAATATCCATCTTTTATTTAAAACTCTTAATAAAATAGGAACAGTTGGATATTTCATTAACAAAATAAAAACATATATATTTAAAGTCCAAAATGAGCAACATGCTTAACAGTGAAATATCCGATGTGTCGCCCTTGAAGTCTCGCCCAAGCAGACAACCCTCTGTCACCCTTGCTGTGTGACGCAGCTCTGGAATCCCTTGTTATTGCTTTCATCCAAGAGCAAGAGGAGGTACAAAAGGGTCAGGAAGAGACTGGCCTCTCATTGTGTGCAGGTGAGGGCATGGGACACCCCGAAAATGCCAGAGAGCTGGAAGCTGTCGCTCAATTGACCAGGCCCCACCACATCATGCTTTCTTTCTCTGTCTAGAAGGTTGTACCTCCGTCTGCCCCACTCTTCTCTCCTCGGCAAACTCGTCGTCACCTCCAGGATGTAGACCAGATGTCCCCTCTTCCGTGTAACTGTCCCTTCTCTTGTTTGCAAAGCCATTTGTCCTCGTTCTGAGCTGTCACTGTACTGAAATTACTTAGGTCTCTTCACCTTCCTGCGCCTGCCACCAAGTAGGCAGCAACAGGGTCCCGTTCAGTGTGTATTTGCGAGCTGGTAGGATGTGCAGGGTGCATCCTGTGTGCTGAGGATGAGGCACGTGCTGGTGCCGCTCTGCACTGCCAACTCGGCACCTGGGACATGTTTCCCTCTTAGGTGTGGCATGCAGCAGGTGCTCAGTGGGCATTGCTGAGCAGAGTCTGCCCCCTCCGCCCAGGCCCCAGGCCACTGTTCGTGCTGGAGGAGGGCAGCGCTGCCTTCTCCGGGTCCAGTCTTGCCCTGCCTCTCGCAGGGGACTCTGCAGACCAGCCTTTCCTCTCGGTGAGCTCAGGCTTCTGAGCTGTGCCCAGCTCCTTGTCTGGGAGGGCACAAGGAGGTACGTTTCCTGAGAAACTCTCCCCCCGGTAGGGGGATTCTCGACCCATAGCCAAGAGGCCGTCCTCAGCGCGTGGCCCTCTGGCCTCCTCCCTTTCCTTTTCCTGCCTGCTCTTTCTGAACCCGGTCCCATGAGCCCCGCTTCTGTGTCTCCTCTACCCGCTGTGCTGAGAGAGCCTGGCCTGGGGTGTAGGTTGTCATGAAGGGATCATGGAAGTGAGAGCCGAGGCTGTCAAATGCAGCATCCCGGTGGAGGGGAGACACTCACTTTATTAAACATACTGGAGTTTTTTGGTTTGTTTTTTTTTTTAACTTTTAAAGCAGGGAGAATTAATCTTTAGATATTTCTTCTTTTGATGCCCAGGAACTTTACAATCTGGTATTGAGACTATTGGCTTTTGACTTGGGTCAAAGAAGACACACTGATCTCTGAAGGCCGCCCTGGACTCTTTGGCGACTGCCTTGTAGATGTCCTTTGTTTCAACAGCTCCTGATGTCGGTTTGGTTGTTTGGGTGCTGAAGTATGCGCCAGCCTTGCCCTGGTGCCATCCCTTAGCATCGGGAGGCTGGTGTCAAAGTAAATACAGAGTTTCTAGCCTGGATATAATTTCCCTTCCATCGACCTTGACCATGTCCTTTTAAGTTCCTCATAAACATTGTGTGCTAGCCCAGAGAATACCCTGAAACGATCTGTAGGGAACTGATTGAACGAACTACATATTCTAGGCCAGGCTGCAATGATCCGCTGTTTGGAGTCAGAGCGGAGCATAATGCGGTGCACGTTAATAGATCACTGAGAGCTGTTTTGTCAGCTCGTAAAAAGGTGAGAGAACTAAATTTTTATAATAAATAGTTTTGCTGAGCAAACAATATGTGTGGGTATTATGGACTTTGGAAAATAAATGATTTTAGACTAGTGTCAGGCTCCGGACCCTGATGTGCTAGTTGAGCCTTCAAAATGAAAAGAATGGGAAGCCTTTGGAATATTGTTGACACACGCTGGGAAAGCACACGCAATTTAATTCATTACTGCGCTTTTCAGATAACATTTAGAGTTGTAGTTGCAACCTCTAGGCATTTTTGTATTACTTATTGAGGGCAGTTTGTCTGGGGCGATTGTGTTGGGGGCGGGGGCAGCAGTTTGGAGAGGAGCGGGTCATCCAGACTCGCTGGCAGGTGTGTTCTGAGCTGAGCCCAGCACAGATGCTCAAAGGCCCCGCCATCTTGGTCCTGGTCTACAAGTGCCAGTGGCCGCACTTCACGTCTTCAAAAGCCCTGATCACATTTCAATACCCAGCTAGTTGTGTTTTCTTTGACCTTTTAAAAGCCATGCCACTTGGAAAAATGAATCACAAGCCTACAGACTTTTAAAGTAACAATCTGAACTTTCCCTCGCCTGCTGCATCCCTGGTTCCTTCCATTGTCCCCTTCTGTGGTTTCTGGTCCGGTGTGTGCATGGGTACTGCGGCCCCTGGGGCCCTGTGCCGTCAGGAGAGCTGGGGTGAGTGGCCCCGCTCTCTAACAGCAGAGCG
This sequence comes from Equus caballus, assembly GCF_041296265.1. NCBI lineage: Eukaryota > Metazoa > Chordata > Mammalia > Perissodactyla > Equidae > Equus > Equus caballus. The sequence continues at coordinate 11,190,191 of NC_091696.1, forward strand.
CAGTGTTGTTATGTAAGAGCCTGGAAATACGAGTCGCTTGCCTAATGAAAGGTGAGTGCAGAAGTTGTTATCACGTTCAGTATTTTGGTCAGTTTAGCGGTTGCTTAGTAACCAAAGTTTAACTGACCAGAAGATGGAAAAACTTGAAATTCGTTTCCGGGGTTTGCCTCAGACTGCCGAGAAGGCACTCTTCCTGTTTGAATGTGACTAATTTTGTGTAAGTGACTTGAAATCGTTTGGAGATGCTGCATTGTTTGCTGGATGTTAGGCATGAAACCATTCGCTGTGTGAGGAGGTCTTCAAGCCACCCAGGTCCCCTAAACCTGCTGGATCTGGACGCCGCTTCCCACCCTTGCCAATCGAGCCACTAGGTGAAGCTGGGTCCCTGGAAACCCCGCTCTTCTCCAGCCCTGGTGTGTGAGTGACCCTGTACTGGCCCATTGGCCACTGTCAGGAGAAGAATGGATGGAAACAGGTGAGGGTGGGCCAGTGGCCCCCAGGCAGCAGCCCCTCCACCGCTTATCTCCAGACCCCCAGGAGTGGGGAGTTGCACCCAGGGAGACCGCCTCTCCCTAATGCTGCTTCTCTCTGAGAGTGAAAGGCCAGGTTCAGCCAGGGGTTCTGCTGGTGGAAAAGAGTTATCAGTGAGGACTCTGGGGGCCTGGGGTTATCCCCTCCCCCCCGCTTCCTTCACTCAGCAAGATGCGCTGAACACCTGCTGGGCGCCTTTCTTCTTCAGTTCATGCTGAGAGACACGCAGCCGGGGGCCTGCCCCTCTCTCCTGGCTCCATGTACAATACCAGAAAGACGAACTGGTACCCCCACTGAGGAACAGCCAGGCCCCCAAGAGAAACTGCCCTGGAAAGACAGACCCCAGACCTAACAGTGTGTGACCTGAAGCCAGACAAGAAGGGCCAGGAGTACAAACTAAGCGTGAGAAATGCACTCAAGGAAACCTGAGAGGGCACCAGTAACGTAAAGCAAAAACAAGGAATAACCAAAAACTGAATGAAGTGGAAGTAACTGGTATGAAGAATGGGGTAACTGAACTAGGGAACAAAAGAGACGAGCTAAACTACAGGAGAGTCCAGCTCCAGTAGGTCAAACTGAAGAACCGTCCAGAAGGCAGCAGGAAATAAAGAAACAGCAGATGTAAAAGAAAGGTTGAGTGACATGGGGGATGGAGTCCATGTGCCAACAGCATCCAAATAATGGGAGTCCCAGGCAGGGCAGAAGAAGCACTGGAGTGACGAAGATACATTAGCCAGAATCAAAGACGGATGGGGGGCTCAGGTCTCTGCTCACTCAGCCCCGGCCGTGCCCGTCTAACTGCCAAGAGAAAAGGGAGACGTTGTCACCTACTCAGCAGCTTGCATTTCTGTCCTTGTCTTGTACCTTTGTGGCACTAGTAAGGTCTGCAGCAGCCGTGTCTCTAAGTGCCCATACTGTAGCCCCATGCAGGGCCAGGAAACATTCATAGAAGGAATGAATGAGTGAATGAATGATGCCAGTAGCCGGGGAGGCTCGCTGTGGTGTCTCTGGACTTTGTAGACACGCGATGAATAACTGGTTAAAGTTCAAAACTGCACTTAACTTGTTTTTTCATCCTGCTCCCGGTGAAGCTGACACTTCATCAGCAGGTGGTCAAGGGGGCAGCTTTCTGTCCCGGCTGTCAGTTAACCTTTTCTGTTATGTTTAAGACCCTTAACCCTTCTAATGATATTTTTGCCCTTTGTAGTCATTAAACTATCTTTTCTACGGTGCGGCAGTTTTTCCGGGAGATCTGGGAAGTTTCTGAAGGGGATGCTACGCCGAGATGTTGCATATGTAGTTTAGGCCGCCCCCGGCCCACCCCCTGCACCCAGCATTTCACTGCAGAGGCCTCGTCTGGGTGTTTCTCTTAGAAACACTGCCTTCTTCACCAAGTCGTCCTAAAAATAGCTTCGTGTAACTAGGCCATTTTCTGAGTGGTTTCGGACTTGGCTCAGACCAATCGGAAAGCAGGATACTGTTTCAAACAGATAGGTTGAGGCTTGAACCTGAGCACAAGGCGTGTGGCCTTGACTGCGTTTGGGCTGCTGGGAGTTGATAAGACGGCCGCAAATCGGAGTGTGCGCTTAAAAGCTGGAAGAGCCTCAGGGCCACAGGGGGCGCAGGATGCAGCGCAAACAGACCAGCCAGGGCCTGGATACAGTTTGTCCAGCTCTCGGATTGAAGGGGGGCGGTTAGGACCAGAGTGGCGGGTTTCGGGGACAGAAGAACCCTCTAGTCGGGCCTGTACAGATGCCGCAGGCCACCCCAGAGAGGAGACAGGCCCATCGCTGGCAGAACAGGCTGCATTCGGGACTATGGCCTCCAGCCTGACACCAAGCCCTGTGCAGGCACCAGGATGAGGGCTAAGGAGACACACAGGCGGCAGGGGCGAGGGGGCTGCCTACTTCAAGCCACTGGGAGGATTTGGGAAGGGCTGGGGGAGGTAGGAGGTAGGAGGTAAGGTGCCCAGGAGTGGAGGGGCAGACGGCGCAGGTTGAGGCTGTTCTTCAGGGGCCTGCAAGTGTGCGCATTGTCAGAGCCCAGGGCCCTGGGTTGAGTTGTGGGCCAAGGTGGGAGGTGGGCAGGAGGCTCGGTGTAGCAGGGCAACGTGTACAGCCCCAGGGGGCGGGACTGAGTCCCCTAGGCAGCACAGGGGCTCAGGCCCACAGGGAGTGTGGACTCAGGAGGCCCCAGCAGGAGCGAGCCCCAAGCCCCACTGTGGGTCTGTGGCTGCGGCATTCCGCTCCATTTCCGTGGGTGTGCTACACCAGCCTCGGGCTGCAGCCCGCTCAGCCATGGCCTCTGGACAATGGCCATCTTCAGGGCCTGCCTTGAAGGCAGCTTGCACGGGTGAGCTGTTAGAGCCTCTACAGACTTTCGGCATTGACCATGCCCTTCTCGGTAGGACTCTCAGCTTCCCCTCTCTCTCATGATGTTGTCTGTCGGAACCATGTATTTACCTTCACATTGCTCAAGGAAGTAATTTCAAAACAGAAAAAAGAAAGAAAAAGCCCCTGTGTGTGAGCAGGCCAGGTGATGGCCATGAACTCAGGTGCAGACTGAGAGAGACTGCAGAGACCCCCAACCTCCAGTCCCATCCTCCCCTCCACCTTTTCATGGTTCCCTCCGTCCTGGCAAACTTCTCCTCATCCTTAAAAACCCAGTTCACACGACACCTCCTCTGAAGCCTTGCCAACTTCCCTCTCTCTCCTCTGTTTTTCCAATCACTGTTCAGAGCCCTATTTGTCTCTTGGCAGGACACACTGTATTTTATCTTTTTACGGCTCTGCCTCCCTGACAAGATTGGGAGCCCCTTCAAGTGCAGGCAGGCCCTCCCCGCAACACAAGCCCGCCTCCTCCTGGTGGGCAGCAGTGTCTGCACAAAGGTCTGCCTGGCCTGTGTGACTGTGGGTCCCTCTGCTGAGTTTAGAACCGTGGCCACCCCGAGCCGTGTCGCTGCTGACTAACCGCTCTCTCCCTCTCACCCCCCAGGGCCGACGAAATGGAAATGATCATGACGGACCTTGAAAGAGCAAACCAGGTAGGATGTCTGCTGGCTTCAGGCATAACATCGCGTAGCGTAGCCGTGTCTGTCATCTTAGAAAGGCTTCTCTCTGAGTTAGAAGGCCAGTTATTGTATTTTTACGTACAACTGTCACTGTTGACACTTTTTCTGATGTTGTGAGAAATACTTGAAAAGTCCCAGGCCTTGTTTCCTTGGCGGAGCCCTTGATGTGGTCCCGGGATCTCAGGCAGCCCATGGTGAACATCCACTGCAAAGCGGTTACTTTGTTTTCTTTTTCTTAATCCGTCTCTTCCATATGCGCCCCTGTTCCCATGGCCGGCATTGTGCTATAGAGTTTAGACCAATGAGTTAAGTCTGGTCTCTGCTTCTGATGTGTTGAAGCCACTGGCTCTGGCGAGGGCTGCCAGCTGATGGCTCCCCCCTGCCAGCTGACACTTGGTTGTCACAGATACCTTGCAGAAAGGACCCAGCACAGAAAGTGTCTGGCACAAAATAGGCACACAGCATTGGGTGGCTTACTCAGCTGCCTGGAAAATTCGGTCACTCTGCAGAACCCCTTCCCGACCAAGGACTCGGAGAACAGCAAAACATTTTGCTTTAGCAAATGGTACTGCTTCTTTGAAAAGAAAAAGGTCTCCCCGTTTCTTTTCTATGTTTGCGGGGAGAAGCAGCCGAAGCGGTGACGTGTTTCTCAGCCCCAGAAGGTCACAGGCTGTGGCCTCTCCCCACTCAGCTTCACAGCTGGGCAGCCACAGGCCCAGGAAAGCTTCGTGCTTTGCCTCAGGTGGCCCAGCCAAGCACAGACCCCATGGGATGGAAATCCTTCTTGGACCTGTGGTCTCAGCTTGTCACCTTGCGAGAGTTCCACAGGGCACCTGCCCCTTGGCTGGCATCGCTTACCTAGATGTTGGCCCTTGCTCAAGAGAGAGTGTCCTCTTTCGTTCTTTGGCCAGTAAAGGCGTCCTGAAGTGTGACTGAGAGACGAAAGTCACTTCGTGCGTAGGAGTGATCATGGCACAGGCCGATTTGTTTTTAAGGAAGACTTTGGGTTCAGTGTTGCCCACTCAGACTCAGCACTGAGGATCCGGCCTGCGCCCCGGGCGGCGCTCAGTGGAGACATGTGGAACGCATGCCCTGAAGCGGCGTCGTTGGGTGTTAGCTGTCCTCGTGCCGGTACCAGGAGCTGACACTTCCTGGGGAGCTTCTTTTGTGCCTGGCTCTTTTCTGAGCCCTTCACGTGAACTGAGTCCTGCAGCCTCACCACAGCCCACTGAGTCAGTGCTGTTGGGGTTCCTGTTTTACAGAGGAGGAAACTGAGGCCAGTGGCTGGTGGGTGGCAGAGCCAGGACTAGAGCCTGGGCTCTTCCCCACACTTGGAAACAGGGACGCAGAGCAGGGCCTCACTCTGCCTTTCTTTCCAACCGTCCTGCTCCCCAAATGCACGCGTCCACCCAGCTCCTTACAGTAAAGCACTACTCCTTCACTCACGAAGGCGCGTCAGGTTTGTTTGCCTTAGTCATGCCCCGCATGACAACTTGATCATAGATCAGTACCACGTAGCCTAGGTCTGTGGTAGGCTGTACCATCGAGGTTTGTGTCAGGACACGCTGTGATGTTCGCACAACAGCGACATCGCCTAACGATGGTTTCTCAGAACGCATCCCCATCGTCAAGCTCCGCGTGACTGTGTTTACTAAATTGCTTTGCATCGGCCCCTTCGTTTTCACTCAGCACTGCTCAACTCTGCAGAGACCTTAACTTAGAAGTAGTTGCTACAAGTTACTCTGCCACATGATTGTCATTTGGGTTCCTGAAATTTCCACCCGCGCTGTCTCCCCCAAGGTCCGCCGTCGGCTGCCTCCCCTTTTGAAGGCACTTTGGAGCAAGCTCTGGTTTGTTAAATCGACAGCCTCATCCTGTGCCGATCAAGGGCACCTTCCCCGAGGCAGTCCCCAGGGGCTGAAGAAGTTTGGCAGAGTCCCCCTGGGGGATCTGGTCCTAGGAGACACCAGGCAGGAAGGTGCCACCTCTGAAGTGACACTGAGCTCAGGTCTCGACTCGGTTCTTCCTGGCCGTGTGGCCTTGGGCAGGTCTCTTAACCACTTACGTTTCTTTAAAAAAAGGAAGGTGAACTTTGCAGACATATGCTAAAGAGAAATAAGCCAGTCACAGGAAGACAGAGGCTGCGATCCCACCTGGACGAAGGGCCTAGTCTAGTCAGACTCACAGCGACAGAAAGTAGCTTGGTGGGGCCAGGGGCAGGGGTGGGGGCGCGGATTGGTCAGTGGGGACAGAGTTTCAGTTTGGGAAGATGAAAACATCCTGGAGATTGGTTGCACAGCAATGTGAATATCCCTAACACTAGTGTACCGTACCCTTAAAGATGGTTAAGATGGTGTACCTTATGTTGTGTGTATTTTACCATAATTTAAAATTTTTTTATTTTATTTTTTTAAGCTTTTTTTTTTTTTTGAGGACGATTAGCCCTGAGCTAACTACTGCCAATCTTCCTCTTTTTGCTTAGGAAGACTGGCGCTGAGCTAACATCCATGCCCATCTTCCTCTACTTTATATGTGGGACGCCTACCATAGCATGGCTTTTACCAAGCGGTGCCATGTCTGCACCCAGAATCCGAACCAGCGAACCCCGGGCCGCTGAAGCGGAACATGCGCACTTAACCACTGCGCCACCGCACTGGCCCCTGATTTTTTTTTAAATGAAAGAGAGAAATGGATGGAGGGAATGATAACTAGTACTTCCTCTGTAAGATGGCTTTGAGGATTAGAGATAAAATGGCTGGGTAAGAAATAGGTGTTTAAGTCAATGTTAGTTTACAGTTGCTAAAGAAGCGCAGATTTGGTGGGGGAATTGGAGAGTCTTGCTCCAGGGAAATGCAGCCTGGCGGGGCTGAGGGGAAGAATAGGAGAGTTCTAACCAACAACTCAGGGTGAGTTAATAGCCCGATATGGCGGCCAGAAGAAATTAATGCGACCTCAGGCTACATTAATAGAAATAGAGTTTCTAGAATGACGGAGGTGGTGGTTCTGCTCCAGTCTGCAGCACTTGGTCCCTGCCCAGGGAATTATAATTGATCCTGGAAACCACAGTGTAAGGAAAACAGGGATCTAGAGTGCATCAGGGGCCACTCCACGGCCAGGATGGGGAAGAGACCCTAACACAATAGAAACCAGGAGGTTTGGGGACACTCCCGATCTTTGGGGAGCAGGGAAAGAAGACAGAGGGACTTGACACCAAGCACCAGAGGAATAAGTTCAGGAAGTTGGGATGTTAAAAGATGAGAATGGGGAAGGGCTAGGGCGAGGACGTTGTGAAGTCTGTCCTTGTTGCTCTCCAGGGCTGGCCACGGGAAGGCGTCGGGCTTTCTCCTGGCCGAGCACAGAGGCTGGTGGGGGGGAATTAGGCCCAGTGTAGAGCAGCCGGCTCTGGGTTCTGGCTCTCCACAGGTGCCCAGGACTGCCTCCAAAGGGAGTGAGCTCCCTGGCACCAGAACTGAGCAGGCAGATGCGGGCCAGCCATTGCGGAGGGTCTGAGATGGGGGATCAGGCACAGAGTGAACAGAAAGAGGGACTAAACTCAATGACTCAACAGGCCAACGAGGAGAACTCCCCAGGTGGGCATGCGGAGGATGGTGTTGCGGGCAGGCGTGGAAGGGCACGGTGAGCTCTGCCGTGAGTTTCCGGGCCATTCCGTAAAGCTAGTGTAGGGAGGTGCAGGCTGGGAGAGTGGGCCCGAGGGAGAGGGTCTAGCCAGGTTTGGGGCCAGCGTTGAATGTCCGGCTCCTGCCTGGAGGACCTCATTCTGAGAGCAGTGGAGAATCACGGGTGGGAGTAAGGCTTCAGATCTGTGTTCTAGAAGGATCACTCTGACGAAACATTGGAGGACGGATGGGAGTGGGAAGACCGGAAGCAGGAGGGCAGTAAGCAGCTGTTGTGATAGATCAGGGCAAGGACGAGGCGGTCCCAGTGGAGGGGGCGGAGGCGGGCTGGGCAGAGGAGGTTCCAAGGTAGCTGCACGCCTGCGCAGGCGCAGCCAGACATCTGGTTCAGCCGCCTTCCCCATCAGGGGAAATCCCCAGGAGGAGCAATTTACCAGTTCGTTGGCATATAACATTACTTTTGCACTAGGTTTATAGTCAGAATGTTCTTCCGAGACCTGAAGCTCTGTTTTATTGCTGAAGTACTGTGTTTCTGTTGGGGAGAATGGAAGAGCAGTCAGCGACTGTGGATTAGGGCCCGGTCCCCTTTACACCTGCGTGCTAAACGGCACTGCACTTGCATTAAAACGCGCTGTCTCAACTGGAGAAAGTAAAGGTTCAGAACTTCTGAGACTCCATGGGAAATAAGAAGCCACAACTCTGCAGTCTGCTCCACACGAAACCCTGGCCGCGGCTCCTCTGGCTGCGCCGGCGCCTGCCCCTCCTCAGAGCGGCTGTGACTTGAGCTGCCGGGGCGCTCAGCCACAGCAGCGGCGGGAGGAAGGCCTTCCGCTGAGTGGGCCTCCCGCCACTAGCCTGTCTAGTCCTTAAGGAGATGGCACTAACGGAGGACCCTTCAGGTTGACGTGCAGTTGGAAACCGCAGTTTCACTTTGGCGAGGAGGAGGAGCCAAGTATAGAGAGAAACGCAGCGAACGAAAAGAGCTCCTAGCAAGGTGTGGCATTTTCTTGGACCAAGGTTCCATGGGGCGGAAGGACAGGTTCCAGTGCCACATCTCCCTCTCCCGGCCCTGTGGCCTGGAGCAAATCTCCAGTCTCCCCGCGTCTGTTTCCCATCTGCAGAATGAGGGTGTAATTCACACGTCTGTGGAGCCCCCACTCATCGAAGCCCCCATTCATTCAACAAATCGTTCTGAGCACCTGCTGGATGTGGTCCATCCAGGCTGGGCCCTCCTAGGTGCTGAGGAAGTCCTGGTTTCACCTGGCTGAGTCCGGGGCCCCTTTCCCCAGGGCAAGCCACGCGTATGTTTCTGGTTACTCTTTGGGTCTCCTGGAAGGCTTAGGTTTTCCAGGGAATGAATTGGGCTCCCAGCCCAGCTCAGGCGTGCCAGCAAGGCCTGGAGAGAGCCCCTGGGGCCCCCGTGGGAGGCCTTTGTGACAGGAGAGGTAGGGACAATTGCTCTTCTGGCTTTCCTGAAATTGTGACTCAGGTTGTGACAAGCAGTGTTTATATGAGTGGCGTGGTGCCGTTCCAGCTTTCAGCCTGGCCGACCTCAGAAAAGAATTCAAATCAATGTGCGACAAGTCCCCAGAAACACAGGCAGTGGGTCTAAATGGGGACTTTGATCACCAGCACAGGGCCAGCTTGGGGCACATGGCAATAAATTTCTTGGCAAACATTTCTGACCTCCCTCCTGCAGAATCGCTGGAGCGGGCTTGCCTCTGGGATTCGAGCTGTTGTCTGGAGCCGCACGTGGGTATTGCTCTGGAAGGACGACCAGAAGCTGGCTGTGCACTTTCCAAAGCGATGGAGGCGGTTCCATTGGGAGGGCCGTTTGCTGGTCTTTGTAGTCTTGCTCCTCTTGTCTCTCTCCGTCCAGTGTGCAGGGCCTTGGGGGAGCAGGTCGTAGGGTTGTCCCCGAGAGCTTGCCTTCTCCTTGCAGTGGTCCAAACGTGGTGTTATTTGTCCTTGAGGAGCATGGTGGCCAGAAGAATGGCCCCTAAAGATGTCCACATCCCAACGCCCACGAGCTGTGAATATGTTCACTTACCTGGCAAAGAGGAATTAAGGCTGTCACTCAGCTGACCTTGAGATGGGAGATTGCCTAGGGTTATGGGGTGGGCCCTGTGCCATCACCAGGGTTGTTAGAGGCAGACAGGGAGGCAGAAGAGTCACTGTCAGAGGGATGTGCTCTAAGAAAGATTTGACTTAGCCACTGCTGGCTTTGAAGACAGAGGAGGGGGCCACGAGCCAAGGAGTGCGGGCGACCTCTAAAAGCTGGAAATAGCAAGAAAATAGGTTCTCCCTTAGAGCCTCAGAAAGGAACGCCGCCCTGCTGACACCTTGATCTTAGCCCATTACAGACTGCTGACCTCCAGTACCATAAGATCATCAATTTGTGTTGTTTTAATCCACTCAACTTGTGACATTTTTCAGCCTTAGGAAAGTAATATAAGGAGGGACTGACCACCTGCTAACAGACACGTGTTACTAGCCAAGTCCCACCCTGGAAACTATGGGTCCACCTAGGGGGACAGCCCGTTGCCAGCTCACATGGCTGTAGTCGGTGGAGGAACTTGCCCATCTCGGGTGTCCCCGAGCCTGGGTTTTCATGGCCACACCTACAGAGCGGACAAGAGACAAAGTCTAGGACCACGTTGGGCAGGAGGCTGGATCAGAGACACCACCACCATCATATAAAACCAGGGACCCAAAGGCCACACCTTCAGTGGGTAAACTGGGAAGAAGCTCGCTCCATAGGGGCGATGGGGAGGATGCCCTTGGTGCTGGGCAGGAAGAAAACTCAGCCACCTCTCCGTGGATCTGGGACCTGCGTTTTACACCAGCCTGTGACCGGCCCCCCAGCCCTCCAGTTGCCCCGAGGCCCTGCCTTCGCCTCCTCTGGCCACCCCACCCAGCCAGGCTTGTCCTCCACACTGTATGAACCCAATTTGTCAGACTTTAAGGTCTGGAGCCAGCTGTCAGCATCCTGTATGCTCATTCCAATGTGTGCTCCTTGGGGACTGAGAGGAGGGGAAAGCCTTCCTTCACTGTCCTTCCCAGGCCTCCCAGGAGACCTTGAGGAGTGCGAGGGTCCCCTGTTGGAGGGGCCTTCCTGTAGGAGGAGGTGACACCGCGGGCCCACAGTTTGGCTGCCCTTCCTGACACGAAAAGCTCACCTGTGACTGTTGGGCCAGCCGGTGTCACGTGGGTGGGAGTCATCACTGCTGTTTGCTGGCTCGGCTCTAACGGAGGAATTCTTGAACCAGTTTCACCAGCCACTTCCTGCCCCCCAGGTGACTGCTGAGGGAGCTGGAGTTCAACCTGGAGACCAGCTACAGTCTCTCGTAATTTCCCCACAAAAGTTTTCCATTTTAAGGGGAAGAAAGAGTAATGACCACCAGAGGTAGCACATGTCAGAGGGCTTACTACTACTACTAATAATGTCCAGGCCCCCCGACACCACACGGTGGGCACTTGGCTTACGTTGTCTCCTTGGTCCTCAGTCGTCCTGCAAGGCGGCTGTTTCTATCTTTGCGGCCAGAGTTACTGCCAGAGTGGAAGCAATAGCCTCATTCATTCATGTGCCCGCCCTCTTTACTTTCCCTGTGCTTCCAGCATTTACTCACTTCTCAGAAAAGTACAGAGAGTAAGCAACAGCCAGCAAGAGAAGTCTCTCAGGAGAGCCGCTGGGCTTGGCAAAGCGCTGTTCTCATCGTGGGGCGGCTGCTGAATCACACTCGAGGCTGCTGCCAGCTGCTCGCAGAGCCCTGGCCTTGGTCCCCAGGCTCTGCGTCTGCAGGGACAGGGATGGGAGGTTCGAGGCAGCTCATCAGTGGGAACAGGGAGTTGGGTGTCCCACGGCAACCATAGCTCTGTCTGGGGGTCCAGATCAGAAAACAGCACCAGAGCTGTCCACCTCCTGTCATTGATTCCAGGGCCAGAAATAGAACTTCATCTGGTTGGCCTGTGGCCATCAGGAAGATGGGAGAACCTGGCAACGGGTGATGCATGGTGCTGACCTGGCACAGCATCCCGTGCCTCCTGCCTCAGGTGCCCACAGCAGGGCCCAGTGTACAGCTACAGAACCAGTCCGCCCCAGCTGCCTGCCAGCGTCCAGTTCCCGTCCCTCCTTCACTGCTCTCAGGCCTGTTCTTATTTTTAATTATTCTGCTTTGTGGATGTTTAGCGGCACAAACCACTTCCACTCATTTTGTTTGGTTTTGTTTTCGAGGTACTCAGGGTATAAATCCTAAATAAATAGTATAAATCCTAAACAATCAGAAAGTGGCGCCACAGTAACTGAGTCAAGCCAAACGTAGTAAAAGGCTGTGACCATGATGGACAGGCCACGGGGTGACTGTATGTGAACTCGGAAACCGAGTGAAGTGCAGGAGCTCTGGAGAAATTATGCAAACCGAGGGTAGTCAGCAGCAGCTAGATCCCTGCCTCTGGGAGCCGTCTGCTCTGGCTGGCTGGCTGAAGGCCCGTGGGAGATCCTGGTGGTGAACCCACTGCCGGGGCCCAAGCCCAGTGGTTCCAGAACCCCTCAGAGCCAGTGTGCCCAGGTGGGATGGTGATACTGCCTCGCTGGGCTGCCAGAACAGCTGCTCCACCAAACTAAGAAATATTTTTCCTAGTCAGAGACTAGAAATGTCAAAATACACCTTATTCCTGGCAGAGTCATGGAGATTTTATGCCCAAGGGTTTAGCTAGCTGGAAAGAGAAGAGTAAACTTTTCAGAAGTAGGACATGATTATCAGAAAAATGTGGCGTGGCACATCTGGAAATAAACTGGGGGATACCTTTTTCGCTGAAGAGGAGACCTTCCTGCAGTTGGCATGAGCCAGAAGTCACCCTGCCAGCCTCACCATGCCGGTCACATTGCCACCTTTCCTGACAGGGGCTTTCAGATTCTGTTTGGAGCAGAGAAGGGGGGGAGGTGGCTGCTGGGGCACAGACAGGCCAGGCGCCGTGGGAATTAGGTTGAGTGCGATTCCAAGAGCCCCTGGAAAGGCAGGGCAGGTGGCTGCCAGCACCCCCTGGGCAGAGGGAACTGCTGTTAGGAATATCCTAATTGGTCTGTATGCAGAGCCCACGGCATTGCCCGCCACCACAGCATCGCTCAAGGCTGCCAGCCCAGGCCTCCCACAAGGGGACTGGTCAGCGAGAGCTGGTGCAGGCCAACTTCTTGTTTCTCTGTTTCAGTTCTGCCTTAGCAATTAGTAGACACATGCTGTCACACCACAAAATAAGGCCCCACACGATAGCCCTGCTCACCCGGGCTTTCCTCGTCCATCTTTTCTATTAGCGGAATGTAAGTCTGGTGCAGAAGAAGCACATTACTTCTCAGAGCGCATGTGCCCAGTGTCAGTTAGCTCCCGCTTTGCACCCATCTTAGATTTCGTCTCCATCATAGTCGTAACGTCAGGACAAGCCATTAAGAAAACACTTCCAAGTGAGTTCTGTGTACAGTGTCGGTGTTCGTCTTCGCAAGGTCCCCGAGAGGGAGACGGTGTTCCCATTTCAGAGGTGGGAAGGTGGAAGTGTATTTAGGTCACTTGCCCTCGCCCCTCTGTTCCTAGATGCCCATCTCCTGCCCGCTGCACCACAGTGCCCCCTCGGGTGCGGGCACTGGAGTGACTGATTCTCGCCGTCCAGCAGGAAATCCTGGTTTGCTGCACAGTGGCGTTGGTTTCCTTGTCCAGGAATTACAGGCAAATAATGGAAGCATCCACTGATTGCTCTCGCAGCTCCTTCTTGCAGTCGGCTCCATTCCTCTTCACCCCCAGGGGCCTGGGCGCCCCTCCTGCCTGTGGCCCCAGACCAGCCCAGCGGGCTGGAAACGCCAGCATCGGCGTTAGAAAACTTTGTCGGGTGAAGGGTTAAATATGTTGAAATAAGCCTGGCCCTCACAAAAGAAGTGGCATTTACACCCTGTACATTTATGGAAATACTTGCTGGAGGAAAACAACCACAACATTGTGCGTGTTTTTAGGAAGAGAATGGCCAGAGTGTCTTTAATTCACTGTTCACCCGTGAGAATTACTCCCAGGAGTAATCCTGCAATAAAATCTTCTTGGTCTATGAGAATAGAAAGAAATTGAATCAAAAGACTCTATTTCCACTTGTATTTATTCAGTCTGGGAAATTCAGTGGGCCGGAGCATTAGTATCAGCAGGGGATTTCTTGCTCCTAGCGTTAAATTACTGTCATAATCGCTCAATTATTTCTTCCTTGTACTGTTTAAAATAAAAATCCATCACATTCTATGTTTTTTTCTAGCATTTATTAGCTTGAGTGTTTAGGAAAATCAATTATAGTCAGTCAGGCATGAATTGATGAATGTTCTTGTAATAATTGTCAGTTGTTAAACTGAATGTACTTTCTCTTTCCACCCCTTTTCATTTCCTTCAGAGGGCAGAGGTGGCTCAGAGAGAGGCGGAGACCTTAAGGGAGCAGCTCTCGTCAGCAAACCACTCTCTCCAGCTGGCCTCGCAGATCCAGAAGGCGCCGGACGTGGTGGGTAGCCCGGGCCTGCGGGCACTGTCCGCCTCGCATCTGTACCTCTGTGTCGCAGCCGCTTGCTTCTTGTGCTTTATAACATCCCTTTTTGGGCTCATCTTTTAAACAGAACTGCTGTCTTGGTGGGGAATGCTTTTAACAATTTGGGGATGGAGCTTGTTGGAGTCCAAGCAAGAGCTTTGCTGTTTAGGCCTCGATGCTACATGGTCAGCGTGACGCCCACCCAGTGGAGAGGTGGAGGTGGGAGACTCTGTCACAAGTGGGCGTCTTCCCAGCTGGCAGAGGGGTAGAGATCTGAAACCGGAACAGGAAAATTAGAGGTTTGGTCTACTCCTGGATGTGTCCTTCCGGGGTGAGGACCAGCTGGTGATGCACAGGGAGGGCCAAAGAGGTCGTCACACAGCCCCCGCGCCCTGAGGCTGCGTCGTAGCCGGACTCTCACCGGAAGTGCCAGCATTCAGGAGCAGCGAGGCACACATCTCGGTCCTTTTGCCTTTTGATTTTTCTAAGATTAACAAAAACTGCTCTTAGCCGGAACTTTCCCAGCTCGATCAAAGCAGCTTTGAACTATTGGGTTCCAGACTCTTTCCTTCAGTGCTGTGCAGTGAGGAGCAGCATAGTAGCTAAGAGTGGATATAGGAGCCAAACCCCGGGGTTCAGACCCCAGCTCTGCAATTCATCAGCTCTGTGACTTTGGGCCAGTGGCTTTGCCTCCCTGAGTCTCAGTTTCATCATCTGTAAAATGAGTTTTTGCGAGGGTTCAGGAAATCGTTACGAGCATAGTGCCTAGAGCGAGGCCTGACACATAGTCAGTCCTCAGTAAACCGTGGCAGTTACTCTTAGTGTGGTTGGCATCATTATCTCTGAGCTTGGAGCGCCCAGGTTGAAGCTCAAGTCCATCACTAGTTCACTTACAACCTCAGGTAATTAAACTTACGAGGCCTCAGCTTCCTGGCGTGCAGAGTAAGGAGTGACTGATCTGAGGTCTTCGGCTCTGCCAGCCTGTGATGGGTGAACTGCACTTGTAGGCGTCCTTTTATTCAACAAGGAAATGAAGAGCCCTTGCCGCGTGCCAGGACCGTAGTGGACCCTGGGAGAGCAAGGAGGGGTGAGCCGGGCGCTCCGCAGAGAGCATAGTCCAGTCGGACCCTTGCTGCTGTCAGAAGTCCACATGTCGGTTTGATGGCCGTATTCCACCTAACTCGTGAAGCGAGGTATCGTTATTTCTTTATACAGATGGGGAAATGGATGTCAGCCCCTCGCCCCACAGCACTTGGCTCCAGTGGCCAAGCCAGGACCCAACTGGGGCCCTCTGTCACCCCAGACCAGGACTTACAAATTATTCCCCAGGAATGAATCGAAAGCAAAGTTTTAGTGTTAAGAACCCTTTTAAGAATAGATTTTCAGTCCGGCCTGGTGGCGCAGCAGTTAAGTTAGCACATTCCGCTTCTTGGCGGCCCGGGTTTCGCCGGTTCGGATCCCAGATGCAGACATGGCACCGCTTGGCACACCATGCTGTGGTAGGCGTCCCACATATAAAGTAGAGGAAGATGGGCACGGATATTAACTCAGGGCCAGTCTTCCTCAGCAAAAAGAGAAGGATTGGCAGCTGTTAGCTCAGGGCTAATCTTCCTCAGAAAAAAAAGAAAAAGAATAGATTTTCATTTTCTTTCTTTAAATTAACATTAAATAAAACATAATTTAAGGGATCAGCCTGGTAGCGTAGTGGTTAAGTTCACATGCTCCGCTTCACTGGCCCTGGGTTCACCGGTTCGGAACCCCAGGCATAGACCTACACGCTGCTCATCAAAGCACGCTGTGGCAGCATCCCACATACAAAATAGAGGAAGATTGGCACAGATGTTAGCTCAGGGCCAGTCTCCCTCACCTAAAAAACAAAGAAAAAACATCATTTAAGTGTTTCTGAATATAAAGGAAACGTTTTTATTTAAGGAACCATCACAGCATTCATACTTAATGGACTCTGGTTTTATTTTTACCTGAAACGTCCGCTTGGCTGTGTCACCATCCCCTCATCCGAGTTTACTGGGAGTGGACCCAGCCCCAAAGCCAAGGCAGGAGGAATCCGTCGAGGATGGAGTCGGTACGGCCTCTCCCGGCCTCTCTGGTTGCTCCTGGTCCTCCAGAGAGAGCCGTCCATCCTAACATGTCTACACGGGGCTCCTGAGCTCAGTGTTTTGCTTGAAAGGGTTCCTGGCACCATCCTGGACTGGAGCAACCAAAACATTTCAGAAGGAAATGAATGTTTTTGCAGGTAGAGTAAGTTGTGGGTCCTCGGGGTGCTTAAACACTTCATCATCGGCTAAGTGCAGTGTTTACATGGCTCCGGTTCGCTCTGCCAAGAGCCGCCCTGCCAGGCCTCCCCTCGGTGTGCATTCCCACATAGTCAGTCAGCTCCAGCGCCAGCCCCAGCGCCAGCCAGGCAGGAGCAAACAGAGGAAACTGGGCCAGCAGGAAAATGTCTGTTGGGCTTGGCTGACCAAGCTCGGCAGAGAAACAGTGGAGTCTATAGATTTAGCAAAGGCCAAAGAATCCACTGGATGTCTTAACGGAATTGCCGGTTCGGGAAGGCAGCCGCCTCTCGGCGAGCTCCTGCTCTGCATCAGGGCTGTGTTGGGGCTTCATATGGTTGTCCCGTTTCTGCCTCCTGACACTAATTCGTTAGAGGTAGGTTGTGTCACCATCATTTTACAGGTAAGGGAACAGGCTCAGTGGAGTTCAGTATTTTGCCCAAGGTCACACAGCTAGAAAGTGAGCAAGCTGGAATTTTTACCTCAGTCTGCCTGTTCTTAAGTCTAGTCTTTTTCACCCACATCGAGCCACCTCTCCTTCACGGGCATTAAATAAGACCAGATGTATGCAGGTCCTTTGTCACGTATGTACAGACAAATATTAGTTCAGGCCTCTGGGCCACCACGCCAGGCCACCTTCTTGAGCCCCAACAAACCGTAATATCAGAAAATACACCTCTGTGCCTGTCTACCAGGTGAGTCTCAGGTAAATACTGGATAGCATCCAGCTGACTTTGGCCACTTGATGTTGGCAGGGATAGAGGGGCGAAAAGAAAAGGAAGTAGCACCAAGGCTCCCACTCCCTGGCCCTCCCAGCCGGGTAGCTAAAGGAGGACCCGCCTGGACTTCAGGTTGTCTCTCTCAGGCTGGGGCCCCGGGCGTACCATCGGGTCACCCTCAGCTTCCCTCGATTGCGTGGCGCTCTTGCAGCTCGTTCATATTTCATGTGGAAAGGGCCACAGGACAGGAGAGATCAGTATCTTGCGTGTTTCAGCCTCGGTGGGAAGACTCATGTCAGTTATGCAACTCGTGATATTTCACGCGCGCTCGTTCAAAGGGACGAAACTGAATGGGAGGCGGCAGCAGTAACTTCTGATTTCACCTTCATTTTCCCTTTGGAAAAAGACCCCTCCAGTTTCTTACCGTGTCTTTAGGCGTACGGAAGCATTCCCACGTGGCCTCTCCTGGCTCCTGAGCCGTCAGCCCCACCCCTAAGACGCTGCACCCCTGAGGAATGTGGGACGCCCTCAGAGGTCTTGGGAGCCTGGAGCCATGGGAATGTCCCTGCTGGGTCAGACTCCAGGACCTCGTTCTGGCGCCCACAGGGGCCTCTGGTCAGACTTGGGGAAGTCGGTTTCTGTTCCTTCCCTTAGAGGCTTGTCGGAACCAGGGTTCTGCCCCTGAGCCCATCGGAATCACCAGGGCGTCCCTGGGCCTTCCCCAAGCCTCCTGAACCAGTCTCCAGGGTACGGCTCAGGACCCATTTATTTCCGAGAGCCCCCAAGGATTTGAGTTGAGTCCTGAACGGACACGGAGGGGTCAGGGGTCCTGGCCCTCTGAATCATGTACGCCTCCTCATGTGCCATACTTCTCGCCGATGATCCTATGTGAGATGGTTCAGCGTCTGAACTGCCTGGCGCCCACTGCCTGCAGTTTCCATGGTGGCCCTCCTCTCAGCACGTTCGCCCTGTCCACCCTGTTGTACGGTTTCTTCTCTAGCTTGTGCCCATGGACCGAGAGGCCCCGCTCCATGCCCCATGCGTAGGCCTTGCCCTCCACCCGCCGCCCCTTGATCATTTCCCGGCCCTTGTCCGTTTCTCCATTAGTTTCCTGTCGTGTCTTCGCCTCGTGTTTGAGCTGGGTGGGAGCCATGTTTGGACTTAGAGCAGGATGATCTTTTTTAGTTTATTGCCAAGCTCTTGCTGCTTTGGGGCGTATTTCCCACCTCATCTAGTTTATGCCAGACACGAGTGATTTTTGCTATGTTCTGAATGAGGACTCAGTGGCCCAGGTCCCTGAGAGGAGGCTGATGAGCCAATGTCACCCGGTCAGCCTGTGACCAGGCCAGACTGGGCCCCAGGAGTCAAGCAGATGCCCTCTGGGACTGCCCAACCCCAGCCCCATCATCTCAGCACCGAGAGCTGTTGTTTTTAGATGTGTTATTTGAACTACTGGCCCCGGGTACAGTAACTCGCACTTCCCGTTTAAAACCCCAGATCATTTTTTGGCTGGTTTTATTCTCTTTCCCTAAGAGCACTTTTAACAGTTTTTATGGCTGGCATCCCTCAGGTGGGAAGACTGATGAAATGAGTTAAATTAGATAAGTGGCTCCGTCTGTACCCACCGTGAGACCAGCCTCCAGGACAGCACCTCCATGGTGTCCCCTTCCTGCTGCCCCAGGCCTGCCACCGCAAGTCCAGGCACCTCTGGCCGCCCTTCCAAGTGCTCACCGCCAGGCGCCAGCGTTGCCCGCTCCTTTTCCACCTGACCTCTCAGCATCGGTCACTCCTTTGTCATGCCCTGCTCCCTGCCCCTTCCAACCTCTGTGCCCGTCTGTGTTGTCCCCACCCCGAAATGGAGTCCCTTCCTTCCGACGAGATCCATGGCCCTTTCCTGCTGTGTCCTTCCCTCCCTCCTCAGGACCCAGCTCCACATGCTTCTCGTTCTTCCCTGGCACCGCTGGGAGGACTTGCCTTCGGTCACCGTGGCTCCTGACCTTGGTCCCAGCTGGTGTTGGGACCAAGGGTGGTGCTCTCCAAACTCTGTGGTGAAGGACAGTTTTGTTTTGATTTTTTTAAATTTCTAATCTGTTGCAGACTGATAGTTTTATAAAAAACAATAAAAAACGTCACAGCAATGTTGAATTGCTATAAAAATCTCTAAACACTTACTCTTAACTTCTGTACTTGTCTCACTGTGTACTGGCAACGGTTTGTGAGTTGGCACCAGGCCATGGAGCACACTCTGAACAGAACTGGTCTGGACAGCATGTGCCCTTTAAATAAGCCAGTGGGAAGATGCTCACTGGGCCCTGGGGCCAAGAGCAGATCTGCCAGAAGTCAGGAGAAATGAAGAATTATTCTACAATACTGTACAAATCAAAGCAGCAGAAAGGAGTCACTTCTTTGTGCAACAAAACTTTACATTCTTAAATGGCAAAGGCCTTAATTTCCCAGGAGGGAGATGTGAAAAATTATTTCCCAGGGTGACTGGCTGTCCCCAGGGTTAAAACCCAGTGACAAGCACATCGTGTGTGGAATGGCACGGCTGTGCCTGCCAACTGGGGCTGTGGCTGGCACCCTCCCCACCCCAGTACAGGCAAGATGGAGCCGGGAAGCGGGGCACTTCGGGGGGCTGGCAGCGAGGAGATGCCATTCTATGCGGGGGTGCGCGCTGCCCCCAGGCCTCTGCTGTCGCAGAGACCCCTGCAGTCCTGTCCTCCCCGTCCCCACTGGTCATGCCCAGAAGAGCATCCACCTCGCAGAAAAGTTTCTAGAATTGTTCAGGAGCCATAAGTACTTTTAAAACTTGAAAAAAGTACTATCTTAGTCCTTGGGAAGTGGAATTAGAGATTTGACTTTTTTTCTAATACCTTTTCCTTGTTTTGCATATTTTCCAAAGTGAGTAAATTAGGGGGAGTGGGGAGTAACTTTTTTAAAACATCAATTATCATTAGAGTTCCTAAAGCAAAGGAACCCCAAATATGCATCTTCCACATCTTTTAACTTTTTTTTTAAATGCTGACCCTAAGAATCAACTTGTCAAATAACATCTCCGTGTCGAGATAACTTAGTCACGAATCGAAAGGACATTGAATCCCACCTTATGTTAGAAAATCCGAATGCTTTGGAACATTCCAGGCGCCCTCTTCAGAGCCTTCCTGTCTGGCGTTGCCCTGGCCTGAGCCCTCGTCCCCCAGCCATCAGCAGGGCCCTTTCTGTCACCTTCAGATCTTCGCTCAGATGTCACTATCCCAATAAGGCTTTTCCTGACCATCTTATTAAAAACCCTGACTGTGTCTCCTGAGTCTGACCCCACGGCCCCTCCCTGCCTCGGTTTTTCTGTGGCACTTACTACCATCCTACACACTTTATCCTACTAATGAAGGTGTTTAATGCATCTCACCCACCGTGCCCCATCCCACTGGCTGGGAGCCTTGGGGAGATGGGACTCCGTCCTTCTGTTCACTGCTGTGTGGCTGGTACATGTGGGTGCTCAGTAAATGCTGGTTGAATGGACTTACCCAGGTGGCAGCCCACCGTACAGATTGGAAGGCGGTATGGGGAGGGTGGTCAGCGTCTAGGCCAGGCAGAGGCCGGAGGTCATGTCTCCGGGGGCTCAGCGTCCGCATCCTTCCTTCTGCGTGCTTTTGCCTCCGTCACCAGCACAGATAACCCTGAGCCCAGCCCGAGGCTGGTGCAGTTTGTCATTCCTCTCTCCTCCGCAGGAGCAGGCCATAGAGGTGCTGACCCGCTCCAGCCTGGAAGTTGAGTTGGCCGCCAAAGAGCGGGAGATTGCCCAGCTGGTGGAGGACGTGCAGCGACTCCAGGCCAGCCTCTCCAAGCTGCGCGAGAACTCGGCCAGCCAGATCTCCCAGCTCGAGCAGCAGCTGAGTGCCAAGAACAGCACCCTCAAAGTAAGGGCGCCCGGGGGCCTGCGGACGGGGGAGGGCTGGACGCAGGCACACCCCCTCTGCCTTCCTCCGCACACAGCCCTGGAGGGAGCCAGGGTCGGCTGGCACTGTGCTTCTGGTTCCCCACCAAGACCCTGAGCTCTTCGGTGGGTCCCTCCCGCCCCGGCGTCGGGGACATGTGCTGGGTGTAGTGACCATTCAGGAGGCATCATCTTGGAAGTTGTCTTATTTATCCCGCCTTGGCCATTGCATAAGTGTATCTCATTTTTGTGGTCTGCAAAGGTAATGGTTAAAACTCATTCTCTCTTAAAGCCAAAGTGACTGCTTGGGTTTTTCTCAGCCTGGCTCCAGCCATCAACCAAGGTTCTCCCTCCAGTGAGAGCAGTACAAGGAGGCCTGAGGGGCCCTGGCCGTGTCACGCAGGGGCCTGCTGTGTGAGCTCCCTCAGAGCTCTTCCTCGAGGGCAGCAGGTCTGAAACCGACAGCACATGGCAGCCTGGAACCTCTGTGAGGGAGCTAGAGTCCCGGAGCCCAAGGCCGGGGGGTGGCTTGAACCCCTCTCCCAGCTCCTGCCCGGGCGGTACTTTCCTCCTGATTGGCCGTCCCTCGCATGGGGCACTTGGCAGAAACCGCCGTCCTCAGGGCTCAGCCTGGAGAGTCCATGTGCTTCTCGTGTGGGCTGCAGCGGTCGCCCAGCTCACAGGCTGTCTCCAGAGACGTACCTGTAGTCTGACTCCGCTGGCCTTGCCTGGATTTTGGGGCGAGCCGCCAGCAGGAGGACCCAGTGCTCTGCAACTCCGAGAGGAGTGCCGAGAGATGCGCTGAGGGCTTGTCTGTGCCAAGCCTCGTGGGCGGTGCGCCAGGCTGCAGGGACGTCTCTGACCCTCAGGCGTGTGCCGCACACCAGCGGCCTGGAGCGCGGTGTAGCTCTCTGCACAGGGAGCCTGCACCATCTCTTACCTCTCAGGCAGAGTGATCGGCGGCCTCACCAAAAGCTGGTTCCTTTTGGAGTTTCTCATAAATTTGTACCCCAAATTTTTTATTACTTTTTTTTTTTTTTACAAATTATACTTTATTTAAGGTATTTCTAATTTGTTGAAGTTAGTGTGATTTGAAGATTGTCCTGGGACCCTAGATTCATGGTCTGTCAGAGCCAGAAGGGGTTCCTCAGAGGTATCTTGTTTGACGAGGAAGAGACAGGATCCGCGAGGGCGCGGGGCCCCAGCTTCTAGGGCAGACTTGCCCGGCTCTGCCCTCTCTGCTTGGCCCGAGTCATGGCCGCTCGGGCCTCCTCCTGCCCCTGCTCAGCGTCCGTTTGTGGAGTGCGTGAGTGAATGAGTGACCGATGGGTAGATGACTCTATACTCAATAAAGCCGATCAAAGTTAGTTGTAAAAATGTCAGGACAACTTTTTCTTATGTAAAGTAATCCTAGAATCCTAACTGGGCCCATTTTAATGAAAAAACAATAGAGCTTTTTCTTCTCAATGCATGACTGTGTTTCTGACCCAGAACAAAGTTTCCAGCAAGTCTGTTCTCTGGCGGCTCGCTGGCCGGGCCTCGCTGCGCTCTCCCCGCCATTTCTCCTTTGCCTCTCTGGGGTGGATGGTGGACTCCATTCACCGGGGGCCCGCGCCCCTCTGAGGAGACCATCCTGCCAGCTTGGGGGAGATGGTTGAGACCTCATCACATTTGTCACCAACCATGGCGTTTATTTCTCCAGTCTCCTAATCTCTCATCAGCCTGCCCAGTGGGTACCAGGACTCGTTTTTTATTTCTAGATTAAATCTAATTTTCTCACTTTATAGCTGTTTTTGACCCTACCAGTGGTGTTATTATCTGATAATTTGCCTTTTTATCCTTTGTTACAGTTAAAGGGTCCCACTCAAATGCGTTCAGCATCTGACTACATGAGAGGGAGGTTGCAGACCTTACATTTTTTATTATAGAGCAATTTCTTCTAAATCTGTTAAGGTTTTAATGTTTGCCTTCACAAAAAATGAAACGCAGTTGCACAAATTAATGTTCTTTGTCCACGTCTTGGGGGAATCCTTTAACACTGCGCAGTTAATGGAACAATTCGGCAATAGTTCTTCCAAAGTTACTGCGCCTTATCTTAATCTGATCTAACAATCAAAACATATCCTCTAGTAACAAGACTTCTCTGATTTTAATTATCTCAACCTCTTGTCGCCGGGAGTGAAGATCTCCTGAATATCGAACTCGCACACAAAAGACATTAGCCTTCCCCAAACGAGGGCGTCTTCTCCCTCGCCCAAAGGAGTAAGGTTAATTGAATGAGATACCTTCCCAGGGCTTTTTTTTTCCTAATGTGTATAATTTATAGTCTCAAATCTAAACTAAGCAGCGATGCAATTATTAGGAAAATATTTTATGAATGAGACCTGTCACATTGGCAACCTGATGCTTTTGTGACAGGGTCTCTGCCCCCGAGGTGCTGGCTGCTCGGAAGGAGCAGGGGGCTGCCCCTGGGCCTCCCGAGGGGCCTTCCTCTCCGCCTCCCTCTCCCACGTCCTCTCTCCCCCGGTCCCCCAGTCTTTTCCTTCTTGGACCGTATCGTCCAGCTTGGGGGGACTCTGGGACGCACTGTGTGGGACTTGAACCAGGATCTCTGTTTGAGGATGCTGCAGCTTCCGGCCCATCTCTCGGCATCTGGGCATTGTGGGTGGTTTTGCCGAGAACATTTGACAGTGGTCTTTGACAAATGCTGACGCGCTTGATGACAGGCACTGATGGGGCAGGGGTGAGGGGTTGGTCTCTCAAGGGCAGAAGGCGTAATGGGTGGTATCTTCGGTCTCAAGCTCAGTGGGGTGTTCTCACCAGTGCACTCTGGTGGCCCACTCTGTAGTGGAATGTATTTAGGGACCAATTGGTTTGCTTTCTCTAGCACCTTGAAACTCCCATCTCTACAACTAATATTTCTTCCCTTCCCTGAGACATCCGATTTGTAATTCTGTGAGGAGAAATTGACAGTGGCTTGTTCACCAGCCTTTCTCTCCCCGTGGTCCACTTTTTCAAGCCAAGTTCACCATAAACGCATCACTGTCCACATACAGTGGTGCATCCCTAACCTTTAAATAGACATCGACACAGGCTCAGAAGTGGGAGATGTTTCTGCCTGCCTAATCTGACAAGCGCTCAAGCACAATGCCACTTGTAGGATAATTCTGGATCCCTAATTAATGAAATAACCCAACTGCCGTGACAGGGCTGCTGTTTTTGATAAGTCTTACTCTGTGGTCTTCTGTTGGAACCTTGAATACAGAGACAGTGTAATTAGGCAGTCACCTCACCACGCTCACTATAGCACAGAAAATAATGCTACCAATGGCTTCAGTTTAAAATGGATATTTATAAGAGAGGCTAGCAGAAGATTGCTGGCCTCCCAGAGGGAGAAATTGTATTTTCTAAAGTTATGCTTTAAAGAGCAGTGCTTCCCTCTGGGTGAGTGAGTGGGCAGGTACTAAGATCACCTGGGAGACTTCCCCAAACTGCCCGTGCCTCCCACCCTTGTACCTTCACCCCTCCTCCTGAGGCTCCCCAGGTCCTGTGGAGCACGCTGTGTCCCTCAGGGCTGGGACAGGAAATAGACTGATCACCGCTTCTCTGGACTCATCAGCACCTTTAATTCTGAACCCTGCCTCTTTGGTGTCGGAAGTGCCCTCAGCCGGCAGTATGTTTACTCTGCGCCAACGCTGCCCTCCATCAAGTTTTAACAAGCATCTCATCGACGTCTCAGTGTGTGCAGCTCTAATGTCAACATCTTATTTGACTCACCATGCCGAGGTTAGGAGAGGCCAGGCCCCGAGTGTCCAGCCTGTGGCACGAGCGAGTTCTAATGTCAGACATCCCGATAGAGAGCTGGGGGTCCGAGCCTCCCGGAGCCTTGTCCTGGCTGGGTCTTGAAGGCACTGTGAGCACAGATTTGAGGAGGGCAAGGGCACAGGAAAGAGATGGATCTACCCGGCAGTGGTGGAGAGGCCCCCAGGGAAAGATCACACTGGAGGCAGTCTTGGACAAACCGAAGGACTCCGTGCTAGGAGCCTCGAGGTCCGTATTGGGGTTGAGGTGGGAGCTGGAGGTCATGAGTGGGTCCCTATAAAATCGCTGTAAACCGGCAGGTGTTACTGGAAATGCTCAGGAGCTAATTCTTTGTGGGAATCTACGATGGGTCCTCTTGCAAAGACACCTGTGCCCCTAGTCACTTGCTGAGTCAGTCCAGAAATCTCAGCTGCAGACAGTTCCCAGCTTGCTGCATACTTGGCTGACCATGACCTGCGATGTCTAGGTAGCCTAGGAATGGAGCCAGGCCCTCCTGGTCTGGGATGGCACCGTTCCATGAGGAGGAGTTGGCTCCCATCCACCCTGTGCCTGGGGCACACCTGAACCCCAGCTCGTGGAAGTTGGAGGTGGCCTGTGACAGGGTGGCCGTACAGGGCTCCTCCTCTTCTGTCCAGAGCCACACGTCTTCCGCCTGCAGCAAGCCCTCTGCCAGAACCGCCATTCTCCCCACCCACCCCATCTGGCCTGGGGGATTTCCTCTTCCTCGCCTCCTCAACATTCCTGTAGTGCATGCACAGCACACACCTGGACGTCCCTGGGCTTCTCCCCCATGCCCAACATCAGGAGATCCTAAATTTCCGTAACTGCTGCCTCTCACCCAGGAACCATGGAGACCAGGGAAGGTGCTCGTTCAGGTGGAAAAGAGGTGCATGCTGCCTGGCCCGGACCCCAGAGATGCAGCGTCAACCTGGAGCCTGTGCCTCAGACGCCTGCCCTGACCCAGGGAGCCCAGTCACACTTACTCAGTCATGACTGGTGGCCCTCAGCCCAGGAGCCCCCATGAGGACAAGGGGTCCCACCCTGACTCCCCTGGCCTGAGCTGTCCATCTTCAGAGAGCCGGGCTCTGGTCATCCTGGAAGAGGGGGACGGAGCCATCTGCAGGCTGCAGCGTGGCCGCCTCTCTGACCCACAGTCTGCTGTGGCACGGAGGGCTTGCTGCCGTAACCGCTGGCTGTGAGACCCGGAGACGAGGCCTCTCCCGAGGTCTTTGCAGGAGTCTCCCGTGCCAGAGGTGGCCCTAGAGCACAGACTGTCCTATGTTGTAATGTGACTAAGACACATATCTTTTATAAATGCAGTGCCTAACTCGCTACATGCCAAAATACTTTGCATTTTTAATTCAATTTCTTTATTATTTGAGTCTTAGCCAGGATTTTAAGAACTTCATATAGATAATTCTTCCAGCAATTGAAGACACAGTTGATGAGCTCCTACCAAGTTCCCGGAACCGTGTAGGTGTCCTGTCTCGTTACACTGTGTGCTCTGTATCATAGAACGAGCATGTTCGAGGGGGCGTGGCAGCCTGCACCTGCTCATCCTACGTCTCCTCAGCCCCGTGCTCTGAAAACACTTGTTCTTAACTCTCCCCAGTTTCCCGGTGAGAAGCATGAGGCCCAGCAGGCCCAGGCCGTCTCCCAAGATTACACTCAGCCAGCCCGTCTCTGGCCCTTGACCTGCTCTCGCCTCTGGCTAAAGCCCGTGCGTGTTCCTTGCACAGGAGCTTTTCAGGAAGATCACTCAGTCCCCAGACCCGGCCTTCACGGCACTGGGGCAGGCTGCCTTGGCGGCCATCAGCGTTTGAGAGCCAGAGCTGCTCCGGGCGCCTATGTTTCCCCAGAGCAGCGAGGACATTAGGAGGTGACAGCGGGGTGTGGAGAACTTCGTAAGTGGAGCCCCGGCTTCAGAAGCAGAGTCTCTTCAGAAACAATTTCGTCATACGCAGTACCAGCCACCAGGGATAAGTAATAATAACTACAGTAACAATAATAACCACCCTTACAGAGTGCTGTGCCGGCACCAGGCTAAACATTCAGTATACGGTATTTCATTTAATCGTCACAAAGCGCTGTATGCGGGTGCCATTATCCCCATTTTACAGATGAGGACACCAAGGCTTAGAGAGGCAGAGCCCAGCCCCAGCCTGTCTGGGACTGTGGCGCCCAGGCGGGCAGCGAACTCCTGGCTGGGCCTCAGCACACCAGCGCCTCACTTCCTCCAGGAATGGCTGCAGGTGGGCAGTGTGGCCTCCGCTCTGACAGGGTCTCCTTTAGAACTCAGTGACTTTTTTTCTTCCTTGGGACAGATCGATAGATGCTCTGAAGAAGTGTTGTGGTAATTAGTTAAATAAGATAGCATATGGGATGTAGGACCAAGGCCCACCCTATGAGCGTTAGCAGAATCCGAGAGGAGAGTCTGTCCAGAGAAATGACGGGCCAGAGCGCCCACTGCTCTTCCAGATCTGGAGTCTCTGTGAGTAGACTTCCCAGGTTCCCAGCAGCAAGTTTCCATTCAGAGAATCTGTTCAGAGGATGGTTGGTCCTTTTTCCATGATGGGCATTTTCAGGATCAGAGGCCAGTCTTCCGCCCCATGCTGTGTGTTTCCTGTACCTCACCTGCCAGGTGAGCATGGTTCTGAGGCGTGGTACTCCATGGAGACCTCGGAGAAGACAGGCTAAGGGTGCTTGCGGCAGCCCCTGCCAGGCCTCTGTGCAGTTGTCCACCCAGCAAGACAGAAACGTGGTCCAAGGTTGACAGAGTGGTCTCAGGTTCTTTATCATTAAGCTGCCCCCAGGGAGGTGGCCGAAGTTCCAGTGGAAGCTGTTTAGTTCTCTGTGAAAACTGTCACATCCAACCACGTTACACAGACTCCAGTCTTAGAACCTGATCGGGGCTGATCACAGGTCTGCAGAGAGGCCCTGCAGCTGTGCCCCAAGGCAGACCAGACTGGGTCTCGGCAGTGATACTGGTCCCCCATCGAAGGTCCTGCAGTGCCAGCATCTGCCCCGGGTCGTGGCCCTGTGCCCCTTAGCTCAAGCCTCAAAGATAATTGCAATTCCCATTTTACAGATGAGAAGGGTATTAACGTGCCCAGAGGCGCCCAGCATGTAAGGGACAGAGCTGAGTCCGGGTCCGTGCCATGCCGGGTTCTAAGTGCTGCGTACGCCCCCTTGCTGCCCTCCAGCTTGCTGTCTCCTGTTCTCTGAACACGACCAAGTTTTATGTGTGTTCTGTGTCCAGCGTCAGTGATTTCCTCAGTCTGCAAGGTGCTTTGCATCCCGGCAGCCCCGGATAATCTTTGGTTAGGGACCACTGGCACGTTAGCGCCTCGTGCTATTCGACTGGAGGCAGAGAATGAAATAGTCACTTCTTGACGAGCACCTTCCGAGATTCTTTTTTCGGAAAATGAGCGCATGCTACCCCCTGTTTGGTTGTGATGAGAAACCATTATAATATAGAAAGTTGGCACGAGGTCTTCAAAAGGAACTAGGGCGAGCAATTTTACACAATGGAAAATACACACACACAAAACTGCCAGCAAAGGCAAGAGGAAAAGATGGTTTAAGTAAGTCTTGTTTACAGCACACCTGAATTCTCGAGACAGAGGCGGGCTGGGGTTCAGGCTGATGGCCAGATGGGCATCTCCCCAAACTCAAGAGTGTTCTCAGTCAGCTTTCAACTGTGATCGTAGTCATGGCTGGTCAAGGCAACCAGAAGCCCTGTAGGTAGGAAGGTGCGTTGATCCAGGCGCTGGAATTTGTTCACCCCTGGCTTGGAAACAGGCTAAATCGTCGGGATCAAACCCCCCCTCACACCACCTGGCCGGGTCTTTGTGTCTTATGTTCCACTGCCTCATTTCTGCCTCTGGGGGTGACCAACAGCAAACTAGTCCAGAGCACCTTTGTGGAGGGAAGCACCCTCTGCTGACCACCCTACACCAAAGACCCTTCCTGGCCAGAGAGCCCTGCAGAGCTGTGGGCAGAAACAGCCACATAAGTGCCTGGGGGCTCACAGACTTGAAAGGAGCACGTCAGAGCATCATAATGCCTGAGAAGTGGCTGGTGCTCCCCTGGGCCCTGCAGGGCTGTGTGGGCCAGAGCCCCTCACCCACCCTCTCAACGAGCCAGCTGTGCCCTGCTGTGGCCTGCTGGCCAGGGCGCCCCGGGACGGTCCGTCCCCGCCCCCACAGAACTCAGATGACCATCTGCTGGGGAAACCACTCACCGCCAGCGGACGGGCCTCCACTCCTAAAATGCCCCCATCTGGGGGATCCGAAAGTGCAAATGCTTTTTTCCCCAATGCCGACCTCAGCAGCAAAGGGGCTCGTATCTCTTGTTAGCAGGGTCCCACCAAAGGTGTTGACAACCAACTGCATGCGTCAGCTAGCCTAACAGATTTTGTGAAAAGCCACATGCTGCTTTTAAAACGCTAGGAGAGTTTCTCTTCATTCTGTTTGCCATTTCATGATATTTCATACAAAATGGCCTTTTTTTCCTCGTTCTGTTTTCCACTTCTGTAAAGCTTTTTCTGTCTGCTTTAAGTTTTATGTTCCCACCTTATGTTGCCGAGCGTGTGTGTGTGCGTGCACATTCGTGCCTGTGCCCACTCACACACGCTCACAACAGACCAGAAGAGTGAGGGACAACAGGTGACACCACACGTTGTCACCTTTCATTGTACGTGTTTGCGTTCCCTTGGGGACGGCTGGATGCTTTACAGGGAATGTAGTCAGTGAAGTCTATCTTAGTCCTGTCATAACAGAATGTCATAGACCTGGTGACTTATAAACAACAGACATTTATTTCTCACAGTTCTGGAGGCTGGAAGTCCGAGATCAAGGCCGTGGCAAATTTGGTGTCTGGCAAGGGCCTGCTTTCTGGGTCACACATGACCCTCTTCTCACTGTGTCCTCGGGCGGAGTGGACAAGGGAGCTCTCTCCCTGGGCCGCTTTTGTAAGGCACTGACCCCACTCAGGAGGGCTGCACCCTGTGGGCCTAATCTCCCCCCGAGGGCCCCAGCTCCTGATGCGTCACACTGGGGCTTAGGACCAGCGGATGAATTTGGGGGACACAGACATTCAGTCTACAGCAAAGTGCACTGACCTAGTTCACACGTGGCCACTAATGAAATTCCTCTCTGTTTGCAGCAACTGGAAGAAAAACTCAAAGGACAGGCTGACTATGAGGAGGTGAAGAAAGAACTCAAGTAAGTGTGGCAGTGCCTGCTCGGCTACTCCCAGCCAGGGCTCGTTGGGGACATTTGCTGAGGAAACAGCGTGCCAGTGAGGGGGCAGCCACGGGTCCTTGCGCTCGGCCGCAGCGGACACTCCGCCACTCGGCCTTGTCCTGGGCTGCCCAATGCTGTGGGTGTTTGCACACAGGCCTGTGCCCAAATTCTTTGGACTTTTTATAAAAGTCTGTGCATTTGAAATGTGCCACTATGCACGGAGTCAAGGGAGACATTGCCATGATAGAAATCAGAAAACCTGAGCTTACTTTTCGGCTGTAACTTCTCCAAACAGAAGCAGAGCAGGGCGTTGAAACATTTTCCAGTCGAAAGAGTACATGTGGCCTTAACCTTCTCGGCCACCTGGATTCCAGGACCTTCTTCTCCCAGCTTCCAGTTCCCCATCCGAGAGGCGGCCGCTGAAGGCTTCTCGTGACTTCAGTGCTCATGCTTACATTCTCCAGCTGAGAAGTTCCTTCCTCAGGCCCCACCACCCAGCCTGGCCCTCCCACCTCACGCTCCTTCCCCCGCCTGCCCTTGGCGCTCCTGGAGCTCCTGGACCCTGGTCCCTACCTGTCCCCAAGTCCAGCGCTCTCTGAGCTCACAAACCTCCTCCCCTACCTGGAGCTCCCAGGCAGCCTCCCACAGTACACAGGCCCCCCTTGTCCTCCTGCCATGCCTTGCAGGGTCTCACCCTGGGCTTCCCCGCCTGCACAGCCAGGTTATGAAACACTGCAGAGGACGTCACCGCTGTGTGTGGACCGGGCCCCCGCAGGCCGTGTTCTGCCCTCCACTGGTTGCCTGCTCTGTGCTTCCCTGGGGGCCGTTCTGTACCCTCGGCAGACGCCCTGGTGCTCTGCCCTAGGGAGGAGACAGATGTCCCTCAGCTTCCCCCTTTGCCTGGCAGTCACTCCTCTGGTCTTCTGCTCCCTGTCTCTCCAGGCCAATCCCTTCGCCTGTACCCTGGGTCCCTTCCTTCCCGCTCCTCCCTGCTGTTCCCTCAGCTCCTTTCTCTCTTACTGACATTTTAATTTCTCCTTTTAAAAGCCTACACCCACTCGCCATGCCATCTCTGTTCGTAATTCCATCCCCTGGGGTTTGCTGAAACAGCCCATCGGAAGGCCTCTTCCGCCTTCTTACCACATCCAGTAGCCATCGCTTGGTGCTGACCTCCTCCAGCCCCTGCTTAGGTGGCTCCCCTCAGTCCTGTGCCCACCATGGTCTCTCTCGAGCATCTCACCCCTCCCCCGGCCACAGACGGCTCCTCCCTGGACGGCCCCTGAGCCTCTTGGCGGGTCCAGCCTCCTCAAGCTCTCTACTCCCCTGGTTTCCTACATAGGGGTGGGTATTTTTGCCTGGTTGACCTGCTATACCTGCCTCCTGTGCCAGTCTCTCCTTCCTCTCCCTCTCCTGATCCCCTCAAGTGAAAAAAATGTACACCTGCTCCTAGTGTCGAATCCAAGAAACGTGAGGCCTTCTCCCAGGCCCCCTCCCATCCCAGGCCGATGCCAGTCCCACACCTCCTCTGAGCTCGTCTCTGTTCCCCGGGAACCACGGCTTCTTGACTCGGGCCTGCAACACGTCCCTCGTCTGTTCCCTCCCATCCACCCACCTGCCCAGCTTCTCACTGGCCCTCGCCCTCCTCCCAGAACAGGCGCTTTCTGCTGCATCTGCACACCACGGCCCCCACTGCAATGTAGTGCCTAAAAGCCCCAGTGGGTGGCTTTTCTGATAAAATGTGTCCCTGGCCTCCCACTTGCTAGTGATCCAAGTGCCTCCTTGGACTCACACCCCGTTCCCATCCCATCCCTGCCCCAGGGTCCCCACCCCGCTCTGTGGCCCATAAAGCATCCTGCTCCTTCGAGGCCCCTCTCAGCACTAACTCCTCATGAGACAGCCCGTCTACAGCCCCGTGAGGTCTCTCCTGCCTAGGCCCCCAGCTTTCCTCTTTCCCTGGCTGGCTGGAGTTTCCTGTAATAGCCTGTAGAGTTCGTGAGGGTGAGTGGCAGCGTGGTTCTGGTTCTCCACGGTGCCTGGCACATGATAGGTCGTCAGGAAATATCTGATGAATAAGTGAAGAGACACTGGTGTTTTTAGCGTGAGTGCATAGACTCACTTAGTCTTTTCTTACATAATCCTAAAGAAGATCTCAGACCAGAATATAGCTGTAAACACGTGACAGTCACTAAGAAAGGACAAGTTCCAGACTGCGTGCTGCTTCTCTCCTGCCTGACGCCATGGTGCCGAGTTCTTTTAGTATTTCCAGGAGCTCACTGTAAAATAAAATGACATGCTCTACCTCCGGGAGCTCCTATTTGTTCCCATTTTGTTAGTTTACTGGACGGGGGCACAAC
The DNA here is from genome assembly GCF_041296265.1 of Equus caballus. Classification (NCBI taxonomy): domain Eukaryota; kingdom Metazoa; phylum Chordata; class Mammalia; order Perissodactyla; family Equidae; genus Equus; species Equus caballus. The sequence continues at coordinate 11,222,339 of NC_091696.1, forward strand.
GAGGATAGAACCACAGAGAAACTGGGAGCGGCTAGCTCCTTACTGAACCTCGTGGTGGCTGAGGCAGAGAGCGAGCTCCCGGGGCCCTGGGCATTTTTATACCCTGTGGTCTCTGAGTGACACTTCTATGGAGCTTAGATGGGGCTGAGGCTGAGGTCACAGTGGTGAGGATGCTGAGAGCGCGCAGGTACCTGCTGTCATGCTCCCCTTCCCTCCTCGTGTGTGGCGGGAGCACCCCAGCCACTCGGGACCACTAGGACTCACTGGTCCTTTGCTCTTGTTGGACTCACAAAAAGAAAAGAATGTCCACGCGAAAGGAATGCTGGAAACCGCAGTTCTGGGCACCTGAACTCACTCCGTGCTCAGACTTGTTGAAACAGGCCGGAGACGGGAGTGGTTTCAGCGATAAGGAGAACAAAGGAGGAGCCCTCGTGCTCTCCCACGGCTCGCTATGGCCCTCCTCCCCCAGCCCGGGGCTGCAGCCCTCTGGTTGTGGGACCTCGCTCTGCTGAGTTCCCCTGGTCCGCAGGTGTCAGCTGCCACCTGAGCGTGTGGGGCCGTGGCCAGGGAGGTGACAAGGCTCCTATCTCTGGCTTCCTTGCTACAACTTTTTCATTCCCTCTAAGCTTCACAAATACATTCCACTTGCAACAATGTTATGTCTGTGTTAAACTTTAAAATTATACTCTGAACAGACCTGGTGTGATTCCATATGGAATGATTTACATGCTGGGCAAGAAACTTTTGCTGGCCAACTGCTAGTGGAATAGTTATTCTAGAGACACTATCAGATGATAATGCTGCCAGGGAAGTTGTTCAAGTTGTCAGTGCCTCAGTTCCTGGAGAGCAGGAAATTGTGATGTTAATGCTCACTAGCGTGGTCTTATCAGAGACAAGAAAGGAAATAACCACTCTGCTTGCTCTTCACAGCATTCTGAAATCCATGGAGTTCGCACCGTCCGAGGGAGCTGGCACACAGGTACACGGTCTCACTTTGCTTTGAGTCTGTGTCACCATCAGCATGAGGGCCGTCACTGTTCGTCCCTGGGCCAGCTTCGCCATCTCGATATTTCTATGAGCCCTCTCTCCTAGAGCTGACGAGTCATTCCTCAAGAAACTTTAGCCAAGTTAAAGCAAATTATTGTTAATTAAAAAGAGGCAAAGGGCGGGCCCTGTGGCTGAGTGGTTAAAGTTGCATGCGCTCTGCTTTGGCAGCCCGGGTTCAGATCCTGGGCACAGACCTACTGCACTCATCAGCCATGCTGTGCAGGTGTCCCACATACAAGATGGAGGAGGATTAGCACAGATGTTAGCTCAGGGCAAATCTTCCTCAAGCCAAAAAAAGAGGAAGATTGGCAATGGATGTTAGTTCAGGGCAAATCTTCCTTACCAAAAAAAGAGGCAAGAAGAGAAAAGTTAGTTTTCCAAACTGGTAACTCAATTCAAGTGAAACTGAGGGTTAACTTGGGCAGGTACTCAGAACATGGATGAAAACAATTCAGATTGTGTTAAGGGTCGGCCCAAAGGGACTGGCTTAGGAACTTTTCTTATTCACTGCCTCACCTGGAGAAAGAACAGGGGCAAGGTGACAGTGGCACCTGGTAACCTGGTAGCCAATTAAAATTTAAGTCATCAGATGGAATCCTGCTCCTGATGTCCAGAAGGCAGCTGACTCTGGCTGGCACCAAAAAAGGGTTACATTTACAGTGACTTTCTGATGGGTTTGTGGCTCGGCCTGCTCGAATTGGGGGATAGAATAGAGTAGTCGGTTGTCGAGAAGCTTTGCAAGTCTAGAAGGAGAAAAATTACTTCAAATGAAGTGAGTTCTTTTGGAAAGGAACTTGAATGTTTTCCACGTGCGTGTTGAGCATCCTCAGAGGAAATCAGACTTCTGTAACGTGAGAGAGTCAGCGTGGGTGGAAAGCCGTCACAGAGCAGGGGTGGCGGGCCCTGGTATCCCCGGGGTGGGAGGGCGGCCGGCCCGCAGTGAGCCCTGCTCTGCCCCATCTAGGATGCATCCAAGCCCCTGGAGGTGCTGCTGCTGGAGAAGAACCGCTCGCTGCAGTCCGAGAACGCCGCGCTGCGCATCTCCAACAGCGACCTGAGCGGTAGGTTGACAGGGTCTCGCGGGCCGCACTTAGTCCCTTCCAGGGGCCGAGGAAGCGGATGATGGCCCGTGAGTCTGGGCTGATGCATGACGGGAAGGAACATCACCGGCTGATGAGAACCTTGACTAATGAGCGTTTGGTCTCCTCCTCCGTCCTCCTCACTGCTCCTCCCCTCTCCCCCCTTAAAGCCGCGGATGCTGAGACGTGTGGCCGCAGGGCGTCTGCGGAGGTCGGTTAGGCCTGTGTGGCAGGTGATCCCAGGAGGGACACAGAGGACGTTGGCTTTTCTGAGCTTTTCCTAGTCGTGCGGCCTCTCTTGTGGTGTCTCCGGGGGCGCTGCCCTTCTGGGCTCAGCGGAGCTTTTCTTCCTTTGTCAGGTTTTCCTTGGGAACGCATCCCCCATCCTTAGCCTTTCTTTGCTCATCCCAAAATGGTGGCGTCACTGACTGCTTCTGGTTTTGGCAGCTGGTAAACCGTTTAAAGTGTCTCGGGCTCCGATGATAATTCATTCTTAACATGTGCGTGCCTTCGATCGCGTGGACTCGGTGCCGTGCCTTCGCCTCAGAGCAAGTGGTGTGAGCGAATCCGTTGGTCCCAAAATGTCGGTGTTTGCTGCTCCTCAGGTGGGGCTCTTCTGGTCGTAGCTCAAAGGCTAGAGGCCTGCGCCCTGCCGACTCTTTACTGTGTGTGGTACCGGCTCCTTGTCACTGTAGGAGTTTGAACGTATGTCAAGGGGACTCTCCAGGCTGCAACGTACAAGAAAGGCGCAAACATGAAATGCATGTTGCTTGTTTCGGGGGGCCTCGTTTGGCTGACTTAAAAATTCAATTGAAAAACAAACCAACACACCTCATTGGCCCTTGTGAAATCTGCACTTTTTTTCCCTTTTGTGGGGCAACCTTTGCATTTTGGTCTTGGTTTTTTTTCCCTTTTGAATCCCCCATAATGCATTATGTTTGCCCTTCCTTGTAGGGTCAGCCAGGAGAAAAGGGAAAGACCAGCCTGAGAGTCGGCGTCCTGGACCTTTGCCGGCCTCCCCTCCTCCTCAGTTGCCCCGCAACACGGGGGAGCAGGCTTCCAATACTAATGGTACACACCAGTTCTCACCAGCGGGGTTAACTCAAGACTTTTTCAGCTCATCCCTGGCAAGCCCCAGCCTACCCCTGGCTTCTACGGGAAAATTTGCACTAAACTCCCTCCTCCAACGACAGCTAATGCAGTCCTTCTACTCCAAGGCCGTGCAGGAAGCAGGAAGCACAAGCATGATTTTTCCAACAGGTCCATACAGCACAAACTCCATATCTTCCCAAAGTCCATTACAGCAAAGCCCAGATGTAAATGGCATGGCCCCGTCTCCCAGCCAGTCAGAAAGTGCTGGGAGCGTCTCCGAGGGCGAGGAGATAGACACTGCAGAAATCGCCCGGCAGGTGAAAGAGCAATTGATCAAGCACAATATCGGACAGCGCATTTTCGGACATTATGTCTTGGGACTGTCGCAAGGGTCCGTGAGCGAGATTCTGGCCCGGCCCAAGCCATGGAACAAACTGACTGTTCGCGGCAAGGAGCCCTTTCACAAGATGAAGCAGTTCCTGTCAGACGAGCAGAATATCTTGGCCCTCCGCAGCATCCAAGGCAGACAGAGAGGTGAGAGACTTGCGGGTGGGCGCCAGCGTGTGAGCCCGTCACGGAGTGTGCGTGCGCGCGTGCGTGTGTGTGTGTGATGAAACATTTGTGCATCACGTCAGGTAAAATTCGCTTCAGTTCTACCATTTCCAGAGTTCAGGGGTCAACAGGCATGAGTTAAAGCTGTAGAGTGGGGAGATCTGGCCTCTGAAACTTGCTCCGCACCTTGCATGGTAAACCCAGTATTGCCATTCAAATTCGGTACTGAATCGGAGGCGATTACATTACATACAGCGTCCCAACGCGTCTAGTGTCCAGTGGGTGCTGATCTCGTGTGGGGAGGAGCCCTGGGTACCATCTCGCCCTAGAGCAGCAGCAGCAGGTCGGTCCTCACACAGAGCTGGTTCCCTGGGGAGAGTGTCATCTCCCCCTCCCACCGCACAGGGTGGAGTGTGTCCCGCGGCCGGCTCCCTCCCAGCAATGATGTTCTGTTAGTGGTTCAGTTCGAGTCTCCAGCAAAACACGCCTGCCTTAGTGAAATGCATGAAAGTTCATTAAAACACCCTCCCCGCCCACCCTCCATAAAAAGACAAAAAGTCAGTCTCGTCCCTAATGGAAAGAATCCCTTCCCTCTTTAAGGATGGGGCCATTCGCTCCATCAACACAGAGAGAGGTAGTCTTATCAGATACCTTTGAAACACCCTGAAATTTAGACTCAAAACAGACAGAGAAGGGAGGCGTTCCCAACAGCGTCAATGTGCACAGAGCTCATGGAGCTCTTCGTGGCAATGTCCCCTGAAACGGACTGTCCTTGGATGATTAATGTGAGCTTCATTCCGGGGCTGGGGGGCGATTCACTTGTTGGCAGTGCCCCATCCCTTTGCCCCTCGTGGCGTTGGTGTTGGAGGCCACTCCTCGGGTCTGTCTGATCTCCTTCGGCAGCAGAGCCACGGCCTCTGCAGGCCGGTCAGCCAAGGAAGGGCCTCTCAGAAGCGTCTAGTAGCTCCCGAGTCGCACAGGAAGCCCTGAGCCCTTTGTGTAGGGACAGGCGGCTCAGATTTCATGTCACGCAGCCCATATCGTCAACACCACCATCCCCTGATTGTTTTGTTCTTACCACACTTGTTTTTCAACAGAGAATCCAGGCCAGAGCCTGCACAGACTATTTCAGGAAGTACCGAAACGAAGAAATGGGTCTGAAGGTATGTCGCAGGCAGGGGTTCTCTTTGCAGTCAGTCGCATAGGAAGCAGCATGTCCCTAGCTGTGTATTTGGGTTAAAACTGTACAGTGTGATTCTGGCCTGGAACCTGATGGAAAAACAGAGCTAGTAAGTATAAAACAAAGCACGGGTTCAAGTTCGCACGGTCCCTTCCTCCTGAGCTGCCTTGCTCTACCGAGCACGCGCAGAGGAGGGGAGGAGAGGGCAGTGCCCTAAGAGTGAGTCCCCAGGACAATCCCAGCCCCTTCAGATTCAATTCCGCTTCCCCCGTTTTCTCAGAAGCAAGAGAGAGGATAACAATTGTCGCTCTGAGAAAAATCAGGTGACTGAGTCCCGTGACGTCCTGCTGCTTCCTTGTACATCTTTTTAGCTCTAAACTTCATTAAAGGTGCCATGGTGTGGACCGATCCCAGATGTGATCGGTTCTCCCATGGGCCCCAGCGGGCCAGCCCCCTCTGCGCTCCTTGGAGTTGCATCTTTCTCGGGGCTTCCTCCTGGCGGTCTGCTTGTTTTCCAATGGTTTGGTATGGCGGTTCCTGTTTAGTAAGGGAGCGAAAAATTGAAATATGTGGACGGCTTCCAGAAAGAACTGGGGCCAGCCCCCGGGCCGCAGTAGCTTCAGTGCATCTGTACATGTGGCTACTCCGCAAAGCATCACCATGTGACCAAAAGACTGAATTCTTGTCCTTTAGGGATTTCTGCAGGCTTCTCTCCTCGTTCATAAATTTTTAAAAGACAGTATGTGATGATAGATCTGCAAATTTTAGGTGAAGCTTTCAGCCTCTCCCCCTGGAACATCCCATAATTGATAGATAATCAGCCTCGGCCCCTCGCCCTCCTCTCCCGTTTCTCCTTTCTGGGGATACCAGCCGCAAATACACATAAAGAACCTTGAACATCGTCCCAAGCCAAAGCAGCCATTGGAGTCACTTTTTAAATAACTCAGAAAAAGCGTTGCCTTTTAATCCTTCATCTCTTCTACTGGATTAAATGATTTGCTCTCCCTGGTCCCAACCCACGGGTGAGGTGCAGCCTGGGTGACGGGAGAGCTGGTCCCGCTGGCCGAATGACGTTTAACACAGGGCAGACTCCACAGGAAGCCCCTCCCGCCCGGGCCCCAGGACCTGCTGTGAGGTTGCACGCACAGCAGGTCCAGGTAGATGGGAGGCCGCGCCTGCCTGCTCCCCGTCACCGGCCTCACTCAGGAGCTCCTTATCAGAATGACATCTTTGTGCAGCACTGCTTCTCGTTCCAGGTGTGGGTTTGATGTCGTTGCTCTGGCTCTCCCTGCAGGTAACATCACCACCCGGGTCCGAGCCTCAGAGACCGGGTCCGACGAAGCAATCAAGTCCATCCTGGAACAAGCCAAACGGGAGCTGCAGGTGCAGAAAGCCGGTAGGGATCCCGCTCTCTGACCACTGTCTCAAACCTAATTGTCAGGAGGGCTCACTCAGCAGTAATTCGCTTTTTTTTAAAACAATAGAATGTCTGTGTTCACACATTTGGGCAGGTGCAGAGGGGAGCAGGTCTGTGTGATTTTGCTGATAGTTAGCACTCTTTTCATAACGTCATTCCCAAGCATTGACTCAAGAATGTCCCTCGGCCCTAGAATCTCACTGACTGAACATTAGCAAGGAGTTTGTATCAAATTCCCTTTTCTTTTTTAAGGAAGATTAGCCCTGAGCTGACATCTGCTGCCAGTCCTCCTCTTTTTGCTGAGAAAGATCGGCCCCGAGCTAACATCCATGCCCATCTTCCTCCACTTTATATATGGGACGCCTGCCACAGCATGGCTTGACGTGCGGTGTGTAGGTCCACACCCAGGATCCAAACCAGCAAACCCTGGGCCGCCGACGCAAAGCATGCAAACTTAACCTCTGTGCCACCGGGCCAGCCCCTGAAATTGCCTTTTTGAAAGGCAATACAGGCTTTGGTTATTCTGATCTATACTTGACCAAAAAATACTGAAAAAGAAGGGGTGAAAAATAAATTCTGAACAGCTGCTTTAGGATGCGTGTGGCCAGGAAGCGGCAGAGGTTTCACTGGCTGCCGTCCACCTCTGAGCCGCTCGGGCTGAGGAGGGGTCTTCAGAGCTCCCTGAGCACTGCCTGTCTACAAGGAGGGGACTCCCACGTTCCACCCTTCCTCTAGCATTTGATGAGAGGCTGCCATGTGGCAGATGCAGCTCAGATCTTCTGCTGGAGAAGAACCTAGTGCGCGAGTTCTCTTCCTGTGGCAGCTGAGGACAGGCCACCACCTGGTCACTCCCCTGGTCATGGGGTCCTCTCCCCAGGCCACCCTATTCCCATATGGCTCAGTCAGTGGGTGACCAGGCGTGGGCTGGGCATTTTCCCTTGCCTTATCCAGCTCAAGCTAGGTCCTCACAGCAATCCAAAAGATAGATTTTGTCATCCTCTTATTCCTGATTATCAAATTCAGGCTTAAAGTGAGAATGATGGGGCCAACCCAGTGGCATAGTGATTGAGTTCAACAGGGTCTACTTCAGTGGCCCAGGCTCACAGGTTTGGATCCTGGGCACAAATCTGTACTACTCATCAACCCGTGCTGTGGTGGTGTCCCACATACAAAATAGAGGAAGACTGGCACAGATGTTAGCTCAGGGCCAATCTTCCTCAAGTGAAAACAGAAAGATTGGCAATAGGTGTTGGCTCAGGGCCAATCATCCTCAGCAAAAAAGGAAAAAAGTTAGAATGATTTGCTCAAACTCATTACCTGGTGGACCCTGGATGGAAACTGTGACCTCTTACCTCTTGTCCCAGGACTCTGCCCTCTGCTGCTGTCTGCCTTCTTGTAGAGATCCCAGAGCCATAGGAACTGTCCTTGTGGGACCTCAAGCCTGACAACAAATGGAACTTTCAGTTTGGTGTCGTTCTTGCTCTCAAGGCCAGAGTTGAAGTTTAGGCCAGCCCCTCTTCTGACTGGCTGAACAACCAGAGAGCTTAGCAGGGTGCCCCCCAGCAGGGTAGAAGGAACCCCCAAATTGAGAGTCAAAAGGCCCAGTTTAAGGTGCCAGCCTGGCCTGGTGGTGTAGCGGTTAAGTTCACACACTCCACTTTGGCAGCCCACGGTTCACCAGTTTGGATCCTGGGCACAGACCTAGCACCTCTTATCAAGCCATGGTGTGGTGGCATCCCACATAAAACAGAGGAAGACTGGCATAGATGTTAGCTCAGCAACAGTCTTCCTCAAGCAAAAGGAGGAAAATTGGCAACAGATGTTAGCTCAGGGCCAGTCTTCCTCACCAAGAAAAAGGGCCCAGTTCAAGGTGTGGCTTCACTGGTCACCTGTCCCCTCCCCAAGCCACAGTTTCTCCTCCTGCACAGTGGTGATGGTGCTGCCCGCACTCGAGGATGCTGTGAGGGTCATGTGAGTTGGAAAAGGGAGGGCCTTCTGTTAACCAGTAAAATAAAGTCCTCGAGAGGCGTTAAAGGTTGTCACTGTTTGAAGCATTTTTCGGCCTCGTCTAAAGCAGATGAAGAGCCAGCTTATATGATTTCCTCGCCCAGACTTGAAGGCACATTACAGAGCCGGAGGAGCACCCAGCTCAGCGCTTCTCAACCAGGGCCGCCCCCGCAGGGACCCAGGAGCTGGTTAAAAATGCAGCTGCTGACCCAGCCCCACATCTGCTCCTCATTCAGCCACTCCAGGGCTGGGGCCTGGGCATGTGCATTTTAACAGACCCAGCTGGTGATTCTGGTGCACTGCCCTAGTTAAGAATCCTTGATCTGGTCCGTTAGCCATCCCAAGTTTACAGATGGAAATGCTGAAGTCACAGCCCTGGGCTCCTGGGCCAAGGCCTGCCCAGTGCCCCTCAACATGGGGCCCACTGTTGTGGCCACACCACAGCCACCCACCCAGAAAAGAATCTGAGCAAACCCAAACACAGCCATTTAATTTATTACTAGAGACTCTGGTCTCATGTGGCAGCTGTTAACAGAAATTATGTTTCTAAATTATGACAAAACCACTAGATTTTGGGAGTATAACACACACGAATGTTGTCTAAAATTCGTCGGGGACAGGAAGTCCAGGATGGTGCGTCACCGAGTATTTGCACACTTCCCCCTCTTTTCACACTCAGTGACAATACACCCTTTCCGCTGGTGAGTAATAGGGCCATCAGGGCACGAGCAATTGTGTTCGTCCTTCATCACTGCTTAGACAAGATGCACGCGTGTTTCACTGGCGGAAGGACTGCTGGACAGAGCGGGGTGCTTCGCCCCACTCATCCGCATCCTGTGGAGGGTCCAGTTAGGATGAGTGGAGTGAGAGAAGCTTGCTCCCCGCCGAAGGGGCGGCCCGCCACCATTTCACTTCTGTCTTTGCCCCTGCAGCGGAGCCGGCCCAGCCTTCATCATCGTCCAGCAGCGGGAGCTCCGACGACGCCATCCGCTCCATCCTGCAGCAAGCCCGCCGAGAAATGGAGGCCCAGCAGGCTGCTCTCGACCCCGCCTTAAAACAAACGCCGCTGTCCCAGACCGACATTGCCATCCTGACCCCCAAGTTAATCTCCACCTCGCCCATATCGTCCGGTTACTCTCCGCTAGCCATCTCCCTGAAGAAGCCCCCCGCAGCCCCCGATTCCAGCGCCTCTGCTCTGCCCAACCCCCCGGCCCTCAAAAAGGAGGCCCAGGACACGCCCGGGCTGGACCTCCAGGGAGCGGCCGACCCGGCACAGGGGGTCCTGAGACACGTGAAGAATGAGCTGGGCCGCAGCGGCGTGTGGAAGGACCACTGGTGGAGCACCGTGCAGCCGGAGAGAAAGAGCGCGGTTCCTCCCGAAGAACCCAAGGGCGAGGAAGCCAGTGGTGGGAAAGAGAAGGGCGGCGGCAGCCAGACACGCGCCGAGCGCGGCCAGCTGCAGGGACCCTCGTCATCCGAGTACTGGAAAGAGTGGCCCAGCGCCGAGTCGCCGTACTCCCAGAGCTCCGAGCTGAGCCTGACCGGAGCCAGCCGCAGCGAGACGCCCCAGAACAGCCCTCTGCCCTCCTCCCCGATCGTGCCCCTGTCCAAGCCCGCCAAGCCCTCGGTCCCTCCACTGACCCCCGAGCAGTACGAGATCTACATGTACCAGGAGGTGGACACCATCGAGCTCACCCGGCAGGTGAAGGAGAAGCTGGCCAAGAATGGCATTTGTCAGAGGATCTTTGGGGAGAAGGTAAGGAGTTGATTTGGGGGCTTGGATTTTCCCATCTTTTCATTTCTTAAGACTAAGCAGCTGTCTGAAGGATGTGGCCGTCATCCATTTAATTAAGCCAAGAGCATAATATGTCGTCCACTCCCAAACTTCCCAAGAGGCTGGCCAGTGGATGTTCCATTGGCTGTGTCCCCGTTAGGAGCCAGGTTCCAGGCTAGACCCTCTAGGTCACACTGTGAGGGGATGGTAAAGTCACCATTTGACAGATAAGGAACCCGAGGTTCAGGGGAGTTGACTGCGTGCCCCAAGCTGGCAGGTGACTGACTTCAAGTCCTGCCTCCACTGCCAAGGGGAGCCCAGAGGCTCCTCTGCAGGCCGTTTTGGCTGAAGAAGATCTGATCTGATCACACAGAGAGATGGCCAGCGTGCGTAGAGCCAGAAGGCGCTCCTAGGAAAAGCTACATAAAGTGTAATTGTACCTTTCTCATAATTCAGAAGGCACCTGGTGGTGTCCCACCAGAGAGGTGAAGGGACTTGCCCAGGAAGGCACAGCTAGAGGTGGCACGGGCAGGACTGCTCGGGGCCCTGGAAGCCCTTGTTTCCACCTGTCCTTCCCTGGCTCACGAAAGTACGCTGGCCTGGGGGTCAGCTCCCAGACCCTCCCGTTCTTGGCACTTCTGGTAACCGAGGTTCTGGGTAGTGGGGATTTACCAGGCCTATACACTGATAATTTACCCCGGGATTGCTTTAGATTAAGTAATGAATGCTGCGCATAAGGACGAGACCTCCGCTCCCCTAGGAGGCAGCCTCCCTGAGGGCACGTGGTGGGGTCAGCAGGGGCCTCCCCTGCACCCACCCCTCACCCCCATTCAGTTCAGTGTTTGCAACATATCATGCTCTGAATCCTGACCATTATTTTGTCCTGATTTTGCAGAAGGTGATGGGGTGAATAGAAATGAGGATGGGAATTTAAAGTCCTTTGAAATTTCTAGTTCAGTGTTGTAAAAATATCATTTGAGAACATTTAAATAGACATTTGTGCTCATGCCTTAAATTTAGCAGAGACTTAATAGCCTTGAACTTGTTTGGCCCATGAGTGCAGTTTATTCTGGAACTCGAGAACTTTTCAAAGGAAGATCGGATGCAGCCCCTGAATATCTCTGGGCTACATCTGTGTCCTGTGGGGGGTGTTTGTGCCCATACATATGTATGGCCATATGGGAGCGTAGGAAAGCTCGGGTATGTACGTGCCACTTGTCGATCGTCTGCGATGAGTTTTACTCCCAGACTGGCTCACCCGTCGCCACCAGCTCACCTCTGGGCCCCCACCATAGAGCAGGATGTGATCGGAGAGAGCAGACCTTTAAATGCCAACCCGGCCCAGCACCAGCAAGGGAGACTGGCTTCCCACGTCCCGCCGGCGTCCACTGCTCCTGCGTCTAAAGAGGCCTCTGGCCCCAGCAGCTCAGCCTTTCCCAGCGCCACTAGGCAAAGAGCAAAATGGTTCGATGCCTCCTCCTCGGGCTGTCAGGATGACAACCCTACAGCCTTGGCAGGATGGAAACCCTGGGGCCAGAGCCCCTTCCTAGCCCGCCTCTCCCGGGAGCTGAAAGCTGTGACTATAACTATGGCTCCCCATGCCAGGGTGTCAGCCCACGGGTGACCTTGAAAAGCTTATTCCCTCACCCCAGGCCGTGGCCATCCACCTGGTGGTGGTTCTGTGCTCAGCCCCAGGAGCGCTCCCTGTGCATCTGCCACACCACCACTCACCTGTGTATGCTTCGCTAAAGTGTTTTGCAGCCTCTCGCTAACCCTGGGCACTGATGCCATATGTCTTTGGTGCCACTCCAGGTGCTGGGCCTGTCCCAGGGCAGCGTCAGCGACATGCTGTCCCGGCCGAAGCCGTGGAGCAAGCTGACCCAGAAAGGCCGCGAACCCTTCATCCGGATGCAGCTCTGGCTGAACGGCGAGCTGGGCCAGGGCGTCCTGCCCGTGCAAGGGCAGCAGCAAGGGCCAGGTAAGGGCAGCGCGGCCACGGGCCCTGCAGGAAGGAACGGGGGCGTCTCTGCCGGGAGGCAGCCGGCCTCACTCTCAACCTCGGCCACTGCTCGGAGGCAGAAGCGCCCCCCTTCCTCCACCACCTGTTGCCATGGGACTGACTGTAGTTTTTAGGAGAGAGAATGATTGTGCCTGGCTAATTTTATAAGCAGCAGAAAATGAGTTACCAATTAAGAAAATGCTATTTATACATAAATATAGGTAAAAGTCAAGTAGCTAAATCAGAGAATCAGGAAAGAAAATCAGCCAAAGGCACAGAGGGGGAAAGACATCATGCGCGACAGCGACCAGGTCCTGGCTTTCCACCAACAGCTCTGCCTGCCTGCGCGGCACCCCATCTGGCCCTCCCCATCGGGCGTGGGACCCTGCCTTGGGCCTCTGGGCCCCTTACACTGTCCCGTTCTGCTGGGCTCAGTGCAGTGGGAAGCTTGAAGCCCATGGCTTTCTTTCCTCATTTAATTGTGACCCTTTCTCTCGTTTAGTCCTCCATTCTGTGACGTCACTACAGGACCCCCTGCAGCAGGGCTGCGTGAGCTCAGGTAACTAGCCGATTTCCGTTGTTTTGTATGCAATATTTCCCTGCCTTTTCTGTCTTGCTGCCCTCTGGTCTGTAATGGGGAGACGCAAAGGATCCCTCATTCTGGATCTGAGGAGCTGAAAACACAGTATCCTGTTGGCCAACTGCATCCTCGTGGTCGTAGTTTCTCATGGAGAACGAGAGACCCCCAGCCAAGTGAGCAGCTCCTCAGGGTTTTCTTGCTCTTCACCGTGTTCTTTCAGCAGCGTCAGTTTCTTGGTGTGAATCCCTGTGTTAGGGGCTGGGATCCGAGTCAGGGACAGATTCTGTGGGGGGGCTCTGTTCTAATAGGAGGGGACAAGGAACAGGCATGCATTGCTCTCCCGGGGGGTCATGGTAGGGGGAAGTCGAGTCCATCTGGAAAACCTCAGGGCCACCTTCGAGCAAGAAGGAAATGGAGGCAGGAGGGGTCACAGTTCAGGGTATAACTGGATATGGAACCAGTGACACTCAGAAGAAGGGGACTGCGGCTGGGAATCCAGCCTGGCAGCAGGTGGTGGAGGGCCAGGAGTACAGGCTGAGAAGCTTGGCTGCTTGCTGTGGGCATCTGAGAGCCCGAGGTCACCTTTCAGCCACGCCCTCTCCTCTTCACGGCACCTGGATGTCACCGGCCAGGCTGGCCTGTGCTCCTGGACCCCCTTCCATGTCCTTCCTGCACTCTCCCCGGGCTGCCAAGAGCTGCCAGTGTGGTGAGCTGCTCCTCTGCTTTCCTTTCTTTCTTTTTCTAAACATGTTGATTAGTCTGCATATCCCATTGATTCATTGAAAACACAAACAAGGCTAAGTGAGGAGCGTGCAGCCTGCCAGCCTGCTGGAAGTTTTATGAGGGAAAACATGTGTCGTGAAGGGAACAGCTGGGCGGCAGCGGCCGCCACCGCCTCAAGATCCCAAACCCACGCACAGATGCAGCCAGAGTGTGCTGGTTGCAGCTACTTTCCTGGTTGAGCGTTTTTTGTGTTTTCGGTGTTTCGTCTTGGTTCTGGCCAAAATGGGGGACGGAAGGCTGTATCTTACCCAGGCCGTTGGTTTTCTTGGCTGGACATCTAAGCAGCGTGGTTGTCCATCTGCAGGAGGACCAGGTGCACTCCCTCTCACTTCATTTCTGGGTTGGCCAATTTAATTAGCAAGTACTGGAGAACTTATGCAGCCCTGGCTCCCTTTCAGAATACATTAGGGGAAATAACGGACGTAGTTGTTTGTGCTAGTTCTGCGGACGTTTGCGTGGAAAATTAGCCGCGCCTCTTGCTCTCACGGAAAGTTGGCTTCCCCTTAAACTCTCCAAGGGCATTTGCCGCCCCATCGGAGTGAGGCTGGACCTGGCGGAATGTGACTAAGGTTTCTGAGATCAAAACCCCCCAGTCCTAAATGAAACAGGAAGTCCCCTGCAGTTCCAGGTCGATTACGGTCGATGCCAAAACTTTCTCTCTGTCTGAACAGATCTTTGAAGAATGGCTTTTTACTTTTTATTATAGCAGGTAATCGCCACCGTGCTGGAACATTTGTACGACTGTCACATTTCCAACCAAGGAAAAACACACATGGCTCCTAAGAGGAATGCCAATGACGTTTGTAAGATATCAAATTACTTTATAAAGTGATGTGAAACTCTTGGGGAGGCTGCCGATTAGAGGAGGGAGGGAGGAGCCTTGAGCCTCTGGGTAACAGTGAACACTCAGAAATTCCAGTGGTTTCTGTGAACAGGGGCCGGTGGGCCTCTCCCCGTGTCATCCCAGCAAGACAGGAGATGGATTGCAGATCCCCCACCCATCGCACCTGTTGTCGGTCTGCAAGAGAGAAGCCGTCAGTAGAAACAATAATTATGGTGACTAGGGAGAAAAATGGAACAATACTTCTTAGATTCTAGGAAAAGATAAAATTTTGGATATCATGATGTTAGCTAAGCAAAATTGTTTCTCTGGATCAGGGAAGACTAGAAAGTGCTTGTCAAAACGGAAAGAATGATTATCGTACGGTGGCAAGATTGTGGGTGGCAGTTTTCCTTGTTTGAAATTTCTTTACTATCAGTGTTACCCTTTCAAGAGTGTTTCTGAAAATTAAGGTAGCAGTGCTTCTCAGGATGTGGAATTTAGATTCAAAAACAGAAGTACTTTATGATGAGTGTTGGTAAATCATTGGGATGAATGACTATAGGAGACTCTAGAATCTTCCTTAACAGCTTGAAAAATCAGTGTTTCTGAGGAAGCATTCAGGTCCCAAAGGCAGAGGAATAAAGCCTCGGGTCCTAAGATTTCCCCAGGATTCTGATTCCCTGTTCTCACCGCGGCTACCACGGAACCCTTCCGAGCGGCCCCAGCCCCAGAAAGACGCTCTGTCCTTGGCGGTGGCTCCAGGACGCCTCCCCGGGGCAGCTCAGCGTGGTGGAACCAGGTGGCTACAGGAAGGTACTTGTCACCCTGAGTTGGTTTGTTCCTGAATGTTGCTGACAAACACTCAGTGCAGTGTCTGAGAATCCAGGTGTCCGATCTGGCCGGCCGGTCGGGTTCGCCCCCCGGGTGTGGACGGACTTTGGAAGTCTTGTCTTGTGTCCACAGCCCTTCAGGAAGAGCTACAGGCTCATAGCAGAGATCGTGTGGGCCTTACGCATGGCTCTGTGCTTAGTCACCATGGCATAAGGTGCCAGGGGTGGAGTGGCCTCACTCATCGAAACAGCAGACTGCTGACACAGGAATCCATCTTCCTCACTAAAGAATTCCTGTCTGCCTCTTTCTGCCTGGCCCTGTTGCCCTCAGCATCTCCATTTTCCTTAATGATTTGTATGTCAAACTTGCTGATGAGCTTTACGATAAGGAGAGAGAAACTGAAGTTTCGATTGCATCATCATTTTTTCCTCTTGGTGGATACCACCCTTCCTGAATGTTCCTTTGATGGTCTGAGCGTTGACGGGATGGCCTTGGGCATTAAGGAAGGTTGATGCCTTTTTCAGCTAGTGACCTGTGCTTTTTCTTGAAGATGAAGAGTAAGAGCAGAGGGTTCCATGCCAATCATACGAGTAACTTTTTAAAAAGGGGAAGGGTTAAAAGACACCTTCAGATCGGTTACCTGTTGATGTATTTCCTGGTAGTCTGGTTTTTCTACCAACGTTTCTGTGTTGGTTCCTTTCAGAGTCCCCAGTGTCTCGGGGAGGGGCTGCGGTCGTCAGCCCCTGGTCGTCTGTGATCTGCCAGGCAAACCTGCGTGAAGGTCAGGTTGCAGGTAGTCCTTTGGGATTGGTTCTCGGAGTCTCCCTTTTGTCTGTCTGCCGTCCCAGGAGCATCCCCAGCTGCCCTCGCTCTGCTCAGCAATAGCAGTGCTTCCGGGAAGCAGAGGAAGCGCTTCTGGAAGGAGAAGGGAGGGGCCGAAGAAGACCTGTTTTCTGCGTGTGGCCTGCAGTCATGGCTGACCAGTTAGCAGCTTTTTTAAAGGGAAGGAAACCTTGAGATACAATGAAGACGTGCTTGTGTGCCTGGGTGGGGAGGGAGGGAGGGACAGAGATAGGATCTAGTAGACCACTGGATTTTTTTTTCCTTTTCATTCCTTAAAGCTCATTTCGTATTCACAGTTCCTTGGTGTGATTAATCTTTTTGCCCCAAGGGAAGGAAGGAGACAAGAGACAACTGTAAAAGGGGGAGGAAAAAGGGAAAGAAACAGATTTGCCTGACTGCGACTTAGTCATTACATACGGAGAACTGGTAGAAAAGAGCTGCCCGGAGCTCAGCTTCGTAAATTTAACAGGGGAGCATTTCCTTACTGTAGCTGATAAGCTCCCGCACAGCGTCAGATGGATCACTGCAAGCTGTACGAGCAAAAGGAGGGCCTGGTCTCCTCAGAGTCATCGTCAAGTACCAGGCTTTTTCCCAGCATGCAGCGAGGAACTGCGGTTCCAAGGCTTCTGCACCTGTGGGGAATTCCATGGCTCCGTGTCGCTGTTCCCAGGCCACAGGATATCAGTTGCTCTTGAGAAGACAACTGCTGCAGTCGCACACATGGGTGGTCCGTGGGTGCCACCTCCCTGACATGAT
Organism: Equus caballus; assembly: GCF_041296265.1. Classification (NCBI taxonomy): domain Eukaryota; kingdom Metazoa; phylum Chordata; class Mammalia; order Perissodactyla; family Equidae; genus Equus; species Equus caballus. The sequence continues at coordinate 11,239,102 of NC_091696.1, forward strand.
GACCATGGGTGTCACGTGTGCTGTCCATGGCCTGACACAGCCAGGAGAGATCTGTGGCCACAGCTGCCAGGTGGGGACAGGCCAGCGTTCCTGTTCAGTATGCCTGCTGGCTCTTGCTTGGTGCCCATAAGATGACCAGGAACACGTCCAGGGCTTTAGCACTTTGAACTCCGCAGGATGATTCTGGTGCAGCTTCCTTGAGTAAGCAGTCAGTTCCTCCACTTTAAGGATGTAGTCAGGGTGGGGCATTCAGATGCATGTGAATAGGAATAGGAAGAGCTAGTGGCACCTCTAGAAAATTCCACGGCACTGTCTAAAGCAGCGAAACGCCTCATACCATGCCTTAGGCTAGATTAGCTTTGGTGTTTTTTTCCTTCTCTTGCATCAAAATAAATTAGTGAAAGTAACCATTGATTCTCTCCAAAAAGAATTATTCTAACCCTAGTTCTTTTGAATAGTGAAAAGATTTGTATATAACTGGTTTCTACATAGCCATAGACAACAGGTCAAAGACAAAAGAGAATTCTGGAAAGCCACGTGTGAACTAGACAGTGCCCCTCTCTAAGCAGGTGGTCACTGCTCACCATTTGGCCTGGGGCTCCACCATGCACACTCACTGCATCCTACGGCCAGGAGACTAGGTGCCCCATTCATTGCTTGCTTTCTTGGTTGTGACCTGCATTAGGACGTTTTTATTTTCTCCAGAGTGCCATAATAAAGGAATTCTCCACTCTAACGTCAGAAAAGACAGGTTTCTGGATTCAGGCACAGCCTGCCTTTCCGCTGTGTGTCAGCCGGTACGTGGGGGCGCCGGCCTGCGGGGAGGCCCGCTGGCACGGAGGGAGCCCCAAGGATGGGGCTGGGCCATGAAGGGCAAAGGCGTCCAGGAGGAGAACATCCCAGGTGGAGAGCTCTGCAGGTACAAAGGGTACATTGATGGGGAAGAACGTGGCACAGGTGGAACCTTTGAAAAAGGTGAAAACATTAGGAGCCCCTAATTCGGAAACCTTTTATTTTCCTTTTAAATTGACAGTGGGAAAGTGGATGATGGACGGATTTTGTCTTGTCTTTGTGTAGCATTCTGTTGCTGCCTTAGGGCTTGTGTAAGAAGAAGAAAAGTGAACGGGCAGAACAGGGCTGGGGTGTTCCTCAGCAGCCTGTCCCTGTGCCGGCCTCGGGCCCCAGGATGCTCAGCCACCACGTCTCACCCCAAAGCACTCCGTCCCCCTGTGGGTGGCTCCTTCTGGAAAGGAGGTGGGCCTCGACCCGTGCTTGGTGGCACAGCCCACCGGGGTTGTCACCAATCCCAGTTTGAAGAGATCACAGGCCAGAGGCAGGAGAGGGTGCTTGGAGTTTTGGGAGAAACCCCTCCCTAAGAACTCAGCAGGTGGCCCACCCGGAGCCAGAGTTGTGACCAAGGAGAGAGCTGCTCTGCTTGACCGTGGAGGAAGGGGGCAGGCAAGGTCTCAAGGCTCGGCGAGCAGTGTGGCCTCCAGTGCACGGAGCGCAGGCCCTGCCTGGGACACTGAAATGGCATCAGCAGCCACTGAATGTGCCCAGGCAAGCTGGGCAGCTCAAGGAGAAATGGTCTAGGGCTGCACAAGGTGCTTGTGAGGCTCAGAAAACCTTCCCAGGAAAGCAGAGACGTGGTGAGGGTGATAGCCCAGAGGGTGGAGCACATGGGAGCTGGGGGCGGGGGTCTGGGGCAGGCAGGGAGCGTCCTCGGCTTGGGTGCAGAGCCCTTCTTGCTCCTGGGTGTGGTGGCTCCCGTGCCTGCCAACATGGTCTAGGAAACTGCTCTGTGAATTCATTTCTAATCAACATCTTTCAAAAGTTGTTCACCTCATCTCAACTGGGCTAAGGTGCTGCAACTGTGCTGCAGCTCAGGCTTCCAGAGTGATGAGAGGCAGGCTGAGGCCCAGCAGGCCCAGGAGCGGCCTCCGAGGAGGACGAGGCAGTAAGCTGGGGGCCCCGGCCGGCCGGCAAGCTACAGGAAAGGAAGATGCACTTCTCACAAGTTCCCCTGAAAAGGGACTTGTCAGGACCGCGTCCTGTATGCCCCATGTGCACGAGCTGCTTTTCAGCTCTCCTAGCCATCTCGTGGTGGGACCTGGCCACGTGATCCTGAAACAGAAGCATCAGCACAGGAGGGCAGAGGGAGGGTGGAGAGCCCGTCACTCCTGTGACGCAGGGGTGCGACAACTCCAGCACAGCCTGCCCTCCCCTAGAGCATGCTGCACCTGCAGACCCTGCACAGGCATCCCCAGGCAGCCAGTGCTGAGCGTGACAGCCCACTCGATGTTTGGTGTCAAAGCAGCAAATGTCATCATCATGCTCCCTGGGAGAGGCTGCTCCGGCAGAAAGCAGCCCCCAAAGGCTCTGTTCATTGAGTGGGATCCGTCACCGTACCTCCGAAAAGAAGAGGAGGGAGTTAAGAGTCACCCAGAGTAAGAGACTTACTTGACTTTTTTTTTTAATTATGATTTGTAGGGAGTGTTTTTAATAAGTGCACCACGGTTACAAAATGCAAGCTGGAAAAGGGCTCACACTCTGAAAGGTCAGTCGCCCTCCCAGAGGCGGTCTGTTCCCGGGTTCCTGCAGACACTCCGCGCATCTAGGTGTTGGTTCCACAGAACAGAACAGACTGGATTCAAGGCATTGTGTCTTCTTTCCTCACCAGCAAGACCCCATGGGGACGCTCCTGGGCCAGGACGCGAAGAAGGCCCTGTTCTTTTCACAGCTGCAGAGATTTCCTGTATCTGAATTTACCAGAGTTTATGTAACCAGTCACTAGCCAGAGATATTTAGATTGATTTTAACAGCAAAACGTGAAACCCTCCTGCAGTGACCAGCCTTGAGCAGGTGTGACCAGCAGTGTGACACAGCGCGCTCAGAGCAGGCTGCCTAGGGCTGGTCCCACCTGCGCCACTGAGTGACTGTGTGGCCTTGGGCAAGTGACTTGACCTCTCTGTGTCTCAGTTTCTTCTGTCAACTAGGAAAAATGAAGTGCCTGTCTCCTGGACCATTGGGAGGTTCGTATATAAAAGGGTCCATAGCAGCGGCTGCCACAGAGGAAGCGCTATTTGAATGTTCACTTTTCTGCTGCTGCCAGTACAACGTCTGCCGCTAAGTGTCTTTTGTGTGTGTGCGAGAGCAGTGGAATAATATATGTGCACGCGCAAAATGTCAGGCCTCTGCCTTTAAAACAGAAAAGGAGTCCCACGGCTCACTCCCTGGGTGGAGACTGAAGTAGGAGCGTCGCTGGGTGGAGGCTGGCACGAAGGGTCGGCTAGAGGAGGACCTGCGTGCAGCTCCCTGACCCTTGGCTTCTCTGAAATGCTGTCTGTCTTTGGAAGTTGCCCGTCCATCTGCCATTCCTTAAAGTTGACCCAAAATCCTGAGCTTCGAGCGAGACCACAGGTCAGGCCATTTGGGGCAAACTCCTGCGGAACGAGGCCATCCTGTCTGGATGTGGGGGTGACTATCGGCCCCCTCTCGCTTGGTTCTCTCGGTGGCTTTGCCTGGACCCTCCTTGCTGGCACTCCCCGACTCCTCTTTGGAGAAGGCCCAGCAGGCCCTAGTCACGGGCCTCTGGGCACATCTCCTTTCTTTGCCCTTTAGATTTTCTTTGGAAAACAAAATTTACAGTACATTGGGCATTCCGCACAAGAGGCAAAGTAGGTCATAGGAGCAAATAAGGTCTTTCGTTTTCAATGGTTTGGTTGTAGAGAAGGATGAAGAAGCTTAAATGCCTAAAAATCCTCAGGTAGTTTTTTACAAGTGGTAAGAATAAAACGAGGAAACATATATTTGCATCTTTTTTTGTGTCACACACAGTGCTAAATACCTTTAATTCTTCGTCAGTAAGTGGAAATGATTTCCCCGTTTTATGGACTGAGAAAACCATGGCTCAGAGATGAGGCCAAGGAGGAAGTGGAGGAAGCCCGCGTGGTCCTGAGACCAGAGGTCTGGCTGCCATGGAGGTGTCCACAGGAGGCCTGGGTCCAGGCGAGCCGTCACCAGCCCTGAGGACTTGGTCCCCCAAGATGGGGGAAGGGTTGGTCCCTGGAACTACACTCAAAACAAGGAACAAAACTGGGTTCACGTTATAAATGGGCAAATGTCAAAAACCAGACCCAAGACAATTAATAGAAAATCAGACGCATCCCATGCGCTTTAGCCAGGAGCTGGACAGAGGAGGAGAGAGAACCCAATGAAAAGCAGCAAGAGAGTCAGACCCAGCTTCATGAAGTTTTCCAGCTGAAAGTGTGTGACCATCTGGCCTGTGATGCAGGTCCACACTGCTTTGAAACCCCTTCCAGGCTGAGCCCAAGGAAAATCACACAGTGGCCCGGGGTCCTTTCCCTTCCTAAAGGACAGCCTCGCCCTTCAGCTGTCATGCTCTCTCCCTGCCAGGGCCCTGAGACAGCCCGGGAGCCCGGCCCCATGCTGACCAGCCCTTGGGCCCCAGTCAGCCTCCCCATGCAGAGTGGGGCGGGGTCCCAGATGGAGCAGCATGAGCCAGGAGCTCGGTCACCCGCTTCATCTTGATTCTGTGTTTTGTTCTTCCCTTTGGAACTGGATGCCTAAATATAACCTGAGTCTGAATTGGCAGATGTTGGGTTTGTCCTTTATGAGAGGGCCGAAATTAGTCTGCCATTTGGCTCCTAAATAAAGCAGCCAAACTGCCTTTGTACCAACTTTGCAATAAGGAGGGACTGACGTTGTAGCATTTCATTTGATAAGGGAACTTTCTCGGAAGCCAGAGCAGCGCCTCTGAAGCCGAAAGGCTGAGGAGAGAGAACGGACTCCAGAGGGACGCGCCTGCCACCCGGCCTGGCCCTCTCATCCCTAAGCTATGATCAGTTTAGTTTCATGCGGTTTAGGTAAATACATCATGAAATCGGAAGAAAGGATCGATACTCCACAGAAATAGCACTCAGAGAACAGCAGCAGGAACTCTGATTTTTGGAGGAAAAGAACAATCTGTCCAGCGTGCCTGGAGCCGGGTGAGCAGAGGGGCTCCCCAGGGGCAGCAGAAAGATGTTATAATCAATTACCACATCATAACACTGATGTATGATAATTACTGCGTGTTTCTCCTGAGATAGTGCAGCATTTGGCTGGGATGCAGTTCTTTCATGGTCCACTGCCTGATTAATATGCAAATAATAGGCTGATTGCATGATGAATGCAGAAAATGAGTTCGCTGATAACGTGCGCACTGAAGCGGGAAGATGATAAATTACTTTTACTGACTGTCCTACATTAAGTACCCTTTCTCAACAATTTCATCACAAATTAAGTAAAGCAGTATGGAGAGATTAGGAGGATGTGTAAAATAATGTACCTTAATAGCTTTTCGAATACCACCGCGTTCAACGAAAATGTCACTCGGTCCTGCTCCGCACAGCCCGGGACCCGTGTCGGGCCAGATCCGTTCACTCACCTGCGTGTGGTTGGGAGGCCGGAAGCAGCCCACCACACCAGTGTGTTTGATGGCTGCAGTCAGCCATGGATTCTCTAAGGAACATTCCATCATAGCCCAGACGTCATTACCTGCACGCTGGGCTGCCTGGAAGTGTCACTGAGAGGGGACAGGCTGCTCTTGGGGTAAACGGTGCTACAGCCTCTGCAAAGATGGACACTTCAGAGCTTGCTGTCCACCAGGTACCTGGAGGAAAGGAGAGTTTCTGAGCTGCAGGCCTAGAAGGCTCAGGAGAAAAACAACATTCAAAACCACCTCCTAGCTCCTCCAACTCTTAGAAATCCGGGAAAATTAATTCCACCATCGGAATGGTGCTGTGAGCTGCCTGCCAGAGTGTGACTGTTGGTGAAGGTTGGGCAGGTTTGCCCAAAGCCACAAACAAGCCCTGGAGAAAAAGAGAGGACACGCACGCACGCGCGCACACACACACGCGCTCACACAGTGATTAATCTTTGATTACAGCAAAGCAATTTAACTAGAGGATTTGTTTTTTCCCATCTCAGTAATATATATTTAGACTGTTTGTATGACATACATTTTCTCTTAATGCACAGGGACGCATTGATAAGTGTTCATACACACAGCTGGGTTGGTAATAAGGTTATTGAAGGTAATTTGAAAGCACTATTTCTAAATCAGTATGGATCTGCGGCAAAGCCGGGAAGAGGGCGAGCCCAGCTCCTGAGGCAGGGCCAGCTGCATCGCCCAGCGTCACTTCTGCAGCCTCGCCAGGCTGAGCTCACTGCCAAAGTTAAATTGTAATTTAAGGAGGGTTTTTAATTTTTAATATTGCCAGACTCGGCTTTGGACATGCACATTTCCTTAAGAGCTCATAAAACAGACACAAGAACAGTGATGAAGACTAGGGTGGGGACAGATTTACACCCCAAGTCCCCTGCAGTGCCCACCCCCGCGTGAGCTCCCCTCAGCTCAGGCCTGAGCCTCGGCTGAGGGCCATATTGCCTCGGCAGCTTACCCCGGGTGCCTCTCAGTCAGCACGGAACTGCTGAGATCTGTTCCCCGATGTACTTCCCAGTTCGAGGAGAAAAGAGGAGAGTGGAGAACAGTCCCAAGGGTGAGGGAAGCGCTGGGTGGCACAAGATGGGAGGAGCCGAGCACTGTGGATCTCTAGTCGACAGCTGTCTCAGCAGCAAGCATCTCTGGCACCCTGTGCTTCACACCAGGTGACCAGCCAAGGACGGTCCTGCCTCCTCCCTTGGTGTGTGACCTCCATTACCAGACCTCCCACCAGATCCACGTATTCAGCCCCTTCGCTAGAGCTGAGGTCCCCCATCTTAGCATGTGACCCGGCCCCTCCATGTCTTCCTCCCTCCTCCACCCCAGGCCTTGGCACACCCCAGTCTCTCCCTTACACCTACCCGCGGCCTCAGCTTCCATGTCACAGTGCTGTGAGCTCCCACCGCTCCCTGAATGTCCCCATCGTAGCCCTCATCACAGGGTCTTTGCAACAGTGACTTGCTTAATGAGGTCCGGCTGGCACTCAGAGGGTTCCCTTATTGAATAGAAGGCACAGGCCCTTTGTTCAAGTGGCTTGGAAGTCAAGTTGGGAAAGATAGCTATAAATAACAAGTTCAATAGAAACCTTGCTTTTATAGTAAAGTTTTCTTTGTTAATAACTAAAGTATTTTGGGTTCTGTGTCACTATGACAGTTCCTCAGGCAGACTTAAAAAAATGTATTGTCACAGACACACCAGGACCTACTATGTGCTCAGGCTGTCATCTCATCCTGGACCTCACACCAGGACCTACTGTGTGTCAGGGCTGTCATCTCATCTCACCCTGGCCTACTGCAGTCCCGGCAGGGCTGGGGCGAGTGAGAGAGTCGTGGCTCTTCTGTTTTACAGAAGAAACTAGAGCCAGCAGAGGGTGGCATCTGCCCTTCCTGGGACAGCAGAGGGTCCCACCCAGCCCATCTGGCTCCTCCCCAGGTCTTCCCACCAATCCCCCACATGCCCTCCTCCTCCCTACCCCCAATCTTTCTCAGGTTACTCTTCTGCTATGGAAAAAAAGAGTGATTCGGTAGATTTGCTGAGGTTTGCCGTGATTTAAGGCGATGCCAAGGTTGGCTGAGGGCCAAAGAGTATTGCCAACCCCGCCGGCAAGGAGGGCAGCAGACAGGGCCTGGGTGTAGGGAGGGTGTCCTGGTTCTTCACGCAGCTGCCTATCTGGGAATGGACCTTTCCCGGGGTGGGGGAGTGGGACCTGCGGCAGCGAGGCCCCTCCCTCACTCCCCGTCGGCGCTGGCATCAGATCCAGGCCCTTAGAAATAAGGCCGTTGTCTAGTGTGGCCACTTCCAGTGCTTCTGATACACTTTCATGTGTTGTTAGATGACTTCTGTGACTTCTCTCGAAGTGTCCGTGCATTTTGTTTCAAGCCCCTGCTAATCAGGCAAAATACCACTCGTACTCAAAAGAAAACAAGCCCCATTTTCTGTTGCCTGTGTCTGACATAGCTGCATGACAGGAGAGAGGGCAGTGGTCCTAGAGGGGCCAAGATTCTCTGCCGTTAGACTCAGAGGCAGGGTCAGGACCCGAGGCGGCCGTGAACGCTGCCACCACTGGGAAAAGGTTTGGAGCTGTCGGAACTCATCAGGAAGAAGATGTCACATTACTGGGCGGCACACGCCTGGCCAACTGATGACTGAAGTACAGGCGGGCCACTTAGGTTGCTGTTCACCTTTGATGCCGAGCAGCTCATTATTTCTAATGGGACCGTCCAGCAACCTCACATGGCGGGTCTCTCCGGAGATGGACCGCGTGAGCAGGCGAGCGGGTCCCCATGTTTCGGCTCAGTTTAGTGTCCACATCACAATCTCTACATCTGAACTTGGCTGGGAAGGGTTCCAGGCAGGTGGGCAGCCTGTCACGGCTTTTGAAGCTGTCAGCTGGAGAGGCCCTGAAGCAAGGCAGGGTCCTTCTAGGCTACCAGGGCTCCCGCTGGACCGAGGACACCAGCACCAGGCACTCCAGAACCTTCTGTACATCCTTGCTCCTGTCCCCTCTGGCTCCATCTTCCCCTCGCTGCCTCTCCTGCACTCCCGATTCCCCTTCTCTCTGACTCCCCCCCTCCTCGCCCACATCTAATGTGCCAGGCCTTGACCATGCTGCTCCCTGGCCACCCTCCCCGCCTCCCCCATCTCTTCCCTCCTCTTTCCCATCTTTCCATCCCTGTCTGTCTCTGTAGTCGCTTGGAATTTCCTGGCTTGGCACAGGCTCAAAGCCTAAACTATGGACGTAATGAAAAGTGGTGCATCAGACCAGCCGCCAGTTAAATAATGTTTGGGTTCTTGTCAGAATGTCACAGAGTACCCTGTCATTTTGTTTCAGCAACTTGTCCTTCTGAATGCACAGTTCGCCTTATGGCATGCCAGCAGTAAAAATGTCACTTACAATAATTACTTTTTGGTGAAAATGCTTGCTGACTTCCTACCTTCAAGCTGTTTTTTACACAGTGGGGAGATAATAAGAAATGACTTTATCCTGACTGCTCAAATGAACACTAAATGGAATTTGGGTTATTATTACTGCAGATAGAGGGCTGGGTATGGAAATTAAAACAGGGGATCGGATAAACTGCAGAGAGATTTGTCTCTGAAAATTATGGCGGGTGTGCATTTTCAATTGGCTTCTATTGAAAACTGAAGGCAGCTGTTGTTTGCCTGCTGTTTTTGGAATATAATATTTTTCATAATCCTTTTATAGTTCCTGAATGCCTTGTGTGTTTCAGAGGGCCCCGAGTCACTGTCTCTGTTCTCTCTGTCTTACTAACCAAGCTACTCTTATGTAAGATTCGAAGCCTCGCAAAAAATTTAATCCACGCGGATCACTTTTTAAATGTAATGCCTCACTTTGCTGTCAACATTGGATAGATGGACTGTGTAGCTGGGCTTTTAGAATATGCAAATGACCCATTTTCACTTGTCCCAGTCCTGCAGGCTGCAGACTCCTTGAAAGCAAGGTTTGTGTCTAATTTCTTTTATTTCCAATGCCTAGCAGAGTGCGTGACACAAAGTAGTAGGTGCTTTACATCTTGGAGTGAGTGAGGGAACGAGTGAATGAAGAGAAGGCAGGCAGGCTGTCGTGCCTGCGGTGACTGGCGGACAGAGGATGGGTAGAAACACGTAGGCTTTCCACTCCTGATCTGGTTCAGATCCTTGCTCTAGTCGTGGGGCCTGGATCAGGTTGCAATGCCTGTCTGAGCCTCAGTTTCCCCGCCTAGAGCGAGGGGTTTGTATTTCCGCCGCAGGCCTGTTATGAGAATGGAATGAAGCCGTGTGGACCCACCCTCAGCACACTGCTGCATTCATATGCCGTACTAGATGCGTCTGGGTTCCCTTCCCTCATCCCAGGAGTGGACTGGCTTTTTGTGGCTCACAGTTGTGTTTCTGAGGCTCATGCGCGTTGATATGTGGAGCGCAGCGGAGCCGTGTCCTGGAAGGTGGCTGGTCACTCCACCACTGACGGCCACGCAGGTGCAGGGGGTGGGCACCACCCAGCTGCCCAGGTGGGCTGCTAAGAATATGGAACATCTGACTGGTTCCCAGCTGTGTGACTCTGGGCACGATGTCTCATCTCTGTCAGATGAGGAAGATGGAGGTGCTGGGCTCACGCTGGGAGTCGTTGTGAGGACTGAAGTAGTTCATTCCTGTGCCTTAGCCCAGCGCCCGGCACACGGCGGCCCACAGGAAACGTGAGCTTGAGTAGCAGCTGCTCTGACGAATGATGACAGGGCTTCTCAATATCGCCTCCCCCACCCCTGGGTGCCTGCTGCAGTGTCCCCTCGGAACGGCCCCCCACACCCAGCTGCCCAGGCCGCAGTGTGGGAAGCGCGCCTGTCGCCCCTCCTCCGCGGCCCTCTCCCCGCCCGCACTCAGCCGCAGGTCCTGTTGCGGCAGTCTCCTATGTCTCCCTGGAGCCTGGAAACGTCTCCCTGCACTCTGCCCGTCCTCTTCCAGGCCCCCCTGGGTCCTGCCTCGCCGACACTACAGCCTCCTCGGGACCTCCGGCCCCAGCCTTGCTGTTAAGAAGGTCATTCTCTGTGCTGAAGCCACAGCGAACTTATTTCCTTCCTTACTTTTTGATGTTAGGTCTATGATATTTCAAACATCAAGAAAATGACAGAATAACTCAGTGAACACCCATCTTCCCATTACCCGATTTTCACCTTAAGTTTTGATCATAATTCAATCCTATGTTTTTAAAAGAAAGAAAACATCAAAGATAGAGTTGAAGACCCATCCCTAACCTCACTCTTCCTGGAAGCCGACGCTGAATTTGCGTCCTGTGCATCCTGAATTTGCTCTCTGTCACTCCTGCACGTGACTCCGCGCCCTGACTGCCGCTCTAACAGCCACACCCGGCACACAGCATGTGCCCGCGTCCAGCCCATAGACAAACGTCAGACTCTTCCATCCTGCACCTTGTTTCGTGGGCTCACCATTATGTTGTGGATGCTGGTACATGTGGCTCCAGCCTTGACGTCCTTGCTGCTGTTCCTAGCTTCTGAACACGCCATAGTGTAGAGGCCCGGTCTCCTGGAGATGCACACTGTTTCCAGGTCTTTGCTCCTTCAGGCAAGGCCTCAGTGCCCACTGGAGTGCCCACTGGAGTGCCCGGAAGAGGAGCGTTGTGGGGTGAAGGGTGTAGGCCCATCTTCGAATAGACCTTCCCTGGCTCCCGCCTGCACGAGGAGTAAAACAGACTTCTCAGCCCATTCAAAGGCCCTACACAGCCCAGCCGCTGGAGGCCTCTCTGCCTCATGTTCTTCCCACGCCAAATTTCATCCATGCCTCAAACCCACGAGATGTGTGGAACACTTTCTCCCTTCCTCGCCACTCCTATCCTCCCAACTTAGCTGGCTACTTCCTGTTCATGCCTGAAGTCCATCTGAAATGTCACTTGTCCAGGAGGTCTCTCTGCCCCCTAGGCCCCTGCTGTGCGCTCCCATCTGTCTCTCATCGGAACACTCATTGTCTTGTAGGTACTTCTGTTTAGTGGCTGTCTTCCCTACGAGGTGTGAGCCCCAGGAGGGCATGGCCCCCTCTGACCCGTTGACCGACCCAGTGGCCTGACTCAGCAGACTGAGGGAATGAGAGAAAGGGTGAATGGAATGACATACTCTCCATTCGTTGTTTCTGCCACCACTTCCTTCCCAAGTTTATATTGAAGTGTAATTTATATATGGTAAAACTGAGTCTTCTCTCATAGCTGAGTTCCATGAGTTTTGGCAAATCAAGATAAAGAATAATTCCATCGTCCACCCCCCCCCCCGAGAATTCCCACATGCCCCTTTATAGTCAACTCCTGCACCTCACCCTGGCAACCACTGATCTGTTTTCTGTCCCTGTAGTTTTCTACCTTTTCCAGAATGTCATCTAAATGGTCTCATACTGGACGTAGCCATTGAGTCTGCTGCCATCGTCTCAGTCTTGTGCCAGGTGCTGTGGAAGAAATAAAAATAAGTCATGAGATTTATGGTGAATGTCGGGGACCTTTGAAGCCGAGATGGCCCAAGAAGTAAAGAATCAAATTCAAGTTCACACAGCCTGCCCGGAGAGGTTGTCCCCACTCCTGAGTTCAGTATCTTAATGCCAAGCCCAGGACTCCTCCTTTTTTCTTTGTTTTGTTGGGTTTTCTTTTTTTTTTTTTTTTTTTTTTTGAGGAAGATTAGCCCTGAGCTAACTGCTGCCAATCCTCCTCTTTTTGCTGAGGAAGACTGGCCCTGAGCTAACATCTGTGCCCATCTTCCTCTACTTTATATGTGGGACGCCTACCACAGCATGGCTTGCCAAGCGGTGTCATGTCTGCACCCGGGATCCAAACCCACGAACCCCGGGCCACTGAAGCAGGACGTGTGCACTTAACCGCTGCACCACCAGGCCGGCCCTGTTTAATTATTTTTAAGTAGGGAGTGGAGTAAAGCCTTGTTCTTTCGAAAAGTGTGGTTTTGGAGCCGGCCCCATGGCCAAGTGGTTGCGTTTGCACGCTCCGCTTCGGCGGTCCAGGGTTTTGCCAGTTCGGATCCTGGGTGCGGACATGGTACCGCTCGTCAGGCCATGCTGAGACGGCGTCCCACATAGCACAACCAGAGGCACTCACAACTAGAATATACAACTATGTACTGGGGGGCTTTGTGGGGAAGAAGAAGGGGAAAAAAATGTGTTATTCTGATTAGAAGGCTCCATTTGCTAATTTTTGAAAAAGAAAAAACAAGTCCCATTTCCTCTTCTCTGTTACCACATTTCTTGTCCTGTAGGATGGTGAGTCATGCAGGCAACCACCCGTCGTCCTGCACCCAGGGCCCAGCCGCCTCACCAGGGGGCTGTGGGAGCTTGTTTAAAAGGTTTGGTTTTGTCACACCGGTCCTGCCACTGGAGCTGTGGCGCTCACTGGAAAGAGCTTCTCAAGAATGACTCTTTCCAGAGTGAGGTTCTGAGCCTGTGGATTTGTGGTCTCTCCAACAGGTCCATTTGCTGTTGCATCTGTCCATGCCTTTCCAAAAACACGGGCCCCATTCTGCTTTCTGTGACCCGAGACACAGTGACAGCTTGTGCACACGTGTCTGTCAGTGACTAATTGTCTCACAGGAAGCGCACTCAGCTTCGAGTTGTCTGTTGTAGTTTAGACACAGGCTCAGAGAGTGGAGGCACAGGTACGAGCCGGCCCAGCAGCCCTCGCCCAGGACATCTCGAGGCCCACGTGGCCTTTGTCTGCAGCCACGGTCGGGAGCACAGGGGGACACCAGTAACGTGTGGCAAGTGCCTCTGTTTAGTTCTCTCAGGGGTTCTTCATCGCAAAAACCCACGCGAGTGGCTCACTGAGAATGCCTGCAAGAAAGAAATGTATCGCCTCTCGAGTTATTTGGGGGGCTCTGCTCCAGCTGGCACCCCAAACAGGGAGCGCACTGGGGCAGCAGCGCCAGGCAGTTTCTCAGCCGGGCGGCCATGATTCTGACCTTGCTATGGGTTAAAGGACACAAACCTGAGAAGAAATCTGTTTATCATGTGGGGAATTCCTACCATCCTTGACAGTACACAGTGAGCAAGATGGATGACCTGCCAAATTGGTCCCTCGCATGGGCGAATCAGGGCAAATTTACAGTACAGTTCCTTTGCTGCTTCAGATACAAAAATAACATTTGCTGGGTTTTATATCCAGTTGTATGATGACCTGGAGGTGAGCAGAGAGAAGAAATCCGATTTGTAGGATTCAGATTGCCTTAAAGATTTATATGGACCATTTCTGCCGTTTACGTCTGTCTCTTACATCTTTCACAAACCAGTGTTTTTTTTTAACCTCATTTTCCAGGTTGAGGACGCAGGTTTATGTGGTGATGGTGGAACTCTGTACCAGTTTAGGATAATAAACGGGTTTATTGGTTGAATTACATTTCCCTTGTTTGGGATTTTATCTTTCAAGATATTTCTACAAAATACCCCTTATATTTGGAATACATTTTCCATCCTCTTGAGTTCTGAATAGGTTGCTATTCTGGATAGAATCTGTCCGGGAAAGGACACTCCAGTTACATGGCCAGTTGCAATTCATTTATTACTCGGGGTTACATTTTGTTTAGTCAGGTGGCAAGTATTTGGGAGCCACCCATGTGTGCTGATGTTCAGTGTGTGGCCTGCCCACTGCGACTTATCATCTCTCAGGGGCCGTGGAGCCCACGTGACAGTGCCTGGCCCAGCTCCAACCACGTGGCACTGTGGCGTCTTACCACGTGCCATTCTCAGTGGGGGTGGGGAGAGATCGCGCCAAGACGCCGTGCCAAGGGCAGATTGTACCTCGTGGATAGGCCCGCAGTGCCAAGTCACTTTGCATTTTCCTCTTGGACACCATCTTTCTCTGTATCGGGAAATTAGGAAATGGCTAAAGCCTTTATTCCAGACATCCCAAAACTAGGATGGATGTCGGTTTTACGGGTGATGCTAATGGAGAGGCCAGAAGGGCATGGGTCAGCACTCCTCACTGGCCACCAGCAATGAAACAGAGGCCCTTCTTAAGAAAGGGGCGCATGGGGGCCTGACCGCCCACACTGACCCCCTCTCTCCCGGTGCTGGTGCCAGCGTGGCAGAGAAGAACTAAGAGCTCGGCTTTCGGGAGCACATCCTGGGGTTTGACGGAAAGCAGGGCGAGCGCTCCTGTGCTGTTGGTTCCCTCCAGGTTGGGTGCTGTGGGGCCCTCCGGGAGTCACAGTGAGAACCAGCCTGGGGTCCCAGAGTCAGCACTGGCCGCAGGGGGCCAGCAGCCCACGCCTTAGGTCTCCAAGGGGTCTTCATCCCTGCGTGACCACACATCGTGGGCAGCCCTCATTGAAAATAATACGTCCATTTGTTTTGTTCTAGAAATTATGGACAAAATAAGTATGCAAATTATAATCTAGCCAGGGTACTTCTGAATTACAGAATTAGGGGGCTCCATTAGAAGAAATCATGACAATGATAGCACATGATTAATATGACAGATTTTTTAACAGAATGCCCTTTTAATGAGCCTTCAGAAACCTTTTATTTAAACCCCTAGTTTTCCTTCTGTTGCTGTTATTTTTTATTTTTTAATGCAGAAAATGAGAGGGTACTCTCAGTCAAAAGACTATGAAACAGTTCATTTAGATCCGCAGACTGCTATACTGTATCCTCCTCGTTCGGTCGTTCCACGAGCATCTCCTAGACAGGGAAGGTAGACAGACGGGCCTGGTGAAACTCAGCTGTTTGAGCCTCGGTTTTCCTTGTGCTTGAATTACAGAAAGCACTCCAAAGACCTCTGCCAGCTGCAGCCCTGCACCCGAATCTCCAATGAGCTCTAGCGAATCGGTGAAGAGCTTGACTGAACTGGTCCAGCAGCCCTGTCCCCCCATCGAAACCAGTAAGGATGGCAAACCACCAGAACCCAGCGACCCGCCCGCCTCAGACTCCCAGCCCACCACCCCACTGCCGCTGTCTGGACACTCGGCCCTCAGCATCCAAGAGCTGGTAGCCATGTCTCCAGAGCTGGACACCTACGGCATAACCAAGAGGGTCAAGGAGGTGCTGACCGACAACAACCTCGGTAGGTGCCCTCCCCGTCTGCTAAGTCAGGAGGCAGGTTGTTTCCTGTGGGAGTTCTGGGGAAGAACAGGTGGGGGGGGGCACTCAGGCTAGGCCAGCGAAAGGGTTTAAGCGCTTACAGGCTACCTGCATGAACACAGAACCTCCTACAGTTGTGAACACTAAGGGCTCATGAGGGTGCTAGAGTTCTACAGGCCAATCCCAGCCCACTCCCGCTCCTGCTCGGCCCCTGCGCCCTTGCCGGGACCTCTTGGAAGGTACACCTGCAGGCCGGAGCCCACTCAGGCCACCCACTCAGACTGCCCTGATTGGGACATGCCCAGGACAGCCCCAGATCCCTAGGGGGCGCCAGAGCTGGGGAGGATCAGCAGCATCTGGGTGGCGTAGTGGAAGAGGCTGACAGACTGGTTCACATCCTACCTCTCCTACTTCATGTGCTGTGATACTGAGCCAGCTGCTCTTGGAGCCTCCTCGGTAAATCCTGAATAATGATGCCGGACGTGGGGTTGTGAGTAGCAGCAGTTCCCAGCAGCCTGCCTGGCAGCGCAGTCTCTCTTGCTATTGTCCTGCTGTCTCCTGCAGCGGATCCACTCCCCAGGCTCCACCGGGGTGAGGCAGCCCCTGGAGAACTGAGCTCACCACCCCTCCCCTGGGTTTCAAACCTAGGCCGGTTGCCTCGCAAATATTAGGGTGTTTTGTCGTTTTAAACCATTGTGCTCCTGCAGTGAAGTGTGGACCAGATGGGGTTCCCCTGGTCTAGGCATCCAGAGCATGGAAACAGCTACTCCCCATCACTTCCATCCTTCTTGTTTCTGGTGTAAAAGTCAGTTAAATGAGCACCATTCTCCGTGGTGCATGTTAAGACAACCCCAAAGAGTGGCTAGAATTTGCCAACTACCTTCAGGAGGGGCCTTCTCTGTTTTTCCCAGGGGACAGAAAAAGAAGGGAGTAGCAGTGAAATGGGTTCCAGTAAAGTTTGTGTGGTCACCCAACAGCCTAGGGTCAGGCCAGCCTGTCTGGTTGAGGCCTTCTACCCACTGCTTATGCAAAACAGCAGGAGAGAAAACATTTTTAATTCAGTTAATCGTGAAAATTAATTTAATTCATAAAAATGAAAATTTAGCTGTTGATTTCCTTCAATGGCTGTGAAGTCCCGTGTGCTCAGCAAGTATTAAAATGTGCGAGGATTTCTAGACTTTAGTTAATCCTTTACCTTCCAGTCTTGTCACAAGTCCAGGGAAGCAGGCCTGGTACATTATTGCTGCCCACTTCCGCATGGGGAGTGTCATTTCATGTAAACGATGAAAATCAGCTGAGGAAAACTCTCATTTTCAAACACTGATCAGTTGTGAGATCGTGAACGTTCAGATCTCATCCTTGGTCTTCCCATCGTGTCTCCATCACTGCTGGGGTTTTAGCTGATGCTGTTCACGTGCAGCCACAGCAGAACCCCACTGGCCTTGGAGCTCTGTTCTCAGATGCCGTGAAGCAGGAGTCAGTGACCTGAGGGGTGAAAACCTTCATTCAGACAGATGACTTCTTCCTCTTCGTGAAGGAACTTCGAGAAAAGCCCCCTAGCAGCGTCCCCCGGGCTTAGCGATGCAAAGCAGTCTTCATGGTTGCTCAAACTGGTCTTAGCTTCTCCAGGAAAGAAGCTGCCTGTCCTACTGGGGTCTCAGTGGAGTAATGGACACAGAGGGGCCAAATTACAGCTGAGTTAGGCAGCGAAGATGACCCTTGGTCAAGACCCAGGCATCTTCTTAACCTCTGACCTGGGATCTCGGGGTGTTCGTGGGTCCATCTCTTGAAACCATATGCAGAATGTATGTGCACAGATTTTATCAGGCGAGGGTCTCTAGCTTCTTCAGGTTCTCAAATGAGCCTGTGACCCACAAATGATTGAGAGCCACCGCTGTGAAACCTCTGGAACTAATAGACATGATTTCCAAAAAGAATCTCTTGATTTCCCCCCATATAACTGGGTGGGCCAAGCAAATAGTAACTAGCCATTCATATATATCACTTTCCTGAACCCAGCAAGCTCCATGGAATGAAATGAGATTCATTCATTAGGATTAGGTAACATTTATTGAAAACAGTCACATCAAAAAACTGGTAACAACTTGGGATGTTGCAAGCTAAAGTAAGAGTCTAAAAAGCAGAGAAACCATGAGTTTACAAATCAGTAAATGTATCTCTAAGTTAAAATGACTGACACCAAAAAGATTAATTTCTCAAGTGCAAAGCTTTCCATGCAGTCAACTTTTACTTGGAGTCCCGCTTTTTCCAAGGCAGTGCCCTGCCATTTTCTCACAACTACCTCGTGAGCACAGGTGGTGGTGTTTCCCACTGGCCGACGGAGGACGTGAGCCGGCCATCCCCGGGCACCCTACTACCCAGGGAAGAGCCGCTCTCTGCCCCGGTGTCATGTTTTGTACGCTTTATGGTACCAGACACTGGCCTCTCTGATCCCAACCTCCACTGCCACCTAATAAGTCCTGTTCGTTTAAGTTCTCCCATCAGGTCGCTCAGGCGATGCCTGATTCTCATTTGTACCTTTAAAAGTGGTGGCCCCCCTTAACCTGCAGCTGAATGGCTCTCAGAGAAGAGGAATTTTCTTTTTAAGCCTCTGACAAACGTTGCAGACTTAATGCCACTGTGCTCTCCAGAGCAAAATGCCCTCTGATCGGCCTGGGGAGCAGGCTGCCCACCACGGCCGCAGAGAAAAGGCCTCGAAGAAGGGGTTTTGATCCACTTTGAGCTCCAGTCAGCAGAGGCAGCTTAGACTGCGGGAACAGACTTCAGAATTGGAAATGGCCTGCTTTTCAGAAAAACAGAGCCGAGGAGCTCTTTCTCCTTCTCTTTCCTGCT
Organism: Equus caballus; assembly: GCF_041296265.1. NCBI lineage: Eukaryota > Metazoa > Chordata > Mammalia > Perissodactyla > Equidae > Equus > Equus caballus. The sequence goes on from NC_091696.1 coordinate 11,257,535, forward strand.
GTGACCCTGGGTCAAGTGGTCTGTTTTCTCAGCAAGACCTGATAACCTCGCTAATCGTGAAAGGAGCCGGTGCGGACAGCCCTGCGGTTTGAGGTTGTACGAGAGAGGTCTCCTGCCTGTGTGCTGCTTAACCTCCTGAGCTCGGGTTTGGGATTAACCGCCTCTGATAAACGCCGCAGGCACTAGCCAGGCCTCAGTTCATCCCAAGCCCAAAGGCTTTTTTGAGAGAAACATTGTGTGGAAGCAGAATGCAAGAGTAATACTGATTCTGTCAAGTGGAGTTTGTCAGAAGTCTGGGCAAAGAAATGCTTTTACAACGTGCTTGCTCCCAGCCAGGACCCAGCTGACCAGACTCTGGGCCTTTAAACCCCATGTCTGATTTTAGCCTTGACACGTGTTTGTCCTTCCAGAACCCTGGGTCTCAGTGATGACACCTCTCTCGGTTCTGTTTTCTCTCTAGGTCAGCGCTTATTTGGAGAGACCATCTTAGGGCTCACTCAAGGCTCCGTCTCTGATCTCCTCGCTCGCCCGAAACCCTGGCACAAGCTCAGTCTGAAGGGACGGGAGCCCTTCGTCCGGATGCAGCTGTGGCTGAATGACCCCAACAACGTGGAGAAGCTGATGGACATGAAACGGATGGAGAAGAAAGGTAACTCCCCACCACCTGCCCCAGCCAACTGGCTTCCCATTTATAAACACGCTGTTTCTTTTAAAGGCTTCCCACAAAGCTGATGGGGGACATTGATCCATGACCAAGGGACTGTAAGGCAAGGCAAAGGATTTTTTGACAATCAGCAGCAGATGAGGACCTAAGAGGAATGGCAAGATTTGTGGTTTTTTTCTCCCCAGCAGCCTGAACCCAAAGACATTTCGGCCCTGGGGGCCACCTAGTCAATTCCTCCTAGTCGCCCTGGGAGCCAGTGAAGCCTTTGTCTTTAAGGAGACTAAGGCCACCGAGAAGGGAGCACCACAGTGCTTGGTGACGGCTCGTTTGTTGACGTTTGTCTTGTTGGGTGGGTAGGGTGTGACAACATGTATTGCACACGTACCACATGCCGGGGCTTCCATATCTTATCAGAGAGATGATTAATAAATGCATCTGTAGATAAGGGGCTCGGGTTCAGGGAAGGTAGGTGCCTCCATTAAGGTTACTCAGCCTGAAAAATTTGCTGAGCAAATTCCTGCCAGAACAGCTTTCTCTCTCTTGCTGTTACTTTATAGTTTATGGGCTGTGGAGGATATGGCCTCCTGGAGGGCTAAGTGCACCTCTTTTCTCCGAATGCTTCCAGAGCCTTCTGGAACATTGATGAGCATTGTTCTTGCCCCCTGGAGGCTACAACACAGGAGAAATCCTAAAGGATTTCCGTGGTGGTGGAAAGTAATACCTGCTCTGCCTCAAGGTCTGCACTCCCACACTCTGCTCCTCATCAGCAAGCCCTCCCCTCAGAGGGGACAGTCCTGGGGCATCTGCAGTGCTGTGAGCTCACTCAGTGGCTGAGTCCCTTGAATGTGGAGATGAGGCACCAGCTGCTGGTCTGGCCGTGAGAAGCTGTGACACCTCCTTAATCTAATCAGCTTCTGCAGACAACTTCAGCTAAGAGCAGGTATCCCAGCCACCCCTGGGGCTGATCCTGGCCCCATCCCCGTGCGTCCCAGCCATAGGGGGATGGAGCCCAGGCTCGTAGCCTCTGAATTCACCAGGAGCCAGCCAAACATCGCTGTTCTCACCCAACTAGGGAAAGGGCAGGAGCTCCGAGAAGGAGCCAGAGTCTCTGATGCGTCCTGCAGGAGCTCGGTGGGCTGGCCCTTGTTGTGACAGGAGGGCCCTCCAGTTCCGGAGTGCCTCCCATTTGCTGGATGCTGTGCTGAGACTTCACTCACTCCACACAACTCCGTCTAGTACACGTGTCATTATCGGTGAACGACGAGGCTGGGGCGGGACACAGCTTACCTGATTTGAACAGTTGGCATAAGTAGGGAGCAGGAATCCATGGCTGGGGCTGTCAGACTTCAAAGCTGGTGCTCTCAGGTGTGTGTGCTGCCTGCACTGAGCACCTGCCACACTGGGACCATGCGCCCATGCAGTCACCTTCACCCTATCCGGGGCGCTCCCGCGGGCTCTTGCCTGCCCCCAGGTGTGCAGACCAAGGCTCTGACACAGGCCTCAGTGCTGCAAGCTCCAGAGGCCTGGGGCCACATTACCCCCCAAATTTTTTAACTTTTTAGTATGGGAAATCTCAAACATAAAAGTAGGGAGAATGATATCATGAACCCAGTATATCCATGACTGAATTTCAACAATTGTCAGTACTCACCCAACAAGCGGTTTGACAGTTTTCTGCGCTCTGTGGGAAGGCAGTGCCCTCCCTCCTCGAGCTTGCTGAGGCTGCCGCTCCCAGCGCCAGGGAGCTCCCTCCTGGCGGCAGCTCAGCATCCAGGCTGGCTCTGCCGAAGACCTCCTGCTAGACATCAGCACAAAAGCGAGCCCTGGTTCTCCCACTCCTTGGCGTGTTTCTCCTCCTGGGCCAGCAGGAAAGGCCCTCAGCCCCCACAAACAGATCTTTGGGGGCTTCCTAGACCTCCATTTCTCCTCCCTCATGGGCTCTGGGCGCCATCTTGTGTTACAAAAGAGTTATTGTTTCAGCAAGCCCAGGCCCCTCCTCACATCCCAAGGTCCCTAAGTGGCTGTGGCCCACTGTCTTCTCTCGCTAGTAAGGATGCTCACTAGAGGAGTCTTCACCAGCCCCAGCAGGAGACCAAGGCCCCTGATCCGTCACACACAAGATCAGGTGACCCGGAGCACAGCACTGCCTGTGGTTTCCCTAGACTCCTGGTCACCCACCCGGGGGGAGGGGGCTGGCTGGGCAGACCAGGGTCGTTTCTTTCTGGCCTCTGGCTCTATCATAGTAATTTAGCGGGGAGAAGATCTGCCTTCTCAGTGGTTTCCTAATTCTATTCATAAAATGGCAAGTGAATTCAGTCCCTAGCCTAAGTTTCTACACCTCTGAAATGAGGATAGTAATGGTAGCTTTTTCCGGTTGTGAGGATTAGAAAGAATGTACCTAGTATAACAAGCTGCTCCCAAGTGCTCAGTAAACGACCGTTATTAAAGAATTTATATTCCTTTGAAATAGGTGAATAAGTTGTGCTCCCTCTATTAAAAATTCTGCACCAGTAACCTAGACCGCAGGACTCACGTGTACGCTACGCTTGCTTCTTGTCCAGAAAGCCTTTGCTGCTTCTCCCTTCAGCGCGAAGCTTTTATTGCTCTCCTTCCTTCCTTTCTTGTAAACCTTTCTCTCCCCTCATCTACCTTCTGCGTTCTATTCCCTTCATGAGATGGCCCTTCACACAGTACGGGCACCTGGACACGCGCACACACATGCAGCCTTGGCTAGCTTGTGGTCTCGTGGAGGCTACAGATGGACCCTGATGATCCTGTCTTCTCCAGTGACACTGGAGACCTGAGTGCCAGTGCTGCTGACGTGCGTCTCCCTGGCTCGCAGTGGCTCCCACTGACACAGCCTCGGGCCCTGCTGCCATGCCACAGCTGGGAAGGCAGGCAGGGGCAGTGGCCACCATGTGGCAGGGCAAGTGGCCACCATGTCGTAGGGCAGGGCAGGCGGCGCTGCCCAGGACAGACTTAGGTCAGGCCTCAGTTCTGTCACTTACTAGCTGTGTGGCCTCAGGCAAATTGTTTCACCTCTCTAAGCCTCAGTTTCTACATCGGTAAACAGGGGTGATAATGGCCTCCCCCCCACAGCGTAACTGGGAGGATGAAGTGAGAAATGTCAGCTGCTGCTGCTGCTGCTGACAATGCTGCACTCTTATTACTATATAGTATGTGAATTGAATATTAGTTTTAGTCTTCTGTTGTTTTTAAGAAGTTTTAAAGAATTTTCAGACCGTATTCAAAACTAGTCCACTAGGAAAATCACTCTGGATGATTCCTTTGCTCAAGAAGTCCGAGTGGTTTTAACTTGCAGCATAGTTGGTGATTAATGACGGTAACAACCGGCAGGGGCAGATAAAGCACAGAAAGCACGGATAGAACAGAGAGAGCCTGAAATCCAGGAATCACCTCCCCTGTACTTCACAGTCCACTCAGCACGTCCCCAAACAAGAGTCGCACATGAGTCCCTGAGCCTTGGCACTGCCCTCTCCCACCGCCCCCCAACCTCTCTCCCACAGGAGAGACACAGTCACTGCACAGGTGCCCCCTCGTCCCGGCCTCTGCCGCTCGCTGTCTCTGCTGCCCCTTTCGGGTGGGCCTCGTGGCCCCAGGCCTGAGCCTGCTCCAGCCGCTCCTCCGCCTCTTCTCCTGGGCTGAGCCCTCGCCCCCTTGAAGTTCATCCCAGCACCTTCACATTCAGTCTCCTCCTCATCTCCATCACCTGCCAGCCTCCTGCTCCCTCTCTACCTCGTCTCAAGACTGGCTCCTGGATCACTGCCTTCCTCCGTGCCCACGTCCTGCCTCCTCCAAGGGATTTTAAGGCCCATCTGACCCGTCCAGCACCCCGGCCTCCAGTTCTTTGACCTCCTCAACCCTTGGCTGCTCCCTCAATCTTGTTATCACCCACAGCTACTCCACCTCAAAGCCCAAATTCAGGTACCCCACTCACTGACCACATTCTGCCATCCTTCCCTCTGCCGTGTTTCTCCGTTCACTGCACCTTACCCAGGGTGGCCTCCAGCCCCTGTATCCCCTCCCCTGCTTTCTCCCATCACATTGCCCTCTGCTGCCCTTGCCTCCTTCCCCAGACATCCCAGACTCCATGCTCCATCACTTCAGTACGCTCTGGACATGGTCCTCTCTCTCTCACCTCCTTCCGTTCCTCGTCCCCCTGCAATCCCAGCCTTGAATCAGAGCCCTGCCAGTTTCCTCCACCCAGCCTCCTTGGTGTCTGGGACCTGCTGGAGAATATCCCAGACCTTCACGGGTGGGTGCTGCCTCAGCTCAGTGGGGTCCTCGTGCTTCTCCCCACCCCATCCCCCACCACATTTCCCCTCACTTCAGATCACCTGTCCTCTGCCTTCCTACTTCGTAAAGAAAACAAACGCCATCCACTGCCCCCACCTCAGTCCCTACAGACTTGTCTGTATGTCACCCACCTTCCCTCCCTCCCTGCCCCTGTGCTCAGGCCCATTCTCCTGCACCATCAGTGATCACCCTCTCACCTGTATCACCAGCTCTGTCAGCTCTCTCCCCTCAGCTTGGAAACCTTACCAGCTCTCTCACCTTTAAAGACCCTCCTCAACCCTGGATTTCCCTTCTTGAAGCCGTCTGCTCTCTCACTTTCCTTTTACAGCTAGGCTTGTTTTTTGTTTTTTTGGTGAGGAAGGTTGGCCCTGAGCTAAATTCTGTTGCCAATCTTCCCCTTTTTGCCTGGGGAAAATTGTCACTGAGCTAACATCTGTGCCAGTCGTCCTCTATTTTGTACATGGGACGCCACCACAGCATGAGTTAATGAGCAGTGTGTAGGTCCACACCTGGGATCCAAACCCACAAACCCCAAGCCACCGAAGCAGAGCGCACAAACTTAACCACTGTGCCACCGGGCCGGCCTCTAGGCTTCTTAAAATAGTAATTCATGCTCACTGCCTTCACTTCCTCACCTCCCATTCACTATGAAACCTACTGCTGTCTGGCTTCTGCTCCCACAGCTCCACTGTGTCTGTTCGCCGCCGTCTCCAGTTCTAGCCTGATCACTGAATCCAAAGGCCATTCTGGGTCCTTGTCACACCTTCATTTCTGCAGCCCTGACATGTTGACCATCACTCCTCACTCATCCCTCTGTTACGCTGCTGTCTCCTGGTGTTCCTCTCAGCTCTCTGTATCCTTGCAGGCTGCTGCTTCCTCTGCCCGGGGGTGTTTTCCAGGATTCTGTCCTCGGCCCTCTCTTTCCCATCAAGATCATTGACTTCAACTACAATTTCTGCTCTAGTGGTTCCAGATTCCTCTCTCTAGCCCAGACCATTCTTCTGAGCTTGATACCTATCTATGCAGCTGCCTACAGAACTCTCACTGTGGATGACTCAGAGACGCCTCAAACTCCACATTTCCAAGACGAACCATCATCTTCTCCTTTTCATCTGCTCCTTCCATGGTGCCCAACCCAAAGATGCCTCCACCCACCTCATCGTCCAGGCCTGAGCCAGGGGGCCATCCTCAGCTCCCTGCTCCTTAGTCCTTCGTTTAATCAGTCCCCAGGCCTGTCAGTTCTACCCCGTAACATCTCCACAGTCCAGCTGCTCTTCTCCAGCCCCACCACCGCCGCCTTGGTTCAAATCCTCGTCATTCTTACCTCCTAACTGAACGCCTTCCTCCCAGCCTTCCCTCCCCTCCATCCTCGAGACTGTAGCCAGAGCAGCCTTCAGGAACATAGCGTTGATCATATCACGCCCTTGAGTCACATCTTTTCATTTCTTCCCATTGCCTTCAAGTCCAGACTTCCGGCCTACCGTGGCTCTGCCCATCTTGCCAGCTTTATGTCTGACGACAACTCCTCCTACCACCACCCCTCTGCATGCACACAGGCACACACACAACACACTTGAACCGTGCTGTTGCATGCCTCTGTGTCTGTGTACTTGCTGTTCCCATTTTCTGGAGCAGCCTCCTGCCATTTTCTGCTTCATCACCTATTTTTTCTGGTTAATCCCTCCTTGTCCTTCGCGGTTCAGTTTAAACATCATGTCACCTGGGAAGCCTCCCCCACCCCTCCCCGGGCTGCGCCGAGTAATCTCCCCCAGTGCGCCGCTCCAGGGGACCCTGCGCTTGCCTCCCTTAGTGCACTCTGCCGGGGTCATCTGTCTATACACTTCTCTGCGTCCCCCACTAAAGTGTCAGGGGGGACACATTACCACAGAGCAGCTCCTTGACGAGTGTGTCATGGGTTTCAGAATGGTTCCAGTCCGAGTGCTTTTTCTAGTCCGAGTGTTTTGAGATGCCCTTGGAAGAGCAGGGCAGAATAGCCAGCTACTCACGTCATCGCGAGCCGACACTATACCGTGTACCTGGGGTCAGGGGCTCGGGCGGACCTTCCAGCTGGGCCTGCGCCTCAGTCTGCCCTCTCTCCCTCCCTCAGCATACATGAAGCGGCGGCACAGCTCAGTCAGCGACAGCCAGCCCTGTGAGCCCCCCTCCGCTGGCATTGACTACAGCCAGGGCGCCAGCCCCCAGCCCCAGCACCAGCTGAAGAAACCCCGAGTGGTGCTGGCTCCTGAAGAGAAAGAAGCTCTGAAGAGAGCATATCAGCAAAAGCCATACCCGTCACCAAAAACCATCGAAGAACTCGCCACCCAGCTCAACTTGAAAACCAGCACTGTCATCAACTGGTTCCACAATTACAGGTACGATCCTGCCCTCGGCCCAGTACATGACGCTCCACACAACACGCATTCCGCCCTTGGGAAGAGGCCGCTCTGCTGCAGGGCGCAGCCACTAAAGGTGCACAGGAGTGAAGTTCTAGGAACTCGGCCCTGGCAGACTGGGGACTGAGAACTTGGTCCGTTCTCAGTGGTTCAAGTTCTCAGTGGTTTGGTCAGTTAGGCGGTTTTTTATGCTATTTTATTAGAGGTTTTGTTTGTTTGGTGAGGAAGATTGTCCCTGAGCTCATGTCTGTGCCAGTCTTCCTCTGTTTTTTATCCGTGGGACACCACCACAGCACAGCTTGACGATGGGAGTGGTATGTAGGTCCCTGCCTGGGATCCAAACCCGTAAACCCCGGGCCACCAAAGTGGAGGGCACGAACTTAACCACTACACCATGGGGCCGGCCCCTTTATTGGAGTTTTTAACTCCAAAGGTGTAGGGTCATGTAGTTAGACACAGTTCACATCTGCTATGATCAGAAAAAAGAATCCTCTCGGTTATGTCATTTAATAAGGGAGAGTGCAGGCATTCATGCTTCTGTAGGAGTGGATGTTTCTTAGTGATTTTTGGATGCTTTCTTGGGGTCTTTCACAGTATTGTTTTCCAGATTAAGTTGATTAGTTTGGTAATTAAATAAATAGTGTAAGACCCTTCTTTTGGGGAAGTTCATGAGTTAATGAAAATTTATTGAGCACCCAGCAGATCTCCAGACGCTGACCTAATGCTTTAAACAACCTGATCCTCACCCTATATAATAAGGGGCGTAGTATTATCTGCATTTTGCTGATGGCAAACGTAAAGCCCAGAGGGGCTGAGTCACTTCCCCAGGCAGGGAAGGGCCCAGTGCTCCCTACGGAACACAGTCAACTGAGGGCACGTGTTTGGACTGGATCATGGAATCCACTGAAGATAACGAATGCTGATCGCAGCACTAACCAGGACTCCCCAGTAGAAACCAAGAATGCCCAGGGGCCTAAGGGAGATTCCTGTTTCTTTAATTCTTTGTATGGGGCCATCAATGGAGGTTCTCCTCAGAACATCATTTTCTCTAGGGCTCAGTAAAAATGGGGTCGGTGCTCCTGGTTGTGCCAAGGTGACAAGTACATGTGTGTAGCCAGGGCCGGCAGCGCCCTCAGCAGTTACTCACCTGAAACGGGGGCAGGCAGTCGAAGATCCCAGACAGTCCTAGGGGCTAGAGGGAGGAGCTGTCTCTAACTGGGCCCTGCCTCATCTGATATGCTCTGCTGGAGTTTCTGGAGGGGCCCAATAAACCTCCCAGGCTCCGAACAAATTGGGAAACTTTAAAATATTAGATGGGAGCCAAACAACACCTGTATAAGACTAAGTTAGTAGATGCAGCTTAGCAGGAGAGCCGAACAGACCCACTACCTGACCCTTGGAACCAGGCACATTTACCCATGATGGCCACACTGGCCCCAGGCAGGCCTCCCCATGTGTGCACTGGCTCACATGGGGACAAAGAAGGTACATGAGCTGAGCACAACCAGCCTCTGCATCCTAAATTTACCAGTCAGATAAAGGCGGAGGCAGAGCGAGGCCGGCAGTTAGAATAATGGAGCTCCCTCTACAGGGAAGGTAACTTCCAGAGTGGTAAACAAGCGAACTGAGGGGGAATGACTGGAAGTGTGGGCAGAGATTCACCGGAGCCCCTCCCTGCCAAGTGTTATGCAACCCCGTTTCACTTTCTAGGCACAAAGGTGCATTTGAATATGTACTTTCGAGTCGTCTGCAAGTTATGTCCATTTTAATTCAAGTTTATAACTCTGGACAGGAGAGCACGATGCTGTGGATTACCCAGTACCTGGGTAACTGTGCTACTGATTACACAAAACATCCCCAAAGCCATTTCCCCTGGCCCTGCTGGGCCCACCTTTTTCCCAGCTCCCCCTCAGGCCTCAGCTGAGTGGCAATTGCTGCCTCCTGGCCAGGGCAGGCTCTCTCCAGGTTTCCCAGCTGCTGTCACTCATCTTGCTGGCCTCCTGACAACCATGGTAATGCCCATCACATGATGATCAGCTGGTCCTCGGGGAGATGCCACATTTATGCATTTCACATAAGCAACTTCAGCTCTACACCCTTGGCATAAAATAGAGAAGGAAGGAGAGAGGGGAATAGCAGTAGGAACTCAAAACTCAGTAAATGAGCTCAGGTCTGGATCTAGAGTAGATGCTCAGTAAATATTCTCCTTCAAAAATAACTCCACAACCAAGGGTGTAAGTCAAATAGGAAAACCAAGGGCAGAGATGAGTTTCAGCTGCAGACATCTGGAAAAATATCCCGGAAGAAGCAGGAGATGCACAGGGTCTCGAAAGAACTGAACTAGAGACTTTTATAAGCCACGAAATAGGTCAGATGAGAAGTGAGCACGAGGTCATTCAGAATTGGCATAAAGCCCAAAGAATGGAAGTCACTTGCCTTAGATCACCCGGGAGGTAAAGTGTAGAGCAGAGATTCCAGCTGAGCAAGCACTGTCTCCCTGGCTGTGGCTCTTCCACTGAACGCTCAGGACAGGCCCCCTTACCTGGTATACCCCACAGAGCTTCAAACGAGGACAGGCACAGTGCACTGAATGTGTTTCATTCCTAAGCAGGAAGGCAGTTCCTCACATTCTTTCTGCAGGAGTTAAACAGAAGTTGATTTTATTTTCTCCTGCCCCGACTGGAACTCTCAGGGAATAATGCTTGGGTCAGTTTTTGCCCCCATCGAAAACATAAAACTTGACTTCGTGTTATCCTTTCACCCTAAAGAAATTAGAAGTGTCTTACAGTGACCGTTTACCTAGAATTGGGGCCAGGAATGCCAGGACAACATACCACAGGACACCTGCTCTCGTCTTGGAAGGACAGGTCCACACCATAGAAACTCTTCTGGGCCCTAAAAGCCGTGGTGTCCTGTGAACTGTCTGAAAACCAGATCTGCTCCTGGGACCTGGTCTTTCTGGCCCAGATGACAGTATTCCTCAGACATGGAGACAAATCTAGGCTAAGAAGGATGATGTCTTGGGGCCGGCCCGGTGGTGCAGCGGTTAAGTTCGCACAGTCCCCTTCTCGGCAGCCTGGGGTTCACCGGTTTGGCTCCTGGGTGCGGACATGGCCCCGCTTGGCAAAAGCCATGCTGGGGTAGGCGTCCCACATATAAAGTACAGGAAGATGGGCACGGATGTTCGCTCAGGGCCAGTCTTCCTCAGCAAAAAGAGGAGGATTGGCAGTAGTTAGCTCAGAGCTAATCTTCCTCAAAAAAAAAAAAGGGATGATGTCTCATTCTTTGGAACAGTAATATGTGCCAGGCACTGAGCCAAGAGCTTCACAGATGTGTTATCTTGTCAGAGCCTCCGGTCAGCAGTCAGGTGCAGTGCTGCCAGCCCCATTTTACAGAGAAAGGGTATGCTCACTAACCGAGCTGGTGAGGGTGGCAGCCCAGATCCCAAGCCCCAGGCATGACGCTGTCTCTTCCCTCAGCCCTTCCACCTCAGCCTTAGCACTTACAACAAGGGTGTGTCACTCAAAAGGCAGCTGGCTGGTTAGAAGAGTTCCCCTTTTTTTGGGGGGGTCTACTTTGTGTCCTATATTATATATTAACATTTTATTTAATCTTAACATCTCTGCAAGGAAGATACTGTTCTCCACATTTTTCAGATAAGAAAACTGAAACTCAGAAAGGTTAAGGAACGTACCCAAGTTGCACAGCTACTAAGTGACAAAGCCAGATTTCAAACCCAGGTGTGCCTGGTTCCAAAAAGCCTGTGCTCTGTTCTGGGCCAGTCTGCTCCTGAGACTCAGAGTTAGTGCTTGGGCCTGGGGTCTGGCTAGGGCCAAACCCTTCAGCACCTGTCTAGCCTCCCACCTCCCCAACCAGGGTTGGATGGGAGTGGGTGTTCAGCCCAACTGGCATTCTCGGCTGCCAAGGGGCCTGAAAACCAGTAAAGAGCAGGTCTGCCCTCCCAGGAACCTGTGGCAGGAGCTGCCATTTCGCAGGCTCCCAAGGAAGCCCCAGGGAAGGAGGAAAGTCTTCTCTTAGGCCTAGAGCTGCTGGGGGGTTTCAGGACCTCACCCTGCAGCCCTGGCTCAGAAACATCCTCAAGACAAGGATGAGAGCTCACCTTGTGCAGGGAGCAAACTATGGAACAGATCACCACCGCCAGAGTTCTGACACACTGACAGAAACGAGAGCCGGTTTCTCCCCAGCCCTAGCCCTCCCCACATCCAGCACGGGTCCTGGCCTGTAGTAAGCTCTCGAAAAATCTTACCTTTATTGAGTTATATGTACTGCAGAAAATATTTCCATGCATGCCCAACCCGTGGGCTTTGTGCAGGCCCAGTCTCTGCAAGACTCTGGGTGGTGCTAAGGCACCTGAAGATGCCTGTCCACTAAGGGCTTGCACATCCTCAGAGGCTTTTTCAGCTCTTTGGAAGAAACACCTAGAGAGCCTTCTGATTGAGCCTAGTACTGTGAGCATGATGGGAGGAGAAACCGTGGAGCAAAAACAGACATAACAAGAGCCCTTTCCTGACGTCAGCCAGGGCTCCAGAACAGGGAAGGCCACGGCCCTCGGCAGCTGTTTCCTTCAGACCCAACCAAGTACCGGAGCACATTTTCCACTGCAGGCTGACCTCGGCTTGATTAAAACTTGCTGGGTGTGCTGGAGTACATATTTGGTCTCCTTCCTGCTTGATCAAAAGTGACTGTTCCCTGGTCGCCTCCTTTCAGAGAAGGAAATTAGGTGAAAACACACAACTTGGTGGAATTCCACCTCAGCCTTGACCAGAGCCCCTGGCCTATGGCTCAGAGCTGGACACTGAAGATTTTCATTTGGGGCCCTGCCTAATAATTGGTTCTCTCTCGCGCCGTCCTGATGAGGAAGCAGTGGTTATCCGTCATCCTGCAGTTCCCTTTATTAATTCAGTCAGCGCTGATTCTGTATACCAAGCACCATGCTGGCCTGACATGCAGAGAGTAAAGGGCACCTCACCACTCATAGCCTCGGCCGAGGTGGGTGGGATGGTGATGGAGGCAGCGTGCCATTAAGTGAGTGACACTAGCTATGTCGGGGGAGGGAGGGGATTTCCCCCTTAGCCCTCGAGTTCTTGTGGCTGGACTAATGATAAAATTAATACAAAACAGATTAACAGGAGAAAACCCAACTTAATACATACATACAGGAGATCATAAAAATGATGCATGAGAAATGACCAAAGCAGGCAGGTGCTATAGTTTTTACACAATCAATCAATCAGTGAGGATCTGACAGGACAAACTTAAGTTTGGGGAGTTGATTAGGAAGCAATCTAAGCACAGCTGGGCTTGGGGCAGTCAATTCCTGAGAAAGTCAGGAGGTGTGTCTATCCAGGCTTCCCCCCGAACTCCCCTTCTCCGGTGACGTGACGAAGCCGTCTCCCTCTCTCGGGGCGGCGAGGGCACCTCCCGCGGGAGCCTGATCTCCTGCCTTGCGGGGGAACAGAGCGGGTCTTTAGTTCCGAATAATCAGTAGGCCAGCGTGGGCCCGTCGGGCGGCAGCAGCGGCTCCGTCCTAGTGGAGGGGGCACGGGCACCCGGCCGGGCAGCTGGGGCTCCCCTCGGGCTCCGGGCCGGGCGGGGCCGTGGGGGCCGGCGGGCTGGGCTGGCGCGGGCGTCGGGACCGGGAGGCGGCCCCCTCACGGCGCCCGCTTGTGTCCCGCAGGTCTCGGATCCGCAGAGAACTGTTCATCGAGGAGATCCAGGCCGGCAGCCAGGGCCAGGCCGGCGCCAGCGACTCCCCGTCGGCCCGGAGCGGCCGCGCGGCGCCCGGCTCGGAGGGCGACAGCTGCGACGGCGTGGAGGCCGCCGAGGGCCCGGGCGCCGCGGACGCCGAGGAGTCGGGCGGCCCCGCGGCCGCCGCCAAGTCTCAGGGAGGGCCGGCCGAGGCGGCCGCGGCCCCGGAGGAGCAGGAGGAGGCGCCGCGGCCGGCGGAGAAGGCGCAGCCGCCGCCCTCGGGGCCCCCGGCCGCCGCGGACGACGCCGACGGCGAGGGCCGGGCCCGGGCGCCACCGCCGCCACCGCCCGAGGGCCCCGCGGACGGCCCGGGGCCCGTGCCAAACCCCGCCGCCGCGCCCGCGGCCGGGGAGGACGCCGCTACCTCAGCCGCGCCGCCGGCGGAGGGCCCGTGCCGGGCCCGGGACGGCGCCGACAGGAGTTCCGCTTTGCCAAGCACCAGCGCGCCCGCGGCCGCCCGCAGGGCCAGCTCGCTGCAGAGCCTCTTCGGCCTCCCGGAGGCGGCGGGCGCCAGGGACTCGCGAGACAACCCCTTGAGGAAGAAGAAGGCTGCGAACTTGAACAGCATAATCCACCGCCTGGAGAAGGCCGCCAGCCGTGAGGAGCCCATCGAATGGGAGTTCTGAGAGGCGCCGCCCGCCCGTCGCGCCCCGCCGGGCCGAGCCGAGCCGGGCCGGGCCGGCCGAGCGGGGCCGAGCGGGGCCGGGCCGAGCCGAGCCGAGTCTGGCCGAATCTCGCCGGGCCAGGCCGAGTCTGGCCGAGCTGGGCCGGGCCGAGCCGAGTCGAGTCGAGTCGGGTCGGGTCGGGTCGGGCCGGGCCGGGCCGAGTCTTGTCGGGCCGAGCTGGGCCGAGCCGGGCGGGCAGAGGGGCGGGCGCCGACTCCGCGGCCTGGACCGTGTTGCGCACTTACCGCCCTGCGGGCCACAGGGCAAAATCGCCATAGGCCAAGGTGCATATAGAAAACAAAGGAGCATTAAGCCCAATCTATGTCGTGTTTTCAAGGAAGAAAACGGAAATGTGTAGTCGAGCTTTTTTGTACCCTGAAGTGTTTTTTTTATTGCCCTAAGTGATTTCCACAGGTTCTGGAATAACTCTTACAGCTTTGCCTTGTGCCCTCCTCTTTCGTGTGGGCTTTAAAAAAAAAAAATCAAACCCACATATTAAAAGGGGGCTTTTTATCTGCCATCTAATGGCTTCAGAGCGATAATACACTATTATCTTCTTAAACCAGGAAAAAAAAGGGGGGGGGGATTTTTCAGAAAAATTAAAAAAGAAAGTTTTTGTAGCTGTTCAGTTGCCACTAAGAGATTGCACAGTCAAACCGACTCTAAACACACTAGTTTGGATTCCTAAATATTTTCAAGTAAAGAATCTTCTCGTTTGAAACTTTGAATTAAAATAAAACACATTTACTCCACATATTTTTTAACAAGAAGAAAAGTCACATCAGGAAACTGATTTTGTGGTAGCTGACGTAGTGTTTTCTTGTACGTGAATAGAATCCTGACATGTAGTGCACATTGATCCATAGCTTTAACTGACTCCGGGCTTTTGCTGCCCTGGGTCTGTTTAATACACTCCATTCTAGGCCAAATCAGGACAAAAAGAAAAGATCCGAATCTAGGTATTTTATAATCTGCTTTTTAACCTCTAACCGCAGAGCACGCTGATCAGACCTCATATCTCGGAGGTTTAGGAGACAAGTTAGAACTGTAGCATGTACCCGTTCATTTTGTTTAATTTATGGTGTCCACGTCTGTGTTAGTGCGTCTGCACGTGCGCGAGCATTCAAAGCAAGGAGGAAAGAGTAGGCCGCGAAGGTGGCAGCAGGCAGTTCTGGGGCCAAACGGGGCCGCCCCTCAGAGACAGCAGTCTTTCCTTGGCACAGAAGGCACCGCACCTCACACCACTCTCCTGGGCGCCTGATGGACTGAGCCCCACCAGGGGACGCCGCTCCCTGGGCCTGGGCAGGGCTGGCACGCGCGCTCTCTCTTTCCCTTCCTTCCCACCACAAGCACTGATGACTGTTGACGTCGTGGGAAGCTTCCTTCCCTGCAGAAGAGAGATCGTGGCAGTCTGGGCTCTGCTCCCACCCCTGTAGAGATGGCCCAAACTCACACCAAAACGCTGATGCTCTTCACTTCCAGACCAGACCATTGGCCCTTCATTCTTTTTGCCTCTTGGAGCGTTCCTTTATGCACAGTTTAGGGAGTCTAAGTACAAATCAGAAGTCTAACTTGTCTCTGATTCCTCCTGTTGTCTATGTGTATATGCGTGAGAATAGAGGCGGATGAGAGTGTGCGTGTGTGCGTGTGTGCAATTTTATACGTCTGTGTATTTTCTTAAGTACCTGTGCACACATAGAGTGCATTACTGCCACCTTTTTTCAATAAGCTGTTTTCTCAGTTATGGCTTCTACAAGTTTGCTAATTTAGACTCCTTTATTGCCATATCTTTAAACTAACAATAGATGATTTCGGTATATATATATATTTTTTTTTGCTTATTTATAGGTGCTGTATTTTATTATCTGATTGTTAGGAAGGGATGAAAGGGGCAAATATTCTTTAGAGGGATAGACTGCCGGCAGTATTGGGTATAATTTACAAGATGTAGTTGTCAAACTGTATATTACTGATTGAAAACTTTTTGACCGTATTGTGTATCATTGAAACTTTTGTCTTAGGTCAACATCTTTGGATGACATTTTAATGGTGCATTCATTATTTCTTAAGTTTAATTAATATTACCTTTTTTGATTTGGGGAGGGTGGGAGGGAGTTATAATTTTAAAGATATGCTCCCGCTATTACACCTCAGTGTGCTTGTATTAATTAACTTGTAGGGCTTGACTGTAAGATGTGAAACCACATTTCTTGCATGATGTTTTAGAAATTATGTATTTCATTTACAGTCTTTAACCTGCAACTGCAACACTTAGATCAAGTTTTCACCAATTTAAGAGTCACTACACTAAAGACAATGCCTTTTCATGAATGAGAAGTTTTCAGAAGGCTCTAGGAGGCTGGGAGGCAGGCCGGTTGTCTCTTGATAGTTGCATCATCTCCGAACTTGACATCTGGTTCAGTGAGAAGAGAATTCAAGATGGAGGAGCTTAAGGGGAAAGGGATGAACATCTGGCTGAATTCAGGTGCATTAAGAAGAGCGAGTTTGGGTTAGTGACCTTAGGACAGTGAGTGGCAGAGCCCCTGACAGTACTGTGGTGTCCTCTCCACAAAAACCTCGAGGGAATTTTGTCATCACGTGTGATGAGTCTCTAAATACCTGATTTTCATGAGAATGAAAAGCAGGGAGTAAACAGGAAATATTAGGGTAGTATTTTAGTTTTTAAAGGCATGACTGTTATTTACAAAGGTGTTAAATCCGAGGAAATGGGAAAAGTATAAATTTGTCCACCCTAGTGGCCAAAGTGTCACAGTGTAAAACAGCCACTTTGGCTCTTCCAAGCAATTCCGTAGTTTTTGTGTTTGGTTGGTTGGTTTTTTTAACTAGGTTGTTGTTGATTTCCATTCTGTCTTTTTTGCCAGACTTACATCTGGGTGCTCGATGCAATCAGTTGGTTCAGTTTTGCTCCTAGTTCCGTGGTTGTGTTTTCCTATTTATTTTTATTGCGACCCCAAGCCTGTGGTCTTCTGTGCTAAGCCGTCACCCTCTGCAATTCTTCTAAGAGCTGCCGCTAAGTGACAGCAACCTGTCGGGGCCAGGGCGGGGGTGCCCCTCCTCGACACACCCCTGAGTTTGAGCCTAAGGGTGGATCTTTCCTCTTGATAAGCAATATTCAAGTGCCTTGAACAGCATCCTCTCCGCGGGGTTTATCTTCGGCTGGCTGGCGTTCCAAGCAGTCGCTCCCACAGGCAGCCCAGCTCCTCCGCTTCATGCTCCACTGGTTTAAAAAGCTGATTTGTACCTCTCCCCTGGGGAAAACGGTTCCGTATAAAACACTAACACTTAATTACAAGCTCCATTATACCATTTTAAATGGCTTCTTTTTGTTAATTGGAGGCAGTGTTCATAACTTAAGGTTTTTGCCATTACTTAGCTGGCTAAGTGGAGGCTCAGCATCAAGTCAGTGTTCACGGTCAGCCTCTTGACCCTTGGTTCCTGCCCACGCTCTCGGTGGCATCTCAGGTGGAGGTGTGTGGCTTCTGTCCCAGACCGTGCCCACTCGCTTCCACCGCCTGGCTCCCAGGCGGCCTCCTCCCTCGAACTTCTGCATCAGTCAGGCTGTCTGTAATTTCTTTCCACCAGACCACTCTTCTTTAGAAAGGATTACCACAGCCATTTGGCTCAACTCAGTTATTATCAGAGCCCACCTGCCTGAGGAACATCACGACACGAGGTGGCTACAGTCAGCACACAGCCCCGGAATGCAGGCCGAGGAGACAGCTCCAGGAAATGCCAGGATCTTGACTCATGACTACTATCAAACCATGGCCACTATGTCTGGGAAAGTGACTGAGGCGAAAAGCTGACAGTTCGTGGCCTCCCTGGCACGGTTCCCTGTACTTGCAAAGCACAAATGCCTCCCTGCCCAGTCTCCTTCCTGTTGGCATCTTTGTTTTTTCCCCATTTGAAAACCACCCTGTCCGATGTGGACGTTCGGGCGGGTCTGCTGGTTGGTGGTCCAGACCCAGAGTGCTACAGAGCTTTGGGTTAAGTGTTCCTCTGTGTGCTCTCTGGCCATGAGAGGCCCACCCACATCCCAAGCCCAGCTGGCCAGCTCTAGAAGAAAGGAAACACCCCGACTGCCTCCTTGGCCCGGGCCACATCCCTCGTGCAGCTCACGAGCAAACCCAGCAGAAGGCAGATTGTGCTCTGATCCGGGGGAAGGCTCTGGCGTCGGACGACACCCTGCGATCATGTGGCAGTCATGCCCTAAGAGACTGGCACAAGCCACGAGATGAGCTCGGTCCACAGGCAGGTGCCTTCCCGGCTGAAGTTGGACTGGGTGTCTGTTCCCCCTGAACTCATGTCCTTCCAGGCAGAGGTGATCGATGAACTCTATTGACATTCTATGCAATGTTTTTCATTCCTCTGATTCTAGAAAAACAAACCTCACTGGAAACAGCAGAGGGCCCAAGGGGAGTGTACACGCGCCCTTCTGGGATTAGCACAAAGAACCAGGGGTGGTGACTTACTGGATCTTGAGCCGAGGACAACAGCCCTTGCCTTAAATGCACTGTGACAGGCGCCTCTCAACAGGCCTGTGAGAACAAGAGTCTGCCCTTAGCCATCCCAAGCCCCTACTTTCTGAGGCCAGTAAGGCAGCTGTGCGGGAGATGGAGCAAGGCGAGGTTCCAGCATGTGTGGCGAGCATGGTGGGCTGTTAGCCGCGCCCCTTCAGGCTGGAGGTTTGGCTCCCTCCCTGGATTTCCTCCCTTGTCACACTCCTCATTTGTCCCCTTCTACCTCTCTAACCCATGCTCCCACTCGATGTCACTCCTCGCCCCACACCCCTCAGAAGGAAGAGAAAAAGCTAGAAACGTGGCATCCATGAGTAGCTCTTGGCCTGGTGGTCAGGCAGGCGCCTTCTGTCTTTTGTGAGCTCAACATGGACAGACAGCTGCGCTCTGCGAGGCACATGGATTTTTCTCTTGATTTCCACCTGTTCCTGAAGCTCTGACAGCTGTTTCCTTTGCAGGCAGGGGCAGTCTCAGGCCTCACAGGGGCTTGTCTTTGGCCTGCCTTTGCTTTCTGCCCCTTTCTGCTCAGCTGTGAAGATCCGTCACAGCCGTTTCCCTTGCCCTGGGCTGCCCCTCAATGGCCACGTGAAGACACTTCCCCAGGATTCCTGCCTGGCTTCGGGGACCCCTGTCTTCGTTGTCTCTGGCACTGGGAGGTTGTGACTTCAGCTCCACTGTGAGCTCTCCTTTGGAAGCATCTCAAGGACAGGAGAGGATGTGGCGTTCTCCAGCTCCCACGCCCAGCCTTCAATCACAGGACCCTTTCCTCCCAAAAGAATGTACCGGTTTCCACCCAGGGCCGCTGGTTGGATGTGGGAGAATCCCCTCTGGTCCTGGATTCTCTTGATGAAAGAATTTGGAAGTGAGACCTTAAGGATTTGTGCCATCACCGTGTGCTTGGGCATCTACCAGGAGAAGCTCACATGTCGAAGTCCCCCCATGCTTCTGCAGTTTGGTTTGGGCCTCGGTGGCATTAGGGGAGCCTTCATGACCCCCAAGGCAGAGCTCCTGCCCTGAGTGGCAGGTGGTGGCCTGGGGCTCCAGCATGCTGTAGTTCCATTTCCAATGCATCGGATGTCCATCTGGCCAGCACGCTCACTTGCTAAGAGAATGGTCCAGCTTGACAATATTATTTCCATTCCTATCAGTTTCTGCCTTTTTGTTGATGAAAACTACTGGGAAAAGAGGAAAACAAGTTCCCAATTAAAGTTCCAGAAAGATCCAGCCTGTGAAACCCTTTGAGATGTGCCGAAAGCTGAGGCCAAGGCCCTCGGGGTAAATTAAGACGAGGAGGAAAGGGGCGTGGGGCTCAGGGAGCTGGGCGTAAAATGAGCCTCACCGGAGTCTTCCCTACCCTGGAGCCCTGGCAGCCTCTGAGCGTCACGCCTGGTCAGGGAGGAAGAAGGAAATGTGGTCCCCCTGTCTGTCCCACCTGGAGGAACTGCCCCCACTGTCCAGGCCTTGCCACCGCCCCTCCCCATCACCTGCCCCCCAAAGATCCCGTGTCCACGCTGTCAGTGGCATCATCCCTATTTTCATTTTTGGATGAAGTGACATTTAGCTTTAACAAGACATTTCCAAAGCGCCTAGTCTCCTCCCAAATGCTAACTTTAAAAGTTGGGCATTATAGGCGAAGAATCCTAAAAAAGGCTAGTGAGAGAAAGACATTAGGCTATGCATAAATGTGCACTTCCCCACCCCCTGGTATTACACTTTTAAAGTCCCCTGGAGTTGCTTTCCATGAATCGTTTTTGTTTATCCAATAACATTAAGAAGTAGAGTCTGTGTTACTGTAATTTCTGTCGTGTTTAGGCTTTAATTTCTACCACAAAATATGCTGTATGCTATGTATCGAGCTTTCTGTGATCAGAAAGGAAAGGTGCCTTAAATCCCAATGTCACGGCTATACCCCTATGGAAAAGAATCAAAAGCACAGTGTGGACGGAAGCCATGGGACTTCCGCTGGTGAAACCAGACGCCAGTCAGCAGGACGCATTGAAGTGGCACGGGGCTGCTTTTGTTTGATAGTTCCGTTTTTCTCCTTCTTCATTGTCCTTTTTTTCTTCTTTATTTTTTTTTTTTGTAGTTTGCTTTAAACAGAAAGCACTTAAATAGATGACTATGTGTAAAAAGCTCTGTGCAATAGAAATCCTTTCGCTTCATTTTTAAGAGATAATGTATTGCACACCAAATGAACTCGAAGTAAGCTTTAGACCCGGGCGATTCAGGTTGTGGACGTTCACTGTAGTTCTGTTTGTTCATGAACTGAAGGGAAAACAGGCCTCCCCAGCACCCCTCCCCCGCCCCTCCCTCCCATCCCAGCCTGCCTGCTGTCGCCCACCCAGCTGGAGGTGCTGGGCCCACGGGCGCCGGCCGGAAGCCCAGGCTGGGTGGCAGGGCGGGAGTTTGTGACTCAGCAGCTGAGAACTCTGAGTGTGACACCACAGCCATCCCTTCCAGCACTTAACCTTTTCTTGAGATGGATTGACTGCTACTGACCTGCCAGCGTGCGTGAGGATAATTATAAAAGGATTATTTCCTTGAAAAAAAATTATTTCTATCCTCTTCTATTTATTATTAGGTTAATCATTTAAGTACTTATCAGGAGTGTATTGTTGTTTTGTATTGTTATTGTTATAAATGCTTTTTGCTATCACTCCAGTGGTTAACTGTCTTCTGCCTCCTGCCCTCCCCGCCCCCAAAAAGAACCAAAGGGTCTGGGGGTTTGCTGGGGGCGCAGAGGGGGCTTTTCCAGCAGAATCAGACGTCTGTCTGCAGAGTAGCCACTCAAAAACTGGTGGTCTCCCCGTGTCTAACTTTGTAAATGAGAGAGTTGAACAAAAATCTCCCAATGTAAGGAAGTGCCGAGTGGAAGAACACTCGAGAGAGGAGCTGCAGAGGAGACTTAGAAAGGCAGAGTTCAGTTCCCCAAAGCCTCCTAGAGCCTCTGGTAAGACTTCTGGGTTCATGACGCTTCGGGAGCCCTGGTGGGTGAGGGTGCGGCAGCCTGCCCCGGACCCACTGCCGAGTGAGGGAGGGCTTTCTTGCAAGGCTCCCGTGGGCTGACGTGTTTTAGTTGGCTTTTGTTGTCGTCGTCGTCGTTTTCCTTGCATACAAAGTTGGTCAAAACCATCTTGCAAAGCAACAGTGTTTCTTAGTCCAGCTATGGCTTGAGGACCTACACCAGGGAGGTCGTGGAGGGCCCCCAGTCCCCCTTGATGTGGTTAAGTGTGGAGGAATGTGAGATGTGGGGCAGAGCTCTCTGCGGCTAGAAGCACAGCCAACAAGACACCTAGTTGCTTGCTAAGCGGGTGTGAGGATGAGGTGGGGCTGGCCTGGGCCGGAGAAGGAGCCAGGTGGGGCCAGATGGCCGCCTGGGCTCCCACAGGCCCCGCCCCCCCCCCCCTCGCATTCTGTGCCCTGACTTCTCCCCTTCTCTGCAGTTGCCAGGGGTCCTGATTTTGTTCTCATCTCTTCTAAAGCAAGCCCTCCAATGAAATGGCGGCCCCCATCCCCCAAAGGGTTTTCAGTTCTCTCTAATTAGTCTATGCATTTCTCTCTCTCGAGCCCTTTTCTGCCTCTTTCCTTGAGAAAACGGGCATCTCATGTCCCACCATCTGAGACCCCTCAGAAAATGCTGTGCATTTTGGAGACGTGAGGATTCGTTCCAAATTCTTAAAGCATTTGAGAATAACTTGTCATAAAAGTGGGAAAAAAAAAAGAGAAGGTGGTTTTCCCCACGTCCCTTTCCACTGAGTAAGACCTAGCTCTTTGCGATTGTGCAATAACTACTTGCTGTGAGAGCGGGTAGCGCCACGCCTGTCCAGACTACTAACACAGCACAAGACGAGCGCGCACCGAGTGGCCGACTTCTTCCGGAAAACTCTTAATAAAATAAGCTCAGCTCCCCCGTGTATTGTGGTGTCTTACATTTTAGCAGTATTTTATATTTTCTGTAACGCACTAAGTCTTAGATGTTTTTAGAGCTCGTTTGTTAATACAATCACAGACTTCTTTTTTTGTTTTAAATCTTCACCGAGACCCAATTGACCAAAAAAAAAAAAAGCATCCTTTTTGTACAAACAGCTTTGAGAAGCCTCTGTTCTGTTGCTGTGACCCACCTCTGGTAACATTTTCTTTCTTGCTCTTTGTTTTCGGCATTAAGAGTCAAAAGTTGATCCGGCTGGCACTGGGGTGGGGGAGGCACCCGTCGGCCCCTCGGCGTTGTCCCTTCTGTCTTTGGTTAGCCATACGATGTTTGTTCTCAGCACTGTACAACGGTCCCTATATGATATGGAGAAGCAATATCACTGTATGAAACTCACACCATGTATTATTATTATTCACTAGCACCCTAGGTGTGATAATTGAAGTAAATATCTTTTATACAAACACAAGAACGTGTGGGTTGTTTTTATTTAAAGGGCTCTGGCCTGAGGAGAAGCAGCAAACACTTTCATTCTGGGTCCAAAGGGCACCTCAAGACTTGCCACCCCGAGGTAGCCGTCCCTCCACCTTCCCGTGCTTCCACTGGCGTGTGGCGTCCGAGCAGGGCTCAGCAGAAACCGGGGCCAGGGTAGGATGCGTGGGAATCTGGGCACATGGTCTGTGCTCCATAAGGGCCTGCGTCCCTGCTTACTCTTGTCACCCTTACTGTTCAGGTATCCTTGACTCGCCGACCCCCTGGCAGCCGCTTCCTCGTCTGTGAAATGGAGACACCCTTACCTGTCTCACAGGCTTGTGAGGATCAGGAATGGTGGCCGACCATGCTGGGTGCAGCACGGGCCTGATGGCTGCAGCCCAGTAAGTGGGGCTTGGGTGCCCAGGGCCACGGGCAGGCACCTCTGCAGAGCGGCCCATACCCAGCCAGCATCCTGGCCTCAGCCTGCTCTGGGTTTGGCGGAGTCTCTTGCTTTGTCCCTGACTCCTGATGTGGAAGAGGACCAGCCAAGGGCTCCTGTTAATGTGGGCAAGTGAGTGGGAAGAGGAAGGAGGGAACAGTGTCTTGTGAGTTTCTGGAATGATCAGGCTCCTGAGAAGGGACGTTTCCAGCCAGCGCTCGGGGCTGGTGGTGAGAGAGCTCTGCAGAGTTGGCTGTTAGGTGGTCCACATGCTTGTGGCCAAGGATGTTTCTCATCTCAAGATCTACGGAGTTGGAAAAGAATTGCCATCCCCACCGATGTGACTGGTTGGGGTGGGGGTGGGGGGTATGAGTTCACCGTGCGTTAATATGTAGGATTCAGAACGTGAAACTCCCATGTGTGACACAGAACCATGGGCGTCTCTCGGAGTCGCACTGAACTCCATCCTCCAGTGGACACCCCAGAGCGCGGGCCAGCCTCCCACCAGTGCCTGGTGTTCCCAGAAGCCCCATGTCTCATCTGGTCACTCAGGGACGCGGGTGTGTCTAGAGCTGCCCCCTCAGATGGGAGAAATGAGCATAAAACCAGCAGAGCTCTCCGGTTTGACGGCTGACAAACTTAAATCTAACTCAGCTAACATTCTGCTGCTTTTCTGTTTGCTAGTGTGGGTAAGCCCCCACTTTTTAAAGATCCGTTAACTAAATGAAAATATAAAATGCATAAAAAAAAAAAACCTACTTAGCCCAAAGTCTTTTTACCCAGGAAGTCTCCCCAAGTGCTTCTAAAGTGAGATTTAATTGAGCTCATGGTTTTGCAGGCTGACTGTTTTTGTAAACTGCCAGCTCCAGAGGCAGAAAAGGGAGCAAGATTTCATGCTCTGGCTGCAGTTGGGTGATGTCCCCAGGCCAGGCAGGGTGCTCGGGGGTGGCCTGGGGTGGCCTTTCTCCTCTCTCTCTAGTTGAGGGGTCTGAACAAAATGCTGTGCTTATTTGATGCTCTGAGGAGCACAGTTGCAGTGTACATGCTAAGGCGACGTGATGATATAATTATTGGCGTGCGCGAGTCGTCCGCGACGCTTCTGTCTGCTTGTGTTTAAAAGGGCCTCCGAGTGGCTGCCATGGGTATGTTGCTCCTTCCTCCGCGGCCCTGGCATGCCGGCTTTGGGGGGCACGCAGCTTGCTGGTCTCGGCTTCAGCACGGCGTTGGTTCCTGTAAGGTGATGGGGCTTGCGTGTGGGGAACCGAGCTGAGAACCCAGAGGGCTGGAGAGAACTGCTGTGATGTTGCTGGGGGGCCCCTGGCCAGCCGGCCCTTCATCCGCGTCTCACCCACCCAGGGCGGGGTGAGCTGTGTTCATGGAAGTGGGAGACGCAGCCCGTGCCCAGTCTCGGGCAGGCATTCGTTCGGGAGCCCTCCCTCTTCCAAGAAGCCCAGGCTCTCGAATGTCAATAAGAAGGGCTGTTTTTCAAGCAAAATGGTTTGTGGACAGGTAAAAGCGGAGCTGCTCTGTTCCGGGCGGAGGACTCCAGGGAGTGAGGTTTGAGGACCCCACTCACTTTACAGGGAGGCATGGGGGCCCCTTTTCTGTGGTCACGTATCCCTGCAGTGCAGTCCCAGCATCTTCTCTTACCAACTGTGACCTTGGGCAAGGCTTAGTTGATACTCAGGAGATCCCTTCTGAAAGAGCTTCACTTCCTTGAGCTTCCGCTTCCGTCTCTGTAGAGGGGATGTGATAATGCCAACTCACGGGCAGCCGGGAGGACTAAGTGATTAAGCCTGCAGACCGCTCCGCACAGCCCCGACGCCCCCCACACACCCACAGCCTCTCAGGACATGTCGGTTGTGGCCGTCGACAAGGGTGTTATTTCATCAACTTTGGTTGCTGGAGCAGGAGGGCCCCCTGCCCAGGACCAGGCACTCCTGAGGGTTAGCCGGATCACCAGGGGCTGCCGGCCTAATGTCGCCACCACTGATGCCCATGATGTGACTGGCATGCAGGCCGGGCAGCAGAGTCCTCCATGCTCAGCAGCTGTCTCTGCAGCCTCCTGCTGAGACTCGAGTCTCGGGTTCCTTGGGTGGCAGAGGCTGCCACCCCTGGACTCAGCCACAGACAGGAAGGAAGGACCCTCCCTGGTCCTCACTCTTGTGGAGAAGGGACTGCACCTTCCATGGAGGTGGCTTCCTCTTAGAGACCCATCTGACTTAAGCATCCCCACGCCATTACAGCCAAACCCAGAAGCCTCCATGATTGAGGAGACTAGATTCTCTGGAGCAGGGGTTCTCACCTGGGGATGACTTGTCCCTCGGGACATTTGGCAACGTCTGGAGACATTTGGGGCTGTCATAACTTGGGGGGGGATGCTACTGACATCTAGCAGGTAGAGGCCAGAGATGCTGCTAAATATCCTACAGTGCACAGGACAGCCACTCAACAAACACTGACCTGGCCCCAAGTATCACTGGTGCCAAGGCCTATGGTGAGGGGCAGGCATAGGCTCGGCAGGGCCACTCGGCTTTGCTAAGGCCACCCCCCTCTTGGAGCTCCTTCGCTGATTTACTCAGCAGATGGTCACTGAGGACTGCTCTGTGCCAGGCTGTGCTCCAGGCTAGGTGTCCGGTGGCCTCAAGTCACTCACAGCACAGGGCAGATGGACCGGGGTGCAGACCACGGCCCAGGCCCGGTCCTGTAATTGGTATTGAGGGGGCATCTGAGCACCGACTTGGGAAAGGGCTGGCGGACTTCACGGGGAGCGGCCTTGAGACTGGGAGGTGGCATTTTCGGGGGACAGACAGGGAAGGCATGCCAAACTGGGGGGCAGCGCGTGCCCAGCTCCAGGGCAGCAGTATGGCAAGCGTGGTGACTCAGAGGACCAGGCAAGCCACGGGGCTGGGGAAGGGCGGCCAGGTGGGAGGGGACGACCTCATTGTTGATGAGAACAAAGCTGAGTCTGGCGGGTGGCGGCTCTGGGAGAAGCTTGTTCTTTCCATCTGTCTGGAAGGACTCGGGTGTAGCCGAGAGTGTCTGCAGCCCCACCTGGAGTGAGGGGGTCCCAGCCAGGGAGAAAGCACCCTTCACACCTCCAGCAAGTGTGTACTCAGTGGCGCCGGCGCAGGGTCACCCTGGGGCTTCATGACGGCAGATCTGTAGTCCCAATGCCAGGACGCAGCCTGGAAGGTTCCGGGTGAGACCTGAGCAGTTATCAGGTGGTGGGACCAGCAGAGGCTGGCAGGCCCTGCCAGGCTCTTGCTGCCAGTGCCCCGCCAGCTCTGCCCACCCTGGGAGACCGTCCAGCCCTTAGGATGCCCGTGCACCCTTCCACCCAGAGGGACGGGTGCTTCCCGGCTGGCTGGACGCAGTGAGGGCTCACAGTGTCCCACTGCTGTGGGCGCTGGGGCTATAGCAGGGGACAAACGAAGGGCTGACTTCCGGTGGAGAAGACAGATGGCAGACACAATAAAGAAGTGAGTTACAGGGTAGCTCAGACGGTGACAAACGTTATGGGAGAAAGATGAGGTAAGGGAGAGGGAAGAACACCTGTGGAGGTTCACGTCTTATCAGGGTAGGCCTCGCCAGGAAGGTAACATGGGAACAGTCCTGACGGGTCAGAGAATGAACCACGCAGATGCCCGAGGGAGGAGCATTCCAGGCAGAGGGAACAGTGAGTGCAAAGGTTCTGTGGTACAGAGGTGCTGGGAAGCCAGTACAGCTGGGGCAGAGGGACTAAGGGGAAGAGTGGACGGCGACCAGGTCAGAGGCAAGAGGTGGGCAGAGCAGGTGGCCCTTGTAGGCTGATGTAGGGCTTTGCTGTTCCTCTGAGGGTTGGCACAGAGGGGGTCTGATCTTACTGTTTAAAAGCTTCTCTCTGGCTGCTGCTTTGTGACTAGATCGTAGGGGGAGGTTAGGAGAAGGGAGACCAGTGTGGAGGCTGCTGCCATAATCAAGCTGAGAGGTCGTGGGGCCAGCCCGGTGGCGTAGTGGTTGAGTTCAGCGTGCTCTGCTTCGGCGGCCCAGGTTCGTGGGTTCGGATCCCAGGTGCAGACCTACACCATTGTCAGCCATGCTGTGGAGGTGACCCACATACAAAATGGAGGAATATCAGCAGCAGATGTTATCTCAGGGCTAATCTTCCTCACAAAAAAAAAGATGAGAGGTGACTCGGACCCAATGGTGGCAGTGGTGACAAGTGATTGGATTCTGGATATATTTTGAAGGTAGAGTCAAAAATAGGACTGGAGACAGGTTGGATGTCAGGAGTGATACAGAAGAGTGAGGAAGGCCCCAGGGATTTGGCCTGAGCCACTGAAGGGTGGCCGTGCCTCTGAGGGGAGGCAGCCCCAAGGATGCCGCCTCTGGGGGAAGCAGATCTGCGGAGGGGCGATCAGGCTTCAGTTTGGACCTGTTAAGGTTGGACATCCAAGTGATGAGCGTGGAGAGAGCTGGGGACTGCAGACAGACACTGGAGAGGCATCAGCTTCTCGGTGGCACTCAGGTGGCCAGAGTGACCGACAGGAAGGCGTGCAGGGCTGGCACCTGGGTGCAGCAGCGTTTGGAGCTTGGCAGAGAGGAGACCCAGCAAAAGAAACTGAGAAGGAGCGGCTCTTGGGGCAGGAGGCCCGGGAGGGTGCAGCGTCCTGGGCACCAGGTGCTAATGGGTCCATCAGATGAGGGCTGAGGATATAGTGATGTGCAAGGTCACCGGCGACCTTGGAAAGGACAGTTGGCCTCCAAGTCTGAGGGGAAGGTTTACGAAGTGGACACTTGAGAATAGACAGCTTCTTCAAGGAGTTTGCTGGAAGGGCAGTGGAGTCAAGAGAAAGGGGTGGGGGGGGGGTTTCAGATGGGAGAATAACGCACTCACATGCTCGTGGAAGGGAGAGGCCAGGCAGGTGGACACTGGGTGGAGGACACCCTTGCACAGGAGCGAGGGGCTGGCCCCTGCAGGCACTGGGAGCCCTCAGCACTTACCTCTGGCTGCCTCGGGACATACAGGTTCAGAGGCCGGAGGGGTGGATGTGCGGGCGGCGCAGCTCCCCTAAGAACCACCCCCCCCATCAAAGACCTGGGTTGCAGGCAGCAGATTGAATAACACAGGGACTCTGCCTTTGGGAAAACTGTGGGTTTCGACAGCCCCAGGCCTCGTCATCTGACTTCAATTGTGATAAGTTTCTTCATTTACTCCATCCGCAGTCAGAAATCATGCCCTGACCGTGCGTCAGAGTCGTCTCCCTAGGTCTTGACCTTGATGCTGCTTGGATTTCTTGCTCCCC
Organism: Equus caballus; assembly: GCF_041296265.1. Classification (NCBI taxonomy): domain Eukaryota; kingdom Metazoa; phylum Chordata; class Mammalia; order Perissodactyla; family Equidae; genus Equus; species Equus caballus. The sequence continues at coordinate 11,286,010 of NC_091696.1, forward strand.
TCTGTGAAATACACCCCTAGGAGCCTTCCCAGATTCTCCCAGAAGGTCGAGGTCCCATAAACTTTCTTAAAGGGATGGGAACTGTCTTGGACCTTCTCACACGGGCCACCTTTCAGAGGCGAGGGGTATGCTCCCCATGCCCTGGCGCTCATCTGGCTGTTGCCGCTTCCTCTCCTAGACACAGCTTCTCCCTCCCCAGCAGCTTTTCCCCGGCTGCAGATGCTCCATACTCCTGAAGACCCTCTCTCGAGCATACCCCCCACACCAGGTCTGCCCATCGCTCTGCCCTATCTGGCATCTGTCCGGTGTGGTCCCCAGGTCCCTCCTCCAGGCCCCTGCTGCTCCCTGCCCCGCCACTACCCCGACTGAACTCTCGCCAGTGGATTCACTCCAGCCCGCAGCCCACTCAGCCATTTTTGAGACCCCGGTAACTTTACTCATTGATGGCTGCTATTCAACTTGGGGCCTCAACACACTTCCTCCTGATTCCCCCTGCTTCCTGCAGGACAGCCCCAAAAATGTCAGTGTTCCAGAAGGTTCTGGCCATTCTCACTGCAGCACCTTCTGGGGTTCCATGTCCACCGCTGAGGGGCTCAGCCACCCCTGGCCCCAGAGCTCTCCCGGGCCTGCATCGCCTGCATCTCCAGCCTCAGGCCCATGGGTCCTGCTCTTCCCCACGCACGCCCCTTGGCTGTTCCACTAGCTCTTCACACTCACCAGAGCCAAACCATGCTGCTGCTCGCCCCTTCCCCCTTTGGGAGGCCAGTCCCAGGTACAGGTCTCCCCACTTGGGTTCTGTACAACAGTGGGGTCACAACTCTGTCCAGTACCTTCCACTGCCTTGCCCCAGGGCCAGAACTCAAGCTCAGTTCTGCCAGACTCCAGTTCAGGACCCTCCCTTGACACCAAGTGGCCACTGAAGACGTGACCTTAACTTCCTAGTCTGTGTGTTCCTTCTCCCAGCAGAGGAGGCAGAGGGAAGCAGCGGGTGGCGGCCAGGGGACCCGCACATGGCAGGTTTAAGTGGCTCCATGTCTCAGAGTGGGGTTTGTAATTGAGGCCTCTCCCTCAGGGATGCCCACACAGTCAGACTCCTGGCCTTCACCCCTCTGGCCTGGAGTGATGGCTCGCCGCTGGGATCCAGCTGGGCTCCCAGACAGCGTGCAGGCCCTGCCCCTGCGGCCGCAGCTTCCCCGCCCCCACCCAGGGCCTTCCTTCAGCCTTCCCCAATTAGCCCCACGGCCCTGCCCTCCCAGCCTCCTCCCTCTGCCTCAGGAGCAGCCATTCCCCACGTCTGCTGCCAGTGCATGCCACCCAGCCCTCAGTTTCACCCACAGCCACCTCTTCAGGGACAGCTACCCCCAATACTCAGCCTTGCTCCCCCAGAGATCCCCTGGGCAGCTAACCCAGTGTCTGGGAGCATCTGCTGCAGTGGCAGTGGCAGGCCCTCCAGGCCAGCTTAACACAGTGGCCCGGCCGCCGTCTGGCTGGGGCAGCCTGGGACACGCGGTTTGCTGTCCAGGCCCTTGCATGCACAGAGTGTCACCGGTGTGCTCAGGCAGGGACCTGTGTGCCCAGCCCCAAAGCAGCAGACACAGGCACAGGACGCCCGGCTGGGCATCCGCTCATCTCCGCTGTGCCCACAGATGGTTCTGGGAGCTGCAAGTTCCTCCCACCCCGGGGGCCTGGCTGAGACCACGCTGGAAAGGCCACAGGCTGGTGGCAGATAAAACAAGCAGTCCGAGGAGTCATCTCATTGGCATTTTATCCACCCCTCAGGCCATGCGTGGGTCCCCTCTACACTGTGCTGCGTGCACACATCCGGGGGCGAGGGCTCACTCTGGCTGGGTGATAGTTCCCCTCTCCATAGGTTCCCCACCTCCACCCTGTCCTGTCCGTCTCCGGGGTCCTCATCCTTCAAGGTGGGATGCTACTCCCCTGAGCCTTCTCTGGGCTCTGCACCCTCCACTCATGCGGGGTCTGTCCACCCAACCCCTCGGGACCAGTCCCAGCAGCATTTTTAGACCCATTCCTATTTGTGGTTGTCCCTATGGACTCCCAGTGCCCAGAACTGAACCTGCCCCCACCCAAGGTCCCTCTGCCTACATCTTACCATGACTTCCATCCAGCTCCCCTCCTAAGCATGTTCAGGGAGCAAGGTGTCCCTGCTTTTCAGTCCCATCCCGCAGGCCTGGGACCAAGGACTCCGCCCCCAGGCCAGTGGGTCATGGCATTTGGGGTCTCTCGGCCTCTCCCCCACAGGGTCTGCTTAAAGCCACTGTAGGCCACCCAGGGCATACAGACCGAAGGCAGACCCCAACCCTGCCACCCACAGCCGTCCCTCCATGCCCTGGCCCCACCCTCAGGTCCAGCCCCTTCCCTCAGCCCCACCTCGGACCCCTCACTTGCACCACCACCCACCTGCCAGGTACAGAGGGGGCTCAGTGATGTGTGAAGGAAGAAACCCACCCAGGGCCTGAGCGAGTGGATACCCCAGTGTGGGCAGGAGCTTAGCTATGGCCAGGGTGGACACCCTTGGGTTTGATCCCAGGCTGTAAGGCTCATCTCTTCACCTGTAACATGGGGGTCATCTTTTCTGACTGATCACACTGTTGTGAGGTGTGTAAAGAGCCTGGCGGCCAGCGGGCACCCAGGAGATGGAGCAGGCAGCGGGTAGGCCGCTGCCCCCACCCTGGCCCAGGCACCAAGCCCAGCTAGGACCAGGTTGGCCAGCTGATAAGCAGGCCCCAGGGTGAGGGGCGAGTCCACCGGGCAGGGTACAGAGGCCGGTCTCCCGGCGCTGCCCACAGCCTGGAGCCTTTGGCATTTCTGAGGCCACAGTGCCCCCTGGTGGCCATCCATCTATACCAAAGGACAACACCCAGGGCCTCAGGCTTGGGCCGCCCTCTCTGCGGCCCTGAGCTAGGTTTGTTGTCACCATTTTACAAATGAGGCCCAGACAGGGAGAGTTGGCTGCCCAGAGTCACACAGAAGTAGGGCCAGATCTCATACTCGGGTCTGCCCGGCTCCCAGGCCACCTCTGTCCTCCCTGCCAATGGCTACCGAAGGCATCCACGGGCCTGGGCTGGGAGACCTCCCAACATCTCCCACCCTCCAGAGGGGCAGGAAGGTCTCCACGCAGAATTATTTGGGAGTTGCTTCGTTGTAAAGACAACATCTGGCACTTGGATGGGGGAGAAGAACAGGACTGTGGGCCAGGGAGTTCCTGGGGGCCACCCCTTCCCACCACTGCCCTGGAGCCTGTTGGGGGAGGGGCTGAGCAAGGCTGGGGTGGCTCCTTCACCCTCCGCCTACCGCCCACTGCACCTCTCTCCGCCACTCCTATGCCGAGGCCTCCCTCTGGTCATCAGCCCTGGAAGGAACTTGGGGCTCGTTGGGTTCAGCTCCTTGCCCTGCTTGACAGGGGCACAGTGAAGCCTGGAGAGGGAGAGGGGCCAGCCAGGCTCACCCAGCTGGTCATGGCAGAGTCAGGGTGCCCTGTTTCTCCCAGATCCCTGACCTGGGGTCCGTGCCCCACCCAGGGAATTTCATAAGCACTGTGACTTCTTAGGGCCGGGAGTGCCTGCCTCTGCTGGTTGGTCTAACGGTGGCCCTTAGGCGGTGACGCAGGCTGTGGTGGGAGAGGTGGGGTGGGGTGGAAGGGCACCACGGGTCCCATGAGGCTCCCTCTGACAGCCACATCTTCCTTTGGCTCAGGGCGCTGTGCGGAGCTGCAGGTCCATGTCACCGAGGCCACGACCACAGCAGCTGAGCAGAGGGAACTGATCGCCCGCTTGGAGCAGGACCTCAGCACCATCCAGTCCATCCAGCGGCCAGACGCCGAGGTGAGCCCACCCCCTCTAAGCTGCCCCCTTGCCACCTGCCCAGGGCTCCTTCAGCCTCACAAAATGCTGGCTTCCCAGGTGGACCAGCCCGATCATCGGGCAGCTGGTGTCCACCTGCCCCCGCCCCAAGGCCCACGTCACCATGAAGGCCCAAGTCAGGATGCCAGGCCACAGGGCAGAGCGGCAGGCTTCCTCGAGCTGGCACAAAGCCTCCAGGCACTGGCTTAGACCTCTGCCCTGGGACCTCAGCGCCCAAGCAAGGCCAGGATTATCCACTGTCTCACAGCTAGAGGACCCAAGAAGGCTAGACCCTAGAGGGTCCTTAAGTCATCACGTCACCCACTCCATTTTACAGATGAAGAAATGGGGCTCCAGGAGAGAAGTGGGGCTGGCCCAGGTCACGCAGCAGGAGGCTGCAGGGTGGGGTCACCCTGCCTCTGGGCTGGGTAACTGGAGGAGACTTCCCCCAGAGAGCTCCGGCCTTGGGGTGAACTTGGGGCCCAGCCTTCTCTTTGATGACCCAGGCCAGGCGTCCTCTCCAGGCCCACCTATGGCCACGGCTGTGCCCAGACCCTGCCACCAGACTGCCCCACTGCTCCCAGCCCCCCGTTTGCTTGGCCCCCTGAAAGGGTGTGTTCAGTGCTGTAGGGGGGGGCGCCGCCCACCTCTTCCTCCCCCCCCACAGGGTGCAGCCGAGCATGGCCTGGAGAAGATCCCAGAGCCCATCAAGGAGGCCACCGCCCTGTTCTACGGTGAGGAGGGCCTGACCTGACGATGAAGGGCAGGGCGGGAGGGGGAAGAGGGAAGAGGTGGTGTAGCCTGAGCCCTGAGCCCTAAAGAGCACGCCCCTCCCTCGAAGGAGATCAAGGCCCCTCCGCCCAGCAATGCAGCAGCAACCTAAAACGGGGTGAGCCCCCAACCTGTGCTTCTAGGCCTTAGCCTGACACCACCACCTGGGGGCCCTGATCCCCTCGGCCCTGCCAGTGGCCTGTCGAAGGCTGGTGGGTGGTGGTCAACTCCTCGAGGAGGCCTCAGCACCGAGATGCAGCCGGAGAGCTCCCAGCGCTGGAGGGGAGGTGGTCTCCTTGGGCACCGAAGCCAGAACTTGGGGCTGCTGGGCCAGGACGTGGTAGGGGCGGTACCCATGGCTTCCCAGTGCCCTTTGCTTCCCCAGGAGCTAGGGGCCAATCTGACAGATGCAGGGGTCTCAGATTCAAGTAGAGAGCAATGGGGACAGGGCCTTGGGACCTAGCCCTTGGACAATGCCTGGGCTCTCCCCTCCCAGGGCCCCTGTTCTCATGTCACACCCCTCGCTCTTCCCCCGGCCGCCCCTCCCCCTTCCCCAACCTCTCAGTACCTTGTGCTCAGACACCTTCCTTCCACCCCATGGCCCTTGGCCAGGGCTCCCTCGGGGCTGGTGACCTGAGGGCCCACTGCTGGGCTCTGCCTCCCGCCACCCCAAGCCACTCTTCCCTACCTCCTAGGACCCTCGGCACCTGCCAGTGGCACTCTCCCTGAGGGCCAGGTAGACTCACTGCTCTCCATCATCTCCAGCCAGAGGGAGCGCTTCCGTGCCCGGAACCAGGAGCTGGAGGCCGTGAGTCATGTCCTTCCCTCCCCTGCACTTTTTGGACGGGAGGACACAGTGGGGAGCACACAGGCTTGAGGGAGAGAGAAGTGTCACAGACCATAAACCGCAGTGGGATTAGATTTGATCGGTGCAGTCAGGGAGAGCTTCCTAGAGGAGGTGATGCAAAGCTAGGCTTTGGAAAAATCAGACGCTCAAAGTAAAGGAGACTCTGTGAGCAGAGACCGGAGGCCAACAAGCCAGAAGCGAGTGCGGGTCGTTCCAGGGCTGCAGGAACAAAACACAGAGTCACCAGGCAATTACCCTACTGCCAGGCTGAGGTGCCACCAAAGCAGTTAAGCAGGGGACTGACACTGCAAGAACGGAGGGTAAGAAAGGTCAGTCGGGCAGCCAGTTTAGGACAGAAGGCTGGCCCAGGAAGACGACTAGGCAGAGGTCACATCGTCCAGGAGAAGCATCTAAATCAGGTGGGAATGGGAAAACAGGGGCAGGTCGGAGAGAGGAGGGCCTTTGAGCCCAAAAAGATGAATAGTCTAGAGATGTCCAGGAGCTCTGGGGGGTCAGAGAGGCCCCACTGGCTGCTGAGCGCCTGGCTGGTGGGCCTCCTAGAGGGGTACCATGAGGAACGGGCAGTCTACAAAGGTGACCAGTCCAGTTGCATCTGGGCCTTTAAGATGAGGTGCCTCCATGTGGGCGTTGTTGACACTCGGATGGTGGCTGCAGTGCCAGCAGATGGCTGTGGTCCCCGGAAGAGAGGGGAACAGGAGCCAAGAGAGCATCAGGGAGGGAGGGAGAAAAGCAGGAGCAGGGGGTGTCTAGGACACAGAGGCCAAGGCCGAGGTCAGGGTGTCCCCACGCAGCAAGTGGACACTGGATCCAGAGTGCAGAGGGCCCTGGGCCAGACCAGGGGAGCACCGGAGGTGGCACCCTCCCAGCCTCAGGTCCTCTGCAGGTCCCCCGTCCCACAGAGCCAGCTCAGGTCCCCTTGTTGGTTCTCCCAGTGGGAGCAGAAGCCAAGGAGGTTCCCATCCTTCTCACAAAGTCACTGCTTGAGCTGATGACAGAATTTCTAGACCCTTCCTCTCCAAACCCGGAGTTCCTCACGCAGGGTTTCCAGGCTCAGGCCGGGGAAAGGCAGACATCCGCTGGGCCAGGTCCAGTGCTGGGCCAGTGACAAGGGTGGGCCGGATCCAGTGGGACCCTCCGTGATCTGGGGTCCAGAGCGAGAGGCTTCAAATGAGGGACCGTCAGGGCTGCTCCCCTCATGCTGGCTGCCAGCACGATGGACTGGGGACACCCACCTGCCCATCGGGTACTGGGGCAAGCCACACATGGAAGGCTACACAGCCCTTCAAAAAAGGCCTTCAAAATAGAGGTGGAAGAGAAAAAGCAAGTGTTTATGCTATTCTATAGTTTTTACCATGTACTTTCTAAAAATTGTGGCAAAACACACGTGATGTAAAATTTACCATCTTACCCATTTTTAAGCATACAGTTCAGTGGCATCAAGTACATTCACATCGTTATGCAGCCCTCTAACCATCCATTTCCCAGAACTTTTTGATCTTCCCAAATTGAAATTCTGTCCCCATTAAACTAAGCTAACTCCCCGTTCCCCCTCCCCCCTCCCCCCGGCCACGGCCATTCTACCTTCTGTCTCTATGAATTTGACCACACTAGGGACCTCATATAAGTGGAACCATACGGCATTTGTCCTTTTGTGACTGGCTTATTTAATTAGCACAATGTCCCCCAGGTCCATCCATGTTGTGGCATGTGTCAGAATTTCCTTCCTTTTTAAGGCTGAATCACATTTCACTGTGTGTCTTGACCACATTTTGCTGCTCCATCCATCCATCAGTGGACACTTGGGTTGCTTCTACCTTTTGGCTTCTGTGAATAACACCGTTATGAACACGGGTGTGCAAACATCTCTTTGAGTCCCTGCAGTGAGTTCTTTGGGCTGTACACTCAGGTGTGGAATTGCTGGATCATTTGGTAAATCTATGTTTAAATTGCTGAGGAGCCGCCAGAGGACCATGTCCTTTCTGGTCCTGTGCGAATTTTTAGCAGTGTGAAGAAAACACCTCTTTAAGCATCTGAGTAAATTCACTTTGCCCCTAGATTGGCAAACATTCAGATCACCTCGTGGAGGATTCCACTTATACAAAATGTCCAGAACAGGCAAATCCACAGCAACAGAAAGTAGATGAGTGGTGGCCAGCGGCTGGGACAGGAGGGACTGGGGAGTGACTGCCGACAAGTTTGGGGCTTCTGATTGGGGTGACACAGATGTTCTGGAATTAGATAGTGGGGATGGTTGCATAACATTGTGAATATGCTCAAAAACACAACTGAACTGTACACTTACATATGATGATGTTTATGTTATATGAATTATATCTCATAATGATTGTTTAAGGCTGGTAATACCATAAACAAAACATGAAGAAACCCGACGCAAGAACTGTGACTTCTCCCTGGGCTGGGGTCACAGGAGGAGAAGGGGGACTTCCCAGCACGGGCAGCTTTGAGCGGAGTCTAGTAGGTCAAGAAGGTGGCCCTGGGCAAAGAAGGGGCTCCAGGGAGATGGAGCCCCTGACCTGTGCCAGCGTGGAGGCCTCACCGTGTGCCACCCCCATCCACCCCTGACCCTGCCCACCCACCCACCTCCCCGCAGGAGAACCGCCTGGCCCAGCACACCATCCAAGCCCTGCAGAGCGAGCTGGACAGCCTGCGGGCCGACAACATCAAGCTGTTCGAGAAGATCAAGTTCCTCCAGAGCTACCCTGGCCGGGTAAGGGCCCTCCCCAATCTCAGCCCCAGGTGCCCCAGGCAGGGAGTGAGGTGGTCTGGGGCCACTGGGGCAGGAGGGACGGGGGCAGTGACCTGCTGGGCAGTCACTGGACAGTGACCCAGAGGGCCTGCCACCTGTCCTCCCTCCCTCCCTTGTGGAGGTTGACTCATCAGAACCAGCCAGGATGTGATGAGGTCCAGCAAGAGGGTCACAGGCCCCAGGCCACGGGCCAGGTGCTCCCTCTGTGAAATGGGGCTGATCCACTAGCTGACCCAAGATCTGGGAATTTACCCCCAGGGCTGTTGAGCATGCAGGACAGGCCCTGGGGAATCTGTATGTTTTAAACTTACACTAAAAAAAAGAAAAACCATACCAGATGGGGCCGGCCCCATGGCCGAGTGGTTAAGTTTGTGCTCTCCGCTTTGGCAGCCCATGGTTTCACCGGTTCAGATCCTGGGCGCGGACATGGCACCGCTCATCAAGCCATGCTGAGGCGGCATCCCACATGCCACAACTAGAAGGACCCACAACTAAAAATATACAAATATGTACCAGGGGCTTTGGGGAGAAAAAGGAAAAATAAAATCTTTAAAGAAAAACCATACCAGAATTTGGTCCAACACCCCAAAACCAGTCAGGAGGAACCCCCCATTCCATTCCGGGCCGAGGACGGCCGTCTCTGGTTTCTCTCAGCCCCAGTCCTCAAAGGGGACCACCTTGTGCAAGGAAACCCCTTCTGTGACCGTGGGCAGACAGTGGGGGTAGTAGGAGGCGAGAGCGGTGACACTCACAGTGGGTACCTCCCTGGGACAAGACCCTCAGGCACTAGCCCCCCATTCCACTCGTTGAAGCTGTTCTTAGGCCACCAGAGGGCGCCCAGACTCTGTGCAAACTAGCACTACACACCGGGTGGCTGGCTGGGGGGGTCTCTCATCCCTCAGGTGCCTGCCTGGGCCCCACGGCCATCCTGCACACTCCCAGAACCCCCTCTAGACCCACCTCCCTTCACGGGGCCCAGCCCTGTCTGTCTCATACATTCCAGCCCATCTGGGAGACCCTGACCCCATGGGAACCTCTGACCCCGGGCAATGCCCCTGGACAAGTAGCACCAGCCACATTCACGCTGTCACTCTGGGCCCCTTCCCCTGCCCGCATTGTGCTGATGAGGAAACTGAGGCTGCCTTGTGATCCTGCCAGCCTGTGGTCCCTGGGCCCTGGCCTTGCTGTTGGGCCCCGGTGACTGGGTCTGTACTCCTTCCCCACGCAGGGCGGCAGCAGCGATGACACAGAGCTGCGGTACTCGTCCCAGTATGAGGAGCGCCTGGACCCCTTCTCCTCCTTCAGCAAGCGGGTGCGTGGGCCTGGCCTCCGGGCAGAGCAGGGACAGGCGGTGCTCAGCTATGCGCAGGCCACAGGGAAGCTCCAAGAAGCCACCCGCTTGCCTGGCCTCGCCGCCCCTCATTCCCCACTCCACCAGCCCTGGCCTGCTCACTCAGGCCCAGCCTCGCCCTGCACCCCGACATGTACGCCACACTTACCCAACCCCCAGGGCAGACCCCACACCCACTTTGGTGCCACAGAATCCCAGGGTCCACCCCGGACAGGCCCGGAGTGCCAGGAACACCTGTGGATGGCTACGTGAGGGTGTGCGACAGTGAAGGGGTTAACCCCAGGGGCACACTGCGGGGGTAGGCAGATAAGCAAAGAGCTCCCAGTGTTGAGCGACCTGCAGTGGGCCCCCCTCTGGTAGCTCTCCTCACTGACCTCTCAGGCTGTGGAAGCCCTGCCCACGAAGACTTTCCCGAAGGCAGAATGGGCCACCGCAGAGGGCAGGAGCCAGCTGCCACTGGGGGCGCTCACAGATGTTGGGGAGCCGAGGATGTCACAGCTAGTGGGACTGGCACAGGCAGGCCCCTGGCAGCCCCCAGGTTCCCTCTCTGCAGTGAGCCCTTTGAGGTCCTCTCCTCATCGTCCCTCCCCCTCCAGGAGCGGCAGCGGAAGTACCTGAGCCTGAGCCCCTGGGACAAGGCAACGCTCAGCATGGTGAGTGCCCGCCTCTGTGCCCACCTGGGACAGGCTGGAGCCTCTGTCTCCGAGAACCTCGTCCCTGCCCTCCAGCCCAATCTGGAGAAGCCCCACGGACCCCACTGACCCCTCACAGGCCCTGCTAAGGGTGGCTGTGTGACCCAGAGCGGGGTCCCACCCTCTCTGGGACAGCTCCACAGGTAGCACCATTCATGGTAGGTTCTGGAATCATGCACCATTTCTTAGAAGTCCTGCAGCCCAAGCTCTTGGCCTATCAAGTAGAGTGGGAGCCGGCTGGCCGCCCTGCCCTCCCCTGTGCCCTGAGGCCCTCTCTGCAGGAGCCCCAGGTCAGCCCTGCAGGAGCAGGGGAGGCCCGCCCCGCCCCACTGCACACCCTTCTTGCTCCCCAGGGGCGGCTGGTTCTCTCCAACAAGATGGCGCGCACCATCGGCTTCTTCTACACGCTGTTCCTGCACTGCCTGGTCTTTCTGGTGAGTGTCCAGGCAGGTGTCCCCAACCTCCTAGGGCAGCAGGGAGCCTGTTACTGTGGCCTGGCACCCAGGCCAATGCCAAGCCACACCATCTGCTCTTGGCCACTTCTCTCCCCTTCAAGGACCTCAGCCCACCCTGGGGGCAACAAGCCCACCCATCAGGCCCTCTGGCTGGGACAGCAGTCCAGCCACTCTGTGAAAGAGGCCTGGCTGACTATATCTGGGGCCCTGTACTGGAGGGGCTTGGTGGAGGGAAAGGCCACCATGGGAGCCGGAGGCAGACGGAAGGCAGGTCGGACTAACTCCACTATGGGACAGCCAGGTGGGCTGCACAGAGAGGGGACATGGTGAACTGAATGGGTACAGAGGGGCATTCCAGTCAGTGGGCACAGCACATGCAGAGGCCTGGTGATGCCTGCATGTCCACTGAGTCAGGGGAGAGCAGGGGGAAGGGGGTGCCTATGGAAGGCTCTAGCCTCAGGGACCCCAGCAAGGCCACAGTCAAGGTGGCCCCTACATGGCTAGCCTGGGCTCCCACTCTGACCCCAGCGCCCAGTGGGTCCTGGCCCTGCCAGTGGTCCGTCCAGCTGTGTTAGGGATGGTACCTCCGTGTCCAAGCCTGTCTGACCATCTGTGAAACAGGCGGGCACAGGAGCATCTCTAAGGCCCACCGCCCCAGGGCCTGGGCCATGAGAACCTTCATGAGCCAGGAAGCCAGGCCTAACGGCTGTGGGTGGACCACAGGAGTGGCCGTGAGGCAGGACGGGCAGCTCACGGCATCTCTGCCTGGCCAGGTGCTGTACAAGCTGGCATGGAGCGAAAGCATGGAGAGGGACTGTGCCACCTTCTGCGCCAAGAAGTGAGGACACCCACCCCGCCCCACCACAGCCCTGCACTGAGCCCCCCAGCACCATGAGCTCCTCCTTCTGTTCCTTGCCCCCCAGCCCTCCACCATTGCCCCCGCCTCTGTCCACCCCATGGCCCTCTGCCATGCCCACCCCATCACATGGTGCCTGCCCCTGGGAGACCTCCATGTGCCCCACATACACACACATTTCCCTCCTTTTTACACTCAGCCTCAGCCAAGGTTTCTGTGCCCACAGGTTTGCTGATCATCTGCACAAGTTCCACGAGAATGACAATGGGGCGGCGGCTGGTGACCTGTGGCAGTGACGTCCTGGGCCCCCCACATGACAGTGATGGCTGCATTCCCCACCCCTGCTTCTTCAGCTGCTTCTAATGACTTAGACATCCCTGGAGAATCCCCCACAAGAACTGCCCGTGCCCCCTGCCCTGCAGTGCCAGAGGTCCCAGGTCCCCTTGTGCCCCCTTAAGAGAATGTGTCAGCCACATCAGGCCTCCTAGGTCCAGGAACCCCCAAGGCCCAGCCAGGCTGAGCCAAAGGGACCCCTCAGCCTCATCTCAGGCCGCCAATCCCCCCTAGATCCCGCCCACAGCCTGACCTCTAGCCCTGGTGGCAGAGACCTCCCAGCTGTGGTGCTGACTGAGTTCCCACTGACTCTGGCCGTGGTTAATCCCCTTGGCATCTCCTAGACCCCTCTGTGCCAGGCTCTGGGATTCCCTAGGATCCACCACCACCCCAAGAGATGGAGGGCCCTTCTTTGCAGGCCAGCAGGCTTTGAGTCCAGCCTCCCGGCCTGCCTTTGTCACCACCCCTCCCCACCCCAAGAAGAGGGGGAGCCCCAGAGGGCAGGATAGTTTCTATTACCCTCTCCCTGCCCCCAGACCCACTGTGATTTTTGTTTTCTTCTTTAGCAAGATATTCTAGCTTCTAGGAAAGGAATCTCTAGTGAGCCACCGTGCCCCAGGCTCTTCAGACCCAAGGACTGGGCTGAGGCTCCTAGGTGCTTCTCGGCCAAGCAGACCTGGCTGGCGGCCCTCCTAGCATGGCCACCTCGGGGCCACTGCAGATCTCCTAAGTTAGATTTGCGTTTGCATGCTCAGCTTTGCACATTTCAAATAAACACATGGTTGCAGCCACACTGGTGTCCCCCGCTGTGACTCTGGGGCTACGGGAGGCTGGTGGGCGCCTGCGGCAGCACCCCTGGGACCAGGCACTGAACCTTTCAGCTGCTCTGCTGATGTGGGGCATGGCCCCCCGCACACAGAGGTCTTTTCCCCTTTTCCCAGCCCCAGGAATTCCATGAGTGGGTCCAGAGCTCTGCTGAAACCCAAACCCACCATGTCTGAGTTCTCCTGAGCAGACAAGGAACCCAATCAAAAAGAGAAATCCATTCCCTTTTTTAAAAACCACCTGTCAGGGGCCGGCCTGGTGGCGCAGCGGTTAAGTTCACACGTTCCACTTCTCCGTGGCCCAGGGTTCGCCGTTCGGATCCTTGGTGCAGACATGGCACCGCTTGGCATGCCATGCTGTGGTAGGCGTCCCACGTATAAAGTAAAGGAGGATGGGCATGGATGTTAGCTCAGGGCCAGTCTTCCTCAGCAAAAGAGGAGGATTGGCAGCAGTTAGCTCAGAGCTAATCTTCCTCAAAAAGTAAATAAATAAATAAATAAAATTTTTTAAAAATTAAAAATACATAAAAACCACCTGTCAGGGGCCAGCCCCGTGGCCGAGTGGTTAAGTTCACTCGCTCCACTTTGGCGGCCCAGGGTTTCGCCGGTTCAGATCCTAAGTGTGGACATGGCACCACTCATCAAGCCACGCTGAGGCGGCATCCCACATGCCACAAGTAGAAGGACCCACACCTAAAAATACACAACTATGTACCAGGGGGCTTTGGGGAGAAAAAGGAAAAACAATAAAATCTTTAAAAAAGACTTACTTTAGAAAAAAAAAAAAACCACCTGTCAGGCTGCGGTTGAATGTGTGACGTCAGCTCCAGGGGAATCCCAGCTCACCTTTCTGTGTGCCCTGGAGCCACACACTCTGCCCCTTTCCCTTGGGCTCCTGCTTGCCAGGAACCTCAGAGCCAGTGCCCACCAAGCCCCCTGAGTGCCAGCCTTGCATGGGGACGCCCCTGAGCCACAGGTCCCAGGCCACCTGGCCCCCAGCCCAGCCCCACTCCTGTGGGTCCCCTCCCACCCAGACTGAGGGGCTTCCTCTTGGTCTGTGGTGGTCAGTGTTACCCCACTGGCCAGGTGGCCCTGAGGCTGGCCCCACACCCAGCTCCCACCCTGTGGTCCACGAGGTCGGAGCCTCCTGTACTATCCTTGTTCCGTTTGAGTCCTGAACGCTCTAGAGCTTGTGCATCCAGGGGCCTCCCTTTGGACTCCCATCGCCGGCACCCCTCACTGTCTGCCCCGTCAGAACTTCCTCCAAGGTCCCAGAACCTCCTGCCCTCAGGGACCCCAGATGGACCTGTCCTCCCTGACCCTTATTCCTGTCCCCATGACAGAGCTGTTCTTGCCCAATCATGCACCCCCATGCCCCTCTCCCCGACGCCAGCCACTTCCACATCTCCCACCAGTTCCTCCTTGTGGGTCAGAGTTTCGAAGAAGCAGCTGGCTCCTCCTCACTTCCTCCTCCCTGGGGATCAGAGCCATTGTCCTGCCCAGGGCTCCACACCCCAGGACCCTGCCTGGCCAATGACAGCCCCCCAGCGGATCTCAGCCCACTGCTCAGAACAAGGTTAGTCCACTGGGGGCCAGGCTCTCCCATCTCCCAGGAGGGTGGGGGCCACAGCCAGGCCACCCAGTGTAGAGCCTCCCACTCTGCAGGCGGTCACCCTCCAACCCCCCACACTCCCACACTCCTCCCCGCCTCGTTCATAGTCTGGTTCTCAGCCAGACGTCCAGGCTTCTGTGCAGCTCCAGTCGATGGCTGGTCCACGCCGAGGCTTTCATTGTGTGTTCACTGGCCAAGTCCCGTGGAGGGAGCAGCTGGTGTGCGTGTGGAAAGGAAGGGGCTAGGTACCAAGGCCTCGACAAGGCCTGCCCCTGTGGAGGGCAGCCCAGGGCTGGCGGGCAGGCAGTGAGGGCCCAAGGCCAGTCTCCACCTTCACCAACCCACAGCTCCTCTCCTCCACAAGAATGGGATAAAAACCCTTCTTTGCCTGTCCTGCTTCCTGGGAAATTATAAAGGTGAAATGGCTTTGGGAAAGGTTAAAGGGCTGTCTACAAAGGTCAGAGGTCACCGGATGGTGGAGGACAACAGATGGAGGCACTCCCAGCTGGCAAGGAGACCACGGCAGACCACAGAACTGCCAGAGGTGGGGCTACAGAGGGTAAATTTAGTGAGGGCAGTGAAAAGCTGATCGAACAGCCTTTGGGGGTTGAGGGTCTGGGGCAGGGGCAAGAAGGGAGAGGAGGGGAGAAGGAGCTGGCACACCCCGACCTCTCCCCAGGAATAAGCAATAGGTTTGCTCAGGAGCGGCCCCTCCACACTTCTGTGCACACGGATGCCCTTTCGCTTCTCTCGGACCCCTTCCAGGCCTGCTGGAGCCCCCATCTCTTCTGAGAAGCCTTCTGGATCCCCCAGTTCACCAGGGATCACTCCACAGTGCCCAAAAAGGCCGGCAAAAGTCTTTCTTAGCCAGACTGGTCCCTACCCTAACCTATGCCCTGGGTTTGGGGGCTACGGAACCGAGCAGGGGTGAGGACGCCAGGGCTATGTCCCCACATGAGCCCTGTATGACCTCTGAAGATCTCTCGGGGTGGCGTCAGCCTCCTCATCACCGTGAAGGTGGGGAAGTGGGGACCATGCTCAGGTCTTCCCAGCCCTGTAGCCCCGGGGCGGTTTCCGGCACCAGGAGCGCAGGCGGGAGGGGGCGTGGTGCTTGCCCTCGGGATTTATGAGAACCAGACGTCGACTTTCCCCGTTGCGACATCTGGGCCTCCACGAGGCTCTCATTGTCCCCGCGGCGGAGGGTCCGGAAGAGCAGCAGCCCCCGCCAGGCGCTCGTCCCCGAGGGGTGCCCACGCCCCATCCACCCCACCATTCAGGCCACCCACCCGGCCCCACCCGCCGCGCTCCCGGGGCCACCACGCCGGGTCGGGGGACGCCTCCGCGCAGGGGGGTATTCCGGCGCCTGGCCTGGGGCTGGCTCCGCGAGACGCGGCGATCGCGGACCCTCGCCCCAAATGGGGCGCCTCTTGACCAGTTAAGAACCTCTCTGGGCCCCAGGCTTCTGCCGCCCCGCTGCCTCCTTCCAGAGGAAGTGAGCAGCAGCCGCCGGCGCCGCTCGGGCCCGGCGGAGGGCGGGGGGCGCGGCGCGAGGCGGACGAGGGGCGGGGCGAGGGCGGGGCGAGGGGCGGGGCGGGCCGGGGAGGCGCGCGCGGCGCGGGCGGGGGGCGCAAGGGGGAGCGGGCGGGGCGCGCGCGGCGCGGGGCTGGGCTCGGAGCGCGCGGGGCTCGGCCGCTGGGAGAGTCGAGCCGGGGCCGCGCCGGGCCCACGAGGAGCGCACTAGCCTTCGAGGTTGTGGACCAGGGAGGGAGGAGCCGCCGCCGCCGCCGGCTCCCGCCCGGAGGGAGCCCGAACCCGCCCTGGGCCATGAGCCGCCGGACCCGGGAAGCCCGGCCGCGGTCCGGGCAGCGCTCCGCCGGCGCCCCTGCCCGCCCGGCCGCAGCTGCGCGCCTGTAGGTACGGCCTGCTTGTCCTCAGTTCCCTCGTCCCCTCGTCCATCACCCCGGACCCCATCCGTCAGTCCCTAAGGGCGTGCGTGTGTGTGCGCACGGCTGCCCCGGGGAGCGCGGCCGCACGCGTCCTGGTCCGCGCGTGTCGTCTTTGTGTGCGCGGGTGGGAGGGAGCGCGGCGAGGAGATGCGCCCCGGCGGGGATCGGTTGCCAGACCGCCATCCCGGGCCGGGCGGGAGTGGCGGGAGGGGCTGAGCCGCCTCCGGAGCAGCTGCGCCCCCGTCCCCTCCTAGGGCCCAGGCCCCGCGGTTGGGCGAGAACAGCGGGCCCCCCGGAGGAGGGGTCTCTAGCCAGGGCAGAGGGGGGAGCCGGGGTCTCTTCCCTAGGCTGCGGGGGCGAGGGGAGGGCCAACCTGGAATGAGGGTGCTGGCCATGGGAGGGACCCCAGCCAGACCACTGTCAGCGGACCGGCACGCCCTCCATTCGGCCCAGGCCTTCTTTCTCACGGTCACCATTCTCGACCCGCCCACCCCGGGAGCTCTCCGGCAGCCTCCGATAGTGGGGAGGACGCCGAGGGTGCCCGAGAGGCGGGCGCCTTTAAGAAGGGGCGGGTTCGTGCCCTCCATTCAGGCCCTAGGGCCTCGGCCATTGATGAACCTGCGGGCAGCTCAGCGCGGGGCCGGGAGCCTGGCCAGACCCGCGGGCCGAGGCCAGGCCGAGGCAGGGATCCGTCCGGGGCTCCAGCAGCCCACGAAGTGAGGTCTTCAGGGGGAGAAGTCTTCAGTGAGCGGGGCCTCTCAGGAGCCGCACAGGGTGGACCGGGCAGTCTCAGGAGTGACTGTGAACATGGAAAAGGCAAAACTGTGTTCACACTGAGTTGGTGCAGGGGAGCCTCAAAGGCTAACCTGGGGTGACCCCTCTCTCTGCCTTTTGAGCCCCCATTATCTACCCTGTGAAATGGGGATGGTGCTGCCTACCTCCTAGCTGAGTGACCAGCAAGAGTGCCCACCCAACACAGGTCACTGAGCATGGGGTGAGTGAGGACCTCTGGGAGGGCAGCAGGGTGGAGGAGGTGATCTCCCCAAGAGGCTCTGGCTCCCTCTGTTGGGGATGTGGTCTGAACCCCCCTACTTTGCCCTCCACTTTGAACGAATCTTTTTCCGTCCTGGCCTCCTTGCCCCATCCAGGAGGCCACTGTTTGGAGGAGGGACCCAGAACCTTTCAACTCTAGGAACTTTGGGAGAGGTCTGGCGGTGGCACCAAGTGGCTGGTGTGGGTCAGGGCGGTTATGGGGTTCTCAGGGGCAGAGTTTCCCACAAGCTGCTTCCTTCTCCTCACCCCCTCTAGAGGGGGTGAATGATGGTGGGCAAGAGATTCTCATGCCAGGTAATGGAGTGGTTCTAAGTCATCGAATTAATACATATGCTTTTTTGTCACCTTCATTGTGAAAAATCTGTCTAGAGTTTCTAAACTCCTTACTTAGTGGGTCTCCTAGGGAGAACCCCCGCACACACTCCCAAGGGTGGGCCTCCCTAGGAGGTGTCGGAGGTGGGACCCCCACCCAGGTGGAGCCTGGGCCCCCCAGGGCTGAGCATTGGTTTCGAGCTGACTCCTGCCAGGGTAAGGACGTCTTTGCCACTTCTAATGTAGTCTTCACAACAACACTGTGGGTTTGTCACTATTATTATCTCCATCTTGCAGAGAAGGAAACAGATTGAGAGAGGTGAAATGACTTGCCCAAAGTTACTCAGCCAACAAGCCAGGCCTCCAAACCACTTCTCTCTGACAAGAGCCTGGTCCTTACCTGTTGCGCTATCTACCCATCCTGGCTTGTGGGCGCCTCGGGCCTCCTGGCGGCTGTCCCCATGGGATTCTGGTCCAGTCTTGGAGCCTGCCTCGCTTCCTGCTTCTCGCCGTCCATGTGGGACCAGAGGAGCGGTGGCAGCTTTGGAGCCTGGGGAGGTTTCTCTTCCCCCCTCATCTTGTTGGGTCTGTTTTTATGGCTGTGCTCTGTCCCAGGGGAGAGCAGGTGTGACTCCTCAACATCTAGAAGAGGTCTCAGCCCGCACCTGTTGGGCAGCGCGAGGCAGGGCATCAGTATGTGGGAGGCTCCTCTGGGTGAAGCGGGGTTTGGACCCCGTTCTTCAGATATTTCCAACACTCTGTGTGGGTATAACACCCAGCTGGGGGCTCATGGTCTGGTGGAGAAGACAGGCCACAAGCCATGTGGTGTTGTGTGTGGGGGGGGGGGTCCAGGGAGGAGGTAGGGACAGGATAAAGGGGAGCGTTCTCAAGGCCTCCATGGGCTCGGGGCCCCGCCAGCTGCTGGGGCAGAGGAGTAGAGCAGGTGGGGCAATGCCGGGCTGAGTGCTGACACTCCAAGCAGAGGACAAGCAGGGGCTGGAGGAAGAGGGTGTATTGGAGCTTGGATGTGGTGAGTTTGAGGTGCCTGGAGATCGGCCAGGCCGGGAGTTCACTTGCTCTGAGAAAGGCCGAGGGAACTTGACAAGCATCCTCAGTACCCAGAGTTCCAGCGTGCTCAGAACTGAGGGGAGGCGCTGGAGGGCTCAGTTAGGGGTCACCAGCATGTGTGTCATGAAAAAGTCAGAAGGCAGACTGGTGGGCTGAGTGGTGGGGGTCGAGGGGGCTGTCTTGCAGGTTTCAGGGGCTGGGCCAAGGGCCAGAGCTATCTGGGAGGGCTGTGAATCAGAGCCTAGGTGAGATCCATGAGACTGGGAGAGAGGGGGAGACCTCGAGGCTCAGGCCAAGGCTGAAGAGGGGTGCCTCTGCTCTGCAACCCCAGGAGGGCAGGGCCAGAGCGCCTAAAGCCATCCCCGCCTGCTCTCCACCTACAGCGCCTGTCCAGGAACTGTCCAGCACCAGGTGCTCCTGAAGGAGGATGGGCTTCCCTCAGAAGCCCCTGGGCCCTGGTGTAGCTTATGGTCCTGGGCCCTACTCCTTGCTCAGCTAACATGTGCTTCCTGCAGGGCCCAGCTTTGGGTTCCCCTGCCCTCCAGCCTGTCAGAATGCCCCCTTCTCTGAGGGTAGGCATCTCCTTTCCCGAAGCAGGACTTGGGTCCCCCACTGTGCCCTCAGAGTGAGAGCTCCCCAGGGACAGGGCCCTGTTGGGAGCATCGTGTGCTACAGAAAGGGACAGATCTGAACTTGGCTCCACGCTCTCCTCTCACCCATTCTGTGGCCCTTGACCCACCCACCTGCCTCCTGACAGGTAGCAGACAACCAGTAGAAATCCAGTGAGTGACGAGCCCCTCGCCTCCCTGGCCCGAAACCCATTCCCTCATCTGTGCAATGGGAGAATCCTCTCTTCCTGGCAGGGAAGATGTGAGGGAGAAGGGCTTTAAACAGGGGCATAGCCCATTTGGATGTGGGTCCTAGAAAGAATACCTTGGCCACACTATGGAGCATGAATTTGTTGGAGGTTGGAGCAACAGTGGGAAACAGGCTGAGGAGGAGACCTCTGCAGCCATCTGCCCAGAGCAGAGGGGAAAAAAAAGGAAACGGATGCAAGACATTTAGGAAGTAGAAGCAGAAGAGCTTTGATTTTTAAACAATTCACTTATTTCATCCTCATGACAGCCCTTTGAAGTCAGTGCTGTTATTACCCTCCGTTTGAACAGGTGAGGAAACTGAGGGCCCAGGAGCCCAAGTCACTTACCCACCGTCACATAGCCAGGAAGCAGAGGAGCTGGGATTCAAACCCGGATGGCCTGGCTCCAGATCTCAGGTTTTGAACCACTCCCCTGTCCCAACGTGTCGAATGACCAGATGTGGAGTGTGATGGGAGCAGCTGTGGGGTGCAGCTATGGGGCCCCCTATGATGGGGAGTCTGCAGGGCCCAGAGCCAGCAGGGCTTGTCAAGGTTGGGGGCATCAGTGAAAGCTAGGGGGCTCAGCAGAAGAGTTGCCACCCTCCCACAGTGTCAGAGGCTGGGAGTTGTGTGAAAGGCATGAAGGTGTGCTGGGCACAGGGCTGCTGTACCATCTTTAACAGCTGCCTTCCAGCAATGCTCCTCGGCACAGGCCTTGGGCCATGAAGCAATGTGAGTACAAGAGCAGGATGGTCCCACTTTACAGCTATGGAAACTGATGCTCAGAAAAGCCAGGACCACCTGAGTGCCCCACCTCCCCACAATCATACAGCGGCAGCATCCCAAGGGCTCTTGATGTGCACCTGTCACTAGTTAGAGCTCCCTCCCATACCCACTCTGCAGCAAAGTCCCAGCAGGTTCAAGGGTGTGAAGACCAGAAGCCATGCCCACTTCTGCCTTCTGCCAGGGTCATGGTTTGCACAGATATTCTGGTTGGGAGGGGTCGGGGAATTCCAGCCACACCCCACTCTTGCAGGAACCTTGGTTCAGAGCCTGCCCTGTGGGGAGACTTTCTGGGGGTGGGGTGAGGTGGGGAGTAGACTTGAGAACCAATGCCCAAGGACCCAAAAGTGAAAGAGAATGTGCCCTGTGTGCTGTCTGCCTCCATCTGCAGGGTAGAAGACTCAGGCAGCCAGCAGGCAGAGGTATCCTGGCTGAAGGACCGGGCTGCCCGGAGGTTGCCTCTGTCCTACAGGGGGAGGGGTGCAGAGAGAGGGCTGGAGGAGACTGTCCCACAGAGGCCAGGAGAGCAGCTGGAGGAACAGCAGGGTGGAGGATGGAAAGAGCCTTCACTGTAAAGTGCAGCGTTGAGTGGGCCGGGCCAGGCCAGTGGTCCTGAGAAGCCCAGAGGAGAGGACTCCGTGGGCATGATTGGGGCTGGCTTCCTTGAAGACAGGGAAGAGTATCTGGCATTCCTCTGAACCCCGTGATGAGTAAGGGTGCAGAAGAAGGGCGGGGCATTTTGGTGAAAGATGCTGCCCAGGGGCAGCCTGGCGGGGCAGGCTTCAGGGTACTGTGGCTAGTTGGCACTGTGGGGCCTCCTTCCATTCCCTGGGGTCACTTGTCTCCTGTGGTGGGGAGGCCGGCTCCAGCTGGGGCTCCCCAGGCCGCTGCCCACTGTGTGGTGGATCGATTGGTCACTCCTTGGCCCATTAGAGGGGGTGGCTGGGCAGCCTCATCAATATTTTAAGGAATGACCTGGCCGTGGGGTCCGGAACTGTGTGCCAGCAGGGCTGACAACTGGCTTTTTTTCTTTTCCAATTGTCAGCGCTATTTTTACCACCGGAAGGCCAGCCGCCCCCTCTCTCAGGCGTCTAACCGGGTGGGGGTGGGGGGTTCTCCCGACTGGGTTCCTGGCAGAGGGGATAGGAGAGTCTGTGGCTTGGAAAGGCAACAGGAAGGGACTCGATTAGGCTTCCCCTGCCCTCCTCATCCCCTGCCCCACCTCCCTGAAGCCCTATTCCATCCACCTGGGCCCTGGCTAGATGGGAGAAAAAAAACATTTTGCCAGGAGGAGAAGCCAGACAGCCCAGCTGAGCCTCGAAAAACCCCAGGGTGATGAATTAAGGAAGAGTGGCCTGCCCACCCAGGGCCCTGGGGAGCCAGCACCTGATCCCCGGACCCGGGTGGGCTCCCTTTATCTACAGGCCCGGTCCTCATAGAAGCCTGTGAAGGCGAGAGGCAATCACTTGCCTACCCGTGGTCCCAGTGGGGTGACAGTGGGACCCCGGTCTTCAGTGTCCAAGGGCCGTGACAGTCAGGGACCCCTAGAAGCCACTGCTCCAGCCCCACATTTTTTTGATAAGAAGGCAAGGCAGAGCACAGATTTCCCACTGCCCAAGCAGACGCTGTCCCGCAGGACACTGACTCAGCAGGTCTTCTCTTGCTCCCTGGGGCTGTAGTAGGAGGAGCTGGGACCCTGCCCACAGAAGCAAGAGGGCCAAGGACCACAGGGACTGTGAGAGCTCAGGGAGGGAGGGCGTGTAGGGGGAAGAATTCCTGGAAGAAGAGAGGGTTTTACACAGTTTCAAGGCCAAGTAGAATTTGAACAATGGCATGCGCTGCATAATGACATGTCGGTCAACAAGGACTACATATACGACGGTGGTCCCCTGAGATCAGTACCATGTAGCCTAGGTGTGTAATGGGCTATCCCATCTATGTTTGTGTAAGTGCACGCTATGACGTTCACACCACGATGAAACCGCCTAACGACGCATTTCTCAGAATGCATCCCGGTCGTCAAGTGACGTGCAACTGTACCGGGCAGAGTGAGGAAGGCAGTCCAGGCAGGAGAGGAGGACACAGGGAAAGACTGAGGTGGGAGTTCCCAAGGAATCCCTGGCGGAGGGAGAGCCCGAGCCAGCTGGATTCAACTCAGAAAACTTCCAGGCCAGTCCGGACAGTGGGGGCTGGGTAACTTTATCCACCCTGCTTCTGGTACCTCGGGGTTCCCCTCCCTCTAAAGCCGAGCCCTCTTCCCTGTGCCTTGGAGCCCCCCCTTCGCAGAGACCCATGTCTGGGCCTCAGTCTCCCCATCTGTAACTAGATGTGGGGCTCCCTGCGGGCTCTGCTGCTTGCAACTTTTATCTCTGGCTGCTCAACCCCTGCAACACAGAAGTTCTGGCTGGACCCAGGGGACACCAAGGGCTGCTGTGCTGGGCATCAGACCCATAGGCCCCTGGCCAGCCAGCAAGCGTGGGTGGGAGAGGTGAAAGCAGGCCCAGCCTCCCAGGGCCTCCGAGGCCAGCTCCTGCCTGGGACCTGGCCACAGCCACCATACCCTTGGCAGATTCCTCTGAGTGGCACCCCTACCCCAGTGAGAGTGAGCTGGGACCTCCCTGTGAGAGCCTCTCTCCAGGGCCCTGTCCCTCCACTCTGCCCCTCCTCCCTGCCAGGGATATTCCCAGCCTGCAAGAAGAGTGGAGGGGATGGGGGTTGATCCCTGAAGATGCAGCACGGGGACCAACTTCCTCCCTCTTCCCATCTGCCCCGTGTGGGGGCATAATTATGTCAAACAGAGGCGTCCACATTTCATGCTTGCTCCCGTGCTGGCCCTTCCCAGGCTGCCATGTCACCCGGTCTTACCTTCCTGGTGGTCCCAGTGGTCCATGGGGAGCACTGCCCTGCTGAGTAAATGGATGGGCTTGGAGCACACAGACAGGGCCTCCTGGCGTTAGCTGCAGGGCTTCTCCCTGACTCTCACCCCCCAAAATGCGCCCTGTCCGCAGGTCAGGCCACAGCTGCGGCTCTCCACCTTCCCTGGAGGCCTCGGTGGTGGTGGCACGTGCGTTCCTGCCTCCACCCCACTCCTGGCATGTGACTCAGGGCTGCCTTCTGCCCCCAAAGGGTGCCTATGCCAGATGGGGACTCAGACATGGAAACGGACACCTGGAATACCCTGCAGTTGGCCCCTTGCTAGAGGGATGGACAGGAGGGGACTGTGGGAGCTCAGAGGAGACACTCATGCCACCTGGGCAGGGGAGGCATGGAGAGGTCGGGGAAGGCTTCCTGGAGGAAGAGGCCCTTGGATTAATTATTGAAGGATGAGTAGGAGTTAGCCAGATGGAGAAAGGAGGAAGAGCAGGGCAGGAAAAAGGCCCAGCATGAGCCACGCTCATGGGTGCCTCAGCCTCCCTTCTCCCAGCCCCGCCCCCCATGTCCTGACAAGTCTTCCTCCAAGTTGTTGCTCACGCCTGCAGTGAGGTCACTCTGCAGCCTCCATACGGGCCCCGCCTCCCCTAGGAAACCTTCTTAACTCCCTGCTCCCCTCACCCCCAATACCAGGGCAGGAGTCTCCGAGGAGACCTGCTGGTTTGCAGAACTGTCCTCTGTGCTTAGTGGCCTCATCAAGTGGCCCCTTTCCTCCCTGGGCTGTCCTGTGGTTATTGACTGCAGATCATGGCGAGGCTGCCCCAAGGTGAGAGGGAATTCCCACGGTGCCCTGTGGCCCAGAGGCCCCACGGATGATCTCACAGAAGTAGGGCAGCTATTTTTACCGGCGTTTAATTACAGAGTTGGGATCCCAGGTCAGAGATGAGATGGTGCTTCCAGGGGCTGTGAGGGGAGGGCCATGCCAGGAGATGGGGGGGGCTCCTGGGAGGGCAGGCGGCGGCGTGACCCTGCTCTCAGTGCCCCTAATGCTAGACAGGCCCCCTCAGATAGGGGCTCCCCAGGGCAGGGCCTAACCACATCACCCCACTTATTCTCCCCGCGTGATTTTCACCCTGGCCCGGGAGGCAGGGGGGATGCATAAAGCCAATGGGCTGGGCCTGCGCCCCAGGGCTGATGCCATCTTAGGGAGGAGGAGGCAAGGCCCCCAAATGACTGGACACACACCCTATAGTTTGATGATCCAGGGTGATCAAGGACGGAGGGCCCTGGGAAGAGAAGGAGGCAGCTGGGTGAGGGGATGGCTGGGATTCTGGAGTGGGGCCTCTTCAGGAAGGTGGGATTGGATGGGAGGTCTGGAGGGGCAGGAGGGCAGGAGGCGGGAACACAAGTAGAGCGGGCAGGCCGAGAAGTCTGAGGAGCAGCACCTTCCATGCCAGGAGGACAAATTGGTCATACTGGATCCATACCGGGAGGTGACCCCTAGGCCTGGAGTCAGGGCAAGAATCCCAGGCCCGTCACTCACAAGCTGTGAGTTCTCAGGCCCCAAGTGAGGGCTTAGGCACCGACGGCTGTGACACACCTGGGGTGCTGAACACATTCATTTCTTCATTTATTCATTCAGTGTTTACTGATCACCTGCCATGTGCCCAGCATGGGGGACACAGCCACTTAGAAGACTCAAAATCCCTGCCTTGTGGAGCTGGCATTCTCAGGGGAAGGGTGCGGTGGGGTGTTGGGGTAGGACAACACAACCAAGTGAGTGAATAAATGGTATGTCAGGTGGGGCTGCCTGCACTGCTGGAGCAGGAGGATTTCTTATTCTCAGTAGGGTGGTGGTCAAGAAAGGCTATCGGAAACCGGAAGGAAATGAGAGAGTGTGGGAAAAGAACATTCCAGGCAAGGGCAAGAGAGAAGGGCAAGTGCAAAGGCCCTGGGGTGGGACCCAGCTGCAGCCAGAGCAGAGTGGGCAAGGAGAAGAGTGGCAGGAGATAAGCTCAGAGAGGTAAATGGAGGCAGACCAGGTGAGGCCTTGGGGGCCATCGGTAGGACTCTGGCTCTTACGCTGAGTGGAATGGGAGCCATTGCAAGATTTTGAGCAGAAGAGGAACTGATCTGTCTTATGTTTTAAAAATGATGACTGGGTTCCTGGGTGGAGAACAGACCATAGAGGGGTGAGGTCAGGTTTCCGGGGCCCAGTGGAGAGGCTGCTAAAGGAGTGAAAGCAAGAGAAGGGGTTCTGAGGGTCCCTGGACAGCAGCCTGGACCAGGAGGAGGGGGGCAGGGGTTGGGCTCTTGGCGTATTTCACAGACAGAGCCATGAGCATTGCACATGACTTCTTCCTGTGCACCAGGCTGTGGGGGTCCTCAGAAGTTACCTAGGAAAGCATGGGGACCCCACTTCAAGGCACCTGTCGTCCCAGCGTCCTTGGCCAGCCCCAGGAATGACCTCGGGGTTCCCTGAGGCTGCTGTTTGAAGAAGGGGCTCCCCTCTTGCAGACACTGCTTCGGCCTCCCTGGCTGTCCTCTTCACACGCTGGCGCTGCTCCGAATGGCTGCATGTTGTAGCCGCCGCCCACCACACTCATGCAGACACACACAGCCCCAGGGAGCCCTGGGGGAGCTAGCCACGGTGGGGGGACAGGGGCGCTCTGATCAGACGTCAGAAGCTCACTCCGCGCCCTTCTCGCCTGCAGCCGCAGGGGGCTGCGATGGGACGGGAGCCATGAATGGTGCCGCCCCAGGCCCCGCCGCCGCCGCCGCCCCGGTCCCGGTCCCGGTCCCGGTCCCGGACTGGCGGCAGTTCTGCGAGCTGCACGCGCAGGCGGCCGCCGTGGATTTTGCGCACAAGTTCTGCCGCTTCCTGCGCGACAACCCGGCCTACGACACGCCCGACGCTGGAGCCTCCTTCTCCCGCCACTTTGCCGCCAACTTCCTGGACGTCTTCGGCGAGGAGGTGCGCCGCGTGCTGGTGGCCGCGCCGGCGTCCCCCGGGGCCATGGAGCCCGAGGCGGCGGGGCCCCCGGCGCTCAAGGCGGCGGCGTACGGCCACTCGCGGAGCTCGGAGGACGTGTCGGCGCACGCGGCGGCCAAGGCCCGCGTCCGCAAGGGCTTCTCGCTGCGCAACATGAGCCTGTGCGTGATGGACGGCGTGCGCGACATGTGGCACCGGCGCGCCTCGCCCGAGCCCGACGTGGGGGCCGCCCCGCGGGCCGCCGAGCCCCCGGCCGAGCCGCGTGACAAGTGGACGCGGCGCCTGCGGCTGTCGCGGACGCTGGCGGCCAAGGTGGAGCTGGTGGACATCCAGCGCGAGGGAGCGCTGCGCTTCATGGTGGCCGACGACGCGGCCGCGGGCCCCGGGGGCACCGCGCAGTGGCAGAAGTGCCGCCTGCTGCTGCGCAGAGCCGTGGCCGGTGAGCGCTTCCGCCTCGAGTTCTTCGTGCCACCCAAGGTGAGCGCCAACCCCCACCCTGGGTGACGGCGGAGGGGCGTGGGCAGGGGCTTTGGGGACCGCACTGCCTGGTCTGGTTGGCGGGACGGAGTATTCAGTGTCAGGAACCTGGGATGTAGGCCCCACTCTGCCTTTCCAACAAATGACCTCTCAAGCTCTCTTTCCCTGCCTGCCAGGTGTGGGAAGGACTCTCTGGCTGCAGGAGGGGTTCCGGGGTACTGTTCTTGGTGATGGGAGAGAACCTGGCTGCCTGCCTCCCTCTTCCGCTCCTGGGGCCTCTGGGTGGCTGGAGCCTTCCAGAGAGGAGGCCTTTGGGGATGGGGCAGGGAGCGACAGTGGCACACTCAGAGAGGCCCCCCTCGCCCAGAGGTCTGCAGCTGGCTCCGTGGAATCTGCTGGTCTCCAGCTTGGCCGCCAGGCCAAAGCCAAGCCCCTACCTGGTTGGCCCTTTTCTGACCCGGGTTTCAAACGCTAGGTTTCTAGCTGTCACCAGCATTGCTGCTCACCTGAGTGCACCGTTCCCACCCTTGCCCTGGGGGCAGCTTTGGGTCTCATCCAGGACAGCAAACCTGCCTTGTCTGGAAAGTGGGAGTACGTGTAATAACAGTGCTCGCTTTCCTAGAGCCCACTGCATGTCAGGCCCTCAGTCTGGGAGACAGGCTCATGGTCTCAGTGTCCAGCAAGGTAAGTGTCGTGGTCCCCAGGTCACAGAAGAGAAAACAAACGAATACTCAGAGAGGGAGTGTGGCCTGCCCAAAGTCACACGGCTGGTAGGTGGCAGAGCTGGGCTAATTTTACCCACCACCCTGGTGGTCCTGGGAATGAAAGGAGCGTGGAGGTGGGAGCTCCTTGTACACTGGGAGGCTGGGAAAGGTGGGAGGTTGTGCTGGCGCAGCAGCCAGCAGCACCCCCAGGAACCACCCAGGGCTCCACCCACCTCTGGGCCCACTCTGTCCCCAGGTGCCTTCAGCCATCCTGAGTCTCTGCTCTTTCTCCATCTCCCAGGCTGTCAGGACCCTGGGTGCTCCTCCTGTCCTCTCTCTGGAGGTGCAGGGTATGGGCTCCCCAAGGCTGGATGCCCATGAGCCCCACCATGAGAGGTGACTTCCCAGGGACACACTTTACTCTCTGAAGAGCTTTCTCTCCAAGTCTCAGGACCTGCAGACTTCCCAAGGGCGGAATGTGCCCCCACCTTTAGGTCCCTGAGAGGAATCATAGAGCACGAAGCCCAACTCCACCGCTTGTCACACAGGGAGCCCAAGGCCCAGGGAGGGCTGGGGAGTAGGATGGACTTTGTCCAGGGTCACCCAGAGGTCAGAGGCACAGGCCTAGGGCTTCACCGCCTCGCCTGCCTCTGGGCCCTGAATGACAGTCGCAGCTGCGGGGCTGTAAATAGCTGCGTCGCTGCCCTCCGGGGAGGGAATGCAGCAGCTGGTGCCTTCTCCCTTAGTCCCTCCCGGCCACCATTCACCCCTGGCAGAGGGCAGAGCTCTTGAGGGGCCACTTTCCCAACCTCTGAGGAAGGCGGGTGCGTTCCTTCCGGTGATCTAGCCTCAGACCCCCCTTTTGTCATGCAAATGTCTGAATTCAGGAGTGAGTCCCTGTGGGAAGGTGGCTCCTACCACAGCAAGGGCTCCTGGTGAGTTTCCCAAATGTGCTGGGTCCCAGGGTGAGCAAGCCCCCAAGGCACCCCTGCTGACACCCCCACTACCTTTTAGCCGCCTTCTCCCACCCACAGTCCACGTCTCCTCTTGCCCCTGGAGGCAGAGCTGCATTCTTGGAGCTGACAGGAGCTTGGGGTCTGCAGCTCAGGGGCTCTTTCCTTGGGGTCCTCAGACTTCCCTCTCACACAGCCCCATGAGTCAGGTCTCCAGCCTTCTGCCCCCTCATCCTGCAGGAAGAGTCTCCTGGACCCCAGGTCCCCTCATAGCCCTGTGCCAGACCAGCCCTGGGGACCCTTTGCCATTGGGGAGCCACCAGGAGGCTGGCATTTGCAGGACTGGATGGTAACAATGGGGTGAACACTAGGTGCTGTGGGGCCATAGGCGGTTTTGGAAGCACGAGTTGTGTGAGCAAAGGCCTGGAGTCTGAAACAACCCGATGGTTCTGTCCAGGGAAGTGGGAGCAGTGGGGTGTGGCTGGAGCAGGGTGAAGGCAGTGGGGCCAGGTCACGCAGGCCTTAAACGCCGGGCAGAGGGACCAGCGCCTGTGGCCAGCGGGAGCCCGGCCGAAGCCCAGTCCAGGCCTGCCCTGTGGACCCCTCTCAGCTCCACCCACTCCAGGACTGTGGCCCCTGCCCCAGGGGCTGGTGTGATGGCCTGCCAAGGTCAGCCGAGCCCCTCGGTCACGGCTCCAAGCCCAGCCCTGCGCCCACTGGATGGCAGCCAGTGCTGCCAGGAATTCCCATCCGCCTGCCCACCCGACGTGTGGCCCTTCCCTTTCCTCCTGAGAAAGTCCCTGTCCCAGAGCCCAAGCCCTGCCGGGAATCTCAGTCTCAAGCCAGCCCTGGTTGGGGGGAGTGGGGGGGGGCCCTCGGACCATGGCCAGGAGCTTTGGGGCAGAATGGGAGGGCCAGGCGCATGGTGCCCCCCCTGGAGCCCTGACAGCTCACCCTGGTTAAACCCCACGCTAGGCCCTTTTCCTCCACCTGGAGACATGTCCCTGCCTGGCTCCAGGAGCCCCATTCTGAGTCGGGGGCTCCAGAGCTGAGCTCTGGAAAGTCTGGTCTAAAGGAGGAGACCAGCATTTTTCTTTTAAATGCACTAGAATAGACTAGAAAATACCATACTCCATCACACACAGTCAGGGTAAATATTGTCAGGTGAAACCCTTGTTTCAGAGATATTTTTGCCTATGTGTGTACTGGGTCACAAGGTCAGATGTATTTCTTACTATGGGTCAAGGTCAACAATGTGAAACCCAGAGATCTGGTGGGTGCCCTGGGCAGAAAGGCAGCCTGGGCGGAGTTCAGCCCTCAGGGCTTACAGGTGGGAGATCCAGATGTTAGTGCCAGCTCTGTCCCCGAATTGCTGTGTGACTTTATGGGGAGGTCCCTTTGTTTCCCAGAAACTCCCTCAGCTTACCCATCTGTGAAATGGGGATTGGAACACCTCCAGGCCTGAGCTGCATGGCGTTCTGGGCTGAGGGCTGCTCTGACCTCTGGGAGGAGGGGAGGGGAGAGGGTTTCAGGAGGCCCTGGGGCCTCTCTCTCACTGCCCCTTCCTCTGGCCCCCCAGGCCTCCAAGCCCAAGGTCAGCATCCCTCTCTCGGCCATCATCGAGGTCCGCACCACGATGCCCCTGGAGATGCCAGAGAAGGACAACACGTTCGTGCTCAAGGTGAGCCCCACCCCGGGCCCCGCAGATCCTCTGGCTGCCCCAGGCCACCTCCCTCACGGTGGCACAGCTTGAGGTCACTGTAGGGGGTGTGAGGGTAAGGGGTAAGGGCGGTGGGGAGGGAGCCCTGATGGGGGACCAGGACCCTCAACAGATATCTAGCACATAGCTAGGTTTTCCATCTGGACTTAGTCTCTAAAGCCAAGTGCCCAGGTGTCCCCACCCCCTGGGCCTCTGTTCCCATTTCCTCCTGGGCCTGGGTGAAGGTCTTCTGGGTTTCACTTCCTCCCCTCCCTTCCCCCACCGCGGCCAATACACGCCCACTACCCACCCCCCGGGTGGGAACGGTCACCAGCCTGCAGCAGGTATGCAAATGTTCCTGTCATAGGGTACTGGAGTGTGGGAACCCGCCTGGTCCCACAGAGGGCACAAAAACGCAGAGGGTGGGCGGCCAGGCACCCTGGTGGGTCTGGGGGCAGCTCGTCCTTTTCCCAGGCCCCATGTCACCGGGGTGGCCTCCTCGGGTTGCTGAGGACACGGCTCCAGGCTGCCAGGGCTGTCGCCCTGGGCCTCCTCAAAGGATTAGAGGGTGTTCGTGAGGCCAAGTCCTCAAGGAGGCCTGGCCTTGTTCTGCCCACCCAAAGCTACACGGAGCCCCCACCCTCCCCTCCAGGCTCCTGGCTGGGCTTATGTTTTTACCCATCCCTATTTGCTTAGTCACGAACTCCCTTATTTATTTAGCAAACATTTGCCAACCCCATACCCTGAGTCACCCCAGGCTGGGAGCTGGGGACACAGCCCCTCCCTGCCTGGCATTCTTATCTGCCGGGCAAGACAGGTCCACAGCCTCACCCCCCACTCTGCTGCTGCTCATGCTTAGCAACCCTGAGGCAGAGGGTTCACCTGCTGGCCCACTCCAGGCCTCAGTTTCCCCATCTGTTCAGAGAGGGGTTGAAGGCGGTCCCTGCATTTTAACTGAGGGACACACAGGAAACTGAGAGCACAGGACCTTGGCTTCACAGAGACCTGGGTCAGGTCCCAGCGCTGCTGCTGAGTGCTGCTGTGACTTGGAGCAAGTTACTTGACCTCTCTGACCCTGTCTTTTCATCTGTACCATGGGGAATACATGTCGCCTCCCTCACAGGGCTGCTGAGAGGAGGTCATCAGACAACATTTGTGGAGGGTGCCGCTCGGCCTGGCCCACAGCAGGGGCTGCCTCCTCTCTTCCCTTCTGGAGGCTGTTTATCCCAGGGCGTGGCCACAGAAGTGGCGTTCCAGGCACAAAGGTGTGGGAGTCCCTCACCTCAGTGTGCCGGGCCAGCGGGCCCCTCAGTTGACTTGACGGTTGTGGTACCCGGGCATGGGTTGGGGATGCTGGGCCACCCATCGCTTCCCCAGCCAACATGGCCGCCTCAGAAGCTGCACCTCCAGGGCCTGAGGACCTGAGGTCCACGGGGCTGGACGTCATCCCCAGTGATCCCCAGTGGTAGGCCTGGGAGGGTGGGACTGCTGAGAAGATGGGCTGCCACTCCACCCTGGGAGCCTGGCCTAGGCTTGGGGTGGTGCCTGATGGTGACCCCACTGTCCTCAGGGCTGCTCACCCTAGTGAGATGCCGACGGGGAATGGGGCTGAGCCATTTCTCCTGGGGTCCGGAGCCCCCTGCTGAGGGTAGAGGAAGTCAGGGTGCTGACTGATCTGGACTGGCCACCCCCTCCAGGTGGAGAACGGAGCAGAGTACATCCTGGAGACCATCGACTCCCTGCAGAAGCACTCATGGGTGGCTGACATCCAGGGCTGCGTGGATCCCGGGTGAGTGCCCAAGCCACCCTAGCATGGGTGGCCGAGGTGGGGGCCGGACTGGGGTGTGCCCTTGGCCCAGCCTTCACAGGGAGCAGCCTTCCGGTGAGGGCAGGAGCTGAGCTCGAGAAATGGACTTGTCTCATGACAATCCTATGCAAGTCGGTGCTGGCCAGGATCAGCCGTACCCCCACCCCCACCCTCGCCCCAGCAGGCTCTGAGGCCCGCTCTGCAGGGCCAGGGCCTGGGGACCTGGAAGGAAATCGGACCAAGTCTTGTCCTCACCCAAGGGGAGCCTGAGATCACTAAGAGTTAGCCAGTGATGGGGAGAGCCTGAGAGGCCGGGCATGGACCAACAGAGGGGAGACCCCTTGCCCAGCCCTGGAGCTCAGAGACGGTCTGTGGGTAGAAGTGCTCGCTGTCTCCGAGGCTTAAAGAAAGAGTGGGCCTGAGCCAGCAGAGAGGGTTGTGGCTGTGGGAGGGCAGAGAGAACAGCCCAGCCAAAGGTATGGAGGCGTGCCAGAATTTGGGACTCACAGGGGACGTCAAGGCCTTCGGGTAGCTAGAATTAGGGCTGGTGAGGAGGGGACTCCATGAGAGCCCAGGAAGATGGTAGGTCGGGGGCAGTGGGGAGCCATGGTTAGTAATAAGCAGAGGGCAGCCAGGGTCAGCTGTGTAAGGAAGAGCAGCAGGGAGGCTGGCTGCACCATCCAGGAGCCATCCAAAGCCAGGAGGAGGAGGGGCAGGCGGGCCGGCACAGAGCATTTGGCAACAGCTCATCAGGCTAATGGGGTGAGCCAAGCCCGGGGGGAGGGGCTGCTGCTCTCTAATTAACAGCTTCATTTAAGGCAGCACAATTAAAGTCCTCAGTGCATCTCAGGCCCCCAATCCCCGAAGTGCTTGTAATCCCTGCCTTGCCACCCTCCCCGCCATGTGCTCTGCAGACTTTCCCCAGCCCCTGCAAAGGTGAACCACACTTTACAGCATTTCAGAGCTGGCGGGGACCCAGACACCCCGTGTCACAGACGGGGAGACAGAGGCCCAGGGCAGGGAAGGGAGCTGCCGTGGCCCCCCCACCACCATGCCCTGCCACCATTTGAGGGACTCCGTGGGATCCCAGGAGGAGGCCAGCCCCTTGTGGGTTAGTGGCCAGGGGTCGTGGGCCCTCAAGGAGGACTGCGCCCACTTGGAGACCTCTCCATATGGCCCCATCACTCTCATGGTGGCCACAGAGCAAGCTGAGGGAGTGACAGAGGGACATGGGGGCACAGGTACCCCAGGAGAGCAGAGGGCAGGATAGGGCTGATGCTGGCTGTGGAACTGTCAGCCACGGCCTGGCTCCATGAGCAGCCCGTGGTCCTTGTCTGTGTCCCACAGCAGGACATGGTTGTGCTTTGTTGCCTCCACAGGGACAGCGAGGAAGACACCGAGCCCTCCTGTGCCCGGGGAGGCTGTCTGGCCAGCCGCATGGCCTCCTGCAGCTGTGAGCTCCTGACGGACGGTAGGTGCGGGCAGAGATGGCTGGAGTGACGGAGGGCAGGGTTAGAGGGAGTGGTCACTCAGAGATGGCCAGACCAACAGATGTGCTTCTTACCTGCCACTTCTCCAGCAGTGGACCCGGCCCGGCCCCCAGAGACAACAGCAGCTGTGGTGACAGCCCCGCATAGCCGAGCTCGAGATGCAGTCAGCGAGTCCCTGGTCCATGTCCCACTGGAGACCTTCCTAGAGACCCTGGAATCCCCAGGCGGCAGTGGTGGCGACAGCAATAACACAGGTGCAGTGGGGGCTGTCCCTGCCCCTCCTTCCTGCACCCCACCCCTGGCCACAGGCACCCAAGGGCTCCCCCCAGAGCCCCTCCTGAGCCTCAGAAGCTGTGACATTTCATCTCATGGGGTCCTTTGCTCAGTGCCTCAGTACTTCAGGCTTTTGTAGGCCAGACCAGGAATGTGACTCCTCCCACAGGCCCTGGTTCCAACAGAAAATGCTCAGAGACAGGGATGCAAAGGGTCAGAACCAAGGGTTGGGGACAAGAAGCCTTTGATTTGTCCCTGTGTTTTTTGCTGACTTAGAGAGTAACCCCAGGATAGTCCTCTCTGTGCCTCAGTTTACCTCATATGCTTTCCTAGGGGGTTGGGTCAGCACCCTGTCTTGTTCTGACAGCGTTTTACATGCAAAAAGCCAACAAGATGTTGCATCCCTTCTCTCATTTATGTGCAGCCCCACGCCCCTCACACTGTCATCCCTCTGCAGGGGAGGAGGGAGCAGAGCCGGAGCCGGAGGCCGAGCCCGCGCTGGAGCTGTCCGACTACCCCTGGTTCCACGGCACGCTGTCACGGGTCAGGGCGGCTCAGCTGGTGCTGGCGGGGGGGCCCCGGAGCCACGGCCTCTTCGTGATCCGCCAGAGTGAGACTCGGCCGGGGGAGTACGTGCTGACCTTCAACTTCCAGGGCAAGGCCAAGGCAAGTGTTTAGAGTCGGGGGCGCAGGGGCCGACTAGCCAGCCCTGCGGGGAGGGACCAGGGTAGCCCTGAGCAGTAGGTGTGGCATGACTTCCCACAGGCCTGCTCTTTGAACCGCCCGCATCCCTCCCACACCTCTGAGAGGTGCAGTCCGCCCCAGGCACGGCTTCCTCGCTATCCGGATGGCGAAGTCACCTGCTGGTGGCCGAGCCCACAGGCAGCCGGGTCCTTCTGAGGATTTAATTTTGACCCTGTGCAGTGAGGATTACTTTGCACTGGGGCTTCTGAGGGTCTCCGCCTAGAGCCACCTCAGTGCAGGGCTGGGGTCAACCAAGGCCCTCCTGCCCCACCGACCCCCAGAAAGCCCCTCGTCTGCCCTGCTCAAGTCGATTCACCAACCCCTCCTAGGCCCCAGCCCCGGGCCAGGCGTGTGCTCAGGCCAAGGGATGTGGAAGGGAACCGCACTTGGGTGGGCCCTAGAGAGCCAGGCAGGAGGGCTGCGTAGGGTCTAGGGCGCCGGAGGAGTCTCTTGAGCCAGCCAGCCAGAGTAGGAGGGGAGCTTGACCTGAGACGGGCAGAGGATGGAGAATCCTTGAGGTGAGGACCCAGTGGGAGGGTAACCCAGACAGGGCACAGCAAAGAGGGGACAGCGCGCGCAGACCGTGGGCTCCTGAGGAAGGGCATTCATTGTGTGTTAAAAATGACCGAAGGTGCAAAGGAAAATATGACAGAAAAGTCAGACGAGTGTGTGTGTATGGGGAGGGGGGGGTGTTAGTTACATTGTGGCCAGAGTGGGCAGGAACCTTAAGCCCCCCCAATCCCATGTTTCCGATAAGGAAACAGACCAGCTCCGGCTCCTCCCAGGACACAGTTCCCGTCATCAGTCCCTGCTGAAGGAGGGGGCACCCCAGGGCCCCAGGCCTGCACTGATGGTCACTGTCCCTACTTGTGGCCAGCCTGGTGCAGGCCCGCCACCCCAACTCCCTGGGCCTCTCTCCTTGGTGGCGTTGGCCCCACCGTGGGGAAGACAGCACCTCCCCAGGGACACCTCCTTGGAAAGCAGCCACCCCTACCAGTTCCTCAGACAACCAGGCACTTAATGCTGTCTTTGGCAGCCTGAAATGTGCTTCTTGGCCAGCAGTGCCCCAGGCAGCCTCCCCGGAGGGCCTGGATCTGACTCACGCCCAAGCCGGAGGCTAGGACGGTGCCCAGCCCACCACGGGGCATGGCGGGTATAGTGTAGGGGAGGGGACAAGGCAAGAGGATCCTCTCCTTCCTGGGGCAAGACCCAGCCTTGAACTGTTGGCCCAGGGTGGGCTAAGTGGTGGGGTACAGCAGGAACCCCAGCGTCCTGCTTGTACACCTCCTGGGGAGGAAGACCTCTGCCTTCTGAAGCAGTTCTTTCCACCTTCAGATAATAAATCTCTGGAAGGCTTTCCTGAAGACTGGGATCTACCCACCCGCTGGGGCCCAGCTCTGCCCCCGGCCTTGGCCCCAAAGGCCCTGCCAGATTTGAGGCTGTGGTGGGACCTCACTGTGCTGTTCCTCTCGGGCCAGGCCCCTGCCCTGGGCTGCCACTAATGTTCCCTAGATTTGTTCCCACTGTTCTGGCAACTTCTGGCCCTGCTGAGTGGCAGGACTCACTCCTGGGACCCCCCACCATGGGGTGGGGGGGCTTCTCTATCCTTTGAGTAAGCAGCTAGGCCAGCTCCGTCTCCTGGGCAGAGCCATGTGCATACCCTGAAACCTTCCTGTCACCACCCCTCTTGCCACACGCATCCCAGTGACAGCCCCTCTTCCTCCTGTGGGATATATATTGAGTAAAATAGGGCTGAAGCCAGAGACCTGCGGCTCACCACAGGCCTGTGGCTCCTCTCCCCGAGGTGCCCTGTCCCATGTGGGCTGGAGACCCAGAGAGGAGCCAGCCCTATTCCTCGTGCTCCAGGTGCTCCCCGCAGCACAGCTGAGAAGCACACGCAGCCACTCCGCAGCCAGCCTGGGGTGGGTTCCACCCCTCTGGGCCTTGTCTCTGCGGTCACTGCCGGTAGACCTCTCGCCTTCTGGGGTGGGAGAATCACAAACATGAGTTCTCCTCCAAGCTCTCTGCCCTGTGACTATGGGGGAGTCACTCACTCCCTGTGCCTCAGTTTCCCCATCCATAACATAGGGGCTGTAATCTCTACCTTCTAGGGCTTTTGGAGGACTAGAGATGGGGGGTGAAGGACATGATGTGGGTGCTCCCAGTATACAAATGCCTGCTCCCTTCAGTCCCAGCCTGGCTGTTGCCCCCATTCCCTACCCCCACAACAGAAGTGACACCCCCCACAAGATGGGGCTCACATGTGAGGGAGCCCTGGCTCTGACACAGCCCCATGGGACCTCTGTGAGACTTGGTCCTCCCAATGACCCCTAAAGGCACTTGCCAGGCAGGTGGCCAGTCCAGAACCCCACCACTGAGTCCGCCCACCTGTGCCCACAGCACCTGCGCCTGTCCTTGAACGGCCACGGGCAGTGCCACGTACAGCACCTGTGGTTCCAGTCTGTGCTTGACATGCTCCGCCACTTCCACACCCACCCCATCCCGCTGGAGTCAGGTGGCTCAGCAGACATCACCCTGCGCAGCTATGTGCGGGCCCAGGGCCCCCCACCTGGTAAGACACCCCCGCTCCTGGCCGTGGATGGCTCAAGACAGACAGGTGGGCAGTGCGGGAAGGGAGGCACCCTCAGGCTGTCACCTAGCATTGCTAGTCCCACTGGGATAAGCGCCAGCGCAGTTGTAAGCAACCCGGGCCGTGAGGCTGGAAGGCAGAGTGGCAGCCCCACGGGTGCGGGTCCTGAGTGGTTCCTGGCAGGGAGCAGGGGGTCGGAGTCCAGCACACACGGATTGAGGGCCCTGTGTGTGCACTGCCGTCCATACCCCTGAGACTGGCTGTCCAGGGAACTGGGCTGGAACCAGGAGAGCTGCATGCGGGGCCTGGCTCCTTGTGTGACACCCATTCATCCCTCCGGCTCTCTGGGCCCCCTGCCTGACACGCTGGGTTGGAGGAGAGGGGGCGCGGGGCAGGCTCGGCCCTCACGGGCGGCTGTCCCGTTGCAGACCCGGGGCCCGCGCCCCCCGCCACGCCCGCGCCCCCCGCCTGCTGGAGCGAGCCGCCCGGCCAGCACTACTTCTCCAGCCTCGCTGCCACCGCCTGCCCGCCCGCCTCGCCCTCGGAGCCGGGCGGCGCCTCGTCTTCGTCCGCCTCGTCGTCCTCGGCCGCATCTGGGCCCGGCGGCGCGCGCGCCCCCACCGAGGGTCCGCTCAGCGCGCGCAGCCGCAGCAACAGCGCCGAGCGCCTTCTGGAGGCGGCGGGGGGCGCCGAGGAGCCCCCGGAGGCCGGGCCGGGCGAGGGATCGCGGGGCCGCACGCGCGCCGTGGAGAACCAGTACTCCTTCTACTAGCCCGCCACGGCGGCGCCAGGGCCTTGGGGCCACCCGGGCCGCCGTGCGCCCGCCCTCGTGGCCGTCCATCCGTCCGTCCAGCGGACACTGCCGGCCCCAGCCCGCTGCTGGGTGGGAAAAGCGAAGCTCTTCAGTGAAGACATAAATGTTATTAAAGAGCCTGTTTTAGGGACTGCACCCGGCTCTCCTGTTGTCCTTTCTCCTGCCCCGGCCTCGGGCACCGCTGCTTCTGGGACTGCGGGGGAGGAGGGGCGCGCCAGACACGGGACCCCTTTCGAGCGCACCGTAGCCTTGCACGGCGAGGCCTCTGGCGTCCGGCAGACAACGAGCAGGCACCTGAATGAGGCACAGAGAAAGAGCGGGGACCCAAGAGCGGGGCACAGAGAGTCAACCCGGGGTGGAGGGATTGGGGAGGGGGCCTCACAGGAACTGAGAGAGAAAAGGGGGTGCAGAGCAGCGGTTTGGGGGCAAGAAGGAGGGGTGGCGGAGGGTAGGGCAAAGAGGAGAGGGGAGGGGTCGCTGGATGCAGGAACATGGTGAATGAAGGATGGGAGGAGGGCCAGGTCATGCGAGCCTTGAATGCCAGGATGAGGAGTTGGACTCTGGCCAGGAGAGAGTAACTACATCCTTGACCAGGTCAGTGGGGTTGTGGGCAGGATTCCTCCACGTTAGCCCACTGGGAGACTGGGCAACGGGAGAGGCTTGGTTTCCTATCTTTGACCTAGACTCAAACTTGGAAGTGGCCTCTAGGGCCCTCCCACCCCCACTCCCCCACCCCATGTGTCCCTGCAGGCAGAGGTCCAGCTGTGGCTCCCACCTGGAAACATTTCAGACCCCCAGACAGCTTATCCTCCAGGGACCCACGTGCCCTTCCCCGTATAAGAGGGCTAGCACCCTTGGTGGGTTTCCAGGGCTTTGCTGCTCCGGCTACGCAGTCCTGCCTCACGAAATGATGGGAAGTGACTGAGCAGCGCTCCTGCTACCCCCACGGAGAGGGAGACGGGCCACGCTGGTGCTCCGGAGAGCAGCCAGCCCCTGGGCTTCCAGCGCCTCCATCCGAGCTGCTGGAGCCCCTCTGCGCTCTTGCGCCCGGCCGGGTGGTTTGAGATCTGTGCCTGGCCAAGTGCCAGCCCACATCCCACCCTCACCGGAGCAGACGAGGGTCTGGGGCCGGCTCAGGCTGGGCAGAGGCTGGGGGCTGGTGAGAGCTCTGTGTGGCTGTCACCTTTGCTGAATTGGGGACCCAGAGTGTGAGAAAGTGAGAGAGGGTCTGCGTGCATTCTAAGGATGGCAATCAGGCAGGTTCCTGGGGTGTTCCCAGGTTAAAGTGAATTCAGAGGAGAATGGCAAAGATGACAGCCACCTCCCTGGGCTCTCCCAAGGGGTGTGGCCTGAAGGCCCAGCAGCAAGGAGGTCAAGTGAAAACGGGGGCTCTCTCCGCAGTGTGGCCCCCAGGGTGAGACCCTCAGGCCTGTCACACAAAGTGGTGCTTCCAGAAAGCTCAGACGTGGTGAGACTCTGGGGAAACCACAGCTGTTACACAGATGGTGGCAGCACCTTCAAGGTGACTGCCTTTGCTCCTTAACCAGCATTTCAGGCGCCTGCGCTGTGCCAGGCCAGGCCCATGGATAGCTGGGCAGGCAGCCGGGCAGGCCCATCGCAGTGTGATGGGCACCCAGAGGGCTGCCCATGCACTAGGGCCATAGGGAGGGTGTGCCCTGGCTGACTATGAGGTCATGGGGGCGGAGAGGCTGCAGGTGCAAGGGACAGGGAGTGGAACATGAGACCAGCAAGAGTGAGAAGGCCTTGAATGCCAGGCCAGAAATGGACAGCGTTAGGGAACCAGAGCCAGTTTGAAAAGGCAGCTGAGATGGTCAGTGTTGCATTTTAGACAGATCACTCTGGGGCCCAAGGGTGGGGAAGGAGATGGATTGGAAGGGGCAAAAATGAGTCCAGGGGGCCAGGGAGGCTGTGGTAAGTCTGGGGAGGGGAGGGGTGATGGGCTGGCCCAGGGCAGAAGAGGAGGACAGCGATGGAGGAAAGATTGTCAATAGACTGATGGGAGCGGGCACGGGGAGGGACGAGGGGCCATCTCTGGCTTGAGGCTTGGAGGACGGTACGACCCCTGCTGGACTCACTCGGATAACTACCTGGCAGGGGCTGTGGAGAACTCGGAATGCGATCCCCACCCCCAGGAGAAAAGGAAGAAACCTCTTACTGTCTCCAGCAAGGGGCTCCCAGGGTCTGCCAGGACCACACCATCCAGCCCTATGCTGTCAGATCTCCCAGCTCTCCCTTCAGGTAAGAAGTGGGGCTAGATATCCCCTATATGAGCCAGAGGAGGGTAATTTTGGCTACCCAAGGTCTCCAAGGCGAAGAGCTCAGAGCCATGGAGAGGCAAGCCACTGCCATTGACACACTCCCCTGGGAGGGGTCCTCGACCCAGAGGCAAGTCCACAGGGAGTCTAGGTCTGGGCCCATGCATTTGACGGAGGGTTCCCTCAGAGGGTAAACCAAGGGTGCAGGGGCTCCCTGGGAGGGCGCCCAGGCCCAAGCGCATGGAGTGGGTTTTCCCTTCCTCAGCCAGCCACCAGCCAGGCCAGCAAGCCGGAAAATGCTGCCTCCTGCCTCCAGGCATGAGGCTGAACTTGCTCCAAGGAGGTCACTGCCCTGGGAATCGAGGTATGTGTGCTGGTGGGGGCGGGGGGCGGGGCCACGCCTGTGCCTGCCCCATCAAGATGCAAAGCCGGGTATGTTGTGGCCCTGAAGGTGGACATCCCTTCAGAAATGGGGTTGTTGTGCCAGCCGTGAGTCAAATAAACAGCTTCCTCCGGCAGGCAGTCCGAACTCAGCCAACTTCAAGCCCTTTGGGCTCGGAGTAAAAGTCCTGGGATCTAGAGAGGCTCTTATATGCTTAGTATTAAGCAAAGCAGTGCACTAAGGCAAATTTTGAATAATGAATCTCAAGCATTCTCCCAAAATCCTTTAAAAAGGGAAAAAAGATGCATCTGACCAAAACTGGCATCCTGCATGTAGGATGTTTTCTGCCGTGGCCCTCACAAAATGTCAGGGGTCCCTAATCCCATCTGTGCCTCAGACTCCTTAGCAGTCTGGTGAAGCCTAGGGACCCTCTCCCGGAATGATGTTTTAAAACTCATGAAGTAAAATGTGTAAGCTTGCCAAGGAAACCAATTATACTGAAATTCAGCCAAAATATTAAATATAGTCAAAAAGTCATCAAAATATATTTTTTAAACTTGTGATGTGATAGTATATGTTTCTTTATTAACATTTTAAAAGCAATGGCTCTATTAACTGTGGTGATTTCAAAGGATGACGTGTGTAAACGGTAGTTCAAAGTTTCTGCAGCAACCAAGACGTGATATGAAAATCTCACTGATTTTGATGGGCGGCAAAGTGGCAGGTGCTGCCAATACTGCTATGGTTTCTCCTAAATGAAAGAGATGTCGTTTTTACTTAGAGGTTAATTAAAATCAAGATGTAATTTTACTCCCATTCGAGTTCATGGGCTTACTGAGTGGTTTATCCGTGAACCACTCCAGGACCTCAAGTTAACAACTCTGCTCTAAAGAGTGAAGACGGGGGCCAGCCCAGTGGTGCAGCGGTTAAGTGCACACGTTCCATTTGGCGGCCTAGGGTTCCCGAGTTCAGATCCCGGGCGCGGACATGACACCACTTGGCAAGCCATGCTGTGGTAGGCGTCCCACATATAAAGTAGAGGAAGACGGGCACGGATATTAGCTCAGGGCTAATCTTCCTCAAAAAAAAAAAAAAGATCAAGAATCCTGATCTTGCAAAACAAATTGGACAAGGACCCAGGTCTTTGAGGTAAGAGAAGGCTTGTGTGGTTCTGGAACATGATCCTTTATTGACCTTATTCTCCCTGTTTGTGACTGGATGGAGATAGCCAATTAAAAGAAAAAGTTAAAAGTTTTATGCCCATGTAGATTTATGCATCATAATTTTCCATTTGGAACTTTTAAAGTTGGATAAATGTTTTGAAAACTAATTGAGATTAAAATTTGGTGCTTGGGAGCTTTAAAGGATACTGTCAAATTTATATAGAGAGAAAGTAGATTAGAGGGGACCAGGGGCTGGGGGGGAGGGGGAGTTATTGCTTAACAGGTGCACAATTTCTATGTGGGGTGATGAAAAAGTTTTAGAAGTAGATATGATGGTTGCGTAACATTGTGAACGTAATTAATGCCACTGAATTGCATACTTAAAAATGGTTAAAAAGGCAAATTTTATGATAGATATATCTCCACAATAAAAATAAATAAAATTAAATAAACTGTTTTAAAAAATGAACAGAGCATCCATGAAATGTGGGACAACTTCAAGCAGCTAAATATACATGTAACTGGAGTCCACAAAAAGGGGAAGAGGAGAGACATAAGGAGACAAAAAAAAAACTGAAGAAATAATGGCTAAAATTTTTCAAAATTTGATGCAAATTGTAAACCTACAGAGCCAAGAATCTCAACAAATCCTAAGTGCAAGAAACATGAAGAAAATTATATTGACACATCTTTACCAAATTGCTTAAAGTCAGTGATAAAGAGAAAATCTTACAGGTAACTGGAGAAAAAAGACACATAGGTATTAGGATGATAGTTTTCCCATCGGAAATAATGCAAAAAAAAAAAAACCAAAAACAGTGGATCAGCTTCTTTAAAACTGTCAACCTCGAATTCTATACCCAGCAAAAATATTTTGCAAAAACAGGGCAAAATATAGGGACAATCAATGAAACAAAAAGTTGATTCTTTAAAAAGGTCAACAAAATTGACAAACCTTTAGCCACGCTGGCAAGGAAAAAAAGAGAGAAGACACAAATAACTAAAATTAGAAATGAAAGGGGGCTGGACCAGTGGCACAGAGGTTAAGTTCACATGTTCCACTTTGTCAGCCCAGGGTTTACTGGTTCGGATCCCAGGTGTGGACCTATGCACCACTTGTCAAGCCATGCTGTGACACATCCACATATAAAGTAAAGGAAGATGGACACGGATGTTAACTCAGGGCCAGTCATCCTCAGCAAAAAGAGGAGGACTGGCACCAGATGTTAGCTCAGGGCTAATCTTCCTCAAAAAAAAAAAAAAAAAAGAAATGAAAGTAGCGACATTACTACTGATCCTACATCATAAAAGAAGGTTATAAAAGAATGCTATGAAAGGTTGTATATCAAGAAATTAGGCAACCTAGAAGAAATGGACAAATTCATTAAAACACGCAAATTACCTAAAGTGACTCAAGAAGAAATAGAAATACTCAACAGAGCTATAACAAGTAAAGGGATTGAATCAGTAATCAAAAACCTCCCAACAAAGAAAAGTCCTAGACCAGATGGCTTTATGGCAAATCTACCAAACACTTAAAGAAGAATTAACACCAATAATTCTCAAACTCTTCCAAAAAATTAAAGACTTAGGAAGTGTATGAGGTGCCTAAAATAAGCAAATGTGCAGAGTCAGAAAGTAGAATACCAGGGGCTGGGGAGTTGAGGGAATGGGAAGTGATTATTTAATGGGGACAGAAATAGGTCAAAAGTAAAAGGAAAGAAAAAGATACTATGCTATCTACTAATCAAAAGGAAGCTGATGTGGCTATATTAATATCAGATAAAATAGATTTTAGAACAAAGAATTTTACCAAGGATCAAGAAGATCATTTCATAATGATAAAGGGGTCAGTTAATCAAGAGGACATAACAACCCTAAACAATTATGTAGCTAATAATACACATTCAAAATACGTAAAACAAAAACTGATAGAAGCTCAAGGAGAAATAGACAAATTCGTAAATGATAACCAGAGATTTCAGTACCGCTCAATAACTGATAAGACAGTAGGCAGAAAATCAGCAAGGGTATATCAGACTTTAACAACGCTATCAACCAACTTGACCTGACTCACATTTATAGAGCACTCCATCAACGACAGAAGAATACACAATTTCCTCAAGTGTACATTGAACATTTACCAAGAGAGACCATATTCTGGGCCATAAAAAAAGTCTCAGTAAATTCAAAAGGATTCAAATCACACACAATGACTACATGGAATTAAATTAGAGAATCAATAACAGAGAGATCCTTGGAAAATCCCCAAATATTTGGAAATTAAATAACACACTCCTAAATAGGTCAAAGAATAAGTCAAAAAGGAAATTAGAAAGTATTTTCAAATGAATGAAAAAGAAAGCACAACATATCAGAAGATATGGGATGCTGCTAAAACAGTACAGTCTTGTGTTGCTTAATGATGGAGATATGTTCTGGGACATGCACCATTAGGTGATTTTGTGAACATCATAGAGTGTACTTACACAAACCTAGATGGTACAGCTTACTACACACCAAGGCTATATAGTACTAATCTTTTTCTTTATGCCTTTTTTTGGTGAAGAAGATTGGCCCTGAGCTAACATCCATTGCCAGTCTTCCTCTTTTTTTTTCTCCCCCGAAATCCCAGTACCTAGTTGTATACCCTAGTTGTAAGTCCTTCTAGTTCTTCTATGTGGGATGCCACCATAGCATGGCTTGATGAGCAGTGTGTAGGTCTACGCCCAGGATCTGAACCAGCAAACCCCAGGCTGCCTCTATATAGTACTAATCTTATGAGATCACCATCATATGTGCGGTCCGTCATTGACCAAAACATCGTTATGTGGCACATGACTGTATTTTGGGAGATACTTATAGCACTAAATGTCTATATTAGAAAAGAAGAAAAGTCAATTGTCTCAGCTTCAACCTTAAGAAACTAGGAAAAGAAGAGCAAACTGAATCCAAAGTAAGCAGAAGAATGGAAATAATAAAGATCAGAGGAACT
Source organism: Equus caballus (assembly GCF_041296265.1). NCBI lineage: Eukaryota > Metazoa > Chordata > Mammalia > Perissodactyla > Equidae > Equus > Equus caballus. The sequence continues at coordinate 11,330,650 of NC_091696.1, forward strand.
CAATAGAGAAAATCAATGAAAACAAAAGCTAGCTCTTTGAAAAGATCAATATCATTGATAAACCTCTAGTAAGACTGATTAGGACAAAAGAGAAATGACACAAATTACCAATATTAGGAATGGAGGAGTTGACATCACTATAGATTCTACAGATAGTTAAAGGGTAGTAAGGGAATATTAGGAACAACTTTATGCCAATAAATAAGACAACTTAGATGGAATGGACAAATTCCTTGAAAGACACAAATTACCAAAGTTCATTCAAGAAAAAATAGATAACCTCGGTAGCCCTATATCTATTAAAGAATTTGAAAATGTAGTTGAAAACCTTCCCACAGGGGCCGGCCCCATGGCCAAGTGGTTAAGTTCGCACACTCTGCTTCGGTGGCCCAGGATTTCACCAGTTCGAATCCTGGGTGCGGACATGGCACGGCTCGTCAAGCCACGCTGAGGTGGCGTCCCACATGCCACAACTAGAAGGACCCACAACTAAAAATACACAACTATGTACTGGGGGAGCTTTGGGAGAAAAAGGAAAAGTAAAATCTTTAAAAGAAAAAAACAAACCTTCCCACAAAGAGGACTCCAGGCCCAGATGGCTTTACTGATGAATTCTACCAAGCATTTAATGACGCTTCACCAAAGAAGATGTATGCAAATAAGCACATGAAAGGATGCTCAACATCATGAGTCATTAAGGAATGCAAATTAAACTGCCTATTGTAATGTCTAAAATTAAAAAGATTGACCACACCAAGTGTTGGTGAGGATGTGGAACAACTGGAATCCTCATCCTCAGCTGGTGGGATGTAAAATGTTTAAAACACTTTGGAAAACAATTTAATGGCTTCTTAAAAAGTTAAAGATGTAAATACCACAGGATCCAGCTATTCCACTCCTAGGTATTCAGTCAAGATAAATGAAAGCGTACGTCCATGCAAAGACTTGCACGTGAGTGTTCATAGCAGCTTTTTTGTAATGACCAAAAACTGGAAACAGCTCAATATTTGAACTGAGTAGACAAACAGCTTATGTTATATCCATACAATGGAAAACTGCTCATCAATAAAAGGGAGAGAATGAACTATGATATACACAATAACTTGGACGAATCTCAAAATAAATATTCTGAGTGAAAGTAGGCAGACAAAAAGAGAGTACATACTGTATGACTCCATTTCCAGAAAATTCTAGAAAACACATTCTATAGTGACAGAAAGTAGATCAAGAGTTGCCTGTGGGCCGGCCCGGTGGCGCAGCAGTTAAGTGCACACGTTCCGCTTCGGCAACCCTGGGTTCGCCAGTTTGGATCCCGGGTGCGGACATGGCACCGCTTGGCAAGCCATGCTGTGGTAGGCATCCCACATATAAAGTACAGGAAGATGGGCACGGATGTTAGCTCAGGGCCAGTCTTCCTCAGCAAAAAGAGGAGGATTGGCAGCAGATGCTAGCTCAGGGCTGATCTTCCTCAAAATAAATAAATAAATAAAATAAAATTGTTAAAAAAAAAAAAAACAAAGAGTTACCTGGAGACAGGAGAGTAGAAAGGGGCAAAAGGGAGAGATTATAAAAGTGTAGGAGCAAACTATTTGGGGTAATGCTCACAGTTATTATCTAGATTATGCTAATGGTTTCACATGTATACATATATCAAAAGCATCAAATTATACGCTATAAACATGCAGTTTATTGTATGTCAATTTTACCTCAACAGAGCTGCTAAAAAATGAAACAGTAAAACAACTAAGCGATTTTGGGTAGTCATTTATAATATTCTTGGATAAGATGTAACTTTCTTTTAGAAAACTAAAGCTTCCAAAACTTTAACACTGTTATTTAAACACAGGATTTGGTATAATCCATTAAAGTAAAGCACATGAAATTGGGTAAAAAGATGCTGTGTATTAGAGAGAAGAAAAGATTCTATCTCAGAAAAGAGGAGAAAATAAATTTAAAGACTTTTATATCACCACAAGGAAGGGTTTAGTAAATTATAATTGTTTAAAATATCTACATAAGTTCATGATCTTTTTGTTTTTAAATAAAAGATCATTTTTCTCTTCTGTCATCCAGCGATGCCCCCAGTACTCCTATGAAACTGTAAAATTCTGCATTCCCATGGCCCAAATTTTGGTCTCTAATACAGTGTTTGAAGATCCAGGGCCAAGGCTCCTTGGAAAGAGGAGCTGATTCCATGTTTGAGGCAGAAAACCTCAAACTGGGCCTAAAACTTCTTGCTGCCAGAAAGCAAGACTGCTTTCAAGGCTAACTGGGGACACATGACTACAAAGAATAAAGGGCCAGCTTAAAGGGATAGCCCCTGGCCAAAGAGTGGCAATCAGGCATCTAAAACAAAAATGAAATCAGGGTCAATGGACTAAGTTGAGTTTGTCAAAGCCCGTGAGTCTATGATGCGCAAAAGGGATAAATATTTTACGATGTGAGTAACACGATGTTAAAAATTTCCTCTGAGACAAAATTGCCATAAATGTGAAATTCCAGAGGCAGATCATCAAATGCAGGATTTACAAAGGAAACGGTCATGGGCCAGTGCTGTGTCTGCTGAGTCCACTCCCCTATTTCAAGCACTATTTGGAAGAGTTGAAAGCAGAAGGGGAACGGGAGCCGTAGCCGTGCTGAGGCCCTCCCAAGGAGGCAGGGTCAGGGTGGTACTCTCCACAGGCTCCCTTGCCGTTGAGGACTCGGGGACCGTTCTCCAGCTCATGACTGAAAAAGCTAGAGCAGCCCGTGGCCTCAGGATGGAGGAGGCTGCACTGCTGGAGTTTCTCTGGGAAAGGCAGACACGAGTATTTCCTGTGGATCCCATCCCAGGAAGTGCCTCAGAGAGACCCAGCACTGGATCCTCTGAAGGACGCGAGAAAGTTCCCACTGAGAAGGAGTCAGCTGTAGACTTTGCCGAGGCTCGGAAAACACCAAGGCATCCAGCCACATAGGAACATCTCGTCACCTTACGTCTCCTGCCTCCTCTCTTTTTGACCTTACTAGGGTCAAAATGGTGGCTAATAAGTGGGGAAGGACATAAACAGGGAGATGGGGCAGAATCTGCCCACAATCACCTTCCTGGACTGAAGACTCTCTCCTGCCACCAGCCTTAGCTGGAAAAGGAAGAGAAGTCTTAACCCTTGCAGGGAGAATGGCTCCTCCGTGGGTCCTGGCGACCAGGCACATCTCTACATGCGCCATGTGGGCAAGGCTTAACCACAGCTGACCAGAACCTTCGCAGAATGCCCTATAGCTCTCCCCAGACATGAGAACATAGGAGGACCGTGAGGAGCTACCTCCCTATCTTCCAGGAGGCTGTCATGACGCAGTTTCTCATCCCCTCCTGGTTCTAATGAGGTATGAGGTTTTCTGCTTCTCCCGACTTAGGGTCCAGATGCAGGCTATCCAACTGCTTGGCTGTAGCGTGGAATTGGCTCCTCAGCACCAGGATGCCCCACCCCTCTGTTGCATCGTCATCTTTGGTTGGGATGTCTTCCTGTTGAACAAGGGACACAGGGAGCTGACACTTTTGTTGATGTTGCTTTCGGTCGAAGTGAAAACGATGAACTGTCTGAATCTAAAAAGGTCTTCTTGTTTCTTTACCAGCCAAATCTGTCAGCCTTGCTTGATACCCTTCAGTGAGTTTGAAGGTGCGTGATAACTCGGTCTGAATTGGGACTCTGTGTTGTGACTCACAGTGATGAGAGGACCCGTTAGGAGCAAGCTGAAGGACCATGGCTCCTGCCTAAGTCTTCATCCCGTGACAGGGGAAAGATTACCCAGCGGATAACTTTTTATCATTCAAATCTTTGCTATCGGATCTTCTAGATTTCCACCTTGAAATATGAAAATGATGTTACATGTTTCAGAGAGCGTATCTTCTCACATAGAGCACAGTGATTTTGTTTTGTCTTGTTCTGTTCTGCACAGCAATTTTGAGTCATAGTTGTATCTGGACCGAGGCTAAATTCTCCTCTGAACCTCCATCAACCGCCCTTACTGCCCACCTCAGAGAAACCTCATCTCTGGAGGCTGAAGTTGGGCTGAGGGCACAGGGTAAGTTTCATCAACGTTGGAGAGTGCTTCCTTCGCGAACTGAGAGTGAGAAGGCTCTTTCAGCAAGCACTCAGGGCTACCAAGTTAAGTCTGTTTTCCGTTTCCCTGTCAAGCCATGAAAAAGAAAAAACACAACAAAGTAATTCCTAAAGATGGACAAAAGTGAAACAAATATCTTGACTCTATGTCAAGTCAGTGGCATAATTAAGCGCAGTCATTTGAGAGCACCTTCCTAGAGGACTATAGCCTAAGGCCAAAAGAGCTACAAGGAAATCTTAAGCAGCGCTCACAATCATATTGTTAGCAATAACATTGATATCGCCATTTTGAATTTATTTTACATATAGTATGGAGAACAAATAAGTAATTGGGTTAACATTATTAGGAGCCGAGATGCAGGAAAAGAGATACAAATATTAAATCAAAGAAGTTACCTTCAAACACTATGATTTTAAATTTAAAGGGGAATGTGCTCATGATTTTTTTCACTTTCTGAAATACTTATTTTCCAGCTTTGTCCAATGAAAACTTTCAGAAATTGTGCCAACAACCCAAGAGCAATTGCATTCCTGCTGCCTGACTATGGTCTCTAAGTACCATTTCCTGCTAGAAGAAATCAGGGCCCTCTGGGGAAATGCCTGTTTCCAGATTTGTGGCAGGAAACATAGAAGATAAGCCTAGAAAAGTCTTATCATGTCAGAAAGCAAAGATAAAATTAAAGACTGCTAGGGTCTTTGCAAAAGGACACAGGAGCCAGCTTGAAGGGGCTCCTACTGGCCCAAAACGTGACAACTTGATCCTCAAAAAAGAAAGATGGCCGCAATGAACATCACGTGTAACCCCAGTCTAATCGTGAGCGAAGCATCAGACAAATCCCAATAGAGTGACATTCTGCAAGATAGCTGACCAGGACTCCTCAAAACTGCCAAGGTCATCAAAAACAAAGTCTGGGAAATTGTCACAGCCAAGAGGAACCTAAGGAGACGTGACAATGAAATGTAATGTGGTGTCCTGGATGGGATCCTGGAAGAAAAAAAGGACATTAGGTAAAAATTAAGGAAATCTGAATAGTGTGGACTTTAGTTAATAATAATGTATCAATATTGGTCATTAATTATAACAAATATACCATGCTAGTTAGAGTAAGATATTAATAATAGGAGAAACTCTGTTTGATTTTTTCAATTTTTTTGGACATCTAAAACCGTTCTGAAAAATCAAGTTGATTTAAAAAATGGGAAATGTATTAAAATCCATTAATTAGTAATGACACTAAAGAAAGAGATTTCACTGGTCACCTTTGGAGGCTGTGAAGCACCAGCTCATTTTTTGAAAATGGATAAATAAAGGGAAAAAATATGTATGTATGCTGCATTTTCTTTTCTTTTCTTTTCTTTTCTTTTCTTTTCTTTTCTTTTCTTTTCTTTTGTGCTGCCTTTTCTGTTCCAACTCTCTTTCAGAGTGTCTTAGTTTGGGTTCCAAAAGCGGATCCTTTAATTAGAACTTGAGTGGCAGGTAGTTCATTTGGGAGGTAATGCCAGGAAGCATAAGTGAATAGCTTGGAAAGGTGAGACAGAGAAGGGAGAGAAGCCAATAAGGAGTGCATCAGAGACCAGATCATTGTCATGGGCAACTGAGGCTTAATCCTTCTAGGGACCCTCTGGGTATTGGGTCGAACGTGTCTCTAGTTGGCTTCTGTGTTTTTCTAACATGATCCTACCGGTCTACAAGGAAGCTGGTGTATTTGGCCACCGATCCTGTCTTCTACTGGTTAAAGATGGTCGCTGAGAGTACTAAATCCCCAGCACTTTTGGGCTGCCCTCCACATGGGCTGAGAAAGCTCCTGTGGTCCCAGAGAAAGTCCCCCAACATCAAGGAAGGGTGCCTTAGGTGGGAAGTTTTCCGCATGTACCTAACCTCTCACCCCATGACAACAGGTGAACTCAAAGTAGACTAAGGGGCTACGGGGTTGGGCATCAACAATGTTGGCCATGGTCCACCCTTCCTTGCACCTCTCAAATGCAATCATATCATATGTTAAATCCACTCTTTTAAGCTTCAAGATGGTGGCCAGCCACAACCTTTAAAGCTGTAAAACAGGAAGATTAGTTACAGCCCCCACCGCTGCAGTGGTCCTGGACCCACAGTGTGAATCGTTTCCCTCCTCTACTATCCATTCTAGATTCCTCTCACATTCGTCGTGCACTTCCACTGGTCCAGGTGTGACGATACTAGACGTTCATCCCTGAGAAGTCTCACCCCTGGGTACCTTGCCATTGTTAGGTTTTGGTTGCTGCGCTTGCCTGTTTACTGTTACCACCTGGTACAGAAGCACCAAGAGGCACCCAAATGAATCCCCAAATCCTAGACACGTTCCTCCCTGTCCCATTGTGTAGCAGCAACTATAGCTCCTCATGTTAATCAGAATCAATTGCATGCATCACAATAGTATTCCACTCTTTGCTTGTTCCTCTACTGGCACAAGGAATCCACAATGACCGAAACAGTTGTACCTTTATGTTCTGTGGAACTCTTGGTGAAAGCATTTCCCACCCATATGGAAACTAGGACCTTTAACCCAGAAGAGCTTAATGGCACAGGGACAGGAAGAAGAAATTTACCAAACTGGGCACTGGTCACTAAAGGTGGGAAGAGTTAATTTCACTTCCACCCAGTGGTTCCAAGACCCATATATTGTAACTGCTGGGTACAGCGCTAAATAATGGTCAATCACTTGAAGTGTATCACGTTCTATTAGGCTTACAGCTTTGGGGCAATGTGGTATATGGAAGGAGTAGTCAAGCCCATAGCTATGCACCCACTCTTGCACCTTCTTCACTCTACAATGTTCTTCTTGTTCCAAAGATTTTGTTCCCTAAATCAGGCCTGCTGTGAGCTAAGAGAAGTACAATAGACGGGAAAGGCAAGCCCATATCCAGAATAATTTTCAATCCTAGTAAGGATGAATTTCTGCCTCCTCTAGGGTGGAAGAAGTCAACTGCCACCAAATGGTGGCTTAGTCTCCTCAAGAGATGGTACCATATCAAGGGCTCAGTGTTGGCTTCTGCTACGGACAAATTTAACATTCAGCAACTGCAGTAACTAGATCAGCTCGGTGAGTGGGAGCCCGTGCTATTGGTCTGTGCATAGCCTACGTTTCTACTCTCATGGCTATTCCACTGCCTGCACTGGGATGGCTGACGTCTATCAATCAAGTCACCCTACTATCCTGTGGTTTGGTGCTATCTCTGGAGTATGGGTACTCTGATAGACATTGGCATGAGACATAAGAATCCACACCATTTTTTATCCACGCTCACATGTCATTCTCATATCTCTTTCCCAGTCAAGCCATTCACCACTGCCCAAGAGTCTACGTACAGCCTGACCTCAGGCCACTTCTCCCTGAACACAGACTTGCTGGCCCCTCTACTGCTCAAAGTTCTGCATGCTGGGAGGATTTTTATCCCCCATCCTCCTTTAGGGCTACCCATGAGTAAGGCTGTTAGTGGAGCAGAAAGTCCATTTTTGGCTCGCACCAACATATCAAGCCAACCTTCTTTGAACTAGACCCAAATTTTTCTTCCCCCATCAGCTGATCTTGATGCTGCCCACCCCTTCCTACACAGATGAACACTGAGAGGTGCCAGTGCACCAGAATAAAAGTGGGCTTTCTATTCATTTCTTTTACCTGTGTCCTCTGGACATGCTTGAATCGGATCCCAAATGCACCATTTCCATCATACAGTGATTGCCCTGTGCCCACCCAACTTTGTGGGCTGGTGGATCTAACAACATCCAGCTCCTGACAGCCCCTCCAGTTGCATAGACCATGACTTCCATGGACAGTACTCAATTTCTTCCAGTAACTGGTAGCCTACCAAGAGCTGCTCTACTTAATTTCCCAACAGTTAGGGACTTTCCAGTTATCCTTTTGTGGTTGATTTCTACTTTGATTCCACTGTGGTCAGAAGATATACTCAGTATGATTTCAATGTTTTGAAATGGAGAGATTGTTTTATGATCCAAGCACGTGATCTATCTTGGTGACTGTCCTATGTGCACTTGAGAATGTGTACTCTGCTGTTGTCGGATGGAATGTTCTATAAATGTCAGTTAGGTCAAGTTAATTGAGAGTATTGTTCAAGTTTTCTATATCCTCATTACTGTTTTTGTCTACTTCTTTTTAATCAATTGCCAAGGGAGCCGTCTTAAAATTTCCAAATACGATTGTGTTTGCCTATTTCTCATGTTAGCTGTGCCAGTTTTTTCTCTTTGTACTTTGAAGTACTGTTATTAGACCCATATACATTTAGGACTGTTATGTCTTTCTGTTGAATTGACCCTTTTACCATTAAGAAAGGTCCCTCTTTATCTCTGGTAGTACTCTTTGTCTTACAATCTGCTTTGTTGTTGATCTAGCCACCCCAGCTTTCTTATAATTGGTATTTGTAGGGTATATCTTAGTGTATTTTTATATTTTCAATCTCTCTATGTCCTTATATGTAAAGTGTGTTGCTTGTAGGGGCTGGCCCCATGGCAGTGTGGTTAAGTTTGTTCACTCTGCTTTGGCAGCCTGGGGTTTGCTTCTTCAGATCCTGGGCATGGACCTACACACTGCCCATCAAGCCATGCTGTGGAGGCATCCCACATAGAAGAACTAGAAGGACTTACAACTAGGATATACAACTATCTACTGGGACTTTGGGGAGAAAAATACAAGAAAGAGGAAGATTGGCAACAGATGTTAGCTCAGGGCCAATCTTCCTCACCAAAAAAAAAGAAGAAGAAGAATCAGCTTTACCAATTTTTTAAATAAGTAAATAAATAAGTAGCGTTAAAAAAGTGCGTTGATTGTAAAAAGCGTATAATTGTTTTGTTCTTGGTTTTTCTAATTCCAGTTGGACCACCTCTGTCTTTTGGAGATTGGCGCGTTTGGGACACTAAATTTAATGGGATTATCATCTTATTACCTGTTTTCCATTTGCTGCATCTGTTTTTTGTTCTTCCTTTCCTTTAATCTTTTGGATAAATCAAGTATTACTTTTATTATTCTACTGTATCTCTTCTGTTACACCTTTATTATGTTATACCTTTCTTGTTACTATGTTACTTATATTTTGGTTATGCCTTTTCATATTTTTCCTCATGGCTAATCTGGAGATTATAATATGCCTTTTACCTCGGTACAATGTACGTTGCATTAGTCTTCTACCACGTCAGGAAAGATGTGAGAACTTTACAATAGTATCATTCCGTTCTCTCGTCCTTTCCCCTGACCCTTTGTGTTGTCATATAGTTTACTTCTGCGTAGGTTAGAGAGCCCAGCACACACTGTTGTTATTGTTGTCTCAAACAGTTAATAGTCTTTTTAATTGTTTTATTGTGGTGAAATATACAAAATATGAGATTTACCATTTTAACCATTTTTAAGCGTACAGTTTAGTGGCATTAACTACATTCACATTGTCGTGCAACCATCACCACCATCAACTTCCAAAACTTTTCTATCTTCCCAGACTGAACTTCTGTCCCCACTAAACACTAACTCCTCCTTCCTCACTCCCCCAGCTCCTGGCAACCACCCTTCTACTTTTTGTCTCTATGAATTTGACTACTCTAGGGACCTCATATAAGTAGAATCATACAATATTTGCCTTTTGTGTCTGCCTTATTTCACTTAGAATAGTGTTTTTAAGATTTATCCATGTTGTAGCATGTATCAGAATATCTTTCCTTTTTTTTTTTTTTAAAGATTTTATTTTTTTCCTTTTTCTCCCCAAAGTCCACCGGTACATAGTTGTATATTCTTCGTTGTGAGTCCTTCTAGTTGTGGCATGTGTGACGCCGCCTCAGCGTGGTTTGATGAGCAGTGCCATGTCCATGCCCAGGATCCAAACCAACGAAACACTGGGCCGCCTACAGCAGAGTGCGCGAACTTAACCACTCAACCACGGAGCCAGCCCCAGAATTTCTTTCCTTTTTAAGGCTGAATAATATTCCACTGTATGTACATCCACATTTGTTTATCCATTCATCTGTCAATGGACATTGGGTCATTTCCACCTTTTGGCTATTGTAAATAACGCTGCTATGAACTCTGGAGTTCAAGTATCTGTCTAAATCCGTGCTTTCAGTTCTTTTAGGTATATACTCAGAAATTGAATTGCTGGATCATATGGTAATTCTGTGTTTAATTTATTTTTTTTTGGAGGAAGGTTAGCCCTGAGCTAACATCTGCCAATCCTCCTCTTTTTTCTGAGGAAGACTGACCCTGAGCTAACATCCATGCCCTTCGTCCTCTACTTTATATGTGGGATGCCTACCACAGCATGGCTTGCCACCCAGTGCCATGTCTGCACCTGGGATCCGAACCTGCGAACCCTGGGCCGCCGAAGTGGAACGTGCACACTTAACCTCTGTGACACCCGGCTGGCCCCTATGTTTAATTTTTTGAGGAACTGCAAGGCTGTTTTCCATGTCTTTAACTTTTTCCATTTATTTACCCATTCCAGGCTTCTTCTTGCCTTCCTAAAGGTCCAAGCTAGCATTTGGGATTATTTGCCTTCAGCCTGCAGGTCTCATAGTACAGGTCTGCTGAAGACAAAGTCTTTCAGCTTTTGTTTGTCTAAAAATTATTGCCTTAATTTTTGAAGAATATTTTCACTGGGCATAGATTGCTAGGTTAGCAGGGTTTTTTCCTTTTGGCACTTTAAAAATGTCATTCCAGGGGCCAGCCCCGTGGCCAAGTGGTTAAGTTCTCACACTCCGCTTCAGCGGCCCAGGGTCTCATCAGTTTGGATCCTGGGCACAGACACGGCACTGCTTATTAGGCCACACTGATGTGGCATCCCACATGCCACAACTAAAAGGACTCACAAGTAAGAATAAAAAATATACAACTATATACTGGGGGGATTTGGGGAGAAAAAGCAGAAAAAGAAAGATTGGCAGCATTGTTAGCTCAGGTGCCAATCTTAAAAAAAAAAAGTAATTCCATTTCTTCTGACTTCTATAATTACTCTGAAGAAGTAAGCTATTACTCTTATCATTCCCCTGAATTTAATGTATCTTTTTTTCTCTGGCTGTTTTAGAATTTTCTCTTTGTAGCTTTGGTTTTCAGAAGTTTGACTCTAATATGTCTAGATACAGTTTTCTTTGTATTTATCCTGCTTGGGGTCTACCGAGCTTCTTGAATATGTGTTTTCATGTCTTTCATCAACTTTAGAAATTTCTCAGCTCATGTCTCTTCAAATATTACTTTCTCTCTAGTCTCTCCTGCTGGGTCTGATTTTGAGGATAGACTTTCCTCCAGCTACTAGAAATGAGGGTCTCTAGGTGCTGCCATATAGGTGCTTTGTCGCTGCTGGGTTTCATTAATTGCCCTGAGCCTGTTCTTCTCTTTCTTCAAGTTTTCCAGGGCAGTAAAGAAAAGCCAGCCAATTCCACAATTCATATAATTGCCATTGCCCCCATATGCTTCAAGACCTTAGGCTACAACGTAAGTGAAGACTTATCAATCCACCATGGATGAGATTCTTGGCCACTGTGATACCATATCCAGGGAACCAGAGAGACACGGACACTTGAAGTGGGCAGCTGTCAGTGTATATGGCCAATTCAAAGACAAGCCAAAGAGATGTGGGTTGTAGCATCAATAGCATCCTCTATACAGGGTAACCAAATGGGCAATGAGGAAAGTTCTTTAGAGAAAAATAGTAGGGGCTGGCCCTGTGGCCAAGTGGTTAAGTTCGCGAGCTCTGCTGCAGGCGGCCCAGTGTTTCGTTGGTTCGAATCCTGGGCGCAGACATGGCACTGCTCATCAGGCCACACTGAGGCAGCATCCCACATGCCACAACTAGAAGGACCCACAACGAAGAATATACAACTATGTACTGGGGGGCTTTGGGGAGAAAAAAGGAAAAAAAAAAGAAAATCTTTAAAAAAAAAAGAAACATAGCAGCTAATAAATGCATAAAGAACGAATTAATTAGAAATTCAACATTTTGTAGCATTCAATGAAATAATGGATCCAGGAACAACCACTACAAAATCCTTTAGGTAAGGCTTTCAGAGATTTATAATGGATAGGTTAGACTGCCAACTTCTAACCTACAATCGACCCTAACATGGCTAGAAGTAGGATAACCAGACACGACAGGGATCCTGAGGTGAGATGATGGAAAGAACACAGCATCTCTTATGAAACAAATTTAAAAAATTGAACAGGAATTTAATGAAGTCTCTAGATCTAACTATGAGTTTACCAAAAAAATTAACATTAATAGGGGGATGGATGAACATATCAAAGGACACTAAAAAAAATGCATTTGGCCAAATCCAGAACTGAGAAATTCTATAGGAAAAAACCTTTGTTTCTTCAACAAATAATTGTCATGGAAAAGAAAGAGAGGAGGAGAAGCAATGTAGATAAGACATAGGAAATAAATGTAATAATCCAACTGTAAAAAAAATTTTTTTTGAGACAATTGGGAAAATTAAAATGTTGACTGGGTATTAGATGATACTAAGGAACTATTGTTAATTTTGTTAGGTGTGATAGTGGTATCGTGGATTTTTTAAGGGATACAGCCGGAAGCATTTACAGATGAAGCAATTATGGTATCTGGAATGTGATTTACAAGACTCCAGCAGGAGGGCAGGGAGGGCAGACATGGAAAAAAATGTTGCTAATTGTTAAAGCTGGGTGATGGGTACATGCGAATTATTTCATATTCTGTCTTCTTAAGACTAGTTTTTATATCGACAATTAAAATTTTTAGAAAGCAAAAGTTTGATGGTGAAGGGAAGCAAGAGTCCCTGGAAAAGGATGTAGAGGCTGGGGAGACGAGGCACGTTTATATGCTGAAGGAGAGAGCGAGAACACCAGGAAAAGAAGTCACTGGGGGAGCTGGTTCTGGAGAGTCCTGGGAAATAGGATGCAGAGCCCAGGTGGCAGGCTTGTCCTTGGCAAGGGTGACAATTATATACCAGCCTCCATTAGCTGAATTCCAGCTTGTGTCTTGTTCACACATTTTATCTTAACTGGCTCTTACAGCGTTCCATGAGAAGAGTGTAATTATTGCCATTTTAGAGATAAGGAATTAAGGTTTAGAAAGATTGATGACTTGCTCAGGGTCAAATAACCTGTAAATGGCAGATCCAGGATTCAAACCAACGTTGCTGTACTTCCAAAGCTTAAGGTCTTTATAGTTGCGAGACAGGATGAAAGGGGGAGGTGTGAATTTCAAACACCAGAGGGGAAAGAGGGGGCAGCCCATGCAGCCTTCATGACTGATGGTCTCTTTTCCTTGTGAAGTTGGCTGGGAGGCTCTTAAGGACAAGGGTGCAGGCCCTGCTGATCACATTGGGGCTGCCAGGGAAGTGAAGAGGAGTGGACCACATTCCTGGTCCAAGATTATCTGGGCCAGCCAGTGAGACAGAGATGTCCCCACAAGGAAATTCAGCAGGGAGAATTATTAGGTCCCTCACGTGGCCCCCTCCCACTCTGCAGCAGCTTTAAGAGACATAGGTACAAATATAGGAATGTGAGTTGACCCATGCTGCATATGAGTCAGCAAAGGGTGGAAGGCTTCCAAATAAAGCTCATGCAAATTCAGCTGCTACCCAGAGCCCCAGGAAGGGGAGGCAATGGCCAAGCCTGCCCCCATCTCACTGTGCCCTGATCACACCTGACCTTCTCTTCTCCTCTGCACAGTCCTGCCCTGCCCCTGGATAGAGACCTACATGGAGTGGAATGAGGCCAAAGGAGGAGCCAAAGAGTCGTGGCTGGGTTCTGGGGGTGCCTTGGGCGATGGAGAAGAGAGAGATAGGCAAGCTTCAGGGAGGAGGCAGGGTCCAATACATCAAGAACTTTAAGCCAGGGGCCGGCCCAGTGGCCAAGTGGTTAAGCTCGCGCGCTCTGCTGCAGCGGCCCAGGGTTTCTCTGGTTCGGATCCTGGGCACGGACATGGCACCACTCATCAGGCTGTGTTGAGGCGGCGTCCCACATGCCACAGCTGGAAGGACCCACAACTAAAATATACAACTATGTACTGGGGGAATTTGGGGAAAAAAAGCCGAAAGAAAAAAAAATAGATTGGCAACAGTTGTTAGCTCAGGTGCCAATCTTTAGGGAAAAAAAAAGAACTTTAAGCTAAGGAGCTGGGTTGCCTAGCAGAATTATAGCATAGTAATTAAGAACACAGTCTTTCGAGTCCGACTCTATGTTATTATTCCAGCCCCATCATTTACTGCCACGTGACCTTGGGCAAGTTATTTAACCTCTCTGAGCCCAGTTTCTTTATCTGAAAAACAGAGACTAAAAAATAGTATCTACCACTGAACAACAGAAAAACAAACAGCCCGATGAAAAAATGGGCAGAGGAGATGAACAGACACTTTTCCAAAGAAGAGATACAGACGGCCAATAAACACATGAGAAGATGTTCAACATCGCTAATCATCAGGGAAATGCAAATCAAAACTACACTAAGATACCACTTTACGCCTGTTAACATGGCTATAATCACTAAAACTAAAAATAAGAAATGTTGGAGAGGATGTGGAGAAAAAGGAACCCTCACACACTGCTGGTGGGAATGCAAACTGGTGCAGCCACTATGGAAAACAGTATGGAGATTCCTCAAAAAACTAAAAATAGAAATACCATATGACCTAACTATCCCACTACTGAGTATCTACCCAAACAACTTGAAATCAACAACCCAAAGTAACATATGTACCCCTATGTTCATTGCAGCACTATCCACAATGGCCAAGACATTGAAAGAATGTCGACTGATTGATTTATCCCATCGACTGATGATTGGATAAAGAAGATGTGGCGTATATATATGCAATGGAATACACTCAGCCATAAAAAAAGACAAAATCATCCCATTTGCAACAACATGGATGGACCTGAAGGGAATAATGCTGAGCGAAATAAGCCAGACTGAGAAAGACAAACACCAGATGATTTCATTCATGTATGGAATATAAACAAGCACATGGACAAAGAAAACAGTTGAGTGATTTGATTACCAGTGGAACGGGGGTGGGGGGTGGGCACAGGGGGTGAAGGGGAGCACTTATGTGGTGACAGACAAGAAATAATGTACAACTGAAATTTCACAATGATGTAAACTATTATGAACTCAAATTTTAAAAAAAAAATTTTTTTAAATAGTATCTACTGCTAAGACTTTAATTCCCGGTAATGGCACATCAAGTAACTGCAACCAACCTCCCCACTGAAGAAGTAATGAAAACTAGCCAAAATATTTTTTAAATCTGCTTTAAGCATTGGGGTGTTAAGAAAGTAGCGACAAACTATTAGGCTAAGTTCTGAGAGAAGACAGAAATCCAGAGAAGTGAGCCTAGCATTTCTGACTACATTTTCCTGGAGCTGTTTGCCAATTTGGAAGAAGTCAATGAATGTCTGAGGGCCTGAGCAGCCTTTTGACAGTCTTGTTGGGCTAGGGAACAATTATTTGAATATAGTACCTGCCAAGACAGGGGTCCCTATGAAAACCACAGAAGGCTGCATCCTAGGGGTCGGAGTGAACCAGAAATAGATCAGCCTTCACATGGATTGAAGTCCAGCTTCCAGTTATCTCAATTCCTGAAATTGAATTAAGGTAATCAGGAACTGCTAAAACTCTCAAGCACTAGCAATGTGTACCCTGGCAGAAGCAAATTTAAATCCTCTCTGGAAGTAGTTAACATAACCCTAAATACCCATTAAAAAACAGCCAGGCACACTAGGAGACAAGATATCAAGGAGGAAATCCAGAAGAAACAGCAGAGAATAGAGACAGATCCACAGGGCCTCCAGATATTGGAGTTATCACCACAAAAAATATTTTTTTAATGTGTTTACTATATAAGAGGAGATCAAGAACTTCAGCAGAAAACTGGAAACTATAAAAAAAGGCATAGCAAATCTGAAAAAGAATGAAACTATTTAGAATAAAAAATAAAATAAGTTAAATTAAGAATTTGATGGATGGATTTCACACAAATTATATACATATGAAGAGAGTATTAGTCAACTGGAATATATATCAGAACAAAAGAGGGGCTGGCCCCGTGGCCGAGTGGTTAAGTTCGTGCGCTCCGCTGCAGGTGGCCCAGGGTTTCGTTGGTTCGGATCCTGGGCGTGGACATGACACTGCTCATCAAACCACGCTGAGGTGGCATCCCACATGCCACAACTAGAGGGACCCACAACAAAGAATATACAACTATGTACCGGGGGGCTTTGGGGAGAAAAAGGAAAAAATAAAATCTTTTAAAAAAAAGAAGAAGAAGAAGAAAAGATGCAGAATGAAACATAGAGAAATAAAAGTATGCAAATTACAAGAGTGTAGATACAATACATGGAGGATACAAGTTATGATATACCTTCTAACATACATGAAATTGGAGTCCCAGAAGCAGAGTAAAGAGAGAAGGGAACAGAAGCAATATTTGAAGGAATAATAGCTGAAAAAGTGATGAAGGATATCAAGTCACAAATTCAAGAAACCTCACAAACTCCAAGTGGAATAAACAAAAACTTCAGGTGTGCTAAGGTCTTTGCTTGTCCTAAAAAGGGTAAAACCATTTAAGTTTGTTGTCACATGCCGTCAAGTGTGCTCCAACTCCTGGTGACACTATGAGTGAGTGATGTCCACGATGCCCTGTCCTCAGCAGCCCTACTCAGCTCCTGTAGACTCATGCCTATGGCTTCCTTTATGGAGTCAATCCATCTCATATTTGGTCTTCTTTTCTTGATGCCTTCTACTTTTCCCACCATAAGAATCCTGGCTTCTCATGAGGTACCCAAAGCAGGACAGCCTCTGTTTTATCATTTTTGCCTCCAGCTATTGTTCAAGGCTTAATTTGCTCTAGGACCCACTCATCCGTCTTTCTGGCAGTCCAGGGCATCCACTGAGCTCTCCTCCAACACCATCTTTCAAATGAATCCATTTTTCTCTCATTGGACTTCCTCACTGTCTAGTTTTCGCACCCGTACGTAGTAATTGGGAATATGAGGGTGTGGATAATCTTGACCTTGGTCTCTAATGACACTTCCTTGCACTTGGTGATCTTTCCTATTTCTTTCATTGCTGCCCTTGCAAGTCTCAGTCGTCTCTTGATTTCTTGGCTGCAGTCTCCATTTAAATTGATGGCGGAACCAAGAGAAACAAAATCTTTAACAATTTCAGTGTCTTCACTGTCTACGTCAAAGTTGTGTAGTTCTTTAGTCATGGTTTTTGCCTTCTTGATGTTTAGACTTTCATAAGTCTGTTACATATTGCGATCTCTGGGGCAACCACTGAAAGAATGATAAAGTGTGTCTAAATGCCAAACTAACAGAGGAGGAAAAATGAAGTAAAGTAAAAATAAGCAATCAAAAAGTAGGCAAGAAAACAGGTTAAAAAAAAGAAAGTAAGAAACACAGAGGGGCCGGCCCCATGGACTAGTGGTTAAGTTCAGCGCCCTCTGCTTCGGCAGCCTGGGGTTAGTTCCCAGGCATGGACCTACACCACTCATCGGTGGCCATGCTGTGGTGACGACCCACATACAAAAGAGAGGAAGATTGGCACAGGTGTTAGCTCAGGGTGAATCTTTCTGAAGCAAAAAAGAGGAAGATTGACAACAGATGTTAGCTCAGGGCAAGTCTTTCTCAGGAGAAAAAAAAAACGTAGAACTAAAAGGACAAATAAAAAGCACATAGTAAAATAATAAATTTTAGAATCTATACATTTACATTAAGTAAATTTAATCGTCAATTAAAAGATAAACATTCTTATTCTATTTTTTAAATCTAGCTATATGGTGTTTCTATGAGAAAAATGTAAAACATAATGATACATAAACGTTAAATGTAAGAAGATAGCAAAGGACATAGCTTACAAACGAAGGACACAGCCTGCAACCAAAAGTTGGTATAGGGGTAGTAACATCAGGCAAAGAGGACTTTAAGGTGAGAACCATTCCTCAAAACAAAGAGGAACTCGTCACAGCAATAAAAAGTTAACTTCACCAGGAAGATATACCGCTTCTAAATTTGTATAACCGAATCGCATTGTCTTAAAAAAAATAAAGCAAAAATTGACAGATCTGCGAAGAGAAATAGTGAAATCTAAAAATAGTGGGAGATTTTAACACACTTTTCAACAGAAACTGATAGAACAGTCAGACAAATAATCAGTAAGGACATAGAAGATTTAACCAAGTTAACCTTATGGACATACATAGTCGCAATGATGTGCCTATATGATATGATGTGAGTTGGTTTGTATCTGCTTATGAGAGCCGATTTTTAAATTTTGAAGAATTTTGTAATCTGGTTGATATCACATTGGTAGCTTGAAGTTGACCGTGGTGGGAGAATTTTTACCACGGAAGGCAAATGTTACAAATCAAGATTTTATTCCCTCCCCCACCCTCACCACCCGCCCTCGCCCCAGCAAGGCAGTTAAACGTTTATAAGCATATCAGGGCACATGGAAAACTGTATCTAATTGCAGATTGCAAGTTATTTTTAAGTATATGAGACATTTACAAAAATTATATACTGGGCCATAAAGTAGTCTTACACATTTCAAAGGATTGAAATTATCAGAGCATGTTTTCTAATTACAATTCAAATAAGGTAGAAATCAATAACAAAAAAGATAACTAGGAAATTCCCATATATTTGGAAATTTAAAAGTACACCTCTAAATTACCCAAGTGTCTAATGGTGAGTTCCAGAGAAAGCAGAGCTGAGACAGAGCTTGCATGCAGGTATTTTATTTTGGGGGTGGTCCCAGAAAACAGGAAGGCACGATTGAGAAGACTGACAGAAGGAAGAAGAAAAAAACCAATGCAGAGTTGGTCATCATTGTGAGTGACTGGGACTTGATCCCCGGGACCCTCTGAGGAGCTGTGTAGAACATGCCTCAGAATTGTCAGCCCAAGAAGTGGAATAAGGGAGTATTTATCCACCGGTTCTTGTCCCCGACTGCTCAAGAGTTGCCCCATGCGCCATTAAGACTCCCTTGCACTTCGAGCTCTGTGAATGCTTGGGTGCCGAGCAAGCCCTGGGGCAGAAAGCAAGACATATGCGATTATACTAAGACAAGGTGTCCCAGGTTACACCTCTTCGAAACTGGTTGGGGCTGCAAGCTATAAAGTGGGCACAAGAACGTCCCGTACAGTCCAGCTCTTTCAGCTCTCCAATCCAGTCATGTGTTCCATTGTTACCATCCATCACAAAGCCTTGAAATGCTGCTTGGCCACAGTCCTTACTGAAGACTTCATAAAGGAGGGTTAGCGAAACAGCCACTGCTTTAACTGGTCCCAGAACCACAATGATATTCATCATCTCCCTTCTCCACCCTCCATTCTAGATTTCCCTCACCAGTGGCCAGAAACTTGACATGGTGGAGAGACCCAGACCTCCGTTCCTGAGAAGCCATATCTCTGAGTTGCCATACCCCTGTCAGGCCATAGTTGCTGCATTTATCCATTCACAATTATCATTGGATGTGGAAACATTGAGAAATAGTTCCCAGGGGCGGGCTGGTGGCGCAGCGGTTAAGTTCACACGTTCCGCTTCGGCTGCCCGGGGTTCTCCGGTTCAGATCCCAGGTGTGGACGTGGCACAGCTTGGCACACCATGCTGTGGCAGGCATGCCACAAGTAAAGTAGAGGAAGATGGGCATGGATGTTAGCTCAGGGCCAGTCTTCCTCAGCAAAAAGAGGAGGATTGGCAGCAGTTAGCTCAGGGCTAATCTTCCTCAAAAAAAAAAAAGAAAAAAGAAAAAGAAATAGTTCCCAATAAATCCCTAAAGGTCTAGACATACTCCTCCACAACCGCATTATAACAGCTCCTAGCTCCAACCTCATTGTAATAGCTCCTAGCTCTCATGATCATCAAGGTCAATTATCCCCACCCCTTCCTGCTGTTTCACTGGCAAGAAAAGCCCAAAATAAATAGGTGGTAATCATAATTTCAAATTCACCGGAACCCTTACTGGGTCCCCCAGCATTTCCCTGACACCCATGAATCAAAATCTCTCATCCAGCTGAGACAAAGTGTGAAAAAATGAGAAGTACAGGTTCCCAAGCAGATCTCTGGGGTAATAGTGAGAGGGGCCACTTCTACTGCCACCTTTTGCTTCCCTAATCCATGAATTCCAACTATAGGGGAGGCAGCGCCGTATAGCACCTATAGGTTCCACCCGGAGGCTATCACTCCAACCTCTCAGGGGGTTGTCCTTAGTGGGCAGCTTATCTAAGAATATGACAGTCCACCCCATGCTCTGTTAGGTCGCCTGCTTTCAGATATTATGGTATATAATTTCATCACGTTGCGTCTCCTTTGCCATAAAAGAATCCCTTTGTCTGAAGAGATGTGTGAGATCCCTTGCAAATCAGATGCATTCTGCAAGCCCTTGCAAGATGCTCCTGGCAGAGGTACTGCAGGTAGGGAAGGCAAACCCATGTCTGGAATAGCATAAATTACAGCTCCCTCTAGGATGAAAGGTGGTCGATGTAATCAACTTGCCACTAAGAGCTTGACCAGGCTCCTTAAAGGATAATGCTACATGAAGGTCATTCAGTGCAGGCATTCAGCAGCAGCAGTGATATTTCAGCCGTGGTGAGAGGGAGCCCATTCTGTTGTGCCCAGGCACAGGCTTCAGCTCTGCCTATGGCTACTCTGCTCATGGACCAATTGCACAGTCACCGGAGTGGCTTAGGACAGAGGCTGGATGCCCTCCCCTAGACAAGCCGTGTTGTCTACCTGGTGCTGAATGCCTCCTCTGCAGTGGTCGCCACCTTGGATGCCTTCTGACTTTCATAGCCTGCCTTGAGTTGATGGTTGGCTAACCTGAGCCTGCATTTTCTCCTTTCAAGCCCTCCAAAGCAGTTAACAGAAAGCCACCAACAGCACAATTCTCATGATTCCCATTGCCTCGTGTCTTTCAAGTGTCATCAATGCACATAAGCCAACGCATCACCTTCTACCTGAATCTCCGCTCAATCCATCATAGGAGAAAATATGAATAGTCATGTTGCTATTGCATGCCAGGGATTGTCGCCATCCTACTTACCCCCAGCAGAGGGGTCTTTATTGCAGCCTGACCAGTGCATGGTCCCATCCTAAGGGACCGCTTTCTTGAGTCACTTCCAGTACCAATTCTCTTAGCTTGGGTTCCCTCCAGAAGTGTGAGCAGTTTATTTTGGGAAGTGCTCTCAAGGAGACAGAAACTAGGGGACTAGGCAGATTGAAACAGAGAAGAAGAAAAAGCCAGTACAAGAGGAAACGATTGAGCTGCTCTCTACGGTGGACTTTCTGGGGCTCAAGCCAACTGAGACCCTCTGAGAAGCCATGTAGAATACATTTCAGAATTTTCCACTCAAGGCAGAAGACAGAAGCGCTTAGCCGCCAGTTCCTGTCCCCGCTAGTTAAGCAGTCCACGCATAATGTTAACTCCCTCACGTGTCCAGCTGGATGTGTGTGATATCAAGGGCCCCAGGGCATAAAGCAGGAAGTGTGAAAAGCGCCTGAAGCAAGGGCTGTCGGCCACGCCCAGAATAAAAGTTGAGATGAGAAGATCTGAAGCACGAAAGCACTGAGGAAAGGCAATTTTTTCAATAAACAGCTCTGGAAAATTAAATATCGATATGGAAATACAGGAAGTTAGGCTCCTACTTTACACCAAACCCCAAAAACAATTGGAGGTGAATTGTAGATCTAAATTTGGAAGACAACACAGTATCTGAAAGATAATAGAAGAGAGTTTCTCTATAACCTTGGGGTAAGAAAGGATTTTTTAAAATAGGACACAAAAAGCCCTAAATAAAGAAAATGGTGATAGATTTGACTGCTTGAAATGAAGAGCTGCTTTTTGACAACAGATAGGAGTAAGAGAGTAAACAGATGAGCTACACAGTAAAAGGAAGATATTTAAAATGCATTCTGACAGGCCCGGCCCAGTGGCGCAGCGGTTAAGGTCGCATGTTCCACTTTGGCGGCCCAGGGTTCCCCAGTTCGGATCCCGGCTGTGGACACGGCACCACTTGGCAAGCCATGCTGTGGCAGGCCTCCCACATTTAAAGTAGAGGAAGATGGGCATGGATGTTAGCTCAGGGCCAGTCTTCCTCAAAAAAAAAAAAAAAAAGCCTTCTGAGTAAGTCTAACTATGTAGAATTCCAAAAACAGGATAAACTAAACAAATTTTATAGATGCATGATTAGGCAATAAAAGTATAAAAATATAAAGAAAAGCAGGGAAGCAATTACCATTCAAGCCAGGAGAGTAGTTAATTCTGGAGAAAGGGAAAGAATAGTGATTTGGAGGGTCGGGGTGGGTTCTGGGTGCTGGCACATTCTACGTCTTGACCCAAACGTGCTATGCAGTTGTTTGCTTTGTGATCCTTCATTGAGTTGTATGTTTTGTTTTTGTACATTTTTCTGTATGTATGTTTTATTTCACAACATAAAAGTTTAAAATAGTGTCTATTTCATAAGATCCTTGTGAGAATTAAATGAGAAAATGCATACGACCCAGTTGCAAAGAGCCTGGCATGTTGAAAGTGCCCACCAAGGTTAGTGACTCTGATTCTCATTGGATCCGGGGCATTTTGTGTGGCCTGCCCAAGCACACTGTGCCCACGTGTGTGGAGCTCAGCAGAAGATTTGTGGATGGTTCACATACTCCCGGGAGGTCAGCCAGGGAGGGTGTGCAGAGCACAGGTGGGGTGGGCAGTGTCAGGGGCTGAGAGATCGCGGGCCAGACAGGACAGAGCAGGCATCTCTCCCACTGGGTCCTTCAACCAGCAGACTATGGAGTGTCCCAACCGTGGGGGCCGAGTTCATGGATAGAAAGGTAATTTAGTGAATCAGATTGGGAGCTCTGAAGGATGGGGGTCATGCCAGCTGCAGCTCTAAGAACCTCCTACCGTTGCCCAGCGTGGCCTGGCTCAGAAAGACCCCTAACCTGTGGGTGCTGACCAGCCTTAGCCACAGCAGCCAGGACCCTGCCCAGTAGGTGTCCAGGGCCAGAAGCAGAAGCGTGGGGGCTTCATCCACGTTGGCTTCTGGACTTGGGAAAGCCTATCACTGCGACCACCCGTTGGCCCAACACTGGATAGGGCAGGGCAGAGCAATTTACAGGATCTGAGCTGCCTCAGGTGGGCACAATGGGATAAAAGCTGGCAGTGCTCCCCAAAGCCACATGAGAATGGGGGGTGGCTCCCCCACAACCTGACAAGGTGACCTGTGTTTATTATATAAGTGTATGGAGGTATAATTTTCATACAATTCAATTCACCCTTTTTAAGCATATAGTTCAACTATTTTGGCAAATATGTGTGTTCACATAAGCACCGCCACGATCCACAACATTTCCATTGCCCCAAAAAATTCCCTTTACAATCAATCCCTTCCACCCACCCTCGGCCCCTGGCAACTGCTGATTGATCTGTGTTCTGTCCCTATCATTTCAGTTTTTCCAGAATGCCAAGTAATGGAATCACTCAGGTTGTAACCTTTTGAATCTGGCTTCATTCATTAACCATAATGCTTTTGAGAGTCATCCATGTGGTTGCAAGTATCAATAGTTCCTGCCTTTTTATTGCTGAGCAGTATATCACTGAATGGAGATATCACAGTCTGATGGACATCTGGGTGGTTTCCAGTTTTTGGCAATTACAAACCAACCTGGTCACATCCAGGTCTCTCAGTGGACATCTATTTTTATTTCTCTCAGGTAAATACCAGGAGTGAGATTGCTGGGTTGTATGGTAAATGTATGTTTATCTTTATGGGAAACTGACAAACTCTTTTCCCAAGTGAGTATATTCCATTTTTGTTTTTATTCCTGTTGGTAGAACTGTTCTTTTGTCTTCGAGAGCACGACCACTGCGGAAAAACCACTGACTCACAATTTCAGGGAGAAACTCAAATTATAGAATAGTTGTAAACATTTTTGCTGTTTTCATTCTTTAAGTCCCAACCACAACTTGAAGGATCGAGGTCGGAGTGCTCATCCCCAAGGGTGACCAAATGTCTGGTTTGCCCAAGACTCTCCTGGTTTTAGCACCGAAAGTCCTGCATCCTGGGAAACCTCTCAGTCTTGGAACCAAACTGGGACAGGTGCTCACCCACTTGAGTGTCAGGTGCTGTGCCGCGCACTGTACGTCTGTCACATCATTTTATCCACAGGCCAGTGTCGAGGGTAGGTTTGCTCGTCCCCATCTTGCGCATTGGGAAACAGCCTTCAAGAGCTTAAGTTGCTCCCCCAGCCCACAGTCCAGAATAGACGGAGCCAAACTTTGGCACCACGTCTGCCAGACTCCAAAGCACTGCTGTCTTCCAGGGCTAGAGCTCAGTCCCTGGGTGCCGCGCTCAGGGCCCCGGGCGCACCAGAGCAGCAGGTAGGCCCGAGTGGAGATTTGCTGCCCTCTGGTGGCAGATGGGGTGACACCCCGGGTCTGAGTCCAGTCTTGGGCGACAGCTACCCGTGGGGGTTGCCAAGAGGAAAGGTGCCCTTTCCTTCCAGGGAGCAGGACCTCAAATCTGGTCTCAGTCCTAGGAGGGTAACACATGGAGGGCCCCCACCAGGGTCTGCTGGGGGCCTTGGTCCAGCCATCCGTGAATCATGTGATCACTCAGGCCTTCACAGACCCAGGGCCAGACTGCTGGGTTTGAGTCTGTGTGACCCTGAGCCGTCACTCACCTCTGTGGTTCCTTATCTGTAAATCAGGATGATAAACATGTCAACACTTAGACCAGGCTCCGATATTGAGGCTGTTATTACCAGCTCCTTCACACCCATATCCTCCACCTTCGTGCATTCATTCACTTAACTTCTATCCAGCAGCTGTCTGCCAAGCACCAGCTCTGAGCTGGACCCTGAGCTGTGGGCACCAGGGAGAGGGCTGCCCTCCTGGCTCTGTAACTCTCTGCTAATCCCCTGTCTCTTGTGTTCATTCATTCACGGAGTATCCGTTTATTACTGAGTGTTCACTCATTTTTTTCTCATACTCACTTGCTTAACTTCCTTATTCATTCTTTCACCCATCACTTGGTCATCTCATACACAGTCATTCATTTTTTATCTATTTTTTTGAGGCGGTTGTTGACTCCCTTTCCTCCCTCCCTCATTCCCCTGTTCTGCAAGCATTCTAGAAGCACCACTATACTCTAGGCCAGGATTAGATGCTGAGATGCTGGCTCAACCCTCCCCCCAGACTTGTGGGTAGACAGTTGGTGAGGACATGCTGTGATAACTACCACATGCCAGCCATCAGGGACCCAGAGCAGGGGGGAGCATCAAGAAGGGAGTAACTGCCTGCCTGGAGAGTGGGCTGGGGGGCAGTCAGAGAAGACTTCATGGAGGAGGTGGCATGTTTGGGGAAAAGTGAGGTGCCCAGGTGGCTGAGGTGTGTGATATAGAGTTGTGTGTCCATGACCACACCCAAGCCAAGCCCTCCCTAGGTCCCAGTGACAGACCTGGGCCACTCAAGGACTTCTGATTATTCATCACCCTTGGCCCCTGAAAAACTACCACTATTGGGCAGCTAGGAATGGCCTTAGATTGCTAACACCCTGTCAGAGGGGTCACCTTCCAACTCCTGGACACTCACTGGGAGAGCTGTCCTGGGCTGGGCAGGCTGAGCAGGCAGCTGAAGCAGTCATATCTGAGG
Organism: Equus caballus; assembly: GCF_041296265.1. NCBI lineage: Eukaryota > Metazoa > Chordata > Mammalia > Perissodactyla > Equidae > Equus > Equus caballus. Next base: position 11,356,401 of record NC_091696.1, read on the forward strand.
TGCCTCGCCCCAAGATTCCAGGGTCAGCCAGAAAATGTTTATTTAGTGCCTTGCTGTCAGCCAGGCCTTGCCCCAGACGCTGGGAGTACAGCAGTGAACAAGCCAGAACTCCCACTCTCTAGCAGGCGACAAATGATACACAAGAAAAACAACTGTGAAGACCACAGGGACACACCCGTCTTTGAACAAATTGGGTCTGTTGCCTCTTTTGAGAAGGAAAACTGCACTTACTCCAAGAGAATGTTAAAGAGAACTTAGTAAAGAATTTGGGCTTGGGTTAAGTGATTTGGGAGAGGGTTCAAGTAAGTGGGCTTTTATTCTGGATTAGATGCTGTCATCAAATGGGGTCAATTCTATGATTGGATGTCTTAATAAATAATAAATATTTAAAGTGGAAGGAATGAATGGAGGCTATTGCTGTAAAGAAGCAGCAGTTACTCAAAAATGTTTGGTCTTTTTCCGGTTCCAACAATAATCTTGTTTTCATCTGAGTTCAAACATGATTACAGAGCAGTCTTGATTATGCCTTGCTTCCATCACAGTCACAGAATGGCCTTGTGTGATGTTGGTGTTCCAGGAAATTATATCCAACAAGAGAACACCAAGGCCTAGCTGTAAGTGCCAGGCCAGCTCCCAGATGTGAGAAACAGCTTTCTCATAAGAAAGGCTCATTCACTCGACCGAGGTGTATTTGCTGGGTGCCAGATGCAGAGTAATTCCAGGTGGACAAAAGAGACGCAGCCCCAGTCCTCAGGGAGCTCACAGTGACATGTTTGCAGCTATCTTAAATAAAGAGATTGTCAGAAATGGGAGGGGGAGGGGACCAGAGCCGAGAAATGGCCAGAACAAAGGCCCGGGGGCGAGAGGGGATGCTGAGAGCCATTAGCAGGGCAGCCGGCGGAGCCAGGAAGCGCCCGGGGACTGGAGAGGTGGGCGGGGCCCGGACCCCCAGGCACGCAGGGCCACCTCCCCCCACCCAGGGGCGTGGGCGTTCGGATCCCCGATTTGCTCAGAAACAGGAAATGAAATCAAACAGCCTTGATCAAAATAACCGGCTCCACCGTGGGCTTATGAATATTCAGCAGCCTGCTTCCGGCTTGAGACTCCGCCCCAGCCCCGCCCGCCTGGGAGACTGCGCTTGCGTCCCTGGCGCGCGGCTCTGTCGTCATACGTGCGCGCCGCCGCTTGCCGGGGAAGGAGGAAAGCTGTCATGGCGAGCTCCGCCGCCTCCTCGGTGCGACCACCGAGGCCCAAGAAAGAGCCACAAGCGCTTGTCATCCCCAAGAATGCGGCAGAGGAGCAGAAGCTCAAGCTGGAGCGGCTCATGAAGAACCCGGTGAGACGGGGCGCGGGCTCGACGGCCCCTCCGAGTCCCACTCCCTTCCCTTCGGGCGCCTTTGGGGGCCCGCGAGCCCACCTCCCCCGCCTCCAAACTCAGGAACGCGGTACCCGAAGCCCAAGGCCAGTCTTTAGGAGAGAGTAAGCTACCCCGGAGATAGTGAGCTTCTTCCGTCCTTATGTTAGAGCCCCGCCTGGATAAGGGTTCTGTGCAGCGGCTTCCCGCGCTCTAAGACCCTTTCCAGTTTAACTTTCTATGAACAGAAGTATTAGACTGGAAAGATGGAATCTGTGCGTTAGCACAAGGGTTTATTTTCTTCTAAACAGCGCCGATTGTTAGGCGTTGGCCGAGACACCGGGGACAAGTCACTCCCCCCGTCCAAGCCTGGTCCCCTCAATCATGAAAATAATTGGATGAGAAGGTCTCTTAGACCTTTGACTGAAAAGAGTTGACTCTCTTACAGTAGGGTTAAAGTTCGGGGTTTCCAGCCATGAAGGGTGTCTTAGGTTTCTGAGTTCTGCTCTGGAAAGTTAAGTGTAGCCCTGGCAACGCTGTGGGCTGTGATAGACTCCCAAAAGTATACAGGATGAAGTAAAGCTGAGACAGAGGGAAGATAAAATCAGCTTTGGGTCCCAGGAGCAAAGCAGCCTTACTTCACAAGTCCAGTTAAAATTCTTTAGTTAGAAGAGATGTGACTCTCTCCGCAGGTTTATACTTAAAATGCTTTCCTGTTTAAATGTTGCAGGACAAAGCAGTTCCAATTCCAGAAAAAATGAGTGAATGGGCACCTCGACCTCCCCCAGAATTTGTCCGAGATGTAATGGGTAATGTCTTGGGGGAGGGGAGGGCAGTATGTAAATATAATTTTTGAGGTGTAGATATAAAAACCCTGCAGTTGGTATTTGTTAATTAGATCTCTAACAGGAAAAAAAATGTTCGCTAGTTCAATCTTTTGCTCACAACGAAGGGGTATTGTTGCTCATGGTTTGGTGTTAGAGAATTTTCTTCTGTGTTATTTTTAATAATATGTGTATTGTTTTCTTCTAAATGGGAATAGTTTTATCTTGTTGGGTTGTAAATTAACATATCCTAATTATAAAGAAAAATAAATAATAGCAGTATAAGAAAGTTTGAACCACCTGTAATTCCAACATCATACTTGTAACATTCTGATACAGCCTTCCAAACCTCTTTATAGTCAAAATCACTCATGCTAAAGAAAAAATGTTTTTACAAAAATGTAGTTGTTCTACACATACTGTTTGGTAACCTACTTTTTTCACTTAATATATCATGGACATCTTTTCAACTCAGTAGAAATTGAAAAATGTGAAATCATCTGGCTGGGCAGAGAAAGGTCATAGGCTCTTTTCTAGGTTTCTGGTCACTGAACTGCAGGCTGTTCCTCCTCTTAATACTGCATTAGAGTGGAATTTTTAGTAACTTCACATTCAACATTCGTGCAGCAAATATTTAATGATGCTTCCACTATGCCAGGCGCTGTGCTAGATTCTGGAGTGCATTGGGGAATAGGGCAGGCATAGTCCTTTCTATTATTTCCAGTGTCTTTGGTGCCCTTTTGATTAAGGGTGCCCTATGTTGGCAATTTTCATCAAGAACTATGGACTGTCCTGGCTGTAGGTTCAAGCGCAGGGGCCGGCAGTGGAGAGTTCCACGTGTACAGGCATCTTCGCCGGAGAGAGTACCAGCGACAGGACTACATGGATGCCATGGCTGAGAAGGTCAGTGAGCGAGGAGGCTGGCTGAGCCCTTGGTGTGGGGTAATGTGCGCTTATAATTTTACAGAAAAGTGTTTGAAGAACAGTAGATCCACCTGGTCGTTGCTTGTGCAAGTCCTGCCTTCTAAAGTTGGTATGGGAAGCAGACCTCAAGTAGAGTGCAGGTGACTCTCAGGTCAGACTCGGCACAGCAGGGTGCTCACACTAGGAGGCAGGTGAGAGGAGGGGGACGTCCGTGTGTATAGAAAGACACGGCAGAGTCCACTTTCCCCTCCAGGCCATTTGCCAAGAAGTGGAATAGAAAGCAGGATCTCCCACACCACTTGAGTTACTATTTCTCTGTTGTTCTCGCTCTTTTTGGCTGAATGCCTGTAACTCCAGTTAGCTCTGTGTTTGGTGTGACTAGTAGTGTGCTTTCGTGTGTCTGCTGCTTTGAGTTTTCTAGCTTGGAGGCTGGCACTTCTTCATGACCAGTGTCTAATAATAATTGATTTAGAACTGAGAAGTGCTTTAGAAATTGTACTTTAAGAACTATTAACCTGGGGCTGGCCCGGTGGCACAGCGGTTAGGTTCGCACGTTCTGCTTCTCTGCGGCCCGGGGTTCACCGGTTCGGATCCCGGGTGCGGACATGGCACCGCTTGGCGCACCATGCTGTGGCAGGCATCCCACATATAAAAGGAAGATGGGCATGGATGTTAGCTCAGGGCCAGTCTTCCTCAGAAAAAAGAGGAGGATTGGCAGCAGTTAGCTCAGGGCTAATCTTCCTCCAAAAAAAAAAGAACTATTAACCTTTCTGTTAGTTGACTGGGAGAGCCAGAAACCTCTCTCTTGTTGCTCTGAAAATTACTCTTTTGGAGATTTCGCTTGTTTTATTTTATTTTATTTTATTTAAAGATTTTATTTTTCCTTTTTCTCCCAAAGGCCCCTGGTACATAGTTGCATATTTTAGTTGTGGGTCCTTCTAGTTGTGGCATGTGGGATGCCACCTCAGCATGGCCTGATGAGTGGTGCCATGTCCGTGCCCAGGATCCAAACCAATGAAATCCTGGGCCACCAAAGCGGAGTGCAGGAACTTAACCACTCAGACATGGGGCCAGCCCGTTTTATTTTTTTTAATTGACTTTTGGAGCTATTTTATCCACATCAAAAATCTTGTTGCGGGGCCGACCCGGTGGCGCAGCGGTTAAGTGCACACGTTCTACTTTGGCGGCCCGGGGTTCACCTGTTCGGATCCCGGGTGCAGACATGGCACCGTTTGGCAAGTCATGCTGTGGCAGGTGTCCCACATATAAAGTAGAGGAAGATGGGCACGGATGTGAGCTCAGGGCCAGTCTTCCTCACCAAAAAGAGGAGGATTGGCAGCAGTTAGCTCAGGGTTCATCTTCCTCAAAAAAAAAAATCTTGTTGGATTTTTTACTAGAATTGAGTTGGCTCTATAACTTAACTTGAATGAGAATGGATATTAGAGTGTTTAGTCATTTCGTCTAGAAACTTTGTCTTTGGGGCTGGCCTGGTGGCACAGTAGTTAAGTTAGCACATTCCACTTCGGTGGCCCGGGGTTTGCCACTTCGGATCCTGGGTGGCACCACTTGGCGAGCCACGCTGTGGCAGGCGTCCCACATATAAAGTAGAGAAAGATGGGCATGGATGTTGGCTCAGGGCCAGTCTTCCTCAGCAAAAGGGGGAGGATTGGCGGCAGACATTAGCTCAGGGCTAATCTTCCTCAAAAAAAGAAAGAAAGAAAGAAAAAACTTAGTCTTTCATTTGTTTAAATCTTTTTGTATCTCTCCATTATGATTTATGGAAACTTTGCATATATCTTACCACATTTGTTCAAAGATATTTTACGTTTTCTGATTGCATTGGTGCTGGGTGGTCCTTTATATTTTGTTGTTGGCTACCAGTGAGAATCAGGAAAAAAATACTATCCTGTGTGTAGTATTCCTATATTTGCCCACCTTACTTAATAAAAATCAAATATCATTTGGCTAATTCTTTGTTATTTTGTATATCTGATTTCATCTCCTTAACGCTGTGCGTGAGAGATTGCCCCTTGTTCTTAATCTTACAACATGTGCTGAAAAGTCCTTTTCCTCTATCTGACCCTGATGCCATGGAATACATTGGTGCATTTTAGAGAGATGCAGATACTTTAAAATAATGTTTATTTGTCTCCTTTTTATGAAAGAGGAAACCACTTTACCTGAGAGCATTTGGTTTTCTGATAATTTGGTTTAAAAAAATACGACTCTCTTGCTGTATAGGAAATTAGAATTTCTGAGGCCGGCCCCATGGCCGAGTGGTTAAGTTCGTGCTCTCCGCTTTGGCAGCCCATGGTTTCACCAGTTCAGATCCTGGACGCAGACCTAGCACCACTCATCAAGCCATGCTGAGGCAGCATCCCATGTGCCACAACTAGAAAGACCCACAACTAAAAATACACAACTGTGTACCGGGGGGCTTTGGGGAGAAGAAGGAAAAAATTAAAATCTTAAAAAAAAAAGGGAAAGAAAATTAGAATTTCTTGTTATATAAAGGAGATAAAATACTTTAAAAAATTAAAACAAACAACGTGTAAAAATAGAATACTACTTAGCAATAAAAAGGAAGAAATTACTGATACATGCAAGAACATGGGTGATTCTTAAAGACTTTATGCTGTGTGAGAGAAGTCTTGCACAAAAGAGACCAAATTGTGCAGTTCCATTTATATGAATTTCTACAACAGGTAAAATGAATCTGTGTGAAAAAAACATCAGCACAGTAGTTGTCTCTGGGAGTTGGGTGAGGAGTTGACTGGGAAGAGGCGTAAGGGAACTTCTGGGCTGATCCAGTTGTACACTCGAGATTTGGGTGTTATATATAAGTATTACCTTAAATGGAAAAAATAGAAAACCCATACAAAAATATTAAACTCTAGTTAATGATATGCGTGCTTAAATCTTTAGAGGTGAAATGTCCTGATGCCTGAAACTTACTTTGAAATGCATCAAATAAAATAACATGGATTGATGGATGGATAGAGGTATGGATATGTGATAAAGCAAGTAGCAAAATGTCATTTGTAGAATCCAGATGGTTGGTATATGCACTGTGTAATTCTTCAACTCTTCTGTGTTTGAAAATTTTCAACATAAAACACTAGGGGCAATAGTAAAGCAGAGAGACAGACAAGGCCCAGCCCCGGTGGCCTAGTGGTTAAGGTCCGTGAGTTCTGCGTAGGCAGCCATGGTTTGGTTCCTGGGTGCAGACTTGACACCACTCTGTTAGTGGCCATGCTGTGCCGGTGGCCCACATACTAAAAAGAAAAAAAGAGGAAGATTGGTGATTAATTCAGCCTCTAGCCCCTCTCCCCTCCCTGGAGGTCAGGAAATGGGGCGGAAAGTTCCCCTGGCAGCTGTTAGCTCAGGGCAAATCTTCCTCAGCAAAAAAGAAGAGACACAGACAAGATACAGAAGAAATTGTCTAAATATTGATAGGAATTGCCAAAATTGAGTTTGAAAACTATCTTTATGATTTTGAAACAGAATGGGATCATTGCCTTGGCAGTTTTCACCTGGTATTTGCTTCTCCTGCAGCCTTTCTTGGCCCCCAGATGTTGGTGGTTCGTCTCCAGCTCCTGCCACCCTCTGGTTGTGACATTCTCAGTTCCTGTGGGAGATTTCAGGTGGCTTGTCACGTAGCTATACCAGGTCACTGTGATGAGTTTGTACTGTCAGGAATAAACCAAACTTTATATATACAGACCACTGGAAGCACTTTTTTCTTTTAAACTACTTTAGAGGGGAAGATAGAGCAGGCTGTTGTCTCAAATACCATCAGTTAGTCTGAAGTTTTTATATATTGATCAAAGACCCAGGGAAAATACAGAAAAGACAGAATGTTTCACAAACCTTGAGTCCATGCAGACACAAAGGTTTTTATTTCACGTGGTGAAAGATAGGCTCTGAGGTTAGAAGGAAAAGAAGAGGCAAGAGAATCCTCCTTTCCCAGTGACAGATGGGATGTCACCGCCCATAGGCTGCGTCCCACTTGCTCCTGCCTGAGCCCTTGCCACAGCCGGGTCACAGGCGCAGCGGCCCGCCGGGCCCTGTTCCGTTCACTTGGTAAGTGCAGCTGCTTTGGCAGCACAGATGGAGATGTTTAGAGCTCCGCTTCCGAACAGACCAAGTGCTTGTAGTTAGCCTTCTAGTTGTCCTGTTCAAAGCTATTTCCTTCTTGAAAGGAGACCCTTCCTTTTTCCTTCATGATTCCTGTCCTCAGAGCATTTCTCTGTCACTCTGAGCAGATCCACACAGCCTGGCAGTGCAGACTGTTGACCTTTATGGCTGTGACTGGAAGAAACAGAGATGACACTTGATATCAGTAGATGTCTTTGTAAGTTTCCAAGTGCTTTCCTAGGTTATCGCATTTCTTTATTCTTCCTCAAGACTTTGGGAGAGAGGAATTATTATTTCTCCCATTTTCTAGATGAGGAAACTGAGGCTTAGGAGCAGAGAGCTGCTAGGAAGAAATAATACAAAGGATGGAGAGAGGCATATATGTATGTGTAGGTATATCTACTCACATATACATATATGGTCTGTGTCTGTGTTAGTAGCAGGTGATGGCAGTACGTGTTAAACAGCTTTAGAATCAGTCATTTGATATCTTGTAACACTTAGGACTTGAAAATTCCACAGTTCTGGCCCTCTGACCAGTCCATCTGCTGAGCTCCGGTCGCTGTCTATAAAGAAAGAACACACTCTTGTGTGTCTCTTCTTCTCTCAGTAGTCTGCTACACTTCTGACACTTCTGGTCACCAAATGTTTGGGGATTTTGCCCCACACCAAGCAATTCTGTGACACCAGCTGAGTGTCCTACAGTTGAGCTCAGTTCTGACACTGTTTACCTGGAGACAGCGTCAGATCCTTCAGGTGAAGAGCTCAGTCCCACAAAACTTCCTCCCCCCCCCCCATCACCACTTGAAAGGTTGTCACCTGTGCTTCTGAGGGACTGGCTGTAAATTGGAGGTTTCTCACGATCCCCTCCTCGGGGTGAATTAATTTGCTTAGAGGGGCTCACAGAATGGAAGAAGCTGTGTTACTTACTAATTTCTGGTGTGTTATAAAAGGATATACCTCAGGAACAGCCAGGTGGAAGAGGGGCGCAAAGCTTCCATCCCCTCTGCCAGCACCATGGTCACCGACCCAGAGGCTGTCCGAACCCCATCCTTGTGGGACTTGGAGGCTTCACTGCACTGGCACGATTGATTAGGTCATCGGCTGCTGGTGATGAATTCAGCCTCTAGCCCCTCTCCCCTCCCTGGAGGTCAGGAAATGGGGCAGAAAGTTCCCCTGGCCACCAGCCCTCTTCCTCAGGGGCTTTCCAGAAGTGACTCAGAGGGGCTTGTTCGAAATAACAAAAGACACCCGTTTCACCTTTATCTCAGGAGCTATTTCAGGAACCAGGAACGGAAACTATTACGATGAAAGATGCCCCTGCGGCTCTTAGATAGGAAATTTATAAGGTTTTAGGAGCTGTGTGCCAGAAACAGTGAGCAGAGACCAAATACATATTTCTTAGTAAATCACACCAGCCAAGGCCCTGGCCACACAGAGCTATAGTGCTGCGTCTGCCCTCGAGGACTTTGTCTCTCTCATATTTTGTGCATGAGTGGTATGTTAACAGACTGAAGAGTTCCTTAGCCCTCAGAGAGCCATTTATTGATTTGCTGCCCCACCTGTGGGGCAGCCTCTTACAGTGGCCCTGGAGACGTAGATGTGCCTTATAGCACCCCCAGTGGTGTGGCTTCTAGGGCTCTCATACCCAGCCCAGAGTGTGTCTAACTGATGGGGGGTCTTTTGCAGCAAAAATTGGATGCAGAGTTTCAGAAGAGACTGGAAAGGAATAAAATTGCTGCAGAGGAGCAGACTGCAAAGCGTCGGAAAAAGCGGTAAGGGCTTTGCAGTGTCCCGTATCTAAGGAGACTGAAGCGCGGGAAGTGGGAGAGTAGATGGCTGGGGAATGAGTCCTTGCGGTCCAGAGTTCACCTGTGTGACCTGTAGAGGTCTTGGGTGTTACAGCCCACTGTGGAGCATCCCAGTAGAGGAAGAGCTTTTCTTCTAGTACTTGGGGAGAGATCAAGTCACTTAGTGCCCATCCCCACACCTCCCTCAAAATTGTTACAGATTCTCCAGAGCTTGGCGGTCTGCACTTTGGTGATCACGTGGATTTCTGTGTCCCATTCATGTCTGTAGTTTAACATCAAGTTTAACAAGATGCTCTGAGCAAACTTCCCATTTAGCTGCTTCTTTGGGGTCTGTGACCTCCTTGAGTGACTACATGAGTATACAGGCTGCTCCTGTGTGTGTGTTTTAATAAATGCTCCCTCAACTTTTAGAGAGCTGAGGAGATTCTCAAGACAGTCCCTAAATATCTTGGATGAAAAAGCATCTCCAGTATTTCTGAGATTGCTTTCATTACCTCAGGACTCACGAGGATTTGATCTTGATTCATGAAGAAAACAGTTTGATGATGATGATGATATTGGAGTAGCAGAATGATGGGAAAGTATTTCTTTTGTTTTATTATTGTAGTGTTTGTGTAATTATAAGTCTTTAAAGATCCTATAAGTAGATGTTTATTTTCTAGAATATACAATGAGGTGGTTAAGGAGTTAATGTACGGTCATGCGTCACTTAACGGTGGGGATAAGTTTTGAGAAATGTGTCAGGTGATTTTGTTGTTGTGCAAACATCATAGAGTATACTTAACGCAAACTTAGATGGGATAGCCTACTACACACTAGGCAACATGGTACTAATCTTACGGGACCACCATTGTATGTGGTCCGTCATTGACTGAAATGTCGTTAGTCAGCACATGACTGTATTTTACATTTGTAGCCAGAAGTTAAAAGAGAAGAAGTTAATGGCAAAGAAGATGAAACTTGAACAAAAGAAACAAGAAGAAGGTGAGTGGTACCCACTTTTCTTGCTTGCAACCTTCTCAGTCTTGATCATAGTAGCTGACCTGTCAAGAATGAGATTTAGAGTTTGGAGCTGGGTGGCTGACTGCCGAAGAAATGAGGGCTTATTTCTATTATTTAGGACTCATTTAATTGCAAGTGTCGGAAAGCCAGACTGGCTTAAGCTAAAAAGAAAGATAGTGGCTCACATTAAGTCCAGGATAAACCTCCCTTCAGGCATGGCTAGTAAAGGAGCTCAATGAGGTTGTTGGCATTCACTGTTTCTCGCTGTCCCCTGGCTCCCTGTCCTCAGGCAGGCTCATGTCCTCCCTGTGGTTGTGAGATATCTGTAGCTGTTCCTAGAAGGAAAGACTGAGGGGATGTCCCTAGGAAAAGTGTTTTTGTGTCTCTTTGGCTCTGTTTGAGTCACTTGGCAAGTCAGTTAAGAATCCTTTTGGCTACAAGAAACAGAAAAGTCAACTAGCAGTAGTTAAACAAAGAGGAGTTCATTTTTCTCATGTAACAACAAATCTGGTGGTAGGTGGCAGCCCAGTGGGGTTCAGCAGCTCAGCAGTGTCAGGCCCAGCGTCTCAGCAGTTCTCTTGGCCTTTATCCTGTGGGCATGAGATGGCTGCTGCCACTTCTGGCATCATACCTGTGTTCGAAGCAGGAAGAAGGGGGGCAGGGGGTGGGAAGAGGTGACTGGTACTTCTCTGTGTTTCTTTTTTTTAACTGAAGAGGAAAAGATCCCCTAGAAGTACCCAGCAGACATCTCCTTACAGCTCATTGGTCAGTACTAGGTCACTTTATCATCCCTTGCTGCCATCAGGTTAGATGACTAGAAAACAGAATTGTTGTGACTGTATTTAACCTTCCGTGATCCATCACTGGGAGCTGAGTACACTGCCACCCTAGACAGACAAGAGATTTTGTTAACAAGGAGGAATGGGAGTGAGTAATGTGTCAGTATCCTGTCCCACAGTGCTGCCAGTCCTGCCCACCTCTGAACCCATCACAAGGCCGGAGGTGCCACCCATTTTCCTGGGAGCCCCTGGGCTGAGAATCAGGGAGAGAGGGACCCCAGATGGAAAGGACCAAGAATGCAAAGAAACCAAAAAATGACACTGTCCTCTACATTACTGAATCAGTGGCTGTTTCCTGATCGACTAGGCATGGGTCCTGGCTGGACAGTCGTGATTTTTAGTCTTATGATAAAGTCAGACTTTCACTGACGTGCTGAAATATGATTGGCCCCTTCCAGGACCAGTTTCCTTCTGAGCTGTAAATGTACCATGTGACACAGTATATATGGTATGGTTTTAGACTGTTCCCACCATTTCCTAGAAGAAATTACTTACAATGTCAAAATGTGATTGCTAGGACCTCATCCCTCAAATAAACCACCTCATTACTTTCCCTGCCCTCCCCCCTGCCCCACACACACACGCACAGAGCAATGTGGAAGTATTTGTTCCAAGGGCTGGAGGATTGGGCACAGGAGCCAGTCTCATCTTCTGTTGGAGGAAATACTGTAGCTTGGACCCATTATATTGAGAAATAGAAAAGTCTCCTTGGCTCTGGGTGATTTGATCCTCCCTTTCCAGGGTTTGTTGTTTTTGCTGGTTATCATTGTTGCTATTTATGTGTTTACTGACCTTCCTGAACTAATTCTATAAAGCCTGTATTTTTTGTTGTATATGGCTACTGAAGTCTCTGCTTGGTTAGCTTAGTGGTCAGCTGAAGATTAGAGATTTCCTTAAGTGCCTTGAACCAGTAAGTCTCCCCAAATCTTTGCCAACAGGCTCTGGGTGTGTGTTGGAGCATGCCTTCCACATTCTGGCAGGCAGTTTACCATTTTGCTTAAGCCTTTACTTCCTCTCAAAGTCAGCCAGAAGTGAGATTGGGGCCATCACTTGTCTTTCTTAGACATCTGCACAGCTCTGCACATGCATGCGACCTTCGAGATTCTCAGCTTTTCCTCTTAAGCTTGTGGTCAATTTCTTGTTTGCTTCAGCTGTTAGCACTGCCTCAGGCAGCTGTGATGTTAACCCGTTGCCATTGATTGTTTTGGACAAACACCCGGGTGCAGGGTGGTGGGGGGGGTGGGGAGTGATTTGCACTGAGTCAGATTGAATAAAGACAAGCCTTGAAAGTGGAAGCTTCCAGAGAGCTGCCAGACAGGTCAAATAGGGACAGTGCGCACGGTATGGAAAGTCTGAAGAACTCCCAGTGCAGTTTACCTCCTCCAGTGGCTACTAGGCTGCTGGTTTTCACAGCTACTGTGATTATGAGGCTGTTGGCTTTGGGGCCATGTCAGATCTGGGAACAGAGGGTAGGGACTAGGGCAAGTTAAAATGCCACAAAGCTTACTGTTGTTACAAAACTTCAGCCGTTTTTCTCAAACAATCCAATGAACGTTTCCAGAGTTCTGAAAAAGTTGTTTTTGATGATTATTATCAGTGTTGTTGATGCTTTTATGGAGGAGCAGATTTTCAGAGATCCTTACTCTGTCATTCGGAAAGTACTTTCATCCCTTTAAATTTTAACTTACCTGTAGTTGAGTATGTTTCCTGTGGGCATTAAATGTTTGGGTCATGTTTTTTAATCTGTTCTGACAATCTCTATCTTTTTATTGATACATTTAGATTTTAGGGCTACCATTTTATTTATGTGGTTTTTTTCTTTTGGTAGTTCCCTCTTTTTTATTTCTGTTTCCTCTTTCCTGTCTTCTTTGGGATTATTTGAACATTTTTGTTATTTCATTTTAATTATCTATTGTGTTTTTAAGTATACCCTTTTTAACTTTTTTATAGCTTTTTAGCTATTCCTCTAGAGAGTACTATATATATGCTACTTTCACAGTCTACTTAGAATCAGTATTTGACCACTTGAAGTGGAATGTAGAAACTTCCACCACATAGGTTCCTTTACCATTTATGTTATGTACCATTTATGTACTACATCTACATACATTGAAAATCCCATCAGATAATGTTATTATTTTTGTTTTCAATAGTAAAATATGTTTTAAAGATCTCAAGGGGGCCAACCCTGTGGCATACTGGTTAAGTTTGATGTGCTCTGCTTTGGAGGCCCAGGTTTGCAGGCTCAACTCCCAAGCGTGGACCTACACCACTCATCAGCCATGGTATGGCTGCGACTCACATACAAAATAGAGGAAGATTGGCATAGATGTTAGCTCAGGGCGAAAAAAAAAAAAAAAAGAAAGAAAAGAAAAGAAAGATCTCAAGGGGCGAATAGTCCAAAATAGTTACGCTTTCTGTTGCTCTTCCTTTGTACCTGATGTTCCAAGCTTCCCTCTGGTATCATTTCTTTTATGTCTGAAGAACTTCCTTTAGTCCCATTCAGTTAGAACAGGTTTGCTGGCTATGAATTTTCTCAGCTTTTCTTCATATGAGGCTATCTTTATTTCACCTTCGTTGCTGAAGGACATTCTCCCTAGATATAGAATTCTGGATTGGCAGTTTTTTGTTTCGGCACTTTAGAAATGCTCTTCCTCTTCCTCTAGCTTCCATGGTTTCTGATGAAAAATCTGTGATCATTCAGATTGTTCTCCCGTCATTGTTTTTCTCTGGTTGCCTTCAAGAATTCTGTCTTTAGATGTCAGCAGTTTGATTATGATGTGTCTGCACATGGATTTTCTTGGCTTTGTCCTGTTTGGAGTTCACTGAGCTAATGGAACTGTAGGCATATGTGTTTTGTCAAGGTTGGGAATTTTTTTCCTATTTTTTTTTTTTTTTGTCTTTGTTGTTCATATTGAATAATTCCTGTTGATCTGACTTCAAGCTGTTTCTTTCCTGTGTCCTCCCCATTCTGCTATTGATCCTATCCAGTGAATTTTTTTTTAATTTTATTTTTTTCCTTTTTCTCCCCAAAGCCCCCCAGTACATAGTTGTATATTCTTAGTTGTGGGTCCTTCTAGTTGTGGCATGGGGGATGCCACCTCAGCGTGGCTTCATGAGCAGTGCCATGTCCGCACCCAGGATTGGAACTGACGAAACACTGGGCCACCTGCAGCGGAACGCGTGAACTTAATCGCTCGGCCATGGGCCAGCCCCTCCAGTGAATTTTTTATCTCTATTATTGGGTTTTTCAAAAAAGTTCTAAGATTTCCACTTGATTCTTTTTTATACTTTCTGTTTTTTTCCTGCAGTTTTCCATCTTTCCATTTGTTTCAAGAGTGTTCACCCTTACTTCCTAGAAAAATTTTTAAATACCTGCTTTAACGTATTCTGTAATTCCAACATCTGGGTCATTTCGGCATTGGCATTTGTTGATTGTCCTTGCCTGTGCATATTCAGATTTTCCTGATTCTGTATGCCGGGTAGTTTTCTATTGTATCTTGGGCGTTTTGAATGTTATATTATGAGGCTCTGGTCTTGTTAATGTTGTTTTAGCAGGCGGTCAGTCTGGTTGTGTTTGGAGCACAGGTTCTGACCAGCCTTTTGTGGGGTTGTGGGTCCACTGTCAGTTTGGTGTTCGAAGCTTTTGCTGTGCTCTCCAGATGTGTCTTGCATGTGCCCCCCAGTGGCCATGCAGGGTTTGGTTCTTTGAATTCAGTTCTCAGAGTGTTTGGTGTGGTGCTTAGGGCCAGAACCACGCCTGCTCTGTCAGGATGAGCCCAGATCCATAAACAACTTGAGAATGTCTCTTCTAATCTCCTCCCTCTGTGATCTCCCCGGTGGTTTCAGGTTTCCTAGGGCTCCCCTTTTCAGACCTCGACCCAGAAAGCTGGGGCTTTACTTACGCAATCTGCCACGTGCTTCCTACATCTGCACCTGTATCCAGGGGCGAGCGGTGGGAGGATGGAGAAGAAAAGCACCAGGGGCTTGCCTGACCATCTTAGGACCACAGCTCCTTTGATCAGAGAGAAAGGTTCCTGGACGTCATCTGAGTTTTTGTGCCTGCAAGCCCCCGTTGCCATCCCGGCCACTGTTGCCACTGTGCCCCTGGTGGGCTTGCCTGGGAGCTAGGGTGTAAGAGAACGGAGAAAAGAAACACAAGGATTTCGCTCACTCTGGGCATTAGGAGTCCCCTTTTACTCCTCAAAGCAGAACTGGAGGGTTTCTCTTGGAGCTCTGTGTGTATTCAGTCTCCACTTCTGCGTGTTGGATCACCCTGAGTCCAGGCTCAGGGATACTGGAGGGGAAAAAAGGCCAGGAAACTCAGTGCTGTTCCAGTGGCACTTTATATTCTGGTCTTTTTCCTCAATCTGCTTACTTTTCAGAGTCCATGTCTTCTGTCCCAGTTCTCTAGCTGTATTCAGTCTAGAGACAGGGTCGAATGTGCTTGCTCTATCTTACCTGGAAGCCTCTATTTGGTTTTTTGAATTCAAATGCAGGACTTTACATTCAGCTCCTCTGTATTTCAACTTGGTGTTATTAGCTCTGTTAATGCAGGTTCCCAAAATCCTTTGGAATTCTGATTCTGGAATTCAGCATGTTACCATGTCTTTCCAGTGTTGTCATGGCAGGTTTGATAGACTTACCTCCTCTGTCCTTGGTAACAATGTTGAGCCACACTGTGCTGGGGCCAGAGCCCTCCAGCGTCCACTGGAGAGCTCCATCGAGGCTGGACGGACATGTTCACTTACTCTGCAGCTGGAGGTTTTCTCTAGCTAAGAATCAGCCAGACTCACTCTTCTTTCGTCTTGTCTTGTCACAGAGGTGTCCTAGGAAACTAAGAGGTCATTTGAAGTCAGGGAGTGAGTACAACAGATGTTAAGTTCCAGGCTCAGCTCTCACTCTGGCTCACCCTGGCCTCAAGCATCTGGCTTCTCCTGTTTGAGCAGACTGGTTTTTTAGCTTGTAAAATGATGAGCTCTTTCTAGATCTAAAATTCTGCGATTTGATAACTTTGCCGAACGTGTTGCTGATTTATCGTATTTTGGGGGAGTTCCCTCACTGGTAAATCTAAGAACGCTTTCAGAACGAGAAACTGAGGTTAGTTTGCTCTGGGCTTGTACTTCATGAACCTGTACGGGGTCTGTGGAATCACGTTAGCTCTTTAGGAACCGCTCCCAGAACCGCAGGAGACAAGTGGCAGCATCCACAGAGCTGGGCTTGCTTCAGCCAACCCTTGCTTTTCTGACCCCGCTAGACATGAGGTGCATGTAACCATGCAGTTTCAGTGACCTTTCTTTAATTTGCCCCAGGCTGTAAAGAATAGTTGCGATCACAAAAACAGGTTTGAATACTTTCAGGTAGATTTTGTCCAGAGCCTTCCACTCTTGCGCCCTCTCTTGGGTCTCCCCTGTCCTGAGCTTCAGTCTATCAGGAAGATAGATGTCTGCGCCCATGTCACATCATGGAGTTACACCATAGCAGGATGGTGTCTTTTCACACTGGGGGTTGTGACCCTGTACTCACTGGGTGAGAAAACAGGGTGGGAGTTACAGCTGTCGCTGTTTCAAACGTGGATAAAATAGACTAGAAAATAGCAGAGTACCACACTCTGAATAGGTATTTTGTGAAATTTTCTTTCGGTTTCTATGTGGGCTATGGGCTGTAGTCAAATTTGAAAATCATTGTTAGAGTACGTGGGCCCTATTCTTATAATTGTGAAGTTAGCACCTGTACATACTAAAAACTGATTAGTAATAATACATGGTTGTATTTGCTTCGTACCAAGTGAGCAGGATAGAGAGTGCTAGAGGAATAGCTGTCACAAAAATGGTTTGTGTGCCTTTTACCTCGCCTTCTCAGTTTCCTTCCTTATTTTTCATCTCATGAAAGAAAATCGATTTCCCAGCTGTCTGGTTGAAATGAGTAGAAACTTAATGTCGTGACGCTCAGTTGTGCCACAGGGTGGCGCTGTGCACCGCTGGGCTCTGGATGGACCGGGAAGGCAATCTCTCAAGCTTTTTGGCTCTTCTCAAAAGCTGTAAGGGGCAGCCAGCTAGGAGTTCCGCTTTGTTGTTGGAGAGGAAGTGTCCCCGCTTGCTGTCCACGCGGGTCCAGTAATTCAGTGAAGAGGCCCTGTGGTGTGGGGCTGCTGTCTGAATGACACCACGGATGGCCTTAAGCCCATGTGGATTATTAAGAAAGCCTTGGACTCCCAAAACGATGTATTCTAACACCAGTGTTTCTTATCCTGACATAGGCCTGCCGACCAAAGACACCCAGGGTGACCTTAAGGTGATTTGTTACCAGGTGTATAAGAGCAATTTCTAGCCTCAGCACCATTGCCATTTTGGGCTGGGTGATTCTGTTTTGTGAGGGTTATAGCCTGTTCATTGTAGGGTGTTTACCAGCGTCCTGGCCTCTACCCTCTAGATGCCAGTGGTCCCCTCAGTCATTGACAATCAAAAATGTCTCCAGACATTGCCGCATGTTCCCTAGTCAGAAAGGGAGACAAAATTGCCCCCAGTAAAGAATCATATCTCAGGGCCGGCCAAGTGGTTAAGTTCGTGCACTCTGCTTCGTCAGCCCAGGGTTTTGCCAGTTCAGACCTTGGTCGTGGACATGGCACTGCTCATCGGGCCATGCTGGGGTGGCGTCCCACACAGCACAACCAGAGGACCTACAACTAGAATGTACAGCAATGTGCTGGGGGCTTCGGGGAGAAGAAGAAGAAAAAAAGATTGGTAACAGATGTTAGCTCAGGTGCCAATCTTAAAAAAAAAAGAGTCATATCTCAACTGGGATCTGGTGTTCAGAAGGCACTTAATGTATGTTTCGGATTGAACTGTCTGTTTCAGTGCCAAAGTTTTATACGTACTATGTTGGAAAACTATCCATATCCATTGTGTCTTTTGAGAATAAAGGTATGATATTTTGAGAATAAATAGATGATCATTTTAGAAATTTTTGGAATATGCAAAAAACAACGTCAAAAATAAAATTATCTATAATCCTTACTAAAAATAATCACTTTAACATTTTAATGACATTTCTTTTGTTTCCATTTTAATGCATATATAAACCTATTTATATAAATACCATATTTATAGCTGTCCTCATTTTATCATATAACATTGTATTACAAATATTTTCTCATGTCTTTGCAATTCCCTAGTACAAGGAAGGATTTCTTTCTAGTCTCTCTATTTATCTGGTTAAAAAAAGTTAATATCAGTTTCAGTTACACTCAGTGGCATCTTACATAGTATTCCTGTAATCTGAATAAAATCTCAGATTCCTGGATTTTAAGATATGTGAACAGTAGTATAAGAGTAATGGGAAAAGCTCAAATATCATCATCCCAATAGATCACCTTTCTATCCATTTTCTTTTAGTCTCTCTCCATATGCACATGGCATTTGTATGTAGTTCTAATCATAATATATGAACAGTTTTCCGTTTTGCTTATTTTATTTAACATTGCAGGCATTTCCGCTCCTTCGTAATTTTTTCAGTGACTGATAATATCCGGCAGTTGATATGCTATGATCTACCTAACCCTTTCCCTTTTGTTAGACATTAGATTGATTCTAGTGTTTGTCGTCTTGAGAAGACACTTGAATGAATATTATGTACCTGGCTCCCTCCTGCCTTTCTGGGTTTTTTCCTGAAGATAAATTGCCAGCAGTGGGAATTACTCGATCACAGACTATAAAAAGATTTGCATGGGTCTTGAAATGCGTTGCCAGTTTTTTTCCAAAGGAGTAGTGTCGATTTTTACTACCATCAATCCTGGGCAATAGGGTACACTTTTATTATATCCTTGCCAGCACTGGCTTTTAAAAATTATTCCTCTTCGTGGATAAGAATGTGACTTCAGAAGAAGTTATGGTCTCACTGAGGATTCAATAAAAACCTTACAGGGGCCGGCCCGGTGGCGCAGCGGTTAAGTTCGCACGTTCCGCTTCTCGGCAGCCCGGGGTTTGCGGGTTCGGATCCCGGGTGCGGACATGGCACCACTGGGCACACCATGCTGTGGTAGGCATCCCACATATAAAGTAGAGGAACATGGGCACGGATGTTAGCTCAGGGCCAGGCTTCCTCAGCAAAAAGAGGAGGACTGGCAGTAGTTAGCTGAGGGCTAATCTTCCTCAAAAAAAAAAAACCTTACAGAGGGGGCTGGCCCCGTGGCCGAGTGGTTAAGTTTGCGCGCTCCGCTTTGGCGGCCCAGGGTTTTGTCATTTCGGGCGTGGACATGGCACTGCTCGTCAGGCCATGTTGAGGCGGCGTCCCACATGCCACAACTAAAAGGACCTGCAACTAAGATATACAACTATGTACCGGGGGAACTGGGGGAGATAAAGCAGGAAAAAAAAAAAAGATTGGCAACAGTTCTTAGCTCAAGTGCTAATCTTTAAAAAAAAAAAAAAAAAGATAACTGAAAAAAAAGAACAAAAAACAACCTTACAGAAATCTAGATCCAGATGTGGCAGGACCGCAGTACAGCCTTCGCTGTCTTCCCACCTCACCTTCCACACCACCCACCTTTGTACGGCCTCCACACTCTTTGTAGAAACAGAGAGTGGGTTGTCATCCGTTCCTCTTCTTAGATAATAACAGCAGCTAACACTTACTGAACGTTTGTGTACTAAGTGCTTTGCGGGTGTTAACTCACACAGTCCTCACAGCCCTGGGAGATAGGCGGTGGTGTTATCCCTGTTTTACAAATGAAGGACTTTAGGCGCCAAGTGGTGACAGAAGGCGCAGAGCTGCAGGGGGCCTGAGCAACTGGGCGGGATTTGATCCCAGATAGTGTGTCTCCACTGGCCCAGCGCTTACCCAAAACCTAGTCAGCAGCCCCTGCATTCCTGGCCCTCCCTGTCTGGCCCTTTCTCATCTCTCCCTCCGCCAGTTTGGCCTGGCCACTTCCTTCCGCACACCCTCTGCTCTCACTGAGCTCACACCTCTGTTCTCCCGCCTCCCTGAGCCTGCCCAGACTCTGTGCTCCTTTCTTTTTCATGCTGCCTGACTCCCCATCTTGCTGGAGAGCTTCTGCTCATCCCGCACCTTCCTCTTGCAGTGTTTTCTTTGTAAAGCCTTTCCTAACCTCCCTCCCCACCCAGCCTAACCCATCTAGCCTTTCCCTCCCCCTTGCTCCCGGAGGGTTTTGCACACACTTGGTTATAGAATCTGCTAAATCACATCCTGTGCTTATCTCTTCAGCTGTAATCTCAGTTCCATGAGGGTAGGACAGTGTCTGGTGTTTTTTTAATAAAAAAAGCTTTTTGTCTTAGCTTTACAGAAAAAATGCAAAGACAGTATAGTACAGAGAATTCCCATATACCCAGTCTTCCCTATTAATATCTTAAGTTAATATGGTTCATTTGTCACAATTAATGAGTCACTATCGATACATGTATTAGCTAAAGTCCATACTTTCTTGAGATTTCCTTAGTTTTGACCTAATGTCTTTTTCTTATTCCAGAATTCCAACCAGGATATCACATTACATTTAATCATCATGTCTCCTTGGGTTCCTGTTGGCTATGACAGTTTCTGAGGCTTTGCTTGTTTTTGATGACCTTGAGAGTTTTGAGGGTCAGGTGTTCTGTAGAATGTCCCTCAGTTGGGATTTGTCTGATGTTTTCCTCATGATTAGACTAGTGGTATTGATTCTTGGAAGGAAGACCACAGAAATAAAGTCCCATTCTTTATCACATCCTGTCAAGGCTGTATACTGTCACGATGACTCGTTACTGTTGATGTTGACCTTGTCACCTGGCTGAGGCTGTGCTTGTCAGGATTCTCGACTGTAAATTTACTCTTCTTTCCCCCTTCCTACACGGTCCTCTTTGGAAGGAAGTCACTGTGTGCAGCCCACATTTAAAGAGTAGGGGTTTATGCACCCCCTCCGTGAGAGCAGAGTAGCCACATAAATTATTTGAAATTCTTCTGCACAGATTTGTCTCTTCTTCCCTGTTTGTTTATATACATCACTATGGACTCGTGGATATTTATTTTATGCTTCAGGCTTAATCCTGTTTGTCTTTTATTGCTCAGATTGCTCCAGCTTTGGCCATTGGGAGCTCTTTCATTTGGCACCTGTGTCCCTTTTGCACATTCTCATCATTATGGGCTTTGGGGTTTTGTTTTGTTTTGTTTCTTTTTTCTTTGTTTAGCACGTCCTTACTTTCTGGCATTACAAGATATTCCAGACTTATCTTGTATATTTCCTGCCGAAACCTAGAATCAGCCATTTCTCCGAGGAGTCCTGGCATTAGAGATCAAGATCTGGGAGCCAGGTGTGCACTTTGCTACTGGGGTGGTTGTTTTTAGCCCCTCTTAACTGCAAAGCAAGAAAATATGTATGTGTATACTAACCAGTGTATATACACATATCTACAGATACTCGAGTATGTGTGTAACCATCTGTGTCTATTTATATTAAGCTAAACATGAGTTACTGATGTCTGCGACTCTACTCCCTTGCCATATGGATCATTCTAGCCGCCTCAACTTGTTTGCCTGTAACCTCCCACTCAAACAGTGAGTAACCTGGCTCCCACCATCCACCATCCGTTTATTTAATTGGTCAGTTCCAGGATACGTGGATAATGGTTTCAGAATTGTTAACCTGTTGCCTTTGGGAAACAACTTTATCAGCTAGAGTACAGTTCCTTTTGCATTGAGTTTTACAGATTCCACTATTTCCAGAATTACTTAGGTCGGCACCTTTCCCCCACTGCCTTCACAGAGGTGGTTTCATCCATTTGTAATACAGTTGGATTCATATGTCACCTTTTGCATTCCATCCTGGGATCCTTGACATCCTAAATGATTTTTTAAATTTGCCTACATTAAGGTTTATTCTTTGTGCCGTAAAGTTCTGTGAGTTTTGACAAATGCATGGTATCATGTACCCACCATTAGAATATTATACAGGATAGTCTCACCACCTTTACAAACAATCCGCTGTGCTTCACCTGTTCGGCCTCCTCCTCACCCCAGTCCCCGGCAGCCACTGGTCCGTCGACCATCTCTACAGTGTTGCCTCTCCCAGAGTGTCATATGGTTGGAATCATGCAATATGGAGCCTTTTCACACTGGCTTCTTTCACTTAGCAAAATGCATTTTAGGTTCCTCCATGTCTTTGTGTGGCTTTATACCACCTTCCTTTTTATCGTGGAATAGTATCCCGTCGTATGGATGTACCGCAGTTGTTTATCCGTTCACCTATGGAAGGACATCTTGGTTGCATCCAGTTTTTGGTGATTGTGAATAAAGCTGCTACAAACATTTATGGGAAAGTTTTTGTGTGGATATCAGTTTTCAGATCAGTTGAGTATATATCTAGGAGGGTGATTGCTGGATCATATGATAAGAGTGTGTTCAGGGGCCGGCCCGGTGGTGCAGCGGTTAAGTACACACATTCAGCTTCGGCGGCCCGGGGCTCACCAGTTCAGATCCCGGGTGCGGACATGGCACTGCTTGGTAAAAGCCATGCTGTGGTAGGCGTCCGACGTATAAAGTAGAGGAAGATGGGCACGGATGTTAGCTCAGGGCCAGGCTTCCTCAGCAAAAAGAGGAGGATTGGCAGCAGATGGTAGCTCAGGGCTAATCTTCCTTAAAAAAAAAAAAAAAAAAAGAGGGGCTGGCCCCGTGGCCGAGTGGTTAAGTTCGCGCGCTCCGCTGCAGGCGGCCCAGTGTTTCGTCGGTTCAAATCCTGGGCGCGGACATGGCACTGCTCATCAGACCACGCTGAGGCAGCGTCCCACATGCCACAACTAGAAGAACCCACAACGAAGAATACACAACTATGTACCGAGGGGGCTTTGGGGAGAAAAAGGAAAAAATAAAAAAATCTTTAAAAAAAAAAAAAAAATACATCCTTTAAAAAAAAAAAAAAAAAAAAAAAGAAAGTGTGTTCAGCTTTGTAAGAAACTGCCAAACTGTCTTCCAAAGTGGCTGCACCATTTTGCATTCCTTTCAGCAATGAATGAGAGTTCCTTGTTGCTCCACATCCTTGTCAGCAATTGGTATTGTCAATTTTTAAAATTTTAGCCATTCTAATATGTGTGTTGTGGTATCTCGTTGTTTTGATTTGTGTGTGATAGCATCTTTTTAATTCTGTGTCCTCAGCATTAAGCAGAGTAGTAATAAGCACTTTATTATTTATTTATTATGTTGAAAGAATGAACGGGTGAGATAATTTTGTCGAATTACGAAATGACTTGAATGTGCGCCAGATTCCTAGGCTTCTCCTCTTTGAGAGTGATACTTCTAAGCCCTGGTGGCTTGTTTCCACACACAGGAATCAGCTGTGTTTACTGTTAGGCGAGGTACTACATTTTCAGGGGCTCATCAATCCCAAGGAATGCGCGGAGCCCTCCTGTTCCTCAGCCCCTCAGGCATCTAAAGCACAGCTTTCCACAAACATCCGGTCAGTCAGGGTTGCACTGTTTCTTTAAGATCAGAATTACAGATCGCACCCTAGGCTCTGTCCTGCTGGGTTTAGACCTTTGTGGGTGTGGCTGGTTCTTAGAAAGGCTCAAGGCAGACAGACCAGGACTAAGTTACAGGACACAGCAGAAGTAACCAGCAGCTTCAGCCTTGGCAGACCAGGTTCCAGAGCAGAGCTGCCCAGCTGGTGTGTGGGGAACGGCTACAAGTGGCAGAGCCCTAATCCCCTGGGCCTTCAGGGTGGAGACTGCATGCCCAAGGCCTTCGACCAGGTGCCCCAGGGGCCCCAGAATGTCCTTTTCCACGCATGTCTCGACATGAGGGAGCTTTGGAAATGCTGCCCCAGGAGTCCAGGGAGCTCAGAGCTAGGCTTTAGATCCATCTCCAGCTTCTCACTCAATCTCTGCATAGCAGGCTTTTTCGCTTTTTTATTGCGGTAAATACACGTAACATAAAATGGACCATCTTAACTGGTTTTTAAGTGTGCAGTTGAGTGGTGTTAAATACATTCACGTTGTTGTGCAGCCGTCACCATCATCCATCCTCATAACCCTTTTCATCTTGTAAAACAGAAGCTATGCCTATTAGACACTAACTCCCCATTCTTCCCTCCCCCCAGCCCCCGGCAGCCTCCGCTCTACCCTCTGTCTCCATGAATTTGACTGTTCTAAGTACCTCGTGTAAGAGGAATTCTAGAGTATTTGTCTTTCTGTGACTGGCCTATTTCACTTAGCGTACTGTCCTCAGGGTTCGTCCATGTTGTAGCACGTATCAGAATGTTCTTCCTTTTTAAGGCTGAATCACATTCCATTGTGTGTCTGTCCGTGCAGTGTGCTCACCTCACTCCTGCCTCCACCTTGTCTTTCTTTTGCCTCAGTCTGCTTTTCATTTCTGCAGGCAAGGTAGGCAGAGACCTAGAGTCAGCTACTCCAGATTTGAATCCTAGGTCCTTGTTTTACTGATCATGAGACCTTGAGTAGCAAATTATTTAACCTCTCTGAGCTTTATTCCTCACCTATAAAATGGATTGCCTCCTAGGCTGTTGTTAGAATTAAACAATGTATGTAAAGGTTTACCCAGTGCCTGGCACATAGTAGGTCTTCAACGAATAGTAGCTATTGAAACATGCTCACCGTTTGTACTTTTGAAATTTCTCGTTCCTTGACATGAGATTGAGGAGAAGGAGGAATACCCTGCATTAATTAAATTAACCTTTGAGGTTGTTTCAGCCCATGGCCATGAGCGCTCTTCAGTGTCCCCTCCTGGGGTGTGAGGGTGAATTTTAGCCTGTGCTGTGCCTTGGGTGTCCCGGGGCCTCCCACCTGAAGCTCTTTGTCTGACCCTGTGATGACAGCAGTAGCGAAGCTCTGGGTGCCTGTGGGCTCTGGAGTGCTGGAGTGAATTCCGGCCTGTCTGCAGGGAGGAGGCCCATTGGCAGGCCCAGGTGAGCCCACCGTGCCTGCTGGTGGCCACAGGAGTGGACTGTGAGCTGGAGGGCCTGTCTGCCTCTCTGGGCTCTGGCTCTGCCCTGTTCCAGCTCTCGCCCACTGCCCTGCTCCCGAGAGGAGGGGAAGGGGAGGCGGGGTTGGGAGCAGGTTGTCTTTGTGCTCTGCTTCTGGCTGGCTCAGCTGCACTGTGGGTACTGGCAGTCAGGCCAGGGGAATACTGGAATTCAGAGCTGCATGTAGAGTGCAGAGAGAAGGCTTCTGGGTCTGTGGGAAGAGCTGGCAAGGTGGCATATCTGTGGTGGGCAGAGCCCTCTGCTATGCAGTTTTTGAAAATCCTTTTGCAGACTGCGGTGAGAGCTTGAGGCGCCAGCAGGAGTGTTGTCAGCCCAGCGTTAAATGTTAAAGGGCTGGCTGGGGAACGTCGCCTTGCCAAGGTGACAGACATTGGTGGTAATGGTGGCCATAGAAAAAGCACTGAGGCCCAATTTATGGGGTTCTTTTTTTTTTTTTTTTTTTTTTTGAGGAAGATTAGCCCTGAGCTAACTGCTGCCAATCCTCCTCTTTTTGCTGAGGAAGAGTGGCCCTGAGCTAATAACCATGCCCATCTTCCTCCACTTTATATGTGGGATGCCTACCACAGCATGGCTTGCCAAACGGTGCCATGTCCGCACCCAGGATCCAAACCCGCAAACCCCGGGCTGCCGAAGCAGAACGTGCGCAGTTAACCACTGCGCCACCGGGCCGGCCCCTATGGGGTTCTTGTGTGTGCTTTGGGACCTTTTTATAAGGATGAGATCCACCCACTAGCAGTGGTGGGTCAGTTTTGTGACTGACCCGTTATACGCAAGGAGTGGCACTGGGGACTGATGGACGTGAGGACCTCCTCTGGCTCTTCGCTGTCCTGTCCGGAAACAGCTAGTTCTTAATTTTCCCTCTCCTCCTGTTTGAAAGTGCCCCTTGATTCTCCAAGTGAGTTTGTACGTCTCTAATCCAAATGTCTTGTGATTCCAGGATCCAGTCAGTCCCAGGAGCAGCCGTCCAGCAGCTCTGAGGAGGCGTCTGGAACAGAGGAGGAGGAGGAGCCCAGCTTCATCATGGGGCGGTGACGACGTGTGCCACAGCGGCTGTCTGGAGCCTGGCACACCGTGACCACGGCTTCAGAAAACCCTCCGCACGACTGAGGGGAGGGCGCTGTTTCAGCTCAGTTTCCCTCCCAAGGCCTCACTGGGTAGAAGCACGTGGGCACCCGTGCTGGCTGCTCCCAGTGCCCGTGTGGGCAGGACTCAGAGCCTGTGGGACAGATGACGGGCTCCTGGACGCTCAAGCGCACTGCCAAGCAGCATTCGTTAATGTTCCCACTGGAAGGGGGAGATGTATAGCCCTCTGCCCCTGCTTCCTGTGCTCCCGTATTTGGACAGTGACGAGTTTGGGGCTGGTTTCTGTGAAAGGAATGTTTATTTAGTAAAGAACAGAAAAAGTTTGTTTTGTTCAGGCCTGTGTGACATCAGTTACAGAAGCTGTAGACAAGGCTGTGAAATGACTTGATAGGGATGGGGCCTCGAGATTTCCTATTACATGGGCCTGGTCCCAGACTCATGAGGGAAGTGGCCTTGGCCCTGGGGCTGACTCTCACTGCAGGGCGTCCTGCAGCTGAGAGCACAGACTGCACCCCCAAATACGTGCTCCTGCCCAGCAGCTCCCAGTACACAAGTGCATACTGGGAAGCCCCAGGCATGCACAAAGGGAGGTATGGGCCTGACCAGCGGGGCTGAGCCATAAGAAGCCTTGATGTGTGAAAGGAGTTTGGGGAAAACAGCTGGAGACTACAAAACAGGTAGAAAATCTAGTCTGGGCTGAAACAGAGTAGAGGGCATGGGGAACCCTGGCTGAACTGGAAGGGACGGGGACGGACTGGCCAAAAGCTGCATTTTCATCCTAAAATCAGAGGGGATCTGAACAGAAAATGGGAGGTGACCAAGGGCAACCTTTCAGACCAACAGGAGGGACAGAGTTGGTTCCTCATTAGAGCCGTTGCTCACTTTTTGGATTATTTATCTCCAAGTTTCTGAGTACATTTTGTGCCTTTTGTGGAATTTGATCGGATTAAAGACATAACGGTTTTGAGTGAAGGGAAACTAAGAAACATTCTACTTTTTCCTTCACTTGGGCTGTGTTGATTTCCCTGGCTCGCCCTGAGCCACGTGGCATCTGGCCTAGCTGCTGTCCCTTCAACCGTTCAAGTCACAGGAATTTGTCTTTCCCAGGAAGGTGCAGTGGAAAGTCAGCCCTAATAAATGAGTGCACTCCCTGGCCGGACATTTTGAAACCCTTGTTTCTCTGTCAGGGCCTGGCTGCATGTTGTGTGTTTTGTTCTCCTGTCTTTGAACTGTTGGTTTCCTTATCTGCCTCCAAAACGTGTGTCCCGACTCTTGCTTTGAGTCTGCGGCCTGGATCTCCTGGGTGTTGTCTTGCACTGGGGGCTGTGGAGGGGGCCAGAGCTTGGAGCCTGAAGGCCTGGGTTTGAGTCCTGCCCCCTCCTCTGCTGCGATGGGGACTCCGGGCCAGTCACTTCCTGCTTCTGCCCAGTGCCCCTGGCCAGGAGCTGAGGGAAACACCCCAGCAGGTGTGTGTGGCCTGATGGGCAGATGGCTAAGTAAACAGGATGCCTGGTGGATGTGTGTGTTTTACACCTTTACCAGAGCTCAGAAAATGATGTTTACCTAGTAGATGACCTGCAGCCATTTCTGACCGTTCTTAAGGGGTCATCAGTACCTTCTGTTGAGGGACTCTAGGTCTTTGTTCTTCAAGGTAGTGTTTATTTGGGAAAGGGGAGCAATTAGCTGTCATCAGTGAAAAAGGAGTGGGTGGTACTGGGCCCGCCCCCACTCAGAAAAGCCATGACTGGGGAGAATTGTTAAGTAATGCCCTTGTCGATTGGTGCATGGGCGGGGAGGAGTCTGGAATTGAACAGAAAAGGTGCACATAACTTGATTGTCTCAGGAAGCCTCATGTATAAGCATTCTGAGACACCAGACAAGTTAGGCCTACACTCACTCACCAAACTTCTGTGATCACTTCATGTGACAGCCCTGTGCCAGGCCTAGTTATTTGTATTAGAATACTCTTTGTAGGGGCAGCCCTGTAGCATAGTGGTTAAGTTTGGCACATTCTGCTTCAGTGGCCCTGGTTCTCAGGTTCAGATCCTGGGCGCAGACCTACACTGCTTGTCAGCCATGCTGTGGCAGCAACCCACATATAAAGTAGAGTAAGATTGGCACAGATATTAGCTCAGGGCTAATCTTCCTCAGCAAAAAGAAAAAAAGAATACTCTTTGCCCTTCAATTAGATATCTCATAGGGATTTATCAAACACAATTTCTAAACAGAAAGGTCTGGAAACTTGCCCAAGTCACTCAACAAGAAAGTGGTAGAGGTGGCCTTTGAACCCAAGCAGTGTGACTCCAGAAGCCATCATCTTAGCCCTCACCATAGCACTGTGCTGCTCTGAGGGTAAAGCTGTGTGGAGCCCACACCTGGCGGGGAGGAGGGTCCAGGTACTGCTCTCCAAACCTGGGGGGAGGGGGTGCTGCTCTTCCTGTGCCAGGGCTGGGGGCTGAAGACCCCTCCTTTGATAAGCCCCCTGGGGCGAATGTGTGCGCGCATAATGATGGAATAGTTCATCATAATATGTAAGGATTTTATAGTGGTCATTTGCAGACGTGCACAGAGTAGCAAAAACTCTGAGTTGCCTGATCCCCATTCCCAGCTGAGGTCAAACAAGGCAGTACTCTGCCTTCTTGCTTCAGCTCAGACTTGTCTATCATAATGACAGGTTTTTTGCACTATTTTGCAGGTAAGTGTCTGCAGGAGCAGGGAGAAAGCACAGCTTCAGGCCAACCCTTGTGCCCACCACACCACCCACCGGCTCAGGGCCTCGGAGCCAGTGCAGAGCGCCCCCGCCCAGCACCCTGGAGCTGCAGGCCCTCCCAGCGGCAAGCAGCTCTGGTGTCTCCCCTCGTCCCCATATTCCCCCACAACTCCCACCCCATTCACCTGTTGCCCCTCTCCACAGACTCCCCAGAAGTTCTGCTTGCTGCCACCGCCTCGCTCTCCTCGCTCTCCTCCCTCCGCAAGCTTTCATCCCCGTCACTGCACTGGGACCCCGGGCTTGCCCAGTCCAGGCCCTTGGTGGCGCTCTATAGTTTCCAAGCTCTTCCTGGCCTTCCTGACAGTCCTGCCTCCTGCCCTTCTGTCTGCCTTGCCCATGCCCGCTTCCATGCTGCTCTAACTCAATGTTGGGGTGACCCAGAGTGCTGTCTTCTGTTGTCAACCCTCAGGCCTCAGGAGATCTTACCTAACCCGTGGCTGTAAATCCCTTCCTCACTGGTGTCTTCCGAGTTTGTGGCTTCACCTTCCCTTTGAAGCCCCAGGCTCCCGTCCAGCGGCCGACCCGACGTCTCCCCATGGATATCTGCTGGGCACCTTGAGCTCAGTATATGAAAAGCTTGGTTTTACCCCTAAACACCTTCCTCCTCTGCCTTCCTGCCTTGGTAAATAGCACCACATCCACGATTGCTCGAGCGCCGAACCCAGGACTCAGCGGCATCCTCGGGCCCTCTTGTCTCACCCCCTGCCTGCATCCATCCATCAGCAGATCCTGGACCTGCTCAGTCATCGTCTCTACCCCGTTCACCCCAGTCCACACCACCAGCATCTCTCGCTTGGATGGATGCTGTGGCCTCTTTGTATTCATGCCCCTCCCCTCAAAAGAAGTCTCTTCTCCACGCAGCAGCCAGCAGAACCAGATCTTCTCGCCCCCTGTGTTAAGTGCCAGTAGTTCCCTCACACTGTGAACAGGGCCTCCAGGCCTGCTCTCCAGCCCCTGCCTGCTTCTCTCGTGCCCACTACCCTCATCCTGCTCCCGGCGTCCCTGGAAGCTGTTCCTGCCTCGGTCTTTTCCCTCCATCAGCCTCAGCTTCCCTCCAGCCCACGACCACACTTCTGTTTCATGTTCTCCCTTGGCACCCATCACTTGTTTTCTCTCTGCACCCTGCCACACCAGCACCCCCACACCCCAGGCTCTCCTCTGAGCCCTGTGAGAGCGAGGACCTGCCTGTCCTGTTCTTTGCTGCACCCCTAGTGCTAGCACAGTGATTGGGACATCATGGGTGTTCAGGTGTCAGGTCAGTGACTGAGCAAATCTCAGTGACTGAAAGCCAGCAGGGAGGTCGTTGACCCTGAGAAACGGTGTCGGCGGGAAGAACCGGAGGTAGATGTACACAGTTAGCTGTGTGCTGGAGGCTGCTGACGGGGTGCCCAAGCGCAGCAGCCCCAGCAGAGGAGCCTGCTAAGAGATCCAGACTCCCCGGCCACACCCCAGAGACTCCGAGTCACCGCACTGCAGGCCCCAAGTAGGCACAGAGACAGGCACCCCGGGAGACTGTCCTGCGGAGCCGCTTCCCATACCTTGAGAAACATTGGTTTGGAGCATACTAAGTATCATTAACTATTTTACATTTACTTCCCTGTTTTCAACGTTTATCTTCTTGGAAAAAACAAAAACTAGTGAGTTAAAGGAGTGATGTTCTATTGACTTTTGGAAATAGGAATATAACTAAATCCAGTTTCTAGGTTGAATGGGAGGGGTGCTGGGTGGAAACTGTTTCCTTTGCCATCTTTGTGGGAAACATGCATCTCTCCTCCTCCCCCCCTTTGGAAGTGAATTTATGTTGACTCTTTGGCTTACTTGATAAAGTGAGCTATGATGCCCATGTATTAACATACTTAATAAGGAGAGCATCCTTAGAAATTAACCTGGGTCACATCCTGAGGCAGTCTTCAGTGTTATTATTCCATAGAATGTGGCGAATGTTTCTTGAGCACTCCGAAGTGCTAAATGCAGCGGATTCCTAAGTGCACTTTGCTGGGCATCAGGGATGGTGCTGAGCAAGATGCAGTCCTTGCCTTCAAGGAGCTCCAAATCCGATCAGGGACACACACAAGGAAAAGGTCACTGTGGTCGGGTGGGTGTAGCACAGGGTGTCGTGTGGGCCTGTGACCCAGGCCTGCGGGACGAGCTCCTGGGTAGCACAGTAATGCAGCTGTGCTAAGAGAGCAAGCCCGAGGAGGGAGGGGACGCCTAGCCTGGGCCTCTAAATCACCATGTGAAGGAGACTGCAGTGATCTAAGGCTGCAGGGAAAGTGAAGGGCTGGAGGGGGAAGGGGGAGAAATGGCGGGGGGGGGGGGGTGCAGTTCTCTGCAGTGTGGAGAGCAGACTGGAAGGGTCAGGTGGAAGGCTCTTGCAGTAAGTAATGCAGAACAGAAGTGATGATGGCCCGCATTAGTGTAGACACCAGTGGGGACAGGCAGAAATCAGGGAGATGCCAGAGACATTTAGGCAGGAGAGTTCACAGGACCCGAGGGGGAGAGGGGAGTCAGGAATGACACCAGATCTATACTGTCATCAGCTGGGTGGATGGTGGAACAGGTATGTGAGGGAAGTGACTTGGGGCAGGTGACCCAGGAGGTGGAGCAGGTATGTGAGGGAAAGGTGAGGAATTCGGCTGTGGGCATGCAGAGGTTGGGGGCCTGTGGGACACGCCCTGCCAGCCTGGGGAGAGATCAGGGCTGGAGGTGTGACTGGAGAGTCATGGGACTCTGTGAAACAAGGGGAGTGGGGAGACCAGTCAGGGTGAGTATAGAGATGGGGGCCCAGACAGAAGCCTGAGAAACACCCATATCCAGGGGACAGACAGCAGAGGAGGAGCCAGCACAGGGGGGAAAAGAGTCAGGTGGGGTCACAGGAGCAAGGAAGGAGTGTGTCCAGATGGAAGGAAGGGTACCCACTGACAGACAAGGCAGCAGCCGAAATATCCTCTGGCTTTAGCAACACAATGTCGGTGGGCTGCAAAGGGCTGGGGAGGACCTGAAGCAAGTGACGACAGCTCTCCTGAGATGTCTGGCGTGACGGAGGGAAAGGTGGTGGCAGGAGAGGTTGGAAGGGGTCGGGCCGAAGAGGAGAGGAGGCAGAGCGGGAGAAAAGAGAGTCAAGGAAGAGAGGTGGGGGGTTGAGAACTGAGTGAGAAACAAGAGGTCCGAAAGTGGGATATTCGAATTCAAAATTTCACAGAGGGCAAGGTCAAGCAGCTAGGGCAATAGCTCAGCCTGCAGCCGACATCCCAGCTGGCTGGCTGTACTTGTGTGCCTGCACCTGAACCCCCTTCTCTGGGTAACTCCCACTCCATTACCTGTGCCCCGAGGAGCTCTCCAGCTATTAGTATTGTGATCCGTAGAGCTCTCTCCTTCCAACATGGTGCCGTCCCCTTCCTGAATCTTCTAGAGGGGAAAAGCCACTTTCCGTGTTTGGTTAGGAAACTTGCTCTGAGGAGCACTGGTAATGGGACTTGCTGTGCTTTTGTGCAGGCACGCTGGACGAATGTGCTGGGGGTGGGGGCGTGCCTAACCGGCAGAGGAAGTTTTCCCAGGGAGGGGCAGTCAGGCTGCAAGGGTGGGAACTCAAGCCAGCGGAGGCTGTTGCTGAAAAAATGTTTATCTATGATGCAACTACTCTAGTCTACAAAGTGCTTTCTTCCTGTCCTACAGGTCATTTCACCAAGAGCTGGAGGTTTCAAAGCCACACACTATGACTGCTTTTTGAGGACTTTGCCCCCGGAATTCAAATGATCCCTTTCCCATAGCCAGCCATGGTGGGGAGGGAGGGGCCAGTAATGAGACCCCAGGATTTGATAGGGCAGTGACCAAGGAGAAAGTGGCTTAGTCTGTTTTTAAGTGTCCTCCTGGATTAAAAGGTATCATTCGGGCTCTCAGCAATGGCTTCTAAAATGAGTCTTTAAGTATAAATGCATTTGGCCTGGCATCTGTAACATCTACTCTTCCAGTTGTCAGAAAACTCAGACTGGCTGACACGAGTGGAATTTTTCTTTCGTTTGGATAAATGTGTCACAGTCCAGTGCTGTTGTGACAGATGGAGAACTCCTATGTAGGCCACACAGGAAGGACTCTGAGGGCCCGTCTGGCACGGCAGGTTGATATGAACCCATCTCACCTCTTAGTGAATTACTCATGTGCACTTCCTGAAAAGCACGTTCCTGTCTGAACATCTCGGTGGTAAAACCGGAGAGTTCGCTATTCCGGGTGAGCGGTTCTCTGCAGGAGCGAATGGAAAGGGGCCGGGGCGCCGCAGAAACGCTTTCTCCCCCAGGTGCTCTGCCGACCCAGAACACAGAACAGCTCTGGGCGCGCGTCTACCCGGTGTCGAGAGTGCTGCACCCGGGTTAGGGCCCCCTGTGGGTGGGGGTTGCAGTCTGGGCGCCCACCTGACCAGCTCCGGTGCGCGCTCTGCGCGCTGGGAAACCCGGGTATGGCTGCCTGGGCCCTTCCCAAACGGAGCCTCCCCTTCCGCCCCTGTTCCGCACGCCACCCACCTCACACCCGCCCACCCTGTAGTCTGATAACGGGATACCTGTTCCCGCTCCCTGCAGGGTGCGCCCTTTTGGCTTCTCCCCAACCCTCCACGTGGCCAATGGCCGGTCCCGGGCATCCTCCGGGGCTCGCCCTGGGAACCTCGTGCCCCCATTCTGCACTCAGACCCACACCTCGAGCCGCGCAGGACACACTCCGCCCTGGACTTGCTGGCCAGACCCAGGCGTCAGAGAAAGCGAGGCCCCATCGTTCTGTCGCCCAGGCCCAGGGCGCCCGCACGGCCGGCGGGGCGGAGAGCGAGGGATGCCCAGGCTTCCGGCGGGCCTCGCCGCCGCCGCCGCGCCACTCCACGTCCCCGGTGACCGCGGCGCACCGGGGAGCAGGGGAGATGCGCACCCTTCGCGGGTGTCCGTGCTCCGGCTGGCAACCTGGGGTGCTCCCGCCACGCAGCAGGGACCCCCAGCTCCCCCCGGGAGGGGCCGCGAGCTCCGCCCCTCCCGCATCGCCGGGTCACGTGGCCCGCAGCTCCCCCGCGGGCCGGTCACGTGACGGCGGCGCGCCGTTGCCGTGGCAGCGGCTGCGGCTGGCCGGCGGGGGCGGGGCAGCCGGTGGGGGCGGGGCCGGGGGGACCCCGCGGGCCGGGCGGAAAGAGGGAGGGGGCCGCGCTCGGCGCCCCGGCCGGGCCACAGGGCCACGGGGCAGCCGGGCCGCACGGCCACGCCAGCGCCGCCTGCCGCGAGCCGGAGCCCGAGCCGGAGCCGGGCGGGGCGGGCAGGGCAGCTCGGTGAGTGCTCGCCGCGGGGCGTCTGGCGCGGGGAGCGGGATGGCACTGGGAGGCTCTGCGGGGGAGGGGACCGGCTTTCTCCCGGGCAGGCTTGAGGTGGGACGGCTGCGGGGTCGGGGGACGGCCAGGGGATCCCATCCCCGCGGGATCCCCGGGCGGGGTGCGGCGCCCAGAAGTCTCCGAGGTCGGAGCGCGGGTCCAGTCCGGGTCCTGCGGCCGCTGGGGCTTCCCAGGGGAAGGGACAGAGATGCAGTGGACGCCGCTGGGAGACCCTTGTCGGGGCTACTGGGCCCCCGCCTCGCGCCGGCGCGACGAAGACAGTCAGAAACAGACGTTTCTGCGTGGCACTCGCCATTGCTCGTGCCCCAGATGTTTAAAGGAAATTAAGACAGGCAAACCCCAAAACCCACCCCTGGGAATGTTTCAAACAGGCCGGCCAAGGACAGTTGCTAATCTTTAGAGAAGGGGTCACCCGTTACCCTCCTAGACCTCTGTTCTCTGACTGCTTCCTATTTAAAAAAAAAAAAAGACCCACAAGGTTCAGCCAGGACTGCATCGTTTGGAGCCTCTGCCACCTGACAGAAATGTCGGGCTCCGTCTGGCCCCCCCCTCCCCCATCCACCCTTCCGAGCCTTGAAGTGAAAAGAGCAGCCTCTGCCCCTCCCGGAACAGGAGGAGGAGTACAAGATAGGCCGCTGGGGCTGGTCAGGATGGATTTGAATCCCGTCCAGGCTGCTCCCTCTGCAGGATGTGGCTTCTCTTTCTTCTGGACCCACAGGCCTGCCTCAATGCCCAGCTCTAAGCAGGCAGGCAGCCCTTCCTTCCCTCCCCCTGCCAGTCTGAGGACATCTGCAGCTCCACTCTCCACCCTCGAACTTGAGCCCAGCCATGCTCACTGACGGCCCCTGGGCTTCCCTCCTCTTTGCTCCAGACATGCCTTCATCCTTTTGGAGGCCACCAGGCCCTCCCCCACCTCCAGTCAGCTAACCATTTCAGTGGGCGCACAGAGCAGGCTCACCCCAGACTGTTCCCCTCACCGACTCCTTCCACACCCCACGGCCGGGCACCGCCAGAGAAAGTCCAGCACAGTCCGACTGTCTGGGCTGCCCTGGGCTCCACATACTCCCTGCATCCTGTCTTTCAGCCCCTTTACCCTTGACCCTCGCGGCAGCCAGCCTCCCTGCCATGTCCCCCTGCCTCTCAGAACCCTCCCATGCACACAACATCTTGTTTTGAGGGAGAGCCCCTCGTTGCCAGTGCTGCCTTCACCGCCTACGTCCTCGTCCCCTATATCCTTGCTCCCTAGCAGGCATCTCCTCCTTGCCCAAGGTGGAGGCAGCCAGCCAGCCCCTCTGCTCCCTAGGCCCTTCTCCCCACCTCCACTAAAGCAGAATTTAGCTCACTGGATGAGAATCACCCCCTTACCTTTCTCCCGCAGAGGAGCCTCACCTCTTTCATCGTTGATGCCTAAGTACCAAATGCAGTTTTACTTTGGGGTCCAGTAACCATCTGTTGGATGAGAGATGGAGAGATGGATACTCGGGGCAAAGGTGGTACCTTTCACCCCTCCACACGCCATATACTGCCTTCCTCATACCTGTAGTCTCGCTTCTGTGACATGTGAAAAAAAAAAAAGAGAGAAAGCCCATTTCCATCTGCTATTCTGAATTATTTCGAGCTACCCAACACATTGGTTAGTGAGCAGCATTTCTGAATTCTCCCCAAGGGACGGGGCGTTCCAGTGATCGAAGTGCTTGAAAGCTGTGCTGCTGGCTGCAGGTGTGGGCAAGGGGTTAGTGACCCAGGCTCCCAAGTCAGCATTCCTATAAATGACCTAGGAATTGGCATCCCCTGGCAGAAAGAGAAGAGCGCAGAACTGTTCCCTGGGGATCCTGTTGGCCAGTAAAAGCTGTGCCTCTGAAGCCTGGCGGAGAACAGAGGAAGGCACCCCAAAAGAGAGAGCTTTTCCCCTCCTGTGGGAAGGACCCCTTCCCATAGAGCCCTTTTAGAGAGTGCCATGAATGGATCCATTTGGGGCATTTCCTCAGCCTGGTAAATACCCTCACCACCACCCCTCAGCCACCTCCAGCCATGCTCCCTAGGACGTAGAAACGCTGATCTGTTTGTAACAGCCTTAAGTAGGCTTTTCATGAGGCCTATGCGGGCCTGAGCATACAAGTTGATATCTGATGCCAAGTGAGCTGTGAGGTGCCTGTGCCCTTGAATCCTGCCCTGCACATTAATTAGAGCCGATCCTGGAGAGCTGCTGCTCGGGTGGCCCTTGGGGCCACGGGACACCGCCAATCCTCTATTTGGATTAGTGGAGATTTGGGTTTAAATTCACAAATCTCAACAGATCAGTCCTTCTGATCTTGATTCCGTGTTATTGTCAGACCAGCTGTCTAGCTGGGATGACTCCTGGGGTCTCCAGTCTCCATTTCTTTTCTTTTTTTTTTTTTTTGAGGAAGATTAGCCCTGAGCTAACATCTGCTGCCAATCCTCCTCTTTTTGTTGAGGAAGACTGGCCCTGAGCTAACATCCGTGCCCATCTTCCTCTACTTTATGTGTGGGATGCTGCCACAGTATGGCTTGCCACCGGTTTGTAGGTCTGCACCCGGGATCCGAACTGGCAAACCCTGTGTCGCTGAAGCGGAACATGTGAATTTAACTGCTGCGCCAGGGCGCTTGCCCCCCCATTTCTCCATAAAACGTGTTCATGTCAGTTGGTGGATTTAGTTTTTCGTTTTGCTGAAGGCTCCCGTTGCAGCCTGGATGTGGCTTCACTGTGGTTCTACAAACCAAGTATTTTTTGGGTGAACCATGCCGATGACAGTCTAAGCTGGATTTGAGAAACGAGCGGCTACTTGGGAATGTTTGTTTTGTGGTTGGCGCCTGAACATCGAAAAGCAGTTCTGAGTCTTCAAGTCCATTGTCTTGTTCAGGAGCCCTATGTTGGGTGGGGATGTCTCTGTTTGGGGATGAGTGAGGTCGCAAAGGTCAGAGGTCATGCTCAGGATCACACAGTCGGGTCAAATCTAGGTTTGGTAAGTTTAGCTCCTAGGATCTTTCCTTTTTTTTTTTTAAAGATCAGCACCTGAGCTAACATCTGTTGCCAGTCTTTTTTTTTTTTTCTTCTTCTCCCTGAAGCGCCCCCAGTACATAGTTGTATACTGTAGTTGCAGGTCCTTCTAGTTGTGCACCTAGGATCTTTCTAAAGGCTGCAGCTCCCTGTTCCCTGAAGGCAGGTGCGAACCAGAGGATTCCTTAGATGCTTTTGGCCCACCTTGGGATTCCATTTCCCCGCCAGCCACACTTGATTGGAGCCTCTCTGAGCACTGGGATGGGAGGCCGGAGTCCAGCGTTTGGAACAGCGTTGGACGCTGCGGTGGTTCCTAGAAATGCACTCCTGACCCTCCCCTCCTGCAGATAGTTCGCACATTCCCGTGTGGGGATGGCCTCGGAGACCAGGGCCCCACGCTTGCTACCGCTGGACCGCATGGTCCTGGCACAGGGGCTATGCAGCGGACCCCAGGGAAGGTTAAGGGTCTTGGGTTCTGGCTTTTCCAGGCCCCGGGAACCCTGTGGGAGGCCTGAGTGTGTCTCTCCCGCCCCCAGTCTGGCTCCCACCATGAGCGCCGAGCTCAACGTGCCTGTGGACCCCTCCACTCCTGCCTGCTCCGAGCCAGGCCACAAGGGCATGGATTACCGGGACTGGGTTCGCCGCAGCTACCTGGAGCTGGTCACCTCCAACCACCACTCGGTGCAGGCCCTGTCCTGGAGGAAGCTCTACCTGAGCAGGGCCAAGCTGAAGGCCTCCAGCCGCACCTCCGCCCTCCTCTCGGGCTTCGCCATGGTGAGTGCAGGCGCGCAGGGGGACGGCAGCCCGCCCGAGGGGCCTCTGCCGATCCAGATCCTGCCATGCTGCGGGAAGCAAAGCACGCTCTCTGGGCCCCACTGGCAGCCAGGATGGACGGTTAGGAAGCGCCCCCAGGTCCCAGCTCCTCCAGGGAGACTGCTCTGTCAACTAGAGGGCTTTCCTGGCAGATCCAAGGGAGTCCCCGAGCTCAGAGCCTGCAGGAAGCCCCACTCACATTCACAGCAAGTATTTCCCTGACAAGGAAGTGGGGGGGCTAATGAAAATAGCTACAGTGTACAGGGCTTCCTGGAGAAAAGCGCCCACATCCGCCCATCTCAGGCGCCAGCCGAGGGTTTGGAAATTGAGGGATTTGAGCAGGAAGTGTGGGATGGATTGGGGTTTGCTCAGTTTAGCCCAGCTGGGGACGCAGATGTTCCCCAAAGGTGGCCTCCAGGGTGATGGCGCAGAGCCTTGGGCCTGGCTCCTGGCTGCCGCTTCGGCTTTCCTTCTGAGTCATCCCCAGGACAGGAGTCCTTCTCGGGCACGTCTCTGGTTGACCCACCTCCCTTCAGGGAGTTGTCCCGGAGGGAGAACACAGCTGCAGCCACCCGCTTTCTCCGTTGTTGCTCAGAGGTCCTGGAAACAAATATTTTTTTTGATGTAAAAACAATTTGCATTTTCCCCTAGCCGAGCTCCTCAGTTGTCAAATTGGAATGCGGAAAATAAAAAGCTGTTAGAGCAAGCCACTGTGGCCACTCCTGCGGCGAGGGCCTGCCTGGTCATCGGGTGGCCCACCCTTGGAGAAATGAGACACCATAAAGTCAGTGCATGACTTCATCCGGGAGGGCCGAGGTCACCAACTTGGAGGGCAGTAAATGCGGGTTTAGGTCTGTAGTTTAAAGCAAAGCCTTAAATAGCTGTTGCGTTTTACTTTTTCTTAACATAATTACAAACCGTATGATCATGTGGTGTCCAAGTTTGGCTCGTAGCAGTTTTCTTCCCATGTTTCAGTCACGTTAAAAAGACAGAATATTTTCTCAGACTTCACGTTAAGGAATATGTGTGAGAAGTTTAGACATCGCTGTTTAAATCAGAAGGACTATAGTATTGCATTAAATTTTCCTGGCCTATACTTATTATTATTTTTAACTTTGGGAAACTAACTCCAAGCAGTGTCGCATGATGTAATTGCCGCGAGAGGCTCTCCTCTCCAAGTCACTTCCTGTCGGCAGCCGTCTCTTTAGACCTCGGCCTTCCGAACATTTGGGTTTCCAAATTTGAGGAAGCTCCACTGTTTTCCAGCCAACGAAAAGCTCACCCAAGCTGAAGGCTTCAAAACCACAAAAATTTGAAAACAAGCCTGTGAACAAAGTTAGAAAACAAAGGGTGAATCTGGAGGAGTCGTTTGAGACGGAAGGGCAGCCACAGGGCCGCGAAGCGGTCTTAGAATGAGAGCCGGGTGGGAAACTCCGGATGCCACCCCAGAGCTGTGTGTCGCCCTCTCCAGTAATAATTCACTCCTCCAGCGTTTATGGAGTATTGCCTCGGTACTAACAAGTGCTTCCTTAAGCAGTCTGGGGATACATTTCAGAAGCCACACAGTGCCCCTGCCCTCTCTTCTAGAAGGTTCCGCTCAGGGAGGCTGCCCCCCCCCCCAACGTGTACCCGAGATTCAGCCGAAACAGTGAAAACTGGGAAGCCACGCAACCGAGCCCAGGGGTGGGGCGAGCAGCACCGTGCCTCCTGGGTTAGATTAATGTGCACCATTGAATCAGATAATTATTCAGACTGTGGAGAAAGGAGTGACAAGTACGGACCCACAGCATTTCAGCAATGGAAGCCATAGCTGAGGGCAGGGACCTGGAGAAGCCGTCGGGCAGTTTGCTGGGCGGAGCCCCTCTTTCTATTCTGCATGCCCTGATTAGCATTGCAAAGCTGCGCCTTTGTCCAACAAGCGCTATGGCTGACCTCAAGCATATTCCTCCTTGTTTATCCTTCCCCTGAGGCAGAGAACCACTGATCCGAGGCCCCCTAGTAAGATCTTTGCATAAACACACTGGAAAATGCCCTTTTGGCCTTTTCTCTCTTGAGGTGGACAAAACTGCTTTCCCTGTAGACCTTTTAATCATCTGTGTTTATCTCCGTGCCCTCTGCGGTTTCCAACATCCTTTTTTTGGGCCATATCCTTTGTGGTAACGAGAGCCTACCCAGGCCACAGGGGCACTGAGAAAAGATCACCCCTCAACTCGTGTCGGATGGCCACTGTCTTTTTGGAGCAATAATCGCTGCTGAGTTTTTCTCTTCGGCTGTGGTCCACTAGGACTGCCATATCTTCTTTTTATTTTCCAAAAGGTCCAGCTCCACTGAGAGGATGAGGTTCTCACTCTAGGAGGTGGTAGTTGCTAGAAGAAGTTGTGAAATCTTTCTTGTAAATTTTCAAAAACAAGGACGGCCCAGATCTAGGAGGCAAACACAATGGGTGTAAAAGCCTCGCTCTAGCTTCCCTCTTTCTGCCTCCCCGCCCCCTTTCTTTGACTGGTCTGGTTTCTTACCTTTGGGTGACTGAGAAGGCCTTTGGTGAGCCCTGGAGCGCTTGCTGGGTCTGGACCAAACCCTCCACTGGGGAGGGCCACAGTGCTGGGGTGCGGTGCTGGGCCGGGGTGGGGAGGCAGAGCGGGGTGGGAGGAGCCATTCTGAAGGGACTGGGTCTGACCTGGGGAATCGTGGAGGGGCGTGTTGCCTAGTCTGTAGTTTGAAAGCTCCTTAGGGTTGTGGTGAGCAGCTCCCGCCTTAATGGCTATAGACATTCGCTGCTACAGAGAGAAGCTGGGCTTCTGGTTCTCCCCGTGGGCCTTTTTACCCCTTGCATTAAAAAAAAAATTATTTTATCAGTTAATACATGCACGTAGTTTAAAAATTAAGCACAGGTGCTGCTAAAGGGCTTATAACAAACCCCACCAGCCCGTGTTTCCCACCCCCTGGAGGCAGCCCCTTGCAGCTCCTTCAGTCTGCCCGGCTCCAAATAACATTTGGAGACTGCTGTGTCTCGGTTTGTCCATTTCAGACATTCCCTGTTGGCATCTTGTGACTGTGGTCAATGATTCAGTTTGCTTTCCCACCCCAGCCCCCTTCCTCCAGCTTCCCTCCTCACCCTTGTCCTCATTGATATCACCATTCCTGGCCTTTAGGATGTGGGTTTTTCTCCCTTCAGCTCTGGGTCTCAGCTGAGACATGCACCCTGTGGCCTGTGTGAGGCCGTCTAGGTAGGCAGCTCTGAGCCTGGGGGCCATCAGGAGCCTCGGGTTTTTGGTTTTTTGGGTTTTTTTTTGAGGAAGATTAGCCCTGAGCTAACTGCTACCAATCTTCCTCTTTTGCTGAGGAAGCCTGGCCCTGAGCTAACATCTGTGCCCATCTTCCTCTACTTTATACGTGGGACACCTACCACAGCATGGCTTTTGCCAAGTGGTGCCATGTCTGCACCCGGGATCCGAACCGGCGGACCCCGGGCTGCCGAGAAGCGGAACATGCGAACTTAACCGCTGTGCCACTGGGCCGGCCCCAGGAGCCTCAGTTTTTATTTTACCTTTTGAAAGGTCAGTTTTTGTTTTTTGAAAAATAGCAGGGATCTTGCAGCTAAGCCACACTGCAGCCTGGCTCCGATGTCACCAGCAAAGCTGCATGTTCCCGGGGAAGTGTGGCCTCTGCCCTGGGTCGTAGCTTGGCACCCAGATACACCCAGACTCTGTGTCTGCGAAGGCCCCCAGAGGGTGGCCCCCCTACCCCCCTGTGCTTCTTTAGTCTCTTCTGGACTTTTTTAGATTTGTCTTTGGTGAGATCCTCTTTAACTCATTAGAAAAAGGGAAAGTTCGAAGTGGTTGAACAGTGAGGCCTGGAACGCGCTGAGTCCCGCGGGCAAGTTCGGGGGGGCCCGGCCCGGCCCAGCAGCGCCCGCTCTGCCTTGCAGGTGGCCATGGTGGAGGTGCAGTTGGAGACGCAGTACCAGTACCCGCGGCCGCTGCTCATCGCCTTCAGTGCCTGTACC
This sequence comes from Equus caballus, assembly GCF_041296265.1. Lineage (NCBI taxonomy): Eukaryota > Metazoa > Chordata > Mammalia > Perissodactyla > Equidae > Equus > Equus caballus. The sequence goes on from NC_091696.1 coordinate 11,398,323, forward strand.
ACGGTGCTGGTGGCCGTGCACCTCTTCGCCCTGCTCATCAGCACGTGCATCCTGCCCAACGTGGAGGCCGTGAGCAACATCCACAACCTCAACTCCATCAGCGAGTCCCCGCACGAGCGCATGCACCCCTACATCGAGCTGGCCTGGGGCTTCTCCACCGTGCTGGGCATCCTGCTCTTCCTGGCCGAGGTGGTGCTGCTCTGCTGGATCAAGTTCCTGCCTGTGGACGCGCGCCATCAGCCCGGACACCCGGCCGGCCCCGGTGGCCACACGGGCTGGCAGGCGGCCCTTGTGTCCACCATCATCATGGTGCCCGTGGGCCTCATCTTCGTGGTCTTCACCATCCACTTCTACCGCTCGCTGGTGCGCCACAAAACTGAACGGCACAACCGGGAGATCGAGGAGCTGCACAAGCTCAAGGTCCAGCTGGACGGGCACGAGCGCAGCCTGCAGGTGGTGTGAGGCGCCGCCCTGCGGCCTGAGGGCCCCGCGCCAGGCCGAGCCCGGGTCGCCTGCGATTTGGAGAATTTCGAAACTGCAGATTGCTAAGGAGGCTGCCTAGACACTGCCAGATCGTTCAAGACCAAAGTTTGACTCCTGTCTTAATGCTATAAAACCTGGATTTTCCCTTAGAAAAAGGAAATCTTTAATTAAATGAGAGACTCTGTTGCAAAGAGCTTAGGGGAAAGATAAGCCTAGTCTTTGGCCCTGGGGATTTCCTGCAGGGCTCCGAGCAGCCCCCAGCAGTCAAGGGCAATCTCAGAGACATGGACTGGGTGGCCAGCGGGTGCAGAGGCCCAGAGGCTCGGGGCAGGGCCGTGAGTCCAGGGAACGGATTGCCCTGTGACACCCAAGGTGGGTTTTGTGGTGGTCGGGTGGCACATCTGATGGTACCAGCTTGCTGAGATTAGATGGGGCACAGGATCACAGTTTGGCCTGGAGCTTCCCTCCCCTGTCCTGGAGGGAGTTGGGTGGCCTGGCTTGTGGGAGAGGGCAGGAGCCCGGGACCCATGTCAGCCCAGCAGGTACGGGGCTCCAGCAGGCAGCAGACTTGTCAGACCCCAGGGAGACGGGGAGACTTGCAAGGTAGAGGCCTGGCAGAGTGCAGACTTGTCTGTGCACGTCCCGTGTGAGATGCCCGCTTGAGGAGGCTGTTAACTGGGGGGTGCTCCCCACAAGGCTCAAATTCTCTCTTCTCAGCCAGCCTAGAGCCCTGGTCATGTAGACCCACTGGGGCCACCAGGATGGGAAAGGGCCCACAGTCCAGAGGCTTCTGTCTCTTGGCCACAGAATGTCCTCTGAGCCTGAGTCAGCTGCCCCTCTGAGCTGTGGCTGCAGAAGGCCAGGGGCACCTGCTCAGGTAGCAGAGCCGGCTCATCTTTCTGATACCCGTGGTCCCAGCTGTGGGACGGGGCAGCCTGGGGGACTTCCTGTCTGGACAAGGCTGTTGGCCTGGCCTGGTCTGTGTGTGGTGGAGCCCAGGGCCAGCCCTGGCAAATGCAGGTCCTGCTCACAATGATGTGGAACAACCACAGGGAAGGCAAGAGCCCACATAGTGCCCCACGCCTGGGCCCCCTGGGCCTCGCAGCCAAACGCAGGGCCCAGCCCACACGTTTACACAGCCATGCGCATGTGGGTTCTGGTGTTTTCACTCGGGCATCGGGGAGACCTGAGCCCAGGTTCTTTGGCTGTACACACTTATGCTACAGCCCAGCCTGGGTGTGAGCACGCTGCACCCTGAGCTGCTCTGAAAAACCACCTTTACCACATTGGCCAGCAGCCACCTGGAGGGAGGCCCTTTCTTCTGTTTTCCTAAGTAGTATTGGACTTCGTGCTCCGATGGCCTTTCTCTTGACAGCTTACTATGTCTGTGGGGTCTGGGTTGCCTGTGCCAAGAAATCTGGGCTGGCCTGGCTGAGGTTTCTGGGAATGTGACACACTGTTGCTCACAGAAACCCTAACACGTGACTCTGAAATGCTGAGGGCCCCTGGGAGCTGTGCTCAGAATCCCCAGTGCAAGTCGTGACATTTACGGGGAGCCCAGGCAGCATGTCTCGTGGGGCCAGAGAAGAGCCCTGGCATCTTCTGAAGGGAGAAGGGTGTGTCCCTTGCATCTTCTGCAGGCGTCTGTCGTGACTTGCTTGCTCTCTAGCGCATGCCCATTTTGTCCTGGAGCCTTATTAAAAAGGCTTGTCTGGTTTAATATGTGCTTGCTTTGTAAAGAATGTCAGCATCACTGCAAGACAGCTACTTGGTGTCCTGGCAGGGACAAGACAGGCTGGCTCCTCCCCACAGCTGGGAGGGGACAGCAGGCCCTTCCTCTGGCCTGAGCCTTTTGAGAGGGGCTGTGCTGGGTCTGTTCCCACTGCCCACTTTCCTGGGCCATCTGGTGCCCCTGCCCCAGGTGTGTCAGCCTCATGGCCCAGACCGTGGGAAGCACCCCATCAGGGCCAGCTGGGGGCCATTTGTTACATCTGGTCCATGGGCAGAGCTTTTGGCCTGGCCCAGGCAGCATCAGGGTCAGCTCGGTGCCCAAGGACAGTGCCACGTGTAGGAAAGATGCCACATACCCCGTTTTTAACTCCGATTAGGAGAATAACGTTCCTGTGATTTCCTGTTCTCTTTTGTCCAGAGGGCTCTCCCAGCTCCAGCCTTTCTAGTTCCCAGCGGCATGGGGCAAAGGGCATTTTTACGGGAACAGAGGTGACCGTGGTCTGGAGACTGGTGGAGGGCGGCAACCTCAGGGCAGCCTGACCTTGTCGGGAGACAGGATGAGCTGCAGTCTGAACAACTCAGCAGGCGGTTTGGGAGAGGGAGAAAGCAAATTACAGGCCAGAAGTTCAGTTTCTGGAGGTTTCGCCTGATGACCAAGTGCTCCGAGTACAGGGCCTCCTCTCGGTGGGGAGAGGCGCAGGGGCTGCCCTGGAGCCTGCTCGGGCTTGCCCTCTCCCCTCCAGCACAGCCTCCTGGTGCTCACGGCACATGCCGCCGAGGCGGAGCCCTCTCCAAAGTGGAACACCGGCTCCCTTTAGGACCCGACCAGAAGGTTCAAAACTCATGTTTCTATTTTAGAAACTGCAAAGGCAGAATGTACTTTAGTGTCTTCTAGGAAGGTCTGTTGAGGACGAAACCGCGTGGGCCTGAGTGGATGGAGTTCACCTGCCCCAACCCATCCTGTGCTGATCGATTATGCGTGACATGGTGTACGTCACGTCCGGTGTGCACACCCTGTCCCGTGTATGGGTTTTGGAGACAGTTGCCCTGGATCGAACTGAATAAACAAGTAAAGCTAAGAAACGTGCTTGTGCTCTTGGTGGAGGTCGTGGAGGCCCCAGTTCTTCCCTGGTGTCTGCCGCATCCTCGGTGACAGATGGCTTCTGCTGAGGCCCTCCTGCTCCTCCTAATATTGCTGGTCACCAGCCGGTGTCCTAACAGACGCCCCAGGCTAGGGGTTGCGGGGGAAAGGTGGACTGTGGAATGGACTGCAGGGCACTCAGACCCAGACATGCCGAGGTCTCCCAGGTGGGACCCCCAGATCTGAGTGCCTCTGCCTGCTGCTCCCTTCCTGAGGGAGGCTCTCCTGTCCCAGAAACACGGCAAGGGGCAGCCCATGTGTGGCGGAGCACCACCAGAGCCCCTCTGGACAGGGCGACTTGAAGGCCCCCACACCCTCCCGGAGGAGCCTCCGGAGCTCTGGCTTCATGGGGCCTTCTCCAACCCGGGGACCTGTGGCGCAGGGGCTGGGGTCCAGCCGGGCAGCAGGAGTGCGATCCCGCCCGCAGCCTGGTGACACTCAGGAGGAAGCTCCCAGACATTCTGTTTTGTCTTTATTTTTTCTTTACCTCCCCAAAGCCCCCAGGTACATAGTTGTGTATTTTTAGTTGTGGGTCCTTCCAGTTGTGGCATGTGGGATGCCACTTCAGCATGACCTGACGAGCAGTGCTGTATCTGCGCCCAGGACTTGAACCAGCGAAACCCTGGGCCACGAAAGCAGAGCGTGCGAACTTAACTACTCGGCCACAGGGCTGGCCCCCACCAGACATTCTGTTTTGTGACAGTCACTCACCCACTGAGGTAGAGGCCCCCTTCTAGGGAAGAATTTCTGTCCTTTATTATTTTTAACTTCCTGGCACTTCAACCCAGAGGCTCCTAGGAATCAGGTGTGCAAAGCAGCCGGCACCACTGTATGGACAGGTTCTGCCCATCCAGGGGGCAGACCGCCTCTGCAGCCAAGGAGGACTCCCCAGGGCTCAGGAACCCGAAGATCTGGGCTCGCTACAGAGCCGTGGCCGGCAAGCCCACTCCACGGACCATTTCCCCAGTGCGCTCAGCAGCCTGCCCTGGCCAGGACCACGTACCGTCCAGCCGCTGCTCAGAGAAGCATCAATCTTGACTTGGCTGCTTCCGGAAGGCTGCGAGGTAGGGTGCACAGAGCCCTGGGTGGGGCCCAGTGGGCGAGGTGGGACAGGAGCGAGGCCAGAGCCTCCTGCTAGCCCTTTTAGAACCCGCAGAACCCTCCTAGCCCCCGATGTCTGTGGGTCCCCACGCGTCGCTGGGGACGGTGCAGGCAGGTTCTACACGAGTCTGCGCAGGAATAACCCGGAGGAGTCTCCCTGGACGGAGCTCAGCCCTCCCGCCCCATGAGGAGCAGCCTGTGCCTCACCGCTACCCCCCCTCCCCCACACCGCCCGCCCAACAAATAAACGGCCTGAGTTTCCTCAACATTTTTCTACAGCAGGGCAGGCTGAGGCGTGTCAGCTGAGCTCCCTTCGACTCTGGAAGAGGGGACTTCCATACGAGCATGTCCCCGGGGGCCTGTGCCTTCTAGTCTGTCACTGCAAGAGCCTTGGAACAGGCAGACAGTCAGCACTGCATCCGCCTGGCACTTAGGGAAAGCGTGCTGAATGCAGGAATGGCCACCTGAAATACGGGGTTAGACCGCGTACCCCTCAGGCTGTGGCTCCTGGGGGCAGCCCCTCAGACCCGTCAAGGGCAGTGGCTGAAGCACCCCAGCCACCTCAGTGGGTGGCCTGAGCAGCAGATGCTCAAGTGAGACAGCGGGCACACATGCCTGATGGTCTTCATGTAGTAGCTTCCAGGTCACAACCTTGACTGTGACGTGATGGAGCACATCCCGCGGTGTCCCCTGCAGGGCCATACTGACCATCACGGCAGGGAGCACGTCCTGTGCTGTGTTCTGCATGGTTTTGAAGGGCCCACTGTCAAGCCCTCACAAGCACTGGGTGATTCCAGGGGTAACGGGCTTTGCCGAGTGGCTCCCCTAGCCTTAACAGGCCTCTCCCCAATGGGTCTGGGTGTGCAGCGTTCCCCCCGGAGCCCTCTGTCAGCAGAGCATATTGCAGGCTCCAAGCAGCAGAGCGGGCTGCTCCAAGGCCCAGCCTGTGAGGGCAGCGGCTCCCCGCTGGCCCCAGTGGAACAGGCAGCCCGCAAGCCTGCTTGGCTGCGCAGATGCAGCAGGATCGCTGGAGCTCCACCCAGCCTTGCATCCGAATGGGACCTGGAGCCGGAGCTAGAGGGCTTGCATGGAGGTCACAGTACCTGGGAGGAAGCTGTCCTCAGCCCTCCTGCTCCGAGCAAGCTGACCCAGGGAGCGGCAGTCAAGGTGGCTGGGAGCCCAGCACCCCCGCACCGGCAGCTGGGCTCCCTCAGCCACTAGAAGCCCAAGCAGCCTCTCCACTGGGTCTGTGCAGGGTTCCCCAGCCCGAGCCAGTGGCCTGGCAGCCGCGATGCCACTCTGCAGATAGTGCACAGTGGTCAGCGGCTCCCCTACCCTGACAGCTCTCAGAAAGTTCCAGAGTGACTGTGAAGACCAGTGCTGACGTGAAGCTTTCTGGGCTGTGATGGGGCCCTGCTCCCCAGAGTTTGGCTCCCAGCATGTGGCCAGTGAGCCGAGTGTACTTTGTCATAGAAGCAGCAGGAAAGAGGGCTGGCCATGCAAGCCAGGGCCCACGCCATCGCCCTCAGCCTCCACGACCTGCTCCCCACCTGGCCGCAGGTGCATCAGGACAGCCACCCATCCAGAAAGTGCCAGAAAGTGAAGCACTTTGTGCTGTCCTGGGAGCTGAAGAGATGTTCCCCTCCCCCCCAACTTTTTAACAGTATTGTGGGGGCGGGGGGGTACCCGACTCTCAGGAGAGAGTTCCCTGTCCTCATGGATCTCGCACCCCCAGGGTCAGGCACAACCAAGCAGAGCCTGACTCAGAAGCTCTCACCCGCCCTGAAGTCTGAAACAATAAAAACCTCAGATCATCTGCCAGTTCCGTTCTCCAATCCAACACGCTACCCAAATGACAGGACCACAGGTGGGACGTTGGAAAACCGTGTTAGAGGCAGATAAAGGAGAGGGTTTTAAGTGGTGCCAATGATTTTTAAGCTCAAATTATGCCACTGCCCTCAAAATGTGACAAATTAAATAACTCGAACAAGTGGCCATGGTGCAGGTCAAAGGGGACTGACCTGAGAGACCCATCAAAACCAGTGCCCGGGCAGGGTTCCCACTGCCGTGGCCTCAGGGGGTCGTGCAGTCTCCTCTCTAAACCCAGTGAGCTGGGAAGAAAGGCCCCAGTGCCGGGCTCCCCCTCAGCCCTGGCACGTGGTCAACTCTGGCGCCGGTGGCCCCGGCCACACCCTGCGCCAGCTCCTGTCCCTGGCAGGCGGCTCACATGGGCCTCCCTTGGAAGGAGAGAGAGATTTGCAGGAGCTCCTGCCCCAGTTCTTGCTGCTTCCCGCCAGGACAGAACTCAGCCGACAGCTCCCTGAAGGTGGCACACACGCGGCGGGCCTGGATGTGTCGCCGGTGGATGGCGTGCTTCCACTGGTGGCGCGCGGCTCCCGTGAGCACGAGCAGAGAGCGGCAGGGCAAGGGCACGGCCACCTCCACCTCCTGGCACAGGACGGACCTGCTGGGGGCCATCACACCTTCCACCAAGGCCTCTGGGAAGCCCGACGGGGCCAAGCAGAGCAGCAGGCTGCCAGGCGCCTCCCGGGACATGGAGAGCACCGTGGGGGACAGGAGGTTGAGGCTCACCAGCCGCTCCCCCCACAGCCAGGCGTCGTCCAGGTGGGGGTCAATGGCCGAGCCGCGCTCCGGGCAGTAGTCCAGGTTGCACTGCTCCACAGGCCGGAAGTCCTCCAGGATGGGGTAGAGGCCCATCCTCCGCACCACCTCCCGGCTGAAGCTGGGGAGGCCTCTGAAGCCAGCGGTCTTTAGCTTCTGCTTCCGAAAGTTGACTTTGGGGCCGTAGTCCTGAAGGACGAGGACAAGAAAGAAGTGGAGAAACGTGTGAGTTTACAGAAACAGGATCACAGACCAGGTAGGAAGAATTCAATGACAGCGACCAAGACAAGCAAAAATTCCTGACTTCGTGGATCTGACATTCTAGCAGGAAGAGGCCAACACCAAGGAGGTGTAAATAAACGGCCAACAGCAGACAGCAGTAAATGCTAAGGAGAAAAATAAAGCAGCGAAGGGGGATAGGAAGTGTCGAGGGGATGTCCTAGCCCAGGTACTGCAGAAAGCAGAGCCGAGACAAGGCCCGTGGGCAGGCGGCCTGTTCCAGGACGTGATGCAAAGGAGTAAGGATCTGGGAAGGATGAGCAGCGAGGGCGGGAAAGCCAACCCAAGGCAGCAGCATTGCCGGTCAGCGCCGGGCACAACTGGGGTTCAGAACCACGAGGGCAAAGAGAGCACATGACTCAGAGTTCCACTCCTAGCTACACACCCAAAGGAACTGGAAACAGGCGTCTACACAGCAACTTGCACATGAACGTTCACAGCGGCACTATTCACAACAGGCAAAAAGTGGAAACAACCCAAGTGTCCACCAACGGATGAATGGATGAACGACGCACTTCTGCACAGTGGAATATCGCTCGGCCCGAGAAAGCAGTGAGGCGCTGATGCAGCGCCAAAGTGATGAGCCCTGAAGACGTCACGCTAACTGAAAGACACCAGACGCAAGGGTCACGTCTTATATACTCGCGTTTATGTGAAACGTCCAGGACAGGCAAGTCCACAGAGACAGAAGGCGGATCAGTGGCTGCTGGGGAACAGAGGAGTGGGGAGTGACTGCCAATGGATTATCACCACCTTTGGGGTGATGAAAATGTTCTGGAACCAGGTAGTGGTGATGGTTGCACAATATGGTGAATATACTAAAAATCAAACCACTGAATTGTGCCCTTGAAGTGGGTCGATTTCATGGTAGGTAGCCGCTTTCTAAAAAACAAAAACACATCAGAGAGGAGCCTTCTGGAACACAACTCAGATTTGTAGGCTGAGCGATGAAAGAGAGGAGCGTTTATCCGCAGACTCCTGCCCCCTCGGGTGCCCCTCCTGTGGAGGGGGGCTCCGCCCGGTGGAAATGTCCTGGCCCCCCCAGGCTCTGCAGGTCGCAGAGTGCCGGGGCGAGGCAGCTCCTGCAGGCCACCCCTTGTGGCAGCAGGCAGAAGCCTGAGATGGAGTGCAGGGCGTAGAGGAGCAAAGCCCGAGTATTTAAGGAACACTGAGGAGGCTGGGTGACTGCCCTAGGCGACACGCTGAGAGCAGAAGTAGACACGAAGGGTGGGCTGGCGGCCAGTGCAGGGCCTTCCAGGGCCCTGTAAGGACTCTGCCTTTGGGCTGAGAGGGGAGGCTCTGCAGGCTCTGTGACAGAGCGGTGACTCGACTGGACAGGACATCAGCAGGTTCACTTTTCTCTCTACTGAAGCTGACCGCAAAGGGCGAGGGCTGCTGCGGGAAGCTCCTGCACTGGGGGTGGCGATGGGGGGGGTGTGTTCTCAGATTCGGGGTATGTTTGAAGGAAGAAAGAGCTGACAGGAACTACCAAGGAGAGACAGAGAGAAATCTGGAAAGACCCATGGCTTCCGGCCTGAGCAGGTGGAAGATGGAGCTGGCTGAGATGGGGACCCTGAGGGGCTGCAGCTGGGGACAAGGAGCCAGAGCCCGGTGCAGGGTGTGACCAAGAGAGAAGCCTGGGTGGGAGGTACGAACATGGGTGTCCCGAATACGCCAACAGCGTGCGCAGCCTCGCGCAGAGCAGCCAAGGAGCGTCCACAGAAGGGAGAGAAGAGCCCCAAGGACCGAGCCTGCAGATGGGCTGGGTTTAGGGCATGGAGGTCAGCAGTGGACGCGGGTTTTGAGAGGGTTAAGGGAGGAGAGGAATTGAAGAGATCCAAGAGCTCTTGCGAAGTTGTGCTCCAGAGACAAGAGAGATGGAGCTCACCGGTAGGCTGGTGGAAAAGACCCAGCTGAGGCAAATCTGATCTCGAGGAGAGAGAGGGGAACAACGCTGGACAGTGTCTTCCGAGCGGGAGGGGACAGCATCCAGCTGGCCAGGGGCTCAGGTAAGGGGAACAGTGTCGGCACAGCACAGGCAGCTGTGTTCTCAGGGAGGCCCGGTCGTCAGCGGAGTGGGGAGTGAAAAGAGAAGGTGTGGAAGGAGAGCAGCAGAGTGAACGAGCCGGGGTGAGGGCGGTGTGACTGCCGGAGCAGGAAAGGCCCAGCTCGAGGTAGAGAGCAGAGCTGGGGAGCCCCGCCAGCAAGCCTCAAGTGGGTGCCCAGGGGCGGGGTGGGGCTGGACTCAACCAGGGCTGTGGGTGAGGGCAAAGAGTACAACAAATGGAAGTGACAGTGTAACTGGCCATGGTATGGAAGTTGGTGAGGAAAGCCGACGGGCCGGGGAGGCAAAGAGAAAGGCAGCCTGATGGCTGGCTCGAGGTCCTTGGGGAGTGGAGGATCGCTGGAGCCCAGGAACGGAGGGAGGAGGGAGCTGTGACCCCCGACACAGGGAAAGTGCAGGATGTGGAGGCCCGATCAGCAGAACAGGTGCGAGGAGACGACAGTGATGGGGAGAGAATTTCAGACAGGAAGGCACCTGGTAGCCTTCAAGAAACCCTCCTCGATCCTTAACCCGACCATGACCGTGACAGTCACCAGCACCAGGCCAGCTAGAGAAAGGCGCGGAAAGAGCTGAGCGGCTGTCTGCTTTAGATCCCCCTTGACAAGGCACACCACTCAGCAGCCCTGCCCACCGTGCTCTGAGGTCAGGGGGCTTGCCCCTCGATGGCCCTGGGGGCCGAGGGGTGTGGCTGAGGAGGAGAGCACTGAGAGGGAGGTGAGCAAAGAGGCTCCGGACAAGGAGTCTGGAGGGGCCCAGCGGGGCGACCGTCCTCCCAGCTCTGGGCCCGCCTACCTGCTTCCTCCGTCCAGACTGTGAGGGCTTCCAGGGCTCCCGGTCCATGAGCTGCACCATCTCGGCCTCCTCCTCCCGGGTCACGAAGTCCTCTATCACCGTCACACCCGGGAAGGGGAAGGCCCAGCCTTCGAAGTCAGACTCCTCGGCCCCCACGGCCCAGCCAGTGTCAGAGTAGTAAATGAAACGGTGTGTTTTCTGCACAAGAAAGAAGGGGTCCTGGAGCCACTGGAGCCCTGCCTCAGCACACGGGTGCCCCTGAGGCCCCTCGCGAGCAGCCCCTGCCGGATGGGTCATCCTTCCCCGAAGCCACTTTGGAAGGCAGCTGGAGTCCAGAAGGAGGCAGAACCTCCTGGGAAGGGCCCTAAGCCCTCTCCTTTTTCACTTTCCTCATAACAAGGAAGAGCATCTGCATGATCATGTTTCACTCTCCAATTTACAGATGAGGCTCAGCAAAGTTAAGGAACTAGCCCGAGGCTGCACAGCCAGGAAGCAGCCTCAGATTCCACACTGTTGCCCCCTGGCAGTGGCTGTGGCTGTGGGGCATCTTCTGTCCTTCCAGCCTCTGAGGATTAAAGTGTGTGAAAGCATTCTGCCTAGACCAGGAGTTCGAGAAATATGCTACCCCTAAAGCTGAGGCTCCGGGGCTGCCCAGGGAGGGAGCGGCACACGCTGGGAGGCTGGAGGGGAGAAGCCCTTTCCAGCCGAGGCGGGGACGTTTCTGGGCCCTGCCCTATGCTGTGGCAGCCACAGGCGCTGCCTCAATTTCCCTTCGAGAAAGATCAGAATTTGCCAGTCCTCCTCGAGGAGTGCCAGCCTAACGACCTCCTGCCACAGGGCCTTCAGGACCTGCCTCAGGTTTCAAGGGGGGCCATCCTCGTCCTGGGCAGCCCCTGCCAGTGGTTCTGTCCAACACGGGACTCCCTAATGGGCAGTCTTTGCTCGGGAGCTTCCGGCTGGGCTGGCTGTGACTGTCAGATCTACAGGCAGTCTGGGGTCCTCCCTGCCCAGTGAATTCTGCTTCCTCCCCTTTATGTTCCATAGGCATTGCTACCACCCCACCCCATCCTGAACCACCACGTTCTCTCTCCTGGCACCTCACACGGGACACGCTGGACATTTCACTTGTCCCCCAGCCATCAGGTTGGGAAGGTGCTACCCCCACAGAGCCTGTGTCTCCGCACCCATAGCCACGGCACTGTTCAGACTTTTGGCTTTTTTTTTGGGGGGGGGGGTGAAGAAGATTGGCCCTGAGCTAACATCTGTACCAATCTTCCTCTATTTTGTATATAGGATGCTGCCCAGCATGGCTTGATGAGCAGTGCCATGTACACCCAGGATCCGAACCCGTGAACTTAACTGCTATTTAAAGTTTTTAATTGTGGTAAAGTAGCACATTCTGTTTATCCATTCATCTGTCAATGGACACTAGAGTTGCTTCCACCTTTTAGCTGTTGGCATAGTGCTGCTACGGACATGGGTTTGCAAGTATCTCTTCCAGACCCCGCTGTCAGTATCTTTCGGGTATCTACCCAGAAGTGGAAGGGCTGGACCGTAGGTAATTCTGCTCGTAATTTTCTGAGGAACTGCTAAACTGATCCCACAGGACCTTCCAAGCTCTTACCAGGAACACTGCCACAGTTTCTTGTCTGGCTTCCCAGCCTCCACACCTTCCTGTCCGCCCCACCCCTCCCACGATCTTTCCCAAATTCACTTGCAACTTCCTTTAAAACCCTCAGGAGTTCTCCACAGCCTCAGGACCAGTGCAGCCTTGCCAGGCCCCGGCGACCGTGTCACCCCCTCACCGGAAGCATCACGCCGTCTGAGCACACGCACCTCCCCCAGGCCTTTGCCCAAGCAGTCCCCCCGCTGGAACGTCCTTGCGCAGCTCAAAGGCTCTGAGTCCTTTTTGGTTAATTAATTGCATTAATTTCCTCCTTGCCCATTTCCGTCCAAGGCCTTCTGGGGCCCTCTGCCCTGGTTTTCGGACCCTCTTCTCGTTCCGTGTCGTGTCCCCGAGGGCCCGTGAAGCTCCAAGCCCCAGATACAGGGGGCGACATGAAGGTTTGCTGTCAGACTCCCCCGCAGCCCCAGAGGCGCGCTGTGGTCGGACTGCACCCGCGTCCCAGCCCCTTCCCGACTCCAAGCCTCCTCCTCAAAGCCCTCACCTCCTCTCCCCGCAACGCCCCACCGCGAGGGCCCCTGACACCGTTCGATCTGGGGCCCGTCTTCATGGCCAACCTGGGCCTCAGTTTCCCCATATGAAGAGCGGAGCCGCGGGCGCGGCTCCTCTCCCAGACCTCACCTGCGGTGGGTGCTGCCAGGGCGGGTCCCCTCCGCGCTGCCGCTCGCAGATCAGACAGGTCCGGATGCCCTTGCAGCCGCATTCCCGAAGGACCTCGGGGGCTGCCACTGCCGCAGCCGCCATCGCCGCGTCCTGGCGCGCAAGGCGCAGGCGCGGAGCCGCGGGCCGGGGGGCCGCTGGGAGTTGTAGTCCGCGCGCAAGGGCGCGAGGTCCGCAGGGCACGAGGTCCGCGGGCTGCTTCCTTCCGGTCGTCTCTGCCACCAGGCTCGCGCGGCGCCACCTCCTGGGCTCGCGCGGCGCCACCGACGGGAGAAGCGGGCTCGGCCGCCGCTGGTGCCGCCGATCGGGCCCGCGCGGGCCGCGCCTCCTCGCCATGGGCCCCCTCTCAGCGCGGCTGCTGATGCAGCGGGGGCGACCCAAGAGCGACCGGCTGGGCAAGATCCGGAGCCTGGAGTAAGAGGCGGGCCGGGGATGACTGGGGGTCCGCGGCGCCGAGGCCACACAGCCCGCCTCCCGGGCTGTGGTCGCCGGGCGGGCGGGAAGAAGGGCGGGGACCCTTGCCGACTCCCTGCCCTGCCCCGTAACGGCTCTCTCGGTTCGGCGAACTCTCCTAATCGCTGGGGCCAAACGCCGTCCTCTCGTTACGAGATGGGCCGAGCTGGCTCCAAGTGGCCTTTCCCCTGAAGAAGGCCCGGGCTGCTGGGGAGTCTTGCAGAAAGAGTACTGAGCAACCTGTTGCGACAATTACAGAGGAGCGCCCCCAGAGAGTCAGGAAAAGCATCCTGAGCGGGCCATGCTGCCCGAGTTCTAAGATTTAAAAAAAGCGGGATGTTGGGGAGAGGCTGTGCATGCGCAAGAGAGGCCAGGTGAAAACGCCTTCGGAGGCCCCTGGGCTGCCAGAGGCGGGGCGAGGAGGCCCGCCTGCCCCTGAGCCCTCCTGGTCTGCCCCTCATCTCACCCCAGCCTGTCAGGGCTGAAGCTGCTCTCTGAGCACTTGGACCCCAAGCTCCTGAGCCGCCTGACACAGCTGCAAGAGCTGGACCTCTCCAACAACCAACTGGAGACGCTGCCTGCCAACCTGGGCCTGTCCCACCTGCGCATCCTCCGCTGCGCCAACAACCAGCTGGGGGACGTCACTACCTTGTGCCAGTTCCCACAGCTCGAGGAGCTCAGCCTAGAGGGCAACCCCTTCCTGACAGTACGTGGGGGACCCCCAGCCCCATGCCCAGGGCCAGCATTCTGTTGGGCTCGGGCTCAGCAGCCCCTGAGCCTGGGGCTAGGCACCCCCAAGCCACTCCTTCTTCATCCCCCAGGTCAGTGACAATCTGAAAGTCTCGTTTCTCCTGCCCAAGCTCCGTAAGGTCAATGGCAAGGATGCTTCCTCCACTTCCTCTCAGGTGGAGAGCCTGAACCGGGAGCTGACCAGCAGGGTGAGGGAGCTGGGAGGGGTCTGGGCCTTGGGAGGAGTCGGGGACCTTGGGGATGGGGTGACAGAAGTGCACATTTGGAGGACTCTTGGGGGTAACAGAGGCTCTTCGCCCCTTAGCCCCTGGCCTGATGTGCCGCTCTGAGCCTGGCTGTGGTGTTTGGCCTCTTGTGCTTGGAGGTCGTGCCCTCCCGTGTGCAGGCCGGGGCCCCGCAGGGGAGGCTGAGACGCCGTCACAGTGCCTTTACCCTGGGCCAGCCCCTCCTCCTGGGGCTGGTACTCGTGTGTGTTGCTTAGGCTTGTTCAGCCTGCAGCTGAGAAGGCTGTGGTTTGCAGGAGACAGGGAGGTGGAGACAGCTGTGCCCGTGAGGTTGGAGGCAGAGGTGCCATGAAGGGTCCGGGAGAGCTGGGGTGGGCTGGGCCTGAATCTGGTGCCTGGTGTCAGGTCACAGCTCACTGGGAGAAGTTCATGGCTACACTGAGCCCAGAGGAGGAGGCGGAGAAGGCCCAGGAGGACTTTGTGAGGTCTGCCATCAGGGATGTCCGCTATGGGCCCGAGTCCCTCAGCGAGTTCACCCAGTGGCGGGTATGTCCTCACCCCACTGTGCTGGGGGTCATTTCTCCCAGCTCCTTGCTGGCTTCCGTGCCCTGAGCTTCCCTGGAGGTCTCTGGCCATGAGGGGCAGTGGGGACCAAGGCGGGTCAGGGAAGGCAGCCCTATGGGCTGGAAAGGGCCTTTCCTGCCTTGGGAAGCACAAGCTCCCGCTGTCCAGGCATCTGGGGAGGGGCTGGGGGCCCCCAGGACTATGCTCAGCTCCCTGATGGCCTGGCCCCATCCAGGTGCGGATGATCTCTGAGGAACTGGTGGCCTCTAGTGGGATTCAGGTACATGAGGCAGACAGCCTGGAGAGGCCCTCAAAAGCCACAGCTGCCCAGGAGCCCAGGGTGAGTGTGGTTCCATGCATCTCCCCGGGCTCCTAGGGCCTGCCTTGCCCTTCCTGCCTAGGGAGGCTGCAGGGAAGAGGGGGCCCAGGAAATGAGCCGGGAGACAGTCTCTGATGCCTATGCTAGTTCCCTCTGACCCTGGACTGGCCCTTGTCTCCCACACCATGGAGGGTGCAGTCCAGCCTGTGATGGGGAGGAGGAAAGCCTGGACGGATGAGCTCATGGTCACCAGGCCCTCAGCCCGCCCCTGGCCCCCTGCCCCCTCCACAGGCCAAGCCAGGTGCCTTGAAACGGCCGGATGATGTCCCACTCAACCTCTCTCCCAACAAGCGGGTGTGCACCGCCCCGGTGGAGGGCAGCCCCGTGGGCTCTGATGACAGCCAGGTAACCTAGCAAGGTGGCAGGGAGCATGTGGTGGGGAGCTAGGGCTGGGGCTGCCATGACCCCACTCTGCCCCCACAGCCTGCCCCGAAGCTGGAGCCCCTGCACTTCCTACAATGCCACAGCAAGAACAACAGCCCTCGGGACCTGGAGACGCAGCTCTGGGCCTGCGCCTTTGAGCCGGCTTGGGAGGAGGGTACATGCATGGTGGGCAGGCAGGGACAGGGCGGGGGCCACAGGGAACAAGAAGGGAACCTAGGAATGCCGCCTGGAGGGGGCCGCCTGCGTGGATGGGGAATCTGGAGGAACAGAGAGCTTAAAAGTATTGTCAAGGCCAGGAAGAGGGAGCTGCAGAGGGGAACTTTACAGAAAATGTTTTTACTAGGCTGACCCCCCAAAACAGGGCATGTAGGGGCCACATCCCAGACTGTGGCCACGTGTGGCGGGGAGGCTGTGTGTGTGATAGACTGCCAGACGGGCATCGTACTGCACAAGTACAAGGCGCCAGGCGAGGTGAGTGCCAGGGCCTGCTCCTGCAGGGTGGCAGGCAGAGCCTTGACTCCTGGGGGCGGGAGTGTTGTCTTGGGGGTCCAGGCTCGGCCTCCTATGCACCAGGTGACCTTTTCTTTGCTGCTGGGCCTCAGTTTCCCAGCCTATCCTGCATGCCTGTGCACACACGCAGCTCTGCCCCTTGGTGACCATGCCCCCTCTCCCCCTAAGGAGTTCTTCTCCGTGGCCTGGACAGCCCTGATGGTGGTCACTCAGGCAGGCCACAAGAAGCGCTGGAGCGTGCTGGCGGCTGCAGGCCTGCGGGGGCTGGTCCGGCTGCTGCACGTGCGTGCCGGCTTCTGCTGCGGGGTCATCCGGGCCCACAAGAAGGCCATCGCCACCCTCTGCTTCAGCCCCACCCACGAGACCCACCTCTTCAGTAAGACCCTCTCCCCATCCCCCCGGGGCTCCCCAGCACCCCCGTCCTGCAGCCCAATGCCTCAGTGCTCCCTGGGATGGTGGGAGCTCATGTGGCTGGTGGGCCTCACACTGGGCTGCGAGATCGGCTCTGTCTGTGGTGGGACCAACGTGGCTTCACGGACAACTGACTGGGCTTCGGACCCTGCTTTTCCTCCTGCTCTGTGGCCTTGGAGCTTTCCAGCAAGCTGAGCCACTCTGTCTGACCTGGGTGATACCCCTGGCCCTCAGGTGTGGTGAGCCCAACAAAGGTGTTGTGTGAGCAGAGGCCTCCAAAAGATGGCTGCCTGGCGTGGGGTGCATTAGGTTAGAGCGGGACAGGGACTGTAGGTCCTTGAGTTCTCTGTCTCTCAGCCATGGCCCTTCCTCCCGGCCTTGGAGGGTTGGCCTTGGGACCATGGTCTCAGCCTGGGATGTAGCCTGCGGGAGGGAGCAGGGCCCTCAGGGCCACCCGTCCTCTTCCCATCGCCCCTTCAGCGGCCTCCTATGACAAGCGGATCATCCTCTGGGACATTGGGGTGCCCAACCACGACTATGAATTCCAGGCCAGGTGATGCTTGGGGGGAGGGCTGGGGGGAGGGAATGGCTGCTAGGGTGAGCAGACCCCTGGGTCCATGGGCTCATGCTGTCTCTCTCATGTGCCGGCAGCCAGCTGCTCACGCTCGATACCACCTCCATCCCCCTGCGTCTCTGCCCAGTGGCCTCCTGCCCAGATGCCTACCTGCTGGCTGGCTGTGAGGGTGGCTGCTGCTGCTGGGATGTGCGGCTGGACCAGCCTCAGAAGAGGAGGTGAGGCCAGGCGGGGATGCCTTGAAAGCCAAGCCTCTGAGCCAGGTGGCTGCCGGTCCAGATGTCCGACCCCAGGCACACCTGCCAGGGGTGGTGCCCAAACCACATGCCCCATCCCACCTCCTCCTAGTCTCTCGAGGAAACGCCCAAGTGACCCATTCCTTCCCTGGTGTTGGGCTGGGGACTGGGCTGTGATCAGCTCCCCTTCAACCTGGGGCTTCACCAACCCCAGGTCCTGCCACCCCCCCAGCAGAGTGACCTTTCTCTGTCCTAGCATAATTTTCTCATCTGTAAAGTGGGGACAGCAACTTGCATCCCAGGACTAATGGAGGACAAGAGAGATGTGTCTAGACAAGGATGAGGCCCTGGGAAGGCCAGGGTGAGGCCTGTGGCCCATCTGTACCACCCAGAAGGCCTGAGATGGCTTGGCATAGGGTCCCTGCCCTCGTGGGGCCCACAGCCTAGTCAGGGAGACAGGCCTTAAACAAAGGTGGCCACTTCAAACCCCACAAAGCTACAAAGGAAAGAGAATCAGGTCTCGGTCTGAGAGGGGGACAGGGAGGCCAGTGGGCCTCTGCAGAAGGACTGGTGGTAGACAGATGGGTTCTCAGGCTCCCAGTGTCCCCTGCAAGGGCATCAGGCAGGCACAGGGAAGGGAACGTGCTCACACAGAGGGAACAGCATGTGCCAAGGGCCGGTGGCGGCGAGAGCTGGCTGACCACCGAAGACTGGCCATGGAAGTCTGGCCACAGCTTGGAAAATTGGAGGAAATGGCACAAGATGAGGTGGCAGGGTTACCTGGGCCAGGGTAGGCTGGTGACGTAGCTGCTTGGGAGGGAAGGAGGGCAGGTCTCCACACAGGCTGTGGCTGTTGTCCAGCCATGTGTTGGCGGTGGCCCTGGGCCTGCCCCCTCCCTGCCCACCCACGTCTGCCTGGTCTCCAGCCCTGTGTGTGGCCTTCCTCCTGCATCTCAGACGCATCTGCTTCTCATGGTTGCTACTTGCTTGCCTTTCTGGCTCCAGGTGGCCTCTCAGGACTCCAGGCTGCTGCTGCATGGCCTCTCCAAGCAGTGTGACCCCACACACAGTCTCAGCTTGGAAACATTCAGCAGCTACTCCCACTGTCCTCAGGCTCCAAATCTCCCCTCCGGTCCCCAGTGCTCAGCTGCTTGGCAAACTCCTGCTCATCTGTCACTCAGTCCCAGAGACACTGCCTCTTTCCAGAACCTTTCCTGGCCACACAGCCCACTCCCATCCTGGAAGCAGCAGCCCCTCATGCTTCTGAGTTCCCAGCACCTGGGACTCAGTAGCCTGAGGTGCTGGCTCCCACCTCCAGGGCAGAGCGGAACCCCTCTAAGGCCCGGGAGGGGTCTCTCTGGTTGCATCTGTTGACCTTTGCACAGGGCAGAGCCCAGAGTAGGTCCCTGGCAGCCACTTGAGTGGATGAGCAGCTTTTACAAAATGTGTAAGGAGTAGCCCACCAGCGTCTTCTGCCGCCGCAGGGTGTGTGACGTGGAGTTCGTCTTCGAGGGCTCCGAGGCATCTCGACGGCGAGTGGATGGGCTGGCGTTTGTGAATGACGATGTCGTGGGTGAGTGGGCCTGACTCAGAACAGCCTGGCCTCCTGGGACCCACATGGGCCCTGGTAAGGCCTTCATGGGTCACTTCTCCCTGGCCTGGGGTTTAGGTTTGAAGGCTTCAGAGGGGTCCCCACTGTGGGACAGGAAGTGACTGGAGAGGGGGCCCCCCCAGGCACAGTTCTCTATTCTCCCCGCACAGCCTCCAAGGGGAATGGCCTGGGTACCATCTGCCTATGGAGCTGGAGCCAGACGTGGCTGGGCCGAGGAAGCCAGTCCACGGTGGCAGTAGTGGTCCTGGCTCGGCTGCAGTGGTCCCACACTGAGTTGGCTTACTTCTCACTCAGCGCCTGTCCTGGTGAGCCCACCCGCACCGTCCCACCTGCCACCTTTTGGAGCTCTGCCCACCCCCTGCCCCACCTGAGATTCCACTCTCTGTGTCCTGGCAGATGAAGGGATTGTGCTCTGTGGGGACGAGGAGGGCAACGTGTGGGTCTACGACATCAAGCGCATCCTGACGCAGCAGCCTCTGCCACTGGCAGCCCCGCAGGCGCCCACGCAGGTATGCACAGCTCACTCCCACCGCCCTGCCGGGGCCTGGTGCAGGACAAGGGCCCGGTGTCTAGGAAGCCGGAGCCCAGCCCCCTCTCCTCCCACCAGATCCTTAAGTGGCCCCAGCCCCGGGCCCTCGGGCAGGCGGTGACGAAGACCATGGTGAACACAGTGGTGGCCAACCCCACCTTTACCTACCTCACCGCTCTGACGGACTCCAACATCGTGGCCATCTGGAGGAAACACTAGCCTTGAGCACAAGCTCCTGCCTCTATGCAGAGGCCCATGGACACAACTTAACTTATTCAGCTTTTGCTAATGACAGGGAGCTTTTCACAGTTGACTATTTTTATTAAACTCTACTGGGGTAGAGAAGCCTGTGGCGAGCCGTTTGTGGGCCCGTCTGCTCCTCCTACTTTGAGTGACAGGCAGAGCTGGCAGCTGAGGCTTCCAGAGCAGAGACTCACGGAAGTCCACAGGTTTTCCGTCCCCTTCTGCTCAAGACCACCTCCTCCCGGGTTCCCAGTTGTCCAGAATGAGCTTGTTCCTACCACCCTCTGACAGAAACCTGAGCCTTTGGGCCAATTCACTCTGAAATGTGGCCGCAGAGTGGCTTTGCAACAGGTCATCTACCTCCACCGAGACTGACAATCCATTTGCTGTGAAGTCCCCCCTGCTTCAGGCCTCATCCGGGTCTTTTCCCTGCCACACTTTATTAGGAAGATAAAACAATCTATGTACAGGACACGTGGGTGTCGGGGGTGAGGGGCTCACTGGGGTAGCTACAAGGAGGCCCACAGCTGGGAGGAGCTGCTCTCCACCTGGCGCCTGGAGAAGGCCCAGTGCAGGATAGGAACTGGCCAAGCGAGACTCCTTCCAGCCCACTATTCGATCCCTTCTTGCTTGTCTTTGATGGCCACCTGGGGGAGGAAGAAGACAGCACACTTAGCTGGAACGACCAGGGTGAGGGCATGGGGAACGCAAGCCCAGCATCCCCGACGGAGGTCCGACAGGAATTCTGGCCCTGCTCCAGAACGCGGCCATGAACTGAACAGAGGCTGCAAACCGGGCCTGAGCAGCTCCAGGGAGCAGGGAGGCCGAGCCCCAGGGACCCTCTGAGCCAGCCCTGCCCAACCCATTATTTGTGTGCAGCACATGTCCTGCTGCCTGGCGGGAGGCAGTGGGGCAGAGGTGCCTCCTGGTGAGCATCTGACTTAGATGTAGAAATCTGACGGGATGGATCTTTCCCTCTAAATCCAGTCTAGACTTTGAGGTCCCTGCAGGAACAGGTGTGACCATACCATTTGGCCCTTCCTGGAGCCCCACCCTAGGATGAGCTGCCCCCTAGCCAGACAAATGCCCTAGAAGCACCCAGGCCTTACAAACCACAGAGCAGCCAGCACCACAGACAAGAGACTTGGAGGAGCATCCCCATGGGGCACTGCACCCCTTGCTCCCACAGGGACCACAAAGAGCTCACAAGCAGACCCTGGAGCGCTAGGTAAGGTCCCACCCATGGGTGCAGACAGCAGGCCCCGGGGCTGAACTCCATAACCCCTTAGTCTGTGCTGCCTGAAGACTGTGGTGGAGATCCCTGCTCTGTCATCACCTCTGTACACCCCCAAATGAATCAGGAAACCACCCAGGGGTCATCCTAGGCATGAGCGTGAGAACACTGCGGCTCTGGCCATAGAGCCTGCGCATCTGGTTCCTCACCCGGAATCGCTCCTCCAGCAGGGAGAGCTCGCTGATGAGGTCTGTGATGGCATTGGTGAAGGCCTCCTGGGGGCTGTAGTCTGGTGTGGTCTGCACGCGGATGATTATCTTGTGCTCCAAGGGGTGGGGGACTTTGTAGCCAGCAAACAGCACCTGTGGGTCCTTCAGCAGCTGTCTGAGACACAGGGATGGGCAGTGGGAAGGAGGCTGAGCCCAGTGTCCCTGGGGCTTACCAGGCCTTCTAACCAAGGGAGCTTCTTGGTGGGTTGAGGCCTGTAAGCAAGTGCACTGGGGCCAACGCCCCCAAAAACATCTTCCTAGGCAGTAAAACTCCAGTCAGTATTCAGTAAACTAGAACACAAATGCCCCATCCCAGCCCCCAGAGAGCATCTGGCACAGCAAGGAGAGGCAGCAGGGGAGAAGGCCCGGCTCCCAGCAGTTAGTGAAATGGAAGTGGAAGTCCTTTGGGCAACATGGGCTGGCAGCTGCCGTCCACACACGTGGGGACCGTTCTGCAAGGCTGTGGGACGTGAAGTGCACATTGTGTGCTGTGCCCTGGGCAAGCACAGCTGTTCTCCAGAGCAGCTCAGTCAAGTGTGAGCACCAAGAGGCAGCGCCCCAGCACAAGTGGGGACACTGGGCTCACATAGGAGTGGAGCAGCGGGGCCCCAGAAGAGCCCAGGTGCACCACTGGTTTGGCTGAGGGCGGGAGGCATCCGAACAGAAGACGGGCAACCCTGCTCCCTACCTATACCAGGAGACCGGGCAGCTCCTGCTCACGGCCTCGGCACGCAGACCGGGGCGAGCCAGGCCTCACTGATGGCATTTTCAGCAGAACGACAAGTCTCCGGGCCAGAGCGGCACTCACGTCATGACCACCACCCTGGCCAGGACTTCACAGGTGTAAATAAATACTCACCAACCAATGTCAGGTACCCACCAGGGGCACCAGATGACCACAGAGCCCTCTCCCACCTCCTACTCTACTCAGTTCCAATCTCTGCCACACACATGGGGAACGCCAGGTGTCACCGGGGTCATGTCACAAACGGGCTGGTGGGTGGGAGCTAACCCTGACTGCTTCTCCACGCTCATTAGCACAAAAACACAGTCAAGAAAATCTTCTGGAACTTGCGCTTTGCCTCAGAAAGCCCCACAAAACGCAGCCCGGGAACCTTGGACCTGGAACTTACGATTTAATGATGTTTCCCAGGGTGTGGTCTTCTTTGTTGATGGTGAACAGACAGGCATTGGGCACCTTGGTGTCCTTGTTAATGGTGATCCTAGGAAGAGGAGAGGCAACAGATGGGGGGCAGGGGCTCCCCTCCTCCCCTGAGTCTAAACCCTGCCGTTCACGGCAGGCTCAAGTCCCACGTCCTCCTGGAAGCCTCTCCCAATCTCTTCATCCCATAAAGACCCCTGACTCAGAGCGGCAGGGTGTCTCCATCCTGACCCCAGCCACACCCTCATCCTGGGGGACCCTTGCCCACTCTGGATGGCTCCTTTTTCCTGAAGCAAACTTTCTCAACCTTGGCACCACTGACATTTTAGGCCAGATAGTTCTTCTTTGTAGGGGCTGTCTTGTACGTTGTAGGATATTAGCAGCACTCCTGGCCCTACCCACTAGATGCCAGTAGCACCCCCCCACCCATGACAACCAAAAATGTTTGCAGGCATTGCCAAAAGCCCCCTAGGGGCAAAATGGTCCCCAGTTGAGAACCGCTGCTCTCAGGGAGACTGAAATGGCTGGCAAGGGCTAGACCACAGAGCCCTGCAGGCCAGGCTGTTCAGAGAAGGAAAGCCCAACCTTTAAGAGGGTCTTCCACATGCTGAGCCCTGGACTAAGCGCGTGATATAAACTACCTCATTTAATCTCCCCTTAGAGAAAACCCTGTGGTTCAATGCAGTAATAAGCCCATTTTCCAGATGAGGAAAGTGGGCCTCAGGCAGACTGAGTCACTTGCCCAAAGACACAGAGTCCTTAAGCGGGAGATCCAGGAGCCAAGCCCAGGCTGTCCGACCCCGAGACTACACTCTCCTTCACCCCGCAGGCAGTGAGGGGTCACTGAAGGTTCTACGCAAGAGAATGAAGATCGGATACGAGTCTAGGAACCGCCACCCTGGCTGCAGCACGGAGGACAAAGGCGGCGGGCAGGGAGACGAGCGAGGAGGCTGCCAGATTCCAGAGCAAAAAGACTTTGGAGCCAGTCTGGGTTCGAATGCAGACCCGCCACTTCCCGTGTGCCCAGGGGAGTTACTTAACCTCTCTGAGCCTCAGTGTCCTCATCTGCAAAATGGGGAGACTCACCACCATCTCGCAGGGCTGTGCTTGGTAATTTTTTTATATGCAAGAAATTGTGACTTTAATCTTGTTAGTGCTGGATACTTTTATATTCCTATAAATATTCGTGAGGTTCATTTTGGGATGTGGTTAAATTACAGTTTTGTTCTTGCTGTCATCTTACGTTTGGCAGACTCGGCCGAGCCGACGCTCAAGCCAAAGCTGTTTCATTCCCCCCCGGCAGGGGACCGGCAGGAGAAGCCCCCAAATCTGCGACCGGCCCTCGGCCCGACCCTCCCCGCCCCGGCCCGCTCCACCACTTACTTCTTCTCGCCCTCGAAGAGCAGGAACGACTCAAAGGCGGGAGGGGCGTTCATCGTAGCTCCGCAACCACCTCCAAAGTAGCAGCTGCCGCCACCGCGCCCTCCAAAGCCCTAAAACACAACCTCTTCCGGGTTAGCGGCTGCTTCCGGGTTACGCCGGCGGTGCCAAACCCGCGTGAGGACCGGCTCACTGCCCTCTATCGGACTGGAGGATCTTGCGCAGGCGCGGGAAACGCCCGAGGGAGGGACCGGGGTAGGGGGGGGCTGGTGGCTCTGCGCATGCGTGAGTCCGGAAGTTCCTCTCGGGGGTTCGCATCTGGGCGCGCTTTGGCGCATGCTCGGAGCGCTGAAGGATGCTCTGTTCGTCCTGAGACATGCTCGTCCAGGCTAAGCCTGAACCATGAGCTGTGCCTCTCTCTGCTCCCCAGGACCCTTGATCCCTCTTTGGAAGTGTGCCCTGGAATACGTAGCAAGAGGCCCCTGAATGGAGAACGGAGCCATGAGGGAGTAGGCAGGTGTGGCCGGCGGGGGGGGGGGGGGGGTGGGTGGGCCGGCCAGACAGTTGTGGATGGATAAGCCCCCTGCCCAGGCAGACTGCTACAAGACCCCCGGCTGGCTTGTCACTGGCTTGCCAAGTGGGCTTGTGGCCTACTGAGCTTCTTGTTAGGAGGACAGTTGGGTGAGGAGGCAGGTGTACACAGGTGTGAGAGAGGCACTGCGAGGGATAAGTGTATCAGTCCCTGTTTTGATTTGTTGCTATTTTGCAGGCTATAGCTTAGTATAAGGCCCTACCTGAGCTCTGTGAAGCAACAGGGGCTGGGGTCTCAGATTAGCGACTGGAGCCCTAACAGCTTTCCAGCTGTTCCTCTAGGGCTGGGCAGCAGCCGAGGAGCCCCCAAGGAAATTTGGAGCTTCCACCACCACTTCCTGGCAAAGGCCATTTCCTACTTGAGCCTCGGGCGCTGGGGAGAGGCAATGTCATTTGCTGGAGGCCCACACAGAACCCTGACTCTCCAGCCCAAGTGGGTGGGGGTCTCTAACTGATAAGGAATAGGAGGCAGGGAGGGTAAAGATGCCCCGAGGTTGTAACCCCCACCCTTCTGGGTCATCCTGGAAAAGCTTGGGCCAAAGATTGCCAGGATTACTGTGGCCTGGAGGTGATGAGGCTGGTCACCCTTAACTGGGCTAGGGACAGAGTGGGAAGAGGATTCTTACCCAGCAGGGGCTTCACTCACTCGCCCTTTGATTCCCAGACCAACATGAAAGCCTGGGCTCAGAAGTTGTCAGCCCTCCAAAGAATCTTCAGCAGCTCAATGCCGATGTGCCCAAAGGGGAGGTCAAGGGACCATTCTCATCTCCTAAGAGAGATAGACCTGCCTGGCACTGCTGTGAAAGGGGCTGCTAGAATGTGGGTGTCAAGAACCATTATCCAACCTTGGAAATAAGGTGAAGGGGGAGAGTGTGGCATAATCTATCAATGTCACACTGGAGCATTGTTGAACAGGCCTGGCCAAGGGTTATTTCATTAACTGGGGCAGAGATCGTAAAATGTGAGGGCTTGTGGACCAAACCAAGCCCGCCACCTGTTTTCTTGTTTGTTTGTTTGTTTGTTTGTTTTGAGGAAGATTAGCCCTGAGCTAACATCTGCTGCCAATCCTCCTCTTTTTGCTGAGGAAGACTGGCCCTGAGCTCACATCCGTGCCCATCTTCCTCTGCTTTATATGTGGGACGCCTGCCACAGCATGGCTTGCCAAATGGTGCCATGTCCACACCTGGGATCAAACTGGCGAACCCCAGGCCACCAAAGCGGAATGTGCGAATTTAACTGCTGTGCCACCGGGCCAGCCCCCAAGCCACCTGCTTTGTAAATAAAGTTTTATTGGACTCAGCCACATCCATTTGTTTACTCATCGTCTGTGGCTGCTTTTGTGCTACAATAGTAATTTTGACCAAAACTTGCACGCCTGGGCCTTTGCAGAAAAAGCTTGCTAATCCCTAATCTCGGGGAATGGACCGTGTTTAATTTGATGTATATTATTCCATTAGAGCCCAGACACTGAAGTTACCTATTAACCTGTAGGTTTCTATCTCATAGAGAAGAAAACTCCATTTCCAGTTTTGTATCTAGTATCACAACCTTCTTCTAGCATTCTTTTCTCAGAATGCTTACAAATACCCAGCTTCTCAAAATGCTCTGCACACCAGCTTTGCCAAACACTCGTTTCCTCCTTAAAGGGTAATAAATCTCTGACACGTGTTCATTCCATATTTGTATAAGTCATTTTTTTATATATCTGAAAATTGTACTTTGAGAGTAATTTCCCAAGAGGAGGTTGGTGGGAACTGGCCCAGATTTCCCACGGGACAGGCCTGGAGGATGAAAGACGCATGTACCATGTGAGCCGGGCCCACCCAGGGCTGCCCAGGGTGCCTGTCCTGTGTCGAACACCAGCCCCCTGGTCTGCAAGCCTGTCTGAGGGTCCACTCAGACCCTCAGACCTCTGGGGTACCTGCCCCAGGCCCCAGGTGAGTAGCAGGCTTGGCAATCCAGGGGGGTAGGTGGGGGGTGTAGGATCTCTGGGCAGGTGTGACCTTCACAGCCTCCTGTGCTGTGGGCAGGCAGGAGTCTTTTCTGTCCCTCTCCTTTTCCAGGTGGCTTTCAAAAAGAATGTGGCACCCTGAGCTGTAGGAGCCTGAGAGGAGAAGCTGGGGTGAGGGGTCCATGAGCGTGGGGGCAGTGCCAGGCACTTATTCATTTTAACCCCACTTCTGGCCGCAGTGGCCACGCCCACACCAGGATCCGCTGCAGGAGAGGGTGGTGGCTGTTGTCGGGTGGCTGGCCGTGTGCGTCGTCACAATCCAGACTTGGACTTGTCGCCGCCCCAGTCAGAGCTCACCTCTCTTTCCCTTCACTTTCTGCGCCAGGGCTCAGCCACCCCTGGACCCAAGCCTGGGCTACAGGGGGAGGGGCCTAGCTCTGCAAAGAGGCCCATGAGGCCCCCACGATAGCAGCATCCCCACCAAGGGGCTGAGCTGGTGGGCTGCTTGTGGGGGGACAGTGTCCCCATCGAGGCTGTGGCCAGGAGAACAGGCGGATATGGCCTCAAAAGCCACACGGTAGAGGGGAGGGGGCAGCCTCTTGCTCCTTCGACCCCCTTTGCCTTTCTGTACCATCCCTCAAAGAACCCAGCATGCAGCCTGCCCAGATGGCCCTGCCCTGGAGCCTGGCTGGTCAGCTGGCACAGGGGGCCTGCCTGTGACCTGGGCCTTCAGGGCCTGTCCTAGGCTAGGATTCACAGGCAAGGTTCCAAGCTTGGCTGGATGAGTTTTAAGAAGGTGCTGGAAGCCCCTGCCCCTCCCCTGCCTCGTTAATTACGTTGGAGGTTACCCTGTACCTAGAGATGGATGGGGATGAGGGTGGGGACGTGAGGACAGAGGGGACCTTGCTTTGGCAGAGGGGGTTGGCATAAGGGACGCTGCCAGGGCCAGGCCACATGATCCGAGGTTCTGAACCCACCCGGCTGTGCAGTTTTCAGGACACTTGCAGGAAGAGCCCGCTTGGGGGCTGCGAGGAGAGGACAGCTGGTGAGACACATCAGCTCTATCGCCTGTGGGGAGTGGAGGAGTGGGACCAGGGGGTGTGGTGGGGACCACAGCTGGGAGGAGAAAGGAGCGCCCCGCCCCAGGGTGGGGGGACGCAAAGAAGGGGCAATGGGGATGCACAGAGGCTGTGCTGGTGGCCCCAGTCCTTGGCCACTCCCACCTACTCCCTCCCCTGACCCCCACCACGAGAGCCCCGAGTTGCGACAGTCAGAGCAGGTTTATTGTTGGCAATAGAGCACCGCGATGCTCTCCCAGGGGGTGCAGCCAGCGGCCATGAGGGGAGCAGGTGGGTGGTGGCAGTGAGCAGAGAGGGTGCTGAGGTCAAGTCCTCGTGGCCTCCTGGGCCCCATGCTCCCTCCCGCCTCTCTGGGTCCAAGGAGTGTCAGCCCACCATGCTCGGGGTGGTTCCTGGCTAGGTCTGCTGTGGGCAGGAGAGGAGGGTCCCTGGGGAGTCTGTGATAGTGGTGGCAATGGCTGCAGGGGCTGCAGGGAGCAGCCAGGCCTCACAGAGGAGCAGGAGCTCGGAAGTCCCCTGGAGACTTGAGGTGGGCGAGGTGTCAGTTCTGCACTTGTGGAGCCCCTGGGCCCTGGCTCCCCCGACTCAGCCAGCCCAGGAGGGACGGAGGCCCTGCACCCCGGTGGCGGGGCTCTCCAAGCACCTGGCCGGGCTCAGCGAGGGAGTGTGCGGCAGGCCTCACGTCTGCAGCGGCAGGAGGCAGGTGGGTTCTGCGGGCGGTGAGCCGGCTGGGCTGGATGCATGGGCCTCCCGGAGGTCGTGCAGCACCTGGAGCAGCTGAGCCAGGGGGTCCTCGGGGGCTGTGAGCAGACGCAGGGTGAGGGCAGGGCGGGTAGGGCCTCGCCTGCCTGTGCCTGTCCCTGGGGCCAGAGGGTCTGGGAGTGGGCCCGAGGAACCCCAACCACAGCATCCCCGAGGGGGCTCAGGCCACCGCGCGAGTCCAGAGGGGAGGGACCTACCTTCGCCAGGGCCGGTGGGCACAGAGCCTGCCCCTGCGCCTGCACTCAGCTCCTGGTGCTTTTCCCTGCGGGGAGGGCAGAGTGAGGGTTCCTGGTGCCCTTGAGGGGAAGGCTGGGGGCCCCCGTGCAGCCTCCTGAGTGGGAGCTACGGGGCGGGGTGTGGGGCTGACTCTTTCCATCGATGGGGAAGAAACACGGGCCTCTCTTCTCCGGTCCTTCCCTCTCCCAGCCTCCTCCTCCGGTCCTCCCCACCCTAACTGCGGGTCAACGGGAGGCACCTGGAAACCAAGCTCCAGCCGAGTCCCCGCTGTCTCAGAGGGCCCTCGGGAAAACAGCCACTTGAGGCCTGAAAACCCGCTGATTCACTGGCCACGGCCTGACTTTCCTTCTTGTGGGAAGAGCAGACAGTGGCGTCTCAAGTACTGTTCCTAACCAGAGTTCTCCAAGGTTCCCTGGCCTCCCAGGTATGACCCGAGTGCAGACCGGAGGGAGGGGAAGCAGCCACGGCCCTGGCCTGAAGGGCCTCACTCAGGAATTCTCCCCGCTCAGCCTGATCTCTTCTGGGAGACATGTCCCTCCGCTGAGTCTCATAGGTTCCTCCTCCTCAGATGCTGTCTAGGCTCTGTGGGGTCTCCCTGTGGGGTCCCCTGGCCTGCATCCTGCTTCTCTCAGGTGCAGTCACCTTGACCTTTCCTCCGCGTTGACCCCGCTGCCCAGAACTCGCCCTCCCCTGCTTCGCTCCCTGCGAGATGCTGCCCAACCTCACAGACCAGCCTGTTCCGTCACCCACTCTGCTCATGCACTGATCCTACATTTACTGAGGGGCCGGGATGTGCTCAGCACCGTCTCAGAACTGAGCTCAGCACAGCAAATTCCAGACATCTGCTCTCAGAGAGCTCATGGTGTAGCTGAGAGGCAGGCAGAAAGTGAAGAAACAGCACATATCAATGAGTTCCCTAAGGTTTGAGAGTGATGGTGGTCCAGGAAGGCCTCTCTGACAAGGTGGCATTTAAGCAGAGGCCTGAATCAGGTGAGGGAGCAAACGACATGAACAGCTGCGGAAGAGGCTACAGGCAAAGGACACAGCATGTGCAAAGGCCCTGGGGTGGGGTGGCCCAGAGACAGCAAGAAGGCAAGGGCAGCTGTGGCAAGCTCAGCACAGAGAGAGGCTGGTGGTAGATGATGAGGCCAAGAGGCAGGCCAGCTAGGGCCCAGGGGAAAGCCTTTGGATTTAAGTGTGTGGGCAGCCATCAGGGGTTTTAAGCACGGGAGTGATATGATCTGTTCTAGGTTTGAGAAGATCACTCTGGGGCTGTGTGGGGAGTAGATCCTAGGGAGGCAGGATGGCCGGGTAGGAGGCCCCTGCATCGTCCCAGTGATGAGAGATGTGAGGCTCATGTGGGGAGGCGTGGTGGCAATGCGAGGGGAGGTCGAATCTGGCTCATCCTGAAAGTAAGGCAAGGGGCTGGGCTTGCTGGGGGCTGGATGTGGGGCAGGGGAGGTGAGGAAAGCAGGCCCCAGGTACCCACAGGGTCTTTATAGGAGGGAGGCAGGAAGGTCAAAGGAGGAGGTGGCCACGTGACAATGGAACAGGGACTAGAGCGAGGCACTTTGAAGAGCAGGAAGGGGCCATGGGCCCCTTTGGGTTTTAACCCATGGAGACTGATTTCTGACTTCCAACCTCTAGAACCATAAGAGAAGAAATCTGTGTTGTTTGAAGCCACCAAGTGTGTGGTGACTGTTACAGCAGCCACAGGAAACTAACACAGCAGGGCCGTGGACAGGAGGCCGGGTCAGAGATGAGAGGTTCTAGCCTGGAGGCCGGGTCAGAGATGAGAGGTTCTAGTCTGACGGCATGAGCTTTGAAGGTTTTTTTTTTTTTTTTGAGGAAGATTAGCCCTGAGCTAACATCTGCTGCCAATCCTCCTCTTTTTGCTGAGGAAGACTGGCCCTGAGCTAATATCCATGCCCATCTTCCTCTACTTTCTATGTGGGACGCCTACTGCAGCATGGCTTGCCAAGCGGTGCCCTGTCCGCACCCGGGATCCAAACCAACGAACCCAGGGCCGCCGAAGCGGAATGTGCAAACTTAACCGCTGTGCCACCGGGCCAGCCCCTGAAGGTTTCTAAGGAAGAAATAAACCCCAGGAGAGTCAATGAGGGGCCAGGAGGATGCCCACCACCCCTGCAGGCCCCGGGTGTCGGGTGTGGGAGAGAAACCCCCCACTGGAGCAGGCTCAGGGAAGCAGTGCTCTTAGGATCCCTTTAAGAGATCCCCCCGCTGGGCCCCACCCCCAGAGCCTCTGAGTCGATGGGGTAGGGCCAGGCATCCTGTTTTTCAAAGTTGCTTCTGAAAAGCATCCTCTCTTTCCGAAACTGGAGCCAGGACCGAGAACCAGTGAAATGAGCGAGATGGCTGAAGAACTCCGGGAACCGGCTGAGGGCGATCCCTGGGCTCCGAGGACACCACCGGAAGGCAGGGTCCGCCCAGGCGGGAAGCAGCCAGGGCCCTGACCCGGGGCTTCCGCAGCCCTGGGCACCTTCGTCCTAGCGGGGGCCGGCCTCATGCTGCAGGATCCGGGGCCCCTCCCCAAGTGTGGCTGCCAGAGGCCGGAAGGCGCCGGGCCTGATTAGAAGGGAGGAGACCAGCCACCCCAGGAGCCCCGAGCCCAGTGCCAGCTCCGGCCCCGCCTCGCACATTCCCTCATTCCCTGGGGCTGCACAGGCCTCCTCACCGCAGTGCGGCCTCCAGGCCCAGCAGGTGCTGGTAGATGAGCTGGGCCTCCAGGTCATGGTCGAGGGGGTCATTCCACTCCTGCAGGGTCACCCGTGACCGGGTCTTATCGCAGCCCAGATCTGGGGGCAGAGAGAGGGCAGAGTTGCGGGCAGGCAGTGTGAGAGCTCACGATGAACTTCCTGGTAGTGCAGATAGGGAAACTGAGGCCTATAGACGGAGAGGGCTGGACTCAGGGGCCCCCAGTAAGGAGCTGGGCTGGGAGCACAGCCTGGGAAGCCGGGCCTAGGGCCTGCCTACGGCTCCCCTTGTTTCCGGGGCAGCAGCTTATCCCCCTTGGGTTCAGCTCCTGAGCCATGGGACACGTGACTGCAGAGCACGGGAACTGAGCAGGATCCAACCCAAGGAGCTGGGTAACTTCTGGAAGGCTGCCTACCTGGAAGGAAGCAGGGAGTACCCAGAACTGTAAGATCACGTGAGGGGAGTCAAGGGGTTCGTGCTTTGGAATGAGCTGGCCCTGCCACTTGCTGCCTTTCTGCCCTTGATAACCTCAGTTTCCTCCTCCACAAAATGGGGCTACCAGCCCCTGCTTCGTAGTGCCCTAGGGAGCCCCACTTCCCCAAGGACGAGGGTTACTGCCACAAAGGTGACAGCCAGAGACGGCGGGTCAGGCCCACCAGCCAGCAACCCCTGTAAAGAGCCACCACTGCTGACCCGCAAGGCCAGGGCTGGGCTAGAGTGGGTGGTCAGCTTCCGAGGGCCTCCCCCACGCCAGGCTCCGAGGGTTGAGGCTTGGCCTGGCCTGGAGGCCGCAGGATCCAGGTGCTGGGTCTCCTCCATGACTGGGGAGCAAGAATTTCATAAAGCAGGTGGGGATAAAGGAGGATGATCCTGAAAGTTCTAGAACCGTGCTGTCCCATAAGTTAGCCACTAACCACATAAGGCCATTTAAATGTAAATTAATTAAAATAAAAAAAATAAAATTTGAAACCCAGTTCCTGTCCTAGCCACGTTTCAAGTGCTCGGTCGCCACCTGTGTTCACGGCTAGCACGTGCACAGCACAGGACAGTGCAGACACACCACTTTCATCACCGCAGGAAGTTCTGGTAGGAGCTCCTCTCTGCCATCCCTCTAGTGCCCAGGGCCCAGGGACCCCAGCCCACAGCTCCGGTAACAGGCTGCCAGCCCGGGAATGCGCAGGCTCGGGGGCCCTCTTTAGCCCTCATTAGCAAGGAATTCCTAAAGTGTGTTCCTCGGAACCCCAGGTCTGCAAGAGGCTCATGCTCTGGGCCAGAAAAGGCTTCCCTGTCCAATGAGTTTGGGAAGCGCTGGGTTAAACAGTGTTGGAAATAGGATTCTAACTCATTTTCAGGGCTCCTCGGCACCTTCAACATACCCACACGCATCACACACGCCACGTGGCATCTCCCCAACTACCCAGTCACAGAACCCTCTTTGCCCAGAGCTTCTGGAAGGGCTGGTTTGCTGCAGGTGAGTTCTCACAGGTGCACAGGTGGTTCCCCAGCCAGGCCAGCAAGCCAGGGTTCAAGGGGCCCATGTCCCAGCCAGGGGCCCAAGGCCTGTTGTGGACAGATGCAGCACAGAGAGACCCAGGCCTCCACTCCCACCTGTCTTGTCCTTCTGGTGACAGCAGCTCCACTTGTCCCCGCGGAAGATGCCAGGGTGGTAGGAGCCCAGCAGTCCCGAGTTGTTGATGCTCACCTTCCGCAGCGCAGACAGCCACTGGTTCAGCTCGTTCACACTCTGCAGGGCATGTGGGGGTGCTGTTTAGAGGTCACCTCCTCCAGGAAGCCCTCCCTCCCTGGAGTTCCCGTGCTGCTCAGGACCATGCATCCCCCAGAGTGAGCCAGGAAAGGCTGCCCCTTCTCCCCAGACACAGCCCACACCTAGCACATGGCTTGGTTAGCAGACTGTGGGCTGGCTTTCGGCCACCCCTGGCCCCCTCGGCCATGCCCCTTGGGCAGTCCACAACCTGCCAACTATACGTGGCGGCCCTGCTGTCACCATTTTTTCCCTGTGGCTCTGGACTCTCACCCAACAGGGAGTTCCTAGAACATGGGGCCCCGTGGCACAGGTCTGTGACCTCCTACACTTGCACAGGACAGTCACTCCCGGGAGCAAGCCAAGCCCCCTCCAACTTCAGCCTCCCTACTTGCTCCCAGCTCATCCCTTGGATGCTCCGTCCCTCACAATGTCCCTACTCGAATGACCCCCGTCAGAGGCCGTCCCTGCCCACCCTTTACAAACCAGCACCCGTTCAAGGTTCTACCACCGTTTGACATTTTAAATATTTATTTATCGGGCCATCTTCTTCCCTGGGCGTCAGCTCCATGAGGCAGGGCCTCTGCTCTGTCGGCCGCTGTCCCCCCACCACACAGAACAGTGCCTGCAAGCTAGCGGGTGCTCCATAATATTTTTAGATGACTGAATGAATGAGTTAATACATGAACAGATGAGAAGGGGGCTTGAGAATATGCACCCAGAGCACCCACTTGCATGTACGTGTAATTGTCGGGTGTTGATACACACACAGAAATGGACAGGCACCAACTCAGACGCTTGGAAATAGATTCCCACAAACGTGTAAAAGGCGAAGCTCTGAATCTCAGGGCCACGGCCATCCACGCACTGGACCACACGCAGACCTACACGTGGGTGCCTAGGCAGGCCCACGGAGAGACATGGGCACGGCCTCCCGGGCACCCCGACCCAGGAGAGACACACACACACGCACACACGGGCAACGCATGCACATCAGATCCCACACACCCTGTTGTGCCTGATGTGGCGGCCATGGGGGTGGGAGACACGTGCTCCTCATTCCAGCCCACGCAGGGGCTCCCACAGCATCCCGTCCCGAGCGGCCCCTCCACAGCCGCACCTTGCACTGCAGGTAGGCTGTCTGCAGCTGGCCAGTGTCGTCTGTGTAGATAACCTGCATGACATGTGAGCTGCTGAAGCTCTTCTCCTCCACCTTTTCTGCTGCCCGGATGTTGGCAAGCTTGATGAGGGTGCTTTTCTGGGGCGGACAGGGGAAGGGAGGCTCAGGGTCCACCCCACTTCCCATCTCTGGGCCTCAGTCTCCCCTCTTGGCACCAGGGTTGGCAGACGGGACCCAGAGTGCCTATCCCTCCCAGGAACATGCTCTGTGAGTGACCTCAGCCAGGACAGAGCGCAGACAGATGGGGACCAAGTACCCAGCCTCTTGGGGGCTCCCAGCAGCCCTGGGAGGTCAGGACTGGGCTAGGCACATCTGGCAGACCGTCCCCAGAGCCCGGCTGACTGGGCGTCAGGTTCGCCCAGCTCGGGGTCAACAGGTCCATTCAGAAAGTATGTGCTCAGCCCTTCTTGGGAGAAGAGTGCTCCTGGGAGGCCAGGCCGGGGGATGGAGTGTTGTTAGTAACACTATTGGTCTAGATGCTGCCCTGATTCTGGACCCTTGGAGAGACCATCTCATCTAAGCCTCAACAATCTGGTAAGCAGGACCACCATCCCCAATTTATAAGCTGAGACACCAAGGCTCAGAGAGGTTGAGACACTTCACCTAAGTACATCAGCCTGGAACCCGGGACTCCTCTCAGCCCTTCTGTGCTTCCCTGATCTTCCAGAAGCACCCCTGAGCCCCCACTCCATTCATGCACCTGACCAAGGAGCCAGGGCTGGACACGGCAGCTGCTGCCGGACCCATGCCCTCCTGGCCAGGGCAGCTTCTTCCTCATGGGTCTTAAGTGACCTTGTGGCTGATACCAGAAGCCTGTCCTGCCCAGCTTTCTTCTCTGACCCCGGTGGACCTTGGGATGGGCTCCGAGGAAGGGACAGGAGCCTCCAGGGTGTTAAAGCCCTCGGAGCCACACTTGCTCACCTCCTTCCTTACCCACCTTGGAGCTGGGAGTCTTGGCGAAGCTGAGGGCCTCGGTGGTGAGGGAGAAGTGGAGCTTCTTGAAGGAGGAGGACATGAGGGGGCCCTTGCCCTTGGTCCTGTGGATGAAGAGTGGTCCCTCCTTCACTGGCGGTGCCTGCAAGCTCAGCGCCCTCTGCAGGTCGAGCTCTGCAGGGCCGAGAGGGAGGGAGGGCGAAACGTGAGGCCGGGGGAGGGCTGGGGGAGGAACCGCGAACCAGAGGCGGTGGGTGGAGCTGCGAGAGACACAGAGGTGGGCGGGACCATGGGACGGGGGCGGAGCAAACGTCAACAGGAGGCCCCGGGCGGGCCGCACAGGCCTCACCCTCTTTCTCCTCGATGTCCACCAGCTTGGTGATGAAGTCCTTAAGCTGGGCCACGCCCTGGCGCACGGTGGGCTGCAGCGGCTCCATCCACGCCTCCTTGGCCCTGGAAGTCTGCATGTCCATGTTGCCCACGTTCTGGACCGCCTGGGGATGACAGCAGGAAGGGCCAGGCTCTGCTGGGTCAGGGGCCCCCACTGCAACCCCCGCCCCACCACCAAGTCTGTGCTACTCCCACTGTAGAATGAGAGGCAGCGGCGGCATAGACTCTGCTCGTGGACCCACTCCATCCCCACTGGGAATCAGGGGTGAACAGATCCCAGAGTTGGAGGCATTTGGGGACCTAACAGTTGAGACTACTTGCGCCCAACCTATTGACTTTCCTCTGCAGGTATAATGTCAGACTCTGCTCCACTAGGCGTCCCCGCCCCAGTCCAGGGTCAGGGAGACAGGCGCAGCTGGGGAGTGAGTAGATCTGAGGGTCAGAAGACCCCGATTCACCACTGATAGGCTGTGTGGCCTTCGGCAACCTCTTTCCCCTCGCGGACCTCTTTCTTTATCCGTGACATTGGGCGACCATGAGAAAGCTTTGCAGACTGTAAAGTGCAGTGCCACGGGAGAGCATCAGTGTCCCCACCACAGGTCCCCGGAGCCAGGTGGGAACACACTGCAGTCCAGGCAAGGACCCCTGATGTTCAGCACCCAGTTGGGCATCCCGCCCGGGCCCACAGGCCCGCACCTTGGCCAGCAGGAGCAGGGTGCGGCTGGTGCGGGCATCGGCGTGCCGCTCCCGCAGGTGGAACAGCTTGGGCGCCATGATGGCGGGCGAGAAGAAGCGCAGGCACAGGAAGCTGGTGACGGCGATGAACGGCAGGTTCTGGAGGTGAGGACAGCGGGGGCTGGACTCCCCTAGGCCTGGGCTGCTGCAGCCCCCTCCCCATTGGCGCTGTCCCCGCCTGTCCCCATGACCCCGCCCCCGCCCCGCCCTCCGCCGTAGGTGAGCTCGGTCCTCCCCACCGCGCCCCCTTCGCCCACCGCTCTCCCCTCCGCCCAGCCCCGCCGCCAGGGGGCGCACCTCGTGCTGGGCGCCGGGGAAGCGCTCGCGCACGCGCCGGAAGAGCTGGCGGAAGGTGGCGCGGACCACCGCGGGGCAGGCGCGAACCGAGCGGCTGAGTGCGCTCAGCAGCGCCCCCAGGTGGGCGCGCAGCGTCTGCGCACTCTGCTCCAGCACCTCGGCCTCGGTCTGCGGGCGGTGCAGCCCCGAGCACCTGCGTGGGCCGGGGACGAGCCCGCGGAGAGGGCCGCGGTCAGCGCCCGCACACACGACGAGGACAGGGGCTCCCAGGGACACACGCACGGAAGGCATCAGCCGAGACCGGACACAGAGACGACACACAGGTGGACAGCGACGAGGGGCAGACCCAGGCAGAAGGAGCCATAAACACACATTTGCAGACAGGTGCTGACCCCCGCCCCCGGCACCACCAAGAATCACCCTCGGCCTCACCCTACATCCTTGACCTCCACTTTGCTGGGGTCCAGCTCCACGTACTTCTTCTCCTCAAACACCTTATTGATGATGGGGCCCAGGACACCGTGCAAATACCGCATCCCAGCCACCTGGGGGCCACCGCGAGCCACATTGGTCCTGTCTCCCATCTCCACTGCCTCCATCTCCCCGCAGCTGGCCTCCCAGGCACCCCATACACCACCTGCCTGCTGTATCCACCCAGGATGGGGCCGGACACACGAGGAGGACAGTGCAACAGACTGCTACTACATGAATGAATGAAGGAAGGAACGAATGAATGCAGGCAGGCAGGCATGAATGAATGAAATTCTTAGCTTTTTTTTTTAAAGATTGGCACCTGAGCTAACAACTGTTGCCAATCTTTTTTTTTTCTGCTTTATCTCCCCAAATCCCCCCGGTACATAGTTGTATATCTTAACTGCAGGTCTTTCTAGTTGTGGCATGTGAGATGCCGCCTCAACGTGGCCTGACAAGCGGTGCCATGTCCGCGCCCAGGAACCGAACCAGCGAAACCCTGGGCCGCAGCAGCGGAGCGTGCAAACTTAACCACTTGGCCATGGGGCCGGACCCTGAAATTCTTAGCTTTAAAGAGCCCTGGATGTGGAGACAGAAGACTGGAATTTAAGTTCCAACTCTGTCTCTTGGCCTCTCTGAACCTCAGTCTCCTCATCTGTAAAACAGGAACAATATGCCGTGCGCCCTCACCTTCAGAAAAGACTCCATGGACTTGGAGGCCAGAGAGTTGCTCCGGAACAGGGTGTTGGCCTCACCTAAAGCAGAGGTTCCAGTGGGTAAGGGGTTGGGAGAAGGACAACGCTTTGTGGAGGACAGAAGACCTTGGGTCTGGGGGGTTCTAAGCTGGCCCAACTCACTGCCCCTCCTCTGCCTTTTGCTGTTTCCCTTTCCCCCTAATCTGACCCATCAGCCTCCTACAGGAGGACTTCCCAGATTTCTTCCCTCCCAGCATCTCCGGAGTCCTTGGCTCCAGGCTCCCCTCTTCCCCATGCCCTCAGACAGGCCACTCCCCACCAAGCCTCACTGGTGCGACCCAGCTCCAGCTGGAAGAGCAGGTCCAGAAAGTCTTTGGCCAGCCCCTGCCCCAGGAAGAGCTTGAGCAAGTTGGTGGCCACGTTCTGGCGGCACTCAGTGCTCGTCATCTCCTCAATGAGTGGGATCAGCTGCCCTGGGCCCTGCAAGAGGCGGCAAGGAGAGGTAGGGCTGGAGGACGCACAGGGAACCCAAACCCTTCACTCTGAGGACCTCAGAGGACCCGGGGGGAGGTGCAGGGGGCCACACTTTCCCATGGGATCGCGAGGGACCCTAGGCACTGGCTAGTTCATCACCATCCTGAGCACTCAGGTTTTGTTCTTCAGAGTGGGCTTAGAAGGACAGGGAAGACAGGCCTGCAGCCCGTGGACCCTCCCACCTTCCCCTGGGCCCCCTCACCTGGACGCCCAGCTTCACCTCCCGGCACAGCAGCTGCACCAGGGGCTGGTAGCAGCTAGAGGGCAGCACCGTCTCGTCCCGCAGCCGCACCTCCAGCTGCAAGGAGCCCAGGTTGCCCCTGGAATGGGCAGGCTGTGACCTCTCCACCAGGGCCCCAGGCCACCCTGGGTTGTGCCCCCGCCCCACTGCCTCTGTCCTCCCCACGGGGGTGAGCCTCACAGTCTCTCTGCTCATGCCCTCCACCTCGGCTCCTTGCACTGCCCACCTCCCAGATTCTTTGCCCAAGCTGTCTTCTCTGTTTGGAAGGCCTTCCTGCCTCTACACGGTGGAAACCCCATCCATCTTCAGGGCCTGGCTCCCAGCCACCTCTAGACTCCTGGGGACTCTGAGCTTGGCCCACGGGGACACGCTGGGCTCCCCAGCCTCCTTCATGTCTACACTTTACCCTGGAAGCCAAACCCCAATCCTCGTGACAACCTGCCGGGGAAACTGAGGCTTGAGCAGGTTAAGCAACTTGCCACATTAGGTCTAATTTCTAAGCTCCCCTGCTCTGAACCCCCTGGTGAGGGCGCCCCCCAAGGCTTAACAGTGTCTAAGGCCCTGCTGCCCGCAGCACAGCATGGTTCACTGGGGGATGCTGCTGGGCACACGACCTCACACACAGCAGAAGCCATCAAGATGGCCCTGGCTGCTTCTAGGGAAACGCCGCGGGGCTGGACACAGCCATCCGCCCTGCGCCTGCCCTGCTGAGGGGGCGATGGGCGTCTGGGCCTTCTGCAGGGAGACTGAGCTGAACCATCTGAGGTGGTGGGCACTGCTGAGCCTCTACTTCCGGTTGAATGGTGGGCAAGGAGGCCAGAGGGCTTCCTTGATAGAACTGCCAGACTTAGCCAAACAAAAATACAAGACACCCAGTCAAACTGGAATATTTTAAATATAAGTTTGTCTCAAAGATTGCATGGACAGACTTATACTAAAAAGTTGTTCATTGTTTATCGGAAACTCAGTTTTAAGAGGATGTCCTGCATTTCATCTGGCAACCCTATTCCTGGAAAATCTGGGGGAGGGTCGGAGCTATGGTGCAGGGACAGTGACTCAGGGCTTTGGGGACTTGAACTCTCGTCTGAGGTCTGCAGAGAATCCCTTAAAGGGAAAGGGTCTGAAGGCTTGTTCCAGAATCTGCCAGCA
The DNA here is from genome assembly GCF_041296265.1 of Equus caballus. Taxonomy (NCBI): domain Eukaryota; kingdom Metazoa; phylum Chordata; class Mammalia; order Perissodactyla; family Equidae; genus Equus; species Equus caballus. The sequence continues at coordinate 11,437,517 of NC_091696.1, forward strand.
GGCAGAAAGCAGGAGACCTGTCCTGCCTCAGAGCTCAGAGGACAGGGCTGAGCCCAGGATGGGGAGGAGGGGGAGGAGGCAGCATCCAGCCGGGATGGAGAAGGATCCTGGCCTGGTGGGGCTGCACCATCCACCCGACAGCCCACCTGCCTGCCCGCTGCAGCCTGCTCTCAGCCTCCCCATGGCCTGGGGCCCGCCAGCCGCCCCCTGCTGCCAAGCCGCAAGCACTCACTCTTCCCGCCGACTCTTGGACTGGTCAGGCTGCAACCGGAACCAGCCCTCCTCCTGCTGGGCCGCCCACAGTCTCTGGACATTGACCACCACCTGGGGGCAGGGCAGAGGCAGGGGGCCACGCTGGGGCTGGGACCCTCAGGTCTCTTCCTTGCTGACTACTGTTCTTTTGAGGGGGTACCTTCCGAGGGTCCCTGAGTACAAGTGGCTGGTTGTGGGGAGTCTCAGACCCCCTGAGTGCCCCCTCTGGGGCAGCTGGAGGGACAGGATGACTGGAAGGGAGGCCAGGTGTAGCCTGAAGGGGCAAGGTGCTCACTTTGCCCAGGAAGTCGTTGCGGCTGACGAGGTCCCAGTCCCAGGCCTCCACGCACAGTGCCTCTGCAGCCCCCTCCTTGAGCTCAAACTCGAACGTCTCGTTCCAGCGTGGGTAGCATGACTTCTTCACGACCTGCCCAGAACGGGGTGAGTGGGGTGGAGCTGACTCCACAGGGCTCCCCAGGCCCAGCCAAGGGCAGAGCCACCCCAAATGCCTCCCTCGGGTTCGCTGCAGGGGCTCTGGTTCAACTTCCTCTCCTGGGTCCAGAGGCCCTGTAAAGCAGGTGTAAAAACCTCCTGACAAACCCGTATTCATTTCTCACATGGGAAAACAGGGCCAGAGTGGGTAAGGCACTTGTCCAAGGCCACAGAGCAAAAAGATGGCTGATTGCACTGAGAACCCGGGTCTTGATGCCCTCCCCCAGGGCTGAGGCCACCACCCCAGCTGAGTCCCGGAGGCGAGAAAAGCAGTGTGAGCAGCGTTGGACCCCGTCTGCTGTCTCAGCCCAGGCTAGCCAGGAGTGAAAGGCAGCTGAGGCCACAGGGGTTGGTGCCAGAAGGGCTGAGACCCGCTCTGCACCCTCAGAGAGGTCTCCCGCTTCTCTGAGCCTCCTCTGTGTGATGGCAGTCCCAGACAGAGCTCCCAGGTGATGGGGAGGGCCCAGCCCTGAGCCTCCCGGCCTCCTCCACAGCCCACTGGCCTCCTCACCGAGGTCTCCTGTGTCCGGCCGTTGTAGCGCACTCGGACGAAGGGGTCAGAGGCACCATTCCGGTCCTTGGGCGCTAGGTCCCTGGGGGGAAGCAGAGCATCCACGCGTCACCAGCTTCCCACCTAGGCTGTCACCCGACCCCTTTCCAACCATACAAGGCTGGAAAGGCCTGGGCTCATCCACGCCCTGGCAAGCTGGGTGACTAGACAGTGCCTCTCCCTTTCCTGGACCCTGATTCCCACAGCGTTCACCCCATGGTGCCCCATGTGGCACCCACACCAGGCTAAAGACCCCCCAAGGTGGAGGCAGCTGCAGACCGGGGGGTGGGGGAGGCACGGGCAGCCATGGAGCAACCGGGCCATGGCCCCCAGCCCACCCTCTGTGCCTAGGGCAGCCCTGAGCAGGGACCACCTCTCCGAGCTCAGTTTCCTCACCAGATTCTTGGAGACAAGAATCCCTGTAACTGAGATAACGGGCTTCTAGAAGTCCTGCCCCACAACAGCCCCCCACTTGAGGGGGTCTTGGTGAGCAGGCCCGATCGATCGTCCTGCCCTCTGCACAGATGAATCTTTAAAAAGCCCAAATCTGGTGGCAGCAAGCCCAGCCTTTCTGGAGGAACAGCAGAGCCCACCCCTCTTCCATTTGCCATAATACTATTTTCTGCTCTTTTCCATACTGTAAGTTGTAAGCCTCTCCTGCCCACTTTTCTTTCCTCCCCAGAACCATCTAAGAGAATTCCAGAGCATGGCCTTGAGAATCTGCCCAGAAGGAGGAGGACAAGGCGTTCTTTCTGTCTCTGCAGCCAAGACAGCCTCTTACGCTGTCTCAGGATCCCCGCTGGGGTCTGAGCTGGCAACAGTGGGGGGCACATCCCTTCACACTCTGAAGAGATGCCTGGCGGACCACTCACTCCCCCAACCCCAGGGACTTGCTAAGAGGAGGCCAGGCGGGTCCAGCCACTGTGTCCCCAACAACCTCAGCAGCAGTGTGCATGAGTGTGTACTCGGGCCACAGAGCCTGTGTTGGGAGGAAGTGGGTGAACAGGGGATGCGCGTGTGAGAGAACGACTGAGTGTGAGGGGTGTCACTGTGACTGGGACCGTGACCCTGCCCAAGTCCGACCAAGTTCCCTTTGGCTGTATCTCTTCCCATTCCAGCCCTGGGACAGAAAACAAAGCCGGGGGGAGCCACGGTCCTCATTTTCAGGAGACGGCTTCCTCTCAGAGGCTGACCACCCCATGGTGGGACACGCTCCTCCATAGGTGCTGCTAGCTGGCATCCCTCTACGGCGGCATTCCGGGGACAAGGGCCGCCCTCCTGCCCCGGAGGCAGCAAGGCCCCGGTGGTGGTGGGCTGGAGCCAGAAAGGAAGGCGCTTCTCTTGGAGTGCGTGTGACTCACACTCAGGGCCGGGCGGGAGAGAACTGGCAGCTAAAAATACCCTGGGGGGGGGTGGGGGAGTCCCTGTCACAGGTGACTCAGACCCACCTGCCCATCCAAGTCACTGTCTCTCCTGGGGAGAACCCCATCTGGGGATTTTCAGCAACTCCTTTCACCCCCCACCCCACCGAGGACCCCCCCGCCCAAAATATGTCAAGTTCATATTGGCGTTAAACCTGGGGAAGCCCAGTCTCGGCACTGGGGTTCCATGGTCAGAGTTCAGGGTCCTCCCTCCCCCGCGACACCCACTGTGCTGTGATGTCTGAAGTTCTGACATTAGAACATCACCCCTTCCCCTAAGGGTCACGTCCTCCTGAGTGAGGTCATCCAGGAAGCATCTTCAGGTCAAGGAAACCTCCCCAGGCTGACCCTGAGAGCAGGCTTTTATGGAGGAGGCACCGGGCCAGGAGGTGGAGGTGGGGAGGGGAGGCCCAGCATCCACAGCGGGTTTCTCTAGTTTCGTGGAGCCCACTGTCCCACTCCCCGGCCCCCACGGCTCACCTGGCCTCCAGCACAGAGCAGCGCAGCAGGCAGGCCTGGGTCCCCCTCACCACCTCCAGCCGCAGGTGGATCTCGCCCTGCACCTCCTCGTCGGGGTCGACCTCCGCCAGGTGGGCCCACCCGCTGAAACCTGCGGGGCTGCAGCTCAGCCAGGGGCCCAGGCCCCTCCCTCCAAGCCCTTCGCCTGCAGCCCCGCCAGGTGCCACGGGGCCCCTCTGTAGTCCCCTTGGAAACCTCTCAAGCCCCTGTGAGGCAGTGGCTGTTATCCCTGATGACAGATGGGGAAACTGAGGCACAGAAGCTGAGCAACAGCAGCTGGAAGAGCTAGGATTAGAATCCAAGTCCAGTGACTCCTGTGTCCTCACTGTTGTGCCACGCTGGATTTGGTGGCCCTGACCCTGACTCATCATGGAAATGCTCTCTCTGTCCTCAGTTTCCCCATCTTAAAACAGGGGGCGAGTGGCTCTTGCCTAGCGCTGCCAGGAGGAAGGTCTAAACCCAGATGGGCAATCTTAACAAGAGAATGGCATCACTGGGCCACTGGACCCCAAGGGCCTGGCTGGGGCCATGGGCAGGAGAGGCCTCTGGCAGGGGCTAAGTGGCTCCATGAGTCAGCAAAGTCCCCCCGGCCCCGCAGGCGTGCCCCAGCCTCACAGACAGGAGCAGGTGTGTGCTGGGGAGGCCCCGTAAGAGTCACAGGGGCTCGGGCTGGCAGAGTGTGAAGCACCTAAGAGCTCCTGGTCTGAACCTTCATGGCAGCTGGGGACTCAGCCCAGAGAAGGCAGCACCTGCCCAAGGTCACACAGCGAGGCTGGGGCAGGGCTGGCCCCTCAACATAACGTCAGCATCCCAGACTTAAGACAGAGTGGCACTGGGGGGGCTGTGGGGACCCCACGGGGTACAGAGGAGCCAGCCGGATTGGGAAAAGCGGATACCTACACCTCAGCAATGGAACATAAGGAGGCCCCTTCCTCTCCCTGCAGAGGCCTCAGGGGGTATGTGGTCCCAATCCAGGGGCAGAGAGGGGCCCAGGGCCTGGTGGCTGGGGTGTAGGAGATGGCCACAGGCCCTTCTGGGGAGGGAGAAGTAGCTTTCCCTGAGCACGGGGCTGGAAAGAGTCTAGAGTAAGGTCTCTGAGTAGAGGGGAGGCTGGGGACTGGGCAGACAGTGGGGTGAGAGGCAGGAGGCAGGGGAGGGGGAGCAGGAGCGGGCCACGGGCTCCCCGGGGGATCTTACCCTTCGGGTGAGCAGCCAGGATGTCCCTGGTAAGGCAGACCTTTCCGATAACGTCATCCCGGCTGGAAGTGGAGAGGGAGCCAGAGCTGGGCAGGGCTCTGCGGGGGCCCAGGACCACCCCCCCACCCAATTCAGGGTCCTGTGGGGAGCAAGGAGGCTGACGCTCCAGTCACTTAAAGGAGCCTATTGGAGCAGGACCCACGACCCTTCTGCAGGGCCAGGATTCTGGACACTCTCGTGGGCATGTGATGTGTTTCTGCACACGGACCAACACGTGTGCCCACACACATGCTAAGCTCATGCTCTCTGGGTGCCCATTTCCTAGCTCACATCCCCACACACACAGCCCAGCGTGCCTGTGCCTGTATCCCGCACATGCGCAGGTGTGATGTAGTGTGAGCACTGTGAATGCCCCCCACACACAGACACCGCACGCTCACACCCTGCACCCTTCCAGACCCTCCCGGGCTCCCCCTCCCTCCAGGCTGCAAAGAGAATACAGAGCCACCAGCTGCCCCAGCACTGAAACAATCTGGAGGGGCAGATGGCAGTGTCTGGCCCAGCTGAAAGCGGGGCCCACCCACCTGAGGGCATCTTCATCCATGACGTAGAAGGCCACGGCGTGGAAGCTGGGCGACAGGTACACCTGATACTCCTCGCCCCAGAAGGGGCACAGCGTTTTCCACACAGTGGCTGTCCTACAGGAGAGCACACTCAGCACCTGCCCAGGCCACCCGCAGGCTCCAGGCTGGGGCAAGGCAAGGCTGCGTGACTTGAGCCCAACTTTCTCCACATCCCCCTCCGCTCCTGGGAACAACAGCTGCTTTCGTGATGTTGATTTTTTTGATGACTTGATGGTTTAATGATGTGATTTGACAGCTTGAGGAGTTTCCTTATCCCAGACCCCACCGTTCACCACTGATCACTCCCCCCGATCTCTCTCTCTGCCCGGGGTGGGGTGTAAGGCTGCCTCTCTCAAGCCATTTTCCATTGGGGAAACTGAGACCAGAGTTGACAGCTGGCCCTAGGTCACACAGCAGGACAGCAGGAGTGCTAGGACCAGAAGCCTGGCCTCCCAGCCTCACCCTGGTCCTGATGTCCTGAACAGACCCTCTGAGGATGGAGGCAGGGGGATGGCCAAGTTAACTCTGGAGCCAGTCCTCCTGGGAGGCCTGGGAGCACAGGTCGAGGGCCTGACCCAGAGGGGTCTTGTCTGGGCAGAGCCTCGCCCAGCCAGGGCAAAGCCTTTAACTCACGGAACTCAGCAGGGTATATGGGTGGTGGGAGCTGAAACCCCCAACAACCCAGATGAAGGCTCAGGGGGCCACCTTCACCCCATCCATTTCTCGGACAGGTCACGTAAACTCTGGGGCCTCGGTTTCCCTGTCTGTCATTGAGACAATCAGAGCCATATGTCTCTCTCCCCCATTGACGGCCACAGTTTGGAGAGAATCTAGAAAAAGGCCGGGGGCCCTGTTTGCAGGTGGGAAGAATTGAGAGTCTGGCGACTTTGGATGAAGGTCAGCAATGGGCACGCAGGCGGGCAGAACAGCAAAGCGACTATGAACTCAGAGGCAGAGGCCTGCGTGAGGGCGGGGACAGGATAGCAGAGACCTTGCCCAGAGTCATGGAACCCATGGAGAAAGAGAGTTCCGGAAGTGGGCCTTCTCAGTGCAGGCTGGGGACGCCCAGCCTGGAGAGGAGTTTTCTGGGGGATTACCCCTGTAGGACCCTCTCATGGAGCGGGGACCCCAAGTCAGAGCAACGACCAGGGAGGGGAGAAGGAGCTCATGCTTTGGGGTGAGCCAGACTTGGGTTCCAGCCTGGCTTTGCCACCTACTAGGTATGTGACTTTGGGGAAGTGACTTAGTTTCTCTGAGCCTCAGTGTCCTCATCCGTAAATGGGGTTTAACGGCTGGGTACAATGCGTACCCAGCGCATTGTAAGTATTAAACAGCTGGACTCCTTTAGCACAGGGCCTGGTGGAGACAGTTCTCCAGAAGTGACAGCTGTTCTTACTCATCGTCATCATCACCTGTCCCTCTTGGGGGTTGCAAAGAGGAACAGAGCCGAGGAGAAGCCCCTGGCCAAGTGCCCGGCCCACAGCAGACAATCCCCGGATGGGCATTAAGGCCGGCAATTAGGAGGGGTTACAGGTCGGTCTTTCTCACGCCCCAGCAGATGTGTAGGGCGTGCTGGGGCCAGGGGTTAGATGCCCATCTCCAGACACACTGCACACCCCTCTGAGGTGCACGTACTGGAACGGGCTGCAGGGGGCGAGTGGTCTGCTCAGAGAGGGAGCCCACCTCACCACCCTCAGCCCAGGGCTGGGGGTACCTGATGATGGGCTCATTGTCCACCTTCACGATGCAGTAGGGGTCACTGCTGCCGGTGCTGCAAGACAGACAGGGGGCGGGAGAGGAGGGGCTGGGGGCGCGGCCAGCTGCAGGCGGGGCCTCCCAGCAGCTCCCCTCCCTCTGCCAGGGGCCCTCAGGCACCCCAGGAAAAAGACAGTCGAGGCTCAGGCACTGGGTCCTGGGTTGGGGTCCAAAGGCTCCTTAGACCAAAACGTGTGCCCCCACCCTCAGCCTGGGAGGCGGTGGTGAGGGAGAGACAGGAACCTGCCCCAAGGCCCCCACGTGCAGGAGGAGGCTGTTCCTTCTGCTGAGGAAACGATGCTTCTCCTTCCTGCCACTCCCACCCCACGCCAGGGAGGACACAAACGAGTCCCAACAGTGCCCAAGCCACAGCCCCAGGCCAGCTCCTGACACCCCTCCCCTCAACACCAGTCAGCCCCTTACTCTCCTCTGAGCCTTTGCTCCTGCTGCTCCTCCCACCTGGACTGCCTTGTCTCTCCTCCCGGCCTCAGCCCCTCCTCTACAGCCCGCCACTGTCCCAGAGGCAGGGAGTAAGGGCTCCTCTGCCATCCCACTGCCTGCCCCTCCCCATTAGGTTTCCCTCCATCCCAGGACAGCTAGCGATGCACTGCCTATGAGTGGCTGGAGGGTGGGGACCACTTCTGTGTCCCCAGGGCCTAGGACAGGGCTTGGCACAAGACAGGGTCCCGTGAGTGTTTGTTGAATGAATAGGTGAATGAACGAACACATATAACAGTCTGCCCTAGAGCTCCCAGCCCTCTGGGAAAGAAGGAAGACGGAGGGGGAACTGGGACCGCTTGGTGCCACCTGTCCCAGGTGGGTGGGGGATTCCGGGCATTGAGGGCAGCCAGGCCCAGGGCTGGTACTGGGCAAGAAGCGGGGCGAGGACTATGCAGAAGTGCCCTTCAGGCCTGGTGTCCATACAAAGGAAGTGGATTTGCTTGCTGGAGGTTGGGGACTTCCACGTTCCACTTCCCTTCTCAAAAGGGGCTCCTTGGGCAGAGGAAGCCTCTCGAGACAGACAAACAAAGGCTCTCACGACTCAGGGGGGAACTGACTGGCAGGACTCAGTTTCCACCCGTGTGGAGTGGGACTTGTAACGCCAGCTCACTGGGCAGCTGCCCTGGGCCCTGACATGAGCTGAGGGCCAGCCTGTGGGAGGTGTTTAGCAAATGTTGGCACCGCCCAAGACTCCTTGCTCCTCTGCCTGTAACCCCATCCCCCATCACTCAAGAGCCCCCTCCTCCAGACAGCCCCTGGGGAACACCCCCACTTGCATCCCACCACCCCAAGGCCAGGGGACTCTAGGCCTCAAGTAGAGGGCCCTGTGCGCCCCACGTGCTGGGCTGGGCAGCAGGGCCCAGAAGCTGCACGTCTATTTGAACAAGGAGCTCAGAGGAAGGAAAGAGAGATCAGTATGGACTGAGACCTCTGTGGGCTGCCCCCTCCACGGGCCCCCTCTGCCCTGCTTCTGTCTCCTGGTCTGGGGGGGGGGGGTCCCTGGGAGTCCCCGGGGACAGGAAACCTCTTGTTTACCCCTATGAGCCCAGCACTGCCCACTGCTCAGCTGTCACTCAATGGATGAATCCATGAATGACCAGTGAGGTTTGGGGCTCATGTGGAGGACAGTGGGTGGGCAAAGGCCCAGGGGCAGGGACAGACTCGAGTCTGCAGGAGCAGTCATGAGCTGGGAGGCTGGAGCAGAGCAGTGTGAAGGGAACAGTGTCAAGAGTGGGCTGAGGCCAGAATTAAGGACCTGAGCCCAACCATGGTCGCTATGCCCTCTGCCCTGTGCCCTCTGCCCTCTGCCCTAATGAGGTCCCTGGGCTGGTCCGCTTTCCCACTTCTCCTTCCCCAAGCCACTGGCGGCCGCTGGCCCAGCCTGGCTACTTGTAGGGCCTCTATATTTAGGGTCTTGGCAGTTTCCAGGCTGTGGAAGGTAGAGGATCAGGGCAAACCCTGAAATAGCCCCAGGGCTGTCCCCAGGGCCACTGGGCGTGGGAGCCAGTGGGTCACCAGTCACCGTAAGACTCAGCTTCTGTCTGGCTGACCCAGGCACCCAAGGATGGGTGATGGTGGGAGGAAACAAGACAGGAACAGGCGGGCTCTGAAAGCTGTCGGTGACAGGGAGCACAGCCATGCTCTGTGCCCTTAAGAGGACTAAAAAACCAATGAGTGGAAGTGGCAGGGAGACAGATGGCAGCTGTGTCAGAAAGGCTCCCTCCTCAGAACTGCCTCAGGCAAGATGGGCCACTATGCGAGGTGGTGAGCTCCCCGTCCTCAGAAGTGTGCGAGCTCTGGCTGGAAGGGATGCTGGACAGAAGATAAGCTGGGACTGATGAGGTGCAGTGAGGCAGGCTCACTACCACCCCTGCCTCCAGCACTCAGTGAGGGCCTCTTGGGATCTCCAAACCCCTGCCACCTGTGCAGCCAATTGTTTTGCATGGCATTCATGAGGGTCAGTCCCTACTGAGCCCCAAGGCAAGCCTGCAACCATGGTCCAGCTAGGATTCTTGGCCTGTCAACAGCAGCCAGAGTGGGTTAGAATCCTGACTTCTCTACCTACCTGCTGTGTGGCCTTGGCAAATGGCTTCCACATCCTGAGCCTCAGTTTCCCCATCTATAATCTGAGCATATCTACTGTACGGGACTAATAAGAGGATTAAAGCTGAAGGTCCTAAACACCTCTTATTCGCCCCTAGTATGGACCAGGTGCCCCTCAGGGCACCCAGAACACCCAGACGAAGGAATCATGGTCCCTACCATTGCAGTCACGTGGCACAGGCAACCCAGGAAGGAGCAATTGCTACCCAGGGCTTCATCCTAACTCCAGCTGCCCCAAAGTGCTGGAGGGCACAGGATGGGGGCAACGAACCCTGCCTGAGGGCACCAGGAAAAGCCCTGGGGTGGGGAACAGGAGTTTGAGAAGGGTCCTGAAGGATGAATAGGAGTTTTCTGGGGACTCTGAAGGGGAGTGCTTGAAGGCAGAAGGCAAGGCTGTGAAAGGCAGCAGCCCATATGTGAGGTGCTGAGGGGCGTCACAGCTGGATTTAAGAGACAGTTGACAGATCAGAGCTGTGTGCACTGGCCACTACGGGAAGGCAGAGGAAAGGAGGGGAGAGGAGGCGGGTAGGGCAGGGCAAGGAAAGAGATTCCGGGGGCAGAGCCAACAGGACATGGCGGCCCCTCCCCAGGATGAGGGGCACCTTGCCCAGAGTCCCTCAGCTGTGCAGAGGCAGGGCAGGGCTGAGCAGGGAACCAGCACCCCTGCTCCCAGGAAGACATGGTCCTCAGCTTCACCGCCCTGGGCGGGTGAGAGCCTGGAGCCAGGCACTAGGGCCAGCGCTGCGGGATAGGGAGGGAGGCGACAGACGGAGGGTCTGCTCCTCCCAGCCGCCACCAGCCAGAGGAGGCCACGCTGACCTAGTTACAGTGCCAGCGTGAAGGGTGCTTAGAGGATGGGCCTGGAGGCTGAGACCCTTCTCAGAGCTCATCTGCCTTCCCACCCCGCCTCCCCCTACCCGCTGCACAGAAACCCACCTTGAAACAGCCTGCCCACCCCCTCCCTCACCCACTGCCATGGCAACTGTTGAGCCCAGCCTCATCAGGCCCAGGGGGCCTTGAACTGGAACTGCTCAAGGCGCTGAGGGAGCGGGGAAACTCACAGGGGTCACTGTCCGTGTGAAAGATGTCCTCACCCCCGCCTCCCACACCCCCCTCTCCAGCTTGCCACCTCTCTGCATCCGGGAGCCGGCTGAGGAGCCCAGGGAGTGGGGAGGCCCCAGCCCAGCAGACTTTGGACCCTATGCTGCCTCCGGGCTCCCCTTCCCCCTCCTCCAGGCAGCTAGCACCCCTCGCTCGAGCTCTGTGCTTTCCACCGCTCATACTGGAGACAGATTTCGACCTCCAGTTTACAGAGGGGTAGCTGGGGCTTTGGGGACAGGGAGCTGCCTCAGGCTGCATCTGATGGAACCAGGGATGGGATCAGGCAGCTCAGCTCTGGGACCTACTGAGAAGAGTGGGACCAGGGGCTCCTGAAACCTCAAATCTGACCAGGGACCAGGGAAAGCTCTTAGAAGTCAGCGCTTGTTAGGAGCCCTACACTCAAAACCTTGCTTCGCCACTTAGAGTCAGCATTTCACGTCTCTGAGCCTCGGTTTCCTCATCCATAAAACAGAATGATGAGAACTGCCTTGCTGGGTGGTTGTGAGGATTAAGGGCAATGGCTGGGGTAAAGCCAAGGGCAAGAGCAACGGCTATGACCCAGCCAGCCCCTCTTGCACTGGTCCTGGCCTCCCGACCTGTAAGTCCACTCTTCAGGCCAGTCCCTCGTATCCCCTGTGCACAGCAGGAAACCCCGGGGCAAACCCTGGGCCCTAGGGCGTGTTTCAGGTGCACACTCCCAGGTACCAAGGGTTCCAGAACTAGTGAGGAAGACCCCTCCTTTCTAGGGGGGCACCTCACCCCCTCCAGCCACACCCCCGGCAGTTAACCCAGCCGTCTCCCCTGCGATGTCTCCCTCACGCCCAGTTCCCGTCCTATCAAAGCCCCTTCTCCCCGGAGCCGCCGCCGTTCTCTGCCTCCCCGCTCACTAAGGCTCCTTACAGATCCCCGCCCCTCCCCAGGCCCGGGCCCTTCCCTGTCACCCCTGTCCGGGGCTCGCAGCAAATCTTCTCACTGTCCCCATTTCCCCGCCAGTCTCCCCCTGCGGCCACACTCGCCACGCCCTCGTCGCTGCTCTACTTGTGGGCGGGCCGTGCGGACCCCGAAAAGGTCAGGCGTAAGAGGCAGCGCCCCTTCCCGGAAAGTTGGGGCTCCCACCCAGGCTGCGCTCACATGTCCTTGGCAGGCAGGTTCTTCCCCTCCACGATGCGGATGGACAGCGAGCTGCGCTTGGCCATCGCAGGTGCGCGCCGTGGGGTCCTGCCCCAGGGAGCCGGACGCAGGAGTCCCGCGCTGCGGGCAGCGGGCAGCGGGCAGGCGGCGGGCGGGCGGACCGGCTGCTTCGGGACTGTGCGCCGCGAGGGGCGGGGCGCGCGGGCCAAGGCGGAGGGTGGGGGCGGGGAATCGCGTCCACTCCATTCACCCCCCCCTCGCCCCCGCCCCCGCCCCACGTGCGGGGACACTGCGCCCAGCGGGCCAATCGGCGGCCGGGGCTCCCCTGGTGGGCGGAGCCGGCCCCAGCCGCCGCGCCCATTGGCCGCCCGCGGGAGGGGCGGGGCCTGCGCTCGGGGGCACAGGCGGGCGCGGGGGGAAAGGCGGGCGTCCCTGCGGGCAGGTGGCTGCGCCGGCGCCCTGTGGCCTGTGGCCCGGGCACGTGTGGGCGGCGGGCGTGGTTCGAGTGCCGACCTGGCGCCCCCGGGCTCTGGATCCGAGTGTGTGCGGGGACACGCGGGCGGGGGGCGTGAGAGGAGGACCGCCCCGGCGCCGGGAGCCTGCCGCGTGGGAGGCCCGGCGTAGGTGTGAGTCGACTGAATGGACCGTGGGACGGACTTAGCAAACAATAGGGATGTTTGTGTTAGAGCCGCCTGGATCCAGGAGAGCAGGCCAGAGGTTTGGGGACCCGGCATTCGAGTCTGAAAGACGTCGATCATTTTTGAGAGCCTCCTTGGGAGGAGGGGATGTCCTCGGTTGTCATCTCACTTACGCCTCCTCCGTCTCCCGCAGTGGGAACCTGGAGGAGGCGCTCAGGTTCACAGAGGGAAGATTGCTTGCTAGAGGTCACACAGCTGGCCCCAGGCTGGGCTAGGCTTGACCTCCCCAGTACTCAGGGAGTGACCCTGAGCCTTTCCACTGGGGCAGGATCCTTCTCCCAGACTCAGTGTCCAGAGCTGAGTTTCTAGAATTGTCCCCCTCGTGGTTCCCTCCCAGATCTAGAGGGCACAGTCCAGCGGCCACTGGCCCTGGACAGCTGGCTCCCCCAGAGGACATTGTCCCAAGCATGGCAGACTTGGGTCCCAGACCCAGCTCCACCACTCCCTTGCTGGGTGATGCTGCACAGCTTCTTGAACTTCTATGACCTGGTTCCACTTCCTCACCTGCACAGAGGGAGCAGCGACACCCCCGGAGTTTCCAGGAGATGCTGTGTGTGTGTGTGCTGGCATCTAGCACAGCTTCTATTTTCTGTGACGTTCTGTTTTCTCTTCCTATTTTGTTATTTGTACACTACATGCACACTTTACCAAATTCGAAAGATAGTGAAAGTTTACAATGCTTTCAATGAAATCAGTCTCTCTGCCCTCCCAGCCACACAAATTCCGTCCCCCCCCCCCCCCCCCCCCCGCCCGGGCATCCACTATTTCCTGTTTCTTATGCATCCTTCTGGAGACAGTCTCTGCCCACAATGCATCAGCAGACATATATTTTTTTATTCTGTACACAAATAGTAGCTTATTGGTTACGTTTCTAGTTTCACTTCTTTTATTTTGGAGAGCTGTGCATATCCATTCATAAAAAGCATCCTCATCCTCTTTGCCACATGCCCAGTTTCCATTGGGTGGCTGTACCATCATCCCTGTGATGGGTCCCCTGTTCGTGGATGGGCAGGTTGTTGCCATCATTTGCTTTCAGCAAACAATAGCATGACTCACACATCATTTTGCACATGAGTGAATGTAGCCAAGGATAGATTCCTAGAAATGGAATCCCTGGCCAGACGACATGTACGTGTGGGACTTCCATAGGATTTGCCAAATTTCCTGCATCTGGTTGTTCCAGTGTACACGGCCACCAACAGCCGAGAGAGTGCTAGCTCTCCCATGTCATGCCCCTTATCACTCTGTGATCTTGTCTAAGTGATCAGTGGGAAAATAATGGTTTCTCAGGGTGCTTAGGGCTGTTTTTCTTAGGTGGTTTATCAGGGCCATTATCAGCCATCCTTGGTTACTGAGATTTGCCCCCTCTGCCTCATCATCTTTCAGGCATGTCCCCCGCCCATCTGATACCCCTAGGTTTGGGCCAGGCCACCCAGGAAGTGAGAAAAGCCGTGTTGGCTTCTTGGTCCACTGGGGGCTCACTCCCCCACTGTAGGCTGTTATGGAGGCCTGGGGGTGGGTGGGGGTGAGGGTTGGGCCGGAAGGGCCTCTGCTGGGGCCTGGTGTTGCCGAAGGCCAATCCCTTTCCCTAGCCTGGAGATATACCCCCAAGGCCGAGCCAGGGAAGCCCAGGCTGGGCTTCTTTCTCCGCTTCAGGGCCCAGTCCTTACTCACCTCTGGTGCTGGGGAGCTTACGTCCTCCAAAAGTAGTGCTATCTTCAAACTATTCCAGCTGTGAGCAAGGCCTGGACACCCCCTCCTCTGGCCCCCTGCAGCTGCCATGAACCATGGCTGTTCTCCCCAGAGCCTTCAGCCTACTCAGCTCCAAGCCAGGCTGCCTCCCCCGCCATGAGTTCTAGACCCCACACTGACCTGGTCATTGTCCCCTAGAGAGCCTCCACTTTGTCGCAGGCCCTTCTGGAGTGTGGCTTCCAGAGCAGGCCTGGGTCTCCCTCCTGTGCTCTGTGCTGCACACATGAATGGACCAAACCCTCCCTTCTTCTGGTCACTAGACCTTTAATATGCCACTCACAATCCCCTTAGCTTTTTTGGGTCACACTGCCCTGGTTTCTGCTTCCAAATAACAGAAACCAGTTCTGACTAATTTAAACAGAAAGGGGTTCATTAGAAAGCTATCAAATGTGTTCCAGATTCTCTGGACGGGCCAGAGAACCAGGCCCAAAGGCCACACCCAGCCAGGAACAATGCCCTACATCACGCTCCAGAAGTGGCCTGGTGCAGACGCCCCCGCGGCCGGCCCTGGCCAAAGACCCCTCACCTGGGTGCTGCCGCTCCAGCTCCTGCGCTGCTTCCACCCCCTCCTCACCACGAGGCAGGGAAGGCCAGTGACAGCATGGCCAGAGTCTGTGCTGGGCGGCCCACCTCAGAAGGCGGGGTGGGGGAGGGGGAGGAGGGCTCTAGACAGAAGAAGGGGGTTCTGGTGCCGAGCATCCCAAAGAGTGACAATTTCTCCATGTTACACCCCAGGTGACATGCCTTTAGCAGCCCCTAGATGCCACCTGGACTCTGAGCACCCACATAGTTTTCCCATTTGGTTCTCATGACACCCTGTGCTGTCACCCCCTTTGCTGTGAGATTCCGGTGACGTCTCCAGCCTCCTGCAGTGCACTCCTCTTCAGAACAAAGGAACGAGGCTCCGTGGGGGATGCGTGGCGGGTCTCAGCCTGCTGTCCCCCTCACCCCAGGCCCGCTGACACGTGAGGCCCTTCCCTCTGCACTGCCCCATCCCTGGCCCTGAGGCCTTGGAGCACAGAGACTCCTGGGGCAGAACATGGTTGACACGGATGATGCAGCCAGGGAGGCGAGCCAAGCTTCCAGCACATTCCCAGAAACTAGTCTCTGGGGAGGGGGTGAGTCAGAGGGCGGGGCCCGTAGGGGAGCTCAGCCCCTGCTCCACCATCGGTTCAGACCCTCCGTCTGGGGGGGGTGCTATGGAGGGGACCCCTTTGCTGAGCAGACCCCTGCCCTCATTTGCTACCTCCCTCATTCATTCGATCACTCATTCACTCACTGTCATCTGCTATGTATGCAGCCTTCATTGTGTACCTGCTCTGTGCCAGGCCCTGTGCTGGGCGCGGGGGATCCAGAGAAAAACCATCCGTGGGGACTCTGCTCTCCAGGGGCTCCCAGTTGAAAGGAAGAGAGGGACTAAGAGAGTGAGTCAGTGCCAGAGCGAAGAAGTGAATGAGGCATAGAGAGAGGGAGGGGGCTGAGGATCTTCCCAGTGAAGTGACATTTGAGCTGGATCTAGAAAGATGTGCAGGTATGCATGACATGGCCAGGTGGGAAGGGAATGCTCCCAGTGGAGGGAGCAGCTTGAGCAAAAGTGTGCAGGCAGGACGAAGGCCGCGGTGTTCTGGAAACATCCAAAGGGGAGTTGTAGGAGGCTTATGGTGTGTGAGACTGAAAAAGCAAAGAATCAGCCAGTGAAAGACCTCGACTACTGGGGAGGGGTTTGAGCAGAGGAGTGACATGGATGGACTTGGGTGCCGGAAGCACAGTGCATTGACATTTTGACGTGTTAGCATATGGGTCTCCTTCCCACGCTGAACTTCCTGCACCCCTCGCCCACATGGGCAGTGGAACAGAGTATCCAGGCCCTTATATTTTAGGGACTCCCCAAAATGGTTTAATTTCTTTTAGAATCAGACAAAAAAAATGAATATAATAATAATGAATATATAACAATGAATCCAGCCTGGATTGTATTCATCTTTATACCAAAGCATGTATATAAGTCATAGAATAAAAGTTTTAGTATGGTGACCCATGCCGGTCAAAAGGGTCCGGGGCTCGTGGAGGTCGCAGCGCTCCTGGCACAGGACGGGAGGCAGCTCCTGAGTTTCAACACCTGCCGATGAAATTCACGGCTGATCAGTAACGTTGAAAGAAAAAAGTGTTTGAGTTGCAGAGTCTGCGTCTTTGAGCATCAGAGGAGCCTCGGACGGACCAGCTACCCCTCCGGCCTCTGCCAGGGATGGGGAAACAGCCTTAGACAAGGGTGAGCCCCGTGGGTGCTGCCCCAGGGAGGCGGCTGACTGCCAGACTGACTGAGATGAGAAAGGAGGGTTCCATCCAGATTACATTGAATGATAGAAGAATAAACTTCTACTTTGGGAACTCCTGAGCTCGTGCACTTCATGCCTTGCCCATCACACAGGGCTATTTTTGGACCTGCATCAGCCAGGGCTCCACTCCACACCCCAATAAACATTTAAAAATGTGCCCAGTGGGGGGCGGGTGAAATGGGTGAAAATGGTCAAAAGTTATAAACTTCCAGACAGAAGATAAATAAGTCCTGGGGGTGTAATGTACAGCATGGCAACTATAGTTAACAATAGTGTATTGTGTATTTGAAAATTGCTGAGAGTAGATTTTAAAAGTTCTCATCGCAAGAAAAAAAAGGTAACTATGTGAGGTGGTGGACGTTAACTAAACTTCTTGTGGTGATCTCTTTGCAATATATATGTATAGCAACTCATCACGTTGCACACCTAAAGCGAATACAATGTTATGTGTTAATTATATCTCAATAAAACTGGAAAAAATTAAATCATTAAAATGCACCCACACCAGGTTCTTCAAAAAATTTACACAGAATTATAATATGACCCAGCAATTGCCCTTCTGGGTGTATAGCCAAAAGAATTGAAAACGGGATCTTGAAGAAGTATTTGTGCCCCCATGTTCATTGCAGCATCATTCACAACAGCCAAGAAGTGGAAGCGACCTAAATGTCCATTGATGGATGAATGAATAAAGATAATGTGGTATAGACATATACAGTGAAATATTACTGAACCTTAAAGAAAAAGGCAATCCTGTCTCATGTTACAACATGAATTAACACGGGGGCATTATGCTCAGTGAAATAAGCCAGTCACAGACAAGTGCTTTGTGCTTCCCCGGATCTGTAATGTCCAGAGGAGTCAAATTCTTAGAAATAGAAGGCAGAATGGTGGTGCCGGGGTTCTAGCCGAGAGAGGAAGGATGGGGAGTTGCTGTTCGATGGGTACAGAGTTTCAGTTTCACAAGATGAAAAAGTTCTGGAGATCGGTTGCACAACAATGTACGTATAACTAAGACTGCTGAGGTGTGCTCTTAGAAATGGTTAAGATGGTAAATTTTATGTTATGCATTTTTTACCACAATAAAAAAAGGCAAATATACCCCAACTTTATATGTATTCTTTTGGCTGAAAAGTATTTGAAAAGAAGAGTTTGATAACTCAGCTTTTGAAGCTAGCTGGGGACCAGGAACTCGTTAGATTTGCTGGTGGCCCTGACCTCTCTCCAGACATCGTGCATTCTTGGGACTGTTGGGGATTCATCCAAAGTGAGAAAATGTGACCTACAGATTGTTTTCACGCACAGTGACACGTTTTAAAATACTAAATGTAACAATGGATGAAGCTGACATACTGTTAGATTTAGAAGAAATTTGAGTCAACATTTACTATTTTTAAAAAGTTTGCAGTTTTGGGGCTGGCCTCATGGCCGAGTGGTTAAGTTCACGTGCTCCGCTGCGGTGGTCCAGGGTTTCGCTGTTTTGGATCCTGGGCGCGGATATGGCACTGCTCATAGGCCATACTGAGGCAGCGTCCCATGTGCCACAGCTAGAAGGACCCATAACTAGAATATACAACTATGTACTGGGGGAATTTGGGGAGAAAAAAAAAAAAGCAGAAAAAAAAAAGTTTGCAGTTTTAATATTTTGGAGCCAATGCATTTCCCCCCACCAGACCTCAAGGATTTTCCCGAGCTGGAGGCCCCATGCCCACAGGGCCTCCTGGGGGACTGTCCCTGCCCAGAGGAAAGGCCTTCTCCTGCCCTGCTTCTGTCCTCCCCGCTCAGTCAGTGCCAAGCCTTGGCCCAGGGCCCCAAGAGAGGACTTCTGGGAGGAGACAGGACCCAGGAGGGAAGCCACAGAGAGGATAAGAGCGGGGTTGGGGGGGGGAGGAGGGGGACCTGGGCCAACGTGCAGAGGGTGGCGAGGGCAGCCCCCACACAGAGGTCAGAGGGGCCCTGCTATGGACCCCTGAATGCTAGGTACAGGTCTCTGGACTGAACCCAGGGCCACAGGGAGCCCCGACAGGCTCTAGGCCGAGTGACAGCAGTGTGCCAAGAAGTCTGGCCTTGGGGCTGGCCCCGTGGCCGAGTGGTTAAGTTCGCGCACTCCGCTGCAGGCGGCCCAGTGTTTCGTTGGTTCGAATCCTGGGCGCGGACATGGCACTGCTCATCAGACCATGCTGAGGCAGCGTCTCACATGCCACAACTAGAAGGACCCACAACGAAGAATATACAACTATGTACCGGGGGGCTTTGGGGAGAAAAAGGAAAAAATAAAAAAAATCTTTAAAAAAATAAAAAAAATAAAAAATAAAAAAAAAAGTTTGCAAGTACAAATTATTTAAAAAAAAAAAAAAAAGAAGTGTGGCCTTGTCAGCTGTGAGAAGCCAGGAGGGCGCAGGCCCAGAGACATTCACAGGCCAGACGGATCTCTGTCCCTAGCTTCCCCCTGCCCCACCAATCTTGACACTCCCCCCACTCCATTTAAACAGACAGCATTAAATACAATTTCAAAACCAAGACCCACAGCGAAGAGTGTAGGCCCTGGAGCCAGACTGCTGAGTGCAAATCCTGGCTCCACTCCTACAAGAGGACCTGCTGTGTGACTGTGGGCAAGTGACTCAGCCTCTCTGGGCCTCATGTGTCTAATCTGTAAAGTGGGGCAATGGTGGCTACACCCCATGGAGTGGCTGTGAATAGAGCATGCTGATGTCACCAGGTCTCAGGAGACACCTTCACGTGCTGAGCACTTTGGGGACACTTTCTCGTTGGTCCTCATGGGAGCCAGGGGCTGGCTCATCATCCCCTTTCTTGGATGCCCTACTCCATGTGGGCCGTGCCTCATCGCCCGGATCCTCAGCACAACTCCGGGACTCGGCACCGGTGTCACATCTGCTTTGTCGGCACAGAGCTGCAGAGTCACCTTGACAAAGTGGCCGCTCCCAGCATGGCCCCCACCTCCCTGGGAGGACAGAGAAAAAGACCCCGCTCAGAGAGAAAGACACGCAGAAGCAGGGAGAGAGAGGAAGTCAGAAAGAGGAACTCCAGAGGGGACTGTTCTGGACTCCAGACTGACGCGGGGTGCAGAGGGAAGGGGGATGCGGCTCCCCAATCTCCCCAGGGACCCCTTGTTGGGGGGTGGGGTCGGAACAGGTTGCAGGTCCCCCTGGGCAGCCATGAGGTGACAAAGAGTGGTCTTGGGCAGAAACCAAGGGGGCAGAAGCGGGCACAGGGCTGGTGACAGGCGTCCCTTGGGGGCCCTGTGGGCGTGGGCATCCCAAGATGGCAGCATGTGGCTTCCAAGAAGGAGCTCTGAGGCCTCCCCAGAGCTGCAGTCCCTTAAGCCCCTCAGCCTCAGTCCCTGTGGGTGAAACTAGTTTCCCACTTCTCAGAGTAGGAAACTGAGGCATGGCAAGGCAGGTGAAGAACCAGGAGTCCTGGGTGATGAGAGCTGAAGTGTGGGAGTCTCGAGTCTTGGGTCCAGATCTCTATCACGGCCTCTGGAGCAACCAAATGCCCACCCTTCCCATGGAGGGTGGAGATGTTCCCAGTGGGCTTCCTGGAAGAGGTGGCACCAGGCTGACCTTGAAGGAGTAGAGATAGGGCTAGGAAGTGGGGCAAAGTGGCCAGACACAGCTCTCAGAGCATCCACTGAGCAGAGATGGCCAGGTCTGGGGGAGACAGCGTGACTCTGGGGAGACCCTGGCCTCCAGGCTCATGGCCGGGCCTCTCCTGGCCCCAAGGGGAGAAGGATATTTCTGTGCAAGCCAGAGGACTTGGCACGGGGCCACTGCAGCTGCAGCCGGAACATAAACGTGTCGTGGCTTCAGGCGCCACCGCTCTCCCACTCCAGCTGGGGACTGGACCCTGGCCTGGCTGACAAGAACCAGGAGCCTTGGCGTGAAGGGTGGAGGCTGGCAGGGGGACAGGAGGTGGCGGTGGCTCCTGCTTCACAGCCTGATGCCTGCTTAGAGAGCTCCTCATTCTGTGCACAGTGCTCCCCTCCACTGCCACCCCCTCCTCCGCTTCCACAGCTCCTGGTGCCCTGTGGGCGCTTGGGACCCCGGCTTCTGGTTGCCCCAGCCCTCAGCTCCTGGGGCCCCTGCCCTAGCCACCTGGAGCAGGGGCCTCTGTCTGTCCACCTCGAAGGCCGGAGTGGCATACAGTGGGTGCTCCCTAGATGCTTGAGGAATAAACATGGTACAACACACAAATCTTAAGTGAACAGCTCACTGTATTTTTACACATGCGTATACATGGGTAGCTATCACCCAGATGAAGATCTAGAACATTTCCAGTCCCCAGGAGGCTTCCTGGTGCCCCAGTCCAGTCACTGCCACACTGAGGGCTAACCTCCGTGCCAACTGTGTCACCGCGGGTTGGTCCCGCTCGCTCTTGCTCTCTACTGAGTGGACTCACACTGTATATGTTCCTCCACTCCTGGCTCCGCTAACCGAGCGTTGACCGGGACAGTCATGCACGTCGTTGGCGTAGCCACAGTCCACCTGTCTTTACTGCTGAAGGGTTCTATGCGGTGTGGCTGGAGCTGCACAGCTTCCCCCTCCTGCACCCGTGGGGCCATCTGTGTTGCGTCCAGCCTGAGGCTGTCACGGATAAGGCTGCTCTGAACTTAAGTTCTTGCATATGTCTCGGGGCAGACATGACTGCTAGTCTCCCTTGGGAGACACCTTTGAGCGGAGGTGCTGGGTCCTAGGGTGGACATAAGAACACCGAACCCCAGACAGGTCAGTTCTGACCCTCCCGTCCTGGGCACTTCACACCTATCCCCGCTGTCTCCCTGACAGGCCCGCGAGGTCTCCTCCGCCTCCCTGCAGCGGCCCAGGAGCGGAAGCTCCGGGTTCTTTAGCCTTTTTTGGCAGAGCAGGGCAGCCCTCCTGACCTCCCTCCGGCCACCCTTGTGGGCCCAGGGCCCCCGTCTCACAGCTGAGGGACCCACTGGCTTGGTCAGCAAGGAAAGAGCCCTTTCCCCTAAGAGGACCCAGAATTTTCTTCCTGCAGGCTGAGAGCTCCTCTCATGACACTTTGGGACTGTCTACTTGGGGTCTGTCCCTCTGTCCTGGCCACCCTCCCCCCATAGGACAAGGTCAGTGGCCAAGCTGCTCCTACTCGCAGTGCCCAGCATGCAGCCGGGGAGGACACCAGGGGACGCACAGAGAGGTGGGGTGGGGGAGAGCAGCCTGGAGACAAATGTCCCCGCCTTGGGGACTGAGGCTGGAGATGGAGGCTCGAGGTCCAGGCTCTCTGCAGCTTTTAACCTCCCGGGGCCTCAGCACGGGCCTGGAATCCCTCCGGGGTCCAGGTGCGACCCAGAACCTCCTCTTTCCTTCATCCTGGCCAATTGAGCCTTAGACTCAAGGCAGGCGAGTTGGGGACGACTACGGCCGCTGCAGTCACACCTTCCCCGGGCCCTGAGAGCCCACCTCGCAGACCGCCCCGGCTGGAACAGGTCCCCGGGGGGAAGAGAAGAGGTCTCCTGCCCTGCTCAGGCAGAGAAGGCCTCCATCCAGCGTCTCTGACATTCTTGGAGACTCCCCGGGGGCCCAGTGGCTGCTCAGAGAGGCCAAGTCGTGGCCCTGAGGCAGCGGGCCGTGAGGCTCTGTGACCAGAGGGGCCGTGGCCCACCCCGCCCTTGGCCCTCAGCCCAAACCCAGGTTCCTCTCTTCCCAGAAGTTCATCCCCCTGAATGGAGTTACGTGCCTTGTCTTCATTAACCTCCGGAACCTTCCAGAAAGGAGTGGAAATGCCCTACTTCATTCTCCCGCTGAGGAAGCTGGGGGTGGGAGTCAGGAAGGATGGGGAGCCACCCAGGCTGCCGGCTAGATCACAGGCAGGGGTAGGAGAGCTAGGCACCCCTGCCTCCCCATCCAGAGGCTCCTGGGCCCCCGCCCCTCCAGCCGAGCTCTGAGACCCGTCCCCTGTGTGCCCTGGTGGCACTTACCTCCGTTTCTTCCTCTGTAAAATGAGGGTAATGACGAGATTGCCCCTTGGATTTCGGGGTTGACATCTGTGAATTGTTCAGGCCAGTTCCTGGTGCCCAGGAAGTGCTGTTCAAAGGGCAGCCCTCTTCTGAGTCACCCACCGTACCCGCTGTGTGTGGCATTCGCTGGGTTGGGCTGGACTGACCAGATTGGCTGACAAGGGTGGTCTGGGTCTCCCCGTCTCTGTTTCTGCTGTTCCCCATCTGTCTCTCTCGGTCCCATCTCCCCACCAGGCGTGGATGGAGCCAGCCTGGAGTCCTTGAGATTCAGAGGGGACAAATAATTTGCAGTAGAAGGAGCCACCGGTGGCCACAAGGAGAAGGTGACATCCGAGCTGGGCTTGAAGGACCAGGAGGATTGGGTGAAGAGGGTGGGAGGTGGGAGCAGCACATGTGAACCCTTGGGCCAGCAAGATGACACAGGAACCTGGGGCCCAGGGTTCTGGCCCCTGCAACCTCAGTCCCCAGCATCCCTACACGTCCTCAGGGGGACCCCAGAAGCAGCCCACATCTCGGCCTGGGGCTCACCAGTGGGTCCCAGGTGGGCAGAGGTGGCCATCCCCTTGGCCCGGACTGTCCTCCCTGGGAGGTGCCTCCCAACAGGGTGGCTGGGACCCTGGAAAGACCCCTCTCTCAGGTCACAGCCCTGCATCTTTGGGCCTGACATGGAAACATCCCCCAGGGAGCTTAGGATGATGGGGTCAGACCTAGAAGCACCCTGACCCCAGATTCCGGGATGAGCGGATTCCTTCCTTTCCCCGGGCCTCACAGCTGCGCCTGCCTGCCTGGCTCTGGCACCCCCCTCGGCCTTCAGACCCCTGTGCGTGAGCCAGCATTCCCCGGGGAGCCCTAGATTGCATGCTAAAGAGGGGGTGCAAACGCACACTGTCGGGAGGAGGGGGAGCTGCCTAATCTCCCACAACGGTCCCTCAGGCCACCTGGGCTCCTGCTGCAGGGGACAACTGGGTGTCTGGAGAGGGAGCAGGGCATGGAGATGGCGAGACTGGAAGCTGAAAGGGCACTGGGGGCAAGGCCAGCAGGAGGGGGGGCCCCGATGACCCCCTCTGTACCTGCCGGTTTGGGGCCGTGGGCTGTGAATGGTCACCATCCCTGACACATTCTCTTTCTCCCTTCTCCTTTCTGCTCCATTTTTGCCCCTGTCCCCTCTTGAGCCCAATCCTGGGAGAGAAGCCAGCTTCTGATCTTATCTGGTGTTTATTAGGAAATGGTGATGCCTGTCTCTGGGCCAGCTCGGACGGCTTCCCCCAAGGAAAGGAGATGAGCTCCCACGGCCGGTCAGAGTCAAAAATGGAGATGAGGCAGAGGGCGAAACAGGCAGAGAAACACAGGAGAGGGGGATAGAGACAGAGAGAGAGACAGCCAGAAAGACAGAGACGGGCAGAAAGACAGCAGGAAGCAACAGGTCCCTCCCCTACCTGTTTGTTAGTTTATCAGGCTGACGTCAGGTGATGCGTAGCCCACGTGTCAAGGTCCTTGTCACCAAGTCTGTTTTCCCCAGGTTTGTGCTGAGAGCTGGTCAGCGTCACCCCACCAGCCCCTGCAGCCCCTGGAAGGCCCGCAGTGTGTGCTTCTCCATCTCCAGAGGGTCCGCTTGTTATCTCTGTGCGTGTATCATCCCCACTGAGGGGGGCTGACCCTGAAGGCCAGGACCACACGTCTCAGCGCCCAGCAGGGCTGAAGTCAGTGCCTGTCTGCCGAATGTGGGAATGAGTGGATGAGTGAATGAATGAATGAATGGGGGGCGCTTAATGATCCTAGGACCACAGCTGGGCAGGAGCTTACTGCTCTTCTCTCCCATCCTTTTCACGGATGAGAAGGCTGAGGGGGTCAGGCAGGGTGCCAGGGCTGGGGCAGAGACATGGACCCTCCCAGGGCCCTGGCCGCTGTGTGGCCCTGCTCCGCGCGGCTTTCCCCGAGGGCAGGTCCCACGAGACGGCTTGGGAGCTGAGGCTCCCTCTTCTGCTCCACAGGGAACATGGCCGGCAGCTTTATGGGGCTGGGCACCCTGTCTCAGGCCTTCCCCTCCAGCCAGTCCTGGACCCCCAGGCCCCTGAAGAGCCCAGGGAAGCAGACCCAGGCATGGCTGAGCTTCCAGTGGGAGTGGGGGAGAATCCCACCCACACTGCGCTGGGCTCTCCACCAGCCCTTGAGCTTGGGCTCTGAGCTCAGCACTGAGCAGGTCCCAAGGAGGTGGCTTAAGCTTTGTGGCCAGGCTGTATCTGTCACAGAAAGTGGTGCATATCCCCAGTGGGGGCCTGTGGTCAGGGAGAGGTTGACGGGAGGACCAGGGAACCAGGAGGCGGCGTGGGGCTGGGGCAAGCTCTGGGTTTGGCTGTGGGGGTGGCCTGGTGGCGTGAGGGGCCTCTGGGATGTCCAGTCAGAGGTGGCCAGGGGACCGAGGACATATGAGAGGCAGCTGAGAGGAGAGACTGGGGGATCATTAATGCACATGGGGCTGGCTGAGGGGGTGGAGGGCATGAGTGCCCAGGGATAGGGGAGCTGATGAGGAGGGGTCCAGAGGTCAGCTAAGTTGCCCGGGATGCAACAGGCCTGGGAGAGTGGTCGGCTATGAACAGGAGGCCAACATCTCCCAAGGACACGGTGCAGGCCCAGAATATGCGCAGTGACCGGTGACAAGGGGCGGAGGAATGGGGTGGGGAGGAGTTGTGAGGTTGGCTGCACAGGGCATTTACTCCAAATGGGGTTGAGGAGCAAGGAGGACCCCAACATGCACCACCTCTCAATCTGGAAACATGTGGGTAGATTCCACTCAGGAGGGCTTCAGGGAGAAGGTGTCCGCAAGGAAGAGGCAGGAAAGTGGTGAAGGGGCTATTCAGGGGCCCCAGCTTCTCCAGCTGGCAAAATCCCCCATCTTCCCAAACCCTGGGGTCAGCTCCTGCAGAGTCCCCTCTGCACGTCCCCACCCCAGCCTCAGGCAGCCCTCCGTCTGGGATAGGACTTCATGGTCCTCTGTCTGCACCTCTCTCCAATCTGGAGGCCACGGGTCTGGGGAAGGGTCTGATTCCACAGGATGAGCACCAAGGCGCCTGTGCACCTCTGTGATATTGTGATATAATAAGAAACATATATTTGGTCTTTGTTCCGGTTCCTGGCACAGAGCTCCTAAAACCCTTGGAATTCTCTGAGTGCTGGGGTGAGAGGAGCATCTTTTGTTATCCATGACGAGTTCCTTACAACCACACCTGAGTTCATGCTAATGAGGCGACTCTTGGTGGCCCCTAGATGCTCCAGGATGGGTGAGGGCTGGTCCCAGAGGAAAGACAATGTGATTAGAGGCTTGGAGCTTTCAGCCCCATCCCAAGCCCCCAGTGACCACCAGGGAGGCGATTGGGACCGGAGACTGATCTCAGTCACCAGTGGCCAATGATTTAATCAATGATGCCTACATAATAGAACCTCCATACTGACCCTGGACCGCGGGCTTTGGAGAGCTTCCGGGCTGGAGAACAGGTGGAGGTGCTGGGAGGGTGGGGCTCCCCCGCCCCCCCGCCCCCCCACCCAGGGCAATGCAGCGCCACGCCCCTCCCCCGCCCTGCCTGTGCAGCTCTTCTCGCGGCTGTTTCTGACTTGTATCCTTTATCATAATCTGGTAATAGTAAGTAAATTGTTTTCCTGAGTTCTGTGAGCCATTCTAGAAAATCATCGAGCCTGAGGAGGGGGTCATGGGAATCCCTGATTTGTAGCCAAGTTGGACGGAAGTGTGGGTACCTTGGGCCCCCAATACTTGCGACTGGTGTCTGAAGCAGGGGTGGTCTTGTGGAACGGAGCCCTTTACCTGTGGGGTCTGCACTGACACCAGGTGGTTAGTGTCAGAGTTGAATTAAAGGGCGGTACACCCAGTTGGAGAATTGGTTGGTGTGAGAGAAACCCACATGTTTGGGATCAGACGTGCTGTGAGTCTGCTTTTGGCCCTTCTCTGTCCTGCGCTGGGCCCAGGAGGCCAGGACGTGGACCACACCATCCAGACCCCTCTGCTGTCTTGCTTCTGGTGAGGTGTGGTCAGCCGAGGTGTTAGTATGTGATGCTGGAGGCAGGAGGGAGGCGCCGGGGTATTTATTCGCCCAGCTCCCTCCAGCGGCTGCGTCCCTCTCCCCACAGCCCCTGTTCCTGCGGAGCAGACTCTCGCCTGTGGCTCCTGTTCACGGGCTCTGGAAGCTGAACTCCCTCTGGTCAGCCCTTTGGTACAGGAGTGCTTCTGGCCCTCCAGTGCCCTGGGCCACACTCTCCTGTTGCTTCCCTTAACACGCTGCCCACTCCTTTGTAAACACTCTCAGTCGCCTGCTGGACTGCCATCTGTTTCCTGCCATACAGGGCGACGGTTTGCAAAGTGCCTCAGAGTCACCCAGTTCAACACTTGCTTTTTACATAAGGGGAAACTGAGGCCCAGAGAGGGTAAGGGGTCCGTCTAGGGTCACCTAGCCTCAGGGTCAGAGCTGACAGCTGCCATGAGAGAGGCCGAGGCTGATGTAGGCAGACAGTGGAGGTCTGTTTGCCGGCATCCCCTCCCTGCCCCTCGCAGCCCGGCTCCCCTCTGGTCCTGTGAGTATTTCCTCCACAGCGGGAGCAGGATGTGTCTGTACCAGATAATAAATCAATTAGGGCCATTTGCACCTCCCAGAGACAGGCACCTGGGACCCCACCAGCACCTTCCTTCCCTGACCCTCTGCCCCAGAAGGCGAGGCCCTCCACATGGACAGGGTGCCTCCTAGCCTCCCCGCATCCCTCACCCCACCCTCTGGCTGTCCCCAACCTGCCACCAGTCCCCAATTGCTTCCAGGCCTTGGCCCACGCTGCTGCTTCTGCCTGGGCACCCTTCGCACGTGCACCTGGCACAGGGCCGCTCCTTCTCCACACCACGCTGCCCAGGGATCTCCGCCAACGGCACTCCTTCCATCCTTGTGCATGGCGGTTCCCTCCCTTCCCCTCGCAGCGGTGGGCAACTTGAAGACAGACCTTGTCTGGGTCATCTCCAGCCCCTGGGGGCCCAGCCTGGAGGGGGGCTGATGCTGACAAATGCTGGGTGTCCAGAATTAGGTTTTGGGCCGAGTCTGCTCTGAACTGAACGCAGGCTTCTCCAAATGCAGCCTCTTCACGTGCACTTCCTGCCCCCAGGTCCAGAGTGAACACGGGCGTGTGTGGAGCTGAGAGGCTGCACCTCCTGTGCACCCAGGAGGAAGTGGAGGAAGAGAGGCAGTGGCTCTCAGCCCTCCAGCCAGGAGGTGAGGCCAGCAAGGAGGATGCTGGGCTGGGAGGGGGCAGCAAGCACCGGACTGCAGCCTCTGGTGAGCATGTCCACTTCCTTGGTCTAGCCTCATGACAGCCCAGGAGGGCCTGTGTGATCAACCTCGCCTTACGGATAGGGACAGTGAGGCCCGAAGAGAGCTTGCCCTGCCCCAGATGGCTCAGCTGGCCTGGACGCTGGGCCCCACCCCTAGTGCTGGAGCCTCCTGAGCATCCCCCGCCGCCAGAGGAGCTGGGACAGGAGCGTGGGGAGTCTGCTCAGGTGTACAATGACACAGACATACAGGTGGGTGTTGGGGACATTTATTTCTGATGGGGAGAGGCCCGAGCTTTGGGCCAAGGACACCCTCCCCCCTCATTTGGAACCAATCTCTCCCAGGGCTTCGTCTGAAGCTGCAAGGCATGCCCCCAGCCCATGTTCTGCAGCCTGGACCAGCAGGGAGGCTGCAGGGCAGATGGGGAGCCTCAGGAGCCCCCCACGGCTGGAGGGCTGAACATGTGGTGGGTGTTATATCTTCTCACACCCACCGGCTCCCCTGGGCCCGAAATAGGAGTGCTTTGGCAGGTGTCGTAGCTGCAGGGGGAGGGGAAGGAAAGATGGAGAGAGAAGGATAAAGGGGAAGGGTTGGGGGTGCTGATCCAACCCCCTCGGCTGTTGCCTAGAGCTTGGGGCTCTAAGTATAGGAGCACTGGGGAAACTGAGGCTCCACTGGACAGACTGGATTAACTAAAGGGAACCAGGCTATTTCTCTAAACCTCACAAATCCAGCTCACATCCCTGTTCTTTGTCGTCACCCAGCCCCCAGGATGCCTCTGAAACATCATCTGCCTGTCTCCCCAGATCAAAACCCACCACTGGCGCCCTCTGGCCTTCAGGATACAGCCCATTTCCTCAGCTGGGAATTAAGTCCCCGGCCTTGCCTGGCTGCTGGCCACCCACCTGCCCCAGACACCTCCCCACCTTCCCCCACAAATCCTGGGACCAGGTTTCCCTTTCTCTCTGGCAGGCCTTGTGGACACCCCCTCTCCACCAGGCCCCAGCACCCACGCTCTGAACGAAGTCTCCAGACCAGGCCAGCACTTGGATTAAAAGCAATTCGCCTCCACCTGGGTGTGTCCCACCTCCCTGTGTCCCACCTGGAGTGTCTGCGGCCCGCCCCCACTAGCAATCCCAGCTGTTGTCACCAGGGGGCGGCTGGCAGCCGCTCAGAAAGTGTGGATGCCGCGGGCAGGCGGCGGGCAGAGATGGACAACGGAGGGAGAGGGTAATGCACTCTCGCCCCGCCTAGAGGTTCTGGAACCTCGGGGATCCCTGGCTCAGTAATTATTACCCTTGTCTGGCCTTCGAGGAAAACCCCTCGGGTATGGTTAGCAGGGGGGAGCCGAGGAGGGCGGGTCCAGGAGAAGATGGAGGGAGGAAGGGAGAAGGAGATAGAGGCGGTTCAGGGGAGGGACCCCACACCTCCCAGGCCCCGGGCAATCTCAGCCCTGTCCTCTTACCAGGTGTAGACGAGCAGGGCGAGGAGAGCAGTGAGGACGAGGGCCAGCAGGATGGACAGGACGGCAGTGATGACCACGGTGCCAGCACTCTGAGGCCCTGGGGCAGCCTGGAGGGCCTGGGCTGAGGGCGTTAGGGGGCCCCACAGGCAGGGAGGAAAGAGATCTGATCTGAGCTAAGATCGGGTACCTGGAACAGACTCCAGACTCGTCACCCCCACCCTGTCCTGCCCCCTGGCTGGGGGAGAGGCACCTGCAGACAGCAGGGTGGTAATGGCAAGTGACTGTTGGGGCCTGGCCCATCCTCCCTAGCCCCCCCTACCCCACCTCCCTCCTTGAGAGCCCCCCAGGCCCCTGCCCCCAGCCCTAGTGCCTGACCTGCTCATGTGGCCCCTACCTTGCTGCAGGCGGGTCTCACTAGACCACTGTGTCTCAGCCACCGGTCCCCTGTCACTCATCACTAGGAACTTCACCCTGAACAGGAAACCCAGCGTTCAGGGTGGGGGTTCCCCCATCCTGAAACCCTCTGGCCCCCGTGCCGGTCTGTCCCCATGACTCCCAGGGCCCGGGGGTGGAGGAAGCGGGGACTGGGGCTTAAAAACACAGGCTTAGAGCCCCCCAGATTGGGCTCCAATTCCAGCAGTGACATTGCCCACCTGTGCGGCCTTGGGCGCATCCCTCACCCTCTCTGGGCCTCCAAGTCCTCATTTGGGAAAGGTGTGTGGGGAGTAATCAAGCCCTTAGTGAGGGGCAACAGGGCCAGGGCCAGCCCTGCCCCGGGGCACACACTGCCTGGATGGGGACACTCCAGGTGTGGGGTCCAGGGGCTTGAGCGGGGGTCCTCTGCTCAGGAAAGAATTCATGGAGGCCTCACTGGCCCCTGCCCCCCTCCCCCTCATGCCCCCCCAATGGCAGAACTAGAGCAGGGAGCCCAGGCCCCCAGCTGGGAGCTGCCCCCAACTGGGGTTTGGCACAGGCAGGAGCTGGGCCTGGCAGCACCTCACCGGTAGGGGCCTGGGCCCGGCAGGGGGTGGTTGCAGCCCCTAGTCCTTGGGGAGCAGCGGGTGTCGTTGCCTACGCGGAGGACCTGGAGCTGAGTGCTGGGCTGGCTGCCCGCGTACAGAGCCCGGTTGGCCATCAGCGTGAGGTAATAGCCCCTCTGGGGGAAGTCGGCAGGCACCGGGGTTTCCTCTGTGCTCCGTGGGGCAGTGAAGTTCTGGGTGGCTGAGGGTGGTACCGCGGGTCAGATGGCAGGGGCCACACGGGCAGGGCTCCACCCATCCCGCCAGGCAGCAAACAGCCCTTCAGCCACAGCCCCAGGACACCTCCCCCATCTACCCCCACCCCTGCTCCTCGCAGGCCCCTCCCCATTTCACAGGCCTGCCCCCGGCAACACCCACCGTTGCCGTGGGCCACCACCAGCCAGATGGCATCGAAGTCGGAGATGCTGGGGTGACTGAACTGGCCGCGCGGCTGCTCCAGGGTGAAGGTGGACTGGGTGACTGTCCCTGCCAGGGTGGCATTTGAGAGCTGGGGCACATAGCTGATGTGCTCTGGGGCAGGGGGGAGAGGAGCGCAGAGAGAAGAGGTTCAATGGGACAAACAAACCCCCACAGCCCAGTTTGAGCGGGAACCCACAGCCCTGTAAGCCCCAGTTTGAGGGAGGAGGCACAGCTCTGCCCTGGCAGCCCAGTCAGAGTGGGGAGACATGGTCCTGGGAGCCCCCATCTGAGGGGGGAGATGTGGTCCTGGAAGCCCCAGTCTGAGGAGGGAGGCACAGCCCTGCCCTGGGAGCCCCAGTCAGAGGGGGGAGACTTGGTCCTGGGAGCCCTAGTCTGAGGGGGGAGTTAGGGCTTCTCCTGGGAGGGCCCCCTGGTTACCCTGTGCCCGTGGGGCATGGGTGGGCAGCCTGAGTCCTGCCCCTGGCCCCTGCCTTGGCAGCCCACTAGGGGTGGGCACTGTGGGACGTCAGGGGGTGGCTCATCCAGCCTGCCCCACCTGGGTCACTGGGGTCTCTGTGATGGGCGGGGCCGGGGCTGGGGGACAAATGGAGGCACTCCTCCCAGCTGCAGGCGCAGTTCTCCTGGGGAAGGGGTCTGAGGCCTTTTTGGGGTGAGAGTCAATTTGGGGGAGCCTGAGCCGCAGGCCAGATTCTTGATGGAGCCCAGTGACCTCGAGCTCTGACTTTCTGAGCCTCAGTTTACCCACCTTTCAAGTCCCTCCAGCTCCACCCACATGGTCCAGTTTGGTTTGTTTGATGAAAAGAATGAATAACTTGTCTGGGGGGAGGTGATGCAAGAAGGTCCCCGCCAAGACCCCAGGCCTGGACATGGCCCACCCAGAGGGCGGCCACATCCTGGCTCAGAGCCTGGGACATCCTCTCCTCACCCAGGGCTCTGACACCCCCCACCCCACCCCAAGGCACCTTCCCCTTCTGGAACCTGTCTTCCTCAGCCCCTCACAGCCTCACCTCTGGGGAGGGCAGGGACAGGCGAGGACAAGAAGCCTGGGCCCCCCAGGCAGGGGGACTCAGGACGGGCAACCGGCCTGGGGCCAGCCTTGCTGCTCTGAGAGCTCAGAACCCCCAGCTCCTCCTGGGCCCCCAGAGAGGAGTGCTCCTCTCTCCAGCCCCCAATACTAGAGGGCAGCAGAGACATGAGCTGGGCTCTCATGCAAGTCTCCAGAACCTTCTCCCCCTTTCTGTTCAGATCAATACGATTCATTTCCATGTAACTCAGCTCAGCTCCAAAGATTCAGGGCTGGATCTCTCCTTTCTCAGAGCTTCTGGTTCTATCTCTGAGACACAGGGCACACTGCATACAGCAGGTACTTAATGTTCGCTTAACGAGGGAAAAGGAGTGGAGCGGCAGAGATGGGGGCGCTGCATCTAAACCCCTCAGTTTACGAGCCCCACCCATGGACGACACCTGCAATCTCCCTTTGGGGTAAGCATTGTCCTTGTCAACTTCTTTAAACCTCTCCTCAGGGACAGGCAGGAGGGAGCCATGGTGAGAGCTGGGGTGGGGGCTCTGGATGCATAGGGATGAGAACTCCAAAGAGAGCAAGGAAGCATTACCCACTCCTCCTCTTGGGGTGGGGGGCAGGTGTCTGTCTCATGACCTCTTTGCTGGGCTGTCTCCCCTCACCCACCCAGGACCCAGTCCCCAGACTTGGGGCTCGAGAGGTGGCTGGGGGAGGAGGGGTCTGTTCTCCTGAAGCCCGAGGCACAGTGGGCACCCCTGTCCTGCCCACACCCTCACTCACCCAGGCCCGCCCCGGGCTGGAGGCTGGTCAACAGCAGCAACAGTGGCATCAGCAGCCGAGACTGTCCCCCACTGAGCCCCATGGCCAGGCCAAGTGTCCGACTGTCTGTCCGTCTGAGGGTCTGTCTGCAGCATCCAGAGCCCCAGAGGCTCAGCCGTCTGTGCTGGGCTGGGGGAGGCTGCTTCTGGAACCTCCTGCCACCCCTCCCAGGTGCCCCCTCCTCCCAAACAACTGGTTGGACAGGTTTGGGGCAGAATCAGCTGGCCCCATGGATTTAGCATCGCCAGGGAGGGGTCTGAAGAGAACAATCAGTTGCTGCCTCACAGACAAGCCCGGACACCCCCACCCCGACTCCAGGAGGGCTGGTCAAGGAGGGGCCACCAGAGGAGGCAGCCCCGGGGACAGCCCTGCCATGCCTTGTGGAATCTCCTCATCTGGACAGTCCCCAGCCTGGCAACCAGGGCTCCCCACACTCCCTGTGTGGAAGGGAGTTGCCCTCATTCTCTAGATGAAGCATAGAGGGGGGATGGGGGCTTGTCCAAGATCACCGAGTGAGGCAGGGCAGAGCCCAGAATTGGAGGGTCACACTGAGGGCAAGTTTGGGGGCACTCCCTGCTGGGCTCTGCTGTGCCCCCTGCAGCCTGGCTCCGGGAGGGGGCTCCCCGAAATCACTCTCCCACACCTCCTTATCTAGGTGGCCTGCCCTCTCTCCTTCCTCCATCTCTCTGGCCACCACTAGGGCAGGGCGATCCCTCCTGGGACAGAAGGTTCCCAGAGGGGGCCTAAAGTGAGCGGGCAGAGCATGTACTGACCGCTTCTCAGCTGGATTGGTGGAGCAGCCGCTCATGGGCTACCTGCTCTAAGCCCCTCGGCCCCCTCAGCCCAGCCTCTGCACCCGGCCGGAGTCCCCCTCCAAAAACTCGTCCTGCCCGCTGTCATCTCTCCCAAAGACCCGACAGACTGTCATCCCCTGTGGTCTCCATTTTGAGGTGAAGAGGAGGCGTCCCCTAGGTGACATAACTTAGTCCACTGGGTGGATTCAGATATCCACCTTGACCCACTAGGACCAGGGCTGGAAGGAACCTGTGTAATGAGCAAAACAGGCCAGAAACCTAAAGTGCATTGAGGCAGGAAGAGGTTGGGAATCACAGGCCACCAGCTACTTAAAGCTCAGAGTCCTCCCAATCAGACTCATTCACTCTTTGCTGCTTCCTTCTTAAAGCCTCCCTTTAAGTGCTCCCTCACACCTCTGAGCCTTTGCATTTACTATTCCCCTGCCTGGAATCACTTCCTTCCCAAAAAGAAAACTCCTACTGCTACTTCAAAACCCAGTTCAGATATCAACTCCTCCGTGAAGTCTTCCTAGCCTGCTTCCCCAATCCCGAGAAAGAATGAATCCCTTCTTTCTCAGTACTCCCACAGCACTTGGCACAGTCTGGTATCCTTCTTGCTGCTCTGTAACCGGTTGGCCATGCACCGTTCACCCTCTCTGGCCCCAGCCTGCACTGGGGCAGGTGGAAGTTGTCAGTGTTACAATTCCCAGGAACCCTGACTCATCATAGAGAAAAGCAGTGTGGTTGCCAGACCGTGGGAGGTGCTGCTGCTCATTGAGCATCTCCAGCCTGGTTTCAAAGTGTCACATGACACAATAGGACCCAAGGTGAGAACAAAGCCCTTCCCCATTGCGACGTGTCACCGTCCTCTCCCGCACCACAGCACTCATCACCATCACAGCCACAGCCCGCGGCAAGCAACAGAGCATGGTGTGGAGAGAAGAGAGGCGTCATCTTTCTCTCTAACTTGGATTTAAGGACCCTTCAAGCCAAGGTTCTTGAGAGGGTTGTCTACACTAGGTGTCTACACTTGCTCGCCACCTACTCGTCATGCTAGCCCTACCGCCGTCTGGTTTCCACCCCCACCCCCTCCCAGGGTCTCATCAAGGTCACCAACCGCTCTGTCTTAACAAAGGCCGGCAGACCCGGTCGCCCACCCCACCCTCGCTGAGCACCAGATACACTCACTGCCTCCTCGTCTCTCCGCTTTAACTAGCTCACTTACACTCTTGTTTCTCTTCTCACCTCTCTGGCTGCTCTGTCTCATGCCCTTGAGGGCCTCTCTTCCGGTCCCTGAAATGCAGGGCTTTCTCTGGCCGCAGTGCTGGGCTTGCTTCTCATCCCCCGGGCCTGGCTCTCCCTCCGGGATCACATCCACTTCCACAGCTGCGGTTCCTGCCTTCGTGTCTTGCCCAGTCCTCTCACCGTGTCCCCACCTGTCGACCCGACAGCTCCACCTGGTCCTCTCAAATCTTCTCATTCTCAACAGGACCAACACAGAACTCCAGCCAGCTCCCCCGCCAGACCTGCACCCCCTCCCGCAGGCTCCCCAGGCTCAGCTGATGGGTCCCGCATGGACCCATCACCACACGGTGAAATTGTGACTCCTTGTCAGCGACCCCTCTCCTCACAGCCCCCTAGCATCTTGGCTGCTCTGCCTCAAGGCCCCCCAAGTCCTTCCCCACCTTTCCCGCTGCCCCAGCCCGGGGTCAGTCCTCATCATCTCTCACCTGCACGCTTCCAGAGGCTCCCTGGTTGGTCTCCCTTCAGTAAAGCAGCCATCCACATCATTCATTCATTCATTCATTCAGTAAATGTTGATGGCGTGCCTGCCATGTCTCAGGTCCCTGCTGGATGTGGGACCCCAGAAATGAACACAACTTTCCCTGACCTCTTGGAGTTCAGGGGTGAACCTATGGACAAGTCGGACGGATGGATGGACCGATGGAGGACAGAGACAGAGCCCAGATGTGGGAGTGGCTCCCTGGGGAAGAGAAGTCAGGGAAGGCTTCAAGGAGGAGAGGTTGCAGGGGAAGGAGACCCTGACACCCTCTCCCTACTCTCTTCCTCAGGAACATGGATAGGGCCATGGTGTCCCAGCCCACTCCTTTGGGGAGTACTTTTTAAAATATTTTAAAACAATTATAAATATTCTCTGGTTATTATAATGCGTTTACACTCTATTTGATTGCCAGCCCATGTATATTTTTCTTCCCCAAAATACTTAAGCTGTGCCAATTGTTCATTACAGTGAACTTCAAAAGAGGAAAATATTCCTACCGACACTACGTAATCACCTGCTAGATTTTGTGTGACCAACTCTTTACTCGGACATGCTAGCACATAGTGTCAGACTTTTCAAGATTAAAATTACTGTATTTCACCAGTGATTGACTCGGCCCCAAGGAGAGCGGGGGCCCAAACCAGGGCGAAGGCCCCAGGAAGGCCAATGAGGTCGGTGGGTCCCGCTGCCCGGGGTGAGCTTCAGCGGAAGGCCATGGAGACGACCTCTTACTGGGCTCCAGCTGCTTCGCACCTCCACCCCTCTGCTCCGGCCAGGCCCTCATGACCTTGCAAGACCCAGGGAACTTTTGTCCTTCAGCCCTACCTATCCTGGGGGTCAGCACTACTAGAAATCATCCCCTGGTTGGCCTTGATGTCTCCCACTCAATGGTCCCCTAGCACCTAGCATCCCTTCCATCTTTTTGTTGTTGTTGTTGTTAAGGAGAAGATCTTAAAGATGACCCACTCTTTTTTTTTTTTTTTAAAGATTGGCACCTAGGCCAACAACTGTTGCCAATCTTCCTTTTTTTTTTTTTAAGGATTGGCACCTGGGCTAACAACTGTTGCCAATCTTTTTTTTTCCTGCTTTATTTTCCAAACCTCCCCCCCGCCGGTACATAGTTGTATATCTTAGTTGCAGGTCATTCTAGTTGTGGGATGTGGGACGCCGCCTCATCATGGCTTGATGAGCGGTGCCATGTCCACGCCCAGGATCCGAATCTTGGGCCGCTGCAGCAGAGGGCGCAAACTTAACCACTCGGCCACGGAGCTGGCCTGCCCCCCCCCCCATCTTATAATCATTGCAACTGAACGTATCATTATGTCGAGGGGCGGCCCTACCCACGCCTGTGCTCTGCTCCAGCTGAAAGCTCAGCAGAGGCTGGAACTGGCCTCTGGACTCATGGGGGTGCAGGGGTGGGGGGTGGGGGGCTCCCATTGTCTCCCACAAGGCCCTCCACGAAGCAGGCATTTCAGCAAGCCAGTGATACTGCTGGGTTTCGGATGCACGTCATCCTGCCATCAGCATTCAGTTGTAGGACGTGGAGGCAGGCAGGCAGGATTCTAAGCAGACTTGTGGGCCTCTGAGAGAACATGACCAGCCCAGCCCGGGCGCAGGGTCGGACATGAGAGGGGGCAGGAGTGGGTCCGAGCCCTGGAAAGGCTTTATTTCCCAGCTTTTTATGATAGAAATGGTCCCACCTATAGAAAAGTTAAAAGTATGTAATACAATTAATGCCTGTATACATACCTCCACCCAGATTCAGCAATTAACGTTTTGCTATATTTGCTCTCAATTATCTCTCTCCTACTATGTACATATATGTTTACTGTGTATATATACTATGTTACTCTCTTTACATATCCACATATCTCTATATACATATATGTAGGTATTATATATATGCTTACATATATTTTTATATTATATATAAATAAATATATATTCACTTTTTTCCCTCTGTCTACCTTTTGAAGGGCAGTTGAAAGCAGACATGACACCATGGGAAGAACTTGCTTCATCCTTTTGAAAGCACGTTCTTACTCATCTGCTCATCGTCTGCTCAGATGCCCAGAAGTGGGCAGGGCGGACATCCTCATCACGCAGATGAGAAAAACAGGCCCTGCCAGAGAGAGGAGCTTCTAACAGCCCCTCTGCGGTCAGTGTAGAGCTGGAAACCAACCCAGGTCTTCTGATACCCTGGCAGGACTCTCTCTTTACTCTTTGTCTGTGTTTTATTTGGGGCCTGAAGGAGTAAATGCTTAATTTTCCTTCTCGGTTTGTGGCACAGTTCATTACTGCTCTGCACAAGGCCATTTTTATTTTTTATTTTTTCACTTCATGCTCATCTCCATCCCACTCCTGCCGCCTCCCCCAGAAGCCCCCCTGCCAGTGTGGAGTCTGTCTTGTACCAGTTACTGTGGCTGCTGTGACCATATTATGATCTTCCTCTGTGGTGCCCAGCACAGAGCTGCTAAGGGGCATCTTTTTGTTCCCTGAAACAACCCCAGAGTGA
The DNA here is from genome assembly GCF_041296265.1 of Equus caballus. Taxonomy (NCBI): domain Eukaryota; kingdom Metazoa; phylum Chordata; class Mammalia; order Perissodactyla; family Equidae; genus Equus; species Equus caballus. The sequence goes on from NC_091696.1 coordinate 11,475,121, forward strand.
TAAAGGTGAAATGGGTGTTTTATATTTTTCAGAACAAGCCCCTTTCAACCACACCTGAGTTTACCTTAGTGAGGTGATTTTTGGAAAGCCCCGAGATAGCAGGATGGGGCTGGTTGCCAAAGGAACGAGCCACGTGGTGGGAGGGTTGGAACTTTCAGCCCCTCCCTCCTACCTCCAGGGCGTGGAGAGGGGCTGGAGGTGGAATTAATCCCGGTGGCCCAGGGTTTAATCAATCATGCCTATGCAATGAAGTCTTCATAAAAACCCAAAATACCGAAAAAACTTAAAATACGGAAAAATCAGCTCTTTCCCTATGATTTGAAATGCTGTTTTTATCATACACCGCAGACGTAGGCAGTCCTCAGTGTCTGCTCTCAGCTTGATCTGGGACAAGCTCTCGTATGTCCACACCCACAGCCCGCTCGGGGCACCTGCCTGCTCAGTTTGTGCCCCTGGGCGCAGGGCTGAGGGCTCCTTCTCAGACCCACAGGGCTCCGGAAGTCCCCCCCACCCGGGTCCTGCATTCATCCTGGGGCCGCTGCAGGTTGACAACAGAGGAGTCAGGCAGCAGACAAGCAAAGACTCAGCAGGCCCAGGAATGCCCCCTCCCGCAGTCCTGGACAGGGGCCTGGCCAGCAAGCGGGCGGCTGGCTCTCACTCGGGGACAAGTGGACGTCACCAGAAAGGAGCTCCCAGCAGTGCCACTGTGTGGGAGAAACGACGACAATAACAGGGGGACCAGGGCAAACCCAAGGCCAGAGACTCCCTCCGCTCCCTGCCGTTTTGCTAGCCCGGGTCAGCACTGGGGCTTCGGCACAAGCTCGGGAGGTGAGAGAAGCCACACAAAGTGACCGGCACTGGACCCACAGCCCGAAGGAGCAGATGCCAGGAACCAGAGTTGCTGTGATACAGAAAACAAAGAACTCTGATGCTCCTTACTCCACAAGGGTCACAGAGACACTCATGCCTGATGTGCACGTGTGTGTGTGTGTGTGTGTGTGTGTGTGTGTGTGTGTTGCGTGCAGGTCAGCTTCTGGACTTTGCTACTCGTTTCTTGGACCAATCTGTCTTTTCAGGCATCAGTATCTGACCATTTTAGTCTCTGTAACTTTACACCAGGCTTTCCTCCACCGCAGGATGAACCATCTCTCACCGTCGTGAGTCGCCGGTTGGCCACAGCATTACTTGCTGGATGCCTCTTTTCTCCCTTAAACTGTAGCTCCCTGAGGGCAGGGACGGGGTCTCTTTCGTTCCCCCACTGTGTCCCCAGGCCTGAGCCCAGGGTCTGGTGCAATAGTTGTACTCAATAATTATTTCACTGCTGATACGGATCCTCCTTGCTCTGTGTATCTGGCCAGGTGGCCCGTGGGTGCCATTTTGTTTTACAGCATCAGGCTGATGACCAGAATGTCGTGGCTTCTGGGCAGAGGCCAGTTTCTCTGCTGTGTCCTCTCTTCGTGGTCCAGACATCCCCAGGTCCACTGAGGCGCAGTGCGAAGGGAGGGGGCCCAGGATGCCCAGAGGGGCTGGGCAGGGCGAGGGAGGTGGCCATGCCAAGCCCTGGGGAATATTCTGTTCCTAAGGACCTACCTTTGGAGTGACTCATGAGACAGGGTGGAGCTCCCACCCACCCTGTCATGCAGGGCAGCCAGCTAAAGGCTCCCAAAGGCCCACCCAGCCCTGTGTCACCAAACAAGGCCCTGGCTCCATGGTAACCATCACACTGCGTCATGAGGAGGCGCACGGGGGTAGCTCTGGGCGGCTCTGAGGGCCACAAGGCTCTCTAGACCCTCCCCAGCCAGATCTGTGACCTGGGACTTTGAGCAGAGAGGGAATGTACAGATGACCCAGTCCCTTCCCCCGCCACACCAGACCCTGACAGAGACCCACCTGTGCCAGTATTAAGGGGAAGAGACCCCACGGTTCACTGACCCTGCCCTGGCCCCAAATCTCTACCACACAGTGGTCCAGCCCCTTCCAGGTCTGTTTGAACATCCCTTATGACAGGCAGCTCACCACCTCCCCAGTCTAGTTAAAGCATCATACACCTGGAATCATAAACTAGAAAGCTCTTTTAGTAGAGGAATGCCTCCTTTGAGTAAACTCTCACAATTTCCGGGCCAAGAGGCAGATGCCACTGGCTGGTCACTGATCCACCTAAACCTGGGGCCACGTCCTTCCTGCTCCGGGCCTGTGTCCCCCTGCTGGACACCAGGTGGCTGGGGGTCAGCACACTGAGGGCTTTCTAGTTGTTACACCCAGTACAAGTGGCACACCGTTCACTGAGGGCCCACCGTGTGCCGGGACTGCCGTGGCCATGGGCTGCGGGCAGAAGCTCTAGAGGAGATGTGGAGGGTGGCAAAGGGCGGGCACTTCATCCATCCATTCCGCCAACAGGTCATCATGGCCCCTGCCCTGGGCCAGGCACCCTGCCAGGCTCTGGGTTACCTCAGGGAACAAAAGCCAAGTCTGACAAGCTGGTTGGGAGGGACAGACACTAAATAAACACATACAGGCTTGATGGAAGGTCTGGTGGTGATAAGGCTTCAAGGACACAAAAGCAGGGCTGGGAGGTGGCAGTTAGGGAAGATGGGGCTATTTCAGACAGGGAGATGGTGGAACCCTAACAAGGTGACATGAACTGAGCCTGAATGGCCCAGGAGAGGGAGAACCATGGGACCCCGAGAAAGTCCTCCACTGGCAGAAGGAGGCGTGTGCCGAGGTCCCAGGTCAGTTGTCTGTGCCGTGTAACAAATGCCCCCAGAGCTCTGAGATTAAACAACAGCCATTTTATCATCTCTCTTGGTCCCGTGGGTGGGCTGGGCTCAGCTGGGCGGTTCTTCTGCTCCCTAGGGTGTCAGCTGGATTTCCTCCTGTGGCTAAATCCAGCCGGGAGCTTGGCTTCACCCACATGTCTGCAGTGGCTGGAACAGCTCGGGGCTGGCTGGACCTCCCCTCTTCTCTTGTCCTCTCCCCTCGCCTCTCTCTTCCTTCTCCCCCACCTCTCTTGCTGTCTCTTTTTCTCTCCGTGAGATTGCTCATCATTCACTGGTCCAGCCTAAGCTTCTTTTCATGGCAGTGAGAAGCCCAAGAGGGCAAAAATGGAAGCTGGCAGGTCTCTCAAGGGCTGAAAGTCACACAGCATCATTGCAGCCACATTCTATGGCCAGAGAAAGCCACAGGATGGCCCAGGATCAAGGAGGGGCGGAGACGCCACCGGAGGGAGCTGTAGCACCCACACAGGGCTGGGTGGAAATGCCGGTGCCCATAGGGCCAGAGGAGGGAGCATCTTGGTGGCGTTGGGTTTGCTGGGGTCAGTGTGGTTGGGGGATTAAATAGGGAGAAGAGAAGTTGTAGGAGATGAGGTCCTCGAGGGCAAGGGGCAGTGCAGATGCTGTGGGACTGTGCAGGTCATTGTCTGGACTTTGGTTTTGACCCTGAGAGAGACGTGGGTCACTGCAGGGCTGGAGCAGAGGAAGGGTTTGGCCCGGCCCCCTCGGGCTGCCGTGGGGAGAGCAGACTGGGGCTGGGGGGTGCCATAACAAATGACCATAAACTAGGGGGCTTAGAGCTCCACAAGTTTATGCTGTCACGGTTCTTGCAAAATCAAGGTGTCACGGGGCCATGCTCCCTCCAAAGGCTCTGGGCTCTGGGAAGAATCTCCCTTTTCCTCTTCTCATTCCTATGGTTGCGTACATCCTTGGTGCTCCCTGGCCTCACCCCCATCTCTGCCTCCATCTTCACATGCTGTTCTATCTGTGTGTCTGTCTCTGTGGCCAAATTTCCCTGTTTTTATAGGGACATCAGTCCTGCTTGGTATAGGGCCCACTTAAACACCTAATCCAGTACAATCTCATCTCAACGGCAAAGACCCAAGTTCCAAAGAAGGTCATACTCACAGGTTCTGCATAGACATGAATTTTGGGGGATGCTATTTAGCCCAACACCGGGGGCAAGGCTTTGCGGTGCCCAGTGAGGAGGCTGCTGCGGTGGTCCAGCGGGGAGACAAGCGTGGTGGCAGCGAGACCCTCTCTAAGGTCATTTTCCACCCCGGGCTGTGCAGAGGCCCGCCCTTGAGAGGAGGTGTTTCTGAAGCTCCGAAGCCCTCTGCACCGGAGCCTAAGTGGCTGGGGCCACCTGGCACTGGCTGCTGGCTGCAGTGATGCTGTCAGGGGCAGAGGGGGATCCTCTGTCTTATCAGACATCCCAGCACCCCCGTGCCAACCCTGGGAGCAGCTGGGAGGTGTTCATGGGAGACACTGTCCACCGAGGCCCTGCTGAGGCCACCTCCCTGCTCTGCCCTGGACCCGCCTCTCCTGTCACTCATCCCACCTGGGCCACTGAAGGCCTTCCCCAAACCCAGTCTGCCCCGCCTCACTTGGATCAGCTCCTCTGGGTGGCATCCAGGGCCTCCCACGCATGGCCCCAGGCCACATCTCCTACCTCACCCTTTTGACCCCCAACTCCACACCTGCCTCATCCTGGCCAGCTAAGCCCATCAACAAACCCACTCTGATGTCTCATTCCCTGCCTTCCTCCCCTCCATCCTCAACAAAGGCTTCCACTCAGATACCACATCCTCCAGGAAGTCCTCCTTGTTCCCCCACTCTTCCAAGCTGGGCCAGATGCCTGCCCTGGGCTCTCACCACCGCCTTGTTGCCCTATCACAGGTCCCCTTCCTTTGCACTGTACTTTCTGTGCTGGGTTTTGTCTGCGCTCCCAGCTCTGCCTGGCAGAGGACCCCACACGGAAGAGGCCCCCAGAGACCTCTGCTGACCTGAGCCCACTCTCAGCCCCTCACCCCTCCTGCTCATCCCCCAGCCCGGCCCACCCCCTGCCCTGGGGGCTCTCCCACTGGCCCGGCCCATGGAGTCTCAGACCTGGACAGGCTCCAGGCACAGGGACTGGAGGGCAAAGCTGAGCCAGAGCTCCCAGGAAACAATCGTTAGGCCTGCGGGCCACCTGCACCGGGAGCAGAAGGAGGGGGCTGGAGACAGGGAGGGAGAGGCCAGGATGATTGATGGGAGGTTCCTCTCCGTCCCTCAGGTGAGACGTCAGGGAGAAGAATGGTTGTCAAAGGCAAGGCATTCCCCCCACCCCGTGGATAACCAGCCCGCCTGGCGCACAGGGAGCGGTCGGCAGGAGCTCTGAGAGCTTCACATTTTACAGACAGGCTGAGGCCCGGGGAGGCAGTCAGGGCCGCCCGGCGGGGCTTACAGCGGAGGAGGCGCCAAAGGGGCCCCCAGGCCCCTGTCTCACTCCCGGGGCTCTGAGGGAACATGACTCAGTCTGTGACAGTGGTGCGCCTCTCAGCAAGTGGGACACTCCCTGGGGACAGGGACCAGATCCGAGCCCTCTGCATGGCCTGTGGGGTCTCTGGGCTGGTCCCTAGGCCTGTCGCCCAGCCCAGAAGTGGGTGCCCGGCAACTGCCCTCCCCCAGGGAGGGTGGGGCGGGCTGCAGAGTGCGCAGTGAGTTGTGACGAGGTCCCTCTGCTCCTGTTTCAGGCTGGTGCCTGCACCACCCATACGACAGGCCTGGCCTCTGTGGGCAGGGAGCGGAGGGGGCTCCAGGGGGCCCAGGAGGCAGCGGGCTTGGCTGTCAGGAGCCCACGGCCCAGCTGTGTGGCCAGGTGCTGAATGTGCCCTCTCTGTGCTCCAGCTTCCTCCTTGGACGTTGGCAAGGGGCTGAGCTCTGCAGAGGGTCCTTGTGTCCCCATCCTGGGGAGGGGGTGGGGGATGTGAGCTGACAGCTACGAGTGGTCAAAGTCACAGCTTGGTCTTCCTCTGAAATAACAAAAAATATCTCAAAAGAAAATTTAAAAACTCATGAGACCCTTCAACCACCTCCTCTCCCTGCCTCTCACGGCAGCCCTGCGCGATGACCATCACCGTCCTCATTGTGCAGACGTGAATGCTGAGGCTCGAGGTGGGGTACGACATGCCCCTGGCTGATCCCTAGAGAAGTCGGTGGTCACCCCAACACTGGCCCTGGGCCCTCGTAGAAGGCGGACAGTCACAAACGCCAGCGAGGCTCCGAAGAACTCCCGGCATTTAATGAAATGCTGTCATTAAGTGGTACTTGCAGACAGTCAGTCAGTGATCGTAAACCAAGCTCAAGCCTGTCATGCTCCCGGGCGTGAGGGAGGGCTGCCATTCCTTCTGACGGCCCAGCCCTGCCACACCTGCCTTGTGTCTGGGACATTGCCTTCTTGTGCACGTGTTCCCAGAGCCAGCACTAGCCACATGACGTCTTTGTGAGAATCCCCAGAAGGCGTCCCTTCTCCGGGCAGACTTGGCCCCCTCACCCACACCCAGGCGCCCCGGTGCCCAGCCCACCTCCCACGGTAGCAGCCACAGTGGGTGACTTTCCAGCCTCCCGTGCAGCCAGGGAGCCCATCCATCACGCTCCCACACCTGACAAGGAAGCAGGTACCATGGCCAATCCATTCTGGCCAGGGCAGTGGCCACCATGCCCAGCTTCCAGAGGTGACAGGGCCAGAAGCTCCCACAGAGGGACCCTGGGAAAACAGCTTTGTTCCGCGCTCGGATTCCTAGGGTGGTCTCCATGCCTGGCTGTCGGAGCCTCCAGGGGCTCCCCAATCTCCTCTAGAGTGTTCTTTCCCCACCTAACTCACTGAGGTTGGTTCCTGCTGTTTGCGGCTGAGCATACACTGGGCTGGGGGTCCTGGGTCCCTGGGGAGACTGAGCCTACTTGGCGGCTGTCCTGGGTGGTTGAAAGAGACTCCAATTTTACCAGACTGGACGCCAGAATGCAGTTCCACCCAATTAAAAATGATTAGGAAGTGATTCAGCCAAGTGACAGCAGCAGTGAGTGACAGAGCCCACAACAGGGGACATCAGGGCTTCTGTTTCCTTTCCCCCAAATTCCATGCAGTGAAACAAGCCAGTCACAAAGGACCACATAGCATGTGACTCCATTTCGATGAAGGGTCCAGAAAGTAGGTGAGTGCTTGCCCAGGAGTGGAGAGGAACTGAGCGACTGCTGGATGGGGACAGGGTTTCTCTTGGAGGTGTGAAAATGTTCTAAAGTTGATCATGGTGATGGTTGCACAACTCTGTGAATATAATAAAACCCCTTAAATTGAATGCTTTAAAGAGGTATATTGTATGGTATTCGAATTATATCTCAGTCAAGTTGATATTAGAAAAGGAGTGTGGAGATATATTTGCCTTTGATAAGGCATTCAGTCAATAAATATTTAAGGACTTACTGGGAGCTGGGCACTGTACTAGCTCTGGGGGCACCTGGTGACAACCGCCCCTGCCCTCCTGGAGTTTACAGTTTAGCCGGGGAGATGCAAAACTCATATTTTAAATGTCTAATTACAAAATAGAAAATGTGCTGAGAAAGAAAAGAAGATGGTTCTAGGAGAGCTAGGGGTCAGGAGGGGCTTCCCTGAAGAAGCGACATTGGAGCTGAGGACTGATGCACAGGCAGGGGAGCGAAGCGAAGGAGTGTTCTACAGTGAGGGAACAGCAAGTGCAAAGGCCCTGCGGCCCATGCAGTGGGAATCCAGGGAGCAAAGGATGGATCAGGGGGCCTCACAACTGAGACAATGAATCTGGATTCTGTCCTTGCAGCAGGAATTCTCTGAAAGCTGTGAGCAAGGGTGTGACACCATCAACTTTACAATCTGGTCCCTCCGGATGCTGGGAGGGGAATGGGGATGAAGAACGCTGGTGTGGGGAGACCAGTGAGGGGGCAGCTGCAGACATGCCAGTGAGAGACAAGGGTGGCTGGCCTGGGGTTGCAGGATGGTGGAGAGAAACAGACAGCTCAGAGATGCAGAGGAGAAAAGTGAAGCCAGCCGGTGAGAGGGAGGGGGGTGGTGCCGGGCCACCTGGTTTCCACCTGCTGTCATCCCAATTCCTTTGATTTTTGGCCTGATGACTCACCTTTGAGTCATCCCCACAATCGCTGCTGTTTTTTCCTTTTTAACAATGAACTTGTTTTTAACCACCGAGCCATTTCGTTCCAGGTCGATGGATTTGGAGGCACTTCCCCAAATACAGCCGTGGAGAAAATTTGAAATGCCATTTAATAAAAGATTCTCCACAAGGTGGCTGTCACTGTGTGCTCTGCTCAAGGCTGTCACAAGCTGTCACGAGCTGGCCCGTGCAGGGCTGGGGTCCGGCTGATGACTCTCTCGAGCGTGACTCGGGCCCAGCGTGACACTGCCTGTGCTGGGCGATGACGGGTCCTGCTGCCCCTTCTCTGTGTGATTCTGTGACACCCCGCCATGCTTGCCAGCACAGCCCTGGGGCAGAACACCCACAGTCAGGCGGGCCCACAGGATGGCCTCCCACTGACCAGGTGGTTTCCATCTTTGTAAAAGATTAACCATTTTTTGAACCTTGGGATCTGCTTTGAAGCAAGCTGGGGTGATATGACCACATTCAGAAGAGAAGGGCCTTCATTTTGCATTCACCCCCAGCCCCACATCAGAAACCCGGGCACGGCCTCTCCTTCTGACTTATCTCCCACATCGAAGAAGTCTCAATTTCTCGGGTCACTCCTGAGTATTTCTGGAATCCACCTCTTCCTCTCCAACCCCCTTCTTCTGCCCTGGTTCATGGCTGGTCCCATCTGCCTGGAAGACCAGGCCGGTCTCCCTCTCACTGGCATCTCAGCCCTCAGTCCCTCCTGCCACCCCCAGGCACCATCCGGGCTGCCGCAGGGCAAGACTATTCACATCTGGTCTCCCCAAGTCTCGCTCTCTCTTCCTCCCTCCTTCTGGACCCCTCTGCTTGACTAACTTCCATTTGCCTCTGAAGGCTCAGCTTGGAAATCTTCCCTAGGAAAGCCCTTGACCCTCAGGTGGGGTCGGGTGCCTCCCTGGCCCCTGGGCTACACTTCAGTCTTCGCCCAGCGTGTTGAGATGTCTGTTTAGAGCCTGACCCAATGGTCAAGCCCCCGACTGGATGAGAGCAGCTCCTCAGCCTCCGGAGGACCGTTCAGAAGCGATAGGCAGCCGCATGCGTGCACAGGATGTCACTGGGGCTGCGCCAGGGAGCAGCACAGATTCTGGCACTAAGAACAAGCCACAAGAGGGCCCAGGGACACACAAAAGCCTGGGGCAACTTCTGGTCCTGGCTGATCCTTTGGCCCAGGGTGGGTTCATTCATGTTTTCACCCAGCAAATGCCAGTGGACCCCTCTTCCTCTTGTCATACCCCTCCTGGGCAAGCCCCAGGCTGGGCGTCCGGGCCTCGAGGGCCTTCCTGTGTGGTGTTGGAGCCAGGCCTGGACAGGACAGTATGAGACAGGCTCTACCAGGGGTAGTCAGTGAGAGTGGGGGGCACTTTTAACTCTCCTCGGATTCCAAGATGCCAAGAGGGACCTGGGCTCACAGTGGCAGAATTTCAAAAGTGGTACCCAAAGGGGCTGGCTCCCATGGCCAGATGTCATGCAGGATTGTGGGGGTCTGAGCTCCTGATTGCATTTGAGTCTGCTTGTGTCTGCACCTGGAGTAGGTCTTGTGGCTGGTGGCGGTGCAGGCAGGATGGCAGAGACCATCAGGGACTAGGGGGTTGACCGGTTTTGAAAGCAAAGACTCCCCCGGAGCGTTTGCCTGGGAGGTAGTCCTGCTAAATCCACCTTAGTGGCCGGCTTCCTGACCAGCAGCACACGGGTGGGTTTCCCCGGCTCCCCTCTTCCAAAGTACAAGTCGGGATAGCAATCAAGGGGACAGCTCAGGGCAGCCCCGGGGGTGGTGGCGGGCCGGCTGGGCACAGTGAGGCCGGGCTGGGTCCACGCGCAAATGCTCCTCTCCCCATACCACGCGGGCACCGCTCGGAGGTGATGGAAGAGGCGGACCGTATTTATTTAGCTCCAAAGACGGGGCACCCCTACTGGCCACCGCCGGGCCCTCCGCGAAGGTCTGAGTGCTGGGAGCCCCGGTCACACTGGGAGACCGGGACCCGCCCAGGGACACGAGGTGGGCAGCCCGTGGAAGAGCGCGGGGGCAGGTCACGGAGCCTCAGTTTCTCCATCTAGACCGTGGCGTCTGCGAGGACTGGACGGCACAAGAGGCTCTCAGGCGGGAGCGCTGATCCCTCCGGCTTGATCCGCTCTGCGACGTCAGGTCACCAAACCTGAACCCGCGGCCAACAGCCCTGCGGGTCCGTGGAGAGGAGTGCGCATGCGCAGGGCCGTGCGGCTGCGGTGCACTCGCTCCCCCGTGTGGCCACGGCGGGCACCAGCGGCCTTGGGGCAGACGGATGCGCGGGGGCGCGTCTGAAGCGGGAACTCCCCGGTGATGGGGAGGGGGCGGGGCGCGCTCCTAAGCCTGAGAGAGCCCACTGGGGTGGTTGTCTGAGGGAGTGTGAGCCCCAGGGTATGTGACAATCTGAGGGCGTGACAGCCCCCCAGCAGTAACAGGTCACATCTGGACCGGTGGTAATCTGATGCCCAGAGCAGAGTGAATCGACCGACTGTGCCTGAGGTCCCATGTCTAACACTGCGTGGCATACAGCAGGCGCTCAATAAATGTTTGTGGAGTGACTGGATGAGCGTGAGTGGACAAGCAGTGAGCCATCTGTGTGCAAGGGGGTTGGAAGCAGTGCCCGGATGGTCATAATGGACAGACGTCTACACTCTGTCCACCTTCCAGCCGGGGAGGGCCACCCTCAGCAAGGGCTCACTCCCAGTGACAATGGAGGGGCCTCTAAAGGCTTGACTGCAGCCCCAGCCGCTGGGCGGTGGGACACAGGGACAGAGGGTGGCTCAGACCCCACACACCCCATGACGGGCCCGGCCAGCCCCCTGCCCAGGGCAGAGAAGGGCCCTGCAGGCGTCCTCCTGGGCCTGGAAGCTTCGGGTCAGGGCAGCCTCTCCACATCACCTCCAGTCTCGCACTCGCAGGAGGCCAGGCAGAACAGAGGCAGAGGTGGAAGAGGGGGCTGGACGCCCAGCCGGACCGTGGCCCTCCCCTCAACTCCCCTAAAGGCAACTTCAATTGCCTGGAGAAGGTGGGGAATGGGAAAGCCAAGGGCAGGGCTGCTATCGGTGACTCCAGGCCCTGGGGGGGGGGGGGGTGTGATGGGGTAGGGAGCATGTGGATGCAGAGGCTGGCAAGGAGCCTGGTGCACTGTCGCCCCTCACCCCCACTGCCCCAGGCCCAGCCACACAGGCCAGGCTAGGGGCTGAGGCTGGGGAGGGAGTCCAGGCTAGGCTCACAGCCCACAGGCAGGGTGGCGGCCTCGCTGGGCGGGATGTGGTGGGTCATGTAGCGCTTGCCCATGAAGGAGCCGATCCGCAGCTGTTCCGGGGCCTCCTCGGGCCACCACAGGCTGGAACTGGATGGGGAGAGGAGGGGAGCTGTGTCCCTGCTGGGTGGAGCCGGCTGCCAAGTCAGGGCCTCCTCCCCACTCCCAGATCCTCCCCCTGCAGCCTCTGATAGCCCTCTCCTCCCGGGTAGAACCAGCTGGAGGCACACCTCCTCCAGGTGGCTCCCTGACTACCCTGGTGTCGGTTCACTGACATCACGGAGGGCTCACTGGAAGGAAAACAAGGCCCAGGAGGACAGGGGCAGAGCGAGGTGGCTCCTTCTCTGAACCTGTCGTCAGAGGAGCTGCTCACCACCTCTCTGACGTCCCAGGTGAGAGACACTCAGTGGCAAGTCCCTGCACATGCCTGGAAGGGACACTGCCCGACTCCAGCCCACAGAGTTCGCAAAGGGCTTCCAAGATCTGGGGCCCGTGAGAGAGGAGGAGTTCTGGGTAGAAGAGGGGCCCACGGGATGTCACCACTCACAAGCGCACAGTGGAGGCAGCCAGGAAGGCCAGGAGTAGGAGGCAGGCCAGAGAAGAGAGGATGGAGGTGATGATGATCATGTCACCACTCCGCCGCCCTGGCCACGTGTCGATGGAGCCTGGGGACTTCCCTGCACACACAGCGGCTGCTCAGAGGCTGCCCCTCAACCCCAGGGCAGTCACCTCCCCACCCATGTCACACCCAAGGCCTGGCTGCTCACATCCCCAGACAGCCTCTGGAGCCCACCCATCAGTCCATCTCAGCATCTGTGCTCTGCCAGCCTGGACCACCCACAGCTCCGGCCTCCACCCTGGTCTCACTGGGCTGTTCCCACGAGTGCGCCGCCCACTGCGCAGCCCATAGCAGGCAGAGTGGTGGCAGACCTCAGAACTGATCGTGTGGCTCCCTGCTATCTGGAGCCTGGCATTCAAGGCCTTCAGACAACAAGGCCCCCCACCACCACCCCTGACCTCCAGTTTGTCTTCTGAGCATCCCACACACCAGACACTCTGGCCTTCCCACATGCAGTTTCCTCGGCCTGGTGAATCCCTAGCCCCTTGGGGTCCTGCTGAGGGAAGCCCCCCAAAACCCATGGCCCTGACTCTGACCCCGGCCTCCTTTCTGCCCTGGCCCTTCTCCTGACCGCTGGCCATGGGGCTGGCTCCCCATGAGAGGCTGTTGCTGCCCACAACTGGGCTGGAGCCTAGCACCCAAGGGTTGGCAAACATTTAGAGGTGGACAGAGCTGGTGCCTCTGCCGACGGGGCTGACCGGTGCCCTACCCTCCAGCGCTAGGTTCTTTTTCGGGGGTGGGCCTGATTTGGACACTGCCTCCAGGCCCCCAGTCCCATAGCAGCAGGGGGATGGACTGGCCAACGATGACCATTTTGTAGGGGTGACCAGTCCACACAGGCCAGACTGGAGCCAGACACCCCCTCCCCCACCAGCACTACCTTGGTGGAGAGCGATGGGGTCGGACCACCTGGTCTCGGCCTGGGGTGAGCCCCTGGCATCCGTCAGAAGGAACTTCACCCTGGGGAGAGGAGGAGGGTGAGGCTCAGAGCCTCAACTGCCCCAGGCAGGGCACCCACCGAGGCCAGGCTCCAGGCAGCTCTCTGTGCCAAGCTGTGGGCCTTTCCCATGGGGAAGCGTGGGAGCACACCAGGACCAGCCATGAACTGGCCCAGCCCTGACCTCTCCGGCCATGGTGACTTCTGCCAGCAGACACCCTGTCTGGTTTAGGGGCCCCAGTCACCAAATGTTCCATAAGGGGTGCTGCAGAGTGGCTTATGGGGCTGGGGCCCCCAGGCCTCCTGGAGAAGAATCGCTGGCCGTGTGGAGTCATGAGGCTGTGGAAGGCCCCCCAGTAGGGGCGGGCACCCCGGGCAAAGGCCCAGGGAGGGGTGTGGTCAGGGCGTACTCAGAGCCCAGGATCACAGGCAGGGGCGGGCTGAGCATAGAGGGCGCCAAGAGTTGTATCTTTGAGCAGGGTGGGGAGCTCTGGAGGGTTTCTGAGCATCGAGGGAGCTGGTCTGAAGGGGAGCGGCTCTGGTGGCTGCTAGGGTTGGGGCGGGAGGTGAGACTGGAGGCCAAGCTGGGGAGTGGCCACGGGGCGGGGAAGGTGGACCTGGCAGGGCTGGGGGAGAGGGCAGAGGGAGGCGGCGGGTGGAGGAGCTGGTCCAGCCCACACCTTGCCTGGCCTTCCCTGCGCCCCTGCCGGTTCTCCCAGCTGGACCTGGTCCCCCTGAGGACACTGGCCTCCTCCTGTGGTGGGGGCAGCCCTGGTCTGGACACCGGCTCTCCTACCCTGGCTCCACCCTGACCTTGACAAGCCACTTGGTGCTCTGTGCCTGTTTTGTCACCTGTGGAAGTGAGTGGTAGTTTCTCTCTTGCTTCCCCACCTCACACCCCCGGCTGGGTCTCCACCTCCGCCAGCTCTGTGGTGTCCACCTCCTCCTCATGGGCCCCCTGGAAAGGCTGCGTTCTGCCTGCCCCCCCACTCGGATAAGCACCAGCGTGAGACCCCACAGAGCAAGAAACTGAGGCTTGTGTAGGGGAGGGACCAGGACAAGGGCCTGAGGAGAGGCTAAGGAGGGCAGGCTTGGTGCCCCAAATCCCTCCTCTTCCAGCACAGGCCCTGTCCCAGGGTCCGGGCAGGGTGACCCACCTGTACGGCCCAGGGCCGGGGAGGGGGGCGTTGCAGTAAGGCGGCTGGTGGAGGTCAGCAAGGCAGCCAGGGTCATTGCCCACCCGCAGCACGGGGGCGCTGCTGCCATCCACGGGGTCCTCGCAGGGCAGCTGGTCCAGGGACAGGGGCAGCGTCATATAGTGGCCATCGGTCAGCAGCTGTGGGGAGGCTGGGATCTCAGCCAGCGTCTGCGGGTTCTGGAAGTCCCTGGAGGCTGCAGGAGGGAGGGACAGACAGTGGGGCTGGAGGGCATAGCCCCTGGCTGGGTCCAAGGCCTCTGGTCCTGGCCCTCCATGCCTCAGGGCCCAGAGACACAAATCAAGTCCCTTTGTCACCCTCTCAGAGCTGCCTGGGGTAGAGCCCAACTCCCACTGCAGCCCTATTGTAGAAGGTGATGGTGAGGGAGGGAGGGGCTCCCAGGAGCCTGCAACTCTCCTTGGCCCCACCCTCACCCCAGGCCCCAGACTTGCACCAGGACACACCATTGCTGAAGGCCACCACCAGCCAGACGGTGTCGGCACCACCGGCACGCCCGTCCAGGACACAGCGCGGCTGCTCCAGGGAGAACGTGGTGGCCGTGACCTTTCCTTCCAGGTCCCAGGCTGTTATCCGCGGCGTGTAGGGGATCAGCTCTGTGGCCATGGAGAGAGGCGTGAGGGTCCCAGGCTGCCGCCCCACCCCCGCCCCTGGGCTGCCTCTCCCAGTCGGAGGGCATGGGCTCCCAGGGTCCAATCTCTCCAGCAGGTCCCCCAGCCCCAGCGTCTGGCCAGGCGCATTCATCCTGGGACCCCCACTCACCCAGGCTCATGCAGGGCTGGGGCCAGACCAGCGCCACCACGAGGAGCAGCAGCCGAGGGTGAGGCTGTCTCTGGAGGAGCCCCATGATGGCCGCCTGACCACAGGCCTTCTTCCACTTCCACAGCCTGGGGCTGGTCTGGCTGCCTCCTGCTGCAGCCCCCACCCTCTCCTTGGGCCTGGAGGAGCTGGTTAGTCAGGCTGCCAGGCTGGCCGAGAGCTGGAAAGACCTGAAAATGTAAATGAACCCCCCCACCCCTCCCACCAGGCCAGCCCACCGCGGGGAGGGGGCTGGGTAGCGATCTAGTGCAGGGCAGGCCAGTGCCAGGCCCCACAGCCAGGGCTGAGGGAGAGGCCGCCGAACCCCTAGATGCCAGCCCAGCCACCCCAGAGTCCCAAGTCTGAATTTGGGCTCTATGCAACCTCCCAGCCCTGGGGAGGACGCCAATCTCCAGAATACGGGCTCAGGGCCACATGCCTGAAATTCTTGCACCCCAGGTGCCAGGAGCCTCCCCCGGACTTCCATCCCCGCCCAGGGAGCAGGCGCAGGCCCAGGAGCAGGGCGGCCCCAACCTGCTGGGCTCCAGCCCCATCACAGCCCCTGGCCCTGATGCCCTCCCTCCACATTGTCCCTCACTCCTCAGCTCCCCTGTCCAAAGAAGCTAGAGTCAGAGAACTGCAGAGCCCTTGACAGCTGACAGGCCCCCCACTTACATTACTGCCGTGCTTGTATTTTTTTATCAAGATGTAATTTACATACCATAAAATCCATCCTTTTAAAGTATACGGCTCAGTGGTTTTTAGCATATTCACAAGGTTGTGCAATCACCACCACTAATTTCAGAATATTTTCATCACTCCGAAAGGAAACACCATACCCTTGAAAAGTCACTCCCATCCCTCCCTGCCCCCCGCAACCACTAATCTACTGTCAGCCTCTATGGATTTGCCTATTCTGGACATTTTGTATGAATGGACTCACAAGATACGTGGCCTTTTCTGTCTGGCTTCTAGGATGTTTTCAAGGTTCATCCAAGTTGTAGCGTGTATTGGGGCTTCATTCCTTTTTTATGGCTGAATGATATTGCAGTGTGTGGAGGGTTTTGTTTTTTTTTTTTTTGGAGGAAGATCAGCCCTAACATCTGCTGCCAATCCTCCTCTTTTTGCTGAGGAAGCCTGGCCCTGAGCTAACATCCGTGCCCATCTTCCTCTACTTTATACGTGGGATGCCTACCACAGCATGGCTTGCTGAGTGGTGCCATGTCCGCACCTGGTATCTGAACTGGCGAACCCTGGGCCACCAAAGCAGAACGTGTGCACTTAACCACTGCGCCACCGGGCCAGCCCCAGAGGGACTGTCTCATGGGTACTTGGGTTGTGGCCCTTTTTTGGCTATTATGAGTAAGGTTGCCGGGAACATTCACATACAAGCCTTGGGTGGACACGTTTTCAGTTCTTGGATATACACCTAGGGTGGAACTGCTGAGTCAAACGGTAACTACTTTTTGAGGAACCACCTGAGTGCTCTCTGAAGCGGCTGCTTTGCATTCCCACCAGCAGCGGATGAGGGCTCCCATTTCTCCACATCCTCACCAGTGTTCCCCATTTCTCGTTTTTTTGGTAAGAGCCATCCTAATGGGTGTGAAGTGGTATCACTTTGTGGGTTTGATCTGTTTCCCTAAGGACGCTGAGCATTTTTTGTGCGCTCGTCAGCCATCTATCTTGGAGAAATGTCAAGTCCTTCAATCATTTTTTAACCTGAGCATCTGCCTTTTCCTTCTTGAGCTGTAAGGGTTCTGTATATGTTCTGGAGACTAGACTCTTACCAGACAGATGACTTGGGAACATTTCCTCCCCTCTGATTCTCACGTCACTCCCAGGGTGGGAGCCAACAGGGCGGCACTCAGATGCCCCCCCGACTCCTGTGCTCTAAGCCAGCGGAGCGAGCCTCACTGTGGAACCTGACGGGTCTGGGGTCCAGCCAGGTCTCCCCGCCGTCCCCAGGACCAGCTCCTCTGCGAGGCACAGTGGGCTCGGGGCCCAGGGCCCACAATACTCTTAGGGACCCACAAAAATGTTTTATTTCAAACTCGGAAGGAAACCCGCCCCCCCACTTAGGTTAAAAAAAATGCTCTTATATATAATGTATTCATCTTTATACCAAACACACCGTAAAACAGAATTTTCTTACACAGAAAGGGGGCTTATAAAGGCAGAAGTGCCCCTGGCCACTTCTAACAGGCCCTGTGAGTCCCTCCAGCCCCAGGCCACAACCACACTCCCTTGGCAGACAAGTCTGGGAAGATCTGATCCTCCTAAGAGGGTTGAGAAGAATTAGAACTTTGAGGACAGCGTCAGATGAACCCTGCCCCGGGTTCCAGCCCCGGCTCGAGCACTAGCTGGTAACCTTGGGCCATCACTGCATCCTTGAACCTCATCTTCCTCATCTGTAAAATGGAGACAGTGGCACCCACCCCAGGGGAGAAGCGTTAGTAAACCCGAAGCCTGGGGCAGTCAACGGGACCGTGGGCTCTGAGGGGCTGGACCGCACAGTGCAAGGAGACCGGAGTGGGCTGTGGGCTCTCCGGCCCTCACCGCAGCCTCAGTGTCTTCCTCTGGGAGACGGGGGTGAATGGGCAGCCTGTAAGGTCCCTACCTGCTCTGATGCAGCAGGACGTGCCTGCTGGCCTTCACACATCAGATCTCACATGCACACTCACACACAGACACAACCAGAACCTCTGCACTGACAAACATTCCCAGGCCTGATGACTTTGGCTATAGGGCATTTATTGCAAACAGAACATGTGAGGTATGAGAAGCTGACCCAGAACCCATGCCTGCCCCTGGCTGGGGACGAGGCGGTCTCTCCTCACCCTATGCCAGGCCCCAGGCACTAGGGCCCCGAAGCAGCCTGCTGAGGACAGAGGGCCCCGTGCACTGAGGTAGCTGCAACTTAAGCCCCCACGAGGACAACTCCCCAGCTTGTCCACTTCCCACGCAGGTCCAGGCCCAGGAGGGGAGGAGGAGGGGGAAAGGCAGGCAGGAGAAGCTCTGGCTCCCAGAGGAGCACACCCGTGCCCCCAACAATGCTGCAGCCTGAGCAAAGGCACCTGCCGCCTGCCCACCCCAGGAGCAGCCCCACCGGCAGGGGGCGAGGAGCAGCTGGTGCCAGAGGCAGGTGTGGCGGGGCAGGGAAGGGGCCAGGCAGGCTGGTGGTCACTGCTGCTCCAGGCAGTCCTCGGTCACCCCCTGGGCGGCCAGCTCGGCCAGCACGTTCTGCAGGTAGTTGGGGTCAGGGTAGCCGTGGCCTGTCACATTGCGGTCCATCTCTGTCTTGTGGTGGATCTCGTTCCACACCACTGTGTCGGTCTCGCCCGTGGTGCTGGACGTTCCTACTGTGAAGATAAGTCGCCTCTTCCAGGCCACCTTCAGCAGCTCCAGGACCTGCCCGCAGAGGGGAGGGGGAGGGCAGCCTGGTGAACAAGCACTGGCCCGTGCCTTCTGTTTTCCACCCTAGGGCAGAGGTGGTGAGGCCACAGGGTGGGAACGTCCACTGCCCTGCCTTCCCCCCGCTGCCGGTTTGATGTGCCCCAGCGATGGGGACAGGACAGCAGCAGCAGCCATCCACCAAACGCCAGGTGTGAGTCAGGCACCTTGCCGGTGCTGCGGGACGGGGGTCCTCCTCTCTGTTCCATTCCACTCCCTCCTGAGTGATCTCATCCAGTCCTGGGGCGTGAAACTCCATCTGTGGGGGTCTCTGTCTCCAGCTCCAACCCTGACCCCCTGAACTCCAACTGCCAACCCACTGCCCAGGACCTCACACTGGGCACCGCCAGAAGCCTTGCCCCACCGCTCGCCTGGCCCTCCCCGTCGGAGAGGCTGCCCTTTACTCAGCTGCCGGCAGGTATCCTGACCCTTCCCTACTTCCAAGTGCATCCTGGACGAGCCCCCTCCCCTCCGCCCTCCGGAATCCAGGCCTCCCTGCTCTCTCCCAGCCCTGCTGCCCTCCACACTGGGACCTCAGTCCATCCTCTCACAGCAGCCGGAGGGGGCCTTTTCAAACCTAAACCCAGCGGCTCTCACTCCTCTGCTGGCGTGCCTGCCTTCCCCACCCCTCGCTGCCTCACTCCCCCACCCCGGGGGCTGCTACGGTCCTCGCTCAGGCTCTTCACACTCTCCCACCTGTTCCCACCTCAACGCCAGTGCACTAGCTGTTCCATCTGCCTGGAATGCTCTTCCCCGGCCTTCTCAGAGCTGGAAAATCCCAACTCAGGTCTCAATGCAGAGGTAGCGCCACATGCTGCGTGGTCACCCAGGCTAAGGTGGCCTCAGTCTCTCCTGTCGCATTACAATAGCCTGACTGAAGAACACATAACCTGGCCCAACAGCCTGCTGGAAGACGGCCTGTCCTCCCCGCTCTAGCATCTGTGAAGTCTGGGACATCTCCCCCTGTAACCCGGCACCCAAAGATGTCTACCCCACAGTGGGTCCCTGGGAAGGAGCAGCTACCACCCCAGCCAGGTCTCGGCCCTCCTCCGGTCACAGTAAGGTGAGCGCAGGCAGAGCTGGTGTGGCCACCAGACTGGGCCCTCCCTGCCCCACCCTGCCCTGCACCCGAGCAGCTGCGGTGAGACCCTCGGGCCACGGGCCCTCCGCAGGCACGGTGGCCAGGCCCTCACCTTGCGGCCCTGGGCGTTGTCCGGGAGGTAACACTGACGGGGAAACCCTCTGGCGGTGAACGGCTTCCCGGGGTTGGGGTGTTCGGGGCCCTGCAGGAGGAACACAGACCTGGGGAGTGAGAGTGGCCAGGAAGGGCCTGCCGCGGCACAGCGCACAGGGCACACAAGCCTAGCCTGCCCCTTCGCCTTCCTGGCTGGGGCAGTTCCTGCGCTCCAGTGACCAAATAAATCACCGTCTCATAATCCTACCGCCTGAAGACCCACCGTGACCATGGCCTTCTACCCACGGCTGCCCTCCCTGAACCCGTGCCGCCCACTCTGCCTGGCATCAGACACTCCTGCTAATGTCCCCTTTTCCTGATGAGACTGGACCCGTCCAAGATTGGGATGGATGCTCCTCCAGGCACGGGGCTCTCTGGACTGGGTGGCAGGGCCCTCCATGACGCACGTCCTCCGGCACCCAATGCCCTCCACTCCTCCCTCTAGAAGTGGCTAGGGAGGGACCCTGAGACACTGGCAGGGTGGGGGGCCGGGACAGCAGACGGCCCTTGCTCCCACCCTCTGCGACACAGTGACACACCCATGTACAGCTCCAAATCCCCCTCCCACTCTGGGGCCCTAATGCTGTCTAGAATGTTTTTAAATTGTACTTTGAGCCACAGAGAAGTGGAAGAAAACCAGGGGAAAGTACGTGATTAAAGCAAACAAAGGGAGCCCCCCACCCCCATCCCCACCTGTGACAGATGGGCCCCATCGGCTCCTGGTCCCTACTGCCCTGCATCTTCCCAACTTGCCCAAGGCAGGAGGTCTAAAGAGACCCTGGGGCTCTCTGCTTGGGTTCTTGTCTTGTTCCTGACATCTAGATCCAGCCCTGCCATTCTCAATGGATCTGGGCACTGGGCCAGTCTCTCGAGAACCATCAGTCCCCACTGCCAGCACCTCTCCACCTCACACTGCCCCTGGGAGGGGTCCTGCCCATGGGCTCCCCAGTTATCCAGCCCCTCAAAACAAGTGTTCTTCCTGCTTATATGCTTGGCCTTTGCCCAGTACAAGTCCAGCTAAGATGTCTCCACTTCCAGGAAGCCCTCCTGGGCTCAGGAAAGGGCTGAAGGCCATTTCTTTGCTTCCACGGCCCTAAGAGCTTGCTCTAACCCCAGCACTAGCACCTCCTGGTTCCTGGGGGCCTCAGCTTGGCAGCATGAGCATTCTCACAGTGCCCGGGGCAGACTGGTGGGAGAGGGGTGAGGCAGGAAGAAGGGCGCCCGAATGATTCTGGAAAGGTCTGAGGAGCACCACCCCGACTCCCTGCCTCACCTGAATGCCATGGGGAATGTTGTAAACGATGAGTATTGTCCCGCAGTCCTCATGACCTGGGAGGGACACCTGGAACTTGAACACCTCCATCTTCCCCCGGGGCTGGGTCCCTGTTTTCTCTCCGTAGATGGTTTTGCAGGAAGGACACTGTAAACTTCCGTCCTGAGACAGGGCAGACCAGCATAGACTGAGTTGGCGGCCCTGGGAGAGCCCCTGAGCACAGCCACCCCGCTGTCTAGCTGTCTAGACAGGAAAGAGGCCCACAGGGGCCCGGGTCGGCCACTGTCGCAGAGGGTTCCGGGCAGACTGCCCCACTCCCAGCAGCCTCCTCGCACAGAAACTCGATTCCAACAGACTGCTTGGAAGGGCAACTTTTGCACCAGAAACTCATGATGCAATTCCCACTAAAGAGGCGAGGTACCGAGAGACTGGCGTCAAGGAGGACAATTAGGTTTAGGAGCAGAAGCCTCCACAGTCCAATCACGTTTAAAATGGAACAAAATCCTGCAACTGATCAACTGTTGGTGCTGGCACCCTGGCTGGTACATGATGGCACAGGGAGAGCACGGAGAGGCCACCCCAGGCGGGAAGGTCTGCCCGTGATCAGTTCTCTCTGTCCTCCCAACCTCTGTCCACGCTGGCTAAACTCCACTGGAGGAAGAGAGGCCAGGCACCTGCCACCCTCAGCCCCCAGGTGTCAACCCCATCCTGCTGCAGGGCGAGGGCTGCTCCGAGCCTGGGTCCTTCACAGGACAGCTGGTCCTGCTCAGATGCAGCGGGACTGCGACGGGGCTGTGGCAGGGCCCCTGACCCCACCCGGGGCCTGCTGTGGGGCACCTTGTTCCCGTTGCAGTACATGGCCAGCAGGCAGAGCAGGTGGAAGGCATGGTTGCACTTGGCCAAGCGGCCCACGGCCACGGGCCCGATGGTCTTGCTGTCGGTCACGTCGCTGTACCCAGATACCACAGAGAGCTTCTCCATACAGATGATGCAGTCCTGGAGGAAGACCAAACACAGGGCATGCTCAGCAACGACCCGCCGCAGCCGAGGAGGCGAGTCTCACAGGAAAAGCCCTTCATCTGCAGTCAAAGGCAATTTGACAGTCATTTGCTCCAGAGGCTGGGGACACAGAAGAGTCACGGGGATCTGTGTCCTCAGAGGGCTCACGGCAGCGGAGGGGACGACAGGCAGCGTGGAGCATGGGCCCAGCGTAATAAGAGAACCACAGGCCAAGAGGGCAGCAAGAACAGCCAAATCAGGAGGAGAGAAGAGCGGAGGCCCTCAACACGGGGCTTTGCCAGGGAAAAGGGAACTTGTCAGATGGACAAGCACGAGAATGGGCATCCCAGGGAGAAGGAAGAGAGTGTTCTGGAGCATGAACCAGCATACAGTTTGGGAAGGCTGGTGACACCTGCAGGGGCCTATGGCAGAAGAGGGAGTAGGAGATGAGGTGGGAGAGGACCAGATCCTGGAAGGTTCTGATCACTGTGCTCAGGCGTTGGAGCTTTATCTTACACGTCAGCGGCCCCGCTGACGGCTTTTAAGCAGGGGGTTCCATCATGACCACGGCCGTGTAGACCGCAGCATGGAGGGGAGGAGCCTGGGGACAGAAAGCAGCCCAGTGGGGCTGGATGAGCACAAAGAGACAGAGAGAGTGATGCTGCGAAGCAGGAGTAGAGAGGGCAGGAGGGACAGGTTTCTGCCCAAACCTTTACCAACCAGGTGTGTCTCACATGCCTGACTTGCACGAGAAAGAGGCAGGTGAAGACAGTCCTCAGATCTGTCTGGCACCACTGACCTTTGACCCAGCCCACTAACCCCCTCCAGATTCTCCAGAATCTTCCATTCAAATCGGAGAAAAGTGGCACTGGAGCTCCAAAAATGTGGCTTGGGAAAGAGTTTCAGGTCATACCAAAGCTGTGACAGGGGTCTGGCAGGCCCCATTAATTACGGGAACGCTAACCAGCTCCCCCAACAGCCAGAGGGCAGGACCGCTCCCTGAACAAGGCTGCTGGCTTCCACACAGCATCAGCCCTCGGGGATGGGGGCAGGCTCTCCCATGCCTCGTCTCCAGGAAGCCTGGCCCCCAGGGTGGCCCAGGGAGGAGGATACACAGAGGCCTGGGTGCGGAAGGAGCTTTGCTCAGGATCACAGCCCGTTTGCGGCAAACCTAAGATCGGGATCCAGGTCTCAGAGGCTGAGTCCTCCTCCTGTTAAGGCCTCTTAACAGGTTAACCCAAGTGCCAGGAGCTTGGCACCTGGCACCCAGAGCCACCTTGGGAAGTGTCCTTCCAGCAGAGAACAGGCTGCATCCTTCGTCTGGAGCTGCCCCTAGTTTCCAAACAAAACCAAAGCAGCGTGGCTCCTGTGACACCCACCTCATCCGGGGCTGTTTTCAGCTCTTCAGTATAGTTTCTTATCACCTGCTCTGGCTCTGGCTTTGGAGTCCCTCCTAGAAGAGAGAAGAACATAAGCAGGATCCTGAGGAACACTAACTGGAGATGCTGAAGCCAGAGAGGAAGGAGGACAAGGGAGAGGTCCAAGCTGCCAGGAGGGATGTTAGAGGGGCGAAGACACGAAGGTTAGCGTGCAAGGGAGGAGAGAGCTGGTGCCGGGCGCAGAACACGCCAGAGCGCTGCCTGGACGAGCCCTATCCAGCCCACCACTGGGGGCCCAGACCCAGGAGCCCCGCTGGAGGTGGAAGAGGGGCAGAGACAGCAGCTGGTCACGACCCTCAAGAGCCACAACCCTGTGCACTCTGGGTCAGGAGACTGGACTCAGGCTCCTCGGAGGATGCACGGAAGACTCAAATAGCAGCTTCTAAAACGAACTACTCTTGTGTGAAAGTCTTGGTAAGAAAAGTAAGTTTGGGGGCTGGCCCCATGGCATAGTGGTTAAGTTCAGCACACTCTGCTTCAGGGGCCTGGGTTCCCAGGTTGAGATAACGGGCATGGACCTACACCATGCATCACCCATGCTATGGTGGTGACCCACGTATAAAGTGGAGGAAGATTGGCACAGATGTTAGCTCAGGGCAAATCTCCCTCAGGGAAAAAAAGAAGTTTTGTAAGTCGAGCATGTAGCGGGTGCCTACTCTGTGCAAGCATCTGTGTGCATGCCAACTGCAGACAATGGCCACACTGACTCTACCACGATAAACCGCAGACTTCTTGCACCTGTGCCTGGACTGTGGGGTCTCAGTGACACACCTACTCGGTTCCTAAGCTGAGCAGATCTGGGAAGCTGCTGAGATGCAGCAGGAAGGGTGCCTCACCCACCCCACTCCTCTCGAAACCTCTCATCTTCTGTGCACACAAGTGCCTGAAGATGGGAGGGGCCACCCTGCACCAACGGGACCCACCCCAAGGACAAGAAACTCCCCCGCTAGCAAGAGAGAATCAGCATGGCCCCGAGGCTTCTCCAGGCAGCACCAGAGAACAATAGCCAAGCCCATGGGGGAGCAGAAAGGAGGGGCCGGGGAGGCCAGTGCGGCCTGGGTAAGCAACCCTGGCAGCGCGCCTCACCCCGCCTCCAGGTCTCTGGGGAGCTCCTGGGCTTGGCCTCTGTCCGAGACCAAGGCCTCTGCTCTGAACCCAAGCTCATGGCCAACAGCCTGTGGCTGAAAAGACTCACAAGTCTGAGGGCTCAACAGCTCAGCTCCCTCTAGACCAGAGAAGGCAGGTAACAGTTATGAGGGGAGCAGAGAGGCTGGGACCAGGTGACATCAGGTTTGATTCTGGCTCTCAAGCTGTGACCAAATCATGTCACCTCTGAGTCTCAGTTCCGTCATCTAAAAAGAGACCTAATACTAACCAAAGCTGTGGTGGTTGTAAAAGCTTAGCTGCTATGACCTGAATGGCAGCTACAGGCAAAGGAACACCACACACACTCATATACACACGTTCCCAATACACACCCACACACGCCCCATACCCACAGACTTCCAGGACCCCGACTCTGGTCACTGTGCTGAGAAAGCCAGGTCAAAGCACAGGCCAGCTCAGGGTGGCCGTCCTGGTAGCTGGAACTCTACTCAGATTGAGGCGAGGGGCCTTTTAGAAAAGCCTGGTGGCTACAGGCCAGTTTCCAGATGAACCCCAGGACCCGCCATCTGCCAGGACCAGCTCCTGGCCCACGTCGAGAGGCCCAGCTCAGCATGCCACTGCCCCCTACTTGCCTACACCCAGGCAGCCTTTCAGAACTGAAGGGAGCTCTCCACGAGCCACATTTCTCCAAGGGCGACAGCCAGCGGACTAGACTAGACCTCAGAGACTAGGAAGGCCTGGGGGTCTGCTGAGAGCCTGTGCACTCCCCGGGCAAAGCCGAGTGCCTCAGAAAGTGGCCAGCCTGCCCTGCCCACAGATCCGTCTCCACCCCTAAGGAAGTGAAAACGGGAACGGAGCCAGCCCCCAGGCCCGCCCTGATTGCTGGCAATGGGGTGGGGGGCTGTGCAGTTGGAGCCCTGCCTCTCCCCAGGCCTCCCTCCCACCCTGAGGGGATGATGTCAGCCCAGGTGATGGACACGATCGGAGCAGCAACCATTACGGCGTGCCATGCGCTTCACGTGTGTATTTCCTATTCCTCCCACAACCAATCTGCTAAGTAGGAGGCAGCCGGCTGGTGAATGGAGATGACTGTGTGAGATCACAAAGTGACACGAAGCCAGTGAACGCTGGAGCCGAGACCGACACCCAGGACTGGCCAAGCCAGGGCCTTGCTCCCTGCTCCCCACACCACCCTGAAGGTCTCTGGGCTTTCAGAAATCCGTGCTTCTCCGGCCTAGTGATGAAGGCAAAGGCACAATCGGCTTTAGAAATGGCAAGTTTAGAACTTACTACCCACAGGCCCCTCCACACAAGTCTTGTTAAACCTCACAGCACCTTCCACGGTCCTGACACACCTTCTTCCCTGGCCACACGATGGGCAGGGCAGGGGTCAGCAAGGGACCCCTTGGAAGTAGCCCCACATTCGTGGCCAGACAGGGCCAGGAGGCTTTCCTGAGACACAAGCTGGCCCCAGTGGAAGGGACCGAGTTGTCCCGCATCCTGAGCCAGGACTCACCCCACACCTGTGCTTAAAGTCACAGAGTGGTCAAGAATGGGCCCCTCGTGCTCTAACTGCCAGGAAAACACGACCTGAACTCTGGAGCGAAAGCAGATTCCCAGGGGCCACTTCTGCTGCTGAGGGTGGGGCGAAGGGCCACTGAGCCCATCCCCCAGCGGAGTACGGGAAGCAGAGAAGAGCCAGGGGAGTCAGAGAAGAGCGATTGATGCGGGAGTCAGAGGCAGCAAGACTCGAGGATGCTTAGCAGAGGCCAGAGAGTATTGGCGAGCAGGAACTACCTTTCACGGACATTTTCCTCAATCTCTTAACTGAGCTGTGACTTTTAGAGGCCAGACAGGAGGCGGGAGGGCTGGCGGGCTGGGGTGCGCGGCTAAGACACACAGGGAGTCCAATGGCTGACATCAGAATACTCGTCATGCCTACACGGGGTACGAGATCAGACATGCAGAGAGGGGAGAAACGTTAGAAGGAGTCATTCAGCATGTGACGTCCACAAACCCCGGCTGGGTCCAGGTGGCACTGTGAACAGCCATCAGGACCCACCGATCTCCCCAGGGAACCCAGCTGCTGGATTCCTGGGCCTACCCAGGTGGGCAGGGCTAAGCCCCGGGCCAGGAACCAGTGAAACACTCAGCTCATCAGAGCCCTGGGCCCGAGTTCCACAGGTGTCAAGCAACCAATCAGCCCGTGCTGGGAGCAGGCGGGGCTAGAGGGCAGAATGCCTGCCCAGGAAGCCGCCTGAGCAGTTGTGGGTGGCGTCTCCCTGTGCCAGGCACAGGAAGGAGAGCCATGAAGGGTACAGCCAAACTACAGGAAGGTGGACAGGTCTCAAGCTCACAGTCCTCCCTGTGTGCTCCCCTTGGCTGTGCTCCTTTGGCTCCCAGTTGCCTTGCCTCCAGTGGGGTGCTTGCTGCCTGCTTTCCACGCCCCACCTGGCTGTCTCAGTGCCTTCAGCGCCCTCACCAGGGTGGGTGAGCAGGCATGTGTCCCCAGGTCTGCTCCAACACGGAGGCATCCCACGGCCCCTGTGACTGCTCCTCTGGAGCAGCAGAGGTCCCGGGCTGTGGCTTTCTTCTCTGGTGCCCTCAGCCGAGGCTCAGACAGCTCGTCTGCCCTGGGCGGTAGCATGGCGGGCACACCCACAGGGGGAGGGAGTGGCGTCAGGCAGTGTGCCAAGGACTGTCCGTTCTTGTCACTCCTTTCCGATGCCTGCTGGGGGAAGCCTCACTCCCCAGCCAGGAGCTCCACACCCGTCCTAGTGGGATGCTCACCCCACAATGCTCCTTTCTCACTCCCTGAGGACCCGACATACACTTCCTGGAACACAGGACGTCCTCCTGCTGGAGCCCCTGTTACTGCCACACCCTCCATCTACCCTGCTGACTGCAGCACCACCTACCCAACCCTCCCTGTCCTCAGTCTGGCTCAAAAGCACCTCCTGCCCAGCTCAGGATCTGGCTGGAAGGCTGGGCACAACAGTCAGCCTGGGGTAGGAAGTGGAGGGCCTGGCCCCGCTGGGCCCCATTCTTGGCCCAGGACAGATAGACAGCACTACCCCTCCGGAGGGGTGAGGGGAAACCTGGCCTAGAGATCCACCAGGGCCAGCCACTGTGACCTCTACCCAAAGAACGGCTCTCAATGCAGCATACGCGCCCAGTCGGGCAGAAGCGAGGCCAGTCGGAGCAGCACAGCCAAGATGGACAGGGTGTGGTGCGTGGCCGCTCAGCAGGAGACGCTGAAGCGCACATCAGAAGACCAAGGCTGGACCCTGAGCGCCCGTTCATCAGGTAATGCAGCACCAGCAGCATCCCAAGGTTGCTCCCAAGCGTCCCAAGGGGCTCAAAGGTGGGTTCCCCTGGGAACTAACGGTCAGCAGACCGAATGACAAGCAGGCACAGGGGGCGGAAAGATGGAGAGAATGGGAACAATTCCTTAGGAGATCCTGGGCCTTTGTACTGACCATGACCTCTTCCCCCAACATCTACTAGCTCCCTCCCTTCGACCAGACCGCTCTTTAAACATCACCTCTGCAGGCAGCCCTTCCCTGACCACCCCATCTAAGAGGGCCACGTCCTCTCCAACTGTCCCCTTTACTCTGCTGAGCATTCTGACCACTGGAAGGGACTCGCCTATCTGTTCTGTGACTGTCTCCCATTTCCACTGAGCACCTAGAGCAAAGCCTGGTCACAGGAGGTGCACAGTACCCGTCTGCTGGGAACAAACACATCCCTGAGGCCACCACATCAGCCCCCAAGAGGCCGGCATGAACACAGCTCCTGCCTTTTTCAACGCAGGACACATTTCCATGAATCCAAGGCACTGATGGAGAAGTCTCAACTTAGAAGGCTACAGAGCAGCAGGTCAGCCCTCTTAGGAAAAGTGTGAGTCTCCCACGCCCAACACTCTACAAAAGCAGAGTCCAGTGGCCAGGATGTGAGGGACAGTAAGAGTGGGCCATCACATCTTCCCCAACAGCAAGGGTTCAGGGACAGCCCCCTAAACTCCTAACATCCCCAAGTAACTCTGACAGCTCAGACAGCTACGGCCTTTCCTTCGTTCCCGAGAGGATTCCCACGTGATCTGTCAGAGCTCCCAGAGTCCCTGTACAGTCAGCTGCGCAAACAGCCCCTCCCTGACACCAAGGCTCGGCCTTCTGTCTAGCGACCAGGGTTCGGGTCCAAGCTGACCCTCCTTCGGTTCTGGCCTTACCAAGCTGGCTTCACGACCAGCACACTCCTCCCCGGCTGACTGGTCTGGTCTGGGCAGCAGCGGCATAAAGCACAGAGACTCCTCCTCCCGCGTGGGGTGGGAACCTGGTGCCAGCCTCAGCAGCCATTCCACCACACTCTCATAAAGGAGAGGGTGGGCCACGCCGCCGCTGGCAAAGCTGTCACCTGAGACACTCTGGGCCTGACCTGGAGGTGGCTCCCCTGTGGATCTCCTCCTCCGCCAGTGCAGAAGGGCACACAGTCCCTCCCCGGCACAACCACTTGTTTGTAAGCCCACCTGCAAAACCCTGTGCCCCAGCGCTCTGCCCACTGTGGCCGTGTGTATTCCTCGATTCATAAACATGGTCCAGGCTGAGCAGACACTCTCCAGACACCACTTCTCAGCGGTGCCCCAGCCAATGGGCCCACCCACAGGTACCAGCCAGAGCCTTGCATTCAGGGAGGCGGTGTCTGGCCACAGGCTCCCATCCCTTGTCTTTCCTAGCTGGGACCAAACCCTGAACCTCTGCAATCTGTTTCCCCAATGAGTAAAATGGAGGTTAAAATACGTGGTGACCTCCAGGATTGCTGAGAGCCAAGGCGACAGGGACACTGAGGACAACCTGGACGCAGCTTGGACAGGGTCCTCAGCCTCAAGAGCGGAGGAAAGGGAGCCAGAGCTGCTCAATAGCAGACCACTTGTGTGATGCACTGAGAGAGGATGTTATAACATTTGTGTTAAAGCCGTAGTGATCACAGAGCTGCATGGATCATGTGTGGCCGGGCCTACTCACCCACAACCCTTCACCAACAAGATCACCACCGCACACACGCGCATACACACACAGGTCCCACTCACCTATGGCACGAGAAGACCTACACTGGGCAGGAGCTTTCTAGTCACCATATCTTTGCCCACTGTTCTCTCTGCCCCAGCAGAGGGCTGATGGCCGAGCAGCTGAAGCAGGCTCCACAGAGCCCGCTGGGCAGGGGCTCCCCTCTGGGCTTTCCCGCCCCACTCCCACACCTTCCACCACCTCTCTAACTGGTCCTTCCATTTCCTCCAAGGGCTCTTTTTCCCGGCGGCCCACTGCGGCCTCTGAGTTCACACGCTCCCCGGGGGGCAGAGGCCACCCCAGCCTGCTCCTCTGAGCTGCACATCTGAACTCCCACTGCCCCAGGACAGCTCTGCCTGTCTACAACCACAGCCAGCACCCCACCAGACTCAGGAGTATCCACGAAGAGCCCAGATTCTGAGGCCAAGAGGACCTGGGGCTGAATCCTAGCTCTGCCACCGACTGGCTGGCTGACCTTGGGAAGTTTGTGGAATTCTTTGAGCCTCATTTCTTCAAACGTAAAATGGGAATAAAAGCTCTTACCTGACACAGTTGTTATTGGGATGAAAGAATTCACACACATGTGAAGGCCCTAGTGATCCCCATCAGTGATGGTGACCGGTTACAGCAGCGCCATGGGCAGCTGCGCACCAGGCCTCATTCTACTCCTCCTCGCTCAGAACCAATCCAAGCACCAGGTCACAAGCTCTCACCTCTGGCCCCCGGCCCCAGCCCCACCAGGCCTCAGCTGGCTCACCTGAGCATGGAGTCAGGCTCCACATCGGTCTCCCTGCCCTGGGCCTGGTCCCTCCTGTGCCCTGTGCTAGCACAGTGACCCACCTGACACACAGACTCTGGTTACCTTGCTCCCTTTAAAGGATGGAGGTTCACCACACTCCTCAGTCTATCTTTCTACATACTGTATATTTCCTACAAGTTAAAAAGTAACTTTCAGTGGCTCCCTAACACCTGTAAAAGGAATTCTGAAAACAGTTCAAAGACGTATGGTTAACAAAACACCTAGCTGGATACAAAAGCCACTATCTGAAGCATAACTCTAGCCAAAATAGTCCTCTGCGTCCCCCAAAGGGCCCCTTAAGGGAAACGCCTAAAGCATTTCAGGACAGAAAAGTAATTCTGGAACCCTAATTCAAGGTGACGCAAAAATTTAAAGGATGGGGAGAGGTCCACACCAGGGCACCCACAGTCATCAGGCATGACTCCTCTTGAGAGACAAAGTAGGGGGCACCACAGGCTCACTCACTAGGGGTACATCATCACCAAAAAGAGGTACTGCCCCCCATGGAGCCCTTTTGGGTTTCCATGAGAACACAGAGGATAACAAGACCCCCGCCCACAACGTCCTCCCCACCCTACCAGGCCCTGCTGGACACAGTCTGTTCCGGAAGCCAGGAGCAGCGTGCCTACCTGCGAGGGCTTGCTGGACCCTGCTGGGCTTCGGCATCTGCACGGGCACAGTGGTGGGGACGTTCCCAGGGCTGCGCAAGGGACCGCTGGGGAGGGAGGCACTGGGGGAAAAGAGAGCAGAACTTAATATGCACAGCCAACTCGGCAGGAACAAGAGTCAGAGAAATACAGCAAGTCAGGAATAACTCGGTGCTGCCGAGGCAGCTCACAGCCTCACTTTCTATGGCTTCTGTGAGTGAGGGCTTTTCTTTTCTTTTTTTAAATTAAAGACCCTGAAGAAAAGGATCTAGAAAGAGGAGCAAAGAAATGTGAATTTCACCACTCTTAGACCCAAACTACCTTAGAGAATCTGAATACTTAAGATGTTAAGCCCAGAGCCTGGCCCATCACTTGCTCTGGGAAAATTAAGTGATGAAAGTCACATTCCAGGCCAGGTGTTGGGGAGGGGAAGGAAGGGCAGGCGGGGACAAGACAGTGACAGGAAGAACACTGCGGGGCACGAGTCTCTTCCTTGTAAAAAGAAGGAAGCTTTAACTGTCAAACAAGGTTGCCCTGGGCAATTCCGAGACCCTGCAGACAATCCCGGAAGAATTTTGAGCTCGCTAACTTCATCCAAATAAGGGCTCCACGGTACCCATAGAGGGGAAACCGGCAGGAGTCACTCTAACAAGTGATCAGGACCAACACCACCAGTAATATGACCCGTCAGCATCAGGAAGCCCAAGAAACGATGCTCCGAGAAGGACAAGCGCCATGTTTGTGGTTCCTGCCACGGCTGCGTAACCTCACTCCAATCGTGAGAAAACACCGACAAGCCCAAATTAAGGAACATTCGACAAAGCAACTGTTCAAAGGTGTCAAGGTTATGGAAGATGAAGCAAAAGTGAGGAACTGTTACTGACAGAAGGAGGAGGAGAAATGACAACCAGATGCAAAGTGGGATCCTGGAACAGACAGAGAACCGTAGCGGGAAAACTGGTGAGAATCGAAAGAAGTCTTTGGTTCAGCTAATCGTATCGCACCGATGGCAGTTCTCTGGCTCTGACCACTGCATTGTGTTTATTATGAAAGATGTTAACAGGTGAGAAGTCGAGGGAGGGAGACAGGGAAACTGTACTATTTTTGTAACCTTTTAGTAAACCTAAAATTAGTTCAAAATAAAGGGAACTATTTTTTATTGAGGGTCTTGCTTCCCACAGTGACTATGTTTGAGTCACTCGTTTGGTTTTAAGCCATTATATTTTTAAGATGGTAACAAATCCTTGCCGTTATGGCTGGGGGGAGCTCCACACTGGAGAACAGTTGGTGTAGACTGCCCGAGATGCCTGCCACCTCCTCCCCCTGCCAATTCCTGTGTCCTCCAATGCATCCCTACCCACGTGACAGATGATGAAATGGGAAAGGTTAGGGAACCCTCCCACAGAGTCCCTACACTGCAGCTCCCCAAGGACAGGGCCTGGGCGCGTTCACCTCTGTTCCACTGGGCCCAGGCTGGAGCCAGGAACTGGGAAGGTGCTCAGGAAATAAAGGATGGCTCCAGTCCACTGTGCCACTCTTCCAGCTGCCAGCAACCCGACAACCTGCCTGGGTACAGCAACTGCTTCTGGAAGCTGCCCCAGATCCTTCCCTACGACCAGCCATGGGTCACAGAGCCCACGGGTGGAAACTACAGGGAGCTGGCTGGTTCTGATCCAAACCAGAAAACCTCATACCCTGCTGGTGCTGAAGCCGCCAGGGCCTCACACAGGGTCTGGAGCACAGCGAGTGCTCCGGTATTCGTCCGAGTGAAGAAAGAGGTTGTTCTGTTTTTATTTCTGTGAACAACCTGAAAGAGAATAACCTGTGTGGCCAGGTCACTCAAATAGCAGCTTCTCGCCCTCCTCAACTATTCTCAACACCAGGAGAAGGATGGAACTGGATCTGGAGTGCTGAAAATGCAGTGGAAGGCAGGCTGGGCCTTCACCCCTGGGCTAAGGTTTCAGCCCCACTAAACTACTTAATCTGGAGCAAGTCCCTCCACCTGCTGAGCCTGTTTCTCCATTTCATTTTCTTAAAGGAAGATAATCTCTGATGGTCTTTCCAATTCTCAGGTTCTATAAGTGAAGGAATTCGAGAAGCTACAGCCCTTGCCGGCACGCTTCCTCTCCCAAGCCAACCCTACAGGGAGCACTGAGCTTGAGCCTTTAGCTAGGAAGCTGGGAAGCCGAAGCCTGGCTCTACAACTCCCCAAAACTAGGTGGCTACTCAGTGAGCTAGCCATCACCGGAGGGGGCCACGAAGTGGGGTCTTCTTTCGCCAGGGAAAGGCATGCATCTGAGGCAGAAGGCCTAGTTTCAGGTTCCACCACCAAGAACTGGAGCAGAAAGCAGACAGGGAGTGAGGCTTCCAAATGGCAGCCCGGCCTGGAACTGGGACCAGGAACCAGTATGCTCTGCACAGGAGTCTCACAATGCTGCCACTTCCTCCGTGACTTATCCCGGGTTCCTCCTCCATATGTTCCTGGATCAGAAGGAATGAGCAGTAAAAGCATCCAGCAGTTCCTAAGACAGGGCCTCTCAGGGGTGGACAGAACCTCAGAGGTTACCAAGCCCCCTCCACCGTCCTCAAAGGCTCAGACTAGCACAGTGTTCCCCGATGTAGGCACCATTTGCCCCATGAAGTGCCCTGCTTTGAGAATTTCTCCAGTCACTGCCTCAGGCACCCCCGCCCACCTCCAGCTTCTGGGTCTACCTAGTAGGCCCTACCTAGCTTTCCTGTCTGGGAGCATTTGGAGGAGCTTCCAAACGGAGCTGAGAACATGAGACAGGAGGATGTCTGGGCCTCTCTGAAGACAGGATTTGACAGCCCCAGGCAAGGGGCAGAGCTGGGAGGCTGGGCAGTAAGGAAATGCAAAGCCTTCCTCAGCCGCCCCCAGTTTCTGGTTCAGGTTGGCCCTGGGGAACCTGTGACAGCTTGTGCAATACAAGAAGCAGAAGGTGTGAAGCCTGGAGACCCCACTTCTAGTGCCCGTTCCACACAAGGCTGTGTGCCCTCAGGGCGGGCATGAGGCTCAATCTGCAGCCTGACACAAATGTGCATTGTTTCCCAGGTCTCAGAGGAGCAAAGTGGGTACAGGAGAGCTGAAGGGCCCTCACTACATCCTGAAAGGCACAGTGATATTAGAGCAAAAGGAAACTTCAGGAACTGTTCGGCCCACTCCTCAGTCTTACGAGGGGAAGAGAGACGTAGACCAGGAACAGAGCTGACCCGGGGCCCCACCTGAAGCCCAGGTCTCCAATCACTCCAGCCTAAAGAGCCAGGCTGACGGCAGGCGGTGGGGGGGGGGGGGGGGGGGGGGGAGGTGGGGGCACTTTTAGAGGCTAGAGAGCAGCAGCAGCAAGAACATGGCCGAAGAAAGCAACCTGGGAGAGGCACTTCTAGTGCAGAGCAAAGTGCCTTGAGGCTCAGCCACAGCAAAACTGCAACAGGCCGCTGGTCATAACCATCACCCCAAGTCATCGAAATACTCGACAAGCCGGCACACCCTCTATTAAAGACAAGAGTGTGCGTGACACATTTTGGAAAGTTTTCCACCTAACATCATCAAAACAAATATTGGTGCTTAAAGGGATAAAACTTCAGCTACCAGGAATTTACTTAAGCCCTGCAGCTGTGTGACAAATGACGCACCTTCTTGATGTATTACTGTCTACCGAGAGAGCCTCCCGGGGCCCAAGGAAATCAGTCAGCCAGAATTTTACCCAGATTGAGCAAGAAGCCATTTGAAACCACAACACTTCCACAAATTTTGATTTCGCTCGCTCCAGTGTTATTTCAAGAGGCTACCAGCAAATACAGTCAGTTACTGGGCCTCCCCAGCCCATGGCGTTGCCCGCCCCACTGCGTTCCCACATGGCAACTTTCACCTAATGCTCCTGCCGTTCATCTGGCTTGGAGAACTCTATCACAGCCTCCAGGGAGACCAAAGTGTCAAGTGTTGTCAATCCTCCCAGCCCTGCTGGGTTAAGAGGTCAGGTATTTACTAAGCCCCCTCTGGCTCTACAACACCCATCAGAGACAGGTTAACTCAGGATGGCCCCACTACAAATTAGATAGGGGAAAACCCTGTTTTTCAAAGCAAGGATAGGCCCATGCAAGTGAGGGCCACCCCTCCCAGCTCCTGAAAAACTGGAGGAGATGCAGATGAACACCCACCTTAGGAGGCAGGCCCCTTTGAGGCTGTTTCGACTAGCACAGCCAGCTGGCCTGGTTCCCTCCTGGCTTACAACACAGGGCAAGCAGCAACACGCATGGCCCAGCAGCAAAGGCAACACCGCCTGGCCCACCCGCCCTCCCTTCTGTAACTTGCCTGGCCTGAGCCAGGAGAGCCCACATCAGCAGTCTCTCAGGCCCTCAGGGTGGGGAGGGGAGACCCCAGAGAAATATCAGGGGAGACCAAGGAGAGCCCCACACCAGAAGAAAACAACAAAGCCCATTAAGTCGCCTGGCTCAATCCCAGAACCCCAGCTCTAGAACTATCTAGAAATTTGCCTCAAGATAATTTGTAAGCCCTTAAGAAGCCCCAGGAGGCGAGGCAAAGCCCACCTAGGAGAAGCAGCTCCAGCCCTGCTGAGCAGCACTCTGGGCAGAAAGCCACAGCACACCTCTCTCAGAGAGGCCTCGTGGAGCACTGGGGGCCCGGACAGCGCAGACTGCTCAGGCCCACATGAGGGTCCACAGGGAAGGCCCGAGGGAGACCTCCTGTGCTCCCAGTTCCCAGAAAGATCGCCGATCCACACGCCTCGACTCCCAGAAGACGCCCGCCCCAGCCTGGCCCGTGCCCCTCGGTCTACGGGACTCCTCCACACTC
The DNA here is from genome assembly GCF_041296265.1 of Equus caballus. NCBI lineage: Eukaryota > Metazoa > Chordata > Mammalia > Perissodactyla > Equidae > Equus > Equus caballus. The sequence goes on from NC_091696.1 coordinate 11,510,760, forward strand.
AGCCCCAGGACGCCTGCTGCCTCCCTCCCACCCTGACTCTGAGAGAGCTTCAAGAACTCTATTGTCCCCCACAGCCCACTCTGGGGCCTAGGTTTAATTCCAGCTCTGCCACTTGTTGGCTGTGCTGCCAACCTCCAGCCTCAGTGTGTTCACCTGCAAGCTGAAGACAACACCCACCACACGGCCGTCGTGAGGATTCATGAAATCACTCACGCAGCCTGCTCAACAGGGCCCAGCTATAATATGTGCTCAGTGAATGGCAGCTGTCACTGTGTCCTACAGAAGCTGGCAGGGTCCTCTGAAACCTAGCTTGAAAAAATGCTAGAGGCCCAAGAAGCTGCTGAGAATGGTCTTGGCCACACTGGGCAGCTTCAGCCCTCACTGTGGTCAAGCAGGCAGGGTTGGGGCTGGGTGAGCGAGGCGGCACCATGATGCCGACTGGCCGATGTTGGTTCAAATCAACAAGACATGACTGACTCCCTAGGGATCAGGGCAGCCACAGGCCGACATGTCCCATCACCTGCTGCCCAGGTCACCCTCTCTCAGAAATCAGCCCGATCCCAGCTAACACTCTGAATTCTCAGAATGTTCTCCTGGCCCAAGACTCCCAGTAATGATCAGTGATGAGGCACCTCATCAGTGACGGGCCTCTGAGCACCTGGGAGCAGCCCACTACACACACATGCTGGCCATGCCAGGGGCTTTCTCACTTCAAAGTGCCATGTGGTCTGGAGGGGGCCTATTTTATCATCCTTCTCAAAGTGCAGAGGGCTCTGGGCTGGACTGCACCAACACAGGGGCTGTCCCGTGTCACCTGTTGCCACTGCCCCTAACTCGGCATTTTGTTTTCTCTTCAACCAACTTTTAAGCACCAAAACTGGGTTCACAGCCTTCCTAACCGTGGGCTTAGGGAGTGGGCTGAATCTTTCATGTCTGTGTCTTCAGGGCCTGGCACACAGGAGGAGCCAATGAAATGTGCTCAGGTACACGGCACCAGCTATGCGGCACACAGGCACAGCCACAAGGCCATGAACTGCTCCACACAGAGGGCCTGATTCTCCTGAGCGAATGAAGGCATTACCGGGTTTAAGCCCTACGGCAACTACCAACCCTCAAGTACAAAGGTCAGCTAGGCTCTGTGGGACGCAAGGCTGTGGACGGCCTTTGAACACACAAGGAGACGCAGGAGGGACGACCAAGGAGGCAGGTTGACTGACAGGTATTTGGGCAAGAATTTCCAGCTAAGTAACAGCAGAAACCCAAACCTGCTAAGGCATGCGGGTGGACAAAACAACCCTCCATAAGGCAAGATACCTGGCTCCACTGGCAGTGGACGGTGCTGGGGGCTGGTGCTGCGCTCCCAGGTGGGAGAGGCTGGAGCGGTAGAGGGGCTGGTTCCCCAGGGAGGGCGGCGGCACCCCACCCCAGGGGTTGGTGGTGTTCAGCCTGGGCGCAGACCTGGCCCCAGAGAGTGAGGGCTTGTTGTATGGGGCAAAGGCCTGGTGGGCCCCAAAGGCAATGGCGGTCCTGTGGGGATGCTGGGAGACAGGGTACGCGGGGAGGTTGGTCATGGAGTGGCGGTAGCGGCCCGACACGGGGCCAGTTCTGCCGCTGTTGAGGCACTGATGGCAAGAGCAGGCGACTCCTGTGTGGCCTGGTGGAGCAATGATGGTGGTCACCGGGTAAGGGGGCCCTGCCTGGCGCCGCACGCTACGGCAGAAGCTCGAAGTCTTGTTGGTCTGTGTGTGGGTGCTGTAGTTGACAGTATAGTTGTACCCCAGGGGGGCCAAGTCCACAAGCTGGTTGCCCCTGGCCACCTGCTGCTCCAGATAGTCACAGACGCTGGCTTCATACGCTGTCCAGGAGCCGTCGTCACTCAGCCACTCCCAGATGATGCCCCGACCAGGGGCTGAGTGCTGGGGAAACAGGTGTCTCCGCACAGACCGCATGGTGCCTGTTTTAAAAGGAATATTTACACATAAATGGTTAATCTGCAAGCCCCCCAAAACCAAGAGAGTTTAAAAATTCATTTTCCCACAACCAAAATAAACCAGTATGATCACAGTGCATCTATGGTCATGTTGTTATTTGACCTAAAGGCTGGCATTGGTTATTTTTCCCAAATTTTGGGTGAAGGGTAGACAGCTCTCGAGGTAAAGAAACTGGGGCCCAAAGAGATCAAACAGCAGAAGGGTAGCCGCGATCCTCGCCAGGAGGCAGGGATGCTGGAAGCTTAGGACAAAGAACAGCTGTGGCTCAGACTCCAGGAAGCTCCTCAGATTTCTAATGCTGAAACCTATACAGCCCCACTTAAAAAACTGAAAACAAAAGAGAACAAAGAAAATTAAATCACCTGTAACCCAACCACCAAAAGGAAGGCACACAGTTTATATGGCAAGGCCTTTCTTCCCATCCAGTCTTTCAAGCATGTGCACTTAGGTGGCTGCTGACCACACTGGAAACTTCCTGCCGTTTTCATGTATCATGCCTTAAGGACTTCCTATGTCTCTACCACCTCGTAAAACTCAATAATTGTTACATAATTCTTTTATATGGATCTGCCATTCCCTTCGACTTCTCAAGTAGCAACTACTGGGAAGCACCCCATGGGTAGCTATTATTCTTAATAAACCAAACCTGAAGATTGAGGAAAAAAAGAAAAAAGACCACTTTGGGCCATGCTTCCAACAGCACTTGCCAAAAGCTGATCCCTGCAAACTTAACCACTCGGCCATGGGGCCAGCCCCTGGGCCAATAATTCTTTGTCATGGGGCCAGTCCTGTACATTGTAGGATGTTTAGTAGCATCCCTGGCCTCCACCCCTAGATGCCAGTAGCACCTCTCCCCACCATAGTCACGATAATCAAAAATGCTTCCAAACATTGTCAAACGCCCTGGGAGACAAAAATCACTCCCAGTTGAGAACCACTGAGTTAGACGGACAGGGTATAGCACCGGGAGGAAGCCGGTGGCCCCATTCACAGTAACACTGACCAAAACACAAAGTGGGGCCAGCCTCATGGCCGAGCGGTTAAGTTCACGCACTCCACTTTGGCGGTCCAGGGTTTCACCGGTTCGGATCCTGGGTGCGGACCTAGCACCGCTTGTCGAGCCATGCTGAGATGGCATCCAACAGCACAACTAGAAGGACCTACAACTAGAATATACAACTATGCACTGGGGGGCTTTGGGGACAAGAAGACGAAAAACACACACACACACAAAACAAACACAGGTACACAGGAGAGTGAAGCAACCTGCCCAGGACACAGAGTTACAGTGCAGTGGAGCAGTATTCAGCACCAGGCCCTCCTAATCAGCATGGCATACTACCTTCATGCCAGCCTGCTTGCCTTCGAATCTCTGCAGGTAGAGAGAGGCATCTTTGGTTTGGAAGACAAGGGAAAAGGGGCTGGGAAGGCCTCTAACTGTGCTCCCAAGGCATGCTCTCCTACTAAGGGGGACATTGCATACAGTGTGGTACCTGCCATCACTCACAGCACCCGCCTCCCGATCGCCTGCATTTCAGGGACAGGACGAAGCTCTGAGAGTCACTTCTATAACCCCGACACGTAGCATGGCACCCACCCCAAAGCAGGTGCTCAGACATGTACTAGAGGCAAGAAGTGTCTTACCCGTGTCCTGGCGGAACTGGGTCCAGCTGGGGAGGTCGATGATGTACGGGGCCAGTGAGGGGTCAGCTTGGCCTAAGGGGATGCTGTGGGCCAGGCTCCCTAGGCCAAAGCGCTGGCCCTTCTGCTGGACAAATTGCTGCTCGATGTAGCTGCAGACAGTGGCACTGTAGGGATGCCAGGTGCCCAGCCCGTCCTGCCATTCCCACACGGCCACTGCCACGGGGCTGGCATACACCTGAGCCAGGGAAGAGCTTGGGGCCATGGCCATCTTCCCCAGGACTCCTCCCAAAAAGCTTTAGACCACTCTGGGCTGGAGTCTTGGGTTCATCGCCCAGTGCTTCCAGCAGACCTGCAAACAGGACAGACAAGCAGTTACCGAAACACACAGTGGCCCTGCCAGAGATGGCCTCAGAGCAGGGAAAAAATCATGCTCTTCCACAGTCGGTTTTTTCCAAACACCTTAAGGGCATCGTGAAGCAAGTACCTGATCCTGCTTTTTGCTCAGTCAGCCACGAAGAATTCAGAGTCAACCAAGCAGCCTACCTACCTCTGCGGATGTTCAGGAAGATACAGTAGAGTGAATTTTGGGTCCTAATCATCAGCCCAGCTTGTCTTTTTACCAATAATTTCCCTCTGACCCAACTACTACATGTGTATCCTTTTATACTGTATGTATTTTCATGAGTCACCCCAAATCCTTCGTGGGCCAAGGCCATGATGACCCCTGAGATCTGTGTGAGGGCTCTACGGTTCCCAAAGCTGGTTTGTTTATTAACACCTGCTAGGCTACAGATGGGAACAAACTGTGTCAGAAAGAACCAGAGGCTCAAGGACACCCAGGGGGTCAGTGGCAGAGCTGGGACTCAAAGCATGGGTCCTAGCTCCACCCAGGTCTCCAGGCTGCCCCTTGCGGCATCATTAACCACAAAGGATGCCCTAGGCGGACATTAAAATCTCAGCATGCCAAAGCCCTCCCTCCCTGGCCTCTCTGCATCCCTCTCCCTGTGCCTGTGCCTCACTGGCCAGCAGGCAGGTCCAGAGAGCTTACATTCATCTCCCGAGACTTTCTCCCAGTCACTCCACCCCTCCCTCTTCCCTTGGAAACTCTACCGTCCTTCAAGCCCAGCCTGCGCCATTCAGGGAGCCCTTCCCCGGCCACTCGGCACATGAACTTCTCCTTGGCCGCACCAACCAGAAGGCTAATGCCCATCCACACATAAGTACAATGACGTTCCATGTCTCTCTGCCCCCCCAGATGGCAGCCACCCAGGAGACTGCCTTGTCCACAGCCGTATCGCCAAGCCCAGCACAAGCCCTGTCATGTATAAGGGTCACAGTTCAAAACACGGCTGAACGCAAGTGGAGGATGATTCTATGTTCTGCGGCTATCTGCAGGAGCAAAGAGGTCTGTGAACGCATTCCATCGTGTGGTACCCCGGAGCACCAGCTCTAGAGTCAAGAGGAACAGGACCAACATTTAGTGACAGACGCCAAATGTACCCGTCTCATTTCAGCCTAACAGACTGACAGATGGTACTTCTCCCACTTTATGGACAGGAAACCAAGGCTCAAAGAAGTCAAGGTCTTATTGAAGGTCACAGTATTCTGCTAAGTGGCAGCACAGAGAACCAACCCAGATCGATCTAGCTCTAACGCCCATTTTCTTAGAGAGGAAGGCTCAGCCTGAGCTCTGCCTTAGGCTCCACTTACAGGCCCCACTTGGGCAGAAGAAGGAAGGGAGAGAGGAACCCTCATCTCAAGCCCCAAGTCCCCTCAGCTCCTCGCAGGGCCCTGGTGCCAACAGGTTCCTAGTCACACCATCTGCTCTGATTACCACACAACCCCCTTAAGCACACACATCGAATTTTATCCTTTTTGCAGAGGCCCAGGGAGTTGCAATGGCTTGCTTACGTGGCAAGTAACAGGGCTGGGATTGAGCTTGTGCTGCTGTCCCTCGGACTGCAGACACCATCAAGGTTTCAGTGAGAAGCCACAGGCAGCTGCCCCCCAAGGGAGGGAGAGCTGGAGCAGCGGCGAAGAGGAGCAGGCACGGGCTCTGGCGTCACCTCGCCGCTTCCTTGCTCCGCTTGCTGTGGCATCATCTTGAGGATGGTATTTAAGCTCAGCAAGCACCTTGGCCTCCCTCCCTTTCCCTGCCCTCACCCCCCACACCTACCCACCCTTCGAGCCTGGGTGAGGAGTGGCGGCCCCGGGCGGCCCCAGGCTACACAGTATGAGAACGCAGGCCATGAGTCAGGCCTGCAATCACCCTGAGCACACCTGTGGGTGGCAGGCCTGCCACTGAGCTGCCAATTGATCCAACAAAAGCCCATATCCAGCCCTGGAAGATTAGACCTGGGATGCCCTCAGGATGGCTGGTTGGCTTATTAACTCAGTGCCTGCAATTAGGAGTCTCTGTAGCCACATCCAAGAACAAATCACAGGACTGGCTTCGGAGCCAACTACTCCTGAGTCCGGACTTTCCTCCTGGCAGCGTCACTCATCCCTCAAGCAGCAGGGACCTCCCACACACCAGCGCATGTAGATGTCCCAGCATGCCCACACATCCCCAGATGAACCAACTCGCAGAGCTCTGCCAAACAGCCTGCGAAACACAGTCAAGAACTTCAGCTAAAGCTTTTCATGAAAGCGTTCAGCCCCCAGACTCTGGGCCCACCATGGTCCAGGCCCTGTCGGGGTCCTGGAGACCCAGAGATGAGGAGGTCATGGTGTACAAGCCCCCCCATGACTGGCCACGGTCCCCACTCATACCAAGGCCTCCACCCTTGGTACCTATATCCAGCCCTGTCAAAATCCAGCAAATGCCAGAAGATTAGGAGCCATTTCTCGCCTCCCAGCCATTGATCCTGCTGGTATATGTGTCCAGACTCCTGTCCTCTCTCCACCTGAGCCCCCAAGCAAACAGCCATTTTTTCAGACTCAGCCACCTCCTCTCCTGAGCCCTCTGACCCACCAGAAAGGGCTGACTCCACCCTCCAGTGCGTCTTCACTGCATAACCTGCTCACCCAAACACGACTGTATTTACTGGTTTCAGTATGTCTCCCCATTGGAGCAGGAACTTCCTGAGGGCAGAGCTGCGGCAGACCTAAGCTGGGGCCGCGGCTCTTCAAATGCCCAATATCCCAGAGGGTCTGAACCCCCAGAGGACGAAAGCAAGGAGAACCTTCCGCTCTGGGGGCCTGGGGCACGTTTGGTGCAATGCCCAGAAACACCCACTGGTGTTCCACTTGAACACAGCAATTATGCACACACAGCAGTTGTGTCAATGCGCCCATTCTCTGCAAAACCTCTGCCATCACGAAGCTGCAGTTCAAAAACCTAATTTGTCTTGGCTCCTAAGAATGGCGGCTATTTAGGGTGTTCTTAATTATGACAATTATATTATAATCGGCCAGGGAGAAAAGCCTCAATTAGGAGACAACCTAAACATCTTACAATAAGAGAATTCTTCATAAATTATGGTACATCCTAATGAGGAGATACAAGCCCTGCAAAATGTTTAGCAAAAGGCTTACAGACCTGAGATCATGCTCACAAGTTAACACAGAATGCGTAACTGGACACACTATGCTCTCAGGCAGGTGAGTGTGCCATTTACTGAGCACCTACCATGTGGCACACACTGGTGCTTTTGTCATCCAGTTCTCTCAACCCTCAACTGCCCTCGCAGGTAGGGACTATCCCCATTCTACAAACGAGGGAGCTGAGGCCAAAAGAAATTCAGAACTTACCCAAGGCCAGGCGGCCAGTCTGTGGAACCATGAAGCCTGTGTTGTTTCGATCTTATATAAAAAAATTTTTAAACGGCTGGGAGGTACACTCTTAATAGGAGTGATTAAATTCTAGGATCATTTTTCTTTAGCTCTTTCTGTACTTGCAAATGTTCTACAACGATCATATGACCTTTCATGATCAGAACAAAGTTATTTTTTTTAAAATATCAACAACTTTGACCACGAGAAAACCATCCTGCTTTCCCCTGCATTCTCCTGTCAGACATAGCTGCAAAGCCCTGTGCCCAGCGCTGTGGCTCTGAGGCACAGAGGAAGGCCGCCAGCCAACCATTTTCACACAGAAGAAAAAAGTTGCACGTGCCCACCAAGAGCCCTTCTATTTGCAGAGGATTTAGAAAAGCTTTAGAACAAGGTCTGAGCTGGCACAAGAATCTCAGCGAAAATCATCCTGCCTAACTGTGGGCCTCGGGGAGGGAGAACCACCCAAACGGGTCCCGGTGCAGTTGCGGCCTCCGGGAAGAAGGCCCCAGGTGTGGTTTCTAAACCGGTGCTCAGATCAAGAGATTATCAACTTGCCAACAAGTGAGAAGCCCGTTTCAACACTCCCGAGCCCACCAAAATATGTAACAACCTGGACTCCGCCTGGGCCCGGCCATTTACCTTCAGTCCCCACTGCTGCCGCAGTGTGCTCCCCAGCTGTCCTGAGCAGAGAGGAGCCCAGCTCACCCCTGTGCCGCAGCGAGGGGCACCTCCACTCGGCCTCCCCCATGCTCGGTGACCTCAGGACAGTCACCTCCCCTTCTCCACGCTCTACTACTCAGGCAGTGGGATGGGCTTTCCAGCCTTGTATGAGCAGAACTTTCCTCCAAATGTGTTCACACGCCACCCACTGATATGTAAGACGCAGAAATGTGCGGGTGCTCTTTTCGACACAAAAGTGGCCTCCATTCCTAATCTTTGCAGAACAGAGACGTCTTGAGGAGCATGGATTGGAAACCAGTGAGACCAGGAGGTGACTTCAAGTCCTATTTCCTGAGCTGCCTCTTTCGGGCGCTTTCCTGGGCCTGAAACTCCACACCCCATGCCAAGCAGGTGACACGGTGAGCATGACCTTAACTACAGCACGGCCTGCGAGGACTCCTGACAGTGCAGGCGGCCCCCGGCACCGTCAGGAAGCCTCCCCACGGACCTGGGAAAGAGGAAGGCCGCACAGGAACATCCAAGAAACCATCTCCTTTACTGAAATCGCTTTTTAATACAAATTTAAAACAATGAAATATTATTTTTTGCCTATCAAAATAGTAAAAATAACTTAATTTCAACACTCAGCGCTGGGAAGAGTACACTGAGACTTCACACGGCTGGGAAGGATAAAACCTTTCCAGAGAACAGTTTGGTAATGTACCAAAAGGTTTAAAAATGTTCACTTCCTTTGACCCAGTAAAGAATCTAACTTAAGGAGATTACAGAAAAACTTTGACATACAGACATATTCACCACGGCACTATTTTATCCAGGTAGAAGAGAAGCACAGAGGAAACTCAATAGAAATGTACCAAAACGTTAACAACGGCTGCCTTTGAGTGGAGAAACGATAGGAGACCTTTTGTTCAACTTTCTTATATATCTGAACTTTTCACATTTTCTAAAGTGAGAAAGTATCACTTCTGTTATCGGAAACAAACCTCTTTAAAATGCCCAACACTTTTAAAAGATCATAAATATAAACCCGACCACCACCACTGTTACCTACCATTGTCACTTTATTATTTTTTATTAATTTTTGGGGGTAAGCTAACATCCACTGCCAATCCTTTTTTTTTTTCCTTCTCCCTTTTTTTTTTTTTGCTGAGGAAGACTGGCCCTGAGCTAACATCCATGCCCATCTTCCTCTCCTTTCTATGTGTGATGCCTGCCACAGCATGGCTTGACAAGTGGTGTGTAGGTCTGCACCCAGGATCCAAACCAGCAAACCCCGGGCCGCTGAAATGGAACATGTGAACTTAACTGCTGCACCACTGGGCCGGCTCCACCATCATTACTTTAAGCGGCTGCTACTACCCCAGGGGAGTTTCACTAATAACAGGACTTGTCAAAGTACCACAGCATCTCCCTGCCAAGAGACGCATCCCCCATCCCTGGGCTCCAAGAAAATGCGTAAAACAGACCATGCAGGTGCCTAAACCATTGCAAGGTTGAGCACTGCAAGATGGGCCTTTTGTCTTGAGAGAACTGGCTCAAGCCCACGCCACCCAGGACTTACTAGGTCTCTGAGACGGAAGGAAACTAACACACGACTTGTCCCTTGCACACTGGGCTGCTGGAAGGGAACTGACAACTCGTCTTCTAGCTGGTGCCCGCCTTGAGCCCCCCAGGGGCAGGTCAGGGCAGAACCTTCCAAATGGGGCTCAGGAAGCCACAGGGTGGCCGGGGGCGGGCTCCAGCAACCTACAATTCCCTTGTGGGCACATCCTCCACCAGCACCAAGAACCTGCAGCTCCTTCTCCGCCAGGAGCAACCCGACCACCCACATGTAGTCCGAGGGCAGAGCCCCCTTCCCAGGTCTATGCATGGGCCAAAAGGGGGACTGTGGCAGCAGTGGCAGGTGCACTGGCAGTGAGCACAGCAACGGCTACCAACAAAGAGCTTACTATGCACCAGTCAGCGTGCTAAGTACCTCATACATGTTCTCATTTAATCCTCACGATCCCAGGGGGCGGGTGTTAATCTCTAATTTTATAAATGAGAAAAGTGAGGCAAAAGAAGATAAGCAACTTGCCCAAGAATAAGCTGTATATGTAAATGCGAATCAGTTTCCAGAGTCCACCAAGACAGAAGGGGTGAACTGATACTGGGCAGATCAGCAGGCCAGATGTGTGTCTGCCAACATAATTTCAGTTTTTTAAAATTGAGCCAATGTTTAAAACTTGGAATATTTGCCATTAAAAAAAAACAAAAAACAAAGTCCAGATCTCCAGCTTCTCTTGAAAACCAGAAAAGTTGGCAACATTTGCTGGCCTGACCTAGATTCATTACCCAGCCAGCAACAACGAGCTGAACCACCACGAGGACAGGGACGTCCTCTGCAGGTTGCCACAGTTACCATGACTCCTCGTGGCAGGGGTCAGTCAGCAAACACTTCCTGTAAAGGGCCAGAAAGTCCACACTCACGACGGGGATCCGTTCTGAGAAACACATGCACTGTTAGGCGATTTTGTGGTTGTGCGAACACCACAGAGCGTACTTACACAAACCTAGATGGTACAGCCGACTACACACCTAGGATCCACTACAATCTTAGGGAACCCTGTCTTATATGCGGTCTGTTGTTGACTGAAACATCATTATGTGGCACGTGACCGTATTTTAAGCTTTGCAGGACAAAAAGCGTCTGTCGCAACTACGCGACTCTGCCATTATAGTGTGAAAACAGCCATAGACAACATGTAAACTAACCAGAGTAGTTGTGTTCCAATAAAATTTTATTAACAAAAACAGGCTGGGGGCGGGATTTGGCCCACAGCACATGGTGTGCCAACCCTGCCCTACTGCCTCTCCACAGCTATCACAGCGCGCCCACTGCCATCGAGTTGAGAAATCCTTCTCTCAACCCATTTCTCTATCACAAAGTGGGCGAGCGCTTACGCCTCCGGCTAGCCTCCCCAACAACACGCCCTGCCCTCTGCAGACATGCCAGTCTTTGCCCAGCACCTGAGGATGAAACATAGCATGTTGTCAGGGCCACCCCCAGGCACCCCAACTGCTTCCCAGAGCCAGACCAGGCCTCGACACCTCCCCCTGTATGGGGAAATCGGGCCCTGGCCTACCTCTCTAGCTCTGCACACTTCCCCTGGACCCTTTTCCCTGTTCCCACAGCTTCCATAATCCCGTGCATGCAGATCACCCAAATCTTTCTTCAGATACCTGCCTGAGTCCCTCGACTCTCTGCTCCAGCCATCAGCAACTCCATGAAGGGCCCCGAACTGGCCAGGCTTCTTCATGCCCCTCACCCCCACTGAGAGTGTCCATCCCACCTGTCCACTTACTTATTTCTTAATTCCCAGCTTGAGCCTCTCTGCCCTGTGAAATGTTTCCTACACCCACAGGGAGAAGTGGCACTTGTAACAACCAACAACCAAGTGACTTCTGAGTGCAATGATCTACCGTCCCCTCCACTAGGACATAGGTTCCTGAAAGGCAAGCATTATGGCCAGGAAAAGATTTTTTTTTTTTTTTTTTGCTGGGAAAGATTCACTCTGAGCTAACATCTGTTGCCAATCTTCCTCTCTACTTTTTTTTTCCCCAATGCCCCAGCCCATAGTTGTATATTTTAATTGCAAGTCCTTCTGGTTCTTCTACGGGAGCTGCCGCCACATCACAGCTACTGACACACAGGTGGTGTGGCTCCACGCCCAGGAACCGAACCCAGGGTGCCGAAGCGGAGTGTGCCGAACTTTAACCGCTAGGCCATCAGGGAAAGATTTTTCGAACAAGACACACAACACTGACCATAAATGAAAAAATACATTTCATCATGTTAAAATTAAGTATGGTTGTTCAACAAAACATGCCTTAAAGAAAGTATAAAGATAAGTTACAAGCTGGAAGCAGATATTTACAATAAGCACAAAGGATTAAAATCAAGAATATATAAAGAACTCCTACAGGGCTGGCCCCGTGGCCGAGTGGTTAAGTTCACGCGCTCTGCTTTGGCAGCCCAGGGTTTCGTCGGTTCGGATCCTGGGCGTGGACACGGCATCGCTCGTCAGGCCACGCTGAGACGGTGTCCCACACAGCACAACCAGAGGCACCCACAACTAGAATATACAACTATGTACGGGGGCGGGGGGTGGGGGAGACACTTTAGGGAGAACAAGAGAAAAAAAAGAAGATTGGCAACAGATGTTAGCTCAGGTGCCAATCTTTAAAAAAAAAAAAAAAAAAAAGAGGGACCCGGCCGAGTGGTCAAGTTTGGGCACTCTGCTTCGGCCAAGGTTTCGCCGGTTCAGGTCCTGGGCGCAGCCATGCTGAGGTGGCATCCCACATGCCACAACTAGAAAGACACACAACTAAAAATACACAACTGTGTACCAGGGGGCCTTGGGGAGAAAAAGGAAAAAAAAATACAATCCTAAAAAAAAAACTCCTACAAACCAATTTTTTTAAAAAAGCACCAGGAAACCCACAGAAAATTTGGTGAAAGACATGAACAAATATTTCACAGGAAACACATATGCCAATAAACTTATGAAGAGATGTTCAATGTCAGGGCTCGGGGACATAGAAATCAAGATTCCAAAGAATCCATTCTATACCCACTTGATTGGCAAAAATTTTAAAAGCTTACATACAGCAAATTTTGGGAAGAATGTGGAGCAACTGGAAGTCCCAAACTCTGCTGGTGGTGGAGTGGAAATTGGTACGACCACCTCAGAAAAGTCTGGCAACATCTACAAACATTATTTACCCTATGACCCAGCAAAATAACACCCCGAAGTTCAGACCCAAGCACACTTCTGCACACGTACAAGAGGAACCATGGATGCAAATGTCCACAGCAACACGCTCGCAATAGCAAAAACCCAGAAAGCACCAAGTGCCCGTGGACCGAGGATCAGACGCATAAACCATGTGCACACCATGGAATATTCCTCAGTAGTCAATACAAATGAACCAGATGCCATGCAATAACATGGATAAATCTTACCTATATATTTTTTTACTTTCCTTAGAATACACAGGTACCAAACTATATATAAATGAAAGCAAGGAGACCATGGTTATCTCAGGTGGGAACAGGGGAAAGATGAAATGATTAGATGTAAATTTTGTTTCAAGACCCTAGCTTTTGTTTTGGGTGGATGGAATGCAGGAGCTTAATACATTCACTAAAAATAACTTAGTAAATAAGTAAAAGCAAGCCACACGTGACCACCGATGAGTGTGTATTAATCTATTTCTGTCTACCTGAGGTAAAAATGAAAACAAACACACAAAAGAGACCGTTTCCTTCATCTTTGTACTCCTAGGCCTGGCCCCCGATTTCTGCAGGCGCGTGTGGAATGAATGAGGACTTTTCTCCCTAGTCCACGGCCCCACCCCTGTTGGTGCCCTGAGCACCATGTGCGTGTCTGAAGCCAAACACCCTCCCTTCCTAACTCTCCTTTTCCTCCGAGATTCCCTGGCTCCACTCTGCCCCAAGCAGTTAGGAGAAAACCTGGGATTCCCGCTCCTCAGCTTCTCCCCTACAGCCCCACAGCTGCCTCGGCTTCCTCTCTGCTCCCGCCTCACCTCGTCAGCCCCAGCGGCCAGCATCTGGCTGCGACCTTGCTCAGTCCTCTCTCCCACTGGCCTCTCTAATTCTTGTCTCTCCTAGTCCACCTCAGAGGCGGGTGCAAGACTGAGCTTCCTGAAGTATTGCTCTGACCCTGTCTCCTCCACACCTGTGCTGGACTTCGGGGACAAAGTTCAAGTTCCTTGGGTTGACACTCAAAGCCCATTGCAATGCCTCCCTATCAAGAGTACTTGCCAGGGCACTTCCCTTCAATACACTCTTGCATCTTCATCTCCCCCTTCTTGATCCCTCCCAGAGTTGAAGTGATGACCCGCTACCCTCACATACATCCGGTTTGCCCACCGCCATCCTCACCTGACCCATACTTCCAAGGCCCAATTTAAACAGCACCTCCACGATGCCTTGAGGTGCCCAGCTGAAAGAACACACCTCTTACTAACTTCCACAGCATTCTGTCGGTCCCTTACAGTTCTCTATATCCATTCTAGCTCTTCAACGAGACTATGAACCTGAGGGCAAAATCTCACGTCCACCCCCGTGTCAGGGGCAGGCTCGATGGAAGGAATAGTCACAAAGAAAACAATCCAATCGAATGCACGCCACTTTCCAGCCGGTGTGCTCACTGAAAATGCCCAGTGTGGAATTCTGCTAAAATCCGCTGCGCCCCAGAGCCTTGGCGTGGGCCGCAAAACCCTCACACTCAGCCCTCGCCTCCCCTTCCAGCCTCCTCCACCCTACACCCAAGCCTTGTTGCTCCAGCCACATGAGCTGCTTACAGGGGCCCACGAGTGCCATGGAGCTTCACGACACCGCGCACGCCAAATCCTCTGCCAGCCTACTCCCCCACTTTCTGGGTCCTACTCTGTCTTCACAACTCACCTTAGTTATCATCTTCCAGAAGCCTTTCTGACCTTCCTAGCTTCCCTCCTACCCCTTCTTGGAGGAATGGGGGCTCTGCCCTGTGAGTCCCCCACCTCCCAACACACATCCCACTGACAACACCTTCTCACTATCTATGGTTCATCTGTCTTTTCCACCAAGCAATGAGCTCCCAGACGACAGAGCTCTGGTTCCTCATCTCTCTACCCCCAGGACTGAGCGTGGGGCTTGACGCAAAGGAGGCATCCTGTTGTGTCCATGTAACAAAAGAAATAAAACTTTCCAGTTCAAATGCAGAAACCATGACCTATGTCCTTCATCCCGAAAAGCATGTGTTAAAGTGGAAACCATGTGGAAAGGATCTTCTAAGACTGGTTAAACAGGAGAAGCCGTTGGCAAGAAGCCACTTGAATTTATTTGAGAGAGTTGGCAATCAACAATCAACTCCCAGGGCTCACCTTTATTCTGGAGACCTCACATTCCCCCCTCATCAGTCCCCACCTTATCTAATGAAAACCAGATTGAGAGGCAGCCGTGTCAGCTCCCCGTGGCTCTCACCTTTTCTCTCTGGAGAGCCGGCACAAACTGTCCCTTCTGGATGGAGACACCAGATCCTTAGGAGGAATGACTTGTTTGAGTTCCCATCTTGATATAAAATGCAAACAACAAAAACTGGGCAAATCTGAAAGTCTTGCTGACTCAGCAACACAAATTCCAAGGCACCTTTGCCAACAAGGAAGAAGATGGTCAGGTTTTAAATTGAGAAACAGCAGTTGGTGAAAACGAATGCACAGATGTTGGGTCCGTGTGCTACGGCTGGGGACTGGAAACCACCAGATTTATTGTTCAACAGCCTGGGCAGAGCAGAAGTACAATAGCCTCCCTCTGCCCACTACAATAATCAAGGGGATAGTTAAAAAAAACCTCAGCCCTTTCACAGAAAGGCCTAAAAGGACTTCATAAGCCAGTCTGCAGTGTAGGTCCCCAGGAAATTAGCAGAGAGGGTAAAAGTCTGACGAAGGTCACACAGCAAATAAAGAAGAGGCCTAGTTACAGTTACCCTGACGGTTTAAGTAAAGCCTGGTTTTGGCTATCAGAAAGTCCACCTCACAGAACTCTAGAGGAGCTAGGATGGCACGCAGAAATACCGAGTTTCTCAAGGGTCTAAGTGTCCGTGCACACACACTTTCCACTGGCACCGGCACTTGGGGAAGTGGAATCAGTGTGGAGGACAGTAGGTGGCTGAGAAAGGCGGGATGAAACGGGAGCTCCAGAAAAAGTCTCCTAGGTTCTCTTCAGCATCCACGACCCCCCAAAAGTGACCCCGGGCCTCAGGAACAGCAGCTTCCTGGAAAGCGGACCCTACTGGAGACGAGGGAAGCAGAGTTCAGAGGCAAACTCCTCTGAAGTACAGCCCCCGGCTCCAGCGAGTCGTCCACCAGGAGGCAGACCCCAGCAGAACCCGCACCCTAACCAGGCAGCCCGGTGGCAAACCTCTCCACCGCCTCCTCCGGGGCCTGTGGGAAGGGTGCACGCCTCCCGACAGACCCAAACTCGGGGTCTGCGCCCCTCCCCTGAGAGCTCTTCGGCTTCCACCCCGGCGCTCACCCTCGCACCCAGCACCCAGTCCTGCCCCGAGCTCCCAGCGCCTCCCAGTTCCCCCAACTCCCGCCTCCGGGACCTCCAGCCTGGAGGCCAGTCCTCACAATCCCCCCCGGACCTCACCCCGGGGCTCCCCTCGGCCCGGCCCAGCCCTCCCTCACTCCCACACCCGCCCCCTTCCGGCCCCAGCTCGGCTCGGTCTCCCCCGAGCCCTCGGGACCCCAGCTCTGGCGACGAGCCCGTGGCCTGCCTGCCCCTCTCACCGAGGCTGAGGACGGCGAGGGGGCAGGCTGAGGAGACCGCCGCGCTCGGGCAGCAGCTCGAGCTTGGCCTGGGCTCCGCTCCGGCTGCCGCTCTGACTCTAAGGAGGAGGCAGCCCGAGTGAAACTCGGCGTCGCAGCTTCCTTGTGCCCCGGTGCGCATGCTCAGGACGCGGGGCCTTCTGGGAAATGTAGTTCCGGTGGCGCGGCGGGGGGCGGGGCTGAACTCGACACATACCTAGTCAGGTGTATCTATTTTTCTTAGCCTGTTCACTCGTTACTTACTCTTTCGTTAATTTGCCGACTCATTTTAAATAGTTTTTACCGTCACAGACATGGTGCCAGGCCGCGTGCTAGGTACTGGGGATTAAAAGGTGAATCAGAAACTTGTTTTCTCTTCTGGGAGAGCTTCGTATCTACTTGACAGACATTTAAACACACAATTACAATATAGTGGGATAAATGTGATCAAGAAGTGGGAGCACGGGGGCCAGCCCTGTGGCCGAGTGGTTAAGTTCCTGTGCTCTGCTTTGGCGGCCCAGGGTTTCGCCCGTTCTGATCTTGGGCGCGGACATGGCACCGCTGGTCAGGCCATGCTGAGGCGGCAACCCACATCCCACAACTAGAAGGACCCACAACTAAAAAAAAAATACACAACTATGTATAGGGCGGGGGCGGGGGGGCCTTTGGGGAGAAAGAGGAAAAATAAAAAAATGAAAAAATTTTTAAAAAGTGGGAGCGCAGAAGGGTGTGCCTAATGGGGGGGCAGGGGTAGTGTCAGAAAGACGTCACAAAGGAGGTGACCCCCGAGTTGGATTTTGAAGCCCATGTAGAGGTTTGACAGATGGAGTACAGGGAAGCCCTTGCAGAGGAAGAGAGCTAGGAAAGTGCCCGAAACATTCAGGAAGCAGTGAAATTGCTGTCCTTGTGGCCAGGACAGAGGGTACATGGAGGGGATGAGGACAGAGAAAATGGATTAGGGTGTGGCAGGATATGAGTATGAGGAGAAGGCTGAGTAAGATTATGATGAACTTTAAATGCCATGCAAGGAATTTAGGCAACTGGAGCCAGTGGAAGGAGTTTAGCAGGGGAATGACAGGGTCAGCATAGCACTCTAGAAGGGTACCCTGTGTGGTGGGGTAGGATAAATTAAAGAGAGAGAAAAGAGCCAGGAAACCAGTTTGGAGGCTATTGCTGTAATCCAGGTCAAAGGTGATAAGACTTGAACGAGGCTGGTGACTAATCTTTTGGGATCACAGACCTCCTTTACAAAGCTCAAGATAGCTACTCCCAGAAAAACGTTTGCTGTAACTATTCACACGTGTACCCACACATTACACACACACACAATCTTTTTTAAAATTAATTAATTAGTTTATTTTTTTGAGGAAGATTAGCTCTGAGCTAACATCTGCTGCCAATCCTCCTCTTTTTGCTGAGAAAGACTGGCCCTGAGTTACCATCCGTGCCCATCTTCCTCTACTTTATATGTGGGACACCTGCCACAACATGGTTTGCCAAGCAGTGCCATGTCCGCACCCGGGATCTGAACTGGTGAACCCCTGGCCACCGAATCGGAATGTGTGAACTTAACTGCTGCGCCACCGGGCCAGCCCCTAACATGCACACAATATTGCATACAGTTTCAGGGGGTTCAGAGTCCTCTGAATCTTGGAGTCTAGGTAAGTATCCTTACGTAATCTAAAGTCACTCATACTTTATCAGGGATTTGAGGAAGATTTAGACTGCTGGAGCTGGAAGAAGAGATCTCCCCCATCATCCAGTTCTAACACTTTGTTTTATAGAAGAGGAAGCTGAGGCCCGAGAGGGGGAGTAACCCGCCCAAAGTTCGTGAAAGGACGAGGGCCTGCATCAGGCCATCTTTAGTGCCCTAGGCCAGGCGTCTGCCGCCCAGGAGCTGACTTAGAGGGCCCAGGCCTGAGTCTAGGACTGCACCAGAGTCACGTTCTCCCACTTACGCCCAGAGCCAGCCCTCCCTCGAGAAATGAAGGGTAGCATTTTACCTGTGATTTATATTAGATGGCTGCAATGCTACAGATTAGGATGGGAACGTTTCCCCTCCCCTCTGAAAGTGGCAGTTTTCTCAGCCATAACCATTGACAAATAGAAATGGCAAGCAATAGGATATATTGGAGTGTATGAAGAAGCCATTCGGTGTAAACCTAATTCGGCCTGACTTTGTTTTTCTAAAAGAACCTGACATGGCCATTGAGCAGGCATTGTATATCTGCTTTAAACATTTCCTATGGCAAGATCAGTGCCCTTAAAATAAAGGTGCACCTTCCCCCCAAATTGGCATTTCCTTAAGGATAAGCATCTTTCCTTAGGCTAGGAACTGATTGCTCTGCCAACCTGTGACCACCCACCTTAATACAACAGAACTGCCACCCTGCTGTGCAGACAGAGCAGTCACGTGACTATTGTAAAAGGGACATTTCAATCATATGTGAAACATCCTCTTTGAGGGTATATAACCTCTCTGTCCACCCCACTTCTTTGGTGCCCTTCCTTCCTCAGGGAAGAAAGGCCCCAGGCCATGGTCCTCACATTTTGGCTCAGAATAAACTCACCCAAATTTTCATTTATAGATTGGTTATGGATTATTTGCACTGACACCATCTGAAACATTCCTCGAGCACCTAATATATGCCATGCACTTGCCATGCATCACCTCATTGAATCCCCTCAAGGAGGTCAGTGCTATCATTATTCCCATTTTATTTTATTTTTCTTTTTTCAATCTTTTTTTTTTTTGAGGAAGATTAGTCCTGAGCTAACTGCTGCCAATCCTCTTTTTGCTGAGGAAGACTGGCCCTGAGCTAACATCTGTGCCCATCTTCCTCTACATTATATGTGAGATGCCTGACACAGCATGGCATGTCAAGCGGTGCCATGTCCACACCCGGGATCCGAACCGGTGAACCCCAGGCCTCCAAAGTGGAATGTGCGAACTTAACTGCTGCACCTCCGGGCTGGCCCAAATTATCCCCATTTTAAAGATGAGGATACTGAGGCCCAGAGCTTAAGCAATGTGTCTAAAGTCACACAGTTGACAACTGGCAGAGTTGGTCTTTAAATCGAGGTGGTGTCTAACTCCAGATTTGAGCACCCTCATGTGACTGGCCTCATTGCTAGGGGGTTGCAGAGGAAATGGTCTGATGCATTAGAGAAACCTCTCAACATCCAAAACATATTTTCTTAAGTGCTTCCTTTTCCCTCAGCCAAACACTGGAGTAATAGTTATTGTCCAAAAACCCCACTGCACACACACCTAGAGCCTCGGAGAGAACAATGGAGGAGGCTGGGCTGGAAAGGCTCTGGAGCCCAGGCTCTTCCGAGGGGAGGACTCTAAGCACAGCGAGCTGGAGGAGCTCCGGGGAAGGCTTCCTGGGGCTGCCAAGGTTGGGGACCAGTGTGGGAGCCAGGGTAAAGGCTGGAGTAGAGAAGTTTCACAGAGGCAGGAAGCAGGACACAACCTGGGTGCATGGGAGTGCCCTTCCACAAGATGGAGAACATTAGAAAAGGGGTGGGTTCATCAACAAGTTGAGCGTGAGGTAGGAGAGCGGGAAGAACATCCAGATGTGAGATTCTCGAGAGATCTGGGCCAGAAACAGGGATTCAGGAGTCACAGGCAATGAATTCATCTGAGAGGACCACAGAGGATGAGAAAGAGAAATCCAGGACTGAGGAACTCTGACTCTCGAAGAACAGGTGAGAGATAGAAGTGTCTGGAGAGAGGCGGGACTGGGGAACATCGGGTGAGCATGATGGCAGAGAACCAAGGAGAATGTCCCAGAAGGCAGTGCTCAGTGCTGACAGACACTTCTGAGAGGCCCAACCAGCTGGTCCCCTGGGAGGGCCTCCCAGTTCTGGGCTCATTTTTTCAGTTAAACAGCTGACTTCAAGAAAGGTCCCAAGGGGCTGGCCCCGTGGTGCAGCAGTTAAGTTTGCACGTTCTGCTTCAGAGGTCCGGGGTTCACCAGTTCAGATCCCAGGTGCGGACATGGCACCGCTCAGCAAGCCATGCTGTGGTAGGTGTCCCACATATAAAGTAGAGGAAGATGGGCACGGATGGTAACTCAGGGCCAGTCTTCCTCAGCAAAAAGAGGATTGGCAGCAGATGTTAGCTCAGGGCTAATCTTCCTCAAAAAAAGAGAAAAAAAAGAAAGGCCTCCAACTTCTGACTTAGGTACAGGGAGGCGATTAGTGACCACAGAGTGGTTTCCATTGAGAGGTAGGGGCTGGAGCAGATGTCTGTGGTTGTGAAGGCTAGGAATGCAGTCTGGGAGTGTAGACAACTTTTTCAAGAACAACTTTTGTGTTCCATACACTGGGGGCCGGGGGGCAGGGGCCAGCAGAGGATACACCCACTCCTGTGGGATGACGCCACTTACATAAGGTTGCCCACAGCTGTGTGTGTCTGAAGCATGCTAGCCCACACGGTAGGTAACAGCTCGGGGTAGGGGGACAGCAGGTGATTTTTCACTTTC
This sequence comes from Equus caballus, assembly GCF_041296265.1. Taxonomy (NCBI): domain Eukaryota; kingdom Metazoa; phylum Chordata; class Mammalia; order Perissodactyla; family Equidae; genus Equus; species Equus caballus. The sequence goes on from NC_091696.1 coordinate 11,531,698, forward strand.
TTTATCCTTTTCCTGTATCATTTGAGTGTCCCAATGAATAGTTCCATTTTTATAACCTGAAAAGAAAGACTATTTTTATTTGGGAAAAATAAAGAGTTCTGATCGTGAAAGGGAGCAAAATAGGGCAGCAGCAAGTGGCGGGGGGCGGGGCACGGCCTCTTCGGTTTTAGCCAGGAAAGAGTGAGTGCGCTGTGTTCTGAGGCTGCAGCAGGATGTCCCTCAGGAAGCTGGAAAGGAGGAAAACAGGACTGGCCACTTGCAAACAGAACTTTAAGCCAATATACATAGGAAAAGACCCAAAACCGCTGACCTGCCCTGCAGAGGCGGGCTGGGCAAGTAACCAGGGAACACTGGGTAGAAAGAATGAGGAAGACACAGGTGCTGATGGAACAGGTGGCCAAGATCTATTGTCAAGTAAAAAAGGAACTTTCAGAGCAGAGGGGCACCTATTTGTGTTTTTGGGGTTTGTTTTTAATGCACAGCCAGGCTTGCAGGCATAGAAAGTTTCTGGGAGGAAACCTAAGAAGCTCCGAGAAGGACGGGGATGAGCTGAGAATTTTTTAAAATTTCTTATGTACTCATGCCGTTTTTTTCTACTAGAAAAATGTGAGGTTGCCCCCCCCACACACACACACACAGTAGGGCAGCTTAGGTGTACCTTGTGCAAAGGCATGAAGCCTCGGGGTGCGCAGGGGCTGTGTCCTAAATGGTCTCCCCAGAAGGGGAGCCTTTTTTTTTAATGTCTCAAAGGCTGGAGTCTGTGCCGCCCACAGGCCTTCGAGGCCAAGCGACTGAGAATGAATGACGTGGTCCAAGAAAGAATGTGGCTGTTGGCCGTGGGGAGTGGTGGTGGCCAAAGAAACTTAGATTGAAAAAAAAGTCCTTGAACTCCACTCCAGGTGTCAGGGCTTGCTGCTTCGGGAGGTTCCAATCCTGGAACCAGCCCCGGCTCACCCAGGAGCAAGAAAAGACCAATGTAAAGCTGGGGAAAGGTAAGACGCTGGGGTCCAGTGTCGCTGCGAAGGGGCTCAGCACTTTTGGATGTTTTGCTTGCGAAGGCAGAATTCTGTTGCTTGGTGCCTCTGCTAATTGGCCCCCATCTGACACGCTGGAGGGATTGGCTGATTAGAAGCCACAGCTGCCTTGCTCATTATTTCTGATTAAGAGACAGCACCTGGCATCTCTGGGCAAGGTGCCGGCTCCGGACCCAGGTGTGAGCCACACAGTCAACAAAAGCGTGATGGCTTTGCAGCCCTGAGGAGTGAAGCAGCCTCCTGAAACAGCACTGCCTTGTGTAAGTTCCGGCCCCTTGGAACACATTTGGAACTGGCTCGTCCTTCTTTCGAGTTCCCTTGCTGCAGGTCTGAAATTAACTGACGTGCGCTCAGTTCACTCATCAGAGAAGTTTAACACTCAGCAATCGCACTGGGCCTGTTCCCCTCATCCATAGTTATTGTTCTGGTTGTGAATTAATGCTCTGGCACCCTGGTTGGGATCTAGAATTGCTCAAGGGGTCAGCTGTGGTGTGTGGACAAGCCAGGCTTCCTAGCCTAGGGCTGAGGGCACAATGTTATCTTGGGAGACGCAGTGCTATCTTTCTGCTGGTATTACCTCCCTCTGAAAACTTCCACTAGCCTAGGAGTTGCTTAGAATCTATTACTAAAAATACGTGACAAATCTAACAACTATCAGGAAAAAGTCTGAAATGGGCAAAAAGATTCCTGGCTGTCACCTTCCCAGATTATCTGAGTCCATAAATTGGTGCCTTTCCTAGTATTTGACTAAGGTATTTTGCAATTCTGTGAATTGCAGAAAACTGATAGTCATGCAAATGACTGCAAATGATTCTTTTCTGTATAGAGATGCAATTGACTTCTGCCCTATGGAAGAAGCCATTTTTGCATCTATCGGCAAATTCACTTCTGCCTTTCCTGATTAGCTTTGTAGAAGTCTGGTCTTTGAATTCTCCCTTGAACCAGTTTTTTTCCATCTTACAGTTTCCCTCAGTGAATGAGTTAAAACAAGATGTTTGACACATTTTCATTTTGTATTTATATGATCATGATTTTCCCCCCATTGTCCATTAACATACCTCATTTCCCTTTTTTCCCTGGCTACCAGGAAGCACAAAAGCAAAATTTTAAACCCACAAAGTGTTGATTCACCGAGAGTTGCACAGGATATAATGGGAAGCTCCCCCAAACAACAGGGAGAGGTGATAGAAAGTGGGACAACCCTCGGCTGCCTGCCATCTCCCTCCCTTTCCTGCTCAAGTTCCACCTTGAGGTCGGAAAGCAGGGCCCTGTGACGTTACTGCCGGCGGCTGTCTCTCCTGCCCTGACCGGGGCCAGGTTCAGCCTGAGCTGAGGCCCATCTGGAACTGCCTGGGGCTGACACTCAGGGTCATGTCCTAGTCACACTTCCTCCCCACACCATACACAGCCACTTCCTCTTTCTGCTGAGGACAGCAGAAGCTGAACGAGAGATGAGTTTCCAGAATGTTGCAACACCCGGGAACAGGAGGGCAAATAATGGAGGCGTGTTTGTGGCAGGGACAGTCCCCCAGGATGTCTTGGGAGTAGCCCTAGCTTAGAGAGCAGCTCCAACTGAACACATGTTGGGTACCAAGTATCACATTAGTCCTCACAATAACCCTGAAGTCAAGAACTCCCCCATCTGAAGCAGGACGATGCTAAGAGAGGAAACAGAGTCGGGGTAGAGCTGGTGGGGGGAGGTGAGACAGGCCATCTGGCCCCAAGAGTCCTGTGCATGGACCAGGAGCCCACCAAGTGCCCTGCTCACAACCTCCAGACAGTCCTGTGTCAACAAAAATAATCCATAACCAACCTATAAACGGAAATTTGGGTGACTTTATTCTGAGCCTAAATGTGAGGACCGTGGCCCAGGGCCTTCCTTCCCCAAGGAAGGAAGGGCACCAAAGAAGTGGGGCGACAGAGTGGTTATATACCCCCAAAGAGGATGTTTCACATGATTGAAATGTCCCTTTTACAATAGTCACAAGACTGCTCTGTCTGCACAGCAATTGATGGACGCAGCAGGTAGTGGGTCTGCTGTCTCAGTGGATACAACAGGGTGGCAGGTCTGTCGTCTTGAGCTGGGTGGTCACAGGTGAGCACAGCAATCAGTTCCTAACCTGGGAGAGATGCTTATCCTTAAGGAAACGCCAATGTGTATGTGGGGAGTTGCACTTTTATCTTAAGGGCATTCATTCTTGCCATAGGAAATGCTTAAAGCAGATATACAATGCATGCTCAATGGCCATACCAGGCCCCTTTGGAAAAAGTCAGGCCGAATTAGGTTTACACCAAATGGCTTCCTCATATACTCCTATATATGTGATTGATTTCTATTTGTCACCTGTTACCCCCATCTTACAGATGAGGTGACCTGCAAGCCAGACAAGGGCAGGGAGCCCGGCTGGCTTTCTCTCAGCCTCCAGGCTACCTTCTCTGCTCCTCCAATTCATTTCCCTGACGGGGACGGTCCATCCATGGCAATGAGAGCACTTCAGTGTCCTTTCCACGTTGCCATCGTCAGCCCTGAGGCTTCCCTCTCCCCTCTTTGGACATCGAGGCCCTCCACTGCCCCAGGGCACAGGTTCTCCCCATTCTCACCTCCCTCCATACTCATCTCCCCCATTTTGTCCAGCTAGGACCTGCTAGGTCTTTGAAGATTTGCTCTAAGATCGCCACCTCCAGGAAGCCCACCCTTCCTACCCCTAGTCTTTTACTGCCTCATGCAGCACACCATAACCTGCTTTGGGGGCATGATTCCTTCTTGATGCAAATCCCCTGGCCCAGTACACTTCAACACACGTGTGAGTCACCTGGGGATCTTGTCAAGACATAGAGGCTTAGGTCTGGGGTGGGACCCTCAACTCTGCCCTTCCCACAAATCCCCAGGTCATGCCAATGGTGCTCACAGGCCACACTTGGAGGGGCAAGGACCTAGGTCAAGGGCCTTCCTGCACCTCCCAGACCCAGAATCACACAAAACCTTGCTCTGCGTGTATTTGAGAGCCGTTTGGCTCTGATCAGTTTATGCCTAACCACTGTGCCCAGAAGGTTCCAGCCCTGTTTTGCCTCTGAGGACCCTTGGGCTCACAGCAGGTAACTAGCAAAGCTGGGATTCCACAGCGAAGACGACCTTCACTCAGTAAGAAGTGGGGTCTGGGTGAGGTTGGAGCCAGCTAAGGGCCAGGCCACAGTGAGGGCCTTCACAGCGCTAGCAGAGGGAGCTTGACCACCTGCCCTGCAGTGGGCGCCACAAGCTCCGTGGGCTTCACTCCCTTGCTGAGCACTCCCAGGGGCTGTGGCCAGGACCTGGGGGAGGACAGCAGCCTCTGTGGGGAGACCGACGTGAAGGTGGCAAAGGCCAAGAGGCAGCTCCCCTCGGTGACAGGTAGCCCGAAGCAGGTCCCAGCCCTGCCGAGGCACCCACCTCAGAGTGACTTGGCCACAGCACGCTCACCACCCTCAGAAGTGCTCCTCTGCAAGGTGAGCCCTGCTCAGACCACTACCCTAGACCCGGTCCCCTCTGGCCCTTGGACCTCTGGCATGTGGACATGTGGCTTTCTGCCCGCTGCCCCTAGAGAAGGGGACTAGAAGTTCTTTCCTTCCTTCCACCACCCCCAGAGCCAGATCCACTGGGCCCGGAGATACGCAAGACGCTTGGCCAGCCTAGAAGCTAGGGCAAAAGTTGGGTGGACCCCACCAGCCCCAACAGCTTTCATCTCAGCCCCTTAGAGACACAGGACTATTGTTGCCCCTGGGAAGATGAGCCTTGCCCCCGGGAAGGACGTGTTACCCAAAGCCAGGAAAGTGCTGGCTTGCCTTCACAAGCCAGTCTGGCCTCTCCACTGTGTAGACACTAGAGGCACAGCTGCACTTAGACTGGGTTTCTGAACCCATGGCGCTGTTTTACGGTCTGCCCCCCTCCCAGTAGCCACTACGCTCCACCCCAGAGGTCACTTTCTTCTTTTATTGGGGAGCAGACACAGGGCACAGCACAGGGTGGGAAGCGGCCCGGCGCCTCCTGGCGAGACCCAGGCCAACCGTAGCCAGGGTGAGGGATCCCACTGCCGCCAGGCCTAGGCCCAGCATCACGGAGGCGGGAGAAGAGGTCGACCCCTCCTCAGCACGGTCACTGGCCTTTCCCAGGAAGATCAGCGGCCCCACCGTGACGTCTGCTTCTTCTGTCACTGGAAGACAAGACATCCAGGGCTCACCTTAGTCGCTTAACCAGGAATCGGCTTAGGGGTTTTGCTGGGCCTCTGTGGGCTGGACTGGTAAGGTTTTGTTCTAAGAGCGGCATTCTCCCCTACCCGCAATTGTGGGTCAGAACCCCAGGATGACAGCAGAGCTGCCCTGGCTGACACTTGGGTGGAGGCTTAGGGCCCCCCCACTTAGCCCCAAGACTTTTATGTAGGAAAGCCCCAGCCTGCATCCCCTTAGGGGTGAGCAGCATTAAATAGGCGACAAGGGAGAAGAATGTCCCCCTACCCAAGACTGAGGTGAGAGCAACAGCCCTGCGGCCGTCCTAAGACCTACCGTGCCTGCGATTGCGGGAAGCAGACTTGTGCCACTGTCTCACTGTGCGGGACTGCGTGCCGGAATGGCCCGGAGTGCCACAGCTACCGTTGCCACAGCATTGACAGATGTCAGCAGGGCCTTCTACTGGGGACCAGCTGAGAGGGAAAGACGAGGGTTAGACATCTATGTTGCGTGCAAGAAGCAGTTGCTGATAATGTGCACTTTGAGGGGATAGACACGAGGGTGGCAGATTTGGTTTTCTGCCCCAGCCCTGTCCCATCTGGTCTCACCTATTCGAGGACTTGCTGAAGGAACAGGCTTTGTTTAGTTGGTCTGGGACATGGTCAGCCAGAGTGACCTTCAGATGGCAGGTGATATATACCTGGAAGTAAGAGCAGCTATGACCAGGCAGAGTTCTAGGCTGTGCCACTGACTATAATAAGCCACTTCTTACATAAACCTTAACCTTTGGGGTGGGAAGAGCCATTTTAGGGATTAGACAAGAGAGGTTCAGAGTTTAACCTGCCCCAAACTTCAGAGCAAGTAGCCAGTTGGATTCTAAGTTGGAACCCATCACCTCTATCCCCCCCAGTCTTTTCCAGACTTGTCACTTCACATGCCCAGCCCTGGTCCCACTAAGTCAGAACCTCAGGACAGAGCCAGGGATCAAGCCCATAGGGGCCAATTCCCATCCAGCCCCCTGGGATAGGGGGAACTTTGACAGAGCCAGGGCCTAGGTGGGCCCGGGTCCTCTTAGCAGAGGCATCCCCAGCCAGGGGTTCCCCTTCAAACCCTGGGTAGGGCTTCCACAGGCCCCTACCGACCCTGCCAGGGCATGAAGTTCCACCCCCTTCTCTCTCAAGCCTTCTGCAGAGCCACAAATCTTGGCCACCACCTAGTGGCCAAGTGCACCGGCAGACAGGGAAACCATTTCAGGAACTTGAACAGGCCAGGATACGCTTCTGGCCACCTGCCGTCCATCTGCCCCACCAGAGAAGGGCTTCAGGGTCCTTTAGATTCCCTATTCCAGGAAGGCAACTGCTTTTATCCTCAGCTTCTTCCCATTTTTCTGATGCTAACTGGGGCCTAAGACCCTAGGGTGGTTCCCTGTTAGTTTTTTTTTTTTTGAGGAAGATCAGCCCTGAGCTAACTGCTGCCGATCCTCTTTTTGCTGAGGAAGACTGGCCCTGAGCCAACATCTGTGCTCATCTTCCTCTACTTTATGTGTGGGATGCCTACCACAGCATGGCATGCCAAGCTGTGCCACGTCCGCACCCAGGATCAGAATCGGCAAACCCCGGGCCGCTAAAGCAGAACATGCACACTTAACCGCTGCGCCACTGGGTCGGCCCACCCTGTTAGCTTTTGAATAAGGGCCTTCCTTCTCCCTTGTGCCATGGCAAGAGTCAGCCAGGCCATCCCACCCACCTTTGAAGGAGAACCCTCCCTGAGCTCAGGCTACCTTCCATTGATCAGCAGTGTCCTCTGGTCTCTTGGTTACTCCCCCTACAATCCCTGGACATGCAGATACCAGCTCCAGTTTCACCCATGGTGATGGCCACCACCTGTATGAAACCTCATCCATTCCTCCTCCTCCCCACAGGATTACCCTCTGAAGGCAACGTCAACTCTCTACCCCAACCAGGATCCTCTACCCTAGGACCCAAGGTCATTGATGTGGGGACCAGGGCCCTTTCTTCGAGTCTGTTCTTTTATCCCCAGCCCCATTCAACCCAGGACCTGCCATCTGAAGCTTCAGGACACGTCACCAATAGCTTCAATTCATGCTCCTCCTGCTGTTGACTACCAGTCTATATCAAGCAACTTGTTCTCAGGACAGAACTGCTGGGCGAGGCGAGGCAGCAACGATGTTCTCTTCTACAAATCCAGTTTGTCTCTTAATGCCACCCAGCCGTAGGAGCCTCTGGTTCGGTGGTTTGCAAATCTGGCTGCTTACTAGAGCCACCTGGGAGCTTAAGTGATTTTTGATGCATTTCCAAGTAAAACAAGATAGACTAGCAGATGGATGATAGTAAACAATTAATGGTAGAACCTAGACAGTAGGTGCATAGGTGTTTGCTGTCAAGTTCTTTCAACTTAATGTTTGAAGACTTTCATAAGATGTTGGGAAAAGGTGATGCTAGGCCCTACCCCAACTGAGTGAAAACGTATGGTATTATTATATGCAAGCATCAGTTTTGACCTTTCCAGGTGACTAGTATAGAGCCAGACCTGAAAACGCCTGCTTTAATCATTTTTTCCTGACCAGCGATTCCAGCCTTCAACATCCCCCACTCCTATCTTGGGGAACTTGTTTAAAAGCTACGTTTTATTTGTAAGATTCTACTGGCACTTTCTGGCTAGAGGCCAGTCCTTCGACCTGCCTGTCTGTCCCCGTCTCAGCCATCAGGAACAGGCCACATGGTGGCTCCCTCCTCCTCCACCCCCCTTAGTTTCAACCTGGGCTTTCTAGCTGAGTGGTTCTCAAAGGGTGGCCCCAAACAACATGCACCTGCAGACTTAGGAATGCAGATTCTAGGCTCCACTCCAGACCTACTCAACCAAACCCAGGGGGTGGGGCCCAGCGAGCTCCTTCAACAAGCCCTCCAGGTGGCTGATGCACTCAAGTTTAAAAAAAAAAAAAAAAAAAAAGTCACTGGTCTAGCCTATGGTGAAGTTAGAGAGGCTAGCCTGTGTAAGAGTTCATACCCACTTTCTTGACTTCCAGAAAGCTCCAGGAAGGTGGACACTTGCTTTTGTCAATTCCTTTACTAAACCCATCATCTGGGTTCTGGCCCTACTGACCCTGACAAGGACAGGATGAGTGACCTGGTCCCCAGATGCCATGGTTGTTGGCTCAGATGGGGACCGTCAGCTGAATCTCCTGGGTTCCTCTTCTCCTAGTTTGTTCTATTTCCGGGACTCCTGACACTCCATCCACATGGATTTCCTACTTTCCTAGGGCTCTGAGTCACCTGTGCCTTCTCCTTAAGGATCTCACTAGAGCCCATGGCTTTATCTACTTGGTAAGTTTGTGGAGTTGCTAGGACGGGGCAGAGCTGTCCAGTTGTTAAGGAGACGGCTAGCGAAAGACCGCAGCAGAGAGCAAGCCTGGTGAGCCCTCCCTATGGTTCAGTCTTATTCCCAGCTATCAAAAAGAGCCATTACCATGTTTCTGGAGTCATTAGCAAAGTGGAACACAGCCACCATGAACTGGAGAGTCTCTGGCCCGGGTCTGGGGGCTTTGAAAGCAGAAGAGGCGTCGGAGAGACCATCCACGAGACAACTGTGAAGAGAACAGGTGAAGAATAGGGTTAAAGGCTAAGGAAGGTGGCACGGTCGTGTTGTTACAAAGGTTCTCTAGAAAGGGAGCCCAGCCCTCACCCGTGGAAGTCCACGATGGTGTGATAAGGGGACGCGTTCCGGTCTGGTGTCAGCGTGGCCACACAGTGGTCCACGAACAGTCGCAGTGGCACGTGGCTGCCCGTGTGGACTTCGGCCTGCAGGTGGGCTATTTCTCCCAGCTGGAAGGTGGGGGACCTCTTCTCAGCGCCCCAGTCCTCTGAAAGGCACAGCCAGGGATGCAAGATTGCCAGAACTCTCCCTGCCAGCTCCCCTTGCCAGCCCTCCTTGCTTACCTTCCATCAGGAGCAGAGAGAAAACCAACTTCTCCTCCGAGAACATCGTGGTCTGGAAGGGCACCCACGTGGGCAGGATGGCCTGGCTGCTCACGTTGCCCTGCCTGGGAAGAGAACAGCGGCTGCCCACACTGGCCCGGCTCACCCCATATGACCCCACCTTGGAGGGGGTCTAATTTCTACTTCATTGCAGAGCCTCAGGTGTGGCTTGTCCAGGCAGCTGGTCCAAGCCTGTTGAACACATACCTGAAGCCAGAGCCTGTCCCTTGATCTCCTGAACTCGACATCTATGAGTGGGCCCAACCAACCCAGCCATGACGACACGTGGGTCCAACAAACCCAGCCATGACGACACCTAGGCCCAACCAACCCAGCCATGACGACACCTGGGTCCAACCAACCCAGCCATGACGACACCTGGGCTGCAGTGTGAAGACCGATACATCGAGTTAGTTTCTAGACCCAGATCTGCTCCTCATTAAGGTTAACCTGGAGGCTCAGGTGTGGGGCCTGAGGCAGCAGGCCGTCTCTGCACCACTCAGGATCCTTGAGGCGAGTCCTAGACAAGGTCCTTCAGACATAAATGCAGACAGGCCTCTGGTTCTTGAGAAGCCACTGAGACAGCCTGAGCCGGGGCAGGAAGGTCCTTGGGAGCAGGTGGATGTCTCCAGATGTCTGCCCCGCTGAACCCACCGGGTCCCATGGAAGAGGCTACATCCAAGTGATGCATCTGCTTAGATCCAGACCTTGGGTAGCTGGAGCTTGGTTAAGCCTCCCAGCCCGTGGCAGGCCACCCTGCCCTGTCTGCAGCCATCGGGTGAGCCAGCGTCCTCAGCTCAGTCCCAGGCAGAGCTAGTTCGATGTGAGCGACAGCTGTGGTCCTAGAAGAGCTTCGGCCTCCCCGGCCAGTAAGAGGGCGAGCTGGGCATCTTGCCCTGGGCTCCTCCGTCTCCTCCACCCAACACGGTCAGACACTGAGCTCTTCCAGTTCCCCCTAACTCCCTCAAGTCGGCCCCCTCCAGCCCTGCTGCTGCAGGTCAGAACTCATCTCATCCCAGTCTCCCAGCTGGACCAGCTCTCATCCATCTTCTGCACCAGCTACCAGCTCACCTTCTCAGTTGAGAAACAGTCCTCACCCACTCTGCTTGGTCCTCGGAAGGGGCACTCACTGAAGAGTGAGCCTGAACACCTTCACTGCATCTGATGGGCCTTTAGAACCCACCTGTCCCCCTCCTTGTTGATGAGGCCCTGAGCTCCAGGCCCCCAGGCTGCAGCCCCGATCAGTGACATGCTGTCCTCCTCAGGTGTGAGTGGCTCTGCCCAGACCACCTGTCCCCGAGTCCCCTCCCAGGATCTGTTTGGGAAGCCCTCCCCAGGCATGAGGCTACCCCTTGTGCCCTCATGGTATCAACACCATCTCCCCTACCTCCTCCCGGAGGAGCAGGCAGGGATGGAGGCTTGTGCACTGCCCTCAGCCCAGCACCGGGCCGGGCATTGGGCATAGTCACCCTCCTCCCATCTCAGTGCTCAAGTTCACAGGCACGTGCTTAGTGCTCAGGGCTTGAGGCTCTTCCCCGCCTGCACCTGTGTCTTGGGAGAAGCCATAGGTAAGTTGCTGGTTGCCACAGCCAAGTTCAGAGCCCGGAACGTACCCCTGCACTAGTGAAAGACTCTGAACTCTGGGAGGCCCGGGCTGGACAGCCCTGCAGCCTCCACTCCCAGGCAGCTGAGGCCCTGGTGCATTTCAGAGGCTCCCAGCAGACTCAGCAGGCCCCCGACTCCCACCAGGGGCTGAGGGCAGTGACCACAGCCCTTCCACCTGCTCACAGCCGTTCTGCCAGGAGGCCAACGTGCTGCTGAGGGGCCTCTGCACCACGTGCGGGCAGCAACAGGCCTGGTCCCACACTGACCTGGGGTAGCGACACTCGATGGGAACCTCGGCGCGGTTAGTTCTCAGGATGGACAGGTTTCCCACGGGGCGGGGGTTGTGGAGCAGGAAGGTGCTGTACACAAGGGCGTCCTCAGTCACCTGAAGGGGAGGGGTGGGGTTAACCCTGCCAGCATCACCGGCAGCCCGCTGGGGTGGAGAGAACACAGGCCCTGGAGACAAAGCCTGCTCTGCCGGTGACCCATGGAGAGCCTGACCAGGTACCACCTTCCTCCTCAGTCTGTTCCACCCTGAGGTGTTGACATCGCGGCAGGGGTCTGGACCTGACGAGAGGCTCCTCTTCTCAGGCTGCCACCCCTACCCCAAGACAGTTTCTTTTTTCAGGAGAAGCCTGGGGCTAAGAAGTCCCCAGGAAGAAGCCAGAAAGTTCCAGGACCTTTACTTCATCACCACAGCAGTTAACACTTTAGTTGCCCTCCTTCGGTCTGACTTATCCTCAAGCCATTTCACCGAAGGAGCAGGAAGAGCCCAGGCTGGTGCTATTGGGGCAATTTGCACATTCCAGTCCAGCTTCCCAGGAGGGCACCTGGGCCCTACTAGCTGGGAGGCCTCAACCACTCAATCTTCAGAGGGGAGGTCCTAGCTTTCTATCAGTGAGTGCCCCAGTCGGACTAGCTGCATAATTTGTGGGGCCCAGTGCAAATGAAAATGTGGGGCCCCCTGTCCAAAAGTTAAGAATTTCAGGACAGTGGGCATCAGACAGAGCATGGGCCCCATGGGACTGCACAGGGAGCCAGCCTGGGCCATGCTTATCAGGCAAGACTGGGAAACGCTGCCACCAGAGACAGGAGTGGCCAGGCCGTGCTCCATGCTGGAGTCACCTGGGATCTTAAAGATACTGATGTCTGGGAGCCAGCTGTAGTGGTCAATTCCCACGCTCCACTTCAGTGGCCCGGGATTTGCCGGTTCCGATCCCGGGTGTGGACCTACATACCGCGCATCCTGCCTCATCAAGCCAGGCTGTGGTGGCATCCCACATACAAAACAGAGGAAGATTGGCACAGACTTTAGCTCAGGGCTGATCTTCCTCACACACACGAAAGATACTGATGTCTGGCTCCCACTTCTGTTGCGATTTAGTAGGGGCTATGGGAATCAGGATTTTTAAATGTTCCCCAGGTGACTTTAGTACTCAGCTAGAATAACTCCCTAAAAATAACTCCTGCTGCCCTCTGGCCTCCCTCTCCTCTCCCCAGGGATACAGGGGCCAGGAGGTCACAAGGCGCCCAAGACCAGAGCTCCTTGGAGGGCTCCTGGGCCGAGCTTGTCCCCGTCCCAGCCGAGCTACCGAGACTCCAAGAGTCCAGGGTCAGGGAGGCAGGAGCGGGGGCCTGATGACATGAGGGGAGGCCAGGCTTTCTGTGGGGTGACAGGAGATTGTTCCAGGGGATCATGGACCAGCTGGCAATCTGTGCCCAGCTCTGCCTTGCTGGAGGGCCCCTTCTTGTAGTCTGAATATCTGTGCCTCCCAACCCACTTGAGGAGTGGGGGTGAGCCTGGCCTGGACCCCAACCCACGTACCCAATTTTGGCAAATAGAGGCAAGAGCTCCCCCCCCACTCACCCCCATGAAACCCACAAATGCCCACCTTCAAGCCTCAGGTGCGCTTCCCGCCTCACTCCCGACAAAGTGAAAGGGACCCACCCCAGCCCCACCCTCACTAAGCATCCACACTCCCCATCACTGGCCACCTTCCATATCCTCCCACCAAAGCCAGGGCCACCGAGGGGGCCCAAGCCTCACCTGCACGCTGTTGCCACACTCATGCAGTGCGACCTCAAACCTGACCACATCTTCTGTGTCCATAGAGACCAGTGGCTCACAGTTCTTGGGGCCCAGGGTGAGGTCTGCAGACTGGATGAGCTTCCCGGTACCAAAAAGGTCTTTGCTGACAGTGACCACCAGCTGGGCCTCCAGACACTCCACCACCACCGGCAGCTTAGATGGCATGGGATGGGGATGGTGGGTCCCAGCCTGCTGGATGGGCTGGGGGTAGCACAGCTCTGTGCCTCCCCAGAGCAGAAGGCAGACGAAGAGCCCATAGCTCAGCCCCATGGCATCTACAAAGTTACCTCCACCGGTAACCACCAAGCAGCTGCCACTCAGCCGTCTTATACCCCAGATCATGGCAACTCACACGTGTGCCTCCACCTGCCTCCCTTCCACAGCCAATCCAGTTGGCTAGGCCCTTGCTGCTCCAAGTGGCCCCCCGGGGCCAGCAGCATCTGCAGCACCTGGGAGCTTGTTAGAAATGCAGACTTTCAGCCCCACCCCAGGCTGACTGGGTTAGAGTCTGGTGTTTCGCTTTCTCCCCAAGTGATTTGTATTTGTGTTAAAATTTGCGAGATGTGGGCTGGCAGCCTGCTCAGTCAATTTTTCATCCTTGTCCTACTCCCACCACACGTGTCCGCCCTTTGCTGGCCCTGCCCTCACAGCCCAGCGAGGGAGCCACAAGCTATCCCAGGTCAATGGGGGAGACCAGGAGAAAGGGCTTGACTGAAGAATGGAGAGAATTTGAACAGAGATGGCAGGGAGCTCATTCCATGTGAGAAAACAGGAGGAGGCATCATTAAGAAACCAGAGAATTTTATGGACTACTGCCCAATCTTATGGGAGGTAGGAGGAAAGGTCAGTTCGAGCAGAGGCAGGTGTGTGAACAGAGGTGTAGAAAGGGCACTGGGTGAGCTTAGGGGAAAACCCCAGAAGCTCAGAGGGGCTGGAGCCTCAGGTCCCCAGGTATGAGACTGGAAGTTTAGGAGGCTGGGGAGGTGGGTGGGACAGGATCATGAAGGTAGCCAGCTGAGATGCTGGACTTTGCTCTCTGGACGAGGAAGGCTGTGGAAGGGTGCTGAAGCAGATGAACGATCTGGCCAGCTCTGTCTGGGAAGAGCTAGGGCTGGAGACAAGAGTCAGGAGGCTACTGCACCAGTCCTGGCGGGAGACAGTGGGGAAAGCCTGACAGGGTCAGCATTTACGCATGGCCTACTCGGCACCAGGCCCGGATGAAACTCCTTCAGGAGGGAAGGAAGAATACCAAAAATTAATGGCACTTAATTCCTAGGGGCAGAAGTGTATCCTTGCTTGCAAATGCTGGCTTCTAAAGTGATTGAACCATAATTTAAGTTGCTTAAATACCCCCTCGGTATTCTTTTGTTTTTGCTTTTTGAAAATACTCTAGTTTGCTTGTGGGAAAATAAATAGAGGGAAGAGATTACCCCCACAACTTCCTTTGACCTGATCAACATGGGTGAGGTGGAGCACAGGCAGCCAGCGGAGAAGCAGGCCAGAGCTCAGAGCTCAGGCTCCCAGCTCCCCTGGGTGGCCTCCCCCTGTGGAAGCCTTCCCCTCTGGGTTTCTTGCCTGCCAGGTCCAGAGGGAGGGAGGCAGCTATGGCCTGAGGCCCCTGAGGGACAGCTAGCTGGAGAGGCTGTCTTAGAAGTGGGGGCCCACTGGGGAAGGGGCCCTCTGTACTTGGTACCCACAGCTGTGTTTGCTGATTGTGCTGGGAGAAGGGTGGGGTGGGCTGGGAAGGAGAGATCAGGGCCTCCCTGAAGCCTCATATCCATCCCCTCTCCCTCTCTGCCTTGGAGCTAAGCCCCCTTAGGAGGCTTCACACACAAAAAAGATATGAAGAAGTTGGTGAGGCGGGGGTGAGGCATATACTGGTGGGGAGAATCTGTATGCACATGGGGTGGTGGTGAGTATGTGGTGGGGGGCCTGTGTTCCCCTTTTCCAGAAAGAGGATTAGAGACATCCCCAGTAGAGAGCGAGGCCAGTGTAGCACCCACCCAAACCAGCTCACATTCTGGGTCTTTCGCATTTTTCTGAGAAGTGCTGCCACCTGGTGGCCAGAATGCACCAAAGGCTCAGCCGTGAGCCCAGAACATTTTCCTTAAAATTCCTTAGAGCCCTGATCCTGGTTTCTAAATACAATTCCTCTCTAAAAGCAGGACCCAGGGCTCCTTGGAGAAATGGCTGGTTCCAGGGCTAGAGTCAGGAAAGTACAAGGTGAATCTGGAACATCATGTTATACCAAAAAAATGCTCCCAAAATGATGAGGATGTGTCAAAAGAACAAAGGTGCCAAATTGAATAGGGGGGAGTCCCACTGACCAAACTGGGGACAATTGTGCATCAAAATGAAAGAGGACAAAGAGCTGGCCCTGAGGCCTAGTGGTTAAGTTCAGCGTGGTCTGCTTTGGTGGCCCTGGTTCTGTTCCTGGGTGCAGACCTACAGCAATCGTTGGCAGCCATGCTGCGGTGGTGACCCACATACAAAATGGAGGAAGACTGGCACGGATGTTAGCTCAGGGCAAATATTCCTCAGCAAAAAAAAAGGAAAAAGAAGAAAAAAGAATGAGGACAATAAGGACTACACATTGAATAAAATAAGAATCTATGAACATTCATGCTGATGAGAAATACTTACCAAAAAACACATAAATGGGAAATGTTTGCCCATAAAAGAGAAACTTCCTTATGGTAGGATGCCACCTAATAATTGTAGAGTGACAGATTTTGAACATATCCATTTGCAATCATCATAGTAGTAAAATAGATTCAGGCCAGAATTATCAGTGCATGTTGCAAATTAGTTGATGTCACGATAGTGACATCAGCTAAGTCTTTCGTGGGAACCATTTTGCAATGTATGAGTATCAAATCAACACGTCGCACACCATAAACTTATACAATGCTATACGTCAATCATTTCTTGATAAAGCCAGGGAAAAGTTCGCAGATGGATGGTGGCAATGTTGCACGACAGTGTGAATGTACTGAATGCCACTCAACCGTACCCTTAAAAGTGGTTAGAATGGTTAATCTTAGGTATATTCTACCACAATGAAAACAATAAAGAAAAACAAAACAAAACTAGCCGATGGAAGTTTGAATACATAGTCTCAAATTTTCTCCCTGAAGATTCTTTATGAATTACAAAGGAATAAGTGGTTACTTTACAGTGGATAAATCTGGGCGGGCATGACTTTAGCCGAGTTATCAAAGTTAACTATTAGTGAAATAAACATTATCCCATTAGTGGGATAAACTGACATTCTGTGCCTCCTGATGTGAGGGATTGATGACCAGTGTTTAGAAAAAAATCTGTATGTGTATATATAGTTTAGATGTATGTATGTGTGTGGATATACACACATGCATGTGCATATATGTATGCGTGTACACATATGTGTGTGATTTATACATATATCTGTGTATATATACACATACATGTACACACATATAAAGAGATACAGAGATAGAGAAAGCATATGTAGCAAAATGTTCATTTCTGATGAATCTGGGTAGAGGGTAAACAGGATTTCAAAATAAAAAGTTAAAAATAAACCCTCTCTAGGTTACATCCAAGTGAAAGAGAAGATAACGAGATCCATTTTCATGAGAAGGCTGTTAACCAGGTTCCAAAAGAAATTGCTGAAACAAAATACCATATTTGTAGGCATATAACAAACGAAAAATGATCTGTAAGATCTTTGAGGAAAAATGTGCAAAACTTTATTGAAAGTCTTCAAAGAACACCTAAATATACAGAGAGATAGACCATATTCATGGACGGTAAGTGCAGTATCATGAAGTATTAATTCTCCCAAAATTAATCTATAATTTCTATCAAAATCCTAACAGGTTTTGTGCGTGTGTATGTGGGCGGAGTTTGACAAATTAATTCTAAAATTTCTATGGAAGGGCTAAGGGCCAAGGAAACCAAGACTTTTGAAACAAAAGAACAATGTGAGAGACACACCCTGACAGATGTTAAGATGTATGATCGAGCATGGAAATTAAAGGACGATGGCATTAGGATGAAAAACACAACAGTGTTGTAGACAAGAGAGCCCAGAAACAGCCGTTTGCGTATGTGGAAATATGATACACGATAGAGGGGACAGATGGATAACTCAGTAAAAGGAGCTGTGACAAATACTATCCATATGGGAAAAAATTGGATTTCTGCTTCATAACATAGAAATAAATTCTAGATAGATTAAAGAGCTGAATGGGAAAGAACAAAACTTTAAAACTTCTAGAATGAGGGGCCAGCCTGGTGGCGTACTGGTTAACTTCCCATGCTCCGCTTTGGTAGCCTGGGGTTTGCGGGTTCAGATCCTGGGTGCAGACCTACACCCCGCTCATCAAGCCACGCAGTGGCAGCATCCCACATACAAAACAGAGGAAGATTGGCATGGATGTTAGCTCAGCAACAATCTTCCTCAAGCAAAAAGGGGAAGATTGGCAACAGGTGTTGGCTCAGGGCCAATCTTCCTCACCAAAAATAAAAAAATAAATAAAACTTCTAGAATAAATAACCTGCTAGGGCAGAGTGAGGTGCAGGGTATTTGATAAATATGACCTCCTTTCCCATCCACCCCCAAAAGCACAAATCATAAAAGAAAGGTGTCTTTTTAGGGCACTTTTATAAATAATGACAAAAAATACCTATAATAATAACTATCATTTATCATTTACTCATAATCCACCAGTACCGTAATCTTTATATCTATCTAGGGAAGTGTCATTGGCCCATTTTACAGATGAGTGAATTAGCTCCCAGAGAAGTTGTGCCCAAGGTCACACAGCCAGCAAGGACCCAAATCAAGATTTAATCCCAGATTTAGGGGATCCCACTTCCTGTTCTTTTGCCTCTACACCTTACTGTCCCTCTGACACTTTATATTACAGTTAATTACACCCAACACGTATGTGTGTGGGAGATACACCCGGATAAATAACCTTTTTTTTTTTTAAAAGATTTTATTATTTTTTTCCTTTTTCTCCCCAAAGCCACGTGGTACATAGTTGTATATTCTTCGTTGTGGGTCCTTCTAGTTGTGGCATGTGGGACGCTGCCTCAGCGTGGCTTGATGAGCAGTGCCATGTCCGCGCCCAGGATTCAAACCAACGAAACACTGGGCCGCCTGCAGCGGAGCGCGCAAACATAACCACTTGGCCACAGGGCCAGCCCCGGATGAATAACCTTAATACAAACAAGTGTTAGGGTTTCCATGCCCATCTCCCCAACTAGTTCATATCAGATAGTCACTAGGTGCTTAAAAAATAGGACTTTTCTTTCTGCGTGTCACCCTGGGGAGAGAAATAGCTGGCGTGTGATAGAGAATAAGAATAGTCACAAGTTGTGGGGCAGTCGGAATTTGCCAGACACACATTTGCACACGCCACTGACCCTACAGCCATTGCATTAATTCTGCAGCCAGACTTTAGCTGAAGGGACCCCAGTGGGTTGAGACTCGGCACATTTTTTTGGTGCAGTAGGTGAGGTAAAAAGAAATTTAGGGGTGTACAAAGAAAGGGGCCCTGGAGTGTGTGGGAAACTCTTCACTATTTCATTATTAAATGTCAAATGGTTACAAAATTTACAGCCCACTGGAGCGAGTGTGTGACAGATTACAGCAAAGGAAAACAGATATATTTGTATAATATTTTGGCTTTTTACTATAAAGTGTTTAAAATTACCTTAAAAAATAAAGAAGCGTCTAAAGTAAAAATGCAATCCACTCCCTCCCACCCCCACCATTGTTAACGGTTTGTGGAGAACGCTTCCAGACATTTTTTTCTATGCACATAAATCATTTAAAAATACACTTACTAAATGCAATGTGGTACCCTGGACTGGATCCTGCAACAGAAAAAAGACATTAGTGGGAAAACTGGTAGTATCCAATTAAAGCCCAGAGTCTGGTTAATGTTAATGTACCAATGTTAATTTCTCCATTTTGACAAATGTATCGTGGTTGTCTAAGACTGTCAACAGCAGGGGAAACTAGGTGAAGAATACATAGAAACTCCATGTAGTATTTTGGCAACTTTTCTATAAGCCTAAAATTATTCCAAAAGAAAAGGTTTACTTTAAAAATACAGTTAAAAATGTGGATCATATTCAATCTGTTATGCAGCCTACTTTTTCATATTGTAAGGCGTAGGGGACATCTTTCATGCTGAAAATCACCTCATTCTTTTTGATGGTTGGACAGAACACCGTTACATGCACTTACCGCAATTTATCCAGCCCAGGTCCTCTTGCTGAACATTCAGATGGTTGCAATTTTTTCACTTCTACAAACAAGGACTTCCTTGTACATCTATCTTTACATGTCTTCCTGGATATTTCTGTAGGATCAATTCTTGCAAGTGAATTTGTGGCTCCAACGGTATGTGTGTTTGGGCCCAGCCCCATGGCCAAGTGGTTAAGTTCACGCGCTCCGCTTTGGCGGCCCAGGGTTTTGCTGGTTCAGATCCTGGGTGTGGACATGGCACCGCTCGTCAAGCCATGCTGTGGCAGCATCCCACGTAGGGGAACTAGAATGACCTACAACTACGATATACAACTATATACTGGGGCTTTGAGGAGGAAAAAAAAAGGTATGTGTGTTTAAACTTTTCATAGATGCTGCGATTGAATCTATTTTGTTCCCAACAACCTTTTATGGACAGACCTGTCTCTCCACGCTGGGTCTTTATACTCCCTATCCCTGATGTCCACGCTAATCCAGCAAGGGGGAATTGTTATCCGTATTGTATTCCTACCCAGCAGGTTATTGTGTGGGGCACATTCTCTTCCAGCTATGGGTATGGCCATGTTGTCCATGCTGAGATCTAGGTCAAAGGTCCTATACTTGTGGGCCTTTCTCAGGGGTCAAGCTACACAGACTATGTCTCTTGAACCAGAAGCAAAATGTCATTTGAGCACTTTCCAAGAGGCTGTGTGTGTGCTTGACTGGCTGGTGTTTAGACTGTCTGTTCACCTTCAACAGTCAAGGGCGTGGTACTGGAACTTCAGGAGCATCAGGCTTTTCAAACAGGATCATGGGGGTAGAGAAGACTGCTAATTTGGAGAGAGTGGTCAGGAAAAGACATTCTGAGGAGGTGACATTTGAGCAGAGCCTTGAATGAGGTAAGGGGGTGAGTTGTGCAACTATCTGGGGATGACAGCTCCAGTGCAAAGACCTTGAGGCAGGAGCAAGCTTGGTATGTTCAAGGAATGGCAAGGAGGCCAGTGTGGCTGAAGCAGAATGAATGAGAGAGGGAGTGGTCGGAGGTGAGCTCAGAGAGGTAGCCAGGGATCAATTCACGAAGGGCATTGTGGGCTTTTAGATCTCATTCGCATGGGGAGCCACTCAAGGATGAGAGCAGGAGAGTGGCAGGATGTGATTTCCCTTTCAAAGGATACCTGGTCATGGTGCAGAGAGTACCTCTAGAGGGGGAAGCATGGAAGCAAGGAGACCAATTAGGCTACTGCAGAAATCCAGGCGAGGTAGGATGGTGGCATATATTACAGCAGAGTTTCTCATCCTCGGCACTATGGATAATTCTTTGTTGTGAAGGCCTGTCCTGTGTATTGTAGGATGTTTAGCAGCATCTATCTAATTGCGATAACCAAAAATGTTTCCAGAAGTTGCCAAGTGCCCCCTAGGGGGCGAAATCATCCCAGCTGAGAAGTGTCTGCAGCAGACTGACATGCAGGAGGAGAGAAGAGCTTGGGCTCCGGAGATATTTTGAAGCTGAGGCTGAAAAGATTGGCTGGTGGAATGGATGCCGATGGTGGAATGCAAGAAAAAGAAGACTGGAGAATGACCTCAATAGATAAATAAAATGTAGTCTATCCATACAATGGAATAATTCAGCTTTGAAAAGGAAGAAAATGCCGACAGCTGCCACAACATGGATGAACCTTGAAGACATTATGCCGAGTGAAGTAAGCCAGGCACGAGAGGACCAACGCCGTACGATTCCACTTATATGAGTTACCTAGCACGTCAAATAGAGACAGAAAGTAGAATAGTGGGTGCCAGGGGCTGGAGGGAGGGGGGAATGGGGAACTGTTTAATGGGTACAGAGTTTTAGATTTGGAAGAGGGAAAAGTTCTGGAGATCCATTATTGCAGAACAATGTGAATATTCTTTTTTTTTTTTTTTTTAAAGATTGGCCCCCGAGCTAACGTCTGCTGCCAATCTTCTTCTTTTTTCCTTTTATTTTCTTTCTCCCCAAAGCCCCCCAGTACATGGTTGTATATTCTAGCTGTAGGTCCTTCTGGTTGTGCTGTGTGGGATGCTGCCTCAGCATGGTTTTTTGTGGGTTTTTTAAAAGATTTTATTTTTCCTTTTTCTCCCAAAGCCCCCCGGTACAAAGTTGTGTATTTTCAGTTGTGGGTCCTTCTAGTTGTGGTATGTGGGATGCCGCCTCAGCATGGGTTGATGAGCTGTGCCATGTCTGCGCCCTGGATCTGAACCAGCGAAACCCTGGGCCGCCGAAGCTGAGTGCGTGAACTTAACCACTCGGCCACCGGCTGGCCCCGACAATGTGAACATTCTTAACATTGGTTAAGGCAGTAAATTTTCTGGCACATGTATTTTACCACAGTTAAAAATTAAATTAAATTTTAAAAAATATTGCATTAAGGGGCAGGCCCCGTGGCTGAGTGGTTAAGTTCGCACGCTCTGCTTCGGAGGTACGGGGTTTCGCCGGTTTGGATCCTGGGTGCAGACATGACACCACTCATCAGGCCATGCTGAGGCAGTGTCCCACATGCCACAACGAGAAGGACCCATAACTAAAAATATACAACTATGTACCTGCGGCCTGTGGGGAGAAAAAGGAAAAACAAAATCTTAAAAAATATATATATTGTATTAAATATATATATATATATACAGTTTCTGGCCAGTAGGGTCTGCTTGATTCTCAGAATGTGGCAGCTGCTGCCAGAAGCTTCCTCTGGGCCATTGGCTCCCGAGTACAAGAGCACCTTCTCTTGGGATGTTTCCCTTAGGCTGCTGTTGAAAGAAAGTGCTGGTCAAACATAATGGCCCCTGGTACCGGCCACACAAAACTCTCCTTCAACATCAGTGCTCCACTCACCAACATGCTCCCTGCAGTTGTCTGTGGAAGGGTCAAACAATAAAGCGCCAGTGAGTCTAAGGGGAAATCTTTGGCACTTCTCTTCTATCCTCTGGATTTCACTTTCGCGTGTTCTGTGAAACTTGCATTTCATGACCGTGCAAATGCATTTCGCAATGTGACTTTCATTTTGCAACCACGGGTTTCAGCGAAGTCCCACGTCGGCCATCTTGCCTAGATAAACACACCAAGACACAGCGTGATTGGGGCGCTTTGTCGGACTTAATGCAACAAATTTCCTGAGAATAGGGAAAGCTGTGAGAATTGCAGTAGGAGGTCTTTTCATAACTGCCCTAAATGGAATCATCAAAGCATTGGAGTGTCACTGTCCCCCCAGGGAGCTGAAGACAGAAGAGGTGCTCCACTTGGGAAAGGCATTCCAGAATGTGGAGCCCAGCGGAAATCCATTCAAACACTGGACACCGCATTCTCCTACACCCCAGCCAAGCCGGGCAGCGTCTCATACCAGGAGAAACCACTTGTCGGAATCCATTTTTCACACCTCAAGGTGATGATTTGAAGCACTAAAAATATTTGCTTTGATTTTATTTATTTATTTATTTATTTATTTTCATGATGTTGAAGTGTCTTTTTTTTTTAAGATTGGCACCTGGGCTAACAACTGTTGCCAATCTTCTTTTTTTTTTAAGGATTGGCACCTGGGCTAACAACTGTTGCCAATCTTTTTTTTCCCCCTGCTTTATCTCCCCAAACCCCCCTGTACACAGTTGTATATCTTAGTTGCTGGTGCTTCTAGTTGTGGGATGTGGGACGCCACCTCAACATGGCCTGATGAGCGGTGCCATGTCCGCGCCCAGGATCCGAACCCTGGGCCGCCGCAGCGGAGTGCGCGAACTTAACCACTCAGCCACAGAGCTGGCCCCTATTTATTTATTTTTTTGAGGATGATTAGCCCTGAGGTAACTACTGGCAATTCTCCTCTTTTTGCTGAGGAAGACTGGCCCTGAGCTAACATCTGTGCCCATCTTCCTCTACTTTATAGGCTATACTTTATAGCCTACCACAACATGGCTTGCCAAGTGGTGCCGTGTCTGCACCGGGGATCCGAATCGGCGAACCCCGGGCCATTGAAGAGGAACGTGCAAAATTAACCGCTGCGCCACCCGGCCGGCCCCTGCTTTGATTTTAAAATATAAGTCTATTTTGTTATTGTCAATCAGCTAAGACTTTTTTTGTTTTATTTTGAAATAATTATAGAGTCACAGGAAGTTGCAAAGAAGTGTATGGGGAGGTCCCCTGTACCTTTCATCCGGTTTCCTGTAATGGTTACATCTTACAAAATGGTAGTACAATATCAAAACCAGGAATGAGACATTTATACAATGTATGTGTGTAGTTCTGTCATTTTATCATATAGGTAGATTCCTGTAACCATCGAGTCAATCAAGATGGAGCTATCCTATCGCCACAAAGATCTTTCTGGTTCTCTCCCTTTACAGTCACACCCACCTCCCTTTCCTCCACAATCCCTAAACCCTGGGCATCACTACTTTGTTCTCCATCTCTGTAATTTTGTCATTCCGATACTGTTGTAGAAATGCAATCATATAGAGTGTGACCTCCTGAAATTAGCTTTTTCACATCGCATAATGCCCTTGAGATCCGTCCAATTGTTGCATGTATCAATAGTTTGTTCCTTTTTGTCACTGAGAATTCTTTGGAATTCTATTCCATAGAATGGCTGTACTATGGTTTCTTTAACCATTTACCTCTTGGAAGATATTTTGCTTGTTTCCAGGTTTTGACTATCACAAATAAAGCTGCTATGAACATTCATGTACAAGTTTTTGTGCAGACATAAGGTCTCATTTCGCTGGGATAAATGCCCAGGAGGACAACTGCTGGGTCGCAGGGTAAGCGTATGTTTAATTTTTTTTTATTAAGATTATGATAGATTACAACCTTGTGAGATTTCAGTTGTACATTATTGTTAGTCATGTTGTGGGTACACCACTTCACCCTTTGTGCCCTCCCCCACCTCCCCTTTTCCCTGGTAACCACCGATCAGTTCTCCTTGTCTATATGTTAACTTCCACCTATAAGTGGAGTCATATAGAGTTCGTCTTTCTCTGTCTGGCTTATTTTGCTTAACATAATACCGTCAAGGTCCATCCATGTTGATGCGAATGGAACAATTTGGTCCTTTTTTATGGCTGAGTAGTATTCCATTGTGTATATATACCATATCTTCTTTATCCAGTCGTCAGTTTCTGGGCATTTAGGTTGGTTCCACGTCTTGGCTATTGTAAATAATGCTGCGATGAACATAGGGGTGCTTGTGATTCTTGGGATTGCTGATTTCAGGTTCTTAGGATAGATACCCAGTAGTGGGATAGCTGGGTCATAGGGTATTTCTATTTTTAACTTTTTGAGAAATCTCCATACTGTTTTCCTTAGTGGCTGCACTAGTTTGCATTCCCACCAACAATGTATGAGGGTTACCTTTTCACCACAGCCTCTCCAACATTTGTGACTCTTGGTTTTGGATATTTTTGCCAATCTAACGGGTGTAAGGTGATATCTTAGTGTAGTTTTGATTTGCATTTCCCTGATGATTAGTGATGATGAGCATCTTTTCATGTGTCTATTGGCCATACTTATATCTTCTTTGGAAAAATGTCTGTTCATGTCCTCAGCCCATTTTTTGATCGGGTTGTTTGTTTTTTTGTTGTTAAGCTGTGTGAGTTCTTTGTATATTATGGAGATTAATCCTTTGTCGGATAAGTAGCTCGTAAATATTTTTTCCCAATTAGTGGGCTGTTTTTTTGTTTCAATCCTCTTTTCCCTCGCCTTGAAGAAACTCTTTAGTCTGATGAAGTCCCATTTGTTTATTCTATTGTTTCCCTCATCTGAGGGGTTATGGTGTCCGAAAAGATTCTTTTGAAACTGATGTCAAAGAGTGCACTGCCTATATTCTCTTCTAGAAGACTTATTGTTCAGGCCTAATCTTTAGGTCTTTGATCCATTTTGAGTTTATTTTGGTGAATGGTGAGAAAGAATGGTCAATTTTCATTCTTTTACATGTGGCTTTCCAGTTTTCCCAGCACCATTTGTTGAAGAGACTTTCTTTTCTCCATTGTAGGCCTTCAGCTCCTTTGTCAAAGATTAGCTGTCCATAGATGTATGGTTTTATCTCTGGGCTTTCAATTCTGTTCCATTGATCTGTGCACCTGTTTTTGTACCAGCACCATGCTGTTTTGATTACTGTGGCTTTGTAGTATACTTTGAAGTCAGGGATTGTGATGCCTCCCGCTTTGTTCTTCTTTCTCAGGATTGCTTTAGCAATTCGGGGTCTTTTGTTGCCCCATATGAATTTTAGGATTCTTTGTTCAATTTCTGTAAAGAATGTCCTTGGGATCTGATTGGGATAGCATTGAACCTGTAGATTGCTTTAGGTAGTATGGACATTTTAACTATGTTTATTCTTCCAATCCATGTGCATGGAATGTCTTTCCATCTCTTTATGTCGTCGTCAATTTCTTTCAAGAAAGTCTTGTAGTTTTCATTGTATAAATCTTTCACTTCCTTGGTTAAATTTATCCCAAGGTATTTTATTCTTTTCGTTGTGATTGTGAATGGGATTGAGTTCTTGAGTCCTTTTTCTGTTAGTCCATTGTTAGTGTATAGAAATGCTACTGATTTATGTATGTTGATTTTATACCCTGCAACTTTGCTGTAGCTGTTGATTGTTTCTAATAGTTTTCCTAAGGATTCTTTGGGGTTTTCTATATATAAGATCATGTCATCTGCAAACAGCGAGAGTTTTACTTCTTCATTGCCTATTTGGATTCCTTTTATTTCTTTTTCCTGCCGAATTGCTCTGGCCAACACCTCCAGTACTATGTTGAATAAGAGTGGTGAAAGTGGGCACCCTTGTCTTGTTCCTGTCCTCAGAGGGATGGCTTTCAGTTTTTGTCCGTTGAGTATGATGTTGGCTGTGGGTTTGTCATATATGGCCTTTATTATGTTGAGGTACTTTCCTTCTATACCCATTTTATTGAGAGTTTTTATCATAAATGGGTGTTGGATCTTGTCGAATGCTTTCTCTGCATCTATTGAGATGATCATGTGGTTTTTGTTTTTCATTTTGTTAATGTAGTGTATCACGTTGATTGACTTGCGGATGTTGAACCATCCCTGTCTCCCTGGTATAAATCCCACTTGATCATGGTGTATAATCTTTTTGATGTATTGCTGTATTCGGTTTGCCAGAATTTTGTTGAGGATTTTTGCATCTATGTTCATCAGTGATATCGGCCTGTAGTTTTCCTTCTTTGTATTGTCCTTGTCAGGTTTGAGGATCAGAGTGATGTTGGCTTCATAGAATATGTTAGGGAGTACTCCATCTTCCTCAATTTTCTGGAATAGTTTGAGAAGGATAGGTATTAAATCTTCTTTGAATGTTTGGTAGAATTCTCCAGAGAAGCCATCTGGTCCTGGACTCTTATTTTTGGGGAGGTTTTTGATTACTGTTTCTATTTCTTTACTTGTGATTGGCCTATTCAGATTCTCCATTTCTTCCTGGTTCAGTTTGGGAAGGTTGTAAGAGTCTAGGAATTTGTCCATTTTTTCTAGGTTGTTCAATTTGTTGGCATATAGTTTTTCATAGTATTCTCTTATGATCCCTTGTATTTCTTTGGTATCTGTTGTGATTTCTCCTCTCTCATTCCTAATTTTATTTATTTGAGATTTCTCTCTTCTTTTCTTGGTGAGTCTGGCTAAGGGTTTGTCGATTTTGTTAATTTTTTCGAAGAACCAACTCTTTGTTTCATTGATCCTTTCTACTGTCTTTTTTGTTTCATTATTGTTTATTTCTGCTCTTGTTTTTATTATTTCCCTCCTTCTACTGACTCTGGGCTTTGTTTGTTCTTCTTTTTCTAGTTCTGTTAGGTGCGTTTGAAATTGCTTATGTGAGCTTTTTCTTGTTTAGTGAGGTGAGCCTGTATTGCAATGAATTTCCCTCTTAGGACTGCCTTTGCTGCATCCCAAATGATTTGGTATGACGTGTTCTCATTTTCATTTGTCTCCAGATAATATTTGATTTCTTCTTTAATTTCTTCAATAATCCATTGTTTGTTCAGTAGCGTGTTGTTTAGTCTCCACATTTTTGCACTTTTCTCTGCTTTATTCTTGTAGTTGATTTCTAGTTTCATAGCATTATGATCAGAAAAGATGCTTGATATTATTTCAACTCTCTTGCATTTATTGATGCTTGCTTTGTTTCCCAAAACATGGTCTATCCTTGAGAATGTTCCATGCGCACTTGAGAAGAATGTGTAACCTGCTGTTTTTGGATGAAGTGTTATATATATATCTATTAAGTCCATCTGGTCTAACTTTTCATTTAATTCTATAATTTCCTTGTTGATTTTCTGTCTGGATGTTCTATCCATTGGTGTTAATGGTGTGTTGAGGTCCCCTATTATTGTATTGTTGTTGATGTCTTCTTTTAGTTCTGTTAAGAGTTGCTTTACAAATTTTGGTGCTCCTGTGTTGGGTGCGTATATATTTATAAGTGTTATGTCTTCTTGGTGGAGAGTCCCTTTTATCATTATATACTGTCCCTCTTTGTCTTTCTTTATCTGTTTTGCTTTGAAGTCTACTTTGTCTGATATTAGTATAGCGACACCTGCTTTCTTTTGTTCATTATTAGCTTGGAGTATTGTCTTCCATCCCTTCATTCTGAGTCTATGTTTGTCTTTGGGGCTGAGGTGTGTTTCCTGGAGGCAGCATATTGTTGGGTCTTGTTCTTTGATCCATCCTGCCACTCTGTGTCTTTTGATTGGGGAGTTCAATCCATTTACATTTAGAGTGATTATTGAAATGTGGGGGCCTACCACTGCCATTTTATGTCTTGTTTTCTGGTTCTCTTCAATTTCCTTTGTTTCTCATCCCATGGTTTAGTCTGTTCTGATGGAGAGCTGCTACTCTCTGTTGTTGTCCTTCTACTTATCTCCTCTGCTCTTGGTTTTGTAGCCCCTTTCCTTTTTTTGATTTTTCAGGAATGAGGGTTTTCCTGAGCATTTCTTGAAGAGGAGGTTTTGTGGCAATGAATTCCCTTAATTTTTGTTTATCTGGGAAAGTTTTTATTTCTCCATCGTATTTGAAGGATATTTTTGCTGGGTAGAGAATTCTCGGCTGCAGGTTTTTGTCCTTCAGATTTTTGAATATATCGTTCCACTCTCTTCTAGCCTGTAAAGTTTCTGCTGAGAAATCTGCTGATAGCCTGATCGGGGTCCCTTTGTAGGTTAATTTCTTCTGCCTGGCTGCCCTTAGTATTCTCTCCTTGTCATTGACTTTTTTTTTTTTAAAGATTTTATTTTTTCCTTTTTCTCCCCAAAGCCCCCCAGTACATAGTTGTGTATTCTTCGTTGTGGGTTCCTCTAGTTGTGGCATGTGGGACGCTGCCTCAGCGTGGTCTGACGAGCAGTGCCATGTCCGCGCCCAGGATTCGAACCGACGAAACACTGGGCCGCCTGCAGCGGAGCACGCGAACTTAACCACTCGGCCATGGGGCCAGCCCTCCTTGTCATTGACTTTTGCCAGCTTCACTACTATATGCCTCGGGGTTGGTCTTCTTGCATTGATAAAGTTCGGAGATCTATTGGCTTCTGTCACATGAAGTTCCATCTCTCTCCCCAGGTTTGGGAAGTTCTCAGCCATTATTTCTTTGAACAGGCCTTCTGCCCCCTTCTCATTCTCTTCTCCCTCTGGTATACCTATAATCCTTACATTGCATCTCCTAACTGCATCAGATAATTCTCGGAGAGTTTCTTCATTTCTTTTTAGTCTTAGTTCTCTCTCCTCCTCCTCTGCCTGCAGCATTTCTATATTCCTATCTTCCAAATTGCTAATTCTTTCCTCCATATTATCGGCCCTACTGTTCAGTGCGTCTAGATTCTTCTTAATCTCTTCTATTGTGTTCTTCATTTCCAGTATTTATGTTTGGTTCTTCTTTATTGTATCGAACTCTTTTGTGACATAGCTCCTGAACTCGTTGAGTTGTCTATCTGAATTCTCTTTTAACTCATTGAGTTTTTTAATGATGGCTGTTTTGAAGTCATCATCATTTAGGTTATATATTTCATTGTCTTTGGGATTGTTTTCTGTGTATTTGTCATTTTGCTTCTGTTCTGGAGATTTAATATATTTTTTCATATTGCTTGATGGTGTAGATTTGTGCCTCCGCATAGAGATAGAGTTTAGTTACTGCTTCCACTTGTTTCTACTTGTGTGGTGGGGGGACAGCTGTTTGTACTGCACCAACCAGGAACCCTATCAGCTGTTGCTAACTGGGCCTGGGCCCCTCCTCGTAGTCACAGTGGTCCTGTGGGTTCCCTCTTCAGCTGTGGGGGCCGTCACGGGGGGCTTCAGGCTGCTGGTGCCTACTGTTGCAGGCCACCTAGATGTGCTCCCTCCTTAGGGTCTGCAGTGGTGTTATGGGCTTTCCCTGCGGCCAGGGGCAGGATCACTTATATTTGCAGCTCTGTCACTGTCGGTGACCGCAAAATCTCACTTGTCCACTATGGGTCACAGCAGAGCTATGGGCATCTTCTGCAGTCTGTGGTTAGCTCGCCTAGCTATGTTACTTTTGTCCCAGGGTCTTCCAGCCTTGTGGTTGCTGGGTGGGTGCTCTCTACTAGTGCTGTGCAGAGGCTATTGCTGAGGCTGCTGTGAGACTGTAGAGTTTCCCCCAGGCCACAGAGCCGGATCGCTGGAACTCTACCCAGCCCCAATCCTCTCCTCTAGGATCTCAGGGAGCCCCTTGCCCTGTCTGGGGTATAGCCGGAGACCTTGCGTTCAGTGGTAGCTGGCCGGCTGCTGCCCTGCCTAGGATTCGGCGTTGTGGATGCCGGGCAGGGCCTCTCTGCTACCCACCCAGCCCCAGTCCTCTCCCAGGAGATCTCCGGTAGCCCCGAGCCCCGCCCAGGCGAAAGCCCGGTCAGTGGGGCCGGCGGGTCACCGCCCCGTTTGGGATTCTCTCCGGGAGCCTCCTGGTGTTGTGGATGCTGGGAAGAGCCTCTCCGCTAATGGTGGGTAAGGGTTTTCCCCACCGCCTCTGGTGTGTAACTCTGGAGCTTCCCTCCAGGCTTAGGTGTAATTGCGGGGGGCTTAGGTAGGGCTCTGGTCACCTGTTTCCACCGTTACTCCTCTGGTGTGCGCTCCCTCCTGCCCTTGGTGTGTGGCGATGTTCTGGGGGGGTCCGCTGTAAGAAAGTCACTTGCAGGTACTAGGCTGTTCGGGGGTTGGGGTCGGAGAGTTTTCACCTATCTCCACCTCCTCCCGGAGGGAAGTCCGTCCGCCTTCCGATGTATAGCAGCGTGGGTCTCTCAGGTGTCCTGAGATGCTATATGGATATCCTTTGTTAAGCGATGAATGTCCAATTAGTTGTAGATTCGAAGGGGAAGAGACAAAGAAGACTACTCATGCCGCCATCTTGGATCTTCTCATGTTGTATGTTTAATTTTTAAAGAAACTGCCAAACTTTTCCAGAGCAGCTGGGCCATTTCGCATTCCCACCAGCAATCTATGAGGGATCCAGTTTCTCCATATCCTTGTTAGCAATTGGTGTTGTCACTATTTTTATCTTAGCCCTTCTTTTTCTTTTTTTTTTAAAGACTGGCACCTGAGTTAACAACTGTTGCCAAACTTTCTTTTTTTTCCTGCTTTTTCTCCCCAAATCCCCCCAGTACATAGCTGTACATTATTAGTTGTGGGTCCTTCTGGTTGTGACATGTGGGATGCAGCCTCAGTATGGCCTGATGAGCAGTGCCATGTCCACGCCCAGGATCTGAACCAGTGAAACCCTGGGCCACCGAAGCGGAGTGCATGAACTTAACCACTCGACCACGGGGCCAGCCCCTATCTTAGCCCTTCTGATAGGAGTGTGGTGATGTCACATGCTGGTCTTAAATTGAATCGCCCTAATGGCTACTGATGTCAAACATCTTTTCATGTGCTCACTTGCCATCCATATGTCCTCTTTGGTGAAGTGTCTCTTTATGGCTTGCCCATTGTGTATTTGGAGTGTTTGATTTTTTAAAGGTTGAATTTTGAGAGTTCTTTATAGAGTCTGGATAGGAATATATCAATTCATATATGTGGTATATCCATACAGTGGAATATTACTCAGCCATAAAAAGGAATGAGGCACTGATATAGGCTACAACATGGATGAACCTTGAAAACTATGCTAAGTTAAAGGAGTGGGACACAAAAGGCCACATATTGTGGATTCCATTTATCTTAAATGTCCAGAAAAAATCCATAGAAATTTGTCCAAATGTCTATGTCCACATCCATAGAGACAGAAATTAGATTAGTGGTTGCCAGGGGCTAGTGGAGGGGGGAATAGGGATTGACTGCTAATGGGCAAAGGGTTTCTTTTTGGGGTGATGGGATAGATAATGGTGGTGGTTGTACAACTCTGTGAATATATTAAAAACCAAAAAAATTGTACCTTGAGCTTGTTCAGGATCTCTCAGAGAGGGGTTATGGATGAGAAGGCCTAAGGCTCCCCTCCACTTGCCAGGCATGCTTTGCCATGGGCAAATAACTGGATCTGGCCAATGAGACTTGAAAGGATGTCTGTTGGGAATTTTCTGGGAAAGTCTTCCTAGATTTTAAAATAGGACATAGGATGGAGACGTTCCGCCTTTTCTGGCTCTGAACATTGCCGTATGCGTGAGATACTCAGAACTGAGGCCGCCATCTTGAGCCATGAGGGAAGCCAGCCGAGAGGAGGGGCCACCTTGCTGATGATGGCAGAGTAGACTGATGGGAAGGACCTGGGTCCCTAATGATGTCATTCCACTGAATGAACCAATCCTGAAATGGCTTTACCTCTGGACTTCTTGTTAAGTGAGGTAAAAACTCCCCTTTCTGAATGGCTTTGATTGTGTTTTCCATTACTTGCAGCCCAAAACACCATAACTGAGAGAGTATCAAATGCTGCTGAGATATCAAGTGATACAAGGACAATGCAGAAACTGCAGTTGCCCCCTGCATCTGCTCTCCCTTCTCACGCAGTAATAGAATTCTTAGCTGGGCTATGGCCGTGAGAAGTTCTAGCCATGAGATATGAGCAGAAGGATTGTGGGTGTGCCTGTTAGGGGAAGGGGCAAGCCCTTCATTCCTCCCTTCTTTCTCTTTTCATTGGCTGTCATGGACTGAATGTGTCCCTCCAAAATAATCTTGAAGCCCTAACCCCCATGTGACTGTATATGGATAAGGTTAAATGAAGTCATAAGGGTGGGGCCCTGATCCCATAGGATTAGTGTCCTTATAAAAAGATAGAGAGTGCTCTCCCCCCACACGTGAGGACACAGTGAGAAAGTGGCCATCTGCAAGCCAGGAAGAGGGTCTCACCAGGAACCAAACCCTGCTAGAACCTTGATCTTGAACTTTCCAGCCTCCAGAACTGTGAGAAAATGAATTTTTGTTGTTTAAGCCGCCCAGTCAGTGGTATTCTGTGACAGCAGCCAGAGCTAAGTGATACCCTGGCTGAAATAAACGCACGAGGGCGGAGGCTGGAGCAGCCATCTCAGATCGTGAGAAGGAAGCCCTGTGTTGAGGACGGCAGAGCAACAAGAGAGAAGAGATCTGGCTCCTCAGTAGTCGTGACTGTCATACCATTTCTAGATCTCCTGCCAGGACTCGGAGGTAGATACTGTTTGGATATTCGGATATCGTTTAAGCCTCTGTTAGTTTCTGGTGCATCACTCTCTCCTCCTCCCCTCTATGGGAGGGACACACTTTCCCTGCCTCACTGATGGATAACAGGCTTGACCATGTGACTTGCTTTAGACGATGAAATGAGCAGATGGGATGTATGCCACACCCAAGCAGCAGTTTTAAATGTGCCTGCATGGTTTGGCCGGGTCTTTGGGGTTTCTGCCTTCCTCTACAGGAGGAGCATGCCCCAGGGGACTGCTGCTCCTTTAGCCTGGGTCCTGGAATGAGAGGCACACAGAGCGGACCTGAACCCAACCCACGGCCTGAAGTAGAGCTAGCACAGCCGATGTGCAGAACCACGGGAAAGGAACTGTTGCTGTAAGCCATTGCCATCTGGGGGATGTGTGTTATGCACGTCAACACAGCAAGGACTATGCATATGGGTTCTCTCGGTTACATTATCAGAGCTCAGGGGATAAAACAAGGGATGAAAGCTGTCCCTTGAATCTCATGACATGGAGGTCTCTGGTGACCTTAGGAAGACTTGCCTCAGTGGAGTAGAGAGGACCGAAGGCAGACTGGAGCAAGTTGAGCCGTGAGTGAGAGGTAAGGAGATGGAGATGTGTGTGCAGGCAACTCTTTGGAGAAGTTTGGCTGCGATGGGAGGAGAGAGGTGGGCCACTAGCTGGAGGGGGAAGAGGAATCCAGTGGCAGCCGTGGAGATGTGCGGCTCACATCTCCCGCGGAGACAGAACCTGCTGATGAGCCATGAGGAATGCCGTCAGGGGACAGACTCCAAGGTGTAGCCCCTTCCAGGTCTACTGCAGCATCGGAGCCAAGGCCACACTATCCCCAGCATCCCTGGGCCAGTGACAGATCTCCGGAGGGATACCAGGGCCTGGCCATTTCCACCCTAAGGACCCACCAGACACAGGTTGAAAGGATTTTCTCTTGGTTGCTTTTAATGACAGAGACCAGGGTATGCTTAGAAGCCCTTCGCGAAGAATCCAGTTGGGAAAGAGCAGCTGAACATGGAAGAGAGAAGATGTGCAGATGGAGAGAGGGAGGTCCCTGGAAAGGCAGAGGGAGACGGGATGTGGACCATGGGGGAGTGGTTCCTCAGGCCAGGGGAGGAGGGAAGAGGCAGGAGAAAGGAGGGATGGGTGCAGGCCCATGAGGACGTATAGGTTTGGGAGCAGGGTGATGGCAGACTTCCCATCACCGTTTTCTTTTTCTGAGAAGTGGGAAGCAAGATCAGGCCCGAGGGTCAGGAAACTGAGTCCCGCAGGGCACACGGGCTGTGTCTCTGTCTTCCTCTCTTGGCTTCAGTCTTCCCACCTGCACCATAAACAGCTCAGGCTAGACCCCAGGTCCCCAAACTCATTTAATCCTCAGGAGCTTTTCAAAAATATACTTTCGGGGGCCCCCATCCCTGAACTGCTGGATCGGAATCTTGGGGGCAGAAGTGGTGGGAGCAGGAATCTGTATATATTTTAGAAGTGCTCCCAGGGGTGATGTGGATGCACAGCCAGGTTTGGAAGCACCTGGTGGGGTCTCTTGGGGGCCCCTCCAGCTCCGAAAATCTGTGGTTCCAGTTGGAAGGTGGGAAATTCCAGTACTGCATTTTATTGATGCTACAAACCACAGAATAAGCCACATGCCACTTCTTGTCACCTATAACTACAAAAGCCCAAAAGATACCAGAACTTAAGAGGAGCCACAGAAAGGCAAAATCAGCAGCAAAATAAGTGGCCCTGCCTCTGTGGGAAGCCCACGGCACACACTCTTGACTCCAGAGACCGTGTTTCCAAAACCCCAGGTGGGATGTGGGTCAGGACATGAGCAGGGGACCCCCCTGGGCAACAGGACGAAGGGCTGGATCAGGGCTGTCCTAGGAGATCAGGGATGCTTGGCTGCCCTGCAAAGGGGTGGAGACCTGTCCTGGGCTCTCTGAAACCTGAGCCCTGGGGGAGGAGGAGGGGGAGGAGGGGCTCCCTGGCCCTGAGAGTCCCAGCCGGCCCCCCACTGCCGTAGCTCCTCCTCTGCCTGGGTATCCCTTCTTTGCGGCAGTTCCAGACGCGCAGGCCACCTCCACCCTCCCTTTGCCTCCCTCTGCCCCTAAGGTCGGGTGGGCACAGGCTGGGGCC
Organism: Equus caballus; assembly: GCF_041296265.1. Taxonomy (NCBI): domain Eukaryota; kingdom Metazoa; phylum Chordata; class Mammalia; order Perissodactyla; family Equidae; genus Equus; species Equus caballus. Next base: position 11,566,609 of record NC_091696.1, read on the forward strand.
ACCAGCCAGCTCCATGGACAGGGACTTTGCTTCTGCTCACCTTCCAGCTTTGGGAAGAAAAGAAGAAAGGTCTGTGTTGATTTCCATTTGGGGGATCCTTCCCCCTCCTAAACTTTTAGAGGCAGAAAAAGTGATTTGACTTTGGATTGACTGTAGAAGAAGGGACAGAAAGAGCCCAGAACATTCCCCCAGGTATGAATCCTTCACTTTTGCTGATGTGTGTGTGTGTGTGTGTGTGTGTGTGTGTGTGTGTGAGAGAGAGAGAGAGAGAGAGATAGAGAGAGAGAGAGAGGGAAAGAAAGAAAGAAAATATGACAAGTTTTCCAGGGCTCAGATGTGGAATCGTCCTTGATGATCTCCCGGGCCCCTTCTGACTGCTTCATTCTATGATTCTGCAGCCCTAAACTTCATTCAGTCATTCAACAAACATTTCCTGAATATCCACCCTGTGCCAGGTGCTACAGCTGAATAAGATCTGGTCCCTGCTCTTGAGGGTCCACAGTCTAGATGGGGAGACAGTAATAATAACAGCTACCTCACTTATGGTGGGTCAGGCACCATTTTATAAATTATAACATTTTATAAATGTTAGCTCATTTCATCTAGCAATGGTTGTTAGAGGTAAGTGTATTACTAAGGCCATTTTACAGATGAGCACAGTAAGGCTGAGAGAGGTGAGCTCAAACAGCTAGCAGGTGGTGGAGCTGATGTTTCTAACCACTGTGTTTTGCTGCCTGCCCCACACTGTGAAGAGACAGTTCAGGGCAGAGGTGCACTGAGCAGGGCGGGGAGGGAGAATGAGAGCTTTAGAGAGCCACAGTTCATGGAGGGAAGGGCCTGGTTAAGCCTCATTTTGGCCAAGGTTCCCAGGAAGTGAGGCAGGAGCTGGCTTGGGGGCCAATCCTGGAGCTGGAGGCGAGGCAGGCTCCACAAGGCCCAATGAGAGATCTTGGGGCAGCTGGGACTTGAGGTCAGTGGGGGTCTGGATCAAGGGTCCTTCTTGGGGCTGGCCCAGTGTTGTAGCAGTTAAGTTCGGGGTGCTCCACTTCGGGAGCCCCAGGTTCACAGGTTCAGATCCTGGGCATGGATCTATACCACCATTCATCAGCCGTGCTGAGGGGGCAACCCACATACAAAATAGAGGAAGGTTGGCACAGATGTTAGCTCAGAGCTAATCTTCCTCGGCAAAAAAAAAAAAAAAAAAAGGTGGGGGAGTCCTTCTCCCTCACTCCTGGGCCAGAGTGGCAGGAGAGAGTTGGGGGGACTTGAGGATTCCCAGCCAGGTTCCCTGGAAGCTGTGTGTCCCCATACTCACATAGTGGGGTCTGACCTGACCTGGGGGGCAAGTCTGAGATTTGAACCCAGTAGCCTGAGAGGTGGGTAGCCCCAAGGGCTTGGAGACAGAGGCAGGCCCAGATCACTATGCATCCTCTCAGCAAAGACTGGACCCTGGCTTCCCCCTCCTCACAGCTCTCTACTCCCATCTCCCAGCTGTCCCCAAGTTAGGCACAGCGAAGACAAAAGCTGATTATTCCACTGGGGGCTGTACTGGGGCCCCATGAATGGGGTATTGAAAACCCTGTGCCCACATCCAGATAGGTTTTCATCTTCTCCCCAACCAGACTTTGTATGCCAGGACCGAGGCAAAGCCAGGGAGAGATGGGTGTGTATGTGTGTGTGAGTGTGTGTTCGGGCTGGGAGGGGCACTCATGTCCCCGGGCACCTCACTCTCAATATATCCCAAACAGAATCATCCTCTAAACCAGCCCCCCATCTCCCCGCCACCTCCAATCATCGTCCACACACTCTGCATCAGACTCCCGCTGGAAGTCTGCCCAGAAGGGGACGTGGGCGTGTTTCTGGGATGCTGGCTATGCCGTGAATGTTCCCTGAGATTTATGCACTTATGATTTATGCACTTTTTGGTTTGTATACCTTAATCCAAAATTTTAAAAAAAAATCTTCAAGGGCTTCCCACCCCTAAAGGGCAGAGCATCCCGAATGGCATTTACTTTCCCAGCCCTTCATTTTTGCATATTCCTGAGTCATGGGAACTATATTTCCTTGATTTTTTTCTTCAAATTGACTCATTTCTTCTGATTTAAATTAACTTTAAAGGGAAACTTTATATTGCTCCAAATAAATAGAAAACCAGAATGCTTTGCCATAAATAGAAGTCATTGTAAAAAAAAATAAATGAAAAGAGTAAATGTCCATCTCCCCCTAAAATTATGTGAGTTGCCCCCAGTGGCACCAACACCAGGCTTTGGGATGTGCTGCCCTGGAGGATAAACTTGGAGCCCTTGGCACAGCCTTGAGGGCCTGTGTTGGTTTGGGCCAAGACAACCTTCCAACATCATCCCCCACCACTTGCTTTCACACACTCTTTGCTTCAGCCAAACCTAATTCCTCAGAAGTTTCCCTGCCCCCGTCTCCTGTCTTCCTGGTCTCCCAGCTGTTGCCCCCGCTGCTGCCTCCACTCAGAATGCCAAACCCATCCGGAAATGTCACTTCCCCCTGAATCTATCGCTGGGCCCTTCCAGCTGGAAGAAGTGACTTGAGATCTTGAATTCCAGATGTTCCAGCTGTGACTCCTCCAGGGCCCCTTGATGGGACCATCTGAAAGGTCGTCCACCAGCTGGACGCCAAAGGAAGCAGAGATGTGCATTGGTTCCCAGCTGGATGAGAAGAGCAGGGGGTGGAGGCCAGGAGACGGGAGCACCACCCCTCCCCTCCTCCCCCCAGCCCTCTCCTTCCTCTTCCTCTTGCCGCTGGGTGAGTGCTCTCCCCCTCACCTGTCCCTCCCCTTTCTGGCTTTCAGTCTCCCCAGCTGTAAATTATGGTGGGAGGTGGTCTGTAAATGAGGTGGCTTCCAGCATTCTTTCCAGCTCTGACAACTAACCAGGGATGATGAAAGCCAAGGGTCTGAGTTGGGGGAGGGGAGGGCTCGATCCTGGAAGTGAGGGCTCAATGTTCGCAGGGTATGGGCGGTTAGAGGACACTGGAAATAGGGAAGGAGGGAAGGGGGTGGCCTCCCCAATGGCTGTTGGAAAGGCAGCTGGTAGAACAGATGGAATCCATGACTATCCTAACTTAAGAAAGAAGAAACTGAGTCTTGGTTTTTTCGTCTGTAAAATGGGTACACTAGTACACGCCTCAGAGTGCTATTGTAAGAATGCTATGAGGCAATGGATGTGAAAGTGCACAAGGGAGGGGCTATTCCGGGGTTTTCATTTTCCCATGCTAGGCCAGCTTCCCTGTTTCCTCCCCACCTCTCAGGTCATGTGCTCTACCCTTTGTTTGCTGCGTGGCCTTCAGCAAGTTGCCTAACCTCACTACACCTGAAGTTCCCCCATCTGTAAAATCCTACCTCCCTCATAAGTGGCCCCAAGGATTAAGTGAGCCAGGCCACATAAAGCAATGAGCACAGTGCTGGGCATATGCGTACATGAGAGCTGAAGCAAGAGGACTTACATAGGGAAATCTTTTGGGGGAAGTCATAATGAATCCCAAAGGCAATTTACACACTTAAGGCGGAGATCCTGAGCATCTGCTGAGTCACAGGCTCTGGGCAGGGGGCCGTGGGGGACACCCAGATGAGACATGCATGGCCCACATCACCAGGCAGAAGGCTCGGAAAGGGGCATGTATATGGTGCCCAGGGATTCAGAGGGAATAGAGACCACTTCCAGCTGAGGCTTCCCAGAGGAGGGGCCTCCACGCTGGGGCTGGAAGGACCCGCAGGGCTGTAAGGAGCAGGGAGAGCCAGAACGGTTCAAGCAGAGAAGACTGCAGGGTTAAAGACTTGGAGACAAGATTGATGGGAGATTAAGAAGTAAGGTAAGGCTGCTCAGAAGATACCAGAAGGCTCTGTAGAGAAAGCTCAGGGTCTAGGACTCCTGTAGGAAATGGGGAGCTTTTGAGGAAATTAGCAGTAGAGTGGGATGAACAGATCCATGTCTCAGGCAGACCTCTCCGGTGGCCCACGGCCCAGTGGGCAAGGGGTGAAGAAAGGCAAATTAGGACAGTCAGGGAAAGAGAAGATGGGGCTTCAGGGAAACACGGGTAGTGAAGAGGAGCGGGACGATGGTGAGGACCATGGGGGGAGGGGAGGCTGTGTTCCTGGGGCCAGGCAGCCAGGGGAGGGGGCAGAGGGGCCAATGCTCTTCCTCACTCTGTTCCAGCCAGCGCCCTACAGCTTACTCCACTGCCCTTTCCAGGTAGGTGCCCCTGGCCCTCTGTCCCTCCCCCAGCCCTGCCCCTCAGGTAGGTACTCAGATGCTCAGACAGAAGAGCTCAGGGAGTAATGACTACGTAGTGCTCCAGTACCCTAGATACCCCCAAAGGGGTGGCACCAGTCTCCCCATTTTACAGAAAGGGAGGAACGAGGCCGAGAAGGGTCTGTTCCCAAAGCTCCCATGGTTTCATGGCAAGGTGAGCATCCTGTAGATTGGGCCCAGTCATCCCCCTGGTGCCAGATCAACCCTCTCCACAGAGCTAAGGCTGGTGGGGGGCCCGAGCCGGTGCCAGGGGCGCCTGGAGGTCCTGCATGGCGGCTCCTGGGGCAGTGTCTGCGACGATGACTGGGACGTGGTGGACGCTAATGTGGTGTGTCGTCAGCTGGGCTGTGGTCTGGCGCTGCCGGTGCCTCGGCCCCTCGCCTTTGGCCAGGGTCGAGGCCCCATCCTGCTGGACAACGTTGAATGCCGAGGGCAGGAAGCTGCGCTGAGCGAGTGCGGCAGCAGAGGCTGGGGCGTCCACAACTGCTTTCACTATGAGGACGTGGCTGTCTTGTGCGATGGTGAGCAGAGGCCTGTGACCCAGGAGGGCAGACAGACTGTGGCAGGCAGCAGGGCTGTAGGCTAGATAAATGAAGGGACTTCCCAGCATTAAGACTGTTCCACGCAGAAGACCAAGCCAGCGGCTGCATTGCATGATGCTGGGGAAGAGCTTCAGCTGGGCTGTCAGGAGTCCTGGGCCCCAGTGGTGCTTCTGGCTCATTGTGTGATCTCAGCCGAGAACCAGTATTGCTGCTTCCATGTGGGGTCTTGACTGTTCCAGCAGAGCCCTCTCTCCATTTTTAAAGCCAGATGATTGGGGTAAACCCTGGCCATAAGGTTCACTTGGTAGAGAGCTAACTCAGAAATCTCTGAGAGGCTTTGACTTGAGAGCAGTAGTTCCGGTTTTCAAGAAAATCCCCTGCAAGGATCATTAAAACACAGATTGTGGCCCCATCCCAGAGTTTCTGATTCTGCAGGTCTGGGATGGCACCTGAGAGTTTGTATTTCTAACAAGTTCTCAAGTGACGTGATGCTGCTTTAAGGACTCAAAGAACTCCTCTAAACCAAACTCCTTGAAAGCTACTGCTGCCAGGACTCCTCTCATACCCCAGGGTTCCTGGCTTTGACCCTTTGTGTGGCCAGAGGCCCTGAGGGGCAGGTACCTTAGGGGTCCATGCCCTGCCCCTCACACACCCGTGGGAATGAGGATGGAGAACAGAAAGATCCATGCATCTCCTCCCTTCTACCCTGCTTCCTTCCCAGAATTTTTGCCCACGCAGACCCCAACAAGGAAAGTGTTAACCAGTAAGGCACCCTCTACAACTTCCCAGAATGGGAAAGGTAAGTAAGGGCGATGTGGGGGACCACCGGGGTCTGGGGAAAGGGACCCAGGGAGGAGTTCCCCGCCCCTCCCCTCGTGGGAGGAAGAGAGGGATTACCGATGGGCCAGTTTGGTCATTGCCCCTCCCCACCCTGCCCTCTGCAGCCCCTGAGGCCCAGCATGGTCTGGATGGGGAAAGAGGATTCATTCCTGTGGGATGATTAAAAAAAGCACAAGGTCGGAGAAAGTGAGAGAGGTGGGGATTGGAGCTTAATCTAACGGGAGAGTCAGATATGCACAGAAATGCTGATAATGATGTAGAACGAGAAAATGAAAACTACCCTAAAAGAGAGACAGGTCAAAAGGCAAGGAAGAGCAGAGGAGGAAGAGGGTCGCATCCGTCAGAGATCAGGGAGGGCTTCCTGGAGGAAAAGTTGCCCCATTGAAATAGTAAATGAGGAAGCCATACATCCTAGACGGTTAGGAGAGCATCGACACGGGCATACGCAGAGGATTGGTTTTAGGTAGGAAGTGACACAGTCAAAGCCGATCTGTCCCCTGATCCCACAAACCACCCCCAATCTGAACTGCGAGGAGGTAGTGCCCTGGGGAAAGTGGGTGAGCAGCTCCTCCTGGGTTTTAGGTCCCGGGGCACCGTGCACCATGGGTACATGGAGGGCCTGGGGCATTTTGGAAGTGTTGAGTTAGACGCACTTTTGGAGGAGATGGGAGGCAGAGCCCTGTGGGAGACGCTCCCTGCCCCCGTCACCAGGTGAGGGCAGCGTGCGCCTGGTGGGGGGCGCGGGCCCGTGTCAGGGCCGAGTGGAGATCCTCCATGGCGGCCTGTGGGGCACCGTGTGTGACGACGACTGGGGGCTACCGGACGCGGCCGTAGTCTGCCGCCAGCTGGGCTGCGGGGCCGCTCTGGCCGCCACCACCAACGCCTTCTTCGGCTATGGCACGGGGCACATCCTGCTGGACAACGTGCACTGCGAGGGCGGCGAGCCCCGCTTGGCCGCCTGCCTGAGCCTGGGCTGGGGCGTGCACAACTGCGGCCACCACGAGGACGCCGGCGCGCTCTGCGCAGGTGCGAGCTCTGGGGGCGGGTGGCTGCCCTGGTGCTTCCCAGAGCTCTCCAGGAAGGTCCCAAATTACTTTTAATGTCTCGGTACTGCTTTAGAAATGCCTCAGAAAATCCCAGTACTCTTTGTGGTAAGCTCCACAGCTATGGAATACTGCAGTATTGCTCTACCAATACTCCAGAATTATCTAGCCGTACCCCAAGAATGCTTCCGGAATTTTCCAGCAATTTCTAAGTACTCTCCATCGGGTACTTCAGAGTAAAGTAATAGTAGTCTAGAATTGCCCCAGAGATACTCTACAATTCTTTCACTGTAGCCCCGGTATGTCCCCAGAATTACCCAGCACAGCCCTTTCTAACACTGCTGCTCTCGTAAACCTATTTCCCCGCACCTAGCCCCTCTGTCATTTGGAGAAGTTTTCTGAGCAATAGGAATAATAGGGCCAATAACGGCACTTCACAGATGAATGTTGCTCCGCAGGATGTAAAGTGCTTGCCCGTGCCACAGAGCAAACCAGGGACAATCATCCCCAGTTTAGATGGGAAAGCTGAGGCCCAGCAAGGCAGAGCCTTACCTGCCCGTGGTCACACAGTGAGCCCTGGCCAAGCCATGGCTAACCTTGCTGCATGGTCTCTGGCATGCCCCTTGCCCTTTCTAGTCCTGTTTTCTCTGTAAGATAGGGATAATAAGTCTTGTTCCGCAAGCATAACCCTCCCTCGTTGGCAAGGCCTTCTCTCTCTCTCCATCTTGGACACACACTTGGCTTCTGAGAACACTGGAGAGAAATGAAAGCATGTCTGCATAAGCCCTATATAAGCTGTGAAGTGCACACCTGTGCAGCACGAGTAAATTGCAACCACTGTCAAAGTAGGGAGACCTCCTTGGACCCCAGCTGGGGCTGAGCCCCCAGCTCTGGAAAGAAAACCTGTTGTTTTCTCCAGGGAGACCCTCCCATCCTTCCCTGCAGCCCAGGGCTGACTAGGAACCAGAGCCTGGGCCTCTGACCCTGCTCCCTTCCCTCTTGCTCTAGTCCTGGGCCTCCCGACTCTCGCAGCACTGCCACCCTCAGCCACCAGAGAGGACTGGGCCTGGCACACACAGCCAGAGGGTAAGGAGGCTGGAAGGGTAGGGGCAAGGTGGGTGGAACTGGGAATTGGGAAGGCTGTTCTGGATCCCCAGGGAGGGGGGGCCTGACTAGCGGAGCAGGACTTTGGGCCAGATGGTAAAGAGGTGGGTGAGAGAACAGATGGGCAGATGGAGCAAGGATGAAATCCAGAGCTCTGAAAAGTTCAGCAGGGTGGGAGGAGGTAGGAAGAGATTTCTTCAGAGCTCTGAAGTAGAATTTGAATTGGTGCTGAGGTTGGAAATCGAGAAGCCTTGTGAGATGGCTGAGATAAACGGTGAATGAAGGAATTAGGTTGGAATTAGGGATCCAAGTATCATTAGGATTGAAATTAGGATGATGGCTGGAAATAGGATTCGGTTCATTCCTGCCGTTTCTGAGGACCCCCATCACACCAAGCAACATGGTGACTCTAGGATGGAGGCTCAGTGTGGGGTGCAGGTGTGGTACAGCTGGGGATCTCAGGAGGCGCCCCTGTGCCCTGCTGCAGGCCGGAAGGCCTCCTTGTTCCCTTCAAATACTCTAGATGTCCTGTCTCCGCAGCTACAGGAGTTGGTGCCCTGCCTTCCAGGGAGACGGCACTGTTCACCACACCTGCCTGGGCCTTGGGGAAGAAAAGTAAGTGGCAGAGCCTGGGTTCCACAGCGGGGTGGGAAAGGCTGAGGCTGGGACTCTGCCCCAGAGCTGGCAGCCCCAGCCCAGACCCTCGGCCGCGGGCCTGTGCGCCCCGCAGGCAGGCGGCTGCGGCTGGTGGGCGGCCCGGGCCCGTGCCGCGGCCGCGTGGAGGTGATGTACGCCGGGGGCTGGGGCACCGTCTGCGACGATGACTGGGACTTCGCGGATGCGCGCGTGGCATGCCGCGAGGCGGGCTGCGGGCCTGCGCTGGGCGCCACAGGCCTGGGCCACTTCGGCTACGGCCGCGGCCCTGTGCTGCTGGACAACGTGGGCTGCACCGGCACGGAGGCCCGCCTGAGCGACTGCTTCCACCTGGGCTGGGGCCAGCACAACTGCGGCCACCACGAGGACGCGGGCGCGCTCTGCTCAGGTGAGGCCGCGGCGGGACCGCACAGAAACGTTAACTGCAGCCTGGGCGGGGCCCGTCTGCCTCAGAGGAGTGGGCGGGGCCACGCGGAGGCACGTACTGCGGCGCGGGCGGCGTAAGGCAGGATCTGAGAAATGGGCGTGGCCGCGCGCAGGCGCGTACTGAGACCTGGGCGGGGCGAGGCAGGCTCTGAAGAATGGGCGGGGCCGCGCGGCGCTCTGCCGCACTGTAGCGTGAGCCGGGCGGAACAGGACGCAGTCCGCAGAGAGAGGCGGAGCCCGACCATTGACGCGCCCTGCGGCTGCGCAGCGTGGGCGGGGCCGGGAACGGAGAGCCAGCTGCAGGGAGAGGGTGGGGCGGGGCCTCGGGAGGGCGCGCGCTCTGCGGCAGTGACGGGCGGAGTCCGAGGGGAGAGAGCGAAGGCCCGGGATAGAGTGCGAAAGTCTTTACAGGGCGGGGCCGCGGCACTTGTGCTTTGCCGAGTCAAGGACGCGCAAAGCTCTAAGAGGCAGAGACGGTTGATTAGCTTTCGGGGAGCAAGCGTCTGACCTTTGGGAGGAATCAATGGAAAGGGACGTTTGCAGAGTCGGACACATTTTTAAATGCTTCTCTTCACTAATTGGTGTGGGAATTAACATCTTCACCCTCGTGTGGTGCCCCGGACCACAAAGGGGTAGGCCACAAAGGGTTCTGCTCTGGGTCCCACGGTGAAAGAAACAACCCCATTTCTGATCCAAGGGGCAGAGAGCAGTTCTTCAGGGTCCTGTGAGGCCCCTCTGTCCCTAGGTCAGGCTTCCCTTGGGAAGGTAGGAGGTGACCTGGCCTCAAGGAACATGTTCCCCAGTGTGACAGCCACTTCTGTTTCTTTGTCCTGCTGAGCCAGGCCCAGAGGAGCTAGGACTGCAAGTCCAGCAGGACGGTTCTGAGACCACCTGGGTGCCCACTCCTCGGCCCAGAGACGGTAGGTGCCCACAGGCCCCAGGAGGAAGGCAGAGGCATTAGGATGTGAAGGACCAGCGTTGAGGGAGGTCACAGCCTGGGGTAACGCAGCTCGCCAGATCCTGGAACCTTTGTCCTTTTATGCTAATCTCAGACCTTATTAATAGGGGTAGGGTGTCCAGAAAGAGGGAAGTGGATTTTAAGCTAGACCAATCTAGAGATTTCTAGAGATGAGACCAAAATGAGGGGATGGGGCTTCTGTCCTGAGGAGAGAAATGAAAGAATTCACTCTAACCCAGGAAGTCCAGAGGGCAAGGGGAGACAATGACTTGCAGGGGAAATAATCACAATCTCCAGAGATCGGCCCTGGGGCTGAAGTTCTGGGATTATGAACAGAGGACTAAGGGGGAGCAGATATGAAGCACTCTGCATGCACACAGCACCCCACAAAGTCTTTTACACGTTCCTCCAGTCCAGAGACTGAGTCTGGACGGATGCCCATTCTATTTTAATCTCATTCGTCTGCCCTCCTCCAGTGGCTCCCAGGGTGGTGCTCTGTCTCAGGCCACCGCCCTTTGCCTCCTTTATCTACCCCTTCCCTGGCCTAGCTTGGGAGTGGCCTGGCATGGGTCAGCCCCTTCCAGCCCCAGGCCTTGTCCTCCCACAGGGCACCTACGCCTGGCCAATGGAGCCCACCGATGCGAGGGGCGTGTAGAACTTTTCCTAGGGCAGCGATGGGGCACTGTTTGTGATGATGCTTGGGACCTGCGGGCAGCCAGTGTCCTGTGCCGCCAGCTGGGCTGTGGCCAGGCCCTGGCAGCTCCTGGCGAGGCCCACTTTGGCCCAGGCCGAGGCCCCATCCTCCTGGACAATGTCAAGTGCCGTGGGGACGAGAGTGCCCTTCTGCTCTGCTCTCATATCCGCTGGGATGCCCACAACTGTGACCACAGCGAGGATGCCAGTGTCCTGTGCCGGCCATTGTGACCCAGCCTGCTCTGCAGACCACCTCTTCTGGGAGCCTACTGTGGCCTGCCCCTCTTCCTCCAGGAAGCCCTCCTCCTGTGACAACTGCAGTTCACTCTGCCCTTCCCTCCCTTGCCTGGGTGAGAGCCTGCTCAGACAGTGTGGTCCTGTATAGAGGAGGCTGGCTCTACTCCATCAACTTACTGTGTGACCTCACCTGTCATCAGCTATTGTAGGCCCAATTCAATGAAAGCTCCCACTTTCTGCTCAGCCAAAACAGAAAACGTGGGAAGGGAATGATTCCTAATTCTCCTCCTTGGTGGGGCTCCTGTTACAGCACCTCGACCCTGCCTTCCTAGACCTCGGTCCAAGAGATTCGGGAGCCCTCCGTAAATGGATTCCCTCCCTTCCCCCTACCCATCTTGGGATCTTCAAGAAGAGGGAAGGCAGGAGAGGCCTACGGCTCTTACCTTGGACTGCCTGAGCCTGCAGAAGAACCTGGGTCCTTGCCCTGGCCTGCTCCATGAGGGCCCAGACTCAGATGGTGCTTGGCTGGACAAGGGGACTGGAGGGGCCAAGACAGGGACAGCGGCCCCTCCCTGCAGCTAGAACAGCATCTCTGATTTATGCTGCCCCCACCACAGAGCCTCCACTTTGCACTAGCAAAGAACCCTGGGGGCCTGTAGCCACCCGTTCATAGGTGCCAAGTCAATAAAGCATTGTCCCCCCGTCTTTTAACTGAGGTCGGTGTTTGGGCACAAGTGCATCGTTTGTGGCAGCAGGAAAGACTCTGGTTAGGACTTGCTGGAGGAAAAGGCTTGGAGGTGGAGGGTGGTTCAAGAACACAGTCAGAGAGCTCTCAGCAGGCCCACACATCCTGGAAATGCTGACTCGCAGTGTCAGGCCTGGAAGGCCCCTAGAGGTCCCCTAGCCCATCCCCGCTTGCCTTTTGCACATAGAGAAATCTGGGTTCTGCAAAAGGAAGGGGTGTGCTCAAGGTCACATGGCAAGGTGCCGGAGTCACTAGAAGAGAAAAATCGATAGGAGGCAGAAAGGGATTTGAGGAAGAGCAAAGCAGCTTTGGGGCTTCCCCACAGGCTGCTCCTGGGGCACCTCACCTGGAGCTCCAGGGGCAGAGGGAAGTGGGGGATCCTGCCAGAGCCTCTCTCAGCCCCAGGGCGGGGGACTTGCCAGTAGCAACTCTCTAGGTCCAGCCTCTGCCCTCCAGGTCCAGCGTACAGGCTTTGTACTAATTTCCTATAGCTGCTGTACCAAATTACCACAAATATAGTGGCTTAAAACGACACAAACTTATCCTACAGTTCTCGAGGTCACTAGTCTGAAATGGGTCCTGGGCTAAATTCAAGGTCTCGGCAGGGCGGTGTTCCTTCTGGAGGATTTGGGGAAAATCCGTTTCCTTACCTTTTCCAGCTTCTAGAAGCTGCCTGCGTTCCCTGCCTGCCCATGACCTCCTTCCAGCCAGCAGTTGCATCACTCTGACCACTGCTGCCATTATCTCATCTCCTTTTCTGACTCCTGCCTCCCTCTTCCATCCTCTGAGGCCACTTGTGATTATATTAGGCCCACCTGGGTAATCCAGGCTAATCCCCCATCTCAAGGTCCTTAATTTAATCACACCTGCGAAATCCCTTTAGCTGTGTAAGGTAACAAATTCACAGGCTCCACGGATTAGGCTGTGGACATCTTCGGGGGGCCATTACTTCTGCCTCCCACAGGCTCCAAGCCTGGGTCCTGGCTCCCAGCCAAGGAGTGAGGCAGACACTTTAGCTCCAAACTCCATCAGCTCTTGGCAGTAATGGCTTTGTCTCCATTTGTCAGAGAGCTCTCTGAGACGCACTGTGTCACTGGAGGGAGGAGGACTGGAGGAATGAAAGGAATGAAAATGCTTAAGAATTCAGGGAGTCAACGGTAATCAAAAACCTCCCCAAAAACAAGAGTCCAGGACCAGACGGCTTCTCTGGAGAATTCTACCAAACATTCAAAGAAGACTTAATACCTATTCTCCTCAAACTGTTCCAGAAAATTGAGAAAGATGGAGAACTCCCTAACACATTCTATGAAGCCAACATCACTCTGATCCCCAAACCTGACAAGGACAACACAAAGAAGGAGAACTACAGGCCGATATCACTGATGAACATAGATGCAAAAATCCTCAACAAAATTTTGGCAAACCGATTACAGCAATACATCAAAAAGATTATACACCATGATCAAGTGGGATTTATACCAGGGACACAGGGATGGTTCAACATCCGCAAGTCAATCAACGTGATACACTACATTAACAAAATGAAAACCAAAAACCACATGATCATCTCAATAGATGCAGAGAAAGCATTCGACAAGATCCAACACCCATTTATGATAAAAACCCTCAGTAAAATGGGTATAGAAGGAAAGTACCTTAACATAATAAAGGCCATATATGATAGACCCACAGCCAACATCATACTCAATGGACAAAAGCTGAAAGCCATCCCTCTGAGGACAGGAACAAGACAAGGGTGCCCACTTTCACCACTCCTATTCAACATAGTTCTGGAGGTGCTGGCCAGAGCAATTCGGCAGGAAAAAGAAATAAAAGGAATCCAAATAGGTAACGAAGAAGTAAAACTCTCGTTGTTTGCAGACGACATGATCTTATACATAGAAAACCCCAAAGAATCCACAGAAAAACTATTAGAAATAATCAACAACTACAGCAAAGTAGCAGGGTATAAAATTAACGTGCATAAATCAGTAGCATTTCTATACACTAACAATAAACTAACAGAAAAAGAACTCAAGAACTCTATCCCATTCACAATAGCAACGAAAAGAATAAAATACCTTGGGATAAACTTAACCAAGGAAGTGAAGGATCTATACAATGAAAACTACAAGACTCTCTTGAAAGAAATAGGCGATGACATAAAGAGATGGAAAGACATCCCTTGCACATGGATCGGAAGAATAAACATAGTTAAAATGTCCATACTACCTAAAGCAATATACAGATTCAATGCTATCCCAATCAGAATTCCAAGAACATTCTTCACAGAAATTGAACAAACAATCCTAAAATTCATATGGGGCAACAAAAGACCGCGAATTGCTAAAGCAATCCTGAGCAAGAAAAACAAAGCCGGCGGAATCACAATCCCCGATTTCAAAACATACTACAAAGCTACAGTGATCAAAACAGCATGGTACTGGTACAAAAACAGGTCCACAGATCAATGGAACAGAATTGAAAGCCCAGAGATAAAACCACACATCTATGGACAGCTAATCTTCGACAAAGGAGCAGAGGGCCTACAATGGAGAAAAGAAAGTCTCTTCAACAAATGGTGCTGGGAAAACTGGACAGCCACATGCAAAAGATTGAAAATTGACCATTCTTTTTCTCCACACACCAAAATAAACTCAAAATGGATCAAAGACCTAAAGATTAGGCCTGAGACAATAAGTCTTTTGGAAGAGAATATAGGCAGTACACTCTTTGACATCAGTTTCAAAAGAATCTTTTCGGACACTGTAACTCCTCAGTTGAGGGAAACAATAGAAAGAATAAACAAATGGGACTTCATCAGACTAAAGAGCTTCTTCAAGGCAAGGGAAAACAGGATTGAAACAAAAAAACAGCTCACTAATTGGGAAAAAATATTTACAAGCCACTTATCCGACAAAGGGTTAATCTCCATAATATACAAAGAACTCACACTGCTTAACAACAAAAAAACAAACAACCCGATCAAAAAATGGGCAGAGGACATGAACAGACATTTCTCAAAAGAAGATATGAATATGGCCAATAGACACATGAAAAGATGTTCATCATCGCTAATCATCAGGGAAATGCAAATCAAAACTACACTAAGATATCACCTTACCCCCGTTAGATTGGCAAAAACATCCAAAACCAAGAACGACAAATGTTGGAGGGGTTGTGGAGAAAGAGGAACCCTCATACACTGTTGGTGGGAATGCAAACTGGTACAGCCACTATGGAAAACAGTATGGAGATTTCTCAAAAAGTTAAAAATAGAAATACCCTATGACCCAGCCATCCCATTACTGGGTATCTATCCTAAGAACCTGATATCAGATATCTCAAGAGTCCGTTGCACCCCTATGTTCATTGCAGCATTATTTACAATAGCCAAGACGTGGAACCAGCCTACATGCCCAGAAACTAATGATTGGATAAAGAAGATGTGGTATATATACACAATGGAATACTACTCAGCCATAAAAAAAGACGAAATTGGCCCATTCACAACAATGTGGATGGACCTCGAGGGTATTATGTTAAGCGAAATAAGTCAGTCAGAGAAAGACGAACTCTATATGACTCCACTCATAGGTGGAAATTAGTATATTGAGAAGGAGATCTGATTGGTGGTTACCAGGGAAAAGGGGGGGTGGGGGGAGGGTACGGAGGGGGAAGTGGTGTACCCACAACATGACTAACAAAAATGTACAACTGAAATCTCACAAGGTTGTAATCTATCATAACATTAATAAAAAAAAAAAAAAAAAAAAAAAGATGAAAAGAGTTATGGGGATGGATGGTGGTGATAATTTCACACAATGTGAAAGTATTTAATACCACTGAACTGTATATTTAAAAACGGTTTAGACGATCAATTTTATGTTACATATATTTTAAAATTAAAAAAAGACATTTAAAAAAAGAGAGGGAATGGGAGGAAAGAAGTTGATGGTGGTGAGGACAAATGATTTTTTTTTTTTTAAAGATTGGCACCTGGGCTAACAACTGTTGCCAATCTTTTTTTTTTTTTTTTCCTGCTTTATTTCCCCAAACCGCCCCCTCCCCCGTACACAGTTGTATATCTTAGTTGCAGGTCCTTCTAGTTGTGGGAGATTTTTTTTTTTAAATAACAGAAATCAGAACAGTGCTTCTCTCTAGTGAGGGGGGAAAAATGTCAAGGAAGGAGCCTGAGGAAACTTAAGGGGTAATAAAAATGTTCCAATTTTTATAGGAAGTAAATTACATAAGTATATGCATTTGTGAAAAACTCAATGAACTGTATATTTAAGATCTGTGCATTTTATTGTAAAATTGAAAATTATAACTCAATTTTTTAGTTTTTTCAAAAAGATCACAATTAGATACTATTTTAGATCATTCAACTAGGAAAATTTAAAAGTCTGAAAACACCAAGTACTGGAGAGACTGTGAAACAACAAGATCTCATACACTGATGGTAGGAGGATAAAATGGTACAATCAGTCTGGAAATAAATGTTGTATTATCTCTCTAAGTTTAACATTTGCTCACCATGACCCAGCAATTCCATTCACAGGGATATACCCAGGAGAATCTCTTGCACATGTACTACATGAGTCATCTATAGGAATGTTTCTTATACCAGTGTTCAAAATAACAAACACCTGAAAACAGGATTCTTATCACTCAATCACAGAAATAAATTGAGCATGATAACTAAGGGTATCACTTTTGAATATTTAAGATGCCTTTATGTTTTAAAGACAACTCAGTTTCAGTATATACATATTATCAGTTTGTTCAATGTTTGTGTGTACAGAATAAATTGAAAATTAAGGCACAGAATTAAGGTATTATTATGATTTTGTATTTTTAAAAAGTAAAATCTGTTCATTTAACATGACTTCTATGAGAATAAAGACTGGAACTCATCTTAAAAAAAAAAAAAAAAAAAAAAAAAAAAAAAAAAAAGAATTCAGGGAGTCAGCACAGAGGGGCTCCAGCCACCCTGCAGCCCCCAAATTTGAGTGCAGCACACTCAGATTCTGCTTCACCCATGGTCACAGCCTCTCCAGCCACACCTGCATTTGAGTGTGTCTCTCCATTATCCTGAGAAGTGTCACAGCTTCCTAGCCCTGGACACTCCCTTCCCCTCTAAACAAAGTGTTTTCATCCACACTCTCTCAATTAACCCTGATAGCAGCTCTGTGAGGGAAGTATTATTGTCCCTTTTTACAGACAGGAACAACTGAGGCTCAGCAAGAGGAAATGGCCGAGTTTGCACAGTGGACCCAGGACTAGAACCTAAGATTCTTGATGCCCGTTAATACTGGTCACCAACATGCCTAGTTCTTCCCTTTCCTGGCCCCTGGTAGATTTGCACTTCCTGCCCTCCGGAAGTGAGGCATGGCCCTATGACATGCTTCGGCCAGTGAAATGTGTGTGGAAGTCTCTCCTCCTAGGCAGAGGCCGTCAAGGACCCGACCAATTTGGCAACTTCGCTTCCTTCAGGGTGACCAGTGACATTCCAGATGGTGGAGGCTGCATCGATGTGTGTCCCTGAGTGAGGGCCACCTGGAGCAAAGCCTCCGTTGACTCAAGATGGACATAGGAAGGGAGGAATCCA
The DNA here is from genome assembly GCF_041296265.1 of Equus caballus. Lineage (NCBI taxonomy): Eukaryota > Metazoa > Chordata > Mammalia > Perissodactyla > Equidae > Equus > Equus caballus. Next base: position 11,583,742 of record NC_091696.1, read on the forward strand.
TCTTTGTTGTTGTAAACTACTGCGACTGCGCAGCCTAACCCAGCCCCTCCTGGCTGACACTCTCAGCCTCCTCAATTTTTGTCTGTCCTGTGGGGTTTTCTGAAACCTGTTTTCCAGCCAGCTATTAAGGCTGGATCTGCTCACTGTTTTATTCAGCACATTTGTTGTTCCCTGTGCCGGGGCCTACTGGAATGGAGAACACACAGATAAATAAGACGGAGCTTCTGACCTCGAGAAACTCATAGAGTAATCCAATGCTGATTTGAGTGTCCTGTGCTCTCCTGAAACTCAACCTGTCTCACTCAGAACTTTGTCACCTCCCCATGAACTTGGGTTTCTCTGTTTAGTAACTAGCACTACCAACCAATAGCTTAAGCTGGAAACCTGGGTGTTATCTCCAACAATCCCCACCCCCAAAAAACTAGTCACTAAATCCTATTGATTCTATCTCCCAGGCCCTGCTGGAAACTGTCCCCTTCTCTCCATCCCCACATCTCTTATCATGGCTTCCTCAGTGTCTCCCTGTCTCTAACCTATTCCCCACATCACAAGAACAGTGAATCGTCTAATGTTTACAAATCTGATGGTGCCACTCCCCTGCTTAAACCCCTTCCATGGCTCCCCAGTGCTCTTCCTCAACTCCTTAGCTCAGTTTACAAGGTCTGGCACAGCCTGGCTCTGCCTGTGTTTTTGGCATCATCCCTCACCACTTGCTGCCAGGATCTAGCCAGGCTGAACTACTTCTAATTCCTCTAATGTCTGGGCTCTCTTCCCACCGGGCCTCTGCACATGCTGTTCTCTCTGCCTGGAATACGCATCACCCTCTTCCCTCCTTCCCTTGAGTCAACTCTTATTTAGCCTCACATCTCAGCTTTCATTTTCTCCAGAAGGGCTTTGCTGCTACCACCCCCTCCCGGTCTGGACTAGGAGCCCGCATCACACCCTGTACCTCCCCAGAGACAGCACTCACCCCTGCATCTCAGCAGACTGCTGACTTCACGGTATCTTCCACTAGCCCGGGGGGCCTTTGAGGATTGGGTCTGGGTCTGTTGGGCCCAACTTTGTGCGTAGGAACTCACGCACAGAAGGTGTTCAAATCATATCTGTCAAGTGAATGGAGGATATGAGCAAATATTTCTGGAGCATCTGTGTGTTGGGCCAAGGGCGGAGCTGGAATCTTGGGCTGAGGAGCAAGAAGAGGTCTAGACCAGGTTCCCGTTTGCACAGCACAGAGATGATTTTCAAGAGAAGCTCGATGATACGCCATAGAACCTATCAATAGCCCAGAGAATTTGAGCTAGTGATTGGTGCCATGAAGAACACAAAGCAAGGGGTTGTGGTAGGGAGCGGGTGGTCAGAGAGCCCTCTGAGGAGGTGAGGCTTGACCTGGGCCTGAGTGGAGAGGGAGCTGACCATGAACCTTTTGGTTATGAAAAGGTTTGGGGAGACCATTCCAGGCCCATCGGTGGGGATTTAGCCTGGCCTGCAGAAGGACCAGCGAGAAGGCCATTGTGATTGGAGCAGAGAGGAGCGTGCTAAGAGCTGAGTCAGAAAAGCTGGTAAGGGCCAGACTGCTCAGGCCTTTCTAGGCTGTTGGGGGAGCAGGAGTTTTACTCTAAGGGCGATGAGAATCCATTGGAAAGTGATACAGGTGCCCCAGATGTCAGCCTCTTGAATATCTCCCACCTCCTTCAACTTGCTGAGTGTGCCTTGCCTCTTCAGATTTAATTAAAAGGACCCAGCCAGGTATCTCCCATTAAAGTCATGAAACCCAGCATCCCTACCCAAAACCTCATGAGTTCTTAGGGAGCGTAGATTCTGCTGAGCACCCCTGATCCTGCTGATTTGTGAATCTCCCATCTGCTTTTGCCTCCTCCATGACTCCTTTTTCCTGTTCACTGACTAAGCCCTTCACTCCTGAAGTTCCACCAATTCCAGGCTGTGTGTGCAACCGACTTGGCTGATGATTTGGAGCAAGGACCCAAGAAACAACTGAAAATTGAAAATCAGACACCCTGTTTTTAAAAAGCCCTTTTGGGGGCTGGCCCTGTGGCCTAGTGGTTAAGTTCAGCGTGCTCTGCTTTGGTGGCTTGGGTTTGGCTTCCAGGCACTGACCTACACCACTTGTCAGTGGCCATGCTTTGGTAGCGACCCACATACAAAACAGAGGAAGATCGGTGGAGATGTTAGCTCAGGGTGAATCTTCCTCAGCAAAATTAATTAATTAATTAATTAATAATAAAGGGGCCGGCCCTGTGGCCAAGTGGTTAAATTCACATGCTCTGCTTCAGCGGCTCAGGGTTTTGCTGGTTCGGATCCTGGGCATGGACATGGCACCGCTCATCAAGCCATGCTGAGGTGGCGTCACACATGCCACAACTAGAAGGACCCACAACTAAAAATACACAATTATGTACCGGGGGGCTTTGGGGAGAAAAAGGAAAAATGAAATCATAAAAAAATAATAAGCCCTTGTGCATTCACATACACCACCACTATCACCACACACATACACATTCCCAGGTAATTTTCACTCATTTTCTCTACTCCAGCCCTTATATCCTACCCCAGTGGGGGGACTCTCCCTCTCTCCTGTAACCTCCTTCCTTCTCCTCCCTTGTTTGCAAACTCTCTGACTCTCACATTTTTGCTCATTGCTTTTTTTTTTTGGAGGAAGATTAGCCCTGAGCTAACTGCTGCCAATCCTCCTCTTTTTGCTGAGGAAGACTGGCCCTGAGCTAACATCCATGCCCATCCTCCTCCACTTTATATGTGGGATGCCTACCACAGCATGGCGTGCCAAGCAGTGCCATGTCCGCACCCGCGATCTGAACCGGTGAACCCTGGGGCTGCCAAAGCGGAATGTGTGCACTTAAGCGCTGCAGCACTGAGGTGGCCCAACTCATTGCTTTTATTTAAAAAAAATAACAGGTTTATTGAGATAATTCACATACTGTAAAATTCATTCTTTTAAACTGTACAATTCAGTGGTTTTTAGTAAATTCGCAGGTTGTGCAACCATCACCACTAATTCCAGAACATTTCATCACCCCCATCCCCCCAAAAAATTCATACACATTAACACTTACTCCCCATTCCCCACTCCCCTCAGCCCCTGGTAACCACTAATCTACTTTCTGTCTCTATGGATTTGCCTATTCTAGATATTTCATAGACTTGGAATCATGCAATGTGTAGCCATTTGTGTCTGGCTTCTATCATTTAACATAGCGTTTTCAAGTTTCATCTGCATTGCAGCATGGATCAGTACTTCATTCCTTTTTATGGTGAAGTGATAGTCCTTTGTATGGACTCACCAAACTGTGTTTATTCAGTCATCTGTTGATGGACACTTGGGCTGTGTCCACCTTTTGGCTGTAATGAATAATGCTGCTATGAACATTCATGTACAAGTATCTGAGAATCTGTTTTCAATTCTCCCAGGGATTTACCCAGGAGTGGAATTTGCTGGGTCATATGGTAATTCTATGGTTAACATTGAAGAACTGCCAAACTGTTTTCTATGGTGGTTGTACCATTTTACATTCCCACTTGCAATGCGCAAGGGTTCCAATTCTCTACATCCTTGCTGACTTTTGTTATCCCCTCCCTCCCTTTATAAAAAATTCTAGCCATCCTAGTGGGTGTGAAGTGTTAACTCCTGGTTTTGGTTTGTTTCCCTATTAATAACTAATTATACTGAGTATCTTTTCTTGTTCTTATTGGCTATTTGTATATCTTCTTTGGAGAAATGTCTCTAAGTCCATTGCCCATTTTTCAATCAGGATCTTGCACATTTCTTTTTTTTTAATTAATTAATTAATTAATTAATTAATTAATTTGAGGAAGATTAGCCCTGAGCTAACTACTGCCAGTCCTCCTCTTTTTTTGCTGAGGAAGACTGGCCCTGAGCTAACATCCATGCCCATCTTCCTCTTCTTTAAACCTGGGACGCCTACCACAGCATGGCGGTGCCAAGCAGTGCCATGTGCGCACCCGCGATCCGAACCGGCGAAGGCCGGGCCACAAAGAAGCGGAATGTGGGAACTTTGCTGCGCCACCAGGCCGGCCCCTCTTGCACATTTCTTATGCAGAACTGTCTAGCTATCTTGTTTACTGCTTAGCCTCCAGGACCAGCTTTCCACAATTGCCATTTTTGTTTTGCTAATCAAAGCTGGCTCTCCTAATTGGAATTCTGCAGCCACTTACAAAACTAAGTCGTTTTGTTTCCCATCCCCATTTGTGTACCACTGTCGCATTTCACTGTCCCAAACTGAGAGGCGGAGGTGAATCGTTCTGATTTTACACATGAGGATTTAGGGATTGGCCAGGATCACACAGCTAGCTAACTAGGGGGCAGGATTTGCACCCTGAACGGTCAGACTCCAAAGAGCCCTACGCTCTTTCTACTAACTAGTACTATCCTGTCTCATGACCGCCCTGGTGTTTATCCTCATCTCCACTGTAGGGAAGGGGAGCCAAGGGTCAGAGAAGGGTCAAGAGTTTTTCTGGGTCACACAGAAAGATCAGGGACCAGGTCTTGGGACTGCCACCTCAGCCCGCAAAGCCTCCTCCCAGCTCCACCGGCCCAGCCGCGTGGACCGGGACGAGTGGCGTACCTCGGCCCTTCAGGCCCGGTCCGGTCACGCCTTCCTGCTGAGTCACGGCCGTCGGGCGGGGCGGGGCGGGCACGGTGCGCAGGGTAGAGGAGGCTAGGGCCGATCTCGCGTGGGAACCGAAGCCCCACCCCTGGCTCCACAGTAGCCTTCTGATTGGAGAGCCTGGGAATAGCACGGCCAATCACAGCAAACTGAGGAGCGTGGGCGGGGCGGTGCCAAAGGCAAAGGAGACGCCCACTCCTCCCCTGGAAGCCGCCCTACCCGGCGCGCCCCTCCGGGGTTTTGGGAGTGTCCAGGGCTCGCCACTGGAAGGGAGGGGTTAGCTGGACCTCGGTTGCAGAGCTGTGGTGCGGCGTACGCGGGGACAAGAAGGAAGGCTCTGGAAGGGCCCTCGAGAGCCTAGGGTGAAGGCGACCTCTTCTAGTCTGTGCAGCCATTTGCGGTTTACAAGGGCGCTTGGCCTCCGAATCGGGCGGGCTGGGCTCTTTACTTTTGTTCTCAGAGGGGAAGATTAACGTACAGAGGCCTGTTAAAATTGTAAAGTCAGTTTTCTATAAAAGTGGGATTAGCAAGGGGTGGGCCCGGACACTCGCAGACATGCGCACTAGACTGATGGTTTAATACAACCGACTGAGTAGAGGCACCCCAGCGAAGGCATGGGGATGCGGGGTCACGCTGAGGATGGGGACCCTGTCGTCTCCGGAGTTGACCCTGAGGGCCTTTGCGATGTACACAAGGCGGCGAGGGTGGTCTCCGGATCTCAGCGGTTTGCTTCTCAAACTCATGTAGTCAAGGCCTTGTGCCCTGGCTCCCGTGCTGGCCCTGCCCTGCTCTCCACCCACCCCGCCTCTGCTCTTGATTTGTCTGGGTGGACTACAGTTTATCTTGCTCCTTGCAAGTCTTTCTTCCTTTCCAGCTCACTCAGCTGCTCAGCTAGGATTTGAGCCCCTTCCTTGTGTCAGACAGGGGTCAAAAGGCCCATTACTGGGCAAACCAGGTCCTTGCTCCTCCACGGTTTACAGTGTAGTTGGGAGACTGACTAGTGGTAACATCAAAGCCTGATGCGAGTTGCAGTGGGGAAGAACAGAGTGCTAGCTCAGGGGCTGGTTGCAAGGACCCCTAACTTAGTCTGGGGAGTGGGTCCAGGGAACGCTTTTGGAAGAAAATAACTTCTAACGAGAGGAAAGTGAGCCTGGCCTTATGAGAGGAAAGGAATGAGAATCAGATGGCTGGAACAGAGGTTTGGGAGATGGTGGATTGAGATGGGAGGAGAGCCATGTAGGCTCATTAAAGATAATGGAGATTATCCTGAGGGTACTAGGAAGCTAATTAGAGGATTTTAAGCAGAGGAGATACATAATAAGATCTGAATTTTAAAAATGGGCATCCTGTGGAGAAAAGATAGATGGTAGGGGAGATAAGAGATAAGACAGAAGCAGGGGCACCAGTTTGGAGACTGCTGCAATAATGCAGGGGAGAGATGATGATGGTTTGGTCTCTGGTGGTATAGAGACGGGGGTATAGAGGTATAGACGTGGTGGACGTGGTATAGAGACAGTGAGCACAGGCTGAATTGCTGACCTGTCCAAAGGGGGCTCCTTCCCTGGGGCCCCATTTATTTATTTGTTTATTCTCTCATTCAACAAATATTTGAGCACCACTCTGGGCCAGAAGTTATGCCTAGTCTCCCAAGGAGAGGGGCTGCTGTCTGACCCAGTCAGAGGGTGGGAGGGAAGGGGTGACGGCTGCGGAGAGCTTGGTGCACACCTCACCGTGACTCCACAACTGCACACCATTTGGACACTGACGAGGGGGTTCCTACGTGTTCTTCCTTTCACCAGGGCTTCGCCTCATCTCTGCTGCTCGCCAGCCAGAGATCATTCTTCATATTTGGCAGATGGAGAAACTGATGCTCAGAGAAGAGACTCACCTGCCCAGGGTCCCTCGCCTGAGCTAGAGGCCGACTTGGAACCTGGGTATCCAGATTCTCCCTGGCTTCTCTTCCTACTGCAGTCTGGCTGCCCACATTTGGCTTGTTTCAGGCTTGGACAGCCCTTCTGCCACTGTCAGGCAGGAGGAGAAGCTGCAGACAGAGGGGCGCCTGCTGCCTGTCTCTCTGAGTCCCACTCCTGCCCCGAGATTGCTGTATTATTAGCAACAGCCACGGCTGCGCAGAGCTGCAAAGCCTCTAGCTTGCCAGGGGACTTTGCATGCACTATCTCATTTGATCCATCTGGCCGCACTAGGAAGTGAAAATTATTATCCCCACTCTACAAGTGAAGAGACTGAAGCTTAAAGACATGAACTATTATGCATCTGTTGAGCTCCATCGAGGTTCAGAGATACACAGCTAATATGTATCCATTGAGCTATGATCCCCTGCTACTGTGCTGGGCTCTGGAAGATGCAAAGATGAATGAATGGGACCTGGGCTCTGCCCCAAAGAGGAGACACTCTATAGAGATAGAATGTATATACATTCCCCACTCTTGTATAAGACTCCAGTGTGTGGGGCTTTGGAGAAGAAGTGTCACGGGCTTAGAGGCAGAAGAAGAAATCACTCCTAGTAGTTCCGGGGATGGGGCTGGCCCGGTGGTGCAGCAGTTAAGTCGCACGTTCCGCTTCGGCGGCCTGGGGTTTGCTGGTTTGGATCCCGGGTATGGACATGGCACCGCTTGGCAAGCCATGCTGTGGTAGGTGTCCCACATATAGGGTAGAGGAGGATGGGCATGGATGTTAGGTCAGGGCCAGTCTTCCTCAGCAAAAAGAGGAGGATTGGCAGCAGATGTTAGCTCAGGGCTAATCTTCCTCAAAAAAAAAAAAAGTTCTGGGAAGCCTTCTGGAAGAGGGAGTGTTTAAGCTGGAGTTGAAGACCACAAATTTGGAAAGGTGGGGATAGGGTGATGGGTCCCTTCTACGTCCTCTCCCAGCATCCTGGGCTCACCCCTCTCATCACATGTCATTATTTGTCTCACCTACGAGCTTTTATGCATTTGTAGGCACTCAATGTTTGAATGAATGAAGGGGTAAATGATGGGCAGAGAGGCAGGATGAGGCCAGTTTGCAGGTGGCCTTCGTGATCAGGAGGGTCTCTTGCAGCCCCATTGTGGAGGGCCACCATCTGGGTCAGAACCCTTAGACACTGAGGACAGAGCGATGGAATATGTCCTTTCCTCCTGGTGCGGCAGGGCTCGGCACACAGCATAAGGGCTCAGTGTTGAGGTTTGGGGGAGAGGGGAGGTGGATAGGACTCCTTAATTGGTGGGACCTTTATCACTGGGGTCACAACCTACTCTCCTGACTTACTACTCTCAGCCCAAACAGCTTGGCCAGATTTTTGGAACTGTCCCAAAGGGTGCTGGGAACAGAAGGCATCTGTTACCTCCAAGTTCTTGTTGGACCTGAAGGGCACCCTTAATGCCGGGTTATCCAGGTCCCTGTCTCTGTGGAGAGGGGAAAAGATCAGGATCACTGAGGATTGGGGTGGTTCTTCCCATTTGAAAGCATGAGAATGACGACTCTGCGGAGCTCAGTGGCTGCCAAACCTCACAGCTAGTGAGAGGCAGAGGGGCGGGGGAGGGAGTCCATGCCTTCAAAGCAGCCCCCTTCTCCGACCTCCTGCTGCCCTTGAGGAAGCCACTCCTCAGTCTGGCTGTGGGCAGACAGGGTCAGCTGGCGGAGCTTCCCGCAGCAGGTCGTGCAGATGGAAGAGAGGCCCCAGCTGCCTGGCCTGGAGGCCACTGCCTTCCCAGAGCAGCGATCCATCTTGCACTGATTGGGTCCAGCCCAGCAGCTCTGGGATGAGCCATGGGCACCTGGCCAGGCTGCTCAGCACCTTCTCTCCCCGTCTCTGTCTCAGGCAGTCTGTCTTCCTGTCTGTCCCTCTGTTGGATCCTTGTCTCTCTCTCTCTGTGTCTGTGTCTCCACCACTGTGTATCTGTCTCTCCACCATTACTCTTTTCTCCTCTGTTCTCTTTGTCTGCCTCAGGGCCTCCTCCCTGGCCTTTCCCCTGCTCCAGGAGTAACGCTAGGCATCTAGTCCCTCAGGAATCACGGTTGCCCCACTCCGTCTGATGCCTCTCCTCAGCCACCTGCATGACCCAGTGGATAAAAAAATGACAAAGCAGGGGAATACCGTGGTCAGGCCCTAATCTGTTCAAGTCCTTGGCTTCCTCTTCCCTCGTTATGAAGCTCGAGAGGCCTGAGTTGTCCCCGTCTTAGAGGTGGAAGTGCTGGGCCAGAGATCACAGTTAGGGGAGCAAGATGTGATGGTGGCAGGGCCACTGTGCCAGACAGAACTGAAAGATGTGAAGGTCCAAGCCACTTGGTGCCCTGCCACCACGCTGCTTCTTCCAGACGCCTTGGGCAAACCCCGCCCTTGGGGCTCCAGCCTTGCCCTTTGCCTAAACCGCCGTTTCTGGTTGGCATTCCTGAGGACTTCAGCCCCTGCTTGTAGATTGTCTCCTTCCCAAGGCCCTGCCTCATTCTGGGGGATTCCAGCATCCACAGGACACAGCATCTTCCGCCGGAGCCTCTCAGGGGAACCTCCTCAAATTGGGCCTCACCCTAGCCCATGTCTACTCCCCAGAATTTTCTGTGGGTCTTGGTGGGCCTCCCAGAATGATGCCCTACTCTCCTGATCCTCTGGCACCCCCACTTCACTGCACCCCTCTACTGTTCTGCTGTGTCCCCAAGGCCTCCAGCCCCTGCTCCCCTCCTGGCCTCTGTTTCCCCCAGCTCACGGGGTCCTTGGCCAATCCCAGCGCTCATTCCTTTGATATACTGGACTCCCTGTCCCCTGGTTCCTTGGCCATAGCTGACCACTGCCTGCTCTGGGTCGTCTGACTTCAACCTTCTCAGTTCACAGCCTACCCTGCTGAGGGCTGCTGGAGAAAACCACAGGGCCGGGCAGATGGGGGTCCCTGTGTGCATGGCCTCCAGGCCCAGCTGGTTCTCAAATGGCTGGCCTTTCCCCAGCTCACTCCCCCACCCTCCCTAGAAGCTCCTTCAAACCTTCCGCCTGTTCGCCAGCCTCTCCCCCCTCCTCCTCCCATGACTCAGCAGATGACTTCAGCTTCTCCTCCTCAGAGAAAGAGGTTCCCAGGAACCTCCCTACTCTCCACTCACAAGTCCTTCCATCCCAGCTGACCCCTCCTCCAGGGATCCTGACCTCCCCTACCTCAATTCACCCACGTGTCCCTTCCAGCCCCCCATCTTTCCAGCCTCTCTCTCTCCAGACTCTTTCCCCTGAGTATTTAAACAACCCCCAGCCTTTTCCAGACAAATGAAACCCTCCCTTTGCCCTGAGCTGCCAGCAATATCAGCTTCTTCGCCTTTAAATTACTGATGAAAACAGTCTTCTCCAAATCCTAATTTGTCGCCTCTCTACCCCCTGCCATCCTGAACCACTATAGTTGGGCTCCACAAAAATTGCACTTGCCAAGGTCAACAAAGACGCCCTAACTCATGAAAAGGCCTCCTTTTCTGTCCTTACAGGAGTTTTCCAGAGTCATTTGGCACTGTGGAGCACCACGAGCGTTGGATGGTCACTTCCTTCTGTGATCTCTGAGTCACATGGACTCCTGGTTTTCCCAGTGCTTCCTCCAAGTTTCCTTCTGAGCCCATCTTTGCTAGCCCACCTCCACACCTCACCCCCGTCCCATTTATACTCTTCTAAGACCCACGGGGCCGCCTCCCACTGAGAACTCAAATTTCTGTGTCCAGACCCAACCTGGGCACCTCACTTGGATATATCCTTTCACACTCATTACTTTCCAAACTGAACCCATAATTTTTCCCTTAAACCTGCTCTGTGTAGGAGAATGGGACTGTCCCTGTCCACCAACTTTCTTAGGAGTCATGCTGGGCATCTCCCTCCTCCCCCAGCCACCACTGCTGCCCTAACCCAACCCCCACCACCTCTCCAGGGGCTGTTACAGGAACCTCCCAAATGGTCTCCCTTCCTCTGGTCTGCCCATCCAATCCACCCTCTACTCCAGCTGCAAAAGTGACTGCTCTAAAATGCAGATCTGACCCCGTCTCTCCCTTGCTGACATCCTTCCTAGCTGAAGAATCCAAAGGGCGGCATCTGGTCCATTCTGAGATTCCCAGCCTTGGTGTCTCTCACTACCCATTTTATTTATCCTCCCTTCCCCCATCCCTAGAACCCAGGAAATGCCCATGATGTCACTGATAGCCAGGAAACCCCCCTGATATCATTGAGCACTTCTGATTTGCACAGAATAACTGGAGTTTATATCATTTCAGTGAAGGCCAGAGAATGTGAAGATCTTAGTATTAACCCAAGTGGCTTGTTTTGAGCTGATGGATCATTGTTTCCTCATTTTGCAAAGGAGGAAATTTGTTTAAGTTATTCAGCAAATCACTCATGGAACCAGGCCTTCAGTGGTCTGTTTGCTGTCCCAGGCCCCTGAATCCAGCATGGATGGCCATGGCCTTGGGCGGGACACTTGGAAACTGCTGTCCCTCCAGCTTCTCCAGGAGGGCCTTGGCTTTACCTCATCCCCCTAGAGACCACACTCCTTCCCACTCACATGAGTGAGCGGGTCATTCACTTCCTCTCTCTGTCCCCGTCTCTTACCCAGCTTTATCTGCATCCTCCCACAGGAGAGGTTAGAAATAAACCCAGCTGTGTGTAGGGAGTCAGGCCTGCCTTCATTGGCTCTGAAAAGAGGCCAAGAAAGAAGAAGAAATTTCCTCTACTGAGGTGGTGCTTCTGGATGGTGGGATGAGGGATGGGAGACTCATGAACCTCCTTTATGACCTAGACCTTCCACTTACTAGCTGTGTGACCTGGACAGATTACTTAACCTCTCTGTGCTTTGGATTCCTCATCCGATGTTTGGCTTCTCTACTGTCTATGGGGGCATGGGGCAAATGCATTTGTCCTGCTGTTGTTTCTCGCTTATTGGCCTTTCCTTGCCATCTGAGTTGTAGAAACCGAGATATGGACTGAGGAGGAGGATAAAGCATTGATTATAGACCCTGAGGCAGCCAGTGATATAGGCATCTAGCCCAGCCTAGGTTGGGGGTGTGTACCCAGGGATTGGAGGCCAAACCTCCACTCGTCATGAAATGCTCCTAGGCCTTATAGAACCCTCTGGGCACACATTTCTGAAGTGGCAGTGGGGGGTGGGAGGGGTGGGGAGGTGGTTTGTCAAGAGCTCAGTAGCGCATATCTTGGCCATCTCTCCATTCCCTCCTGCACCAGGCATTATGGATGGAGAAAAGCACATGCTAAAACCCCCTCTCCGCTCCTGGGGAAGCTTGTCCAACGTGGACACAAAAGGGCTTCGCATGTGCTGGCCTCAAATGGAAAAGGCTGTTGGGGAGAAGAGTTCTCCTTTTCTGTAATACCAGAAGGTAGAATGAGGAACAAAGGGCAGAAGGGTCTGGGAACGGGGGTGCTGTCCCACAGAGGAAGGGGGACCTCAGGGAATGGTAACTGCCTGTGGCTGGAGGTGTGCTCGCAAGGACTGACACCCAGGAGATGGGGTGCTGCATAAGGGATTCCTCTGCTAGATGCACAGGAGTCCTTCTGCTGTCCCCTCTAATTACCCGCCCCAAACTCCAAGAAGATAGGGAGGGATTCGGCTGGCTCTGAAACCTGGAAGACAGTGCAGGCCCCATGCTCTTGAGTCATTTTGATTCGCTCAAGGCTTGGCGTGGAGCGGGTGCCTTTTGCCCCTGCCTGTCCCCAGGCTCTGAGCAAGGAGTTGGTGCTGAGTGTCTGTGTCCACCGCTTGTCCCCTGGTGCAGCCTGAGCTCCCGTCTGCCTGCTGTGTCAGCACCAGCGTTCCTATTACATGACCAAGTGGGATTCGCACTCTGGAAGCGTTAGAGCTGGGCTCACTCGGCAGAATGGCCAGCAGAAGAAAATGCCAGTTCCCCAGCTCTTCCAGCCAGCTCTGAGAAGGCCTCATGGCCATTCCACTTCCTCTCTAGGCAACCCCACCTAGCCTGCTTCAGAGTTGCTAGAGTCTTTTGAGGTCACCCTGGCAGACCACTGTCGGTGGAAGACTCCTCCAGAGAGCTTTGAAAACATACAGGTTCTTAGACCCCACTGCTGGAGATTCTGACCCAGCATGTTGGTCCTAGGACTCTGTTTTCTAGACAAGCTTTCCTCAGGAACTGGAGGACTGCGACGCACAGTCAGGTTGAGAACCACTGCTCAGCATCGCCTATGAGTAGCTGGTCTTGTGGCCCTTCTTATCTGCTGGTTCCTGACCCCTGATTCCTATCCCATCCCCTCCAGACTCAGTCCATGCCATCCCTGGATAGCTCCGGCTGATGGAGAAATTGCTTCCTTCAAATGAGCTGAAACTGGTGGGCTCTCTGCAGCTTGCACCTACCTCCCTCTTTGTGATCAGCAGGCTGCCACCATCCCCATCACCGGGGGTCTCCCATGAGTCATTTGCTCTGTGTTGGAGTTCAAGCATCAAAACATTGGTTTCAGGGGCCGGTGCGGTGGCGCAGCGGTTAAGCGCACACATTCTGCTTCGGCGACCCAAGGTTCACCGGTTTGGCTCCCGGGTGCAGACATGGCACCGCTCGGCAAGCCATGCTGTGGCAGGCGTCCCACATATAAAATAGAGGAAGGTGGGCATGGATGTTAGCTCAGGGCCAGTCTTCCTCAGCAAAAAGAGGAGGATTGGCAGCAGACGTTAGCTCAGGGCTAATCTTCCTCAAAAAAAAAAAAAAAAAAAATTTGCTTCAGACCCTTCCTCTACTAAGTCAAAGAATGCATTCATTTCACAGTCCAGTTCAGAGGACAGGGTAGAGATTGTTCTTTAAGATTCAATGGGGAATCCCGTCCAGATTAGGGAAGCAGTTGGCCGCAGTTCACGCAGCTGAGTTTTAAAAGGGAGAAGATTCTAGCCCAGGCTCTTCTGGCCTGCAACGTTGAGTCTCTTGAGAATGGGGATAGTTTTTTTTTTTTTGTGAGACAATGGCCCATTTTTTATGGTGACAGACATTCCCTTGGTGTGATAAATTTTGAAGTTGGCTCTTTTTCAGGGAATGCAAAACTTATAGTGTAAAGCTGTAGTAGACTTTTCAATCTCTCCCTCTTTCCAGCCCAGTCAGTTTTAGGGAGTCTGAGAGTTAGGCCCTAGATTCAGGGAAGCTGGCTTGGTAGGGGTGGTCAGCCCCAGGTACTCGGAACGGAGAATTTCTGTGGGTCGTCAGCCCCATGTCAACAGGCCCTTCTTTAAAATCCTCTTGAAGGCCATCCTGTGTGGCTGGTCTGTTTACTCCTGGGATTGTGTATAGTTCTGCCTTCCTGAGTTTTTGCCACAACTTGGCCGTGGCTGCTTGTTTTGGGACAAAACCTGTCAAGTCTTCCTCAAGAGGAAAGACCGTCACCAGGTTGATCCTTTCTCGAAGCAGAATCTTTTTCATTGAATAAAACTTCCCTAAGAACTCAGGTGACTCTGATGGATCTCTGTCTTCAAGGAATCCATTTGTAGGACCCTAGGGGAAGACAGACTCATACACACAGGTGCATTAGGAAGGTGTAGACGCCATGCTGTAAGCACGTAGCATGAGAGCGTGTGGGGTGGGGGCACTGAGGGGGAGTGATCAGTTCAATTCACAGTGTCTGAGTCTGAAAGATGACGAGGGCAGTGTTGAATGGGGGTGGGAGTAGGAGTTCCCCGCAGAAGGAACAGCTTTTGAAAAGGCCCAGAGTCGGAAGAGTGGTTGGGAAATGCCAGTTGAATGCCCTGTGTGAGATGCAGCTGGACAGGTAGACTGGAGCCCTCAGGAATGGCCTTGAATTCCAGCCTAAGGAGCAGGGACTTTGGCGCATATATGATGGGAGTGGCATTAATGGTGGACCCAAGGCAAAGGAGGGAGAAGATGGGATGTACATTTGGAAAGATCTTTCACACCTTTTACTGGGGAGGCTGGGAAGACACTGAGGCGGGGCAGTTGAAAGGCTGTTGCTACAAGCTGGAAGATCTTAAGAAGGATATATCCAATTCTTTTATTTTGTAGATGCACAGTCTGAGGCCCAGAGAGGTAAAGTGACTAACTCAAGGCCACCCAGCAAGATCAATAGCAAAGTCCAGGCTTTAACCTATGGGTCCTACCTCCCAGCAAAGTCTTCCTTCACTGCCCCAGTATCCTCAGGAGGAGAAGCACCCTACTGGGATTTCTCTGTTGTCCTTTGCCTCTGAATCTCTTATGTGCTCTGCCCTACTGCAGCCCAGCCTGCTAGGGCAGTGACGAGGGAGTGTTCCCAGAGGACAGGGTGGGGAGCATTGCTGGTCTGCTTTGGAAGATGCTGCAGTTGCTGCTGCTGCTGCCTCCACACCAATCAGGGAGCTTTCTAGCCGCAGGAGGAAGCCAGGAGCCAGGGGATGGGGCTGCAGTGATTTACGACTGTACAGAAACAGCAGGACACTAATGTGTCTGGCTGGCCTGCTTGTCTGCCAACTCAGCCAGAGAGGATGCATCTAAAGGTCACGTCCTCCATCACTGGAGATGGGGCGAAGGGTTAGCCATACAGGGTGCCTGCCCAGTGCCCTTGTGTGAGGCCAGTCACCAGAGGTCATCTCTTTTCCTGAACAGATGCCAAGGGGTAGATCCTCATAGCCTGGGCTGGAAAGGGTGCCCCAGCTCCTGGGAGTCCAGAAGATCTGCCTGGGTTTGAATTCAGCCTCTATCAGTCACTAGTGTGTGAACTTTAGCTGGTCACACAGCCTCTCTGTGTCTCAGCTTCATGGTCTGAAAAACAGGGACAATTCTGAGCCTCTGAATCCTTGGGAGGGAAGCATCTCCCAGGTCTGCAGATACAGATTCCCTGTTTCCACAGCTAAAGAATGCCAGTAGCCTTCCATTTCAGAAGATGAACATACTGAATCTAGAACTATGACTGTCACAGCTGGGCGGACCACTTACTGCTCATTTCGTGTAATTTCTCACTTTAAAGGTGGGGGAATTAAGACCCAGAGAGGGGACAGGCCTTGAACATAGAGTTGGGAGCGAGGCAGAAGCCAGAATGCTGGTTCTCCGCCTCCCTGCTCCAGGTTTCTTTCAGTAGTACCAGGCAGTGGAGGAGGAAGCCAGAATATTAAGCCATTTGCTCTGTGTAATGTCACCATGCCTCTGAAGCAGCCCTCTAAGCAGCCAGGGGCTGCTGGGCAGCTGCAGCTTTAAGCCTAGAGTCTTAAAAAAACCAAAAAGGGAACGGAGGGCAGGGCCAGCTCTCCCCTGCACCATTGGAGGGGAGCCTCCATGTGGAGACTGCAGGTCAGAGAGGCAGCCTGAAATGTGCCAGGAAGTTCCCGAGATTTAGCATCTGGGGCCTGAACCGTTAACATACTTAATCTACATGTGGACAGCCAGGGTTGGCTGTAAAGGGCTCATTCCCACGGACCCGTGATGCCCAGGCCAGAATGGTTTAAGCCTGGCCTGCAGGGATCAAGAGAAAGGAAGAGGAATGACTTGGCGAACACTCATATAAGAGACAGAAGGAAGTGGGAGGGTTTATTCACCAGCACGGTTGCATTTGGCTGGGTGGTGTAGTAAGAGAAAAGGGGCTACAGCCTATGTTGGAGGAGGGGGAGAAGATAGCTATTTCTAGACTTTCTCCTCCCTCAGTCCATCTCTTCCTCTCTTGCCAAAGTAGTCTCCCTAAGGTGCATGCATTCATTTGTTTATTTCCATTTCTTTGTTTCATATGTTCTGCATATTTACTGTGTGCCAGGCACTGTCCTAAGCACTGAGGAGGCAATGATGAATGATGATGATGAAGACAAAATGCACATCTCATTTTCTGCCCTGGTTAAAATCTCTCACAGGCTTTCTATTTATTTCAGAAGACTTCACTCCCTTGCCTGCCATTCAGGGCTCCTCATGTTCTGGCTGCAGCCCCATTACACATCCCTTCAGGCAACAAACACATTGGATTCTTTGCCTATCAATAAATATTGATAGGAACCTGCCTCTGAGTCTCATTGTCTGTGCCCTCTGCCTGCTCTCAAATCCTACACGTCTTTTCAGGGCTGGGCTGGAAATGTCACCAATCTCCCTGGAGAAGCTTTTCAGAACCTCTTCCTATCCAGCCTGAAAGAATTTTAAAAAATACTTAACAGCACTTAACACGTTCTAAATTCCTCGAGGGCAGGGTTCCGTGCCCTCTTCCCCCAGCACCCAGCGCAGAGCCTGGAATATTCCCTCACAGAAACGCCTTCATTCTGGGTTCTCATACACAGCACTTCATCTCCTTTATTTTTTCACTCCTTATCACTTTCTAACGTACTCGACATATTCACCTTTATCTTGCCTCTTTTCTTGGGTAGGGATTCTTTGTTTTGTTCGCAGCTGTACCCCGTTGCTTAGAACATAGGGCTCAATAGATAACTGCCGAATAAATGAAGTAAATAAAATGTGCATTCAAACTACAGGGTGAGTGAGCTACATGGAACGTCAAAAAGGGAAGCGTGTGAGCAAGAATTTGTCAGTCTGACCTCAGTGTGTATGTTCTAAGGCAGAGAAGGGTTGGTCAACCTTCAAATACAACCCAGTGTTAGGCATACGGTAGGCTCCTGATAACTGAATTGAACCTTTAACGCTCCACCCTGGAGAGGAAGAAGAGGCTCCCCAGGGTCAGCCTGCAGGGAGCTACATCCTTTCTGCAAATTAACCAGTACCCCGGTGGAATCTATCCTTCCATGTTTTCACCTCCTCAGGTCCAAGAATCTCAAGCTAGGGATGGGGAGCTGGAAGCTTGTATGGGAGGTGACAGTCCCCCAGGGTTTAGCTCCTTAATTCAACCATCCTGCGGGCGGGCACCACCCTGACAGTTTGGATCTACAGCGGTCGCGCCCCCCTCCCCAATCCCCTCATGGCCTGCTACTATATCTGGGGAAGGGGGTCCAGGGCGGACGCCCAGGCCCCTTCCCCTGGTAATTTCTCAAAGAATATGGGGCGCGGCAGTGAATCAGCACTCGCCCGGACTGACGCAGCCTTGGTCCCCGCCAGGGGTCCCCAGCGGCTGCGAAGTTAGACGCCCCCCCCATCCTCCTCCGCCTGCGCGCTATGACCACTGGGAGATGTAGTCTTGACCGCTCCTTTGTCCTTGATCTTTTCAACGTATCACCCCCACGCGAGGATGAACTACAACTCCCAAAGGCCCACGCGCCGGGGCCTAGCAGGGTGGGGGTCTGCAGCGGGACAGGTCGGGGGCGCGTCTGGGGAAGCTGGGGCGCAGCCACTGGGATGAAATGAAGAACGAGAAGTGCTGAGGGGCAGCGGCGGAGGAAGGGACGCCCAGAAGGCGGTGGCGAGCTGCGCTGCGGAGGGGAGGCCGGAGAAGCGGAAGGGCCGGGGCGGGGCCTGGGCGGGGTGCGCAGGCGGGGGGCGGGGCCGGCTGCGTCACGCGGCGTGGGCGGGGCCGCAGGGGGTTGTCCGCCCGCGGCACGCACAGCAGCCGCAGCCGCCTCGCGCACGGTCCCGCGGTCGCAGCTCGAGCCGCAGCCTTCGCGTCCCCACCGTCGCCTCAGCCGCTCGCTTCGTGGGTCGGTGTCTCCGGCACACGGGCTCCAGCCGCGCCGCAGCTGCCCTCTAAGCCCTTCAGGCCGCCCAGGTCTCCTCGCCCGGCCCGACCCAGCCCGCGAAGATGGTGGACCGCGAGCAACTGGTGCAGAAAGCCCGGCTGGCCGAGCAGGCGGAGCGCTACGACGACATGGCCGCGGCCATGAAGAACGTGAGTCTCTCTTCCCCTCCCCCCGCCTTGCCCCAGCCCCTTCGCGGACGCGGGCCTTCGCTGGGACGGCCCGGGGACGAGTCGCCCGTCGCGACTGCAGGGTGGGCAGCCCTTGCTCACCCACCGAGGGGGCTGGGGAGGGTCCCGAGAGCGCTAGAGCCTTTCCCCGAGCGTCCCCCGGGGCGGCGCCGCTGCCTCCTCGGCCCTTCCCGGGCTCGGGCTGGGGCGGGGTCTGGCAGGGCTGGGCTGGGCTCGGGAGCCGGGTCTCCGGCCGCCGCGTCTCCGGGCGTGCCGGGGACCTGAGCGGGGGCCGTGCGCATCCTTTGTGCCCCACTTCCCCTCCTCCCAGCCTGGGCGTGGGGGCGGGGGACCGCATGGATGCGGTTCCTCTTTCTCTCCCTGGTGTCTGGGCGGCGCCTTTCCCATTCACTCAGCAGGTCTCCGGTTTTCTAATACTCCCCCCCACCCCCCCATTTTCTTCCCCACTGCCTCTCCTGACAGATCCTTTAGGACCTCCCCGGGAAAAATGTAGGGTCTCCCGAAAACCTGGGCTCAATGGTGCAAAATCGAAACCACCTCGCTCACGTTTTTCTTAACAAAAGGCTTCCCTTTCTCCGTTCTCCAAAAGAAGTTCTCTTGCTTTTGGAAAGGGGGAACGTTCGTCTCGCTAGCGTTTGCATTGATTGTTCTCAACATGTCATCCCTATTTTCCCCCCCGTTTTTGTATTGAAAAGGGTAAGGTATTGTCTTTAAAATAAAGGTGGTGAATTTAGCTGACTGGTTCAATTTGTGACATATGCTGTTTCTTTTTAAAATACAGGCACACATCTGTTGAAATTCCTATAAGTTGAAAAAATATTCTCTCTGTTCTGATATTGCAAACAAAGCGGTGGTGGGAGGCAGTATCAAGTCATTCCAGAAGATTCTGCATTTGTCATATTGCAGAGAGCCTAGACTGGGTGGAGGCTGGGAGGAGTTATTTTAAAGGGGCAAAAGTCTTTTTTTTTTTTTTAATTTGTTTTGTTAGATACATCTGAGGCTTTAAAGAAAAAAAAGCTAACGCATCCTCATTCTGATGAAAAGCGAATACTGATCTCCAGGTGTCGCATTTTGTCCAGGATGCAGATTCCTGCCTGTATTGCACCATTTTGTCAGTAACACTACATTTATCTGATGGGCTGTCAACCAGTTTGATATTCGAGGAGGGGGGACTTTTTGAGCATTATTCAGTTAAACGTGGAAAATTAATTAATGATTTAGGTCTCCCACTATCTTAATATTTAACTTTCTGCCTTATGTAACAAAGGTTTTAAAATGCATCTCCAGTGTGAAGTGGGTGTAGGAGTGTACCTTGCATGTTAAATCTTTTTAACGAAGCAATATAGATGTTTTGTAATTATTAATTATAGAATAACTTTTTACAAAATAACTAATTACAGAATAACTTGAATAACTTTACTGGTTCCCAAAAGATGATGATGCCGATGCCTTTATATTTAAGCCAGCTACATTAACAAAAAAGGTTTTTATCTCATTAAGGAAGAGAATTGGTTCTGAAATTAGGAGTACTGCTGTATTATCATATTGCCACAGTCACTATCTTTAAGGCTCAAATGATGTAAGTTGCACTTTTAATATCAGTATTGAAAATATCTTTGGTTTGTGTTATTTAGACTATTCTAATTTTTCCATATTTCTAGGTTCACAGGAAAGCGAGTGACCTCGCACCTATAACCATAGCAACCCAGTGATGTCACACACAATGACACAGAGGCTGCAATGCACCTAAGGGCTGGTAGGGAGTATGCAAATGGCATTTGTCCAAGGTAATGCAGAAATTAACAGATTAGCTGGGTGGAATTAAGCACTTCATCTTCCACCAGATAAGAATTGGTCCAAAAAATAAGAATTGCATTTAACGTTAGACTTGCAAATCAGTGACCTTTAGATATGTCTATTTGCCTTCTTATTTCTAGTTTTCTCACGAAAGTTTATAAGATACATTCCTATTTTTAAGCATTAATCTCACTATTAAAATTGGGCAATGACGGAATAAAGATAGACGTTTTAAGTAAGAATGTTGTATGATAGTGCAGGGGCGGGCTGTATGCTTAGATTTATTGCAAATTAGTAATTTGGCAAGTTTTAATAAAAACCTTTAAAAATTAGGACTTCCTACTTGGTCGTTTTCAGTAAATGTTAGAGAATGAGAATCTGTTACAGAACACTTTAGGTGGGGATTTGGAAAAGGTCTCTTTTGCTATATTTATGCTTCTGCTCCCTGACAGAGTATAGAGGAAAGAACAGTTTATAAAATAAAGCAGACCTTTTTCAAACCTGTTTTACTGTGACTTTGAGGAGTTAGGCTCCCCTCTGGCCCTCATTATCCTCATCTGTAAAATGGATCAATATCTACTTGAAAAAGTTATGCGGATTAAATAAGAAATGTGTAGGTGCCCCCAAATGGTAACAACTTATAGAACTTTGTTTCTTCCTCTGTTGGAGAATTTCGAAAATACAGGCAGATACAAAGAAAATACTCAGTCCTACCACTCAAGTGAGCTCTTTTCTCAGGCTGAAATCATCCTGATGATAGAGGGATTAAATTTATTTGCATTCAATGAAGTTATCCTAGTAATAACACTGTTGGGACTTGTGCCAAGTGGTAGTTGTATGTGGATGACCAGCATAGAAATAATATGCAGTATTTTGAAAAGGAAGAAAGAGGGAAGTTTAGTCTTTTAAGACAAATATGTCATCTTGCATTTAAGGAGAGAGTGAACACCTAGAGGTCTCCTACTTGTTAAGATAGTACTGTCCTGTCCTTTGGATTTTAATAACCTCTTAAGTTACTATTCTAAGTAGGCTACTGGTACTTGCCTTCCGGGGGAAAGGTTCTGGGCTGCTAATTTTGTTGAAGTTACTGGGTTAAGCAATTTAACTGAGGGGTGTATGGGGGGCATTGGTGCCAAAAGGCTATCTTAATTATGTAAAAAAGTCTTTCTAGTGGAATCGATAGACTTTAAAATTCTTGCTATCTTAAATACTCTGTTTTTCCTATTAGCTCTTCCAGGAGGCCAGATCAATAGCCATTATCACTAATGGAGTAATGACACCTCTGTAGACTCTTCAGAGGTGGAGTTCTGCCAGCCATTATTCTGGGTCATGTGGTTTCAATTGTTCTCTTCTCTGGAGTGGAAAGGATACAGATAACAGTTTGCTTTTTGTGTGTTATCTTTTGCAAGAACTGTAGTGACTATTTAAGTGTTTTTTCTAATTATTTAAAAAAAATCTCCTGTGTATCTTTTGAATTACATTGAGATGAAAGATGGTAAATGTGCATCCTCATTACAGTCCTTTGGATTAACTGCAGAGGATTTCATCCCATAGCACTTGGGGGAAGTCTTATTTGTTTATTAAATTAAACTCTAAATTATTGAAGAGTGGAGAAATGATTTTGTTTTTATTTTTTTTTTATTATTTTTTTTTTTTTAAAGATTTTATTTTTTCCTTTTTCTCCCCAAAGCCCCCCAGTACATAGTTGTATATTTCTCGCTGTGGGTTCTTCTAGTTGTGGTATGTGGGACGCTGCCTCAGCGTGGTCTGACGAGCAGTGCCATGTCCGCACCCAGGATTCGAACCAACGAAACACTGGGCCGCCTGCAGCGGAGCGCGCGAACTTAACCACTCGGCCACGGGGCCAGCCCATGATTTTGTTTTTATTGACGTAAAAGTCATATAACGTAAACTAACCATTTTCAAGTGGTGATGGTCTGGCTGCAGCTGGCTAGATTTCAAAACCTGATTACTGATTCAGGAATGTGTCAGTAATGAAGTGCCCTACAGCTCACAGCCAATGGGAATCGCCGTCCCTTTGTCTTTGTTTTCTAACATCTGAACCTTTTCAGCATAGATTTTAAAAAGGGGTTATTTTAGCTAGGTTTATATTTCCGTTTAAAAAGTTATAGAGCTTACAAAACATGATGCTCATCCAAATAAGTAAGAACAATTTACCTGAAACTAGCGGATTATTAACTATTTGGAGATTATGGAAATTTTGCTGGTGTCTGTATTATGACTCGCTTTCCACCCCAAGGCTGACTTTGTTATAAGTGATTTCCCTGCGGTGGCAGCTGTCCCCTGGTGGACACTGCGGCACTGGATGGTGAGCTATTGAAGCATGGCATTCTAAACTGATGGGATTCCCGTAAATAAGATGTGTTAAATACGTTGTTTGGGTTACCAGAGTGCTTCTGAGGCTGCCAGGAGCTGCTGCCCACCTCTGCTGTCACCAACCCTAATCCTTTTATCTGGCAAGACGGCTGTTATTCCTGTGTCCTGCCACAGTCCAGGGGATGTGGAAGAAAAGCAAAGACCACTTTGTATGTTTAATAGTCAAAGGGAAGAAATCACGTATAGACCACTATCTTTTCTTTTGTCTTGTTTTCTAAGTTGTTTCTTAGTGCTTAACCCAATACTTGAAACTATAGCTTTGGGAAGCTATATTTATTGTCTTTTTAGGTGATAAAGGCTACCACTGCCAGCTGCTTTGTGGCCTTTCCTCTCATATTCATTTTCCTGTTGTCTTCACCAAATTCCATTTTAGAGATCAGCTGTCATTTTGGTTCACCACCAAACTGTATTATCGTTAAACTGGCACTTGTAGAGACCCTTGAAATTTTAACTTTACTAATTTATGAATTTGAATAGCAGAAAAATAGTTACATGAAAAGTGATCAATAAAAACTCCCAAAAGAAAGCTTTAATTTTAAGATAAGTGGTTAAATAAGTGGTTTGGTCCCATGATTTTGCAGAAACAATAAAAATTGTAAATCTTAAAGACTTTGCATGAGTCTTTTTTCTTCCTTTTTAAAGAACTGGTGAAGTCTAAGCCAAATTTTCATCAGCATTTCACTTGTAAGGGTGTGTCCCACAGAGGGAGATTTTTCTTTACCTAAGTTGACTGCTGTTACTGTGCCACTTAGCATTAATTGGGTTGTGAATTGGTAAATAGAAATGAGAGTGCTCTTACATATACAGATTTTTAACATAATGTTAATAAATTTCTAGATAAACTCGTTGGTCTTGTCCTCTTAACCTTTGGAGCGATATCTTATTTTTGGAGAGCTCTAAAGCCAAACTTAGTGAGTAGGACCCAGTGTAGTGTCAGCTTTCCCCTCTTAATAATTCTGTTAGTAGAGCAGTGCTGTCGGAGCTGGGAATGACAGTGACAGCAGCGGGCAGCTGAATGTATAATGACAGTAGCTCCAGAGGAATCCCTTCTCCAGCCTCCCCCACGAGCTGAGTGTGAAGAGCAGCTGCGGTGTGTAGAGAAGTGAGAGAGGGCTGAGAGGTAACGAGACGAAGGCTTTAAAAATGCAGGTTTATTTTGAAGAGATATTTAAATTTCCTTAGCTTTCTGAAAGGAATTGTTAATATTACGCTTAAGCTGCCATATTTAAATAACCTAGGTGTAGGAAATAAGGTTGCCCCTGGTGCCAGGATTTTAAGGACGGAGAAGTAGGCTTTACTTTTTTTTTCTTGGCAGGATTGCTTCATTGTTTCACGTTAGTTCAGTACAGTGCTCCTTTTGTGGCAGTCTAACTTGAAGTAGTGAGTGTGTCTGCAGTGAAGACTCAGCATGGGTAGTAGCCATGCAGATAATCCCTGTTCCCTGCCGGTATCCTTTCCATGAGGGCCTGCCGGCATGGGTAGACTAGTGGACAGATGTTGTTTTCGAGTCATCCTCCGCTCGCACGTATGACCTACGTCTGGTCTTCCTAATTACATCTGTGTGATAGAAACAGACTTTAAAGGTTAGACACTAGGGTTTTTTTTACACTAGGGTTTTTTTTACACTAGGTTTTTTTTTTTTTTTTTTTGCGAGGTTGAAAATGTCCCAATCCAGAACGGCAAGAATTAGGATAGGAGGATGAGAACAGCAGAAAAGGACGTTCTGATGCAAGGAAGGCTAGTAGGGACAAGTGAGCAGACAGGGAATATTCTAGAATATTTTGAGTTTTGGGATGCTGTGATTTGCTAAGAGTCTGGTTTTGGGAAGGCTGAGACTGCTGATGACAAAAATGCCTGGCCTTTCAGAGGCTAGAAAAATTGGGGGGAAAATGACAAAAATCATTGCCATAGTCATTCCCCATGTAGGGATATTTCCATCATGTCTTTTTCTACAGAGTTTAGGCTTTTAACCTTGCCTTTTTCACTTGACATTATTTCAAGGATATTTTCTTCTGTCATTAGTATTTTCAATGGCGGAATAATCCTGTGGCTGTGTCGTAATTTAATTATACTTTTATTTAGCCTTTAGGCTCTTTTCCAAATTTATATTTATAAATAATAGTGCCGTAAATATCTTTGGCTAAAACTCAAACACAGTTTATACATTAGGACACAGACCCAAAAGTGGAGCTGCTGAAGGAATAGCTAAGAATAAGTTTTAAGGATCTTGAAACTATCACTAGTACTGGGTATTGTCTCTTAAAAGTTTTGAAAAATGTAATTATTTGACTAGGTATTACATAAACATGGTTCAAAATTCAGCATACCGTATTGCCCTTTCTACTCCAAGAAGAAAAACAAAAAGAGGTTGAAATGGGGGAAAGCTTGCCTGTTAGCTTATTTGTGGCAGATCTCCCTTTTGCTGGTTTTCTTGTTGGAATGTTTACCCTAAAACCCAAAAACTGATATGGAGACTTTCAAATATACACAACATAGAGATGAATAGTAAAATAGACCCCCATGTAAGCAGCTTCACCATTTGTCGGCATGTTGACCAACCTTGTATCTGTGTACTTTCCTACTCTTCTGGCCCCTTTGGGATATACTTTCTTGGAAGATGGCTTTTTATGGACCTAAAATTACCCTTTATTTGCCACAAATGCTCAGATTATGAACAAGATCTCTTTACGTTCAGATTTGGCGACTTCAAAGTGTAGTTTTCTTCCTTAAAGCATTTAATCCAGATGGCAGGTAATTTCATTTTTCTTTGATTTTAAGGGGAGTGCTTATTTTTTTTTTTAAGATTGGCACCTGAGCTAACAACTGTTGTCAATCTTCTTTTTTTTTTCTTTCTGCTTTTTCTGCCCAAATCCCCCCAGTACACAGTTGTATATTTTAGTTGTGGGTCCTTCCAGTTGTGGCACGTGGGACGCTGCCTCAGCATGGTCCTATGAGCGGTGTCACGTCCACGCCCAGGATCCAAACCAGCGAAACCATCATGGGCCTGCAAAGCGGAGCGTGTGAACTTAACCATTCGGCCACGGGGCTGGCCCCTGGAGTGCTTTTTTTCAGTTGACATCCACGTGCTGCCTCCCATCAGCCTTTACTCTCATGAGGGCGTGAAAGGCTGGGTGGGTCATGAGTGGGCACAGGAAGGATGATACAGTGTCTGTAGGTTAAGAGACGAGTTGTATCATTACAGGACTGTTTTCGCTTCCTTTTTTACTGCCTTTTTTTCCTGGAAAGGACAACAAAGTTGGATTCTTCTCTCAGTTCTTGTGACTTTTATCACTAATCTGATAGAAGAACTAAAAGCAAATTGATTTGTGGAGGACGATGTAAGTTAACAGGTTTTGCTTTTATTGGTTTTGTTGCTTGCCAAACATTTTTTAAAAATGATTTTTGCCTTAAAGTCTGAGTATACTTATACTCTTATACTGCTGAGTGTGTGTATGTACAGATAGGTAGGAAGTATATAAACCAGCCATCTGGGCCTGGACAGCCTGGATCTGAATCCACGCTCAGGAGTGTGCAGCTGACCAGTTTAGCATCAGGAGTTTAGGTGGGGATGCTGCTGTTTCATTTACTTTTTTAACACTTGAAGGGTCTGCAGAAAAGAACTTTAGATTTTTGGAACTGGATCCATTTACTGAGGAAGGGAAAACAATATGGTAAACTTCAAGCTTTAGTAACGGATTGAATTTTATTTAAAACTTGCATAAGATACACTTCTATTCACATTACTTATTTAGAACTCTGTCTAGCATGTAGATTCTCAAAAATAATTATAACTAGTTCTTATTTTGGACTTACGGTACTCATACATTTTGATCCTGTTTTTGTCTGTTAATCTGACTGGATATATATACACATACGCACTCATTTTTTAATAAAGAATGATTAAAGACTAACTTTTTATTTAGCAAGTGTTTCCATCTCTTGTGAAAATCAAGTCAGTACTGTTAGTGAGTTGCAGCGTAGCATTACTGTGCAATGTTAATGAGTTAAACTCAGCATTTGGAACACAATGAAAAACCTGGGCTACTGGTTTTTTTTTTTAGGGATTGGCACCTGAGCTAACGTCTGTTGCCAATCTTTTCTTTTTCCTTTTCTCCAAGCCCCCAGGTACATAGTTGTATATTCTAGTTGTGAGTGCATCTGGTTGTGCTGTGTGGGATGCCACCTCAGCCTGGCTTGATGAGCGGTGCCATGTCCGGGCCCAGGATCCGAACTGGCAAAATCCCGGGCTGCTGAAGCAGAGCGCAGGAACCCAACCACTCTGCCACAGGGCTGGCCCCCCTATGGTGCTTTTTGGTATGACTTTTTTGACAGCTGTTTATAGATTTCTGCACTGACAAAAATCTTTTTGGGAAGAGAAGATTTTAAGTTACACACTCTTAGATAAAATATGGAATATAGTTTGACATTTACTGTCATTTGGGAAGCATCTTTGTATACTTTTCTCATTTAATTTCACAGCAGTTTTATTAAGTGATGCTCCCATTTTACAGGTGGAAACGTTTAAGTGATTTGCCTAAGGCTTGAGCTGAAAAGCTAAATCTAAGCTCTCTTATAGGGGCTGGCACCATGATGTAGTGGTTAAAGTTCTGCATGCTCAGATTCAGTAGCCTGGGTTCGTGGGTCTGGATCCCAGGTGCAGACTTACGCCACTCATCAAGCCATGCTGTGGTGGTGACCCACATACAAAATAAAGGAAGATTGGTGCAGATGTTAGGTCAGGGCTGATCTTCCTCAGCAAAAGAAAAAAAAGGAGTAAAGTGTATATCTGGGTACTCTTGATCTTTTTTTTTTTTTTCCTTTTTCTCCCCAAAGCCCCCTGGTACGTAGTTGTATATTTTTAGTTGTGGGTCCTTCTAGTTATGGCATGTGGGACACTGCCTCAGCATGGCCTGATGAGCAGTGCCATGTCCTTGCCCAAGATTTGAACCGGTGAAACCCTGGGCTGCCAAAGGGGAGCCCGTGAACTTAACCACTCGGCCACGGGGCCAGCCTCTGATCTTTTAACTGTTGTCTCATTAATTGATCTATTTTGGCTAGTTTTAGTAAATGTCCCATTGTTTGCAGAAGCACTGAAAATCATTCAGACTACTGCATATTTAATATTTTCCCACTTAGTTGTCTTTGAGAGGATCGTTGTGTAGCCTAGGTTTAAATACAGAACAAATTTCTGTTAGGACAGTCCTAAGATATCTTACCCAATATGAGTGTAATCTGGTTTCTTTTATAAAACATTTGACTCCCGTGATTGTGGTATATTTTATCAAGAGAGAACTTCAGATTTTTAACATCAGGAGGTAAGTACTGTACTTCTGCCATTGGAGTCTTATGGGTATTGCCAAGAGGTGAAAGGATGCCACTCAGAACTGAATGGAAGAGTATACCACGCTTGAAAGAAATAGGGGGAAGCTGTGACCTTTCTGTACATCAAAAATAATGTAGTCTTGTGTGGATTTCACAAACTGGAGTGTGGAAACAGTGTTTTGATGGGATTTGGTTGAAACAAAGGAAGAAAAAAGATGCTCATTTGAATATTTTGTGTACGATCTAGGCAGGTGAAAGAAGTGAATGATACTGATGCACAGTCACACAGGGAAGATAGAGTTGTGATGGGGTATTATTGAACACTTGTGAGAATATTCATTCCACGCATAAAAATTGAAGTAAGCTCAGTGCTGTGGGATCAAAAGAGGACACTGATGTCACACTGGGCGTGAGGGGAGATTTCCTAGAGAAAGCGATGCTGGAGCAGTGTCTTTGGAGTCTGGAGGGGAGGGAGAACTGTTGGAGGAAGGACTGTCCAGGCAGAAGGAACAGCATGTTTAGCTTCAAGATGTGCAAGGAGCAGAATCTGTTGCCTGGTTCGTTTATTTGCTCACCATTGGCTGTGCTCGGAATGCTGCAGTAGCGTGTGCATTTGAGGGACTAGTTGGAAATGAGTCAAAAGATGGAAATGGGGGCCAGTTCATGAAGGTCCTTGGGAGTTTGGGCTCCTGCATAACCTATGGAGAGTCATTGAAGTATTTTAGGTAGAAGAGGATCATAATCTGATTTTTGGTCTGGAGAGATCATTGGCAGCAATGTGGAGATTGAATGGGGCAGTGAGGTAGAGGGAGGGACACCGATTAGTAGGGGTCTAGTCTCAAGGGATGAGTACCTGGGCAAGGATAGTGAGGGCAGGTGTGAGAGAGAATTTGAAGGCTGGAGCTAGAGCAAGAAAGGGGAGGAAGGAAAAATGATGGAAGCGATGATTTCAGTTGTGGCGTGCTGAGTTTGAGGAAACATTTAAGTGAAGGTAAATAGAGATGTCATGGTTACAATTTAACATGTGAAAAGCACTTAGAACAGTCCTGGCAGAGTGTAAGCGCTCAATGTTCCCTATTATTAATTCATTAAGTAAACAAATATTTACTTAGGACCTGCTAAGGGCCAGGGTATGGTCTAAGATCTGGAGAAAGTAATATCCCCTGTCCTCATAGAACTGACCTTCTAGGGGAGCCTTCTATATACCCATGCAAGTTAAAACCAGGCATAGTGAAGTCACCCAGGGAAAATGGAGAGTTGAAGACAAAATGTGAAACCCTGGGAATAGCGCTTATGTGGTAACTGAGGAAGAAAACACTAAGTAGATAGTGATATATGCAGAAAACTGGAAAAGAGTGCTAATAAAGAGAGTGTCAAGAAAGGGATTGTAGGGGCCAGCTCTGTGGCATGGTGGTTAAGTTTGGTGCGCTTCACTTTGACGGCCTGGGTTTACGGGTTTGGATCCTGGGTGTGGACCTACACCACTCATCAGCCATGCTGTGGTGGCATGCCACATACAAAATAGAGGAAGATTGGCTCACATGTTACCTGAGGGCTAATCTTTGTTAAGCAAATAAAAAAAGATTGGCAACAGATGTTAGCTCAGGGCAAATCTTCCTCAGCAAAAAAAAAAAGGGGGGGGGTGTAGTCAACAGTGTTAGATTACTTTATGAATTAAGATTTAAGATGAAGACATAAGAGAGCAGTGGATATGTGAAATAGGAAGACGTTTACAGCTTTTTAGAGTGGTTAGAGTGGTCTTGGGGTAAAAGAGTGAATGAAATGTGAAGAAATGGTAACAAATATAAACTTATTTTCAGAAACTTAATTTTGAAGGAAATAAGAAAGATGAGATTAAAAGGCATCATTTATTTATATTAATCCTTTAGTTGGACTGTATGTAGATGGGAAGGAGCAGGAGAGTAGAAGGGAAAATACAGGAAAGAGAACGACTGATGGGAATATATTGAGGGGAAGAAACGCCTTGTTTGGTCTACAGGGAGGAGGCAGTGATGGGTGCCGTTGTTTGTTAAGTAAGGGCCTTGAAATTGGCTCATCTCATGGTCACTTGCTTCTGTAAAGAGGCGGTAGAAGCGAGACTTGCCAGGCAGTGAGCGCCAAGGGCCCAACTGAGGTTAAGAAATGCTTAATTTGTAGTGGCTGTAATCTATAGTTTTTTGTTAGTGTCTCCCTCTGTCTCTCTCCCTCCTTGCCTAAATTTTGGGTATGAGAGTAGAAAGCCTGGGTAGTTGGCTTGATTGTGCATTTGGGTGTTTTAGAAATGGTGGAGGAGAAGGACAAAACGTAGGACAGTGTATACTAAGGCAGAAATAATTGAAGTGATGAATCTTGACGAACCTTGGAAAGAAGGAATAAAGCCTCCAGGGACAGGGCTGAGAGAAAAAGCATGGGGCTCAAGAGCAAGGCCAGCAGGTGAGAGTGAAGACTGGTAAAATGGGAGGTTATAGGAGTTTGATTTTTTTTTTTTTTAAGATTTTATTTTTTCCTTTTTCTCCCCAAAGCCCCCCGGTGCATAGTTGTATATTCTTCGTTGTGGGTCCTTCTAGTTGTGGCATGCGGGACGCTGCCTCAGCATGGTTTGATGAGCAGTGCCGTGTCTGCGCCCAGGATTCGAACCAACGAAACACTGGGCCACTCGGCCACGGGGCCAGCCCCTATAGGAGTTTGATTTTAAAAGTAAATGGTTCTGAATGAGGTCAAGGTGTGGTTTGGGAATAAGTTGTCAAAATCAAGATAACTATTTATAATTAATTTGGGGGAATAACCTTGGATAATGGAAGTGGAACCAGAGGTCTGGACCCAGGTAACAATCCCAAAGAAGGTGAACATGACATTGATTCCAGGAGAAATTGTAGAAGCAGAGAAAAGCTGTGGAAGAGGAGATTATTATGAAGGAGTTGATATGGGTTTGTGTAAGAACCTGTGTAATTTAGGGGCTGGCCCCGTGGCCGAGCGGTTAAGTTCGCGCGCTCCGCTGCAGGCGGCCCAGTGTTTCGTTGGTTCGAATCCTGGGCGCGGACATGACACTGCTCATCAAACCACGCTGAGGCGGCGTCCCGCATGCCACAACTAGAAGGACCCACAACAAAGAATATACAACTATGTACCGGGGGGCTTTGGGGAGAAAAAGGAAAAAATAAAATCTTTAAAAAAAAAAAAAAAAAAAGAACCTGTGTAATTTGAATTTAACTAATTTTTTAGGCTAATAAAGTGTCCTTATTTTTGCTTAAAGTCCTGTACCCTGGCCCCCAAATTCAACTGTTTTTTGTGTTTGGTGCAGATGGCACTTCACAATAGCACATATGGGGAAAAAGAGATACAGGGTTTTAACTGAAAGCTCAGTAGAATTTGAGTATAATTTGATTTTCGTAAGTTAATGTAACACTGCAAATAAGGTTTTTTTTTTTTTGAGGAAGAGTAGCCCTGAGCTAACTGCTGCCAATCCTCCTCTTTTTGCTGAGGAAGACTGGCCCTGAGCTAGCATCCATGCCCATCTTCCTTTACTTTATATGTGGGACGCCTGCCACAGCATGGCTTTTGCCAAACGGTGCCATGTCCGCACCTGGGATCCGAACCAGCAAACCCCAGGCTGCTGAGAAGCAGAACGTGTGAACTTAACTGCTGCACCACTGGGCCGGCCCCAAGAAAAAATATGGAATAGATGGATACTTTCTTAACATGAGAGGTATCTTTTAAACCAAGAGTCAGTATTTAAGAATGAAACGCTGAAAATATTCCATTAAATTCAAAACAAAACAAAGATGCTCATTATGAGCGTTAACATTCTCCTTGTCCAGGCAGTATGATACAAGTGAAAGAAGTATACCTGGGACAGGATAAGTGATGTTTGGAAACTTATGATTATGTTGGGAATAAACTGGAAAAGTATTAGAATTAGTATTTGGTACGATGAAAGAGGGCCGTAATCTATAGTATATATTCTGTATAGCAACTCTAATCTATATAAAGATAAAATGAAAGATTTTTTTACAACTAAAATAAGGGAAAAAAGGCATTCTTGGTATAGTTGGGGTGGTAAGCACAAAGCATCAGATGTGGGTTTGAGTTATTCACATTAGTAAACTTGTTTATGTAAAACTATTCGTCTGGGGCTCTTTTTGAAAACCTGCTTTTCAAAACAGCTTTAAGCTTTAATTGTGGATAAGGTTAATGGTAAATTATGGAGAGGATTTGTTTGAATAGGTACTACTGGTAACAGGTACAAATTTGACCACCTCAACATTGAGTACCTCCCAGTCATTCTGTTTTTCAGACCCTTCTAGAAATACACAGAGAATATACAGATTCTTTTTCTCTTTTTTTTCTTTTTCTTTCTTTCTTTTTTTTTGGCGAGGAAGATTGGCCCTGAGCTAACATCTGTGCCAGTCTTCCTCTATTTTATGTGGGATGGTGCCACAGCATGGCTTAATGAGCAGTGTGTAGGCCTGCACCTGGGATCCGAACCTGTGGACCCTAGACTGCTGAAGCAGAGCATGCAAACTTAACCATTATGCAACTGGGCCGGCCCCTACAAATACTTTTTTAATGGCAATCTAGGATTCCTATTGTATGGATGTATCATAATCTAACCAGTCTCCCATCAAAGACCATTTAGTGGTTCCAGACTTTAGCTGTTAGAAATAATGCAGTGAATCAATTTCTAGAAATGCAATTGCAGAATCAAAAAGTTTTTGAGTATTTGTAATTTTGACCGTCATTTCCAAATTGCTCTCCATAAAGGTCCTATCAGTTTAGTTTCCACCGTGGATGAGAGTGCCTGTTTAGCCACACCAGTTTCACAGTGAGTCATCAAATTTGAAGTTTTGCCAGTCTGATTGGAGAAAAATTAACATTTATAACGAATGACGTTGTGTGCTCTACCTATGTTTTCCTTTCCTTCAACCGTCCATTCGTTTTGCTCATTTTTGGGTTTTTTTCCCTTTTCCTTCTCCCCAAAGCCCCCAGTACATAGTTGTATATTCTAGTTGTAGGTCCTTCTGGTTGAGCTGCGTGGGACGCTGCCTCAGCATGGCCTGACGAGCAGTCCTAGGTCCACACCCAGGATCCTAACCGGCGAAACCCTGGGCTGCTGAAGTAGAGTGCGTGGACTTGAGCACTCGGCCACGGGGCTGGCCCCTGCTCCTTTTTCTGTTACTGGTTGATCTTAAATTCTTTTTATGTCGTCTTTATGTATTAGAGAAAGTAGCCATTTCTCTGTGATGTGTGCAATGTTTACATCATCAGAGACTCAGCATGGAAGAAAGAGCACAGAATTTGAAGCCAGAGGGCCCCAGTTTGTGTCCCTACTCTGCTGTATGTTAGTGGTCTGATTTTTGAGAAAAAGTCATTTCATTTCTCTACATCACACCTGTAAAATAAATATAATGTCCACCTTGTAGGGTAGTTGTGAAAAGAACTGGACTTGGGTGGCTGTCAGAAAAACCCAGGTTCTCAGCCAGCTCTCCTCTCATCTCTCAGACCTTGAGTTTGGCCCTGAATATGCCGTGGAAGTTTCATGACTCTTCTGGGATGTTTGTCTTCCTGGCATGTTCCCCTCCTGCACAGTTTTTATCCAGGTGATTGCTTCTGGTTTTTAAAAACCTGCCTAATCTTGTTACTTCTTAGTTAAAATCTCCTCTAAGCTTCCTGGGTGGTTTTGCTACCTTAAGAACATCTGTGTTACTGATAATGTGAACAAGTTTGTGTTTCCTTCCCGTGAACTAGCACCTTGGGGATGTCTCTCTAAATTTTCTAGCATCCATACAGTGTGGTGCAGTGTGGCACATGCTAGATGCTCAGTGAACACTTGACGGAGTATCTGATGAGTGGCCTTTTAAGTATATTTTCCTTGTCATTTCGCCTTACGGGACATGTTATAATCCAGTTTTCTAGAGTGAATACGTGTTGGTGGTCCCCAAGACAAACCCCAGGTTCAGTGATTTGCTAGGACTCAGCATATAATTTTACTCATGGCTATAATTTATTACAGTGAAAGAAAGCCACATGAACCAAGGGACAAGTTGCTTGGGCTGAAGGTCTGAGTAGACCAGGCGTAAGCTTCCAAGGGTCCTCGCCCAGGGGACTCTCAGGATGCAAGTGTGCAATGTGGCCTCCCAGAGAGGCTCTTTAGGGACTTGGGGCCCAAGGGTTTTATTGGGGCCTGCTCCTATAGGCACTTTCTGCTTAGCACGTACCAAACTCAAGACTCCTAGAAGGAAAACAAGTGTTTAGCATAAACCACATTGTTTGCACAAACAGTTTGAGGGACACTGAGCCATTCTTAGCTGGGAATGGTGGGAACCCTTCCAAAACCCAAGTTCTCAGATGCCAGCCAAGGGTCAGCTTTGCAAGCAGACCTCTCTAAAGATAGCAGTCTCAAGCTTATTCTGTTAACTCTTTTCTGCACAGACTGTAATTCAGGTTTAAGGCGTTTTTCTCTGATGTGCAAGGCCTAACTTCATATTTAAAAATTGTTTAGTTATTTAGTGGACAGGTCATCTCTAGAATACACGATTAATTATACTGAGGCAGAACAGTGTCACATATATTTGTAGTGGTTTATTCTGTTGCCTGCACTGTATATAGACACCGTCCGTTATGTGGACACTGATGCCCATCTTGCACCTTGTCATCTTATTTCTTATTCTTATGTTTTTGGTGTAGGGTGTTCATATATAGCAATCACTGCATTTTTTTTTTTTCATGGCCTCTTGGCCCTTTCAGGTAATAGTATTCCAAACCTAGGAGGACAAAAAATGCATGGTGAGGCCAAATGTTATACTTAATGTCTGCTAGTTTTGTTTTTGTTTTTTGTGTTTTTTTGAGAAAGATTAGCCTTGAGCTAACATCTGCCGCCAATCCTCCTCTTTTTGCTGAGGAAGATTGGCCCTGAGCTAACGTCTATGCCCATCTTCCTCCATTTTATATGTGGGATGCTGCCTCGGCATGGCTTGACAAGTGGTGCATAAGTCCACGCTCAGGATCCAAACTGGCGAACCCCAGGCCGCTGAAGCAGAGACCGCAAACTTAACCACTACACCACTGGGCCAGCCCCATCTGCTAGTTTTTGTTTGTTTGTTTTTTAATAGACTATTTTTTAGAGCAGTTTTAGGATCATAGCAAAATTGAGCGGAAAACACAGTTTCCATACACTGCTTGTCCCTACACATGTACAGCCTCCCCCACTATCAATATCCCACAGTGGTACCTTTGTTAGAACAATCGATGGACCTACATTGGCACGTCATTATCACCCAAAGTCCATACTTAATATTAGGGTTCACTTTTGGTGGTGTGCATTCTCTGGGTTTTGACAAGTGTGTAATGACATGTATCCATCATTAGAGTATGCTGGAGTATAATTTCACTGCCCTAAAAATCCTTTTTTCCGCCTATTCATCCCTCCTGTTTTTTGGATGTGAACTTAAATTTGGCGATTTTCAGCTTTCTTAAATCAATGTGTCCTTTGTTCACCACCATAACTGTTACTTTGTAACTTGTACGCAAGATTCTGCAAGATAGAAATACCTTTAAATAAAGTAAACTTAGTTTAAGTTTTATCTTATTTAAGACAATTAAACATTTGAAGTTGCATTCATTACAATTTAAGGTTCTTGATAGATAAGTTGAGGAAATTGTGAATGAGTTGGTACTCCAAGACTTAGGGTCGGAAAGTCACATAAATAGCTCTCCAAGAATCTCAAGGGTTTCTAATCTTAGGTAGGAAGGATTTTTCTCTTCAACTCTTAGGGGAGAGCAGTTGATGCTGGTTAAGATCTGATTCCTTAGCAGCTGGGCTTTGGGGAGTTTTGTTTCTTAACCTGTGGCTGAGAATAACAGATTTTTCTAACCTTTTTGCTAATAGCTCTCTGGCTAAAAGAAATTTGGCCTTGAGCTGTTAGCATAGGAGTTGATTAGTTTTGTTTGTTTTTAAGGAGACCACAATGCTAGAGAAGACAAACTACACGTTTTTATTTATATACCTTATAAGTGCAGTGCCGGAGAATACAAACTATACGTTTTCCAACAGACGTGACAGTGAATTTGGGGGATTTTATTTGTGAGTGTTGCATTCTTAGAAGCCATTCAGTGACTGTTTTGAAAATGTTCCCTCCCTTCCAAAGTGAGACATTTCTCACATCTTCCCACATTGAATAACCATTCTATCTTGCTTAAATCTTTTTTGGACACTGGAGGAATAATTCTTTTCCTTTTAAAAAATTATCCTTTGACCTTTTAAAACTACTATAGTTGGGATCTCTACTTTATTTTAATGTAAAAATCACAGATTAATTCTTATGCAAGCCATTTTGATCTTAAGGATTTTTAAAAATTCTGATTTACAGTTCTTAGAGAAACCTCACTTTCCTTTGAGCAGACTTTTTAAAGTTTTTCCCTCTAACTTAGTTTTTCAGTGGCAGAGAACATCTGGGTATGTTCCGAATGTGCTTGAGTTAGTATATCTAAAGGTGACATTGGCATTTCATAATCTGCAGGTTCCAGTTGGTGTGAGGCAACTAGGCAAACTTTACACGAGCACAGCTTGCTACCTTTGGGCTCTGCCACCGAACTTCTTTTGCAGCGGGAGGAGACCTCACCCTATAGCATACTGGTGAGGTAATTTGAACCTTAAATAGTTGCTGGCTCTTGAAAGAAGGATAACATGATTTAGGGGACAGGCCAGAACTCAGTCTCAGTGGCCTCAGGCACTCTGGCTTCTTGCACTGGAGACAGTTGCCAAGTTGCACCAGAGGCGGCTGTCTTCACTGTCTGCACAGGCAGTGAGTGCGGGCTCCAGTTCTATGGTGTGCGTGCCCGAGGCCTGCAGAGGCCCCAGCTTGTTTGAAAGCCAGTCTGGGGAGTATTTTCAGGCTATATGATACTAAGGCTTATGGAAGGGAAGTGATGTAAGGTAGCTAAGGAAGTTTCAGCGTAGAATAGAGAACAGGATGAAATGGAGAAGAGATAGTTGAAATAGGAAGATAAGCTAGGAGATTGTTACTGTAAGAAATTTAGAGGCCTCCTGTGTGAGAATTAAAATGAAGGAAAATTGTTCAAGATATTCTCAAGAGTAATTGCCCACCTCCCTACAGCACTTTACTTTGTCAGGAGTGCTTTATCATTTGTGTGATATATACTTAGAATGTTATGAAAGAGGCAGAGATCTCTGTTTTGCAGATAAGAAAATCAAGACCCAGAGAGATGAACTGGTTTGCCCCCAAAGTTACTTTGCAAATGGTGAGACTGGGGAAACCCCAGTCTTCTGGGTTATTTGAATATACATCAGAAATCAATAGAAGTGACAGCGGTCTCAGGGCTGAGAATAGTGTCTTAAAGCCTAGAATATATGAAAAATTGGCTATGAGATAATAAGCCTCGTTATTCAGGAGAAGCAGTTTCCACAGGGGAGTGGGGTAGGGGGTCATGGAGCAGAAAGCACCTCTGTCCTGGTTTCCTTCTGCTCTGAAGCCCGGCGGTACCAAACCCCCGTTCTGCCACACTGCAGTCTATTTCACTAGCCTGTGTCTGGTAGAGGTACTGTTGTCCTCTAGCATTATAGTGGGAAATCGGTAAGCATAGTGAAAGGTTAACATAAGAAAAACGACTCATTTAGGAAACTACTAGTTTAGGAGATACTTGACTGTCTATCATTTACTGGCTATTGTGAGCATTAGTAAGCAGTGCATGATCAGTTCAAAGACTGAATTGCTTACAGTAAACTAATAAGTATGATTTGGTTTACATTGTGATTTAATTATTTCTGAGAGATGCTATTTGAATTACACAACCAGTTTCACTAAGTATAACCCTCCTCTTCCCCCTCGATTATAAAAGTGGAGTATAGGGGCCAGCACTGTGGCTGAGTGGTTAAGTTTGTGGGCTCCGCTTTGGTGGCCCGGAGTTCTCCAGTTTGGATCCTGGGGGTGGATCTGTACACCCCTCATCAAACCATGCTGTGGTGGCGTCCCATGTAAGAACTAGAATGACTTAGACTAGGATATACAATTATGTACTGGAGCTTTGGGGGGAAACAAAGAAGAAGAAGATTGACAACAGTTGTTACCTGCAAGGCCAATCTTCCTTACCAAAAAAAAAAAAAGTGTTAAAAAAAAAGATCCTTTAGGCTTAAAAAAAATGGGGTACGTACTGGATGGAAATGGGGTATACGTACAGAGTCTCTTGGTATCCTAACCCACCCCAAAAGGGTTTGATATGTCTTTTTGGATTATATCCCCGCCTTTCACATCTATAAATAATATAATGTTATGTTGATGCTATGGTTCATCTACACGGGGAGAGTGAGGACTTTAGCCAATTTGACTGGGAGTAGGAGGAGGAGAGATGGGAAAGATTTCATAGAGGACATGAATATTAACTTGGTTTTTGACCAGTGTGAAAGTATTTTCCAGGCAGGAACACTGACACGTATTCTAGGCAGGGGCAGAAGAACAAAGGGCAGAAGTATGCAGTTTTGGCAGTTAACACGTTATGACTGGGTACATGTGGGGATGAGGTGAGGAAGTGTCTAGTCTTATGTAAGACTTAGGAAATAGTGAATGGTCTGGGATTCCCGATGTTGTAACTGAGCCATGGACTTAGCATACAGCGGCGTGGATATGAGAGTTTACCAGACACGTAAAATTGTGGCCTCACAATAGGAATGAAAAGTCAGAGCTCTTGCCTTCTTGTAAAATTTTCTGTTTCCTGTGGTTATCAGACAATGGTATATGACGGATATCACAGAAATCAGGTAAAATAAATCAAATGTAGCGTTGTGATGACTTAATTTCTTTATTATAAGCAGTTGTTTGGTAGTCATAAAAATGTAGAACCTTGGTGTGGTGGTGCTTGTTTCCTTGAGGTGATTAGTCTTTGGGATGATGAAGATAGAAACCTTTAGAAATGCCCTTATTGAAAGAAGGTTAATCCCTGTTGGCCACCTCAGCTCCGAAGTACTAGCTCATCCCTCCATCTTTTGTATTGCTAATTGTGTTCAGTCAGACACTAAGGAATACGAGTTCCCCAAGTGGCGAAAACATCTCAGTGGTCAGACTCAATCCCATGGTCCCAATTTTGACTTTCTTTCTGAGGTTTATAATTCATATGATCAAACACGAGCACAAAAGCCTCCTAGTTTCTTAAAAGTCATCCTGAAGTTGACTCAATATATTCTCACCCAGAAGGAGTGGGACTCAAGCTTAGCAGACAGGGCAAGATTAGAAGGCAACTGTCATTCTGTTTTCTTAAAAAACTGTTGAGGTTTATAAGCCATCTAGACTTAAAATACCCAGGATTGGTATGTATGTAATGTTACATGATAGAACTGTGGACTTTTTGCCATTTAGATCAAAATTTGATTTCTCATGTAAGAGCTAGACTTGCTAGTTCTTTCATGGGACAGCTATGTGGTAAGCATGTGTCCTCTTCTAGGGAGGAAGCAGGGGTTCAGGCACCATTGATCTGGCTGCAGTTTTTTCCTTCTTTGTTGCTTGTTCCACCTCCATCCGCCTTCCATACAACCCCATAGCCTGACTTCTCTATCTGTTAATCACTGTTTGTGTTTTAGTGGCATAAACATGATTAACCCAACTGACATCATCTGTACCATAACAACTCTTTATTCTGTCTCTAATAGGTGACAGAGCTGAATGAGCCGCTGTCCAATGAAGAAAGAAACCTCCTTTCTGTGGCCTACAAGAATGTGGTTGGGGCACGCCGTTCTTCCTGGAGGGTCATTAGTAGCATTGAGCAGAAGACCTCTGCAGATGGCAATGAGAAGAAGATAGAGATGGTCCGTGCTTACCGTGAAAAAATAGAGAAGGAGTTGGAAGCGGTCTGTCAGGATGTGCTGAGCCTGCTGGATAACTACCTGATCAAGAATTGCAGTGAGACCCAGTATGAGAGCAAAGTGTTTTACCTGAAGATGAAAGGGGACTATTATCGCTACCTGGCTGAAGTAGCCACTGGAGAGAAAAGGGCAACTGTCGTGGAGTCATCTGAGAAGGCCTATAGCGAAGCCCATGAGATCAGCAAGGAGCACATGCAGCCTACTCACCCCATTAGATTAGGCCTGGCTCTTAACTACTCCGTTTTCTACTACGAGATCCAGAATGCCCCAGAGCAAGCATGCCACTTGGCCAAGACCGCTTTCGATGACGCCATCGCTGAGCTCGACACTCTCAACGAGGACTCCTACAAGGACTCCACTCTCATCATGCAGCTCCTCCGTGACAACCTAACGCTCTGGACAAGCGATCAGCAAGACGACGATGGTGGAGAAGGCAACAATTAAGGCCCCCAGGTGGACTGGCAGCGCACGCTGATGCTACTACTGCAGTCTTTATTTTTTTCCCATGAGTTGGGGTCGGGTGGGGGAGGGAAAGGGAGGGCTGACCTTCCTAGGGAGAAACCCACGACCTGTCCTGTCTTTGATCGCCTCTTTGACATTTTTGCCAAAATACCACTAGTGGAAAGTCAGGCTAGCTGTGCTGGTATTGGAATAGCAGCCTCACACTGGCATATGGACTGTTCTGTAGATTCATGCAAGTGGAGCTGTCTGTCTTTAATTTAACTTATTGCTAGGTAATAGGGTTTAAGATGAAAAGAAAACTTAAATGGAATGGCCCTCATTCAATAAGTTCTGTGGTTCCAGTAAGGATTTTTATGTACATATGCTCTTGTCTTAAGTTTTGGGTACTTTCTATCTCATCTGTTTTAGCTGTGCAGTTTTTTTAGGGCGTACTCTACCAGACATGGAATAGTTTAAATCCCAAACTGGCAGACTTAGAACATAAGGTGTATTTATCCTTGTGATTTAGGCCTTGCCAGTTTTCTGAAGTCTCTGATTAGTTGACAGTATTAACACTAAATTGCAGTTTACAGTATTTCTACATTACAGCCATATGTAACATCAAGCCATCGATTGTGTATTTTTCTTTGCTAGTTATTTTGGCTTTACATCCTTATTCAGCCTTATCCAGGTTGGTTTTGCTGTTATCTGTCTCCTAGGCCAAAAGGCTTGCCTGAGGAGAATCAGAGCTACTTTAGGTTTTGGTTAATAGGTGCTTGGCAGGTGGCTGTGGGATTTTTGTCCTTCTTTCCTCTCAACTTAAATCACCACAAAAATTAGTAATCACTTTAATAGAAACGTTAAACACCACAAAAATAGAGAAAATTCAGGTCTGTATGTCATTTATTGTGTTGATATTTTCAGAGAAATCCTGATTTTTAAGCTGCCACAGCTCCTTCCTCAGGGATTACGCTGCCATCTCACTCTTCACTTGGGTCTTCCCCACTGTACCTTACGCCGATGGCTCTCAGTTGGGTGTACCTTAAGGTGCGCCACTGTACCTTGTGCTCATGGCTCTCAGAGAAGCTAATGGGTTGTAGAAGCTGGGAGATCATTTTGAGAAAGTTGGTGGTGCAGTGTGTGAAAATTCAGGTGCTAGAAGCTTACTGGTGGAAAAATCCAGAAGGAAGAGCTCTATTCATAAACATTCTGTCCAATTTCGGGAGCCTTGTAAGTGTGTCAGTTTTTCCTCCCTGAAGACACTCCTTCCCCAAGTAATTGTTGTAGGAAGATAAACTAAAATCAGCAGATAATAAATACTTAAGTCCTATTTGACCAAAACTTTTTCTATATGTTTTTTTCTTTTTAATGGAAGCATAGAAGTTGGAGATTCATTTGTCTCTTGTGCAATCAGTGCACATTTTGGAATTGAAGGAAAGAAACTACATTGCTATTTCCACAAATTTGTTTTCAGTTAGCCTTGGGGCCTTCGTTCTTGTTTTGGATAAATCTGTCTGAAAACATGACCTGTTGAGTGTGTGTTCAGCCGTTTTTATAAGATCAGTAACTGTGAACTCCCGAGATAGGTAACGACACCAGACTTGTTTTGTTTGTTTTAGTCAGGCAAGGAGAGATATGAATGATAATTGAGGAAAAACTGACAGTTGCTTTTGCTGATTCTAAAATTGGGCTTACAAGTATGAAGTGAATACATTTAACAGGATCCAGGTGACAGTGAAGATAGAAGAATGATGGTGATACTCTGTAATATTGCACAGTTTGCCCAGCATGACTTTCCTTAGAAGGTTCCCTCCACATGCTAGAGCAGAAGTCCCAATTACCTGAACCTACCAGAAGAACTAACAGAGGAAAGCTTACCAGCTTTTGTGCCGTTATCGGGGCCTACAGTCAATGCCATGGATGGGAATAGATTTGGGGGGGTAGGTGGGGCTTTCCTTAACTTCTCTTCATGTCCCGTGAGCAGTGTTGTGTCCTTCCTTGTAGCATTTGGAAATGATTTACTGGAATTACAAAACCTATTTTTCTTTTAAATTTCAGCTTTGGCTCTGGCTGCTTTTTAGAATAATGCAAGATAAAATCATACCTGAGGGCTGAAAATGAAGAGGGAGTGGGAGACTTGATATTTAAGCAGCTTGAATGGTTTCTTTTCTTTCTTTATTTTTAAAGAAATGCACTTGCCTATGATACTGTCTCCCCAGTGAAATGGTTACTCCTCCATTACTCTATTGATACAATATTGTGCATGCTAGTGTTGTATTTCTATACAGTAGCTTGAAATTTATTAACTTATACTGTAGGTGTTATGTATTCCTATGACAAAAAATTAAGTCTTCAAATTTTTTAAAGTTTTTTTAATTTAATTTTTTCTTTTGGGGGTAAAGTTTGCTCTACCAAATAGTGATCGTAACAAATTGATCTGTTTTGGATGTTGCTATAGTGACATGCAGTTATATATTTTGTTTTTAAAGGGTGGGGGGGGGGAGCAAAAGAAACACCAGTGTTAGCTTAATCTTAATGTCTGGTGTTTGTCATGGTGAAATTATAACTATTACAGTGTAGGAGAACAATGACTATGTTCTCTGAATGAGCCTTTGTGCTTTTTGTCATGTTATGCAGTGAACTATTTTTAAGGTCTAATCAGTGATTATTTTTCCAACTCCGTGTTTCTCTAAGGAATTATTTCACACACGGACCATTCTTAGCAGTTTTCCTCAGTGATGGAATATCATGAATGTGAGTCATTATGTAGCTGTCGTACATTGAGCAAATAAACTTACAGATCTGATGTCAGTGCTACTTAGTTTTATTTAATGACTTTAATTTTTGCTTTGCTTTCACAGTTTCGATTGGACATTGGTATTCCTCCTCCCTCACTCAAAGAATGAGTTTGGATTCGAGGGAAGAAGGGGCAAGACAGTATATATTGGAAAGCACCCGAATCTGGGAACTACACCTGGGTTTACTGACCTGGAAAACTCACTGCCCCTTTTGGGCCTCCAGTCTTTCTCACAGAATGAGTGCTTTCACCTAGATCTCTGAAGGCCTC
The DNA here is from genome assembly GCF_041296265.1 of Equus caballus. Classification (NCBI taxonomy): domain Eukaryota; kingdom Metazoa; phylum Chordata; class Mammalia; order Perissodactyla; family Equidae; genus Equus; species Equus caballus. The sequence goes on from NC_091696.1 coordinate 11,627,025, forward strand.
TCTGGAGGCCCGAGTTTGAACCATGGCTCCTTTTGGTCCTTGGGCAGATTACTAAACTGAGCCTTGGAGGTGTGGGTCTGAATCCGGCTGGGTCCCGTGCCTGCTTTGGCATCTCAGTTAGGTGCGCCGTATTGTTGGAGATCTCACTAAGTCTTAGATGAGCTGGTTCTTTGCACTTAAAAGTGTTCTTAAACAAATTGTCTTGGGTCTTTTAGTCCTTCTGAGGTGGTCAGCAGCCTTAGTTGGGATGGGCCGAGCTCTCAACAGCCCGTCGTTGCGGATGACAGCTGTCAGGGTGTGCCCACCTCGTGAACGCCTCCCTAGGTGTGGGGGGTTCTGCCATGACCAGCTGTGAGGAGAGATTTGTCTACAGGAAGGAATGCCTGGACAAAAAGTTTTCCTCTGCCACCAGCTTGGGCATGCTCCAGCAAATGGGAGGGAGCATTGGTTCGCGCAGTAGAAGAGGATGGCTTTTTAATTTGGGGGGTAATTTTAATTTACATTTTAGGAACAACACTTGGTGTGACTAGGTTTTTGCCATGTACTGAATGAATCCGCCTGTGTTGGCTCACTTGTCACTCTGAAGCGCCCTAAGCATGCTGCTACAAGTACACCTGTGGAAGTGGAAGTGACAGGTGTGCCTAAGGTCCTGCAGCTCCCTGGGACCCACATCGGAGCCCCAGGCTTCGGTCCTTCTGAGTTTTGCCTGCTCACACCAGGCTGCTTCTGCCCGAGTGAGCAGCAGGCAACCTGCAGCCCAAGTGGACTGAGCTGTTTTACTGTGGGAGTTACGGAGGGCACAGAGACAAATCAGATGTCTTGCCAACAGGAAAGTACGGGTGTGGGCAAGGTCAGAACAGTCAAGTTTATTTAAAATACAGGCTCACCAGAGCTCTTCAGAGAGAAGGGTAGCTCCTGGAAGTTGCCATGATTACTCTTGTTCCTTGGTGTAACTTCCCATTACGAATGCCTGGAATTTGACATAAGACTGGAATTTGGAGAAAAAAGCTGGGGGCTGGGGTAGCCCCAAGGCCAAGTAGTTAAGTTTGGCACACACTGCTTTGGCAGCCCAGATTTGGTTCCTGGGCACAGACCTACACCACTCAGTGGCACCCATGCGGTGGCAGCAGCCCCCATACAAAAGAGAGGGAAATTGGCCCCGATGTTAGGGTGAATCTTCCTCAGCAAAAAAAAAAAAAAAAAAAAAAGACGACTGGAACTTGCTCAGAGGATTTCCACAGACACTTAAGTTTCTCTTGAGATAAAATGCTGTCGCTGCGTTTCTACCCAGTTTTAAGAGTTCCTGAATGCAGTGGTTCTCAAACTTTTTCATCTCAGGACCCCTTTACACAACTCTTAAAGAGCTTTTGTTTACATGGGGTATATCAAAAACCAGAAATTAAAAATAGTTGTTTAACTCATTACATGTTAAGATACAGAAGAATTTCATGGAAACTGATTGTTTTCCAAAACAAAAAATAGAAGAGTAGCATTGTTTGACAGTTTTGCAGATCTCTTAGCAGAAATCATTTGGACTCCCATAGCTGCTTCTGCATTCACTTTGTTGTGGTCTGGTGTTTGAGCCAAAGTATTTGAAAAAACATCTGTCATCACAAGGACAGGTAGTTAGGAAAGAATAGCCCTAAAGAGCTGAGGTTAAGGAAGTTCTCTGGGGGCTGGCCCAGTGGCACAGTGGTTAAGTGTGCACATTCCACTTTGGCGGCCCAGGGTTTCGCTGGTTCAGATCCCAGGTGCGGACATGGCACCGCTTGTCAAGCCATGCTGTGGCAGGCGTCCCGCATATAAAGTAGAGGAAGATGGGCACGGATGTTAGCTCAGGGCCAGTCTTCTTCACCAGAAGGAGGAGGATTGGCAGCAGATGTTAGCTCAGGGCTAATCTTCCTCAAAAAAAAAAAAGAAAATTCTCCTAATTCAGGAACTGAATGGTGCCCTGGATTAGGCACCAATGACAGAGGTCCTCGTCCTCAACGGACTCTAGAACTTAAAAAATAACTGAGTGGAGCAATTAAATAAAGGTGATTGGTAGGGCACGAGAGTAATTATAAAAGAGTGAATAATCCCCTCTGCTCTGGGCATGCACACAGAGCAGAGCTCTCCATTCCTAGCACTTTGTGGGTGGAATCGAATGAGATTTAGTGGCAGGGGACCATCTGTAGCAGATAAGGTGCAGTGCAGACAAGTGCAGTTTCCCCTACTCTATTTGTGTGTAATTACCACATGCATTGGCCTCTGCGCTGGTCAGCTGAACCTGCGTGTTGACTCACCAGCTGATCTGATAGCTAAGAATGGCAGCTCCCTCCTGGGTGCACAGTCCTCAAAGCAAGCTTGGAGAAACAACCTGAAAACCGCTGGGTAACACTGTTCTCTGTTTCTAGGAGGTGACATAAGTCGTCACCAGCCTAATCAGAACGTTTGAATGTGGTAGACCAGCTTGCTAATTAGCCTGCTGGTTTGAATTTTCCAGTTCTGGTGTGCATAAATGTGGTTGAAGCTGAATGGCCACAAACCCTGCCCCCAATGAACCAGATACCTGTGGTGGGGCAGGAGTTGTGGCGAGAGTGGCTGGGTCACTGACAAGAGTCCTCAGTACCAGGTCAAGGATTGTTGGTATCTCATCTTCATGCTTAATCTACACCTGGCAAGACAGATGGACCAGGATTTCCCAGTTTAAGTAATATTCTGAAATGGCACTCAATTATCCATAGTATGGGAGAGGAAAATCAATAGGAGTAACTTTGGGGAACATTATGATTTTTTGGTTTTTATTTGAGTAGGTAGTGCATGCATGTTAAAAATACAAAAGGGCGGGCCAGCCCTGGTGGCCTAGTGGTTAAGTTCCACGCTCTGTTTCAGCAGCCCAGGTTCAGTTCCCAAGCGTAGACCTACACCAGTAATCTGTCAGTGGTCATGCTGTGGTGGCAGCTCCAAAAAGAGAAAGATTGGCAACAGATGTTAGCTCAGGGTGACTCTACCTCAGCAAAAAAAAAAAAAAAAAATGTGCGAAGAGACACAGTATGGTTGCCCATGAAGCTTAAAATATTTACTCTCTGGCCAGTAGGGTGAGCCCCAGTTTCTCAGTAACTCTCTCCCATGCCTGTTTCCCAGCCACCCATTTCCTCTGCCTAGAGGTAACCACAGTTCTCTAATTCTTCCTAATCTGGCTCAGTTTTAGACAGTAGACTTGACTCTGGCTTTGAGGTGGAAGGAGTTTTGCTGCTTTTGAGCATAGAATGACTCTTGGATCCTAAGGGATCCAGTCATGATCCTTGTGATTTTAACTATGGATAATGGAAATTTGGTGGTCCCAGTAAGTACCTCTTGAACTAGATTTAACCCTGTTTAAAGGGTGGCTAGGTGGTATTGAGGCACTTTCCCTCCAACGTTTTATTTAGAAAAATATCAAACACAAAAGTTGAAGATAATGGTACAGTGATAATCGAGTACCCGCTGCTTGGTAGGGCAGTTAACCTCTTGTCATGTTTTCTTTCTCATTCTCTATGGCTTGTGGAACCTTGAAATTAAGTTCCTGTGTCACATTTTACTCCGTGTTCATATTTCTTCTAATAATAAGGACATTCTCTTCCATAACCACTACATTGTTATCACACGTAAGGAAATCAACAATAATTTCCTAATAGCCCCATATTCAAATGTTCCCAAATTGTCCCCATGCCTTTGATAGCTCTTTCTAACCATCCCCCTGTGATCAAATTAAAATTCATTAATTGGATTTCATTATTAGGTTTCTTTAGCCTCTGTTCCTTCCACCTATTCTCTTTTACGACATTGACTTTTTTCAAGAGACCAGGGTACTTGGTGGTCTGAGACAGAATATCCCTCATTCTGCATTTGTCCAATTGTTTCCTCCTCTGTCATTTAATTTGTCCCCATTCCTGTCCCCACCCCACTGTTTTGTCTTGCATAAGGATTTTGCTTTGTCCCTCCATCCAGCCTTTTCAACAGTTCACGGGGAATTGAATGGGGGCTGGCCAGGGCTCTCGCCCAGAATCAGGTCTTCTTAAGCCACAGCTAGCACCAGGGCCTAGTACCTGAGTCTAGAAGGACAAAGATGCAGCTCTGAACAGGCTAGGGGGAGTGCCTGCCACCCATGGGAACCATCTTGATTTCTGACTGGATTCTTCTAGGCTGGGGTGTTTGCCTCCTCACAACCCTCTCCTGCCTCCCCCAGATAGGCAAAGTACTAGATAGGTGCTCAGTCAGCTCTTGCTCCTATTCAGCAAGCCATTTCACGCATGGCCTCCTGACCCCTGGTGGTCTGCAGCTGTTCTGCCTCTATGCCTGGGGGAGGTGGCAAAACAGGCAGGTGTGTTTGAGGGGCTGCCTTCTTAGTGAATCTGCCTTAGAAGAATGAATCTAGACTTACCACAATCTTGGTGTGAACTGGTTCTTCCCACCATAATGGACAAATTACACTACTCCTTACTGGGTCTTAAATAGGGGCCAAGAAGAGACATCAAAACTTTGTACCTCTTTGCACTCTCTTGGCAAGCCAGCTTTTACGGATGGGGTTATGGTTGGTCACTTCCTACAAGCCTGATGGAAAGCTCATCATGGATTCCATTAGGTTTGTTATCAAAGCAAATTGCCCTCCAAAAGTCTTTGCCTCCCCAAATACGGAGGTATTATGTTATTACCGTTTACAGGTGTTTTTGCCTGCTCAGTTTGGAAACTGCTGTTTTTAAAACATTCCTTATGTGGGCCAGCCCGGTGGCATAGCTCTGCCAATTCATGTGCTCTGGTTTGGCAGCCCAGGATTTGCAGGTTTGGATCCTGGGCATGGACCTAGTGGCGCTCTTCAAGCCACGCTGTAGAGGGATCCCACATAAAATAGAGGAAGACTGACACAGATGTTAGTTCACGGACAATCTTACTCAAGCAAAAAAAAAAAAAAAAGGAAGATTGGCAACAGATGTTAGCTCAGGGCCAATCTTCCTCACACACACACAAAACACATTTCTTGTGGGAATGCTGTAGTCCCTCAGTGAAGAGTTCTAGGTTGGAGAGGGTTGGGTAGCGGGCAGACTAAGAATGAAAAATGCATTCTTGTCCTAAATTAGGAGATAGCATTTGAAATAGAGACAACATAGATTTAGGAAATTCGGGCTGGGTAACCGGTATAAAGGATGAGCAGCTGTGGCTGGCTGCAAGCATTTTGGGTGAGTCCCTTTCCATGTCATCTGCCTAAATACCGTCCCGAGATCAAACAAACACATACTATGTCCCACTGCTCGGGGAAAGCAAAAAGAGTAATAATAATAATTGCTTCCCGCGGGAAATCAGGATTTATATTTCTCTAGCCTAGTAGTGACAGGGCAAAAATGAACCTAGATAGGAAAACAAAACTGAAAAAACCCCAGGCTTGGCACATCCATCAGGGCTTCAGCACCCAAGAACGCACCAGCGACAACGGGTCAGGCCGCCCCTGTGCCATTACTTGGGTTACCAAATGGTTCGCAGGGCCCTGGGGTGAGGAGAGGGGTCAGCATCCTTCCGGGCCCAGGTCTGGGCCCCGGCCCCACCTAGGGGCTGTCTCCCGTGGCGCCGTCCTCTGCCGCCCCCCGGCGGCGCCGCCCGGCTCTGCAGCTGGTCGGCACGGACGGAGCCCCGCCCGCCCGGCTGCCCCAGGCCCTGCCCCCGAACGGCGGCAGCGCCCTCGAGCCCAGCCCGCCCCCAGCGCCAGCCCATCGGGGAGCTCCGTCCTCGGGTTTCTCTCTGGTCGCCTCCCATCCCCAAGTCCCTGGGGTCCCGACCTGCACGGGCTCTACGCGCCCCAGTAAGGCCTGGACGAGACCCTGCTCGGAAAAACTAACTAGGGGCTCTCACGAGCCGGGATCGCGCAGATTCCAACACAGGCCAGACACCCGGATGTGAGCCGAGCGGGGACGCAGCCGCCTTCCATTCGCGGGCAGTGGCGAGAGCCAATCACAGGCCAGCCTGCTCCGCCCCTCCAATGGCCGGCCTGTTGCTAGGGCTCGGGTCCCCGCGCCAGCGTCTGCCTGCGCAGCCGCCCGGCCCCCCTCCCGCCGCAGGCATTCTCCTCCCTTCTGTCCCCTCCCCTTTCTCCTCCTCCGCTCTCCGAGCGCGCCGTCGTCACCCGGAGTAACGTGGTCTGGCCTCTGCAGGGCCTTACAACGCTTTAGGGGGCGTTGTCCTTCGCCCCGGTCAGTGGAAGGGGCTGGTTTGGGAGGGCGAGGCCGCAGGCTCCTGCTGGGCCCTTGACCGGTGCCTGCCCCTCAGTTTCCCCGTCTGAGCGACGCCACCTCTGCTGTCCTGTGCAGGTTTGCCATGCTTTCTTACCTCCATGGCTCTCATCCTGAAACCAGCCCCGGGAGGTTGCATTATGCCCACAGCCAAGAGGAAGCCAGGGCTCTGTACAGCTTGCCCGAGCCACGCGACAGTTGGAAGGGCTCAAAGGGGGATGGTGACTTGGGTCTGTCAGGGACCATCACCTCCCACGCTGGCCCCATGGCCGGGCGGTGAGGTAGGGGGCAGACTTGGTGTCCAGAGGACAGTAGGGCCAGCCCCTGCATCTCTTTGGCATTCAAGGCCCTTCACAACTAGGCGCTACCTACCTCTCCAGCCTCACCTGCGCCTGCGCCCTGAGTCACAGCCCCATCCTCCTCCTGCGCATGTTCTTATTCCTCCCCCACGCTCCTGGAGAGACACCTCTAACTTTGAAATGAGTGGTGGCCGGCCAAGGCTCTCCCCGAGAAATGTTAGCGAGTGCAGACACCCCAGTCTCTGCCCTTCCCATCTCCCCACTTAGAGCTGAATAATCTGAGGTCCAGGAGGGGAGATGGGTTGCCCAAGGCACAATCACACCAGGATTTAGCAACTGAAGATCAGCTTCAGTGTGGCTACTGTTTAGAAGGTGACATTGCCATCACTCAGCAGTGTCTGTCATTTTCCAAATGAAAGGCTGTCGGTGGCAGAAAGCTTAAGAGCTCAAGATTTGAATTCCCATCCTACCGTGTCCTAGTTATGTGGTGAAACTTCTCTAGTTCTAAGGAACTCTCAGAGGGTTAGTTTCCATGTCTGTAAAATGGGAATAACACAGTCTACCTCGTAAACATGCCTCGCATTGCTTGGGTGCTCCTGGCACTGTTCTGCAGGCTTCACATGTACTCATTCATATAATCAGCTTCATTTTGCCGAGGAAGAAACAGGCTTAGTAACTTGCCCACGGTCCCACGGCTAGTATGGACCCCAGCGGGGATTTGAGACCAGGCAGTTGGACACCAGAGGCTGCCAGTGTCACCGCAATCCTCTGCTGCCTCTCAGCGGTGCCCGGTTGCTATGAGGATTGAATAAGCTAAGGAGTGACTGGCAGCTACAGGTGCCCAGTACATGCCGGTTGTGATTAGTAACAGAAACAGAAACACCTATGGGGCAGGGCAGGGCAGGGGCCGGGGATCCAGCCTTGGCTGCCAGAGCCTGCAAAGGCAGAGTCAGGGGTGGCCGTCAAAGGAGTGAGTCTGGTCCTCCGGGAGGGAACTTCCAGGGGGCTTGAGGGCTTTCGGAGACCAAGGCCCAGAGCAGAGACGAATGTGGCCAAAGGCATGGTAGGTGTGGGGCTGGGGGGTGGCAGTGTTTTCCACGACTGGATCTCCTGCCCCCATTTCTGCTCTGGGCCTGGCAGGACCTGGGCCGAGATTCTCAAAGGTTCTGGGGTGGGTGGTGTCAGGTATCTGGGTGTCTCTGGGAGAGCACCAGGGGGCAGTCACTTACTGTCATATCTAGGCCCAGGGAGAGGGGAGGGGAGGATGGGGAGGCCCAGCCCCAGGGTGCCTGCACGGGCAGTCTCAGCATTGGCACTGCTCCAACCCCTTCACAGGTGAGGCCAGTACAGCCTGAGGCCTGAGCTGGCAGGCTATGCTGCCTGCTTAGTGGGGACTGAGTGCTCCTCTTTCAGAGCTGCCCTTCCTCCCACCCAGGCTGAGGGATTGGCCTGGGGCGTCCCTTCCGGGGTTCAAGGCTTTCAGGCTGGTGAGGCCTAGAGAAGGGGTCTTCAGGATCTTTAACAAGGCCACTGAGGGCATTGTAAAAGGATAGCTCAGCCACCAGGGCTCAGAGAGAGATGGGGGTGGGGTTCAGAGAGGGAGAGGACAGGAAGAAGCGAGAAAGTGAAGTGGTGGGGGTGGGGGTTTAGAGAAAATGAGAGACCTCTGAGAAAGGAGGAGGTTACCATGTGGGAGAGGGACCTTGGTGTCCAGAGGGGTGCAGTGATGGGGGAGGGCTAAGTCAGGGAGATGGAGGATCAGAGAGGGACAGGGAGACCCAGCATGGAGGATGGGAGCTCAGAAGGGGAGCAGGGCTGAAGGGGTGGGAGAAGTCAGAGGGAGGCGCTGGGTGGGGAGAGGGCTCAGTGACCTCTATGGTCATCCATTCACCTGATTAACTTCTCAATCTCCCTGTCCTATTGTCTCTGTAGCCTGAACACAGGCTCTCCCAGCTGTCCCTAAGGGACTTTTGAAAGGACTTCCCTATATCTCTCTTGTGGAGGGGGATCATGTGGCACAGAAAGGGTTACCCAGACCCACCTGGGGTCAGGGCCAAGGCTGAAGGCCTTCCTCATGCCAGGCCCTTGTTGGTCCTGCATAGAGCTGTCCTTGTATCCCTGGGCACCCCTGGGACTTTGGCCTTCCTGCCATTGTTAGGGGACCCTGGGAAGCTGCCAGTCTTTGTGATTCCCCCTTGGTTCCCATCCTGCATAGGGCCGACAACACCAACAGACAGTCAGGGCAGAAAGGGCCTCTGGGGCCACCCAGGCCCCTCAGAATGGACACTGAGCCTAGATCAGGGCTGGACCCCAGGCCATGCCTCCAACAGGGAAAGAGCTGGCCCAGACCCAGAGCTGGCCTCAGCCCAGTGCGTCTTCCAGAACACAGAGCTACTCCTGCCACCTCTATCCGTTCTTTAATCGAAGCCTTCCAGGCACATTCTGCCCTGTTCAGCCCTGAGGCGGGGGTGGGTAGATGTCCTTCCACTGAGGCAGCCCCTGGACCACCGGTGCTGCATCTTGACCCAATCACTGCCACCTTAGCCTGGGCACATTCCCCAGGGCCTCTTCTCTGGGAGAGCAGCAGGAGGGCTAGGCTTGACCCCCATTTCACCCAGTACCAGACTCCGACTAAGACCAGCCCAGGCTCGCCCAGCTGCCCTCACCACGCAGCCTCCTCCCTCTCCTCTGCTTTGGTCCTGAGCTGCCAGCTCAGTTGCTGCTGTGCAAGTCTGGGCCTAGGGCCCAGCCCTAAGCTCGGGGGCTGTCCGAAACTCCCAGGTCCCACTGTGTTCATGTGGGGGTGGGGTAGAGTACAGAGGTGCAGGGGGGGTCCAAAGTAAGGCCAGCAGATAGGACCCTCTACAGGCTGATCCCTGTCCTGGGCTCTGCCGGGTGGGGACAAGGGCTTGAGTGGCTGCCAACAGACCAGGGGATCCAGGGTGTAACTGTCAACCCCATGGCCAGGGACTGGGCAGGCTCCAGTCCTGCCTGACTCTCCACTTCTTTCTTCGCTTGGTTGCCCCTCCCCCCATCATGAAGGCGCTCTGGCCGAGCCCTTTGGACCCAGCACTGGGGTCCTCTGCAGCCATTCTCTGGGCAGCTTTGGCTCCCTGACCTGCACCACGGACAGTCTGTGCCAGGCAAACCCTGAGCCGATCCCGTAGCAGGGAAGATGATGGTATCTGGAAACAATTTACTCCCCAGCAGCCAGGGCGTGGGGTCTGCCCAACCTTACAAGAGTGTGAGGTCAGCAAGCCCCAGGCAGGGAGTCACGACCTCAGCAGATCCCCTCCTTCCACCACCACCCTGGACCCCCACTTCCAGTCTGTCCCCCAACACTGCAGAGCCTGCTGCTGCCACATCCTGGCCAGGACCCCCTTTCCCCCTCCCCCTGGTGGGACCTATGCCTACTACACCTCAGCACACTGACCCCTGCCTCTCAGCTGGCCCCTCCCAGCCACTCTCCTCTAAGGTCTGGATCTTGTTTCTAAAGCTTAGAGAAGCTTAAACCCTTTGATGACTTGGTAGCCTGCACTCAGCATGGCCTTCAGTGCCTTCCAAGACGGGGCCCTGCCTGCCTCCCTCACTTGCCCTCTCCTCTTGGAGCTTCTCCAGCCTGAAGGTGCCAGCCTTCCAGCCCTTGCCCATGCGATTCCTCCTCGCCTATCACACAAGGGTCACTTCTGGAAAGCCCTCTTTCCCTCTCCACTGAGATCCCGCAGGATGTCCCAGCCCCTCTCTTATGGCATAATGCTTTGTCACTGAGCTGTTTCTTCCACTTGTCCCCTTGAGAGCAGGGACTTGGACCAACTGGCTGGTTGCTGGGCCCAGAGGAGGTGCCAACAGGAAGGGCAGGTTTCACAACTGGGAGGGAGAGAAAAGGAGACACCCAGGGATCAGCCTGGAACTGAGGGTGGCTTGAGTACCCCATGGACCCCTGGGGGAGCTGGAGCTGGTGACAGGTGAGCAGCAGCCACAGGGGCTTGATGTCTTTGAGGGAGCCTTCGTCATCAGCATGGAGCATGGAGCACTGGCCCTCAGACACCCTTCAGCTGAGCAGAGGGGCCCAGATGCTAGATTCATTGAATTAAGGCCAGCGTCTGAGTCTGTAGACCTGAGGGACATCAGAGGCCTTTTGAGGGGGACCCACTGAAAATCAGGGAAAGGCCTGCAGAGGCTTGGAACTGCTCCTACACCACCACAGCGGCGTGGGGACTCATCAGGTCTCCCAGTGCTCACTGCCAGCCCCTCCCAGTGGAGACCTGCAGACCTGAGCCAGCCAGCCCTGTCCACTCTGTCCAGAGGTGCTGCCCCACATCCCATGCCTTCTGAGCTGAGCTCTGGGCATAGGGCCAGCCCACCCTTAGCCTCCCCTCCTGCCGTCTGCACAGGCCAATGAACCACAGGGCATCTGAGTTTCCTTGACTCCTATTTCAGTTTCTACTGGAGACTGGGGCCTGCTTCCTTTGCAGGGACTGAATTCGTCCCCTCCCACCTACTCCATGCCCCAGCTGTGTCCCAGATGATGCCTGAGCCGCCAGGACCTCAAAGCTGCTGCCCTTGGACTCCACTCCTGTAGCACCAACTGACCCCTGTCTGCCCCAGGCCACGGCCTTGGACTCTGGGTGTGAGACCTCTGGCAGCTCTTTCCAGGCCATTTGGCAGCCTGTCCCCCTTGAGTGGCCCTGGTCCCCAGGCTCAGCTGTATCCCTGTTGTCCTCCTCCTGAGGCTCTGCCAAGCCTCACTGGGCAGGACTTCAAACTGTGGAGACCCCCTCTCTCTCCCCAGCGCTGTGTGTGAGTTAATCTGCCCTCCCCTGCCCACTTCAGGACCAGCTGTGTGGACCCGGGACCAGAAGTCTCTTCACTTCTCTGAGGCTCCGTGTTCCCAGCTGTTAAGCAGGACTAACGGCACCTCCTGGCAGGGCTGACATGAGGATCACCTGGTCAAAGGCTCGGCACCTCCCCGCAGGGCTGACGAGAGGATCACCTTGTCAAAGGCTCGGGACCAGCTTTCCCACGCTTCAAGGGCACCGGCGAAGGAGCTGGCAGCCTTGCTATGGCTCCCTCTGACTAGGCTGGAGGATGCAGCCATGCCCCTGGAGGCCAGGGCCATCCAGTGGCCAACAGAGCGAGGGTGAGAACTGGACGGGCTGGCTCGAGGTTGTGCCCCCGGGACGTGGGCATGTGTGTGTCGGGGAGAAGGGTGACAGATTTAGGAGATGGGAGCTCAGGAAATGAGGGTGGAAGGGCTGGTGGACCGGGCAGCGCCCTGCTTGACAGGCCCAGACCCATGCTGCCAGCTTGTTCCATGTATTTATTTTCCCATTGGCCTCCCTCCAGGTCCGGCGAGGCCTCCGACGGCTGGTGCCTGCTTTAGCTTTACGCCCGCTCCACATAGTGGTATCCCAACAGGGAGCCCGTACCAGGGAGTGGAAATGGAGAAGCTGGGCACTGAGGGGGGGTAGTGTGTGTGAGTGCTCCAGGCCCTTCCTGCGGGGTGCTGCTCCTCCCAGGGACCTGGGAAAGTAGGGCTGTGGGCTTAGAAAAGAACCGGGGCATGTCTCACCACAGCCTCAGGTTCTGGGACCTTGTTGATGGTGGCAGGGTGGGGTCTCTCAAAATCCTGGGGACTTGAGACCGGGCTCCAAAGCCCCCGTCTGCTTTCTCTCTCCCCCAGGTCCCTCGGAACCCCTCGTGGGTCAGATGAGAGGGTGCTGGGTAGAAGGAGGGCAGACAAAGGTGGGTGTAACTGTTCCTGCCTGGGCCACTCAAGGCAGCCCTCCTGGAGTGACCACCTTCCTCATTAGGACTTTGCCTGTCTTCCTCCAAAATCAAGGCCACAATGCCCTCACTCTCTGTAGGCCGCCCTCGGCCTGAGAGCCCAGGTCCCACCCTGCAGGCATGGGCATGGGGGAACGGGTCCTTCGACAAGGCCCACCTCCCCTCAGAAACTTCCCTCAGAAAGTCATCCACGTGGTCCTGCCCCTCTCTGGAAGGATAATGAAGGCCGTAAGGGACTCCAAGCTCCCAGGAAGCTCCCTCCCTCAGCCCTGCTCTGTCCCCCTTCCTGTCACCTGACCCCAGCCTGGGTGCCCCTGAGTGTCAAAGCCTGGGCCAGGCGCCTCTCCTGGTCTCCCCGCTCCCACACCTGGCCCTGTGAGGGACACCACTGTAGCCACAGGGCCCAGCTTGGGGCTTGGCACACAGCAGGCCCTCAGCAAAGATTATGAACGTGTGAGCCAGCAAATGGCAGCAACCCCTAGGCCTCCACAAACACCAGGGTCTGAGGCAGGGGCAGGCAGGTGCTTCAAGCTTTATTTGAGAAAAACAGAAGGTAAACGTATCAAAAGAGTATACAGGCTGGCAGGTGGGGATGGTCAGTGGTCGCTACTGAGGGTGGGCAGCAGGGCTAAGGCCTTTACTTGGCTCCAGGCTGTTCCGACTTCCCAGCTTCTGGGCCCCCCAGCTGAGCACGCGCCTCGAAGGTGACAGGGATGGTGATCTCCGCCGACTGGGTGGCTGACTTGGGCATCGGGGCCTCGATGGTCAGAGTGCCCTCGGGGGACAGGGAGGAGGAGACCAGGGTGGGGTCCACACCTGGGGGCAGCCTGGACATGCAGAGAGCAAGGACAGGAGTTACACACCGGTCTGTCACTGCACCCTCCTCCGGCCCCCACCCCACGATCTGGTACTAGGACTCACGAGTATTTTCGGGTGAAGCACCGAGAGATGTAGCCGTGCTCGTCCTGCCTCTCTTCGTGCTTGCCTGGAAGGGGAGGGAGAGCAAAGCTTTCAGGAAGAGGCCGCCTCGCAGGCCCGCCCACCACCAAGCCTGCCCCACCGCGGGGCCGGGATTCCTGGCCCCCGGGATTCATGGAGGAGGAAGACTGACTACGGAATTTGGGGGCCCCAGGACTGTCCTGGGCCCTGAGAAGCTTCTGGAAAGTTCAGGAGGGGGCTGGGGCGCGGCGCCAAGATTGTGCACACGCCCCTTCCGCAGACCCGAGCTAGGGTCAGGGACAGCGCCGGGGATAACGTCCTCTCCACACTGGCCGCAGGCCGGGTGCGCGGGTAGGCCCCAGACCCGATCATTTGGGGGTGGGGCTGGGGGTTCACCCCGGAAAGGGGCGTTTCTTCCCTTAATAGCGCGTTTTTAGGGCCGAAGAGACCTTTAGGAACTACCGCAGACCCCATTCTAGAGCAGGGGGCACAGGCCAGGGGGCAGCGTGCGGAGGCCGGGCCCCCCCCACGGCTCTGGCCAGCAGTCCTTGGCTAAGTTTTCCCGGCCCAGGCCTCTCGCCCACGTCCCACCCCCACCCCGCCAGCTTCGTCCCCGCGGGGCGGGGGGCTCACCAGTGATCTCCACCACGCCGTCCTTGGTCTTGACGGTCAGCTCCTCGGGGGCGAAGTGGTTGACGTCCAGGGACACGCGCCAGCGGTCGGCCGTCTGCCGGATCTCCGAGACGCCGCTGCTCAGCTGCCGGCTGAGCGCGCGGCTGTAGGCGGGCCCGGGCACGGCCACCGCGGCGGGGCCCTCGATCGCCACCCCGGGCAGCGAACGCACGTAGCCAGGCCAGCCGCCGTGCCGGAACCACTCTGCCCACTCTTCAGGCATCCGGGGCAGCCCGAAGGCCTGGTCGAAGAGGCGGCTCTGGGCCGGGTACCAGTCGCGAAAAGGGTCCCAGCTGGGGCTCCGCAGGAGCGAGAAGGGCACGCGGCGCTCGGTCATCCCGGCTCAGCTCTGCGCGTCCGGCTGTGCTGTGGCTCGGAGAAGTGCGCGGCTCCGGGCCCGCGGCGCTTTTATGGGCCTCCAGCCGGGTATTTTTAGCAGGCGGTGTTTCAGGTCTCTATTAAAGGCAATGACGGGCTGGGGGCAGCCCCTCCCCCGCATTCCTCCCCCTGCATACCCCGGCGGGGGCGGGGCGAGGAAGGCCCGGCCCACATCTGGAACCTTCTCTTGCTCAGGAAAACAAATGACTGGAGCACCGATGCTGGTGCAGTGCCCACTGCTGGACGCTCGCAGGCCTGGGCGCTAAAGCGCTGGGCGGCCGACTGTGGACAGTCCCATCCTTTTGTCTAGAAGGACAAAGTGGAGAGACGTTGGGCTACCTATTCCCAGGCCACGCAGCTAGAAAGTGGCAGAGCCAGGATTTGAACCCCAGGTTGTCTGTGAAATAATATGTTAAGGAGCAGGCTGGTATGATTGTTGGGACTGTGGGCTCTGGAGCCAGACTGCTTCTGCCACTAACTGGAGGAACTTGTGCAAGTTAGACACTGGGTGCCTTAGTTTCCCCATCTGGCAAATGGAGACGATGATGGTGATGATAATGCTTACATCTTTGGGTTGGTGTGAGGATTCAGCAACTTCATGCAAGTAAAGACTTCAGTCCAGGGCCTGGTGCATGGTAATTATTGTTTACTGTTAGTATCATCAACCTGAAATGGAAGGCAGGGAGGAGGAGGGAGAATGTGTGTGTGCCCCTGTTGCAATGGCAGTGGGCGTGTGGGTCTGGCCATTTTCTCTGTTCCCTCCAGGGGGGCTGGTGCAGGTGCGTGTCCCGGGGCTCAGTGCTGAGAGAGGTCAGGAGGAGGTTCTCGTCTCCCCATTGTATGTGTCCTTCCTGGAGGAGCCCTGCACTGGGAACTGAAGTGCAGCAACCTTGACTCCAGTCTGGGCTTTGCCATTGACTCCCCCTGTGATGCGGGGCAAGGCCCCTTTTCTCTAGGCCTCAGTTTCCCTTTTTGCAGATTAGGATCTCAAAGCTCCTTTGCTGTTGATGATTGCGGTGGCACAAAGGGAGAGGGGGCTCCAGGTGGTGACCTCCCCTCCTCTCTCTGATCACCTTGGGATCCAGGCCTCTATCTCCCAACTCTGGGAGAGGGCACTGCCCCCAGCTCCCACCATAATCTTGACGTTCTCTCTCCCCTGCCTTCACAGGCATGACCCGGTCGAGCCTTCCTTCTCCCGACTTATGGCCTATGATCCCTCCTTTTTAGATGAGGGAACAGGCTCAGAGAGATTAAGTGACTTGCCCACTGTCTCCACTGGGACACTAGCAGAGTAAGCCTCTTGCCTCTCTAGTGCCCAGGGCTCACACTTTTGGGGTCCAACCGTGCAGTCCCCCAGTTCCTCTCTTTCCGAGGCCCACTCTGCTTGCTGTCCCTCTTCCGGGGCTGGGCTGGGGCTGACCTCCTGCCAGTTCTGCAGGGGGCCTTGCACTGCCCAGGATACCTGAGGGGCTGGAAGCCAGACTCCAGACCACTCACCTCGATGAGCCAGGGGTAGCAACAAGTCTCATGCCCTCTCTGGGCCTCAGTTTCCTCTTCGAGAGAGAGCTCCTGGATGCTTTTCTTTCTTACCCACCTGCTCCCCATCAGGAAGGAGCTGGGGCTGGCCCATGAATCTGAGGTCACCTCTGGAAAGGCCTCTGAGCTCCTGGGGCTCTGGTGGACCAAGGGTGGGAGGCAGACAGGACCCCTACCCTCTGCCTTACCTCCCTTGCTGGATCATGTCATGAGCCCAGTGGGTCTCAGTTGGGAGCTACTGGCCGCTCCCCAAGGGTCTCAGCTTCGGGAAGCCCCAGGCCTTTGCTCCCTGGCACTCCCAGCCCCACCCATGCCCAGCTCTATAAAGTCGAGGTGAGGTCAGGAGCCTGGGGGGCCCTCGTCCGCCCCTTCCTGCCCACCTTGGCCCAGACTGGAGCCCAGGTGCCCCACCCTAGAGGGAGCTGTCAGGTGTGGTCATGGATGCTTTCAAGTGTGGCCCTGCCAGGCCCAGCGACGCTTTGGGTGGGGGCCGGCCTGGCTGGCTGCCAGCACTTTGAGACACAAGCTCCTTTCATAGCTCCCTTCATCTTGCCTGAAACCAGGGTGGGGAGGCTCCATTCCTGCTGCCCCAGCCAGGGGAAGTTGTGCAACCCGGGGTGCAACCCCTCCTGGCACACTGCCCACAGTGGGTGGGAAGGCAGAACCGAGAATTTGCATCCGTCCTCCAAGGGGCAGTTCTTGAGGGACTCTTAGATCACCCTGCCAATCACGAGGTAGGGAACAAGGGTGGCTCTGGTGGTGGTAAGAGGGGGTGGGGGTGGGAGGAACTGGGTTTTGGGGTTAGACAGGCTGGGCTTGAACCTGGGTGCTGGTGTTCACTGGCCTGTGACCTCTCTGAACCCCCAGGTCCCCATCTGCAAAACGTGACTGTTAACACGCTCATCTTGTGGGGTGGTGGTGAATCTCAGATGCAATAATAAGTGTGAAGTGCCCTGTGCTCAGGAAGTGTCCATCATTATTAAGGGAAGAGGGCCTTTCGTTGTGCATGTTGAGACTTAGACTAGTGAGAACTGCCCAGTTGTATGCGCTTTATAGAATGGCCAAGTCTCTCATGAGGCCTCCTGGTCTCTGGGCAGGGGAGAGACTTCCCAGGCAGTCCAGGGAGGGCTGTAGGCTCAGGGTGAGGTGTGCAGCCAAAAGTTGCCTGTGGGGACTGGGAGGATTGGACCAGGCTCTCTGGGGTCCCTCCAGCCCTGCCCAGGTGCCTTTCTTCCAGGAGGTTGCACCCCTGCATCCAGGCACAGGGCTTGGAAAGAGGAGCAAGGGCTGACGTCAGCCCCACCTGCCCGCCTGGCCAGGTATTCTTTAACAATCTTCCACTCTAGCATTCAGGCACTGAGCTGCCAGGCGTAGTTTTTCTGGGATTAAGAGGACAAGTCCACCCCCAGGTATTTCCCAGAAGCCATGGGGGGTGGGGGAAGGTGGGCCCTGCAGGGTCTGGGATTCGTTAATCAAAGGGGCCCTCCCCACAGCCCTAGCCCCAAAGTATGGGGTACTCTGCAGCAGCCCTAAGACCAGCCTCCTCGCCTGGCAGTGTGCCCAAGGCCTTGGCCACATAGCCACACCCTCGGCAGATCTTTGCCAAGTGCGCTGAGCCGGTCCCTGCCTCACTGCCCCACCTCAAAGAAAGTGGGAGAGTCTTCAGGCAACTGCCCCAGCTCCCCAGAGAGGCCTGACAGCTGATGGATTGTGCCAGTCGCTGGGCCTGCTGGGAACTAAAAACGTGGGCAGCAGTAATTAGAGCACATGGGGGTGGGGGGGCACCAGGTCTTTCTGGAAGCATCTAGACACTGCCCCTCGGGGGAGTCCATTTCCATCTCCAGTTTGCTTAATCCCCTAGGCCTCTGGCTTCTGGCTGGCCTTGGGATCACCTTGCCTCCATCACCACTGAGGGCGCCAAGGAGGGGCCAGGTGGAAGGGCTGGGGATCCATCCTCCGGCCCCACCTGCCCCACTGTCCGGCAGAAAGAATCTCTCTCGCTTGGGAGTCTAGGGATCTGCATGTCTCTCACTCTGTGACCTTGGCTGGCAGCCGGCCCCCGTGACTCATTTTCTTCATCTGTACAATGAGACCATTGGACTGGATGTTCTCTAAGGCTCCTTCCAGCACCGTGAATCAACAGTTTCTCCTGCACTGTCCTTCCCCCTCCAGGGCCCCTGCACTGCCTGCTCTGCCCGCTAATGCTGCTGGAGCGGGTGTGTATGGTGAGTGGAGGCAGGGCTGAGGGAGGACCTGGAGACGTGGCATCCCCTGTGGTGCTGTGGAGGTGGGAGGCCCTGCGCCTGGAGCACCTCATGTCTTAGGTGTCCTGAGAGCCCTTCTCAGGTGGAGGGGTCCTGGAGGAGGAAGGGCAGGGGCCTGGACTTGGGACCCTTTTGCTGAGTATGCCCTCAGCCAAGAGAGGCCAGTGGGAGGCCGGGGGACTTCCAAGAGCATCTCAGAGATGCAGGGGATGCGGGACGCCAGCTGGGACACCCAAACTGGGCACAGGGCACTTGTGGCTTGCTCCCCTGCGGCTGGGGCCGCAGGAAACCAATTAAGGGAAACAGGACACAGGAAAGCCCTATCCAGCCTTCTGGCTGCTGGGAGGGAAAGGATGGGGGGGTCCCCATGGCCCCCATTGGCGGAGAGACCAGGAGAGGGCCTACTGTACCCCAAAGGCCCACGTCCCGGCAAGGTTCCCCCACCCCCACCCCATCTCCTCCTCCTCACTACCCGATGCAGAATTGCAGTTTCCTGTTTTCCTGCCTGCCTTCCTGGTTGTATTTTTCCCTTTTCCCAAGGTACAGAGCAGAGGCTGAACCCTCAGTCTGTGGGAAGGACAGAGGCCTGGTATCCTCCCCATCCTTCCCCGGGGAGTAGGTGCCGCTTCCCCAAATAGTCAGGGAGGGTGTTGAGGACAAGAGCATCGGGCTTCGAGCCTGAGACGGACCCTGCCCCTGCAGGGTGCTCTCCTCTCTGTCCAGCCTGTTTCGTGCCTCCTGACAAGCCACCAACCCGCAGTTTTTCCTCTCTCTGTCGCCCTCTAGTGTCTTGCTGTGCCACCATGCCTTGCCTTTGTCCCCATCCTCCCTCAAGGTTTCTGGAACCACTGGAACCCTGGCTCCCTCGTTCACTCGTTTACTCATTCAACAAACATTTAAAGGGTGCCTATTTTGGGGATGCAGAGACCGAGAAGACATGGCCTGGGTTCCAGAAGCTCACAGATTTAGGGAGAGATAGACATGCCAACAAATAACTGGAACAGTAGCTTGGGGCCCTAAAGGCAGGAACAGACCCAGAGCTGGAGGAACCAGAGGCGAGGGTGGCCACTGCAGCTGGGGATCAGGAAGGCTCCTTGGAGTAGGCAGCCCTGAGCTGGGCCTTGAACCATGAGCTCACCTGAGCCTGTGCAGGTAGAGAGGGGCATGCATGGGGGCCCAGGGAGGAGGGTCAGCTGGACTGAGGTGTACTGGAGATAGGGACAGTGATGGGAGGAGGTTGGAAGGCTAGCAGGAGGAAAGGATGGCAGTTCCAGGTGGAGCCATTCGGAATGCCTTCCAAGCCCTAGGAGCTGATGGACTCCGTCACAGGATGCAGGGTCCACAGGGCAGGGAGTCCTATTTCCTTAATTCAATACTGTGTTCTCAGAACCAGGGACTGTGCCTGGCATGTAGAAAGTATGTGTGCAATAATAATATATAGTTATATAACATAATAAGTATGTGTGGAATGAGCAAATGAATGGTCAGATTTGCATTTTAGATATAGTGGGTTGGTTTGGAGGGGCAAGACCGAGGCTGGCCAGCTAGTGAGGAGGCGGGCATGGGAGGGGACCAGGTGAGGGGTCTGAGGGTTGTTGGGCCAGAAAGGGAAGAAGTGGCACCGGCTGGGGGCAGCCTGGTTGTGGGTGTGGAGCAGAAGGCAGTCAGGCTGGGCAGTTAGGGAACGGAATGGGCCAGCAGAGGGAGCCTCTATGGGCTCACTGTGAGAAAGGCTGAATTTCTATACCTACCTCTGGGTATGTTTCATGCCCCCTGTCCAAGAGGTGGCATCTCCAGAGCAGGGCCAAGTCTGCTCTCCCTGTAGCCCCAACCGCTTGCCTGAGGCCCAGTTTTGCTGAACTTGTATAAAGGGTTAGAGATGAGGGGTGCTTCCTTGAACAGCTCCCTCAGATCAGAAACAGCCACTGGCCAAAGGCTCCCTCAGGTACCCCTTCCAGTCTGAGGGAAAAGAAACTGGAGTGGGGTCACGTGCTGTCCCCACCAGACCAGACCAAGGACATGTCCTATAGCACAACTCACACAGATCAGAGCCCTGGACATGTCAGCTGCCCCCTCAGCAGAGGTGGACCAGGGTTCTTAACTTGCAGGTCCATAAAGTCTTCAGGGTTTGAGAGCCAAAATTGCACGCCATATTGTGGGCACGTGCACCTTCTTCTGGGGAACGGGTTCCCAACCTTCATCAGATTCCCTAAGAGCAGTAGATTCAAAACAAGGTTAAAATCTACCACTCTAAACTCTCCCTCTCCTGTCCCCATCCTAGTGCCCAGCCAGGGCCAGACACACGGTGTTTTCCTTAAGTGGCCACTTCTCCAATGCTCCCTCTCTGCCAGTCCCTGAGCCCAGCACTCTCGGGACAGTATTTCCTTTTAGCTTCCTCTAGTCCTGTGTGTCCCACAGCTGGAAGGGTGGGAGGCCAGATTCACAGCCACAGGATGCTCCAAGCTGTGTTCTAGTGGCTCTGGACACCCCACCTGTAGGCAGGGTCCTGTGTTGGCCTGTGCCTCCACTCTCTGCCCCCGCCTCATCCACTGCTGAAGCCGGGCGGGCTGTGGGGGTTGGGGGGTGGGGGTGTTCGAAGCCCACAGGGTCTCCAGGCTGGAAGGAAGTTCTTCTTAGGTCCCTGTTTTCCTCCTCACCGAGCTGCAGGTGCTGCAGACTCAGGCACGGAGGCAGGGCGATGGATGCACTGGGCTCTGGTTCCAGGGTGCCAGCTCTTCTCTCTGCGGTCCTGAGGAGTCTGAGCCCTTCTCATTTCTCGGGGGGGGAAGGACCTGAGGACCCCGCACCTTCCCCAACTCTCCAGGTGCCCAAATCCACAGAGGCCTGGTCTCACCACCTGCCATCCGGGCACCGAGTATTTTATTGGAGTCCAATTTTTATCCGCACCGCGGAGAAAGAGGGAGGGGGGGATAGAGAAAGGAACCCGGACAAGACCCCAGACCCCTCCCCCCACCGGAGCCCAGGGCATCTGCCCCGTAGGGCCAAGGAAGACTTTGTGAGATCCCTGAGGGCCCCGGGAGGAGGGGGCTGGGAGCAGCAGAAGAGGGCTAGGGCCACTGCTTCCCTGTTGATGTCCCAGGCCAAGGCCCTCAGTCTAGATCCTACCCTTTCTCCGAAGGGCTGTAGCACCCCTCCCTGGGAAGCCTTGGCTGGCCACCTCCCCACCAAACCAAGAGGAGGAAGTGCTCCCTTGGGCACGCCCTGAAGCACACATTATCCTATGCCTGTGACCCTGTCCTGCCATCTGGCCCACGACCCAGACACAGGGACACCGGGGCCTGCTGGGTCATCAGACTACATTGCTTTCCGTCTCCTCACAGGCTCCTCTGCCCCTCCTCTCTTCCACCTCCTGACCTGAACCCCTTTTGATCTCAGGGTCAGATGCAGTTGTGGTCTGTGTGTTCCACCTCGTATCACGCAGAAGGCCAGGCTGGTGTGGCCTTGGCCCAGTGCATGGCGTGAGGGCTGGAGGAGAGAGCCTGGCCTGGAGAGGAGAGGTGGGACCAAGAGGGAGCTCCCTGATCCTTCAGGCTGGGGTTTAGGGGCCCACCTAGTCTGGGTACTCCTGGGCCAGGGGAGGCTGTGGGACCAGCCTCCAGCCCTCAGCCAGGGTCCTCCTGTGGCCAGCTCAGAAGGAAGCAGCTCCCCAGCCTGGATGGTGGTGCACCAAGGGTTAGGCCATTCTTCTTTCCGTCTAACTTAGATCCCGCTTGCTGTCCCACCTCCTTGTCTGCCCAATGACAGAGAGGAGCCGAGGACCCTGTGGAGTGGGTATGGGAGGCTCCCAGGTCTGGCACCTTCAGAGGCGTCCCTGGGTCCACTGAGCTGAGGTCTCTGGCCTGGTGAGCTGGCATCAAGCAGGCAGCGGGGACAGGGGATCCCTGTGTTCGTAACGGCTCTTTGTTCCCTGGACACGGTGGGCAGGCAGGAGGTGGGGGTGGGGACCCTCTAGAAGCAGCAGAACCCAGCTCCTCTTTGTCTGCAGGGCACCCACCCTCAAGGTCTTCCCTGGCCCCGGGACCTCTTTGTAGCAGTGGGGAGCAGGCCCCTCTCGGTCCTGGGACCTGACTCCTCGCCTCTCCATGTGCCAGGGGGCACCAAGCTGTGTGTGTCTGGGCTCAGAAGCCCCCGCTCTCTGAGCTGCTCCGGCTGTGGTAGCTGGGACTGGGGGTCCGGGAGGGGCTGCGAGTGCGGCTGCGGGTCCCACGACTGCGGCTGCTGTAGCTTCCGTGGCTGTGGCTGTGGCCGGGGCTGGGGCTGCGGCTGGGGCTGCGGCTTGAGTAGTCGCTGCTCAGGCAGCTGGAGGAGGATGAGGGGCTGGGCCGGTAGTAGGGGATGGGACGCTTCCGGGCACTGCCGGGAAGGAGAAGCCGATTACAGGTCATCCAGAGCCCTGAGCTCTGCCCGGTGGGCCCTCGCTCAGGCCCCCAGCCCCTCCCCAGCAGTGGCCAGGGCTTCCCTGCCTCAGTTTCCCCCGAGCCTTGACCTTGTAGTGCCCCTGCCCAAACAAGACTGGACAGTCAGTGGTTATTTGCCAATTTCATGTCGACCATTTTGTTCCTCCTCACTTGTCTGCAGGAAAAGGGGACCAAGTCTCTGCTTGATCTGAGTAGATGCTCAATAAATATTTGTGGTATGAGTGAAACTTTAAACTATTGACAACTCACATTAACTACGCTAAGCAGTAGCTTCTGTGCATGGAAGGGTTTGTGGATAGTGCCCAGCCCTGCTTCTCTGTCCCCCATAGAATCGAGGGTTTGGGTTTTTCAGGTGACTCGGAGGGAAGAAGGAGGAGACCCCCGGCCACTGCTGCCCATGCCCACGGCCCGGACCCCTCTCCTCACTCAGCTACCTCCCGCCGGCCCGGAGTTAGTTTGAAGCCAGGAAGCTGTGACCCGGAGAAAAGAAAAGAGAGTGGTTAAGGGGGCGACAATGCCCCATGGCGTGGGGTTAATTCTGAGGAAGAAAACAGGTGTACGTTAGTGGGAGGAGGAGGCAGCCTGGGAGAGGGGCTGAGGTGGGTGCCAGGTGGAAGGTCTGGGGGTCCGGCTGTCTTAGGACCCCCCCACCGCATACAGGTGGGGTGTGTGACCTGTCTTGGGGGTGGTGTCGCAAGCCTGGGGGTCTGGCCTCTAGCTCTGGGGGTGCCGAGAGGAGGTAATGCCCTCTCCTCCCTTGGTGTTCTGGACCATCAAGGACTAGGAAGGGCTAGTTTGAGAATCAGACCATGTCAGAGCTGAAAAGATGCTCAAGGAGACCTGCTCCTTGTTCGGACATGAGAACCAAGACACAGAGAGGCACGTCGATCTCACAAGGCTGTGGCAGAGCTAGGCTCAGAATTTTGCCTGTGGCCCTCTACCCCATGTCATGGGTCTAGGGATTTCAGTGTGATGCAGACTATAATCTCCCTTGGAGACCCAGGCCCAGATCCTCCAGTTCTGGCAGAGATGCTCTGATCATGGCTTCTGCCATGTCAGCCACACTTTGGGCACAGCCCCACTGGATCGTGAGGGGAAAGTGGGAGGGACATTTCTCCCACACCATGCTAGAGACCAGGCTGCTGGTGCCTCCTCCTCCAAACTCCCCAGGGGGCTGGGAGGTTAGTGAGAAAAGGAGAGGCAGACAGACGGACGGACAGCTGAACAGAGCCATATCAGCTCACATGGGCATCTCCCCTGCAGCCTGTGGAGAGGGGGTCCGCCTGGCCCCCAGGCTGGCCACAGGCTACTCGGCAGGCTGGACCTTGAGATGAAGGAGAAAAGGAGACGTCATTGCCAGGAGATGAATGTGGGGAGGGAAGGAGGGCGGGAGGGGCGCCAGGAGGGATGGCTGGAATCGTCCAGAGCTGAACTCCATGCCTGCTGCTGCCCACCCAGACCCAAGTACAGAGCCCCTCGCCTCCATGGGCCTTCAGGCCCCCACGGGGGACCCTTCCCTTCTTGAGGCCTCTCTCCTTCCGCTCGATGAACCTCCGTCCTCCATCTCTGAGACCCACCGGTCCCCAGCACCTCAGTGCTGGCCTGTGTCCTCCCTGGGCCCCCTTCCCTTCACTGAATCCCCTTTCCTCTCCGTCAGCCCCACCCCTCCCTGCACCCCGGGGTCCCTGCGGCTGGCCCAGACCCCTCCATACCTGGTGATGCGCCGCGGCTCCATGAAGCTGGGCGAGTCCCGGCGCCGCTTGCGGATGGGCGAGTAGCTGCGGGAGCGGCGCCGGGCGCGGGCGGCCTCGGCCTCGGCGTGCCTCGCGCGGCCCTCGCCGTCCTTGTCCCTGCGGGCCCGGCCAAGGTGAGAGAGGCGCCCCGGCCGGCCCCACCGCCGCGCGCACCAGAGCCCCCGCCAGGCCCCGCCGCCACCCGGGCCCGCACTCACCGGCCCAGCGGTTTCTTGGGCGACGGCGAGCGGCTGGGGCTGCGGGCCCTCTTCTCCGCGGAGCGCGAGCGGGACTTGGAGGGCGAGCGGCTGGAGCTCCACGAGCGGGGGTGCGGGCCCGGGCTGCGCGACGAGCTCTTCTCCTCAGGGCCGCCGTGCCGGCCGTGCGCGCCCGGGGACGGGGAGTTGCTGGCCGGCCGGGCGCGCGGGGGCCTCTCCTTGGGCCTGGAGGAGGGCATGGCGACAGGGGACTCAGCTGGGGAGAAAGTGGGCTTAGTGGGGGGAGAGGGGACCCCGGGAACAGGGAGGGAGCTCAGCTGGGGAGAGAGGGGGTTCAGTGAAGGAGCGGGACAGAGTGGGGAGAGGGGGCCCCGGGGACAGGGAGGGGGCTCAGCTGGGGAGAGAGGGGGCTCAGTGGAGGGGAAGGGATTCAAGAGGGGAAGGGTTCTATGGGAGAAGTTTATGGAGGAAGGGAAGGGTTAGTGAGGGGGTGGAGGTTGTGTGTGAGTGTAACGGGGGAGGAGAGTCAGGAGGAGAAGGATGTTCCTTGGCGGGGATGAGGGGCTGGGGGGGGCGGAGAAGGATCGATCGGGATGAGAAACTCTGTTGGGGCGAGAGTGATCAGCGAGGGGAAGAGAGGGCTCGTTATGTGTGGGGAGTGATCGATGGTGGGGGAGGGGTCGGTGTAGGGAGGGTGCTTCCTGGAGGTTGGTGGGGGGCGTGATCAGTGGGAGGGGTCGGTGGGGGGGGAAGGGTTCTCCCTGGAGGTTGGTGGGGGGAGCGATCAGTGGGGGGAAGGAGTCGGTGGGGGGAGGGTGTTCCCCGGGGCCGGGACAGTGCTCAGTGCCGGGAGGGGGCCCCATCTCCCAGGGCGGAGCGCGCTCACCGTTTCGCGTGCCCGCCGTGGCCTCGCTCGGAGCCGGGCTCGGGCCCGGGCCCGGGGGCGCCGCCGCCGCCGCCCGAGTCGCTGCTGGAGCGGGCCCTGCTGAGCGAGCGCGACGAACCCCTGGGCGGTGCGGGCCGGGCGCGCCGGCGGCCCCTGCGGCGGGGCGCGGACGCAGAGGACCGCGAGCGCCGCCGCCGCCTCCGCCGCCGCCGCCGCCGCCGCCTGGCCGGCCCGCCCGCCGCGCGGCCTCCTCTGCCCTGCGACGACGGCGCCGAGCGCGGGCTCGGACTCTCCTTGCCCCGCGCGGGCGGCGTGGCTGCGCCCGCCTCCGCCTGGTCGCGGGCCCTGGGCGAGGGCGAGCTGGGCTTCTGGCGGGGAGAGAGGCAGAGAGGGCACGGAGGGGGCGGCGAGGGAGACAGAGATGGAAGCAGAGACAGAAGAGAGAGGAGATCGCGAATGCAGAGAGAGAGGGAGGAAAGAGACAGAAGTTAGAGAAGCAGCAGACAGAGACAGAGGAAAAGAGGAGAGATGAAGAGAGAGAGAAAGAGGACAGACCAAGAAAAGGAGCAAGAGATGGAGG
Source organism: Equus caballus (assembly GCF_041296265.1). Taxonomy (NCBI): domain Eukaryota; kingdom Metazoa; phylum Chordata; class Mammalia; order Perissodactyla; family Equidae; genus Equus; species Equus caballus. The sequence goes on from NC_091696.1 coordinate 11,652,998, forward strand.
GGGAGAGAGCGGACGGGTGGGGTGGGGGGAGAGAAAGAGAGGGGGCTTTCACCGGGCCCGGGCCGGGGGCTGCCAGTCCCGGAGCATCGCACACACGGTTCCCCGCGCCTGCCCTGCCTCTGCCTCTCCTGAGTGTCCACCTTCTGGCCTCAACAGTGCAGCTCATGCAAGGTTCTCGGCATGCAAAACACAAGAGGGACGGAGCGGTGGGGGGAGGGGGCAGAAAGGGAGGGGGCTCCAGGACGGGTTCGGGGGCTGGCATTGCCCCCCGATGGGACGGACGATCCCGGCGGAGAGAAGAGAGAGGGCGGGCACGGGGAGGCCAGGCCAGGGCCAGCCCACCAGGCCAGGCCCCCCAGCGCGTGGGGGTGGGTGAGGGATGGAGGGGGCACACGGCACACAGATGGGGGTGGGGGCGGGGCGGGACAACTGAACTCAAAACTGAACGGAAGAAAGGGAGGAAAAACAGAAATAAAAAACAAAATCCACAAATGTCATTAGATACCAAAATCAAAAACAATGTCTGAACTCCTGGGGAACTGACATTTTTCTGTTAACATTTTTCTTTCTTTGTTTTCCGGCCCTGCAGAGACCTGTGGAGCTGTCAGTAGCACCCGACTGTCTTTCTGTTTCTCTCTTTTCTTTTTCTTTCTTTTTTTTTTTTAAGTTCTGATTTTTAAGTCCCTCTTGGTTAACGTCCACTTACCAATAAAGTGGCACTTCCTCCTTTAGTAGGTAAGATGTGTAAGAGAAGGGAAAAGTGTGGTAGCGTAAGTTCATCATTAGATTCACAAAAATGCAAGAGAGATAGAGAGAGAGAGAGAGAAACGCAACCACCCCATTCTAGGCCGAGAGGAGGCCACACCGCCTCTGGAGGAAGGACTGGCAGCGCCCGGCTCGTTGGGCCTGAGCAGGCACCTCTTGGGTGACCACTGGATAGAGAAGTCAAATGTTTTTCCAAAAGCGGAGTTCGAACACAAGGATGGGAGTGGGGGCACAGAAAACCAGAAAGGGTACCTGGTACCGTGGAAAGGGCCCTGGCTGGGAATCAGGGATCTGAGAGCCTGCTGCTACCTCACTGAGTGACCTTGTCCAAGTCACTCTCACATTCAGGCCTCAGTTTTCCCATCCACAAAGTGAGAGAATTCCTGATGGCCCTGCCAGAGCAAATATTCTAGAATTTTCTGCAGGTCCCTTGACCCCCCCAACCCCCCACCCTCCAGAGAGTTGTTGAGTACACTTGTCTGTTTATAAGTCTGTCCCGTTCCCCCTGCCCCCCCAGTCACCAGCACCAATTTGACTTTGAACATCTCCAGGGCAGATTTTGGGGTGGATTCAGCTCTGTAACCTCAGTTTTTATCACAGAACTTGGCATCTAGTAGGGCCTCAATGCCGTTTGCAGAGGAAGGAGGAATGCCCTCACGAAGGCCAGGGCCAGGGCCAAGCCAGGGAGTCCTCGGGGAGGGGCAGGGTCCGGGACAAGCTCTTTCAGCAGCCTTTTTGGAATGAAAGAACAAAACCAGCTGCCACCCCTCAGGGTACCTTGCTGCCAGGGACTGGAAGGAGGGTGGTTTCCTTGGCACGGACCTGGGTGTTTCCTGCAGGGGGCAGGGTTGTGCCAAGGCCACTCTGTGCAAGCCTGGCTCCAGCCTGGGTATGGAGGTAGAGTCAAGAAGTCAGCCCCATTGGTGGAAAGGCACAGCCGGCTTTGTGAGCAGTGAGCACCAGCCACAGCTGGTGAGAGCAGCTGGCCAGAGCCAGATGGGCCATGGATACCTCCTGGGAGAGCCTGGTGTTTCCTTTTGGGGCAGAGGCAGGCATGGGTGGGCAGAATGGATATCGCTGGGTACCCACGTGCCGGTCTGAGCACCCAGATCTCCTGATCACCAGCTCACCCCTCCCCCTAGGCTAAGGAGAGATGAAAGCTGGGCTCTTCAGCCATGACCCCTCTGAGATGGCAGTTCCATTCTCAACAGACATCACTAGGAGACCCTTGGGTCCCCTAACACATACCCCCTCCACCCCAGCAGGTGGCCAGTGCCTCACAGCTCCCAAGCCCCCAGCACTGGGTTCTGTCATCCAGCATCCTTTTCCCTCCAGAGGAGGCAAACGACAGAGATGTCTCCAGGTTCCTCAGATTGCCTGTTTCTTTCCTGTCCCCTGGGTTGTCAAAGAGTATAAAGTGGTACCAGGTGGGAAGTGGGGGACCCCTGGAAGCCAATGCGTAGCAACCAAGGAGACGCTGGAGCCCGCCTTCCGGAAGCCTTTGCTTTGGTGGGTGGGGGCAGCGAGGCAAGCGGGCAGAATGCTAAACTGGGGAATCAGGTCCTGGATGTGAATCCTGGCTCCACCCCGGACTCTGGATTGGAGCTAGCTACTTCTGCCTCCAGGGAAGAGGCCAGCAGTGGGGGAAGCAGACCCAGAGCCTTGAGGTTCCTTCCCACAGGCATTGCAGGGCCCTCTCTACTTCCCACTGTAGGGCTGGGAGTGTAAGAAACAAAAAACGTCTGATTGGGTGGATGCCCACCCATCCTGGTGCGGCCCCCAACCACGGAGGTCCAAGCCGCTGTGTTGATCTAGAGGCTTCCTGCCTGGCATGTCTTGAAGTCCAAGCCCTTCCTCACTTCCCTCTCACCTCCTGCAAGCCAACTGGCTGCCATAGCCCAAGATGATAGTACTTGGCAAAGTGGAACACTCTGGAATCAGCCCTGAGACCTTTAAGGATGTGACCTGACTCTGGGGACCTCAGTTTCCCCATTGATAAAATGGGGACGACTAGGGTCTTTGCTGGGTGGGCCTGTACGGGGGCTGAGAGGTCTTTTTTAGAGTACAACTCACTGTCCCCTCGCAGACTGACAGGGTCAGAGCAGTGCAGGAAGACCTTGGGCCCCATGGGGCGTCCCCCAAGTGCCAGGAAGGCGGACGATGGGAGGAAGGCACTGCTGGGCAGGGTGACAGGTAGAACCTCCCTAGGGCCAATCTCACGGCCTTGTCCACCTATCCCTCCAGAAGGCTTCCAGGAAAGGTCCCACGATCCTGCCAGAGGGTGAGCCTCGTCCTCTGCTTGGCTGGATCTTAGTCTTCCCAGGAACTGAGGGAGATCCAAGCCCAGGAACTTCATCACCAGACAGGACTGGGGTGGCCAGGGACCGCCAAACATCTCCTCCAAAAGCCTGCTCTTTGTGACTCCTGTCCCTCTTGCCTGGAACTCCTCTCCTCTCCTCCTTCTGCCCCCCCACACCCCGCAGCCTGGCTAATGCCTATCACCTCTACCCTCAGCTCAAGGCCACTGCCTCCAGGAAGCCTCTCTTGAGCCTCGCACTGAGTCAGATGCGCTCCTCTATGAGCCCTCAGACCCTTGTTCCTTCCTTCAGTATGGACTGTGCCAGGCTGTGCTCAGGCTGGGGCTGCCATGACCAGCAAGACCTTCCCATCCATGGTTCAACTTTGCCCCTCTCAGTCCTCCAGTCTGGCAGGTGGGGCCGTGAGCCCAGGTCTGCCCACCTCTTCCCTGGCACGGACACCCATCATGGGCCCTGGCCCAGGGGCGTGCTCAGCGGATGCTTGCTTAGTGTGTGCGTGAATGAATGAATGAGTGAGTGAGTGAGTGAGTGAGTGAATGAGGGATTAGCCGGCCCCTGAGCCCTGCTCCCAGGAACCCCTCTGCTCCTTGGTACCACCTGCTACCTGACACCTTTTCTTTTGCTTAGGTAAGAGATTTTTGAGGGGAAAGAATGAGAAGAGAGGAGGAGGTGACAGTGTGCTAGCGGATGCTGGTGTTCTTAAGGACAAGACCAAGTGAGCGTCTGGGACAACCACCCCCTCTATGCAGCACTTGAGGATCCCATTTCTGGGGCCCTGGTCACATCAGGCACTCCTTGAGGGTGGGGCCTCCACTCCCCCCATTAGGCTGGGACACAGTCTCCTCCGTCAGACCAGCAGTGCTTTCTCCCTCCCTGCACAATTTCCTTGTCTGCCCTCCCAGCACTCCCCAGGGCTGAGGAATATTCTGAGGGGGTGAGCTCCCCAGGACCTGCGCCTGGCGTCAATAGGAGGGGAGTGGAGTGTGAACAGCTGGGCCTTCTCTTTTTAAGGCTGAGGATGGACGCCTCACAGGGTCGGGATGTCAAACTTCTGTAGCTGCTCCCAGATAGGACAGGAAACAGTTTAAAGGGCAAGCCTGGGGAGGCGGGGGTCCCTGAGGACCTACTTCTGATGTGTACCCTTAGTGTGGCTGGAGGAGCACTGGGCTGCAAGTCACAAGTCCAGGGACCTAGGCCTGGTTCTGCCTCGACACCTTGGGGGACCCTGACTCCTACTGACTGTCCCTTCTGGATCATCCGGCACTGAGGGACCACATTAAGCTCAAATTTGGAAGATGGAAGGATGCTGGGGGACTGAGGGAGGCCCTGTCCAGGTTGGGTGGTCCAGGCAGGGGGTAGGTGAGCTGAGATCCTCTCCATCTCCCAGATTGCCCCACAGAGACTTTGCTAAGTAGGCCCTTTAAGTCCACTGCCTGCTCCTAGCCAGCTCACATCCCCCTTGAAGTTCAACTACCATTACACCCCAAAGATGGAGCTGTGAGACTCAGCCCTGGTGCCAGCTGTGGCCCCAGCGCCCACCCTAAAGCTTGGCCTGCTGCAAGAGCAGGACCCACGGGGGCCCAGGAGGCCCCAGAGGGTGGGATGGGGCTCTTTCCTCAGGCCTGACCTCAGCCAGAACTCCCTCCAGCATCTGGAGGCCAAGAGACCCAGCACAGGCCCCTCCACCACTGCTTAGCGCCCAGGTGGGCCCCAGGGGCCAGCAGGGGTGAGGGCCTTAGCAGCTATTCCAGACAACAGATCGGCTCAACCACAGCGAAAGAAACACAAACTTGGAATGCTAAACCACACAAAAATGCATTCAGACAACAAAATGAGAAAGAGAGGAAGTGAAGGAGGTCAGGGGGTAGGGGTGGAGAAGGAGTGGGGAAGGTGGAAAGGAGGGAAGAATGAACCAGAAAAGTTGTCAGGGAAAGTCAAGAAAACCAAACGACAAACCAGGAAACACAGCTTTGTAGCTCATTTGGAGAAAATGCAAGTTACAAATGAGTAGTCACTAAAATAAAGAAAGAAAAGGGAGGGGGAGAAAACCAACCAGAGCAAGATTGAAAGAGAGAGAGAAAGAGAGAGAGAGAGAGAGAAAACCACATTCAAACCAAGCAGAGTGGCCGGGCTTATCTGAAGATGGGAGCGAGCGAGCGCACAGCTGAGCCGGGTACCTACCTTCTCAGCGGTCAGGGACAGGAATGCAATAATAAAAAAGAAAAGAAGGTCTCCGCATTGGGAATGCAGAATCGGGGAAAGACAGTGACTCTAAGCTGCGCACCCCCTCTGAATTGGCACGAGGGCAGCCAGTGTGGCTTTGGGTCTAGTCCCAGGGATGGGAGGGGGCTCCTGCGCAGCCATTTCGGTTTGCTTTTTAAATTTACCCACAGGCTCCAGTAGCCAAGCTTTCCTTAACTCTTTAAAACACAGAAAACCTCCGGAAGGCATGCAGGAAGCAGCTGATGGAAGCAGAACCACAGGGTGGGCTAAGGAGGGGCTGGCAGCATGGGGAGAGGGGTCCATGTCAGAAGAGGGAGACGGAGAGAGAAAGAGACGACACATGGAGAAACAGAGAGAGAGAGAAATAGACAGGGAGAGAGAAACAGAAAGACAGAAGGGAACGGAGAGAGACAGGCAGGGACAGAGAGAAAGGTGGACCCAGACAGAAAGAAGAGAGAAAGCTGTTTAAACAAGGCCAGTCAGAGTGGACGGGGGCAAGGGGGACCCACGCATTTAAAAGGGAAGGCAACCGCGGATTCAATTTGTTGGATTGATCCTGCCTCATTCAACCCCACTCCCTTTCCTTCCGGCTTTGGCATCATTTTAGCAACATTCATCCCTCCTGCCTTCTGGCTTCATCCTGGGAGAAATACCGAGTGGTCCCTTCCTGTCTGCCTGCCTCACTCTCCTTCCTGGGGGTGGGAGCTCTTTCCCCGGGGGAGGCCTGGGATGAGGCAGGTCAGGGAGTGCGTTGGGCACCTCTTCTTGGGGTTCCCCAAGGCTGCCCATCTCGTGATGAGATTTGAGCCAGAGCCGGAGAGAGTCCAGGGGCCTTGCCCACGGACCTTCTCTGCCACCCTCACCAAACAGTCGGGCTTCCCTTGACACTTCCAGTGCTAGCAACAGGTGGAGCCAAGGAGTAAGTGGCCTTACTTCTGAGCCTACAAACCCTGCACACCCTTTCTGGCCCACGTGCTGGGGAGAGCAAGGCTAGCACCATTCTGTGCTCCTGGGGGCGGAAGGGAGCAGGCGAACAGGGATGGAAGGCCATTTCCCTTGAGGTCTCAGGCTCAGTATCTTACGCTTCCATCCCACCTCATGTGACCTTGAGCAGCTCCCTTCCCTCTGTGTGCCTCACCATTCATTTCCCCACAAGTGTGAGGGCTTAGGGCTCCCTGAGCCGCTGAAGCAGCCATCATATAGAGTCGGCTTGTGTAATGTGTGCCCACCTCAACCCTGGTCTCCGCGTAGGCAGGTCCCAGCGCTGGGGAGCTCAGAGAGCTGAGGGCATGCTGTAGACATCTGGAGGGCTCCCCAGGGGGAAGGCAGGAGCGGAGACAACTAGCATCTACCTCCCAAGTCCTCCTCCCCCGTTCAGGGCTCCTGGGGTGGGCTTTCCATTGACCACCCTCTCCACATCTGGGCTGTGGCTGGGGGTCTTAGGGTTAGAAGGCTGGGGTCTCCCTTTGGATCCACCTCTAAAAAGCTGTGTTACTTTGAGCTGGTCATCTGACCTCTCTGAGCTGCCCAGAAATCCCTTGGGGGTTCAGTCCTGGCCTGAGATGGAACAACTAAGAGATGTGTCAGGAGCCAGCTGGCCTCAGTATCAAGACCAGGATGGACTTGCCTCTTGCCTCCAGTCCCTTGCCTCAGAGTGTCTGGCTTTGAAGCCCTGACCTGAGTTAAACTCTCTCAAGTGTCTTCAGTTCCCTCCTCCAGGGCCCCCTAAGGATCTGAGGCCTGGCAACGGAAGGTGCTGAGCAGCTTGTTCCCATCATGCCATCTTCTATTAGACAGAACTGAGGAGACACAGGAAGCTCATTGCTCCAGGAAGCTGCCCAAGTGACCTGGGACAAGGTCCTCCCCCTCCCTGGGTCTCCCAGCCTCTCTCCAAGGTTCCTTAAAGACTGAGCCTGTGGTCTGCACCCCTTTTGTTAATTTAAAAGCTGCAGCAGCTCCGAGTGTGTGTCCGGGCTGAGGGAGGGCTGGCTGTGGCCGCAGAGCTGGCAGACGCTGTTGGCGTGGGAGGCATTTTTTAGGAGTTACCTTCCCTTTTAAATTCTGATTACAAAGGAAAAAAAATAAGTATAGATAGATATGTATATGCTTAATGTTCACTGGAGATTCAAAACCATCTGCCTTAGGAGGAGAGGTTCCCACAGGAACACGCACAAAAGCAAAATTCTAGGACAACACAGAAGAGAGAAAAAACCCCAGAGAGAGAGTTTGCATTTCTGTACATTACAAAAGGCAAAAAGAAAAAAGAAAGGAAAAGGAAATACAAACAGAAACAAAATAACAAGAAAAGTTATATAAACTTTCCCACCCTCTCCCCTTGCCGCTAAATGAGAAATGGAATCACAATATTACCACGTTTCAAATGGGAGGCTAAAAAAACAAACAAAAACATAGACGGGGTTAAAAACGGTGAGCTTTGCCTTTGTTCCGTTTGTTTCTCTCTCTGTTTTTTAAAGGTAGCGTCCAAGAATCCCCCTCCCGCCCCTGTATACTTTTTCCCAAAGACGTTTTTGGTGAATGGCAAAGCCTGTGACCCTGGCCCCCATCACCTCCCTGGAGGCGGAGGCGAGCCAGAAGTAGCCTCATTCCGCTCCTCAGAAAGGCCTGGCAGGCAGAGGGGAGCCGGGTGTGGGTGAGCAGCCTGGGATGTTCTCAAGACCCAGAGTCCCAGGGCCCAAAGGGTAGGGGAGGATCCGGGGACCACGCTTTGTGAAAGGAGTGACAAAGTGCTGTCTCCTAGAAAACTCCCAGGGCTGTGCCCAAAGGAGCCCCATTTTGGAGGGAAACAGACTGGGGTGCTGCCCCGAGGCTGGAGGCTGGGCTGCCTCCCCTGACTGCTCTCTCCTGGGGTCTATCTAGTTGCTGTGCCCATTTTTTCTACATATATGCCCAGGGCCCTTGGGGGGTATTGCTCTGGCCTTGAGGGCGGGGGAGGGATCCACAAGTGGGAAGGGGTCTCCTTTCTGTCCTGGCTGAGAGAACCTGCGTTTCTGTGTCTCTCGGAAGCTGTGAAGCTTCTATGAGAAGGGGTCTGGGGCACTGTGCCCATGGAGGGGCTGGTGGCGATGCTCCTTTCTGGGTTTGCTCAGGTTGGGCATCATCTCTGGGGCTGATGGCACCAGTCCCTGTCCTGGGCACCCTCAGCTACCGCTGTGAGACTTCTCTCACCCCTGAGACAGATCCAGGGACCTGGTGTGATCTCCACATGGCCCAACCAGGCCCCTGGGAGCTCGGGAGCCTGGAGCTCAGGAGCCTGGCACCCTGTCTGGGTGGGGCAGTCTCTCCAGACAGGTAATGTCCTTAAATAAAAATTAACCTGGAGACCAAGAGGCTTTTGTCAGCTGCCTCTGGCTTTCCTCACTGAGGCGGTGGGAGTAGGGGTGTTTGAGAAAAGAAAGGGAGTGAAAGGAAACAGCCAAAACTCAAAATGGAACTGACCAACACGAACACGTCTGCTGCTGAGACCTGAGGTCTGGGGAGGGGCAGCCCCCTTCCTTCTGAGGCTTCTGGGGCAGCCTGCAGATCTGCACCCCAAGTCCCCTGTGCCCACCTAGTGCCCCTGCCAGTACTGCAGCCCCCTCTCCCTCCGGGGGCTCTACCCTGCCCTCTAGATCAACAGACAAAAGGGGATGTGGGCTTCCCCTGGGGCCTGGGAGAGCCGCCTCCCTGGCCCAGCCCATCCACCAGGGAAAGGCTGAGAAGCCTGTGTGCTCTGCCAGCTCCTACCATCACCACACACGCCTGTGGGTCTCAAGGAGTCTGTGCCCCTCCTGGAGGATGGGCGGGGACAGTTTTGGGATGGTGTGGGTGTGGAGTCTCTGAGGGAACGATGGTGCCCTGGGAGGTGCTTTAGGAAGGATGGGCCGTAGGAAGCGGAACCTGCAGGTCTGAGACACCTGTCCGAGCATGGGCAGTGCCTAGGAAACGACAGACTCTCCTGGGGGCAGGGACTTTAGAAATGCAGCTCTGTGGCTGCGAGGGGACTGAGGCGGGTGAGGGATCTGAGAGAGGGGGAGGAGGCTAAGGAAGAGGTTGAGGGAGGCAGGGCACTCAGAGAGGGGGAAAGGGCTTGGTGGGGAGAGGGAGGCTCAGGACCCAAGTGATGCCCAGGGGAGAGCCCGTCTCTTGAATCCTGTTCCTGACTGTAACCCAACCAATGTCCAGGCCCCCTCCCACCCCAATATGCCTGGGGGGAGGGAGGCAGGAGACCTTGGTTCCTCTCCAGTTCTTTACCAAACTGGCTGAGTGCCCCATGGGCAACCTTCTCTGGCCTTCAGTTTGCCAACATCAAGGGTGGCCCAAGCCTGCAGGCCCCCCACCCCCACCCCCGGCACCCTGACACTAAGGGCCAGGTGGGCGCAACACCCGAGCACTCCTGGGCCCTCTCCGTGCAGGGAGGGCGCATGAAGTGGGGGAAGCGGCCCCGCCCCCGTTACACACTCACTGCCCTCTTCTTGCCCCCTGCCGAGAGGCGACCCTGCCCCGACCCGGCACGGCTGACCCAGCCCGGCGCAGCCCGCGCGGCGCGGGAACCCTCTGCAAAGCGAAGCGTACGTACATGGGGCGGGCTGTGCGCCGAGCCGGGGCGGCCGCCGTGCGCTCCGCTCCGCTGCCTGCCGCCGCCGTTCTGCTGGGGCGACCCCCATCCGCTGCCGCCCGACGGGGAAGGCGACCGGCTCCCACTGGACCGCTGGCTGCCCGTCTTCCGCCCGTCGTCTCGGTGCTTGGGGCTCAGCCTGGGAGGCAGAGGACAGAGGGAAGCCGGCGTGGGACGCCCCCTCTACAAGCAGCCGCCGCCCGGCGGGAACGGCAGCGCCCCACTCACCCCCTCACTGGGCTGGGAAACCCTTCCACAGAGAGAGCGAGGCGCAGCCCTCACACGGCGGATTTCCGCTTCAGCGTCTGGGGGTGGGGGGGCCTTCGGGCAGGGCCGCAGCTCTTCCTCGCCCAGTTCCAGGTGGGCACCAGCACACCCCTGGTAAACTTCTACCCGCTGATGAATTGCTATTCTGTCCACCAGCCCGTCTCCAGCCCTTGGGGGTGTTCAATCTGCAAGTCCCTTCCCCCAGCAGAAAGCCCAGCTCAGCCACATCTTGAGCGTTCCTGCCGCCCAGGGCCTACCTGCTGGGTGATCTGGAATCACTGTAGTGGGAGGAGAGTGAGGGGCTGTGGGAGCTGCCGCTGCTGTGGCGATGGGACCTGCGGCCTGGCGACTCCGCGTGTGGCCTGGGAGAGAAATCAGCCAGTACCTAAGTTCTGCCCACCTCCCCGCGGGGGATCCCTGTGAAGGCCTGAAGGAAACCACTGCTGACCAACCCCTCCCTCCACAGTCTCCTACAGAAGGGGCCCAGCTAGTCCACCTGGGTCATTTGTTGGAATTAGGAAAAGGCGCCCTTTTCTCTAGGCAGCCCCAGGCCCCCACGACCTCACTGCCCCTCAGCCGGTGCTCTTGTGACTGGAGTGGGGGGAGGGACATGGAGGGAGTCACAAGGACTGAGCTTGAAAGGCCCCTGGCCTGGGAGGTGAGAGACCTGGTTCCAGCTCTAGCTCTGCCACTGCCTCACGGGGCCCTTGGCTTCCTCTCTGGGTATGAATTTTCCCATCTGGGTGGGAGTGACAAAATGAACTATCTCTAAGGGCCTGATTCTGGGATTCTAGAAGGCCAGATTTGCTGGGGGGAGGGGAGGGGGAAGAGGCTAGAGAGTGGGGAAGGGAGCTCACCTCTTCCTCTCTTTGTTCTTCTCTTTTCTTTTGCTCTTAGGGCTTCGAGATCTGCAGAAAGCAGAGGCTACGGTGACACAGCGTGTGACAGCATGGCCTGAGCCAGGGAGGGGCAGGGTGGGGCCTCCCAGCCCTGGAGCCAGGCTGTGCCCAGGTATGGATCTGAGATTCTTTCCTCTCTGGGACCTGAGCCCCCTGCTGGAGTCGACTTGCCCACGCCACCCCACTGCCTTGGTCCTTTTCACTTGGCCACGCCTGTTCCTTCCTTCTCCTAAAGTCCTGGCTCCTAGTCACCTCCTGCCTGGGCCCCACCTGCTGCTCCCTCTGGCAGTGCCAAAGGTAATGTGGCCACGGCCCCAGAAGGAAGGGTGCCTTGCTTGTCCTTCTGGAATTGGTCTTGGGACGGGGCCCTCTGATGAGTCACCACGGTGGGAGTGGCCCCTTCACACCTCCTTTGTGTCCTGTGTGCTCCAGGTCCCCTCAGATGGGGCTCTGGCAGAGTGCAGGCTTCCTGCTTCTCTGTCCTCTGAGACTGTGGCCTGCCCCGGGTCAGCTCACCAGGGCTTTAGGAAAGAAATGCTTCCCCTTGGGCACGATCGCTTTGCTTTTGGGTTTACTCCTCTGACTCCCATCCAGGGCTGCCCCAAAGCTGCTCATCCATCCCATCGCATCCCCTCCCATCCAGGTCTCCGGAGTAGGCCCATAGCCCAGCTCCTTCTGCCTCTGACAAAAGAATCGAGAAGTTTCTCATTAAGCCTCGAAGGTCTCACCTCACCCCTGGGCCCTGCAGGGTTCTCAGCCCCACCCTCCCCGATGCCACCAGATTCCAGCTCTAGCATTCTAGGCCTGGACAGATGCCTCCTCTGACCAAATATGAGCTGATGCTAAGAAACAAAGGAATGTATTTTCCTTCTTTTCCTTTTTTTGAGGAGGATTAGCTCTGAGCTAACATCTGCCAATCCTCTTTTTGCTGAGGAAGACTGACCCTGAGCTAACATCCATGCCCATCTTCTTCTACTTTATATGTGGGATGCCTGCCACAGCACGGCTTGATAAGCAGTGTGTGGGTCTGCACCGGGGATCTGAACCAGTAAACCCCCGGCCGCTGAAGTGGAACATGTGAACTTAACTGCTGTGCCACTGGGCCGGCCCCACAGGAATGCATGTCTCACAGGAGCAGAATGGGTGGGGGGCAGGCCGGGAGGTCAAAAGTTTGGGCTCTGGAACCCATGCTGCCTGCTTTGGGCCTCAGTCTCCCGTCGGGGAGCTGGTCTGGCCCTGGCTCACCTCTAGGTCCTTCCCAGGACTGAGGGTCGTTGGTCAGAGGATCTGTGCAAGCTGATGGTGACCACTGGGGGGCAGTAGGGGCCCACACTGGCCCATGAGAACCGGGTGGGGCGGTGGGTGAGGGGTGGGAGGTGGAGAGGAGATGGGAAATTGGGGAAATTGGAGGGCCAGGATTTAGGAGTTTATTTAGGCTCCTCCTTCCCCACTTGGGAAGTGGACATGGGCAAATTCCCACTGCAGGAATGGGACTGAGGACTCTGCCCCTCCTCAGGGCTGCTGAGAGGGGTTCTGGTTACCATGCCAACAGTGGGGATGCAACTGTCCCCCATCTTCCTTCCCTCTATGCTTAGTTTTCTACTTTCCCCACCCCTGCCCCTGAGTTCCTGCCTTTCTCCTCCTCCTCTCCCCTCCCTCACTCCATCCTGAACAAGTTACTGTCCTGCTCAGGGCCCCAGGCTGGCTCCCAGCCTCGCTTGGTTGGGGGCCAGCTCTGTAGCCTGGTAGTTGGTCCTCCTGGGGGCTGGCACCTGCCCCCAGAAACCCCACCTCCAGCCACAGCCAGCCCACCCTGTCTCCTACCCACTGAGCCTTTCTTCTGTCTGGCACGCCCTTTCCCTCCGAATTCGAGGTCCTGATGCTTCTGTCTTTCCCACTGACATGTCCACAGACATACCCCTTGGACACCAGAACTACCATGTTTGGAAATTCTTGGGGCCCTCACATCAAGGCTGACTCATGAGGCAGACAAGAATTGCCAATAATTGGCCTTGCTCCTCCTCCCCCCTCTCTCTGTGCCCTGCCTGGCTCTGGGAAGGAGTCCCTGGAGTGGGAGGATGGAGCAGGGCAGGACCCTCACAAACCCCCTCCCATCATGGCTTCTTTTGGGCCTTGGTCCCTGCAGGGGGCGCTAGCTTCTGTCCACATCTCGCAGGGCACCACTCACCTGTGCCGTCTCTTCCTCCGGGACCCAGAATCAGACCTGTAGGGTCATAAAAGGGTTCTCTTGAGCCCACCTGGGGTGGCCTGGGGGCACGGATGTGCAGAGCCCTGGTCCAGGGCCCCACAGGGGTGAGACGAAGCCCCGGGGGGGGGGGGGGGGGGGGCGGGGGGGGGAGGGTACCTGTCTCTGCGGTGCTTCCTCACGCTTTTCTTCTTCTTGCGCAGAGGTGAGGCGCTCCCACAGCTGCGGACACAGAAGCGGGGCTCTAGTGATCTGGGGCCCCCGAGAGGGAGGGGCAGCGGGAAATGGCTGGGGAAGCCTGCGTGCCTGGGGCATCGAAGCTGGAAAGGGGATTCCAGGCCATGAAGCCAACTGCCCGTGGTACAGAGGGAACCAAGGCCCCAGGGATGGGCAAGGTGCCTAAGGGGATCTTTCAGACGCCTTGGCATTTAAGCAAAGACTGTTTCAAACCCAAAAGTTAGAGGCTCCAAGGGTGGGATTTCTGGCCTCTGTGGGGAAAAGCTGGCACGTTAGCGGTGTCCAGGGTCCAGACCTTGAGGTGGCAGGCCTCCTGCCCTCTGGGGGATGGCCTTGGAGTCTCTCCCACCCGCAGATGTGCCCCCAGCCCCACCAGGTCCCTGCCCGCCTTCATCACTGACCTGCACTCTGAGTCTAGTCTCCTCTTTTTGCTGAGGGCCAGGGGAGAAAGGACAGACAGATAGTTGGACGGGGTTAGTTGGGGCCCCAGACATTCACCAGGGTCTCACTCAGGGAAGGGGAAGAGGGGCGGAAAGATGGAGAACCACAGCTGAGACCCAGCCAAACCCCTCCTCCCCAGGCCACTCCCACTCGAGGTGGTGGGTGCCCCACAGCTGGTGGGGTGGTGCAGGGGGACTCCTAGCAGGTGGGGTAACACAGGGGCCACATCAGTGTGTCCAGTTCTGGGGCGGATGAGTGTCAATGGGGGGCCTCAATGTGGGGAGGGGGCTTGAGGAAGGGGAGGGGCTGAGTGAGGGGGGAGGAGCGAGGTTGAGTTCTTTTAGGGGAAGGGCACTTCGCGGGGGGCAGCACAGTGAGGGGGACGGATTCAATAAGGGCAGAGCGGCTCAGCGAGGGGCGGAGCCCACGAATGCCAGAAGAGGGGTGGGCACCTGGGGGCCCCACCGCGCCCCTCCCGCGGCCTCCCGCCGGGTAGGAGGCGCTCACCGGCTTCTCCGGTGGCCGCCTTTCTTTTTCTTCTTCTTCTTTGGAGGCGGCGACACCGAGCTGCTGGACCAGTGCTTGGTCCTGGGTGAGAAGCGCGGGGAGCGGCGGTGAAGTGGGAGGGGCGGCACTGTCCCCAAGGCCCCCCCCCCAACCGCGGGGGGCGCTGACCTGTACCCCCGGTGCCCGCGGTAGCAGGCGGCCGGGCAGTCGCAGTCCACCGGGCCGTCGTCCTCGTCCAAGGGGGCGTACTCCAGGCCCGGCTCGGCGCCCTCGGTCAGCCGCGGGGTCTCCACCACGCTGCCGGCGACAGGACGGCTCACCACCTGTCCCGGCGGCCCGCCCTCCCCGCCGCCCTTTCCCAGCGCGGCGCCCACAGGTCGAGCGGGGCGGGGAGGGGCTGGCGGCGGCGGGGTCTACGCCGCGACCCCTCCAGGCTCAGGCGGGGATTTGGGGAACCCAATGGGGAGCCTCTCTTCCAGGCCCCCCAGACTCAACGGCGCCGTATTTTACAAAAGAGAAAAAAGAGCGCCGGCCCTCGCTCCTCACTTGGCCCTCACCCCTTCTAAGTTCTCACCCTTCCAGGGAGCCTCCTCCTCCTTAGCGAGGCCCCTCCCTTCACTGAGTCCCCTCCCGGCACTGATTCTTTGTCCCTTCGTCCCAGTCATTGCGCTCCACTCCCCCTCCCCAGCTCCCTTGCCCTCACTGAGCCCCCCTCTCTGAAAGGTGTCTTTCCTTAACCCAGCTGTCCTAGTCCCTGAGCCCCCTGCCCCAGGACATCTCTGAAATATTCATAGCCTTCCTCCTCTCCTCCTTGCAGCCTCCAGAGCTGCTCCTGTCCCGCGGCCCCGCTGTCATGGCCCCGCTGTCATCAATCACTGCCGGGTGGCGGTGTCTCGGGCCTCAGCCCTCTGCCGCCTCCGCTGCGCCCCATCCATCTTGCAGAGCTCTTCCCCTGGCTCAGCAGGGACCGCCACGTCCTGTCCCCACATCCGGCTGGCTCAGGAGCCCCCAGCCATCTCTGCCACAGATGTTTGCTCCCTGCTGGCACTTTGCGGAGTGGTGCTTGTTTCCTAAAAGTGCCTGGGCTTCAGGCAGGAGCTTGAGTTTGAAGCTGCACGTGTGCCCTCATCATGCACTGTCCCTGAGTCACTGTGTGACCTGCTGCCTGCCATGCCACTCTCTGAGCCTCTTCTCCGAGATGAGAGTGAGGACTGTGTTATAGGGCTGGGGGAGAATTCGCTGAGGTAACAGCGCTGTGCAATTTCTTTTTTTTATTGCACAAGCCCAGAAGTGACCCGCAAAGGCCTAGCTCCAGGGTAACGGCTCCAGGGTGGTGCCCCCCACCCCCATCTTCCATTTTTCATTCCATCTGGCTCAGACGGTGCCCCTCCCAGATGGAGCCTCAGCCCTGGTTTCAGCAGAACTGCCCTCACTGCTGGGTGCTGTTCACCTGGCTGGCGCTTTCCCGGCCCAGAGCCAGGGAGGCCGGGGCGTGGGCGGCGGAGCAGTAAGGATGGGACATGAGCTTTGCAGTCACACAGACAGGTCTGAGTCCAGGCATGACCATGCTCCCTGAGCCTCGAGGTCCTTATCTACCCACGGAGGAAAAGAATATCCTAGCTTTGAGGCCAGGATTAAGGAAGCGTCTGTCTATGAAGCTCCTGACAGGAGGCCTGGCCTGTGACTGTTGTCCCACACATGGTTGCCATCCTTAGACAGAGGGACCTCTGTCAGACTCTCACACACCAACACCTTCTCTTCCTGGGAGAAAGGCGGTTGTGACCCATGAAAGGGAGACGGAGCAAGAAAGGCAGACCACAGCTACAAGGTGACAGTTGTCAGGGACAAATTTCCAGCAGAGACCCACTAATCGGCTCTTTGAAGACTGATTTTGTATTTAAAACAAAAGAGAATGTCCCCCGAATCTGACATGACTGGCCAGCCTTGAGGCCAATCTCAAGAACGCCATTCAATTCTCAGATGCCAGCCTGGCCCTGGCAGCTGGAAGTCGCACAGGTGGCAGGAAGGTTTTTCTGGTGTGATGGAGGCGAGGCTCCTGTCATTCTCCTTGCCCCCAAAGAGCCAAACTCCCCCACATCCCTTCCTTCAAATCTCTCTGCTCTTCCCCACGCTCCTCTTCCTGGAGCCTCCTGCCTCCTGTCTCTGAAATCTCCAACTCCCGGGCCTGTCCAGCCCCCCACCCTCCCCGGGCCGTCACCCCCCACACAGCCCTCAGCCACACAAATGCCTGACACATAAAACACAGTCTTTAGCAAAACTTAAGGGTCCCTCCAACATTGTGTGGGAGAGCCAGTGGGTGGAAGGAGCTTCCGTTTATCCTGACACAGAAATGATGGAGGTTATTTACAACATAAAATAGCTTTGTTTGGGCTCCGCCTTCTGCAGGAATCCTTTCTTGCCTCCTAACGACAGAGCTCCCCCTCTGCCCCACCCTCCCTCACTGAGCATCTGGCCTCTGTCACTGTCCAGTCCCTTCTGGGAGGTTTACTTGGGATCTTGTCTGCGGGGAGCATTGAAAGACAGGCATGGGCCAGAACCCTGGGTTCTCCTATCCTGCCCTTCCTGGCTGGTAAGACCACTAACACTAAGGTCCTCTAATGTCTAAATACTCTCCACAGCCCATTCAGAGTCACTTCCTGACTTAGAGAAATTGCACCCCCCCCCCATTTTACAGATGAGGAAACTGAGGCCCAGAGAGGGAAAAGAACATCCCGTATGGTTTTAGGACCTTTGAGTAAAAGATGTAAGTTCAGCAATGCGGTTGGCCTTGAAAATTCCTCTGCAAACAGGCCAGCCCTTGAATCAGCTGGGCTTCCCCGCTGTGGGTGTTAGCTCGGCCACCCCTCCCTGCTTTGTAGACAAGGTGAGGCTGTGTGCACTGAAGACTAGGTTTGTTCAATGTCTCCTGCTCTTAAGTTCATATCTGTGATGTAGTTTACTCCTCGTCACGTCTGTGGAATAGGCAGGGGAGGCACGACTCCTCTGTGACAGAAGAAACTGAGCCACACAGAGCTGACCAAGGCAGGCCCCAACAGAGTGCACTACAGAGGGACCAAGAACGTCTGGGACACGTGTTGGAGCGGCCACCATGGGCAGAACTCCGACCTGGGTAAAGACCGCCCATCACGTGCTCTTCTTCATGCCCGTGGCTTTGCTAATTAACGGGCTCTGTTTCCCATTAGCCAGGAGCCTAATGGCCAATTGACAGATGAATGAGTCCAGACAGAGGAAGGGCAGGACGCCAGGGACAGGGCTGCCCTCTCTGCTCATCACTCAGCCCTCATGCCAGACCTACCAAGGGCCGGCTGGGGTGGGGGTGGGGTGGTGGCAGGAACAGGGATGCGTCAGGCCTGGGGCCTCTGTCCTAGCTCCTCATGGTGCAGGGTAAAAATATGGCACAGTATGTATGATAATAATAACTAACGCAGGTCTGGGCACTTTCTAAGCACTTTATGTATATTTATCTCATTTAATCGTTTAATGCTCAGAACAAGCCTCTGACATGGGTACTATCATTAATAGTCCCATCTTATACATAAAATAATGAGGCATAGAGAGGTCACACTAAGGATAAAATTAGATGCATAGAAAAAAAAGACTGGAATTTGCTCACTGTGTTAGGAAGTAACTTATGAATATTGTTTTCCATGAACCCTCTCTCCCAAACATTGTGTTATATTATGTAACTATGAAAATAATCATTCTTAAAAGTTGTCTGTTAAAGTGGAAAAAAAAAAAGAGAGAACATGGGGCTGGCCCTGTGGCCAAGTGGTTAAGTTCCTGCACTCTGCTGTGGCAGCCCAGGGTTTCGCCGGTTCGGATCCTGGGCACGGACATGGCACCGCTCATCAAGCCATGCTGAGGCGGCATCCCACATGCCACAACTAGAAGGACCCACAACTAAAAATATACAACCATGTACCGGGGGGCTTTGGGGATAAAAAGGAAAAAATAAAATCTTTTTTTTTTTTAAAAAAAGAACAGATAGCAGCCACAAGTAAAGAAAACATTGTATATATGCCAAAGAGGAGAAGATTTTACTTTTGTCCTGGAATATGGGTAAAGTGATTTTTAGAGGCAGCCTTGGATGATGGGGTGTATTTGGATCTGCACAGAAGGGGCTAGGGTGTTTCAGGCTGAGGGCCAGTCTGAGCAAAGGTGTGGAAATGAGAATGTGCAGGACATAGCTGGGAACTGCCAGTGGGTCGGGGTGGCTGCTGTGTGATGCTGGAAGTGAGAGACCAGGCTGGATCTAGAGAGCCTGGAATGCCATCCAGGGAGTCCAGACTTGATTGTATGGATGGTGGGGAACCTCAGGGGGTTTCGGGGGCAAAATAAGACTCTCTACATCAGTCAGTTTCCAAGGACAAAAGCGTGTCTTCTCTCAGTGTCTCTGGGACCTCACTCCTGCTCACTATCACCTCTCCGCCAGATCAGAGTACCAGCTGCCCCACTGTTCTGCAGTTTCACTCATCAGATCCACTTTCCAAAGGGAAAAGTCCCCATCACCTGTCTGACCACATCACACCTCTTGAAAACTTTCCACTGGCTCCTGCCATCTTTGGGATCACATCCAGACACTACAGCAATATGATGTTCTAGTAACCAGGATGGAGGGCAGACTGGAGAGGACTCTGTCATTCAAAATAGCTGATTAACTAAAGGAAAGATGATGCCTGGGGACAAAAAGCCCTGGGAGTGGCCCTGCTTCTGTTGAGACTCTTTCCTGAGTGGGAGGTGTCATGGCTCTTATAGTACAAGGAGGGTTAAAATCAGACAACCCCCACCCCCTCCTCCTATGGTGGAGCCATTCAGCTGGCTCTGGTCCTGTCATCTCATTCTAAGAGGGCATTGAATTTCTCCATGTCTCAAAATGCCATTCTATGAGGGGGGTGGGTTTCAGCGCTAAGAAGCCAGAGGCGTGAGCACAGGGGCTGCCCAGTGGTCAGAGGGCTTCAGAGACTCCCAAGAGAACCCTACAGTTGGCAGAGAGGGTGGAGGCAGCCAGGCAGAGGAGTAAGTGAAGATCAGTTTAGTACCATTGCCAGGCAAGTGATCATGAGGATGACCGTTGTTGTGGACTGAATGTTTGTGTTCCCTCCCCCGATTCATATGTTAAAACTTTAATCCCAATGTGATGCCTTTGGAGGTGGGGCCTTTGGGAGGTAATCAGGTCATGCGGTGGAGCCCTCATGACTGGAACTAGTGCCCTTATAAGAAGAGATGTGAGAGCTCGCTAGCTTTACCTCATGTGAGGTTACAAGAGGGTAGTCGTCTGCAACCTGGGAGAGGGCTCTCACCAGAGTCCGACCATGCTGGCACCAGGATCCTGGATTTCCAGCCTCCAGAACTGTGAGAAAGAGATTTCTGTTGTTGATAAGTCACCCAGTCTATGGCACTTTGTTATAGCAGCCCAAGCTGACTGAGATGGTGGTGGTGATCATTCAGTAGCGATGTATGTCTGCTGTGCGAGCCACTGTTCCTCACGCTTACATTCACTGCCACATTTAATTTCCTCAACAATCCTGTGAGATAGGTGCTGACATCTCCACTTTATAAATGAAGGGGTGGAGGCCCAGAGAAGTCAAGGACCTGCCCAAGTCACACTGCTGGGGTGTGGTGGAGCTGGGATCCAGAGCCCAGGGGTTAACGTTGAACTTGGAGGTTTAGACACGTGGGATGTCTGATGCCAGAGCCCACACCATCCCTCCACTACCCGACACTCTGAGCTAAGAAGTGAAGACCCAGTCAGACACCAGGTCGACCGGAAGGCACACAACCAGCTGTCGCCAGCCCTCGGTCACCTCTCCGCCTTGGGCCTTGGGTTCAGCACCACAAACAGCTCCTCTTAGCCCGGGAGTAATCCAGGCTGCCTCAGCCTCCTTAGCTTGCCGCGCTGTTGAGAGTGGTATTTTCACATTATTTTAGGCTGCCTGAGCTAGAAGAAGCCTCTGATCCAACCCCTCCCCTGTGTAAAGGAGGAAACTGAGGCTTCAGGGAAAATTAGGCAAGCTGCACTGTTCTAGGCACCAGAAATACGGCAGTAAACAAAAGTGTTACAGATCTTGCCTTCAAGGAGCTAACATTCTAGTGGGACCCCAGGATTCCGCCAGGTCTATAGTGCCCCTGCCTCCAGAGCAGAGCTGGGAGACTGGCCGCCGAGTCTTCCAGACACTGCCTCTTCTAAGGAACTCTTTCTGACTGACCACTCTAGCCTCTCTTTTTCTCTCTCTTCCCCTACTGAACATGGGCAGGGCCTGAAGGATAAACAGTTCAAGTGACTGTGTTGTTTTTTCTTGTTGAGAGCTGCCAGTAATTCCTGGTTTCAGGTTGGAGGTTTGTGGTTCCACCCAGAGAACAGGGCACATGTCTTTCTCTCCTCCTCCCCCTCATAGCACCAGCACAGGGTTAGCACAGGGCACAAACCCTCAAGGACTTTTCTTATGATGATGGACACTGCAACCTCTCCATGGCATATTTCCCAGGGTGTTCTGGTTCTTAAATGCATCATTCATTCATTCAAGGAAAGAGAAGATCATTCAAGATCAAGAGAAGACTACCGGAAAAGACTCGAGAGTCATTCACTAAGAGGAGAGAGTTCCAGCAGGGGAATGGACGAGATCCTCCAGGGAGAAGAGGGGAGGCAAATGTGAGGAAGAGACTTGAGGACACGAGAACCCTGGAGGAACCAACATCTGGGAAGTGGACAGGAATGAGGGAGAGAGCAGAAGCCATCAGAGGGGCGGGAAGAAACTCTGAGAAGTGCATCTTGGAAGCCAGGAGGAAAAGCAGGTTTCCGATGGTGGCATGTACCAGAAAGAGGGCAGGCCTGCAGAGAAGCACGGGGCATGCAAAGTAGGACTCTGGTGGCCATGGGAGAACAGGTCACGGGAGTCTTGGGAGCGGAAGTCAGATCTCCATGGCTTGAGGAAGTGGAGACAATGCGTGCCACACACTCTACAGAAATTTGCTTGATAAAGGAGAGGAAACTGTGGCCTGGGAGCCAGAGGGGAAAGCAGAGTTGAGGAAGGACAGGAATTAGATGAAGAGGAAGGAGCCTGGGAGAGTGAAGAATGGCAGGCTTGAGCTGGAGTGGGTGGTTCTCGCTGGAAGGGCCCGGAGAAGGGGCAGGTAGAGTCCAGAGGATGGAAGAGGAAAGGGCGGCTGATTTTCCAGAGGAGCTCTGGGGAGGTTTGGTCAGACAGCCAGGACCTCCTGGGTTTGGAGGTGGTGCCGGCAGCAGCGGGAGGATCTGGTTGTCGGAGGTTTGAGAAGGAATAGAGGGGCTGGCCCTGCTCTTGGGGGAACCAGCTGGGCATCACTGAGGGGGAAGGTGCAGGAGTTGCTGAGGAATGCTGTGAGTTCTGGAAGGCTGCAGAGAAGGAGGTGATGGTGGCATCAGCTCTTCCCACCAAGGGGGATGAGAGAGCAGGCCAGCTGAGCCTGGCTCCCCCAGATCACCCATGAGGCCTCCACACAGCTGGGGCTGCCCTGACTCTGCTTTTGCTCCAACCAGAGCCAGAGGGGAGGTTTAAGTGGGGTAGGGTGGGACTCCCCTACCCTTGGAGCCCCCAGCAGTCCAGAAGGTCTTCGGAAAATGCTTCCCTGCTGCCCATCGAGGGCCGTCTGCTCCTGCGATGCTGTTTGCCTTAAGACAACAGCAACAGGAAATCTCTCCAAAGGCGCTGTCTTCATTTTATTTTTGTGTGAGTAAAGGTGACAGGGATTTAGGGCCTCAGCAAGATGCCCGCTCCCCAGACTAGTCCTACTCCAGAGGAAATGACCCGCAATCACCGTAACCTCTCACCCAGCCTCAGTTTCACTTCCAGCTGGAGAAACACGGGATGCCAGAACTGGGCAGGGAAACAGGCTTAGCAAGGGAAAGGCCCATCTGAGTGGATTCGACAAGGCTCCCTGAGCGCACACTGCCTGCCATCCAGCCAGGCCCGGACGCTCGCACCGACAGGCTGCCCCGCCCTCCCACAGCAGCCTGCTCCACTGTGTGTGGTTTTCAGCAGTTCCCAGTTCTCCTCACTCTGAGACCAAGTCCGTCTCCAGATGACTTCCCTGTCTGATCCAAAGCCCACCGGGGGGCCACAGCACATGTGCGCTTCCTGTCCGAGGACAGGGCCCAGATGGGACCCTCACAGAGCCTTGCCATCTTTGCCTGACAAGCCTTTGGCCAAGTTACCAATGGCATTTGGTGTGTTGGCTCTTCCTTTCCAGAGTATGTGCTTCCTCTGGAGCCCATTTTACAGGTGGTAATGATTGGGGCAGAGGGACTAGCCTGGGGTCATACTGTCAGCCTGTGACAATGCTGGGGTCAGAACAATTCTGAGTTTCCTGGTTTTCACCTCAGGATTCCCTGAGCTGAGATCTGGGCTGCCTCCCCTGCTGCTGGACCATAGATAGAACATGGGGTGGCAGGGAGTTGGGGTCCTTCAGTGATGCCCGGGCGCCCAGTGGCCCCTGCCTTGTGCCTGAGCCAGGCCAGAGCTTCTGTGGACAGGGCCCATGCCCTCTCCTCCTCCTCCTCTTCCTTGTGCCCTCCAGCCCGCAGAGGGAGCACTTGAAAAGGCCCCTCTGGCACTCTGCTGCTGCTTGAGCCTGCACCCTCTCCCTCCCCTGCCCCTACAAAGGTGAGCACTCACATGTGGCCCCCAGGCCGGTCCTCCCTGGTGAGCATTCCTTCCTTCTCCATCAGCATCTGCCGGAAAGTCCTGACCTTCTGCCGGGTCTCCTCCTCTGAGTACCTGTGGGGGCACAGGGAAGGTGAGGGCTGCTCTCTTGCCTGTGGTTCCCTCTCTGCCTGTCGCCCTCCCGAGGGCACTTTCCAGCTTGCAATGACCTGTCCACAGTTACACCACCGAGCAAGGCTCTCAGCACTGGGGATGCTCAAGACCTACCCATTTTGCACCAAACCAGCCAACCAACCAACTACACAAACAAATGAACAACCAGTCAAACAAACAAATAACCTTTTTCTTTTTAGGAAGAGTACCCAGAGGTGGGGAAACCTATGAGGGGAGGCTGTGCCCTTCCTCCTGGCCCTCCTCCACCCTCAGGCCGGCCTCTCTCCCGCATCCAGGCTGCAGTCACTCTCTGGAGACATTTTAGGGCAGAAGTGAGAATCTTCTGCCCTCCTGGCCTCAGGCACATCTGATCCCCAATAGCCTTGGGACGTCCTCAGAGTATCCCCACCTCTGCAAGGTCAAGGCTGCCCAGTGGTTGCCCAGGATCATACATAGATCCATTGCCTCCTGGTTTGTGTGTGTGTGGGGGTGGGGTGGGTGGATGAAGTCTGGGCCTTGACTGGAAGCTCCTGATTTCTCTCCTCCCCTCTCCTTCCCTCCCTGAGCCTGGTCTGGCTCCTCATCCTTGCTCCCACACCCTGGGGTCAATTGTCCTTCTCTCTCACTGCACGACTGTGACAGCTGCTGCCCAGGCCTCCCACCTCCTCTGGCGTTTCCCCTCCAGCCTGTGTCCATGCTGCCACCCTGGGTGGGGGGCGGTGTGGGGGGAGGTCTATGCTTGTCCAGCCCCTTGTCCTGTGCCTGGCATGCAGCAGGTGTCCAGTGTCTGACACCGAATGGATCTTAGGCTCCTAGACCCCCTCTTTCCCCTTCCTGGGCTGCAGGTCGGTCATTCTCCTCTACAGAACACATGGTGGCAAAATGGGAACGGGGGTCCCATCATGTCTCTGTCATCCGCTCACCATCCACTCTCTGTCCACACAGCAGCCCAGCCCTCCCCACTCAGCCTGTCCATGAAAATGGTATGTTGTTCCCTCTCAGGGGCCCCATCTCTTGTCTGCCTCCTTTGCGCCTCCCTCATTCCCTCCCCTCCTTCAGCAAGCACTTGCGGATTGACTCAGCCTTTTTGGAGAGCAATTTGGCAATTCTTTTCAAAAGCCTTAAAAAAATCAACACATCCTTTGACTCAGAAATTAACTTCCAGGTTTACCCAGTGGAAATAATCATGGCTGAGCACAAAGATATGACTCACTGCATGTTTACAGCAGGACGGATGCCCCTGACCAGGTGAGGTGCGAACGTGTGTGTTTCCATAGCAACCTGTCCCTCCTGGATCCTGGCAGGTGGTTCATGTGCTAGTCAGTATCTGTTGGCTCCTGTGTATCCTGCGCTGGCCTGGGAGTTCCCTGACGGCAGGGACCTTATCTGTCTGGATGGCCATTGTGTCCCCAGCATCTGGCACCTTGCCTGCCACATGTGGCATCCAACATTTTTTGACAAATAAGTGACTGGTGATGGAGGGGCAACGAAGAGTTTGAAGGTTGGATTTTCATTTTGGAAAGGTGGGTCTGGTGGCCGCGTGGCTGGAGGAGAGGGACCTGGAGGCAGAGAGGCTGGCATTGGGCTACTGCAGGGGTTCCCGCAGAGATGGTGAAGTCAGAACTAGGACTGGTTGAATATTTCATGGGGTTAGATGAGGAGCACTCCCTGCTCCTTAACCAGGTGTCTCCTGACCCCCCGCTAAGGTCTGTCCCTTTGCAGGTTCAGGCACCGTGTGGCCCACCATAGGGAGGATTGAAACTTGCCCGGCAGGGGGAGGGGCTCGTCTCTTCCAACCCCCCACCCTCACCACAGGGGTGGGTATGTGTGTGGCTCAGGCCATGCTGTGCTGACACCTCTAACCCAGTGTCACCAAGCTCTGTGTCTTGGCTCATAAGTGTCCGCCTCAGGCCCTATTTAGCCTCAGGCTCAGGCATTTGGCCAGAGGTCCCTTGATCTTGCTTGTTAGGCAGTGCAGAGCCCTCGGTCAGCTGGGCTGGCCTGGTGCCCAGGAAGAAGGGGTGATGGCCCCTTTCTGAGCAGTGGAGGCACAGAGGAACTGCTCTCATCTTACCTTCTCCCCAGGAGACCAGCTTGTTATTGACATCAGCACAAACAGCACAGGCCCTTCAAGACTGCCCAGCCCCT
This sequence comes from Equus caballus, assembly GCF_041296265.1. Taxonomy (NCBI): domain Eukaryota; kingdom Metazoa; phylum Chordata; class Mammalia; order Perissodactyla; family Equidae; genus Equus; species Equus caballus. The sequence goes on from NC_091696.1 coordinate 11,678,437, forward strand.
GACTCCTAGACCCCTGGGAGGGAGACATAGGCTGGCTGGGCCATTGGCATGGGGCCCTGGGCCTGGTGGGGTTGGGGAGGAGATGGCCCAAGACCAAGACTGGGCCAGATCTCCAGATGGGTGGAAGGGCTTCAGGCCAGGCTCCAAGCCCCCATGCCTGGAGTCTTATGGAGCATGAGAGGCTGGGAGGGGAGAGTCAAGCTCAGTTTCATGAAGACCTGGAGCAGGACATGTGCAGGAACTTATGTCTCATCCCAGAGCCGGCAGCTCTAAGGCAAGTTGACTAACTCCAGCATCTGCCATTGGGGGCTGGAGATGCTGGGGTGTACAGACTCAGAGGCTTGGGGAGGACCCCTCTATGCCCCAGGGCATCTTGCTGGGAGAAAATTGGGACCTAGGGATGACATCTGGTTATTGGGCATAGCAGTCTCAAGTGCGACCACCACCTCTGAGTCTCCCCTCCCCTCATATCTCTTGAGGTCAAGCCTCAGCTGAGGTCACATGGGACAGTGATTGTGGGGAGAGGCAGCAGAGCCCAGCAGTTCTGTGTTTGAATCCTGGCACCCCCACATTCCAGCTCTGTGACCTTGGACGAGTCCATACACTTCTCTCAGCCTTAGCCTCTACATCTGTGAAATGGGCTAGTAACCTGCCTTGCACAGTTGTCATAAGGGTTAAGGGAGATGATGCATATAAAGCACTTTGCACATGCCTGGCATACAGTAGGTGCTCAATAAATGGTATTGATGGAGGATTACTTGTCCCAGAGCAGTGGGGACAGAGGATCTAGGCATCCCAGGCTTCCTGCCTTTTTCCACCCCAGATCCCCGCCAGGTGAACGTGGTCCCAGGCCGAGAGTCACCTGCGCCCCTTCTCTCTGCTTTCCCAGGAGGCAAAGTCTGAGACAGAGACGGAGGCTGTAGTGATGGAGGCGGCAGTGCCTGCCAGCTGAAGACCAGGGAGGAGCCTGGCTGGCCAAAAGTCAAGGCCTTGGACGGGAGAGGGGGATAGGGAGGGCAGTGATGTCTGTCTCCGCGCCCCAGACTCCTGGCTCAGATGCTCACCCAGCCAGTCTGGCTCCCTCCTCCCCACTCCGCTCTGTGGGAAGGACGTGCCAAATTCCTTGTTGCTTTGCGGACTTCCTGGCTTGCCCTCTGGGGCTGGGGTAGGGGGAGGCTGCATTTTAAAAGAGGTCCCCAGAGTGGAAAATGTTTAATTCTGCCTGTCTTTGCCGGGACCCAGCACTTCCTAGCTAATTGCTGCCTTGGTTGTTAATTTGAACTTCACCGCAGCTCTGAGGGGGGCGGGGTGGCCTTCCTCTTCCTATTTATTTTACAGGTGAAGAGACGGAGTAGGGAGAGGCTCAGAGCTGCAAGCCCAGCTGTCCCAGAGCCGGGGTGGGAGCTGTCCGGCATCGCGCCCGGCCGGCTGGGGCCTCCGTCCCTGCCCCCATCGTGATTGCCGGCTACACGCAGAGGCTGCCCGGGAAGGTGACTCCAAATGCAGCATCAATCAGCAGTGAATTAGCCTGCCATCCATCAATATTAAGGGAGGGATTGCTTTTTAATGGGGCCAAAGAATGTGTGTTCCTGTGACTAGTGGGAATATTTGTCAAATGCCTCAGAACCTGGTAAATAAATGTGAATGAACCAGTGTTTCTAGAAATGGATATTAATGACTGGATTTTAGAATAGGGCAAGGGTCCCTTGTGTTTGTGGAGCACTTTCTGGGGACTGGCTGGGGGCGGGGGAGCCCTGTATGTGCCTTAGTCCACAGGACTCAGAACAACTCTCTACTTTATAGGCGAGTAACTGTGGCTTGCCCAAGGTCCCAGGCCAGGGCTGGAAGCCTGGATTGTTGGGTTTCAGAGTGGCTGTGCCTCCACTGATCAGTCTGCTGCTAAGGGGTAGGGAGGGGAGGGGGATGGTAATTTGTGGGGATTCCAGCCTGAGGACCACCTCCAGCCAGGGCTTGGCTGGGGAAGGGGCCCTGAGTGAACATCTGGAGACCTAGTGGGGCCTTCCCAGAGGCATGGGTCCTTGACGCCGGGGGACTGACACCAAGGACATGGCCATATGCCGTCTCCCTCTGCTTGTGGCTGCCCTCATCTGATAATGATCCCCCTGGGAGCAGTGAGGGGCTTCTGGAAGAGGAGGAGATTCAGCCAGGGGGAGGAGGCTTGAGGAGGGAGGGAGGTGCCGTGAGGGAGGGGCCTTAGAGCTTCCCAGAAACCATGGGGCTCTGCGAGGGGGAGGGCTTTCAGAAGGAAGGTTCCTGTGAGGAGGAGAGGGCTCAGTGAGGGGAAGGGGGCTCAGGAAGGGGTGGGGCTCCATCAGGGGAAGGGGGCAGTTTCTGAGAACAAAGCACAGAAGGCTGGCCCTCTTCTGTCCCAGTTATCCCTCCTGTCCCCCAACCACGCCCACCTGCCCACACTCCCTTCACTCCTGGAGTCGCCCAACTCAGCAGGATTTGCAGGTATCATTACGGTCTGGGGTTCTCTCTGCAGGAGGACACTCCCTCTCAGCCCCTACTCAACTCTGCCCCTGGGGATCTCATTTCCTCTGCCCACTTCCACAGCTCATCAAACCTGTTCTCACCACCAGCTGGAGGCCTCCTTTCATCTATCTTCAGCAGCCTTCCATCCATCCATCCTTCTCTGCAGGGACCTCCCCACCCCTACCTGGTCCCCAGCTGGAGGTGAACACCAAGTCCCTGTGCCTTAGTCTTTTTCTTACAAGTGGCCCTGCCTGGCAACCCGTTGGGGGCCCTGGATCCAGGCCTAGCCTTGGCCCTGCCTTCCTGATGGCCTTCAGCAGGTGACTGTCTCTGTCGCGGCCTCAGTGTCTTCCCAGGCTCCACAGGGACTGTGAGCCATGTCTTGGCTGCTTCCTGGGAAGCCCAGGAGGCCTGGAGGGACTGACAAAGGTGCAGCTTGGAAGGACCGCTGTGCACAGGCTGTCTGCCATGATGCGGCTCCGGGCCCCACTGCTCTGGGCATTTCTGATTTCTCAGCTCACTGACAGGGCCAGTCTGATGAGCCAGACCTGCTCCCCACTTTGACTCTCTTAACAGCCAGCCCGCTGGTTTCAGAGTACTCAGGGTAGATGCAAGAAGGAGCCTTGGGACCACCAGCTTTCCTTGGAGCTGCACAAATGGGAAGCCTTTGTTCTTCGTTTCTTTGCCTCTAGCTCTATGTGTGAGAGCTGTCCTGTCTCCTCTGGACTTTCAGGGGAGGTCCCTAAATCCTTACTGACTGAGCAAGACACAACCTGTCCTTCTCAGCCTGATGAACTCCTACTCACCCTTCAAAGCCCACTCAAATGTCTTCTCTCAGAATCTCTCCTCTGAGCTCCTGAAGCACTTGGCCCTCCCCTGTTCTGTCCTACAACCACGATTCTGATCTGTCTTATGGCGGAGTTGGTCCTTAACATACTCGTTTTCCTTCTGAGATGGGGAGGGAGCAGGGGAGCGGGGGCCGTCTTTGAGGAAGTGACTCCAGTCCGGCTCTGGGGCCCAGAATTGCCCAGCACAGTGTCTGGCACACTTGTGTGCCTCTCTGGCTGGTTCTGAACTAGACAGAGTGAACCTAAGCTCGTGGGTGTGGCTGCCGGCTGGGAGTTCTCTGCTGAAACCACACGCGGCCCTCCCACAGAGCAAGGAGCCACTGTGCTTTCCTGCCTGGCTGCGGCACCTGCTTGGCAGAGACCCGGCAGCCTGAGCCTCTCATTTTATAGAAGGGGAAACTGAGGCCTTGCGCTGTCATTGATGTTGACATGCCTCTCTCCCCAAGAGGACAAGATGTTTCTGGAAGGCATGGACTGTGTCTCCTTGGTTTCTGTGAATCTGAGCCCAGTTCAGAGTTTGACAAAGAGCCGACGTTCAAGACAGCTTTTTGGTTGAATAAACAAAGTTCAGCGGGGCTTGCCATGGTTCTACCCCGCTGGTTCAGACTCTGGCCCTTTGCCTGACTGGCTCCCGGGTCCCAGCGCGCCCGGCCCCGCCCCCGCCGGCCAACCCCGCTTGGCTCACCCCTGCTCCTCCATCATCTCCTGCAGCTCCATGCACTTGAGCTCTACGCGCCGCTTGCGCTCGTGGTCCAGGATCTCGCGGTGCGCACGCTTCACCAGGCCCGGCTCCGCGGCGCGCAGCTCCTCCTCGGCCCGCGGCCAGGTCCCAGAGGAGGCGCCGGGCTGCGGGAAGCCGTTGGCAGCGTCGGGCGGCGACGGCATGCTGGCCGCCCCGTTGTTCACGCTGGAGGACATGGCGGCTGGCCCCGGAGCCGCTGGCCTCGGCCCTGTGGGACAGACATGGACACCAGGCGGGATGGTCACTTCTCGGTCACCTGCTAAGCTCCTCTCTGCGCGGGTTAATCCTGGAGCTTTAAAGGCCCACTCACGGCTCTAATCCGCTTCCTCTCCTGCTGCAGAGGGGCTGCCGGCCCATTCGCACCTTTGGGTCACACCTCAGGGCACGAGCGGGAATTGGACCCTGGGCTTTCCCCATCTGTAAGGTGGGTGGGTGCAGGCTGGACTTGATGGCCCCTGAGGGCGCTTAGCTTCATCTCCAGGGACCTGGTAACCCGCTAGGGCAGCCCTCTCTGCCTGTACCAATTCCCGGGCCTGAGCGCCCAGCCCCTGCTACACAGCTGCTTGCAACTACGGGGCAACCAGATGGGTCTCTGGGACAATTTTTAGTTTTATTTTTCTTTTTCCTACAGGCTCAGTTTAAATGCCTTCTTCCCCCAAACACCCGTCGTCCTGACTCTGGCCTGTGGGGTCACAGACTCCACATGCTCCTGCCTCTGTGTCTGCTCCCAGGGCAGCCCCCAGAAATGAGAAGATGGAGCCTTCTCTGGGCTCCCGTCCATTCCCACCACGGATGCAGTTTTTGGTTTCCACTTTGATCTGTCCAACTTCTCCAAAGCCAACATTCCAGGGGGGGCCTGATTCAGACGGAAGCCCACCAGTCTGTCCCCTCCTTTGTTCTGAAACACGGCTTCTGAGGATGTGACCAAAAGTGGCACTGACATTAGCTTTCCAGACAGCCACATCCTCCTGCAGGCTCAGGGTGATGTGGGTGTCAGCACAACCTGGGAGGTAAGAAGCCTTGGCTCCACGCTAGACCCAAATTAGAGCATGGGCTCGCACACGTGTGCACACACACACATACACACCAAGGAACTATCTTAACAGAAGGGAGGCACCTCCTGAGCTATTTCCATTTCCTTTCTCCAAGGCTCTGCCAGTTGCTAAGCAACAGAGAGGCCTCCTTCCCAGGGAGTGGGATTGGAGGGAGGGAAGGGGTGGAGGGAGGTGGGAAGAGAAGAAGGGATGGGCATGTCTGGGCATCCCGGATGGGGCCTTCCCTGCAACGCAGCCCCCCAACAACACTCCCCTCACTCAACACACACTGGCTCAGAGTGATGGGGTGGAGGATGGTCAGAGCCACCAAGACTGGAAGGCAGAGAAGAGAGAGGGGGACCACGAGAGGCACAGGAGGCTCTGAAGGGTACAGAGTGAGAGGCAGTGACAGTGGTGATGAGAACATAAGCTCCTTTCATATGTCCATCCCCCTAAAGCCCAAGTCCCTGGGTTCTAGGCCAGGCTCCTCCACTCTTTGCTGTGTGACCCTGAGGACATCAATGACCCTCCCTGAGCCTCTGATCCCTACCTGTGTCTGGCAGCATCTTCCAGACTCTTCAGGAGAGGAGGGTTTTGGGGGGTTTACAGACCAAAGCTGTCCTAACCTCTCTTTCCACCCGTGAACTCTGCTGGCTTCCCGCCTCTGTCCTAGCCTAGCCCTGCACCTCAGCTCTGGCAGGGCTTCTCCTGGGGTGCCCCACAAGCATCACCCACTCACCAGGCCTCACACAGAGTCTGGGAGCCCTGCTGCCCACCTGCCTTGACCACGGTGCTTGGCTCAGGGGTGGCCCTTCCGGCTGTTGGTTACCTGAGCCCAGGACATGTGTGGAGCTTTAGATGCCTGTTGCCCTGGCCCACTGCAGCTTATCTGTCACCAAGTTTGGCCCCTCATCCCGTCTTCTCAACATCACTCACATTTATCGGCTTGCTCTCCTCCAGTCACTACCTCAATCCAAGCCCCTCACTCTGGTCTATTGCCTCAGCATCCTGCTGGCCCTCCTGCCCTCTCCGTCCTGCTCCATCAGTAACCTGGGAGATGGATCCAGGAGCAAATCAGACTGTGTCATGCCCTGATTAATAGCCTCTAGTGGCTTCCATCACCTTGGCTTAAAGTCTTGACGTGGTGTGCCTTCTGGTCTAGCCGTACCCCTCCCCACCCCTGACTCCTACACAGATTCTCCATCTCTCTTGCTTCCAGGATTTTCCAATTGCTGCTCTCTTCCCCTGGGACACTCTTCTCCTGCCTCCTATGTGTCCTCAAAGTCACTGCTCGTAGGCATCACCACCTTCTGGAAGACCTCCCTTGGCCCTCTGGCTGGTGCCACCCTCCCAGGGCTCTCACCACTCACTGTGGTCACTGAGGGCTCACAGGTCTGGTTCCCTCTGGGCTAGGGGCAGTTTAGCTTTCAACTCCAAGTGCCAGCAAAGTGCCTGGGCAGGTAGGGCTCAATGCATAGGAAGTGAGCAAGAGAAGACTATTACAATGGGAGGTAGGATAGAGCACTGCCTGGCACAGTCGTTAATACAGCCTGCAAGACCCCTTTGTATTTTGCCCTAGGCTGTCTTGCAGCTTCATCCCTTGCTACATCTCATCCTTCAACCAACATCCAGCCTCTCAGCCTTGGTCATCTGTACCCAGACACTTCTCACTCCTTTGTGCCTTTGCCCATGAGATGCTCCTATGCTGGAACTCTGTTTTCCCTCCTCTCCACCTAGAGGTTTCAGCCCAAATATCACCTCTTCTGGGAAGCTGGGCATGCCTCTGAGGAAGGATGAGTCATTCCCTCCTTGTGCTCCCACAGCTTTTGTCCTCACCTCTTTAGATACTGAGGTTCAACTTGTTGCTTGCATCTTACCCCTGTTTTGGACCATGAACTCTTGGAGGAGAGGAGGGTCCCTTCATTCTGGCTCCCCAGAGCCTACCCAGCACCTGGCAATGCAGGAGGCATGCTGACAGTGTGGGGAGAAGGTGCTCAGGCCCCAGCAAGGGCCCATGGGGCCAGGACTTGAGTGATGCTGCTCTGCATGCTACCCCTCTGACACCAGCAAGGCTCCCAGCCTAGAACTTGGCCTGAGGTCCTTGAGGGCAAGGGAGGGGAAGCTGGTGGGAGCAGTTCTGAGCGCACTCAGATCTCCAGACCCTGAGAAATTCTATCCCCAGCACTCGGAGAATGCCTGGGTAAGATTGCTAGGCTGCTGAGGACCATCCTTCAGGATTGACTGAGGAGGAAGGGAGGGAGTGAGAGGGCGCAGGGGACAGATGCAGTATGGATTCACTGGGACAGCTGGTGGGATCTACCAGCTTCACCTAGTGACTTGGACAGCACCAGGCAGGAACCTGAGGCAGATTATTAAAAAGATGACCCCTGAACCCCTAGAGGAGGGGCCGGGCTCCTAAGAACGAGTCATTGCACACCATTCCCACTTCTGTCCAAGTTGGGGTGGCTGGGCCAGCAGACTGGGGAGTTACTGCGGGCACAGGGCCTCCCTGCAAGGCATCCGACGTTGTCTTTTACAGAATCCTTGTGAGATTTCAGAGGGAGAGAGAGACACTGTGCTGGGGAACTAGTTCTGCATGGTTGTGATTAGTGGATAGGTTGGCCTATGCTGGAAGGGAGCTGATTAATGGGTCAATGTCACATTAGATGGAGGTGTTGAGTGGAGGACCATAGGGCACTCTCCTCACCCATGTCTGATCCAACATGTTCACCTTGACCGATGGAACGTTGATCACCTGATGACCAGATTCACTGAGGATGGCACCTTGGAAGGCTCATAAATAGAGTCAGAATCTAAAAGGGCTGAATTGACTGGAAAGATGGAATCTAAGAAGGTGAAACAGGATGGTGAGAAATGTCTCATTCTGAAGCTGAGTCCCAAACTAACTTTCTAAAATTGGAAGGGATAGACGTAGTTTAGAAGCAGAATATTTAGGAAGGACTTAGGAGTTTTCAATGGTCACAGACTCAATTGGAGTCAGTATCATAATGTGGCTGCCAAAAGTGCATGTTATCTTAGGCTCCATCAACAAAAATACAATATCTAGAATGGGGAGATGATAAGAATATACAGACATTCAGAATCCCTATCTTCAAATACTTGAAGGATTGTCGAGGATTTAGGCCAAACCTAGCTGAATCTGCTAGGAAGCTTGTTAGAAGTAGGTAGCGTTGCCAGATTTGGCAAATAAAAATACAGGATGCATAGTTAAATTAAATTTGAATTTCATGAATTTCGTATTTAGGACATCCTTATACTAAAAAAAATTCATTGTTTATCTGAAATTCAAATTTAACTGGGTGTCTTATATTTTCTATGTCAATCCTACCTGAGACCCACCCCAGACCTACTGAATCCAAGATCTCTGGGGGTGAAATTGTTATTATTCCCCGAGTGATCCTGATACAGACTATCCATGGACAAGCAATTGGGAGCTGGTGTCTAGAGCAGCGGTTCTCCAGTTTTATTAGGCATCAGTGTCATCTGGAGGGCTTGTTAAAACACAGATGACTCGGCTCAACCCCCAGAGTTTCTGATTCAGTAGATCTGGGGTGGCGTCTGAGAATTTGCATTTCTAAGAAGTTCCCAAGTGACCCCGATGCTGCTGGTCCTTGGACCACACTGAGAGGAGCAAGGACCTAGCCAATCTGAGTGGTTCCAGAAGAAAGCCAGGACCTCTGCAGGGAAGTCGTCTAGAGTGGACTTCAGTGAAGCCCAAGAAAGGATTTTTCCCCCAGCAATCAAAACTTAAAAAAAAACCCAAACACTTCAGTTCATCCCAGAAGGCGGGAATTCCCCATTATAAGAACTGTTCCAACAGGAGAGAGACACTATATTCACTCAACAAACACCCAGCATCTATTCTGGGCTCCACCCTATGAAAGGCTGGGGATTTGGAGATGGAGAAGACCCCGTTTGGCCCTCTAGGAGCTCACACGCTGGTCTGGGAGACCAAAAGGTATCAGAGTGTAGTGTGAGAAAAGAGAATCTGAGAAAGGTCTGCAGCTCTGCCTGGTCGATCGGGGCAGGCTCCCCAGAAGGGGTGGGAAGGGGCCAGAGATGGGGACACCAGAGCAGGTGATGCCTGGACCACGATTCAAGAAATAAATGGACAGGCTTGGCAGGACTGTGACTGACTGGTTGTGGGGGTGGCAGCGGGGGGCGGGGGAAGCATGTTGGATGACGTTGGGTTTCTCCCTGGCTTGGGTGACCAGGTGGATGGTGCAGCCATTTACTGTGATGGAGAACATGGAGGGAACTGTGGAGGTACGTTGAGAGTGGGGAGCTTGCTGGGGTCAAGCAGGCAATGGACTCTAGAGCCCTAACCCTGACCTTAACTTTTTTTTTTCTTAAAGATTGGCACCTGAGCTAACAACTGTTGCCAATCTTTTTTTTTCTTTCTTCTTTTTCTCCCCAAATCCCCCCTGTACATAGTTGTATATTTTTTAGTTGTGGGTCCTTCTGGTTGTGGCATGTGGGACGCCACCCCAGTGTGGCCTGACGAGCGGTGCCATGCCCACGCCCAGGATCCGAACTGGTGAGACCTTGGGCCGCTGCGGTGGAGTGTGCGAACCTAACCACTCGGCCATGGGGCCGGCCCCCTGACCTTAACTTTTAAAGTCTTTGGGGACATTGACACTTCATGAGCAGCAATGAGAGCAGAAAATTTCTCTACTGCTAATTGGCTGTGAGACCCTGAGAAAGTCTCTCCTCATCTCTGGACCCTTATTTCTCCACTGGACAATGAGGGGGTTGGACTCAAAGATGCCACATGTCCTTTCCTATTCTGGAAATCTAGGTAATACTAACTACATATATATACTACCAAGACTTCAGCCCGCCCCCTTCCTGCTGACTTAGTCGGTGGCCGGACCCACACCAGCCACCCCCAGAGCTCAGCCCTGAGGCTGTCCCCAGCACTGGGTCAGGTCCCAAGGGTAGGCCCAGATGCTGAGCTGGCCAAAGCCATGTGCAGATTAAGTCACGAAGCTCTAATTTAGCCAGCAGACAGGGGAGCATCTCCTCTTCTGCCAGCCAGGAAGTGGCTAAAGGACCAGAGCCCTGACTTCCAAGCCTCATAGCTGAGTCCCTGGGTTTGCCTCCCTCTCCCAGACTCAAGTGCGAGTCCCTTAAGGAGCCCCGGCCAAGGGCAGGATGGAGCACAGTCTGGCTGCTGGAACTGCAAGTCCAGCCCTGCAGGTAGAGATTAATTGAAGGTGAAACAGCCCATCTATACAGCAGGGTCCAGTCTGCTGACAGGTACAGAGGCCTCTCAGCTAATGAGATCGTCACTCACCCTGGGGCACAGAGGGGTAGGATGCTCAGGCCAGTAGTGATCTGGCTAGGTCTGGGGAGAGGGAGATGTGGACCACGTATATGTCTGAGGGGGAGGCTGGGCCCTGCCTGGGGAACCCTGGTTTGACGGCGACACAGCGCCACGCTCTTCGGGAACTCGTGAGCTGTGTGACTTTTGTCATGAGACTTAAACTCTGTGCCTCAATTTTTTTGCCTGTAAAATGGGACTAATAATAGCACCCTCCTCATAGATTTGTTGTAAAGAACTAATACATGTGAAATGCTACCACAGGGCCCAGCATGCAATGAAGGTCTCATCAGTGGTACCGGTGGTCGTTATTATTATTATATCGGTGGTGACTGTCCTCTTTTGGACGTGGTGGGTGCAAGGAGTCCCTAGACATCCAGGGGAAGATGCCCAGGAATCCTTAGATCATGGGTCTGGTGCTCAGGAGGCTGAGATTTGGGAGTTGCCATTATGTAGCTGGCGACTGAAACCTGAGAGTGAACAAGGTTGTTGACTGTGGAGGGAGAAGGAGAGGGCAGAGGCCAGAGCCCAGGGCATGGGGTGGGTGTCATTCCACCCCAGGGATGGAGGGATGACCTGGGCCACTTTCCCCTCGCCTCTCTGGCAAACTCCGCCCCTCCCCATCTCTCGCGGCGCCTCGGCCTCCAGCACCATGGACAGCACCCACGGCGCCAACCCGTGGCCCCGTTTGCTGCCGGTTCAGAAGCCTTTCTCGCGCGGGGGGCAGCACCCATTCCCCTGAGGGCTCTTTCCCTGCCCTGCCTGCCAGACACTCATTCCCCCAGTGACAACGCTAGGACTCAGGGCCTGCACACCCTCAAAGGTACAGATCCCCACAGCTTCAAGTAACCTCTCAATCCACAGTCACACACAATTTAACTACCTTCTTGCCACTAAAGTCTTTCTGCTGTCTCCTACTGGCCCAGGAAAGTGGAGGGTGGACGAAGAGCACTGAATTTGGAGCCAGAAGACTTGAGCTTGAATTAGACTTCACAACTTCTGCCTGGGTGACCACAGAAACTTATTAAACCTCCCTGAGCCTCGATTTTCTCTTCTATAAAATGGAGACAATACTCCCTACCTCATAGCATGGTGGGGTCGTTCATTCTTTCAGTGACAAGCTTGTTATGAATACAGATCTTGAATTCCAACCCCTGCCCCGTTCCGGGGGTGGGAGGGGGGGAGGCAAAAAAGAGACCAGAGAGGGTCTACTTTCACCTGCAGTGGTCAGGGAAAGCTTCACAAAGGCAATGGTGTTTGAATTGGCCCTTTGAAGGATGAGTCTTCTCTATGTAAGGAAGGAGGAGTCCAGGCACAGACAGCACAGGCTGAGAGGAAGGGCATGGCAGGGTCCAGGGACCGGGGACTAAGAGGGCCAGGGTGGCGTGGGATGCTTCCCATGAGGGTGGGGGCTGCAAACACAGAGTGAGTCTTTCCAGAGAAAAAGCCGAGTGTGAGGAGAGGGGGTGGGGAGGGATGTGCCTCCTGAGTTTCCTGGAGGAAAAAAAATCTTTGTAACTGTCAGAAACGTGATGAAACTGACAAACACACATGAAACCAGGTACTTAGGTTGTGAAACTAAGTCTGGGTTTTGCAGAACGAGTATACAACAACAAAGGTTTGAAAAGACATTTTATCAAGCTGGAAAAGAAAACCCATCTCCATTGTGTACAAGGAATCTAGGCATGCCCCCACCCTGCCCCAGTCCTGGGCAGTGAAGCCAGCCTGCACCTACAGCACCAACGTGTCCTCTGGAGCACTGTAGGGAGGGGGCTCTCTTGTCAACCCTTCCCTTCCTTGTGGGGACCCTTCTTCAGACCTCCAGCCTGTGAGCAAGAGCATGGAGAGGGGGCAAAGGTAATCAAGCAGTAGCTAGAACAAACTGGAAGCCCTCCTGATGCTCCCTGACCAAGAGGGTGGGGCTGAGGGGTAGGGACCACAGGACCGGGAGATAGCCCCTCAGCTTTAGGGGTGGGTCACTCATTCATATCACAGTTAGTCAGTGAGTGGTCACTCTGGGGCCCACCAGAAGACGAGAGAATGCAGGGGGAGAAGGACTGATACCAGCAAAGTAGCAAGATAAGGGCTGGGATGGGGGACATGGTAGAGACCTCAACTAAGTTGGTGTGTGTGGAGGGGAGCATAGCTGGGAGGTCTTCCTGGAGGAAAGATCTTTTTTTTTTTTAAAGATTTATTTTTCCTTTTTCTCCCCAAAGTCCCCTGGTACATAGTTGTGTATTTTTAGTTGTGGGTCCTTCTAGTTGTGGCATGTGGCATGCCTCCTCAGCATGGCTTGATGAGCGGTGCTGTGTCCGCACCCGGGATCCGAACTGGCGAAACCCTGGGCTGCCAAAGCAGAGCACACGAACTTAACCACTCGGCCACGGGGCTGGCCCCTGGAAGGAAGATCTTGAAGTGTATGTAGGAGCTGGTGGGATAAAGAAAGGGAGCAAGGATGTCTTGGGCACAGTGTGGAGCACGTGGGAAGCTGATGAAAGCACAAGGGCTCCTCTGATTTCACTCTAGGGTCAGCCACAGAGATGAGGCTGAGAGATGAGGGAAGAGAGATGGAAGAGCATGGGCTTGTGCACAGCTGAGCACCATGGGACAGGAGGGGACTGGGGAGCTAGGGCTGGAATCTGTAGGCAATAGGGAACCAGTGAAGGCCGAGGAGCTGGGAAGTCACAGTCAGATTTGCATTTTGGAAAGAGTTCTCTTGCTGCCTTGGGCCCTCACTTTTGGTGACCCCTGCCCTTTGGAGAAAGGTCTGACCTTAAGGGACAGGCTAGTCCACATTAACCAGGACAGACTTGTACAGATCGGCAAGTGGCAGAAGAGCCAGCCCGGGTTCAAATCACTTCCTCTGTGCCCTTAAGTGACTTAACCTCTGTGCTCAGTTTCCTCATTTGTAAAATGGGGTTAAAATAAGTAACCCCTGAGGGGTGAAGGCATTAACATATGTACAGTGCAGCGCCCAGTAGTAAGTTCTATGTATAAGTGTTAACCGTCAGTATTACCCACAAACACCGCCAACCAGGCTAAACCACATGAGTTCATCAGTAAGAAACATAAATCAGCGTCCATCAGAATGGATCCGGTAGACAGTGTGCATTCCAAATCAGTACAAACTGGTGAAGACGCGTAGGTCATTTTTCACAGATACCAACCAGTAGAGACCAGTACTTGCTGGGAGAAAGGCACTGGGGCAGCCAGCAGTGAGAGAGTTAGCAGAGGGAGCTTCTTCCCTGCCTCCTTGGAGTCTCTCTCGGGAGGCCTGGCACCGCTGTTTGTTACCCAACCCTCGAGAAGATGCTGCAGGGAGGCAGGGAGGAGGTTGAAAGCCTTCTTTTCAATTATTCAGCAGCCCAGCTTCCTGCCGCCCCTGCTGGAGCCAGAGGAAGGCCGTGACCAGAACCCCCAGGCTGGGTCTGGCTGGGTTGAGGGGAGGAGGCCTGCGCCACAGCCCTCGCGGGCCCGCTCCTGCCCTCCGCCATCCGGCCCTGCGCTGGGCCCAGCTGTCCCTGGACAGGGCTGCGAGCTGTCCCCTTCCTTGCACTCTCAGCCTGTGGTTGCAGCGGAGGCCGTGGGGCTGGACAAGTTCCCAGGGCTGAGGTGGGGTGTCCAGGCAGGCCAGGGAGGGAGGGCAAACCCACTGTCCGCGGGAGAAAGCCCAGGCAGCTTAGCTGGCACCTGGGTCCTGGGCAGCCTGTCCAGACCGCTCTGCATCTCGAACACATGGCACTCTGCTCCGCCCGAGAACACACTGGCCCATGCTGCTCCCTGCGCCTAGAACGCCCTTCCTCTCCGTTCATCCTGCAAGACTCTGTTCAAGCATCACCTCCTCCGTGAAGCCTTCCCTGACCTCTGGGGGACACATCTCTGCTGTGCTCCCAGAGCCTGACCCTCTGGTTACCATTCTCACTGCCTACCTTATTCTATTGCGACTGTGCACTCCCTGGCCTAGTGAGGGCTCTCCACGGGCAGTGACTGGGTTGCGTGCATTTTTGTGTCCCTTGTGCCCAGCACAGAGCTTGGCACAAAGCAGCCATCTGCGAACACATGTTGAAATTCAGCCTGTGTTTGAGCTGATTGAAAGCTCACTACTTGTTTTTCACTAGCTCCAGCCCTGGGGACCTCAGTGGACAAGGTCCCTGGTTACCACTCTCAGTATGTCTAGACCATGTGCGTGTTGACACCTGTGTGGGTCACATCGTCATATACTTTGTAAGCCCTGGAGTGCAGCTCTGTCTTTGAATGGATAGGAAGGACTCGCCTGGCACCCAGGGCCCGTGTCCCTGTTCCTGTTGGCTCTGATTTGGATTCCCAGAGCAGAGGCTGGGATCTGGGTGGCAGCTCCCCAGGACAAGGAGGCCTCAGCTGTCTGCTCCCTACAGAGGGGCCCACAGATCAGGCAATATAGGCTGGGGAAGATCAGTGCAGACTGATGAAGCTCAGGACAGGCCACGGAGAGCCTGAACCAGGACTTCAGACTGGATCCAGCAACAGAGGACAGTGGGAACCCACAGACCGATGCAGACCAGTATGATAGGCCAGTGGAATAGGGTAGAACATGCAGGACTGCTCACTGAAAATAGTACACACCAGTTCAACCCAGTAGGCAGACCTGTATAGACCAGTACTGATACCAAACTAACACGTGGTCTCCTCTTCCTACACTGCAGTGGAACAAAGGAACCCTTGCCACACCAGCCCGCTCTGCTTCTCCATGGGGCCCTCGCTGGCCCGGGAGCTGCAGCTTTTCAGCCTTTCACCCTGTGGCTGCCTGAGCTGGAGTGGAGAACTGGGGAGTGGGGAGCCTGAGAAAGAACCTTTTCATGGCTGAGCTGTCACTTATGGCATGGGCTGCTAGGGAGGTGGTGATCTCTGTGTCCTGGGGAGGGTCCCAGCCAGATGGCCTTGGCAAAGTGTCCTAGGGAGAGCGACCTGTGTGTCAGGACTCCATGCTCTCCCAGGTCTGTCCCAAGCTGGCCTCTGAGGCTGACCCTAGAGTGAAATCAGAGGAGCCCTTCTGCTTTCATCAGCTTCCCTCACCCCTTCACCTCCTTCTCCCTGCCAGGAGCAGACCCTCTCAGGCTTACAGCTGGCAGTGGGGCTGAGGAAGGGTGAGATGGGCTAGAAACCGTCTGACCAGATCTCTTTTCCTTTTGGGGCTTCAGTTTCCCTATCTGGATGAAGTGTCCGAAGGCTGGGGCCAGGGTAGGGCTAGGCTCTGGGTCCCTGGCGGTCCAAGACTGAGAAGAATCAAACTTGGGTGGTGATGTGCCTCCCCAGCCCCTATCAGCAGGAAGGGTATGTTCTGGACAGACAGATAAGCCCCTTCCACCCAATGGGGAGAGTGATGGGAGAAGCCAGGGGCGGCTGCCTCCACTGCCCACACAATCTCATTATGGAAAATTCCCTCTATTGACTCAGCTCTAATCAGGCAGCTGCCCTGGGCATCCCCCCCAGGTTTCTGCTGGGCTGGGTGAGATCAAAGAGAGAGCCGGGCTGGGGGCTGGAACCTCAACTGCCATTCCCATCGATCCAGATGCGCCTCTCGTTGCTAGGCAACAGCCTCCAGTCTCTTCTGGTCCTTCCTCCCCCAGGGGCTGCAGGATCGGGCAGGAAAGGGAGAGACCCCACATTCATTCTTCAGCCTTCTCTTACTAAGCTAGAGCTCTCTGTCACCAAAGCGGGAGCCTCTCCTCCTGTGCAGGAGGTGCCCCTCGTTCTGGGAGCTTGACTTTCCCCCCAATGGACCCCTTTTCCTCCCTCACATTTGTATTCATCTCCAGAATACTTGAAATCCACACCTGCTCTGCCCCATGTAAGCACTCTCTCAGGAAGACAGGCCAGGGAGTCACCAGAGAAGGGAAGGGATCTTCAGGGGGTCAGAGAAAAAGTCAGGATGAGACCAGGCTACCAAACTTCCAGCCCAGCTTTGGACGAGATGTGGGAGCCATTTAGTCTCGGGAGAATGGCTCTGAAGACAAATTCACACTCCCAGTTTTGAGTGGGTTGGCTTTTTTTTTTCTTTTTCCAAAACGTAGGATGCATTTCATAGTAGTTTTTTCTTTTTTGTTTCAAGTGCTATAATTTAAAACTGTAAGTTGTGTTTTGAAACAGGCATAAAAATGTACTGTGGATTTTGGGGGCTGTAATTGACTAAATAATGCAAATTGATCATTTCATCACAGTTTAATATTTTGCATATTTTATCTACCCTATACTGCTCATCCTCCCCCCACGCTCCCCCCTTTTTTAAACTGAATATGTGTGCTTCATCCTAGCGGTTGTTACGTGGTGACCTACTTATATCATGGCTGGTTTAGGATTTTAAGGTCTCTCCCCTCCAAGGTCTTCACAGCTCTTGGGGATGGAAAGTCGCTGGTCCCTCTGGGCCCTCATCAGACCTTTTTTTAAGCAACTAAGGGAGAGAAAGGGGTGATACGCTTCCCAAAGTGTGAAGAGCCAGAACTCAGGGGTCCAAGGGCCCAGCCCGGAGAACCGCCGGGAGGGGCACAGTCCCTGGGCAGCAGTCCTGGGGCTCCTGGTCCTGCCACTGCCTGCCACCTGCTCCCCCAGCTCCACAGCACAGTGACAGCTCCTCCCCGCCTCCCCTGCCCAGCTCCAGTCACACACTTCAACTCTGAGAGGCACAGCTTTGTAGGGTCCTTGACAAATGGTAGCCAATTAATGTCAATTAATCTGATTAGCCTAAATAGTTAATTAAGCAGTTAATTAACAACATCATTGACAATAACCTACGGCTCCTCGGGGATTGTGGGTGCGAGGCAGGAATGGCAGTGGGGGTGCCCTCCTTGCTCTGGGAAGTGGCAAGCCCCTTAAGGTCAGATTGGGTTCGGTTGCTGCTCATGCAGCTGTGGCCTCTCTGAGCCTCCACCTTGCTCTGCCATCAGCCCCAGAATTGTCACCAGGGCGTCCAGTCCAACCCCAGCCACAAGCCCTCCGCAAGACCATGTCCAGGGGTGAGAGGGTCTGAATTCTGTGGGAGAAGTGGAACCTCAGCACAGCAGAGAAGAGAGAAAGGCCTCCTGTCTGGGAAACTGTTCCCCACTAAGATCCCAGAGAGGAGCTCCTGCCTCCACTGCCACCGTCCCCACCCCAGACCGTGCACCTCACAGCTTACAGCACCCATCAGGGCCATGGGCTTCCCCAAGCTGCAGAGCAGCCCTGGAAAGAACTGTCACCCTTAAGCCAATCCGACAGACGTGGAAACCGAGCACCTCCCATATGCCAGGCCCTGTGCTTGCAGTGGGACCTGCAACAACGAATAACACGGGGTCCCTGCCCTCAAAGAGCTCCTCGTCTAGGGCATCACAGAACAGTGCAGCCTCTGTGGTTCTACCACGTCTTAGCTGAGCGATGCTGGTGACGTTATTAAGCTCTCTGTGCCTCAGTATCCTCTGCTGTGACCTGGCTCCTTCATAGGATGTGTGCGACTGAATGAGTTGGTACACTTGCAGCCCTCAGAGCAGTGCCCAGCATGGGGGAAATGCCAGGTGAGTTCCTGAGGATTACTGGGGGAGAGAGAGGGTAAACGACCGGGCAGGATAGAGTGTAAACGGTGCTGAGATGGGGCAGCACAGGGCACTTGGAGGAATGCGGAGGGAGGAGAGAGCAAGACGTTGCACAGAAGAGGCGAGCAGAGGCTGAAGCTCAAGGAGAGAGAGGATGAGGGACAAAGGGCATGTGCAAAGCCACAAGGCACTAGTTCTCAGCTCTAGCATGGACAGACCCTCAGGCCCTACACTCAGACTCTGAATGGGTGGGTCCCAGGAATTTACTTTTCATAGACTCTTCTGGAAATACCAAGGCAGGTACTCTGCCCCTAGAGACCACAGCTGCAGTGGTTCTGGGTGTCCCAGGTTGGGAGGAGCAGAGCCCCAGTGGGAGAGGCCCCAGGCCATATGACCCGTGTCCTGAAAGCACCCCACAGGCCCCCCTGTTCTCTCCATCTGTCCAAGTCACGCTCGCCCTTTGGGGGTGACCTTCCTGAAACAGCTCTGGCCGGTGCTTACCTGCTGGAAACATCCTTTGGTTTCTCTGCTGCCCACAGAAGGCCAGCCTCTCTCGACTGTCACCAAGGCCCCTTATGAGGCCTGCCTCTCCAGCTTGGTCCTCTGCCCCTTGGCTCAGGCCCCAGCTCTCCAGCCACACTTTCTCCAAGTGCCCAGAGCTCTCTCCTCCTCCCTATCTCTGCTCATGCTGTTCCCTCTCCCAGAAATGCCCTTCCTCTTTTTCTTCCCCCTGCAAGCCTGCACTCATCCTATAAGGTCCATCTGTGAAGCTGGCTCCAAAGTCAACCAGGGAGGCAACCCCACCCCACACCCTCCCAGTGCTCAGCAGCCCTCAGGATGCTCCCACATAACCCACATCCCAACCCCAAACATCCACCAGTATGTGGGCCTCGCTCCCCACCAGGCTGAGGGCAGCTCCTCCCTCTCCCCAGTGCCCAGCACAGGGCTTGGGGATCACAAGGATAACTGAGCGTTTCAGTTCAGAAGAGCTGCTGAGCAAATATTTGATGAATGAAAGAATGACCATCTCTGCTTTCTGATGTCTGAGAAGCAGGGGACAGAGGAAGAGAGAATTCGGGAAGCAGAGAAGGGAGGCGTCCTGGGGACAAAAATGAATGGATCACAAGGACCCAAAAGCATATGTCAAACTGCGCCAGACAGGGAAGGGAGACAGGACTGCCTGGAGGCAGGACCTGCCAAGAGTCCCAGCTTCCCTACCATCCCAGGAGCCCCCTCTGGCACCCTTTTTGGAGAAGGGGTGGCTGGGTTCCTCTGCCAGTCCTGAAGCCCACTCCCCCAACCTGGGGTCTCTCTGATACTGAGGGCTGTGCCAGCAGCTAGGATGGACACGGAGGGCAGGCTGCCCCATCTCTCATCCTGCCCTTGCCCCTCCCCACGGGTCTTCCTTTCTCCCTGGGTGAACCTAGCCTGGAGCACGTGCACGGACACCCCTGTCAAATCACCCTGAGGCATGTCTCCGGTACCTGTGTCCCCTCTTCCACGGTGCCATCGCCTCCTCCCTGGTCTCTTCCATGACTCCCATTGTTTCCCAAATAAATTCCCAGCTCTAACAGTGGTTTTCAAGGTCCTTCAAGACCTGACCCGGCCCTCCACTCCCCCTGGGCTGCCCTCTGTTCCCAGGCACGCCCCTGTGCTGTGGCGATGTCAGATCATTCATCATCCCCTTAGGTCACAGGATGTGTCATTGCCCACACTATTCTCTAGAGTGCCATGCCTCTGCCTTCTGTCTGGCACCTTCCCTGTCATTCTCCAAGGCCCAACTTAAATGTCCCTCTTCCAGAAGCCTCCTCTGGCTGCCCACATGGCTGTGGGCATCTTAATCCCAGCAGAACCTCAACAGGATGTCACTGTCAGTTCCCTCACACCTCCCCTCCCGCTAGTCTGGGAGCTCCTCAAGGTCAGGGTCGGTGTCTGATTCCCCTTAGAGTCCTCACTGTTCACACTCTGCCTGGAAAACAGGAGGCGCTCAGTAGATGTTGACTCTGTGGTCTCAAACACTCAAATGGCAGCCGTCTCTGGGAGTGCACTGGGTTTTATCCTCGCTCAGTGCTTTCAGCCCCATTCCCTGAGTCACTTCTCATAGCACACCTGGAGACAGGTGTTATTATGCCCCCTTTGCAGAGGAGGAAAGAGACCTGACTGTGGAAGTTGGGGCCTAGATGTGATTGGAGCCCAGGAGATTGGCAGTGGCTTGATTCCCAGTTCTGAGCTCTTTCTTCTCAGGTCCTGCTGGATCCACGTTCTCGCCCTCCCAGCGGGCGGATGACTCTCTCATGCTCCCCCTCCCCTGGCAGCTTTGGCCCTCCCCACCTCTGTCCCTGGCAGAGGGTTGTGCGGAGGAAGCAGGCCCACCTCAGTCCCTGGTTTACCCTGTCACGGGCCGCAAAGCCATCCTCTCCAAGGGAAATCCACAGCCAGCAGACCCCAAAGGTGTGCCTCACCCAAGAGGGCAGGGGAGGGGCAAGGTTCTCCCCACAGCTCTCACTGGCTCCCTGGGAGCAGTTCCACCAGTATGGCCATTAAAAGGATGGCTTTTGAAGAATCTCCAAAGACATCAGAGAATTCTCACAATAGGGGGAAAAAATAGGATGCCAACTTCCCCCGACAGCATATTCGCAGCTATTTAATGCTGGGCGTCTACGAACACATGGACAAAACCCCGGGCGGAAATACCCTCGCCGTGTTCACAGCGGCTATCTCTGGGCGGTGGGACTACAGACGATTTTTATTTTCTCCTCAGTTTCTCTATTTCCCAAGTCTTATACAATGAAGATGTGCCATTCTTCAAATCCAAAGGATTCAATGAAACTTGCTTTTACCTGTCTCTATCCTGGGGAGTCCTGGGGAGTGGTGGTGGGAATGGGGCTCAGTGTGAGGAGGGGTCTCAGAGCCACAGGCCATGCTCAAAGCTGGAAATGGGCAGGCCCAGAGCTCCCAGCTCCGCAAGCTGCCCGTACCCCAGGGTCCGGTTCACTGGGCCCAGGCCGCCTCATAGCCCTGCCAGGCCCCGGCAGGATGCTGAGGGAGCTGTGGCACTGCCCGCCGGCTCCAGCTGGCACAGCAGCCTCTGCAGTGGGCAGGAGGCCAGGCGGGGGCGGCAGGAGGCTGAGGCCAGGCTGGCTGCCGAGGAAGCAGCATCGCAGACGGTGGGCTGGCGGCTTTGGGCTATGGGGTGGGGGAGTCCCTGAGGGCTGGGGGCTGCTCCGGAGCCAAGGCACACAAGGTCACCTAGGCCTTCCTCCCAGGCCAGTAGTCAGTCTGGACAGCCTGAACCCCCTTCACCTGCCCAGGCCCCCTCAGAGCCCCGTTCTGGATGACATGAGTCAATGGGCCTTGGCCTCTGGGGATGGGCTGTCACCCTCCCGTGCTCATCACCTGGAAGAAGGTGAAGGGGCAGGAACCCAGAGGTCTCAGCAGGCACTGAGCCATGGTGAAGACCTAGGCTGGGCCAGGCTGGGGTCTGTCATTGTTGCTAACAAGTCCCTCCCTGTCACAGGTGCCTCTGCTCTTCTGGGCCTCCTGCCCTCTCACAGATCAATCTCTCCCCTCACTGAGCACTCTCTCTCCCCAACCCGCTTCCTCTCTGCCCGCCCCCCCCCCCCCCCCCCCACTGAGTGCTCCTCATGGATCCTTTCTCTCTTCATTCAGCCCTTCCACCTCTCTGAGCTCCCCACCCTTTCCCTGAGCCCAGGTATTGGAATTGAGAAGGAACTTCTCCATTTCTCGTCTGGCTGCTCCTCCTTGGCAAGCCTGGACCAGTCGCCATACCAACCCACTCCCTCTGCAGGGCCCTGTGTCCTCTCTTCAGAGCGTAAGCTACAAAATCCCTCCGTCTCCCCAGGACTCCATGAATAAGCCTCCATCACCACACCTCTGCTAGGGCGCACAGCGTGGGATAGGGCACCCGCGCACGTGTGTCCTGGGGGCCTCCTGGACTGTGGTGAACAACTCTGGGAGGTGTGTGGAGGGCATCTTCAGTTTCCTGCAGGTTGCCTCAAATCCTGAGCCACCAAAGAGCCCCAGGATCTCCACGTGAGCTTGTCCTGGAGGCCTCTCCAGGTCATATTTTCCCCCTTGAGTTAAGACCCCAAGTTTGAAGGTGGGAAGGATGGGTGAATTTTAAACCTCAGCTCCAAATAATAAATCACACCTTGAAACATTGGAGGTGACTTCTACCTCTGTCAATGGAACCACAGGCTTCCTGACACACAGATTTATAAAGCAGAGCGATCTTAAAGTCTTGGTGCTGGCAAGGCCTTTGGGGAGTCATCCAGTCAAACCCCATCAGTTTATGGTTGAGGACACCGAGGCCCAAAGACAGGAAGGGAGTTGCTCAAGGTCACACAAGGAGCCAGAGTCAGAGCCGGGCCCAGAAAGAAAGGCCTTGGATTCTCGTCCCAGAGCCCTTTAGTTACCTCCACCACATGCCACTCCACACCCCCCACTGGCCCACAGAGCCCTGAGTGAACCTCCCTCATGAGAGCCTGGAGGACTGAGCATGGAGTGGTGCTGTGGAAGCCACACTGGGCCCCTGAGGTAGTGGGCTAGGTTTGCACCCAGACCTTGCTCTGTGACCTTGGGAAAGTCACCTCACTTCCAGGCCTCGTTTTGCTCCTCTGTGAAAGGGAGACAGCGGCACCTTTGGCACAAGTTTCCTTGAGGATGAAATGAGATACTGGAAGTGAAGGTCCACGGCAGGGCTCAGAGCGTGCGCAGGAGCTGAGGAAGAGAGGTTGGGCTCCCCCCAGTCTTCTCCGCAGAGCCCCCCGCTGGCGGCTGAGGCAGGAGGAGCCACGATTCTGCCCCTGTGGGCAGTAAGCAGTGGGCAGAGGAAGAGAAAAGTGAGCAGGAGAGGCTGACCCCAGCAATGCTGGCAGTTGCTTGTGACCATGGCCCCATCTCAGGGGCTGAGGGCTAACCGCTGAGAAAGGAACAGGCAGTCACCGGCTTGCTGAGGTCAGCAAGAGGCTGGCAGGCAGACGAGGTGAGAAGTGGGTGCAGCCGTGAGCAGATGGGCCTGCAAGACCCAGACTCCCCCTCTGGCATGTGGGACAGTGGTGGGGGTGGGTTACAGTGGGGGGCACCCAGCTGGCCAGTTCAAAGCACATTCTACCTCCAAATATCCCAGTGACCTTGGGGGAGTCAGCTCCTCACTGCACTGCTCACCGTCACCCATATGCCTCAGGCTTCCCACCTGGACAGCTGGCATCATGAATCCAGAAACTGGCATTTGACTGGGCCTTGATATCAAGGGGCTGAGACAGGTCATCAGCTCCACTCCTGCCCCAGGGAAGACAGCTTGGATGGCTTCATGACCTTGGGAAAGTCACTCAAGTCTTGTTTCTCAGCTGTGAAATAGGGACAATGATGGCTTCCCTGTGAAGTTTTTGTGAGGATTAACTGAGCTAGCTATAGCATTGTGCCTAGCACGGAGCCTGGTAGGAGGCCCTCAGCCAATGTCCACCACCTCTGGGAAGACAAAGATGCGCTTCAAACAATGCTGAAAACTTTCCCACCTTTATCCAGCTCCTCCTTAAGAAACTCTTACTGACGTACAATTTACTAACACTTGCCCAGTATTTTATAGTTTCAAAGTAGTTTCCTATCCACTATCTGGATTACTTCTTTGAACAGCAAAGTAGATGCCGTTAGCCCTGTACCTGTTGTACAGATTGGGAAACAGGCTCAGAAAGGTTGAGTGTCTTACCCAAAGTCACATAGCTTAGATTTGAACCTGAGTCTCTCAGACTTCAGAGTCCACAACTCCTTACTGCACCCACCATCACCTCTTAAAATCCAGTCAACTCTATTCATTCTTCAAGAATTCCTCCTCCACCCCTCACAGGAGAGTGGGATGGGGCACAAAGTTAAGAAATCAAAAACTGGTATTGTGTGGGAGCAATTTCTTAGCCAGCTTGATCCTATTTCTGGTAGGGGAAGAATCTGGCACATGCCGGGGCCATGACCTTAAGGAGGCCCCTGGATGGAGAAATTCTCCAGCCCCTGCCCTGCTGTCCATCAAAGCATTTGCCTTTTCTCTTGACACAGGACAAAAGACCAGCCCAGGCCCCCTGATGCCAGAAGTGGGTGAGTGAGTAAGGGGAGTAAGAAGTTATGGCTGGGATGGAGCACAGGCATTGGAGTACCAGGACGGACCTGGGTGCCCTTCTCTTGCTCTACCCCAAATCCATCCCCACAGTGGACCTGCTGCCAGGAGCAGGAACTGCAGGAGGCTTCAACTGTCCAGGCAGGAGCCCTGGGAGGGAGGGGGAGGAGGATGCAAGGCAGAGGCTGCGTCTCTTCTTTCATTTCTCCTTTTTACCAGGAATTTGCTCTGGGGCTGGGCTCACTCTGAGCTCCAGAAACTCTCCCTGGGCATCCAGAGAGGCCACAGAAAAGCCCCCTAAACTCCTAGTGGCTATTTTCTCTTCTGTGTCCTCTATCGTCTTCCTAGTGTGAGAGTAAATGCCATCCTGTGTGAGACCCAGTTCTCATTGCCAGCTCCTGCCTCCCAGGGGCACTTGGGCAGCTGGAAAAGGGGCCAGACTGTCCCCTGTGCTGCCACCTCCTGCTGGACAGAAGCCCAGCATTCAGGAGGGGGCCTCTTCCCTCCACCCCTCCGAGTGAGCAGCATCTCCACAGGGTCCCTGCATTGGTCTCTCCCTTCCCTAGGGAGCAAGTCCTTCTCCTCAGTTGGGGGAGGGCAATTGGACTGCAGTTGGGGGCCTCCCTTGCATCCTCATGGGCCAGGCCATGGTCATTTTACCCAGGGCAGTCCTGCCCATGACCCGGCAGGGTTCTCACTTTCTCCATCCCTCTCAGCAAAATGAACAACGTTCCTAATCTCTGTTCCCTAGGTGACTCGCACCCTCTACCATACACTGTAGCAGTCCCCTAACACCTAACCTCTGCTCCGGGCTCTGTGAACCCTGGGCCCTGGCCCGGCTGGGGAGGCCCAAGGTTCAACCCAGCCCCAGCCCCTCTGGGAAATGCCCCCGCCCCACCGGGGGCTCTCACCTCGCCGCTGATCGCCGCACTCCGAAGGGCGCTGGAGCCAGGCCCTCCGGCCCCGCTTGTCCGGGCCGCCTCCGGGCCGCCTCCTCGGCTCTGCTTGGCAGGGCAGCTCCGCGGCCCCCGCGGCCCCGCGCCCTCCGTCTCCCCGCGGGCGCCGCCGCCGCCGATTGCTGAAATGCTGGACAGCGCACCACCATGGAGGCGCCTCCCTGCCCGCCCGCCGGCCAGAGCGGCTCGGCGCCCACAGCGCCCTCCGCAGGCGTGGAGGTCCCCACCGCGAGCGGAGGCAGGGGACCCACGCGTCGCGGAAGGGCTCTCCACCGCGGCGACATTTGTTCCACGCCTTGCGGGTGGGGCCACGCCAGTCCCAGGAGGCTCCTGGGGCGAGGGAGCTTATTAATTTGCAGCTGGGAGTGGAACTCGGTATCCTGAGTCGTCGCCAGGACACTGTCCGGGCAGCGGGTGTTTAAGAGGGCCAGATCCTGCTGGGAGACACGCCCAGGACGTCCCTTTCATCGTGCCTCTTGTGGCCGGACCGAGGCTAGGCGAGGTGGTGGGGGACAGCCCAACGGCGAGAGATTTTGAGAATGGACTCGCTGGACCTTTGGTGACTCCGGATTCGGTGTCCGGAGTCCTGAGTTCAAGTCACCCTTGGATTACTCTTTTTGTGACCTTGGGTGGTCTGTCCCTCCTGTAACTCCTGCCTCCCTTCCCTTGACTGAACAGTGAATGGGTTGTGTGGAGGAAACTCAGGGGTGGGGGCAGGCTCTAGAAGGGGCTTTGGAAGCCCAGAGACCTTTCTGTAGTGGAAGCCAGGAACATGGAGGCCTTTGCTTGGAGCCACCAGTGGTGTCCACGTGGGTGTCTCAGGAAGCGAGCGGGACTGGAAGTGCCAGAGGAGGCCTGAGCTGGGCCAGGAGTAGAATGAGGCAAGTGAGGTGCCCGGAGCACAGATTTTAAGAAGACATTTGTGTGATCCTGAGAGTCATCCGTGGATCAAGTATATGTTTGATGTGAGTCTGTGCGGGTTTATGTGTGTGTGTGTCCATCTGTATATATGTGCATCTATGTGCATCTGTTTCTGTATCCGTGTCTGGAATCTGTGTCTGTGTGTGCTCTCCTCCCCTCCCTTTCCCTCTCTTTCCCCCCAAATTTCTTCACCTATGTGTGCCTTTGGAGTGTTGGTATAGTGTGTGTGTGTGTGTGTGTGGTGTATGTGTTAGAGACATGGAGAGAGAGTGGTTGGGATCCTGGATCTGCAGGCCCATCCCAGTCTGCAGAACAAAGCTCGGGGTGGGGGAGAGGGGTGGGCTGCGGCTGCTGCCGCCATTACCACAGCCCCATAGCCCCAGGGGCGAGTCCTCTGTTAGTCTCCTGCCTTCTGGCTGCATGAATATTTCATCTGCTGGGGCCTTGGGCTGGCCTAGCACCAATGTGCTTGCTTCCCCTGCCAGGGACACGCTGCCCCCTTTGCCTGGCTGGGCCTCCCAAGGCAGAGCAGGGAGTAGGCAGATCAAGGGCTGGGAGAGTGCCCTCTGGAGGGCCCACAGGCCTCTCCTTGCCTGGGGAGCCAGGGCTGGGTGTGGAGGGGGCAGAGGAGGCCACAGGAGGTGCAGGGACACACCATCCTTTCTGAGGAAAGCCCATTCCTTAAATGAAGTCAAGTCGGCTTTATGATACCTCGCCACAATGATTTGGTTCCTGACCAGCCCTGGTCTCAACTCTGTTTGGGACTAGTACCTGGCAACACTTCGCCCCCACTGGGCACACCTCCTGCCCTCTCCTCATCTGCTGAGGGTCCTGCAAGCTGGCTGCTGGCAAACCTCCCCCGCCGTCCCTGGTCCTCTGTTCTATTACACGGAGGGCGGGGGGAGCCCTGGAGGCCTGGGCAGTCTCAGCCCCAGAAGCCCTCTCAGCTCTTGTACTCCCTTGCCCTGGCTCCAAGGAATAGACCTCTGCCTTGGTTTCCCTACCAGCCTGCTAATTTTCCAAAAAGATCTCCTCTTTTGTTCCTCTTTTCAACAAAGGGCATCACCATCTGTGCAGGGTTTCTCTGCTCGCCCCTCTGGGTCTGCTCTCTGCCCTGCTCTGGGCCTCGGGAGGCTGACGTCTGCAGACTGACTACCCAGGTTCCCTTGTCCTTGACTTTTGGTTGGCTCCATCCAAGGGGAAGCATCACCAGGAGAAGGAAGGGTGGGAGGAGAGAGAAGTTAGGTATATATTCCCCTCTGAAGTCCTGTCCAGCTCTGGTCCAGTGGCCCCTCATCTATGGCTCCAGTTCTTCTGACGAATCTCTGGCATTGGGTTTCCTCCCTGTGGCCCTTCAGAGGTGGTAATGGCTCCCGTTGTTATAAGTCTCTGGGTGCCTCTCTAGCCCTCGTTGGTCTGTTCTCGTGTCCTTGCCTGCACCTCTGTCCACAGTCCCTTCATCAAGCTCTCCTCACTTAAACCTTTGGAGGTGCTGTCTGCTTCATCCTGGGTCCCTGACCCATGTCTCTGTCAAGTCCAGACTCTAAGCCAGAGCCCTGGGCGTCCCCTGAGCCTTCCAGTTGCCCCTTCTCCCTGCAGACCTTCCACCGTCTGGAACCGTTCCTCTCACACCCAGAGCGTCTGCCTGGCCCAGGCCTTGGTCCTCGTTGCCTGCCTGGTGCCTCCCCCCTCCCCATCCACTCTCCGCTGGAACATACATCTCTGCTCGGATAGCATGTGATCAATGAACCCTTCCAAGACCTCCCCATATGAAATAGTGTCTCCCCACCCGGCACTATTTTTCCCTCTTACCCTTTTTTTAAAAAAAATGTGGTAAAATACACATAACATAATATTTACCTTCTTAGCCACTTTAAGCGTGCAGTTGAGTGGTGTTAAACACATTCGCATTGTTCTTCAGCCATCACCACCATCCATCCTCATAACTTTTTTCATTGGGGTGGGGGAGAGGGGTGGGCTGCTATTAGACACTGACTCCCCATTCCTGTCCCCCCAGCCCCCGGCAACCTCCGTTCTCCTCTCTGTCTCTATGCATTTGGCTGCTCTAGGTACCTCATGTAAGTGGAATCATACAATAGTTACCTTTTTGTGTCTGGCTTATTTCACTTGGCATAATGTCCTGAAGATTCATCCATGTTGTCGATTGTGTCCGAACTTCTTTCCTCTTTAAGGCTGAATGATATTCCATCGTATGGATAGACCACATTTTGTTCATCCATTCGTCTACCAATGGACCTTTGGTTTGTTTCCACTTCCTGGCTATTGTGAATAACGCTGCTAGGAACATGGGTGTTCAAATAGGTTTGAGTCCCTGCTTTCAATTCTTTTGGGTATATACCCAGAGGAGGAATAACTGGATTATATCGTAATTCTATGTTTAATTTTTTGAGGAACTGCCATACTGTTTTCCATAGTGGCTAAATCATTCTAATTCCTACCACCAATGCACAAGGGTTCCAATTTCTCCACATCCTTGTCAACACTTGTTTTCTGTTTCTTAAAAAATAATAGTCATCCTAATAAGTGTGAAGTCATGTCTCATTTTGGTTTTGGTTTGCATTTCCCTGATGACAAGTGATGCTGAGCATCTTTTCGTGTGCTTGTTGGCCATTTGTCTATCTTCTGTGGAGTGCCCTCCCTTGTTTTCATCTTATGACCACTGGTCATATTACTCATCCACTTGTGTTTTTTTCTGTCTTCATATTCTAGACCTTGAGCTCCATGAGGACTCTGTTCCCTGCTGTATCCCAGTTCCAGCTCATAGTAGATGCTCAATAAATATTTGTTGATTGAATATCTAAATATTTCCCTTGATGTTTTCTCAATCCATTTTCTGTCCAACCTCATTAGCCAAAATTTTGTGTCTTACATTCTGCCATTCATATCATGAGAACAATAGTGCCATGAATGAGCCTTTCCAAAGTAGACAGCAGAGCCAGTGTCTGATTCAGACCCCTCCACCTGGGACAGATTCATGCTTTCGCATCCGGGAGCCAGACTCACTTGCCTTCAATCTGTCACTAAATTTGGCATTGCCCACCTCCTCTGTCTCCTCCCCCACCAACCCCTGTACCCCCACTGGCCTTTGATTTTGCTGTTCTCCCTACTGCAGCACCTCTTCTGACTTCCCTGTCCTTCAACACTCAGCTCCATGGTGAACTCCCCTTCCAGGTGCCCCCATCCCCCACCCCCAATGCCTGTTCAGCCCTTCCAGGGGCCTCATGCTCAGAGGCAAGAGCAGGAAGGATCCTGTGATCAGGTCAGGCGGGAGCTCCCAGGCCCAGAGAGTGGCTTCTGGTGGCCTTGACCTCAGAATTAGCCCTGCCCTTTCTGTCTTATTCTTCCCTGTCTCTGCCACCCTCACTCTGTGCCATCCTGTGTCTAGAACATGAACTCCAAGATGCGGGGCTGGGTCACCCCTGTCTCTGCATCTTCCACACCAGCACGGAGGAGGCAAGAATCACCACTTGTTGAGTTGAGTTGTCTGGTTTTCTGTCTGTCTCAAAGCTGTTCTCTGTCCTCCCTTTCACCTGTTTTTGCCTCTCCATCCCCCAGTCGACTCTGCTCCCTTTCTCTCTGGCTCTGCCTTGTCTCTTTCCATTTACCTCCCTGTATGATGGGCTGTAGACCTGGGGCACTTGGCCTTGGAGTCAGCCCCTCTCTTCTGGTGCTTCCCAACGTGTTTCCTCAATCCTCTGCATCAGAACCACCTGAAGTTGAAAGTGTTGGTGTTGGAGCCTTTTCTCAGACCTGCTCTGATGGTTACCTACTGCTGCGTAACAAATATGCCAAAACAACCACCGTTTTATTATGTGGTTTGTGGGTCATAAATTTGGGCAGGGCTTGGCTAGGTGGTTCTTTGGCTCCATGAGACATAAATGCGGTCCCTTGGTGGTTTTCAGCTGATGGATGGGCTGTGGACTGGAAGGTCCAGGACACCTTCAGTTACCTGTCCGGGGCCCTGCTGGGGATTGCTGCAGGGCTGGGCTCAGCTCTACGTCTCTTGTCCAGGTAACCTCAGGCCTCTCCATGCGCTGTCTCCGGCAGAGTCTGCAGACTTCTTCCATGGTAGCGCAGGCCTCTGAGAGCAAGTGCTCCAAAGAGAGGAGGTAGAAGCTGTCAATCTCTTAAGGTCTAGGCTCAGAAGGCGTGACATCACTTCCCCATTTTCTTTCTTTCTTTTTTTCTTAAGATTGGCCCTGCGCTAACATCTATTGCCAATGTTTTTTTTCCCCCTTCTTCTCCCCAAAGCCCCCCAGTACATAGTTGTATATTCTAGTTGTATGTCCTTCTGGTTGTGCTAAGTGGGACGCTTCCTCAGCATGGCCTGATGAGCGGTGCTAGGTCAACGCCCAGCATCCAAACCAGGGAAGCCCTGAGCCACCAAAGTGGAGTGTGCAAACTTAACTACTCGGCCATGGGGCCGGCCCCACTTTCCCCCATTTTCTATTGGTCAAAGCAATTACAGACTATGCCATTTAAAATAGTGCTTTCTTGGGGCCGGCACCATAGCCTAGTGGTTAAGTTTGGTGTGCTCTGCTTTGGCGGCCCGGGTTTGGTTCCCAGGTGTGGACCTACACCACTTGTCGGTGGCCATGCTATGGTGGTGACCCACATGCAAAGTAGATGAAGATTGGCACAGGTGTTAGCTCAGGGCTAATCTCCCTCAGCAAACAAAAAATAAAAAAAAATGAAATAGTGCTTTCTTGCTTATAGCCAAAGGTGGGAGACATAGATCCCAACTCTTGATGGGAGAAGGGGCAAGGAATTGGTGGCCATCTTTAATCTGCCATACCTACTGAGTCACGCTCTTTGGGGTAGACCCACGATCATTCTCCTGAACTTGAAGACCCAATGCTATGGCCCTCATCTGCCTAGAGTTCCTGCTCCTCATTCCCTGGGCTGTTCCTTTGCCCAACATGCATCACGGCCTGTCGCCATAGGCTTAGATGCTGTCAACCCACGCTCACCCCACTGTCATTAGCCAGCCCCTCTCCTTCTCCCACCTACCCCCAGCACACACTGACACTTCTGTGAGACACATGGGTATGCCACAGAAGGATGGCAGGATTTAAGCATGAGCAGCCAGCAGGCATTTCCAAAGAGACTGCACCAGGCACACGGTGGATGTTTTTTGATTGCACGATCCTGTTCTTACTGGAGAGAAAGGTCTGGAACTGAAAGACAAAAACAGTCTTTGAAGCTCAACTCCAGGGGAGCTTGTGTAAAGCCACCCAGGGCACATAGACAAGAGGTGACAGTCTGAGGCCACCTGGACTTGTTGACTCTCCAACAAGTGAAAATGAATGTGTGCCTGGTGCTTGCCTGGCTGGCTGTGGGCCTGGGGTCTCCGAAGACCTTGTTACTGCCCTCTCTGTGCAGGCGAGAGTGGGGCGGGGTCCTGGTGCCTAAAATGTCTTCTAAGACTGTCTGGACTTGGGCTCTCAGGGGGCTACTGGAGCAATCTAGGAGGTGTACTTGGGGGGAGAGTCTTGAGCTGGGCCCAAAGGGTGGGGATAGTGTGACTGGTCCAGTGGGAGCAGTGGGGTCTGGAGTCAGACCCAGGCCCGAAGCCCAGACTTGCTGCTAACCAGCTGTGTGCATGCAGGAAAGTGACTGAGGCCTCACTGAGCCTCAGTTTCCTCATCTGTAAAGTGGGGCTATTGATACTTGTCACTGAGGGGTTGTGCTCCTTCCTAATTATTCTAGATCTTCTCATGGTCATAGCTTGCAGCTCATCTGTGATACAGGGAAAGGCCAGTGATGTTCTGATGTCTTTTATCTGGAAAATGACAAAACCTGGGCATCCTGGTCCCTCCCCCATCCCGATACCCTTCCTGTTCATTCTTTGCCCCTGGCCCAACCCATCAGCGGTTCCCTGCTGGGGTCCTTTCTCTCTCCTTGCTCCCTTCCCTGTCGCACTCTGCTGGGTCAACACTGCGTTCAGGGACCACACGGCCTCTTTCTTTCTGTGCCTCCCTGCCTGGCCCCCCAGGCCTCTTCCTCTGCTTTCCCTTCCCCTCCTCCCAGCACATCACTCTCTTGCCCTCACTGCAGAGCCTGGGAAATTGAGGAGTCCCTTGTGGCAGGCGGGCAGGGCTGACCTTGAAGCACATCTTTAATAAAAAATGAGCGGAGGCGGCAGCAGCCCCGGCTCGCCTCCCCTGCCCTCCCCTCCTCCCTCCGGCCTCTTGCTCTCCTCTCCTTCCCTTGTAAATCTACCATAAGGGGCCTTTGCCCTGGGTTAAGCATTGCTCTCACTAGGGTCCTTTTGGAGAGTGCAAATCCCTGGATGCGGGAGTGTGAAGGAAATAAGCTTTTCCTGGGGGGCTGGCCCCATGGCTGAGTGGCGAGATCCTGTGCTCCGCTTTGGTGGCCTGGGGCTCGCAGGTTTGGATCCTGTGTGCAGACCTATTCACCACTCATCAAGCCATGGTGTGGTGGAATCCCACGTAGAAGAACTGGAATGACCTACAACTAGGATATTTAACTATTTATTGGGGCTTTGGGGAGAAAACAAAAAAGAGGAAGATTGGCAACAGATGTTAGCTCAGGGCCAATCTTCCTCCCCAAAAAAACAAAACAAAGCAAAACAAAAACACCTTTTGTTGGGATAAGGAAAGTGGTGTAGGAGAGGAGGAGAGGAGGCTGCGTTCTGAGGCTGCGGGCTCGGCCTGCTTCTGCCTTAGAGCTTTTCAAGGAACCTCCTCCCCAGCCAGTCTTCATAACTGTCCCAGTGGTTCAGTTCCCGACACTGGCCCAAGGCCATCCTGGGCTGGAGTTGGGGGGCTGTCTCAGCAGCCTAGGCCTAACTCACTCAGGAGACTTGGAATCAGGTCCCCCACAGACCCAGGTCCCACTCAACCTGGGCTCAGGAGTGAGAGGGACCCACACTTTGAACATGGCTGTATCCCAGCAATTGTGTTCATCCTCGTTACCTCTAATCCTCACAATGAGCCCATAAGCTGGAGACTATTGTCCCATCTTGTAGATGAGGACACTGAGGATCAGAGAGTTTCAGAGCTTCCCATAGCCACTCAGTCCATAGGTGACCTGAGCAATGACTTGAGCCACGATCTGTGTGACCCAAAGCCAAGCTTGACACCTGAACCACTGGCCTCAGAGCTGTGCACAGTCTTATTTTTCCTCCCTGGGCCTGGGGCTCTGGCCCCTGCCCTGACCAGGGCACACAGCTCCTCTTCCGCCTCCTCCTGGAACCCACTCAGGCCCTTGGACATGGGCCCTGTGGGAGGGACGGACCACCCAGAACCAGGTTGCCAATTCCCTGCCTCCTCAGTATGCTCCCCTTTCCCCCTGGACCTTTTGGGACCCCAGAACCTGGACTTCCTTGAGCTGTCCACATGGTGCGTGTGTGACTCCGGCTGGCCCAGCTACTCTGCCCCTTAGGCCTTGAATGGGTCTTAGAGGTGTATAGGAGGTGTAGATGTGTGTATGGATATGTGTGCACAGATGAATGCATATAGCGTGCATAAAGGGTGTGGGGGTAAGAATGAGTGAATAAATTTGGAAATGAGTGAATGAATGAGAAGTCACTTAAGTGGATAAGTGAATGAGGCATTGAGTCAATGAACTCTGCCCGCCAGGCAAGGTAGAGGCAAGAGCAAACAGACTGTGTCCTCTGGGCTCTCTCTCCCCCTGAAGCCCACTGTGCTGGAGATGCCCACCAAATGTTCATATTATCCTTCCAGAGTGGACAGTTGTCAATGGGACATGAATGCGCATCCAAGGACTACGTCTCCCAGCATTCCTTGCATGTAGATAGACCATGTGACTAATTCTCACTAACGGAATGCAGGCGGAAATGACATTTCCCTGGAAGAGGCACCTAAGAAGCAGGGATGCCCTCTCTTCTTCCATCTGCTGGCAGGATCCACAAGACTCTGAGGCCCAGGGGAGGGGAGAGGGAGCCACAAGACGGAAGGAGCCTGGGTCCCTGTATCATCGCGTGGAGGAGAGCTGCCTGCCGACAAGGAACATCAGTATAGGACTATTAATAAATGAGAAACAAGAGGTAGTGATAAGCTACTGGAATTTTAGAGTTTCTTTGTTATGGTAGCTGGTGTTGCCCTCGCTAGCACACTCACATAAGCTAGTTATTCACTGTCAGGCTGTGGAACTCAGCCCTGAAACACTCAGACGGGGGCTGTGGGGACCCTCGACAGGCATCCAGGGTGAGGGCCAGCAGGGGGGACAGACAGCATGACCTCACAACTTTCTCCTCACCTCTCACATTCAGGAAGGAGTTCATGTTGCTCCTGGGTTGGGGGAGGGACTCAGGTGTTGGGGTTAAAAACGACTAATTAGACAAAACTAATCTCCAGTGTCAGAAGTCAGAATAGTGGGCATCCTTGGGAGTGGGGACCAGGAAGGGCACAGGCAGAGGTGGGAATTCCTGTTTCTTGATCTGGGTGCTGGGTACACGGGAGTGTTCAATTGTGAAAATCCACTGAGCTGTATAAGGGTGATTTCTACACTTTCTTTAAGTATATTGTATTTCAAGAAATTTTTTTTAAGTGCCCAGAAGAGAGAAGGTTAAGGTAAGGACAGAAAAAGAGTGAAAGAAGACAGGGTGGAAACAAGGGGAGAATGTCAGCAGGGGGACAAAGGAGGAGCACAGGTGGGGCAGGGGGCAGAGGGCAGCCCTGCCCCTTCACCCGGCACTGCGGTCCTGAGATGTATGTCTTCTCTCTTTCACTGGCAGGTCACCATAGTCCGTCACCCACCACCCATCGTCCCTCTATCCCACACTGGGCACCTACTGTGTCCAGGTCCAGGAAGCATCCAGGCCTTCCCCCTGGCCAGGTGCCCTGGCCTAGGGACCCTCACCCCCAAGGAGTGTGCAGCAAGCTCTCCTTGGAGGCCTGGAGCTCCACACCTGGGTCCACGTGTTCTGAACAGGACAGGGCACTTGGGGAGAGGGGGTGGGGCTGGATGGAGGTGGAGGGGTATGGGGGCGGCTGCAGAGACGGCAGCTGAGGCTGTCTTGGAGGATGTGACCCAGTTTCATCTCTGCCATCCGTCTGCCAGCAGAATAGATTCTAGTCACCTGAACCCATTACACACGTCCACATGGCACACGTGCACCACTCACACACATCTCACACATCTCTCATATACATGCCACGTGCACTGAGTCCCATACACATGCCACATCATGGCCCCCATGTCCTTCATGCTCCATAGACACACCCCATACACATGTCCCATAGCCGTGCCTCATATGCATGCCACATACATACTCCATATCTACTCACCCACGTACACACACTCATGAACACATTTTTATTTCCTCTACACCTGTATGGCCCAAACCTCACACACACACCACATCACACAACTCCTGACATGCACAGCACACACACACTCTCGCATCAACATGGGCCCCACACACGTGCAGCCACACACAAATAAATGCACCAACACATCAGACCCTGGGGCAGGGATGGCGAGAGAGGGCCTGCCTGTGGGAGAGGCACACCCACAGAGACCCGGACCCCCAAGCCCCCAGGGGCAGGAGTGGGTTAACTGAGGGTTCCTTCGTGGGCTGTAACCCAGGCCCACCTCTTCCATGAGGCCTTTCCCAACTGTCCAGTGGACATAGAAGCCCGCTTCGAGCTGCGGAACCCCTGGCTTATGAGAAAGAACAGAAACTTCGAGTTCTTGCAGGTCTCTGCCGGGGCCCAGGCCCTGCCCCAGCTGGGGCGGCCCCCAGAGAGAGCTGGGAGCAGGGCTGGGAGGCAGAGCCCCGTGGGAGCTCCAGGAAGCTTGCACTGGACCGAGCTCAGCCTGCCCTCTCCATCGGCTGTTGTAGGGGGAGGCGCATGGCTTGCACAGGCTGTCTGTGTGGGACACAGAGGGAGCCGGGCTCCCTGGAAAAGGCCTGCGTGTGTGTCTGCACACACACAGCGACTGGTGTAAATATGGTGCATTTCACTGCACACGACCAAAAAGCCTCCTAACCCACTGGCAGCAGGGCCTCTTTCTGCCCTCCGGCCGTGCTTTAATTACTCCTCCAGGGAGCCTGGCAGGCTGAATTTGCTCTCGAGCGGAGGCGAGCTCAGTCAAAGCCTGTGCTGGCCAGCCCTGTGGAGGGGCGCCGAGGCCCTGGGCATCTGCTATGCCTGTGACCGCCCCTTGGACCCCTGCTGCTTTATCTCTGGCTCCCACGGCCCAGCCAGAGCCCTCCTCCCAGCAGCCCCACGTCAAGCCAAGCCTGGAGCATCCCTAGGAGCCACAGGAGGGCCCTGACCTCCAAATGAGGAAAATCACAAGGACTGTCACCATTTATTGAGTGCCTACTGGGTGTTGTGGACTTTGCACGCTTAATCCTCTCAGCAGGCCTGGGAATGGGCATTATCACCTCCATTTTACTAGTGAGGAAGCTGAGGCCCAGGGAAGGTAAGTAATTTGCTCAAGGCTCCACAGCCTTGGAGGCCGGGGGAATGGGGAGGAGGTCTGGGGTCTGGAGTGAGGTGACCTCTTGTTGGCCCTCAGCAGCCTCATCTTCCAAGCTGTCCTTCCAGACTACTCCAGCCCTGTTGGACTCTTCCTTCTGGAAGTTTCCGTTCACTGGGAAGCACGGAGTCAAATTTGTGACGTAGCACAATGCCACTGAAAGTTCGGCAATTCGTGGTCCATCTCCACGTTTTTGCTCCTGCAGCATCTCCCGGACTGCTAGTGAGCTCTTTCTTTCGACCAGCTCCTGTTTGTCCTCAGCCTGTGTGAGCAGTGCTGCCCCAGATGTGGCAGGCACCACCTGCTGGTTTCTAACACATAGACACACGTCATAATAAGTGTGCCCAAGTCGGGGCCCCTTGGAGAGGCCTGGGCTCTGCCTCCGTGCCAGGACCTCCAGCGTGTGGCCAGCGTGTCCCCTGCCGCCTCCTCCATGTCCTCCACCAAAGCTGCTGGGACAGTCCGTGGTCCCCAGCAGCACGCCGAGGACCTGCCCTCCCCGTGGAGAGTGCCCGGGCTGGGGTCTGCTCGGTCTCAGTGAGGCCTCAGGTCCTGCCCCCAACCACGGCTGGGCTGGCGAGGTCACTTGACTTGAGCCTCAGTTTGCTAATTGTCCCCACATCATGCCCGTGCCAAGAGGTGCCTGGCACAGAGAAGTGTCCCCTCGAGGAGGCCAAAGCTGCGCTGGGCTCCCCCTGGGACGGGCTTTCCCGTCTGTGACCGAGGCCTCCTCACAGCACACTGCGGTACATGTGGAAGGTTCTGGTGAGGACGAGATGCTCTGCAAATAGGCACTTCCTGGTTTGCTCCAAACGGGCAGCAGGGGGGCTCGAGGATCCCACCGCCACCCCACCGGCTTCCTGAGCCACATCTTTCCCCTGAGCCCAGCCCAGAAACATCGGCATCTGCTCCAGAGCTCGCAGTGCCGGCCCCCAGCACCCCCCACGCACCCCACACACGCACTACAACACACACACACCATACACACATCACACACCACACATCACACAGACCCCCCCCACACCACACCACTGACACAGAATCACCCGAGCCGTGAAAGGAGCATTTCCAGTCGCCCCCACCTGGCCCTGGCAGGAGGGGAGTTAACCTAATTACCGCCGGTCTGCCTGGTGCGAGGCTCTGGGCTGGCTGGGAGAACATTAACACCGGCAGGAGCCCAGGAGGGAGGGAGGGAGGAGAGCAGGGCCGAGAGGAGTTATTTTTAGGCGACGGAGGTGGGGTTGGCAGTGGAGCTGGGCTGGTGGCGAAGGGAAGAGGGGGCTTCGAGCGACGGAGGGCTCAGGTCCGGGGGATGAGGCAGCCTGGCTGCTGCCTCGCCTAAGAGGGACCAGGCCGGCTTGGGGCTCCTGGGAAGTGGGGAGGGGGCCAAGAGAAGGAAAGAGGGACTTGCCGAGCCTCCTAGCAGAGCCGTCCCACTGGGCTGGGTTGCCAGCTGGGGAGAATGAGAAATGGCTCTAAAATGGGGAGAAGGCTCCGCGTGATCTGCCAGTCCCACCCCCACCCCCACAGACAGACACACACGGGGTGGGAAGGGGGAGCAGGGCGGCGCTTCTCTGTCAGGCTTTTGAGAGTGGCTGGGCAGTGGCAGTGGCTGTGACTCCCTGGGGGCAGGCCAGACCCTCTGTGAAGGGCTGGCCCCTTCCATTAAGGCTCCTGATCTGGGGTCAATGACCCCCAATCCCCTATGGAGTGCTACCAAGATTCTGCCTCCCCCCCGCCCTTAATTCTCTCTCCAGAAGCACATAAGACATCAAAGCTCAGTGAACCAGGAACCCAAGAAATCCCAGGGTCTGTTTTCAAGAGACAGGACCAACCCACGTGCAGGGAGGGTCTGCTCAGCGGTAGAGGGAGCTATTGGGAGATGACGCGATGTCTGAGGCACCGCCCCGCACAGGCTGCGGGCACCTTGCTGAAGGAGGAAAGCTCTGTAGCCAGACTGCCTGCGTTCAAATCCCAGCTCCCTTTACCTGCTGTGTGACCTCGAGCAGGTTACTCAAACTCTCTGGGCATCAGTTCTCTTGGTGGTAGAATGGAGATGCTAATTGTACCCCCTTTAGAGGGTCGCGATGAGGATTAAAGGGAACATGCCTACAAAATACCTAGGAGGCGCGTACCAGTTTCCTATGGCTGCTGTAACAATTACTACAAACTTAGTGACTTACAACAGCATAAAGTCATTCTCTAACAGTTCTGGAGGTCAGAAGTTCTAAAATCAAGGGCTGCGTTCCTTTTGGAGGCTCGAGCGGAGAACCTGTTTCCTTGGCTGCCTTTCTGGAGGCTGCCTGTATTCCTTGGCTCGTGGCCCCTCACTCCATCTTCAAGGCTCCCAGCATAACATCTTCAAATCTTCCTCTCTTCCTCTGCCTGGCCTGCTTCTGTCCCACATCTCCTCCTCTGAGTCTGACCCTCCTGCCCCCCTTTTATAAGGACTATCGTAATTACATCAGGCCCACCCAGATAACCCAGGAGACTCTCCTCATCCTAAAACCTTTAATGTAATCACAGCCACAAAAGTCCCTCTGCCGTGGAGGATAACACAGTCACAGGTTCCAGGTCTTAGGACATGGACATCTTTGGGGCCGTTATTCTGCCTCCCATAAGGCGGCTTGGGAGGTAGTGAGTGCTCAGCAGACGTGAGAGAGGGGGAAAAGTGCTCACGGCCTGGACAGGTGACACCACTTACACAGCCAGGGGATGCTTAGTCAGTAGGGCTTTCCAGGGGCTGCCAGGAAAAGTTGGCCCTGTTTTAGGCAAAAGATGACATAGGGTTAGGGTACCTGAGACATTACAATTCTCTGGTGCACAGCTCCTTACAGTTTGTAAAGGGCTTTTCATGAGCTCATAGATGAGGAAACTGAGACTCAGCAAGTGGATGACGCTCCACTCAAGGTCATCAGGTGTATGTGGCAGAGCCAGGATTTGAATCCAGGGCTGTTTGACTCCAAGTCTAGGGGCTCTTCCCACACACCCCATGTGCCTCGGCGCCCACCACAGCTGATAAACGCGGGATAGATTAGGGGCCGGAGCCTGGGAGTGGGTGCAGCACCCAGAGAAGTGCAAAGGGCAATGGGCTCGGGGCCCAGCAGCCAGGGCTCCCGTGCCGCACTGTCACTCAAGCTGTGTGAGCTTGGGCAAGTCACCTGATCCAGAGAAGAGCGGTAATGGGTAGCTGCTGCATTAAGCGACAAGACCCATGTGTGAACTCAGGGAGTGGCGCTGGAGTGTGGGGTCAGCTCAATCACATGCTATGGAAAGATACATGTTTGATTTTTTTTCTTCTTCTTTAAAGATTGTCACCTGAGCTAACAACTGTTGCCAATCTTCTTTTTTTAATTTTTCCTCTGTTTTTTTTCTCCCCAAATCCCCCCAGTACATAGTTGTATATTTTAGTTGTGGGTCCTTCTGGTTGTGCTATGTGGGACGCCGCCTCAGCATGGCCTGATGAGCGGTGCCATATCTGCGCCCAGGATCCGAACTGGTGAAACCCTGGGCCGCCGAAGCAGAGCATGTGAACTTAACCACTCAGCCACGGGGCCAGCCTCACGTGTTTGATTTTTAATTTCATAAGTAACACTCATTGTGCATTCTGACCTCTGTTAGGAGGGATTTCTCACTGTGCAATATTGAACTGTACAAATTGTATGCGTTTACCGGGGCTGCTGGAACAACCTACTACAAACTGAGTGGCTTATTGTCTCACAGAGCTGGAGGCCACAAGCCCGAGATCAGGGCGGCGGCCGTGTTACCTTCTTCCCGGGGCTCCCAGGGGGACTGTCCCAGCCTCTCTCTGGGCTTCTGGCGGTTTGCTGGCCATATTTGGAGGTCCTTGGCTTGTAGACGCCTCACCCCATCTCTGCCTTCATCCTCACATGATGATCTCCTTGTGCGCATGTCTGTGTCCAAATTCCCTCTTTCTATAAGGACACCAGTCATTCTGGATTAGGGGCCCACCCTACTCCAGTGTGAATCGTATCTGCAATGACCTGATTTCCAATAAGGTCACATTATGAGGAACTGGGAGTTGGGACTTCAACATATGAATTTTTAGGGACAAGTTCAACTCATAACACAAGTATAGAGAGCGGAAAGCTGAGAGCACCCCACATAGAGCACACACGCCAAAGGCAGCTCCCTCTCCATTCTAGAAGTGAACGCCATGCCACCTGGCGGGCATTCCTTCAAGATCTCTTTCTATGCACTTACATTCAAATATACATAGCTTTGGGGGAATTTTGTTGATTTTTTTTTTTTTTTTTGCTGTACATGGAATCATACGATACACATTTGTTCTCATTTAATAGGCTGTGGAGAGCCTTTCGAGTCACGTCAGCACTTCATTTACTAGCCTTGGCCATGGGGAGGGAGATGGGGTAGGTGAGACTGCTGGGAAAGCAGCACCTGGACCCTCCCCTCTGGCTGAAGCTCAGCTGGGGGTCAGCAACGTGGGTCACCGTGCTGGGTGGGGAGTTTGTTCTCTGGGCCCGCTCTCCGGTTCCTCTGCAGAAGGGGCCCTGTTCCACTGTGGGACACTAGTTCCCCCTTCATCCATGGTTTCTCCTTCTGTGTTTTCAGTTACCCATGGTCAACCATGGTCCGAAAATATTATATGGAAAATCCAGAAATAAACAATTCATAAGTTTTACAGTGCACGCTGTTCTGAGTAGCGTGACGAAATCCCTTGCCGTCCCACTCCATCCCGCCCGGGACGTGACTCATCTCTCTGTCCAGCGGATCCAGGCTGTTGACGCTCCCCCCGCCTGAGTCACTTAGCAGCCGTCTCGGTTATCAGATCAACGGTCACGGTATCACAGTGCTTGTGTTCAAGTCACCCTTATTTTACTTAATAATGGCCCCAAAGCCAACTTTATTATCAGTTATTGTTGCGAATCTCTTCCTGTGCCTAATTTATAAATTAAGCTTTATCCTAGGTATGTACGTATAGGAAAAAACGTAGTGTATGTAGAGCTTGGTACTATCCTTGGTTTCAGGCATCCACTGGGGGTCTCAGAATGTATCCCCCACAGAGACGGGGACTTCCGTATTAAAATATTTACCATCGGAAGCACTCTGGTCCTGGTGAACCGATTTGGGAGGTGCCACACTGCCAGGTGTCAC
Organism: Equus caballus; assembly: GCF_041296265.1. Lineage (NCBI taxonomy): Eukaryota > Metazoa > Chordata > Mammalia > Perissodactyla > Equidae > Equus > Equus caballus. The sequence continues at coordinate 11,720,079 of NC_091696.1, forward strand.
CCCTTTATGATGGGCAGGTCCAGGGGGCCCCAGGGGTGGGGCCAGCAGCCTGGGCAGCAGCTGTTGACCAGTCGGTTCAGGTAGTGATTTCATAACCAGATCAGCTATACTGCTGCCAGCCGGCTGATCATCAACCCACGGGCCCTACTTTTGGCATCTGGTTCTGGGTGACCCTATTCGACTTCATGAGGAAATTGAATTAAGCATCTAGAAGAAAGTGAAGGGGAGGAAAGAAGAACACATTTCTGGTTGGTCAGCTAGGTGGCTCTCAGAAGTTGGCCCCCAGCAGTGAGCCCACAGGCGCAGGACGGCAGGCAGGCAGGCGGGGGAGGACACGGGCGGCCTCCTAAAGTGGGTTAATTGAGGAGATCCATCTCAAGCCCTAGGGGATGAGAAACTGGAGACGTCTGGAAAGCACGCCTCTGGAAGGCCAAGCTGCAAGCACGCAGAGGCCCCAGGCCCGGTCCCCTGCAGGGTGTGATGGAGGAGCTACTGAGGACACCCACAGCGCCTGCAGGTCTCAGGCCCCTGCAGGCCCGGTGCCTTCCCTCTCGGTCACCTAATAGCTCTGTCCACCCTGGGCTGCCGGAGGGAGTGGCCTGCCTTGCTGTCTACACATGGAGGAGCCCAAGGTTACCTGGCTAGTGGAAGTGGGAAGTTATCCTTCACGCTGCTCTGCCCTCATCTTGTGCAGCATGGCCTGAGTCTCTTGAGCAAGGCTGAAGGGCGGGGGGTGTTTTCTTCCCAGACCCACTCCCCCTGGACCCCATTGCACTGATATTGTGTCTCTGGGTCCTGCCTCCAAACCCAGGAGCTGATTCCCCGCCCTCCCTGGACTCACTCCCACCTGCATCGTCCCTGTCTGAAGGCAGCTGTCCCTTGCCATCAGAGGGAGCAGAGACCAGACAGGGCAGGGGTGGCTCTGGGCTGGAACGCTGCTCCTCACTCCGCCCGGCCTAGGCAGGGCCAAGGAGTCACTTGGCAGCAGCGGCCTCCAGCTCCCTCTGCAGGCAACTCGGCAGAACTGCAGAGGAGGTTTGGCCTGCCACACACCAGTCCCTCCTGACGTGGGTCAGGGTCATTCTAGGTTAAGCTGTTCAGCCCGCTGGCTTCGCAGCGAGGACGCAATACTCCACTTTCCTCATAATTACCCAACTTGGCTATGTCTACCCGGGACTTCAGCGGCAGCTCCTTTGCAGGACCAGTTCATGCGCCGTCTAATTACCTCGTCGTGGGTGCCCCGCTGCTTCCACACCAGCTCCTCTCTGCTCTCTAAAGACTGGTTCTTGGTTTCCCCCAGCAAAGGCCTCAGCCAGCTCATTATGGTCATTAACACCATACACTCAATCCCTGGGCTTTTGTTCCTCGCTGAGGGGGTCAGGAGTTGTGCGTCAGGAGGCGACCAGAAGGCAGGGATGGCAGCCAGCTCTCGGCCTGGGAGGCGGATAATTGGAGCTTGAAAGCGGGGGCGCTGCTATTTAATCCGTGCTGCTAAGTGGCTGATGGACTTCAGCGTAGAGGAAAAGGGGCTGGGAGTACTGTCTTTTCTCCACATCCCCGTCATCCCCCTCCCAAAGTGCCACCCCATTTTGAGCCCTCAGCCCTTCTGCTGGGGAGCATCCTCTGGTCTGTTGCCACATCTTTCCTACTTAGTGTGGCCTGCAGCATGGCATCACCTGGGCCCACCCCAGATCCTGAGTCACACTCTGCTTGGTAACAAGCCCCAACCTAGGATCCTGTCACCACCCTGCTCAGCACCTTTGACATCCTCCCTGTTCCCACCATCCACAGGGTGAGATCCAAGCTCTTCAGCCTGGCACCCAACACCCCCAGAATGGCCTCACTCCCCTTGTCGTGGGCCCTGTGCTGCAAAGCAAACACTTCGCCATTCCTCCAACACACCTGGCGGCCTGACGTGCATATCCTGTCCTCCCGCTGGCTGGAATCCCACACAGCCTGCAGGGCCAGCTCCACTGCCACCACCTCCCCCTCCCTCCTGGCTACCTTGATGGGGCAATCTTCTCTGATCCTTGCCTCTGCAAGACATCCAGAAATAACCTTGTTCTCTCCTGAGTCCTGCAGGACTTTATCTGTGTTTTTCTCATGTCCCTGACTTGTCTGTAAGTCCTGAAAGGCAGGAGGCTTAAACAGTGAAAAGAGCTCTGGGGGAGCCAGTGCCAAGCGTGGTGACCACCTGCAGCCTCCTCCGCATGATCTGGAAGAATCTGTAATATTTTAGGGTGTTGGTCCTCCCTCCTGGACTGCTAGATCAGAACTGCCGAGGGGCGGGGACAGGAGCCTGCATTTTAAGCAGTGGGACCTCTTTGGGAGGCCCCGTGTGGCAACCACTGGCCTATGATGGGCACAGATCATCCTGAACCAAGACCACCTGCTTTGAGTGAGCTGTACCAGGTCCTGCCTGCCAGGGCACTGCAAGGATCCCCTGAAAGAGCAAACGCGCCCCAAACAGAGCGGGCACAGTGCTTCCCCCACAGAACCACCAAGACTAGTCCAAAAGCACAATGATGTCCAGAGCCACGCTCTGCAGCAGTGAAAACCTCAACCACCTAGTTATCCAACAGAGGAAGCAATTTTAGAGTGTGTTCATCCCAAGCATTACCCAGCTATTAAAAAAGTGATATGGGAAAACACACGCTTGTAAATGGATCGTGTGGGGCAGGTAATGTCCAAAGCTGGCTCCCAGAGAACCAGGCCTCCTGGTGCTCAGGCCCTTGTGTGGTCAGTCCCCTCCCACCGCCCCTGGGCTGGCCTTGTGACCTTTAACCACAAGACGTGCCGGAAGTGATGCTGTGCCGGTTCTGAGCCTAAGTCTTAATGCCTGGCTTCTGCTTTTGCCCTTTTAGGAGCCGGGAGCCATCAAGGAAGAAATCCGCCCGCCATGCTGTACCGCAGCCCCGGACACCAGCCACGCGCCCGCCACCGTCCGGCCAGGCCCCGCACCTGCGGAGCAGAACCTCCAACCCACAGAATCATGAGCCGTACCAAAATGGTTTACAAACAGCTAAACTGGGTGTGCGCATGTGTTAGTAACAGAAAACCAGAAGAACAGACTGCCAAATGGCACATGAAGCATTCTCTCAACTCATGAAATACGCGAAGTTAAGAGGACAAATACTATTGCCAGTGATTATTTCCTGCTTTATTTTTTGGCTACATTTTAGGTTTTAAACCATGAACATGTATTACTTTAGTATAAGAAAACAACGATGCCATACTTGATAAAATCCATTTCAGTTTTAGTTTTAAAAAAAGCCACTATAGATAAATGAGTGTCCACCATTGAGTGTAGCTCCAGCCCCACCTACCCTCTCACCTGTCAATGGAAGGTCATCTGTTGCTAGGAAGTTTTTTCTCAGCTATGGAGCTGTTTCCACTTGAGGCCATGGCTTCAGGGGAGCAGTTTGAGCCCGACACTACCGGGAGTCAGGTCTCCCTCTAACTCCCACACTTACCTAAGCCTGGCGAACACAGTGAAGTCCCTTTCAGGCCACTGATGAAGACACGCCGCCACCTGTGTCCTCAGCCCTGCCACAGCAGCTGATTTTGGTTGCTCCTGTCCCCACCCCAGCTTTCCTCACAATTCTGGCTATGGGAAGTCACTGTCACTGAACACCAGTGCTCGATCTGAAGAGGAGGAAATTCAGAGCGGGCCAACGCAGCTTTAACGTAGAGGACAGTGCTGTCTGCTCAGCTGGAAAATACCACACACAACTAGGGACAGAAAACGGCGGCCTGGCCTCAGCCACCGAGCCACCACCCGTGCGGGTGAAGGGACACCATGAGGACCGGGCCTGAGCCAGCCCTTCTCGGTGTGCACACCTGAGATGCAATGGGGCAAAGAGAAGAGCGGGAGGAGCGCTCACGGATGAATATTTTAGACTTTCCTGAAGCTACTGATGAAACCATCACGCTTCAGTCTCATGTTTAAATAACACCTAGTTCTGACTCATGATGAAAGAGGCGCAGACACACTGTGAAGTCAGCTCTAACAGGGGAGAAAGCACAGTCTTTCTGGAGAGACCTTGAAAAAGAAAACCAGAGCCTGCTTTTATTGACGCACCAGCGGACCGCCCGAGATCTGGAAGGGACGGTGACAGTAATACAACACTCATCATGGAAGCAAAGTGAAATACAAAGGGGTCTGAAATGGCTTTACATGACATGACGCCTTAATAAGTTAGGGAAACGGCTGCTCATCAGCTGCTTTCTCATTTCATGCTCTTTACAAACTCTTCTCCTTTCTTGATTGAGGCTTTCAGCTCAGGAAGGGCCTCGGCTATCATCTTCTCTTCGAAAGAGGAGAGTTTGCCAAGGCCTAGATTCTTCTCGATGCCCTTTTTCTGAAGGAGAGAGGAGAGGCAGTGAAATTTTACAATGAAGTTTCCGTGAATGAGTTTGCTACAGAAACCCACCTTGTAACTCCATCAGCTCTGCCTGCTCTCCACGCCCACGGCTGCTGCGCAGGCGGCTGAGGGAGCAGAGACACCCGTGCCGGCCCGCAGGTTGTCAGCGGTGGGCTGGGACTGGGCTCCCTCAGCACTGTGCGCGCACTCAGGACAACCGCTTCCGTGCTCTGCTACCCTATCCATAAAGTGAGCGGACTCTCTACCTCGGAGGAGGCTGGGAGAACAGACGCTGGCGACTCGGCACATAAAGTACTCGGTCATCAGCAGCGTTAATGTTATTCTCCCTGACACAGAGCAGACTTTTGGTTCTAGTCTCTTTCTCAAGTTGGTAAAGGACTGAAGAAACGTTCTCATATCCCCCTGAATCCAGTGTAATTACGGAGGTGAGCTCTGACATCAAGAAAAGAACAGGTGTCTTGGCACTGTCACCACAGCTGAGCCCTGTTTGTGCTCCAACAGCAGCCTCGGCTTCCAGGCCACCCCCTCCGAGTCTACACACACCTGTGCTGAAACGGTTACTGAAGTAATCTGTTTAGTGCCCACCTCTCCTCCACACGGACCCCCCAGGCCCAGGGCCATAAATTATGGATCTTTGAACATCACAGTGTCTGTGGGAAGGGCCTCTGAGTGGCTCAGGAAGCCACTCGACTGTTTCTTTCTGGGAATGAGATGAAGGCAGCCACACATTTGCCTAACTTCAGCAGCTGCCCACACATAAGAAATGGAAACCTGGCTTGACTGAGAGTGTGTGAGCGAGACCTAGGGGTTCCTGCTCGGTGATCACTCAGTGAGAGTCAACCAGACCAGACAGTTGCCCCAAAACAGCCTGGCTGAAGCCAGCAATGTGACCAAATGGCTCTGTCCTAGATGCCACAGTTTCAAGGGGGCAATCTACAGCACATTCCGAGAAGGAAAACCAGTAGGGTAAGTGGCAAGGAACCAGGAACGCCTGAACTGGAAAGTCTAAGTTGTGCACCAGCTCCAGGCCGCCTGGGAGGAGAGCCAGGCTTGGCAGGCCCTGAGGTTAGAACAAGGCCCAGCAAGTCCAAGCTACAGGGAGACGGCACGCAGGCCAGTGGAGGGAAGCTTCTCCTCCAGAGCTGCCAGTCAGGGGGCTGCCTGGAAAAGGAACCGGTGTCTCCTCAGGAAACAGCCACGCAGCTGCTGCTGATCAGCTGTCAGATCCATGCGGAACGAGATTCACGTGCGGGAGGTTCCAACCCCAGGTCTGAGGTTTCTCCCTGCTCTGAATTCTGTGATGTGTGTGCTTCCACCCTCAAAAACCCAAGCACACGGCAGGCAGTGAGACACAGTTACTGCACAAAGGAAATCTGGAGCAAACGGGCAGGGCCGCGCTCCTGAGTGGTAAATACAGAGAACTCTGCTTCTTCCACAGTCAAGCGGCCCAGCCTCAGGATACGTACCCCCAGCAGTAATGGCGTGGAGAAATAGGGACAGTCCGTTTCTTGAGACTTAACAAAGGAACATTCGACAACTCCTTCCTTTCCGTTCATCGCATCCACGAGGGAGAAGACAAACCGGGCTCCAGCATACGCCATGGACAGGGTGGCAGAGCCTAAGACACGGGAAGGTTAGCCAAGCTAGCACTGTGACCGTAAAGTCCAGGTGAGCCCACCCCGCCAGCTGAACAAAGTACCTGCAAAACCTGCAGCTTTAGTTGTCGAGAATTAAGGTCAGCATGCCCTACTTTTACAAACTCATGAATGGCATGGCTTTAGCTCAGCTAACCTCAAACACTGCTCCACTCCACAAGCCGGCCGGGCTGCCTCTGACCACGTGAACGAGTAGGAAACTTAGAAAAGGATCCGCTCCTTGCCCAGGACCTGGCGAGTCCTCACCTCTGAACTCCAACGGGTGTCAGCACCCCCCCACCCGCGGCTGCCTCTAGGAACCCACCTGCTCCAGCCTTAGCCTTCACCACCTCGGTGCCGGCCTCCTGGATCCGTCCGATGAGGGTTGTCAGCTGGTCCTGCGGAAAGTCCACCTTGGGAGTGCACTGCAAGCCAAGCCACAGGGACCACGTCAGCATTTGTCACCATTCCCACAGCCCACACTCTCCTCACCACTACAGGAGACACCAAGACCTTTTCTTCAAAGAGAAAACTCTGTTAGGAGGTGGAGCGAGTTCCCTACTCATTGTTAAAGAACTACTTATATTTTGGACTAATTTCAGACTTAGAGAAAACAGTACAAAGACCCGCCCCCGCCAGCTTACACTACTGTTAACATCTTACATAACCACAGTGCAATTCTGAAGAACAGGAAATGAATATTGGTACATTACTACAGACCTTATTCAAATTTTCAAAAATTCATAAAAGTGCAACTTTTCCACCACTGTCCCTTTTCTGTTCTGGGCTCCTATCTAGGAACAGATACCAGTTTTTTTGCCTTAGTCTACTCTCTAACAGATCCCCAGTGTCCCCTGGCCTTTGTGACATCTGGCAAGAGGACTGATCACTCGTTTTGTAGAATGTCCATCAACCTGCTGTAAGGTGTTTCCCCGGGATTCTCTTGTAAGGTTATGCGTTTTTGGCAAGAATACCACACACTCTGTGTTCTTCTCAGGGCATTATTCTCAGGGTTGTGAGGGTGATCTGATATATCTTATGCTCAGCGTTTACCTTGTCTCTACTCATTTTTTTTTTAAGTTTTTTTTTTTTTTGAGGAAGATTAGCACTGAGCTAACATCTGCTGCCAATCCTCCTCTTTTTGCTGAGAAAGACTGGCCCTGAGCTAACATCCCTGCCCATCTTCCTCTACTTTATACGTTTTCACCTTGTCTCTACTAATTTTTAAACAAAGCAGCTTTGCCTGTTCTGACCTAACCAGGAATTCAGTGATGTTTCTACCAGTTTTCGCCGTGTGCCTGAACTGGCCGCTTTGAGCATCTTCTGACCCCACTCATTCCCATAGCTGGACCACAGGGGACCCCTGAAATGCTGGAGCCTGACCACAGCCAGATAGGCCAGTCAAGACACCCCCAGATGACTGGGGTAGGGCTAGCAGGAATCCTTTCAAAACACAGTAGATGGTTAGATCTTTGTCGGTCTGTCCTGAGCACCTCAAAGTGGAACCTCTTAAAGCCGTGAGCTTACGGCTTCCTGGAGGGAACATACAGACCTGAGAGATGACGGGGATGATGGTCTTCCCAGCGTGGCCGCCAATGACAGGAACATGGACTCGAGCCGGATCCAAACCCTGGTCACCAAAGTGTGAAGCTTGATTAGTTTTTAACAGGCTCTTTGAGTATAAAACATGTCATATCCACCTAAAGCAATACTGGAAAAATCCACAGAACTCAGAACAAAACAAAGAAATCAGAAGAGACGGTCCAACTCCAGCCGTGCTTGGACCTCCCAGCACCGGCCCCCACACGGCCTACCATCAGTTTGAATATGTACAGTGAGGAGTAACTCGTCATCTGGTGAGGTCACTGTGGTTTTCCCTTTATAATGAGCTGAAAACCGCCTCCTTGTAGGGACCCCCATTGGTCCCCATCAGTCTGGTGTCTTCTCAGAATCAGAGGATGACAGTCCTCTTTCCCATAGCTAATGTCATTCCCAACACGCAAGCGCAGACTCACGGCCCCGCACTCTGTCACAGAGTACGAAGCAAATTCCCTTTCCCTCATTTCAGAGCAAAATTCGAAACAATTCCAGAAGACACAGGGGTGAGAAGTCTGTCAACCCACAGTGGTCGCGAACGAACAAAACTAAGTTGTAAGCGGTCAAAACACCACAGTTTGTTATCAGGCTGGCTAAGAGAGGCTGACTCATTTGTTAAACCGGAGGTATGACGCCCCCAAGAATCTGTGAACCAGGTATTTCTTAAGATGGTCAAAAAGGGAATCTGGTGGGAGTTCTGAGAGGGAGGTGAGCAGTCCCCAAATGATGCTACCTTCCCCAAATGCTGATGAGAGCAGCCCTAAGTTAGGAACCAGCCTTCCCCAGGAAGGCAGGCCCAGCCTCAAGGATGGGTAGACTCAGCAGGACCAAGTTACTGGAGTAGGGAGCTCACAGCAGGGCCTACATGCCAAGGCACTGTGCTGGTCACCAGGGACACAGGCACAGACAGACAGAGCCCCTGCTTTCCAGAAACTCACTGTCTAATAGGAGACACACACAAACAGACGTCCCCATCGATGTGCCTGGACCCCTAATGCACCAGGGAGAAGTAAGAGAGTCAGCTGAGCTGAGACAGAAGGCAGCCACGGTTTCAACCCGCAGGGGCCTGCTGTTGGATTCCCCAAGAAAACCTGAGAGCCAGCAGGCAAGCTACACAGACATTTAAAACTCCCAAGTTACAAGTGACCTGTAAGTGGCCTGGTGTCTTCTATGGCTATAAGGGAGCCCAGGGTGGTCAGAGAAGTCCAGAAAGGTAAAAGCAAAGACGCCCGATGCAGCTCTTACCTTCAGTTCTGCAACAAAAGTGTTGGCTCTGACAATGTCCAGGGTTGTCACCCCGAAGATTTTATCGGGGTTGTATACTCCATGTTTCTTGAAAACTTCCGCTGTGATTGGGATGGTGGAGTTAACCTAGTAAATCCAAGAGAGGCATAATTTGCCCTGCATTCTGATAACAAAGCCATGAAACAAAAGGAGAAATCTTTTCTCCAGACCACTGGCAAGTCCTAAGGTGCAGAACTAAATTGCCCTGTCTGATTACTCTGTCACAGGCAAGCCATCCTCACGATAGAACAGGTCATAGTGGGCGGACTCATGTTCTGGAAGAGTGCTTCCTTTTTTTCCTTCAAAGATTTTATTTTTCTGGGGCTGGCCCCGTGGCTGAGTGGTTGAGTTCATGTGCTCTGCTTCGACAGCCCAGGGTTTTTTGCCGGTTCAAGTCCTGGGCGCGGATGTGGCACTGCTCGTCGGGCCACAGTGAGGCTGCGTCCCACATGCCACAACTGGAAGGACCCACCACTAAAAAAAAACTACACAACTATGTACTGGGGGGCTTTGGGAGAAAAAGGAAAAATAAAATAAATTAAAAAAAACCAAAACAAACAAAAAAAGATTTTATTTTTCCTTTTTCTCCCCAAGAGCCCTGATACATAGTTACGTATTTTTAGTTGTGGGTCTTTCTAGTTGTGGCACGTGGGACGCCGCCTCAGCATGGCTTGATGAGCGGTGCCATGTCCGTGCCCAGGATCCGAACCGGTGAAACCCTGGGCCGCTGCAGCAGAGTGCGTGAACTTAACCATTCGGCCGCAGGGCCGGCCCGTGGAAGAGTGCTTCTTTCCCCTCCACATCAACAAAGAAACTCTTCGCTGCAGCAGACTCTCTTCCCCTTGGGGGTGTCTGAGTCAACAGTTCAAATATGTATGTGACCCTTCGACTATCAATTTAAAAGGATGATGATGGTGCCAAAGGGCACCTTCTGCTCCAGCTGGGGCTTACACCTGAACAGCCATTCATTCCGGAAAAAAAAAAAAAAAAGAGCACAGAGAGGGCTAACAGCTCAGCTGGCCTAGGGTCAGGTCCCAGCTGCCATTCTGCTGTAACCCTGGGCAAGTGACCCCAACTCCCCAGGAGTGGTTTATCTGTAAATGTGGGAGAAAGCTACCTCACGAGGTGGTGTGAAGGGGAAGTGACTTATCATCTGGCAAGTGCTAACACGATGGCTGGTACACAATACAAAACAGCACTAGTTAGCCAGCTCCCCAGCAAAAGCAGCACCCCTTCTACTTCTGACAGTCGCCCCTAAAGATGAGCTGGCTTGGGGAAGCCTGGGGAAGGCAGGAGCCTCTCCTCAGAGGCCACGGGCACAAGATATGGGCACTGATCACCGTCACTGCACTTTCCCCCAGATCCTTCTTGTACTCAGAGGCGAGAATCCCGAGTCCACCAGGAGGCAGGAATGGAGGGCTGCTGTGGACGCAGCCCCAGGCGCTGCTAGAGCAGGCATGGGGGCCACAGCTTCCTCTCAGGGAGCGTGCAGGGCCTGGGCGGCTGTGTACGAGATCATGTGTGTAAGCGTGAGAAGAAAGGGGACAGTGGGGGCCCAGGAACTGCACACTCCAAGAACACAGTAAGAGGAGTTCACGGGCTGCCACAATCACAGCTGAAAGGAGCCTTAGAATGGACTTATTTTCCAGGTGGAGAAACTAGGACACAGAGAGGGGAAGTGATTTGCCCAAAGGCACACAGTTGGTAGGAAACCCAGGTTAAAACTCACCCTTAGTTCATCCAATTTATCCAGCTCGGCACATTAATCTGATTATTCTCCCCAGAAGCACATTAGCACACTTTTGCTAACTGTGAGCTTTCGGCAGCCCAGCTGCCAGCAGCACTCACCGGATTTGAAATGATGCAGACCATGGCCTCGGGGCAATGCTGGGCACAGGCAGCAGTCAGGGTGGCCACAATCGTGGCATTGGTGTTGAACAGGTCATCTCGCGTCATGCCTGAGAATGATCCAATTCAAGATGCTCACAAAGCACAGGATGAATTTCTAAGTATGTGCCAAGTGCTGTGTGTTTGTTGGTACAGGAAATTCAAACATGAGCGAGACAGGGTCCCTGTTTCAAGTAAATCTCTCTTGTACGGGACAGGCCAGTGTGACCAGTGCCAAAACAGAGGTCTTTGGGGTGGAGCGTGGGGAGCGCAACGGGGATGACATGCGAGGGGGATCAGTAAGAATTCCCAGGGTGGAGACAGGTGGAGGAAAAGGCACTCCACGGAGAAAAAGCACGCACAGGCACAGAGAGGACTGCGCGGGCAGAAACACAGCAGACACAGGACGGCTTTAAACGCCAGACCAGGAAGAGAGCCGACCTTTATCCTATAGGCACTGGGGAACCTTTGGAATTTTGTCTGCAGCGGAGGGATCTGACTAGATCCATATTTTAACGTGAAACCACCTCCTTGCCTGACTTGCAGGGAGATGCTAGGCAAGGCTTTCAAACACACACCTGGTTTTCTCGGGACTCCAGCCGGGATGACCACCACATCGCAACCTTTCAGGCAGTCTGGCAGCTGCTCAGGTCCCAGGTAGCCTAGAAAAAACCCCCATAGGAGCAACTTCACTTTTTCTGACCCGGAGAGGCTGGCACGTCTGTGGGGACAGAGCCCGAGAAGGAATGCCCCCCAGGTTCAATGCTGACCATGGGCCTCAACCTCAAGGCCCACCCATGAAGCGATTCCTTTCCTGGACTACCGCCCCGAGCCTGACGAGTCTCGCTCTCCTTTCCTCCAGCCTCCACTTGCCCAGGCCCCCGCTTCAGAGTGGATTAACCCGCCGCAAAACCCAGTCAGCTGCCTGTCTTCATCTGCCTCGCTGGCACCTGTAAGTCCTTCTCAGCTCCCAGTTAGAAGAGCTGCTTCTCCGTTTCAGGGTCATCGGAACAAAAGCTGCATCTCAGGCCAGATCAGGAAGGCACGCTGAAGGCCACAAAAGACCCCTGTGCCGATCAATGAGCACTCTAATATGAGAATTTATTTTGTTTACTCCTGTCCCCTGAGGGGAAAAAAGGTCTATTTTCAAAGATTTCAGGGAAATTTGCTCCAATGACCGAAATCTGCTTTGATTTTGACTTTTTCCTGATGGCAGCTTTCAGAAATCAAACGTACAGCCCAAACGATTCGGAGGGACTATGGGAGGCACGTGAACACCTGACTGGACAGGCGGCCTCCTGAGCGGGTCACGCCGGCCGAGGACGCGTGCCGACAGCGCCAGGCAGCGCCTTCCTACACGGTCGGTGGAGACAGAAAGCAGCGCAAACTTTCTGGACGGCAACTTTGACTTTGTAGTACAAGCTTTAAAACACCTGTGCTACTAATTCTGCTTTCAGTTCCTAAGATGGAAAGATGAGGATGTTTATCACAGTTTGTGTGTTTATATTTATAGCAGAGCAAAACAGGACACCGCCCAACGGTGGACAGTATGGGGATGAAAATAAAGAAGTGATAAATTACAGTACAGCTTAAAAAAATCATTTTACCAAGAATTCGGACATGTGGAAAAATGTTGCTATAGTGTGAAGGTTTAAGCAGGATATATAATTATATATAATGAAGAAATATTTCTTGGATAACACACCTATATTTACTTAACAGGAAGGCAACCGGAACAGTGTTTCTACTGCCCCCAAGTCCCTGCAGAAGGTTCCTGACCGGTGCCCCTCCCCAGCCTCATATTACTTTTCCAATTAGAAAAAGTGAAAAATGGGAAGCTTCGATCATCTTTGTTTCTGAAAGACACTGCTATTTACATTTTTACAGATTCAAGTCCAAAAAAGTGTAGTCGTTTGTAAAATTTAATTCTAAAATGAACATGGAAACTTCAAGTCTCTCAACTAGTTTCTTCAAAGAATCTTCCTCTAAACTTGGATCCTGGTCTACCGGTGAGGAGATTAAGTTCTCCAAGGTCAGCATGCCCAGTACCTTTCACAGTTGCTCTGGTCTCAATGTGGCTCAGATCTGCGGCCACTCCAGGTGTGTGAGCAATATCGTAGAGGGTCAGGCGGCTCACCAGGGGGCTGTTCTTCAGGAGAAGTGAAAGGGGCTGCCCAATTCCTCCAGAAGCCCCTAGCACAGCTACTTTCGCATTGTTCTAAAAAGAAGCACAAGAAAAGACTCTTAGGTTGAATTAGCATTAAACGAATTCACGCTATATCCTGCAAAATACTGCACTGGGCCTCTGACTGCAGGGGTGTCAAAGGAAGACATCATAATTGTCGAATTTCTACCAGTGCAAAGGTCCAGCTTCCTTCTGCAATTTATAGGCTTGCCTCAGGAAAATGAGGGAACTCAACGTCTACAGATGTTGGGACAGTCAGGGTCATACTCCTACACGCTCCAAAGATGAACAAGCTTTACTCAGGCAGCTGGATGGCTAAAAGCAGCCTTACCTTCCATCCTCAGTTTTAAAAACTATAAACAGACGTTTACTGAGTGCCTAGCCACAGTGCTGTCACTGTACTAGGAGTTGCAGGAATGAAGACCCCTGCCAGTTCTGCAGGCGACAAGGAAGGAAATGCATGGGTGGAGGGAAAGGGGCTTAGCAGAAGTCATGCGTGCAGAAGGGGGCGGAGGGCAACCAACTGTCTGGGGATTGGAGGCAGGGAAGACTGCATCCAGGCGGCACAATCTTGGCTGGAGCCCAAAGCAGGATGAGGGGGGATGTGTATTTTGAAAAGGCTCCTTCCCTGCCAGGTAAGAACGATCTGCAGCCTCAGGCACCCGCACCCCACAGCAGTTCCCAGACTCCAGAGTCCATCAGAATCACCTGCTGAGCTAACGAAGGCCGCAGAGGGCCAGGTTCCTTGAAGTAGGAGACGGCTTAGGCCTTTTACTGAGTTTGCCAGGTGATTCTGACCCAGGCCAAAGTTTGAGAATCACCACTGCTCAACACCAAGCTAAGCAGAAGCCCAAGGAGCAGCTGGGCCTGGGCATGTCAGCTGGGGCAGCTGAAGAAGCGACACAGTCAGTGAAGTCACTAGTCCCCTGGAGTAGGGGTCCAAAGGGACTAGACTATCTCACTAACATCTAAAAGGCCAGAGCTAGAAGAACGTGTATCAGTTTATTGGTCAACTTACAGGAAGTAAAGTCAAAACACTTGACTTTCAACAGCCACTTCACAGCTAAGTACATCTAACAAGTGGTCATCACCTAAACCCATGCATTTTTTAAAGATTTTATTTTTTTTCCTCTTTCTCCCCAAAGCCGCCCGGTACATAGTTGTATATTCTTTGTTGTGGGTCCTCCTAGTTGTGGCATGTGGGACGCTGCTTCAGCGTGGTTTGATGAGCAGTGCCATGTCTGCGCCCAGGATTCGAACCAACGAAACACTGGGCCGCCTGCAGCGGAGCACGCGAACTTAACCACTCGGCCATGGGGCCAGCCCCCCACACATTTTTCAAAAACAGCTTCACTGAGCTGTATCTCCCATACTACACAATTCGCTCATTTAAAATGTACAACCCAATGGTTTTTAGCATGTTCACAGCGTTGTACAACATCACCCCATAAAGAAACTCCACACCCAGAGCAGTCACTTCCGATTTCCCTACAACCCCTGGCAACCACTAACCGACTTTGTCTCTGTGGATGTGCCTTTGCCTATTGTGGATATTTCACATATCGATGGAATCACACAATATGTGGCCTTTTGTGTTGGCTTCCTTCACTTAGCGTAACGTTTTCAAGGTTCATCCGTGTTGTAGCTGTAGCAGTTCTCCGTTTCTTTCTACGGCCGAATAACATTCACCGTAGAGATATACCACCTTTTGTTTATCCGATCATCAGCTGGTGGACACCTGGGTTGTTTCTAGCTTTTGGCTCTGGCGAATAGTGCTGCTATGAACTTTCCTGTACAAGCTCTTGTGTAGACATGCTTTCACTTCTCTCGGTATACACTGAGGAATGGAAGTGGTGAGTCACGTGGCAACTCCATGTTTAACCTTTCGAGAAGCTGCCAGACTGCTTTCTAAAGAGGCTGCCTATTCATCCTTTAAGGCTCACCTACAATTCACCAGACACCAACTTCCTACCTCTGCCATGCCAGACTGACTTGCTAGCACCAATGATAAGACCTGTAAACTGAAGAAACAGCACCTAGTGTGACAAGTGCGACAGAGACAGACACTAGGAAGAGCAGCAGCTCGAAGAAAAGAATAAACTGTGGAAGGGTTGAAGCATGAGGCCTTTACCAGGTGGATGGTGGGGGCAGGAGATATGGACAGAATGGCCCACGGAGGTGAAGTGGTGCCAATAGTTCTTGATGGCTGTAGCATTGCTGGATATTTTAGAGGAAGGAAGGGGCAGGGCAAGAGCTGAGGGCCAAACAGTCTATCTGCTCCTTGTAGGCAATGGGGAACCACTGAAGTGCCTCAAAAGCTGGGAAGAACATGACCAGATCTGTGTTTTAGAAAGATTTGAGGCAGACCGGAAGATGGATGGAAATCTACAGGAATGGCAGCAGAGGGACTACCGCAACCGTCTGAGCATGATTCAAGGGTGGGCAACGGCAGCAGCAGCAGCAAGGAGAATGGGTGGGTTAGGAGTGATTTGAGAAACAGGATCAACAGACTTAAGTCGCCCCCATCCCCTGCTTCTTCCTTCCAAATGGTGAGTAGAGACAGAAATCCGGGGTAATAATTTCCTGGCTTGAGTAGACAGCACTGCCTTTAAGCAACAGAGGGAAGTGAGGAGGAGTAAGGGGTTTGGGAGAAAAGATAATGAATTCAGTTTTGCATGTTGAGTTTGAACAACCTGAAACATCCAGACACACACATGCGCCCAGTTGGTCCCTGGACAAAGGGCTAGATATGGAGGTCATTAGTATCCGCACTGGGATTAATGGACGCCCTGGATGCAGACAAGGCACAAAAGGGAAGACACAGTGAAAAGAGCACTGGGGACAGAACCCTATGAACGTCAGCATTTACTGGGTGGGCGGAAGGAGTCCCTGAAGGGTGGTGATCAACTAGCACCTCAGGCCACCCTCACCCAGCCACTTTTAACAACCAATTCAACGACTGCTTCTTGGTGACCTTTCCTACGAGGGGCAGAATTTATAATACAGTAATACCTTACCTGAAAAATTCAAGTCATCGGCAACTTCATTTACAGGGAACACTGGAAACAAAACAGTAACAGCTGGCCACTTACCAGGGTCTGTCCTGCGGCAGGCACTGAGCTAAGTTCTTCCTTATTTAGTTTGCACAACTCTGTTAAGTAGTATTAACAGATCCATTTTACAGATGAGGAACTGAAGCATACAGGTTGTGAACGTGCTTAAGTCCACAAAGACAGCAAGTGACGAAGCTGGGATACAAGCCCAACAGGCAATTTGACTCGAATTATTTGGACTTAAAAAAGGGGAAGTCTTAGGGAAAACAGATCTATTCGAAGCCCTGCCCTAAAGCTCACTCCCGTTATACAAAAGGCACTCTTCCCGGCTAGATCTCACGCAAGCCTAGCCAAAATTCCAGCCAACCTCGGAGAGCCCGCTTCTAACCTAAATGTCCAAATAAAAAGGGGAAATTCTTCCCGGCAGGCAGGCAGGCAGCTGCCCAGGGAGGAGGAGAGCAAGAGAGAAAACAGCATACACAAGAACTCAAAGCACCGTGTGTGGTCATCTCGGGCAGCCGTCCACCCTGGGTCCTTCCACTCTCACTGCACACTGTACTCCATAGCAACCGAGGCCAGTCATAATGGACCTCGGTTATCCAAACCCCAAACCAAACTCACCAAAACCCCCCAGGCAGTGTAACCTGCTGAAGGAAGTTAAACTCTAAAAGCACATACTACAACTAAGATTTGAATGCAGTTGTTCTTTTTGTGTTTCTTTTTAGTTGGTGCTTTAAAGGTGGAGCCCTGACTTCGCAGAAAACTTAATCAGCCAGACCAACCCAGAACCCGAGGTCTGGCAATCTCACCCACTTCCAGATCTTCAATTACCACTCCCACATCTTGTCCCCAATCCTAAGGATTCCCAAATTCCAGCTCCACATGCCCAGTTCTGTTAGGCACTCCAATGGACCCACAAACCCAAGCGTGTAAATAAATTTATCTTCTCTACCTCTCCCAACTCTGTCCCCCGGTAGTACCTATGTTCTCCCAAATTCAAACTTTTAGAGCCATTTTCTCCCTCTTCCTTTATTAGAGACACCCAGTTAGGACATGAAGGACTTGGCATCTCAAACATCTTCCCAACCTGCCCCTGATTTCCATTCCCATTCCATCATCTCACTGAGGTCCTCAGCTCCATCTCCAAACCTGACTGGGGCAGTGGTTCCCACGCAGGGGGCACTAGACAATTCCACGAGGTTGGGGGATGAAAATGTCAAAATTTGTGTTATTTTTATCTAATAATGAATTAAACTCTACCAAGCAGCACACTGACCTGGTGCCCTCACAAGGGTCCTCAAGTGAATAAGTTCCATATGATACATAAGACGAACACAACACTGGGGGGGCATCAGGGAGCTGACCTCTCTCATTCTCTCGCTTTCAGTGTGTTGAGGTGATGTTATCGTTTGTATATTACAAGATTTCATCAACTCAGTTAATATTTATAAAAACACAGTCCATAAGTCGTGGAATCTTTACAACGAGACGACAATCTTTGTTTTACAGGGGTTAGCTCAAGATCTCTTTGTAACAGCTGTCTCCAAACTTGCTGACCTTTTCTGAGCTGAGGAGCGGTTGTGAACAGCACAACACCTAGCAACTGTTTTGAAAATGGATATATAGTAACAGTTCCTTCATTTGCAAGTTTGCTCTACAATGTAGGTCTATTATGCTTTCTTTCTAGATTTCTATTTTTTGTTTGTCATAAGATATATATTGTTAGTACATTACTACATGTAAGTACAAATAAATATATTGAGGTCGTGTGCTCAATACATTTTTGCTGATAAGGATACAGGACCCAAAGTCTCTAGACCAATGTACCGTTTGGCTCAAGCTCATCTTCTAACTTATTCAACTGCCTTCTCAAGATCCCCACTCGTATGTCCAACAGGCATTTTAAACTCCAAATCTCGCAAACTGAGCTCCTGATGTTGCCCGCCTGCCCACCCGCCCACTCTCTTCCAGCCGTCTTTCCCATGTCAGCCAAGAGCAATTTCAGAGCTCAAAGCCTTGGTGTCCTCCACATTCCTCTCATACCCCTCCCCCTCAGCAAGTCATGTGAGCAAATCCCACTGTTCTACCTTTGGTCAGTTCCCCTCCCCTACTCCTTGGCATCAAGCTTCCTGTGCTAAGTTCACTCATTTTGGCCTATCTCAAGTGCTTCTTACTCATCGTGGCATCCCCTGCCGCAGCCAGCAGAGTTCTTGGCAAGCACGCATACGCAATGTACTTATCTGTATATTTATTTTTCAAATGAATCGAATCCACAGGAAACTGATCTGACGGACGGAAGCTAAATAAGAAATTTGGAATCTCCTTTAATAATCACCTCCCTTTTGGGTGCGGTACTGAAGAGGCAACGTGGGCATCTCCTGGGTGCTCAAACTGGTTGTACTAGAATCACTCGGGGCACTCGGCAAAAACAGAAAGGCCCAGGTCCATCCCTTCTTCAGTGAGTCTGGGCCTCTGTTCCTCATTAACTTTCAGGTGATTCCCACACACAGGAGTTTGAGAACCACTGTCCTAGAAAAAGATGGCTAAAAATAGCTTGGGGTTAAGTACTCCCAGACCAAGTCCTGCACTGTTACAACACCTGGGGGCAGGCCCAGGCCGCCCGCAGCTGGAAGAATCCCTCAAAAAAGTCCTTAAGAGGAGGAAGAGTCTTCAGACTCCTAGGAGGCTTGGTGATCCAAAAGCCACTGCGGGCACAACTGTTAATCCTCCGGCCAAATGACGGTGTAACCTTGGACCAGTTCTCTGCCCTGGTACCTCAGTCTATCTGGACTACAGAGTTAATAATTACACATTGTTTGTACGGATGCTGCAAGAAGAACGAGGCTGCTCACACAAAGCACTCTGGAAAGTTGCATAAAAACGGAAATCACTTTCGGCCCTAGAGCCCTGGCTTCTCAACCTTGGAGCGCAGGCCCCCTGGGGGCCCCGGGGGCGAGCTGGGGGGCTCGGAGAGGCGCACCGCCCTGGAGCTGAGCTACCTGCCCCTCCCCCGGGTTTCTCTCCGCACTCCCCGCCCGGTGTCAGGGTCGGCGCAGGGCGCCACAGCCGCCGACCACAACTCGGCGGCCCTGCGGTCCAGGCGGGCCCGGGACTCAGGGCTGCTCGCGAGCCGGGAAGACACGTGGCCCAGGCCGGGGGCCTACCTGGGCTGAGGTGCTGAGGCTCCGGCGGAGAGCGGCGCCGGCGGGCCGGGCGAAGGCGGAGAGCATGGCTGGGGCGGGCGGGGCGCGGACCGGCAAGCGAACGAGCTGGCAGCACACAGATGACTCCAACGACCTCCACACTCCCCAAGGCCTCCGGGCTCCGATCCGCCTGGCCTCGCGAGACTGTCCCGGCTTCCGGCCCCACCTCCACCTCCCAGATGTCGCGGTAACACGGCCACTTCCGGGCCGTAGAGGAGGAAGGTGGCCCGCTCGGTGGGAGTGCAGTCTGGGGTTGGGTCCTAGCGCGCGTCGTGTTCCGTGCGGCCCGTGTGGGAGGGACAGCCTGCGTTCGAGGCGGAAGAGGACGGGTTTAGGCTAGCAGAGCCTTAGAGGAGCCATTTTCCAGGTGCGGCCCTAGCCAGAGGCTCTGATAAGGAGATCGGCCAAGGTTGCGGAGCAGGCCCGGCAGAGGGGGTGCGGTCCTAGCTCCTGGCCTCAGCCAAACCCACCCCTCCTGCCCCTGGAGGCGGGAGGGGGCCCCGAGCTCAGGAAAGCTCTGGAAAGGAAAGGGGGGAGTGGAGGGGGGAGGTTGAGAGTCCCGGGGATGGGGCGGGAGGATGGGAGCTCCTCCGATCCGTCGCTCCCGTGCGCTGCCTTGCTCACACCCTCGCTGGTTCCGCCCGCCGTGCCGTGGTCCCTCGAGGTGCGGTGGGCCTTCGTTACGGTTTACAAAGCTTTAGAGGCAGCGCTGCTGAGATGCTGCCACCGAGCACTGACTTAGCGCTGGGCACTGCCGTGCGGCTTACAGGAGAGCAGTCCTGTGTTACAGAGGAGGAAGCAGGTATCCAGGTTCTAACTTGCGCAGTCGCCCGCGCCCTGCTCAGGTCCGCCCAGTAATGCTGTGAGCACGGGCACACTGTTTCTGCTTTAGGGATGAGGAAATTGGTTCAGTGGATTTGTTCAAAGCTTACCCAGATAGAAAGTAAGCATTTAGTTCCTGCTTATAAGGAGCTTATCATTTAAATTTACAAACTAAATTACAAGCTTCATCCCTTCCCCCCTACTGTTTTCTGGGCATAGAGTTCCTTGACCCAAAAAGTTCAGAGTCAAGTGGGACAAATAGAGAATGCGAGAAGTCACTCCCTTGATGGGAATGTACAAAGCCAGTGGGAGGACCAATGACTGAGCCTGCTTGGGAACGGTGGTTAGGGAAGCAGGAGTGTAAAAGGACAGATGTAAAGGGAACAGGAGAAGGGCGTGAGTGGTGACTGGCTTACTATTCCCTCCCTCCCGCTTGTTTATTGAGCTTCTAAGATGTGCCAACCAAATCTTGGTGCTGGATAATCAACTGCGAAAAAGATCCGCACAATTACTACCTTCAAGGAGCTCAGGGTGTAGTGGGGGAGACAGGTAAACTGCAAGCAGCATGATATGGGCAACACTAGGAGAATTACGACGTGCTGTGGGGACACAGGAGGTGCATCTAACCCATTTGGGGCGCAGGTGGGGACCATGTGAGAGAGGACCTCCAGAGGATGAAGCGTCTAAGCTGAGACATGAGTAGAGTAGGAGTTACTCAGTCGAACCGTTCAACTCCAGAGGAGGGAGAGATCCTCGCCTGGGCAAGGGAATTCTCAAAGGAGGGGTACTTGGTGGGGAGGGGGAGAGTCCCAAGAAAAACCTGGAGGTAGGAAAGCCTAGGCCTTTATTCAGGGGACACTTTTCTGTTGGGATGGGGACATGAGGACTAGCAGTATCCTTTATTTTATCATTGACTGTGTTCTCTGGTTAATTATTTACCCCTGTATCTTATCACTAGAACCAGAGAGC
Organism: Equus caballus; assembly: GCF_041296265.1. Lineage (NCBI taxonomy): Eukaryota > Metazoa > Chordata > Mammalia > Perissodactyla > Equidae > Equus > Equus caballus. The sequence goes on from NC_091696.1 coordinate 11,741,097, forward strand.
AGCTTGTGGTCATGTATGGCTTTCCTCTCTATCTTTATTGTCCAATACGTGACCAGGCTGAGAGTGGGTCTCTGAATTTTGAGTGAGTTGAACAGTTTTAGATAAGACTGGAAAAAGCAGGTTGGAAAAACCAGATTGCGCAAGACCTGTGAATGTTAGCTGAAAAGTCTGTACTTTATTCCTTGGGAAGTATGTGTTTATCAAAGGCTTTTATGATGCCACCAGAACCGCATTTGAGGAAGATTAGACTGACCTTGCTAAGGCATGCTAAGGATTCCAGGGAAAAGTGTGGAGCGCAGGAAGATTGTCAGGAGGCTGTTGTGTGAGATGATAAAGATCTTGAGTTATGTTGGTGGTCGCAGACAAGGAGAGGGTGGGGCTGATGAGGGGGTCTCAAGGAAAGATTTAAGAGTTTATGCTCATTTGAGTTTAAGAAATGCATGAAAGGGATGTGGAAAATCAGGCTGGAAGAAGTATATATGTACAGAAACAGGGAACTCGGGGGCCATGTGGAAGGAGAACTGGCTGGAGAGAAAAATCAAGAGCTCCGTTTTAGGTGGGCTGAATTGGAAGTGATGGTGAGTTGTCCACATGGAAATATCAGTGGACAGATGGGGGGTTACTCCCAAGTGGAAAGGTGGGATTGAAACTGAGGAAAGGCCAGGGCTGACGTCATCCCTGTAGAGGGGAGAGTTGAGGCCATAAGAGAGAAACTAGATTCACAGATTCTCAGGTTGCTCCCACATCTGGGCTCCATCTCCCCATCCCTGCCAAGTCAGTCAACCCCTGTCAGCATCTCCATGACAAGGAATCGCTACCTCCCAAGTCCTCTACTCTGGCCACCCCAAACAACTTGCCTATTGGAAAAGCTGTCCTTGCTTTCAGCTTCTAGCTGCTTCCCTTTAAATCCCAAGATTGTTCATAACTGTCTTAACAGCTGCTGTATCAAGCACTGGCTCTGCGCCAGGCACCATGCTCTCTGTTGCACCTGTAGCTGTTATACTGAACGTGCAGGGCAGCAATCAAGAAGCAGAGTACGATCGTAAAACAGCTTTGTCTTCATCTCTTCTCTTTCTTGAAATCTTTCCTTGCCCTTGGATTACATCTGGTCACCAGGACAGACTTAGTGCAATAGCCTAAATGTCCAGTTCACCTAAACGAGCAAAACTCTGAACTTAACTCAAAGGTAAAGTGCATGCCCTTTCCCTCTCGAACTTCCTTTAGGCTCCCACCTTTGGAGAGGAGACTGATTGACTTCTCTATTTCTCCATCTTGCTTCCTCATCCCCCCCTTCCCACCAGGCGCACTGAAGCTTCAGACCCATCAGTGTTGGTGGAGGGGGGTTCTAAGAGTAGAGAGATGATGGGGGCCAGCCCGGTGGTGCAGCAGTTAAGTTCGTACGTTCCACGTCAGCAGCCCTGGGTTCGCCAGTTCGGATCTCAGGTGTGGACATGGCACTGCTTGGCAAGCCATGCTGTGGTAGGCATCCCACATATAAAGTGGAGGAGGATGGGCATGGATGTTAGCTCAGGGCCAGTCTTCCTCAGCAAAAAGAGGAGGATTGGCAGCAGGTAGCTCAGGGCTAATCTTCCTCAAAAAAAAAAAAAAAAAAAAGAGTAGAGAGACGGGTAGGACACCTTTGTCATCTGGTGTTAATATTCTCTGACCTTGAGGACGGTTTGTAGCTGACTCCATCCTCCATGCAGTGGGTCTCTCCTACCTGTATCTCCCCAGACCTAGGTGGTTACACCTCAGTCTTGCTGCTTTCAGTTGCTCCCTCAGCCCCTGGTTCTGGAATCCCCCACTGCCTGCAATTGGTCCTGGTGGTCCCTGCAAGGGGCCCTCTTGGGCAAAGTCTCTCTAAGATGGTCTGATTGGTCCTTCCTCCTGCCTGGCCCACATCTGGTCTACAGGAAATACTTATGCGTCTTTTGCCCCAACAAATTCTGGGAGTGCAGGTTGTTTCAGATGCAGCTGCCTCTCCTTGCTTTGCTAACAGCTGTTCAGCCTCACACTTTTCCAGGCTGGGCCCACCACCAGCGTCTATGCCCACGCAAGCTTCGGAGGGTAGAGACCAAGCTATTCTAGGAGTTTTCTTTCTGGTTGCATGAATTGTTCAAGAAAGCTAAGACTTGTGCATGTTTGAAATCGGAGCGAGAGATGCTAATAGAGGGGAAGAGCTTTGAGATGCTGAGAGACCGAGAGGGAGACCAGGGGACACCCAGGGAGACTTGAGGAGGTTTGGGTAACTAGTAGCCACTGGCGAAGTGCTGGGCAGATGACGAATGACGACAAAGGGATTAGCTGGTGGCTATGGGGCCAAGATGAAATTCTGCAATGGGTACTTTCTGTGTGCCGATGTCCTACAGCCCAGACCCCATGCCAAGCTCATGGACTTACAGGTGGGGCTACACACACAAACTCACATCCACACACACCCCTGCATATTCACATCCTTGAACACATGAAGACGTGGCTCTACACAGGGGATGTATTTTTATTTTTTATTGCCATATAGTTTACATGTAATACAGTATACAGATCTTAAGTGTTCAATTAGATGGTTTTGACAGTTTACACCCTTGCGACCACCACCCAAAACAAACTATAGAACATTTTCATTATTCTAGAAAGTTCCCTCATGCTCCTTTCCATTAGTCTCTCCAAACAGCTACTTCCTGATTTCTATCACTATAGATTCGTTTTGCCTGTTCTTCAATGTATATTTTTATATACAAATATACAAATGCATTGACAGCCTCGTTGCCCCACTCTCACATATACACAAGCCCCACACATCCATATCCACTGACCATTTTTTACCCTACAATAGGCTTAGGCCACGGTCATGTACTATCAGATTTTTGCTGTTGGGTACGTGTATTATATGCTAACCTATGTTCTCTTCAACCCTACAGTCATACCTCAAGTCAAGTATTTTGGATCTTTCCTTTCAGGTTCTTGAGCTAAAATGAAGAGTCAGAAAGGTGGTAATCATTCCACCTTGCATGGGAGTTTATTTGCCTCTGTGTGCTCTAGGGTATTGGAAAATGGGGACGTGTTTTAAGCCAGAACTGTATTTAGATAAATAGCTTTCACTTTTAGTTGTGGCCCATACCTGCTGGAAGTCAAAGGATTTGGCTCTCCAACATACATTCCAGCCCAACAACTAGGAGGTGGTAGACTGGCGACAGCAGAGGCAGCCAGAAGCTGCTGGCAAGGCACTCCCAAGAACAGAGAGGTGCCGAGGGAGGCGGATCTAAGTCAGGAGCAGAGCCTTCAGTCCTGAGGCCAGCCAGAGGTCAGGGAAGTGAGGGCAAAGCTGTGAGCCTGGTCGGGGCAAAGGTCCCATGTCAGAGGAACAGAGGGTGGGGCCTAGGCCCAGTCAAGGAGCGGAGGAGAAGCATGTGCTGGAGGCAGAGTTGGAGGAGGTGAGACCAGACGTGGTGGTCATGGCCTTTGGGAGACTGTTGCAGTTCCTACCTCTGACAGCTGACTTGCTGCGTGGGTAGGCCTGTCCCCCTCACAGGACCACTAGGGTACCTCTCAAGGGTGTAGTGGGCCTAGGTTTGGGAACATGGAAGTGAAAGCAAGATAGAAGACAAGGGACAGGGATGTGGGCAGCTGGTCTAGGCCTCTGGCCCATACCTGTTGCTTCAAAATACAGAGATACTAGCGATCGCTAACAGTCGGACCTGGCGCCCCTCTGAACTAAGAGACACATTTCAGGACCACTTCTGGCCAGGGACTATGTCTTCTAGCTTTATCAAGGTTAAGGCCACAAAGAACATGTCAGGCCGGAATCGAGGAAAGACTGCACCAGGTCCCTTAGGATCCTGGCCCCCAGGCCACACCATAGGCTCCCCTTGCTTATAAACTTGGCCAGCTCCTGCTCCGGTCTTTGTCCTGAGATTCTCTGCATGGTGCTTTATGTCTACTGGACTTGTAGCTATCAGAGGCTCCTAGATGGAGTTGCAAAGAGAAAAGAAAGGTAGGAGTAAAGGAACATCTGTTTCCTAACCTCCTGCTCAGTGCCAGGCCGAGTGCTGGGCAATTTATGTCAGTTGTCTCAACATAACATCCCTCCACCTTCCCAGTGTGTATCACTGCCTCAGTTTACAGGTGACGGCACTGATGCCTGTCACTGCATTTAAGCCTTGGTCATCCTAGTACAGCCTCAGTTCCCCGCAGAGAACCAGGGCACAGTGAAGTTGGCTGTGGACCCCGACTTGTATCTGTGCAGTCCTCTGGTCCCTGCTCAGCCTGAGCCAGGAGCCCAAAGGGAAGCTGATGGTCTGGCTCATCTTACCCACTGGAAGCAAATGCCATCACTTGTGTCCCCCGAGACTGACTGGGGCTGAACGCTAGACAGAGCTCTCAGTGTCCTGGAACTCCTCTGACAGCAATGGTGTCAATGAGAATGGAAGGCTCCAGGCCTTGGTCAGGCACAGGGAGGCAAGAAGGGCTGGGTTTGGTCTGTTTCCCTCTTAGTCTCAGGCTATGCCTACCCCTAATGAAACACCCCTTCCCAACTGGCAGTTTTCCCCAGATACAGACACGTGCTCTCACTGGATCTGAGCTCACCAGTCCACCTGTCTCCAGACAGCCCTGTGCTGACTGGGAGAGAGAGCCACACACTAGCTCCCTGGTTTGAAGAAAGGCTGGGCCATCACTGGAAGGGTAAAGACCCTTCCTGCTGGTGGGTGGCCAGTGTGCAGGGACAAGGACTGTGTCGGCACCCTGCTCTCCTGACAGTGTAAGTGGGTCTGCTTGCCACCCGGAAAGTTGTGTGAATTTCTCAGACTGGTCACTTCTTAGGAGGATCAATCTGTCTCTCGCCCCATCAAGCTAGACCCCCAGAGGTGCTCTCTCTGACCCCTCTTCCCACCTGCCTGCCCATTCCCCTGCAAGAACTATCACATTAACTGCCCGGAAACTCTCTTATGAAGAGCTGTGCTGTGCTGAGAGTCCAAAGGGGGATGTCTTAAACTTACCATTTTGACACCACTGTTTTGAGCAGTCACTAGGAAAAGGAGACTTGTTAGAAATAATCAATATGAATGGAACTCAGTGGGAGAAACCATACTCAGTGAAGCCTGATACGATAAAAATCTGATTAAGGAATCAAATCTTTATTGTAAGATTCACACACAAAAAAGACTTGGTCTTGGCAAAAATAATTTTGGCTAAACAAAATTGAAAGGGAAAAAATTGGAATTGGTTAACTATGAAATAAAACCAAATAAGGAAGTAAAGTGGGTTAATGGAATTCACTAAGGAAAATGCTTTGGGCAAAAACTCATCAATGTTGGTTTAATGGTTTTATGTAAAAGCTCAGTATCAAAATATTCTTAGGGCCCAAACGGTGGAGCTAAGACGTCTTAAACCCTGCAGAGTTCAGAGTGGCGCTGGGAGGGACGTTGGTGCTCAGTCCTCCTGACTAGCCATGCCCCTCGTCTCACTCACACGAGCCACGCTGTGAGCTTCAGGCACTGCTCTCCCCCTTCTGCACTTTCCCGGCAGGTGAGCGGCAGTCTTGCTTGACCAGGGAGAGTGCCCCTTTTGGGAAGGAGGGAGGTCTGAAGGAGTTGATCCCTGGGGCTGGTTGGTTTGTACCTGGATGCCCGGAGACAGTCCCTCAGCTGGTGAATGAAGAGATGGAGCTTGTAATGGGGGAAAGTAGCTGGGAGCTCCAGGGTGGGCCCGGAGCCACAGACCAGGTAGGTTAGGAGCCAGCTGTTGGGTTAGCTTAACAAAGTTGTGGGACTAGACACAGAGTCCATCCTGTTACCACTTCCAAAATGGCCTAGACATGGCTTTTGGAGGCACAGGACCTGGGAGCTGACTGGGGGTGGGGGTGGGGAGGTCCTAAGGAGAAATCTAACTGTGGCATCTATATGTATGGCATCAAGTCAAGATGGCCCCGTTGGTGAAGGCAGGAATGGTGACTAACAATTTATTAATTCAAAACAGAGCACTACTCTGCCCCGAAAATCCCGGGCCCTGGGTGGGGATACAGCAGTGAACAAGAAGGACAGGATCCCAGCCCTTATGACCTGTACGTTCCGGTGGGGGGAGACTGCTGATAAAACAAGCAAACGAATGAGCCTGATAATGTCAGATAACAGCAAGTGGGGCAAAGACAAAGAAACTCATATTCTGAGAGATCGCCCTGACCACCATGTGAAGATTAGACTGTAGGGAGAAAGCAAGAGGCAAGAAGTCCTGTTGGGAAGTGTTATATCATCAGGAGAGAGAAGATCGTACTTGGTCTAGGATGTTAGCCCTAGAGGTGGAGAGAAATGCATGCATTTGGAATATATTTAGATAGTAGAGCTAATAGATTGGATGTGAGGGGCCGAGGGGCAGAGGGATTAGGGATGTGGAGTTGAGTGACTAGGTGGATAATGATGCTGTTTATTGAGACTGAGAAGACTACAGGACAAACCATTATTGGAGATGTGGGGCTGTGTGGATTAAAAGTTCTGTTCTGGCCATATTATATTTGAGATGCCCGTCAGGCATCCCAGTGGAGTTGGGTGCCCAGTGGAGAGCTCGAGCTGGGGCTGCAGTTTGGGACTCATTGGTAAACAAGTGGTATATTCAAGGGGCTAGACGAAGCACCTAGACTCAAGATCTTAGAGTGGTGGTTCTTAACTAGCAGTGACTTTGCCCTTTTCTTTCAGGGGACATTTGGCAATGCCTGGAAACATTTTTGGTTGTTACAACTGGGTGGGGGAATGTTTGCTACTGGTATCTACTGAGTAGAGGCCAGGGATGCTGCTCAGCATCCTGCAATGCACAGGTCAGCTCCCTACAACAAAGAATTATCTGGCCCCAAATGTCAGCGGTGCTGAGGTTGGGAAGTCCTGTCCTAGAGTGAGAGTGTGGATAGAGAAGAAAAGATGGCTCTGTCCAAGGGGCCTTCTTCTGTGAAGAACAGAGCCTCCTGCAAAGAAGACTGAGCAGGAACAGTCTGAGAAGCGGGATGGAAGCCTAGAGAGTGTTGGGGAAGGACGAGTGCTCAACTGGGCTAAATGCTGCTAAGAGACGCCTTTGTTTGAGCCCAGAGAGAAGTGACTAATGGCTTAGGCAAGATGGACTTTGTTGATGACCTTGAGAAGAGCAGTTTCTGTGGTTTGATGGGGTTAGAAGCTCCAGGGGAGAAGGTTGTGCCAATAGCCAACAATTACTGAGTGTTTCCTCCCTGCTCAGAATGCCTTACGTCTGTAATTTCATTAATCCTTATTTTACAGAAGTGGCAATACTATTATTACCCCTGTTTTACAGGGGTGGAAACTGAGGCACAGAGAGGCTAATTACTCCCCAACGTCAGGCAGCCGATAGTGGCAGAGCCAGGATTTGGACCTTTAGAGTTTGGAGGTGAGGAAGCGGAGGCAGTGGGTCAACACTAGGCTTTTGAGAAGCCTTGCTGTAAAGGCGAACAGCGACAGGTACAGTAGTGGGTGTTTGCATGCCGGCAGGAATGATCCGTGTGGAGGCTGGAATTGGTGACGGAGGGTAGGCTGAGAACCGAAGTCTTGAGGAGGTGAGAAGGATCCAGGGCCTGTGTCCACGGGGTGGCCTCTCCCGGGAGCATCGTACTGGTGACTCTGAAGTGGACCCTAACTGTTGTGAGCAAGATTACCGCTGGACTCAGCTTCTCCCCACCTGGTCCCTGTTGGCCTCCAGAGGTCTGCTGGGCAACTCCTTGTAGCCCCTGCCCCTGCAGGAAGCTGCTGCACAGGCCCAGCCTTCCCCCTCAGTGTCCCTGGGGCACCAGAGACAGCCCTGCCATCAGGGCCAGAGCCCAGGCCTGCCAGGCAGTTCTGTCAATGCACGGCAGCGAGTCTCCACCCCATGTTGACCATTGTGATCCTTATCCTCATCCTGATAGGCCCCTCACGAGGGGACTTGTGTCGGTCTCCTCAGGGTCTTCACTCACCACTCTCTCCCTGCTGTCGCCACACCAGGCTCCCCGACCTCTCTCAGATACCGAATGTTCTTTCCTGCTCCTTCACCCGCTATCCCTCTTCCACCTGGCTGTCTAGTCTAGCCTCCTATCTCAGCTTAGCAGTCCCATCTCAGACAGCCCTTCTCTGATCGCCCTAACTGGGCGAGGCCATCCTCCTAGCTCCTCCTCTGACCCTTGATGCTGACTTGTTGACAGTGCTTTTCCCTTGTGTCATGCATTTTGTGTCCAGTGTCTGCATTCCATGCTGAATTGTAACTGTCATGAGGGCAAGTCTAGTTTCCCATAGCTGTTTCCAGTGCCTGACATATGGCAGGCACTTGGTAATTATTTGGTGAGAGAACAAATGAATTGGTGAGTGTTTTACAGCCCACTTGGTATTTCTATGGCTCAGATATGTTCCAGATTTTGTTCTCCCCTGCACACATTTCACTACAAATTTTTGAAGCTTTCTTGATCACTTTCATCTTCACGTAAAGGTGTTTTAAGAAAGAATTTAATTCAGTATCTTACTTTGCGGCCATTTGTTTAAAATGGAAAGAGGTACTAAGCTTGCACATTATTGACTCTTCCCAACAGGATGGCTGATTTGGTTTTGTGTGAACCAATAGAGCTTTACAACATCTTGAATCAGGTCACAAAACTATCCAGATTGACTGAACCCAACTATCTCTGTTTATTGGGTAAGTATTTCAAAAAAATATGTTGCGGACAGTGTCCTTCAAACATTTTTGATGAATGAACAAACTTTTGGGGATGGGGGAAATAAATGACTTTAGAAAATTGTTAGACTCAGTAAGCATGGCTTAAAATTGCTGCTAACTGTCACATACTTGGAAATCATCCCAGATTAAATCTGGAAGAGAAGTTCCTGGAAGACTCGTGTTCTGAGTCCTCTTGTTATTGTTTTTAGTGAAATATTTTAAACATCTAACAAATATATGGTAACACTAGTAAACACTCAAGTACCCACCACTCAGATTTAACATAACGAATACAATGTTACACACATAGATGTACGCCTCTGTTTGTACCCCATCCTGGTCCCGTTCCTTTCCCTGCCAAAGATGACTGCTTCTGTACGCTGAATGCGGTGCTTTTCCTACTTGTAATGTGTTTTTTTGTCCAGTGCTCCATTCCGTGCTAGACTGTAAGCGTCCTGAGGGCAGGTCTAGTTTACCACAGTTATTTCCAGTGGCTGGCATATAGGAAGTGCTCAGTAACTATTTGCAGAAAAAAGAAATGAATTGGTGACTATTCATTTCACATTTTCACTTCCTGTGCAGGCATCCCAAAATAATGTGTGGTTGAAGCATTTACACAACTATACCGTAATGTCCAATCATCCTGCAACTTGCTTTTTCTTTTGCTTAAAACCATATTTTTGAGATCCCGTTCCTGTCTAAATGTGGAGATCTAATTTATTTATTTTAACTGTTAGGTGGACTCTGTATCCATTCCTTATTGATTGCAATGTGTTGCTTGCATTGTGTTGCTATTCTGAACAGTGCTGCATTGAACAACTGTGTGCATCTCTCCTTACTCGTGGGCAAGAATTTCTTCAGGTTCCCTACCTAGAAATGGAATTGCCAGTTGCAAATTCAGTTTCACTACATGATTGTCAAATTGCCCTCCAAAAAGATTCTGTCAGTTTAAACTCCCATCAGCAGTGTAAGAAACATTCCTATCAGTACCTGGTTTTGTCAGCATTTAAAATTTTTGCAATCAGGGCCAGCCTGCTGGCTGAGTGGTTAAGTTCGTGCGCTCTGCTTCAGTGGCCCAGGGTTTCCCTGGTTCAGATCCTGGGCACAGACATGGCACCACTCATCAGGCCATGCTGAGGTGGCATCCCACACAGCACAACCAGAGGCACTCACAACTAGAAGATACAACTATGTACTGGGGGGCTTTGGGGAGAAGAAGGAGGAAAAAATATTTTTTGCAGTCTAATTGGTGTGACCTGTATCATGATGTTTTTTCCCCCAATTAAAAAAATTGTGATAAAGTACACATAACATAAACATTTCCATCTTAAACCTTTTTAAATGTACAGTTCAGTGGTGTTAAATACATTCATAATGTTGTGCTGCTATCACCACCATCATCTCCATAGCTCTTTTCATCTTGTAAAACTGAAACTCTATACCCATCAAACAATAACTCCCTGTTCTCCCCTCGCACCAGCCCTGGCAACCACCACTCTACTTTCTGTTTCTATAATTTTAACTGCTCTTGTTACTAGTGCTGTTGAGTTGATTCCAACTCCTAGGCATCCTGTGTGTAGCAGAATGGAACCCTGCCTGGTCTTGTCGTGCCATCCTCTCATCTTCTGGTGCTATACCAGACAGGGCTCCATTGTTATTCATAGGGTTTTCATGGCCAGTTTTTTGGGGAGTGGATGGCCAGGTCCTTCTTCCTAGTCTTTCTTGGTCTGCAAGCTCTGCTGAAACTTGTCCACCATGGGTGACCCCACTGGTATTTGAAATACAGGTGGGATAGCTTTCTGCATCACAGCAACACGCAGCCACCACAGTATGACAAGCAACAGATGGGTAGTGTGGTTCTCTGGCCAGAAAACGAACCTGAGCTGTGATGGTGAGAGCGCCAAATCTTAACCACTAGACCACTGCTAGCCTACTCTTGGGACCTCATATAAGTGGACCACACAGTATTTATTCTTTTGTTGACTGGCTTATTTCACTTTGTATAATGTCCTCAAGGTTCATCCAAGATATAGCATGTGTCAAAATTTCCTTCCTTTTTAAGACTGAATAATATTCCGTTGTATGTATTTACTACATTTTGCTTATCCATTCATCCATTGATGGACACTTGAGTTGCTTCTGCCTTTTAGCTATTGTGAATGATGCTGTTGTGAACATGGGTGTACAAAATATCTCTGAGACCCTGCTTTCAATTCTTTTGGATACACCCAGATGTGGAATCGCTGGATCATATGGCAGTTCTCTTTTTAATTTTTTGAGGAACCGCCATAGTGTTTTCCACAGTGGCTGTACCATTTTACACTCCCATCAATAGTAGACAGGGTTCCAAGTTCTCCACATCTTTGTCAATACTTGTTATTTTCTGTTTTTTGTTTTTTTTTAAATAGTAATTGTCCTAATGGATGTGAGGTGATATCTTATTGTGGTTTTGATTTGTAGTTACCTAGTGATTAGTGATGTTGAACATCTTTTCATGTCCTTATTGGCCATTTGTGTATCTTCTTTGGAGCAATGTCTGTTCAAGTCCTTTGCTGATTTTTGAATTGAGATTTTTTTTTTATTGTTGAGTTTTAGGAGTTCTCTGTATATTCTGGGTATTAATCCTTGTCAGACATATGACTTTCAAATATTTTCTCTCATTCTCTGGGTTGCGTTTTACTCTGTTGATATTGTCTTTTGAAGTAGAGGATTTTAAAATTTTCATAAAGTTCAATTTGTCTATTTTTTCTTTTGTTGCCTATGCCTTTGGTGTCATATCCAGGAAATCATTGCCAAATCCAGTGTCATGAAGCTTTTGCCCTATGTTTGTTTTCTTCCAAGAGTTTTATACTTTTAGGCCTTATATTTAGGTCTTTGATCCATTTTGAGTTAATTTTTGTAGGTGGTGTTAAAGGGGTCAACTTCGTTCTTTTGCTTGTGGATATCCAGTTTTCCCAGCACCATTTGTTGAAAAGACTTTCCTATTTATGGTCCCTTGACATTGCGTATGAATTTTAGGATGGGTTTTTCTATTTCTGCAAAAAAATGTCATTGGGATATTGATAGGGATTGCACTGAATCTGTAGATTGCTTTGGGTAGTATTGACATCTCAACAATATCAAGTCTTCTAATACATGAACATGGACTGTTTTTCCATTTATTTTTCTCTTCTTTAATTTCTTTTAGCAATATTTTATAGTTTCCAGAGTACAAGTCCTTCATCTCCTTGGTTAAGTTTATTTGTAAGTATTTTATTCTTTTTGATATTGGAAATGGAATTGTTTCCTTAATTTCATTTTCAGATTATTCGTTGTTAGTGTATAGAAAAACAACTGATTTTTGTATATTGACCTCATGTCCTGCAACTTTGCTGACTTGATTTATTACTTATAACAGGTCTTTTGTGTGGAATCTTTAGGGTTTTTACATATGCGAGCATATCATCTGAGACTGAGATGATTTTGCTTCTTCCTTTCCAATTTGGATACCCTTTATTTCTTTTTCTTGCCTAATTACTCTGGCCAGAACTTCCAGTACTCTGTTAAATAGAAGTGGTAAAAGTGGGCATCTTTGTCTTATTCCTGATCTTAGAAGAAAAGCTTGCAGTCTTTCACCATTCAGTATAAGTTCACTGTGGGTTTTTCATATATAGCTTTTATTATGTTGAGGTAGTTTCCTTCTATTCCTAGTTTGTTGAGTGTTTTTATCATGAAAGTGTATTGAATTTTTTAAAATGCTTTTTCTGCATCAATTGAGATAATCATGAATTTTTCCCCTTCATTCTGTTAAAGTGGTATATTACATTGATTAACTTTCATATGTTTAACCATCCTTGGCTTCTAGGAATAAATCCCACTTGATCATGTTGTATAATCCTTTTTTTTTTTTAAAGATTTTATTTTTCCTTTTTCTCCCCAAAGCCCCGCGGTACATAGTTGCATATTTTAATTGTGGGTCCTTCTAGTTGTGGCATGTGGGATGCCACCTCATCGTGGCCTGATGAGTGGTGCTATGTCTGCACCCAGGATCTGAACCAGCGAAACCTTGGGCCACCAAAGTGGACTACGCGAACTTAACCACTCGGCCATGGGGCTGGCCCCATGTATAATGCTTTTAATATGTTGCTGAATTGTTTTGCTAGCATTTTGTTGACTGTTTTTACATCAATGGTCATGAGAGATATTGATCTCTAGTTTTCTTTTATTGTAGTGTCTTTGTTTGACTATAGTATCAGGGTAATGCTGTCCTTACGGAATGAACTAGGGAGTGTTCTCTTCTCTTCAAATTTTTGGAAAAATTTGAGAAGGATTGGTATTAATTCTTCTTTAAATGTTTGGTAGAATTCAGCAGTGAATCCATCAGGTCCAAGGCTTTTTTTTTAGTTTAAAAAAATCAATTATATTTTAATAAACACGTGAAGTTTTTCTCTGTGAGAATGAATAGACATTTAGGTCAGAAATTTCAAGAGGTTTGTCTTCATTTTTCAAGACAATAAGTGATAGTCTGAATTAAAGTGTTATATTCCCAAGGAGTGATGGATGAGATCCTTTCTTGACAGCAGCTGTTGGTTGATTAGATATGGGAAAGGCCCTGTCTGGGTACTGGACTGCAGAGGCTACAGACCAGAGAAAAGCTTCAGTGCACATACTGTACTTGACTTATAATTCTGCTTTGGGTCAACTCTGCTGGTAGGAGAGTATATATGTGAATTATAATACTATACCCTTCCCTGTGAATGTACACCCTGTAAAGATCCAGTTTCCTAAGTAGAGTGTTAAAGTGGTCTGTGCAGGGCTTTTCTTTGTCAGGCAATTTTTGATTACTGATTCAGTCTCCTTACTAGCTTTACGTCTCCTCAGATTTTCTATTTCTTCATGATTTAGTGTGGGTAGGTTTTGTGTTTCTAGGAATTTGTCCATTTCATCTAGGTTATCCAATTTGTTGGCATATAATTGTTCATAGTACTTTCTTATAATCCTTTTTGTTTCTGTAGAACCAGTAATAATGTCCCCCTTTTCATTTCTGATTTTAGTAATTGGAGTCTTCTCTCTGTTTTTCTTAGTTCATCTAGCTAAAGGTTTGTCAATTTTGTTTATCTTTTCAAATAACCAACTTTTGGCTTTATTGCTTTTTTCTCTGTTGTTTTTCTGTTCTCTATTTCATTTATCTTTGCTCTAATCTTTATTATTTCCTTCCTTCTGCTAGCTTTGGGTTTAGTTTGTTATCCTTTTTTTAGTTCCTTAAGTTGTGCACTTATATTGTTAATCTGAGATCGTTCTTGTTTTTTAATGTAAGCATTTATAGCTATAAATTTCCTCATTAGCACTGCTTTTGCTGTGTCCCATAAGTTTTGGTATGTTGTGCTTTCATTTTCATCCAGTTCCTAAGTATTTTCTAATTTCCTTCGTGGTTTCTTCTTTGATCCATTGGTTGTTTAAGAGTGTGTTGTTTAACTTTTACAAATTTGTGAATTTTCCCGTTTTACTTGTGTTATTGATTTCTAACTCTATCCCATTGTGGTCAGAGAAGATACTTTGTATGATAGCTATCTTTTTAAATCTATTGAGCCTTAATTTGTCTCCCAGCATATGGCCTATCCTGGAAAATGTCCCATGTCCCTTTGTATGCTGCTGTTGTGGGGTAGAGTGTTCCGTATGCGTCTGTTGGATCTAGTTGGTCTGTTGTGTTGTTTGTTGTCTGTTTCCTTACTTATCTTCTGTCTGGTTGTTCCAGCCATTATTACAAGTAGAGTATTGAAGTCTCCAACTATTATTGTGGCACTGTCTATTTCTCCCTTCAGTTCTGTCAGTTTTTGCTTCTTGTATTTCAATGGTCTGTCATTAGGTGTGTAAGTGTTTACAATTGCTATATCTTATTGCTGTATCAAATCTTTTATTAATATATCATGTCCTTCTTTGTCTCTTCTAAGGTTTTTTTATTTAAAATCGATTTTCTCTGATATTAGTTTAATCACCCCTGCACTCTTTTGGTTGCTATTTGCATGGAATATCTTTTTTGATCCTTTCATTTGCTGTCTATTTGTGTTTTGGGATATAAAATGAGTCTCTTGTAAACAGCATATAGTTGGATCATCTGTTTTTATCTAATCTCTTTCTTTTGATGGGAGAGTTTAATCCATTTACATTTGAAGTAATTACTAATAAGGAGGGACTTAGTTCTGTCATTTTGCTGTTTGTTTTCTATATGCCTTATAGCTTTTTTGTCCTTTGTTTCCTGCATTACTGTCTACTTTTGTGTTTGATTGATTTTTTTGTAGTGAAATGTTTAAATTATTTCTCATTTCCTTTTGTGTATATACTCTAGTTATGTTCTTTGAGGTTACCATGGGTATTACATGCAACACCCTAAAGTTATAGCACTCTAATTTGAATTTATCCAGATTAACTTCAATAGCGTACAAAACTCTGCTCCTTTACAGATGTGTCCCCACCCCTTTCAGCTGTTGATGTCACAAAATTATACCTTTATACATTGTGTGCTCAAAAACATAAGCTCATAATTCTTTTAAATATATTAATCTCTTAAATTATATAAGAAACAAAATGTATAGTTACAAACTGAAGTTAACAATAATAGTAGCTTTTAAATTAATAATTAATTAAAAAATATTAGTCTCTTAAATCATGTAGAAAACACAAAGTGGAGTCACAAACTGTTGTGACAATAATACTAGCTTTTATAGTTGACCATATATTTACCTTTGTTGAGATCTTTATTTCTTTATACAGCTTCAAATTACTGTTCAGTGTCCTTTCATTTCACCTTGCAGGACTCCCTTGAACATTTCTTGTAGGGTCTAGTGGTAACAAACTCCCTCAGCTTTTGCTTATCTGGGAATGTCTTAATTTCTCCCTCGCTTTTGAAAGGACAGTTTTACCAGATATAGGATTCTTGGTTGACAGGTTTTTTGTTTGAGCGCTTCAATATATCAGCCCACTGTCTTCTGGCCTCCAATGTTTCAGATGAGAAATCTGCTCAGAATCTTATTGAGGAGCCTTTGTGTGTGATGAGTTGCTTCTCTCTTGCTTTCAAGATTCTCTCTTTGTCTTTTGAAAGTTTGGTTATAATGGGTCTTGGAGTGGGTCTCTTTGAGTTCATTTTACTTGGAGTTAGTTGAGCTTCTTGGATGTTTATGTTCATATCTCTCGTCAAATTTGGGAAGTTTTCAGTCATTATTTCTTCAAATATTCTCTCTGCCCCTTTCTCTTTCCTGCTTCTGGGACTACCACAATGCACACATTGGTCCACTTTATCTTGCCCCACACGTCCCTTATGCTTTATTTATGTTTCTTCAATCTTTTTTCTTTCTATTCTTCAAACTCAATAATTTCCATTGTCCTATCTTCAAGTTTGCTGATTCTTTCTTCTCCCTCCTCAAATCTGCCTTTGAATTCCTCTAATCAATTTATTATTTCAGTTATTATACTTTTCAGCTGTACATTTTTTAAAGGTTTTCTATCTCTTTATTGATATTTCCATTTTGTTCATACTTCATTTTCTTGACTTTCTCTGTGTGTTCCTTTAGTTTTTTGAACATCTTAAAGAGAAGTGTTTTAAAGTCTTTGTCTACTAGACCTACCATCAGATCTTTCTCAGGGACAGTTTCTGTTGATTGATCTTTTTCCTTTGAATGGGCCATACTTTCCTATTTCTTTGTATGCCTTGTGATTTTTTTCTGTTGTTGAAAACTGGACATTTGAATCTAATGATGTGGTAACTCTAGAAATCAGATTCTCCTCCTTCCCCAGGGTTTGCCGTTTTGTATTATTTTTCGTGTGTAATGTTTTTGGTTTTTTGATTGATGTAGGCTGTCTCTGTGGTGAGGATCAGCCTGAGCTGTAAACCTAAGGTCGTTCCAGGTCTTTTTCAAGCCTGTGCTTTTCCCTGGGCATATGCAGCTGTTTTCTGATTTTCCCTATATGTGAATTTGTTTTTAAATGTTCTAGTTTTTAACGTCTGGTTCCAAAAAAGGGAAAAAGAGAAAAATGAAGGAGGGATAAGAGGGTCACCAGCCCTTTAAATTCCCTGGAAATCACTTCAGCCAGAAGGGGAAGGGCTTGCAACAATGTGTGGAGGTGCAGCAACAATGTCCACCCACCTCTTTGACTGTACCTCTGTGAACAGAAGCATCAATGAGCAATCAGGGGACAGATCTCTGATACTTAGAGGACAGTGTACATTTTGCAAACTGGCTTCTGCAAGCCATGTGCAACCTTCTCCAGGAACATATGCACAGCTGCCTGCCGTGGGGCTGGAGGTAGGGGGTGGGGAGCTGCTACTGTGCTGAGAGCTGAAATTGACCAATATTAACTGCAATTTACTGTCCAGGCCTTTCCCTGGAAATTGCAAGCCTTCACTAGACTCCAGAGTTCTGAAATAGTTACATCAGACAGATTCTGCCAGTGAAATTGGCATCTAGGAGGGGAGACAGATTCCTGGTGCTTCCTACTCTGCCATCTTCCCAGAATCCTCTTTTGTATTATGATGTTTTAATTTTCATTTCCTAATTGCTAATAAGGTTGAGCATCTTTTCATGCATTTATTGGCCATTCTGGTTTCCTCTTCTGTGAAGTACCTATTCGTGTTTCTTCCTTGTTTCTGTTGGGTCATTTGTCTTTTTTCTTACTGATTTGTAAGAATTCTTTATATACTCTGAACACTAATCCTTGTCATTTACACTTGTTGCAAATATCTTCTTGTACTCTTTAGAGTTTTTTAGATCTTCTTTCCTTGTGAAACATAACACACTTAAAGAAACATAGTAAAAATAGAAATTTTGAGCTTAATGATTTATCATAAAGCAAACATCCATGGAACTACCACCCAGATCAAGAGAGAATATTGGCCCCCGGAAGGCCTTTTATGTGGTCCTCCTGTCACTACCTATTGCTCCCCATCCAGAGGTAGCCACTGTCCTGCACTCCTTGCTTTCCCTTATGATCTTCCCACCTAAGCATACACGCCTATAGGGTAGTTTTGCCTGGTGTTTGAATTTTACATAAATGCTATCATATAGGGGCTTCTTTTTTGTGTCTGGCTTCTTTTGTTCTCCATTGTGTTTGTGAAATTCATCCAGGTGGTTGTATATAGCTGTTCCTTCCTTTTCACTGCTTTCTGGCATTCCATTCTGTGAATATGTCACAATTCATCCATTCTACTTTTGGTAGACATTCGGGTTATTTTCAGTTTTTGGCTATTACAAATAATGATTCTGTGAACATGTTTGAGCATGTCTCTTGCTGCACATGTGCACACCTTCCTGTTGAGTTTATTCCTTGGGGTAGGATTGCTAGGTCAAAGGGCATGTGTGTTTAGTCTTAGCAAATAAGATCTTTGGCTTATTTTAAATCATGTTTTATGATGACTTTTATTATATAGCTGTTTTTAAATGGCTGTGGCCACATTGATCAATATTTTCCTTTAAGGTTTATGTTTCCCTGTGCAAGCCTAATTGAGAAATCTTTACAAACTTTAATGTCATAAAACTACTCCTCTGTTTTCTTTTGAAAGATTTTCTTTTCACATTTAAGACATCAATCCATCTGGAATTTACTTTTAGATGTGGTTTTAGGTAGGAATCTTATTTTATTTTCTTTCTGTATACACAGCCAATGGTCTTGATGCTATTCATTTTAATTATATTTTCTAATTAGTTATTTTCTAATTGCCGGTATGTAGAAGCATTATTGATATTTTTCTTTTTTGCTTCTTAAAACTTTATTTCAACGTAACTGTGCTTACAGAGTTACACTCATATTGGTTAATAGAATGCAATTTAAGTTTACCTTTATCTTACATAATTTGGACCAAAAACTTGGTACATGGTTTAAGATTTGAAAAAAGGTTTTGTAATCTAGTTTATTCTTCATCTGCTACAAATAAGTCAAAGATAGCTCCATCAAATGCTACTATAGCAGGCAGCAAGAACCTTGAGAAGTTTACCTTTGGTTTGCCTCAGAAAAGTAACATGTATTGTACTGTAAGTGTTTACAAAATTGGTGTAAGAAAACATTGTAACCTTTCCATGCCTGTTGATGAAGTTCAGTAACGAATGGATGTGGAATGGGGGACATGGAATGGGGGACAGGGCAGCCTATGCAGCCGTGAAACTGTAAAAGTTCTCTGATTTAGTTAATATTGCACGTAGATATGAACCTACACAAGCCAACATTCAGATAATTTCTCGAATCTCAAGTAACACCATCAGCTCAACTCATCTGCTGAGGTCAGTAAGGAGACATGGCATACTAGCTGTAAGTTTTCCTGATTTATGCAAAAAAGAAAACTGAGTTTCTTCATCAGCTTTTCAGTCCAGAACTGATATTACACTGTAGGCAAGGTATTCCTTCCATAGTCAGCATCCCTGGGGGGCATGTGGTGATGTCTGCCTGCATTGCCATTTGTATCATATGCAGTCATATGCAAAATAGTCCCCAAGGTGAAGACCACATGACTTTAGAAATTACTCTAGAGAATAAAATGGCCCTTCTTGGGAGACAAGAGCAAAACATCCAGTCTTCTTTTGGATAAGAAACCTTATCAAAAAATGTAGCCCCTTGTAAATTATACCTCAAAAAAAAAAAAAAAAAAAAAAAAGAAAGAAAGGAAAAGCAAACATAACCCCCAACAGAAGAAGCAGCTGTGAAAAAGGAGGAAAAAAATATATCTTAAAATGTCTTGAAAAGCAATGTGAATATAGATTGAAAAGATAGTTAAAAGTGATCCATTTTCATTAGACTACCTAGGATTAGGCTTATTCCAGTATTTTATTCTAGTATTCTAAGTTTATCAGTAGTTACAAAACATCAATTTACAAATAACGTGTTCATTTTTTGTACCGTTATCAAAAGAGAAACTTCTAGCTTTAATTCTGTCCAGTAGTGGGGGAAACTGAAAAATAAAAATGGTGCAAACAGTTCTATGCAAATACCACATTTGTCAAATGGAAGAACTCCCAACTGGACTAAAAGTTCATATTACTAGCATACTTTTCATTGATAGAGTTTTTAATAAGTACAAATATATAGCATTAAGGTTCAGAACTTAATATAGGCCTGACAATCAAGGCCTTGTTTTCTGAAATAAAGTTCTTAAGTCCTGCTCTATTTCCAGTAAAATATTTTTATAGAGTGGAATGTTTTTACAGTGTTTTTAGACCAAGTGCCCCCATTGCTGTACCAGGATAGTTGCAATTCATTTGAAACTTCACCTGTAGAAAAAGGCTGTCTTAGGGACAGCCAGCACACCCACTAGTTTGTGGAGATTCCTGAAAAAAGGTGATTTTTTAAAAATAAGAGGTTTTAGTTTTCTTTGTATTTTTGTTTTTAGTTTTCCAGTCTTAAAAAATAAACTAGAAATTAGTTGAATTCCCCATGAAGTAATTTTTTTTCTTTGTGGTATGAGCAGTATGAAAGAATCCACTAAAATTTCTTCTGTGCTTAAGATGATTCTTTTTATATATTAATGTTAAAGGTAACTTTCATAAAATGTGCCCATGAACATTAAAGCTAGTTGTTAGAAAGATTTAACTAGCTTTGTAACTTCAGTTTTAAAACCTAAGTATTTGCAGCTTGATCTTCTTGTTGAGGATGATTGTCAGCCTAGAATTCAACATCACTTCCTAATTCCCATTTGTGCACTCTGTAGGAGAGGAAGATCATTTCCTCTACCCACTCTAGGTCCTTCAGGCTGGTCTTGTGAATTAAATTGACATGAGACAGAATAACAAGAGAAAATCAAAAATCAAACAAAGCTTTATAATATCTATACGTGGGAGAGACCCAGGAAAGCCGAGTAACTCAACAAAATGGCTGAGTTGCCAGCTTAAATGTCGTCTTCAGCTAAAGACAAAGGAGGATGTTGGGGGTAGTGGTTTGGGACTTCAAAGGGGAGGCAGGCAATTCACATGGAAATGGAAAAGCAAAAGTTTGGTAGACAGAACTTTGATAAAAATGGATTTGGCAAGGACCCTCCCAGTCTACTGATACCCAGAGTTAGCTGTGGGACAGGCCTTTTATCTTGAATTTCTTTTAGGCAGTTAGAGGGAGGGTCAGTTTCTTTCAGAGTCTTTTGTTCTTAAAAATAATCAAGGCAAGGCAAAGAGACACATTTTGGGGTGGCCAATTCTGATCCCCCACAACCCCAAACACACACCGTTATCACACAACTTACTCCTCGGGTCTTGGGGGAATCTTCTGCTTCTTTAAATCTTTGGCCTTCGAGTCTTTTATTTCTTAACTGAAATTTAACTCTCAGATTAACGTCTTAACTGTCTCAACTCAAATTCACTCTCAGCTTTTTGACACGTTTTCCGCTTATACTTCATCAATGCTTTTCCTAATCTTTCATGTTGTACTGCCAAAATCTAAAACCTGCCTGGAAGTGATCATCACATAGAAGAAAATAAATGAAATATAAAGTGATTGCTTCAGAATAGAACCTGGGAGGTCAGAATTGTTCAAGATTCCCTGTTGGGGTCATACTTTATTTTACTGCAATGAATTACTATTATCAGCAAGAATTGCCAAAAATCCTATATTAGGTTCTTTTGTATTCTTTGATGACTGGCCAGAGAAGCTGCAGAAGAGTTTGGGAGTACCTACTCTTTTTCATACAAAGTGCCCCCATGGGGTGAATCACAGGATAGACACAATTCATTTGAGGCCTCACCTGTGGAGAGAGGCTGTCATGGGACAGCCACGACACCCACTAGTTTGTTGTGTAAGGGCTGTCTGTGGCTTTGGAATCTCACAAGTGGTATTCTGTATAATTTGAAGGAATACCATGTCTGCTCATTCCGGGTTTGCAGTTTCCAGATATCACTTAGAATTCTTTATTCAGTTGAGTAGCTATATGGACACCGACCATCTGTGAAAAAAGGCTTTTCTCAAATATATGATTTAACACTGTCATTTAGGAAGGAACTGTACCAAAACAATTCAAAGAAAAAGACTGATGGTTGGTATTTGAGATAAAAATCCATTCAATATAGAGCCCGTGGTTGATTTATTGCAAAATCAAAACTGAGAACTGTGAATTTACTGTGTCCATTCAAAATAAATAACATATGAAATATAGATTCTGGCATAGAGATTGATGCGGGGTCGGTGAGCTGAGGAGTCGAAAGAAAGATTTCTTGGACTCTCAAGATCTGGCAGTAGTGCTCTTTTATTTAGAGAATAGTGTGGAATAGCATGGGAACAGGACTCATGGGCAGTCAGGCTGCTGTGTGGGGACAGGGCCCACGGGCAGGAGGAGGTGCTGCCGCCGCCACTTCTGCTGCAAACATGAGTGGAGAGTCAGGCTAATTTTAAGGCATAGGTATGTGAGCCATCTCTTTACAAGACAAAGGAAAGAACATGTAAAAATGTTAAAATGGTGTCAGTGCAGGTGGGGTCTGGCCATTGGGTGGTCCCACAACTTTTAGATAACAATCAAATCGGATTAAGTAAAGGCCAGAAGCCACCACCCTAAATCAGTTACATGAGGTTGCCAGACAGTAACCAACTTAAGTTCTTGCCTTTGGCATTGATTAAGAGTTTCTAGAGACAAGGTCATCTCCCTTCTTCCTGGCACAGAGAGTGAGGCACCCCCACAGATGGGGGTTTCCCCCACAAATGTAAATACCTCCTAACAAAAGGCAAGCAAACTCTGCTCCTCGGAGCCTGCTTCTCATCTGCAGTTTTAAAAGTAACCAGCCTAAAATACTCATCATAAACAAGATGTGAAAATCAAAATCTGTGGATTGAACCTGCATGTTTCATTTGCTTACAAACTTGAACACACTAATATTCTGCAAAAAGACAATTGTAGCAAAGAAAACTGCCCTTTTCATTTCTCTTTTGATGTCTTCATTGGCCCTCGGGCTGTTCAGTAGCATGTTGTTAGAAAACTGCTCTTTTGCAAAGAAACATAAAAGCGTCTCTCCAGAGACCAAAATAAACATGTACATATATATGTTTAAAGTGTTACTGTTCAACACAAATGATATTTCTAGAAAAGCGTTAACTGCATGGGTTAAAACAACAATGTGCAACATCTAAAGCCATTAAAGGACCAAAATTTAAAAAAAACACACATCAAAGTCACTGTTTTAATGATGACTAACATACACAGATAAGAAATATTGATCAAAACTCAGGAAGTAAATACCTTGACTGATAGAATGTCGATTGTTGGGAGAATTTTTCTTCAATTTAAATGTCTATCATCTCTCAAAACAATTTTTAAAGTGCTAGCATATATATAAAGCAGGCAAATTCTTCAAGTAATTAATAAAGTTTGCCAGTTTTTATACAGCTAAACAAGAAACTGAAACCGGCAGAGAGTGAGCTATGGATGATTGAGTAGCTAGGAACTAAAGTTCTTTTTTTCTTTTTTGCGATTACTGATTATAGCTTTTAGGTGCTCACCCGCCCATTATTAACTGTGCTGTTTGGCACTATGCTATCTGACTCCGCCTAGGTTCTATAGATAACATCTTCCTGGAGTCTGGGTCCCCATGGGAATGGGTGTGTGAGCTGTTTCTCAGGAATTAGAACTCCTTGCCCACTTCAGGCCAGTTGAGACCACCAGCTCATCAACTGGGCCCGTGCAGATGTCCAATAGGTGACCTTTTGACATCAAGAGGCTTAAACTCCACCCTCACATCATGCTCACGCCGCCATTTTGTGAACATGGGTCCTATGAAGAGGCGTGGAGTCTGACTACGCTTGTGCAGCTCATCATTACCTCACCTCTCCTCACCTCCAATCACCTCTCTCCACATTTCAGACCACCTTGCCCCCATCCCACAAATATCCCTGAGTCCCTATTTTCAGGGAAGTGAATTTGAGGCTCATGCTCTCGCTTCCTCCCATGGCTACCTTGTGAGTAAACTCTCTCTCGGCTGCAATCTCGTCATCTCGGTGTTTGGCTTTCTGGGCGGCGGGTAAAAACGAACCTGGTTCAGTAACAAAACTAAGAGTAAACTAAAGTGAAGCAGGAAGAGAGACAAAGGGAACAAACTAGCGAGTTGTAGCTGGACAAAGCGATAGAAGGCTGTTATACCATCTTGGCCTTCTCGTTTCCATTAAACACTTCGGCTAACAGAGTGGGTGTCTACCGGTTTAGTATACTAACTCCCTTGGATTTGCTAAAATTCGTACAACAATCAATAGGTATACATAATGTCCTAAGGAAAAGAATACAACTCAAAAATCAACATTGGACGTTAAAGCAGTCTTAAAAAGAAAAGGTTGTCTTTCAGTGTGGATGAATATAAAAGGTAAGAGATCTTACAGACTAAGAACTGAAGCCTTGGCCAAAGGTTAATTATTCCTGCCCTTTAGCTGCCTTTTCAAGGAAGTGTATGTTAACCGAATGGCGATTGATTGAAGTGTTTGCTGTAATGTCGTTCCTTTCTAAAAGAACGAGCACAGAAGATAGACACAAAATCTCCCTCAGCCACTTGACTGCCAAGACCTCCTTGCATTTTTTCTACTAGTTTCTTGTGCAACCAGCCGGGCCCCATTCAGGCCAGAATCGTCGCTACCCCCTGACATATTGTCCCTTAGGTCACTTCCGCCATGACCATGGATGCCTTCGTCTTCACTGGTTTCCTGAGACTGATGTACTGCAATGGTAGCAGGAGGTGATGCCAGGGCAGGTGGGGCCCTGCTCCACCCTTTTCTATTGGTGGAGGAAGGAAACTGGTTCTCGCGCTGCCCAGTCGTTACCTGGAGATGCTTTTCTGTGTTTGGATCGCTGTCCCTTTCCTTTTCACAAAGCATAGCGTCAGCCTGACGTTTGCCACCTGAGCTTTCACCCTCTGGCATGTTCAGGTTTTATGCAGAGGATGAAATACTGTGGGTTCCTCCATACTAGCATCAAGACCGGCTGACTCTTCTCTGCCTCTTCTGCTTCTGCTTCCTGAAGAGGGGCCTCTCTGTTTCCTTCCCTTTGGAGATTAGCTCTTGGTCTTTTGACTCCTCTTCTTTTCAGCTTTCCTTGGACGGTGGTGGTGATGTGGTAAGAGCTCCTGGGCACCTGCACTCTCCTTTAGCTGCTGCACTTTCCTTTAGATTCACTCCGCACGTTGGACTTTTCCTTTTTATCGTCATGTGCCGCGTGATGGTGTTTTGATCCATGATGGACTGCATGTAGGACCCTGGACCCGTAAGATTAGTGCCACACAGCCTAGGTGTTTACTAGGCTATACCATGTATGTTTGTGTAAGGACATCCTGTGATGTTCACACAATGACAAAATCACCTAATGATGCATTTCTCAGAATGTACCCGTCGTTAAGCAACACATGACTGTATTATCTTTTTGGGAAGGAAACCTTGTGCCTCCATGTGAAGAGGAAGCTCCATGAGAGGAGGCGGTTCCACCTGAGGAGGCCTATCACACCTGAGCAGGCCCCACCCACCTGAGCAGGCCCCTCCCACCTGAGCAGGCCCCTCCCTCCTGAGCAGGCCCCTCCCACTTGAGCAGGCCCCTCCCACCAGAGCAGGCCCCTCCCACCTGAGCAGGCCCCACCTACCTGAGCAGGCCCCTCCCACCTGAGCAGGCCCCACCTACCTGAGCAGGCCCCTCCCACCTGAGCAGGCCCCTCCCACCAGAGCAGGCCCCACCCACCTGAGCAGGCCCCACCTACCTGAGCAGGCCCCTTCCGAGCTGGCTTGCTGCTTTTATTTGATTTACTTTTCATCTTTGTACTTTTTTTCATGTAAGTATTTTGCTTCTTATTCTCTTCTTCTTTGCTGTCCCCCTTTGGCACTCCCTGACCATTTTTGGATTTATTTTCTACCTTCTTTTTCTTTTTTGTCCCAGGTTCTTCCTCATTCACAGGATCATTTAAGGGATGGGCTTCAGCTTCTGTCTTCCTGTAGCTTTTCGTGGTTTTACAGGACTTTTCTGAATTATTTCCTGTGTGCACATCCATCTCTTTAGTCTCTGTTGCTCTTTTGTGGGTTCTGGTGGACACTTGGAATATTGAAGCATTATTACAAGGCTTTTCCTCTTTTGAAACATTTTTTTTCTCCACTTTTACAGACCATTATTGATTTTTTTTATGTTGATATTGTATCTAGCAACCTTGGTGTGCTCTCTGACTAATTCTAATTGTTTGTAATTCTCTTGGATTTTCTACATAGACCGTCATATTTCTCTGTTTATGATGACAGTTTTATGTCTTCTGTTTCAATTCTTATACACTTAATTTTTTCTTATCTTACTACATTGCTGTACCCTTTGCCCTCCAATACCATGCTAAAGAGGAGCATAGTGAGCATTGGACTTGTTTCTCGCTTTACCAGTCAGTATGATGTTTGCTGTAGATATTTAGTAAGGTACTCATTGAGTTAAGGAAGTTGCCTTATATTCCTAATTTACTAAGAACTTTTTTCCATGATATGAATTGAAATTTTTCTGCATCTATGGAAATGAACATACAATTTTCCTCCTTTAATATGTGGTTTTCTAGTATTACATAGCTCCTACTAGATCATGATACATTATTTTTTCTGCACACTGTTAGATTTGGCTTACTATTCATTTCAGATTTTCGCATCTATATAAATAAATGAAATGAGCTTACAATATACTGTGCTTAGTTTCACTTGTTTTCGAGCCATGCAGACTATGTATCAGACTTCTTTTGCTCAAGATTATATTATTAAGATTCACTCATGTTGTTGGATGTGGCTATGCTGTAGTTTGTTCATTCTTGTTGCTAAATAGTGTCAAAGAGAAACGAAGCCAGACACTAGTAAAGTGGTGAGGACAGATTTTAATCGGTAATATTCTATTGCAATAGGGAAAAGAGTCCAGTGTGAACTGAACTTCAGTTCAATTTGCACAGAGAAGACTGGGCATTTTAAAGGGAGAGTGAGGGAGGCGGGAGGGGGTGAGCAGGGGCTCAGTAGAGTCAGGGAAGGGAAAAATTATAAACAGGGGAGGGGGTTGGTCCATGTGAAACCCGTCTGGGCTTGCTAAGTGGCGCTCATCAAAGTTAGGCTCCTCCCCTCTGCAGAGGCTGGGAGATGGGCCCCATCTTCAGATGTTGCTGGAACAGACAGTGGCCCCCTTGAGTTTTCTCAGGCAGGCACTTTACGGGGGGCTGTGGTCATCCTGGGGGTGCGGCCTTGAGCTGTTTCTTAAGGTATCTTAAAATAAAGATATCTTCAGATATCTGAAGTTCTTTTCCCCCATTGATGTATGAGTTCTTTATGTATTCTGGATATAGGTCTTCTGTTAGTTATTTGTGTTACAGATATTTTCTCTCACTCTATGGCTTGCCCTTTTACTTTCTTTTCTGTGGGTCCTTCTAGTTGTGGCATGTAGGACGCTGCCTCAGCAGGGCTTGATGAGCGGTGCCGTGTCTGCGCCAAGGATCCGAACCAGCAAAACCCTGGGCCACTGAAACAGAGCACGAGAACTTAACCGCTCAGCCACAGAGCCAGCCCCCAAAGATTCTTAATTTAGTAGGATTAGATTTATCCATATTTTCTTTTGTGGTTAGTGCTTTCTTATATCTTTTTTTAAAAGGGACTTTATTTTTTAGAGCAGTTTTAGGTTCACAGCAAAATTGAGCAGCAAGTACAGAGAGCTCCCATATACTCCCTTCCCCCATGCAAGCACAGGCCCTCCCACGATTCTCATCCCAAATTGGAGTGGGGCATATATTTATCTATTTATTTATGTTTGAGGAGGAAGACTGGCCATGAGCTAACACCCGTGCCCATCTTCCTCTACTTTATATGTGGGACACCTGCCACAGCATGGCCTAATAGGTGGTGTGTATGTCCACGCTAGGGATCCAAACCCGGGATACAAACTGGCGAAGTGGAGCATGTGAGCTTAACTGCTACGCCGTGGGGCCGGCCTCCCTCCACCCCAGAGTGGTATCTTTGTTAAAGTTAATGAGCGTGCACTGACACGTCATTATCACTCAAAGCCCACAGTTTACATCACTCAGTATTTCACATGCTGTGGGTTTTGACAGATGTTTAATGACATGTATCCATCACTATAGTATCATACAGAGTAGTTTCACTTCCCTAAAAACCCTTTCTGCTCCATCTATTCCTCCCTCCTTCCCCCAACCCATGGTAACACTGGTCTTTTCACTGTCTCCACAGTTTTGCCTTTCCAGGAATGTCACAGAGTTGGAGGCAAACAGTATGTAGCCTTTTCAGATTGGCTTCTCTCACTTAGTAGCATGCATTTAACTTTCCTCTGTGTCTTTGCATGGCTTGATAGCTCTTTTGTTTTTAGCACTGAGCAATATTCTGTTGTCTGGGTGTACCACAGTTTGTTTATCCATTCACCTACTGAAGGACAACTTGGTTGCTCCCAAGTTTTGACAATTATAAAACTGCTATAAACATCTGTGTGTAGGTTTTTGTGTGTTCATAAATTTTCAACCCATTTAGGTGAATACCAAGGAGCACGATTGCTAAGAAGAGTATGTATAGTTTTGTTAGAAATAGCCACACTGTCTTCCAAAGTGGCTGTACCATTTTGCGTTTCCATCAGCAATGAATGAGAGTCCTGTTGTTCCCCATCTCACCAGCATTTGGTGTTGTCAGTATTTTGGATTTTCAACATTCTTATAGATGAGAGAGAGATTTCATTGTTGTTTTAATTTGCAATTCCCTAGTGACATGTGATGTCGAACTTCTTTTCATATGCATATATGCCATCTGTATATCTTCTTTGGTAAGGTGTCTGTTCATATCTTTTGCCCGTTTTTTAATTGGGTTGTTTATTTTCCTATTGTTGAATTTTGAAAATTGTTTGGATATTTGGGATAACGGTCCTTTTCAGGATTTATGTGTAAGCCTCAATTCCTGCTCCACGTTCCTCCCATCTTTGAGGAGCAACAATACCACATCTTCTGTCCTAGCAGGGGCGTTAGAACCTCAGCTTCTAGCTTCTACAGTCTGTGTTTGGGTCTAAAATTACAAGGGGCATTTAGGATGAGCTCAGTCTGGCTTTGATTTCTTCCCTCCCTGCTTTATTGGACCTCAGAGAAAATTCTCCCTAAATCAAAGACTCAAAGTCTCAACACCCTTGAAGGAGGTGTGTGGTATGATGGGGCAAGGGAGTCATGTGGGTAGCCCAGAGCAGTGAAACTACACACCTTGAATTTATACTGTCGGTCCCTGTCACCTAACTGCCAAACAAATATATCTTGATGATGATGTGAGTACTCTAAGTAATTTGGTCATGTTCTCCTTTGCAAATACAGTTATTAGTTCAATACTTTTCCCTTTCAGATGTGCGTTCCAAACGGGAGTATGATGAAAGCCATGTGATTACGGCCCGTCGAGTGAAGAAGGTATACCAGCAGAGTCAGAATCTGGGGCAGCCTGGCTACCCCACAGGAGGTGGGGAGGATGGGAGATTGTCTCCAAGATCCAGGAGGCGGCACCTGCTGTTGGACACTGTGGGCAGCAGAGGCAGGACCGCCCCTATGCATCCATTACGAGGGTCTCCCCACTTCTCATACACTCCCTAAAGTGTCCACACCCCACCCCACCCTCATCATGGTCAACAGCTTCATTAAGCAAATATTGATTTAAGTCCTTGACATCCCGGGCACTGTTCCAGATCCTGGGGGATAAAACAGAATACAAGATGCCCTTCATTCATTGCCTCTGCCCTCATGAGCTTCTGTTCCACTCAGGGAACAGACAATAAACCATAGAGATAGTTATTATAACCCAAAGATGGAAGCTCTCTGCTCCCCCCTTCCCAACTTCCTTTGTCCATTCCAGCTTTTTAAGAAGACAGAGCCCTGCATGCAGTCATTCCCCGCCCCCCAACCCCCACCCCCAGGGTCTCTTCTCTCTCAGGTCCTTGCTAACCCTGGCAGTGCGTCATTGTAGCCCAGATGCTCAATCTGGTCCCTGGCATCTGGTAGGTGCTCAGTACCTATTTGTTGATGAAAATGAATGATTGGAAGCTGTTCCTTCTGCCTCGAACACTCCCCCAGCTCTTGTCCATGTGGTAAGTTCCCACTCGCCCCTGCAGTCTCATCTCAAATGCTTCCTGCCTTGGGTGGCCTCTCCGTGCGGCCTCTCTGAGTCCTCCAGGCCAACTTAGCCATTTCCCTTTTCTTTTTTGAGTCTCTGTATTGCAGAACCTAGCGCAGTGTAAGCGCAAAGTGGGTCCTCAATGAATGTTTATCAAACAGACGGATGAATGTCCAGCTACATCTCTCCTGCTCCCCCACCAGCTCCAGCCTCTGTGAGCTATTCCCACCTTCTCCTTTGCTCATGGTTTTCACACCCAGAATGCCCCTTTCCTCATCCTCACCCTCCCCCATCTAAGTCCTGCTCAGAGCGCCATCTGTCTCCTAATTCCTTTAGACTAGTATGGTTTCTCCCCGTTGAGTCCCAGAGAACTTCCCTGGTCTGTGCCTCCATGGGTGTTCCCTCACTGCCTGTGGTAGAGTAGGTGTACACCTGTCCTCTGTCAGAGCCTCCATGTCAGCCAGACCAGGGCGCCAGGGACACAGTCAGGCTCAGGTGCCCCTGAATAGTGGGGGCTTTCAGGAAGCCTTGCGAACAAGTGAAGACTAACCTCTTAGCCACTGCCCAGCCAGGCCTCCCTGAGCTCTGGGACACTCTTTGGGATGCTGGGCAGTTAGGATGCTGCGAGAGCTCATCACCTCCTTGGCAGAAGGCATCTGTGTCCTGCCGCTGCGGTCTGCCATCATGGCAACTCAGCCACTCCCCAGCTACTCCTCGAGACCACATGGCTCCTGTTTGCCCAGTCCTTCCTTTAACTATGTTTAAGGCCTATCATTTGCCAGGCAGTGTTCCGGAAGCTCGGGACACGTAGGTGACTGAAAACGGACAAAAGTTCCCGCTCTCACAGGGCTTCCATTTGAGCTTCCATTTGGCCTCGTGACTTCTGCTTATTCAAGCCTTCTACTTATTGCCCTCTTTATGGGGGATTTTGGATCTGGCCCCCACTGCCAACCACTCTCCCCCGGAGTGAGGATACTGTTAGTTCGGTTCGCCACGGCCTCTCTGATAGCGCTTGTGCTGGGGCACCTAACAGGCTGCGTGCCGGTCCGTGGACCAGCCGTTCTTTGGCCAGGCACTTACCTCTGGTCCAGTGACCCAGGGTCAGCTTTTTGCAGCAGGGATGTGGGTGTGAAAGATCCTTGGAATTTAGCAGACTCTCCAGTGCACTCTCGGTGCTTCTGTGCCTGTGTGTGTAGTCAGGGGAAGAGGCACAGTCCTCCTGGTGCTGGTGCTCAGGGAATATTTGCTCAGCTGAACTGACCTGTCAACAGGATTCTCTCGTGGTTTCTTTAGAAGGCAAATGAATATCTTATCCCGGAGTCTGTGGATCTGGAGTGCGTGAAATACTGTGTGGTGTACGATAACAACACCAGCTTCCTGGAGATCTTAAGACACAGCAGTGATGATGACGTCTCTGATGAGAGCAGAGAAGGTGAGTCCTTACAACAGCAGCAAGAATAATAGTTAACGGCGGTCAGACACTTTGCCACGTGCCAGCAGCCATGCTGAGTGCTCTGCCCGGGTCACCTCATGCCATCTGCAGAACAGCCTGTGAGGACGGTGATGTCGAGAACCGGGAAGGATCTGAGGCTGTTCGTCCTCGCAAGACGACAAGTGAGTCAGTCAGTTTCATAGATTCTGGCAGAAGACATGAGGCTCCTGGGTCAGAGACAAAGGACTTTATTACTCAGAACCGTAAAACTAGACAGAGTGTCATCATTTTCCTGCCCTGATGCCCCACATCCCAGTTCTCACAGGGTGACATGAAGAGGGCCAAGTAATATCTATCCACGCAGTGTGTTGTATTATAGGAGAATTCTGAGCTTAGGGGACCTGAATCTTTCATAATGGGCAGAAAGCCTGGTGGCCCTTGGCTCTGGAGGGAGAAACTGTCTCTGTCTTCCAAGGCTATTTGTTATGTAAATGTCCTTGAAAAACCAGTGCCTTTGCTCAAAGGATATGTGGAAATGTGAGAGACCGTGGAGAATTGTCTCCTGATAGGTAACAGCCCAAATTTATAGATGGGGAAATTGGGGCCCAGAAAAGTGACTCATCTGAAGTCCCATACCTAGTGAATGAGTTGTCTATTGCTGCGTAACAAACTACCCCCAAACAAATTACCCCCACAATGTAGCTTAATACGGCAAACATTAATTATCTCATAGTTTCTGTGGGTCCAGAATTCAGGAGTAGCTTGACTGGAAGATTCTGGTACAGGATCTGTCCTGAGTTTGTAGTCAAGACATCAGCGAGGCTGCCGTCCTCACAGCATGGCAGCTAGTTTCTCCTGGAGTGAACGATCTGAGAGAGGGAGAACGAGGGGAGGGCCTTAGACACAGTCACCTCTGCCACGTTCTGTTCATTAGAAGGAGGTCACTGAGTATAGCTTACCCTCAGGGAGACGGGAATTAGGCTCGACCTTTTAAAGGGAGGCATTTGAAAGAATTTGTGGGCTTTTTTTTAAACCACTACACCTAGCAAGTGGTGGGGCCAGGATTCAAACCTGGGCAGTTTGGCTCTGTCAGTCTCCGAAGGCCTGGATAGTGATGGTGGGGAACAATGCAGTCATGCCAGCTCCTAGTTGGAGCAAAATGTGGTCAGTTCTTGGGCCAGCCCCAGTGGCCTAGTGGTTAAGTTCAGCATGCTCCGCTTTGATGGCCTGGGTTCAGTTCCTGGGCACAGATCTACACCGCTTGGTTTGTAGCCATTCTGCACTGGCGGCCCACATACTGAAAAATAGAGAAGATTGGTATGGATGGTAGCTCAGGGCGAATCTTCCTGAGGAAAAAAAAAATGTGGTCAGTTCTAATCGGCTTCACTGAGACTCTGTTGCATTCTCCATCCAGCCTCTGGTTTTGGACTGACACCATGTGCCATTGGCATGGGGCTCTGCTGCTGTGGCTCAGTCATATGTGTGGGTGGTTCCATGGGCCAGGGCATTCATACCAGTGGTCACTGGGTGGCGCTAGGCTTCCACCTTTAATAAAACCAATATTCCCAGGAGGTCCTTAGCCAGGAAATTGTCCCCTCTTCCCTAAACTCATCCTATTGGGCTCGGGTTTGCAATTCTAGGATGATAGCGGGACGCTGAAACCCTAGGAAATGGTGGTCAATAAAGATAACCCCCTCTGTGTTATATAAGTGACCTCACTGTGCTGTGGAGTCTCCATTCTCGGTAGGAAGCCACAACCACAAAACAACAACACAACAAAACAGGAAACCACACACGTGTACACCTAGCCCACTCGAGGCAACTTTTCTCCTTTAAAATGGCATCTTTCAGGTAAATGCAGAGTCTTTTGGGTAAAAGACCACTTCAAGGTTTTTCTCTCCACTCCCTTCTCCCTTCCGCTGTTAAGCACCTGCCTCCCAGACCCCCAGGGAAATGTGAGTGTGGAGGGAGCCTTCATCGCATCCCAGATTCAGGTGTCCGGCTCTGTGTCGTCCTTTCCTGTGGGCCTCTGGGTGAGGTGCAGCTCAGTCTCTGCGGCCTCTGTCCTTGCTGTGTCGTGGCCAAAATGTCCACAGCTAGTGTAAGACGTGAGCGGTTCCCTCCAGCTGGCAGTGCGTGGCGATGGCTCCTGGGGCCTCAGCCCCATCCCCTCCTACCCCCCTACCTGACCGTCCACAGGTGCTGCTGACCCCTGGGCCTGCTGTGTCTTCCTTCCGGCATTACGTTGGTCTCCAGCGTTAGGTTAACCACTCCACACCTCCGCTGGGGGGTGCCTCAGAATCCTGGCGGAGAATGGGGCACAAGCTATTTTCAGCTCCCCCTCCAGCCCATGTGTTTCTACCGCCTCAGCTGGGTCTCTTCTTAAGAACCCAACAAGTGTCTTCCCTTGTCTTGGCCCTCGGACTCTGTCTCCAAGCTCCTTTGAGCAGCAGAGGGCAACCCCTTCTTGTATGAGAGACATTTCCCTGATGAGAAATTGTCCTTCCTTGTGACATTTGGGGTATGGAGCCCTGAGCTGGGCTCTTGATATGTGTGGGGGGAGATCCCTGGGCCGGGCATTCACACCAACTGTGAAGGGAAGCTTGGGAATTCGGGGATTCTTTTCCTCCTCTCAGCAAGGCTTCACTTTCAAGACAATTGTCTGTAAGGACCGAAAATAATTTAACATACCCAGCTGAGTGGCGACCCCCTTGTTCCTGGTGATGCCCCCCGCCCCCTGAAGCAGTGGGCGCCCCGTTCCAAGTGTGGGAAACCTCGTGTCAATGGAGAACTCAGGATTAGTGGGAATAAAAATGAACAGATTTAATGTTTCAAAAAATCTTAACCCCGTTACCTCCTTGGCTGGATAGCCTGGGCCCTGGGATGTTCTCATGGCTTTCCGCCAGAGTCTCTAATTGTCCCCTGGAAACTGACCTTCCTCCAGCCCTGACCCCATCACTCCTGAGTGTGAATAAGCCTCCAGCGGGTCGTGTGACTTTGGCGGGGAGCAGCTGTCTGGCTTAAAGGCAGCAGCATTGTGGCCTGGGACTCTCTGCCCAACTCACCTGGGTCCTCTGACCCCACCGGTCATTGTTCAGGCTCTTGCTCAAGCCTCCCTGGCTGCCAAGCCTGGCCCTCTGGGGTGGGCTTTGGCTCCTGTCTTGCCAGTTACAGGTTGCCTCCTGGCCTGGCTGTTGACTCCTGGCTCTTCTTGCAAATATAGCCTCTCTGAAGCGTCTCAGGCCATTTATGTCCTTAGCAGCCCCTGCTGAAATTGGCCTTCTCTCCCTGGACAAAGGTTCAATATAGAAGTCAGGGTCCGTGCCCTTCCCTTCCTCCTTGCCGCTGGCTCTCCAGAGTCTGCTGCACAGTGTTTCTCTTATGAGCCGGATCCTGGCCTCAGGGTAGTTCGGCTTGGCCTTAATTTTGCATCCTTCCTGTCATATATATCTAGGGTGCATACAATCTAATAGTGATTCTGCAGATCAGTGAAGGCGTTTAAGATTAAATTGATGTCAGGACTAGCCCGGCGGCACAGCGGTGAATTTGGCACGTTCCGCTTTGGTGGCCTGGGGTTCACCGGTTCAGATCCCAGTGCGGACATGGCACCACTTGGCCAGCCATGCTGTGGCAGGCGTCCCACATATAAAGTAGAGGAAGGTGGGCACAGATGTTAGCTCAGGGCCAGTCTTCCTCAGCAAAAAGAGGAGGATTGGCAGAAGTCAGCTCAGGGCTAATCTTCCTCAAAAAAAAGAGATTAAATTGATGTCAAGACCATGATGAGATACCACTTCACACCTGCTAGAATGGCCATAATCAAAAAGGCAGATAATATCAAGTGTCGATGAGGCTGTGGAGAAATTGCAACCCTCATGTACTGCTGGTCGGAACGTAAAATGGTGCAATTGCTGTGGGAAACAGTTTGGCGTTTCCTCAAAAAGTTGAACGTAGAGGTACCATATGGTCCAGAAATTCCACTCCTAGGTATGTACCCAAGAGAAAGGAAGACATGTGCACATAAAACCTTGCACACGAATGTTCATAGCAGCATTATTTCCAACAGCCAAAACGTGGAAACAACCCAAATGTCCGTCAACAGATGAATGGATAAATAAAAGGTGTTGATCCACACCATGGAGTGTTATTCAGCCGTAAAAAAGTATGGAATACTGATATATGCTACAATATGCATGAACTTTGAAAATATTATGTAGAGGAAAAAGCCAGATACAAAATGCCACATATTGTATGATTCCATTTATATGAAATGTCCAGACTAGGTAAACCCATAGAGAAGAGTT
The DNA here is from genome assembly GCF_041296265.1 of Equus caballus. Taxonomy (NCBI): domain Eukaryota; kingdom Metazoa; phylum Chordata; class Mammalia; order Perissodactyla; family Equidae; genus Equus; species Equus caballus. The sequence continues at coordinate 11,776,551 of NC_091696.1, forward strand.
AGGTTAGTGATTGCCTAGAGCTGGGTGTTTGGAGGGAAATGAGGAGTGAAACCCTCTAACCGGTACAGGGTTTCTTTGTGGGGTGGTGAAAATGTTCTAAAATTGATTGTGGTAATGGTTACACAACTCTGTAAATATACCAGAAACCATTTAGTTTATGCACTTTAAATAGGTGAATTGTGTGGTATATGATATATGATATACATGTGCTGTATAATACACAATATACAATATAAATGTAATATATGATATATACATACAATATATATTTCCCTTATGTTAAATCGTCCTTCCTTACAACAATGTGGAGATATATATATATAATCTCAGAGTTTACAGAAAAAAAAGATAGCTTACTTGGTGGTAAGTTGCTTTTTAAGTTTTAATTGTAACACTCGTCTCTATATTTGCTTCAGCTTCCTCGATAATTGCTTTTCAGAATAAAGTGGCCGTCCGCTGGAGCCATAGACAAATGGTGAGCACTCAGAGGACATTCATCTCTTTGATCTCCACTCTTAGGACCGGTTCTCGGAGCCGCCATTAAGTGTGGCAAAGCCCTGACCCACCTCACCCGCCACCCTGTCCGTATCCTGAAGGGGGGCTATGAGCGTTTCTCGGCCATGTACCACTTCTTCCGGACGCAGAAGATCATCTGGATGCCGCAGGTAAGGCAGGGTGCCGAGCGCAGACAGGCTCAGAGGGGAGGGTGGGCTTCCCCTGGGGCCAAGCAGTGGGGCCAGGGTAGGAGAAAGAGGAGAATGAGGCAGACAGCAGGGAAAAGATGGAAGAGATGTCAAAGCCTGCGCTTGGGAAATGAACTTGGGGCAGCCAGGAAGTCTAGTCCAGTATGATGAATTTATCATCGCCAGAGTCAGGCAAAAGCCAATGTGGTGTTTAAGAGATGGGGCCCACTTAGAGGGCAGGGATCCCAGGCAGAGTTCTGGATGGTGTGCCGTAGGCAAAGTCAGACAGGCAGGGGCCTCATGATTCAAGGCTGCCTCTCCATTCTTAGCTGTCTGGTCCCACAACCCTGGCTGGGTCCAGAGGATACAACAAAAGGGTGAGGTAGCAGTCCTTGCTTATGAGAAGTTCTTGTCTAATAGGGGAGGCAGGGGGGACACCAGGGGTCTGGAGCCCAGAGGAGAGGCACTTCCTTCCTGGAGCCAAACCTAAGGAGGAGGAGCGTGTGAGGAAGAGAACCCTGGGGGCGCGTGGAAGGCAGTCATTGCGTGGCCATGACTGGCAGGTGGGGAGCAGTCCCTGGGGGATGCTGTGCGGTATCTGGTGCGTTGAAGAGTCTGAACGCAGTGCAACGTGACCAGCAGGTGTTCATTTCTTCCAACAGCTACCTTCAGCTGTCCTCTCATTCTTGCCCTTGGCAACACCTTAGGCAGACTCCATGCTTTCTGGCCACTTTCAGTTATGAAAAATTGCAATCTAGTCGTATTATAAAACGATTGGGGAAATGTGCATATTAACTGGATATTTGATGATGGTAAGAATTATTGCTATATGTCTTTTTAGGTTGTGATGACATTATTATGGTTAGTTTTTAAAAATATGAGTCCCTATCTTTTAGAGATACATAATGAAATATTTATGGGTAAAATGATATGATGCCTGGAATTTCTTCAAAATAATCTGTGGTGGGTTGGGAAGGCAATGGGGGCATTGATGAAACAAAATTGGCCATTAGTTGATAATGTTTGCAGAGAGGTGATAGATCCAGGGGTTTATTATTACTGTTCTCTCTACTTTTGTGTATTTTTGAAATAAATTTTTAGAAGGGAGTAAAAACAATCAGTTCACTACAAGTAGGGCAGTTTAACATTCCAACCGCAAATCTGAACCAGAGCTCATCTCCTCCCATCCCCCAGAGCTGGGCAGCCTTCCATTTGCCGGGGGGCTGGGAGTGGCGAGGGATGTGTGTTAGCTTCAGGGATGTCTCCCCTCTTCCCTTCTCCTGGGCCTGGCCCCTTTGATGCTGGGGGTCCAGAGCTGGGCCTGTCTTGTGTGACTGGCTGCCGTCAGTGGTGGGGAAGTGCCTTGCTCTCACTCTGGCCCAGCCTGGTTCAATGCGCTGCTGGTGGCCTTTGCTGCTGGTTTTCAGGGGCCCAGTCTGTTACCAAGGATCCTTCAGAGTGAGCCAGCTGAGGCTTCATGCCAGGTGGACCCCCAATTCCCTTTCCCTCCTTAGTAGCCCAGGACCCCCTACTGCATCCACAATCCTTCATCGGCATCCCAGAATGAGCCGAGCCGCAAGGGAGTGTGACAGTGGGGGAGGGGCCCAGGCCGACTTCACTGCAGGCCCTCCTTGCCTTGCTGGCTCGGCTGCTCCTGCCAGCCTGGATTAAAAGGCAAAGATTCATGTCTGAGGTGGTGCATGTTCCCAAGTCCAGGGTATTCATGTCTGCCTCCCCTCCTTCCACGGAGGTAACTGCACTATGATTTTCATCTGGATGGGTGTACAGCCTGTCTCCCCATCCTGCCGGCCTCTCTTCCTTGCTCCCGGAGGAGCACCCCCTTACTGGCTTTGCAGTATGCAGAGCGAGTACTTCTCTGCAAACATTACACTGCTGATAATTCATCCCCCCCTTTTTTTTTAAGATTTAGTAAGGGGTAGTTGACATGGGGTGAACTGCATATGTGGAAAATGTACAGTTTGCTCAGTTTCGATGTGTGTACACCTGTGACTTGCCCTCGGCCCTGGTCTTCTCATGTATACAGGAACAGGGTGGCTGGTGGCTGGATTGACTGAGTTCTGCCCTGGTTGTTTGTGGCCCCTTTAGAATGTGGGTGCCTAGTATTTGCCTCTCCCCACTTTGGGACCTTTGTTACTAATTCGCCAGCAAGAGTGGAAGCCCCTCTGCCCTCCCGTTACATGTCTGACACGCTGTAAAGTGGGGGCGTCCCTACTGCTCCCCAAGAAACTCCTCCTATGAGGGAGATGGAGGGACAGAATTTGGGCTCCAAGACAGCCTCTCCACCTTAGACAGAGCAACCTCTAATTTCCTCTGTTTTATACGTGGCATCCCTTAAAGAAGACCTCGCCTTGAGCAGAGGGGCGCTGTGACTAACACATGTGTGAAGGCCACACTGACAGACGATGGCGAGCCGCTGAACGGCTTTAAGTCGAGGGGTGGCGTGGTCAGATTGCATTTGAGAAAGATCAACTCTGGTTGCAGCGTGGAGAGCAGATCGGTGCAGGCAGAGTGGATCTGGGGAGACCTGCCAGAGGCAGCGATGAGAGGAGAGGACAGGTTCAGGACATATTTAGGAAGTGGCATTGATTAGACATGGGGGAGGGGCATGGGAGAGGAAGGAGTCTAGGATAATGCCGTGGTTTAGGTGTGGGCGACAGGTGGCCAGTGGTGTGGCTTACTGAGATGGGGACATGGAAGGAGGAGGCAGTGGTAGGGGGAAGGCAGTGGGCTCAGTTTGGACGTGTTGATTTGAGATACCTATTTCTTTTTCTTTTTTTTTTTTTTGAGGAAGATTAGCCCTGAGCTAACATTTGCCACCAATCCTCCTCTTTTTGCTGAGGAAGACGGGCCCTGAGCTAACTTCCGGGCCCATCGTCCTCTACTTTACATGTGGGACACCTGCCACAGCATGGCTTGATGAGCAGTGTATAGGTCTGCACCCAGGATCTGCACCAGGAACCCCAGGGTGCTGAAGCGGAACATGTGAACTTAACTGCTGTGCCACTGGGCTGGCTCCAAGAGATACCTATTTCTTTTAGGTTTGTCAGTGTGTGGTCAAAATTGTCATCTAGAATTCCCCTGCGCTTGCTCTTTACAGCTCAGTGTGTTTTTACCCATGCCACACCCTCTTCCCCACAGCTGTACAACCACAGGAAGGGAAGCTGGTGTGAAAGCATCAGGAATAGAGTTGACAGATTTGTGATGGGTGTTTCGTGAGCTTGTTCAATTGAAATGAGGAGGATTTCATGTGGCTCCAGCAGGCTGAGTGGCCTGGGTGGGGTCAGCGCAAGCTCTGGGGGACACTTTGGGCCACATCTGTAAGCAGCAGGCCTGCCTGCAGGTGGAAGGGTCCTAGTCCCTCGCATAAACTTGAAGATTGGCTCAGTTTGGTGTCTGCTCTTTGGTAAAGGCTTTTGAGCTGATAACTTGGGAAGAATGGGAGCTTGTAGTGGGTTCACTGAGGGGAGATGTGCTGAGGCCAGAAGGCTCGGAAGGACTGAAGTGGACAGCAGAGTGGCCTGAGGTACTTAAGATGTTATTTCTGAGTCAGGGTTGGAGCCAGAGGAGTTTTAGAACTGGGTTTGACCTTTGAAATTACATGGGTTCCATGGAATACTGATGGGAGAAAAGGGCTCTCTGAACAGGTTGTATTGGAAACATTAGTTTAGACAATGTTAGTGGATTTTTTTTTTTGAGGTTATACCTATATTTTACTTTACCAAATATCGCAAGTAAGTTTTCAATCCATGCCAACAATAAATATGTAGCCACTGTTTTATTACAGACATCCGAGCTGCAAGAGGTCACCCCAGGAATCATTAGGAACATTTCCCCCAGCTTCTAGTTCCCTGGAGGCACGCTTTGAGAACAATCTTAGACTGGCATGCTTTTCTGGCTGTTTTCCAAATAGTTTATAAGATTAGTTTTATTATTTGATGAGAATTTTCTCTAACCACTTGTTTGGCACTCTAATAATCTTTCCTTGGAACAATCAAATTTTGTAATTTTTTCCCTCCAGTTCTATTGAGATATAATTGACATATAACGTTGTGGAAATTTAAGGTGTGCAACATGTTGATTTGATACATGTGTATATTTTGAAAGGATTACCACCATAAGGTTAATTAACATATCTATCACCTTACATAATTACCGTTGTTTTGTGTGTGTGGTAAAAAACATTTAAGATCTACTTTTAGCAAATTTCAAGTATACAATACAGTATTGTTAACTACAGTCACCATGTTGTACGTTAGATCCCCAGAACTTATTTGTCTTATATCTGGAAGTTTGTATCCTTTGACCAACATCACCCTGTTCCCACCCCCCACCCCAGCCCCTGGCAACTACCATTCTACTGTTTCCATGAGTTTGGCTTTTTTTTTTCCTGCTTTTTTTCTCCCCAAATCCCCCCAGTACATAGTTGTATATTTTAGTTGTGGGTCCTTCTAGCTGTGTTATGTGGGACACCGCCTCAAATAACCTGTGCCAGGTCTGCCCCCAGGATCCGAACCGGTGAAACTGGGCCACTGCAGCAGAGCGTGCGGATTAACCACTCGGCCATGGGGCCGGCCCTTGGCTTTTTCTGATTCCACGTATAAATGAGAACTTGCAGTATTTGTATTTCTCTGTCTGACCTATTTCACTTACCCTAACGCCCTCAGGGTCCATCCGTGTTGTCATAAGTGGCAGCATCTCCTTCTTTCTCATGAATGAACAACATTCCGCTGTGTATATGCACCACAGCTCCTTTACCCACTTATCTGTTGATGGATGCTTAGTTTTTTCTATGTCTTGGCAACTGTGAATAATGCTGTAGTGAACATGGAGGTGCAGATATTTCTTTGAAATAGTGATTTCCTTTAATTTCCTTTGGATAAATAGCAAGAAGTGGGATGGCTGGATCATATGGTAGTTCTATTTTGTTTTAATTGAAGTAACATTATGTAAATTTCAAGTGTACATCATTCTATTTCAGCTTCTGTATAGACTACATTGTGTCTACCACTGAGAGTTTAGTTGCCATCCGGGAGTTCCATTTTTAATTTTTTGAGGGGACTCCGTGGTGTTTTCCATAGTGAGCAGTTAGTGGGTTTCTTTACAGCGGGACTTTCTTGGCCTTTAACTGCTCGTGTGCATTGTGAGTGCCTGAGAGGGGCTGTCACAGCTGCTGCTTGCCGTCAGTACCTGGTTCCCTGAGCCCTTTTCTCACAGTGCATTGTGAGGGACTTGTGTTTCTGAGAATGCGCTTTGGCAAATGTAGAAATAATCCTTCTCTTTATTCCTTTGTTTTTCAAAGAAACCAAAATTTTTCTTATTATAATTTGGACCTGGAATTCCGTACACTTCCATTTAAGTGATGTCCTGTTCTCCCTGCCTCTCTTCCTCAGAACTCATTTCCTAATGACAAATAGGCTCTGTGTGAGTAGTTTTGCTGTTTGGTTTTTTTTTTAAGGTGTTTCAATTCTGGTGGCTTCCAAGTATAATGAAAAGGCTATCCCTTCTCCCCCTGCCCCTCCCCCAGCTAGACACACCCTGGGCTTACGCAGTTCTGGGCCGTGGGATGCTTGGCCCCAACCCTTGTGCACCTGGCAAAGTGCAAACAGGAGCCGTGGAGAGCGGTGGGATGTCAGTGTTCAGATTCAGCGCGCTGCACGTGATGCTGTGGCTCTGTCCTTCTGTCATGCCAGCCCTCCAACTCCGCATGCAAGTTACTGCTTGCCAGTCTCTTCGAATGCCCAGATCTCAGTCTCGTTCACTGTCCTGGATTATCTTTCTAAGCTTGTTTGCTGAGCCACGTTTCAAGAGACCCCTTCAAAAACAAAAAACCAGAACAACTCCCTCCCTGGGGAGTATTATATTATATTGTGTATCATGTGCATATTATACTTAGCAGTCTTTCTCCTTCCTTACCTCAGGAACTGGATGCATTTCAGCCATATCCTGTTGAAATAATGCCAGGCAAGATCTACCTGGGCAATTTCAGGCAAGCCTGCGACCCTAAAATTCAGAAGGATTTGAAAATCAAAGCACATGTCAATGTCTCCATGGAGACAGGGCCGTTGTAAGTGGAAATACTGTTGATTCTTTTAGATTAAGTATCACTCGTTTACACAAGATTCCCAGTGCCGTGCATCTGTAGAGTTGAGAGGGCTGTGCGTGAGTCTGCCCGGTCACCTACACTTTTCTTCTGTTTAGTTTCACAGGTGACGCTGATAAGCTGCTGCATATCCAGATAGAAGATTCCCCAGAAGCCAACATTTCCCCCTTTTTACGCCACGTCTGTCACTTTGTTGGTAAGGAGCATTATCTAACCAGGCTGCAACTGGCCTGTGCCTATTCCTGATTTCCACTCCAGCACTCAGGAGAGAAAGAGTAGGGCCCAGCACATGCCCGGCCAGGTGTGGACAAACCCGCCTCCCTGAGGCCCTGTGCAATATGCACAGCCACGTGTTTACCTTGGGGGCAGTGGGGCCAAATGAGAGCACCAGGCTGTGGGTTGAGTGCCTGGTGTACTGGCCCTGGCTGGACCACTGTGCCTTTTGGGGCCTGGCCAAGCGCCAGCCCTGTCCTTGCTGTGCATCTTGGCCTGTTGTGGAATGAGGGTGTTGGCCCACCATGGGTGCATATGTTCATGGAGTCCTGCTCTGGGGACCTGGAGGTGAATCTCACTCCATCTTTGCCTTCTGTCTGGTCAGCGGGGTGGGGTGGAAGAGTCCAGAACCCTTCTGCTCTGACTTCCATGATCCCCAGCGCGCCCAGTGCCCCTCTGTCCTCCTGCCACACGCACAGCAGTGCCTGCCATTCGCTTGTCTCACTGAGAGTGGGTGTTTTCAGTCCTTCCCAGGGCTCAGGATTGCCCATGGAGAGCAGGACCCCGGAGAGAGCGAGTTTGAGTCAGGTTAGAGGCCCCGCCCTATGACTGCCTGCTCAGCACCAACGCAACCCGCAGCCTGAGCCCCCACAAGAGGGGCCAGAGAAGGGCGTTTTGGCCCAAGGACGTTGCAGCTGTCACTTGACTAGGAGCTGAGAGAGAGACATGCCGCGTGTCCCATCCTGGGATGGCAGAGGCCTGCAGTACAGAGGCCCCACTCCAGCCCACCTCACTGGGTGGCTCTGGGCTGTCCTTAACTGCTCTGTGCCTCAGTTTCCTTATCTGTACTATGAGGCTGTTGGCCTTAGTCATCTCTGAGTCTGTGATCCTGCACTTGGTATGCTTATCTTTGGTTTTTGGGGTTACCAGACCATCCTAGGATGCCAATTAGACTTCCTCCCCACCCCTAAGTGGGCGGGACTCACGGCCTCCGGGGCATTGTTAGGTGTGGTTACGGCTAACATTCCTGTGCCTGGCACTGGGCTAAGCTCAGTACAAAGCCTTGTGAGGTAGGTCGTATACTGTTCTCCCATTTTCCAGATGAGGAAACTGTTTTAGAATAACATGCCCAAGCCCACAGCCAGTGAGTGGCAGAGCCGGATTCACACCCCTGCTACGCTGCCTCTGTCGGCACCCAAGTGCCCTTGTGGGATGATCCTCTCATCCCTACCTGGGGAGGCCAACTGGTAGCAGAGCTTCCTGGGCTGGAAGACTGCAGAGCCAAGAAGAGGCCTTTGCGTGATCATGCTGAATGCCCTGGTGTGATTCTCTTGATCTTCCAGCTGGGTCTGAAGATCCCCATTTGCCAGGTGATGAAGCGGTGTCCTAGAGATGTCATGTAACTTGCCTAGACCATGGTGTGCTGGTTCTGAGCCCAGTCTTGGACCATAGGCCCGCTGAAGCCAGTTGTCTTACAGCAACTCAGGTCCACAGGGAAGAGGGCCATGCACGGCTCCCCATCTTTCCTTCCTTTTGCAGAAATTCACCTTGAGCTTGGCTCTGTCATCCTGGTCTTTTCCACCCTGGGCATCAGTCGCAGCTGTGCTGCCATCTTGGCTTATCTCATGCACCGGAATGAGCAGACCTTGAAGGTATGCATTCTCTGGTCCAGGCTTGGCCAACAGCCTCCTCCAGGAGGTGGAGACAGAGCTGGATCCGGAAGGAATGGGGCCCCAGGACTACCTCAGAGCCCTAATTGGGGGAAGGGAAGAGGGAACGATCAGAGAGGGGAGCTCCAAGTTCAGGGCTTTACCCAGCGCATTGCACTCAAGGCCTAGGTCCCAACAGTCCAGGTTAGAGGCTAAGGCTGGGCACAGGGAGCAGCCCAGCGACACAGGCCGGGCAAGGCTGCAGCCAGCAGCACCATCTCCATGTCTCTCACTGCTGTCAGTCTGTCCACCAGCGTTTGTCCAGGGTTCTCCAAGGGAGGTACATTTTAGCTGCTGCTTGGAGTCATAGAATTGCAGTGCTGGCAGGGCCCAGGGCACACGCACTCCAACAGTCTTCCTTTACCCTCAAGGAGTGCAGGGCCCAGAATGGGGGAAGCAGGGACCGGTGGGGGGGATACCTTGCCTGGCACGGTTTGTACATGATTTCAGAGGGCTTGTGTAGGACCCAGAAGGCTCCCACATGTCCCCAGGGGTGTGTTTGGAGAAAGGGGAGGGACAAAGAGTGGCCATGGTCAGAGCCCATTGCTGGTGGTTTCGGATGTTGACCCAGTGTGCTCTTTGCAGGTGATATTGCAGGCTAGAAAGAGTCTTGGATATCCAGCAATCCCACTTCTGGGTATATACCCCAAAGAAGTGAAAACAAGGGCACAAACAGTTATTTGTATACTGTGTTCATAGCAGCATTCTTCACAATAGCCAAGAGGTGGGAGTAACCCGAATGTCTATTGACAGATGAATGGATAATAAATGAATGGTATATGCATACAATGGAATACTATTCAGCCTTAAAAAGGAAGGAAATCTGACACATGCCACAACATGGATGAACCTTGAGGACATTACGCTGAGTGAAATAAGCCAGTCCCGCAGAAAGACAAATCCTGTGTGATTCTACTTGTATGAGGTACCTGGAGCAGGCAAATTCGTAGACAGTAGGATGGTGGATGCAAGGGGCTGGGGGCAGGGGGAATAGAGAGTCATTGTTTAAAAGATAGGGAGTCATAGTTTGGGAAGATGAAAAAGTTCTGGAGATGGACGGTGGTGATGGTTGCACAATATGGTGAATGTACTTTATGCTATTGAACTGTAAATGTAAAATGGTTAAAATGGTAAATCTTGTGTTGTGTGTATTTTACCACCATTAAAAAAAAGAAGAGTCTGGATGCAGAATCAGGGGCCTTGATCCCTGTTCTCTCCCCTCATCCAAGGTGAATTGTCGGGGGCCCTTGCACTGGGGTCCCTGACTGCTTGAGGAGTATTTGGTGTGCACTGGGGAGGAGGTGGTGTTGCTGATAAACTGGAGTGGGGGTGGGGGCTGCGCTGTCGCTCCTGCAGAGGTGCCTCTCCAGCCCCCTCTCCAGGAATGGGCTCTGTCCTAGAAGGGGCCTCTCCGTCGCTGCCTTGTTAAGCTGGTTTGCAGAGGAGGCCCAGAGCTAGCGGAAGGTGGGCCAGGCCGAGCTCACCTGCCTGTAGGGATCTGGGCCAGGGGGAGGGGGTGTCTGGGATTTGAGCTCCCCCGGAGTTTGAACGGGGCCAGTCTGGCCGTCTTCATCTTGCCCCTGCCCTCCTGTGGCCCTGGGTTTCCTCATTGCTCACAGGGAGGCTGGGGCACAAAAAGGTCTTTGGAGCCCTCCAACTCTGACATTTAGTGATGTTTCCCGGCCCTGACAAGCAAATCACAGCCCTCTCTCTGGCAGCATCAAAAGCAGAGGTCTCAGCTGCTTCAAGTTGGCCGAGGTGAGAGCAAAGAGAGGAAGTCCCTTCTCCCACTCGGCTCCTCTAAGTTCCCCAGCAGCGAGGGCTGGCCTCCACTGCGATGGGTACCCCGACCTTTACTGGCCCCTGCAGGGAGATGCACAGCTCCGGCAGTGAGGGTAAGGGACATCTGGGTATGGTCATCCTGGTCAGTGGTGGAGAGGCCCTTGGGCCCCCGAGGTCTAGACAACCCTGCTCTCAGAACTTGACTCTCCCTTCCTGGAGTAGCAATCTTTGTCTCATCTGCAGAGAAGTCCTGTTCCTGCCACTCTGCCCAGAGATACCATCTACATGACTTAGCCAGAAAAGCGGCCTAGCTCCTGGAACTGTGGGTGGGAAGGACTGCCACTGTGACCTTGTTGGGTCCTCTCCAGACTGAGCGAGTCTTGTGTGGCGGTTAGCTTTGCCTGCTGCCAAGGGTTACCCTGGATCACTGACTCAGGTTGACCCGGGCTCAGCTCTGCTGCTGTCAGGGGTCTGCAGAGACGTGCCTGCATCTCACTGTCTGTGTGGTCCTCAGGGTCCTCCTCAGCGCACTGCGAGTGCTGTGTCCATGGTTGTTGTCAGCTCAGCTATGATGAGCAGAGCCCATGGTATGGGCCACTGATGGGCCAAACTCCACACTGCCTCCTGGGGTTTATGGTCCTAGCTCAGCTCCTGGGGGCACCAAGGCCAAGGGTGGGAGGTTGAGGAGAGAGCCGATAAGAACCTGGCACCCAGACCCATCCTTGTCCTGGGCTTTCAAAGCTTTGGCACAACGTTGTGTGGGATCCCAGAGCCAGCAATCCCTTAAGAGGTCAATTTCAGTGTCTTTAAACTGCTGGGAGTGGCTTTGTCCCTTAAAGATCTTCAGGGAAAAAACAGAAACTAACTCTTGAGACACTATAATAGCTAATGCTGGCAGAGTGCTTCCCACATGCCAGGCTGTTTTGAGTACTCCATATGTAGTAAGAATACAATGACCCCATGACATGCTATTATCCCCGTTTGGCAGGAGGCATATAGAAGCTGGGTAACTTGCCCGGGGCCCCACAGCTGTAAGTGGCAGAGCTAGAATCCAAAGCCAGATGGCTCCGCTTGAGAATCTGGGCTTTCAACAGGACCTAAGGCGGCAGGGAGAGTGCTGGCCTTGCAGTCTGAAGAATGAGGCCACGGGCTGGGTGCTGCCCTTTACCAAGAGCGGCCTGAGCATGTCCCTTTGCCTTTCTGTTTCCTCAGTAGGCAGAATAAGGCCTGTCCTTCCTGCCTTCTGCATTTGCTGTGCGTCCCAGGGGATGCTTGGTGGGCTGGAAGTGGGGTGTGTGGATGGGTGTGCGAGGCTGTTTGTGGCGGTCCTCAAGGGCCTGCTCTGATCTGGCCAGGACTTAGTAAACCTTGTCACTGCACAGATCTGCCCCTGGCACTGCTGTATTCTATTTTTTAAAAAACTTTGGCAAAACGCATGTAATATAAAATTTACCATCTTAGCCATTTTTAAGTGTACAATTCAGCAGTGTAAAGTACATTTACATGGATGTGCAACCAATCTCCAGAACTCTTTTCGTCTTGCAAAACTGAAACTCTGTACCCATTACACAACAACTCCTCATTTCTCACTCCCCCAGCCCCTGGCACCAGCTGTTCTACTTTCTGTCTCTATTTGGCTTGCTAGGTCCCTCATATAAGTGGAATCACACAGCATTTGTCCTTTTGTGAGTAGCTTGTTTCACTCAGCATAATGTCCTCAAGGTTCATCCATGGTATAGCATGTGTCAGAATGTCCTTCCTTTTTGAGGCTGAATAATATTCCATTGTATGTAGAATTCACCAGTGAACCCATCTGGGCCTGGTGCTTTCTGCTTTGGAAGATTATTTTTTTATTGATTCAATTTCTTTAATAGATATAGGCCTATTCAGATTATGTGTTCTTGTGTGAGTTTTGGCAGATTGTGTCTTTCAAGGAATTGGTCCATTTCATCTAGATTCAGTGTGGGCATAAAGTTGTTCACAGTATTCCTTTATTATCTTTTCAGTGTCCCTGGGATCTGTAATGTTGTCCTCTTTTTCATTTTTGATATTAGTAATTTGTGTCTTCTCTCTTCTTTTCTTAGCCCTGGCTAGAGGCTTATCAATTATATTGGTCTTTTCAAAGAACCAGCTTTTTTCACTGATTTTCTCTATTGATTTTCTGTGTTCGATTTCATTGATTTCTGCTCTATATTTTTTCTTCTGCTTACTTTGAATTTAATTTACTCTTCTATTTTTAGTTTCCTAAGATGGAAGCTTATATGATTGATTTACATGAACATTCATCTTGGTGAACTTGAGAAGAATATGTATTCTGTCCTTGGATGAAATATTCTATAGATGTCAATTATATCCAGTTAATTAATGATGCTGTTGAGTTCAGCTATGGCCTTACTGATTTTCTGCCTACTCTATCTGTCTATTACTGATAGGGAGGTGATGAAGTCTCCAACTATAATAGTGGATTCATCTATTTCTCCTTGCAGTTCTAACAGTTTTTGCCTCGCATCTATTGATGCTCTGTTGGGTACATACCATTGTATATACCTACATACCATGTATATACCACACTTTGTTTATCTGTTGATGGACACTTGGATTACTTCCACCTTTTGTCTATTGTGACTAGTGCTGCTGTGAACATGGATGTACAAATATCTCTTTGAGATCCTGCTTTCAATTCTTTTTTTTCTGCTTTACATATTTTTTATTGATGTATAATTGACATATAACATATTAGTTTCAAGTGTACAATATAATGATTAAATAGATGTACATATTGCAAAATGATCACCACAATGTTAACATCTATCACCACACATAGTTATACATTTTTTTCTTATGAGGAGAACTTTTAAGATCTACTCTCTTAGCAGCTTTCAAATATATAATACAGGGGCCAGCCCGGTGGCACAGCGGTTAAGTTTGCACGTTCTGCTGCTCGGCTGCCCAGGGTTTGCCGGTTTGGATTTTGGGTGCGGACATGGCACCACTTGGCAAGCCATGCTGTGGTAGGCGTCCCATGTATCAAGTAGAGGAAGATGGGCATGGATGTTAGCTCAGGGCCAGTCTTCCTCAGCAAAAAGAGGAGGACTGGCAGCAGTTAGCTCAGGGCTAATCTTCCTGAAAAAAAAATCTTAAAATTGGTGAGTTCCTAAGAATATTTAAAAAATAAAACATTGGTCACTGTATTAGTTTCCTAGGGCTGCCATAACAAAGTACCACAAACTGGGTGGCCCCAAAGAACAGAAATTTATTGTCTCACAGTTTGGAGGCCAGAAGTCCAAAATCAAAGTGTTGGCGGGACCACAGTCCATCTGAAACCTGCAGGGGAGAAGCCTTCCTTGCCTCAGCAAAAAGAGGAGGATTGGCGGTAGTTAGCTCAGGACTAATCTTCCTCAAAAAAAAAAAAAAAATATACAATACAGTATTATTAACTATAGTCACCATGCCGTACATTACAACCCTAGAACTTATTTATTTTGTAACTGAAAGCTTGTATCTTTTAACTGCCTTCACCCTTTTCACTCACCCCCCAGCCCCACCTCTGACAACCATCACTGTGTACTCTGTGTGGATGAGTTCAGGGTTGTTTTTTGTTTTAGATTCCACATATAAGTGAGATCATATGGTATTTATTTTTCTCTGATTTATTTCACTTGGCATAATGCCCTCAAGATCCATCCATGTTGTCACAAATGGCGAGATTTTCTTATTTTTCATGGCTGAATAGTATTCCACTATATATATATATATATATATATATATATATATATATATATATACTGCCACATCTTCTTTACCCATTCATCCATCAGTGGGCATCCATCAGGGGGTTGTTTCCATGTCTTGGCTACTGTAAACAATGCTGCAATGAACATAGGGATGCAGATATCTTTTTGAGTTAGTGTTTTCATTTCCTTTGAATAAATACTCAGAAGTGGATTTGCTGGATCATATGGTAGTTCTGTATTTTTAATTTTTTGAGGAACCTCCATACTGTTTTCCATGGTGGTTGCACCCAATTACATTGCCACCAACAGTGTACAAGGGTTCCCTTTCCCCCACATCCTTTCCAACGCTTGTTATTTCTTACCTTTCTGATAATAGTCATTCTAACAGGGTGTGAGGTAATATCTCATTGTGGTTTTGATTTGCGTTTCCCTGACGATTAGTAATGTTGAGCACCATTTTGTGTACCTGTTGGCCATCTGCATATCTTCTTTGGAAAAATGTCTATTCAGATCCTCTGCCCTTTTTTTCATTGGATTGTTTTTTGTTTTTCTGCTGTTGAGTTGTATGAGTTCTTTATATTTTGGATATTAACCCCTTATCAGATATATGATTTAAAAATATTTTCTCCCATGCAGTAGGTTGCCTTTTCATTTTGTCGATGGCTTCTTTTGCTATGCAGAAGCTTTTTAGTTTGATGTGGTCCCACTTGTTTATTTTTGTTCTTGTTGCCTTTGCTTTTGGTGTCAAATCCAAAAAATCATCGCCAAGACCAATGTCAGGGAGCTTACTGCCTGTTCTCTTCTGGGAGCTTCATGGTTTCAGGTATTACATTCAAGCTTTTAATCCATTTTGAGTTGATTTTTTTTTTTTTTAAGATTTTATTTTTTTCCTTTTTCTCCCCAAAGCCCCCAGGTACATAGTTGTGTATTCTTAGTTGTGAGTCCTTCTAGTTGTGGTATGTTGGATGCCGCCTCAGCGTGGCTCAAGGAGCGGTGCCGTGTCCACGCCCAGGATTCGAACCAACAAAACACTGGGCTGCCTGCAGAGGAGCACACGAACTTAACCACTCAGCCACAGGGCTGGCCCCGATTTTGAGTTGATTTTTATGTACGGGGTAAGATAGTGGTCCAGTTTCTTTCTTTTGCATGTGGCTGTCCAGTTTTCCCAACTCCATTTATTGAAGAGACTGTCCTTTTCCCATTGTATATTCTTGGCTCCTTTGTTGTAAATCAATTGACCATATATGCATGGGTTTATTTCTGTACCCTCTATTCTGTTCCATTGATCTATGTGTATATTTTTATGCCAATACCACAACTTTGATTACTATAGCTTTATAATATAGTTTGAAACCAGAGAGCATGATGCTTTCAGCTTTGTTCTTTCAGGAGATTGAACAAAGATCGCGTTGGCTATTTGGGGTCTTTTGTGGTTCCATACAAATTTTAGGATTGTTTGTTCTATTTCTGTGAAAAATGCCGTTAGAATTTTGATAGGGATTATATTGAATCTGTAGATTGCTTTGGGCTGTATGGACATTTTAACAATGTTAATTCTTCCAATCCATGAACAGAGAGTATCTTTCCATTTATTTGTGTCTTATTCAGTTTCTTTCATCAATGCCTTATAGTTTCAGTATACAGGTCTTTTACCACTTTGGTTAAATTTATTCTTAATATTTTATTCTTTTTGATGCAATTGCAAATAGGATTGTTTTCTTCATTTCTCTGATAGTTTGTTATTAGTATATAGAAACATGACTGATTTTTGTATCCTGGAACTTTACTGAATTTGTTTATTAGTTCTAACAGTTTTTTGATGAAGTCGTTAGGGTTTTCTATATATATATATATATGTCATCTACAAAGGGAGGTAGTTTTACTTATTCTTTTCCTGTTTAGATGCCTTTTATTTCTTTTTCTTGCCTGATTACTCTGTCTAGGGCTTGCAATACTATGTTGAATAAATGTGGTGAGTGTGAGCATCCTTGTCTTGTTCCTAATCTTTCAGCTTTTCACCATTGAGTATGATGTTATCTGTGGGTTTGTCATATATGGCCTTTACTATCTTGAGGTACATTCCTTCTATACCCACTTTGTTGAGAGTTTTTATCGTAAATGGATGTTGAATTTTGTCAAATGCTTTTTCTGCATCTACTGAGATGATCATATAATTTTTATCCTTCATTTTGTTAGTGTGCTGTATCACATTGATTGATTTGCAGATGTTGAACCATCCTTGAATCCCTGGAATAAATCCCATTTGATTGTGGTGTATGATCACTTTAATGTATTGCATTTGGGTTGCTAATATTTTGTTGAGGATATTTACATGTATGTTCATTGGGGATATTGGCCTGTAATTTTCTTTTCTTGTAGTGTCCTTGTCTGGTTTTGGTATCAGGGTAATGCTGGCCTTGTAGAATAAGTTTGGAGTGTTCCCTCTTCTATTTTATTGGAGGAATTTGAGAAAGATGGATAGTAATTCTTCTTTAAACGTCTCGTATAATTCACCAGTGAAGCTATCTGGTCTGGACTTTCATTTTGGGGGAAGTTTTTGATTACTGATTTAATTCTCTTTGCTAGTAATTGGTCTGTTCAGATTTTCTCTTTCTTCCTGACTCAGTCTTGGTAGGTTGTCTGTTTCTAGGAATTTATCCATTTTTTCTAGGTTGTACAATTTGTTGGCATACAGTTGTTCATAGTAATCTCTTATGGTCCTTTGTATTTCTTTGGTATAGTTGTAGCATCTCCTCTTTCATTTATGATATCATTTGTTTGAATCCCCCCTCTCTCTCTCTGTCTCTCTCTCTCTCTTTTTGGTGAGTCTAGCTAAAGATTTGTCTATTTTGTTTATCTTTTCAAAAAAACAGCTCTTATTTTCATTGATCTTCTCTATTGTCTTTTTAGTCTCTCTTTCATTTATTTCTGCTCTGATCTTTGTTATTTCCTTCCTTCTATTAACTTTTGGCTTAGTTTGTTTTTTTTCTAGATCCTTGAGCTGTACAGTTAAATTGCTTATTTGAGATCTTTTTTGTTTCTTAATGTAGGTGTAGGTGTGTATTTCTATGAATTTCCCTCTTAGTACTGCCTTTGCTGCATCCCATGAGTTTGGTATGTTGTATTTCCATTTTCATTTGTCTCAAGATATTTTTTGATTTCTCTTTTGGTTTCTTCTTTGACCCATTGGTCGTTCAGTAGCATGTTGTTTAATCTCCACATATTTGTAAATTTTCCAATTTTCTTCTTGTAATTGATTTCTAGTTTCATACCATTGTGATCAGAAAAGATGCTTGATATGATGTCAATCTTTTTAAATTTATAAGACTCGTTTCATAGCCTAACACATGATCTATCCTGGAGAATGTTCCATGTGCACTTAAGAAGAATGTGTAGGGGCCAGCTCCGTGGCTGAGTGGTTAAGTTCGCATGCTCCGCTGCCGTGGCCCAGGGTTCGAATCCTGGGCACGGACATGGCACCGCTCGTCAGGCCACATTGAGGCAGCGTCCCACATCCCACAAGTAGAAGGACCTGCAACTAAGATCTACAACTATGTACGGCGGGGGAGGGTTGGGGAGATAAAGCAGAAAAAAAAAAAAAAAAAAAGATTGGCAACAGTCGTTAGTCCAGGTGCCAATCTTTAAAAAAAAAAAAAAAAAAAGAAGAATGTGTATTCTGCTGCTATTGGCTGGAATATTCTGTAAACATCTGTTAAGGCCATCTGGCTTAACATGTAGTTTATGTCCGAAGTTTCCTTATTGATTTTCTGTCTGGATGATCTATCTATTGATGAAAGTCGGGGTAGTAAAGTCTCCTACTATTGTCGTATTGCTGTCTATTTCTCCATTTAGGTCTGTTAATATTTGCCTTATATCTTTAGATGCTCCAGTGTAATGTCCTCTTGTTGGATTGACCTGTTTGTCATTATATAATGACCTTCTTTGTCTCTGTCTCAAAGTCTCTTTTGTTTGATGTAGGTAAAGCTACCTCAGCCAGCTTTTAGTTTCCATTTGCATGGAATATCTTTTTCCATCCTTTCACTTTCAGTCTGTGTGTATTTTTACATCTGAAGTGAGTCTTTTAGATAGTATATGAATGGATCTTCCTTTTTTAAGCATTTAGCCACTCTATGTCTTTTGATTGAAGAATTTAGTTCCTTTACATTTAAGGTAATTATTGACTAGTATAGACTTAATGCCATTTTGTTGATTGTTTTTCTGGCTGTTTTGTAATTCCTTTGTTCTTTTCTTCCTCTCTTGCTCTCTTCCTTTGTGATTTGATGATTTTCTATATTGGTGTGCTTAGATTCCTTTCTCTTTCTCTTTTGTATATTTACTATAGGTTTTTGCTATGTGGTTACCATGAGGCTTACATAAAACAACTTATATTTATAATAGGCTGTTTTAAGTTGCTAACAACTTAAGTTCAAGTGCATTCTGAAGCTTTACATTTTTACTCCTCCCACCATTTTATGGTTTTGATTTCACATTTTATATCTTTTTATCTTGTGTATCCATTAACAAATTATTGTAGTTATAGATATTTTTAGTATTTGTGTCTTTCAATCTTCATACTAGATATATAAGTGATTAACCCACCAGTATTCTGAATTTTACTATATATTTACCTTTACCAGTGAGATTTATACTTTCATATGTTTTCCTGTTACTAATTAGTGCCCTTTCATTTCAGCTTAAAGAAATCCCTTTAAAATTTCTTGTAATGCCAGTCTGGTGCTGAGGAACTCCTTCAGCTTTTGCTTGTCTGGAAAACTCTTTAGCTCTTCTTCAATTCTGAAGGACAACTTTTCTAGGTGGAGTATTCTCGGTTATCAATTTTTTTAATATACTGTGCCAGTTCCTTCAGGCCTGCAAAGTTTCTGCTGAAAATTTGCTGATGGTCATATGGGGGTTCCCTTGTATGTAACAAGTTGTTTTTCTCTTGCTGCTTTTAAGAGTCTCTCCTTGTCATTAACTTTTGACAATTTAATTACAATATGTCTTGGTGTATATCTCTTTGGGTTCATCTTGTTTGAAACTTCCTGGATCTTTCTGGATCTAGATATCTGTTTCCTTCCCCAGGTTAGGGAAATTTTCAGCCTTTATTTCTTGAAATAAGTTTCATGCCCCTTTCTTTCTATCTTCTTCTTCTGGGATCCCTGTACTGTGAATATTGATCCTCTTGATGTTGTCCCATAAGTCCTTTAAGCTATCTTCACTCTTTTTCTTTTCTTTTCTTTTTGCTGAGGAAGATTTGCCCTGAGCTAACATCTGTGCCAGTCTTCCTCTATTTTGTCTGTGGGTTGCTGCCACAGCATGGCCGCTGACAAGTGGTGTACATCTGTGCCCAGGAACTGAACCTGGGCTGCCAAAGTGAAGCATGCCAAGCCTAACCACTAGGCCATGGGGCTGGCCCCTATCTTCACTCTTTTTCGCTTTCTTTTTCTGCTGATTGGATGAGTCCCACTGCCCTGTCTTTGAGTTCACTAATCTTTTCTTCCACTTCATCTAGTCTGCTGTTGAATCCTTCTATTGTATTTTTTTTAGTTCAGTTATTGTATTCTTCAGTTCTGTAATTTTTGTTTGGTACTTTCTTATATTTTCTGTCTCTTAGTTGAAATTGTTACTTTGTTCATGCATTATTCTCCTGACCCCAATGAGCATCTTTATGACGTTATTTTGAACTCTTTATCAGGTAAATCATGTATCTCTATTTCATCAAGATGTTTTTCTGAGGTTTTATCTTTTTTTAAAAAAATTAATTAACTATTTATTTATTTGAGGAAGATTAGCCCTGAGCTAACTTCTGCCAGTCCTCCTCTTTTTGCTGAGGAAGACTGGCCCTGAGCTAACATCCGTGCCCCTCTTCCTCCAGTTTATATGTGGGATGCCTACCACAGCATGGCTTACCAAGTGGTGCCATGTCCGCACCTGGGATCTGAACTGACGAACCCTGGGCTGCCGAAGCATAACGTGCACACTTAACCACTGTGCCACGGGGCTGGCCCCATGAGGTTTTATCTTGTTCTTTTGTTTGGAACATATTCCTTTGTTTCTTCATTTTCTTTGACTCTCTCTATTGGTTTCTATACATTAGATAAGACAGCCACCTCTCAGTCTTGAAGGAGTGGCCTGGAGATGAACCTTATTGTTTAGCCCTTCCCTAGTTCTTGGTTGTCTCTCAAACCTTTTTGGTTGTGCAAGCAGCCTACTTTGTACTTAGTGGCTCCTGGTAGTTGAGGGTGTGCCAAAACTTGTCACTGTCCCAGAGGAGAGAATCTCAGTCTGTACCTTGATTCAGCCTGCTTGGACGCCAGACCCTCAAGCAGCAGCTTTTAAAGTGGGCAAATATACGTCTTTCAGGGGAAGACTGGAAAATGGAAGTTTCTGTTTGCTCCTTCTGCACTGAGCCTTGGGGTAATAGACAGTTAAGAACTGTTACTTTGTTTGCTACTGTCCTGTTGAACCATGAATACAAGCCCCACTAGGCACCTGCTTTTAATTGTTTTGGGTCCATACCCGGAGTGGAATTGCTGGATCATATGGTAATTCTATTTTTACTTTTCTGTGGAACCACTATACTGTTTTCCATCACAGCTGCACCATTTAACATTCCTACCGACAGCGCATAAGTTTCCAAATTGTGCCTACACTTGTTGTGCAACACTTGTTCTTTTTTTTTTTTTTTTTTGGTAAGGAAGATTTGCTCTGAGCTGACATCTGTTGCCAGTCTTCCTCTTTTTTTGGCTTGAGGAACATTATCCCTGAGCTAACATCTGTGCCACTCTTCCTCCATTTTGTATGTGGGGTGCCTCCACAGCCTGGCTAATGAGTGGAACAGGTTCATGCCTGGGGATCTGAACCCATGAACCTGGGCTGCCGAAGTGGAGCATGTGGAACTTTAAGCATTTGGCCACAGGGCTAGCCCCTTATTTTCTGTTTGTTTAATAGTAGCCATCCTAATGGCTATGAAGTGGTATCTCATTGTAGTTTTTCTCTCCCTCTCTTTTTTATTGTGTTAAAATACACCTAACATAAAATGGACCATCTTAACCGTGTTTTAAGTGTGCAGTTGAGTGGTGTTAAACACATTCACGCTGTTGTGCAGCCGTCACCACCATCCATCCTCATAACTCTTTTCATCTTGTAGAATTGAAACCCTCTACAGGTATACCTCGTTTTATTGTCCTTCACTTTATTGTGCTTCACAGAGACTGTGTTTTCACAAGACCCCCCACCAGCAAAAAGATTATGACATGCTGAAGGCTCAGGTGATGGTTAGTATTTTTTAGTAATAAAGTATTTTTTAATTAAGGTATGTATATTGTGTTTTCAGACATAATGCTATTGTACACTTAATAGATTACAATACAGTGTAAACATAACTTTTATATGCACTGGGAAACCAAAAAAAATCATGAGACTTGCTTTTTTGTGATACTCACTTTATTTCAGTGGTCTGGAACTGAACCCACAATATCTCTGAGGAATGCCTGTACCTATTAAACAATAAATCTCCATTCTCCCCTACCCCAGCGACCACCATTCTGCTTTCTGGCTCTATGATTTTGACTCTTCTAGGTACCTCATATAGGTGGATCACACAGCATTTGTCCTTTTGTGACTGGCTTATTTCACCTTACATAATGCCCTCAGGGTTCATTCATGTTGCAGCACATGTCAGAATTTCCTTCCTTGTTAAGGCTGAATAATACTCCCTTGTATATATATATATATATATATATATATATATATATATACAACATTTTGCTTATCCATTCATCCATTGATGGATACTTAGGTCGCTTCCATGTTTTAGCTACTGTGAACAACGCCGCTATGAATATGGATGTATAAACGTCTCTTTGAGACCCTGCTTTCAATTCATTTGGGTATATACCCAGAAGTGGAATTGTTGGGTCATACAGTAATTCTATTTTTAATTTTTTGAGGAATCTCCATGCTGTTTTCCACAGTGGCTGTACCATTTTATATTCCCACCAACAGTGCACAAGAGTTCCACTTTCTCTACATCCTTGCCAGTGCTTCTTGTTTTCTGTTTATTTGATGGTAACCATCCTAATGGGGGTGAGGTGGTATCTTTGTGTAGTTTTAATTTGAATTTCCCTAATGATTAGTGATGTTGAGCAAATA
Source organism: Equus caballus (assembly GCF_041296265.1). NCBI lineage: Eukaryota > Metazoa > Chordata > Mammalia > Perissodactyla > Equidae > Equus > Equus caballus. Next base: position 11,798,947 of record NC_091696.1, read on the forward strand.
TTTTTATGAGCTTATTGGCAATTTGTATATCTTCTTTGGAGAAATGTCTGTTCAAGTCCTTTGCCCATTTTTTAATTGAGTTGTTTGTTTTTTGTTGTTGAGCTTTAGGAGTTCCTTATATATTATTCATATTAACACCTGGATATATATCTGGATATAAATCAGATATATGATTTACAAATGTTTCCTCCCATTCTGTGGCTTGCCTTTTTACTCTGTTGATTGTATCTTTTTCTCTTTTGAAGATTGACACCTGAGCTAACATCTGTTACATCTGTTGCCAAGCTTCTTTTATTTTTTCTTCTTCTTCTCCTCAAAGCCCCCCAGTACATAGTTGTATATTCCAGTTGTGAGTGCCTCTTGTTGTGCGATGTGGGATGCCACCTCAGCATGGCCTGATGAGTGGTGCCATGTCCATGCCCGGGATCCAAACTGGCAAAACCCCGAGCCGCTGAAGCAGAGGGCACAAACTTAACCACTTGGCCACGGGACCGGCCCCTGATTGTGTCTTTTGGTGCACAGAAGTTTTTAATTTTGATATAGTTCAATTTGTCTATTTTTTCTTTTATTGCTTGTGCTTTTGGTGACTTATGCAAGAAATCATTGCCAAATTCAATGTCATGAAGCTTTTCCCTTATGTTTTATTCTAAGAGTTTTATAGTCTTAGCTCTTACGCTTAGATCTTCAATCCTTTTGAGTTAATTTTGTACATGGTATAAGGTAAGGATCCAACTTCGCTGTTTTGCATGTGGATATCCAGTTTCCCAGTACCATTTGTTGAAAACACTGTCCTTTCTCCATTGAATGTTTTGGCACCCTCGTTGAAACCATTTGACCAGATATGTGAGGATTTATTTCTGGGCTTTCTGTTCTATTCCATTGGTTTAAATGTCTGTCTTTATGTCAGTACTGTACCATTTTGATTACTATAGGTTTGTAATAACTTCAAAGGCTTGAAATTGGGAAGTGTGAGAATTCCAACTTTGTTCTTCTTTTTTCAAGATTGTTTTGGCTATTAGGGGATCCCTTGAGATTCCATATGAATTTTAGGACGGGTTTTTCTAGTTCTGCAGAAATGCTGTTAGGATTTTGATAGAGATTGCATCAAATCGATAGTTCACTTTGGGTGGTATTGACATCTTAACAATATTGTCTTCCAATCCGTGTCCATGGGACGTTCCTCTTATTTATGTCTTCTTTAATTTCTTTCAGCAACATTTTGTAGTTTTCAGGGTACAAGTCTTCTGCCTCCATGGATAAGTTTATTCCTAAGTATTTTATTCATTTTGATGCTGTTGTAAATGGGATTTTCTTAATTTCCTTTTCAGATTGTTCATTGTTAGTGTACAGATATGCAATGGATTTTGACTGATTTTGTATCTTGCAGCTTTGCTGAATTCCTTTATTAGTTCTAACTAATAACAATAGGTCTTTTTGGTCTATCTTTAAGGTTTTCTACTTATAAGATCATGCCATCGGCAAACAGAGATCATTTTACTACTTCCTTTCCAATTTGGATGCCTTTTCTTTCTTTCTTTTTTTGCCTAATTGCTCGAGTTAGGACTTCTAATACAGTGTTGAATAGAAGTGGTAAAAGCGAGCATCTTTGCCTTGTTCCTGATCTTAGAGGGAAAGCTTTCAGACTTTCACACTGAGTATGATGTTATATGCTTTCATATATGACCTTTATTATTTTGAGGTCGTTTCCTTCGATTCCTAGTTTGTTGAGACACCACGTTTGCCTTTTCCTTTTTCCTCTGTCCTCAATCCAGATGGAGACCAGCCTGTCACCTTCCTTCATGTAACAACCCTTCCTGCATTTTAGGCTGGATGCCTGAAAGAAGGGAGCTTTGATTTTCCTTCTTCAGAGAATTTGCCTGTGGTTCTCTTCCTCTTTCCATTAATTTACCCACTCACAACACAAACCTTTGCTGAGGCTGCACTGCGTGTCAGGCTTGGGCAAGCCGCTTTCCTGCCTTGCGAGGGTTCACACACGCTGCCTCAGTCTTCACAGGAACCATCTGAAACAAGAAGGACTTCTGTGTCCACATTGAGAAGCAGAGGTATAGAGGGACTTGCCCAAGGCAGAGCCAGCTCTGAAGACTCCTTGCCCTAATGTATTAATCCCAAGCTGCTGCTGTTTCTGTGTCCGGCCCTTAAGCCACGTTGCTGGCCCCTGGATGAGTGCCTCCTGTCCTTCCTGAGCTGGCTCTGATGGAGGTGGAAAGGGCCCAGGTGCAATCCTGAAGTCTGCTTTCTTTTCTTGCATTCACAGAGGTCCTGGGCCTATGTCAAGAAGTGCCAAAACAACATGTGTCCAAATCAGGGCTTGGTGACTCAGCTGTTGGAGTGGGAGAAGATCGTCCTTGGAGACTTGGTCACAGACATCAAGGATCTCTACTGATCTTCTCTGTGGCCCAGCTATGGGTCCTGAAGAACCTTGGTTGGGGGCATGTTGTGTATAGTGGGCCAAAGGCAGTAACCAGGTTGCTGTGGAAGGAGAAGGCCTCTGCTGCCCGGAACCTCATGTCAGCCTCCTGCAGTGGTTCTTCCCAGGCTCCTCCTTCACACCACACAGCAGGTGCAGTCTGCTCGGACTCAGTGACTGCCCCCATCCCTGGGGCATTCTGGACCACCCCCACTGCATTGCACTCACCCCGCCCACTGCACTCCTGAGGCTGCCTCTGGAAGGCTGCCAGAGCAGCTGCCCCATGTGCCCCCATGACTTGGAGGCTGCTTGGGGGGAGCTCCAGGGGTTCCCACCTTGTGCTGGTCCATAGGGGGTGTCACAGTACTCGCCCATGAGTGGAGAACCCCCAGCCCCAGCCTAGGCCCTGGCCCCAGGCTCCACGGCTCTGAGAGGCTCCTGGCACAAGCCCACAGCCTTGCCTCATCCCCTGCCCGCCTCAAACGGAAGCCCAAGTCCTCAAGGAGTGGGTTTTTGCCAGAGGGGTAAGGGCTTTTCAGGCAGCACGGGCTTTATTCGGGGTCTGAGCTGGGACAGAGCCTAGGGATGGCTGCAGAGCAACGGCTGTCGGTTAGGGAGCTCCTGGTAGGCAGGGCAGAGCCGTTGGAAAGTTTTGGGCAGGGACATGGTGGGGATTAGTCTTCTGTTTTAGGAAGGGCCGTCTGGTGGCTGTGTGAAGGGACAGTAGCGGTGAGCCTGAGGCAGAGAGACAGTAAGGTGGCTGCTATAAAAATCCAGGCGAGAGAAGAGGCTCGTAATCCCGTCCCCGCAGAGGCGCCGCTTCCCAAGGGCGAAAGTGTTTGAGGCAGGTGTCACCTCCCTGGGCCTTGGTTTACTTCCAGCCTGACGGGCAAGGGCACCGCCAGCTGCACCAAGGGGTTGGCGCGACCCGTGCAGCCGAGAGATGGGCCGCCACCGCCCCAGCCCGGGCGGGGAGTAGCGGGGCGGGGAGTAGAGAGGCTAGCGGCCTTAGGCACACGTGGCCCCGCCCCGGGGCCGCCCCGGGCGCTGATTGGCTCAGGCGGAGGGCGGGACCAGCGCGTTCGCGGCTCGAGGCCTTTTCCTATTGGTGGTCGCGGCGGCGCGAGCCCGGAAGCGGGCGGGGGTGGCGGCGGAGGCGGGGGCTCCTCGGACCGCGGAGGTTGCGGCGCTGTCCTCCAGTCGCGGCTTGTCCGGCGCGTGGCCCGGCAGCCATGCAGCCCCCGCCCCCGGGCCCGCTGGGCGACTGCCTGCGGGACTGGGAGGAGCTTCAGCAGGACTTCCAGAGCATCCAGGTGAGCGCCAATGCGGGCGCCCATTGGTCTCCAGCTTCGTCTGTCTGGCTCGAGGTCAAGGGTCGGGCAGCCCCAGGTCAGGCAGCGGGGAGCTCGGGGTCAGGGGTCGGGGACCCTGGCGTCGTTCCCGAGGGCGGCGAGGCCCCGGGTCCCGGTGTCGCCGGCTGGACCCTCTTCTCGGCCCCAGATGAGTGTCCGGTCGCGGCGCCCTTCTGCCGCGCGGCCGCCGCGACCCCGGCGGGACCCCACTGCGCCAGGCGGACTCGGGCCTCTAGCCGGGGCCTTGGAGAGCGGCCGCCGGAGTCAGAGCTGGCCCGGCCCAGTCTTGGGGCGGTCGCTCAGCCGGCGTGCCGTGGGCGCCGACCGGCCGGAGCCGCGAGCAGCGCGTCCCCGCCCTCGGGCAGCGGTCTGGGCTCAGTGCGGCCAGGGGAAGTGGTGGTGAGGTGAAGTCCCGGCCTGGATGGGGGCCGGGCCTGGCCGGTCCAGGATGAAGGACAGCGCCCACGAAGACAGGACCATGTGGCTGCTGCACAGAGAAGGAGGGGCGAAGTGGGCTGGCCAGACTCTGCAGGAACCTCAGGGGCCTGGCCGGGACTGGGGTCTCTCTGAGGCCAGTGGGGAGCCACGGGAGGATTGTCTGCACCTCACTCGTATGGGCCACTGTGCTGTTCTGGGGGAAGGCCAGGGAGGAGGAAGCTGCTGGCCCCCGGCGACAGGAGATGGTGGTGGCTTGGGTGGGCAGAGGTGGCACAAGCTGGGTTCTGAGGGGGTGTGGTGGCTCTTCCTGGGCATGAGAAACAAGACCCAGACAAGGTAGAGCCCAGGCCAGCTGGGCACTTGATCAGGGCTTGCCTCTCCTGGTCTGGTGCCAGTCCCTTCCTGTCCGCATTGAAGCCCAGCTGCCCCCTGGCCTGGCCACGCCTGCTGCGGTTAGCGCTGCTGCCCAGAGTCCTGGGCAGAGCAGACCAAGTCTCCCCACCTGGCCACCACTGTCCTGGCCTCGGCCCCTGCCTCATCTTCCTCACACCGCCCCTTGCCCAATCTCCAGGCTGCTTCTCGAGATTCACCCACCAGGGCAAAGTGCTCTGGGAAGCCTTAGGCCAAAGGTGCTGGGGGAGGGGTAGAGGGGCTAGCCTTATAGCAGGAAGTCCAAGGGCGGAAGCCTGATGACCTTTAAGCTGGAAGCAAGATTCTGGGAGTGCTGGAGCAGAGGGCATCTTGGATACATTCAACTGCCCCCCGCTCTTGCAGGCTGGCTGGGCAGGAGGGTCTGAGAGGGCAGGGGTGGCTTCAGGCAGCCTGCCTGGTCCAGAAGGTGGACCTGTGGGCCTGGAGTCCAGACTCAGGGTAGGGAGAGAGCAGAGGAACAACTAGTAGATGGGTTGAGGCTGAGAAAACCTTCAGGGAACTAGCCTGTTTCTGGGAGAGGGGTGCCGCGGGGGCTTCTGGGCTTGCAAGAAGAACCCTATCTCCTTGCCTGCCTTGGGGAGAGAGCACCCTCAGGGAGGTCCCTGGGCTGGCACAGCTGGCTGCCTCCTTTCCTGCTCAGACCCTCTCAAGGAGCCCTGGGGGCGTTCCTGCCCAGCAGGCTCTGGCTCAGGGGCTTCACAGTCAGCCCAAGCCTTCCCCCAACCCGGTCCCCAGGAGACCCACCGGCTGTACCGCCTGAAGCTGGAGGAGCTGACCAAGCTGCAGAACAGCTGTACCGGCTCCATCACTCGACAGAAGAAACGGCTCCAGGAGCTGGTCCTCCTCCTGAAGAAGTTAGGACCCCCCCCTCAAGCTCCCGCATACCGCCCTAGCCTTGGGCTGGGAGTAGCTGGCTGGTCTGGTGGGGTGGACGGCTGGTGCTGACTCCTGGAGCGAACCTGGGCATGGCTTCTCCCGTTTGCCCTCCTGCCCCACCCGTGTCAGGTGTGATACCTGGTGTCTCCTGCTCTGACTCAGGCTTCTGGCCCCACCTGCAGATGCAAATCTTCCCTCCCGTCGGGGGCTGAGGAGGCCGCCCAGGAGCTGGAGAACCAGATCAAGGAGCGCCAAGGTCTCTTCTTCGACATGGAGGCCTATTTGCCCAAGAAGAATGGGTGAGACCCCTCGCCCAAGCTCAGTTCACAGCCACTCCTGGGAGAGAGGCCTGAAGCCCTGTCTTCCTCTGCTTGGTTGTTCAGTCAGCAAAGCTCCCTGGACCCACTCTGGCTGAGCACTCGGGCACAGCCCCATGTCAGGGGAGACAGCCCGAGCGACAGTGATGGCTCGCCACGATGAGTGCTTTGTGGGGGTATACGGGGAATGGGGGAGCCCAGTGAGGCCCCTAACCCAGCCCAGGAGGTCAGAGAGAGCCTCCTGGAGTGAGTGGTGCCTGAGCCAAGTGTAAAGAATAAAGGGGTGAGCGGGGCAGACACAGGAAGGTGATGGCCAGAGCTCAGCATGGGAGGTGAGAGGTCACAGTAAGACCACAGGGGGAGCCAGGCTGCAGAGTTTGCCTCAGCCCGGTAGGCGGGGGACAGTGACAGGTCAGATATGCACTTAGATCAGCCCTAGTCACCCAGGAGGATGGGTAGGGGACAGGGCAGGACCCTAGGCTGAGCGAAAAACATCCAGCAGAGACTGCAGGCAGTGGGAGAGTGCAACAGGGAGAGAGCATGTCCCACAAGGCAAGGAAAGAAGGCGTGGTCAGTGGCCTCAGATCAGACGGCCCAGCGGGGTCGAATGTCATAAGGAAGGGGAAATGTTTCACTGGAAGTTGGGCTGACCCAGGATGGTGTTGGTGGAAGTGGATGTTGGGGATGACAGGAGAGCCGAGCAGGCAGCCAAGTTTAGGCCACTCTTCAGAAACTTGGCTGTGAGTGGAAGCAGAAACTAGTAACTAGAAACTGGTCACTAAAACTTGGCACGAGGGTTTCGGGGCATGTGTAGGTGTGTGTTTAGGTTTGTTTGCACACAGGAAAGACTTGGGCATCTCTACTGCTGAGAGGTGGGGCCAGCAGAGGGGAGAGACCCAGGAAAGGGGTGCTAAGCGATGGAGGGAAGTCCCTGGGGAGATGGGCTGGGCTGGGCCAGGCCCTTCCTCTTTGGGATGGGAGGCGGCAGGCGGGGAGATGTTGGCTGCTGGAGGGACACGGGATGGAGGGTTTGCAGGAGAGGGTTGGATGAGGCCATCGCTGGGAATGGGATAGGGAGCTAGCGGCGATGGGGAGAGGCAGCCTGGCAACCTGGTTGGAGTCCCGCCGTGCCCGAGTCCCTTTGCACCCTTGGGCAAGTCCCCTAACCACTCTGAGCTGGTCCATGTGGCTTGAGTGTGAACAAGAGCCCCTGTGTGGGTGCAGCTGCCTGTACATGGCTGACTTTCGGGTCACCTCTCAGAGTTTCCCTGGCAGAGAAGGAAGAGATGAGCTTTGTTGGTGGGTGTGATGGCAGTGCAAGGAGCTGGGAGTCACGGGGTTGGCAAGAAAGTGGTTGACATGTGAAGGAGGGTGTGGGGACTCAGCTGGCTCAGGAAAGGAGAGCAGTCAGGAGGGCCTGGAAGCCTCAGGGAGGGGAGGGTCCAAGTGGTGGAATGGTCCTGGCAGGTGGGCGCTTGGGGTCAGAATACAACCAGCTTCTGAGGAGGCCATTCTGGGTTGGGAGGAGGTCCTGGGGTGGCTGCGGACGTGGGTTGCTGCAGTGAACTCAGGGCTGAGGGTGCTCGAAGTGGCAGGAACTGTAGGGTAGGTGATAGATGGTGATCATGCACAGGGGCGTTGAGTCCACTGCCCAGGCGATCTGAGATGTGGGCACAGCTTCCGAGGGGTGGGGGGAGAGCCAGGCTGCCCTTGAGGCCCTGAGGTGGGGGAGCTTGGGGGCAGAGGAGGGAGGGAGGGGAGGTCAGTGTGCCCTGGAGCAGGATTTGGGAGCAGGCAGGGAGAAAGGCCGGGCATCAGTGTTTCCCATGCAGTTGGTCTGTACATCCCCAAGGTCAGAACTCAAAGCCAAGGCCATGGGAAGGCTGGGTGGGGTGGTGACCCGGATCTTGGCCAGGCCTGGCCCACCTGGCGGGCTCTGTGTCCTTTGGCTTCCCTCTCAGTCAGAGCCTCTCCTCACCTGGTCTCTCCCCTCCACCTCCCCCCAATAGGTTGTACCTGAGCCTGGTTCTGGGCAACGTCAACGTGACCCTCCTGAGCAAGCAGGCTAAGTAATTTGTAGTGGGCTGGGTCTCAACCCTGCTCTCCCGGGTCCTTTCCATTCTGCCCCAGCTTCCCTGGCTAAGCCTTGGGGTTCAGGGACTGCTCCCCCGTGCTGGTTCCATGCCACCCACAGAAGTGTGTCCAGAGCAGGAGCCTCTCTCCTTGGGCGGAGGCGAGGGTGGGCGCCACCAGCACTTCAGACTGTCCCATGAGCGTGTGCCCACCCCAGGTTCGCCTACAAAGACGAGTACGAGAAGTTCAAGCTCTACCTCACCATCATCCTCATCCTCATCTCCTTCACCTGCCGCTTCCTCCTCAACTCCAGGTGGGTGTCCCACTGCTTGGGGCTGGACCCTGCGCCCTCTCCAGCTCTGGCACCAACGCTCTGTACCCCTCCCCAGGGTGACAGACGCTACCTTCAACTTCCTTCTGGTCTGGTATTACTGCACCCTGACCATCCGAGAGAGCATCCTCATCAACAACGGCTCCCGGTGGGTGAGGGCGGGGCTGACCCTGGCTCCTGAGGTGGGTGGGGGCACTGGAGCTACCCGAGAAAGTTGCGGGGATGCCGTGGCCCTCTGAGGAGGAGGAACTGGGGGTACTGCTTTCTTCCCATCTCAGCCCCATCCTTGTCCCCGAGCACCAATCCTGGGGGCTGAGGGGACAGGAGTGACAGTGGCTTCCTGATACAGGATCAAAGGCTGGTGGGTTTTCCATCATTACGTGTCTACGTTCCTGTCAGGAGTCATGTTGACATGGTGAGTGGCCCAGCTTGGCTCCCAGGGCCCCGGGGCGGGACACAGAGATGGCGCCCCCCAAGCTCTCCACCTTCCTCTTCCTTCTGCCTTAGGCCTGATGGCCTCATGTATCAGAAGTTCCGGAACCAGTTCCTGTCCTTCTCCATGTACCAGAGTGAGTGTCTCGGGGTCCCTGGTCGGCTCAGCACTCGTCGGCAGGGAGGGCTAGGGAGAGGACTCTGGGCTCCAGCCCAGTCCTGACGCCGCTCTCCCCAGGTTTTGTGCAGTTCCTGCAGTATTACTACCAGAGCGGCTGTCTGTACCGCCTGCGGGCCCTGGGCGAGAGGCACACCATGGACCTCACTGTGGGTGAGTCGGCATGGCCGCCCTCTAGGATCCTGACAAGGCTGCTGGGAAGGCGGAGTCCTCTCCTCTCGACCCGGGTCAGGTGACATCTGTCCTTGGTTGTTCTCTGCTCTGTCCCTCCTTCCCTGCAGAGGGCTTCCAGTCCTGGATGTGGCGGGGCCTCACCTTCTTGCTGCCCTTTCTTTTCTTTGGACAGGTAAGTTTCTGTGCATGTCCCCGTCCACGTGGCTGTCCATCCCCTGCTCTGGCTTGAGTAGCAACTGCATTCTACTGTGTAAACTCCCCTCTCTCCCAGTTCTGGCAGCTTTTTAACGCGCTGACGTTGTTCAGCCTGGCCCGGGACCCTGAGTGCAAGGAGTGGCAGGTGAGCCAGGGCCCCTGGAAAAGGCGCTGGGGGGGGGGAGGGGGGGCCATGGCCCGGCCCCTGTCCTAACCGAGATTCCTCCCCTAGGTGCTCATGTGCGGCCTCCCCTTCCTCCTCCTCTTCCTCGGCAATTTCTTCACCACCCTGCGGGTTGTGCACCAGAAATTCCACAGTCAGCGGCACGGGAACAAGAAAGAATGAGGCTGGGCCTTCCCCTGCCTGCAGGCTCGGCTCCCTATGGCACCCCGGCCCGGAAGGGCTTCTGTACCCCATATGTTGAGGGAGTGGGGGGGCTTCCCTCATCCGGGAGGGTCTCTTCTGCTCTCCCCTGGATTTTGTGGGCTCTGTGGGCCCCTAACGTTATGCTGGAGAGGAAGACCTGGGCCCCAGCCCTGCGGGGAGCTGGGGCCAGCGGCCTCAATAAAGGGAGAGGCACAGTGGTGGCTCCAGGTGTGTTCTCCATATGGCAGGGGCTCGGTGGCTCTCTGTGCCACCCTGGGTTCTTGGGGCTCCAGAGCTGTTGGTCTCTCTGCGTAGGTCTAACTAAACCCAGGTGGAGGCCCCAGATCCACTCAACGCAAATACAGAAAACAGAACTTTATTCTAAGGGCCAGAAGTTATTTAAAATTATTTACACTCATTGAAAATCACGTGGAAGGGGCAGGCCCCAGCTCAGCTGAGAGAGGAGCCCCTTTTGTATAGCCACTGGGCCTGAGGTGTTCACAAAGTGCGGGCCCGGTCACCCCTGGCCACGTGCCCTGGGGCTGGGGGGCTCTGGAGGGCACATCGTGGGCCCAGAACAGTCTGTCACTGGGCCTGCCTCTGGTGGCAAGGCCCAGCAGGAACTGCCCGGGAGACCAGCAGAAGGGGGTAAGGAAAGTGATTACATGGGCAGGCGAGTCTATAGAGTGAGAGGGTAGAGCAAGACTGGGCTGGGTCACTCCTAGCTCCACACGTCCAGCGAGTAGCGGCCCTTGGTCATCAGCTTCTTGATGTAGTCCACAGCCTGGGCATGCTCCATGGTCCCCAGCTCGGCCACGATGTCGTAGAACGTGTTCTGCACATCCCTCGCCATGTTCCGAGCATCCCTGGGGGCAGGAAGGAGGTGACACTGGGGGCTGGGCCAGGGGCCCCCAGACAGGCAGGCAGGGCCCCCCCTTCCACTGCCCTCACTCACCCGCAGACGTAGATGTGGGCGCCTCCCTCATGGATCAGCTTCCACAGGTGCTCCTTGTCCCTTTTCAGTAAGTGCTGCACATAGACCTGGGGGCGGAGGGTGCCCGTGAGGAGGGCTGGCCCACAGCCCCCCAGCCCCCTTGAGCGGCCTGCCCACGGCCTCACCTTGTGGGCCTGCTCCCGGGAGAAGGCCACGTTGAGCTGGGTGAGGGAGCCGTCCCTGTGGAACTGGGCCAGCTCGTCGCGGTACAGGTAGTCCTCATCCGACCGGCGGCAGCCGTAGTAGAGCAGCGTCTCCCCCACCTCCTTGCCTGGGGCGGCAGCAGCCAGGGTTAGTCGTGGACCTGGCCTGACCCCATGCCGTCCCTGTCCCCGCCTCCGGGCCCACACACTCACCCTGCTGCTGCAGCCAGGCCCGCTCCTGGATGAAGCCTATGAAGGGGGCAATCCCAGTGCCAGGGCCCACCATGATGACGGGCGTGGTGGCCTTGAATGGCAGGCGGAACTGGGACTTGCGCACAAACATGGGCACCAGGGCCCGGCGGCCATTCTCCTTGGCGGGCTCCTTGGCCCGCAGCCAGGTGGTGGCCACACCTTTGTTGATGCGGCCAGTCTTGGTTTCATACTCCACAGCCACGGCACAAATGTGCACGGAGTTGGGGTGGACCTGGTTAGGGGGTCAGGAGTGAGCGCAGTAGCCTTGCCCGAGGCCCCTTCCCTCTCCTGCCACCCTGTCCCCTGAGCTGCCTCGGCATGGGGGCCCTGCTCGGGACCTGTTCACACCCTCTGAGGCACCCAAGCCGCCTCAGCCCCTTCCCAGCAGCGTCCCTGATGGGTTCTGGGCACCGGGGCTGAGAGCAGTCTGCAGTCTTATAGTCCAGCCTACTGGATGCACAGCTCGGGGACTCTCGAGCTGACTGCCCAGGCATTTGGGGCAGAGCTGGGCCGTGGCTCAGGGCACCTGTGCACCCCGAAGGAGCCAATGCTGTGCCTTCCATGCGTGGGCCGGGCCTCGAGCCCAGGGCTGACAGCAGCGCCGGCACCCCCACCTTGGAGGACGAGGCGATGGAGTAGTAGCGGGCCTGGAGCCGAGGCAGCAGCTCACAAAGGTGGTCGATGGGGGGCCGCAGGGACGGGTAGTCCTGCAGGATGGCCAGGATGTGCCTCCGGGCCTCCACGACCCAGGTCAAGTACAACTCCTGAGGAAGACAGAATGCGGGTGAGACACGGGCGAGGGGACCCAGAGGCACAGGGGGCAACAGGGCTGAAGTTGGGCCCAAAACAGGCTTGGAGAATGGCTGGGAGCTGCAGCCCAGGGCTGCCGTGGTGGCACTCTGGGTTCTGGGGACGGGAGAGGTAGGCTTACCTTGCCCTCGCCTGAGGAGGAGGCCATTTTGCGCAACTGCTCCTGCTCGAAGGGCTCCGAGGCGTACTGGGCCAGCTCGTAGAGCACGTTGGTGCGCGGCGGGTTGGTGATATCCAGATAGTAGGTGAGGGCCGTCCGGTAGGAGGTGGGGCAGGGGAACGGGTGTTTCTTGTTGGACTCCTCTGCAGGGGGAGAGAAGGCAGGATTTGGGGTTAGTGGCCACCACCCCGGATGCGGTGGGCGAAGCCCCAGGTCTGCTCTGCAGGAAGCAGGTGGCCCAGCTGGCACTGGAAGCGAGGGCAGCTCTTTCTGGTGCTTCCTTGGCCCTGGGGCAAAGCTCAGGCCTGACAGGCAGTCCTCCACAGAGGCGGGCATTGCTGGGGGAGGCCTGGCGCTCACTGTCCCCACTCCAGGAGAAGCTGAGCCCCTGTGGGGGGCCCTTTGCCTGCCGAGAGCTGCTCAGAGGGCAGAAGAGGCAGAGCTCCCCAAGTGTGTCCTGTCTGACCGTGGGCTGGGCCTGGTCCACTGTGGGGGCCCCAGGCTCATGACTGTGAGATGCCAATACTGAGGCCCTCACCTCTGATGGCAGGTTCACCTCCAGTCATTTTTGTGCTTGGACACACGTGGAGGTCTATACATGGGGCACCCAGAGGCCGAGCTCTTGGAGAGGCGTCCTGTACACGCCAGCCACCGGCACAGGCCCAGTGCCAGCCCTTGCTGGGCCCGTCCACTGCCACCCACCAACAAGCCGGCTCTACTGAGCCCCTCCCCATAGTCAGGTTCCAGTGGAGCTGAGCCCGGGACCAAGCAAGACGCAGCTCCGTGTCTTAGAGGCGTGACTGTGGGCTTGTTTATTCCTGGGCACAAATGAGCCACCGGAGAACTGCCGAGGACACGTGGAGAGGGCCTGGCCTAGGACAGAGGCTCAGCGTTTAGGGGTCTGGGTCTGTCTGGAGGGGCTTGAACGTACTGAAGTATGACCTATGTAAAGTGTACAAGTCACACGTGTATGGCTTGGTGGATTTTCATGAACTGAACATGCTCACATAGCCAGCACCCAGACCAAGAAGCAGGTGTTCCCAGCACCCAGAACCCTCTTGAGCCGGGCCCAGAAGCCAGGGCTCAGGCCTTGCACTCCAGGGCACACAGGGTGTGTGAGCACATCCTTTTTAAAGCTGCGCGTCTGCCTCCGTGGCCCTCTCTCTGCAGCTCTTGGCAGTAGAGGACCCATAGGGGCTCCGATTCTCCTGGGGGAGAGTGAGCAGCACAGCCTCTCCTAGCAAGGTCCCGTCTTTGAAGGCACAAGGAACATGCCCCACAGAGTGAGAGAACGGCCCACATGTGTACCCTCTGGGCTTCCACGTCGTGTTTGCATGGCAAATTCTGATATAAGTCAGTCGCCTCGGGTGCCGGTCCTCTCAAGGGCTGCCTCTGGAACTGCTGAGGGAGCAGCCCAGGCTGGGATCCCCGAGGACCACAGTGAGTGAGGCAGGGCCAGGTGGAGCTGGGCCCCAGGTCAGTGGAGAGTGGGGGCCCCACAGGGCTCACAGAGCGGCTCAGGTGGCAGCCCTAAGCGGCCTGGGGAAGCCCTGTCCCATGCTAGTGCCTCCTGCACTCCAAGTGCCTGGGATGGACCTGAGGGCTGTCAGTTGCTCACTCTGATCCCCGGGTGTACAGGGGAGGAGCCGGAGGCCCTGGAGAGGGAGAGGGCAGCCCCGGGCCCTCAGTGGCTAGTCATGGTAGAGCCAGAACTAAGGACCAGGGCCCTGGTCTGCAATCCCCTCTTCTCCACAGGACATGGGGGCTGGGTGGGCAGTCGGGACTAGCTCTGTCTCTGGGCACCCCTCCCTCCCTCAAGGGGCTGCCACTGCAGGGATGGGGGGACCCCAAGGGAGACAGGCAGACCTAACAGCTACCTTTGCCCCCTGCCCTCTGAGTTTGCTCCAGAACCATCACCGTTAGGGCCTCTAGGCACCAGAGCTCAGGCCTGAGCACGAAAGTTCAACCTCTGGGACTTGCCAAGGGCCATTCCTACCAGCTGCCTTGGGCCAGGCAGGGAGGGGGGTGCGCTGGATTCTAGGACTCACCATCGAGATTGTTTAGGGACATGATGACGTCCAGGTCGGCACCCAGGATCTCGCCAAGCTGGTTGACCAGGGCAGAGTCATTGGCCGGGTAAACGGCCACATGGTCCCCGGATTCATACCTGGGGGGAGATGTGAGGTTCAGGAGGGTGGAAGGGGCTCTGCACCCAGATCAGGAGGCTCAAGTGAAGGTTCAGGGGAGGGGTGGCAGCAGCTGGTACCTGATTTTGGAATCTGAGATGTCTAATTCCAGGTGCATGAGGTGGCGCTCAGTTCCCTGGTTCAGCTTCCGGTTGGTGGTGACTACGGCCAAGAATGGATTCTTGGCATCAAAGGGGCTGGGTGGGGAGGAAAGCAGCTCAGTGATTGGCCAGGTCTTGCATCTGAATCCCCCACCCCCAAGGGACCTTCAGCTTTCATGGAACATAGGAACCTCAGAGCTGGCGTTTAAGGGCTACGAAGAAACCTCGCCAATTATGTAAAGGGTTCTCCCAGTGCAATCCAGGGCAGTGCTCCCAGCAACACCACAAAGTGGGCAGAGCTAGGTTATCAGTGTCCCACTGACACATAAGGAAACAGGCTGGGCCCTAAAAACCTGGGAGACCTTCCACACTCTGTACCCACTGGTGGTCTGAGTGCAGAGGAGGACCGGGCCCTTGAAGACGGCTCCCAAGACAGAAGGTGTCTGGGGTCCCCAAGTGACGGTGTGGAGCAGAGCTCCCTCCCTTACGTGCCCTGGACTGTGACAGGAACAGGAGATAAACTTTTACTCCATAAGGTCATTGAATGTTGGCGCTTCCTGTCACAGGTACAGCAGGACTGACTAAAGCTGGGCTGTGGTCTTGAATCCCAGGGGTACGGGGGGGACAGTCCTGGGCGGCTCCAGCAGGAGTCTGGGCAGCATCCAGGGGAAGGCAAGTCAGGGCCCCAGGAAAGGAACAAGCCCTATGTTGAGGCAGATTTAAGGAAGTGAAACCTTCTGCTAAAGTTCACCCTGGACCCAGAGCCGAACTCACTACGTCCTGGTCCAGGACCTGGTGGGCACCACCACCCCGCCCCACCCCGGGATATTCCGAGTACAATGTCAAAGCAAATTAAGTACAAACTGCGCAAGGGCCAGTCTCCTCAAGGCCGGGCCCTGGATGAGGGTCCGCTGGGCAGGGCGGGGTCCTCGGGGCCCTGAGCACAGAGCAGCCTCCCGTCTCTCCCCTCTGGGCTCAGGCCCCCTCCTGCGCAGTGGAGATGAAAACGTGGTGCCCCCACCCATGCCCACTCCTGGACAAGGGTGGAGATAAGGATGCCCCACGAGATGGGGTCTGGGAGGAACGGTCCTGCGGGGACACGTGGGACTGCCAGTTGTTTCCCATCCCCAGGCCCCTGAGACGGGGTGTTCCAAGGGCCACAGGGCCTGGCCCCAGCCACGTTCTCTACTCACGGTTTCTGGGTCTCATAGCTCTTCAGGCGGCCCATCTCACCCACGTACACCTTGGCTGCGTCTATGTCTGTGTGCACCAGCAGCTCATACTGGCGAATGCTGGAAAGGGGAGACCAGGGGTGAGGGGAGGCTGGGAGGTGGCAGGGGTCTGTCCCCAGGGAGGGAGGCTGCCTCGGAGTGAGACTGTGAGAAGACGGTGCATGCCGCAGGGAGCTGAGGACCAGATATGACGGGCAGATGGGAGATGCATGAGGATGGGAAGTAGGAGAGCAAGGAGGGGAGCTGGCATGGAGCCAAGGGAGGCCTGGGGGTCAGCAGGCTTCGAGGCGATTCTGGGAAAGGTAAGGAAAGCCCTGCCCAGACTCCATCACTTCGGCCCAGGACCTGAGACCCTCCCGCACTCTGACTGATCTTCTGCCAGATGCTGCCCCCTGGCCTCCCACCCTCGCGGCCCTCGCCCAGGGCGTCCTGCCCTGTGTGCGGGCACACACTCACCTGGACTCCTCTCCTGTGGCTTCCACCCCAAAGTGTTCACACACGGCTGGCCAGAACTGCTCTCGCCACGTGATGAAATCCTCCTCCAGGCTGGGGAGAGAGGGATGAGCCGGTCGGGGCAGCAAGACCTGCGATGGGCTGGCTTCCCCAAAGCCTGGGCGCCAGGGGGCTGCCAGGCCAGCTTGGACCCTCCCTCAGCAGCCTCCAGAGCTCAAGGGCTCACTTCACTCTGGTCTGCCCAGTGATGTAACCCAAGGCATCAGGAAGGATCTAGAGGGTCTGTGCTAACTGGGGGTGGCTTCTCTGTGAGCTGGGCAGGCCAGGAGGATGTGGAAACGCAAAGAACACTGAGCAGGGGCTGGGGGGTGGTGAGGGCACTCCTTTCCCTGCCCTTGGTGATGCGTGTCACGGAGATTTAGTGGACACCATGGCTTTGCACTCCCCTCATGTGCCACACCAAGCCCCAACTCTGTGGCTCCTGACCTCTGACAGCCAGGGTCGGGGGACTCCGGGGTTGGGGGTCGGCATGCAGGGCTGGGTGGGGGACACTCACTTTCCGTCATCGTCGCCCAACCCCAGCTCAAAGATCCTCTGGGCACCGAGCTGCTCCAGCCGCTTGTCCACATACTTGCCCATGGCATTGAAGTGCTCGTAGGTCTTGTTCCCAAGGCCGAACACCTGTGTGGACAGAGGGGCGGGGTCTGAGGCCCAGCTAGCAGTTGGGGGTGTTTCTCTCAGTGCCAGCCAAGCCGCTGGGCAGCACCCGCAGGCCTCAGTACCTGCCAGACGCCTTGCACTGTGAGGTGGGCCACCTCTGGCCCCTGGACATGGCTTTGTTTCAGTGACCTGCAGCCCAGGGCTCCCTCTGCAGCCAGCCTCTAAGCCTCAACCCTGGGTGGCCAGCAGGGGCAATTCACCCTCCCTGCCCTACTCTCCTTGCCCAGCCAAATCTTGGCCATCCGGCCACACCTTTCTTGACTTTAGTCTCCAGCAACAAGTGCTCCCTGGAGCAAAGTGGGGCTTGGGACATGGGAGGAGAAGCTCTCTTACTGGTAGGGCCCAGGGCAGAAGAGAGGGTTGCCCCACGAGCCCACGGGCTCCCCACCAGGCCCCCCTGTCCTGGCACCTTGGCCTGCCCTGGCTGATCAGAACAAGGTGACAGCTGGAGGGTTTCCTCTTGGACACAGGGGAGGCCCAGGGGAGGCGCTGCAGGCTGCCACAACCCCCAGGGAGGCACTGGAGGAAAGACAGGTGACTCACCGCATACTTGACTCCAGAGAGGTCCACGTCCGCCTCCTGGAGCCAGTCATAGAAGTCCTGGGCATTGTCAGTGGGGTCCCCCTCGCCGTAGGTGGCCATGCAGAACACTGCCAGGGAGTTCTCTATCTCTGAAAGGCTGCCCAGGTCGGCCTGAAGAGACAAGAGCAGGGCCGGGCCCAGCAACCATCATTGAACCTGCTCTCGGGCAGGTCTGAACCTGACAGGATGCAGACGAGCGTTCGAGTGGAGGGCGTGCATTTCCAGAGAAAAGGGAACAGCAGGCACAAAATAACAGGTGTGAAGGCCTGGGGTGCTGCCAGGCAGGAGCAGGCCACGTTCCGGGCCACCAGCTGGCACTAGAACGCAGTTCCCTGTGCGTCAGGCCCTGGGCCACTGTGGGAGAACCTCATCGTCCCACAAAGTCCCGGGGGCACAGCAGGGCCTGGGTTCAGTAGTCCTTCCTAACCACTGTCCCCCAACTCGAAACCTAGTCCGGAGATGGACGGGAGGCAGTGCCGAAGGCAGAGGGGTGGAGCAGGCGGAGGACGGTTTGGTTTGGGAGATGGAGGGGCACAGGCAGGAAGCAGCTGCCGCTCAGGAGAGAGTGGTTCTGAGGGAAAGCACGTCCGTCATGTGGTTGGAGCTGTGGGAACAGCCCGGCTGGTGACGGGCAAGGACCGCACGAGGGAGAAGCAGGACGGCAGCTCCCGGGGACTTGTTCCCAGACCTGATCCCTGCCGGCCCTCTCCCTCCCCTCCCAGGTGCCTAAAGCCCGGCTCCCCTTCCCTGTCCACTGCCTCCACCTGGAGCTGGTGGCATGGCTGTCATTAGCTTTCCGGACCCAGAAACAGGCGAGCAGACTGCTGGAAGCTTCTTGCATTTTGGAGAGCTACAACCACGTCGGGGGAAGGAGCCAGGGCCAGGAGGAGAGTAAGCGAGGCGAGCCTGCCCCCACAGCACTGAGAGACGGGCCAGGAAGTCGGGACTCAGTCCTGCAGAGAGTCCTGCGGTGGCCCACAGAGTGGCCTGTTGAGGATGGCTGACAGGAGGAGGGGGTATCCCGCAGCTCCAAACTGAGGGCCTTTCCCCCAGTTCTCCGGCTCTGCTGGCCCCTCCCTGGCTACACGCTTCCCTCGGGTCCCGCCCTGTCCCGGCTCCTGCTCTGGTCCAGACACACGAGTTACTAACAGCCTCATTTCAAAGCCCTGCTAAAGAGTCCCAGAGACGGCTTATCTAACGCCCTATCCATCCTCTGCAGACCAGGCGGGGAAGGCCCTCAGGGGCAGTCAGGGCAGAGCAGGATCAGGGCCCACATCCCCTGACTCCTCGATGCGGCTCCCCTGCGGCTGCAGCCCAGGGTGGGGCTGGACAGAGAGATGGGAAACAGTTCTTCTCTGGACCCGCCGAGACCCTTTCATATTCCAAGCCACTCCCAACCTACTGAGTCCCTTCTGCTCACATCTCCCAGCGCTCGGAAAGCCCACGGCGTGGAGAGCACCATGGGCTGAGCATGAGCAGTGCTGGGAGCTCACGCGTGCACACCTGAGCCAGGTGTTCTCAAGGTCCTTAAAACTGGGGACAGCCCTGTAACTGTTTCCACTATCCAGAGACGCCTTCCTTAATGCTGCTGGAGGAGCCAGCAGGAAGGGGCCAGGGTGTGGCGAGAGCTCACCAAGTCATACTCTTCGGGGTCTGCTGCCATGCCCCGCATTCCATAGCGGTGGGCGTCCTTGGACAGGCGGTTGGCAAACTCCTCGGCGGTCCCCGTCTGGGAGCCATAGAACACGATGATGTTCCTGCCCTGGGGAAGGCCAGACACATGGGGTCAGTGAGGGGCCAAGAGCGACAGGCTTCACCAGAGACTCCAGGTGACCACAGGGGCAGGCCAGGCAGGCAGGGCCCCTCAAGGGCACCCTCCTCCCTTCCTGCTTCAAGTCCTTTGTAAGTTACTCAGGGGCTGGCATCTCCTGGCCACAGCTACCATGGTGGATGGGGGCAGAGGCCACCAGAGGACTCCAGCTGGAGCTGTGAAGGTAATCTTACCAGGCAGCTGCTCAAGGTCACACTGTGGACAGATTTTTAAATGACATGCGACAAAACACAACATAATGCTTAGTTAAAAAAAGAAGGTGGGGCCGGCCCCGTGGCCGAGTGGTTAAGTTCTCGCATTCCGCTTTGGTGGCCCAGGGTTTTGCCGGTTCAAATCCTGGGCGCAGACATGGCACCGCTCGTCAAGCCATGCTGAGGTGGTGTCCCATATGCCACAACTAGAAGGACCCACAACTAAAAATACACAACTATGTACCAGGGGGCCTTTGGGAAGAAAAAGGAAAAATAAAATCTTTAAAAAAAAAAAAAGGTGACCAAATAGTATGTATAGTATAATCCAATTTTGTTATATACCCACACACGTATGTATGTGTGCGTGTGTGTGTGTATGTGTGTATTTTTGTTTTTGTTTATACACAAATGTGCAAAGGAGAAAGACTGGCATGAAATATACCAAGAGTCTCCAAATGGGGAATTATCGGTGAGTTTCTGAGTTTTTCTGGATGGTTATAAAAGTAGTACATATTCTTTACAGAAATCTAGACAATAGAGAGAGGTACCCATTGGACTGGCTCAGATGCTCTTCATTCCACTCTCCTACTGTGCCTTCTACAGCAGCTACTGAAAAGCCCAAATTCTATTCCCCAGACTCCCTTGCAGCTAGGGATGCAGCAGATTAGGCCCAGCCAATCGGATGTGCTTTGCAAGATCTGGAAGGTGGAAGTGGGGCACAGGCCACCTTCCGGTCCCTTTACGTGGACATGAGGTTCTCGGCAGAGTCTTCCAGTGTCGCAAGTCCCGAGAGCGGGCTCCGGTTTTTACACTGAGCTCAAACTGATACAGGTACAGAGGACAAAATAAAGAGCTGCATTACAAAGAGCTCTCATACCTTTTACATTTCCTGAGTTTTCTATAAATCATTTAGAAAGGTATTTTAAATTAGTCACTATAAAAACTACTTAATCAAGAAGAAAATGTTTATGATATCAGGTTAAGGGAAAAAAAAGGATATAAAATAGTAAAGTATTCACGGTAGCATCAAAATATACCAAGTAGCTAGAAGTAAACCTTACAAGAAACACGCAAGAAGCTACTGAGCAATAAAGGACTCAACCAAAGGGAAGGCGCCCTCATCTTGCCCAGGAAGACTCACCCAAGATGTCGGTTCTCCCTGTGTCAACACAGAACGTAACACGATCCTAAGAATCTGAACAGCTCTTTCTTCCTCAACAAATCACTCTTAAAAGTCATGTGGAAAAATAAATATGAATCCATCTACTGGAACATTATGTGGCAATAAAAGGAAATGAAATGCTGACACACACTACATGGATGAAACTTGAAGACAATATGCTGAGAGCAAGACTCCAACACAAAGGCCTCATGTCGTATGATTCTCTACAGACAGAATGTCCAGAACAGGCAACTCCACAAAAACAAAAAGGAGATTAACAGTTACTTAGAGTCAAAAGAGGGCTCAGTATTAGAAGAGGAAAATACAGAAACAGACCCAAATACACACGGGAATTATGTATGTGATAAAATCAGTGGGGAAAAGATGGACTCTCTTACAAGGAATTTAGACAGCTGTGCGCAAAAAGTAGCGTTGGATCCATACCTTACATCTTCAGCCAAGATGAATTCCCAATAACATGAATTTTAAATTGAAAAACAAAACCATCAAAGTACTAGAAGAAAACATGGAAGAGTTCCTTTATCTCTTCAGAGTGGGGAAGGCCTTTCAGATGATGACCCCAAGTCCAGGAAGTCAATAAAAACAAAGAATCCTAAAGCAGACTGTGTAACTTTCACACGGCAAAACAAACAAGCAGACACACACAGAAGCCAAGTCAAAAGACAAACTATTAACTGGGAAAAATATTTCTAGCTCATATCACAGACAAAGGGTGAATCTCCCTAATAATTTTAAGGAGTTCCTCAAGAAAGATCATCCCAACGGAAAAGTGGGTAGAAGATTTGAATAGAGAATCTATAAAAAAAAAATTAATAACTGCCATCTTGACATATGAGAATCTGCTTAAACTAAATCATAGGAAAAATGCAAATTAAAACTACAAAGAGAGATCTTTTTTTTAACCTAGAAAAGTGGTAAAACCCCAAACTTTGATAATCCACTCTGTTGGCAAGGCTATGGGGGAACAGGTTTTCTCACATATTGCTATGAGTGTGCCCTGGTGTCACCCTTGTGGGGGCAACTTGGCAGCTTCCAACACAACTACAAATGCATACACCTTTTCATCCAACAATTCCACTTCTGGGATTTGACTGCATTTGCAAATGTGCAAGTTAATCTACATATTCACAGCAGCATTATTTGTAAGAGCTAAAGATTCCAAATATTCCAAATGCCCATCAACACAGCAGGGTTTAAACAAATTACGGTCCTTATGGCCACATAATGGAAGCACCATGCAGCTATCATCAAGAACAAGGGTGGCGTCTCTGAATTGCACAGGGAGGATCTCCAAGACCGATCATTAAGCGAAAAAAAAAGTATGCTCTATAACAGTCTATGTAATGTGCCACCGTTTGTGTTTTTTTTTTTTCTTTTGAGGAAGATTAGCCCTGGACTAACATCTGCTGCCAATCCTCCTCTTTTTGCTGAGGAAGACTGGCCCTGAGCTCACATCTGTGCCCACGTTCCTCTACTTTATATATGGGACGCCTGCCACAGCATGACTTGCCAAGCAGTGCCATGTCCGCACCCAGGATCCGAACTGGCGAACCCTGGGCCACTGAAGCAGAATGTGTGCACTTAACTGATGCACCACCGGGCCGGCTCCCCACCTTTTGTGTTTAAAAAGTGTAAAATAAGAACCTCTATTTGGTTTTTTTTCTTGCACATAAAGAAGCTCTAGAAGGAGCCATAAAGTACGAAGAACAGTGATAAGCGGCAGGAATAGGAGAGAGCTTTCCACGGAATAGTTTATGTTTTGGAATGCTCCATGTGAATGGATTTTCAGAAAATTTAATACTTAAATAAATAAGGACAAACAGAGATAAAATTGTAGCTGTGCCACGACCACGGCTACGTGAGGGTTACGTCTGCTTGTGGACAGAGCCTGGACCGGGAGGGAGGCAGCAGCCGGGACAGCATCCTGAGTGAGAGGGAGGGTCTCCTCTTACGGTTCGGCTTGTTCAAGAAGTAAGCAGTCAAGAAAGAAAGGGAACTGTGCAGCAAGAGCAGAGCAGCTTCGGGGCTCTGGTTAGAGGAGAATGGACGCACGAGGGGGCTGGGCCTGGGTTCCCGCCCCGCTCCTGTCCAGTGAAGCCGGGCTTCTGCTTGACTCCGCCATGTCCAGGGCCGAGACCACTGGGAGGAGCGCAGACAACACTCACCGTCTTCTTCATCTTTTCCACGAAGCTGCTGTCTTTCACAGAGGTCGTCCTGAAAAACAAAAGTGTCCAATGGGCATGGGGTGCAGGTGGCAGCATTGAGGGGCATCCCAGCTCTGCCCCATGCCACTCCCCGGTGACCACGCCAGCAGCTGCCTCTGGTCCACTGCCCGGCTGGACAGGCAGGACCGGGGCTCCCAGGCCTCCTCCCTGTGGCCCCTGCAGGAAATCCAAAGGCTCTTGAGACATCAACACCTTGCAGAGCCAGGACTTCCAGGCCCCATACAGACGAGAACAAAGACGGGTCATAGACTTCACTCCCCACCCCTCACCATCTACAGCCAGCGGTCCCCACAGCCTTGTCTCACCTCCACTCCCCGCCTCACACGGCAGCCAGGAGTCTCCTGAATATGGTTGTGCCCATACCGCTGCCCTGCTCTACTCTGAAACCTTCAATCACTCCCACGACTCACATGACAGAGGTACCCAAGTCCCTTCAGAAGCTGTCCCCAGGCTCGCCTGATACTCCCTCCATGATGGCCCTCTGAGATCTGTCATGCCATCGCCTCCACACAGACCCAAGAGACCCCAGCTCCATCCCCAAGGCCCCGCTTAGGTACCAAACAGGCAAACTAATCTATGGGGACTGGAGCCAGGACAGTGGTGACCCCTGGGGTGGGGAAGGGCCAGCAGGGGGGTAAACACCACTTGTTCACATGGCGAGGATCACTGATCAGTATGCACCTTTCTGTAGATATTATATTTCAATTAAAAGTTTATACTTAAACTTCATATACACATACATAGAATTTACTTCCAAAACCCACTTTCTCCTTCTGCCAAGACTCTGGGGCAGGCGTGGGAGGCCAAGAGGCGGAGGGGGTGGAGCAGGGTGCCATTCCCAGCCTGCCAACTTGCAACTGAGTGAACGTGAACCAGGACTGCATTGCTCCTCAACTAGAAAATGGGAATAACAAACCCCACGTCAGAGGTTTCTGCAAAGATTAAATGAAAAGAAAGTACGTAAAGGACCCGGAACAGCACCCCGCACGACGCAGACTCTCCCTAACGGGGGGCTGCCGCTGGGAAGAAGCTACAGCCACTTGCCTGGGCACCTCACCTGCCAGACTGCAGCCTAGGGACAAAGGGCCTCTGGAAAGCCAGAGGGAGCCACGAAGTCCTTGTATGAAAGCGTGCGGTACGGAGGAGCGGCAGCAGGTGTACACAGAAAGGTGCTGCGGACTCCTGCAGTTTGCCAACAGTTACCTGATGGCTGACCTCCTCTACACTCGCGCCATTTATTTACTCAGCAAATCGTTTTCACAGAGTGGCCAAGAGTAACCCAGTTTCCAATTCAGACAAGCCCAGTGATGGGGTTGCGTTTTGCATGAAATGTGGATGGGCCACGAATGGCATCAGAGCTGGGGAGAAAGGAACTCGATGAGGGAAGAAGGGGCCCAGAGTGGGCTGTGTGCGGGGCAGGCTGGGATCAGAAGTGGGATGGAAGCTCCCTGGATGCCATCTAGAGCTCACAGACTCCCTTCTGCCCTCAGCCTGCGGCCACGGGGTCTACACACTGGTCAGTAAGGCCAGCCAGGGGCACTGTGGGCTCTGGGCTGCATGTCGGTGATGGGGGGGCGCAGGCAAGGTTACATGACGTTGGATCTAGGAAAGCCCCTGTCACAATGCAGGCCCACCCCACCGCACAGAGAGAATGAATGAGTTTCACAGAGGTCCAGTGGCAGGCAGCCCTTGTGCCTGGTCATGTGGCCAGTAAGTGGTCAGGCAAGGACCCAATACCAGTCTGACTCCAGGTCTTGGCTCTTTCCACTGCATCCATGGCCTCCCGTGCAGAGAAAAGCGTATTAGAGTGGAGTGGAGTGCCAGTGCCCACCCCACTCACTCACACATATACGCACACGCATCACAAGTCACGTCCTTCAGGGCTAGTAGAGCTCTGGAATCTGTGGGAAAATTTATATAAGTGAGGGTTTCTTTTAAGGATACCTCTGTAAAGCTGTTAGACACATAATTTTATGAATATAAAGATATCAGAAGTTTCATGTTTAAGCCCCCGCTGGGTTTTTCACTAGGTTGGTAGGTTCAAGACCAAGTTATTTTCAGGGCCTTAGTGTTAAGTAATGTCACACATGGGGCCCCATGGGAGGCGAGGTCCAGTGCCTGCCTCAGCCACTCCAGCTTCTCCTCTCCTCCGTGCTGGAGGGCCCCATCAGTGGCAGAAGGGAGGCAGATGGTGGCTGGCTGCCCAGACTTTCCCACCCGGCAAAGGCCCAGCCCCACAGGGACTCAGGCAGGCCCTCCCCGCAACTCCCCAGCACCCCTACATCCCCCGGACAGGCCCATCCCAACATCAGCAGGGCCAGAGCAAGGGCATGGAGGGAGGCCCTCAGGCCTGCCCCTCTCTCTTCCCACTCCCAGCTCCATCCTGCACTCCAAAGGGGTCTTGTGTGTGGGCATGTCAGCCCACATGTCCAACTTCTGTCCATGCCCAGCCACGAACAGCCATGTTGTCACTGCCCCTCTAGTCGATGTGCGGCCTAAACTGGAACACCACCTCCCTCTGCGCTGACATGCACGCTCTCCAACACACACAGAGAAGAAGAAAGCGAGGTGCACAACGATGTGACCTCTACCATGGTGGACCTTCTGAGTCCTGAGTCATGAGACATATTACCCACTAAACATCAATGTAAATTTAAACTCATCTTTAAGGAAACCAGCAGCAACCTGAACAAATGTTTCTGATGAAACGTCATGAGAAAAAAAGGCAGGTACAAAACTATGCAATTTCCACTCCTATGACATGTCTGCAAGAGGCAATCCACAGAGACAGAAGGTAGACCAGTGGTGCCAGGGGCTGGGGGATGGGGATGGGCAGTGACTGCTTAACGGGCACAGTGCTTCCCTTTGGGGTGATGAAAATGTTTTGAATTAGATGGTGATGATGGTTGTACGACATTGTGACTGTACTAAAAGCCACTGAATTGCACTTTTGCAATTAAAATGGTCAAAACGGTGAATTTTAAGGGGTGTGAATTTTACCTCAATTAAAAACCGAAAATGAACTAAATGCCTAAAAAGGGCTAGGCTTGAGTTTTTGGAATATTCGTATATGGAACTCTTCTTAGTTTCTCAACTCCTGCCAGTCCACTGTGCGTGGATGCCCCACAGCAGAAACTCTGGTAGAAATGTAGAATGACGATGCAAAGCCAGGTGAAAAGCCAGCTTCGGTTGCGCCCCCGAGGTAGTAAACACATCTTCCCTCACGCTCGGCCTCTCCCAGGGTATCACATACGACTGCCAGGAGGAAAACAAGAATCTGTGTCCATAAAAAACGGAATGCCTGCTGTTAATTGTTCATAGAAAAAAGGCCTGAAGAGAAACACACCAGCATCTTGAGAGAGAACATCCAAAGGTTAGGATAGTGGGTGAAATGGCTTCCCCGATGTTCAAAATTAAAAATACATTTTATAGTTAAAAAAGAGGGGCAACTCAAATGTCTAAAAATGAGGGAGAGGCTGCGTGGGATATGTGGAGCCATGGGACGCACGCTCTTCACTACTAAACAGAAGTGTGCAGGTTGTCACCTGCTGCCATCACAAGAAGCTCTTGATACGCTGTTTGTTAAGTAGAAAAAGCAGGTTACAAAAGAATATGGAGGCCGTGACCCCGTTCTGTTTAAAAGGTAAGGTATAAAAGGACATACGCTGACAGGGTCGAGCTGTTCTCTCCTAGGGCCTAGCGATTATGAGTCTTTCTTTTTCCTTTTTTTGCTAATTTCTATTGTCAACTCCCCTACCCGTTTTTCCCTACAATATACATGTAATGCTTCTGCAATAAAATAAAAATTTCTTTTTATTGTAAGAATGTTGTGTGTGGCTATAGATTGATTCTCAAGGCTCCGCTGAGGACAATGAAAATGGCTGAGTCTCAAGTCCAGACCCCTACCAGAGAAGATATTCTAAATAAGACATCGGGAAGCAGCGGGTCAGAATTTATCTTGCACAGCCCAGGCCCCATCTCCCACCGTCCACCTTCCAAACGCTCGGGGCCACACTGACCTACTCGCCATTTCCCATGGCTCCTCTGTGCCTCTGGACCCACTGCTGCCTTTGCCTTGAATGTCCTTCCGCTAACCCTCTCTCACAAACTTCCGCTTACCCCTTAAGACGCGACGCTCAATTTCCTCATCAGAGCACCTTTCATTGCCACTCAAAAAGAAGGTGTTTTGTCACCACCTTCAACGCAGCACACAGGCATGTGACTCAGTGTATTCTCATTACTCGATTAGAGCCCTGGGTTTAATGATTTGGAGGACACTCAGCACACGGCGTTCTATCGGCTTCTGGGGTGGGCCTGAGTCCTCTTCCCACCAGAAGGCTGGCAGGTGGCCTGAGAAGGCCTTCAGAGGGCTTCTCTACCCACCTGAGAGGGTCTGAGTTCAACTGAAAAGCCAACCCCGGTCTCTTCACAAAGGACAGAGGTCTCCATAGAAGATGCATATCTAAAGAATGGATTTGAGGACTTGCTGAAGACAAGTGACAAGAGGCCCCGCCACCACCCAGTGAGTGCCAGGCTGCTCTTCCTCCATCTACAGGTGACACTTCCAGCCTGGGTGGGGTGGGCACTGTGCCAGCCCCGAGGGCATGAGATGAAATGAGGCCGCCTCGACCTTCCAAGGGCTTCCAAGGCTGGGGAGACAGGCTCCGAGGAGCTGCATGGGGGAGGCGAGGGGCCGCACAGCAGGAGCAGAGACTCGGGTCAAAGCCTGGTTCTGCCACCAAACAGGCCTGTGACTGGAGAAGTTGTGGCTTCTCGAGACCGCGAATCCCTCTTATTGAAAACCCCCATCTTGGCTTCTGCAGCCTCCTCAGAGCCTTGCACGGCACCCAGAACTCACTTAACTCTCAGGGACAAAGAGGGTGTTCTCTAGAAGAAAGCTGTTTGGGTCACTCTGTGATTTCAAAGATGCCCCATGGTACAAGGTGGCACATGCTAAGACCAAACGGATGGATCAGACATCCACGCCCCGGGCTTCTAAGGGAGCAGGCACTCTGGCTCAAGAAACCAAGAAAAGCCTCTGGGAAGAGCTGGGCTCTATTCTCAGGGACAGAAAACGCCTCCCAAGAGAGAAAGCCATGGAAACCGGCAGCCGAATGGCTCCTGGATGAGGCCCATGCAGCCAGTGGGGAGTGCAGCTCTAGCTGGGAACGCCACAGGACAGGCAAGACATGCCAGCCCTCCCCGCCCCAGAGGAAGGGTTCTCCCAAGAAGCCCGAGAAGCCCGAGCACTTCCGGAGGCCAGCACCAGGCCCTTTGTTGGCTTCAGCCCCTGGGGAAAGGAGGAACATGCCCACCCTCTCCCTCAGCTCAGAATGGCTTTCAAAGGTCCAGGGCAGACCGTGGTCCATGGGGAAAGGGAAACCCGAGGAGACGAAGGAAGATCCCGGGCCTCTAGTCACCACCCTGACTCAAGCAGCTTCCTCCTGGTCCCACTGGTTATACCTGGTCGGCAGGGAGCAGTGGGACCTGCCTCCCCAGCCCCACCCAGAGCCCTGCTGCCAGGCTCAGAGCAGCAGGTCAGCTGCTCAGCACAGGTGCGGCCACACCTGAGTGCCCTCAACTGGCTTCACCCAACCCAACAGCTTCCCACCGGCATTTGGACATGGAACCTGATCTTTCACAGGCAGGGGAGTCGGTGACTGGAGCCTTCCTGGTTTCCAGTCCCAGCTGAGCCCCCGGGGACTGCCCCCGACTCTGCTCGTAACGCCACACACAGTGCCCTCTTCATACCTCGAGGCCGTCCCTGCCCGGGAAGAAGTTCCATCCATGGGTGAGTCTGGGCACCAGGTGCCCCCCTGTCCGCGGGGCATCAGGCAGTCTGCAGCCAGGGACACTATCTGGAACTGACCTTCTCAGGGTGGGCTCGTCCCTCGGAGATGAGTACATGCACCCCATGGGCTCTCACTCCCAGCTCCAGAACTTAAGGAAAAAGGCAGGTTACAGCTCTCTCCTGGAAACAGGCAGGGGGCCAGTGACTGGGAAGTGGGGTTCCATCCATCCTCTCCGCGGGGCTGGCAGGGCCAGCAAACCAGGCTGTGAACTCAGAGTGCTCCAGCCAGCCCAGGCCTCTCAGAACCTCGGCCGGGCCCCAGCCTGCATCCGTCCCCAGGAGCCTGAGAACGCGGCAACATCTGGCGGTCCCAGCAGGGAGGAATCAGGACTCAAGGCTGAAACCTCCCGTGAGCCTCTGCGTTTGGGCACACACCCCTCCTCCTGCTGCTGTATGGACCAAGGGAAGGAGAAAACCTTTCCAACCCCGACTCGGGTCTCCTTGGTAACTGTTTATATGACAGCACTTTCTCCCCACATCCTCCCTCTTTCCCATAAAAAAAAAAAAAGGAAGTCATGTCCGCTGAATAAAGCTCTCTAGACACTCAAAGGCAGTTGTGCAGGTTGCTATGGCAGGGCCGTTTCTCCATAAAGGAAGCCAGATTGATCCCGCTGCCAGGGCGCCTCAGGATCATATTAAATTAGATCTGGTTCCCGTCTTCGTCCCCACAAAAGAACTGTGCGCAATAGCGCCTAAGACACGGGGTCTTGGCCGATGTCACCCGGGAGTGCAGTGTGCACAGCTCGCCCTCCCATCACGCGGTGGGAAGGTGCTCACGCGTTTCCTCTGAAGGAGCATCCTCCTAAGAACCCAAGGACAGCCCGCCCATCGGAAGGGGCAGCGCTGGCCAGGCTCGGGCCCAGAGACCATGCGGCTCCCGAAAGGAGCACAAAAGCTTCCAATTAGGGCTCTCCACTCCTAAATTGGGAGCAGGAGCCTGCGTGTGAGGAGGACGAAAGGGAGGGTGGCCTGCAGCCCTGAGTCATCTGGATAGAGATGAACCAAGAGGTCCTGGTGTGATTCATTTTGTCTCCAGTCCCAGGCAAAACTCAGAAGGAGTTCTGAAAACTGCAACAACTCAAATTTAATTTCCTGCACAGCAGAACTGATTTCTTCTGGGACTTTCTCCCATCCTTGGGGACACATGGGGCAGCTGCTTTTGAGTGGCCCCCTTCCAGAGCCTGGTGTGTGTGGGGGCCAAGTTCTCCAACCCCAGGGTAACAGGCAGCCACCATCAGAGAGGGGCTAAGAGCTGAGAAACGCTGTGGGATGGCCGCAGAGCTGGGCAGCAGGCTGGCTGGAACAGGATAGGGTTCGGCTTTGAGTATTCTACCATGGGAAAATGGCTCCACGAAGTGGACCCAGATTTCTCCACCATGGGCAAAGCAGCCCCAGAGCCTCATGGCAGAAAGTCGATGGTTTGGAAGAGCTGCCTTTGTTAAAAACAATCTGGTTCGCTTGAGCTTAAATAAAAAATAGCAGCTATCTCCACAGACAGGGGCCAAGAACAGAAAACTAGCCGTGACAGACTTATAAGAGACTTATAAGATTGATTAATTAACTGCAATGCATGGGTCTTGTTTAGATCCTGAATTTTTTAAAAACTGTTAAAAAAACTGTATCAGTCAGGGAACTATGACCAAATGCTAACTGAGTATCTGATGCTACTGCAGCTCTCTGCTGACTTTCAGGAGTCTGAGGATGGCCGTGTGTTATGTTTAAAAAGAGGAATCCTTAAATTTTACAGGACTGAAATATTTCTAGATGTTCATAATTTCATAGGAGATATTTCCAATTTCCTATGAAATGATATGATTTCTGAGTATGGCTTTCAGATAATCCAGCAGCAGTGGGGAGGGGAGGGGAACAAGACTGGCCAGAAGTGCATAATGTTAAAACTGGATGATGGGTGCAATGAGTTCACTCTCCTATTTATGTTTTGGTGTTTATTTGAAACGTTCCATAATAAAAAGCTTTATTTTGCTTTAAAGTACTCTCAGGCACCAGAAGTGAAGCAGGGTGCAGTGAAGGCCCCCAGTGCTTCCCAGGGTGGACAGGCATCATGTGCGTGTGGCAGAGGAGAGGCACGGTGGCCTGTGCCGGCTGGGCGGGACGGGGGCAGGCCCGGTTGAGCAGGGTGGCCACTGCTCGGGTCCAGCCACTGCTGGCAGGCATCACTGTGGGCCCGGTGTGGCCAGATCCTCTGATTCTTTTCAAAAGAGGCTGTAAGTCTGGGTTTTTATGTGAAATTGACAGCCCTTTCAATGTTCTAATTAGAAAACTTTAAAATACTGTGTAAGCCAAACGCAGCCCGTGGGCCAGTTTGCCCTAGAGGCAGCCTCACATACAGATCGAGCATTTATTAATCCAACAGCCATTCCCTGGGGAGCTTCACTCTGACAAGCTCTGCACCAAGCTAGGGACCCAGGCGGGAACGGGCCCGCGCTCTGCTCTATAGGAGGCAGAAATACAAAGAATTTCCCACTCAACGAGAGAGGTGCTCCGCGCAGAGTGTCATCACATGCGGGGACACAGAGGAGTCCTGGAGCTCCAGACTCCTGTGGGAGCCATCATTCCCCCAGGGCTCCCTTAGATCAGAAGCTGCCCTGGTGAGGAATGCTCTGTCCAGAGGCACAAGCTGAGTGAAGGCTGGGGCGAGGGGCGGGGAGCCAGGTGGATATGAAAGAGCCACTTTTAAAACTATTATTAAGAGAATGTGCTGCTTGTAACTGCTCCCCCTTCACAAGTCTTTAATTGCTGTCACACACAGTTCAAAAGACTTCCCCTGGGCGATAAAACCATGCTTGTAGATTAGAAGGCTCAATGTTGTAAGATGCCAACTAATGTACAGATTTGACCAATCCCAGATAAAATCCCAACAGGTTCTGTAAAATTGGTTTGGTTTTGGTGGACACTGACAAGCTGATTCTAAAAGCGATAAGGAAATGTCAAGGGCCCCCAAAAGCCCAGAGAATCTTAAAAGAGAACAAAGTGACAAATAAAGATGGCAAGTAATAGGATATATTGGAGTATATGAGGAAGCCATTTTGTGTAAACCTAATTCGGCCTGACCTTGTCTTTCCAAAAGGGGCTGACCAAGGCCGTTGAGCATGCATTGTATATCTGCTTTAGAGATTCCCTATGGCAAGAGCAAAGACCCTTGAGATAAAGGTGCAACTTCTCTCCCCCTCCCAACACTGGCATCCCCTTAAAGACCAAGCATCTTTCTTTAGGCTGGAAACCGATTGCAGCCCTCATCTGTGACCGCCCAGCCCGAGGCAACACACCTGCCACCCCACGGTGTTCACTGAGACAGCAGACCTATCTGCCGTTTCCATCAATCGCTGTGCTGACAGAGCAGCCTCGTGACTAGTGTAAAAGGGACATTTCAATCATATGTGAAACATACTCTTTGAGAGTATATAACCACCCTGTATACCCCTACTTCTTTGGAGTGCTCTGTTCCTTTGTGGAAAGACTCTCCCGGGTTTAATCCTCAGATTTAAACTCAGAATAAACTCACCCAAATTTTCATTTATAGATTGGTCATGGATTATTTTCGTTGACAAAAGCTGTAGGACTTAGCCCACCAGGTGTCAAGTCAAGAGTTACTATAAAATCATAGAACAGTGTGGGAATGGTGAAAGGACAGTAAACAGATCGATAGTACAGAATAGAGTCTAGACATCGACTCCCTTATATATAGTCACCTGATTCATATCAAGTGACACTGAAGTGCAGTGGGGAAAGCGTGACCTTTTTCAATAAATGGTGCTGGGCTGAGGGGATAAAGAAAAAAAATGAGTTCTGAAGCACCTCACACCATTCGCCAATGCCAAATCCA
This sequence comes from Equus caballus, assembly GCF_041296265.1. NCBI lineage: Eukaryota > Metazoa > Chordata > Mammalia > Perissodactyla > Equidae > Equus > Equus caballus. Next base: position 11,831,298 of record NC_091696.1, read on the forward strand.
TTTCAGCTGGGTGGCAGAGCTAAGTTTAAAAGCTACAACCATGAAGCTTTCAGAAGAAAACATAGAACTTCTTCATGACCTTAAGATAAATATAGATTTCTTAAACTGGAGACAAAACCATCAACTGTAAAGGTTAAGGTCAACCAAAAAGTTGCAAATTGGACTAAGTTTAAGTCAAGTAAACTTCTGATCATCAAAAGACACTATTTAGGGAGTAAAAAGGCAAGCTCCAGAAGGGAGATGATATTTGCAATGCATTAATCTAACAAAGGACTCGGATCATAAAAAACCCTGACAAATCAACAAGGCCGGGAGATAACCCAACAGAGAAAAGGGGGCAGACCCTCACAAAAGATCTCTAAATGGCCAATGAGCATACAAAAAGGTCCTTGGTCATCAGAGAAATGCAAATTAAAACAGGATACCCTTGGAATGACTAAAATAAAAAAGTTGACAGAAATAAGCCTTAGTGAGGATGGGAAGCAACCGAAACCCCCTGTGCTCCAAGGGAGCTGCACACGAGCCTGCCCAAGGACCCCCCATTCCACTTCACAGCAAATACCTAACAGAAATACACCCACATGCGAACCAAAACACACATTCTAGAATGTTCACTGCAGTACCGTTCGTAATAGTACTCCAGGCTGGAAACAATCTAACCATCCGTGACCATCAGGATAAGTAAATCATGGTTTGTTCACACAACGGAATGCTATGCAGCAATGAGAAGGAACACGCGACTACACACAACATGGGGAACCCCCAGAATACACGTTCTAGGACAGACAACACTCTCGCATGTCACGAGAAGTCAGGACAGTGGTGATGGGGGCAGTGTGACCGGAGGGGGCCGAGGGGCTGTCTGTTGACCTGGGTGCTGGTTACGTGTGTAGGTTCATTTTGTGACATAATCAAACCGTGCGCTTATGATTGTGGACTCTTCCGTTTGCGTGTTACATCCTTCAGTAAAAAGTTTATGAGCAGCGTGGAGGCCTTCTAGAACGGGCCTGCCCTCTGAGCCTCCTAGTCTCTTGCTCCTCATCTCTCCAGGTCAGCCCTGAGGTCCAGAGACAAGGGAAGGGGTGGTAAGTGGCTTAACCCTGCTAACCACAGCTCACGCTCAGCCTTAAAAAAAATTAAGAAAAATGTCACTGTCTTCCTAACAGCCTCGATCTCTCTTTTCTTAGGTCGCCCCCATCCCCTGCTGCTTGCAAAGGGTCCAAATCTCTTAAATTTGGGTTTCGCTCCACTCCCTTGCCCCACATAGAGCAATCCTCCAGTTCCACGTGCTAAGTCTCCCGCCCCTCCCCAGACCTGCTCCCGAGCCTGTGTGCCTTACTCGGGCTCTCCTTCAACTGTCCAGGTTCAACTGTCCAGTCCTCCAGGCCCAACCAGGCCCCAGGTCCCATCAACAGGGCTTCACTGTCCTCGGCCCTCAGGACTCTCCTCTCAGGCTGCATCATCTCTCTCTGGACCACTTCCTGGAACACCCACTTAACCTGTCTCCTGCCTCCTGACAACCCTTGATCAATCCCCATGCAGCCCACACGGGGCCCTTTTGAAACCGGGGTCTGATCATTTTGTTGCTCTACAGAACATCCTCCAATCGCGCTCCAACTTGCCTTTTCCTCACCCCCGGCCCCACCCCATGCTGAACACACACCCTGAGCTGCAAGTGCGCCAGGAAGGAGAGTCCGGGCAAAGTCTGCTCGGACTGCCCTATCAAACCCTCTCCCACCCTCACCCCGGAGGGCAAAGACCATCTTGAGTGTCCTCCTGGACTGATGCTCATCTGGGCCCAGAGAGCAAGCTCCAGGCTCTAGGACGCTGTCTCTAAAAGGGTCCACAGGTGGCACCTTTGTCAGCCACTCACGGCCAGTGGCAGCAGAGACAGCACCCGAGCTCCTGAGGTTCTGGAAGCCAAATCTAGATTGGTAGCGGGGGCCCTGGAGGCCAGCACACCTGGGGAGAGTCACCTGTGCACACAGGGGCTCCTTCCGGATCCCCTTGCCTAGAAGACCTGACTCGGGGGACTGCAGATGTTTCCTGGGCCTCTCTGCTATTCAAAGTGCGTGCTGGTCAGACTACAGTTGGTCCTGTTGGTTTGGTTTTTTTAAAAAAAATCCATGGCCGAGGGTTCGGACACAGTGTCCCAGGTGGCTAAGGCGCTAAAGGCCTTACAACACCAGTTCTAGAAGCCACCAGAAGTCCTGGTGAGAATTCCTGACACAGCCCAGGATCACCTGTGGAGCCCACACTGAGCCCTAGCGTTCCCCTCTGACCTGGTGGGTAGGGGACGTTCTGGGCTGTGGCAGGAATGACCTGTGCTCACTGGAAATCTAAGCGGTCAGGGACACTGACGTGGGACTTACAGTGGGAGGGCCAGGTCTGGCTGTATCAGCTCTGAGTCGCAGTTCTTTCATCTATGAAATAGGGACAGTAACGACATCTTAAGAGACTGAGGCAAAGTGGGGAAAGCGTGGGTTGTGGAGATGGAAGATCTGGCTTCAAAAGCTGGCCCTGCTACATACAAGTTAGGTGGCCTCGGGCAAACCCCTCAGTCACAAACGCCTCAGTTTCCTCATCTTCAAAATGGGGTAATAACGTCTTCTTGAAGTGCTCTGGTAAGAGACTGGAGATGATACTAATAATCAGGATGAAAGTAATAATCCATACCACTTCAGGGCTCAGCAGGCACCAGGCCCTGGGCAAAGAGCTCTGCGACGGATTAGGTCATTTAACTTTTAAGGCCCTATGAAGTTAGTACTGTTATTATCTCCAATTTACAGTTGAGGGCACAGACTTCAAAAGATTAAGTAACGGCAAATGTCACACAGCTAAAACGTGGTGGAGTCAGGATCCAAATCTCAGTCAGCCAGCTTTAGGGCCGGAACTTAATCTCTGCAGTGTAAATGTCGCCTGTACAGTGTGGCTGTCACCCCCGCCACAGCACGTCTTCACCACGAGATGACGAGGATGAGGAGGGGCTTGCAGGGTGTAGGACACCACGCTGTTAAAAGGTTATGATTATGAGGAGGGAAATACATTTTCTGCATCCTGGCAAAGAGAAACCATCAGAAGCCACAAAATACAAGTGCTCCCACGTCTAGGAGTTTCGTGTTAAGTCCATCCTGCAAGGCCAGAGAGGTGACAGGGAAAGGGCGGCTGCACACGCTCCCACAGCACACGCAGTCCTCGCTCAGGGCGGGAGTGGGGGACACCTGCATTTGACAGCTGAGGAAACCCAGGGCCACTGTGAACTGAGACCTGACTGGCGCCCTTATCTTGAGTCCCACACTTTTGCACCAAAAAACACATTCCCAACCAGAAATGCCCCTATCGGATCAGCCTGCTGGAACAGGCTGGACTCCAGCTCACCTGCCCGTCCTCCCTCTGGCCCTCAGCTGGCAAAGCCTCCTGGCCTCGGGCTGTGGCACCACCCTCAAGGACCTGCACACGGCCACCTCCAGCAGCATACCTTCTCGCCCCCTACCAGGGGGAATTAAGGCCTTCTCGGCTGGAGCTCCTGGGGCCTGTGTCTCGGGCCTGGCTCTACAGGTGCCCGCCTGTCCATGAGAGTGACGAGGCCCCCCGCCTGGCGCACGGTGCCGTGGCAGAGGGGCCCTGATTAAAGGACGCCCGTGAAAGCATTTCCTAAACCATTTTTAAACGTCCCTTCACTGTCCAGACTTCTCGGCTTCTTTAAGGTCAACACCTTCTTTGCATTCTTGTGGCACCTGACTAGTGCTTGGCATAAAATATATTCGGACACAAACACGAAGCAGCGACCACGGCCAGGAACGGCGCTGGGTGACGTCACGAACATCACCACATGTAATACTCACAGGAGCCCATGAGGTCAGGGTCCCACTGCCTCCATTTAGCAGATGAGGAAACTGAGGCAGAGTGAGGTTAAGGGTCTCGCCCAGGACCTGCCCAGCACTAGACCGCAAGCTTGACGAACACGCGACTTCATCTCCTCTACCCGTGGCTATCGGGGCTCTGGAGGGCCTCAGTCAGTATCTGCTGAGTTTTTAAAACGTAAAACTAATGCCCTGTCACTGGCACAAGGATTGTAGTCCCTGAATATTTGCTTTCAAGTTCAAACACTGTAATTTTTTCAGGAGAGAAAACGGTCAGTGAAACTGAAGAGGGAATTAGAAGCTGACATGAACCCAAATGCTGACCCCGCCCAGCCCAGGAATTCTGGCCCGAATACGGCCCCATGCTCTGCACTTGAGCCCCGCTCCTGGGGAATTCCAGGAGCTTCCCGAGGGTGGGCCTGGCCCTGGGGCTCTCTCAGCACGGGACGTGGCCTTGTCCCCACTCAAAGCCGCCTGCAGGCCTCTGGAGTCTGAGTTGGGGGTAAAACACAGCCCACAGTAAAGGCCAGAACATGAGCTGGTTGCAGGAACGACACGGAATCAATGTCGAGGAGACAGGGAAGCCAGTCACATCCTCATCATCATTTGTTCAAACCAAAAACCATTTTACTCTTACTTCCTTAGTATTTTTCTTTAAACTAATTCACCTTCTTAAACTTTGTAAAACGGAAGCTTTATGGAAGGTTAAAAAAATCAATAAAATAAAAACAGTGTTCGTAAAGACAAGCTGGATGCTGTCTGTGATATTGTGACTTATAGTAAGAAATACATACTTGGTCTTTGACCTGTTCCTAGCACCAGCTCCTAAAACCCTTGTAATTTCCTAAGTCATAAGGGCAATAAAGGCGTCTCTGTCATTCAGAACAAGTCCCTCTCAACCACACTGGAGTTTATGTTAATAAAGTGACTTTTGGAAAGGCTCTAAGCATAGGGCTGGTAGCCAAGGGAACGAACCTGTGATGAGAGAGTTGAAACTTTCAGCTCATCCCTGACCTCTGGGGGAAGGGGGAGTGGGGTGGAAGGTGAATTCATCCCCAGTGGCCAGTGACTTAATCGAGCATGCCTATGTAGAAGCTTCCATAAAAACCCAAAAGGAGGGGGGCGGTTAGAGAGGGCTGCTGAGCAGTGGCAGTGCTGGGAGGGTGGCAGGCCCGGAGAGGGCATGGAAGCTTCGTGCCCCTTCCCAATCCCTTGCCCTGTGCATCTCTTCCATCTGGCTGGTCCTGAGTTATAACCTTTTATAATAAACCGATAACCTAGTAAGTAAACTATTTTCCTGAGTTCTGTGAGCTGCTCTAGCAAATTAATCAAAGCCGAGGAGCGGGTTATGGGAACCTCTGATTTATAGCAGGCTGGTCAGAAGCACAGGTGACCCTGGACTTGTGACGGGTTTCTGAAGGAGTCGGGGGTGTGGGGGGGGGGCGGTGTGGGGAGAGAGACTGGGCAGTCTTGTGGGATGGAGCCCTTAACCTATGGGATCTGATGCTAACTCCAGGTAGATAGTGTCAGACCCAGTTGGCGTCCAGAGAGTTGGAGAATTTCTTGGTGTGGGGAACACTCCCCACCCTTCTGGTCGCATCCTCACAGAAGTGTGCAGAGTTGAGTCTTGAGTAGAGGAGAGCAAGTTTCCTCTGACGCTGTCACTCCCCAAAGCTCTAAGCTTAAGGTTGCTCTCTTCAGTTCCAAAGAGAAAGGAGCCAAAGGTTAGGTCATAAACACATATTAGTACCAAACTGCCACCGTCTCCTTGTCCGTAATGGACAGGACTGAAGGGAAACTGCAAGAGCAGTAGCTGCCGGGCTATACGGGCCTGTGCAAACAGCATTTCTAGGATTCCATCTGGTTACAAAATGGAAAGATCGCAGGCCTGGAGCAAAATATTAACCGGGTGCCAGCTCCAGCTCTGCCCTGTGCACGTGACCTTTGGCAGCGCCTTTAACATCCCCGAGCTGCAGGTTATCTATCTGTGAAGTGGGGCCTTCTACTCTGAATGGTCCCCGGGAAAATCAAATAGGAACAGATATAAAAGGATCTTGTACACTGTAAAGTGCTGTGTAAACATTAGGGATTATTTATGGTAGACGTGAAGCATAATCTACTAATCAGGCAAATTCCAAAACTCAACCCAAAATGCTGTAAGGAAGCTTATGCCTCTCTTGGCTGGCTGCTCCTGACCGAGGCCCCAGTACAGAACCCTGCCTGGACTGACAGACACGCCCTAGAAGGCAGAGAAAGAGGGAGGATGCGCAGCATCACTTACGTTGTTTGAATTTTGGTGAACTCGGGGATTTCATCTTTTTTCTTTCTGAAGAGGAACCAGTAGGTCAGGAGACCCACAATGAGTGAGAACAGAAACATGTCCATCATGCTGAAAAGAGAGACTTCTTCAGCCACTGTCTCAGACGTGGGCGCGCTGGCGTCCATGTTGGAGTCCCCCATCTTGATCACAAAACTGTCGAGAGAGAGAAATGACAGACGTCAGCAGGGAGGAGCAGGGTCCACCTGAGGCCTGCTGGGGAGCCCCGCGAGCTTCAGCGGGGTCTCAGTGCCTCAAGGGCTGCAGCAACAGGCAAAGCACCGGGGGCAGGAGCTGCTGGCTCAGCAAGGACCCCGCCAAGATGCAGCTGCAGCCTTGGATGGGAACTAAAACAGTGAGTAGCCCTCAGGGTGTTGGCGCAGCCCAGGGTGTACCTTGTGTGACGGCTACGGCTGGAGCCAGGAATGGGCCCCTGCAAACAGAAAGAATGGGAGCCACAGACACCCAGTACCACGGAGCATCCTCAGCCCACGAGGACACAGCAGAGGGGCTGGTTCCACACGAGAGAGGGGCCCACTTCACCACAAACCCTTTCCCCAGCCATATGGCAGGCCTGGGTTGCCCGACACCCTGCATATTCCAAAGGACTTCAGGACTGGCCCTTGGGTGGCACCTGGGAAATAATCTGTTAGCCCTTGGAATATGCTGCCTGATAAGAGTGTCTCTGTATACCTGAGACCTTGGGCCACGCACACAGTTTATGCTAACGTTGTCATTTAGGGTGAATGCCTGGGGCTCTGAGTCACACCGTATCAGTTCAACTTCTGGGGTGCTGGAGACTGAGTAGGTAAGTTTAGAGACGTGGGCACTCCACGCCTACAAGACCAACTCCCAGTAAAAACCCTGGACACCAAGGCTCGAGTGAGCTTCCCTGGTAGGAAATACTTCATACGCACTGCTGGGAGAATGAAGCACTGCCGTATGACTCCTTTGGGAGAGGACACCTGGAAGCTTGTGCCTGGTTTCTTTGGACTCCACCCCCTGTAGCCTTTTCCTTTGCCGATTTTAGTCTGTATCCTGCCACGACAAACCCTAAACGCTCTTCTGAGTTCTGTGAGTTCTGGTGAATCACTGAACCAGAGGCGGGTCTTGGGGACTCCCCACACGCCAACCTCGTTAGTTCCCCTGAAAGATGCTCAAGGGGTCCTTCCACCACTGAAACCCGGCAAGTGAGTAGAGCTGATATGAGTCAGCAAAGGGCAAAGTGGGAGTACCTGAAACTGGGTTGCTTTCACAACCGTGGTTCCCAGCCTCAGTCAGAAATGCCTTAGTCACCACATCATATCACGGCGACTGAGGCAACCGGAGATTGCTTCACATTAACTTGCGTTAGCTGCCACTGCCTCCAGGAAACCCCAGGGCCGGGCCCCAGCAGCTAGGGTACCCTGACGTTAAGAGCTCTGGGCTCCGGGCGTTAGCCCGACTGTTCCACAGCCTGTTGGGAGCAGGCCATTCAGAACGGGCCCTCAAGCTTGCTTCTTTGTTTTCTCATTAATCTGAGGGGCTCTTCTAGTGGCCGAGTTCCTGAGAGCATCTCGACTTACCTTTTTTGATGTTTGACCTTCAAGGACAAATTTAATTCTAGTCCCCACAGAGAGATTTCTGTTTATATTTAAGTCTTAACTTATGAACACATTTCATATTTATTCAGTGTCAGTCATGTCTTTCTGTCCAGCCCTGTCAGTGTCGTCTGTCGTGTCCACAAGCCTTCTGTCAGGCTCTCACAAAACCATGGGGAGGACCTGCTGGGACGCAGTATGGAAGGACTCGTCCCACAGAATCATGAGGTGCAGACACTTGGAGCCCGGCTGGAACCAGCTGGGGGCTGCGATCAGGGCTCTGCAGACAGAGCAAAGGCCCCAGCGGGGGGCCCTCACAAGGCAGCAGTCAGTGGACGTCCGCCCCCGCCCCACTGTCGCCCGGCCCCTTTCCTTTACTAAAGCCCAGGAAGTTAAACGGGTGTTCGTGGACAAGCCGACCACACACCTCAGAAGAGAAAGCTCATGCCGGCAGGCGGTTTCTAAGGTGACGGTGTGCGGGAGGGCAAGGGAGGCTGTAGGGCGGCATGCACACAACCCCATTCTTTCTAAGAACGTTTGGTTCAAGCCACCCAGGCCCCTGCAGCTGACTCCTAATGGGCTGTTCTCCACACAGGAGCCAGAAGGAACCTGTAAAAAGTTAGTCAGATCACGTCACCCCCCTAATCAAGACCCTCAGATGGCTTCATGTCATATTTAGCGAAAAACTAAAGTCCTTACCTGGCCTATAAGCCCCACATGATCTGCCCTCTGGATACGACTCCCACCATGTTGCTTACTGCCCTCCCTTTCCCCACGCCTCACCAGCCACATTGGCCTCGTTGCCACTCCTCTAGTCTCCAGGCCTGTTCCTGCCTCAGGGCCTTTGCAAATGTTAATGCTGCTGGCTGGACTCTCTTCTAGTTGTCTGTAAGGTTCTCTCTGTTACTTCGTTCAGGTCTCTGCTCAGATGTCACCATCTCAGAGAGACTCTGCTTCGCTATAGTATCTGGTCACTCTCCCACCTCTTGCCCCTGCCCAGCACTGATCATAATATTACACATTTTTTCCCACTGGCCATCTCCCTGACTACAGGGTCAGCCCACAAGGGCAGGGACCTGACTTTCTTCACAGCCTGGCAGATAATGAGCACGTAATGTCAACTTGTTGAATAAATGAACATAGGACTCTGGACAGCTGGATTGGCAGGGCCTGGCAGACACATCGTGACAACCCCCCAGGTGGTGAGGCTACGTCCTCCATCCCCACGCGTGCTCTACCCCAGCTCTTACGCTTCCTTCAGCACCGCGGCCTCCCCCGAGTTCACAGTAAGGACGCCACGGACTCCTGCGCCACTGCGGACACGACCAGGCGCTGCCCACTGGGAATACGACTGACTCCCTGCAGCAGGGAGGGGTGGGGCTCAGGCCCTGGGGTCCCCCACAGCACGGTGGACACCGCCTGCCCGCAGACCTCGGGTCCCAACAGAACTGAGAAAGTCCCCAGCAGCTCTGACTCTGAGGCATAAGACTTGAGACAGGCGAGAGTACGGAGGAGCAGTGGAAAGGACCTGGTGATCATTTTACCCAAGGCCTTGGTCTACCAGGGGCCTCGGAGGCTCCACGAGGTAAGCAGATCACTGGAGTGGCAAAACTAGGAAGGGCCCCCACCTCCCAGGGGAGGGCTGCGCTCAGCACCCGTCTAAGTAGGAAGACTTCTTAGACACGTGTCTCTCCTGCTCTGCCGTGAGCTCTTGACGGAACGGTCTGGGTCTCCTAGGCACCTCCGTACCCGGCCCGTGGTGGGAAGGAAGGGCTGGCAGGCTGGCAAGAAGGAAGCCAGCCTGGGAGGAAAAGCCTTAACCCCAGGCTTCCTCCCCGTCTAGGGCGGGGGCAACGATCCTGGGGCAGAAGCCACAGACACTGCGAAGACTTAGACCCGCATTTTCACACTGAAGCACACGCAAAACATCCAGCCATCTCTCCAGCCTGCACCTCTTCCACAAGTGGCTTCCTACTCCGTCCACAGACCTCAGCTCGACCGCCCCTTCCATGGGCCACATTTCCCTGGCACAGTGCTTGGCACAGAATTCAGTGCTCAATACCACCCAGGAAATGAGTGAAGGGTGCCAGTGAACACATTATGACACACAGAGTGCAAAATCCGCATGGGCCAATAACATGAAGCGTGCAGACTTAAAAGAAATTAGGGCTGGTACTGTGCTCATTTGGCAATCCTCAAGACAGAGGTTCTCAAATTTCCTCAGCTCGTGGAGCCCCTAGTATCTCAGTAAAATATTCATGGTATCCCGTGGCCCAAGGAAATGAAGTTCCATTTATGAAGGAGGTCGGTCCAAAGAATCACTGAAACCCCAGCTTTGCAAAGACACTAAGTCATCAAAAGGAATGTGGAAGCTCTAATGTCGAAACTGTGAACCACCACAAGCCAGTGCTAATGCGGACAGATGGGGACTTTCACTGCGCTGGAAAATTAGGCCCTGCTGGGGGCTGCCGTGGCGCCCTGAGGCACCTCGGCACAGTCTGGGAACCAAAACTCCGCGACATAATCGTTCTCCTCTGCTGTGTGAAATACCTTGATGGGAAAGTTCTGGATGTCCTGCCTGATGAGTGTCCTTCATTTCAGGTGGGGCAGGGTGACCACGAGACAGTCTGTCTGTCTGAGGTCCCCAGTGGTACTCCAAGGAGACTTGGGGAGCCCTGTGTGATCTTTCTGCCCTGGAAGGGTCTTTAATCTGTGAGTCGGTTCTTCTTTCCACATTTAGTGGGAAAGAGGAACACTGGACAGCACAGGGTTCCTGGGGCCAAACGCAACATTTCTCGACAACAGGAAAAAAAAAAAGATGAAATGCAAACGAGAAAATAGAGAGAGTAATTTCTCAACTAGACCAGGCTCTTGCTACAGCCCCGCCACCAGCTGGCTGAGACTCCGGGCAAATCCCTTATGGGCAGGAGGCTTTGATGTCCTCATCTGTGGAATTAGGCTCAGAAAAAGGGGTACATCCAAAAGCCACCCAAGTAGGTGTCCCCTACCTCCAACAGAGCAGATCTGATCTTTGATCTTTTATTGCAAATTAGTCTGTACATTCATTTTCATTTTTCTTATAAAAGACAACATACATAAAGAAAAGGGGATACAGATAGATATTTAGACAGATGTTACTCCTCCTGAATTTCAACAGCTGGCCAGTTCTGGCCGATGCTGCGGGCCAAGGGCAGCAACTCCAGTCCTGGTGCCGGAGTCGGCAGGCAGCCCAGGACACTACAAAACAGGGTGGACAAATTGCTGGCCGCCAGGCCAGACGCACAGCTAGAAGCTTCGCCAGCTTCTGAGAGGGCAAATAAGGTAAGAACAGAGGGCCCTTTCTCCATCTGACGTTCACAACATCATCCTCCAGGAAGCATCTGTGGCTTTGCATTTACTGTACACAACTTCTGGGCAGTAAACACGATTGATCAACCAACCCAGCACTGACATGTGGGTGAGCCAGGCACCTGAAGCAGCAACAGGCAGGAAGGAAGCCAGTAAGTGACTTAGTCAGCCCCTTTGGCATGCAGATCACCCAGCAGCAAAAAGTGACTGTCACCTTGCCACAGCCCAGATGAGGGTTTGGCATCTGTCCCTCAGCTGCAGTGGCAACAGTCTGCTCAGGTTCACACACCTCTGTCCAGGGTTAGTGGCTTCAAAATGAGGGAAGACATTCAAGGAAACAAAGCCTATTCTTGCCTAGTAACTCATCCTCCAGAGACGGAGAGACCCTCAGGGGAAAGTACCTTTCCAAGGCACTTGCTCAAAGCAGTGCTCAGAAGAGGAACCGGAACAGATTCCCTTCCAGCTGGAGTGTCCACAAAGTTTATCATCCACACTGAGACAGGGCAGGTGTGGATTTTTCTGGGTTTGGGGGTTTATCCTCTTGAGGTTCACTTAGCTTCTTGAACCTGTAAGTTTGAGAACTTTTCAGCCATTACTTCTTCCAATACTTTCTCAGCCCCACCCGCTTTCTCCTCTCCTCTGGGACTATGATGCCTGTGTTTTGTTACGAGTCCCACAAGTCCCCGAGGCTCTGTTGAGTTGTATCAGGCCAGTTTCTCTCTGCTGTTTAGATTGCGTAATTTCTCCTGTTCTATCTTCAAGGTCACTCTTTTTCAAGGTCCTCTGTCTTCTCCATTTGGCTGTGAAGCCATCCACTGAGGGTTTTCGTTTCATGATTATATTTTCCAGTTCCAAGATGTCTCTTGTGCTCTTCTCTATATCTTGCATGATTCCAGCATCTGTGCTATCTTGATGTTGGCGTCTGTTAATTGCCTTTATTCATTCAAGTTGAGATTTTCCTAGTTCTTAGTATGGTGAGTGATTTTTGATAGTATCCTGTACATTTGGGGTATTATAACATTCTGAATCTTATTTGAATCTTCTATCAGGCTTCCTCTGCCACCATGCTGGTGGGGGACAGAGAGTGCCAACTCATAGCTGTCATTCATAGGCATATCCCAACAGTTACAAGGCCATGGGGAGGCCAGGCGTGGGGAAAATATAGAGCTCTGAGGAAGAAGAAGATGGTGCGGAACAGTCAAGGAAGGTGCACCCAGGGGCCCACATCTGAGCTGGGTCACGAAAACTGAGCAGGGTCCACCAGCCAGATAAGGGAGATGAGAGAAGTTCCAGACTGGCAAAGCATGCACTAAGGCCTAAACCAAGAAAGAGCAGTAGCCTCAGAATCTGGTGTGACTTGAGTTGGGTACGATGGGAGGCATTTGTGGGTGTGGGTGTAAGGGTGGTGAGTAAGAGATGAACATTTAAGAGACCGAGACCAGCGTACGAAGGGTCCAGGAGCCCTCTATGTGTCTAAGGTCTTTGGGCCCTGGGCAGCCGTGATGACACAGTAAGAGTGTGGCATCATCAGAACTATGCCATAAGGTGTAACCCTGAGCAATGGAGCTTACACTCACAACATCAATACCTGTCAATACTGTCATGGACCTCGACCACGCATCCTAGACTAGAACACACTCAGGTCAATGACCCCAGCTGATGACATCTCCCTCACATAGAGGGCCTATGGGTGTGGTCTAGAGACATGTGACTGTCATTGTGCCTGATGCAATTATGTGAAAGAGGAAGGCAGCCAGGAAAAGTGGATCTGTGAAAGCATGACTCGGCCAGAAGCAGGCAGAGGAGCTAGCATTACTCAGCACAAATCAAGCTGACAAAGCCCAAGGGGGCTGAGCACTGAACTGCAGCTGGTCGTGGAGAGCCATGTGGGCTTGTTCCTATCAGCCTCTCGGGGCCCTCGGCCACCTGGCCTGAACTCCAAGTGGGGTGAACCCACAGCTTCCCGAAGTCCCCGGCCACGTGCTCCAGGGCATTTTGTGGGTACAACTTAGTAACACTATTAAAAGTTAGCACAGGGCAATTTATGTGCACAAGATACTTCAAAGGAGTTCTGAGAGATAACAGAAAACACATATATTGGTCTCTGTCCCCAGTTCCTGGCACAGAGCTCCTAAAATCCTTCTAATTTTCTGGGTGATAGGACTGTCTTTTGTTTTAATGATGCAACTCTTGGCAGGCTCTTGGATGGCTGCTGGATGAGGGCTGGTCACCAGAAAGACCAAGTCACGATGAGAAGCTTGGAACTTTCAGGCCTGCTCCCTAGTCTTTTGAGAAGGGAGAAGTGCTGGAAATGGAAACTGATCACGCCCACATGAGGAAGCCTCCATAAAACCCCAATAGTATGTGGTTCTGGGAGTTTCCAGGTTGGTGAACCCATCCACACACTGGGGGGGTGACACACCCCAACTCCCTGGGGACAGAAGCTCCTGTGCTAAGGACCCGCCCAGACCTCGCCCTAGGTATCTCTTCATCTGGCTGTTCATCTGTATCCTTTATCACATCCTTTAATACACTGGTAAACCTAACTCTTTTCCCGAATTCTTTGAGCTGCTTTAGCAAATTAACCAAACCTAGGGAGGGGGTTGTGGGAATCCCCACTTATAGCCCATTGGTCAGAAGCACAGGTGACATCCTGGACTTGCAATTGGCATCCGAAGTGGGAGTAGTCTTGTGGGACTGAGTCCTTAACCTGCAGGATCTGATGCTACCTCTGGGTAGAGTGTCTGAATTGAGTTAAACCGTAAGACACCGAGCTGGTGTCACAGAAAATTGCTTGGTGGGGGAAATCCCTACACACGTGGTGTCCTAAGTGTTGTGAAGGCGGAGTAGTGTGAGAGTAAAGGAGAGACACAGGAGGAAGGACTGGAGTTTTCTAACGCAAGTTCATACTGGGTCATCCTGCTGACCACTCCTTTGCCTCAAGTCATTTTGAACACAAATCTGGAAAACAGAAAGCCAGAGGACTTGCCTTAGTTTACTCAAGTTCTAGGCAGACCAGTTCTGGTGTCTGCTGCTGCCTCTACCGCAACAGCAGGAATAAGGAGTGACAGCGTGATGAGAACCCCCAGAGAGCAATCAGAACTCCGCCCCAGGCAGGGCATGGTCACATGGCACATCCCCACGGCAAGCTTACGGGACACACGATGATGCCCCTGCCCCTTTTACAGAACTGGGAATGGGGTGGGCCAGTGCCGATATGGCCTCCCAAAAGTGAATGTGCACTGAGGGCTCATTCATAGAGTTTCAAATGGGCTCCACACTCAGCATCCAAGACAAGCTGGAACTCAGCCAGAAAGAGTCCCCAGGATGCGGCAGTCCCCAAACCATGCCACATGAGAAACAGGACAGACTGGAGAAGTTTACCCTAAAGGAAAGATTCAGACCCTTCTTTGGGCAGTGAGCAAACAGAAGAGGGAGAGGCCCTGGCAACAGAGGACAGAGATTTACACGTTGTCCAAGAACTTTCTGACACCGGTATTTGGAGAGGGAGTGAGGTGCTGCAAGGAGTGGCCCTTATCACTCGAGTTATGTCAACAGAAAGCTGAGTATTCTAGGTTCACTGACAGAGAGAGTGCCTGCCACCCTGGGGACCTGGGACACACACCCACCAAATTAACGTTCATTAAACTGGTGGACGGGTGACAACGCTAGGGGGATACTCCAGGTCTCTGACTGGAGTTAATACTTAAATACTAATTCCTGGATCTCTTTCACTGAACCTTGAAACACACACACACAGAATTCTAGGTCATGTTAAACGAGAGCTGGAGAAAGCAAAGGCAGACAACGGACACAGTGATACGTGACCCCACGGCACACCCTGAGGACTCAGGGAGGAGAAGGAGGAAAGGGGGCTCAGGGCAGACCTCTGAAAAAGACAGGAAGGGAGAAGTGCTACCTCTTTCGACTGAAAAACTGGACCCAAGAACAGTCTGTGCTTCCCACGGAGGCGGGCTTTCAGCTTTAACGGAGCATCTTCAGGAGTAAGTGAACCTCCTGCTCGAAGCACACCACTATCATGTCTGTATCACATCTTTTCAAACCCAGCTCATTCCGCACAGACACAAGATGCTGCTCCCTGATGGGACTCGCACTGCTCCTTCCGGTTCCAAGAGGAAGGACTCAGCCCAGGCGCCATTTGTGCCCAGTGACTCCAGCCTCTGTCGAAACAGCCTCCAGGGACAGGGGACTCACCACCTCCTGGCCTAGCCTCAGCCTGCTCAGATGTTTGTGCTGAAGCATGGCAAGTCAGGCCAGAAGCTGACCATCCACAGAACTGCTTTCTCTCTAGCATCTTCCTTCATTTTTTCCATACACAAATATACTACACACACACGTACAAACAGTCCCAGAGAAAGCAGATAAAATGTATTCTATTTTGTAAAACGTTTTTTCATGTTGCTGGAGGAGCCTTTATAATGATTTTATATTGTATTTTATATATATCTATACCATATATTTTCTTTGCCCAATAGCCCACTGATTTGATGCACCATTATTTACTTAATTACCTCCCAATTCTTCGTTTATTAAAATATTTTTGATCCCTTAAACATATATGAGCACAAGGGAGAAAAGATGAGAAAAACATGACCTGCTATGCAGAGGTTCACAGTCTGGTCCAGGAAACACAGAAAACACTGCAGCGAAATGTGAGAAATGGAATAAACTAAATGCGTACAAAGAGGAAGAAGTGAATAACACGCCCCGGGGAAACGGGGGGTACTCCACAAAGCCCCAATCTTAGCAGGGCTGTTTCCAGCTTCTCACTTTCCAAACAAGGGTGGCAGTGGCTGCCCGCTCTAAGCAGGCACCGGGCCTGGCACTTTTCCAGTGTCTCTTAATGTCTCAGCCGCCCTGCACTGGAGTTACTCTTCAACGATGCGATCAACGCTACATCAGTCCAAGTGGTTTGTGAGGACACACAGCTGGCGAGTGGTGGAGCTCAAATCAAAGTGTGTGTCTGTTTCTGAAGTCCATTCTGAGTTCCTTCCTCAACGATATTAATAAAAGCATCTTAAACAAAAAGCTTTTCTCTTTAAAAAAAGTCCTTAAGTTCTCAACTAGATTTGGATTTTTATAACTCTTGATACATATGTTGTCTTCAAATAGGATCAACCTCTAGCCAGACTGATCAGGAAAAAAAGAAAAGAAGACATTAATTACCAATATAGAGAACGAAAGAGGGGACATCATTAGATTCTACAGACATTAAAAGGATGAATGGGAAATTATGCCAATATTTGATAACTTAGAGGAAATGGACAAATTTCTTAATAGACACAAACTGCTAGAGCTCACCCAAGAAAAACAGATAACCTGAAGAGTTCTCGAAAAGGATTCAAATTAGTAGTTAAAGCCTTCACCAAAAATGAACACCAGGAGCAGGCAGCTTCACTGGTGAATCTATCACACAAAAATATTTATGTACGTATACGTATTTATGTATGTATTTATGTATAAGATGATATGAAAAAAGGATCATCACAAAACATTATCTCAAGAGTGAGATCTTAATTCTTTCCCACTTCTGTCTTCTTTATGCACTATTTACTTTTTTTTAAACATGAGTATGTGTTACTTACCTAATCAAAAAAATATTTTTAACGCTGTTTTCTTATGGAGAAAAGAATGCCCAAGCCCTTGGGTCCAGTGGTTCTCTTCTTGGAATGTGCCTCTCACTGGGCCCAGCACACGTCGGCTGCAATGCTGCTTGTAACAGCCCCAAATCGGGTGCTTATGTTTTCAATTCCAAACACTAGAATGCTATGCAGTAGTTAAAAAATAAATAGATGGCGGCGGGGGGCTGGCCCAGTGGTGTAGTGGTTAAGTTCACGCACTTCACTTCAACAGCCTAGGGTTCATGGGTTTGGATCCTGGGTACAGACTTATATACCACTCATCAAGCCATGCTGTCGCAGTATCCCACACAAAAAAGTAGAGGAAGATTGGCATGGATGTTAGCTCAGGGACAATCTTCCTCAAGCAAAAAGAAGATGATTGGCAACAGATGGTAGCTCAGGGCCAATCTTCCTCACCAAAAAAATCCCACAAAATAATTAGATGGGCTGGCCCTATGGCCAAGTGGTTAAAGTTCCATGTGCTCCGCTTCGGTGGCCTGGGTTCATGGGTTTGGATCCCAGGTGCGGACCTGCTCCACTCATCAGCCACGCTGTGCAGGCATCCCACGTACAAAATAGAGGAACCTTTGCTTTGTCTGTCCTTCTATAATGAGACGGCTGGTATTCATGTGTTATTTCTGAAATTAAACATAAATCATGGGAGCTGGATTTCTTCTGTTGAAGAAGGGAGTTAACAATACGGAAAGAGAGAACGCGGAATAAATGCTGTGGTGTTGGACCGAAACTGGAGGCATCAGTATGCACAATGGATTTTTAAGATATAAAGACAGATATAGAAATGCATCTGTTTGTGTGTATTTCCTAGTTTTGTCTGCTGAGAGGGCCAAGAAGTAACAATATCTCAGTAGCAAGGAGTCATGTAGCATCCAGATCTTGGTTTCTAACACCATTTTCCATGTAAAGGAACCAGGGCTCCTTGGAGAAATGGCTGACTCCAGAACTGGGGCAGGAAAAGGAATGAATGAATGTGGATCACCTTGCTGTGCCAAAGAGTAAGGGAGGGCTTGAAGAATGACAGGGACATGTCAAAAGGACATAGGAGTATACCCGAAGGGGTTCTCATTGGCCAAATCTGGGACAATTTGAGCATCAAAATAAATAACAGTGACAAATTATAATCCATAGGATAAAAGAATAACACGAGTCAACAGCGATATAAGTACATAAATGAATAAATAAATACATAGGCGAGAAGGGAAATTTCTTCTGTGCAGTAGCCACTAACAATGGAGGAGGAATGAAGGACCAAGAAAGTCACCAGTCGGCAAACCCCACAGTCATAACTGTTTCAGACAACAATCGCGAATGCTGAAACTTGTGGGTGAAAGTCTGATGAGAAACATCTGATCACATAGGGAAAAACAGAACTTCTCAGTGGAGAACTTGGCTGACACCGCATAACCAAGTGATCAACTTAGCAGTTCCAATATTGGGGCAAAGTGACATCTCCTGCCACCTGATAAGGCACTCTAAGGACACAATGCCATTTCTGTGATGTTCTGCCAAAAATACATAATCTGAATCTTAAAACATCAGACAAACCCACACTGAGGGGCATTCTACAAAGAAATGGCCTGACCTTTTGAAAAATGTCAAGGTCATAAAAGACCAAGACAGACTAAGGACCTGCTCCAGATCAAAGGAGACTAGTTCCACCTCTAAAGAGTGGTTCCAGTTAAATCCTGGACCAGGGGGAGAAAAAAGATTTTTCTTCTGCTATAAAAGACATTAGTGGCAAAATCTGAATAAACTCTACATTTAGACAACATAGTCTATCAATGTTAATTTTCTGATGTTGATTATTGTGCTACGGTTATGTAAGAATATATCCTTGAATTTTAGAAAATATACACTGAAGTACTTAGGGGTAAATGAGCGCCATGTCTGCAACTTATTCTCAAGTAGGTCAGGAAAAAAATGTTAAAAAATATACATATATATAGAGAGAGAAAATGATAAAGTAAATATGGTAAAACGCTAATATTTGGGGAATCTGAATGCAAAGAATTCTTTGCACTATTTTTTCAACTTTTCTGTAAACCAAACTATTTCAAAACACAAAGGTAAAAATACACATGATTATTGAAGAAACTACGCTAAATTTAAAAATATAAAGGAAACATAATCCAAACACCTACTATTTGTTTTTGTTCTATACGGTTTTTTATGTGTATCTCACAAAATACTTATTTTTAATATTATTGGTTTTATACTCATATAATCTTGTCCTGCTCTTTTCATTTATTAAATTGTGAATATTATAAACTCTAAAATGTTATTCCAGCCTATGAATATTGAGTTGTTTACTGAATATTTTCACTATTATGAATGATGCCATGATAAACATGATGCTTGATCTCTTTTCAAGGTAATCTTTGTGTACCTCTGATTATTTCCTTAAAATAGAGTTTCTGAATTTATCTTAGAAATATTTCCGAGTCAAAGGGAATAAATATTTTTAAGGCTCCTAACTTATCATCAAATTATTTCCCAAAAAAAAGAAATTTATTTTCACCATTTCTCTGCAGCTTTCCCTCCGTAAGACCTTTGGCTAACCTGCACAGAAGGGAGCTACTCCACAAAGCACTGTGCTCACAGAAGCCTGTGAGGGAAACAAGCCAAAAAACCCCCTAAATACTGCAAGAATCAATAAACACTCCAGGGAGGCCATGACGCCTGTGTCCCAGAAGGACGGGCAAACAGAAGAAACTGGAGAGATGGATGCATAGATCAGACAGGCCGTGTCAGCGATGAAAAGGATTCCCGGTCAATAAGACCCGCTGTGGTATAAAGTGGGAAAGGTGTGCAGTGGGAGGTGCTGTCAGGGTCACAAGCACACACCAACCTGAGCACCACAGCCTGGGACATACACGGTCCACCTCTTAG
Source organism: Equus caballus (assembly GCF_041296265.1). NCBI lineage: Eukaryota > Metazoa > Chordata > Mammalia > Perissodactyla > Equidae > Equus > Equus caballus. The sequence continues at coordinate 11,850,955 of NC_091696.1, forward strand.
CTCTCTATGTGTCGTGAGTCATGCATTACCTGCTCCTCAGTCCCGTGAGCCCTTCCGGGTGTGGGGGCTGGAGGGGAGACTGTCAAGGCAGGGCAGTGGGTGACATGGAAAGCAAGAATCAGAGTCCTGGGGAAGCACATTTCAATAATCACTTACACACATTTTGCCTCTGAAACCAGATCACAGGTTTAAAGTCCTTCCATCGTGATAACATTTACACACACACACATACAGGGATCTTGAAATCTCTCTGGGCCTCAGTTTCTTCATTTATAAAATAGAGGTAATGCTACCCACCTCACAGGAGCTGCCGCTGGGATTATATTTCAAGACAATCAATGTGCTGGTACGACACCTGTGTAAGAAAGAAAGCTGTTAACTATTGTTCCGTTTTGTGCATGGCATACTGGGTGTGCTCAAACCAGGAGAACGCAGGTAAGTGGCAGAATACTTCAGCTCTGTTCCCTGGGAGCTCGTCTAGGTGACTCCCAAAAGCTCCTGGATTTCCTTAAGAGTTTAGAGAAATACAATCTGGAGAAATCCACAAGCTCTGGGGAAACCCAACCTTTTCTGCGGGGAAAGTGAGGGTCTGGGTTCTGAGGTCTAGAACTGCTAGAGTCTGTCCAATCCTGTCGTTCAGGGAACACGACCGATTCAGAGGACTTGCCCAGAGACGTGCCTCAGGCTGAGCAGGAACTGGAGGGACCAGCACCCCTCCCTCCGCAGTGCCCCCCAGCCAACAGGAGCACGTCGAGTTTGAATGTATCGTCTTTCAACCGTTCTTGATCAGCTCACCTTGACTTCCAACAGGAAAGCCTTCTTTTATGTCTAGGTCAGGTCACTTTATGGCCCATGCAATATAAGGCCCCCTCACTAAAGTGGTGGAGGGCAGGGAGTGGACAAAGGCCCCAGAAGCTACCGTGAGGAAGACAGAAGACAACAGGAAGGGCAAAGGGCAGGCACAGAAGAGTGCTCGGAAGGCCTGGAATGATCTAGAAGGCGCAGGGACAGCTCTTCTGGCCTTTCAGAACACATAGGTTAGACTCGACTCCAGCAAAGCCAGGGCTCCTCTGTCGCAGCGTTCCCACCTTTGGCAGACGGCAGCAGCCCGGTCTCTGCGAACTCCACCGGGCGGAACGGGAAAACGACGGCACCTTTATCCCAGCTCATGTGTCTGTTCTGGCGTCAAGAGTAGCCAGTACTTGCGCGAAACCATTTCAGCAGGAAAACAAAACAAAACAAACAAAACCCACTACTCTTCATTTATTCCTTCACAGTGATGGGATTCCGTCAAATTTCCAAATGCCCCCATTCTAACACCCCCTGAAGAAAGGAAGTAACTACTTCATCATCATCTGTTGACTCTGGAATTCCTACCTTTCAGTCATATCAAAGGAAACCAAGGTTACTTTCCAAAAGTAATATCTGAATTTTAACTAAAATCATGACTTTTCTAACTAGAAGTGTTTTCACAGAGAAGGGTCGCAACACTGAGGGGAGCAAAAGAGCCACATTGTCCTGATTCCTCTCTAGTCCACTGGATCACAAAGCAATATCAGTAGAAAAACTGGGGCAGAGCATCTGGTGAAAGGGTCTGGGACTCGGCGGGAGCTCAAAGACCCAAATTTGGGAGTCGGCTTCACCACCACCTCAGCAAAGCGCTTCTCCTCGCCAAGCCTTAGCCAACAAGGGGTGTTAATCCTTGTTTGGCTTTTGTACAAACGATGCTTGTGGAAACATTCTGCAAAGTCTCAGAGAACTACTGACAGTGATGTTGAAAACGACTGCTCGAAGTGACATTGTCTTGAGAAGGAACCCTCCACTCAGCAGAGTGGCTCTTCCACATCCACCCAGTGCGCCACGTGCCCAGCACCATGCCAGCTGGACCACTAAGTCAGGGATGTCCTCCGCCCTTCCGGCAGAAAGAGACAAGACACACGGTTACTTCCTTGCCAAAACGAACAGAACAGTACAGACGGCCAGTGCCAGTTCACGGCTGGGTGAGGCTGGCGTGAGCCAAAGTGGTTAGTGGGGCTTCTTGATGGAAAGAGACACAAAACGGCAGGGGAGAGAGCGGTGGGGAGAGAGTGTAGAGAAGGGTATGAAGGGTTGGGCCAGCCCAGTGGTGCAGTGGTTAAGTGCGCACGTTCTGCTTCGGTGGCCCGGGGTTTGCCGGTTCGGATCCCCGGTGCAGACATGGCACCACTTGGCACACCATGCTGTGGCAGGCGTCCCATGTATAAAGTAGAGGAAGATGGGCATGGATGTTAGCTCAGGGCCAGTCTTCCTCAGCAAAAAGAGGAGGACTGGCAGCAGTTAGCTCAGGGCTAATCTTCCTCAAAAAAAAAAAAAAAAAAGGGTATGAAGAGAAAGTGGGGTCATAGCTTAAAAAAACAAATTCACAAACTGCTCTGCCACTTGTTCTATGACTTGGGGCAAACCCAACTCAACGCCTCTCAGCTGCTTTCCTATCTAAGCTGGAGTATCACATCCCCAATAACTCCAGAAGGGCTCTCGGGAGGATAACATGGGTAAACCTGCACAGGACACTGGCAGACGCTCAAAGAACGCTGGCTCACTTCTCTCTCCGACTTGGGCACTTCGGGGCAGAAGCAGATCAAAAATAAGAGTGTCACTTAGCACCCAGATCTTGTTTCTAAACCCCGTTCTCCAATCAAAGGAACCAGGGCCTCTTAAGGAAAGGGCTGATTCCGGGGCTGAGGCGTGGAAAAGAAAAGACGAGCCTGGGACATCTTGTGGTGCAGCCAATTAGGGAAATGCTCAGACAAAGAGGGGGCTCCTGCGAGAACCAGGAGACAGCTGGCAGGAGTTCCTAATGGCTAAAGCCAGAAAAACTGACACAACGAATAAATAATGCTATTATTGTATTTTCCTGTGTGTGTGGGGGGGTATTCGTCTCTAAAGTTATTTTTTTATTGTGGTAAAATACACGTAACATAAAATTTACCATTTTATTGTTTCAAAGTGTACAGTGCAGTGGTGTTAAATACATTGAAAATATTGTGCGACCATCACCACTATCTTGTTCCAGAAGTTTTTCATCACCCCAAAAGGAAACACTGTAGCCATTAAGCAGTCACTCCTCATTGCCTAGCTCCCGGCAGCCACTCATCTACTTTCTGGCTCTGTGAATTTGTCTATGACAGACATCTCATATGTGTTCCTTTGTGACGGGCTTCTTTCACTTAACATAACATGTTCGAGGCTTGTCCACGTAGTGGTACATATCAGCCCTTCATTCTTTTTTATGGATGAATAATATTCCATTGTATCGACAGACCATATTTTAGCCATTCATCATGTGATGGATATTTGGGTTGTTTCCAATTTTTGGATATTATAAATAATGCTGCTACATTCACATACAAGTACTTGTTGGAGTACCTCTCTTCGATTCTCTTGGGTATACAACTAGAAGTGGAACTGCTGGGTCACATGGTAATCCTATGCCAAACGTACTGAGGAAATGCCAAACTGTTTTCCACAGCGAATGCACCACTTACACTCTCAACGGCAACGTACAAGGGCTCCAATTTCTCCACATTCGAACCGGCAGGAGTTGTTTTCTGGTCCTGTTTGGCTTTAAACAGCCATCCTCGCGGTGTGAAGTGGGATCTCACTGTGCTTGAAATTTGCACTTGATCTGCACTTCCCTAACGACCAAGGATGCTGAGCATCTTCTCATGTGCCTGTTGGCCATTTGTATGTCTTATGTGAAAAAATATCTATTCAGGTCCTTTGCTCATTTTTCAGTTGGGTTTTTCCTTATTGTTGTTGAGCTATAAGAGTTCTTTATATATTCTAGATACTAGACCCTTATGAGACATATAATTTGAAATACTTTTTCCCATTTTGTGGGTTGTCTTTTCACTCTCTTGACAGTGTCCTTTGATGCACAAAAGTTTTTAATTTTGATGAAGTCCATGTCTTAGCTTGGGCTGCTGTAACAAATACCATAAAGTAGGCAGCTTAAACAACATTTATTTCTCACAGTTCTGGAGGCTGCAAAGTCTAAGATCAAGGCGCCAGTAGATCCAGTGTCTGGAGACAGCCTGCTGCCTGGCCTGTAGACAGCTGCTTTCTTGCATCCTCATGTAGCAGAGAGCAGGGAGAAGAAGCAAGCTCTCGCGTCTCTTCTTAGAAGGGCACTAATCCCATTCATGAGGGCTCCACCCCATGACCTAGTTACCTCCCAAAAGGTACTACTCCTCTGACCTAATACTATCACATTTGGGGTTAGGATTTCAACATATCAATTTTAGGGGGACACAAATATTCAGTCCATAACAGTCCAATTTATCTAATTTTTCTTTTGTTGTGATTTTGGTGTCTTATCTAAGAAAGCACTGCCAAATCCAAGGTCACGAAGATTTACCCCCATGTTTTCTTCTAAGAGTCTTATAATTTTAGCTCTCACATTTAGGTCTTTGTGGATCTTGATTTTGGTACACAGTGTAAGGTAAGAGTCCCTCTTCATTCTTCTGTGTGTGGATATCCAGTTATCCCAGCACCATTTGCTGAAGAGACTATTCTTTCCCTATTGAATGGTCTTGGCACCCTTGTCAAAAATCATTTAACCACAGATGTATGAGTTTATTTCTGGATTCTCAGTTCTATTCCATTGACCTATATGTCTATCCTTACGACAGTACCACCACTGTCTTAATTAGTGTGGCTTTGTAGTAAATGTTGAAATCAGGAGGTATGAGTCCTCCAATTTTGTTCTTCTTTTTCAAGAGTGTTTTGGCTATGGGGTTCCACGCAATTCCATAGAAATTTTAAGATCAGTTTTTGCACGTGAGCATAAAAAGCCACTGGGATTTTGAGGACTCTGTAAATTGCTCTGGGGGGTAACACCACCTTAACAATCGTAAGTCTTACAATCTACGGACACAGAACGTCTTTCCGTTTATTTCGGTCTTCTTTATTTTCTTTCAGCAATGTTTTTGCAGTTTTCAGTGTAAAAGTCTTGCATCTCTTTGTTTATATTTATTCCAAAGTATTTTATTCTTTTTGATGCTATTATAAATGAAACTGTTTTCTTAATTTCCTCTTTGGATTGTTCGCTGCTAGTAGAGTACTGGACTTTTAACCATAGAATAAATAAATATCCATGAGTCCATACTGATATAATCAAATAAATACATAAATGGGAGAGAAGGAACAGCTCCTCCTTATGGTAGAATTCCAACTAATAAATGTAGAAGGAAAGAGGGAAATAGAGAATTACCATAGACAAATACCACAGTAATAACTGTTGCAGATAAGATCTACAATGGGCATGCTAAAACCAGCAGGCAAAAATCCCTGGAGAGACAGGATTTGCGGAGTCTCAAGGTATCTCCCCCCAGATACTTCTTAATTACAAAGGGAAAAATAGTAACTTTACAGTGGAGAAACCCTGCAGACACCAACGTAACCAAGAGATCAAGGTAGACATCGCTACTAATAAACCCCTTGAGACAACACACTGAGAAGGGCACAACACCATTTGGCGGTATTCCTGCCACAAATGCATAACCTCACTCCAATCATGAGAAAACATCAGTTGGCCCCAAACTGAGGGGCATTCTACCAAATAACTGACTGGTACTCTCCCAAAGCATCAAGGTTTAGGAAAGGCGAAGGAACTGTCACAGACTTGAGGAGACCAAGGAGACGTAACGAGTAAACACAAAGCAGGACAGGATCCTGGAACAGAAAGAAGACATTACTGGAAAAACTGATGAAATTCTAGTAAGGGTGTAGTTTAGCTCAGAGGTTGCAAACTCTGGCCCTTAGGCCAAGCCCAGTCTGCTGACTGTTTTCGAAAATAAAGTTTTATTAGAAGACAGCCATGCTCGTCCATTTACAGATTATCTATGGCTGCTTTCTTGCTAAAACAAGAATGTTGGGTAGTTGTGACAGAGACCTTACGGCTCACAAAGACTAAAGTATTTACTATCTGGCCCTTTACAGAAAAACTTTGTGACCCCTAGGTTAATGATACTGTACCAATGTTAACTTCCTGTTCTTGATAATTGTATTATAATTATGTAAAATGTTAACATCAGGGGAAACTGGGTGAGAAATATAAGGCAACTCTTTGTGCCATTTTTGCAATTTTTCAGTAAGTCAAAAATTGGTTAAAAATAAGAAGTTAGGAAAAAAATCCAGTAGCCTCCTTATTGCAGGGACTTCTTATCAGCTTCCCTAGACACATCTTATACACACTGCTGTCTGTTTTTGCTTCACTGTTCCGTCTGTCCTAAGGATGTCCTTCCCTCTCTGTCTGTAGCCATCAAAGCTATATCTGCAAGGATTAACTCAAGTGCCACTTCCCCCATAAAATCTGCCCTTCCTACTTCCTAATCATGCTCAGTTACGGCATGTGGCAGCATCTGCCTTGTATTATACACAGTTACTTCCATGTCCACTTCTCTCATCTGATTATGAACTCCTTGGAAGATCAAGAATTATGTCTTAGGGGCCAGCCCCATGGCCTAGCGGTTAAGTTCGGTGCACTCCATTTTGGTGGCCATGGTTTAGTTCCTAGGCGCAGACCTACACCACTCACTGGCAGCATGCTGTGGCAGCGACCCACAAACAAAACAGAGGAAGATTGGCATAGATGTTAGCTCAGGATGAATCTTTCTCAAGCAAAAAGAGAAAGATTGGCAACAGAGGGTGGCTCAGGGCCAACCTTCCTCAGTCAAAAAAAAAAAGGAAGAAAAGAATTATGTCTTATTCATCTTTGTATGCCTCTAGGAAGTGTTGGCTAAATGTCTGATGACCTGGATTCCTCATAAACTCCAAGAAACAAAGGTCAGTACCATTGGTTCTCAAAAAACAAGCATTCAGAATTGCGGGAGAGAGAAAGGCCTACGCAGCCCTATTCAGCACAGCGTGCACTGCCAGCTTAGTGGGCAGGAGGAGGCAACAGGAACGAACATTGACTCAACACCTACTGTGTGCCAAGCAGCATGCTAGGCACTTTACACAAGCTCCTTCTTTTGATTCGTATGATAAACCTGTTTAGATAAGTATTATTTCACCCATTTTACAGACACAGAGTCAAAGACCTAAGGGCTGAGCAAATTACTCTCAGAACCTACTGGACAGTTATTTAGCAGAATGCCCTTCAGTTTGGGTTCGACAGATGTTTTCTCATGATTGGAGTGAGGTTATGAATTTGGGGCAAGAATACCACAAATGCCAGCTACTCAAAGAGGGAGATTTAAGGGCCTTGTGAGCCCCTTTCTGCCACTTCTTGGTGCAACCCTAGCTATTGTTTGCTACCCACAGACAAGAAAGGGTGTGGCCCACCTCCTGGCTCACACGGTCCCAGTCGGTTGTCGTGCTGGCCAGTCACCCCAGGTTCAGCCAGCAGAAAGCTGTGCCATTCAGCAAAACCTGAGCTTCTGCTGGGCAGCAAGGACCAGTAGCCACATAAGGCTGCTATGGGCAGAGCAGGTCCTAGGCAGTGCCTTCCTTCTGTCTGACAAGTGGCTTCAGACTCACTCTTCCCATGAGCTGACAGGAAGCAAGACTACTGAAGAAAGACCATCTGACAGAGGTGGGCATCCACGTCTTGAAAGGTCAGACTTTATCAAGAGGTCAGGCCGGATTTGGGCTCAGGCCTCAGATGGCATTGTTTTGTCTCCCCCAGCTTTGCCTGCATTTCACCTTGACATTAGGCCACCGCCACACATTAAAGGCTGGTGCCAATCAAATGTGTATTGAGCACCACCTGTAGGTCATCTCTGTGGTCTGTGTCTGTGGGTTCATATCATGCTTTTAAGTTGCAGGATTTGGGGAGGAGGGTTATTAAAAACTCACAATGACAGGGACAGGTCAGTAATAATCAGATGCCATGGTGACAGAAGACTGTCTTGTGGTGTCTATAAAAGCATTGACAAATATTACACCATTTACAGGACTGTCCATCAGCGGTAAACCAGTAGCTCTTGACGGTTTCTTATTGCCCCGACCACGTTCTCTTAGGGAGCAGGAAGACAAAATCCTTTGGTGCTGGCCTGACATTACACCAGGCTGCGCTCAGGATAGGTACACTGGGTCACGAGAGATGCTCCTGAGGCTGACGGTTTAATCTCCCTCTGGCAGACACTTGGCCACAGCAAGCTGTGGGGACACACCTGCACCTGCTGTGGCTTCCTGTTAGAAAAGATGCCCACCACATCACACAGGCAGGAGGGGCAATGAGGACATTTCTCTAGGCCACAGTACTGGGAAAACGTGTCCTCCGAGAACTGACCCACTTCCCAAGTGGCTTAATGCACAACTTTATGCAACATCTGTGTAGGCAAGGTGACTCTGCTAGGCTCCTGGCTTCCGTAAAAGGACTCAGTAGTTTAAGCAGCTTTTTCCTTGTGACTCCACCACCTCAGTGGATAAATTCCAGGACTGCTGTGATAGGGAGAAGACTCGGGGAGGGATCAGCCCCAGCGTTTAAATGCTTCAGGCCAGAAGCGACACATGTCACGCCCTCTCACAGATCGTTAGCTGAGGTTAACTTCAAGAGGGCTAAGAAATGTAGGGGCACAGAAGTAGGCAGTGAGCAGAGAATGCGTGTGCTGCAGGTGTGCAGGCCTCACTCGAGGTGGTGGGGAGCTGGTGGCAGAGCTGGAGGGAGGTCAGCTGCTCAAGGACTCACGACCTATGAGCCAGATTTCTAAAAGGGAGATATTACTCACACACTGTAAAATTCATCACTTTAAAGTGTACAATTCAGTGACTTTCAGGACATTCACCCACTGTGCAGTCATCATGGCTAATTCCAGAACATTTTCATTGCCGCAAAAAGAAATCTTGGGCTCATCAACAGCCACTCCTCATTCTGGATCTGTCTTCCCCTCTTCCCTCTGGACATCAGGAAGCTGAACAAATGCAAAGAGCCTCTCGCAGCCACAGACTATCCTTAACCCTAGGTGCCCCTCCCTCAGTTTCTATTTGCCTCTTCTATTTATTTTTTCTAAATAAATACCAATTGCAACAGCAATGAACATATATGAAGCATTTACATCATGACACTCTACTATTTCGTTTCATCCTTGTGACAGTCCTGTCAGGTACAGAGCTGTAATCATCACAGAGATTAAAGCACCTTGTTCAAGTCAGGGAGTTGATAAACAGTGGAACAGGGTTCAAACCCAGACAAAAGGAACCTTGGCCACAGCAAGATGACAGAGTGGCTGGCATCAGAGCCACTCTATCATCCATCTGCATGTCCTTCAAAACCTTTTTAGAACAAGGCAAAGTTATAGATAGAAGTTGCTTCACTGAATGACCTGGGGTTATTTTGCAGTCCCTGTACCATTGCGTGGCTGTACCATTAGGTGACAGCATTGCTCAAAATTAAATAACCCCTGGAGACATGCCACAGGGGCGCCTACCTTTCGCAGGTGATGGGTGATTGAGACACCATGGACCTGAGCACGTGTGGTCTGGATGCACAGAGTGCAGCAGAGGGCATTGGAAAACCACTGCTGTGTTTTCCTCTTGTTTTAAAAATTTTTTTTTTTTACCTTGAAAACCCTATGATGAGACAGTCCAAAATGAAATATGAGATAGTGCTAGAAGATGAGACTCCCCTGCCCCAGGTTGGAAGACACTCAAGCGGCTCCTGGCTAAGAGCAAAGACCAAGTATGAATAGCACTGCTGCTGATGACACAACCAGATTAAGGCCCGAAGGATGTCCAGCGGCTGAAACAGACAAAGACGAAAGTCCGATGCTGAACAACAAGTACAACGGGAACACGGAATGTGAGAAGCAGGAACCAAGGTAAATGGAAATTGTAAAGCAAGAAATGGAACGTTTAAATATCACAGTGCTCGGCATTAGCCAACTAAAATGGATGAGAATGGGACACCTTCAGTTAGATGACTACAAAGTGTTCTACTACAGAAATGACAAACTCAGAAGAAACGAGTGGCTCTAATATGGAGGCACAAGCAATTAGGGCTCTAATAGCATCAGTCAGACTTCTGGGAAGACCTATTAACACAACCATGTGTGAGTCTGTGCTCCAACCAAAGATGCTGAAGAAGACAAAACCGGAAGATTTTATGCAAATATCCAAGAAGAAACTGATCATACACCAAGACAAGATACGCTCAATGATAGGTGACTAGAATGCAAAAGCAGAATCAAATATCATCAGAAAATTTGGACTAGGGGTCAGAAATGGCAGGAGACTGCCTCACGGATTTCTGCAATGCCAACAAATATGTGCTTCCAGCAACTGAACAGACGACTGTCGACATGGACATCGCCAGATGCCGATACAGAAATCAGATAAACCACATAACTGGAAGCAGGAGATGAAGAGGCTGTATTCTCTGCCAGAACAAGACCAGGAGAAGATTGAGGTCCTGATAACGAACTGCTAACATCAAACAGCAGAGCACAGCTGAAGAAGAGCACTAAAAGAATCCTAGTGCTAAAATAGAACATAAACAACACTCCCAATGAATTTAAAGTCCACATAAAAACCAAATTTGCATTGATAAACTTAACTGACTGAGAAGCAGAACAACTGTGGGGTGAGACCAGAAATATCATTAAGGAAGAATATGAAAAGCCAGCGCCTGAAGCAGAAAGAAAAACATTGAGATGGAGGAGAGAAGAGATACTAAAAATTGTTAAGGAGAGGCGAGGAGCAAAGTAAAAGGTGACAAAAGCAGGGTTTGAATCCTGAATGTAGCTTTTCAGGGCCTATCAGAAAGAGATAAAGGGGACCACTCTAGTGGCCAATACAGAGATAGAAGAGAACCACAGAAAGGAAAAGAGGTCTCTTCCAGAAGGTTCAAGAAATCAACAGGAAATTTAAACCTAGATAAGCACTGCTGAACAACCAAGAAGCACACTATCTGAGCAGGAGGAAGTGAAGGGAAAGTGGAATCGGGACACTGAAGATCTAGGCAGAAGAGACAAAAGAATGACAGACGCCTTTGAGGAAGATTTCTACGAGGAAGAACGTGTAATTCTAGAAAGTGAAGTGATAGTTGCCCTGAACATAGTGAGGAGAAATAAGTCACCAGGGGTAGATGGAGATATTTCAAGCCACAGAGACTGAATCTGTCAAAATCCTAACAAGGATATGCCAACAAATATGGAAAACAAAACAATGGCCTACAGACTGAAAGCGTTCAAACACATCCCAATGCCCAAGAACAGAGATGCCAAGCAGCGCAGTACCTACAGGACCACTGCTCTCATCTCCCAGGCAAGTGAAGTGATGCTCAAGGTGCTGCAGCAAAGGCTTTTACCTTCCAGGGAGCAGGAAATGCCTGCTGTGCAAGCTGCATCTTGAAAATGGAGGCCCATGAGATCTACCTGTGATTATTCATTGGCTCTTGGAGTGCTCCAAAGAATTCCAGAAAGTCAGGCTATGTTTCACAGACTCTAGGAAAGCCTTTGACTGTGTGGACCATGAAATCCATGGGCTGCTCTGAAAGAAACAGGCGCACCTCTGCACTTGATGGTCCTGATGGTACCCTGTATGGCAGACAAGAAGCCACTATCAGGGCAGAATACGGAGAGACAGAACAGTTTCCTACAGGCAAAGGTGTCAGACAAGGGGGCATTTTATCTCCTTATCTGTTTAACGTGCATGCAGAATGTATCACATGAAATCTGGGCTAGACTCAGATGAAGGAGAAGTGAAACTGATGGAAGAAATATCAACAATCTAAGAAAGGCAGATGACATCACCTCTCTGGCAGAAAGCAGCAATGACTTGAAACAACTTCTGGAGAAAGTGGAAGAAGAAAAGGCCAAAGCAGGACTGCATTTGAACATTAAGAAGACAAAGATCATGACTAAGTAAGAACTATACAACTTTAATGTCAACATGAAGACATTGAAATTGTTAAAGATTTTGTTTCTCTTGGTTCCGCCATCAATTTAAATGGAGACTGCAGCCAAGAAATCAAGAGACGACTGAGACTTGCAAGGGCAGCAATGAAAGAAATAGGAAAGATCACCAAGTGCAAGGAAGTGTCATTAGAGACCAAAGTCAAGATTATCCACACCCTCATATTCCTAATTACTATGTATGGGTGTGAAAGCTAGACAGTGAGGAAGTCTGGCAGGAGCAAAACGGATTCATTTGAAAGATGGTGTTGGAGGAGAGCTCAGTGGATGCCCTGGACTGCCAGAAAGATGGACGAGTGGGTCCTAGAGCAAATTAAGCCTTGAACAATCGCTGGAGGCAACAGTGATATAACAGAGGCTGTCCTCCTTTGGGTACCTCATGAGAAGCCAGGATTCTTATGGTGGGAAAAGTAGAAGGCATCAAGAAAAGAAAAGAAGACCAAATATGAGATGGATTGACTCCATAAAGGAAGCCATAGGCATGAGTCTACAGGAGCTCAGTAGGGCTGCTGAGGACAGGGCATCGTGGACATCACTCATTCACAGGGTCACCAAGAGTCAGAGCTGACTTAAGGGCACGTGACAAAAACAACTGGAGACACGGTAGAGGCTGGTGTCTGGCTGGGGCTATCTTGCATTTCTGCACTGTTCAACAGGCCTGGCATGGTGCTCAATACATATTTGCTGAATGACTGAATTAACAAAATCTCCGAGACCAGAGTCATCACTCCACACTTGGAAGAGCATGTTGGCCCTTCAACCAGGAGCATCTGACCAGAACTTGTGCTGCCTCCTGAGAACTCCCAGATCTGTCTATGGTCACCACTAAGATGCAAGAAGCCAAGGTAGGCTTTTCAACTTTCACAACAAAATGGCAGGACACTGTGCATGGGACGTGCTAAGAACCTCAGGACCTCCACTATGGACTGTCTGCCTCCCACCTCTGGCAAAGGGTCTCTTCCCACTCACTCTCCCAGATTCTCCGGCTTTACCCCTGCCTGACAAAATACATCCCTCTGATTCTATTGTCTTGCTCCCATCCCCTCAAAGATCTGCCCTTACAGTATTATAACAGAGCCTGAACTTTTCTGCCTTCACCCGAGTGGGTCCCAGAAAGGTCTACCTGTGGGTCATGCTCCTCTGTTCTTTAGAACATTCCCTCCACTCTAGCCTAAGTCATCATCATCCTGTCAGTCTGTTGCACACACAAGTGCAGTCTCAGTACCCCCCAGAGGGCCTGGTACCCACGAGGTACTCTATAAACACCTGCGGAGTACGGAGGCTGCTGCGCACTGTCTTATTCAATGGACCTTGCGTGCAGGCCCAGGGAAAAGTGTTTCTTGTGATAAACTCATCTGCTTCCTTTTTTCCATAAGATTTGTTGTGCAATCTCATCCTTCTTTGCCTTGTCTTCCAGGAAGCTCTGAGCTCAATCACAATAGCTTCCCTTGACTGTCTTTTGGTACAATTACCTGCTTCCCAGGGTCCTCCTCTCAAATACTAGTTCTTTCCATAGGTTTTGGTTTGCTAAAGAGAGTATGGGCCTTGGCATTCAATAAACTTAAAACCCAGCTGAGCCATGAAAGAACATGAGCCTTGCACGTAGACAGACCTTAGTTCAAATCCCAGATATGCCACCCACACACCATGACACCCTGGGCACCTTACTTATCACTCAGCCTCAGTCCCCTCACTGACCATCCTCTCAGTGTTGTGATCATCACATGAAATATAAAATACCCAGCACAGGACCTGGCATACACTCAAGGGTTAGACTAGATCCCTTTTATTCATTTCATTAGAATTTTAAAAATAAAATTTATTCATGTTTTTGGCATGTTTTCTGATTTAGAAACATTTAGAAAGACAGAATACTATGGGGGGGTTACCCAAGTTCTTTCTCTTCTTCAATTAGAAAATGATTAACTATTGAACAAACTATCAACTGCAGGAGGAACCTGAAACATTTAAAATTTCATACCTGGATGAAAAACTAAAATCCTACAAAAAGTTCATATTGCACCTTAGAATAATCTTGAAAAATACAGATCAGACCCAATAGTGACATCTGGCCTCAGTGAATACGCAGGAGAAAGCTTAGCAGTCCACTTGGGAGAAAGAAGCCATGATCTTTCAGTCATCCATTTATCCCTCTGATCATCCAGTTAGTACTTACTGAGTGACTACCTTACGCCTGGCGCCGCTCTATGCACTGGCTTACACACTTACAGAAATGATGAGGAAGTTCCCTCTCCTCACTGAATCCACATTCTATTCCAACCACATTGCTGTTAGGGAGAGGGAGAATTAGACTCCCTTTATTATAAGCCACTTCCATATCCTTTATGGAGGTAGATGGAGAAGGAAAAAAACCCACAGAACACTAAGAGAGAGCAACTCTAAATTCTTGTGCAAAGGAGGGGTGATAAAGGAGGGCTTGGAGATAATCTAGCAATGGTACCATGGACAGATCTTGAGAAGTGCTGGGGAGGAAGAATTATGGACTCAGAGAGGCCAATCAGGGGGCTAGCACAGAGGCAGTGAAAAGGGCAAAGCAGTGGGAAGAGATTCAAAGACTAAAAGTGGACAGGACCGCATGGTGGCCGAAACCCAGAATAAAGATGAGGGAAAAGGGGAAAAATGTCTTTTGTCCTTAGAGCTTCAGAAATCAGGAAGATTGGAAGGTCACTAACGTGGGTAGAGACCTTGCTGGTGGGGGTTTCAGGTAGGCCGGATGGGGCTTTTTCATCACTGCTGTGGTTTTAAACAACATTTTAGAGTTTGCAAATCACATTACAAAAGGGACTGCACCCAACATGTGCTCGTAACACATGTGGTTTCTTAAACAGTCACAAAGGCTTTGAAAAACTGAAACCAACAAATGCCCTTCTTCACAAGACCACAGATCCCTGATGGAAAACTTTCCCATGCCTGGAATGTGTCCCAACCCAAACCCCACCCCTGAAAGCAGCTGGGCACAATTGGTTAATATATTCCGTGCACTCAAGAACCACCACCCCTGTTTGCTGTGTTGAAAACCAACCCCAAATGACCTACAGATACACAGTCAACATCTCTGGGTTCAGAGAAGGTGAGCAGAAGTTCATGTGTTCCTGCCCAGACCTCAAACCTTTGTACAGACCCAGCCTACCCAGTGCAATGATGATGTGTGTCCTAGGATCAAAGGCTCGCAAGATCATGGCACTCTTATACAAGCACCAAAGCAAGAGGGGATGTGGAGGCTGAACCCGGCCAACAGGGTGGGGTGGGCAGGGCCACAAGAAAAGGCACTGAAGATAAAACTAGGGGAGATAAAAAGAAATGACAAAACATGATTCATAAATTTCACCTAGAGGTAAATCACGTAAGTCCCATCGTCCCCCTCAGGGTCCATCTTCCTCCTGTATGACAACCAGGGGGACTAACACCAGCTCCTTCCATTCCATTTGCCTACTGCAGGATGTGTCTAAAGAATCTAGTTCTCTGAGAAACAGTCCATGGCTGACGGCACCACAGTGTGGGCCATCACTACATTCTTGAAACTGACTAACTTCTGGGAAGCACGCAAACAGTTCTCTCAGCTGTGTACAGAAACTATGCAAAGGAGATCAGAATGCCTCGCCCTCCTGCGCTCCAATTAAAGGATAATTCTTCAATTTCCCCCCACCACAGTCACCTCTTTATAAGCGAAATAAGTAAGCCCCCTATACCAGAAGTTTTCCACACAGAAGAAGGACCAGGTCCCTAGGCGCTTTGTCCACAACACACCCAAGTGTTAACGGAGTTGCCACACCAACCAGCATCAGGCAAAACAGAGGCTGATGAATTGGCTCCAGTGGCCTCAACGACCAGGAGCCATCAGCTCGCAAGGAGCCACGGTTTGCCCCATGGGACTCCTCCAACTTCACACACACTCACATCCCAACAGATACCCAACTAATACAAACACCTCACTTGGAAAGGGGGTTGGGGAAGGAAAAACACTCCTAAGACATAGAGCTCTAAACCAGAATGATACAGATTTTGTCAGAGTGAGATTGCTAAATGACGAGTTCACCCAGAGAGGACAGTGGGCAGCAAGAAAGCTGAAAATCTAATACAAGAAAACACTGCTCTGTGCCAGTCACATCACCAACCTATGGAACAGCATCCCCACCACCTGGTATGGTTCATGAGACCCCTTCAGGTAAGCCCCAACCACTTCCAGGCCTCATGCAACCTGCACCCTACACTCCCAGAGGGGGTGTGCACTGGTGGGCTCAGGGAATCCCTACTTACTCTCCAAGACCCAACTCCAATGTCACCACTTCTATGGAGCCTTGCATGATCCCCCACAACAAGGCAGCTTGTCCTGAGTGCTCCCCAGCGCATACCAGGCTCAGCACCAAAAATAGGCACCTTTCACACATTATCTCAAGAATGAACTCAACACTCTCTGCCGTGTTGTTCACCTCTCTGCTTGTTCCCCTCCCTGTCAGAGTTCTCAAGTGCCAGAATCAGGCCCTACACACTGAAGCGTAGACCCTGAGGGCCCAACATGTGTTTCTTAAGTGTCATTCCACAGAGATGGAAACATTGCCAAGAACAGGGAGAACTAACTGCTGAGAAATAAACACAGGAGGTAGGGGGAGCAGGGAGTCTTTCCCCCACTACATGGATGGAGAAGGTAAGGTGTGGAATGGGCCAATGCCTGCATAAGCTGGTAAGCTACCTCTGACCTGGGAGCTTCTCCCCTCCCGCGCGGCGAGTCCAAATTTCCACCAAATGCCAGATAACAGAACTGCACAGGAAAACAAGTTTTGTTCTGTAGGCTACATAATAAGAATAATAATAGAAGAACTGGCATTGTCTATCTCTCTGTAAGATCCTCACTTCATTATGTTCCTTACACTATAATGAAACGTACAATGAGACATACAAGACATACTTACTTGTGCTTTGTGGTACTGAAAGCGAGGAGGAACAATCATATTATTAAGTAATTATATATATATTAGGAGATTTCCCTTCCATCCACCAAAAGTAAAAGAAAAACAAAACATACAACAATCCTCCACCGTCAGAAAATGAGATAACACAGCACAAAAAGGAGTGAGGGCTCTGGAAGCAGATGGCCCTGGGTGAGGCCTCAGATTCGCCCTCACAGCCTGGAGCAAGTGATTTTGTTTCTGATGTGGCCTCCCAGCTGTGGAGAGGGCATGGAAACACCAACCTTTTGGGGTCATCAGAAAAACTTAAAAAAAAAAAAAAAAAAAAATATATATATATATATATATATGATGTGTGTGTATGTACATGCACACAGGTGTATGTTTATTACAAACTTAGCACACACAGAGTCTGGCATAAATTTTCCTGAATTAAAAGCACCTCTGCCATTAGCAGCTAGTCTTCACAACAGGTCTTAAAATTCTGAATTTAAAAATGATGAGTCTCTGCTGGTGGGAACATAACAAGATACCATTTTTGGAGGGGAGTTTGGCACTATCTATTGACATTTAAAGTCACACCATTTCTACAAACACATACACACTCCTCTGCATGATTTATCTCCACTGAGAAAATGTCTCAGCGTAAGGCTGTGAAGGACGTTCACTGTTGATAATGCGTATTTCTACAACAGCCTTTTTTTTAAAAATAATGAGCACTTTTTTAAAAAATACATTTTTACAAAAAGCCATTTCTCCATTTCACATTCTTTTAGGATTTGCATTTTTAAATGACCCTGTCTATAATAGAAAGTTAAACCCAAATTATCGATCACCATTTCACAAACCATGAGTGTTTTTTGTCTCCCCTACTAGAACATCAGATCCACGGGGGGGTTGTGTGTTGTGTTTACTTTAATCCCCTCTACACCTCAAATAGTGCCTGGGATGTCGTGGTAGTCAATATCTGTTAAACAAATACACTGAAAAGCTCACAAACATTGTTCCAGGTCTTCCACACCTAGGAATTCATTATGCAAAAACACTTGCCCAATTGCACAAAGATAAAGAACTGCTGCTGACTGCAGAAGAATTCATAATAGCAAAGAGCTGCAAACGACATAAACTTTTTTCAATAATACGGGTTACTAGAATCTTCTGTCATTTTTATTTTTATTTATTTAAATTTTTTTTGAGGAAGATTAGTCCTGAGCTAACATCTGTGCCCATCTTCCTCTACTTTCTATTTGTGAGGTATGCTGCAGCATGGCTTGACAAGCGGTGCCATGTCCACACCCGGGATGCAAACTGGTGAACCCCGGGCCGCCGAAGCAGAACGTGTGAGCTTAACCGCTGCACTGCCAGGCTGGCCCCGTCATTTTTAAAAAGAATGAGGTTGAAAAAAACAAATGAGGTAGATCTTTACATAGTGAGATAGAAAGACATCATGTTAAGTAATAAAAAGCAAGCTTCAGAACAGTATCACTAGTTTTGTGTCTAAAGTTGAGTTAAAAATTTCTGTTGTTACAAGCAAAAAACAAGGTACATAATAAATGTTTTTATTTGGGAAGAAAAATAACTGGAGAATATATACACACCACTAACGGTGATTTTCTGTCTCCGTGTAGGGCTATGAGGGATGTTCATTGTCTATATTACATATTTCTGTAACAGTTTTTTTTTAAACAAAGAGCACTTGATATTTTTGTAAACAGAAAAAACACATTTTCATAAAAAGTCATTTCTCCATTTCACTTTTTTCTGATTTTAAACTTTAAATGAATCTGACATATAATAAAAAGTTAAATCCCAAAGCATTAAACTGAGGCCCACGGGCCTGGGGGTGGTTTGTCAAAAGGCACACGGTGCTAGTGCCAGCCTGAACTCAGGTTGCTGACCCTCCCTACTCCCGCCGAAAGCCCTGGGAAGCAGAGATACTGCACTGGCAGCTGTGCCCTCTGGAACCATGAAAGGTCTTACAACTACAGAAGCTTCTATCAGGGGGAAAAAAAAAAGTTGCTTAAGAGCTGAACTCTTATGAACTCGAAACGTTCCGTGGGTGTCACAAGCGAAAGTTCTGGATTTGCCGAGCACTTCTGACTTCAGATAGATAGTCTTTCTCCTAAGGACACACGGACATATCTAACTCAGATCCTGATTTTCAAGGGGTGAGGCAAGGATGGACCCAGTGTCACCGGCAGGTCCTAAACTTTCAGGTTTGTCAGGCAACCCACATCTCCTGTGGCTGTTTATATACTCACACTGCCCAGGAGTATTCACCTGCCTTACTCTTGCTGGCTGCGGGCAATGCCGCTCCTCCCAGGTGATGATGTACATCCCTGGGGTTCCTTTCATCCTAAACCTCCCTGTTATTGTTTCAAGTGCTAGATCTGAAGAACTGTGCAGTTAAGATCACTCCGAAGCTTTCAGCAACACAACTGCAAGCTAACATTCCATTCTCTGAAATGCAGACCCGCTATTTGGCCACTTGAGACAATGATCACTAACTGCCCAAGGAAACAGTTTCCCACAGCAGGGGCATGAAAATCCTGAGAAGCTCATAACTGACCACTCTCTCAAAAGGAAAAGAGAGCTCCCTAGAGGGACACAAAGACAAGAAAGTGATCCCTCCTAGGTACACTGCTTTCCTAGCTGGGACTTTGGGATCTTTCTCTGATCACGCCAGCCCACAACCATCCAAAGGGGATCTGTGTGGGCAGAACTTGTGAGTGGTTAATGTATCAATGTCTTCTCCCCCAACAGGAGAGAGGGCCGGAGGAATTCCAGCTTTGCACAGTGAGGACACTGGAGACCAGAGGGTTAGTTAACCGCTCAGCTTAAAGCAATGTTACAGTTCTCAATGTCACCCTCCAGGACCTTCTTGTTTTGATCCTCAGAACATCGACCCTGCGCGGCAGCAAAATGAGCTGTATCACTCTGCTACTGAGGAGGAAACAGAGGCTCAAAGAAGTTAAGTGTCCTGCCAAGGTGCCAAGATTCAAGCCCAGGACCACCCACTCCTCCCCCGTCTCCCTTGCTAGCACTATTCTCTAGGTTGGCCAAGCTCAGAGGGAAGGCTGCAGTTTATGGGTCTAAGAGAGACAGCAGGCACATTCATGGAGACGGCCCCAAACTCCTCAGCATTGGTCACCAGCCTACACAAGGGTGACTAGCCTTAAATGAAAAGCAAAAAGCCGAGGTCAAGTACCCTGAAGCAACCCTCCCCACCGCCTACAAGACCTCGACCTCTTACCCAATTGCTCCCAGGAGCTAAGGATGTCACGGCTGCCCAGCTGAGCCCGGCCAACGACCTGTCGCCGCGGCTGCCAAAGCACCTGCCTGCGAGGGGCACTGCCCCCCAAGGGTACCGCGGCCTCGCCAGCACGCAGAGGGATTCCCGGAGAGGCCGGGCTGGCGGGCTCCCCTAAGCCCTCGACTGAGCCCACCTGATGCTGCAGGGTGAGACTCCGGCCCCATTCGCATTCATCGAGAGCCTCCTACGTGAGTTATCCCAACAACTGGCCGCCTCCTGAGGCATATCGTACAGATGGGGAAACTGAGGCTCGGAGAGGGAAGGGGGCTCAGCCTGAGGGTGGGAGCGCGGGGACTGGAGCCGGAACCCCCTGACGCCGAGACCCAATCCTCGGCCGAAGGGCCCATCGGGCGTGCTGAGCCGTGCAAACAACTACCCTCAAGCCGCCGCGAGAGGTCAGGTGGAGGGGAAGGGCCGAGGTGGGAGCCGCGCTTTCCGCGCGAGCGTCGGGTGAGACACGCAGCGACTCGGCCTGAGAGCCCGCTCCAGCGCCCAGGTCCCGGGCGGCGGATGCCGCCAGAAGTCGTCTGGCCTCACAGCCCCCGCACCCGAAGCCCCAGCGCCCCTACCTCGCCAGCCCCGCGCCCGCGTACTCGCCCACTCACCGCTGGCGGCCCGGCAGCTCTGCCGGCACCTGAGCAGGACGCAGGCCCGAACCACTGGGACGCTACCACCACCGCGCGGGCCGCGGGGGTGGGGGCGTGGCCGTCGGGGCGCCGCCCCGCTCAACCGGGCAGCGCGCACGCCCCCGGGGCCAGGCCTCCCCCCTGCGAGTCTGTGCTCTTGGTACAGCCCGACCGGCCACGCCCCCTCGCCTGCCGGCTCAGCCGCCGGGCTTGAGAACCCGGCACCGCGTTGCAGATGGGAGGGGAGCGCCGGCGCTGGCGGCTCCTCCCGTCCCCGACGTGCTTTGCCCGGAGCCGGCTGCCCGCCCTCCCTTGGGGCCCCGCGGGGCGGTGGCTGTGCGCCGCGCCGTCTGGCTTCCTACCGCTCGCGTGTGTTGGTGGCTTTTTCTCCTCCACGGCTCTCACCCCTCTCCCTTGAAAATGGCGAGGCTGGGTGCGCAGAGGGCCCCGGGTCCCTCCAGCCTGAACGCGGAGGGCGTGGATTGGAATGCAGGCCTACTCGGGCAGGGGGCGGACAGTGACCAGGCAGGGGTCGAGGACTGGACCGAAGACGCGGGGAGGGGCAGAAGGCGTCTGGGCTTTGAAAAGTCTGGCTGCCTTGGTCCGGAGTTAGAATCCCACCTCTGCCTCCTCCCATGGCTCGTACGTTATAGGGTCACGGGGATTTGGTGATATAACTCGATCCTAAAGGATTTAGCTTAGTGCGATAGTAAGTGCTCTAGAAATGTAAGTCATTGTCATTATTATTATTACTGTTATTATTACAGGATCTGCTGCGAATTCCTTTTGGAACAGTGGGCAACTCACTTCATTCAGAGCCCGTTCTCCGTCTTTAAAAACGAGACCAACTAACCAACGACCGAATGCTTTGAAAACTAGTCTTAGAGGATTCTTACCGGGGGCCTTTTGTTTTTCCCATTGAAGGAGTAACTGAGTCTGATGGATTCCATCTCCAGCTCCACCCCGACCTCACCTTTCCTGCTGCTCCTGCCCTAGTGCACGCCCACCTGAGCTCACCTTTCACCTGGATTATCTCAGCAGTTCCAGACTGTGCATGCCACCTTCAGTTTCTTCTACACCCTCTGCCGTGGTAACTGGTCAGACAGTGCTCTGCTCTCTGCTCTACCTTCCTGGCCCTTTACCCTCCCTCCTCAAGACACACTCTCATTAGCCAGCGGGGAAAAAAACTAAGTTGGATACACACCTCACATCTGACACTAACATAAATTCCTAATACATGAAGGTTTTGTTGTTAGTGCTGTTGAGTTGATTCCAACTCCTTGCAACCCTGTGTACAGCAGAGAGGAACTCTGCCCAGTCTTTTTGTGCCATCCTCTCACTGTCCAGTGCTGTGTCGGAAGATGCTCTGCTGTTATTCTTAGGGTTTTCATGGCCGATTATTTCAGAACTGGTGGTCAGGTCCTTCTTCCTAGTCTGTCTGAGTCTGGAAGCTCTGCTGAAACCTGTCCACCATGGGTGATGCCACTGGTATTTGAGATCTTGGTGGCACAGCTTTCAGCATCACGGCAACACGCAGCCATCACAATATGACAACCAACAAGACAGGTGGTGTGGTTCCCTGACGGGGACACAAACCCAGGCCATGGCAGTGAAAGCCCCGAATCTTAAACACCAGATAGAAGATTTAAGTGATTTTAAAAAAAAGAAGAAAAAGGAAAACTCCTGTAAGAAACCATGGGAGAATTTGTGTTAATAATCTCCAAAAAGCCTTTCTGAGTTATGGTACAAATCCCAGAAGCCATAAATGAGAAGATTAAGAAATCTGCCTACATAAAAATGACAACTTGATGTGTAACAAAGACCTGCAGGTAAAATCAAAAGGCAAATGACAAACCAGGAGGAATATTTGCAGTTATTAATAATCAAAGGACTAGAGCCTTAATAAAGAGTCCCTAATTAATTAATTTTAAAAACTAATTAACGGACCAGCCCTGTGGCCAAGTGGTTAAAGTTCAGCACACTGCTTCAGCAGCCACAGATTCACAGGTTCAGATCCTGGTGCGGACCTACCCCACTCATCAGCCATGCTGTGGAGGCATCCCACATATAAAAAGTAGAGGAAGATTGGCACAGATGTTAGCTCAGGGCTAATCTTCCTCAAGCAAAAAAAACCCAGGAAGATTGTCAACAGATGTTAGCTCAGGGTGAATCTTCCTCACCAAAAAAAAAATAACTAATTAACATAAATGGACAAAAGATATGAACCATCAGTTCACAGAAAAAGAAATACAGGGGCCGGCTTCATGGCCGAGTGGTTAAGTTTGCACGCTCCGCTGCAGCGGCCCAGGGTTCGGATCCTGGGCACGGACATGGCACCGTTCGTCAGGCCACTTTGAGGCGGTGTGCCACACCCCACAACTAGAAGGACATGCAACTAAGATATACAACTGTGTACAGGGGGGGTTGGGGGAGATAAAGCAGAAAAAAAAAAAAAGATTGGCAACAGTTGTTAGCCCAGGTGCCAATCAAAAAAAAAAAAAAAAGAAATACAAATGACTCTCAACCATATGAAAAATTTTGCAACCCAGCACATAAAAGAAATGCAAATTAAAACTTGGTGAGATACCATTTTTCCCCTGTGGCATGATGACAAACTTCCAAAGTTTGATGGCACACTGTTGGTGGAGCTGTGTGGAAATAGACACTGTCATTTATTGTTGCCACATCCATACGTGAATATCATCCAGCTATAAAAAAGACAACCAAGGAGGCTCATTTCTGATCCAGAACAATCTCTGAGATAAATTGATTAAAAAAAAGTAAGGTGATGAGCAGTAGGTCTAGAATGCTACCATTAGTGTTGCTAAAAAACATTGCTGCAAGGAAATGTGGAAGAAGAATGTACGTCCTGCGTATATGTATTTGGTTGTATGTACATGACCTCTCTGAAAAGGAAAAAAAAAAAAGATAACTTTGGTTGTCTCTAGAGAACTGGGGAAATTGGGACCGGGGCGAAGTGAGCCTTTACTGTGTGTCCTTGGTATCTTTCACATTTTGTGCCTTACAAATGTTTTACTTTTCTAAGTTGAATACCTAAATACTTTTTTTAATACCCAAGCAACCTTGTCACTAGGCAAAGAACCAACTCTTTTACTGGCTCCCAATACCTAAAGAATAGTAACTATATACTTCATTTTTCTTAAATCAAAATTCTACATGTGTGGGGTTACAGACAACAGCTTCCTGCCAATGCCCCTCCGTTTCTCCTCATCTTCACTGCCCAGAGAGAATGAGTTCTTCCCTTGTTTAGCACTTTCTTCTGGTCCTTATTTCCATGCTGGTAAATAAATGTTTGCGTGGCTGGCTGTTGTCCTATATTTTAGGTGTTACCTCTTAAGTCCTGTTAATGATGTTTCAGGTCATTAAAACCACAGCCCGCCTCCCCTGCCTATATCTTTCGACGTAGTTATTTATAAACCTACTTTACGTTCTCTGTTAGTCATCTTTATAATTGATTTAACGGCCTTGGACCTTTATTTCTTGATCCACCCACTGCAGGCAGTCTCTCTTTCTGCTGTACCGTGAGTTCTCAGCATCCTAGCCCTTCCCTTTGCTCTGCACCCCCACTTCTGCCTCCCAACCTCTGCCCTCTGAACCTCCACATTTTCATTAGTGAGCTTGATAACATTTACATTCTACATGTGTGTTCTTTGCTTTGCCCATGGCTTGGATCTAAAAGTCAAGTCAAATAGCAACATTGACATTGTTGTAACATTGTATAGGATGTACACAGCCGAGCCAACCATACTGTGATTACTGGGCTTTTCCTGTGCTGCTGGAACTTTCTGGAAGTTCTTTTTTTTCCTGGCACGATTTAAAAGAAACATCCTCTATCTCTCTATGGATCTGGTGTATCAAGCTTTTTCCAGAGACCTCCTCCAGGGTTCTTAGAAAACTCCCTGCCCCCATCCAGACTGGTTACTGGCAAGGACAGAGGCTGAACTCCTGTCTGTGTTTCAGTTCTCGTGGCAGATGCACAACCAAAGCTTGTGGAATGAATGGGTCTCGTCAGTCTGAGTGCCAGGGCATTCAAAATCTGGCCCTAACCTCTTTCCGGCTTGATCTTCATAACTTCCCTCTACAAACTCTGCACTCCAGTGAAACTGGACAAATTCTCATACATGCTGTGCACTTTTATTCCTCTGAGCCATCAGGAATGTCGTTCTTACTCATGTTTATGTGTCCATATCCTACCAGTGCTCCCACCTCCAGAAAGATGCACTGATGCCTCCAGAGTGATGGCTCCCTTACTGCTGTCCAGCCCTCCAGGGCCCGGAGTACTTCTTACTTTACATCCTGTCTCCAGAGTATTGGTCTCCTGTTGATCTGGAGTCACTTGGGGGCGGGTCTGTGTCTCCTCTCTCTGTCTCCCCACCCCCAAGTCCTGCCAAACGCAGGCAGCAGGAGGCATTTGCTGGATGAGCCACAGAGGATCCAGAAAAGGTGCGCTGGAGTTAAGGAGCTCGGGCTTGGGTGAAAGGGAGTAAGGGTCCAAGGGGCAGGGACTCCAGGCAGGATGGGCTGGAGTTACAGAACCTAGGCTGGGCTGAGAGGGAGCTAGGGGACTGGCCTGTGGTCATTACTGGACAAGGCTTTATGGCCTGTCCATGGGCCTGCTTTGTTGGGTTTTGGGGGCTATCACCACTGAACAGAATGGAAGAAGGTTTGTCCTGGTGGAGGTGCAGGTGCTGCTGCATTAAGAACTCATCGGGAAGGTGTGATCTTCTAAGGGAGAGGTGAGGGGCCACCAGGATAGGGGGCCTTTCTCTGCGGCAGGCAGTCCAGTCCCACACCCTCCTCACCCCCACCCCCTGCCCCGCCAAGATTCTCCTCAGTGTGAACAGCCTGGCTTCCCAGGGGCACCCACCCAGACCCTGGGGTCTCTGCTCAGCTCTGTCCTTGGAGTGGTACCACTCCCCAAGCTGGTGCAGGCTCCCGCACTCACACCCAGGGCAGCCCCTTCTGCTGGGGGCTCCAGCCTCAGCCTCTCAGGGCCCCTGTTCCAGCAGGCCTGACTCGTCCCTGTACCCTCTGACTCAGCCTTTCTCCTTCACAAGCATTAAAGAATCTCCAAGGTGGAGCTGGCCCTGTGGCTGAGTGGTTAAATTCGTGCTCTCCAGTTCAACAGCCAGGGTTCATCTGTTTGGATCCTGGGCACAGACCTAGCACCGCTCATCAAGCCATGCTGTGGCAGCGTCCCACATAGAAGAGCTAGAATTACCTACAACTAGGATATACAACTATGAACTGGGGCTTTGGGAGAAAAAAAAAAAAAGAGGAAGATTGGCAACAGATGTTAGCTCAGGGCTAATCTTCCTCACCAAAGAGCATTCAGAAAAAAAAGAATCTCCAAGGTCGTGCTATGCAACACCCTGCCTCAGCAGGAAGTCACTGCAAGCTGCCTGAAAGGGGCTGACGTGTCCTCTCATAAGAAAACAAGGAGGGTCCCAGATCAGCTGGGTGCTCAGAGAAGCTGGGGTGACATCCTCCACAGACACAGAGGGACGTGGGTGATAAACTGATGTAAGCCCCCTTCCTTCTCAAAAATGACAGATGTCACACCAGCTCTCTGGCTGGTGTCTGAAGCGCCCCCAGTGGCCCTCTACGCCCTTTGAACTAAGCACTGCCCTGGCCCTTTCCCTGGGGAGGTTTCAGTGAGAGTGCAGGGGAAATGTGCTTGCAGATTTCCTGATTCCACAGGGCTGTGTTCACTCTGATACCTATGAGGTCAGGGATGAGGTAGTCACCGAAGCACGGAAACTCCATCTGGAGATCAGGGTCCAAATTCCACTTCCACTGCTAACAAGATGTGTGGCCTTGGCCAAGTCTCTTTGTTTCCCTCCCTGGATAAGAAATCAGTTTCCTTATCGGCAAAATTGGCCAGGTTAGGGGGGCGGGAGAATTCTGTCCTTGCCCACTTCTCCCAGGGGTTCTGGGTTCATGGTGATGATCAAAGGATGGATGTGTGACAGCAGGATGGAAGGCAGGTACCCAGGTGAGCCTTATTGTCAGGGATGAGGGAGGAGCCTGAAGACACACCTCCTGACCTCTAAGCCCCTGGCCAAACCTCACGCCTCGGAGGACCCCGAACTTCCTGAAGTCCTTCAATGAGCCCCTGGTCATCTTCCCTCATCTTTACAGACGAGGAAACTGAAGCAGAGAAATGGGGCAGCCCCATCTGGCCGATGCACCCCAAAGTCAGTTCTTTCTCCACAGATGGGCTGCTTCTCTGCCCAAATCTCTTTTACAAAGGGGCCCAGACATCCCAGTTCCTTTCTGATGTCAGGGACAGGTGGCTCAGCCTGCTTAAAGCCTCCTGGCTCAGACCTCCCGGCTGGTCACGGGCCAGGTTCTTATAAAACAGAGTGGAGGGCCAGGCTGCTGAGCTTGCTAAGCCAGATGTGTGTGGCGCTGCTGGAGACAGGGTGAGCTGGCCAGGTGTGGGCAGCTGTGGATACGCTGTCTGTGGGTGGTGATATGGGAACTAGATGAATTGTTCTCAAGCAACAGCTGAGAGAAGGCAGGGGCAGGGGCAGCTGGGGTCCTGGACGCAAACCTGCGGGCTTCCAGAAGGGACCGTGAAAGGGGATGGCGGAGGCCCTGCATGTCTCAAAGGGCAGTCAGTGAACTACCTACATCAGAATCATAATGGGGCCTGTTAAAACTGCCAATTCCTAGGGCGTCCTTACCCACAGAATCTCTGGTCAGAATCTCTGGAGGCAAGACAGAAATTGACATTTTAAATAATCTTCATTCTTATCCGCACTGGAATATGCAAACCACTGCCTTGTGGGATTGACTTGGCCAGAACTGGGGTGGGGACGGGGTGTCCACAGCATGGCTCAGATGGATCCAAACATGAAAGCAGATAAAGAGGAGGGGCTGCTGTGAAGGGTGGAGCCCTGATGATGAGTGGCCTGGTCCCCTGAGATGTTAAAGAAATTTCCCCAGCGCTGCCTCACTGCCTCCGGGCCACCACCGCACCCCTAGGTCCCTCTAACCACGTCCAAAGTTCAATGACTTCAAAAAGGCAGGCCTGAAATGAAAGAGCAAACATGGCCTTTGGCAATAGCACACCTGGACACCAAGGCCCAGCCAGCTGTGTGACCTCGTGTGGGTCTGGTGGGCCCTTGTCACATGGCCCCTTAGGGTCTGGGTGAGAGTTAAAGGGCTTAAAGTGTGTGTGAAGTGGCACAGTGGTTCTCTGGGCCCAGGATCCCTTCCTCTTTCCTACTCCCTATATCCCCACACACCCCCATCTCTTTGTTCTTTTCTCTGTCATGCAACCAAAGTTTAAATCCTTCCTAGATTTGCACAGAGGAGCTAGGGCGAGCCTCAGAGCTAACGTGAGGGTGTCCTGTAAGGGGGAGGCTTGGAAAGCCACAGCCTCTCTCCTTCCCTTCCCCCGTCCACATTCTTGTCCACGTGCAGCTAGGCCATGATCTTTGCCCACTCTCCTCATGCAGAAAGCCCCATGATTATGTTCCCCAATCGCCTGGCTGCTAGCAGCTGTCGCCATGGTAACCAGAACCCACTGACAAGCATTGTGAAAGGGCCTCTGAGGAGGAGCCTGTTTGGCTTCCATTAATGTTCCTCTGGCCAAACAGCACTTCTTGAGTGCATCCAGGGCATGAGCAGTCACTTAGCAGAGACAGAAGTGGGTTAGAGCTGGTCCCTGGCCTTGAGGGGCTGGTGATCTCCTGACCAACTCACCATCGAGAACCTACTGGTCTAGTTCAGTGATTCTCAAAGTGTGGTACCCGAATCAGGAGCATCAACACACCTGGGAGTTTGTTAGAAATGACAAATGTCAGGCCCTGTCCCAAGCTAGTAAACTTGGGAATCAGAAACCCTGGGGGCGAGGGGGCCCTGAAATCTGTGTTTCAAAAGAAGCCCCCAGGTGATGCTGATGTAGGACGAAGGTTGAGAACCACAGATCTGGTTAAAAGCTCATGCGATCCCAAACAATGGGTACTATTGTTCTCATATTACAGATGAGAAAACTGAGGCTCTGTGCTGCCCTGGTGCGCAGACTGGCTGACAGGTTACAAAGGGGTTGGACTCTCAGGTCCCTTCCTGGGTCAAATTCTGCCTCTGGGGCACCTGTGATAAGAGAATGAGCAGACATTGTGCTTCCTGGGGTCTGACCGGAGAAACCTAGGCCCATGGAGATATCTTACACTGCATCCAGCAGGGTCAGAGGCTGAGCACAATGACACACGCAGGGAGAAATCAGAGCCTCACATGGGAGCAGAAAAGAGCCGGCAGTAGAGTCAGGAAGAGCAGAGCTGGTGACAACCACCTGCCCCAAATGTGGCAACGCTGAGCTGACATAATGCCCTCTGGCTGAGGCCATGCAGGCTTCCACTCCCCTTCCTGCCCAAACCCCGATCCTGAGATCTAGCTCACCTACATGCTAGGTTGGGCTCTTGCCATGCTTCTGCCCCCATGGACTCTCAGGGTCCCATCTCACACAGCATCTGCCTGAACACGCCCCTCCCCACATTTGGAATCACTTCTTCAGCAGCTCATGGCGTCCAGCCTTTTTTTGCACAGAGCCCATGGTGGGGCCATCACTGCCTTCTCAGGCAGCCCACTCATCTAGGAAATCTCTGACTGGCTTAAGTTTCCCTTTGAATAAGCTGATACACATCTCTGTGTAATTTCCCCCTTCTACAGTATGAGTTAGCCTAATCTCTTCTAGCAGAGATTAAAGGCTTATCTCTAAGGTGTGATGTGAAGTAAGGACGTCTATGCCAATCATTTCCCATGAATCTACCACCCGCCTCTGCAGATGAACAAGGCAGGTAGCACATACCAAACGATTACCTCGAGGAGAGGAGGAACAAGGGCGGGGTGGGAGTGGAGAGAGGCAGGAGGAAGGACCGGAGGAGGCAGAAGGAAGCACGGATGACTCGGAGCCTCCATCCGGCCACTGAGTACCTCAGAGATCCTGGCAGGAGCGGAGCAGGTTTGGGGGGCTGATGCGTATCGGGACCCCCTTCAAGAAAAAGAACATGATATTACAAATATGACTATCAAGAATAAAATTACTCAGAACTTGATTCATTTTTGTTGAATAAACCCACAGATGGATGGTTTGTAATGATAGAAAAGTTAAAACTCACTCATGGCGTTTTCAGGTGACAAATAAAAATGGCAAGTAATAGGATATATTGGAGTATATGAGGAAGGCATTTTGTGTAAACCTAATTCGGCCTGACCTTGTCTTTCCAAAAGGGCCTGACCGAGGCCGTTGAGCATGCATTGTATATCTGCTTTGGAGATTCCCTACGGCAAGAGCAAAGGCCCTTGAGATAAAGGTGCAACTTCCCTCTCCTTAAAGACTAAGCATCTTTCTTTAGGGTGGGAACCGATTGCAGTGCTCATATGTGACCACCCAACCTGAGGCAACATACCTGCCACCCAGCAGTGTTCACTGAGACAGCAGACCTATCTGCCGGTTCCATCAATCGCTCTGCTGACAGAGCGGCCTCGTGACTATTGTAAAAGGGACATTTCAATCATATGTGAAACATACTCTTTGAGGGTATATAACCACCCTGTATACCCCCACTTCTTTGGAGTGCTCTGTTCCTTTGTGGAAAGACTCTCCCGGGTTACAATCCTCAGATTTAAGCTCAGAATAAACTCACCCAAATTTTCATTTATAGATTGGTTATGGATTATTTTCGTCGACAGTTCTTGGCATAGTCACAGCAGGATTTCAGAGAAACCCACCGGAGGCCACCTGGAATCTACACTGAGCTGGCATTCGGTACCAATAAGGACCCATTGAGCCCCCTGGATCACTGCATTCTTCAGGTGACCTTGGTGAGTTCTCCTGAAACTTGGACCTCCTTATTTTAAGTTGATGGTCCAAGAGTTTATATGAGCTAGGTAAGGTCTTAAGACTAGAGGTTTGAGAGGTACCGGTACATACCCTAGGCAAGAGGAACCTAGGAGGAATTTGCTAGGCCAGAGGAGCCTAGAGGGAAGTTCCTAGGTCAGAGGAGCCTAGAGGAACTTGGGAGTGAATGGAGAAGGCTGACGTTTTTAATTTGGCTTTAAATTGGAAAGAATTGTGTTTATAAAGTCTGAACAAACTGCTTGATAGAGAAATGAGAGACTGAACGTGTTCAGCTCCAAAGAAAAGGGACACTTGCTCCTCCCGGCCTTTACCAAAAGGCGTCTTTAGGCGACTAAGGACCTCAGTGGGAGTGTCAGAGGATCAATCCTCGCAACGTGCAGTGGTCCCATAGGGAACTCCACTCATTCACGGTAATTAATTACAGGCTCGTCCGGGGACGCGCACATAAGGGCTGGTCACCCGCGCTCAGAGCCCCACAGTGGTTTTAGACTGCCAGGGGAGAAACCGAGGCACGTAAGAGAGTGTTTACGACCTTTCTATAGGGAGTAACACTCACAAGCAGCACACTTTCTGACCCACGACACTGTCCTTAGAAGTTGTTCAGACTTTATTATTAGAAAAAAAAACAGACAAGCAAAAAGAAAATGGGAAACCTTGCTTCTAAAGCCGGCCAGCTCTCAGATGGACAACCTCCCACTAGCACTCCAGCCGGTTTCATGTATAATGCATATGGAAACAATGCATGCAAGTATTTAACAAAATGGGAAGGATTAACTAAGAATGACTTAAGTCTTAAATGGCCAAAGTGGGGAACGTTCGATATCTCAAAGCTACCGTATTTGCGCACACAAGTAGAAAGAGCCGGCTCTAAAACTAAAGCAAAAGAATGGGAAGCTTATTATCATTGGCATGTAGAGGCTTCAAAACGTAATAACAATAAAATGAATTCTTTACAGGAGACTAACCGTAAATTGGCAGAGACTGTATCTGAATTAAAAAAGGATGAGAAGTCAGAGACCGTCCCACCCCGCTTATCCCTTCCATCTCCCCTGCAGCTGCCTTTGGAATCTCAGAGCTCATCTCCTTCTCCCTCAGCACCCTTACAATTTCTAAAGAGCTCTATTCCATTGACTTAAAGTAAGCGCTTACAAAAAGCTTTTCTGAATAGAACTAACCCAAATGTCTTTAAAGTTTATGGTATGAATTAGGGCTGCCCCAGTGAGAGAAGCCCAGGGCATCCTCACCTACATACCGATCTATATGATCAGATTCATATCTAAAGTTGTACCACCACACAATAACTGATGAGGATTTTAGGCTGGTTAATTTTAAAACTGCAGATGAGAAGCAGGCTCCGAGGAGCAGAGTTTGCTTGCCCTTTGAGAGACATTTGCATTTGTGAAGGAAATCTCCATGCCTTCCCCTCTGCACCAGGAGGAAGGGGGGATGGCCTTATCTCTGGAAACTCTTAATGGGGAAGGCAAGGACTTAAGTTGGTTACTGTCTGGCAACCTCATGTAACTGATTTAGGGTGGTGGCTTCTGGCCTTTACTTAATCCGATTTGATTCTTATCTAAAAGTTGTGGGAGCACCCAATGGCCAGACCCCACCTGAACTGACACCATTTTAACTTTTCACGTGTTCTTTCCTTTGTCTTGTAAAGAGATGGCTCACATACCTATGCCTTAAATTTAGCCTGACTCTCCACCCGTGTCGGCAGCAGTAGCGGGTGCAGCAGCAGCTCTGCCTGCCCATGGGTCCTGTCCCCATGCTATTCCACACCATTCTCTAAATAAAAGAGCACTACTGCCAGATCTCGAGAGTCCAAGAAATCTTTCTTTCGACTCCTTGGCTCACCGACCCTGCATCAAAACCACTGAAATCATCATCCCTTGCTACGGGAACCCCCCTGGGGGGATTTTCAAGGTAATGGCTACTTTTCTTCCTTCTCTCTTAGAGTTACAATGGCCATTTTCGTCTCCTTTTGAGCTTTGCAACCAGGAAACAAAGAAATCTTTAAAGAGTCAAAGACTCCACCCCTGGGAGCCCCAACTTTGGGTTTCTGGGCCTGATCACCCCAGCAACCCTAAGTGGGGTGCCCTCTCCTGACGGTTGTCTCATTGAGTATTTTAGTCACCTACTGAGTCAGTTATGAGGGTAGGAGACCTGTTGATGTGGATTAAGGCTGCCCCAGCTAGAGCAGCCCAAGGTGACCTGGCCAACATGCCAAACTATATGACCCGGTGGATTTTTTTATGGTATGAGTTATGGCTGCCCCAGGGAGAGAAGCCCAGGGCATCCTCACCTACATGCCGATCTATATGGCCAGATTCGTATCTAAAAGTTATATGACCGCACAATAACCAGACCCCATCTGCACTGAAATCATTTAATGACTTTTTACATCATCTTTTCTTTTTCCAGTAAAAATAAGTCACATACCCATGCCTTATAAAATTAGCCCTAACCCTCAACTCAGGGCAGCAGCAGGAGCTCTGACTGCTCATGGGTCCTGTCCCCATGCAGCAGCAGCAGAAGCTCTGACTGCCCATGGGTCCTGTCCCCATGCAGCAGCAGCAGGAGCTCTGACTGCCTATGGGTCCTGTCCCCATGCTATTCCACACTATTCTCTAAATAAAAAGAGCACTACTGCCAGATCTTGAGAGTCCAAGAAATCTTTCTTTCGACTCCTCGGCTCACCGTTCCCACATCATTTCTGGTGGCCCATACGGGGAATTTGCTTCATCGGCTTGTGAGCTCGAGTTCTGGTAAGTGCCCTTTTTTCCTTGTGCCTTTCTCGTTTTCAAGGATGGATCTAAATTCACTTCTCCATCGGGAACTTTCTTGGACGGCTGTATGAATCCACATTTGCTGCCCATGGCTACTCTATGGGGCAAATTGTGGCATTCAGCTTGAAGAGAATCAATACCTTAAGCCTCAGGGTGATGAAGAATGAATTAATCCACTCCTTCTTGACTCTGTCTCTAATAGACAAATTTTACATGGGCATGGGTCAGCCACTTAAGTCATTAGGATGGTCGCCAATCTCCAAGACTCCCGTGGAAGGTTTCTTTTCCTAAGGCTGGATTGGGATCCCTCCCATGGCACCTGACCACGCTCTGAACTGTGAGAAAGTCCCAGTCAGGACTCCAGTTCAAGGAAAGTACCAAACTCTAACCTTTGGGAGAATGGCTCCAGGCTGCAATTGGGTAGAATGTCCCCCAGACTGGCGGAAAATTCCTCACTGTTTTTCTCTATCCTTTTATCCTGGGGACCATTCACCAGGCACCTCTTACTGCCAGGCAGAATAGGGAAGATGTTCAAGGGATGCCCCCATCATCCCTTGCTACAGGAACCCCAATGGGGGGATTTTCAAGGTAATGGCTCCTTTTCTTTCTCCTTTTCTCTCGGGGACCATTCACCAGGCCTATGCTGCCAGGCAGAATAGGAAAGATGTTCACCAGGCACCTGTTACTGCCAGGCATAACAGGGAAGATATACAAGGGATGCAATGCCTGGGGACGCCCCCATCACCCCTTGCTATAGGAACCCCACAGTAGGAACGATGGGTAGGACGCTGTCCTAAGTTCAGGGGGGATTTTCAAGGTAATGGGCCTGTTTCTTTTGTCTCTCTTGGAGTTGCAATGGCCACTTTTGTCTCCTTTTGAGCTTTGCAACTGGCAAACAAAGAAATCTTTAAAGAGTAAAAGGCTCCACCCTGGGAGCCCCAACTTTGGGTTTCTGGGCCTGATCACCCCAGCAACCCTAAGTGGGGGTGCCCTCTCTTGACGGTTGACTCACTGAGTATTTTAATCACCTACTGAGTCTGCTGTGAGGGTAGGAGACCTGTGATTCATTCTGTGAACTGTCCTGCTGGAGTTGTGTGCCCCAGCACGGGAACTGTTGTGTGACTCTTATCTTGATAACCCTCTGGAAGAGTCCATGAGGGTGAGGTCTGATCTCTTCTTTTCCTTTCTTTGTCTGTCTTGTTCATCACCTCCTTTGTTGTCACCAAGTCGAGGTTAAGTTCAGGCTGGACCTGAGCAGAAACTTGACCTTCTGTAAAATTGAAAAAATAAGCCTTTTGCCAGGGATTTAACTCTCAAACCTGGTGCTGGGAGCCCCAGCCTCCAGCCAGTTCCGGGCCTTTGCCTCCTGCTTCCCTGCCTCAACAGTGCTGGCTCGGAGACAAAGTGCCCAGGCTGAGCGAGACTTGACTAAATCTTATAACTATGTCAACACCCGCAATAGGACTCTGCATCCTTCTCCAATCCACTGTCAGTTGGACACTGGCTTTACCGCCATGGGGAACACCCTAAGCATCCCCAGAGACTCACTGCTCGGGTGCATTCTAACTAATTAGGAACACTTTCAATTGGATGGGTTATGCCCCAGAAATTCCAGCTGCGAGAAAACTTGAGGGGTTTCTCTGTCCCTTATAATGCAGTTGGACAGGTAGATCAACCTAGAATGTCATTCAAGTTACAATCCAGTTTCTGGGAAATCAAGAGCAACTGTCCTTGGAAAATCCTTGCAAGACTAGAAATACAGCTCTAGAGGCAGTTCAGATTCCACCCAGTGCATTTATCTCGAAAAGGATTATCATCTCTCCTCTCCAGGAACTACTACCTAGCCCATCACAAATTCCTAAGACTGAAGAAAAATACAAAAAAGGGAAGGGGGGGTAAGAAAAAAACAGCTCCCAAATTCTTTTTGGTAACAATCTTGAGTTCTGCTAAGTCAAGTGATAAAAATCTGAGTATCTGGGTCATTTTTGGATTGGATAGAACACAAACGTTGCTAAACATCTAAGTTTATCTGCTTTTGGTTTTTTATTGCAGAGATGCTAAAAGTCCTTGGGTCTTTTACTGTAAAGTGACGTGTTCCTAGAAATTATGAAAAGTATTTAGAATGCTGATATAAAAGACAGCTCATAATTGCTTACCTTTTAGTGTTTACTATGGTCTGTTAAAGGTTAAAAAGTTCTATATGCGATTAAAGCTACTAGAAATTAATAAGGAAAATGTATTTATACTCAAGGAAAGTAAGGTGTAAGTTTTCAGTAAAGAAGGTATAAAGAATGGAAATATTTTGTTTGGTTGGTTAAGAAAGATAAATTTGTCCTAAAGTACTAGGAGGAATAAAAATAAAAATAAAAAGACATGGGACAAATTCTGAATGCAAAAGAAAGTTACAGAAGGTTTGTGTAAGAGAAATTCTGAAAGAGTTTTGTACCTGGTCAAGTCGGTTAAGATTGAAACGAATCTAATTAAGTAGATGGGTTTTAATATGAAAAAGTAAACTGGTACAAAAATTAGAATTTGGCTTTCTCTCTTAAAAGGATAACTTTCTTAAACTCTTAGTCTGCTCTTGATAAAGAGATTATAAAAGGTTTTTCCTTCTAAGTGAGTTTACAAAAGATCTATTTTTTTTGTATCTATGTTTATGTTTCCTAGGTGCAAAAAGACAGAGGTCTGTCTATTAAGGTTTGTTTTGCTGTTGGTACCTAAGCATTGTTTCACAGTGAGCGTTGTTTAAATAAGTGTTTTAAAAACCTTTTGATATTTTTGACAAGCTGCTCCCTCTAAAATATTCAAATCCTGAATAAAGGCTTTCTTTTGACCTGAATGAAGGAGGAGAATTTCTCTGAGGATTTTCAGAGGGCCCCTGGGACTTCACAGAGAAATTTGCTCTCTCTTCCTATAAGGTGAAAGATTCTAAACTAATTAGGCTTATTTGGTCTGTTAAATTACATTGGAAGCATTGTCAGATAAGTGATGATAATCTTTCTTAGTTGGTATTATGTGGGTAAATGTTACTGATATAAGTGTTTTGAAAATTATATAACATTCCTAAAATTCTGATCTGTCCTGGCTATCAGCCATAATTCTAATTATTAGTTTAAGGTGTTGTATATCACAGAAATAATAAGTTTCTCTGTCAATTGTCATTTTTAAGTCTTTTGTTGTTTACAGTCAGTTGTTTTACTCTGATGCTTTTTGCTTTTGCAAATATGTCTCATCTTCAGAGGAATTCATGGAAAGGACTCTGACACTTACTCTGGAATACAGGTTTTTTATAAACTTTGAGAACATAGAACTGAACTGGGTAAGAAATTACAGAAATCTAATGGAGAAACTGATGACCCCATAAAACTGTTAACAGAAGATTAAGATCAAGAACCGCTTATACAGGACCGAGTGAACTGGGGATGATTATAATTTTTTTATGACTTTTGTTTGAAATATTGTTTTTGCTGTGTTGTTTTGTTTTCTCAGATTTAAGGAAATCTTCTTCTCTTTTCTTTTATGCTAACTATGCCTTATAGCAATTCAATGAAATTATAACTTTATGAGCAGAACTAAAACATTTA
Organism: Equus caballus; assembly: GCF_041296265.1. Lineage (NCBI taxonomy): Eukaryota > Metazoa > Chordata > Mammalia > Perissodactyla > Equidae > Equus > Equus caballus. The sequence goes on from NC_091696.1 coordinate 11,887,984, forward strand.
TCTTTTTCTCCCTACCTGATCACTCCAGAATTTGGAAACTCTTTGTGAGTGAGTATGGTTATTTCGTGGCAATATAGTTATTTGCATAAGTTCAATAAGAATTTGTTCTCCTTATAATAGGACATTTGTTATCTTATGAAAACTTTGACTGGAATGTCATATTTGAGAGAAACGTACACACTCAGATATGACAATACTGCCCTTGAGGAATAAGGTTGACTTTCTGGAAATAAAGCCACTTGGAAATATGGGCCTGGTACCTTGCTTTACAGAGAGACATTCCAGCAATCTTACCTGGTAAGTAAGGAAGCTTGCTTATCTGGCAGGTGCAATGAGCCTCGAAATATTCCAGGGAATCTCAAGAAAGGAGAGAAATTCACGCAAATCTAAGGTATTGCAGTCAAGGCCTGATGGCACAAATCCTTGGCGTGGCTTTCCTGGCCTTGAGAAGTCTTTAAGGTTCAATCTGAGATTCCTCAGTAAAAAAATTCCAGCAAAGCAGATTTAAGAGCCTATATGGTCAATTGCTATTCTTGCTGCACTTATGAAAATAATTGGGCCAAGTTTCTTGAAAATAAACTTATTTTGTAAACCAATTAGTCTTAATTTGACTATCTTTGGTAGAAATGAGGGTGATTTTAGAGAGAAGAATTATGTTTCAGTGTAAAACTATAATGCACATTTGTAGATATTAGATCCTAGTTCTGTTAATTGTCTTTGAGGCTTTTTCTATCTGTGAGCTGGACTGCATCCTGAATTCTTCTACTGAAATACCTGGTTACAAATCTCCAAACGAATGCTTTCAATTTTTACCTCATTTTCATTTGGAATCATTGAGAATTGAGCTGCTCTTTTTCCTGAAACCTTGCAAACGGAAGCTGAACGACTTGATAGAAACTTAAGAGAGATTCCTATCTGTTGCTGTGTAAGCTGTAAGCCACTCAGAAAGATACCTGAATGCCCGATGACATCATCAGAGACATTTCGAGCTGCAAAAGATGCTTTGACTCTGACATCAAGAAGTCTTCTTGACTGGCTGCCTCCTGGTCTCAGGAACTAGTTTACAATTTGCTCCAATCATTAACCTTGTTACCTTGCTTCCAACATCACAAGGGAGAGAAGACCATGACTGCATTCTATTGTTTATTTTGGTTTACAAATGGGTCTTACTTAAATGCTAAACAAGGATGGCAGTTATCAAGTTGGGTATGCTGTCCAGCCTCAAGAATGCCTGCTGCTTCGCATTAGCTCTGCTAACCCAGTAAAAGATTTCCTTCTACAGCCTCAAGAAATTGCCACGGAACAAGAGAAACAGATGACAGTCAAAAGGGGGAACTTTTGACACCCCCTCGCAGTTGTGGTTCGGGCCCAGTAAGAAACCCATAGTACCTATTGGAGCACAATTGCCACTGCTCCAGCATATACACCAAGTAACCCATTGGGCACCTGAAAAGATGATTTTATGGGGAAAAACCCACTCCATGGGTCACAAGGCCACTTTCCCCTTCCTAAGGGACCCTTTGAGGTATGGCAATTGGACTTTGTCCAAATGCCACCATCTCAAGGGTATAAATACATCTTGGTGATGATTTGCATGTTCTCACATTGTTTTGAGGCTTTTCCTTGCAGAAGAGCAATGGCTTTAGGTACATTATTATCGAAAATATTGAATTCCTGTTTCAGGAATTCCTCCCCAGTTACACAGTGACTAGGAACTCAAATCTATTTGTAATGTTTGGCAAATATTGCAGCATTTCTACGGTGCTTACCATCCTCGATCCTCAGGATTGGTAAAAAGAACCAACGGCACAATCAAAACTCAATTGGCAAAACTTTCAGAAGCATTTAATCTCTCACGGCCGAAGGCTCTCCACTAGCGCTCCTCAATCTTAGATCTACACCCTTTGGTAAACATCAACTGTCTCCTTTCGAGATAATAACCGGACGGCCTATGCAATTAAACGAAGGAATGTATGAACCAACTTTACTTAAAGGAGACATTTTACATTATTGTCAAGGTCTCATTGAGGCACTTAAAAGAAATGAAAAATTGGTAGCTGATTCTTTCACAGAGAATTCCCAGAACTTAAGGATCTTGGACTGTAACCTGAAGAATTTATTTATTGAAAGAGACATCAAATAAGACTGTTTGTAGCCCTGTTGAAAAGGAGCATACCAGGAGGAGAAGAAGACGACGTCTGTTGCAGACAGCTGTCCCAAGACTCCGGACCAGGCCTGTATTCCCAACCTTATATCTCTTCATTTAAACATTTGTTATGCTTAAACTGTATACTATTTTATAATTTGTTTGGAATATTATTATACTTAAAGAAAGTGATTAATTTGGAACAGACTGGTTTTGAGGGCCAGGCATTTATCGAATGACTCCCAATGGAACTCAATGGTTATGTGGAACAAATCTTTGGCCTTGGCTACTGCCTGGATGGCTAAAACACTGCACCCTGAGTTTCCTTTAAAAGCAGGGAAGGAGTCAGGCTGAGTTAAAACCTGTTGCCAACCTCCCTCTCTTTAAGGCCAGATGGGCTTGTTCAGTGTTACACTGGTATGGCTATATTTGCAGCTATATTTACTTCTTCTTTGGGGCTAAAAGATGTCATTATTACATATGAAAGCTCTGACTAAATTTACTCAAGAAGCCCTTAATGATAGTCAAGCAGGAATAGCCTTATTCAAATGCCGAAATGTCTGTAATGAGAGGGGCTGTCCTTCAAAACAGAATGGCTTATCTAAAGTCTTACCGCATCCCAAGGTGGTACATATACAGTCATTCAGACTGGATGCTGTGCTTTTACACCTGATGAATCTTCCAATGTGTCATCTCTGCTGAAGCACATGAAGAAGCAAGTGGATGCCTTATGCGATCTGACACCCAGTCTTGAATTGTTTGGTTAGCTCCCTTCCCCTATCAGTTCCCTTTTCCGATCCAGATTGGAATTCCTATTTCTACTACTTCTTGGAATTCTTGTACTAGTCATAATATTCAAACTAATTGTTGTTTTCTTTACTCAGTGTTGTAAGAGTAGCATACAAACTAGAGTAATGATTGCTCTATGGCTTGAGATGGTTGATCTGTCTTATAACCCTGGACAAATTTCCTTTTCTGATGGGGACTATGACTAAGAATTCATTTCAGACCAATCCTTTTAAAAATGCTGAGTTATTATTGTTACTGTGCTTGTTCTATAATCATATGCAATGTAAATGTGAAGTGTCGTAGAAAAGCACATATACAATGTTTGTGCAACAATCTAAAATTAATTGGAAACTACATGACATATGAAATGCTTCCTCTGTTAATATATATATCTAACTCTATGCTTGTACACTATTTCCCCCCAACGTGGTCGACTAGGCAAATAAATGAGATAAAACCCTAGCACCGAGGGACATGATGGACCCAGGGCAGGCAGCAACCACCCTGGTGCCGAGGGACAATATTTTGTCATCGATGCTTTCTATCAAAAGATTAGAGATCAAAAGGGGAAAATGACAAATAAAAATGACAAGTAATAGGATATATTGGAGTATATGAGGAAGCCATTTTGTGCAAACCTAATTCGGCCTGACCTTGTCTTTCCAAAAGGGCCTGACCGAGGCCGTTGAGCATGCATTGTATATCTGCTTTAGAGATTCCCTATGGCAAGAACAAAGGCCCTTGAGATAAAGGTGCAACTTCTCTCCCCCTCCCAATGTTGGCATCTCCTTAAAGACCAAGCATCTTTCTTTAGGCTGGGAACGGATTGCAGCACTCATCTGTGACCACCCAGCCCGAGGCAACACACCTGCCACCCTGCGGCGTTCTGTTTCCATCAATCACTGTGCTGACAGAGCAGCTTCGTGACTATTGTAAAAGGGACATTTCAGTCACATGTGAAACATACTCTTTGAGGGTATATAACCACCATGTATACCCCCACTTCTTTGGAGTGCTCTGTTCCTTTGTGGAAGGACTCTCCCAGGTTATAATCCTCAGATTTAAGCTCAGAATAAACTCACCCAAATTTTCATTTATAGATTGGTTATGGATTACTTTTCATCGACACAGTGATCATTTTCATATATATTATTGTTTTCAGCAAACGGGGATCCTGGAGTTTAAGCAACTTCAGCTTCATGGAAATCTGCCTCTACCCCGGACAATTTGTCCCTGTCTCTGGGCCTCAGTTTCCCATTTGTAAAATGAGGGTGAGCCTGCCCACTTTCCAAAGCTGATTTGAGGGTTAAATGAAGGGGAAAATATCTGCCAAGATATCATTATATTCTCTGATTCCTAAAAAGGAATGCTTGGAGCCAGGGTGTGAGGGCAACTAATTGATCGTCCCCAACGGGAGGGGAGAGTGGCAGAGGGCATCCCAGCTTAGCATTCTGCATGTGGGAGAACCAACGAGTTCAGAGGACTAGCCCCCTCATAAAAGATAGTGAAACGACCCCTTGTCACCAATCACTGTTTTTGGTTTTCAGGATTATTTTTCACAAGATTCTTTCCAAAATGGCCCTCAATGCATTTCTGGAGGAGGGGCTTTGCCCATAATTGGGCTCAGAGAGACTTTTCACCCCAGAGGCAGCTCACCGGGACCTGCAAGAAATGCTTTGCTTCTGGAAGTTCATGTCCCACAAGGAAGGAAACCGGATCAGGCAGATCTGCGGGACGGTGACAGGAGTATTTTAATCATTTTGGTGACATTGGCTCCGCCAAGTCTGCCAAGAGAAAAAGATGATGCTGTAGCTCAGGAAATTAAAACAGCTCTGGCCTCATTCCCCAGAACATGTTTTTCAAGAGAGATTAGTGTTTGGTGTGGGAAGGAAAGAGACCTATAGAGTCTGTCCTTGCCCAGGCTGCCCGGCTTGCACGTGGCTGTCCACACTCTCGGTTTGAAGAGGGCGTCTCCTTTGTCGAGGTCATCCTCCTCTCCTTTTTAAACAGTCTCTAGAGAACACCCTCACTCCTGGCCTAAGCCAGGTGCCTTGGGGTCTCCAGTTGCAGGTGGCTGTTGGCACCCACCCATGGAGAGTCTGGGAGCCTCCAGGCTGCCATCGGCACCTTATCATCTCTGTAGGCCTGCTTGCAGGACAGACTCAGTCTCCCCCAACATCCCCCATTCCCAGGTCATCCAGAGAAGTGCTTTCCAAACTTCTTTAAGCAGAGGAATCCCCAGGCACCACGCCCGGGAGCCCCATCCAGGAGGCCAGGGGCAGGAATCTGTGCACATTTTTATAAGCATTTTCACCCTTCAGGTGGTCCAGGAAGCACAGAGCCAGAGAAATTAGGGGTCCTTCTCCAGGGACTCCACCCCATGCCCTACAGCTGGGCTAGCACCCACTGGAGCCCCCACCGCCCCACCCCAGGCCCACTGGAAATGTTCAGCAAGCACTGCTCCCGACAGGCTGGCCCCATGCCGCCACAGCTGTGCGGCCTTGAGTACTCCACTCCACTTCTCTCAGCCGACAGTGCCTCCCTGGCCTGCCTCCTGGGGAGAGAGGTGACCATAAAGCCTGGTGCCCCACAAGGCCTTGGAAAATTACCCAGAGTCACCAGTCCTTGGCTTGGGGACTCAGGACTGGAAATTGGAAATGGCTACCAGATGGGATGAGAGTGAGAGCAGGTGAGGTGGAGGATGGGAGAGGGAGGGGCCCCAACATCTCGTTCCCCCACACACTTAAAGCAGAGATGGTCAGCCCAGGGGAAGCTTCAAGATCATCACATGCAGCCTCCTCATTTTACAGAGGAAAAAACTCAGTCCAGAGAGGTGGAAGCGTTTGCTCAAGGTCACACAGTAAATCAATGGCAGGGCTGGGACTAGAGCCCTTGGTTCAGTATCCCCATCCAGGACTTTTCCCGCTACACCACCAGGCCAGGCACAGGTGGGGGTGGGCCCCACAGCAGCTCCCTCCTCCTCCCCCTCCCCCACCCCCAGAGAGCCACAGGACAGAGGGCATGGCATAGTCTGCCAGCTACTCTGCCCCCTCACCGAGGCCTGGCTCTGGTTATCCCGCCCCCAGATGCCCTCAGGTCTCAGTTCCTGTTGACCTGCCAGGTGCAGCCAGCCTGCTCTCTGCCCTCCTTGCCCTGAACCAGGCTTCCTGCTGAGGGCCAAGGATGGGGGCAGCAGGACTGCCACCTCCTAGTGCTCAGCCTCTGGTCCCCACCCCCACCCCACCATCCTGCCCTGACCCGGTGCTGAGGAGGCACCCACCTGGGCAGCTGGCCGATCAGCCGGGGCACGTCCAGTGCTGAGGGCTGTCCCAGGGCTTGAGCTCCGTGGTGGCCTTTTATGGGGCGGAGAGGTGTGGTGTGAGGGATTAGGGGTGTGGCCCAGGGTAACTGTACCTGAGAAATGTCACCACCCTGAGTGTTGCTGCCAGGCACCTAAGACAGCAGGGTGAGGCTGGAGCTGGTTTCAGAACAGCCTGTGCCCTGGCCGTGGCCCTCACCCTTCAAACAGCACAGAAGCCCATCCAGCCAAGCCCAGGCTTCCTGTGGGGCTGAAAGCAGGGCCAGGGGGGTGAGGCCCATTCGGGACACATGACCTCCCCAGCGCCCTGTGGTCTTCTCTTGGGGGGCTCCGCATCAGCAGCCAGACAGATATGACAATTCTCACCTACGCTGCGGACCTTGAATGGGTTATGCCACTTCTGAGCCTCAGTTTCTTCATCTCTAAGATAGAAATAATAATACTCAGTTCATAGGATTGACATGGGACCTACTGCATGGGTAATCAATCACTATTTGAATGAATGAATGAGTGAATGAATGGACAAAAAGGTGACTAGGACAATGAGGTTTCTGGAAATCAGTCCAAACATCTTAGCAACTTTATTTCTTTAACATCTCACCTTGCCTGATCCAGACAGGCCTAAGGCCTCGCCCAGTTTCCCACCTCCATCCATGAATGTCCCCCACTATGCTCTCACTGTCAGGGTGTGTCTCCCTCCAAGTCCTGCTGGTTGACTCCCGACAGCCCCTGTGCCCAGGTGATCGCCTCAGTGGTGATTGGCATAGGAGTGACAAATGACCCGGTTCTGACCAAGGAAACAGGAGGGGAGGTCTGCTGGGAGGCTGCAGGGGAGGGACTCCTGGCTCCCAAGGGAAAGATACTAGAGGAAATGGCCCCTTTCTGTCACTGGATATTGTCATATTCTGTTGTGACACCCAGAACGCTGTCTTGTGTCTGTGAGGGGGACTGGCCCGCGGATGAAGCCAATGGTGAGGACCATAGAGCAGAGGGTTCCTGAACCACGGGTCACACCATGCCAGCCGTCCACCTGCCTCTGGACTGCTTGCCATGTGAAATAACAAATGTCCTCGTTCATTAACCCAATTCAGATGAGGGTTCTGTTACTTGCAGGGGAGTGTATCCTACCTGATCTTCTCCCCAACCCCACCTGCATCGCCCTCATCATCAGTCAGCAGAACACCCAGCCACGTGCCTAGCCCTGGCTTTGTTCTGACCCGGGACCCCGAGATGAGCCAGGCTCTGTGCCTGCCCCGTGGAAGTTCATAGTTCTGAAGAGATGGAGTGGCAGGTAATTTGATGGTTACAAGCTTGTGAGCAGAGACTGAGGATTTCTGGGCAGGGACGGACTAACTGTCCTGGGCAGTATGAGAAGGGTTCTGGGAGGTGGCACTTGCAGGATGCCAAGGAGTTTTATGGACAGACAAAAAGAACGTGTTCCAGACAGAGGTCACAAGGCCAGTGAAGGGGTGTAGCTTGCTTAGAGAATATCTGGTGACACTCAAGTTAGGCCCACTGGGGGTGACGAGCAAGGGCTGGGGGGGAGTAGGAGGAGGCCAGTATGGGGCTGTGTGCCTCAGGAGTCTGCGTGTGTTGGGGAGCCAGGGAAGGGTTTATGCAATGGGTACATTTTGGATTAGAAGAGCCTGGGTATTCAGGAGAGAAGTGACAAGGAGTGTACTAGGTGGGGGCAGTGAGAAGGAACAGGCCCTACATTGTAGGGCCTCAGTGACCAAGGGAGAGAGTGAGGGTGACAGAGGAGAGGAAGGTAGCGGCCGGGTTCCTGGTGTGTGAGGGAGGAGGGGTGGCTGTGTAAGTCTTGCAGTGGGGGACTGTGGTAGCCAGACTCCGGGATGACCCCCAGTGATCCCACCCCCTGCCAGTCACACCACTGTGTGGTCCCCTCCCATGCTGTATCAGGACGGGCCTATGTGACCAACAGAATACGCAGAAACGATGATATGTGACTCCCAAAGCCAGATCATAAAAGATGTTGTAACTTCTGCCTTACTCTCTCTTAGGTCACCAGCTCTGGGAAAAGCCAGCTGGCACATCGTGGAAACACTCAAGCAGCCTCCCGGAGAGCCCTGTGTGGTACAGGACTGGGGCTTTCTGCCGACAGCCAGCCACGCACTGGGCTCTCCCACCAACAGCCATGTGAGTAAGCCATCATGGAAGCAGAGCCTCTGGCTCCAGTCGAGCCTTCAGATGACTGCAGCCCCAGTTGACAGCTTGGCTGTAATCTCAAGAGAGACCTAGAGCAGAACCACCTGGCTAAGCTGCTCCCAAATTTCTGATCCACCAACACAGTGAGATAGTAAATATTTGTTACTTAAACGTAGCATTTATGTCTGCTGTTTTTGCAGCAATAGATAACTAATACAGCGACCTAGACCACCAAGGTCTTATTCCCCTAACTGTCTTTCCTGGAGTGAACGAGGATTATTATTATCACTCCCCAGCCACCTGGGCCGTGCCTCCATCCACCTCTCTTTATAGCTCACAGACCATTTTCCCATAAACAAACTTTATTGCTGCAACCAGCCCCAGGAGGTGGTTAGAATTCCTGTTTTACAGAGGCGGAAACGAGGCTCCTAGAGGGGGAGTGACTTGCTCAAGATTATACAGTTTGTCAGCGGCAGGGCCTGAATCAGAAGCAGGTCTGCTTCCAGGCTGTGGGGGGCTCCACAGCCTGCCTGAGCACACAGTGGGTCCTCGGCACAGCCTGGGGCCTGGTTGGCGGGGTGCAAAGGCTGGAGAGCCCAGCCCCAGGAACCGTGCTGAGCGGCTTGCCCCAGTCTCCCAGCCGGCCGCCAGCCTAAGTCCCCGGTGTTGACCTCTCCAGGGGGGTGACTCTGGGCTGCGTCCCTCTGGAGCTGGCCGTGCAGCTGGACAGATTGAGGATGGATGGTGCCTCTGGCATTTACAGTGTCCTGCAAGGCCAGCCTGAGTCAGCCCCCTGATTCAGTGGCTTTCAGGAAACACAGGTTCCTCTCCTTTCTGCAGCTCAGGGCCAGGCCTAGGAGCCCTTGAGGGCAGGGATCCAGCGCCTGCTTCTGTCCTCTAAGAACCGCATGGGAAGGAAGGCAGCACAGGAGCTTCCTTAGTTGCTGCTGAAGGAAGGGAGTGCTGTACCCCTCACCTTGGCTTCAAGATCCACGTTCCTTTACAGAGCTCTTCACCCTGTGCCAGGCGGGGGTCTGTGCACCCCTCAAGGGACTTAGGGGTCAGCAAGGGAGACAGGCAGACACCTCGCAGCCTGCTGAGCAGGACAGGAGGTGCTGTGGGTTGTGTGAGAGGCCCTGGCACAGGGGACAGGCGGAACAGACACCAACTCATCAGTTCTTCCAACCTATAGGCCACTGGGGGGAGGTCTCCATGTTTGCCTCTGCCAGAGGACATGAAGGGCCTGGCCTCGGCACTGCCCTTCCACAAAGTCTGATTCATTGCTCCCAGCACCTCCATATACCCCGCCGGCCCTCCTGGCAGTGGCCCCCTGGGGCTCCTCACCAGCTGCATTCTTTTTTTTTTTCTCAGTGAGGAAGATTGGCCCTGAGCTAACATCTGTTGCCAATCTCCCTCTTTTTGCTTGAGGAAGATTCACCCTGAGGTAACAGCTGTGCCACTCTTCCTCTATTTTGTATGTGGGATGCCATCCCAGCATGGCTTGATGAGCGGTGTATAGGCCCGTGTCCGGGATCCAAACCCGTGTACCTCAGGCTGCCGAAGTGAAGCGCTCGAACTTAACCACTATGCCACTGGGCCGGCCCCATCACCAGCTTCATTCTTACTTATTCTGGAGCCAGAAAGCCAGCAAGGCCCCCAGAGTCATCCCATCCCATTTTGCCCAAGCTCGGGCCCCAGGAATAGCCTCTCTCCTCTTGGACAGGCGCACCCCCATCCATGCCCACTGCAGGGCCCCTCAACACAAGTGAGGGCACCTTGCGGAAAACAGCTCTAAGTAGATTTAGCAAATAAAAATACAGGATGCCCAGTGAAATGTGAATTTAAGGTCAACAAGAAATCTTTTTTACTACAAGTATGTCCCAAATATTATATGGGACACACTCATATGTCTTATTGGGCATAACTGGGTCATATGGCAACATCTAATTGCAAGAGAGGCTGGAAAAGTTGACTATAGGATTATCATGACTGGATTAGACCAATCCTAAAGAATTGCTGGGGCTGGGAACATTGCAGCTCCAGAGAAAACCAGAGTTCTTTCGGCAAGAAAGAAGAGGGGAGTGGGCACTGGGCAATGTGAAGGTGGGGTGGGGTGGGGGTGATGGAGGCATTGAAAGGGTGTGGACTGGGAAGAGCTGTGGCTTTTCTCTTGTGTTCCCATCATTCCGTTGCCCACTGATGACAGGGGACAGGGATGGGGGATGAGGTGCAGGCAAGCTGCAGAGGGGAGACCAGATAGACCAGATAGGATGCTATCCAGATCTTTGCTTCTGTCTCTGAGGACCCCAGACCCGAACAGACAGGGCTCCATGGGGCAAAAGGAGAAGATCTGATTCCCAACTCGTATGTCTCATCTCTGGGCATCTGGCTTTCTCCTCATAAGAAGAGGATGGTAACGCCCAGCTGTCCCCTCCATGGCCAGCTGGGGGCAAAGGCGTCAGAGAGAGTGATGGCATTCTTTTCGAGTGGCCCCCTTCCTGTGTACATACCTGCTGGTCCAGGGTGGGCTGCACTCTCTAGTCATCTGCAGGAACGTCCTCAGGGACCCAGCGAATGCCAGGAGAGCCCTGAACAGGGGACCAGGGAGGAGAAGAGTGGTGCACTTGCTCCTGAGCAATGATCCACAGGTCCCTGGGGAGGCAAGGGCTGCTGACACCACTGTCCCGTCCTCTACCTGCCCTTCCAGAGCCCCCAGGGAAGCACAGCCCACAAAGGATGGGACTCCGGCACAGGGCCGTGAGGGAGGAGAGGAGACAGGCTGGCTCCAGGCGTAGCTCGGACAGCAAGGAATAGACAGAAGCCTAGCGTCTGGAGAAATGCCCAGTATATGGATGAGGCCCAGGCAGACTGTGACCACCCCAATTCTGCCCTAATTCTCAGAGACTTAATGGTCTTCTGGTCTCTGGAGCAGCTCTTCTCAGGCTTTAACGTGAGCGCCAGTCAACTGGGGATCTCATTAACACGCAGAATCTGACTCTCAGGTCTAGGGTGGGCCCAAGATCATCCGTTTCTCTCCAGGTGATGCTGATACTGCTGTCCAGGGACCACACTTTGAGGAACAAAATCTAGACTAGATCCCACAAAGAATCTGGGACCCAATACCCTGGGGTTCAAAGAGGGGAGGAGTAACTGAGAGCTGTGGGCTGGGAGTACAGGGAAGGCTTCCTGGAGGAGGGGGAGAGGATTGGGTCCCTGAAGATGGGGCGGGATATGATGAAGACCCAGAAGCTGTCTTACACAGGGGACTTGCTTGCACAATAGACTGGAGACGTGGAGACTAGCTTTCTGGAGTAGAGCATTTGAACAGGGGCGGGGAGCAAGATGGTGGTCTAGTGCTGAAGACTCGGTGCTCTCAACGCTGAGGCCCTGTCCTGGTCAGGGAACCACACCACCCGTCTGTCGGGTGTCACACTGTGGCAGCTGTGTGTTGCTGTGGTGCTGAAAGCTATGCCGCCGGTATTTCAAACACCAGCGGGGTGATTCATGGTGGACAGGATTCAGCGGAGCTTCCAGGCTAGGACAGACTAGGAAGAAGGACCTGGCCACCATTTGTGGAAAAATTGGCCGTGAAAACCCCATGAACAGCAGGGGAGCATCGTCTGGTACAGTGCTGGAAGGTGAGGGGATGGCACAAAAAGACCGGGCAGGGTTCCGCTCTGCTGTCCACAGGGTCACTAGGAGTCGGAATAGACTCAATGGCACTAACAACTACAAAAAGTGACAGAGAATGTGAGCAAGGCAGGCTGACACTGGGAAAGGCCTTGAATGTCAGGCAGAGGCCGAACCTGGCTGTCCTCTGAGTGAGGAGCAGCCTCAGGTTCAGACGGAGCTGGATTCAAACCCCAACGACACTAGCTGGGTAAGCCTAGGGAAGTCACACTCTCCCTCGAGGCCTCAGTTTTCTCCTCTTTGAAATGGGGGCTATATGATAACCTTTATTATTTCAGGGTGTTATTGCAATATGCGGATCCCAGTACGTGCACACGAGAGTGGTGGCGATATTTTGGGAAATCAGCCCAGGCTGGGCGTGGCCAGGCATGTTTTCATCATGGAGCCTGCAGTTCAGTGATGCCCAGGGTGGGCAAAAGGGGACTCTTCATGGGGCAGTGGGGCCATACCCAGGTCATCTCTGGTGGGAGAGGGGTGACAGCCAAGCCTGGAGTCCTGGCTGGGTGTGGAGGGACAGTCCCTCCCCTATCTGGCAGCTCGTTTCCGTTCCCGCTGGCCCTGACCCCCTCAGCCTGCAGGGGGACTGAGGGCTCCCGGGGGACCTTGGGCCCTGTGATCTGCGCCCCGTCCCCCCACATCTTTCCTGATCCCAGGGCAGAGAAGACCAGATGCCTGGACCCTATAGCTCGTCACATTCAGCCCTCCACAGTGCCCCTCCTCTGCGCACCTCAGTGATGGGAACCCACCGTCTCCCAAGCAGCCGTTTATCTTCAGAGAGGCCCCGCTATGCCGCTGCACCAGCCCACGCGGTTCCCAGAAGCCCTCCGAGGTGGCAGCAGGATCTTCACTTTGCAGCCCAATGAACTGGGCTGGGAGGCCAAGTGACTTGCCCAAGGTCACTTTGAAAAGCAGGCCTCCTCGTGCGCATGCCGGGCTCCCTCCACCAGGGAGCGGGCAGTGCCCTGTGCTCCCTCCCTCTCCAATGCTCAGCCCGCTCTGGTCTACCTCCTTTTCCTCCTCCCAGAGGAAAACACACACACACACACACACACGCACACACGCGCGCACACACACACACGCACACGCACACACGCACACACGCGCACACACACATGCACACACACGCTTCCCGCGCCAAGGCTCGTCTGCAGAGGGAGCTTCAGGCACCCAGCACCCCTGCTCATCTTTCCAGTTGCCCCTGACCTGTGCTGGAAGCTGACCCTCTGCCGTGAGCAGCTGCACACGGGGCCTTCTGGACCTTTCCCTGGGACCTTCCCTTTGTCTGTCTGTGTCCCCATCTGGGCCCAGCACCTCTCTGCTCAAGGAGACAGCGCTGCTGGGCTCTCACTGCAAAGGAGGGATGAGGCCAGGAGGGCCAGCAGAACCCTCAAGAAGGGCTTGGAAGGCTGGACACTGGCCACCCCAGGCCTGCCTGTGGGCCCAGGAACTGCGTTCCCAGCTGAGCATGACACTCCCTGCGCCCCACGCTGCCGTGCAATGGACCTGGCTGCACCCCAGCAGGCTGGCATCATGGTCAGGAGGCTGAGCTCTGGCATTCTGCCACCTCAGTTCAGTCCTCACCTCTGCGTTGCAGGACCCTTGATGCTTTCCTTTGCTTCTCTGTGTCTCAGTTTGCTCTATGAAGTTGGGATGAAAGTAACCCCTACTCCAGAGGGGCATTCGAGTGATTCAATGAGTCACCACGTTTGTTGAGCAAATATTTGTTCAGTGCCTGCCATGTGCAATGACAGGGAGAACCTGAACTGTTCTGGGCATTGGGGGTAGAGTTGTGAACAAAACAAAAGCTCTGATCTGATGGAACTCACGCTCTACTGGGGGAAGAGTTCTTGCATAAGAAGTCAGGTGGCGGGAGATGCCATGAGAATAAAGCAGGGGAGGCGCAGACGGAGGAAGAACCCTGCCCAAGGTCACACAGCCGGGACAGCAGGGCAAAGGTGAAGCCTGGGTCTTTCCTCATGCCTCAGCTGACTCTCCCTCCCATCAGTGCCCATCTGTCAGGGGATGCGGTAGCAGGGCCCAGGCCCCTGCAGGCCACCAAAGGACTGGCTCCCAGCCTGGGCTCCTGGCTAAAGAAGTGACCTGTTCTTCCCTATTGAGCACTTGAACCTAGGACTGCATGTTGAGCATGCCCCCTGCTCAGGGCCTTTGCACCTGCTGCACTGTCTGTCTGGAGGTGGCTCCCCGAGATGTCTGCATGGTTCACTCCCTGACTTCCTTCAGGTGTCAGTTTAATGGTCCCCTCATCAGAGATGCCTTCCTGGCCCCCCCCCCCCCCCCCCCCCCGTAAGGCACCTTACAGCTGGAGAGGGCTGGAGCTGTTACCTAATGCCACCTGGCACCTCCCGGGCAGGCGGGCAGCAACCTGAGCTCCAGCCTCCTTCTCCCTGTGGCCTGCCGTAACCCGACTCCCAGCCAGATCTGGGTTCTCAGGAAAGCTGAGCCTCTCCCAGGTGCAGAAGCCACCAGGAGGGCCTGGCACCCTTGGGAAGGGAGGGGCTGGGGGCCTGCAGGGAGGCCCAGGCTTCTTCCGTCGGAACTGGGATTCAGCATGAGGGCTCAAGGCTAGACTCCAGCAGACAGTTCCACTCCAAACATCCCCGATGGCTTCTGGACACCAAGAGGGACTGAGCCACGTTGGCAGGAGAGGCCAGGCCGAGGCTGACACAGGCCAGGGCAGTCCTCACTCGAGGGAGAAAGAGTCTAGGCGGAATGGGATGTGATGTGTGGGATTTGCATCCACGTCCTGTGCAGCCTCAGGAAAGACTTCTTTCCTCTCTGGACCAGAGGGGCTCAAAGGCCCTTGCCAGCACCTCCTTCAGTGCCCCTAGGTCCAACCAGCCTCGGAAGGGCCTCCAATGGAGAAATATCCAATAGGCAGGTGCCCGTGCTGTGTCACCTGCCCCTGGAACTTATCCCCCCGCTCCCATGTTGAATGCACACAGCGGTGCATCTGCTCTCAACCCGCCCAAACTGTCACACCCACACACACTCAGTTACTCCTCTGTCCACTTCTGGGTTCCTCCAGGGACGGAGGACTGATGGGGTGCTGTTACTGGGACCTACCACCCTCTCCCTTAGGCCCCCGGAGAGTTCCGGTCCCTCTTTTCCTCCCTCCCTGCATCTCGGTATGGAGAAGGGATACCAGCTTAGTGGGATTTGACACCTGCAGTTCAGGCCAGCTGTCTTCTCTTACAGGATGGGGAGGGACATGGCTCAGTGCCATCCCAGCACCCGTGGCCAAGATGGCAGAGAGCTTTCCTCCTCGGGATGTGAGGGCAGAGAGAAACCTCCTGTCTTCTGCCCACTTCCTCACGGCAGAGAGGGGAAGAGCTCGGGGCAGGTGGGATCCTGGAAGCAGGACATCTGGGCTCCATCCTTCCCTTGGGGAGTTGGAGTACACCCCACCTCACCTCCAATGGCAGGTAAACTTTCTGTGCACCTGGAGCCCTGAGAGTTAACAAAAGGGCTTGAAACACCTGGGAGTGAAAATAACAGAGAACAAACAGGAGGCTCAAGGGTTTTCCATTCCTTCTCCACCAACCACAGGAATGCCCCTGTGGCCGGCATGGGGCGGAGGCGCCCACGTGCATCGGCAGAGGTTTCAGGCACCGGGAAGGGCCAGCTCTGCCTGTCCCTAAATGTCCTCCTCGAGTCCCCTGAGCCCTGGGATTAGCTCAGGCTCTGTCACTGGGTGAATTTGTGCGCTCCCCTCAGACCCCTGCACAGGAAACAAGCAGGGAAACCTCACGGTGGTCTCCACCGCCCACAGGATCCAGCCCAGGCTCCTCAGGCTGGCCCTCAGGGCCCTTCCCACCCCGGCCCTTGTGGCCTCTCCACGCCCATCTCTCCTTGCGGATCCCGTGGCTCTTTCCACACCCCACTTTCTGGTCTAGCCAGGCTGAACACATCCATCTGGGCACATGCTGGCACGCCCTTCTCCACGTTCCATTCTGGAGAGGCCAGGTTCAGGGAGCACGTCCTCTGGGACATCTTCCCCGGGTCCTGAGGGCTGGCTGCTCCCTCTTCTGTGCTCTGCAGGGGGTGAGCAGATGTCCCTCCCAGAGCTGGTGCCTCCTGGGATCACTGTGGGTTCTGTCTCCCTTACCAGACTGTGCTGGGACCAGGCCTGGCTGTCTTTGTGTCCCCAGGCCCTGCTGTGAGGTCCAGCATGTAGCAGGCGCTCGGTAACTATTTGGTGAGGGAATGAATGAATGAAGGAGTGAAGGGGTGAGGGTGGGCATTGGCAGGGCCCAGGCTCCCAGGATCGATGGCCCTTGACTCTGAGCTCCTTGTGGGCCGGGTAAACAGGTCATCTGAGCTCAGAGCACCAAACCGTGAGCTCGAGTGTGGTCTCCTGAGCCCAGGCGGCCTCGTGCAGATTCCTAGGGCAACAGCATTGATTGGGCACCTTCTGTGTGCATCACCCCTTACTCCTTGATCACGCCTGGCCCATTCCCACTGGGCCCTCTGCTCTCGTTCCTCTGTCCACCTTGACTGCTCTTCCTTTGCCCTGATCCTGCCGTGGCTGCTCCCTGGATTTCATCAGGTCCCAGCAGAAAAGCCCCCTCCTCCGGGAGGCCTTCCCTGATTAAAGTCACCACTCTCTATGTCTTGTCGTCCCGTTTTAATGCTCTGCACCATGCTTACCACTAGCTCAGGTTTTTCTTCTTTGTCTATTTGCTCATCGTCTCTCCCTCCCCCCTCCCTCGACACACATGCAGAGATTGTTATGCTCTTCGAAGGCAGTCTTGGCTGCCTTGCTCGTGGCTGTGTCCCCACACCTGGAATGGAGCCTGGCACACGGGACGTGCTCAGTAGGTGTTCAGTGGACTAGTGAATGCCAGGCTTCGTGATGAGGGCCCCAGCCTAGAGTCCCTGTCCTCAGGGAGGAGTCGATGGTGCAGTTGACAGACACCTCCCCGGAAAAGGCCACGGCAAATTGGTACAATTTGCTACAGTCTTACCAACTTTCACACCCACGGAAGCTGCATTTATTGAGTTCACATCACGTCCGGCACCTCTGTGCCTTGCTCTACTGCTGACAACCTCCCTAAAGGCGGGGATTACACTTTCCATGGGGGGGGGGGGACGGGGAAGGACAGGAAGCTCAGGGAGCCTGCATGCCTGCCCCGGGTTAAACACTAAAAAGAAGCAGGGGCTTCACCCCGCCCTCTCGGTTACATATACGACCTCCCTCTGTGCGGCAGGCACAGCTCTCCCTCTTTCCAGATAAGGACCGGAGGCTCAGCGAAGTTGGGTGATTGCCCTCACAGGCGGGGGGAGGCTGCTGGAGCCTTGGAGCTCCCCCTCTGTCTTCTGCTCAGAGCTCCTCCCTTGGGCCTCGAGGTCAATTCTGGCCTTCCCGGAGGCAGCTCTGCAGCTCGCTCTCTCTCTTTCTCTGTCTCTCTTCTTCAGTCTCAGGCCTGGGGGATGGGGGCGAGGGCTGAAGACCCTTATTTATATTCTCCAGCTCTGGATTCTAACATTATCTCTTCCCGATGCCTCAGGCCACCTCTGCCAATGTGCCTCTTGTGACTGTAAAATCAAACTGGCCTACGTGTCACGTCCCCCCTGCGCCCCTGCCTGCAGACCACCTCCCTCTTCCAGCTAACAAATAAAAATGGCAAGCAATAGGATATATTGGAGTATATGAGGAAGCCATTTGGTATAAACCTAATTCGGCCTGACTTTGTTTTTTACAAAAGGGTCTGACTGTGGCTGTTGAGCACGCGTTGTATATCTGCTTTAGCTATTTCCTATGGCAAGAACAAAGGCCCTTGAGATAAAGGTGCAACTTCCCCCCACATTGGCATTCCCTTAGGGATAAGCATCTTTCCTCAGTCTAGGAACTGATTGCTGCACTCACCTTTGACCACCCAGCTCACCTGTGACCACTCAGCTGGAGACAACAGACTGCCACCCTGCTGTGTCCACCGAGACAGCAGACCTACCTGCTGTTTCATCAATCGCTGTGGCAACAGAGCAGTCTCGCGACTATTGTAAAAGGGACATTTCAATCCTATATGAAACATCCTCTCTGGGGGTATATAACCACTCTGTGCACCCCACTTCTTTGGTGCCCTTTCTTTCTTCGGGAAGAAAGGCCCAGGGCCATGGTCCTCAGATTTCAGCTCAGAATAAACTCACCCAAATTTTCATTTATAGATTGGTTATGGATTATTTTCATTGACAGTTCTTGGCATAGTCACAGCACGATTTCAGAGAAACCCACCAGAGGCCACCTGGAATCTACACTGAACTGGTATTCGGTACCAATAAGGGCCCATTGAGCCCCTTGGATCACTGCAGTCTTCAGGTGACCCTGGTGAGTTCTCCTGAAACCCGGACCTGCTTACTTTAAGTTGACGGTCCAAGAGTTTATATGAGCTGGGTAAGATCTTAAGACTAGGTGTCTTAAGGGGTACCAGTACATACCCTAGGTAACAGGAACCTAGGAGGAATTTGCTAGGCCAGAGGGAGCCTAGAGGGAAATTCCTACGCAGGAGGAGCCTAGAGGAACTTGGGAGTGAATGGGGAAGGCTGACATTTTTAATTTGGCTTTAAATTGGAAAGAATTGTGTGTATAAAGTCTGAACAAACAGCTTGATAGAGAAATGAGAGACTGAACGTGTTCAACTCCGAAGAAAAGGGACACTTGCTCCTCCCGGCCTTTACCAAAAGGTGTCCTTAGGTGACTAAGGACCTCAGCAGGAGTGTCAGAGGATCAATCCTCACAACGTGCAGTGGTCTGTCGATGAAAATAATCCATAACCAATCTATAAATGAAAATTTGGGTGAGTTTATTCTGAGCTTAAATCTGAGGATTATAACCTGGGAGAGTCCTTCCACAAAGGAACAGAGCACTCCAAAGAAGTGGGGGTATACAGGGTGGTTATATACCCTCAAAGAGTATGTTTCACATGTGACTGAAACGTCCCTTTTACAATAGTCACGAGGCCGCTCTGTCAGCACAGCGATTGATGGAAACGGCAGATAGGTCTGCTGTCTCAGTGAACACCGTGGGGTGGCAGGTGTGTTGCCTCGGGCTGGGCGGTCACAAATGAGCACTGCAATCGGTTCCCAGCCTAAAGAAAGATGCTTGGTCTTTAAGGAGATGCCAACGTTGGGGGGGGGGAGGGAAGTTGCACCTTTATCTCAAGGGCCTTCGCTCTTGCCACATGGAATCTCTAAAGCAGATATACAATGCATGCTCAATGGCCTTGGTCAGGCCCTTTTGGAAAAACAAGGTCAGGCCGAATTAGGTTTACACAAAATGGCTTCCTCATATACTCCAATATATCCTATTACTTGCCATTTTTATTTGCCATTTTCCCCTTTGATCTCTAATCTTTTGATAGAAAGCATTGATGATCAAAATATTGTCCCTCGGCACCAGGGTGGTTGCTGCCTGCCCTGGGTCCATCACGTCCCTCAGTGCTAGGGTTATATCTCATTTATTTGCCTAGTTGTCCATGTTGGGGGAAATAGTGGACAAGCATAAGTTATATATACTAACAGAGGAAGCATTTCATGTGTCATGTAATTTCCAATTAATTTTAGGTTGTTGCACACTGTATATGTGCTTTTCTACGACACTTCACATTTACATTGTATATGATTATAGAACAAGCACAGTAACAATAATAACACAGCATTTTTAAAAGGATTGGTCTGAAATGAATTCTTAGCCATAGTCCCTATCAGAAAAGGAAATTTGTCCAGGGTTATAAGACAGATCAACCATCTCAAGCCGTCGAGCAATCATTACTCTAGTTTGTATGCTACTCTTACAACACTGAGTAAAGAAAACAACAATTAGTTTGAATATTATGACTAGTACAAGAATTCCAAGAAGTAGTAGAAATAGGATTTCTAATCTGGATCGGAAAAGGGAACTGATAGGGGAAGGGAGCTAACCAAACAATTCAAGACTGGGTGTCAGATCGCATAAGGCATCCACTTGCTTCTTCATGTGCTTCAGCAGAGATGACACATTGGAAGATTCATCAGGTGTAAAAGCACAGCATCCAGTCTGAATGATTGTATATGTACCACCTTGGGATGCAGTAAGAATATCTAAAGCCATTCTGTTTTGAAGGACAGCCCCTCTCATTACAGACATTTCGGCATTTGAATAAGGCTATTCCTGCTTGACTATCATTAAGGGCTTCTTGAGTAAATTTAGCCAGAGCTTCCATATGTAATAATGACATCTTTTAGCCCCAAAGAAGAAGCACATGTAGCTGCAAATATAGCCATACCAGTGTAACACCGAACAAGCCCATCTGGCCTTAAAGAGAGGGAGGTTGGCAACAGGTTTTAACTCAGCCTGACTCCTTCCCTGCTTTTAAAAGAAACTCAGCGTGCAGTGTTTTAGCCATCCAGGCAGTAGCCAAGGCCAAAGATTTGTTCCACATAACCACTGAGTTCCATTAGGAGTCACTCGATAAATGCCTGGCCTTCAAGACCACTCTGTTCCAAATTAATCACTTTAAGTATGATAGCATTTCAAACAAATTATAAAATAGGCATACAGTTTAAGCATAACAAATGTTTAAATGAGGAGATACAAGGTTAGGAATACAGGCCTGGTCCGGAGTCTTGGGACAGCTGTCTACAACAGATGTCGTCTTCTTCTCCTCCTGGTTTGGTCCTTTTCAACAGGGCTGCAAACAGTCTTATTTGATGTCTCTTTCAATAAATAAATTCTTCAGGTTACAGTCCCAGATCCTTAAGTTCTGGGAGCTCTGTGGAAGAATCAGCTACCAATCTTTCATTTTACTTTAAGTACCTCAATAAGACCGTGACAACAATGTAATATATCCCTTAAGGAAAGCTGGTTCATATATTTCTTCATCTAATTGCATAGGCTGTTTTATTATTATTTCAAAATGAGACAGCCGATGTTTACAAAAAGTAGAGAACTAAGATTAAGGAGCACTAACACAAGAGCTTTTGGCCG
The DNA here is from genome assembly GCF_041296265.1 of Equus caballus. Lineage (NCBI taxonomy): Eukaryota > Metazoa > Chordata > Mammalia > Perissodactyla > Equidae > Equus > Equus caballus. The sequence goes on from NC_091696.1 coordinate 11,909,077, forward strand.
TGAGAGATTAAATGCTTCTGAAAGCTTGCCAATTAAGTTCTAGTTGTGCCATTAGTTTACCGGTCCTGAGGATCGAGGATGGTAAGCGCAGTGGAAATGCTGCAATATTGGCCAAACATTACAAATAGATTTGAGTTCCCCAGTCACTGTGTAACTCAGGAGGAATTCCCCAAACAGGAATTATTCTCTCTAATAGCAATTTACCTACTGTTAAAGCCGTTGCTCTTCTGCAAGGAAAGGCCTCAATCCAATGTGAAAGCATGCAAATCATCACCAAGATGTATTTATACCCTTGAGATGGTGGCATTTGGACAAAGTCCAATTGCCATACCTCAAAGGGTCCCTTAGGAAGGGGAAAGTGGCCTTGTGACCCATGGAGTGGGTTTTTCCCCATAAAATCATCTTTTCAGGTGCCCAATGGGTTACTTGGTGTATATGCTGGAGCAGTGGCAATTGTGCTCCAATAGGTACTATGGGTTTCTTACTGGGCCCGAACCACAACTGCGAGGGGGTGTCAAAAATTCCACCTTTTGACTGCCATATCTGTTTCTCTTGTTCCATGGCAATTTCTTGAGCCTGTAGAAGGAAATCTTTTACTGGGTTAGCAGAGCTAATGGGAAGCAGCAGGCATTCTTGAGGCTGGACAGCATATCCAGCTTGATAACATCCTCACTTATCGTTTAAGTAAGACCCATTTGTAAACCAAATTAAACAATAGAATGCAGTCGTGGTCTTCTCCTCTTGTGATGCTGGAAGCAAGGTAACAAGGTTAATGGTTGGAGCAAATCATAAACTACTTCCTGAGTCCAGGGAACAGGCAGTCAGGAAGACTTCTAGATGTCACAGTCAAAGCATCGTTTGCAGCTTGAAAGGTCTCTGATGATGTCATCGGGCATTCAGGTATCTTTCTGAGTGGCTTACAGCTTACCCAGCAACAGACAGGAATCTCTCTTAAGTTTCTATCAAGTCGTTCAGCTTCCGTTTGCAAGGTTTCAGGAAAAAGAGCAGCTCAATTCTCAATGATTCCAAATGAAAATGAGGTAAAAATTGAAAACATTCGTTTGGAGATTTGTAACCAGGTATTTCAGTAGAAGAATTCAGGATGCAGTCCAGCTCACAGGTAGAAAAAGCCTCAAAGACAATTAACAGAACTAGGATCTAATAGCTACAAATGTGCATTATAGTTTTACGCTGAAACATAACTCTTCTCTCTAAAATCACCCTCATTTTTACCAAAGCTAGTCAAATTAAGACTAATTGGTTTGCAATATAAGTTTATTTTCAAGAAACTTGGCCCAATTATTTTCATAAGTGCAGCAAGAATAGCAATTGACCATATAGGTCTTAAATCTGCTTTTGCTGGAATTTTTTTATGAGGAATCTCAGATTGAACCTTAAAGACTTCTCGAGGCCAGGAAAGCCACGCCAAGGATTTGTGCCATCAGGCCTTGCCTGCAATACCTTAGATTTGGGTGAATTTCTCTCCTACCTTGAGATTCTCCGGAATATTTCGAGGTTTATTGCACCTGCCGGATAAGCAAGCTTCCTTACTTACCAGGTAAGATTGCTGGAATGTCTCTCTGTAAAGCAAGGTACCAGGCCCGTATTTCCAAGTGGCTTTATTTTCAGAAAGTCAACCTTATTCCTCAAGGGCAGTGTTGTCATATCTGAGTCTGTATGTTTCTCTCAAATATGACATTCCAGTCAAAGCTTTGGTAAGACAACAAACGTGTCCTGTTATAAGGAGAACAGATTCTTATTGAACTTATGCAAATAACTATAATGCTGTGAAATAACCATACTCACTCACTCACTAAGTTTCCAAACTCTGGAGGGATCAAGTAGGGAGAAAAAGATAAATGTTTCAGTTTTGCTCACAAAGGTATAATTTCACCAAATTGCCAAAAGTCGTAGTTAGGATAAGAGAAAAGAGAAAAAGATTTTCTTAAATCGGAGAAAACAAAGCAAAACATCAAAAAATCAACAATATTTCAAATAACAGTCACAAAAATTATAATCATCCTCAGTTCATTCGGTCCTGTATAAGCGGTTCTGGATCTTAATCTTCTGTCAGCAGTTTTATGGGGTCATCAGTTTCTCCACTAGATTTCTGTAATTTCTTACCCAGTTCAGTTCTGTGATCTCAAAGTTTGTCAGAAACCTGTATTCCAGAGTAAGTGTCAGAGTCCTTTCCATGAATTCCTCTGAAGATGAGACATATTTGCAAAAGCAAAAAGCATCAGAGTAAAACAACTGACTGTAAACAACAAAAGACTTAAAAATGACAATTGACAGAGAGACTTATTATTCCTGTGATATACAACACCTTAAACTAATAATTGGAATTATGGCTGATAGCCAGGACAGATCAGAATTTTAGGAATGTTATATAATTTTCAAAACACTTATATCAGTAACATTTACCCACATAATACCAACTAAGAAAGATTATCATCACTTATCTGACAATGCTTCCAATGTAATTTAACAGGCCAAATAAGCCTAATTAGTTTAGAATCTTCCACCTTATAGGAAGAGAGAGAAAATTTCTCTGTGAAGTCTCAGGGGCCCTCTGAAAATCCTCAGAGAAATTCTCCTCCTTCATTCAGGTCAAAGGAAAACCTTTATTTAGGACTTGAATTTTTTTTTTTGAGAGAGCAGCTTGTCAAAAATATCAAAAGGTTTTTAAAACACTTATTTAAACAATGCTCACTGTGAAACAAAGCTTAGGTACCAACAGCAAAACAAACCTTAATAGACAGACCTCTGTCTTTTTGCACCTAGGAAACATAAACATAGATACAAAAAAACATAGATCTTTTGTAAACTCACTTAGAAGGAAAAACCTTTTATAATCTCTTTATCAAGAGCAGACTAAGAGTTTAAGAAAGTTATCCTTTCAAGAGAGTAAGTCAAATTCTAATTTTTGTACCAGTTTACTTTTTCATATTAAAACCCATTTACTTAATTAGATTCGTTTCAATCTTAACCAACTAGACCAGGTACAAAACTCTTTCAGAATTTCTCTTACACAAACCTTCTGTAACTTTCTTTTGCATTCAGAATTTGTCCCATGTCTTTTTATTTTTATTTTTATTCCTCCTAGTATTTTAGGACAAATTTATCTTTCTTAACCAACCAAACAAAATATTTCCATTCTTTATACCTTCTTTACTGAAAACTTACACCTTACTTTCCTTGAGTATAAATACATTTTCCTTATTAATTTCTAGTAGCTTTAATCGCATATAGAACTTTTTAACCTTTAACAGACCATAGTAATCACTAAAAGGTAAGCAATTATGAGCTGTCTTTTATATCAGCAATCTAAATACTTTTCATAATTTCTAGGAACACGTCACTTTACAGTAAAAGACCCAAAGACTTTTAGCATCTTTGCAATAAAAAGCCAAAAGTAGACAAACTTAGATGTTTAGAAACGTTTGTGTTCTGTCCAATCCAAAAATTACCCAGATACTCAGATTTTTATCACTTAACAGAACTCAAGATTGCTACCAAAAAGAATTTGGAAGCTGTTTTTCCTCCCCCCCCCCTTTTTTTTTCTTCAGTCTTAGGAATTAGTGATGGGCTAGGTAGTAGTTCCTGGAGAGGGGAGATGATAATCCTTTTCGAGATAAATGCACTGGGTGGAATCTGAACTGCCTCTAGAGCTGTATTTCCAGTCTTGCAAGGATTTTCTAAGGACAGTTGCTCTCATTTCCCAGAAACTGGATTGTAACTTGAATGACGTTCTAGGTTGATCTACCTGTCCAACTGCCTCATAAAGGCACAGAGAAACCCCTCAAGTTTTCAATTTTACAGAAGGTCCAGGTTCTGGTCAGGTCCAGCCTGAACTTAACCTCGACTTGGTGACAACAGAAGAGATGATGAGCAAAACAGACAAAGAAAGGAAAAGAAGATATCAAACCTCGCCCTCATGGCCTGTTCCAGAGAGTTATCAAGATAAGAGTCACACAACAGCTCCTGTGCAGGGCACACAACCCCAGCAGGACAGTTCACAGAATAAATCACAGGTCTCCTACCCTCATAACTGACTCAGTAGGTGACTAAAATACTCAATGAGTCAAGCGTCAAGAGAGGGCACCCCACTTAGGGTTGCTGGGGTGATCAGGCCCAGAATCCCAAAGTCGGGGCTCCCAGGGGTGGAACTTTTGACTCTTTAAAGATTTCTTTGTTTCCCGGTTGCAAAGCTCAAAAGGAGACGAAAACGGCCATTGTAACTCTAAGAGAGATGAAAGAAAAGGAGCCATTACCTTGAAAATCCCCCCATTGGGGTTCCTGTAGCAAGGGATGATGATTTCAGCGCAGATGGGGTCTGGTTATTGATGTGGGGTCGGTGAGCCGAGAAGTCGAAAGAAAGATTTCTTGGACTTTCAAGATCTGGCAGTAGTAGGGAAAGGACCCATGGGCAGGCAGAGCTGCTGCTGCCCCCACTACTGCTGCCGACATGGGTGGAGAGTCAGGCTAAATTTAAGGCATAGGTATGTGAGCCATCTCTTTACAAGACAAAGGAAAGAACACGTAAAAAGTTAAAATGGTGTCAGTTCAGGTGGGGTCTGGCATTGGGTGGTCCCACAACTTTTAGATAAGAATCAAATCGGATTAAGTAAAGGCCAGAAGCCACCACCCTAAATCAGTTACATGAGGTTGCCAGACAGTAACCAACTTAAGTCCTTGCCTTCCCCATTAAGAGTTTCCAGAGATAAGGCCATCCCCCCTTCCTCCTGGTGCAGAGGGGAAGGCATGGAGATTTCCTTCACAAATGCAAATGTCTCTCAAAGGGCAAGCAAACTCTGCTCCTCGGAGCCTGCTTCTCATCTGCAGTTTTAAAATTAACCAGCCTAAAATCCTCATCAGTTATTGTGTGGTGGTACAACTTTAGATATGAATCTGATCATATAGATCGGTATGTAGGTGAGGATGCCCTGGGCTTCTCTCACTGGGGCAGCCCTAATTCATACCATAAACTTTAAAGACATTTGGGTTAGTTCTATTCAGAAAAGCTTTTTGTAAGCGCTTACTTTAAGTCAATGGAATAGAGCTCTTTAGAAATTGTAAGGGTGCTGAGGGAGAAGAAGGAGATGAGCTCTGAGATTCCAAAGGCAGCTGCAGGGGAGATGGAAGGGATAAGCGGGGTGGGACGGTCTCTGACTTCTCATCCTTTTTTAATTCAGATACAGTCTCTGCCAATTTACGGTTAGTCTCCTGTAAAGAATTCATTTTATCGTTATTATGTTTTGAAGCCTCTACATGCCAATGATAATAAGCTTCCCATTCTTTTGCTTTAGTTTTAGAGCCGGCTCTTTCTACTTGTGTGCGCAAATACGGTAGCTTTGAGATATCGAACGTTCCCCACTTTGGCCATTTAAGACTTAAGTCATTCTTAGTTAATCCTTCCCATTTTGTTAAATACTTGCATGCATTGTTTCCATATGCATTATACATGAAACCAGCTGGAGTGCCAGTGGGAGGTTGTCCATCCGGGAGCTGGCCGGCTTTAGAAGCATGGTTCCCCATTTTCTTTTTGCTTGTCTGTTTTTTTTTTTCTAATAATAAAGTCTGAACAACGTCTAAGGACAGTGTCGTGGGTCAGAAAGTGTGCTGCTTGTGAGTGTTACTCCCTATAGAAAGGTCGTAAACACTCTCTTACGTGCCTCGGTTTCTCCCCTGGCAGTCTAAAACCACTGTGGGGCTCTGAGCGCAGGTGACCAGCCCTTATGTGCGCGTCCCCAGACGAGCCTGTAATTAATTACCGTGAATGAGTGGAGTTCCCTATGGGACCACTGCACGTCGCGAGGAGTGATCCTCTGACACTCCCGCTGAAGTCCTTAGTCGCCTAAGGACACCTTTTGGTAAAGGCCGGGAGGAGCAAGTGTCCCTTTTCTTCAGAGCTGAACATGTTCAGTCTCTCATTTCTCTATCAAGCAGTTTGTTCAGACTTTATAAACACAATTCTTTCCAATTTAAAGCCAAATTAAAAACGTCAGCCTTCTCCATTCACTCCCAAGTTCCTCTAGGCTCCTCTGACCTAGGAACTTCCCTCTAGGCTCCTTTGCCTAGGAACTTCCCTCTAGGCTCCCTCTGGCCTAGCAAATTACTCCTAGGTTCCTCTTGCCTAGGGTATGTACCGGTACCCCTTAAAAACCTCTAGTCTTAAGACCTTACCTAGCTCATATAAACTCTTGGACCGTCAACTTAAAGTAAGGAGGTCCGGGTTTCAGGAGAACTCACCAGGGTCACCTGAAGAATGCAGTGATCCAGGGGGCTCAATGGGTCCTTATTGGTACCGAATGCCAGCTCAGTGTACATTGCAGGTGGCCTTTGGTGGGTTTCTCTGAAATCCTGCCACGACTATGCCAAGAACTGTCAATGAAAATAATCCATAACCAATCTATAAATGAAAATTTGGGTGAGTTTATTCTGAGCTTAAATCTGAGGATTGTAACCCGGGAGAGTCCTTCCACAAAGGAACAGAGCACTCCAAAGAAGTGGGGGTATACAGGGTGGTTATATACCCTCAAAGAGTATGTTTCACATGTGACTGAAACGTCCCTTTTACAATAGTCACGAGGCCGCTCTGTCAGCACAGCGATTGATGGAAACGGCAGATAGGTCTGCTGTCTCAGTGAACACCGTGGGGTGGCAGGTGTGTTGCCTCGGGCTGGGCGGTCACAGATGAGGGCTGCAATCGGTTCCCATCCTAAAGAAAGATGCTTGGTCTTTAAGGAGATGCCAACGTTGGGAGGGGGAGAGAAGTTGCACCTTTATCTCAAGGGCCTTTGCTCTTGCCACATGGAATCTCTAAAGCAGATATACAATGCATGCTCAACGGCCTTGGTCAGGCCCTTTTGGAAAAACAAGGTCAGGCCGAATTAGGTTTACACAAAATGCCCTCCTCATATACTCCAATATATGCTATTACTTGCCATTTTTATTTGTCAGGTCCCATAGGGAACTCCACTCTCATTCACGGTAATTAATTACAGGCTCGTCCGGGGATGCGCACATAAGGGCTGGTCACCCGACGCTCCGAGACCCACGGTGGTTTTAGATCGCCGGAGGAGAAAGCGAGGCACATAAGAGAGTGTTTACGACCTTTCTACAGGGAGTAACACTCACAAGCAGCACACTTTCTGACCCACGACACTGTCCTTAGAAGTTGTTAGGGCCTTAAACAAAACAAAATTAAAAGAGAAGCAGGAAATCGAGCTTTTAAAAAGCCCGATCAGTTCCTGAATGCGCAGCCTCTCCTCCGGACTCAGGTTGGCTTCATACTGTGACTGCAATTGCTTAACAAAGGGGAATCCCAAGCCAGATTGCTAAGGCCAAAAGAAAGAAAGAAAGAGAGAAAGAGGGAAAAAAAACTAGGAAAAGAAGTTTTTCCACCGCAGTCTGCTATGAGAACAGAAATCTAAGGTCTATATGTCTGTCTGTGTGTGTCTACACATGTTACGAACATGTGATACTTTACCTCCAGATGGTACAATTTCTAAAGAGCTCTATTCCATTGACTTAAAGTAAGCGCTTACAAAAAGTTTTAACCCAAATGTCTTTCAAGTTAACATGATAAAGGTTAATCTTTGGTTAATGAAAGTTTAAGTCATTGGTTTGATTGAAAAGGCATGTCCTCAAGAGTTGTCAGCATTTGGATGTGATGCAGGCATGCAGCCTGGGTTTACTAGTCAAATAAGCTCACGTTGTCTGTTACATTCGTCAGCAAAATAATAGCTTTAAATGGTGACCAGTTTTGTCTAATGTCTCGTGAGGTTTTCGTAGGTAATCTGAACATAATTGTTGGAAACAAATGATTTAAATAGATAAAACTGGGTAAAATAACTTTTATGGTCTGTATACTTGGAAAAAAAAAAACAGCTTCAAAATTCTTTTTGGTAACAATCTTGAGTTTTGCCAAGTTAAGTGAAATGATAAAAAATCTGAATATCTGGGTCATTTTTGGATTGGATAGAGCACGGAAACATTATTGTTAAACATATCTAAGTTTATCTACTTTTGCCTTCTTATTGCAGAGAGGCTAAAAGTCTTTGGGTCTTTTACTGTAAAGTGTGGCATGTTTCTAGAAATTATGAAAAGTGTTTAGAATGCTGATATAAAAGACAATTCGTAATTGCTTACCATTTTAGTGTTTACTACAGTCCGTTAAAGGTTAAAGAGTTGTAATATATGTGATTAAAGCTATTAGAAGTTAATAAGGAAAATGTATTTATATTCAAGGAAAGTAAGGTGTAAGTTTTCAGTAAAGAAGGCATAAAGAATGGAAATATTTTGCTTGGTTGGTTAAGAAAGATAAATTTGTCCTAAAGTACTAGGCGGGAAAAAAAAGAAGAAAGAATCAAGACATGGGACAAATTCTGAAAGCAAAAAGAAAGCTATAGAAGGTTTGTGTGAGAGAAAGTCAGAAAAGAGTTTTGTACCTGGTCTAGTTGGTTAAGATTGAAACGAATCTAATTAAGTAAATGGGTTTTAATATGAAAAAGTAAACTGGTACAAAAATTAGAATTTGGCTTTCTCTCTTGAAAGGATAACTTTCTTAAACTCTTAGTCTGCTCTTGATAAAGAGATTATAAAAGGTTTTTCCTTCTGAGTGAGTTTACAGAAGATCTATGTTTTGTTAAGATAAAAGACAGGTGTCTCTATTAAGGTCTTTTTGCTGTTGTCATTTTGGTTAAATATTATGAAGCATTGTTTCATTGACCCTTGTTTTACAATGACAAGGTCAGTAACCTCTTGATGTTGTTTAAATAAGTTTTTAAAAATCTTTTGATATTTTTGATAGGCTTCTCCCTCAAACAGTAGTCAAGTCCTAAATAAAGGTTTTCCTTTGACCTGAATGAAGGAGGAGAATTTCTCTGAGGATTTTCAGAGGGCCCCTGAGACTTCACAGAGAAATTTTCTCTCTCTTCCTATAAGGTGGAAGATTCTAAACTAATTAGGCTTATTTGGCCTGTTAAATTACATTGGAAGCATTGTCAGATAAGTGATGATAATCTTTCTTAGTTGGTATTATGTGGGTAAATGTTACTGATATAAGTGTTTTGAAAATTATATAACATTCCTAAAATTCTGATCTGTCCTGGCTATCAGCCATAATTCCAATTATTAGTTTAAGGTGTTGTATATCACAGGAATAATAAGTCTCTCTGTCAATTGTCATTTTTAAGTCTTTTGTTGTTTACAGTCAGTTGTTTTACTCTGATGCTTTTTGCTTTTGCAAATATGTCTCATCTTCAGAGGAATTCATGGAAAGGACTCTGACACTTACTCTGGAATACAGGTTTCTGACAAACTTTGAGATCACAGAACTGAACTGGGTAAGAAATTACAGAAATCTAATGGAGAAACTGATGACCCCATAAAACTGCTAACAGAAGATTAAGATCCAGAACCGCTTATACAGGACCGAGTGAACTGAGGATGATTATAATTTTTGTGACTGTTATTTGAAATATTGTTGATTTTTTGATGTTTTGCTTTGTTTTCTCCGATTTAAGAAAATCTTTTTCTCTTTTCTCTTATCCTAACTACGACTTTTGGCAATTTGGTGAAATTATACCTTTGTGAGCAAAACTGAAACATTTATCTTTTTCTCCCTACTTGATCCCTCCAGAGTTTGGAAACTTAGTGAGTGAGTGAGTATGGTTATTTCACAGCATTATAGTTATTTGCATAAGTTCAATAAGAATCTGTTCTCCTTATAACAGGACACGTTTGTTGTCTTACCAAAGCTTTGACTGGAATGTCATATTTGAGAGAAACATACAGACTCAGATATGACAACACTGCCCTTGAGGAATAAGGTTGACTTTCTGAAAATAAAGCCACTTGGAAATACGGGCCTGGTACCTTGCTTTACAGAGAGACATTCCAGCAATCTTACCTGGTAAGTAAGGAAGCTTGCTTATCCGGCAGGTGCAATAAACCTCGAAATATTCCGGGGAATCTCAAGGTAGGAGAGAAATTCACCCAAATCTAAGGTATTGCAGGCAAGGCCTGATGGCACAAATCCTTGGCGTGGCTTTCCTGGCCTCGAGAAGTCTTTAAGGTTCAATCTGAGATTCCTCATAAAAAAATTCCAGCAAAAGCAGATTTAAGACCTATATGGTCAATTGCTATTCTTGCTGCACTTATGAAAATAATTGGGCCAAGTTTCTTGAAAATAAACTTATATTGCAAACCAATTAGTCTTAATTTGACTAGCTTTGGTAAAAATGAGGGTGATTTTAGAGAGAAGAGTTATGTTTCAGCGTAAAACTATAATGCACATTTGTAGATATTAGATCCTAGTTCTGTTAATTGTCTTTGAGGCTTTTTCTACCTGTGAGCTGGACTGCATCCTGAATTCTTCTACTGAAATACCTGGTTACAAATCTCCAAACGAATGTTTTCAATTTTTACCTCATTTTCATTTGGAATCATTGAGAATTGAGCTGCTCTTTTTCCTGAAACCTTGCAAACGGAAGCTGAACGACTTGATAGAAACTTAAGAGAGATTCCTGTCTGTTGCTGTGTAAGCTGTAAGCCACTCAGAAAGATACCTGAATGCCCGATGACATCATCAGAGACCTTTCAAGCTGCAAAAGATGCTTTGACTGTGACATCTAGAAGCCTTCCTGACTGCCTGTTCCCTGGACTCAGGAAGTAGTTTATGATTTGCTCCAACCATTAACCTTGTTACCTTGCTTCCAACATCACAAGAGGAGAAGACCACGACTGCATTCTATTGTTTAATTTGGTTTACAAATGGGTCTTACTTAAACGATAAGTGAGGATGTTATCAAGCTGGATATGCTGTCCAGCCTCAAGAATGCCTGCTGCTTCCCATTAGCTCTGCTAACCCAGTAAAAGATTTCCTTCTACAGGCTCAAGAAATTGCCATGGAACAAGAGAAACAGATATGGCAGTCAAAAGGTGGAATTTTTGACACCCCCTCGCAGTTGTGGTTCGGGCCCAGTAAGAAACCCATAGTACCTATTGGAGCACAATTGCCACTGCTCCAGCATATACACCAAGTAACCCATTGGGCACCTGAAAAGATGATTTTATGGGGAAAAACCCACTCCATGGGTCACAAGGCCACTTTCCCCTTCCTAAGGGACCCTTTGAGGTATGGCAATTGGACTTTGTCCAAATGCCACCATCTCAAGGGTATAAATACATCTTGGTGATGATTTGCATGCTTTCACATTGGATTGAGGCCTTTCCTTGCAGAAGAGCAACGGCTTTAACAGTAGGTAAATTGCTATTAGAGAGAATAATTCCTGTTTGGGGAATTCCTCCTGAGTTACACAGTGACTGGGGAACTCAAATCTATTTGTAATGTTTGGCCAATATTGCAGCATTTCCACTGCGCTTACCATCCTCGATCCTCAGGACCGGTAAACTAATGGCACAACTAGAACTTAATTGGCAAGCTTTCAGAAGCATTTAATCTCTCACGGCCAAAAGCTCTTGTGTTAGTGCTCCTTAATCTTAGTTCTCTACTTTTTGTAAACATCGGCTGTCTCATTTTGAAATAATAATAAAACAGCCTATGCAATTAGATGAAGAAATATATGAACGAGCTTTCCTTAAGGGATATATTACATTGTTGTCACGGTCTTATTGAGGTACTTAAAGTAAAATGAAAGATTGGTAGCTGATTCTTCCACAGAGCTCCCAGAACTTAAGGATCTGGGACTGTAACCTGAAGAATTTATTTATTGAAAGAGACATCAAATAAGACTGTTTGCAGCCCTGTTGAAAAGGACCAAACCAGGAGGAGAAGAAGACGGCATCTGTTGTAGACAGCTGTCCCAAGACTCCGGACCAGGCCTGTATTCCTAACCTTGTATCTCCTCATTTAAACATTTGTTATGCTTAAACTGTATGCCTATTTTATAATTTGTTTGAAATGCTATCATACTTAAAGTGATTAATTTGGAACAGAGTGGTCTTGAAGGCCAGGCATTTATCGAGTGACTCCTAATGGAACTCAGTGGTTATGTGGAACAAATCTTTGGCCTTGGCTACTGCCTGGATGGCTAAAACACTGCACGCTGAGTTTCTTTTAAAAGCAGGGAAGGAGTCAGGCTGAGTTAAAACCTGTTGCCAACCTCCCTCTCTTTAAGGCCAGATGGGCTTGTTCGGTGTTACACTGGTATGGCTATATTTGCAGCTACATGTGCTTCTTCTTTGGGGCTAAAAGATGTCATTATTACATATGGAAGCTCTGGCTAAATTTACTCAAGAAGCCCTTAATGATAGTCAAGCAGGAATAGCCTTATTCAAATGCCGAAATGTCTGTAATGAGAGGGGCTGTCCTTCAAAACAGAATGGCTTTAGATATTCTTACTGCATCCCAAGGTGGTACATATACAATCATTCAGACTGGATGCTGTGCTTTTACACCTGATGAATCTTCCAATGTGTCATCTCTGCTGAAGCACATGAAGAAGCAAGTGGATGCCTTATGCGATCTGACACCCAGTCTTGAATTGTTTGGTTAGCTCCCTTCCCCTATCAGTTCCCTTTTCCGATCCAGATTAGAAATCCTATTTCTACTACTTCTTGGAATTCTTGTACTAGTCATAATATTCAAACTAATTGTTGTTTTCTTTACTCAGTGTTGTAAGAGTAGCATACAAACTGGAGTAATGATTGCTCGACGGCTTGAGATGGTTGATCTGCCTTATAACCCTGGACAAATTTCCTTTTCTGATAGGGACTATGGCTAAGAATTCATTTCAGACCAATCCTTTTAAAAATGCTGAGTTATTATTGTTACTGTGCTTGTTCTATAATCATATACAATGTAAATGTGAAGTGTCGTAGAAAAGCACATATACAGTGTGCAACAACCTAAAATTAATTGGAAATTACATGACACATGAAATGCTTCCTCTGTTAGTATATATAACTTATGCTTGTCCACTATTTCCCCCAACATGGACAACTAGGCAAATAAATGAGATATAACCCTAGCACTGAGGGACGTGATGGACCCAGGGCAGGCAGCAACCACCCTGGTGCCGAGGGACAATATTTTGATCATCAATGCTTTCTATCAAAAGATTAGAGATCAAAGGGGAAAATGGCAAATAAAAATGGCAAGTAATAGGCTATATTGGAGTATATGAGGAAGCCATTTTGTGTAAACCTAATTCGGCCTGACCTTGTTTTTCCAAAAGGGCCTGACCAAGGCCATTGAGCGTGCATTGTATATCTGCTTTAGAGATTCCATGTGGCAAGAGCGAAGGCCCTTGAGATAAAGGTGCAACTTCCCTCCCCCCCCCAACGTTGGCATCTCCTTAAAGACCAAGTATCTTTCTTTAGGCTGGGAACCGATTGCAGCGCTCATTTGTGACTGCCCAGCCCAAGGCACGTTTGTTATCTTACCAAAGCTTTGACTGGAATGTCATATTTGAGAGAAACATACAGACTCAGATATGACAACACTGCCCTTGAGGCATAATGTTGACTTTCTGAAAATAAAGCCACTTGGAAATATGGGCCTGGTACCTTGCTTTACAGAGAGACATTCCAGCAATCTTACCTGGTAAGTAAGGAAGCTTGCTTATCCGGCAGGTGCAATAAACCTCGAAATATTCCGGGGAATCTCAAGGTAGGAGAGAAATTCACCCAAATCTAAGGTATTGCAGGCAAGGCCTGATGGCACAAATCCTTGGCGTGGCTTTCCTGGCCTCGAGAAGTCTTTAAGGTTCAATCTGAGATTCCTCATTAAAAAATTCCAGCAAAGCAGATTTAAGAGCCTATATGATCAATTGCTATTCTTGCTGCACTTATGAAAATAATTGGGCCAAGTTTCTTGAAAATAAACTTATATTGCAAACCAATTAGTCTTAATTTGGCTATCTTTGGTAAAAATGAGGGTCATTTTAGAGAGAAGAGTTATGTTTCAGTGTAAAACTATAATGCACATTTGTAGATATTAGATCCTAGTTCTGTTAATTGTCTTTGAGGCTTTTTCTACCTGTGAGCTGGACTGCATCCTGAATTCTTCTACTGAAATACCTGGTTACAAATCTCCAAACGAATGTTTTCAATTTTTTTTTACCTCATTTTCATTTGGAATCATTGAGAATTGAGCTGCTCTTTTTCCTGAAACCTTGCAAATGGAAGCTCAACGACTTGATAGAAACTTAAGAGAGATTCCTGTCTGTTGCTGTGTAAGCTGTAAGCCACTCAGAAAGATACCTGAATGCCCGATGACATCATCAGAGACCTTTCAAGCTGCAAACGATGCTTTGACTGTGACATCTAGAAGCCTTCCTGACTGCCTGTTCCCTGGACTCAGGAAGTAGTTTATAATTTGCTCCAACCATTAACCTTGTTACCTTGCTTCCAACATCACAAGAGGAGAAGACCACGACTGCATTCTATTGTTTAATTTGGTTTACAAATGGGTCTTACTTAAACGATAAGTGAGGATGTTATCAAGCTGGATATGCTGTCCAGCCTCAAGAATGCCTGCTACTTTCTGTTAACTCTGTTAACCCAGTAAAAAGATTTCTTTCTACAGGCTTAAGAAATCACCACGGAAGAAGAAAAGTAATATATATATATATATAGGTTGCAACAAAAGAGAAAAACAATACTTTTGGAAACTTTCTCCCAGTGGCTCATATAGCCTCTGCTTGTTGTGCTATATGCCCTAAGCATAATCCAGAGAAGCCACTTCACGAGTCACAAGGCCACTTTCCCTTCCTAAGGGACCTTTTGAGGTATGACAATTGGACTTTGTACAAATGCCACCCTCTCAAGGATAAATATGTCTTGTAATGATCTGTATGTTCTCACATTGTTTTGAGGTTTCTCCTTACAGAAGAGCGATGGCTTTAGGTAAATTATTATTGAAAAGAATAAATTCCTGTTTGAGGAATTCCTCCTGAGTTATACAGTGACTGGGAACTCAAATCTATTTGTAATGTTTGGCCAATATTGCAGCATTTCCACTGCGCTTACCATCCTCGATCCTCAGGACTGGTAAAAAGAACTAATGGCACAACCAGAACTTAGTTGACAAGCTTTCAGAAGCATTTAATCTCTCACGGCCGAAAGCTCTTGTGTTAGTGCTCCTTAATCTTAGATCTATACTTTTTGTAAACATCAGCTGTCTCCTTTTGAAATAATGAAACAGCCTATGCAATGGGATGAAGAAATATATGAACCAGCTTTGCTTAAGGGATGTATTACATTGTTGTCGTGGTCGTATTGATGTGCTGAAAAGAAATGAAAGATTGGTAGCTGATTCTTTCACAGAGAATTCCCAGAACTTAAGGATCTTGGACTATAACCTGGAGAATTTGTTTATTGAAAAAGACATCAAACATAAGACTCTATACAGCCCTGTTGGAAAGGACCAAACCAGGAAGAGAAGAAGATGGCATCTATTGTAGACAGCTGTCCCAAGACTCCGGACCAGGCCTGTATTCTCAACCTTATATCTCCTCATTTAAACGTTTGTTATGCTTAAACTGTATACCTATTTTATAATTTGTTTGGAATATTATTATACTTAAAGAAAGTGATTAATTTGGAACAGAGTGGTCTTGAAGGCCAGGCATTTATCGAGTGACACCTAATGGAACTCAGTGGTTATGTGGAACAAATCTTTGGCCTTGGCTACTGCCTGGATGGCTAAGACACTGCACCCTGAGATTCCTTTAAAAGCAGGGAAGGAGTCAGGCTGAGTTAAAACCTGGTGTCAATCTGCCTCTGTTAAGGCCAGATGGGCTTGTTCATTGTTACACTGGTATGGCTATATTTTCAGCTATATGTGCTTCTTCTTTGCAGTTAAAATGTGTCATTATTACATATGGAAGCTCTGACTAAATTTACTCAAGAAGCCCTTAATGATAGTCAAGCAGGAATAACCTTATTCAAATACCGAAATGTCTGTAATGAGAAGGGCTGTCCTTCAAAACAGAATGGCTTTAGATATTCTTACTGCATCCCAAGGTGGTACATATACAGTCATTCAGACTGAATGCTCTGCTTTTATACGTGATGAATCTTCCAATGCGTCATCTCTGTTAAAGCACATGAAGAAGCAGGTGGATGCCTTATGCGATCCTACACCCAGTTTTGATTTGTTTGGTTGGCTCCCTTTTCAGTATCAGTTCCCTTTTTCGATCCGGATTGGAATTCCTATTTCTATTACTTATTGGAATCCTTGTACTGGTCATAATATTCAAACTAATTGTTGTTTTCTTTACTCAGTGTTGTAAGAGTAGCATACAAACTAAAGTAATGATTGCTCTATGGCTTGAGATGGTCGATCCGTCTTATAACCCTGGACAAATTTCCTTTTCTGATAGGGACTATGACTAAGAATTCATTTCAGACCAATCCTTTCAAATATGTTTAATTATTATTGTTACTGTACTTGCTCTATGATCATATGCAATGTAAATGTGAAGTGTCATAGAAAAGCACATATACAATGTTTGTGCAACAACCTAAAATTAATTGGAAATTACATGACATATGAAATGCTTCCTCTGTTAATATATATAACTCCATGCTTGTCCACTATTTCCCCCCAACGTGGATGACTAGGCAAATAATGAGATAAAAGCCTAGCACCGAGGGACATGATGGACCCAGGGCAGGCAGAAACCACCCTGGTGCCGAGGGACAATATTTTGATCATTAATGCTTTCTATCAAAAGATTAGAGATCAAAAGGGGAAAATGACAAATAAAAATGGCAAGCAATAGGATATATTGGAGTATATGAGGAAGCCATTTGGTATAAACCTAATTCGGCCTGACTTTGTTTTTTCCAAAAGGGCCTGACTGTGGTTGTCGAGCACGCATTGTATAGCTGCTTTAGATATTTCCTATGGCAAGAACAAAGGCCCTTGAGATAAAGGTGCAACTTCCCCCCACATTGGCATTCCCTTAGAGATAAGCATCTTTCCTCAGTCTAGGAACTGATTGCTGCACTCACCTTTGACCACCCAGCTCACCTGTGACCACTCAGCTGGAGACAACAGACTTGCCACCCTGCTGTGTTCACCGAGACAGCAGACCTACCTGCTGTTTCATCAATCGCTGTGCCGACAGAGCAGTCTCGCGACTATTGTAAAAGGGACATTTCAATCCTATGAAACATCCTCTCTGGGGGTATATAACCACTCTGTGCACCCCACTTCTTTGGTGCCCCTTCTACCTTCGGGAAGAAAGGCCCCGGGTCATGGTCCTCAGATTTCAGCTCAGAATAAACTCACTCAAATTTTCATTTGTAGATTGGTTATGGATTATTTTCGTCAACACAGCCTTCTGATTTCCAGCAGTGACTCCTGTCACCCAAGTTTATAATTTCATTTCTCTTCTCTTCCTTTCCTTCTTTCCCTCCCACTGAATGAGAACAGGGTGCACGGAGCCAACAAGGTTGCTGGTGGAGAGATGGCAAAGAGTGGAGTGGGGTTAGAGGGGCCTTGAGTGCTGGGTGCAGCTGGCAGTGGGAGCTCCCAGAGGCTCTGAGCAGGACGGCGAAGTGCCAAATGTAGCCATTTGGGAAGATGAACTTGCCTGTATTGACTTCCTAGGGGTGCTGTGACAAAGTGGGTGGCCTAAAACACAGAGATGTATTCTCTCATAGTGCTGGAGACTAGAAGTCCAAAATCAAGGCCATGCTTCCACTGAAGGCCCTAGGAAGGAATCCTTCTTTCCCCTTCCCAGCTTCTGGTGGCTTCTGGCAATCTTTGGCATCCCTTGGCTTGTAGACACATAGCTCCAATGTCTGCCTCTGTCCTCACATGGCTGTCTTCTCCCTGCACATGTCTGTGACCCTGTGTCTTCATGTGGCCTTATAAGGACACTAGTGGTTGGATTTAGGACGCCCCCTAATCCAGTATGACTTCATCTTAACTGGACTGCATCTGTAAAGATGCTATTTCCAAATAAAGTCACATTCACAGGCATCAGTCAGGACTTCAGCCTATCTTTTTGGGGGGACACCACTCAACCCACAACACTGATCAAAGGGTACAGGGTGGCTTGGAAGATCCTGGAGATGACTGAAGCTGGGCCAGGAGGCTGCTGCACTGACAGGGTGGGCCCCTGGGGAGAGGCTGATTGCTCCCCAAGCCACACTCCATGTCACAGCCCAGGTGGCACGTCCTCTGCTGGGTTGGGCCACCCTGCAGCTTCGACTTTCCTTATCACCCTGATCTGCTTCTTCCTGGGTGAGGCCTGGCTCTGCCAAGGGTACAGGGCATACGTCCCTGCCTGGGGCAAGGGGCAGGGCTGAGGTTCATAGGGGAGAGCATCTCTCCTGTGCCGGTAAAACATCCCCTGAAATCTCCCTTTAGGACGCTGAGTGGAGGGGGTCTGGTCCTGGCAAGGGGAACTACGGGTGGAGGTTGGCCTCATGCAGCCCCAGGAGGGGGTCCTTTCTGCTCTCCTCTCCCCAGGGAGAGCCCAGGCTGCAGATGGGGCCGGGCGGGGGTCTTGTGTGTCCTGCCTTCAGGGCCTGGCCCAGCCTGATGGGAGAGGGGTCTCACCTGCTCTTGTCCCGGTTCCTGGTCTCTCTCCAGAGTTCCCAACCACCCTGGGAGGATTTGGAATACTACCACAGGCCAACGCCACCCCCATCCACAAGAGAGTCTGATTAAAGAGGGCCTCAGGACGCCCTGGGAGCACCAGGGCCCCAGACTCATGCCTAGGCTCCTGGAGTAAGCGCACCTGCGTGGGCTCAGCTGAACCAGATGAGAGCCCCTGCCTGGGCCTGGGCCTGATCCCAGGTGTCTGTCAGCCACTCATCCACACATTGGTCAGAACAGTGGAGCCAAGACAAGAGTCAGGAGATCTGGGTTCTGTGCTGGCTTTGTCATAGATTCTCTGTGTGTCCTTACTCAAGTAACTTCCCCTCTCTGGGCCTCATGATCTTGAGGACAGTGCGAGGTTGGATGCAGTATCTTTCCAGTAGGAATGGCCCTCTGATGGGGGAATCCCAGGCAGTGTGTGATGGGCAGATGGAAGGCAAGGTTCAGGCCCAGAGGACTTTCCTGTTGCCCTGCTCTTCAAGGGCCACAAGTGGCTACATCTGCTCCTGAACATTTCACTCATTTCCAGAAACTTCCTGCCAGCTGTCTGGTCATCTCACACAGTGCCAGCAGCACATCGTGTGGGGGGAAGGGCAAGCAGGTGGTGGGAGATGAAATTGGGGATGTAGGGGTGGGGGATCAGGATTGGGCCCCCCCAAATCTGTCTCTTTGGCTTGATTATTTTTTTAAATTTTTTTATATTTTTTTGAGGAATATTAGCCCTGAGCTAACTGCTGCCAATCCTCCTCTTTTTGCTGAGGAAGACTGGCCCTGAGCTAACATCCATGCCCATCTTCCTCTACTTTATATGTGGGACGCCTACCACAGCATGGCATGCCAAGTGGTGCCGTGTCCACACCCGGGATCCGAACTGGCGAACCCTGGGCTGCTGAAGCAGAACGTGTGAACTTAACCGATGTGCCACTGGGCTGGCCCCTGGCTTGATTATTTTTAAGGACAAAAGACTGAAAGAAACTTTGACCTTCCCCCTAACTACCTAAAAGAATTTAAGATAGAAGGCCTGTCCCTGGAAGGAGTTATCACCATAGACAACTCTGGGTAGAATAGACTGGGAAGATCCTTGCTGAGTCCATTTTTATCAAAGTTCTCTTTCGGGTCTCATTGCCTATAGATGGCTCAGCAAATGCTTGTTTAGCAAACATTTGCTTTTCCATCTCTATGTAAATCGCCTTTCTCCCGTTTGAAGTCCCAAACAACTACCCCCAACATCCTCCTTTGTCTTTAGCTGAAGATGGTATTTAAGCTGGCAGCTCAGCCATTTTGTTGAGTTACTCAGTTTTCCTGGGTTTCTCCCACGTATACATATTATAAAGCTTTCTTTGATTTTCTCCTGTTATTCTGTCTCATGTCAATTTAGTTCTTAGACCAGCCAGAAGGACCTAGAGGGCAGAGGAATCGTTCTTCCTTCCTTATAATTTGGCAACGAGAATGCGATAAAACTTCGCTGGGTGGATGCTGCTTGCTCCTGGACTACTGCAGCTGAAAGATCTGGGACCCCGACAAGAGCCGGTAGGAGGTAAATGTTCTTATCACATCAGTCTCTTGGATCTCTGCCTGCAGGGTCCAGTGGAAGCAAGAGTCATGAGTTTCCTCTTTTTGCTTGAGGAATATTGTCCCTGAGCTAACATCTGTCGACAAAAATAATCCATAACCAATCTATAAATGAAAATTTTGGAGAGTTTATTCTGAGCTAAAATATGAGGTCCATGGCCTGGGACCTTTTTTCCCAAAGGAAGAAAGGGCACCAAAGAAGTGGGGTGTACAGAGTGGTTATATACCCCCAAAGAGGATGTTTCACATATGATTGAAATGTCCCTTTTATAGTAGTCACAAGACTGCTCTGTGGGCACAGTGATTGATGGACACAGCAGGTAGTGGGTCTGCTGTCTCGGCAGGTGCAGCAGGAAGCAGGTCTGTTGTCTTGAGCTAGGTGGTCACAGGTGAGCTGGGTGGTCAAAGGTGAGCACAGCAATCAGTTCCTAGTCTAAAGAAAGATGCTTATCCCTAAGGAAATGCCAATGTGGGGGAAGTTGCACCTTAATCGTAAGGGCATTTGCTCTTGCCATAGTAAATGTTTAAAGCAGATATACAATGCATGTTTGATGGCCATGTCAGGCCCTTTTGGAAAAACAAAGTCAGGCTGAATTAGGTTTACACCAAATGGCTTTCTCATATACTCCAATATATACTACTGCTTTCCATTTCTGTTTGTCACATCTGTGCCAATCTTCCTCTGTTTTGTATGTGGGATACCACCACAGCATGGCTTGATGAGCAGTGTGTAGGTCTGTGCCTGGGGTCTGAACCTGTGAACCCTGGGCACCCAAAGTGGAGCATGTGAACCCAACCACTACACCACCGGGCTGGCCCTTGTGAGTTTCCTTTTCTAAATGTAGGTTTGCAAGAGAAAATATTGGTGAAGCTAGCTTCTCAGACTCAGTGACTCTGGGAAATTTGGTTTGAGTACTCATTGATTTATTGATCCTTTGCCTCCCAGAGATGGTCACTATTTTTCCTTGTCTTTGTCTTTTCTGTCACTCGTCATACAAAGGAAAAATTATTGGGCAAGATGCAGGCATCTCTATAATCCTGTTGTCCTGGAATATGTGCATAAGGTGAAAGCTGTCACCAAGGGCCATGCTGGAAGCCAAAGAGGCCAGAAATTTAGCAGGCATGGGTCGAGCAGTTAAGAACCATTAGGGTGCTCACCACCCCAAGAAGACTCCCTTGATAGAATAAGTTGATCACAGAACAGGGTAAAATGGCACAGATCCCCCACCAACCTCAAGAAAATGTCCCTGCAACGGGATACTCTGTAAAACACACACAATTCCCAACTCCATGGCCCCTCCCTCCTAGGTATTATTCTGGCTCCAAGAGACCCAAGGCTTAGCCAAAGCTGTTAATGTGCTTATCAGATGAGGTTTTTTTCTTTCCTCTTGTTCTATGTCTTGAGAGCTTGGCTTTGTGACCTTTCTGGTCTCCACCATCTGGAGGATGCATTTTGGCAGCCAGTCGAATAGACTGGGGCTCCAAGATGAAGTCTCTTTGTCTGGCTGTATCAGCTCTCAGATGGGTTTGTCACAAGGGGACTCAATTTCTTTTGTAAGGGGCCTTTGTTGTCTCAACCTTTGCTGCTTGCTAGCGCAGCACTGCATGTGCAATGAAGGGCTTTGCTTTCTTAGACTATTTTTGGGGGTGGACTTTGTGGATCTTGTGAGGGCTGCTTCTTTTGCACTCTCTTTTGGGGACATCTCTTGTGTCCATGGTTAAGTCATACAAGGCTTATTGGTTTTTGTTTGTTGGTTTGTTTGGGTTTTTTGGTGAGGAAGATTGGTCTTAAGCCAATATCTCTTGCCAATCTTCCTCTTCTTGCTTGAGGAAGATCGTCACTGAGTTAACACCTGTGCCAATCTTCCTCTATTTTGTATGTGGGGCACTGCCACATCATGGTTTGATGAGCAGTGCTTGGTCTGTGCCAGGAATCTGAACCCTCAAACCCTGGGCCACCGAAGCAGAGCTTAAGTACTTAACCACTACACCACCAGGCCAGCCCAGGCTTATTGGTTCGAGTTGCTATTAAGATCCTACTCGTGAATGGCCAGATGATGGATCATTTAAATTGGAGAAACTTCTAAATTGGAAACATTTTTAGAGAGTTCTTATCATAATTGTTTTATTGGCACCCATGAAATGCCCAAATTAAAAAGGAAATACAAAGAAATAATGACTAGCCTTAATTAAATTTGGGGTCTCAGCTTCCTCTCATGGTATTATAGATGCTAATAAAGGCCCCACCCCCTATAAGGTAAGTTGGCCCAGGGTTAAATTGTACACTTAGAAAGAGGGCCTTTGTTAAACACTTTGTGCAGACTTTTAGAGGTGTGGTGCATTATCCTAGTTTTAAAACAATAGCTGTGGAGTCTGTGTATGTGTGTCTATATGTATGTTATATATGTGTGATATTTTGCCTCTGGATGGAATAATTTCTAAGAGAACTCTGTTTAATTGGCTTAAAGTAAGTGCTCACATAAATTATTTCTAAATGTAATAGAAACTAACCTGAATGTCTTTCAAGTTAACATGATATGAAATAATCTTTGGTAAACAAAAGCTTAAGTTTGTTGGTTTGATTCAAATAGACATGTAGATTGAAATGGACTCCTCAGAGTTATCAGCATTGGATATGATGCAGACACGGAGCCTGGGTTTACTAGCCAAATAAGCTCATGTTATCCTGTTAAAAATCTGTCAGCAAAATAATAACTTAAAATGATAAGCTAATTTTGTCTAATGTCTCATGAAGTTTTTGTGGGTAATATAAACATAATTTTTGGGAGCAAATGATTTAGATTTAAATGAGATAAGAATTGTAGATAAACTTTTAGCAACAAGTATATTTTATGGCATGTGTATTTAAAATACCTTCCAAAATCTCTTTGGTAATTTGAAACTTTGAAGTTTTGCTACATTAAATTAAATGATGGAAAATTAAATATTTAGGTCATTTCCAAATAAGATAAAATATTAGATGTTAATTATTAAATATAAGTTTATCTACTTTGGCTTATTGCAGAGAAACTAAAGTATGTTTGGGTCCATTAGTAAACAGGTCTTGTGTTTTATTAAAGGATTGTACTAGGAAGTAGCGTGTTTCTAGAAATTATAAAAAGTATTTGTAAACTTGCCAAGCCACAAAATACTAATGTAAAAGACAGTTTATAATTGCTTACTTCTTCATTTTCACTAAAAAAAGGTCTGCAAGGGTTAAGAATTCTAATTAATATGTGAATAAAGCTACCAAAATTTAATAGGAAAACGTCTTAGTATTCAAGAAAACTAAGATGTATGTTTTTGGTTTAAAAAAAGGTATAAAAAACGGAGACTTTTTGTTTGTTAAAAGGTTTGTAAAATAAAAACTAAGAGCTTCGTGCATGGTCGAGTTTGCTAAGATTAAAATGAATTTAATTAAGTAAATGAATTTTAAGGTCAAAAGTAAGCTGGTGCAAAATTAGAATTTGGTTCTCTCTCTTAAAAGGATAATCTTCTTGAATTTTTAGTCTGCTCTTGATAGAGAGATTATGGATTGTTTTCCTTTTGAGTAGTCTACCAGAAGTGTAGGGATTTTACGTTTTATCAAAATAAATTTCCTATGCTGTTTTTACCAGGACTTTAATCCCATGTGCTAACATTTTTCTTACAGCTATTTAATTCTCTGCATTCACCTGAAAATCTTTGTCACCAAGGTTAAATGGATAACAAAGCATTGTTTTATAGGGACCTATGATATTGTGTGGGTAAATGTTATTAATTTTATTGTTTTAAAAATTATATAACATTCCTAAAATTCTGATTTATCCTGATTGTCAGTCATAATTCTACTTATTGTCTTAAAGTGTTATATGTCACAAAAATAACCAAATTTCTCTGTCAATTGCCATTTTTAACTCTTTTGTCATTTTGAGACAGTTTTGTTTTACTCTGCTTTTGCAGATATGTTTCATCTTCAGAAAGGTTCACGGAAAGGGCTCTGACACTTACCCTAGAATACAGATTTCTGACAAACCTTCAGGTCATAAAACTAAACTGGGTAAGAAGTTACAGAACTCTAATGGAGAAACTGATGAATTCAAGAAACTGTTAATAAAAGATCAAGATCGGGGGCTGGCCCCGTGGCCGAGTGGTTAAGTTCGCGCGCTCCACTGCAGGTGGCCCAGTGTTTCGTCGGTTCGAATCCTGGGCGCGGACATGGCACTGCTCGTCAGACCACGCTGAGGCAGCGTCCCACATGCCACAACTAGAGGAACCCACAACGAAGAATACACAACTATGTACCGGGGGGCTTTGGGGAGAAAAAGGAAAAAATAAAATCTTTAAAAAAAAAAAAAAAAGATCAAGATCAAGAGTTGATTTCATGGGACTGAATGAACTGATGAGGACAATTATAATTTTTATGAATTTTCATTTGAAATATTGCTGATTTTTTAATGTTTTGTTTTTTCAGATTTAAGGAAAAGTTTTTCTCTTTTCTCTTAAGCTAACTATGACTTAGAGCAATTTCATAAATTATACCTTTGTAAGCAGAATTGAAACATTTATCTTTTTCTCCCTACCTGATCCCTCCAGAATTTGCAAACTTTTAGTAAGTGAGTATCTTATTTTCATGGCAATACACTTATTTGCCATGAACTTATAAGTTCAATAAGAATCTATTCTTCTTACAACAGGACACAGTTAGAAATGTTGGTTATATTACTAAAGCTTTGAGTGGAATGTCATATTTCAGAAAAACATGCATAGACTTAGATCTGACCAGACAGCTAAGGGACAAAGATTGACTTTATGAAACAAATAAAGGCACTCGGAAATATTGACCTAGTATCTTGCTTACAGGGTTCCCAGCCACCTTACCAGGTGAGTAAAGAAGGTCGCTTCCTTGGCAGATGCAAAGAATCTCAGGATATTTTGGGAATCTCAAGAAGAGAGGAATTCATCCAAGTCAATAGGTATTGCAGGCAGAGTCTGATGACAAGTCTTTGGCTTTGTTTTCCTGGCCTCAAGAGGCCTTCAATCTGAGATTCCTTATAAAAAGTTCCAGCAAAACAGATTTGAAAGAGCCTATATGATCAATTGCTATTCTTGCTGTACTTATGTAAATAACTGGGCTAAGTTTATTGAAACTGGACTTATTTTACATGCCAATTAGTCTTAATTTGGTGATCCTTTGGTAAAAATGATGATGAGTTTAGAGAGAGAAATTATGTTTCAGTAGAAACTATAGTGTTCATTTGTAGACATTAGATTCTAGTTCTATTAATTGTCTTTGAGGTTTTTGTTTTCTATGTGTAAACTAGACTGGATCCTGAATTCTTGTAGTCTCCTGACATATCTAGCTACAAGTCTCCAAACTAACATTTGCAATTTTTCCATCATTTTCATTTGAAATCATTAAGAACTGAAATCACGCTTGTTCCTGAAGCCCTGCAAACTGAAGCTGGACAACTTGATATAAACTTAAGAGAGATCACCACAATAGCAGCCAATTGATATGTAAACTACTCAAAAGACACATGAACACACAATGACATCATCAGAGACATTTTAAACTGCAAAAGATGCTTTGACCCTGACATCTAGAAATCTTGCCTGGTTGTCTCCTGGGTTGTCTCCTAGTTTATAATTTGCTCCAACCATTAACCTTGTTTTTCTTTTTGTTTCCATAGAAATGTTTCTTATTAAATACCTAGTTGCTTGCTTACATGATATAGGCCTAACTATGGGAGCCTACCTACATCACTGTTTGAAATGAATTTAAGTGGACTGATCTATTATCAGGACTAAGAGATGTGTTTAATGAGATGGTACAATCTACCAACCCAGCTTCTGGACTGTGAAACTTCTTCAAGCTTCAAAGGCGGGAGGATCAGAATTAGCTATGCGAAAATGTGTCTCTTTGGCTTGATTATTTTTAAGGGCAAAAGACTCTGAAAGAAACTTTGACCTTTCCTCAACTCCCTAAAAGAATTTAAGGTAGAAGGCCTGTCCCTGGAAGGAGTTATCACCATAGATAACTTTGGGTAGAATAGACTGGGAGGATCCTTGCTGAGCCCATTTTTATCAGAGTTCTCTTTCAGATCTTGTTGTCTACAGATGGCTCAGGAAACATTTGTTTATCAAACGCTTGCTTTTCCATCTCCATATAAATTGCCTTCATCTCCTTTGAAGTCCCAAACCACTACCCCCAATATCCTCCTTTGTCTTTAGCTGAAGATGGTATTTAAGGTGGTGGCTTTGGCCATTTTGGTGAGTTACTCAGTGTTCCTGTGTCTCTTCCATGTATACATGCTATTAAACTTTGATTTTCTCCTGTTATTTCTCCTGTTATTCTGTCTCATGTCAATTTAATTCCTAGACAAGCCAGAAAGACCTAGAAGGTAGAGGAATAATTCTTCCTCCCCTACAGCATCTACCTGTTTGAACTTGAAGTGTGGGTGAGGGCCCAGACTTGTGAGTTCAAAATGTCATGTGTTTATATGTGCCTGTGTAGGGTGTGGGTGTGTATGTGTGCACACAAACAGACCCTGCAGGGTTCCAACTGCCCTGGGCACTGGGAAGCCCTGAGCTATCCTAGAGCCACTTCACTGGGCAGCCCACCTGGCCCTTGGTGCCTGGGGGGCTGTAGCTAGGCCCCCAGGAGGAGGAGCTCCATTAAGGAGAAAGCCTTGGAAGGTTCTGGCCATAGCTCAAGAGCAGGGTTGGCAGGCAAGCCTTTGGAGACCTTTCTTGGGGAGGGGCTCTAGGCTCAAAACAGAACCATGGAGCAAGGTCTCAGGCATCCTGTGATCTGGAGATGATATGGAGGGCCCTTAGGAGCCAAGCTGCAGGTCCAAGTCGGGGTGCTGCTCTTGCAGCTGGCAGTTGTCCAGGCATGCACCAGCATATCAGAGCTCGGGAAACATCTTGGGATAGAGGCCAGAGGAGATGCCTCTGTGGGCCTCAGGAGCCCAAGGGTCCAGAACCCAACTCTGAAGCTAGCTCTCCTCTTCCACACACTCCATGATTCGGGGAACCTCATCCTATAGGATTGTCCTGCCTCCAACCCTACTCTGGGCCCTCGTCCACTCACTGAGAGCAGCAGGCACCTTCAGGCAGGACAGGAGACTGGACTTAAGTGGGAAAGCTGTGTGCACACTCTCAGCTTGGCCACATGCTTGGTGTGACCCCACAAAGTCGCCTTGTGCTCTGAGCTCCATTTCTAGAGTGCACTGCCAGGGCCTCTGGCCTGGCTCTCAGCACTTCCAGCTTGGGCTACTGCAACCATCTCTTTCCTACCGGCCCTCCCAGCCTCCATGCTCACATTTTCCACCCCGCTACTCACCCTATCTTCCTGTCTTTGCTCACGCTGTCACTCTCTGCCCTCCTTGCCCTGTCCTTGCATGATTAACTCTCCTCCTCCTGAAGTCCCTTCTCTGACCCTCCCAGGTGGTCTCCTCTCTCCCTCTCACTCCACATAGCATGTCTCCCTGAATGAACTATGAGTGCATCCAAGACAGGGCCACTTCTTTCCATCTTCACATCCCTAGAGCCTTGCACTGGCTCACAAAGTGTTTGTTAAATGAGAGAGGGAATGAGTGAACAGGTATGTGAAGGAACAAAGCCCCACAGGGTTGAGTTTACTGGCAGTCATTGTCTTGTGTTGTGGTTATTGATGAGAATCAAGGCTGTCCCAGGGAGAGAAGCCCAAGGCGTCCTGGCCTACATACTGATCTATAGTATCCTCTGGGAAGCATAGGCCATCCTGACCTGATCCAACCTGATTCATATCCAAAGTTATAGGACAACCTGATAACCACACCCCACCTGCACTAATACCATTTTAATGGTTTTTCACATGATCTTTCCCTTGTCTTGTAAAGAAATAACTCACATACCTATGCCTTATAAATTTAGCCCTGCCCTCAACCCATTGCAGTTCACTGCCCATGGGTCCTGTCCCCATGCTACTCCATGCAATTCTCTGAATAAAGGAGCACTACCTCCAGACCTTGAGAGTCCAAGAAACCTTTCTTTCAACTCCTTGGCTCACTAAGTCTGCATCAGTTATCTGCAAATCTGACTTCCTCACAGGATGTGTGTCCCTGGGAGGACAGGTGTGTTCCACGGAGGACAGGAGGGGACCTTTTTCCTCCTGTACCTCCAAGGCTGGGGAGCACAGCCTGCCCCAGGGAAGGTTTGTAGACGCTGCCATGGTACCACTCGGCTTCTCTGCTGCCCCCTGCTGATGAAGCAGGGAAACTGGACAAAGTCTGGAAGCTTCTTTGGCTGCAGTAGGTCCTGTCTTGCCTGGGGATAGGAGCAAAGTTTCTGGCATGCAGGACATGACTTTCCTTTATGCTGAATGTGCCATACTCTTCATTCTCCTGACAACTGCCAGAGGACATGGTTAGTGCCTCCCTCTGCCCCTTCACCAAAGCCCCTCTCTCTCCGCTGAAGGGTTTGTGTTTGGTGTCAGACTGATCCCCAGCTTTCCAAGTCTCTTAACTGGGCTGGGGCCTCCTCTTGATACCTGCTCAACACAAGGTTGACATAAGGGAAGCCATACTGTAGAAAAGAAACCATACTGTACCTTTGAATGACTTCTGATTAACTAACCCAGGCTCACCAGCCCCTTTGAATCTTTGCTTTAATTTGCCCAGATAAGTAAGGGTCTGTCTTTGAGGGATTTACAGGCTCTTGTGGGTTTTATGGTCTCTTCCAGCTGCTATAAGTTGCTAACTTTGTTCTTTTGAGTTCTTTAGGAATGTGATGACCCGGGGCAGAGTCTGTGCTGACAGCCATCATCAATGACAACTGAAAGATCAGGGCATAGGGCATCCCAGGGTCCCTGATGCATATCCAGTAAAACAAAAGACTAACAGGAACTAAGACCAGATGTCTTTCCCCACTGGCAGATCAGATGGAGGTCCCACTCGGACCAGCCACCTCCCTCACTTGGAGACCAGCCCCATGTATAACTGGCCTGTAAGTCTTTGTTCTATAAGATGGTTCTTTCAGACATAAGTCGGCCATCTTCCCTCTTGCTAGCAAGCTGTAATAAAAAACCCTTTCTCTCCTAGCACCTTGCCTCCTATTGGCATGTCTTGCAGCAAGCAGACAATGCCCCTTGGGTGGCAACACTCTGAGCCCCTGAAAAGCATTGCTAAATTACAATTCTTTATTTCTCCATTTTCCCCCTAGACTGAGCTCCCCAAGGGCAGGCATCACCTGTTCATTCATTCATTAGCAAATATTTATTGAGCGCCAGCCCTGTGTTGGAGTTCTCTGTGCTCCTGAAGCATACTTTCATCTCAGTCCCTAGCCCCAGCCTGAGGCTTGGCACACACTCAGTGGGACACACTAGTGGATGATTGACAGGCAAATGGGGGAGGGCTTGGGATCCCCTCCATGTCCTCTAACACGCCTCTTGTGGGGAGAAGCATCCCCCTCTGACCTGGCTCCAGGCTGCCAGCTACGGCCAGACCAAGGAAA
Organism: Equus caballus; assembly: GCF_041296265.1. NCBI lineage: Eukaryota > Metazoa > Chordata > Mammalia > Perissodactyla > Equidae > Equus > Equus caballus. The sequence continues at coordinate 11,938,715 of NC_091696.1, forward strand.
GTCCAGAGGAACCACCAGAATAAGACTCACCAGTGTCAGAGCGGCAGTTGCTGCAGATACCCGAGTCAGGAGCTGCTCCTGGCTGCCCTGCCAGACCCCTCCTGCCTCCCTGGTACCCCGTTAGTGAAACAGGGGTGGAGGAGATGACTGGACTGAACCCCCGGAGGCCCCTCATGGCTCTGCTACTCAGGGACCTGGCAGAGGGCCTACCAGCCTGACCATCCCCACAGCCCATGGCCTCTGCAGCTCCGGCCAGACAGCCCACGCAGGGAGGCCAGACACAAGGGACGTGACTCTGCCACACTGGGAGTGGGTAGCCCTCTCACCTGTTTCTGGGTAGAGGCCTGGGACTGGAGAGAAGGGAAAATGTCTAAGGGAGACACAGCAGCCTATGCTCACCAAGTGACAATATAGGAGAGGTGCCAGGTGTGGCTGTGGTCAGAGACCCCAGGCCAGGCCCTCCCAGACTTGTTCTGTGACTGAAGATGAATCTCAGCTGCAGATTGGGCCCCCAGCTCTGTGGCTGGCAAATCCTGCTTCAAAATCCAGCTCAGGAGTCACTCTCTAAGCCTCATCCCCCACCCCACTGGGCCTGTCACTGCCCCACCCGCCCCAGGCTGGGGAGATTGTGTGTCTTAGTCACCTTTAATACCCAAGACCCATCAAAAAGCCAGCCCAGAGTAGGCCATCCAGCTACTGGAGCAAGTGAAGGCCGTGTGTTGGGATGTCTGTGAAAACACCTGCAAGTTGGCGTGCTCTCTCGACGTGAGCCCACTGTGAGGACTTCCAGCCGATGGCTGATCAAAAGGCATGAGCTCTCCTCAGGCTGGTCAGGTGCCTGTCGGCTCAGTCACATTCCCATCCTTGTCCTGCCCTCCATCAGGGGGGCCAACCTCCCCAAGCTCCATTTCCTGGGCTCACTTGCCACTGGGCTTCTGGTTCGTTTGGCCAGTGGAAGACGGCGGTTGATCAGATGACAGGCAGAGGGAGCCAGAGACCTTCTCCCTAACCCTTGCCTCAGGTGCCATTGCTGCCAGCACCCGTCCCACTCCTTGGTATAATGTCCTGCCAGGCAGCCCTTCTCGTGGCGGGACCAGCTTGGAGCTCTGGGAATAGCCCTGTTCCCTAGGGGCAGTGGTGGCTTCCTGCTGCTGCCCATCTCAGGGCTGCCACAGCTTCCTGTTGCCCTTTCAGCTCAGCATCTGTGCGCCTCACTCCCCACGTCAGATCCCCACTGGGCGGAGGCCGTTTGCCCGACTCAACCCTGACACACCTCTCCTCTTGGCCAACACACTCCGCATCACCACTGCCCAAATGACACTCTCTTCACTCCCCAGCCAGACCACAGAGAGACCACACACCGAGGGCAGGTTCGACGCTGTTTCTTTATACAAAGGTCATCAACACTAAGGACCCATCAGCATGCTGCTGTGGCTCACAGGGGCCCGTCTCACCGCTTCTGGGGCAGAAGTCCAGGTGGGGAGGTCACTGCGGGGGAGAAACACTACACAGGCCTGGGGACTGCTGAGCACACCAGCTGGAGCTCCTGAAGGGCAGACACAGACACGCCGACACTATATAACCAAGAGCATTATGCACAATGGCAGGAAGGAAGTACAGAGCTGGAATTAACTACTGGCAGCCACTGACAACCAAAGTCCTCTTCTCCCAGGTGTCCTCTGAGGGGCAGGACAGCGGGTGGGAAGAGCTCTCCAAGAACTCCAGCTGTGCCACCACAGGGCTACCTGACATTATGTAATCAGAGTGCCTCGCTTTCTGCATCTGTAAACTGGGGCAATAAACGGTACTTCACAAAGGCATCGTGAGGATGAATGAGACTGAAATAGGGACACATATCAAAATACTCAAGACAGAGCCTGGCACACAGAGGTGTTCAATAAATAACTGTCAAGAAAATCTTAGCTCAGAGAGGACCTTCTTCAGAAGGCCAAGACGTGAGACAGCTGCCCTGGAAACTCCCTGTCAGGGGATCAGGACTCTCGAGCACTCCTTGGAGCCTGCAGCCGCTGGAGCGGCCAGGGCCCCAGAATACACTGTGCCAGGGCAGTTGAGGGGGGCGGGGGGCTGGACCCCCAGGGAGGCACCCGCAGAAGCCGGGTAGACACCAGAGGAGTTAGGGACTGTGCCAAAGTGGTTCTGCACGTAACACAGGCCGGAGGCAGGCTGGTATGGAGGCAGGCTGGGCATGTGCCCAGGAGCACAGGCTGGCCAGGAGGCTAGTTTCTGGCCACTGGCATGCTGCATCTGGGCGACAGGGTGGCTCGGGGTCAGGTGAGGGTGGCCACTCTGCGAAGGGTAGGAGCCAGGTACAGGGTTCAGCCTGGAAAGGAACAGGAGAGAAAACGGTCATTCAGCTAGTCATGCCAAGGCACAGCACCCCCAGCTGTCGTTCCACATGAGAAAAGCTTGGGGTCGCTGTACTGCTTTATGTTACAACACGCTTTGGGCATTTTCTGGAACAAGCTGTAAGGATCAAGTGGGGAAAAAGGCTAATCTCAACTGAACAGAAAACAGATGCCCAGAGAGCGCAGGGCCCACCCCCCGGCCAGCAGCAGACCACCTGACGTGGAACCTACACACAGCAGTTTGTAACCTGGAGGGGGCAATGGGGACCAGGTCACAGCGTCAGTGTGTTGGTGGCTGGCTCAGCAATTCTACCCAATGAGAATGGATCCACCTCTGTGGGTGCGAGGGCAGGGGCCCTAGTGGCATAACACAGGGCTTGGGCCCAGGCTGTGACCACGGTGAGACTTTCTACCTGTGACTTCAGGAATGAAGAGTCACAGCTCCAAGTCCTGGCTGGCAGGAGCCGACACGACAGACGTTGGGGGGCTGCCTGTGCTGAGGTTAAAGATCCCACCACAGACACATGTGACTAAAACTATGAATGGAGACACATTCTAAGGGTTTATCCTCCGAACTTTTGTGCAAAGTTCCAAATATGGAGAATGAGTGAACACCACTGATGTTTCTGTTGGCTGACTGGACTGACCCTGTATAGCTTTCAATCAAAATCTGACCTTACAAATCAGCTGCTTAAGTACATATACAGGACACTCTAACAGCGCTCCGGGGATTTTTAAAAACATAGAGGTTTGGGCTTACCCAGAAGCTCGACAAGAGCCTCCAGGGAATTGAAGCTGTCCAGATAGCCTGTCAATCAACAAAACAAACATGTGTTGTAACACTGCCTGTGGCCTGTCCTCAGTCCTTCTGGAACATCATGTTCTGTTCCAAGTGCCTTGAGCGGGCCAGGATAACGAGGGCTTGAACACCACACCACGTGAGGAACACGGAAGGAACTGAGAGGGCCATCACCTACCCCTACATCTGCATGTTATGGTGAAGCAGGATCAGACGTGGTACCACATGTCTCAGTTACACAGAGGCGACCGCACTCAGTGTGGAAGAACTTTCTCAGCAGGGGCCCCCTGGAGAGTGAGGCCCATCACCAGCGGGGGTGAATTAAGGCCAGGTGACCACCCTCGGCTGTTTTAGAGGGGTTTCCTTCACAGGGTGGGAGTTTGCATCTGTGGACCCCTTACGTCCTCTCTAGATTCTGTGAGAACAATGAAAAGCCAAAAGGCCACACTACACTAATTCTAAACTAAACCGCCTCCCACACATTTAGCCTCTAGGAAGGACCGGCCCAAGGCACAATGGGTGAGTCCGCATGTCTATTTTCCCAGTACCCGTCCCTGCCTTGAGAAAGGGTCAAAGGGCCTGAGCCAGTGAGGGCTGGGAGCACCCACCAGCTGAAATTGGCTACAAGGAGCAACATCCAATTCAACCAAAACCCTGCATGCAGGCCAGCTCGGAGGGCAGCACTGACTCCACCGCTGGCTGCAGGCCAAAGGGCCGCTGAGAGCACCCTGACTTCACAGCGAGTCCTTTCTCTGGGACGGACTGGTGAAGAAAAGAAAACCTCCTTCGCTGTGGAGCCTCAGCATGGACAAAAACCAGGGAAGGACATGAGAGGCCGGCAGTGTGGAACAGTGGACAGGGAGTGGGGAGGACATGGAAGCAGGAGACTTGGTTCGAGACTGGGCTCTCCTGCTTCTCTGTTACCTGGAGAAGGACTCTTGTCCTCGTTGGGCCTCCTCTCTAAAAGGAAGGAGTGAGGCTACATGAGGCCACGTGCCTAGCACTTTCCATTGAGAGTTATTGAGCCTGGACTGGAAAACAGTAAACCTCACCTCCTCTTGCTGGGTGGCCAAGCAAACCGCTCTCTCAGGCCCAGCTGTGCCACTTCCCAAGGCACTTGGTCAGCCGTGTGCCCTGTCTGTGCTGCTTACCAGTGCCACAGGCCGGAGCCCAATCTGATGTGCACGGAGTGCCTGTCAGTGCTGAGGGCCAGAAGGACGCGGCACAGGGCCACTTGCTCCCAGTCTGCCACAAGTCACTCAGGATTACGCACAAGTGCTTCAGATGCCTTCCCTCTCCCATTCCTGCTCGGTGCCTACTCCACATGCAGGTGGGCAGAATCTAGAGTGCTCAGAAGACATCTGCACATAGATTTTCCGGGCCCAGGGCTGCCCAAACCCTACTCTTTTCCCCGATGACACCGAACCAGTCACAGCCTCTACAGGCCCTAAAAGCACTTTAAGAATAAGATTTAAGAGTTCCGGAACTTACTTGCGGCTGTGGGCTGCCCTTCTTTCCGCTGAAGAGCCCGAGACGTACTTGAACACCGAAATCCTCCTCATCAGGCTAAAGGGGAACTTCTGGTCTAGCTTCAGTGCCACTCGCTCTGAGAGGTCGATGGAATAGCAGTACGTGAGGCCATCTGAGGTCGGCACGTTAAGGGAAACTGGAGGCAGTCAAAGGGAGGGCTGAACACTCCCCACAGAACACAAGTCCCCCATTTATTCTGCAGGGCCACTGGCGCTCCTTCCACAGAAACTCGGACTGAAGCTTCAAGCTCAGGGGAAACCAAGAGTTGAGTTTCCATCCACCGTACCTCAGAGGGAATATGACCCAGCAAGAGGGAAGGGCAGAGAGGTGCTAACACTTCACCTTCCCCCATGCCAACCCAGCCTCTCTCCTGAGCTGCTCTAATCCCTGCAAGCACAGTCATGAGGCAGCACACACCTTGGTCCTTGCAGTGGGATGAGGCAGGAGGCTGTCCTAATACCTTCTCAGGAGGACTGACATCATTTTGCACTTTTTGTCCCAAATAGAAGGCACTTTGCCTCAATGTGGCCAAATGAGCTTCATGAGGGCCGCTCTGGCAGCATTAGTCTCACAGTGTCACGAGCCCCCATGACGTGATGGCACTCTGGTCATCTGACTTGTGTCAACCCACCACCGCCTAAGAAGTCAAAGATTCAGCCTGCATCCGTCCATCCATCCTTCCAACAAATATCTATAGAACATCTAGTGTATACCAGAAACTAAGGAATGAGTAATAAGTTCCAGACAAGGAATCAGTAACTGGGGTAGAATAAGTGGGGATAAGCAAAAGCTTATCTATGGAAGACCATGTTGGGGATCCTAACCTAGTTTAGGGAGAGTGAGAAGGCTTTCTTTATCTAAGGAAGTGGTGTGTACGCTGAACCTACCTTGTGAATAGCAACAGCTGGAAGGGGAGTGGTGGTGGAGAGAAGGCTGTAGGGAAGCGCAAGAGAAAGCTGTTCCTGGAAGCAGTGTTCCCAACTGGAATGCTACTGGCATTTTAGCAAGACAATTCTTTGCTAGTCTAGACTGTGTCACTCATTGTGGGACATTTAGCACCTGGCCACCAGCCACTAAATGGCAGTAGCATCTCATTAGTCATGAGATAACCAAAGATGCCCCTGCATATTTCTAAATTCTTTCAGGGAGGGCAGTATATTTCCAAATGTTGATTCCAGGTGATACCCAATGCTATAAGGAAGTCAAAAGTTGTCACGGCTGATGACTTCAGAATGAGCTCAAGAATATGTTCTGATTCTGATTCCGAAGAAGTAATAATTCTAGACTAGTCCTCCCACCATAACTAACTATAATATTTTATAAATATTGGACAACAAACACTGCCAGACTGTGATACCTAAGAAAAGGGAAACAAATGAACTGAGCCTCAAGATCAAGCTGGGTTTCTGCCTGGAGGCACTTTCCTAACTACAGCACAGGAAGGGGAATCGAAGCAGAGTATATAGCATTTTTTGCTGAGCTGGAGAGACAGAATTCAGAGAGGCAAAAGTGCCTGGGATTTACAGGTCAGAGTAATGGAGAAGAGTGAGCTGCTCAGAGAAGGAGCTCCAGAAATGTGCACAGGGGTTCTGAGACTTTGGCTGAATACTAACATGCACACACGTAGGGGGAGACTCCTCAAGCCTAGCAAAGAATAGCTACTTAGGAAATAACAACTATCAGGGAGCTGTAAGCCTAACAACTACTGGAGCTCACTCAGGGGAGCGACACACTCACATTCTAACCAGACAGAGTAAAGAGACCTCACTGAACACCCGGGGCCTTCAGAAGAGACCTCCAAAAAGGCAATGCCTTAACAAGTACATTAACTGCGTATCACACACACACCCAAAACACTCTTTAAGTGAAAACAAAAAAACTCAGCCCTCAATAACACAGAATTCACAATGTCTAGCATCAAATAAAAAATTACAAGACAAGTGACAAAACAAGAAAACGTGGTCTATAATCAGGAAGAAAATGGTCAAAAGAAACAGATCCAGAAATGAGAGAGATGATGGCTTCAATAGAGAAGTAATTTAAAACAGCTATTATAAAGGTGTAAGTATACGTGTTTAAAGGAAAACACAAACATCATGAAGGAACAGATAAAGAATCTCAATACGGAAATGAAAACTATAAAAAAGAACCAAATGGAACCTCTTGAGCTAAAACATACATGAGAAATAAAAAACTGGATGGGTTTAACAGCAGAGTAGACACTGCAGAAGGAAAGATCATTGAACTTGAAGGCAGTGTGATAGAAATTATACAAACTGAAATGTAGAGGAGAAAGAAGCTAAAAAATAAAACATAAAGAGAGCCTCAGTGACCCACTGAAGAATATCGAGTAGTCTAACATATGTGTAACTAGCATCCTAAAAGAAGAAGAGAAAAAGAGAATAGAAAAAATACTCAAAGAAATAATGACAATTGCTTTTTCAGATTCAATAAAAACTAAACTTACAGATTCAAGATCAATGAACTCCAAGCAAGGTAAACACAAAGAAAACCACCCTAAGGCACATGACAATTAAATAGCTGAAAACCAATGATAAAGAAAAAATTGTGAAAGGAGCCAGAGAAAAACAATAAATAATGGGAAACAATAAAAACAACTAGTGATTTCTCATTAGAAACAACATAAAGTAGAAGTAATGCAATGACATCTTTAAAAGTGAAAGGAGATCACAGAAGGCTAGAATTCTCTATTTAGTGAAATAAAGGCATTTTCAGGGAACCAAAAACTGAGAGAAGTTGACACCAGCATACCCACTGTACAAGAAATGCTAAAGAAAGTTCTTCAGGCTTTAGGAAAATGATACCAGATGGAAACTTGGATCTACACAAAAGAAAGAGTAGAACTAGAAATGGTAAATATGTGGGTAAATGTTGCTTTTTAATTAAAAAACATATAATTGACTGTTTAAGACAAAAGTAATAGCAATGTATTGTGAGGCTTAAAATATATGTGAAAATACAATGTATGACAACAATAACACAAAGGATGGAAAGAAGAAAAATGGAAAAACAATGCTATGAGATTCTTACATTATATACAAAGTGTTATATTATCTGAAAGTTGTCTGTGATAAACTAAAAATGCATATTATAAACTCTACAGCAACCACTACAAAATAAAACAAAGAGGAACAGTTAATAAGCAAACAGAGAAGATAAAATGAAATACTAAAAAAACATGCAAACTGAAGGCAGGAAAGGAGATAAAAAGGAACAAAGAACATGTGGGACAAATTAAAAACAAACAGCAAGCTGGGAGACTTAACTTCAACCATATCAATAATTACACTAAATGTAAATGGGCTAAACATGCCATTTACAAGGCAGAGATTGCCAGATTGAAGGACCAACTATATGCCACCTACCAGCAATATGCTTTAAATATAAAGACACAAACATGTTAAAAACACAAGAATGGAAAAATATATACCATGTAAATCCTAATTTTAAGAAAGCTGGAGTAACTATATTAATATCAGACAATGAAGACTTTAGGGCAAAGACTATTATCAGAGTAAAAGGGGCAATTTCATAACGATAAAGGGTGAATTCATTAAGATGACATAACAATCCTAAATGTGTATGCATCCAATAACAGAGGTTCCAAACACCTGAAGTAAACACTGAGAAGAACTGAAAGGAAAAAATAGACAAATCCACAATTTTCGCTGGAGATCTTGACAGTCCTCTCAGTAATTGATAGAGCAAGTTATAAGGCTTGAATACATCAACACCTTGACCTAACTGACATATGTTAAACATTATACCTATGAGCTGCAGAAGGCACATTCTCTCCAACTACACACAGAACATTCACCAAGATATACCAATACTGCGCCAGAAACAACGTAAAAAGACTGCAGTCTTACAAAGAATGTTCTTTGACACTTGAATTGAAATTAGAAATCAATGACAAAAAGAAATCTGGTAAGTTACCACACACTTACAAATTAAGCAACTCATTTATAAATAACCCTTGTATCAAAGAAGAAATCCCAAGGAAAACTAGAAAATACTTTTAACTGAGTGATAATGAAAACACAACTTATAAAATTTGTGGGATGCAACTAAAGTAGTACTTACAGATGAGTTTATAGTTTTAAATTTTCATAGTAGAAAAAAAGGTTTAAAATAAACGAAATCAAAATTGAAAAATAAGATAAATAAGAGCAATGTTATCAATGTATATTTACACACTACCTACTCTAATAGCTTACAGAATCACAAATTGAAAGAGATTTTAGGAACGTACCTTGTCCAACCCCCAACATTATCAATTCTGACGTTTAAAAAGTAACCCACATTGTATTTTAGAATTCCCACCCCCTCATTGCCAGAATATTTATACAAGGGATGTAAGGCTTAGCCTAAGCTTTTAACCACCCATATGGTAAGAGCCTATCTTAAAAAATTTTTTTTTCTGAGAAAATGACTAAATCAAACAAAAACGAATAAACAAACATGTTTCCTATTCCTTTCATGGAACATCTCCAGTTCATGGGTACTTCACATTCTTCCAAGGAAAATTCTTATCATAATTAGTCAAATGTAGGTTTACAACTCAGTCTGCAAGGAAAAAAACCAAATCAGAATATTTCACTAACTGACAGTGCTAAGCTGACATGAGGAAATAGCTCTGTTGACACTTTCCATATGAGGAAATTCTGGCCTAGAGAAGGGAAATGACCAGCCCAAGGCCACGTGGTTTTCAAAGCGGAAGCTAGAACCCAGATAACCTACATCTGAGCCCACAGCTCTGTCTACTTCACTCCTGAGACCCTCCAACTTGGTTTACCCTTTGGCACGTTATCCTTCTACAATTCCCTTCTAGAAAGGATACACGTTAGCCCAATTCCAAGTCCACAGACATTACTGAGGAAAGAGGTCTGGGGAATGAGCCAGGAGGCACACAGCAGGAGCCACGGCACCAGCATTGAGGGCACGACCATGCCAAACACCAGGGCCCTCCTCACCCGAGAGCGGACAGAGTTGACTCCCAGCATGGCAAAAGCCACTGGAGTGAAACCTCTGGCATCCTCCACCTCCCCCAGCTTTGACAGTGATGACACAGCTTCAAACGACAGGAAGATGATAGCGGAGAAGATGGCGAAGATCACGGTGAAGAAGCAGTGGCGGACAGTGCCCACGGTTCTCTCAAAATTGCCAGCAAAGCGCCAGATGATGATAGCACCACAGAGCAGGGAGACTGGATTCTCATAGACAAAGATGTAGGTCACCAGCCTGTAAACTGCAGAGGGAGCTGCGTTAGAGGCCTGATGGTGGGCTGCTCCAAGGAGGGAAAGCCAGGTTACAACCCACCTAGGAAGGGGGCAGTCGCTGGCTCTCAGTGCCAGTGAAAATCAGTCAGGAGCCATGACAAGCAGTGGGAGGCAACAATGAAGGACCCAGGACTCAAAGTAGAGGTGTGAATATCTAACTCTTGGTCTTTCCCGGACCTGGAGCAAGTCTTATCAGTGACTGGCTTCCATATGGGAAAAAAATAACACTTTTTAGCATGGGATGGTCTTTGAATTTACAATGTGCTTTACAACCCTTTTTTTGGTTTTAATACTGACCTATCTCACCAGACAGTTTGAGGGTTAATTAATTGTAACAGCTTCAGGGTGGACTGAGTGGGTGTCACTTAACACTCTTTGTGCCAGTCTCCTCGGCTGTAATCCTGACCTCTCCTTCCATAGTGGCTGTTCAGAGGAAGAAAAAAGGGACCATGAATTATTTTGCGCCTATAAAGATTACAAAACTATCACTAATAATATCGATATAGAACTCAGAAGTCTTCCTTGAAAGTGCTCATCCACTCTTACAGGTAGAGCGATGTTTCCGTGGAGTAAGACAGCAAACACTCTCATTTCTATTTTTCTAGAAGCAGTCATCTCTTACGTACTTTTACATCCCTGCAGGTCAAAACACTAAACTGAAGGAGATGGACCAGTGAAGCAGCAGTTACACTGGACCTGAGAGCCTCAAGGCTTGGAGGGGATTCCTGGCCCTCTTACGTCCAAGCTGGCTGAGCTCAAGCAAGCCACCAGCCCTGTCGGCTTCAGTCTCCTCCTTGTAAAGTAAGAGGACTACACTTGAGGCCTTCAAAGGTCTCTTATGAGTCCGATACTCACATGCCCATGAACCCCACACTCAGAGAAGCTGTGAAGTAAGGAAAAAAAAAAGAGAGCTCAGTTTAGGCTGGCATTTGCATCTGTCTATGAGGACAGATGTGCTGTGTGTACGGGGGTGGGGGGAGTTTTAGATTTGAGCAGGGAGGCAGGCTGTGAACCATATACTCAGTCAGGCCATCTCTATAAGCCTTCATTGTCTGAGAGTACTCGACCACTTGTTGAGTACTTCCAAAACCAAAATTCCAAGTATAAATGTGAAGACTCTAGCAGCAACTCTACATGATTCGGGGATTACATACCCCAAGGCTCCAGTTTCAAAACATCACACAATAAAAAGAAAAATCTGGGTTCCCGTCCAATTGTATGACTGAACAGCTCTGAGACTCTTCGCATTAAGCTTCACTTTCATCTAAATAATGGGCAATAACAAAGCCTACGTCATGGGATCATCGTGAGAACTGAATGAGATTAAAGCAGGTGAGTGTGCTTTGCAAAACAGCAAGAGCTATACAAATTTCCCATTTTCTTCCCCAGAAAATGGGGAAGAAACAGAGACTAGGAATGTCTTTTATGAGCAGATATTTATACTTAATCGATCTGTAAAATTTCTCTCCCTGAGAAAACAAACACCTCTCCCAAAGGCACAAGATACCCCCTCCTCCCATGAGCTGGGAATCGGAGTCAGGATTAAGATACCAACCGAGGAAGCAGAAGAAATTCTAAACCCTAAGATGCTTAGAGGGGGAACTACAGATAAAGCTTAAGCGTCTTCACGAAGGCGCGAGAAATTTTTTCCAGTGGGGGTTAGGCCCTAAAGCAGACGTGGGTGTGTTTGTGACAAGGGAGGGGGAGAACAAAAATCCTTCTCCTTGGAGAGTGAGCATGGGTGAACGAAACCAGTTCGCTAGCGAATGGATGTGGGGGCCTTGTGTGGAGACAGGGAAGGGAACAAATTCGGGTGGGGAAGGATTACGGTAACGACGACGACGGGGCTCTGGAGAGACAAAGACGTGGACTATGGGGCTGGTCCTCCGGATGGGGAGAACGATGGACGGAGAGGTTGGGGGCGAGGCCTGATGGCGCGGGTACTGGGGGTCCGGAGCCCGGGGCCCGGCGAGGTCGGAGAAAGAGGGCTAGCACCCCGGCCCCGCCCCTGCTCACCTTGCCAGTTGCGCAGGGCCTCGGACCGCAGCGAGAGGCCCGAGGGCGCCAGGGGCGGCTGCAGCAGGAACAGGCGGGGCCCGGACACCAGCAGCGAGAGCAGCGCGGTGAAGAAGGTGGCGGACGGCACCTCGGGGCACAGGGACCAGCTGCGAAGCCCGGGCTCCGAGACCGCCATGGCCGCCATCGCTCTGGCGCCGGCTCCCGCGCCCGCTCGCCACCCGCCGGTCCTCGGCTCCTTCCGCCTCCCTGCGGCTGTCTCCCCTGGCAACAGCGGAGGCGGCGGCCGGAAGCCCCGCCTCCCCGAGGCCCCGCCCCGCGGCGAGCTGCCCAATGCGGTCGCGCTGATCACCCTCCCCCGCGCGTAGGCGGGGAAGGATCGGCCCCGCGGCTCCTGGCAGCTCGTCCCTGGGTCCCCCGGCGTCCCGGGTGGGTGCCGCTCTAGCGAGTAGGGCTTGGATTTCATCGTCTCCGCTGTAGATACCTAATACTGATTGTGCCTTGCGGTTTACGGAGCCCGTTCACACACACACACCTCCACTATCTGTGTTGATCCCCATTATACCGATGAGGAAACTGAGGTCTGGGGAGGTCCCTGGGTAGTTCAGTTAAATGGCAAAGACAGAATTAGAACTCTGGTCCACCCCCTCGCTGCTGTGACCTGGATTTGGCTGGGTCCAGCTGGGGCAGCCTTCGGTGGCTGGATCGGAGAGGAAGGGGCGGGAGACGAGGAAGGGACTCTATTGAAGGCAGCAAAGTGTTAGGAATGTGTATTCACCTTAATAATCAAGGTCTATTTCCGCATTTCGAATTTGAAAAGTGCCTTGCGAGAGGACAGCTGTTTAAGGTAGACAATTGGAATATTGTTTCCCCTATTATAGATGCTCCAGAAGGTGGGGAAACTTGCCCAAGGCCACCAGTGGGAAGTGGTAGGACTAGGATTCGAATCGGGTTTTGCTAGGTCCCAATTTTCTGCCCCTTTCACTATTTCCCTCTAATATAGTGCCTACTACTCCCTGTATGTAAATTTGACTTGAGGCCGCACAGACTACTGACAAACAAAAAATGCTTCACTCTCTGTGCTGGACATTCAGATTGTTCTCGGACCTCCTCTCTGTAGTTCTGCCAGTGCCTGTGTCCCCGTGAACCTCTGGAAGAGAACCTGAGATTCTTTTGAACTCTTCTGTTTAGTGCTGAAATATAACCACATAATTTTTCAGATCTGAATATAAAGCAATGGGACATATTTAAATGAATACTGCGCACATTTAAACTAATGTGGCTTATGATGCAGCAGTGGACACGAAAATTAATTAGGGTTTTACTCAACAGGAAGCAAGGAATGAATCAGGAATGAGGTGGCGCTGCCAAAAATAGCAAATGGGAACTTGGGCTGCTGGAACCGAAGTCTGGGCCTTGGAGAGAGGAACGGGGTGGTGGTCTCATCTCCCCTGTGCCAGTCAGGCCATGCCAGGAGTTCTGGGTCTACTTGCAGATACACTCTTTGAAAAAGGATCTAGAAAATTGGAGCTTGTCCAACAAAAAGTGACCAGGATTGGGAGGGGGAGAGGGGACTTCAAATCATGTCTGATGAGAAACAATTAAAGGGACCACAGAGACTTCCCTGAAGAAGCTTCCGGGGTCCTGGCCCCTGGCTGTACCTGTCTGAAGGGCTTTTCTTGAGGAGAGGCAGTAGATCTACTCTGTGTGACCCCCAAGGGGAGAGCTGAGGCAAAAAGACGGAAATGACAGGAAGACACACTTGACTTAAGAAAGAACTTTCTGACAGTTTGGGTTGTTCATCCACGGAACCTTGATGGGTGGTGATCTCCCTGATACTAGAAGTGTGCAAGCAGAGGCTATCTGGTGACTTGATGAGAATATTGAAGAGATATTCGAGCATAGGTTGGAGGTGGAAGTAGATGCCTTTTAAAGTCTCTTTGGATCCTTAATTCTAAGGCTCCATAAACAAACACAAATGCATATGGAGTGTTGATACATTTTCTATTTACCAGAGGGTCGTGGATAATTGAATTTGCTCTCCCTGCAGAGTGAGCACTGTGGTGGCTTCACAGAGCCTGCAGCCAAGGACCGTGTACTCTAATACTCTAATGCAGAGAGCACCTAATGGTCTCCCGTCTTTGATTCTGCTTCCCTTTCTTCATTTTTTCCAATTATGCCTCCAAAAAACCCTAAAACCCTCTCTTAAGCTCAGGGGATAGAGAACTGGAATGAGCAAAGCAGAGTCTTCTTCAGCAGGCGGGCATGGGGATATGGCACCGCTGGACTATGAATCACCTTTGTCCTATTTGCTTCACCCTTGATCCACAAAGAGATTTCCAGCCTCAAATATGTTACCCGGAGACACCACTCTACAGTTTTACCAGGCGTCCTCTTCCTACTTGGGGAGTGTCTGATTCTCCACGTGCCAGACTTGGAATCTGGGGGACAGGTAACTTCCCAGGGAGTGCACACACAATGGTATGGACATTTCGAGATCAAATCCATGAGCAAATACTGTCATCCTCTGGACAGATTTTTGAGACCCCTCTCCCTGGTCCAACAGCCGAATCTAGCAAGCAAACTGCATAGGCTTGAAGTCAGTACAATAAAATCCACGCTGTCCTGTGCAGCAGCTATGCAGGCCATCTTCAGCCTGTGTCTGAATGACCTTGCAACACCATGCCTCATTCGGAAGACGTCAGCTGGAGACATCCGCAACAGGAAGAGATAAAGGGTACCCAGCTCCTGCATCCACAGCTGCATTTCTTGGAGATTGAGGGAATAAATAATGACCCTGGTCCTTGCCTCCCTCCACTCATAGATAACCTCAGCATCTCTGAACTTGTTTGATGTAGAACCAAGGAATTCTTGTTTACGTTACCTTCAATGTATAATCTAGAGGAAAACCCAGATATGCCCTCTCCCTTTTTGGACATGTAGGATATCTGGTTGTAAGTTCTTTTTCCTTTTCCCTGCACATGCACCGTTTGTGAAAGAGATATTAGCTGCACTTGAACTCACATCCCTCGCAGCAGTTCCATCGGAGCACTCTGTTGAACTTCTTTCCCAGGGTTAAATTTCTGAGGCTGATTATTGAATAAACTCCTTTGCTAATATCACCCAGACTCTTTATTTCAGTTGACAAGCTCTACCTCCAACCCATTCTTTGCCCAGAAGGTAGGGTTTTGTTGTTGTTGTTGTTTTGTTTTGTTTTTAAGTAACTCAGAAGGTGTTGCTGCTCTTGTTACAATTTATGAGCCTGGGTCCATCCCGCGTGTTCTGTTCCATGCTAATCTTCCTCATCTCATCACCCTACACTCCCTGTGGGAGACGGAATAGTGGCCCCCAAAGATGTCCATGTCCTAATGCCCGGAACCTACGTATATGTTACCTTATGTAGCAAAAGGGAGTTTGCAGGTGTGATTGTTAAGGGTCTTGAGATGGGGAGATTATCCTGGATTATCTGAGTGGGTACAATGGAATCATGAGAGTCCTTTTAAGGAGCCAGGAGGGTGAGAGGGAGGGAAGATGATGTGATGACAGAAGCAGAGGTTGGAGCTCTGTGCTTTGAAGATGGAGGCAAGGGCCACCAGCCAAGGAATGAGGCAGCCTCTAGATGCTGGAAAAGACAAGGAAACAGATTCTTCCCTAGACCATCTAGAAGGACTAGAGCTCTGTGAACACCTTGATTTTAGCCCTGTAAAATTCATTTTGGACTTCTTCTTCTTTTTTTAAAGATTGGCACCTGAGCTAACATCTGTTGCCAATCTTCTTTTGTTTCCCCTTCAATCCCCCCACCCCAGTATGTAGTTGTACATTTTTTTTAGTTGTGGGTCCTTCTAGTTGTGGCATGTGGGACACTGCCTTAGCGTGGCCTGACAAGCGGTGCCATGTCCACACCCAGGATCCGAACCAGCAAAACCCTGGGCCGCCCAAGCGGAGCGCGTGAACTTAACCACTTGGCCACGGGGCCAGCGCGCATTTTGGACTTCTAACCTCCAGAACTGTAATATTATCAATTTGTGAGGGGGGATTCCCCCGATTTTTTTATTTTTGGAAAATACGCATAACATCTACCATCTTAACCATTTTTAAGTGTACAGTTCAGTGGCGTTAAGAGCATTCATAAGGTTGTGCCACCATCACCACCGTCCATCTCTGGAACTCTTTTCATCTTGTAAAACTGAAACTCTATACCCGTTAAACAAAACTTCCCCATTCCCCACTCCCTCAGCCCCTGGCAATCACCATTCTGTTTTCTGTTTCTATGAATTTGACTAGCCTGGAGGCGTTATATAAGTGGCATCATACATCATTGTCTTTTTGTGATTGATTTATTTTACTTAACAATGTCTTTAAGGTTCATCTGTGTTGTAGCATGTGTCAGAATTGCCTTCCTTTTTAAGGCTGCTTAATAATCCATTGTATGGATAAACCACATTGCCTTTATCCATTCATCCGTGGAGGGCCACTTGGGTTGCTTCCACCTTTTGGCTGCTGTAAATGATGCCGCTAAGAACATGGATGTACAAATATCCCTTTGAGATCCTGCTGTGCACTTTGTTGGGTATATATACAGAAGCGGAATAGCGGAATCATATGGTAGTTCTATTTTTAATTTTTTGAGGAACTGCCATACTGTTTTCCACAGCAGCTGTACTATTTTACATTCCTACCCACAATGTGCAAGCGTTCCAGTTTTGCCACATCCTCATCCATACTTGTTTCCTTTTTTTTTTTTTTTTGATAGTAGCCATCCTAATGGATGTGAGGTGGTAAATTTGTGCTGTTTTAAGCCACTAAGTTTGCAGAAATTTGTTACAGCAGCAATAGGAAACGAATACATACCCTTACTCACTACACTGGTCTCCTTTCTGTTTTTCAAACAGGCTAAGGTTCTTCTCACCTCAGGGCCTTTGTACGTGCTCTTCCCTCTGCTGAAACATTCTTCTCCTGGCTCTTACTGTGGTGGCCTTCTTCTCAGCCAGCAGGTCTCTGGCTCACATGCTGCTTCCTCAGAAGGGCCTTCCCACACCACCTCGCCCTGTTACTTCTTTCAGTGCACTTGTCACAGTCTCGAATTCTCTCTCCTATTTGTGTCTTTACTTGTCTGCTTGTCAGTCTTACTAGACCATAGGTACTCTGAGGGCAGAGACCTGCTATGTCCCCTACCCGTAGAATAGAGCCCAGCACACAGCCGGTGCTCAGAAGTACTTGTCAGTCGCTCCTTTACACAGCTGGTGTCTCTCTCTGTGTGGGGAAGAAGAGGCTGTGGTGAGTGGAGGGTTTGAGGAGGTGATAAACAAGTCGCAGATGTCGCACTTTGCACAGCTGAGACAGCTCTCGGACCAGTGCCAACCACTTCACTGACCCGCCGCCCCCAGGGCACGTCTGCAGGACTCCGGAGGGCGGGGGTAGGGTGGGGACAGAACCTCGCCCATCCCCACGGGCGTTCCGGGGGAACAGGACATCAGGTCCTTCGGCCCCCCCGAGTGGTCCCACCCAGCCTTTCGGGCCGGAGTCCACTGAGCCGCGCGGCTCCTTATTGGCCCGCACTTTCCTCTCTTCCCTCCTCAGTCCCCTGAGGATGGCAGCTTCTTTTAGCCGCTCTCAGCCTCCAAGCCATGTCCTTACTGCCCCCTGGTGGACAGCTCGGCGCGGGGTCCCTCTAGTCTGATGGAGAAAAGACCCCATCCCGAAGCAGAATACTGCCCCTTGCTGGCTGTCCTGAGAAGCGGCTCACATCCAGGCGGATGGCTTTAATCAGCTGAGTAGCCTCCTTAGGTCCAAAATCCTGGATGGTACGCGCCCCCCCGCGAGGTAATGTAACTGCAGCCTTCCGTGGCATTCGTTTGCCATGCCATCTCTCCCCAGTTCTCTTTTCCCACACTCACAGGATGGGGCGCCCAGCAGCAAGGCCCACTGCCTAAGCACACATGCCCCCCGGGATAGGATGCCAGTTCCCACCCGGTCAGGCCGGAATCCCGGTGTCTACAATGATCCTCTTGGATCTCTCCAAACGCTTTGCTTCACTCGGGCGTGGAAAGTGAGGCAGGCGGGAGCGATATAGCGCAAGTCCTCGCAGGCTGCTGTGAGGAATGTGGATATGATTCCAAGACACCGGGAAGCTTGGAGGGGTTAAGCTCGAAGCGTCACGCCCCATTTAGAAGCTGGGGAGGGAGGGATGAGCGCTGGTTACATTGCAGAAGGGATTCAAAATTGGTACAGTTTCTGTAGCAGGAAATTTGGCAATACCTTTCAAAATGACTAATGCACATATCTTTGATGTAGCAATTCCACTTTTAGGATTTTTTTTAAAAGATCGTATTTTTCTGTTTTCTTTCTTTTTTTTTTTTTAAAGATTGGCACCTGAGCTGACATCTGTTGGCAATCTTCTTTTTTCTTCTTCTTCTTCTTCTCCCTAAAGCCCCCCAGTACATAGTTGTACATTTTAGTTATGGGTCCTTCTAGTTGTGGCGTGTGGGACGCTGCCTCAGCATGGCTTGACGAGCAGTGCTAGGTCCAATCTCAAGATCCGAACTGGCGAAACCCTGGGCTGCCGAAGCAGAGCGCTCAAACTTAACCACTTGGCCACGATTTTAACCTACAGAAATACTTGCATAAATGGAAAATGTCTTATGCAAAAAACTCTTCATTGCAGTGTTGATTGCAATAGTAAATTAAATGACTGGACAAAACCCAGATGTCCAACAGTGTGAGAATGACTAATAAATTCTACCACATCCCTTCAAAGGAATACTCTACAGTGTTAAAAACAAAATCAACAAAACAGAAAACTGAGAAAGCGATCTATCAATATTGAATGATGCCGAAAATATATTTTTGAGTGGGAGAAACCAGGTTAACAACAGTGGATATAACGTGCTACCATAAATGTAAAGAGGTAGAAAGATCAAAATGCCTTACTCTGCATAGAATAATTCTGAGGCTTCTAGGGAGAGGAACTGAGCAGCTGGGGAACAGGTCTGGGAGAATATCCTTTTTTGTAAATTCTTTTGTACAATATAAATTTTGAACCATATTGTTATAGACTGACTGTGTCCCTCCCAAATCCGTATGTCAAAGCCCTAACCCCAGAGGTGATGGTTTTTGGAGGTGGTGCCTTTGGGAGGTCATTAGGTTTAGATGAGGTCGGGAGGGTGGGGCCCCCACGATGGGATTAGTGTCATAAGAACAAGAAGAGAGACCAGAGCTTCCTTTCTCTCTGGCCTGTGAGGACACAGCGAGGAGGCGGCCCTCTGCAAGCCAGGAAGAGAGCCCTCACCAGGACAGAACCTGCCAGCACCTTGATCCTGGACTTCCGGTGGCCAGAACGGTGAGAAATAAGTATCTCTTGTTCAAGCCCCCAAGTCTGGGGTGTTTTGTCATAGCTGCCCACGTGGACTGACATATGTGCATGTAATACTATTTTAAGAAGTAAATAAAATTGATAAAAAGTTTTTACTCAGTTATTTTTTTATGAAGGCATATCTAACATATAAAGTGTTAATATTAAATATAATTGGCAAGTTTTAACATCTATATCTATATCTGTATCCCATGTGACTTCCACCCAGATGAAGAGAATTTCCAGCATCCCTTAGGTCCCCTGCTGCCCTTTTTTGGTTTACGCTCTTCTCCCACCCCACCCCCGGGCCCCCACCCTCATCCTCCGGTAACTTTTATTCTGACTGCTGTTATCATGGATTCATTTTGTCTCTTCTTGAACTTTATACAGACAGAATCATATAGTGTGCCTTTATGCTTGGTTTCTCTTACACACTGTGTTGTCTATGAGATTCATCTGCATCGTTCTAAGTAGCAGTAGTTTGCTCTATTATTATTACCGCTGTGTGTAAGTATTGTGTTGTGCGAATATATTACAATGTATTTATCCAGCTTCCTGTTCATGAACATTTGGATTGTTTTCTTTCTCTCTTTTTTTTTTTTTTGGCTATTATGAGCGAAGCTTCTATGAGCATTCTTGGGCCTGGTTTGTGTGTGTGTATATATATATGCACTGGGTATTTTTAGGTTATCCAGGAGTTGAGGCTAGGTGTGTGTGATGGACTCTGTGATGTACTGTTCAGAGCACCCTTTAAAAATGAAGCCCTTGTTTTTCCAGCTGCTGGGCATGCTACCAGCAGAAAGTGCTCAACCATTGGGACCCTATGATGATAGCCTCACTTAAAGAGAGCTGCCTCACCTGAGGTCACAGCTCTTTTCTGGGCGGCCCACATTAAATGACTGTAAGCTTTGGGGCATAAAGGCCCACCCCTCACCCCAACGTGTGACAACGCTGAAGGATCATTGCCGTTTCAAACTGTCCTGGGGTTGGCTGAGGCCTCCACGGAGACTGTGTTATACCCCAGTTTCTCTCCTCAGTCCTGTTCCTTCCCTTCCAATGGCGCTGATCCCAAGAGCGCTCCCCCAATAATGCTAACCCCACCCTCAGACTGTGCTTCCCGGAGACTGCAACCTGCGACAACCTAAGTTTAGTTGTAGTAGAAGTCTAAAGTGGATGTGCTCTTTTATATTCCCACCAGCAGCAAATAGGAGCTCCAGTTGCCTCACAGCTTTGTTGGTATGGGTTTGTGCGCATTCTGGTTTGCATTTGCGTTTCCATGATGACTAATGATAGTGAGCAGCTTCTCTGGTGATTGTTGGCCATTTGGTGAAATGCTTGAATACAAATAAAAATATTAAAAATGAAACCAAAAAGAGAGTGAAAACAAGGAGTCCCGTCATTAGGTGGTGCAGGGTCCTGGAGAGAGAGGACAGTGGCTGGACACAGGCAGTAGCAGTGGAGGTGGAGGGAGAGGAGGGAACTGGAAGGGAATCTGGAGCCTAGGAGATGGCTGATGGTATGGGTGTGCAGACTAAGACAAAGGGAGAAACCAAGGGGAACTCCTACATCAATTATGGTACCCCGTGAAGACCTGGGGAAAACTAGGAGGAGAACAAGATTAGGGTAGCAATAGAAATCATTTTGGTTTCTTTGTTTGTTTGTTTCAGTGAGGAAGACTGGCCCTGAGCCAACAGCTGACATCTGTCGCCAATCTTCCTCTTTTTGCTTGAGGAAGATTGTTGCTGAGCTAACATCTGTGCCAATCTTCTTTTACTTTGTATGTAGGATGCCGCCACAGCATGGCTTGATGAGTGGTGTCTGGGTCCATGCCTGGGGTTGCAAACCCGTGAATCCCGGGCTGCTGAAGCAGAGTGTGTGAACTTAACCGCTACACCACCAGGCTGGCCCCAGTAGAAGTCATTTTGAAGGAAAGGAAGGATTGGAAGAATCTGAAAGGTGGGGAAGGCACTGGGGGCAAGGGAGCAGGGTGAATCAAGAATGAGTCTGTACACAGCTGCAGTAATCTGCCGGAGTCCAGCTCCAGCAGAGTCCAGGTTCCTGAGGGAGAGATGGAGTCGGCCAAGTGAAAGCAAGAGACGTGAGACTTGATGTCGGTGCAAGCAAGTCTAGCTTTACTGGGTTTTCACAGCGTTTTTATATCTTTTTTAGCAGGGGATAAATATAGCAGTACAGATGTTCTTGCAGAGTAAACCAAAAGGCAATCATTGATATGTATAATCTTACAGGGAACAGAGTTAACTTTTAGGGGGGGCCGAGGTTAACTATCTTTTCCTGCACAAAAGCGACTTCAGTAATATCTATTATCAGCAGTTTCTAAGAAAAAGACTTCTATAAAGTCTTGCGAAACACATTGAAAGGAACAATATATTTTCAATAACTAACATATGGAGGAATTTTCTAATTAACTACAGAGGAAGTGGTATATCTATTCTTATCAGGGAAAGTGGAGGAATAGCAAAACATTAACTAGAAGGAGGCAACTGCTTTGATCCAAATACTCTCTTCAGTATGAACCCCTCATTAGGGAGGAATGTTCTCCCACTATCTATGTGCCTCAGGGGGAACTTGCCCCTTGCGATATCCTGAAGACTATGCGCAGGTGGTCACATAATTTTCTCAGTACCAACCTCGTGGGGGGAGCATGCCCTTTTCTCTAAAGCGGCCATCTGGAAAATTACAGCATGAGTAGGAAAGTGGGGTATAAGACAAAGAGAAGAAAAACAAGTTTTTAAAGTTCAGCATAGCTTGGGGGAAGGCTGGCTTTTCATTTTCTTGCGGAGGCGCGCCCTGCACCCCTCAGCTCTTCTCATTGGCTGGACCCTGTCAAACAGCCGATCAAATGTTGATTCTGCCTCCGGCAGTAATCAAAATGGTGTGGTACTGGCATAACGACAGGCATACGGACCACTGTAATAGAATAGAGAGCTGAGAAATAAGCCCTCACATCTATGGTCAATCGATTTTCAACAGAAGTGCCAAGATCCATGATGGATGCCTTTCTATGGGGAAAAGGTAATCTTTTCAACAAATGGTGCTGGGAAAGCTGGATATCCATATGCTAAAGAACAAAGTTGGATCTTTATCGTATACAAAAATTAGCTCAAAATGGATCAAAACCCTAAAATTATAAAACTCTTAGAAGAAAACATGGGGGAAAATCTTCATGAAATTGAATTTGGCAATGATTTCTTGGATATAACACCAAAAGCACAGGCAATAAAATAAAAAATAGATACATTGAACTTCATCAAAATTAAAAACTTTCGTGCATCAAAGGACACTATCAAGAGAGTGAAAAGACAACTCACAGAATGGGAGAAAACTCTTTGAAGGAAATATGGGTGTAAATCTTTGTGACCTTTGATTAGGCAATTGTTTCTTAGTTTTGACACCAAAAACACAAGGAACCAAAGGAAATATAGATAAATTGGACTTCATCAAAATTAAGAACCTTTATGTGTCAAAGGACACTATCAAAAAAATGAAACGACAACTCACAGAATGAGAGAAGTGTTTGTAAATCACATATCTGATAAGGGCCTAGTATCCAGAATATATAAAGAGTTTTTATAATTCAACAATAAAAAGACAAACCAATTAAAAAGGGCAAAGGATTTGAATGGACATTTCTCCAAAGAAGATATACAAATGGCCAATAAGCACGTGCTCAACATGATTAATCATTTGGGAAATGCATAGTAAAACCATATTGAGATACATCTTCACACTACTAGGATGGCTATAATAAAAAAATTGGGGGGCTCACCCTGGTGGCGCAGTAGTTAAACTTGCACATTCCACTTCAGCAGCCCAGGGTTCACTGGTTCGGATCCTGGGTGCAGACATGGCACCGCTTGTCAAACCATGCTGTGGCAGGCATCCTACGTATAAAGTAGAGGAAGACGGGCACAGATGTTAGCTCACGGCCAGTCTTCCTCAGGAAAAAAACCCAGAAAGCAAAGTATTAGCAAGGATGTGGAGAAGTTAGAACCCTTGTACACTGCTGGAGAGAAAGTAAAATGGTAAAGCAACTGTGGAAAACAGTGGCAGTTCTTCAAAAAGTTATACATAGAATTATCATATGACTCAGCAATTCTAATCTTATGTATGCACCCAAGAAAATTGAAAACAGGTGTTCAACAAAAACTTGTACAGGAATGTGTATAGCAGCATTATTCGTAATAGCCCAAAATAGGAAAGAACTCATCAACTGATGAATGGGTAGACAAAATGTGGTCTATACGTACAACGAAATATTCAGCCATAAAAAAGAATGAAGTACTGAAAAGTGCTATAACATGGATAAACCTTGAAAACATTGTGCTAAGTGAAAGAAACAAGTCTGAAAGGAGCACATATTGTACGAATCCATTTATATGAAATATCCGGAGTAGGCAAATCCATAGAGACAGAAAATATGTTAGTGGTTGCCCTGGAGTGAGAGGAAAGGGGAGTGAGGAGTGAGTGTTAATAGGTACGGGTCTCTTTGTTGGGGGGGATAAAAATGTTCTAAAGTTAGTGTTGATGGTGGCATAACTCTGAATATACAGTCATGCGCCACATAACAATGTTTCAGTCAATGACGGACCACATATATGACGGTGGCCCATACAATTAGTATCATTTAGCCTAGGCGTGTAGTAGGCTATACCATCTCAGCTTGTGTAAAGACTCTATGATGTGCGCACAACGACGAAATCGCCTAACAATGCATTTCTCAGAACGTGTCCCTGTCGTTAAGCAACACATGACTATACCTTAAATCAGTGATATTTATGGTATGTGAGTTATATCTCCATAAAAAATATGCACAAAGAAATACAAATTAAAATATAAACTAAAAACCTGATAGAAGCATATACCAAAAAGAATGAATTTTACTGCGTGTGACTTTAAACATAAATTTTAAATGTGAGGAAATGTCAAGTTTCTTGAGAGTAGACCCTATATCTGGATCAAATGTGTACCTCCCAGAAAGTCCAGTACAATGCCTTTTGCTTAGTAGCTGTGTCCTAAAGTAAATGATAATTAAGTCAAAATTATTTTCTTTGCTCAAGCATTGCCACCGTTGCACAACTGCTCGTTCATTTCCATGGCCCAGTCCTGACAAGATGTTTCTATTTCTTGGTGATTGACAAGCCTTCCATTACATTGAGTGCGCTTTGACCTGGAGAGTCATTTCGGAGGTGAGATCAACTGTTGACAGAGGTCAGTGTACCCTATGCTTTCCAGAGAAACAAACCCTTGGTCTGACTAGACAGACCATCCTCCACCCACAACTTCTCTCTTGTACATTCTGACCCAACTTCCTCTGCCTCCTTCCCAGAGTCTCTACACATGTGCGGGAAGAATACATTTATAGAGAGAGATATATGTATATCGCACACACAGACTCACAATGGATTGTGACACGAGCAAGAGATAACCTTTCATTGGGTCACGCCACTGAGATTTACAGGTTTATCCGTCTCATCGAGGCCCTGAAGCAATCAGATGGCACACACGTGCAAAATGGGCCCTTGAGGGGAACTTACTGAAGGGACTATAAATACGGTGCGAGTGAGGTAGGGATGGGGCAGTCCCCAGGGCTGGGAATGAGTGACCGCCATGACACTGCCTAGGAGTGAAGGGGCAAGGGGAGGAGTCACTCCTGGCCCTGATGAGAGTGGCTGTACCAGTAGAAGGATGAGCCAGCTTGCTAGTGCCTTCCATTGGTCAAGTCTCCTTAAGCCAGAGGGCCAGGGAGCCTCCTGTGCGTAAAGGTCAGCCTACTCCACAGAGAAGGATGGAGAAGGGTGGAGGGTGTGTCTGGAGAATGGAAAATGTCCTGCCCACCCTGTTATAGCTGCCATTGCTACTCACCCTAAATTACACCACACCCGAGAGTCAAATCTCTGTCCCAGAGTTTATTCCTTAGAGTTTGTGATGCAGGCCGGGGAGTAAGAGGGCAAGGATGCCTCAGCTTTTGAGTCAGAATACCTGAATTTAAGGGGAGGATAGGATTTGCTGTACTTCCCAAATCTGTGAAGAGGAACAAACAAGTTCACGTTTGGAGCAGTGTTTTATAAAGTACTAGACAAAAATATTTACTGCAATTACTCCCCACCCATGCCTGTCCCTCCCCGGGATCACCAGCCAACACGGACTCTACATTCCTGCAGACGTACGTCTAAATTCCCCATGTACTGTCCTCATTTTGGCCTCGGTCATCCCCAGTGGTTTCCCAAGTGGCCTCCCTACCTCTGGCTCCTTCCTGGAGGGGACACAGGAAGGACGCAGAAGTTGGAGCCATATAGATGTGGGGTTGAATCCTGACTTTGCCACTCATTGGCTGGAGACCTGGCTTAATCCTCTGAGACTTAATGTTCTCAGCTGCAAAATGGGTACAGTAAAGCTTCCCTCAAAACATTAGAAGTAATATGTGTAAGACACCTGGCAAAGTGAGAGGTCAATAAATAATAGCCACTATTATTGACCCCCCACTGGAGCCAGATCAATCTCCGCAAAGAACAGACGGGGCTCAAACGCACCTGCGAGTGCTTGTGGGTCAGAAACGAACTACAGAGTCCTCACCGCTGGGAAGTATGGACCTGAGGGAGAAATCCAAGAGTCTGTTATCCAGAAGATGGCAAAGGCATCCAGACTGGCAAGAGGAATAAAGAGACATAAGTGAGTAGACTGCAGGAAATGATAGAGATCAACGTGATCTTGCTGCGAGAGATTCAAACCTTGGAGAAAGAAACAAGATAAGGAGAGAAAAGGAAGCAGAAGGATGACACGGTTTGCATTCTTTTGGCAGCAAGAGTGAGGAAAGCCGAGAACACAGAGGGAATCTGAAAAAATGAATCTGAGGGAATGCCACTCCGGTTGCTCTGGCAACAGACTCCGACCCCACTCCTGGGGATGCCTCAGGAGAGAAAACACGAGCAGAGGTGGGAAACAGGAGTCCTGAAGGATCAGGTTGACGCACGGTCTTGTTAGCTCCGACTTGGGGGCAGATTTGGGGAGAATTTGGGAAGGGGTTTGGACCACCAACTTGTTCCTGGCCTGCTTCTTCGGGCCTCAAATCCTGGGATTGCACGTCTGTGATTTCTTACCTCTTCTGTCTGTGGGCTTTGCTGCATGGAAGGAATCACAGCCTGATGAAAGGCAAAGACCCGTCATCGGGAACCCTGCATGGGTGGGCCTGGCCTTGGCTCCCGATGTGTGATTGCATCTGTCTGGGCAGCCATCCCCTGCCTCAGAGGACTGGGGAGAGGGACGGGTGCACTGAGACATCCAAGGCCCCTCTCCGGGGGAGACAGGCGGTGTGAGGTAGGGGGAGGAACACTGCATGGAATAAGACAAGGGCTTACATCCCATCCTTGCCTCCAAGGGCCTGGGATTCAGGCCTTCTGGGCCTGTAAAGCAGGCCTAGTAAGTCCCCGAAAGCCTGTTCTTATTCAGTCAAGCAATTTTTACTGATTCTATGGTTTCCTGAACGACCGTCCTGAGGCTTGGAATGGGGGTAGGGTCTACCACCGTTCCTGCTCACTAAACGCAAAGAGAAGATTTAGATGAAATCAGCAGACCAAGAAGGGTACAGGAAGGTACACAGAAAATGTTCCTCAAACCTTAATCTTTCTACCCGGATCGCAGATTCCTCTCCATGGAGTGCACCCTGATCTCTAAGTAGAGAGCCACCCCTTCCTCTTCAGAGTTGGGTGGCACTCAGCTGCCCACCTGGGACTCAAGCAAGTTATTGGTCTTCACTGACCTCAGTTTCCTCATCTGAAAGATACTCACTTCACTCCTCACTCCTGAAGTTTCTTTCCCGGTGGCTGGAGTTTATGAGCATTACGCTCCTGGCCTTCCTCTGTCTGTGCACTCACTCTGTTTCAGGGAATTTGGAATAACTTATTTGCCTGGAAAGTGTGGGAGGAGAAACCAGGTCTCCATCCATCCTGCACCCTCCTCCAATGTGCTGAGAGCTGGTGTCTACAGGCCTGCCCCATTCGGCAACGCAGCGGCTGGGCAGGAAGCTTTTAAAGTGCGGGCTTTTTATTAGCAGGCCCATTTTGGCTCTCACACCAAGCTGCCATCCTCCAGTCTAGCCTATATTAGTAATAAAGGAGTCATTTTGACTGTCCACGTGTGGGCTCATTTGTTTTATGTCTTAGTTCGGGACTCAGGTGAGAAAGAGGGGTCTGTTAGCTGCCTCTGTGGTAGATTGTATTATTGTTCCAAATATTCACTGTCCGCCTCGTGAGATGATTCCCCCCACTCCCACTAAAGTCAGACTTGATCATTTATTTAATATGGCTAACAAACCCGTGAGTAGAAGTGACAGGTGCCGCTTCCCGGAAGAAGTCCTAAGACCCAATGCATGCTCCCACCGTTGCTTTTTGTCCTTTTTCTCTGCCATGATCTTGATTTGTCCCCAATATGAGTTGCTCTGCCAGTCTGGGACCTGTGAGCATAGCTGGGGCAAACTCTAGAATAACATGTAAAGTGAGCAAGAAATAAACCTTTATTTTATTTTGTAAGCCACTGACATTTAGGGGTGGTTATTGTAGCATAATAGTGAACACTGGCCTATACAAAAATTGGTACCTGGAAGTATGAAAATCTAGAGTAAGTGGCATTGGCTTTGGGGCCAGGTGGTGGATTATGAGGGCACTATCGTTGGAAGTTGGAAAAATGGCAGTCCATGTCATGCAATGGCAAAGCCTTTGTTAAAATTATCACCTGAGATAACTTGGAAGGAAGATAATTTAGCTAACGAGTTTTTGGCTTTGGGTAAAGAAATGGGAAAGCAGAATTTTGCTAGTATGAGTTGTTTTCTATTGGTTGCGTTTGACAAATATTCGTAAAGCCAACTAAATTTTTGAGAAAGTTGTAGTGCTAAAAAAACCCGTTAATCTGAACTAAAAGAAACAGTGTATTTCAATACTTGAAATAACCCTTGGATCCCCCAACATTCTGCAGGCAGGAAGCAAGCTGAGAAAGCTGCTCAGCCTCCGTGGAGAACATACGGTCCCATGCCTGCTTCAGATGTGGCCACTGGGAATAATGGTACAGATAGAGCCTCCCAAATAGTGGACCCAAGAACCACAGGGAGTCATTTCCAGAGACAGAACCAAGATCCAGTCAAGTAATTTTGCCCAATTGCTGGTAGGCAGCCTTCCATCTTCCCCCTACTTGGGAGTGTTTGCTGTGGTTAACATTTCCTACTCCACATTGTATGTTGGTGAGTACTGGGGGTAGGTCTGGAAGTCAAGGAGTTTCCCCCCAATCCCAGGTAGGAAACTTTTGCAAGGTATGCCCAGGGACATTTTAGAACTGCTTATTAAAATATATGCTAATTAAGTTAAAAATCATCTTCTTCGGGCAAACATTAACAAATTTAGGGCAAATGTTCTTCTGTTCCCATGTCCCAGTGCTGACAGGAGGTTCCTATCTCTCAGTGATTGACATGTCTTCAACAACAGTGAGCACACGTTGACCTAGAGAATCTCTTTCTGCGATGTTGCCAAGTGCCACCCTAGGTCAATGTTCCCTGTGCCTTCCAAAGAAACAAGCCCTCAGTCTAACTGGACCCCAGCCACAACTTCTTGTACACATTTTAGCCCAACTTCCTCTGCCTCCTCTCCAGCTGCAGCCAAATTTCTCAACACACGCACACACATGCCCCTACCTCAATCCCTGGACAAGTCCCCAGACCAAAATGTTCCCTTCTTGCTAGCAGTCAGCTCTGTGGTAAACCTCATCTCTGCTGACAGCCCAACTTTAGATTGAGCTCTCTTACTAAAGAGTTACAAATCCTCTTTCACAGACAGAACCCATCTTTATTTCATAGGAGGCCCCCAAGGTCTACTCTGAATTACAAGCAGAAGCACCAAGATATGCAAAGGCTGCCCACTGTATGGCAGGGCTGGGAGAAAAAGTCCAATCCCAAGAGGCTTGGCCAACAGTGAGCAGAGCCTGTCCTTTGGAACTGTGTAAAATTAGTCTCTTGCCTTTCAAATGGCGGCCATTCGGGTACTTACAGACGAAGATTATGACCCTCTAAATCTCGTCTTCTTCAGGTTAAATATCCCCATGTTTTTTGTATATCTTCAAAAGAGAGAAAGAGATAAGTGTTTCATAAAATGTAAAGTGTCACGTAACTGTAAGTTATTACAATGCGTGGATTTGAAATCCAGTCTCGATCCTGGTCACTCTCCTCTAAACACAATCCGCCTTGTTAATCGCGTTTACACAGAAAATAACCCAAAACATCAGCAAGGCTTCACGTGCAACATTATTCATCACAGAATTGTTTGTAAGGCAGAAAGAATCCAAAATTTATCTCTAAGGTTAGTGAAATGGTTATGTGTTTACAGTCCAGTATGAAATAGCTGCACACAATATTATGCTGTAGTTTAAAATTATGTTTATCAACCTAAGACAAGTGAAAATATATGTCCATGGAAAAACTTGTACCAGGGTGTTCACAGCAGCACTATTCATAATAGCAAAAAGGTAGAAATAACCCAATGTCCATCAACTGATGGATGGATAAAGAAATGTGGAATATCCACACAATGGAATATTATTCAGCCTTAAAAAGGAACAAAGTACTGATACATGTTACAACATGGCTGAACCTTGAAAAAATTATGCTAAGTGAAAGAAGCCAGTCACTAAAGGCCATATACTGTATGATTCCATTTATATGAAATGTGCAGAACAGGCAAATCCGTAACAGAAAGTAGATTAGTGGTTGCCAGGGGTTGGAGGTATGGAGTAATGGGGAGTGACTGCTAATGGGTGTGGGTTTCCTTTTTGGGGTGATGAAAAGGTTCTAAAGTTGATTGTGGTGGTGATTTCAAAACCTTGTGAGTACACTAAAAGCCATAGAATTGTACGATTTAAACAGATAAATTGTATGGTACGTGAATTATATCTCAATTAAGCTGTTAAAAATATGTTTACCAAATAATTTTTAATGACATTAGGAAATGTTTGTGTTATAATATTAGGTGGAATTGGCAAAATATGAAACTTTGTATGCAGCATAAGCTCCTATATATGATATATCTGAAAGACTATGAGGACATAGGCCGCACATAAACAGGAGCTGCCTCTAGGTAGTGGGATTACAAGTGGTTTTTATGGGCGGTTCAAGCTTGGCAACACGTCCCTCTCATAGGACAGCATCTAGACTGAACGGCCCACTCCAGGTGCAGCCTGGGCTATGTAAACAGAGCAGACCATGGCCAAAGTCTCCTTACTCAGAACCTTGTCCCCCCAGCCTTGCAGTTACAGGCCATGACAGCTGTGGCAGGCACCTTGTTGTGTCATTGACTCCCCTTGCCTGTAATCAGCCGCATTCCTGAGTTATGTCACAGGAGCTGCAGTTCAGCCACGATTTCTGAGCACTCGATTGGGTTTACCGGCTCAGATTTAGGTCTTTCCAAACCTCCATGTTATAAGTCATTGCAGCTGTTCCACTCCACTGTTCTAACTGCTGAGATACGTTTGGATTCAGAATCCATTGTTCTGCAGAGCTGTTCACCCAGCAGAGTGCTGTTACCTTCAGGTTGGTCAATGGATCATTCAAGAATGGCCAACCGGCGATGAGGAGAGGCGGGGTCATGGAGCGCTACTCTGGGCTCAGCACTGGCCGGGAAGATGATGATAACGAGGCTCTGTCCTCCAGGGGCTCATAGTCAGACGCCTGTGTGATGCGTCCTAACTAGGCGTGCCCTTCATGGGCCACAACCACCTTGTTTCTGCCCTTCTCCTCGAGGCCAGGCACGGTTCATCCTTCTGCTCCCTGAACCACTCCAGGCTTCTCCAGATTTGGATCAAGGATTCAACTGATTCCCAGTTCCAAGAGAGGAGCAGTTTTCCCCTTCCTTCCGTTCTCCCCCAGTTCTACCTGTGAAAGATGGGGAAGGCTTCGCAGAAGAGATGACACTTCAGCAGTGTCTTAAGAGAAGGATAGGGGTTCACAATGGCCCTCAGGAGAAACAGCGATCCAGGCAGAGGGCATGATATGGGCAAGGCTTGGCGGCTGGCACAATGGGAAATTGGAGGCAGTTCAGCCTGGCCCCCACTCTATTCCCATCATCGCTCTTGCTGTCCTCTTTGTTTCAGGATCTGCATGCCTTCCAGCCTCTTGTCTTCTCCTTCCCTTGACCTTGGTGACAATACACAGCTTCCCTGGTTGGATCTTTGGTCCTCTCTGAGGACCTGGCTCCTACTTTTCCTCTGGCCCTTCCTAGTCCTGAACAATTTGGATAACTTCCTTGATTGGCCAGCTTTGCCCCTCGGAACCACAAGCCCAGGCCCCTAACAGAGGCAATCAGACAGATGCTAACCAGGACATCTGGGGATGGGCTGTAGGGCTCTCTCCGCCTGTCCAATGCTGTCACTTGTGTCATTTTCAAGAGTGTGTGCCCAAATCTAGGGGGTGGGAGAGGAGAGAATGTGGCAGGAGGCATTCAGGATCCTGACAGGCTGGAGCAAAGGGCCAAATCTGAGAAGACTAAATATTCAGGATTCAGCCTATAAAACCTTGTACAAGTCCAGGAAAGGAGAGGCGTGGCCCAGCAGGCCAGCCTGTGAAGAAAGACTCAGAGGTTTTAGAAAAGAAGAAGCTGTGGGTGGCTAAAGTCTGTGACTTTAAAGGAAGCTACTGGGCTCCAGGCAGCGTTAATAAAGGTCCAGTGTCCAGAAGGAAGGAGATGAGAGTCCTCTTGTGTTCCTGTCAGACCACACGTGGACTATGGTGTTTGGTTCTGAAAATTACACTCTGTGATAGACAGACAAACCAGCACAATGGTTCTCAACCCTAGCTACACATTAGAATCACCAGGGAGCTTTCAATTCTGGATGCCCAGGCCATGCACTAGACCAATCAGAATCTCTGGGAGAGGGGCTCAGGCATCAGTATTTTTTAAACTTAAAATAAATTTGTTTAGAATTACAGAAGAGTTGCAAAAATAGTACAGAAAACTCCCATATACCCTTCACCCAGCTTCCCTGTATGTTGGTGTCTTGCATAACTACAGCCCAATGACCAAGGCTAAGAAATGAACACTGGTACAGTACTATTGGTACCATTGGCGCTGGTACTAGTAATAACGATGATAGACCTTATTCAGATTCCACCGGTTTTTCCACTATTGTCCTTTCTCTGACCCAGGATCCTGTCTAGGATCCCACTTTGTATTTAACGGTCATGTCTCCTTAGCCTTCTCCACTCTGGGACAGGTCCTCCATTCTTCTTTGCCGTTCATGACCTTGACGCTTCTGAAGAGTGCTGGACAGTTATTTTGTAAAACATCTGTCAATTTGTTCTTTCATAATTAGATTGAAGTTACACATTTTTGTCAAGGATACCATAGTGGTGAACTTGTGTCCTTCTCAGTGCGTTGTATGAGAGGATTCATGATGTCAATACATCTTTGTGAGATTATAGAAAGTATGTATTGCTCTCTGCCCCTTGTTCCTGGCATAGAACTCTTGAAACCCTTGTAATTTCTTGGGTAAAAGGAATATTTCCTTTTCTAATGAGGTGACTCTTGCTGGACTCCTGGATGAGGGCTGGTCACTGGAAAGACCAAGCCATGATTAGAAGCTTGGAATTTTCAGCCCCACCCTCTATTCTTTTGAGAAGGGAGAAGGTCTGGAAATGGAGTTAATAATTGATCATGCCTACATGAGGAAGCCTCCATAAAATTCCAAAAGTATGGGGTTCAGAGAGCTTCTAGGTTAGTGAACACATCCAAGTACCAGGAGGGTGACATACCCCAACTCCAAGGAGACAGAATCTCCTGTGCTTGGGACCCTCCCGGATCTCCTCATTTGGCTGTCTTTTGCATCCTTTATCATATCCCTTATTATATAATAAATTGGTAAAGGTAAGTAAGCATTTCTCTGAGTTCTATGAGCCACTCTAGCACTTTAATCGAACCAAAGGGGGAGGAGGTCATGGGGACATCCGATTTGTAGCCAAGTTGGACAGAAGTTGTGAGTAACCTGAGGACCTACCATGCATGATTGGCATCTGAAGTGGGGGGAAGTCTTGTGGGATTGAGCCCCTAAGCTGTGGGGTCTGATGCCAACTCCAGGGACAACCGAGTTAAATTGTAGGACACTCAGCTGGTGTCACACAGAATTGCTTGGTGGGGGAAACTCTCCACATATTTGGTGACCGGAAGTGTCAGAAGTGAAATGTCCCATGTGATTGTAAAGGACACTCACAGGAAGAAAGACTCCTGGATGTTTTTTCCTAATAAAATCAAGATTCACCTTGATCTTTTGGTTAAAGTGGTGTCTTCTGGGATTCTCCAGTGTTAAGTTGCTATTTTTCTCTTTATACTTAATACAGTCTTGGAGGAGATACTTGAGGACCATACAAATATCCTGTTTCTCCTCAAACTTTCTTAAGCTTCAGTATTTATCAAAGCTTCCTGGGTGAGTCCAATGAGCAGCCACCATTGAGAACCACTGAATAGGGTGAGTTCTGGGAGGAGCTGACAAGATGGGTGAGATGAGAGCTTGAGATGACTTGACATGAGGAAAGGCTGAAGGACTGGAGAAGCAGGATGCAGGGACTAGCATATCTGAACATATCTCAAGGGTTGTCAAGTGTGAATGTTTATTTGTTGGTTTGGAACAAGTAGAGTCTGGAAAAATTAGTCTTTTGAAGCTGCAAGCAGTGTCCTGGATCTTAGGAATGTTGGCTTGCTTCATCTGTGGGATGACTGTTCTCTTGTATTACAGAATCGTTAAGTGATGACACACATGACAAGCTAATATCATGGGAAATTGGTGGAGTCCCCTCTACCGGGGGAAACATTTAAGAAGAGTTACTGTCCTGGTTTGGAAATGTAAATTGGTCTTCCTGATTACGTCCCCCTCTGAGAGGGGTGCTTCCTGTCCCAGTGCTGGCCCCTGGGAATGGCAACATGGGAACCATGGCCTCTTTCTTGTTTATGGGCTGTTTTGAGGGTTAGATAGAACTTTTACAGTGTCTGGCATGCGGTAGACACTCATCAGTGGTAAGTTCTCATTACTCAGCTGGAAACTAACTTTCAGCTTTGGGTCCAAGCTGCAAACACTCGAGTACTGCTCTTTGGGTCCAAATACAAACACTATGACACGAAGCTGGGGGCAAAAGAGGTGCAGGGAGGCCTGGCCTGGGGGAAATAAAGGTATTTTATGATCAGATAAGGCTTCCTAAAGCTAAGGTGGCCTAACAAGTATCTGTTGAACTTCTGCTTTGTCCTACAGGGTTCTGCTGTGTATTGGGTCCTGTGGTCAGCAGGAGGCCTGGAGCTGGTGCAAAACCAGGTTGCACAGTGGGTTAGTAGCTGAACTGAAACTAGAATTCGATTCTCATCATCCTGACTCAGCACTAGGGAAGTGTCCTTTATCTCTGTGGGTGGGAGTTGTGTTTCCCCTGAAAGGAGGGGAAATTTCCCTGTAAGTGATCCTGGACAGAGGCCAATCCTTGGACAATGAATGAGGCATGGGAGACAGGTCTCAGAGTGAAGGGAAAGTGAAAGTCTTCTCTCTCTCTCTCCTGGCCTCCGGCTCCCTGAACCTGGATTCTGAGGCACAGGCAAGGGGATGGTTCATTTTGTGTGTCAACTTGCCTGAGTTAAGGTGCTCAGTTGTTGGGTCAATCACCAGTCTAGATGTTGCTGTGAAGGTATTTTTTAGACATGTTTAACATTTAAATCAGTAGACTTTGAGTAAAGCGTCTTACCCTCTATAATGTGGATAAGGCTCATCAGTCAGTTGACAGCCTTAAGAGCAAAGACTGAGGGTTCCTGAAGAAGACGGAATTCTCCTCCTCAAGACTAACATAGAAATCCCCCCCCCCCCAACTTTCCAGTCTGCTACCCTGTGGCGTCTGGACTCAAGACTGTGACATCAACTCTTACCTGAATTTTCAGCCTGCCATCTTGTCCTATTGATATTGAACCTGAAGTGAGTTCGCTCACGCGTTGCACAGCAAGCCAATCTCTGACACCAGGTGTAGTGGAAGAAAGTAGGAATTTTATTATTGCACAGTGCTAAGCAAGGAGAGAGGGCAGCTAATGCTGAAATCCCAAACTCCCCAAAAAGCTAAAAGGAAGGGTTTTTATTTGGGGTTTTAGGTAGGAGAGGGGGAGCATATGGCCTTGCTAGTTGGAGCTTTCCCACCAGCCTGTCTTTGGTCTTGAGACTACTTGCAGAGAGGAGGGGGCCCATGACCTTGCTGGTCAGCAGCTTTCCCACCAGCCCATGTCTCTTTGCAGGAAGGAGATAATGCATCCAGGTGCTTGTCCTTGGCGGTGTCTGTCTCCATGGAGGATAGTGGATTCTGGAGCCAGGAAGCCAGCGAGTAAGCAGGGAAAGAGTGTTTTGGTTTTAACCCCATATATACTGGGTTTAATGTGGGGAAACTGATATCAGGGTCAGTATCACTATAGATTTTTGACTTGTCAGCACCCACAATCACGTGAGCCAGTTCCTTAAAATAAATCTCTATCTCTATCTCTACATATCTTATTGGTTCTGTTTCTCTGAGCATCATGACTTTCACAGGTAGTTTCTGCAGACATGGACTCCTAGTGTTAGGGCTGAGGCTGGGAGTTGGGCAGGAACAGTGTTGGAAGGGATCCTGTGGGTGGATTGGCATTTGTGGACTCCGATTGCAGCCCCTTCCAGGACTCAACTGGGAGGGTCTGGACCAGGGTCTGCAGATTATGGCCTGTGAGCCAAATTGATGCCCAGCCCATTGTGTGCAGCCCAAGGACTTAAGAATGGTTTTGTATGTTTAAACGGTTGTTCAAACAACAAAGAAGAATATGTGATAGAGTCTATATGTCGCCTGCAATATCTAATTTATTTATCATTTTACAAAAACAAGTTTGCTGACCCTGCTGTGGGTTGTTATCTATTAATGTGCAGTTTACTCTTGTCGGATGTTAAAGTCTGATCTCGGCTGTGCTGTGGGGAATTAAGGGATATATGGTATCAAAGGTTGACTGGTGCCTTCTCTAGGAGTCAGAGAGGCAGGAGCAGTGAAGACCACTGTCAGAAAAGATGTGTGCCCTGGGCATGGTCATCTCACAGGAGACAGGTGTGGTCAGAAGGCCAGAGGGGAAGAACCAGAAATTCACCTTGAGCCCATGAGAAGCAGAACCTTGGGGGACATGCAGAAATAAGAGATGGCAAATGTGAGGGGACCTGGGTCCCAGCATGGGCAAAGTAGACTCTGAGTAAATCTCATTTGGGGATTTAACAAAAATAACGTGACTTTATTTGGAAAGGTCTTGGACTTACCTTTTTTGTGGACAGAAGATCAGAATTATTCAACATGGAAACCAAGTTGGTAAAGTGAGGTGGTTGGTGGGCAAGGACCTGGAGCCAAGTGGCTTGGTGGGACTCGTAAGGCACCAAATGTTGCACAGGCTCTGCTGAAGCGAGGGGGCTGTAGCCCTGATCCAGGAATGACGATGCCTTTCTAAAGGCTTGATTCTCTTGTTTGCTACATAAATATACTTCACACGCTGGAATATAAGAAGATCACAAAGACAACACTTCTTCTGAAGAAATCTAAAATAAAGTTTTTTTCCAACTTGAGTATTTAAACTTTTAGGGAGGCAGATGCCTATTTGTAATAGTATATTTATAATATTGTACATATTAACTTTGGTATATATTCATTTTTTAACTCACGTGTAATAGATAACAATTTGTTAATTTACGAATATTGAATTTTCCACTCTCTGGCTTCATGACACTAATTTTTTTTTCAAATCTTCCCCTGAATCTTTGACACCAGTGTCCTTATTATTACTGGAACCCTCCTCCACACACATACACATGCATGCACACACACACACAGACCCTTCTATTATGGAACATTTTAAACACATATACAAGTCAAGAGAGGAGTATAGTGAAATGCCAAGTATCCATCGCCAGCTTCAATAATTATCAACACCTGGCCAATCTTGTTTCCTTTATACCCCACCCACTTTTTCTCTCCTGTATTATTATTATTTTTTTTTTTTCTTTTTCTCCCCAAAGCCCCCCCGTACATGGTTGTATATTCTTCGTTGTGGGTCCTTCTAGTTGTGGTATGTGGGATGCTGCCTCAGTGTGGTTTGACGAGCAGTGCCATGTCCATGCCCAGGATTCGAACCAACGAAACACTGGGCCACCTGCAGCGGAGCGCGGGAACTTAACCACTCGGCCACGGGGCCAGCCCCAGCCTGTATTATTATTTTCCTCTTCTTTAATTGAGGTAAAAGTCACATAATATAAAATAAACCATTTTAAAGTGGACAATTCAGTGGCATTTAGTACATTCACAATGTTGTACAACCACTACTTCTGTCTAGTTTCAAAACATTTTCATCATACCCCGAAAAAAACATATACTCATCAAGAATTAGTTCCTCCCACCAGCCCTTGACAACCACTACTCTGCTTGCTGTTGCCGTAGATTTACTTTTCTGGATATTTCATACAATATGTGACCCTCTGTGTCGGGCTTCTTTCACTTAGTATAATGTGTTCAAGGTCCATCCATGTTGATAGCATATATTAGCACATTATTCCTTTTTATGGCTGAATAATACTCCATTTTATGTATGTCCTATAATCTCTTTATCTATTCCTCCCTTGATGGACATTTGGATTTTTTCCACCCTCTGGCTATTTTGAATAATGTTGTTATGAACATTCTTGTACAAGTGTTAGTTTGAGTGCCTGCGTTCAATTCTTTTGGGTATATATCTACAAGTAGAATTGCTGGGTATTTTAAAGGTAACTGGAATTTGATCTAATCAGGTATGGTAAGACATTCAGACATGGAAATCACTGTTATGAAGGAAGTTTCTAATACTCACATATCCCTAGAAACAGGAGGCACAACACATCATGAAGGGCCACACAAGGAAGCACCAGGGTTGGTCAGGAGGCAGAGGGAGGGGGGAAAACAAGGGCAAGAGCCTCTGCTATTATTTCTGTGGGAAGGAACAGACAAGGCAGCATAAACAGGGTTAGGCTTGGCTGGTTTGAGTAATTCCAGGGGGCTTTGGATCACACGGGCTGCCCTTAGTTGCATGGTACCTGGCCGTGGGGTGATTAGGGCAGGGGATGGGGCCTGGAGTGTGAGAGCCTGATAAAGGAGGTGGTTGGGGGGTATGAGCTCTGGATTGGTCAGTTTGCATGTGAAAGGCCCACTGACAGGCCAGATGAGTTGTTTGTTATCTCTAGGAATTAGCTAACCCTGGGAGGGACAGTCTCTCCAGGGTCAGCAAGGTCCCAGATGTCAAAGCATCAAAATAGAAAAGATAAAAAGATATGCTTAACACACTGGGTCATGGGGTAATTCTATGCTGAGTGTTTTCAGGAACTGACGAACTGTTTTCCGTAGTGGCTGTACCATTTTACGTTCCCAGCAATGCATTGGAACCAACAATCCAGGTTCTAATTGCTCCACATCCTTGCCAGCACTCGTTATTTTCCATTCTTTTCATCACCTCCCATATTATTTTGAAGCAAATTTCAGGCATCAGATAATTACCTATGTAAACATATGTCATAGTCCCTGGTTGAATCAGTTAATCATTTTCCAGAATATAACATCTTCACTCTCTGCCTCTCATGTGGCAGCCAAGCCCAGGAAGATTGGGGACAACATCTGAGGCCATCTTCACCCTGGACATTGTGGCAATGACTCTGTTACTCCAGGAGTGGCTTTTGTCTTCTTGGAGGAATAGTTGGCTGAATTCAGATTTGGCCATTGAAAAAAACCAAGCAGCCTAATGAAGGGTTGTTTGGGCTTGAGGTTCTTGAGGGCTAATGCGCTCGAGGAAGCCATGCCGAGCCATTCCCCTGGGTTCTACGCTGAGATTTGAGATCAAGGCTGAGATACTTATCTTTCTGTGCTTCTTTTGTGCACACATCTCCTGGAAGAGCTTGTGACAAGAAGACACAAAAAGGGGCCAAGGCAGGTTGTGGATATTATTTAGTCCCAGTATAATACCATCATAGTGCCAATTATGATCAAATAATTATATTTGATGATGATGATTAATGATTATGATCAAATGTATTAGTTTTTATTTTTTTAAAAACTTTTTACAGTGGAAAATTTCAAGCAAAGGATGCGTTCATCACCTGGTTTCAACCGTGATCAACATTTTACTGATTGTTTCATTACTCTTCCACCTCCATTTTTGGTATTATTTTAAAGCAAATCCCAGACAACACATCATTTCACCCATAGATGCTTCAGTTTATGTCTCTAATAAATAAGGCCTTTTTGTGGGTAATATAACCATAATACCATTATGACGTCTTTCAAAATCAACAATAATTTTTGAGTATCACCTAATACCCAGTATGTGTTCAATTTCCCCAATTGTCTCAAAAATGTCTTTTTACAGTTGGTTTGTTCCAAGGAGACCCCAACTAGGATGACACACACACTCAGTTGCAATGTTTCTTAAATCTCTGTCTTTCTTACAATATTTAATTTTCACGTATTTGCACCTATTATAGGAAATAATATACTGATTAAGAATACTGGTTCTCCCATTCTCACCTTTCATGAAATGATTTTACTCCAACTCATGTGTATCTAGAGCAACATCTTGATTTGTTCACCAGAGGGTCCAGAGTGCATGATATTTAAGTCGTGTCAGGTTTTAAATAGAGCACTTTCTGAAACTGTATATGAGGCCATCATTAGAAATCTTCTCTCAAGTCATAAGCAGCCATTTGTGATATCTACAAAATATCTATTTCCATATTGTTTATTTTTAGAATATTTTTATCATGAAATAGTATATTGCTTTTATCCCACTTTGTGTTATAGAATATTTTAAACATATAAAAAAGCAGAGAGAATATTACAGTGAACTTCCATTAACTCGTCATTCAGCTCAGCAATCATCAGTTCATGGCGAGTCGTTCCTCATACATGTGTCTCCCTCGCTTCTCTCTCCCTCCCTTCTGTATTATTTTGAGGCAAATCCCAGATCACATATCACTTCATTTCAGCTGCAAATATTTCAGTACGTACGTGAAAAATATAAGGATTCTTTTTTAAAACATAACCACAATACCGTTATTACAACTAAAAATTATTCATCATTCCACGTTCAAATTTCCCCAATAACTCCATAATAAATATTTTTTTTTACAGTTGGTATGTTTCTCCCCTTGGAATTTTTCATTTGAGGAAACTGGGTTGTTGGTCTTGTAGAGTTCCTACGTTGCTGATTGCATCCCCAGGGTGTTATTTAACACATTCCTCAACCCCAGTATTTCTAGGAAACTTGCGATTAGAGGTTTGGTCTGATTCAGGTTCAATTGTTTTGCAAAGACTACTGCATGGGGGTATTGTGTCTTTCCATTGGGAGGCATCTAATGTCCCTTTTTCTCTCTGTCTTTTTGTAGTAGTGGACAGAAATGATCATTGCCTGGGTCCATTATTTCATTAGGAGTTTGAAGAATGTGATATTTCAATCCCATTGTTTCTTTTTTATCTGTTAGATGAAATTCTTCTTAGAGGAAGACTTTCCCCTGCCCACTACTTGGTTGTCCTGAGACACAGTTTGTACAGGAAAGCCAGGTTGATCACTTGATTCTTTCCCTTTATTTAGTTTTCAGAATGAGTTAGTTCTTTAAGATCCCCTAAAAATGACTGCTATGGGTTGATTGTGTCCCCTAAAAAGATATGTGAAAGTTCTAACCCTCAGTACCTGAGAATGTGAGATTTTTGGAAATAGGGTCATTGCAGATGTATTTAGTTAAGACGATGTCATCCCGGAGTAGGGCAGGCACTCAATCCCATGTGAGTGGGGTCCTTATAGGAGGAAGAGGAGAGAGACCCACAGGGAGAAGATTACCACGTGACGATGGGAGCAGTGATGCTCCTACAGGCCAAGGAATGCCAAGGATGGCCAGCAAATACCAGAAGCAAGAAGAGGCAAGGAAGGATTCTCCCCTGAGGGTTTCAGATGGATCGTGGCCCTGCCGACACCTTGATTTTCAACTTCTGGCCTCCAAACTGTGACACAATACATTTCTGTTCTTTCGGGCCACCCAGTTTGAGGCACTTTGTTATGGCAGCCCTAGGAAACTAATACAGTGACCAATGTCTTATTTTTTAAATATTATTATGAACTCACCAATTTTAAGATATTTTTTGTTTTAATCCATTGCAGGTATTACCTTTTGATAAGTTTCAAATTGTCCAGTCTTTGGTCAGGGGCGGCCTCTTCACATTGGCTCCTGAGTCCCTTTGACACAACCTCAGTCATCTTTTGTTTATTTATGTATTTATTTATTTATTTATTGGTGAGGAAGGTTGGCCCTGAGCTAATATCTGTTGCTAATCCTCCTCTTTTTGCTTGAGGAAGATTGGCCCTGAGCTAACATCTGTGCCAATCTTCCTCTATTTTGTATGTGGGATGCCACCACAGCATGGCTTGATGAGCGGTGTGTCGGTCCACGCCCAGGATTCGAACTGGCTGCCCAGGCTGAACAAGCAGAGTGCGTGAACTTAACCACTGTGCCACTGGGCCAGCCCCAACAACCTCAGTTATGTTTGATTGCCTCTT
Organism: Equus caballus; assembly: GCF_041296265.1. Lineage (NCBI taxonomy): Eukaryota > Metazoa > Chordata > Mammalia > Perissodactyla > Equidae > Equus > Equus caballus. The sequence goes on from NC_091696.1 coordinate 11,980,708, forward strand.
TGCTTCTCTTGGACATTTCCTACTCCAGAACTGAAATAAGCCATTTTCTCCAAAGTTTCCTGGTTTCTTGAGTGGGAAATCATATTTAGAGACCACCATCTGGGCATTAGGGGTACTCATTGCTACATAATGGTCATTGTTTCTAGGACTTTTCAGTGGACAGAGGTAGGAAATAGGTATTTCTTTTTCAAAGAATAAGATCATTACTTGTAGAACAGTTGTGTGGTATTCCTTGGGCCTAATACATATTTCAAAAGCTATATACAAACAGCTATGATTATTATCAGCTTCATAAATTATACATTATATATTTTCTTTTGACTGTATCAAAGATTTTGTTTTGTTTTGATTTTCTTCTCCATCTCAGTAAATGGCTTGACACTCTTCCGTTGGCTCTGGTCAAAATCTTTTAGACTTTGTTTTTAAATATTAAAGATTTCTAAAAGCTAAAACAATTTTTAAAATGTCATACAGTTATTTTTCTTATTTATGTACATAATGGTGCAAGGGGGAGTATGAAGAATCATAAAATCCCACGATTATAGGTTTGCAAGTCTTTGGAAGGGGTGAGAATGAATACTCTGACGCAGCCACACCCACTGCTCTTTATCCTTGTCATCAATGAGACGGAGGTACTTGAAAGCAACAAAACTGTTTTTTAAAATTGCTTGGTCCACCAAAAGTCAACCCTCACGTACACTGTGGTCTCTGGGTGATAATGATGAGCCCATGTTGGTTCAATTGTAACAAACATGCCGCTTGGGAGGTAAGGATAATGGAGGAGGCTATGCCTATGTCGGGGGAGGAAGTACACAGGAAATCTTGGTGTCTTCTCCTCAATTTTGCTGTGAACCTAAAACTGCTCTAAAAATAAAGTCTATTTAAAAACAAAAATTGGTTGGTTCACAACTCAGACTTTTTCCCAGATGGCCTGACCTTCTCCACCAGTTGCCATAGGTTGTAAAGTCTGACTATGATTGTTCAGGTTCAGGGGCCTCCGCCACCGTTCCTGCTCATTCTCGTCGGTTGAACCTCCGTGAGTGAGGATAACAGACTGCAAGATAGAGCTCCCGCTCACTCGAATGTAAACTCATAAATTGAACATCTGGGAACCTCTGCGCACCTTAAAAACTGGAGCATTGCCACAACGTTTAAGGTGTCTACTTGAGTTCGTGCTCCTCTCCTACCGTCTCCTGCCTCCCCTCATCCCACCCAGTTACCACTAGCCAGAATTTTTTTCATCATTCTGTTGCCTTTTGTTTTTGTTTTGATTTTTAAAAAATTTTATTGAAGTCATAATAGTTTATAACACTGTGAAATTTCAGGTGTTCATTATTATTTGTCAGTCACCATATATATGAGCCCCTTTACCTCTTATGCCCACTCCCCCAACCTCATCCCCTCTGGTAACCACTAATCTGTTGTCTTTGCCCGTGTGTTAGTTTATCTTCCACATATCTTCCACAGTGTTTGTCTTTCTCTGTCTGGCTTATTTCGCTGAACATAATACCCTCAAGGTCCATCCGTGTTGTTGCAAATGGGATGATTTTGTCTTTTTTATGGCTGAGTGTATTCCATTGTATATATATATATACCACGTCTTCTTTATCTGTTCATCAGCTGATGGGCACGTGGGTTGCTTCCACATCTTGGCTATTGTGAATAATGCTGCAATGAACGTAGTGGGGCACAAGTCTCTTTGAATCGTTGATTTCAAGTTCTTTCAGTAGTGGGCTAGCTGGGTCGTATGGTAGTTCTATTTTTAGTTTTTTGAGAAATCTCCATACTGTTTTCCACAGTGGCTGCACCAGTTTGCACTCCCACCAGCCGTGTATGAGGGTTCCCTCTTCTCCAAACCCTCTCCAACATTTGCTGTTTTTTGTCTTGGTAATTACAGCCGTTCTAACAAGAGTAAGGTGATATCTCATTGTAGTTTTGATTTGTAGTTCCCTAACGATTAGTGATGTTGAACATCTCTGTGTGCCTGTTGGCCATCTGTATATCTTCTCTGGAAAAATGTCTGTTCATATCCTCTGCCCGTTTTGACTGAATTGTTTGGGCTTTTTTCTTGTTGAGTTCTTTATATATTTTGGAGATTAACCCCTTGTCGGATATATGATTTGCAAATATTTTCTCACAGTTGGTGGGTTGTCTTTTAATTTTGTTCCTGATTTTCTTTGCCTTTCAGAATCTCTTTAGTCTGATGAAAAGATCCTTCTAAGACTAATGCCAAAGAGAGTACTACCTACGTTTTCTTCCAGGAGTTTTATGGTTTCACATCTTACCTTACACCTTTAATCCATTCTGAGTTAATTTTTGTGTATGATGAAAGATAGTGGTCTACTTTCATTCTTTTGCATGTGGCTGTCCAGTTTTCCCAACACCATTTATTAAAGAGACTTTCTTTTCTCCATTGTATGTTCTCAGCTCCTTTGTTGAAGATTAACTGTCCGTAGATGTGTGGTTTTATTTCTGGGCTTTCGATTCTGTTCCATTGATCTGTGTGTCCATTTTTGTACCAGAACCATGCTGTTTTGATTACTATAGCTTTGTAGTATATTTTAAAGTCAGGGATTGTGCTGCCTCCAGCTTTGTTCTTTTTTCTCAGGATTGCTTTAGCTCTTTGGGGCCTTTTGTTGCCCCATACGAATTTTAGGATTCTTTGTTCTATTTCTATAAAGAATGTCATTGGGAGTCCGATTGAGATTGCATTGAATGTGTAGATTGCTTTAGGTAGTATGGACATTTAACTATGTTTATTCTTCCAATCCATGTTAACGGAATATCTTTCCATTTCTTTATGTAACCATTGATTTCTTTCAATGATGTCTTATAGGTTTTATTGTATAGGTCTTTCACCTCCTTGGTTAAATTTATTCCTAGATATTTTATTATTTTTGTTGTGATTGTAAATGTGATTGTATCCTTGAGTTCTCTTCCTGCTAGTTCATCATTAGAGTACAGAAATGAAACTTATTTTTCTAAGTTGATTTTGTACCCTGCAACTTTGCTGTAGTTGTTGATTATTTCTAATAGTTTTCCAATGGATTCTTTAGGGTTTTCTGTATATAAAATCATGTTGTCTGCAAACAGCAAGAGTTTCACTTCTTCGTTACCAATTTGGATACCTTTTATTTCTTTTTCTTGCCTACTTGCTCTGGCCAAAACCTCCAGTTCTATGTTGAATAAGAGTGGGCACCCTTGTCTTGTTCTTGTTCTCTGAGGGATGGCTTTCAGTTTTTCACCATTAAGTATGATGTTGGCTGTGGGTTTGTCGTATATGGCTTTTATCATGTTGAGGTACTTCCCTTCTATACCCAGTTTATTGAGAGTTTTTATCATGAATGGATGATGGATCTTGTCAAATGCTTTCTCTGCATCTATTGAGATTATCATGTGGTTTTTATTCCTCATTTTGTTAATCTGGTGTATCACATTGATTGATTTGGGCATGTTGAACTATCGTTGTGTCCCTGATATAAATCCCACTTGATCATGGTGTATTATCCTTTTAATGTATTGCTGTATTCAGTTTGCCAATATTTTGTTGAGAGTTTTTGCATCTATGTTCATCAGCAATGTTGGCCTGTAATTTTCCTTCTTTGTGTTGTCCTTTTCTGGCTTTGGGATCAGGGTGATGTTGGGCTCGTAAAATGTACTAAGCAGTGCTCCATTTTTTCAATTTTTTGGAATAGTTTGAGAAGGATAGAAGTTAAATCTTCTTTGAATGTTTGGTAGACTTCTCCAGAGAAGCCATCTGGTCCTGGACTTTTATTTTTTGGGAGATTTTTTATTACTATTTCAATCTCTTTACTTGTGATTGGTCTATTCAGAGTCTTTATTTCTTCTTGATTCAGTTTTGGGATGTTGTATGAGTGTAAGAATTTATCCATTTCTTCTACATTGTCCAATTTGTTGGCATATAGTTTTTCATAGTATTCTCTTATAATCCTTTGTATTTCTGTGGCATTTGTTCTAATTTCTGCTCTTTGACTTCTAATTTTATTTATTTGAGTCTTCTCTCTTTTTTCCTTATTGAGTCTGGCTAAAGGTTTCTCAATTTTGTTTGTCTTCTCAAAGAAACAGCTCTTAGTTTCATTGATCCTTTCTACTGTTTTTTTGGTTTCAATTTCATTTATTTCTGCTCTAATTTTTATTATTTCTCTCCTGTTGACTTTGGGCTTTGTTTATTCTTCTTTTTCTCATTCTATTAGGTGTAGTTTAAGATTGCTTATTTGAGATGTTTCTTATTTGTTAAGGTGGGCCTGTATTGCTATGAATTTCCATCTTAAGACTGCTTTTGCTGCATCTCATATGAGTCGATATGGTGTTTTTTCATTCTCATTTGTCTCTAGATAATATTTGATTTCTCCTTTAATTTATTCAATGATCCGTTTGTTGTTCAGTAGCGTGTTGTTTAGTCTCCACGACTTTGTCCCTTTCCCAGTTTTTTTCTTGTAGTTGATTTCTAGTTTTGTAACATTATGGTCAGAAAAGATGATTCATGTGATTTCAATCTTCTTAAATTTATTGAGCTTGCCTTGTTTCCCAACATATGGTCTATCTTTGAGAATGTTCCATGTGCTCTTGAGAAGAATGTGTGTTCTGCTGTTTTTGGGTGGAGTGTTCTATATATGTCTATTAAGTCCATCTGGTCTAGTTTTTCATTTAGTTCCACTGTTACCTGTTGACTTACTGTCTGAATGATCTATCCATTGATGTAAGTGGGGTGTTAAGGTCCCCTACTATTATTGTGTTGCTGTTAATATCTCCTTTTACGTCAGTTAATAGTTACTTTGTGTACTTTGGTGCTCCTGTGTTAGGTGCATATATATTCATAAATCTTATGTCCTCTTGGTGGAATGTCTCTTTTATCATTATATACTGCCCCTCTTTGTCTCTCATGGCCTTTTTTATCTTGAAGTCTATGTTGTCTGATATAAGTATGGCAACACCTGCTTTATTTTGTTTGCCATTAGCTTGGAGTGTCATCTTCTATCCCTTCACTCTGAACCTGTGTTTGTCTTTAGAGCTGAGACATGTTTTTTGGAGGCGGTGTGTTGCTGGGTCTTGTTTTTTAATCCATCCAGTCACTCTGTGTCTTTTGATTGGAGAATTCAATCCATTTACATTTAGAGTGATTATTGTTATAGAGGGCTTAATGTTGCCATTTTGTCACTTGTTTTCCAGTTGTTCTGTATTTCCCTTGTTTCTCGTCCCATGTATTTCAGACTGCCAATTCCGTTTGGTAGTTTTCTGTGATGGTTTTCTCAGTTTTCTCTTCATTTATCATTTGTGTCCCTATTATGATTTTTTTGTTTAGTGGTTACTGTGAGGTTTCTATAAAAGATCTCATAGATGAGACAGTCCATTCTCTAATAGCCTCTTATTTCGTTAGTCTAAGCAGGTTTCATCCCATTCCTCTTCCCCTTTTAAGTTGTGGTTGTCACGACTTATTCTGTTTGTGTTGTGAATTTGTGGTTAAAATGAAGTGATTGAATTTGTTTTTGATGTTTTCTCTGCCTTTATCTTTAGAGTTATAATTGCTTGCTAATCTGTTCTGAGACAGAGTTGCAATTTTCTGATTTTGTCTGCCGATTTATCTCCTTGCTCAAGGCTTTGTAAACCCTTTCTTCTTTTTTTTGAGGTATGAGCACCTTCTTGATCGAATCTTGTAGGGGGGTGTTGTGGCAATGAACTTCCTCAGCTTTTGTTTATCTGGGAAAGTTTTTATTTCTCCATCATATCTGAAGGATATTTTCACAGGATATAGCATTCTTGGCTGAAAGTTTTTCTCTTTCAGAATTTTGAATGTTTCATTCCATTCTCTCCTACCCTGTAGTGTTTCTGCTGAGAAATCCACTGAAGGTTTGATAGTGGTTCACTTGTAGATTATTTTCTTCCATCTTGCTGAGCTTAATATTCTTTATTTGTCATTGACTTTTGCCGGCTTTACTAATATGTGCCTTGGAGAAGGTCTTTTTACATTGATATAATTAGGAGTTCTGTTGGCTTCATTTACATGTACAGCTCCTCCACTTTTGGGAAGTTCTCAGCTATTATTCCTCTGAACAAACTCTCTGCTTCTTTCTCCCTCCCTTCTTCCTCTGGAATACTTATAATCCTTATGTTTCATTTTTTAATTGAGTCAGATACTTTTCAGAGAATTTCTTCATTTATTTTTCGTCTTAGTTCTCTCTCCTCCTCCATCTGAAGCATTTCTATATTTCTGTCCTCTAAATTGCGAATTCTGTCCTTCATAATATCAGCTCTGTTATTTAATGACTCCAGACTTTTCTTTATCTCATTCATTTTGTTTTTCATCTCCAACATTTCTGATTGGTTTTTCTTTATAGTTTCAATCTCTTTTGTGAAGAATTCCCTCTGCTCATTAATTTTATTCCTTGTTTCATCAAATTGTTTTTCTGAGTTTTCTTGTAATATTTTGAATTCTCTGTCATTTAGATTGTAAATTTCTGTGCCTTCAGGATTGATTTCTGGGTGTTTGTCTTTTTCCTTCTGGTCTGGAGTATTAATATACGTCTTCATACTATTTGATGGTATGGATTTGTGCCTTCACATAGTGATAGCATCTGGTCACAGATTCCACCTGCCACCACTGGAGGGGGCATGAGCTGTGTATTCTGAGCCTGCCATGATCCCTGGCAGCTATGCCTGTCTGAGCTTGGGCCACTTCTTGGGACTGTGGTGACACTGTGGGCTCTCCCACTGAATGGGAAAGCAATCACATGGGGGCTCAGGGCTGCCACTTCCTGTTCCCACAGTCCCAACCTAGGCATGCTGCCATCTTTGTGGCCACAGTGGTACTATGGGCATTCTTGGCAGCTGGGAAGTCGTTCACCTAGGTGAACAGATCTGCTACTGCCTCTTACTAGGTCACACCCGACATTGTACTTGGTGGGCAGTGCCTCCCCACTGGCTCTGAGCCTGGGCTGCTCCCTGGGACCATGGCAGCACTGTGGGCTCTCCCACCAGATGGGAAACTGATCACTAGGGGGCTCTGGGCTGCTGTCACCTGTTCCCACAGTCATGCCAAGGAGTGCTGCCAACCTCAGGGTCACAGCAGTACTGTGGGTGCTCCAGCTGGGAGAACTATTGCACACATGCACAGGGCTGCTGGGGGGCTGGAGAGTGCTCGCCTATGTCCACCACCTCCCTGGGGGCAGCCCATCCACCTTCAGATGTATAGCTGTGCGAGTCTCTCAGGCGTCCTGTTGTGCTGTGTGGATATCTCCTGCTGATCAATGAATGTCCACATAGTTGCAATTTGAAGGGGGAGAAATAAAGGGAACAGCTCACTCTGCCATGTTGCTGATGTCTGTTTTTATTTTTTTAAAAATTAACAAATTTCTTTTTTAGAGCCATTTTAGATTTACAGAAAAATTGACAGAAAAGTACAGACAGTTTCGATAAACTCCCTCTCCCGCAACCACACACACAGTTTCTCTATTATTTATGTCTTGCATTAATGTGGTACATTTGTTACAGTCGATGAACCAATATTGATACATCATTATTAACTAAATCCATAGTTTATATTAGGGTTCACTCTTTGTGTTGTCCATTCTATGGGTTTTGACAAATGTGTAATGACACATGCCCACGATTACAGTATCATAAAGAATAGCTCCATTGTCCTAAAAATCCCTTGTGTTCCATCTGCTCACGCCTCCCTCCCTCCCCCTGAACCCCTAGCAACCACAGATCTTTTATCTGTCTCCATCCTTTTGCCTTTCCTGGAATGTCATATAGTTGGAATCATTCTGTATTTCCTTTTAAAAGAGAAAATATATCATATAATCATACTTATATTTCCAACACAAATTTAAGGTTATGGGTTTTTTTTTTACTTAACTTCTTTCATTTAATATTTGTATTTTTTCACTTATGTTGAAAATCTTGGTTCTAATGACGTTATCATACTTATATACCTACTTTATCCTACTATGTGTGTCTATGTGAGCATATAAAATAGCTTCATAATAACAATGCCAAAACTATTACTAATACTATGATTACTGAACATAGTTTAATTTTCTTTTTGCAGTCCATTTTGTCCTTATGCTATAGTCTACTTGGGATATACACCCAAACTACTGTCTTTTTTAAAAAAAGAAATAATAAACTTTTAATTTTGGAACAGTTAGATTTACAGAAAAGTTGCAAAGATCATACAAAGAGTTTCCCTGAACTTCTCACCCAATTTCACCCATTGTTAATGTCTTATGTTTCATTGGGACCTTTGTCAAAACTAAGAAACTGATATGAGTACATAACTATTAACTAAACTTTAGGCTTTATTTTTTCCAATGATTTTTTAGGTTTTCCAGATATATAATCATATTATCATATTATCTGAAAAAAAGGTTGTATCTCTTTCTTTTTTCCTAATTGCCTTTTCTTTTTCTTTTTTTTTTCCCTTTTTCTCCCCAAAGCCCCCCAGTACATAGTTGTATATTCTTCATTGTGGGTCCTTCTAGTCATGGCATGTGGGACTCTGCCTCAGCGTGGTTTGATGAGCAGTGCCATGTCCACGCCCAGGATTCGAACCAACGAAACACAGGGCCACCTGCAGCAGAGCGCGCGAACTTAACCACTTGGCCACAGGGCCAGCCCCCCTAATTGCCTTTTCTTGTTTAATTGCTTTGGTTAAATATTTCCAACACAATGTTAAATAGTATTGGAAAAGTGAGCATCCTTATTTCCAACTTTAGTGTAAGTTTTCCTTTTTAAGTAAGATGCTGGTTTTGGGCCTGACACGATATAGGATCATATTTACAAAGTTAATCAAGTCCTTTTTATTGAGTGTTTTTAAAATGGGTATTGAATTTTGTCAGATGCTCTTTTTGGTATCTCTGGAGATGATTATAGGTTTTTCTCCTTGGCAGTATTAATATGATGGATTGAATTAATGGATTTCTGAGAACTGAACCTTAATTCAGCATTACTGAATATTGAATAGCTAAGGTGCTGGCATGCATTGAATAAACTTCATTTGATCATAATAAATCATGTGCTGTTGAATTCTGTTTGTTGACATTTAATTTAAAATTTTTTGCAATGATATTTATAAGCAAGATTAGTCTGTAGTTTTTTTTGGTGTGTGCAATCTTTTGAATTGATGTAATATTCACTGCATAAAACAAACTTGGAATTTTCCTTCTTTTTTTCATGCCCTGAAATTGTTAAGTAACATTGGGATTATGTGATCTGGGTGTGTCTTTTAGTTTTCCTATCTCTGCCTCATCATTTATGTTGGGTGTGTGGGAAGAGATAATTTGTTTCAGATTGAGAGGAGCTGCACCAGGAGCCTCATCTGCAACCATAATTTAGGAGATGCGATCTTAGTTTTTAAGCCTCAACCTGATGCCGTGATTAAACAGGGTTTTGGGAGGAAGGGTTGAGTGTTTTGCATGTGGGAGAGAAAAGAAGCATTAACGGTCAGAAGGTGAACTGTGGTAGACTGCTACTTTGATGGTAAACCATGTCTCTTGGTATTCACATCCTTGTATTCACTTTCACATTGATTCTGGGCTTGGCCATAGGACTGTCTTTGGCCAAATAGGACACTAGCAAGCGTGATACAAGCAGATGTCTGACAATTGTGTACACATTGGGCTTTGTCCTCTTGTAATGCTCATGCTGGGCAAAGCTTGCCAACTCGTAAACCACTGAATTATGTTGAGACTGCAAGGCTCTAAGAAGCTCAACTGAGCCTCATGGAGAGACCATGTGGAGGAGAACAGAGGGCCCTGGCTCACAGTCCAGCTCTAACTCCCAGCCATATGGGTGAGGCCATTGTGGAAGTAGATACTCTTGTCCCAGTTAAGCCATCCCAGCTGATACTATGGGGAGTGGAAACAAGTTTCCCCACTAAGCCCTGCCTGAAATGCAGAATTGTGAACAAATAAATAATTGTTGTTTTTTAAGTTACTGGGTTTGGGGTTATCTTGTTATTTATCAATTGCTAACCTAAACAATACTGAGTCTTTATCCATGAACATGTATTTTCTTTCTGTTTATTCAGGTCTTACTTGCTTTCTCTGAGCAGTATTTTTCAGTTTCAACGTAGAGGTCTTGTTGTCACCTGCCATCAAGTCAGCTCTGACTCCTGGCGACACTATGAATGAGTGATGTCCACAATGTCCTGTCCTCCACAATCCTACTCAGCTTCTGTAGACTCATGCCTTTGGCTCCCTTAACAGAGTCAATTCACCTCATATTTGGTCTTCGTCTTCTCCTGCCGCCTTCACTTTTCCCGGCGTTATATTCTTTTCCAAAGAATCCTGCCTTCTCTTGATGCCTTCTCAAAGTAAGACAGCCTCAGTTTTATTGTTTTTGCCTCTGGTGATAGTTCAGGCTTAATTTGTTCTGGGACCCGCTTGATCATCTTTCTGGCAGTCCAGGGTATCCGTAGAGCTCTCCTCCAACACCATATTTCAAAGGAGTCAACTTGAAGTCTTACACATCTGTTATTAGCTTTATTCATAATATTTCAGCTTGAAAAACTTCCTTAGAATTTCTTGAGTGGGGCCTGCTGGCAATGAATTCCCTCAGCTTTTGCTTTATTTTATTTTTAAATTTTATGTTGTCTTCCTGAGATTTTATTATGAAAAATTTCAAACGTAAAGAAAAATTGAAAAGATGTGCAGTGAACATCCAAATACCAAGCACCTAGATTCCACCCTTTTTTTTTTTGACATTTTACTATAGTTGCTCCATCACATAACTCTCCATCTATCCATCCATCTATTCATCTGTCCGTCCATCTTATTTTTTGAGGCATTTCAAAATAAGTCTCAGACACCACTACTCCTCACCTGTACACACCACAGCATGCATTTCTTTAATAGTTTATGGTTTCCTATGCCCACTCTCCAAGAGGCAAGCACTGTTCTGATTTTTTTCCAGTATAGAAAAGCCTATTCTAGAACTTCATACAAATGAAAAACTCTGATATAAGGTTTCTTCCACTCAGCATAATGTTTTGGGGATTCGTGCGTGTGGTTGTATTTGCATCAGTAGTTTTTCATTTTTTAGCACTGAGCAGTATTTCATTGTATGAATAGAGCACAATTTGTTTATCTCTTCTCCTCACGGTGAACATTTGGGTTGTTTGCAGTTTTTCACTACCTTAAATAAAGCTGATACACACTTTCTTGTATAAGTCATATTATTAACATATGTTTTCATTTCCCTTCAGTAAACACCTAAAAGTGGAATTGCTGGATCATAGAGTACGTGGACGATTATTTTTGTGAAACTGCCAGACTCTTTTCCAACGTCTTTTACCCTTTTAAATCCCTACCAGCAATATATTGGAGTTCCAGTTGCCCTATCTCCTCACTGAAATTTGATGTTGTTGGTATTCTGCTCGGGGCATGTAGGGGCATCCGAGGATTGTTTTAATTTGCATTTCCTTGATGACTAATGATATTGAGCTGTTTTTCATGTGCTCATTCATTATTAATAACTTTCATTTTGAAATGTCTGTTCAGATGTTTGAATCATTTAAAAATTGTCTGTTTGTCCCTTTAAATATTGATTTGTAGGAGTTCTTAATATATTTTGGATACAAGTCCTTTTTCAGTTATAAAATTTGTGATTATTTTCTCCTATTCTGCAGCTTGCCTATACATTATCTTAATGGCGTCTTTTGATGAGCTGAAGTTTTCAATTTTATTGTTGTTGTGCTTGATTTTTTCCCCAGTTTTATTGAGATAACTGGCCAGAAGTTTTTAATTTTGATGAAATCTAACACATATTTTATTCTTTTAAGGTTATTGCTTTGTGTGTTCTGTCTAAGAATGAGTGCTTTGTCTACCCCAGGTCGTGAAGATATTTTTACTGTGTTTTCTCCTGTAAGCCTTGTAGTTTTAGCTTTTTTGTATAGGTATATGATCCACCTTGGATTAATTCTTGTGTATGGTGTGAGTAAGATTTCGGGGTTCACTTTTTTCTTATGGATATTCAATTGTTCTACACATTTGTTGAAAAGATATTCTTTTTCCTTTTGGATTTCTTTGGCAAATTTGTCGAAAATCAATCGACCATTTAAGTGTATATATGTTTCAGGTGCTCTGGTCTGTTCCTTGGATTTATATGATTATCTGTATATCACTACCACACTGCCTTTTTCACTGTAGTTTTATAGTAAACCCTGAAGTCAGGTAGTGTAAGTCCTTTAACGTTCTTTCTCAAGATTGTTTTGCTATTCTAAGTATTTTGCGTTTTCATGTAAATTTTAGATTCAACTTGTTAGTTTCTACAAAAAAGTCTTCTAGCTTCATGAGTGGGAATCCTTAGATCAATTTGGGAAGAACTGACATCTTAATAATATTGAGCCTTCCATTTATTGAGGTCTTCTCTAATTTCATTCAGCCATTTTTAAAATAGTTTTCAATGTTCAGGTCTTACATATCTTTGGTCAAATTTATCCTAATAATTTAATTTTGACAGTATTGTAGAAATTGAATTTTTAATTTCAAATTATTCTTTGCTAGTGTATGGAAAATACATTGATTATGGTGTATTGATTTTGTATCCTCTAACCCTGCTAAAATTTCTTATTAATTCTAGTAGTTATTTTATAGATGCTTGAGATTTTCTACATAAACAATCATATTATATGAATAGAGAGGATTTTATTTATTTATTTCTGAGTCATATGCTTTTTATTTCTTTCTCTTGCCCTGTTGCGCTGTGTAGCATCTCCGGGACAATGTCAAATAGGAATAAAGGGAATGGAATTTTTGTCTTATTCCTAATCTCAGGCAGAAAAGCATTCAGTCTTTCACCATTAAGATGATGTTAGCTGTAGGTTTTTGGTAAATGTCCTTTATCGGATTGAGGAAGTTTTATTTCTAATTAGCTGAGAATTTTTATGATTCATATATATATATATATATATATATATATATGTGACTCATTATATATGATATATCATAATATATTCAATAGAATTTTGTCATGTGCGTTTTTCGGTCTAGTGAAATGATCATATAATTTTTCTGTTAATGTGGTGAATTACACTGTTCATTTTCAAATGTTAAACCTTGAATTCCATTTATATATTTATATACTGCTGGATTCAATTTGCTAATCTCTTATTAAGAATTTTTACATCCACATTCATGAAGAACATTAATCTATAATTTCTTCTTTCTTTGCCAAGTTTTATCAGAGTACCAGGGTTATGCTGGCCTCATAAAATGAGTTGGGAAAAATTCTTTCCTCCTTTATTTCTTAAAAGTTTATGTAAATCTTCCTTTTTCTTACTTAAATATTTGCTAGAATTCTTCAGTGAAACCATCTAGGCCTGAGTTTTCTTTATGGAAAGGTTTTTGATAATGAATTCAATCTATTTAATAGATGCAAAAATAATCAGATTTTCTGGTTGCATCTTGTGTCCATTTTGGCAAGTTTTATTTTTCAAGAAATTTGTTCATTTCATCTAAGTTGTCGAATATTTTTCCAAATTGCTCATAATATTCCTTTACTTTTCTTAAATCTTATTTTTAATTGAATTCATAATTGTTTACATCAATGAGAGATTTCAGTTATATATTATTTCTTGACTGTCACCACATAAGTGCTACCCTTCACCCCCTTCTGCATATGAGTGAAATCATCTAGTATTTGTCTTTCTCATTCTGGTTTATGTCACTTAGCGTAATTCCTTCCAGGTCCTTCCGTGTTGTTGCAAATGGGATGAATTTGGTTCTTTTATGGCTGAGTAGTATTCCATTGTCTGTGTGTGTGCATATATATACCACATCTTCTTTATCCAATCATCAGTTGATGGGCACTTGGATTGTTTCCGTGTCTTGGCTATTGTGAATAGAGCTGCAATGAACATAGGGGTACATATGTTATTTTGGATTGTTGATTTCAAATTGTTTGGGTATATACCCAGTAGTGGGATAACTGGATTGTATGGTAGTTCTATTTTTAGTTTTTTGAGGAATCTCCATACTGTTTTCTGTAGTGGCTGCACCAGTTTGCATTCCCACCAGCAGTGTATGAGGGTTCCCTTCTCTCCACACCCTCTCCAACATTTGTTATTTTTAGGCGGTGATTATAGCCATTTTAATAGGCATGAGTGGTATCGTGGTGTAGTTTTGATTTGCATTTCCCTGATGATTAGTGATGTTGAACATCTTTTCATGTGTTTATTGGCCATCTGTATATCTTCTTTGGAAAAGTGTCTGTTCATCTCCTCTGCCCATTTTTTGATTGGGTTGTTTTTTTATTGTTCAGTTGTGTGATTTCCTTATACATTATGGAGATTAACCCCTTGTTATGATTTGCAAATATTTTCTCCCAGTTGGTAGCTTGTCTCTTTGTTTTGATTCTAGTTTCTTTTGCCTTGCAGAAGCTCTTTAGTCTGACGAACTCCTACTTGTTTATTTTTTGTTTTGTTTCCCTTGTCTGAGAAGACATGGTATTTGAAAAGATCCTTTTTAGTTTAATATCAAAGAGTGTACTACTTATATTATCTTCCAGGAGTTTTATGGTTTCAAGACTTATCTTCAAGTCTTCAATCCATTTTGAGTTTATTTTTTTGTATGGCATGAGATATTGGTCTACCTTCATTCTTTTGCATGTGGCTGTCCAGTTTTCCCAACACCATTTATTGAAGAGACTGTCTTTTCTCCATTGTATGTTCTTGGCAGCTTTTTTGAGATTAGTTGTCTGTAGATGTGCACTTTTATTTCTGGGCTTTCAGTTCTGTTCCATTGATCCGTGTGCCTGTTTTTGTACCAGTACCACACTGTTTTGATCACTACGGCTTTGTAGTACATTTTGAAGTCAGGGATTGTGATACCTCCAGCTTCATTCTTTTTTCTCAGGATGGCCTTAGCAATTTGGGATCTTTGGTTGCCCCAAATGAATTTTAGAATTCTTTGTTCTATTTCCATGAAGAATGTTGTTGGGATTCTGATTGGGATTGCATTGAATCTGTAGATTGCTTTGGGTAGTATGGACATTTTTTTTTTTTTAAGATTTTATTTTTTCCTTTTTCTCCCCAAAGCCCCCCGGTACATAGTTGTATATTCTTCGTTGTGGGTCCTTCTAGTTGTGGCATGTGAGACGCTGCCTCAGCGTGGTCTGATGAGCAGTGCCATGTCCGCGCCCAGGATTCGAACCAACGAAACACTGGGCCGCCTGCAGCGGAGCGCGCGAACTCAACCACTTGGCCACGGGGCCAGCCCCTGGTAGTATGGACATTTTAACTATGTTTATTCTTCCAATCCATGTGCATGGAATCTCTTTCCATCTCTTTATGTCTTTATCAATTTCTTTCAGTAATGTATTATAGATTTCATTGTATGAGTCCCTCACCTCCTTGGTTAAATTTATTCCTAGGTACTTTATTCTTTTAGTTGCGATTGTAAATGGAATTGTATTCTTGAGTTCTCTTTCTCTAAGTTTGTTATTGAAGTATAGAAAAGCAACTGATTTTTGTAAGTTGATTTTGTACCCTGCAACTTTACTGTAGTTGTTAATTATTTCTATTAGTTTTCCAATGTCTTCTTTGGGGTTTTCTATATATAAGATCATGTCGTCTGCAATAGCGAGAGTTTCGCTTCTTTCTCTCTCTTTGAATTCCTTTTATTGCTTTCCCTTGCCTGACTGCTCTGGCCAAAACCTCCAGTACTATGTTGAATAAGAGTGGTGATAGTGGGCATCCTTTTCTTGTTCCTGTTCTCAGGAGGATGGCGTTCAGTCCTTGCCCATTGAATGTGATGTTGGCTGTGGGTTTGTCACGTATGGCTTTTATTATGTCGAGGTAATTTCCCTCTATCCCCATTTTGTCAAGAGTTTTATCATAAATGGCTGCTGGATCTTGTCAAATGCTTTCTCTGCATCTATTGAGATGATCATGTGGTTTTTATTCCTCATTTTGTGAATGTGGTGTATCACGTTGATTGATTTGCGGATGTTGAACCATCCCTGTGTCTCTAGTATAATCCCACTTGATCATGATGTATGATCCTTTTGATGTATTGCTGTATTTGGGTTGCCAATATTTTGTTGAGGATTTTTGCTTCTATGTTCATCAGTGATATTGGCCTGTAGTTTTCCTTTTTTGTGTTGTCTTTGTCAGGCTTTGGTATCAGAGTGATATCAGCCTCATAGAATGTGTTAGGAAGCATTCTATCTTCCCTAATTTTTTGGAATAGCTTGAGAAGGACAGGTATTACATCCTCTCTGAAAGTTTGATGGAATTCTCCAGGTATGCCTTCTGGTCCTGGGGTTTTATTCTTTGGGATGCTTTTGATTACTATCAATCTCTTTTCTTGTGATTGGTCTATTCAGATTGTCTGTTTCTTCTTGATTCTGATTTGGGAGGTTGTAAGAGTCTAAGAATTTATCCATTTTCTCTAGATTATTCATTTTGTTGACATATAGTTTTTCGTAGTATTCTCTTATAATCTGTTGTAGTTCTGTGGTGTCTGTTGTTATTTCTCCTCTTTCATTTCTAATTTTGTTTATCTGAGCTTTCTCTCTTTTTTTCTTTTCCCTTACTTTTTTAATAACAGCTTTATTGAGATATGTTTCCATACCACAGAATTCACCTATTTAAAAGGCACGATTCAATGGTTTTTAGTATATTCACAAAGTTATGTGACTATTATCACAATAACTTTTAGAACATTTTCATCACCCCCCCCCAAAATCTGTACTATTAGCAATCACTCCCCTTTTCCCTCCACTTCCCTTCCACTCACCCCCACATATACTTTCTGTCTCTATAGATATTTTCTATTTAGAACATTTCACTTAAGTAGACTCATACAATATGTGATCCTTTGTGACTGGTTCCTTTTTTTTTTTTTTTTTTTTTTTTTGAGGAAGATTAGCCCTGAGCCAACGTCTGCTGCCAATCCCCTTTTTGCTGAGGAAGACTGGCCCTGAGCTAACATCTGTGTCCATCTTCTTCTACTTTATATGTGGGACACCTACCACAGCATGACCTGCCAAGTGATGCCATGTTTGCACCCAGGATCTGAACTGGCGAACCCTGGGCCGCAGAAGCAGAATGTGTGCACCCAACTGCTTTGCCACCGGCCGGCCCCTGGTTCCTTTTACTTAGTGTAATATTTTCCAGATTCATCCACGTAGCATGTATCAGTACTTCTTTTCTTTTTGTCGCTGAATAATATTCCACTGCATAGATATACTACATTTTATTTATCCGTTTATCAGTTGATGGATATTTGGGTTGTTCCCTCTTTTTGGCTGTTATGAAGAATGCTGCTATGAACATTTATGTACAAACTTTTGTGTGGACATATATCCCCGTTTCTCTTGGATATATACCTTGGAGCAAAATTTCTGGGCTGCATGTTAAATCTTTTAAGGAACTGCCAGACTATTTTCCAAAGCAGCTACACCATTTTGCATTCCTAGCAGCACTGCATGAAGGTTCCCGTTTTTCCATAGCCTCACAACACTTATTATTATTATCTGTCTTTTTGATTATAGCGGGTATAAAGTGCTATCTCATTGTGGTTTTGAATTGCATTTCTCTCATGACTAGTTATGTTGAGCATCTTTTCACATGCTTATTGGCCATTTGAATATCTTCTTTAGAGAAATGTCTATTCAGATTCTTTGTCTATTTTTAGGTGGATTATCTGTCTTCTTATAATTGAGTTATGAGAGTTCCTTACATATTCGAGATAAAAGTCCCTTATCAGATATATGACTTGCAAATATTTTATTCCTTTCTGTGGACTGTCTTTCCACTTTCTTGAAGACATCCTTTGCAGCACAAAATTTTGAATGTCAGTGAAGTTCAATCTATCTGTTTTCTCTGTGGCTGCTTGTGCTTTTCATGTCATATCTAAGAATCCATTACCAAATCTAAGGTCATGAAGATTTATCCCTATGTTTGCTTCCCATGTTTTATAGTTTAGCTCTTTTTTTTCCTTCTTCTCCCCAAAGCCCCCCAGAACATAGTTGTATATTCTAGTTGTGGGTCCTTCTAGTTGTGCTATGTAGGATGCCACTTCAGCATGGCTTGATGAGCGATGCTAGGTCCGTGCCCAGGATGCAAACCGGTGAAACCCTAGGCTACTGAAGCAGAGCGTGTGAACATAACCACTTGGCCACAAGGCCAGCCCCTAGTTTTAGTTCTTACATTTAGGCCTCTGGTCCATTTGGGGTTCATTTTTGTATATACTGTGAGGTAAGTGTTCAATTTCTATCTTTTCTTTGTGGATATCCAGTTGTCCCACCATCATCTGTTAAAAAGACTATTCTTTCTTATTGAATGGACTTGGCACTCTTGTCAAAAGTCACTTGACTGTAAATGTGAAGGTTTATTCCTGGACTCACAATTCTATTCCACTGATCTCTATGTCTGTCCTTATGCCAGTACCAAACTGCTTTGATTACTTTCATTTATAATAAATTTTGAAATAGGGAAGTGGTTAGTCCTCCAACTTTGTTCTTCTTTTTCAAGATTGTTTTGGCTATTCTGGGTCCTCTGAATTTTCATATGAATTTTAGAGTCAGCTTGTCAGTTTCTGCAAAAAAATCAGCTGGCATTCTGCTAGGGATTGCACTGAATCTGAAGATCAGCTTGGGGAGTATTGCCATCTTAATAATAAGTCTCTCAACACATGAACATGGAATGTTTTTCCATTTAGTTAAATCTTATTTAATTCCTTTCATAGTTTCCATAGAAAGTACACAATTCTTTCACCTCTTTGGTTAAATTTATTTCTGGTCATTTTATTCTTTTTACTGCTACAGTAAATGGAATTATTTCTTAATTTCATTTTCAGATTGTTCATCCCTAGTGTGTAGACATACAACTTTTTTTCATATTGTTCTTGTTTCCTGCAACCTTACTGAACGCATTTATTAGCTCTAATTGTGTGTGTATGTGTGTATTATTAAGAAGGATTTTCTATACATAATATTATGCAATCCACAAATAGAAATAGTTTTATTTCTTCCTTTCCAGCCTGGAAAGTCTTTTATTTCTTTTTCTTGCCCGATTTTCCTGGCTAGAACCTCCAGTAAAATGTTGAATAGAAGTGATGAGAGTAGACATCCTTGTGTTCTTCCTGATCTCGGGCAGAAAGCATTCAGCCTTTCATTGTTAAGTAAGTTGTTAGCTGTGGGTTGTTTGTAGATGCCCTTTATCAGATTGAGGAACTATATGCTTAGTTTTTGAGTGTTTTTATCATGAAGGGGTTTTGAATTTTGTCAAATGCTTTTTCTGTACCTATTGAGATGATCATGTGATTTTTGCTATTTATTCTAATGATATGGTGTATTATATTGATTGTATTTTATATGTTAAGCCAACCTTGCATTCTTGGGATAAATCCTACTTGGTCATGGTGTGTCTAATAATTTTTACATGCTGCTAGATTCAGTTTGTTCGTATTTTAATGAGAATCTTTGCATCTGTATTCATAAGAGGTACTGGTATGCAGTTTTCTTTTCTTGTGATATTTCCGTCTGGTTTTGGTATCAGGGTAATACTGGCCTCATAGATTGAGTTCTGAAGTGTTTCCTCCTTTTCTATTTTTTAGAAAAGTTTGTTAAGGATTGGTATTAATTGTTCTTTGAATGTTTGATAGAATTCACCGGTGAAGCTGTCTGGGCCTGGGCTTTTCTTTGTGGATGGGTTTTGATTACTAATTCAATCTCTTTACTTGTTATAAGTGTATTCAGAGTTTCAAATTATTCTTGAGTCAATTTTGGTGGTTTGTGTCATTCTAGGAATTTGTCTATTACACCTAAGTTATCTATTTTGTTGGCATATAGTTATTCATAGTATTTCCTTATGATCCTTTTTATTTATGTAGGGTGGGTAGTAATATCCCTTCTTTCATTCCCAATTTTACTGATCCTTTTCTCTTGGTCAGTCCAGCTAAAACTTTGCCAATTTTGTTGATCTTTTTAAAGAAACATCTTTTGGTTTCATTGGTTTTTTTCTATTCTCTTTTCCATTTTCTGCTCTATTCATTGTTATTTTCTTCCTCTACTTGCTTTGTGTTTAATTTGCTCTCCTTTTTCTAGTTTCTTAAGGTTGAAGTTTAGGTTATTGATTTGAGATAAATCTCTCTTTTGTTTAAATGTAGGCATCTATAGATATAAATTTCCCATTAAGCAATGCTTTAGCTGCATCCCATAAGTTTTATTATGCAGTGTCTTCATTTTCATTCATCTCAGAGTGTTTTCTAATTTATGATGTCTTCTCTGACTCATTGGTTATTTTCCTTATCTTTTTAATGTGAATTTGTAGGGAGATTAGGCACATGTGTGTGGTGATGGATTGTAATTAGTCTTTGGGTGATGAACATGATGTAATCTACACAGAAATTGAAATATAATGATGTACACCTGAAACTTATATAATATTATAAACCAATGTTACCACAATAAAAAATAAAAATAAATTAATTAAAAAAGAATTTGTACGGAGAACCCCTCTATTTTTCTTTATCCATCTACCTAGGATTTCATCAATTTTGTTAATCTTTCAAACAAACAAGTTTTGGCTCTGTTAATTTGCTCTATGTTTATTTTTTGCCTTTGGTGGATTTCTCCCAAAATGTGGATCACTTCATGAATTTGTGTGTCATCCTTGTGCAGGGGCTATGCTGATCTTCTTTGTATTGTTCCCATTTTAATAAATGTGCTGCAGAAGGGAGCACTGTTTATTTTCTATTTGATTAATTTTTGCTCTTTTCTTTACTATTTCCTTCCTTTTGCTTACTTTGGGTTGATCATGGTGTTCTTCTTCTAGCTTCTAAAGATGAAAACTTGCATCACTGATTTTAGGTTTTTCTTTCTCTCTCTCTCTCTCTCATAATATAAGCATTAAAAACTATACATTTTCCTCTAAGCATTGCTTTAGCTGCATCCCACAACTTTTGATATATTGTATTTTCATTATTATCCAATTCAAAATCCTTTCTAATTTCCCCTGTAATTCCTTCTTTGAAGCATGGATTATTTAGAAATGTGTTGTTTAATTTCCAAATATGTTTTCCTAGGTATGTTACTGTTACTGGTTTTAATTTAATTCCATTGTGGTCAAAGGACGTATTCTTTAACATTTAAATTTTTTGAAATATATTGAGCCATTGGCTAAGCATATGTTGTATCTCAGTGGCCATATTATGTTCTTTTGGAAAAAAATGTGTATTCTGTGTTTGTCAGATATAGTGTTCTATAAGTCCTTACTAATTTTTATCTATTTATTCTATCAATTACTGAGAGAGCTGTATTAGAGTCTCCAGCTATGATTGTGGATTTGTCTATTTCTCCCTTTAATTCTGGCAGTTTTTGCTTCATGTATCTTTAAGCTCTATTATTAGATGCATACATATTTATAATTGTTATGTCTTCCTTACGAATTATTATGAACTGTCCCCCTCCTTATATTTATATAACATGTCTTTTCCCATCCATTTATTTTGAGCCTATCTGTGTCTTTATATTTAAAATGCATCTTTTGTAGACAGCATGTGGTGGGGTATTATTCTTTTATCCAGTCTGACAATCTCTGCTTTTTAATTGCAGTTTTAGTCCTGTGCTAAAAGAGTTAACATAGCAGACCTGAAACCTAGCCTTAGAAAGGCCTACTTGCAACTTTGGCCTTGTCTGGCATCTGGGAATTTGGCTCTTGGAGTGTTCCCAGTCAACAGTGAACTGATAAGGTTGATTCACTGTGCCCAAAACATTTCTAAAAACAATATGGTTTATGCTCAACACCTGCTTCTTTCTGGGAGTCTGGAATTTTGGTATGTGTTAGGCAGAGGGTGCCTACCTGGCCAGCCTCCAATAAAAATCTTAGGCACTGAGTCTCTACTGGGCTTCCCTGGGCAGGACCACACAGACGTGTTGCTGCATTGTTATGGCTGGAGGAAAAGTGCGATTCCTCATTGGAGGGAGAGAGCACAAGGAAGCCTACATGTAGATTTCTCTAGACTCCACCTGAGTATTTTTTCCTTATAATCCAGCTGTGCATTTTTAATACATCAGTGTTATAGATCTTAGCCATGTGTACAACTATATGCTGAGTCCTGAATCCTTCTAGTGAATCTCTGGATGTAGAGATGGTCTTGGAGCCCTGACACAAGTCCATTAACATTTAATGTAGTCACTAATATAATTGGGTTTAGGTCTGCTATTTTATTTGGCTTCTGTTTGTCCTGTCCTTTAGTTTGTTTTGGTTTTGTTTTATGTTCTCATATTCCTACTTTCCTGTCTTCTTTTGAGTTAATTGCATATTTATTTTAGAATTTCTTTTTAATTTATCTATTGGCTCTTTTGCTATATCTCTTCACATTACCTCTTTAGCGGTTACTCTAAGGAATGCAACATACATCATTAACATTTCCCAGTCTACAGAGAGGCAATGTTGTAGCATTTGATGTAAACTCTAAGAACCTCGTGACCATATAGATCTCATTCTTTGTGTTAGAGCTACCATATGTATTACATCTGCGTATGTAATAAGCCCCACACTAAAATGTTTCCAGTCTTGCTGTAAGCAGTCACATACATTTTTAATAAATTAAAAGAAAAAAGATTGTCTTTCATCTTTAGCCACATACGTACCATTCTTGATGTTCTTCATTCCTTCCTAAAGATCCAGGTCTATGGTCCAACCAATAAGCACCCATCAGCCTTCATATCTGAATGGGAGTCTCCTCTCACATCCACTAACTCAGCTAAGTTGTTGACATTGCTTTTGGGCTGGCATGTAGAGTGGTGATCACTACCTCCATCTTACGGGTGGAAAAACTGAGGCCCAGGGAGAGTTAATGACTTGCTTGCTCAGCTAGTTAGCAGCAGAGCTGGAATCAGAATCTAGGTCTATCAACTTTCTATCCAGTATCTTCCCATGTCGCTCAAAGATTGCAAAATAGTCAGAATCACTCATGCTGCATAGACAGCTTCCCCTATTGGAGTTGTCATTTTCTGAGAGACTGTGTCCATGAGGAGATCATTCCTTGTAAGGGCAGAAACCAGGATGAGCAAAGTGGGCTTTCTTGTGTACCTTGTCTCCCTAGCGAGATTATAAGCCTCCTGAGGGCAGAGATGGTTCAAGGGCACAGTAGGAGGATTGGTGTTGAGACTCCTCTCCCCTCCCCTCCCATTGTCAGTCTTGGTGCTTCCCACCTCCCCCAGGGGCTCCTTTAGACCTCACCTCCCCCAGCCTCCCAAAACTCATTGGGTAACTAACTACCCAGCTCACCCTGGACTTTCTTTATGGCCTGAGCCACTGAGCAAATGAGCAGGAGCTGATTCCCAGGGGTCTTGGGTGATGAGACATCACTATCATTCCATCGCTCATTTCTGCTCAATGCTTTGCAGTTTGCAAAGTGCCTGTGACTCTCTCTCATTTGAGCCTCCCAATAACTCTAGAAGGTGGGACAATCAAGCACCATTGGTGCCAGTGGATGGAGGAGGAACTGCAGGCCAAGTCCACACCCTCCTAAAGGGCAGAGTCAGGGCTCCAGCTCCAGGGAGCCCTCCAGTGCACAGGGCTTCCCTGCCACACACTGTCTCTTGGGGCCCTGGAAGTATCTCAACTATTCCAACCAATCCCATAAGTTTTGGGGTCAAGTAAATGGGAGGAGTGTATCTGACTCCAGACCCAGACCTTCAACATCCTCGGGCAGCCCAGTGAAGGAGCCAGGTTCTGTGGCTCCAGCCCCAGGTTTTTCTGTCTTAGAGAAGAAATCCAGCTGTGCCAGTGCTTCAGGAAGGAAGCCCTTTCACTTCTCCTTTTAGTGGGGTCCTCAGCCCCCAGATTTTATGGATCAGCAGAATCTGATCCTTCCTTGGCTTTCAGGCAGGACAAGAAAACCGGCTGTTTAGAGTTACCCGTCCCCTTCTGCCCTGGGACTCTTTGTTTTCCTAAAGCTTGGCCTCCTCAGCTGTGGCCCATCAGAAGGACCCTTGTGCACATGCTCAGAGGCCTTCCCTCCTCCTGCACCCACCTGCTTTCAGTGAGCCTCTGGTTAGTAAATATCTTCCAACCTCCCTCTCAACACCATCCTTTTCCTTCCTTGCATCTCCCAGAACTTAAGGACCATGACCCCCGCTAAGTCCTTATCCTGGGCTCCAACCAGTGGTATGCCAAAGCCGGTTCCCATCAACCTGGGAGAGCTGACTGTAGCCTCTCTTCCCAACTCCACTTTCAGCGACATCAGGTTGAAAGCTTGAAATCAGCCACATTAGAAGTATTTACGGGGGCCAGCTCCATGGCTGAGCGGTTAAGTTTGCGTGCTCCGCTGCGGCGGCCCAGGGTTCGGATCCTGGGCGGGAACATGGCACCGCTCGTCAGGCCACGTTGAGGCGGCGTCCCACATCCCGCAACTAGAAAGACGTGCAACTGAGATATACAACTGTGTATGGGGGCCGGGGGTGGTTTGGGGAGATAAAGCAGAAAAAAAAAAAAAAAAGATTGGCAATAGTTGTTAGCCCAGGTGCCAATCTTTGGGAAAAAAAAAGGAAGATTGGCAACAGTTGTTAGCCCAGGTGCCAATCTTCTAAAAAAAAAAAAGAAGTATTTACATCACGGAAATCAGCAAATGCTACAAATCAGAGCTTTCCTCACGGAGTCAGTTGTTAAACATTTACCAGCATGTCACTGGCCCCATCTTACCTGTCTGTTGACCAAGACCTGCCAAGGTGTTTGCTGATAATCACTGGTGTTTGTTTCAGCCTCTTCCACATGGACTTCCTGAGTTCCCTCCCCAGCAGGTCACCTTGGCTCCATGGGAGAGAGCCAGCCAGGTGGCGGCAGTTGGAAGTCAGCCCAACATGCCCGGAACTGACAAGGACAAGAGGATATGGGCAGATCATAGACAGTTTCTACAACAAACTGATACACACACACACACACACACTCCTGGTTTACTTTAATACTTGTGGGTTTACTTTAACGTGTATTGGAAAAAATACAGCCAGTACACTAAGTCTGTGACTTCACGGATATTTTTGAGTGAAGTCAATTTTTAAAAAACGATTAAGTGTCTAATAGATTGGGTGGTGGGAAGAAATGGTAAAAATTATGGAGACAATGAAAGAATTGATGAAATTTGGTTGCTGGTGAATGGGGAACTAGTGAAGAATTTTAGGCACGGGAGTGACCAGGGCTGGTTTGCATTCATGCATCTATGTACAGAACAGATTGGAAGGAGGCAAATTGGAAGGCAGTGGAATGGGGTTGAAAAGGAACAGATGGGTCTGGGAGTTGTTAAATAGGTAGAGTCAACAAAACTAGAGACATTATTAGATATGAGGATGGGGACAATGGTGCTTTCTCTGAACGGTAAGGAAGGATACACTAGTTGCATTTGGGGCAGGACACATGAGGTACCGTGTGCTATTCCTGCCCCTGCCCCTAACCTCTCAACCTTACCTCTTTCCGTCACCTTCTGGAAATCATCCACACCCTGCTGCTCACCAGGCTTCCCCCTGCCCATGCTCTTCCCCTTGGCCTGGAATGTCCTTGACCCCTTGTCTCCCTGGAGCTCCTGGCCGTCCTTCTCTGAAGCTTCCCTGATCCCCCACACAGAGCTTGTCTTCCTTTGCGCTCCTAGAGCACTTTGGACCTGGCAGTTGCCTGTCACTAGCAGTGACTACCCCTCGTTAACATTTATTGCAGGCCAGGCACCATGCCCAGAGCATTAGGTACAGGGGTTCACTCTCTGCTCATCATACCCCTGGGAAGCAGAGAGTTTCATCCCCATTTCACAGGTGACAAAACCGAGGCTGATACAGCCAGGATCTGAACCCAGGCCTAATTGCCTCTAAAGCCCATGATCTTAATCCCTCTTCTCCTCATGCCACGTCTTGCTATATTGGAACTATTTGTTTACGTGTTTATCTCTCTGGTGGATTCTGAGCTCTAATGGCATTGAGTCTGAAATGGGTCCTTCCCTGGATCCCAGAACCCCAGGCCTGGATAGAACTCCCTCATCTGAAGCTTCCATTTCCTACTCAGAGCTCTGCCAAGGGGTGCTTGCATGCCCCCTTTGGTGGGGATTTCACCATCATCCCAGGTGATCAGATCTGTGTCTAGATGAGTTTGCCTACTGCAGATGTCTTCCTCCCTTGAACTTTACCTCCTGACCTCCACTTATGTTCCCCGTGGGCCTCCAACATCTAGGCAATCTAGGAATGACACTGAGACATACAAGGGAATCCCCTAGGCCCCTTTGGGCTACAGCTGTCCCTGTTTGCCACCCAGCCTGGGCCAGCTGGTTAATAGTGCCCTCAAGTTCAGCCACTATCTGTGCCTTCCTGTTCCTGTAACAGTGAATTCTGGGAAGCCTTCCCATCAGACCAAAGAGCCAGGGGCTTTATAGCTGCTGCCTGTCCCGCCCTGCCCACCCAGGGCCATGCTCCTTCCAGGACCGGGCTTAGGCTATGTGGGGGAGAAGTCCATCCTGACAATGGACTCACTGTGCTCTCCTGACAAGGACGGCCGCCCACCCCCTGCATCTGCCTCTGTCAAGATCTGCCTGTTGCCATGAAGCCAACTTCTCACAGGTCCTTGTGAACCTTGGGCTCCTGAATTTCGAAGCCAAGCAAAAGTGAGATGTGCAGGAGGCTCCCTTCCCTGCCCGGGAGGCCCCTCCTCTCCTCCCGTTCTCCCTGCCACCCAGATCTGATCAGTGAGGGGAAACATTTCTGCACTTGGTGCTGAGGCTGTCACTTTGTCATCTCCAGGTAAGTGGTCCCCAGGACCACTCCCTGCTCCCAGTCTTCGGGGACTGTGTGTATGTGTTTGGTAGCAATGGGGGAGGGTACCACAGGTGACAGTGACACCCCAGGCTGGCTCTCCTGAGTCCCCTGTGTTCAGCTCAACACCCATCTTCCTCCTGGAACCTTCCTGCTGTCTCCCTCTCTTCCAAACCCAGACACCCTGTCCATCTTCAGCCACCTTCAGTTAGGAGGCTGGAGCAGGAATCCAGGAAGGAGCTGATGAAGCCTGAGTGAAGGTGGTGGCAGTGAGAGTTGACAGGAAGTGATGGATTTGGGAGCTACTGAGGAAGGGGACTCAGTGTGTTGGAATCGGCACCACACAACAGAGTGGGTCTGCCTGGCACCATGGCAAGGGCACCAGAAAAATGTAGGACCAGCCCTGCTGCATCATGGCTGTGGGGTCTTGAGCAAGTCATTTAACCTCTATGACCTTGATTTTTCTCACCTGCGGAACGGGGATAAGAAGAGGATCAGGTAAGAGTTCAGAGGAGCCAAGGAGTGTATTAAGGGAACGGCTGAAGGGATGCTGGTCTGGTCTGTCGGTGATTCGTCAAGTCGTACGAGGCAGGCCTGGGATGAAGTCCCTGGCTGAGACTCAAGATCCTCTGCCATCCTGGGAGGTGGGCTTTCATAGCCCCATCTTGTAGCAAATGGGCCAGGCTTCAGAGAAGTTGAATACCTGGCCTGGGGCCACCAAAAGAGCAAGTAGGGGCAAGGCTCAAACCCAGAACACCAGTGCCATGGTGCTATGCTGTCAGTGTCTGGGGCTTGGGCTGGGTGGGGGCATTTAGACCTATGCAATCCCTCTGCACCTCCGGTCCCCATTTGCAAATGTTGGGATAGGTGAGACTCCCTAAGGGCCTTCTGGCTTTAATAATTTATTGGATGTCTGGAACTCTTCCTAAAGCCTCGCGTGCCACATACTAGAAAGCTCTATTAGAACTCCCAGTACTCTGAACCCAACAGCCCCAAATAGTTTTCACCCAGACCTGCTTCCCCTGGTGGATTCTTCTCTTCCATGAATGGCCCCACCCCTACACATGCACCCAAGTTTGAAACCTGAGTGTTAGTCTGGTCACCTCCTTCTCCTTCCTCAACTAACAGGGCACCACATCCTGGCGAGTCCACTTCCCGAGCAGTTCTCAAATCCATCCCTTTTTTTCTACCCCACTGCCACCACCTCCCCCTCCTGGATCCCTACCACAACCTTCACAACAGTCCCTTTGCTCTGGTTACCTGCAGCCAGAGAGATTTCTGTAAAACTCCAGACCTGATCAATTCACCCCCTCCTCCTTGACTTCTTACCTGTGGCCTCCAGGGCCTGGAACACTCCTCTCTACCAGGTCAGCCTGCCTATCTCTACCTCGATCAGCCTTACTTAGCTCAGGAGGCGCCCCTTCCAGGAAATTTTCTCTGACCTCCTGCTCTCCAGTGTGGCCAGGTATACGTCCTCCATTTGGGCACTTACCACCTGTATCATAATTGCTTTGTCTCTTATGGCTCAGTATGAGTTGCCCAAGGGGAGCACCTGGGTATAGTTTCCTTTGCTATACCTGGGTTGAGCAGGGCACCTGGCGGACAGCAGTGTTCAGTGAGTGGATGGATGGATGGATGGACGGATGACTAGTTTGATTAAGTTTTATTAGTGGGTTTATGTGAGAGATTTGTTATCCCTACCAAAAAATGCATTTACAGTTCAGCAAAGGGGGCATTATTTAGAGGGTAATTGTCAATTATCTATATCAGACTAGAAGGGCAAGAAGGGAGAAATTTTTCAACTCCTTGCGACACATCCACTTCATCTATCTGGGAAGGATTTTGAAACTGCTATCATCACCCAGTCCGAGGTCCCAAGAAAAGGACAACCCCAATATTGTTGGTCCTATCTTCCAAGTCATTTTCCTTCTTCTTGAAAGTCCATTCAAGAGCCAGCAGAGCCAGACCGCCTCAAAGTCCAATTTTAGGGGCCCAGAAAGGCCCCATGTTCTGAATCCAGATTTGCTTCTCCGCTGTCGAATGCCTGAAATGGGCTTAATTCCTCCAGCTTAAGGCCGATTCCTGCTAGATGGTGGAGACTTGTGGGTGCACTGTGCTTTGAAGTTTACTAAAAGCTCCATATCCATAATTTTGAATGTCCACCCTCCCCCCACTCCTCGATTTCATAGATGAGGAAATCGAAGCTTGGGAGAAGTGAGTGACTCACTCAAGTTCATACAGCTAGTGTTTTGCAGGTCTGGGAATAGAACTTTGCAATATACCATCACTTCTCCTCTCATGACCCTCAATTCAGTTTCAAACCTTACTAGGAAGACTCACGTGGTTTTTAAAAAATTTGTCTCCCGGGTTTCTCCACTATCAAGTTACTAATTTTCTCTCTGTAATTTGTAGGGAGATACTCTGAGACTATGTCAATATCCCCTTTCTCATGGCAGTTTCACCCACTAGTTTTCACATCCCTGCATGGTTTTCTAGCTCCATCATTTCTTCTCTGTTTATTAGTTGGCATTCTACCATAGGGTAGAGCTTTCTCTTCTCCTGCTAGTCTGCTCTGGCCGCCATAACAAAGTACCACAGACTAGGGGCCTTAAACAACAGAAATTTACTTTCTCACAGTTCTAGAGGCTAAGAGTTCGAGGTCAAGGTGTCAGCAGGGTCAGTTCCGATCCAGGCCTCTCTCCTTGGTTTGTAAGAGTCTATCTTCTCCCTGTGTGTCTTCTCATTGTCTTCCTTATGTGGATATCTGTCTGTGTCCAAAGTTCCCTTTTCTACAAGGACACCAGTTATATCGGGTTAGGGTGCACCCTAATGACCTCATTTTAACCTGAGTATCTCTGTGAAGACCGTATCTCCAAATAAGGTCACATTCTAAGGTACTGGGGTTAGGACTCCAAAATTAATTTTTTTGAGGGGATCACAATTCAACCCAAAACACATTTGTTTATTGGCTTATGGATTCTTACTTCATTCACTCCATCACTGTCACTATTACTGGTCAAACTATCTCAAATTTGGCCAGTGTGAGCTCCTACTAGCTGATTCCTGTGTCATTTTGACACATCCCCATGATTCTTTGAGCACTTTCTTGCTTTCTGGCACAAAAAGACATCCAGGTTCTACTTTCTCCTCCCCGGGACTAGAATCATCCATTTCTTGAAGGAGGAATGTTTTTGCTCGGTATGCTTGTTGCTGCTGGCGTGTCCTTGCTTCTAGATGATGATACCTCTGATTGTCTGCTCCTCTGCTTCCAATCCCGCATGCTTGGGTTCATTCTCTCCTTCCCCTTTTGCATATTTTCAATGCCCTTCTCCAAGAGCGAGAGACCTGGCTCCTGTCGCCCTCATTTGCAAAGGCCTAGGAAACCAGAAGCTCTTATTGTATATTCTCATCAGTCACGTATGTATAGAGTGAATGCCTTTTATCGCCTTCCTATTGAGTAGCAGGTTTTGATATGAGAAGAGACAGAGGGAATATAGAAGCACTGGGGTCTGAGGAGGGCCATGAGGGAAGAAAAAGAGAGAGAAAGGGGCCCTGAAGCTTCAGCTCTCCAAGGACTCTGCCATGGGACCCACTGAAGGAAGGTTCCTTTTCTGTCTGCTTGCCAGGAAGAGTGCCCAGAGTAGGGGAGAGCTAGGGGAAAACCCACTGCTCTCCACCTGCTGGTGCCCTTTCAGGTTCCAGTCTATTAAAGCAGACTGTGGGTAAAAGTCAGGCCACGTGAGGGAAGCAGGTGAGGTCTTTGAGACTGGACGTGGCCTTAATAAAGTCATTAAGGCGCCCCCCATTTGAACATTTTGCAAGTGTCCTCAGCTTCTTCTCTCTCTTTCTTTTTTTATTTAACTTTTAATTGAGATAAAATCCACATAATATAAAATTCATTATTTTAACCCCTTTAAAGTGTACAGTTGAGTGGTTTATTTACAATTTGTACAACCCGCACTACAGTCTGGTTCTAGAACATTTCCATCACCCCAAAAAGAAACTCCGTACCCCCATCCCCCTCCTATGCTCAGTCCCAGGCAGCCACTAATCATGATGCCAAGAAATGTTGATGCAAATAATCCATAATCAACCTATACATCAAAAGTGGCGTGAGTTAATTATATGAACCAGGTCTGAGGACTATATATAGCCCAGGGGCTTCCTTCCCCAAGGAAGAAAGGGAACCAAAGAAGTGGGGTGTGCAGAGTGGTTGTATACCATCTTGGGACAAAGAGCCTACAGTGCATATGACAGGAGTGTCTCTTTTACAATGGTCACGGGACACTTTTGTTGGCACAGCAGGTCAGTGGTCACAAGGTGTGCACAGCGGGTGGGTAAGTAATCCTTAGTTTCCAGAAGACACTTATCCTTAAAGAAATGCTGACATGGGGGGAAGCTGCACGCCATCTGTAAGGGCATCATTCTTGTCTTTGGAATATTGAAAGTGTTTAAAGCAGATACATCTCAATGCATTCTCAACAGGCCACATCAGACCTCTCTAGAAAGACAAAGTCAGGCTGAATTAGTTTTAAACCAAATGGTTTCCTCATATACTCCAGTATAGCCCATTGCTTCTCATTTATTCATCATTTTTCCCCTTTTGATCAATAACCTTTTGATAGGAAGCATTGATGATCAAAACATTGTCCCTTGATGGCAGGGTGGTTGCTGCCTGCCCTGGGTCCATCACGTCCCTCGGTCTTGGCTTTCATCTTATTGATCTGCCCAGTTATCTGCATTGGGGGAATAGTTGGATATAGTGGACAAGCATAGAGATATATATTAACAGAGGGAGCATTTCATAGGTTTTTCAATTAATTTTAGGTTTTTGCACAAACAATGTACATGTGCTTTTATGTGACTCCTTATGCTTACATTGTTTACAATTATATAACAGGTACAGTAACAAGGATGACAACTCAATATTTGAAAAGATTAGTTTTAAAGTGAGTTCTTAGGCATACTCTTTATCAGAAAAGGAAATTTGTCCAGGGTTGTAAGATTGGTCAATCACCTCAAGTCGCTGAGCAATCATTACTCCCGCCTACATACCAGTCTTACAACACTGAGTAAAGAAAATAGCAATTAGTTTGAATATTGACTAATAGAAGAATTCCAAGGAGTGATAGAAACAGGAATTGCAATCCAGATTCAAAAAAAGGGAACCAATGCCTGAAGGGGAGCCAAACAAAAAAATCGAGACTGGGTGTAGGATCACTTAAGGCATTCACCTGTTTTTTCATGTGCTTTGGCAGAGATGACACATTGGAAGATTCATCAGGTATAAAAACACAGCATTTAGTTTGAATGATTGCACATGTACCACCTTGGGCTGCTGTTAGAATATCTAAGCCCATTCTATTTTGAGCAAGCTTTGTGGTCCATTCTCCTTCTCTTCTCCCTCTGGGATACCTATAATTCTCATGTTGCATTTCCTAATTGAGTGAGATATTTCTCAGAAAGTTTCTTCATTTCTTTTTAGTCTTAGTTCTCTCTCCTCCTTTATCTGACGCATTTCTATATTCCTGTCCTCTGGACTGCTAATTCAGTCCTCCATAGTATCAGCTCTACTGTTCAGGGAGTCCATATCCTTCTTATCTCATCCACTGTGTTTTTCATCTCCAACATTTCTGATTGGTTCTTCTTTATAGTTTCAAGCTTTTGTGAAGTAGCTCCTGAACTTGTTGAATTGTCTATCTGTATTCTCTTTTAACCCTTTGAGTTTTCTAATGATAGCTATTTTGAATTCTTTGTCATTTAGGTTATAGATTTCTATGTCTTCAAGATTGATTTCTGGGTACTTGTCATTTTCCTTCTGTTTTGGAGATTTAATATATTTTTTCATACTGCTTAATGGCATGGATTTGTGCCTCTGCATAGAGATAGAATTTGGTTGCAGCTTCCACTTGCTGCCACTGGAGCCTTCGGGGCAGGAGCTGTGTAATCTGCACCCACCAAGATCTGCATCAGCTGTTCCTGTCTGAGCCTGGGCCACTCCTTGGGATGGCAGCAGCCCTGTGGGGTCTCCCACCAACTGTGGGAGCAATCACATGGGGGCTCCAGGTTGCTTCCACCTGCTCCCACAGACCTTCACAGAGATGCACTTCCCCCTTAGGGACCACAGCAGTGTTATGGGCTTTTGAGGTGGATGGGAACTTGTTCTCCTGGACTCACAGCTCTGCTGCTGTCTGGTCCTGGGTTGTACCAGCTGTTGTGCTTGGTGGGTGGGGCCTCCCCACTGGGTCTGAGCTAGCAGCACTCCCTGGGACTGTGGTGGGATTGTGGACTCTCCCACTGCTCGAGAGAGTGATCACACAGGGGCTCAGAGCTGCTGCCACCTGCTCCCACAGTCCTGCCAGTCATACTGCCCCATTGGGGTTGCTGTGATACTGTGGACATTTCTGGTAGCCAGGCACTTTCGCCTAGGCCACAGATACACTGCCATCTGCTCCCAGGGAGCACCAGCCTTTGTGCTTGATGGGTGGGGCCTCCTTACTGGGACTGAGCTGAGTCTCTCCCTGGGGCAGTGGTGGGACCGTGAGTTTTCCCACTGGACCAAGGAGCAATCACGCTGGGGCTCAGGTTTGTTACTGCCTGCTCCCATGGTCCTGCTGGGTCTCATCTCCCCCTTCAGGGCCACAGCAGAGCTGTGGGCATTTAAGGCAGCCGGGTGTTTGTTTGACCAGACTCCTAGCTGCATGGCATCTGCTCCTAAGTTGCACCAGCCTTTGTGCTTGGTGGGCGGGGCCTCTCCACTAGGACCAAGACAAATCTCTCCCTGGGGCAGTGGTGGGACCATGAGTTTTCCCACTGGACCAAGGATTAATCATGCTGGGGCTCAGGGTTGTTCCTACCTGCTCCCATGGTCCTGCTGGGCCTCACTTCCCCCTTTGAGGCCACAGCAGAGCTATGGGCATTTAAAGCAGCCAGGGGTTTGTTTGTATGGACTTGCAGCTGCACTGCATCTATTTCTATGTTGCATCAGCCTTTGTGCTTGGTGGGTGGGGCCTCTCCACTGGGTCTAAGCGTGAATCACTCCCTGGCACTGCAGTGGGACTGTAAGCTTTTTCATAGTTGTGCCAAGGTTCAGGCCCACCCTCTGGGCTGCGGCGGTGTTATGAGTGCTTCAGCTGAGAGAGCAGTCACTCGTGGGTACTGGGCTGTCTGGAGGACAGAGATTTCTCACCTAGCTCCACCTCCTTCCCAGGTGTAGTCCATCCACCTTCTGATGTATAGCTGCACAGGTCTCTCAGGCATGCTGAGGTGCTGTGTGAGTATCCTCTGTTGATCAATGAATGTCCATTTAGTTGTAGTTCCAAGGAGGAGACACAAAGGGAACCACTCACTCTGCCATGTTGCTGACGTCACCCCGTCTAAAGGCATTTTATTTTGAAAGACAGCCTTTCTCATTTAAAGACACTTCAGTATTTATAAGGCTATGCCTGCTTGACTATCACTAAGGGCTTGTTGAGTAAGTTGAGTCAGAGCTTCTATATGTGATGTGACATCTTCTAGCCCAAAGAAGGAACAAATATAGCTGCTAGCCTATTCTGAACATTTCTTATAAATGGAATCATATGATATCTGGTCTTTTGAGTCTGACGTCTGTCATTTAACATAATGCATCTATCAGCACTTCATTCATTTTTGTGATTGAATAAAATTCGATTGTATAGATACACTATCTTTGTTTATCCATTCATCGGTTTCCACTTAGGTCATTTCCACTTTTTGGCTACTGTGAATAATGCTGCTATGAACATTCATGTGCAAGTTTCTGAGTGAACCTATGTTTTCAGTTCTCTTGGGTAGGAGTGGAATTGCTGGATTACATTGTAACTCTATGTTCAACTTTTTGTGGAACTGCCAAACTTTTCCACAGTGGTTACACCATGTTGTAGTCCCACCATCAATGTATGAGGGTGTGCATTTTCTTGCCAACGCTTGTTATTTTCGTTTTTTTAAATAGCTATCTTAGTGAGTGTGAAATGATATCTCATTGTGGTTTTGATTGAATTTCCCTAAGCGTTAATGATGTTGAACATCTTTTCATGTGCTTATTGGCCATTTGTGTATCTTCTTTGGAGAAATGTCTAGTCAAATTCTTTGCTTGTTTTTAAATTGGGTTATTTGTCTTTTTATTGTGGGGTTGTCAGAGTTCTTTTATATATTCTGGAGACTAGAATTATCAGATGATTTCCAAATATTTTCTCCCATTACGTAGGTTGGCTTTTCACTTTCTCAGTGGTGTCCTTTGATTCACAAAAGTTTTTAATTTTAATGAAGTCCAATTTATCTATTTTTTCTTTGCTTGCTTATGCTTTTGGTGTCATATCAAAGAAACTCTTATTTAACCCAAGGTCATGAAGATTTGCACCTATGTTTACTTGTAAGAGTTTCACAGCTTTAGCTCTTACAATAGATTGACAATTTTTGTATATGGTGTGAGGTAAGGGTCTAATTTCTGTCTTTTGCATGTGGATATCCAGTTATTCCAGCATCGTCTGTTGAAAAGATCATTCTTTTCCATGAATGGCCTTGACATCTTTGCCAAAAATTTATTGAAGCTTTACTTCTAGACTCTTAATTCTATTCCATTGATCTATATGTCTAGCTTTATGCGAGTACCAAACTGATTTGATTATTTTAGTTTGAAGTAAGTTCTGGTCCAGAAGTGTTAGTCCTCCAACTCTGTTCTTTTTTTTTCCCAAAATTGTCTTGGCTATTCTGGGTTCCTTACATTTCCAGATGAATTTTAGGATCAGTTTGTCCATTTTCCCTCCCTTTCTTAGCCTTTCTCTCCCTCACTACCTCCATATTTTTAACACCCTGTATGGTGGCTCAGGTTTGGACTGCAAACTGGAGTTGAAGTCCAGGACTATGTGACCACAAGCAAGTTACTTCACTTCTCTGGTCAACGTAATTAATAACATCTTCTCTACAAGGCCATTACTATAAAGAGCAGATTAAATGCAATAATGTATTAAAGCTCATGGAAAAGCTCATGGATTAGTTAGCTCATCAGCTTGTAAAAAACTCATTGTAACAAAACAATAAAACCAAGAATGACCACCCTTTGGGGAGCACTTGATCTATGCCAGACAGAGAGCTAAACACTTGACACGAATCTTCTCGTTCAATCCTCATCATAACCCACAGGGTAGATATTGTCATTTTTTCTCATTTTATAGGTGAGGACACGAACGCTACGGTATGAAGAAGTTAAGTAACATTGGTCTCACAGCTAAAGCTAAGATTTCAATCCTGGCAGGTGACTTTCAAATCTAGAAGATGCTCCTACTGGGCCATAGCTACTGGCCAGTCTTCTCAGGGTTTAGAGAGAGGCTTAAAAATGTGGGTTCTGGGATGACTTCCAAGAAGTGGGTCTTAGGAAACCTGCAGGTGCTTCTCACCCACAATCTGGAATGCAGGGGCGTGGATGGCATCCTGGGAGGGGGCACCTTGGATTCTGCATCTCACTCTCCACCACGTATATCTAATGTGTGAAGTGCAGCCAAATTAAATGCTTCCTGGCCCCTGCCCCAGTCCCTCATTGCCCCTCCCCTAGGCGGCTACAATAACCTCCCAGTCAGCCTCCATGCCTCCAGGCCCTTCCTACCACACCTGCCAGTGGATCCAATCATGTCACTAGACCACAAATCTGACCTCGTTAACTCTGCACCTAAAACAGTGGGTGGCCTGGCTGCCCACAGGATCAAGGCAAGCTCCATTGGTGAGAGGCATCACATGAACCTTGAATTCAGACGGAACTCAGTTCAAAGGCCATCTCTACCCTTCCCTGACCTCTCAGCCTCAGTTTCCTTGTATGTAAAGTGGGGATATTTCATGGAGATGAGGGATCTAAAGTACTTAGCAATTTCATACCCAAGCCAGGCTCTGCTCCACTGCTGCCTCTCCTGCCCGACCCCCAGCCCCCCAACTTCACAACCCTTTGTCTGGGGTCTACTTTTGTACTATTTGGGTCCATCAAGGCCAGTTCTCCTTTTCTGGGACATGTTTTCAGGTATTTGAAGTCATTCCTTATCCAAGCTAAGCGCCCACTTCTTCCAGTCGTTTCTCATCAGGATGTGTCTTGGAGTCCCCTCAGCCCCTTGGCTATGGCCCCTTGGCCCAGGGTCACACAGCTGTGGGTTCTGTGCTACATCATTGTCCACGGTGTGGCTCACCCGGGAGGCAACCAGGACAGCCACCACTGCTGTCGTTCTGCACAAGCAGGACTGCTGCTCCCTGCTCATTGCCAGGCACAGCTCGGCGTTTCTCGCCTTCTCCTCTTCCCCCAGGTGCTCACTGGGCCCCCAGCCCTCTCCTTCCTTCTCTCCAGGACCTGCTTCATTGGTGCATGGAACGTGGCAGAGGAAAGGCCTCAGAGGGCACCTTGGCCACAGTTTCCCAGACTTCAGCTGTTCTTGGGCTGTTGTCACAATTTTTGTAGAGGTGGCTTCCATTTGTCCTGTTACTTACTTACTTACTTTATTTATTTATTTAATTTTTTGGTCAACGCATATTTTTTACTTTTGGAAAATCATATATCACTACCATAAATATAAAACTCCTTATCATAGATGGGAACCATAACAAGCTATATCTAAATTAACATGAAATATACCCATTGTTGTATCACCCGTGGCGTTGTGGCTGCCACACTTGGGGAAACACAGATCTGGCCAACATCCTGCTCTTCAGGTAGAGAATCCACTGCTGCTGGGCGAGGGGCAGGGCCTGAGCTGGAGTTGGGGGGGTGGGGTCCAGGGCATCACACTGCCCCCCTTCTCCTCTTTCCTCTCCATCTCCCCTCCCCAAGTCTGCTCTCTCTATACCTGCTGTCTTGCCCTCTCCTTCCTCCCCCTGCCCTCCTCTTCCTCCTCTTTCTCTTTCTATTTATCTCCTCCCTTTCTAATTGGCTTCCCCAGAAACTTCTCCTCCAATTCTTACTTTAAATAATGGCTCTGGCTGTTGGATTTCACCCCTTCAGGCAGGAAGGGCGTAGGTTCCCATTTTGGGTGCTGGGATAAGTGGCTCCATGATGGTGTCCAGTCTCTCACCCTCAGTAGATTTCACTTTTTCCCTTTGTAAAGTGGGGTTCGTAATCCCTGCTTTATCTACTTCCTTGGATAGAGCATCAAGACTGGGTGTTTTTTTTAAAGGACTGTGGAAAAGCCCCTAATAGGTGTTACTAATCAGGGTGAGGCGCCCCACCCCAAACTCTCCACCGGATGCCCTTCTGCCACCCTACTCTGGTTGCAACATGCAGACAGCAAGCACGTCCCACTCTGCGCAGCCCTGTGCTCATTCTTCTGCTGCCTGCTGCCTCTGCCTGGTTCTCTTCCTTCTCCACTTCCTTCTCCTGTCACCCCTCACTCCCAGCACCCACTGAATCATAAAACCCACACAGACGACAGGCTATCCCCTCTGAACTGTCGAGGAGCAAAAGCTAGAACAAGATGTTGCAAAATGGAATCATGAAAAGCCCCAACAAGTATAAAGCGTTCTTCATTTAATGCTCCCCATACTCTGGCAAGGACTCCTACTGCTGCCTGGTGAGGTGCAAAGCCACTGAGGAGCCGAGTGGGGCGCTCAGCATTTTTCACTCCATAAAGAAGGGCAATGAGGAGACAAGTGCTGCTGGTCTTGCCCCCATCAAAGGACCTGCCTACTGGCTCCCCTGTGTACATGCTGACCCCAGTCATGCTGGGCGGAGACTCCATGGGAGTCCCTGGTCCAGAGGAGTGATTCAGAGTTGGTCTATTGTATATTCATTCTACAAACACTGGCCATGGGACAGGTGATCTGCTCAGGACCTGGTAAGAGTGGAAACGAGACATTGATCTCAAGGTGTTCATGGTCAAGCAGGAGACACAGATGCACAATGAGCCATCATCCAGGTGATGTGTGCCACTGTGCTCCCCCACATGTTCCTGATGCCATAGCAGGCCAGAGTAGAGAAGTCAGAGAAGGCCAAGTGTTTCCATGAGAAGTGGAATAGAGAAGATGGGGGGTTGTGGGGAATGGAAGCAGCAGTGACAAAAGTCTCTAAACAGAGTCCCAGCCTGGGATCCTGGAATGGGGGTGCTGAGTGAGGTGTGTGCCATGTCCCACTTAGTCTGACAAAGTCACGTCAGTCCCTCACAAGTAGACTGATCACTATGATTTCCGAAGCCCCAGCCTGGTTACTACTGCCTTCCTTCCTCCAAAACGCAGCACAACTGTCAACTCCGAGTGCATCCCCGACGCTCCTCTCAGCAGAACGGGCCGGTTCGTCCTATATTCCCCACGCCCCCTCACACACTGCTTGTCTTAGGTTGAGGTTCCCAAAGCAGACCCTGAGATGAGGATTTGAGGATTCATGGGAAAGTGGCTTATTAGGAAATGCTTCCAGGGGAAACCAGCGTGGGGGAGAGGGGAGCAGACCCGGAAGGGAAGGGGGCGGCAAAGTCTTGCAGCACAAAGAGTGAGTGGCTGGACCCCATCAGGAACTCAGGCAGCAGTGCCACTCACGCTGGACCTGGAGCCTGTATCCCTCCAGCAAACGTTGCTCAAGGGCTGCCCTGAGCATGTAAGTTTCCAGGCACTTCGCACTTTCGAGAGCCTGCAGCCTGGGCAGCTCCTGCAGCTGAGGGCCGGAATGCAAACCACCGAGAGCCGTTGTGCACAATCACGATAAAGGGGTCTGAGGGACCTGGACGGACAATGACAGTATGTGCTTTGCTCTGTGCCCACTGTGTCAGCACCTGTAATCGTTTATGATGCACACCTGATCACTTACTTGTCTCCCCACTAGAAGCCTGGCACACAGCACATGCCTAATAAGAGTGGGTGAATGAATGAATGAATGAATGGAAGGAAGGACATAGGACGACGTTAGCCATTTTCAGCTGAAGAAAGTGAGGCTCAGAGAGGTGAGTGACTTCCTCAGGAGCCCGCAGGGAATGAACAGCATAGCCTTCTGACTCTACAGCCAACACTTTTGAACTTTGCCTAGGCGCAGGGCCCCTCCTCTCACCCTTTCTTAGAATGCCCAACCAACCCGTGACTCAACTGGGCAACAACTTCCCCTTGGCAGACCTGCAGCCTCTTGGACTTTCAAGGAAGCCTGGGGTGGGGTCGGGGGAAGGCTATTTCAGTGCCTGTTCCTCCTAGCTGCCCCTATAAAGGGCAGAGGGAGCTTAGGGCACTCTGTGAGGAACTGGGCCCCTTGTCCCCAGCCCCTCTCCTCCTGCACCCCAGCTTCGAGCCCTGAGCTGCCTCCTCTGCTCTCCAGGACATGGCAGGCCCTGCGACTGTCATAGCTGGCCTCCTGCTCCTGGCCCTGTGTGCCCACCACATTGCCCCTGCAGGTAAGACCTCCAGCACCAGCCCGGCTCTCTCGGGCAGGATGGCCATCCCGAGGGCATGGCTGGGATAGCACAGTGGAGGGTAGAGGACCGACCAGCCCGGAGCTGGAGGAGAATGCTGTGTCGGGGGCAGGCCTGTGATTGGGCTGGAGGCGTTTAGCGCAGGGGACAGACTCCATATCCAAAGCCCAGAGCCTAGGGCATGCTGGGAAAGACCATGGCTCTTCCCTCTCCCTATATTTTAGGGTCTGCGCACATCCCCTCTTTCTGCTGCATGTCCTTCATCTCCAAGAAAATTCCTGAGAGCCGAGTGGTAAGCTACCAGCTGTCCAACGGGAGCGTCTGCCCCATGGCAGGAGTGCTGTAAGTAACTATTTCTCCCCAGATACCTGATGGGAGAGGAGCAGGGAGAAATGAGCCTCCAGGGTCACTGAGGAGTAAGATAGGAGGACCCGGCTCTGTGATCCCCGGGAAGTCATCTAACGTCTCTGGGCCTCAGCTTCCTCTCCCATAAGAATAGCAGGAGGATTCAGAGTCAACAATCATTTTTTAAGCACCAAATATACCCTAGGCACCATTCGGGGCATATAACATTATCTTAACTAACCCTCTCAACCATCCTATGAGCTAAATCCGATTGTCCCCACTTTACAGAGGACAACTCAGGCTCAAAAAGGGGACCTGCTAAAGGTCACCTGGGATGCCAAATAATTCATAGCTGTCTCTCACACAAGGCAGCAAGTGGGAACTCACTTTGTAAACAGTGGCATGGCATACAAAGGTGATGTTAGTATCATTAGTAATTTTCCCCAATCAGCACCAGACCCAGTTCCAGAGTGTGGCACCTCCAGCTCAGAGCTGACTTGGAAGAGGGCATCCCACTTCCCTGTTCTAGCTCCAGCATCCTTATCGGTGACGCATCCTTGCATAGTGTGCACAGGTGGACTGGAGGCATTTGCCTTTTTTCTTGGGGGTTTGTAACGCATTTTCTCCTCTCCTCTCCTCTCTGTGGGTAGAGATTATGTCTCTCCCTTCAGTTCCAGTGTTATCTAAAAGCAAGGCTGTGCCTCCCCCGTCTGACAGGGAAGTTGCTGAGTAGGAGCTCTGAAGCAGAGAGGCAGACCGCAGAGAGAAGACAGCGTGGCAGTAACTTGCTACCAGGCCAGGGAAGAAGCTTGTCCTCTGTGGGCTTCCACACCCACTTCTTCACAAAGTGGAGTGGTCCAAGCTCC
Source organism: Equus caballus (assembly GCF_041296265.1). Lineage (NCBI taxonomy): Eukaryota > Metazoa > Chordata > Mammalia > Perissodactyla > Equidae > Equus > Equus caballus. Next base: position 12,022,055 of record NC_091696.1, read on the forward strand.
TTGTCAGGTCTCAGATGTGCCCCTGTCACTCTTCCCACAGCTTCACCACCAGGAAGGGCCAGAAGTTCTGTGGCGACCCCAGGCAGCGGTGGGTCAAGAGGTACGTGAAGAATCTGGCTGCCAAGAATAAGAAGGCCTCCACTGGGACCAGGGCCATGAGCACCACAGTCGCTGTCTAGAGACACCCTGCCAACAGCACCGCCACCTAGCCACCGCCCGGGCCTTGCTCTCCTCGCCAGGCTGCTTGGGGGCCTGGTGAGCCAGCAGTCATGGGGGGAACAGCTAATGTTTCTATTCCTTAGCATTACTCTCAGGGGTTGTATCCATTCTGTAAAAAACCCAAGGCACGGGAGGCCTGCCCCTGGGGGCTGAGCAATGGCTCCAAGCATCCTGGGCCCCTTACCTTCCCTGAGCTCAGGGAGAAGGTCCTGGAAGGAGGGCAATGGTAGCCCTCTGTCCTCCTCTTGAGCTGGAGCTGGTCCTTCTCTGACTTCCAGGCTCCATCAGTGCGTGAGGTCAACCTGCAGACACACTCGCTTGCACCTTAGCCTGATGCTGGCTTCTATGGGCCCGCTCCTCTTGCCTATGGGTTGTCTGTCTGTCTGTCTTGGGATGGATGACCTGCCAACAGCTACAGCTCTTTAGCATGTTGGGATGCTCCAGCCTTGTCCCAATTTCAGCATTCCAAGTGAATACAAACCCAACAAAAGTAGAGGGCCCCTTTTCTGTATTCACTGCCAGATCCTGGCCCCCTTGAACACTTCTCATGGGATACGATTAACAAAACGGACATGGAGGCTCAGGATGAAGAGCCAGCCTGGATAGCTCAATTCCTGTGTGAAGATATGGCTTCTAGGAGATGTCCCGCTTGGTGGCATGGCTCGCTCCATGTTGCTTTGGGGACAAAGACCTGTTATGCCTTTAAAGCTGGTCCTCCCCACATTTTTGTGAAGGGAGGATAGGATGGGGACTGGGCAGGGGGAGAAGGACCCCAGCCTTTCTTCCCTAGCGTGGGCTACTGTGTGATTTGTATGTCAAGAATGTAGACATATTTACTGTTCTCAAGTAACAATCCAAGTAAAATGTGATTTCTCCTCTGAAGGTGTCTGTGTCTTGCTGCTCTCATCTCCCATAGGCGGCAGGGTTGGAGTGTAAACAATGGAGTATGTGCCTCAGAGAGCGTCCTGAGTTGCCCATCCAAGGGTTGGAGGGGATGAAGGCAGCATGAGCCCAGGGCATCCCTGGAATGTCCTTGGCCTGCTCTTGGGAGTCTTGTGGTGAACTTAGAAAAACACACACGCAAACCTGTTTTCAATTAAATTTTTAAAGAATTTCAACAGAGCACATTAGTGCATAATGAGCTTTTATAGGCATCAGGAGGCTATCAAATTATATAAGATGGTCTCTAGCTTCAAAGAATTAGGGAGAAAAGTAGCACACACACACACTCACAAATCAAGAGCAATATGGGTTTAATACCAATCCTATAAGCTGCATGACCTTGAAATATGTCACTTAACCTCTCTGAGCCTCATTTCCCTCATCTGTAAAATGGGGATATGAGACCTTTCAAGTTTGTCTGGGTTTTCCCCAGAAGCAGACCCTGAAACAAAGATTTGAGTGCAAATATTATATGTGAAAGCTACAAAGAATAACACCAATAGAGTGGGGAGGTAACGCAAGGCAAGGAGGGCAGCCAACAAGAGTGTGTTGTCAAGCAGCGGGGAATTAGAGCCCCATCTGCTGGGAAGTGGTGTGAGACATCCCTCCCAACCCTCAGCATTATGCCCCGTCTCCATCGGTCATTGCCGGTGTGGGGAGGGCCGGTTTTGCTGCGGGTGCGGGCAGAGCAACCTTCCACCGTTCAAACCAGGCCTTCAGGTACAGAGTCTGCAGGTCACAGAAAGGCCTGGCAGGAGACACTCCACGTACAGCAGCTATTAAAGTGCTTGTAACTCCAATATGGAGCGGAATAGAGTAGTGTTCAACAAGACAAAGGAGGGGACCTCCTGTTGTGGGAGGAAGCCTGCAGAAATCCTCTGCAGAGTTGGTGTCTGAGTGATGACTGAGATTTTACTCCGGAAAGAAGAGCGGACAGTCGGCCCTCCACGTCTGCAGGTTCAGCAACCTCGGCTGGGACTGTCAACTGAAAGAAAGAGTCTGGCTAAGCTGGAGTCGATTTGATGTTCAAGGGGAGGAATTCAAATCCCAGGAAACAGTCCAACAGAGTTCTCTGAGGAAGTCCTCCGAGGAGTGTGTGTGTAAGTGCAGCTTATATCTCTTTCACAAACAGGGTACATGCAGGGAGGAGGAAAATAAAGAAACTTATGACTAGATTTCGTATACATCAAAAAAAAAAGAGAGATAGAGTACGTCTGCGCTTTTCTCTAGATTTTACATTGAAGGTAACATAAACAAGAATTTATTGGTTCTACGTCAAATGAGTTCAGAGATGCTGACGTTATCTATGCACGGTGGGAAGCAAGGCCCACGGTCATTATCTATTCCCTCAATTTCCAAGAAATGCAGCTGGGAACCATGAGGGCGAGCTCCCCTTTATCTCCTCGTGTTGCCGATGTCTCCAGCTGGCGTCTGCAGTCCTGGGGCACGGGATCGCGAGGTCATTGTAACACAGGCTGAAGATGGACTGCACGGCTGCAGCAGAGGACAGCGTGGATTTTTACTGTACTGACTTCCAGCCTCTGCAGTTTGCTTGCTAGATTTGCCTGTGCTTGCTAGACCAGGGAGAGGGGTCCCAAAAATCTGTGCACAGAACCAATTGTCGATCGAAAGGCCTAGATGCTTGTGTCTATACTGAACACGTAGACTCTTTTTTCTCGTCATTATTCCCTAAAAGATAGAGTATAACAACAGTTTACATAGCATTTATACTGTCTTAGGTATTATAAGTAATCTCGAGATGATTTGAAGTATACAGGAGGGTGTACATATGTGGCGTTCAAATCCTACACCATTTTATACGAGGGACTTCAGCGTCTGAGGATTTTGGTATCCATGGAGGTCCTGGAACCAATCTCCCATGGATACCAAGGGACCACTGTATTTCTAAGGAGGGAAGAGAGCTGAAGCATTCAGGGATGAGAGACTGCAATGCAGACAGACAATGGCCAGACCATCGAGGACAAGAGAACTCTGACCTACAGCCTCGGCAGCAACCAGCCCAGAGCCGTCACGACCTGGTCAGTGACTACCGGCTTCCTCTTTTTCCCCCTTTTCCAACTCAGGACTAATCAGAGAAAGCCAAATACACTCCCGAATCAATCACAAGAGATGTTTGCTTCTAGTTAACCCACCTCCAGCTTCCTGTGCCAACCACCTCCAACCATAGCACAGCCGCACCTTCCCTTTCGTCCACTCTGAAGCTCTTCCTGCCCCCCGGCCCACCTGTGACTCTCTGCCAAACGCAAGGATGGTGGCTGACTCCCCGGCTAGAGCAAGCTCTGAATAAAGGGCCTTTGCGTGTTCTCATCTGGCTGGTCTTTGTTGATTTCCACAGGGAAGCCAACTGAAGCAGGTGGCAGGGAGGGCAGAGCCTCTGAGAACCTGGAGAAGCTGGTGCTCCGTTCTGCTGCTGGCGGGAGTGTCTACTGGACCGGCCTTTTTGGGGGACGGTCTGGCAGTGTTTGTTAAACTGCTAAACACACACACCTGTTGACCCAGCAATTCCACGTCCAGGACTGTGTCCTACACGTGCGCACAGAGGCACGTGCACAAGCATGTTTACTGCAGCGCCATCCGTGGTTGTAGAAATCTAGCAGCAACCTATTTGTCCATTTATAGGGAACTCGGCCAAGATATGTTTGTAAGCAAAAAAAAAAAAGCAAAGCGCAGAAGGGCAGGCACTGTACGATCCTATTCGTGCAAAAAAGGTATTTGTACGTACAATCAGCAACCTGATGGACACACAAACTGTCAAGAGTGGTTGCTTGTGGCAGGTCAGACTGGGAGTCTGGGATAGAGGAGACGCATCTTTATGAGTACTTTTCTGCCGTGTCTGAACTTTCACTATGTGCATTCATCCTTCTTTACAATGAAAACCAGCGGACAGAAGCTGCAGTGTGCCGCCCACCCACTGTCCCTCGGGCCACACCACTTCAGCGTGCTCCTGCCTGCCTCCACCAGCAGCAGTATCTCGTCTCTGTGTCTGGGGGTTTTATCCCAAAGGCTCCTCTGCTCTGTCAGGACAGAGGTGCCAGCCCCAGGGCGGCCCTCAGCCAATGGCAGTTGGGAATAGGTCTAGAGTCACCCCAGGTCCCTGCTCCTTGCTTGGGATAGCTCTGGGGCTTGTGTTCCACTCCAGCCGCCAATGGTTTCCCAGTCAGTAACTGGCTTGACCACACACCCTTATTGGCTGCTTGCCCTCCTTGCTGGTGTCTCTCTGCCTCCTAAATAAGCTACATACTCTTGAACTCGTGTCTCAGTTTCTGGGAGAACCCAAACCAAGTCAACTAGTTGAAATGACCGAAAAATAAAGGAGAGATAACTTGGACCTGGGAGTCAGACAGACCTGGATTTGACCCCAGCACCCTCAGTTTCTGGCTGTGTGACGCTGGAAGAAGCTAATTGACCTCTCTAGCCTCGGTTCCTTCATCTGTAAAATGGGCATAATAGAACTATCTCTTTCATGGGTCAACTGTGAGGATGAAATAAAGCAATTAACACATGGGAAGTCTTTAGCTCCATGGCTGGCACATGGAAGGCAGTCAATGGATGTTAGCTGGGGTCATGCCCAAGCTCAGCTGGGAGGCAGAGAAGCTACTGCTGGTCTTGCTGTGGCCAGGGCACCCAGCTGGCACTTCTATGGCCATTCCAGCAGGCTCCGGGCCCCCTGCTTCCTCCTGTCTCATTTCTCTTGGGGCCACTAAATGCCTCTGGAGAAGGAAGGCACTGATTGGAGTGATGACCGCTGGGGCACCTGAACTGTCCACCGGAAGTCTTGGCCCGGCCTTGCTCTAGAACATGAGCCTTGGACCTGGACGGCTAGTCTGAGTGTGGAGAGGTGACACATTCCTGCCCTGCTTCTGGGCAGGCCACCAGTATGATGTCACATGCACTGAGTGACCTACTCTTTTTCAAGCTACCTTGGGAAGGAGACAACTGGAGATGGAAGAGGTGCTGGGAGTTGGCTATGGTCAGGGAGGGACTGGGCTCAAGTCTGTGGCCACGTTAAGCCAAAGTTGGCCTGTGTTTGGGAGGGCCCTCCACCCCGGCAGAACCTGTCATATGACTCATCAAAATTGAACTAAAAGCTCTGTCGTAAGCACATGGCTGGTGTATCCAAAGGTACAATCATAAGCCACGAGTAGAAGAGGCAGAGAGCACAGGTGAGTCCTTGCACCCAAGGGGTGGGGGCAGGAATGAGGGAGAGACACAGGACAGCTGTTCTCAACCCTGGCTGGGCTTCAGAATCAGCTGTGAAGCATTAAAATGCAGATTCCCAGGCCCAGCCCCAATTATGACGACTCCAACTCTGCTGGGATGGGGCCCAGAAACAGGCATTCTTGAAAAAGTTGCCCAAATTGGTGCAGCCACTATGGAAAACAGTATGGGGGTTCCTCAAAAAATTAGAACTACCATTTGATCCAGCAATTCCACTTCTGGGTATTTCACTGAAGGAAATGAAAACACTAACTCGAAAAGATATCTGTGCCCCGATGTGCATTGCAGCATTATTTACAATAGCAAAGACGTGGAAACAAACGAAGTGTCCATCGATGGATGACGGGATAGAGAAGATATGGTATATATGCACAATGGAATATTATTCAGCTACAAAAAAGAATGAAATCTTGTCATTTGCAACAACATGGATGGACTTTGAGGGCATTATGCTAAGTGAAATAAGTCAGACAGAGAAAGACAAAAACCTTACAATCTCACTTGTATGTGGAATCTAAAACACGCAAAAAAATGAAAATGAAAACCTGAATTCCTAGATACAGAGAAAGAGGGGTGGTTGCCAGAGGCAAGGAATTTGAGGGTGAGCAAAATGGGCGGAAGTGGTCAAAAGCCACACACTTCCAGTTGTAAAATAAATACGTCCCGGGAATGTAACGTATGGTGACTATAGTTAACGATAGCGTATTGTGTGTTTGAAAGTTGCTGAGAGAGTAGATCTTAAAAGTTCTCATCACAAGAAAAAAAATTGTAACTGTATGTGGAGATGGATTTTAACTAAACCTATCGTGGTGATCATTTTGCGATACATACATATATCAAATCATTATGTTGTACACCTGAAACTAATACTATGTTATACGTCAATTATATCTCAAATAAAAAAAAATAGTCCAGGTGATTGTGATGTCCAGCCAGGGCTGACAGACTTTATCTTCCACATGTGTAGATAAGGGACTGGGGAGTAGAGAGGGACCTTGGCTGCACCGGCCGGAAGGGGGCCAGGAGGGAAGCACTGGGCTGGGGTGAGTGTCTGACTCTGGACCCCATGCCCATGGGCTGGCTCAGCTGATGAGCTGAGTTCCGGTCTCTTTCCTTCCAGGTGGCAGCTGGAGTGCCTAAACAAAGGTGAGGACGTCATAAAGTCTTACACTGGCTCAAAATCCTTGAACTTCTCAGATCGTCATCCTCTCTGCCTCCTCTCCTATGTCACCTCTTCCCTCTTCCTCTCCTCCCTGGATTTCCTCCTCTGTCCCACCAGCCAGCCTACCCACTGAGCTCAGCAAGGCTCCATCCATCTCCTGGGAGGACAGCGCTTCTCCACAGCCGTGTGACAGTGGAGTCCTGGCTGGCTGTGCCCGCAGCGGCTCAGTTCTCCGGAGAGGTACTTCCTCTCTCCTTCCCCATCCCCACTTTTCCTTCTTAGAAGCAGGCCTGCGGGGAGAGGTTGCTGGCACGAGGCTTCTCTGGCAGAGGAAAATGTTTTGCTGTCTGAACTGCTGAAACCCTACTCGAGCTCTAGGTCTCAACCCTCATAAAGGTTTTGTTCCAAAGAACTCCAAGACTTTATTTCTCTAGGCCAAACTTCTTTATTAAAAGGGTCGTTTTCTAACTTCTCAGAATTACGGGCCTGACGATTCCCAGGAAACCCCTCCAGGACACATGAAGTTTTCCTCTGCATCAAGCTGCGGGCCTGGGTCTTTCCATCCAGCACTCCGCCTGGGTCACACGGAGGCTTCAGGGCAAATCTTTCCATCGTTGACCACGCATGGGCACGGTCGACTCAGACTCCTCGAATGCTCCGCCCAGATGGGACAGCGAAAGGATCCCAGACCCTCTAGCCCCCCATTGACTCCTACCCAATCCCATATCCAGTCTCATCGCTTCTTTTTTGCCAAGGGGAACAACCACTGTCACATATGGCTTTTGGCCTCCACATTTCCTGATTCCATGAAAATAATCTGTGACTGGCTTTCCCTGGAAATCTCATCATTCTTCTGGCTTTCTAACTTCTGAGGAATGACAAGCCCTGTGGAATGTCAGCTCTTGTCGGGATGCCGTGGGGTCTGGTCACAGCGTTGCCCAGTGACCCTTTCTGAGGGTCCCCTGGAGAGACTTCTCCTGGGACTCAGAATCCGCGGGCGTCGCACGTCCCCAGGCAGTCAGCGGTTTGGCTCTATGCTCTGGATGCTGTGACACATGGAGCTGATTGCCTTTTCCCCTTTGTGTTGGCTCAGGAAAGTCTGCCACCCCACGCAGCCTCGGCTTATCTGGCCAGCTGTTATTTGCCTTTTGCTCTGATATCTTTACGGTTTTTTTTTGTAAGATTTTATTTTTCCTTTTTCTCCCAAAGCACCCTGGTACACAGTTGTGTATTTTTAGTTGTGGATCCTTCTAGTTGTGGCATGTGGGACACCGCCTCAGCATGGCTTAATCAGCGGTGCCATGTCCTCGCCCAGGATTCGAACTGGCGAAACCTGGGCCGCCGAAGTAGAGCACGCGAACTTAACCACTCGGCCACGGGGCCGGCCCCCTTTACTTAACTGCAGAGTACTTTGGGCTCCAGGACAGAGCATGACACAAGCGAACCTCCAGGCCCTTTCTCAGGGAAGGGGGACAGGGGACAGGACCCTAAGACATTCAGAGGCAGGACAGGGCAGAGGCATGAGACAGAGCAGGCTTTGAACGTTGGCTCTGCCACCTCCTAGCTGTCACCTTGAATAAATCACCTCCTCTCTCTCTGAGCCTCAGTTTCCCTTGACGAGAAGCAGATTAAGAAAACCTCCCTCAGAGAACGCTATGAGCATAAATGGAGCAACTGGTAACAAACAAAAAGGGTTGTCTTTTTCCGATTCCAGGGAATGTATTTTTCTTATTTGATTCCACCCTGCTTCTATGAGACCCAAACCAGGACACCACCTTCCTCCTGGGAAGCTGCCCAGTGCTGGGGAAATCCTCTGAACACACTGTGCCTCCCTCTGGCCTCTCCTTGCTCCCTGATGGTTAAGTCTCCTGGGGGCAGCAGATAGGCGTGCATTTCGGTTCACTCAGCTTGGGTCAGGGCAGGGCAGGTTCCTTCCATCACGCACCTCCGGAGCCCTGGACACCTGGTAAGAACTCAACAAACATTTGTGAAATGAACGGGTTCCAGATACTGTCCTGGAGAGTTGTGAAGACAACAAGGAGCCTTCTTTTTTTTTTTTTTTTATTAATGTTATGATAGATTACAACCTTGTGAGATTTCAGTTGTACATTTTTGATAGTCATGTTGTGGGTACACCACTTCCCCCTTTGTGCCCTCCCCCCACCCCCCCTTTTCCCTGGTAACCACCGAACAAGGAGCCTTCTTGCTGGTCTTCCACATCCCCCCTTGTCTGTCTCTAGTGCATCCTTCTTACAGCAGCCAGGGGAACCTTTATAAGTGACTCTTCTAACCTTGTTACTCCCCTGCCGAAAACTCCTTACTGTCTCTTCATTGCATTTAGGGTAAAGAAGAAAATGCTTGACACGCCCCATGGAGGAGACAGTGGGGCAGAGTCGGAGGGGATTCACCATGAAGCTCGGGAAGCTTCGACTGCTGCCTTTCCTTCAGTTCCTAGAATATGCCCTGCCGCCTCCTGCCACGGGGCCCTTGCACATGCCATTCACTCTCCCCGGAATGCTCTTTCTATATTGTTAGTTTAGTTGTCTTTTCTTGGTCAGAGTCTCAGTAGGAAACATGTGGCAGATGGAAAAAGGTCTAGAAAAAGAGACTTTAATGAAAGGAGTGTGTACAGAGACGGGCAGCAGGCTTCAGAAGCACCCGAGGGATGGTGAAGCCCCCCAAAGACTAACAGCAGCGGGGAGCTGTGACCACCTAGGCATGAAGGGCATGGGCAAGAACAATGTTACAGAGCCCCAGAGCTAGAGGGAGCTAGAGCTGGGGCAAAGGGGTTGCCCCACAGGAGCTGGGTCCGTGGAGCAACACAGACCACTGCCAGACCTACGGCCAGGCAGAGAGGGAGCAGGACAAGCAGAAGCCAGGAGGCAGCCAGAGGGCCAGGAAGCTTGAAGATGCAGTCCGTGGAGGTCATCCCCCAAGCAGCGGGCAGGGCACAGAGGACGGATGAGGATGATGACTTGCAGGGGGAGCGTCCAAATGGAGAGGAACCGGCATGTGGTCCTTCAAGGTTAAGTGCAAAGGTAAAGGCCTTTTCTGACCCCCTAGCCTGGTTCAGATTCCCTCAATATAGATCCTCGAAGCTCCCTGTGTTTCTGCATCAGAGCACATGCCCAGATATAATTGATAATTTATTGGGTAATCCCTTTCTGCTTGATGTCTATTCCCTCTGCTCGAATATACACTTCCTGACAGCAAGGATCTCCTGTGTCGTTTACCTCTCATCTCAGCATCCAGTACAGTGCAGAGAGCACAGAAAATATTGAAAGAAGGAGTCAGTGAAGGGATGAATGAAAAGAACTCCCCATCCAGGAAGGAAGGCAGACCTGTAAGCTGATGAGTGTGAAAAGGGATGATGATGCTGTCTGTACAATGTTCTCTGGGAGCGGAGGAGGGCCACCCGATCCAGCTCAGAAGGGAGGATGGAGGAAAGCTTCCCGGAGCAGATGACATGGGTCACAGGCCCAGAGGGTGGAGTCTTTGCAGACAGAGAATGAGGCATTCTGTCCCCACTGGAAGGCTATTCTGTCACTCCCCACGAGTCCACATGTAGTCGACACTGGGGTGCCCAGCCCACATTCCCTCAGCACCCATCCTCTCATTCTCATTGTTCCTTCCATCCTCCATCTGCATGTACCTGAGGTCCTCTGCCTGAGGGCTCCCATGCACAGGGCGGTCCCAATGTCCTCGGCTGTGACGACGGGAGGTGGAGGATGAATGCCCGCTTCCTTGGCCCTCGGTACAGCAACTCTGGTTCACGTCCAGAGGTCTCCAGTGGGACTGCGCCCCGGTTGCCCACAGTGGTAACCTGCTTGATCAGGCATCTTTTCTTTATTGGCTGCCTTCCTTTCTCTGTCTCACTCTCCCACTCCCCTGTTGGTATTTCCCACCGTGTCCTCCCAGATATATTGTTTGCACTCAAATCCATGTCTCAGGATCTGCTTCTGGGAGAATCCAGCCCTAGACACAAGGGAGGGGCAGGGAAGCCAGGGGGTGAGGCTGTGTCTGTCAGCTCGGGCCGCCATAACGAAACACCACAGACCCAGTGGCCTAAACAACAAACATTTATTTCTCCATCGTTCTGGAGGCTGGAAGTCCAAGATCAAGGTGCTGGCAGGGTCGGTTTCCGGTGAGGCCTCTCTCCTTGGCTTGCAGATAGCCCCTTCTCACTGTGTCCTCACGTGGCCTTTCCTCTGTATGCAGGCATCCCTGGTGTCTCTTTGTCTTCTCATTAGGACACCCGTCCTACAAGATCAGGGCCCTACGCTATGACTTCATTTAACCTTAATCACCTCTTTAAAGGCCCTATCTTCCAAGATAGTCACATTGGGGGGGTAGGGCTTGAATTTGGGGGGAACACAATTCGGTCCATAACAAGGGGAGAAGCAACTCAGCTAAGGAAGGTGAGCCTACAGAGAGAAGCCAGGCTGTCTGAGCCCATGCCCGTGACAACAGAATAGTAGGCCCGATTCTGGAAGAGTGTCTCTAGCAGCGGGAAATGCAGATGACAGTCCAGACTTTGGGAACCAGGTGAGATGGGGGGTTCTGAGAGACCCATACATACATGGTGGGGGCCCAGCCAGCAAGCCGGGGTTAGGGGGCAGGGGCTTCAGCCATGGAGAAGGGGCTAGTGGGAACAGAGCAGGATCCAGGGCCACCAGTGAGGCGCTGGCATTAGGGACACACTCGAGGCCCTGGCCAGAGGTCCCTGGTGCGCAAGTACCACGGAGGAGGAGTTTCAGCAGAAACCCATTTGTAGACTTGTTCCTTGGCTGGAGGGACGCAAATGTCTCAGAAACACAATAATTACTAACTGTAAAGGGAGGAAGTTGATACATTGGACTACATTAAAATTCGGAACTTTTATTCATTAGAAGACAGCAACAAGAGAGTGGGAGAACATTTTGGCAACACATCTGTACTGGGTTGAATCATATCCCCCCAAACTCATGTCCACCCAGAACCACAGAGTGGGAACTTACCTGGAAATAGGGTTTTTGCAGACACACTGATTTAAGCTAAGAAGAGCTCTTCACTTGGCCTCCCAGGGGCACCCCAGATTCCAGGCACCGTGGCAGCACAGACAATCTCTGGAGAGCCAGCAGGGAGTCTGGAAGTTGAAGCTGAGCCACGCACGACTCTTGGTAGGGGCTGTGCCAGGTTGGGGAGAGGCAGGGTTTGGAAGGAGGGAGCAGAAACAGCGCAGACAGGATGAGCGCTGACGTGACAGCCAGTCTGCATTGTTCCTTGAAGTGAGGAACATTCGGAGTACAAAGGAGGGAAGAGGGAAAGATGAAACATTTGATGTTGAAACATTTCAGCTCTGATGAAACATTTCCTTAACTGGAGTTATTTGTTTTATTTTCTTCACCATGTAATTTCCTTCCCATTACTAATTTATTAAAATATAATTCACATACAGAAAAGTGCACAAATCCTAAGAGAACAGCTCAATGTGTTTTCACAAGGGAAGGGTGTACCAACACCCAGATTAAGGACTAGAGCACGCCCACCCCCCTCAGCTCCCTGTGGGCCTCCCGTCCAGGCGCTACTGCCGGAGAGGAGCCACTGTTCTGACTTCCGTCCTTCTAGGTTCATTCTGCTTGCCTGGTATTTTACATACATAGAATCCTACAATATTGCTCTTTCATGTTTGGCTTCCTTTCCTCAGCATTAGGTCATGAGATACGCGTACATGGTTACGTGCAATCAGAGCTCGTTCTCACTGTTGTATGGTATTGTACTATGTTAATAAACCATGATTTACTTTCCATTCTACTGCTGACAGATGTGTGAGCAGTTTCCAGGATGGGCTGATGGGAACAATGTCTTTGGTGAACACAGGCACACCTTTCTGATGAACATACACCTAGGCGTGGGATTGGGGATAATGGCACATGCGTACGTTCAGCTTTAGTAAACACTGCCAATCGTCCTCCACTCCTGCCTTCGGGCTGCGAGTTCCCAGGGCGTCACATCCTCACTAACATTCGGTATTTTCCATCTTTTTCATCTTAGCCATTCTGGTGGATGTGGGAGTAGTATGGCGCTGTGGTTTAAGTTGGCATTTCTCTGATGACTAATATTAAGCCGCTTTTTATTCATCATTTGGGTTTCCTCTTTGGTGAAGTGTTTAATTTTCAGCCATTTTTCTATTGTGTTGTCTGTCCTTTTTTGTTGATTTATGGTGTCCTTCGCATATTCTGAATTGTAGCCCTTTTACAGGTACATGTTATATGAGTTTCTTCGGGCTTCATAAGAGAGTATCACAACTGAGTGGCTTAAACCCACAGAAATTTATTCTCTCATGGTTCTGGAGGCTAGAAGTCCGAAATCAAGGTGTCGGGAGGGCCAGCCTCCCTCTGAAGGCTCCCGGGAAGAATCCTTCCTTGCCTCTTCCAATCTTTTGGTGGGTCTCTGCAATCTGCGCATTCTTGGGCTTGCAGCTGCATCATCCAATCTCTGCCTGCGTCCTCACATGGCCTTGTTCCCTGTGTGACTCCATGTCCTCACATGGCCTTCTTAGAAGGACACCAGTCACTGGATTTAGAGCTGAAAGGGCCTTAGAGCTTCCATTGTCTATCTACTCCCTACAACACCATACTCTCGATCCACACTTCTTACACCAGATGTGGGAGGGTTTTCCTCACACCCAGCAATTGTCAGACAGCAGCTGAGAATCCTACAATTTAACTCAGTTCTGACATTATCTACCTGGAGATAGCATCAGATCCCACAGGCTAAAGGCTCAGTGCCACAAGACTGCCCCCACTTCAGATGCTAATTGCAAGTCTAGGTTGTCACCTAGGCTTCTGACCGATCAGCTGTAGATCAGAAGTTCCCACGACCTCCTCCTGGGAATTGATAATTTGCTAGAGTGGCTTATAGAATTCAGGAAATCTAGATTTATTTACTAGCTCACCAATTTATTATAAGGGATACAACTCAGGAACAGTGAGATGGAAGAGATGCATAGGGTAAGGGGTGGAAAGGGAGCTTCCACCCTCCCAGCACCTCCTCGTGTTCACCAGCCCAGAAGTTCTCCAAACTCCCTTCTTTTCGGGTTTTTATGGAGGCTTCATTAAGTAAGTGTAATTAATTAAATCACTGGCCATTGGGGATTAATTCAACCTCCATCCCCTCCTCCCTTTGATAAGGGGGTGGGGCTGAAAGTTCCAATCCTCTCATCAAATGGTTGTTTCCCTTGGCAGCCAGCCCCCATCCTGTGACTATCTAGGGGCTTTCCAAAAATCACCTCATCAATATGAACTCAGGCCTTGTTGAAAGGGACTTGTTATGAATAACAAGGCAGTCCCTTCACCTTTATTGCCCTGGAGCTATTTCATGAATTGAGGACAAAAGAACAAAGGATAAAAAAGAAAAAAAAAAAGATGCTCCTATGGCTTTTATTGCTTAGAAAATTACAAGAGTTTTAGGAGCTGTGTGCCAGGGGATGCAGACCAAAAATATATTTCTTATTATAAGTCACAATATCACAAGAGCCCATCCTAATCCAAAGGACCTCCTTTTAACAATTATAGCCGCAAAGACGCTATTTTCCAAATAAGGTCATACTTGGAAGTTCTGGTTTGACGTGAATTTCGGGAGGACACTCTTCAACCCAGTACAGATGTATTGCAACAATCTCCCACCTCAAAGATTGCCTTTTCACTCTCTTACTGCTGTTTTCTAATGAATAAAAGGTTCAAATTTTAGTATAGTTTAATTTATCAGCTATTTATCAACCCTTATGATTAGCAGTTATTTTGTCCCATTCATGAAACATTTGGGTCCCCAGCACAATGTAGCTGTTCACTGAAGTTGAAACTGGTATGTGACCGTGGCCATTAGGATGGTGTGGGGCCAGTTGACGGCATAGACGAGGTTAGCCCGAAGAAGAGAACATTCCGGGGCAAACTTGATGATGGTTGTAGCAGGTGCCCCTTGGGACCCCGCCAACATACCCTCATCTTCACTTCTGGGAGCCAAAGGCTGCTTATTGAGGATGTCCTCGGCTCTGCCCGAGGGGTCTTTCTCTGATCACAGAGCACGCTCAGCCTGCTCAGAGGACAAACTGCGAGTGAGGAACACAGCCTTCAACCAGGGACATGCAGAGGACTGGGGAGTAAATATCCCCACTTCCTCACCCACCCCTGGGCCAACTCAGGCTTCTTCTGCACAAGCTCCCAGAACCAGCCCCCCGCCCCCCCCCCCCCCCCGCCCCCCGTGGAACTGAGCTTCAGCTGCCCCTGGCGGTAACCTGCTTGATTGTCACCCCTCACTGGTGCCTTCCTTTCTCCACCTTGCTCTCCGCTCCTCTACTGGTGTCTCCTGGAATCACCTCCCTCATGAATTACTTGCACTGGGATCCTTATCTTAGGACCTATTCTGGAAGAATCCAAACTAGAACAATGGTCTTCAAATCTGCCCCAATCTCAATGGCCTCACCTTCCAGAAGAAAAACCAGGCATTTTTCTGTACCTCTGGGCGATTATGTAGAAGCAATGGGAATATAGATTTCAGCCAAATTTTAAACATAACTTGAAAGAACTTTGTCACAGTCAGAGCTGTCTTGGGTTGGGACAAGTTCAGTGATGAGTTCTCCGTCACTTGGAGTAGTCAGAACAGTCCGGATGACTCTGGCAGGGTGTTTTAAAGGGTTGGACTAGATGAGATTTAAGGTCCCTGAAAAATTCTATGGTTCTAGATGGTTAGTCACCTTTTCTTTTTTTAACCTTAAACTCAAATGTTTAAAGCCCAGGGGCACGTCAGGGGGTGGCAACGACTGAGCGCAGGGTCATGGACCATGGATCTGAAGGTCCCAGTCTTCCCCTCCCTAAGTCTCGTGGCAGAAGTCACTGCCGTCTTCTAGAATTCGCTTTCCCCATTTTAGTAAAATCTGGCTAAAATATAAATTCCTGGGTCCTCCTCCCAAAGAGCCTGACCCAGAAGGTGCAAATCAGGGTCAGCAATTGTGTATTTTTGTCAAGCTCTGGGCCATTGTGATGTTCTCTCCAGTTTGGGATGCTCTAAATCAGGTGAGATGGCTCCAAGTGTCCCCAAGCAGCGCTGGCACCACGTGCCGGGTCATGTGTGGCACTAAGAACGCAAGAAGGCCTTATGCCTGGAGCATCCTCCTCGAATGTCCCTTGTCATGGACGGGCTGCTCCATATGCATGTGCTGAGACTGTCCAGGCCTCACTAAGAGATAAGGTAGAAAGCAAAGAAAGTTTTGCCCAAGAGCCAGAAATCTCTCTGGAGCAACCAATTGGGTCATACCATACTTAGATCAGTTCACTGGAATTACGATTTCCTCTGACTGTGTTTTCACACGAGGAAGTGTTGACTCAGATAACACTGGGCCAGAGGTATGTGTGGTGCTGGCTCCTTGCTTGCCCCAGATGGCCCATTCTCACTTTCTCTTTCTTTTGGGTGTCAGGTTACTCCTCCATTGAAGGGTCAAAAGAGCAGCTTTTGTGCTCGACCGCAAAATTCTCTGGAATTATCTTGAGGGACGGGTTAGCCCATAAAAGGGAGTCTGGTTGAGACAGGGGGAACTGGGGAGAAGGCTTGGGAAGGGCTCGGCTTGCAGCACCATGAAGAGCTTCCCTGTGGCCCCCTTAGCTCTCCTGGTTTTCATGCTGAGTGTCCATCGCAGAGCTGCCACACGTATGTAGCTGTCCTACTCCCTTCCCGGCTGACTGGGAGTGGAAGTAATGGGGCATCTCCAAGCTCTTTCCTCTCCCTGTTTCTTAGCTGGCAGTGATGTGGCTAAGCTCTGCTGCTTCCAATACGGCGACAAGGTCCTTCCCTGGAAATGGGTGCGTACCTACGAATTCACCAGGAGCAGCTGCTCCCAGCAGGCTGTGATGTGAGTATTTGTCGTTTGAGTTTTCAGGGTCTCTCCCAGTCACATAACTGGGTGGATGCTGGGCAGATCCCACAGTGCCAGGAGAGGCCTCGGGTGGGAAGCTGAGGGTTGTCACCCTGTCTCTGCCACTAACAAGTGTGGCCCTGAGCTTCCATTTCCTGACTTTCCTACTATGTGCCAGGCACATGCCAGGCACTGTGGTAGGTGCTTGGTATGAAAGAGAGAACAAGGCAGCCCTACAGACCTTGCATCTAGCGTCAGAACGAGGGTGACAAAAGACGTTTGCACAGAATAGTTCATCCCGGTTGTGATGGGTGCTTGAAGGAGGCAGCAGAAAGAGAGCAGGAGGGAGCTCGTCAGGTAGGGAGGCAACCCTCTTAGGGTCTCCAGCTGGGCCTGAGAGTTAAATTAACATAAGACAGATCAACAGGAGAAAACATTACAGACTTTTACGTGTACATGGGAGCCCGCATAGGAAAATGAAGACCCAAAGAAGAGGCAAAATCTAAGTGCTTTTATAGCAGGTTGAACAAAGAGAGGCAGCTGTGGAAAAGTAACTAAAACTTATGGGGGTGCTAAAGGGTAAGAGTTATTTTAACAAGATCTCTTTGTACAGAATTCTCTTGGCCTTGACCGTCTCTGGAGCTGAGAATATTTCTTTCCTTCTTGCCCAGGGAGGACATTTTTCATAAAACATGGGTGTTTTATCTCCTGCTTTCAGGAAGAAAAGGGGAGATCAGAACACCCTTCTCGCACCTCCTGTTTGTTTTTTTAAAATGTCTTTAGCTCAAAATAATCCTTAGGCCAAAGTGGCATATTTTGGGACAGTATATTCTGCCACCCTTCATCACAGTCACAGGAAGACCTCACTTGGTGTCCAGAGGGTCTCCTGGAGGAAGTCACGTTTACACCGAGACCCTCAGGATAAGTGGGGGTGGCCCAGGTGTATGGGGCAGGAGGAGCATGGGTGCAGGGGGCAGGGCACAGCAAGTGGGTGGGAGGAGGGTGAGCGTGTCACAACAAGGCAGACATGTAGACGGGATCCAGGTCATGCCGGGCTCGTTGGTAACAGGAGAGAGGACATACAGAGTCCCCGGCAGGACTAAATGAGATAATATATGCAAGGCATTTAGCACTACACCTGCACACAGTAAGCATCTCACAAATGGAAGCTCCTCTTAAGTGCACATACAGGAGGAGGGGCCGGTCACTGCTCCCGAGGACATGGGGTGCTTGAGCCTCGGAGAACAGTGCAGAAGGAGAGGGAAGGGACTCCCTGGACAAACCTGAATGTCATCCTTTTGAGACAGTTAAGGATGGGAAATAGGCACTCAAGTGCCCAGATATGGAGGGGGGCGCTCCAGAGCTCAGGATGCCCTGGGTCTTCTCTTTTGTGTCTTGACTGGCTTTCTGGAGCTTTATGGACATCAACACTTAACCAACAGCTGGCAAAGAGCCCCTCATGAGCTGGGCTCAAAGCAGGGGCTCTGTCACTTACACAGCTGTGTGACCTCGGACAAGTCAGCTTTCCTCATTTGTAAGAGGAGGGTGAGAGGCTGCTATCAGTTATCCATGGCTGCATAGGGAACCACCCCAAAACCTAGTGGCTCAATATGACAACCATCATTTTCTTATCTCTCCTGGTCTCTGTGGATGAGGAATTCCAGAATGCCTTGGCTGGATGGTTCTGGCTTGGCATCTCTCATGTGGTTGAAGTCAGAAGGTGCTGGAGCCAGAGCAGCTGGGGACTGGCGGCATCTCTCTCTCTTTGGGGCCTCTCTCTGAGGTCTCTCTGTTGGGCTAGTTTGGGCTTCCTTACAGTATGGCGACCTGGGGTGGTAGGACTCCTTACAAGGTGGTTCAAGGATCCAGCATAAGTGCTCCAGTGAACCAGGCAGAAGCTCCACAACCTTCCGTGACTTAGCCTATGAAGTCACATAGCATCACTTTACCACATTCTATTAGTCAGCCAGTCCCCAAGGCTGGCCTAAATTCAAGGGAAAGGGACATAGCCCCGCCTCTGTCAATGGGAATGATGTCAAAGGAATGGCAGCCATGCTTTCAAACGTCCACAAAGTGCTTCCTCTCCCTTGTTTTCTCATCCTTTGGCTCCTCTCCCTGCATATGCAGAGCTTGCCTGAGAGCCCTGTGAACACTGCTGGGCCCTGCAAAGCGCTCCCAGCCAGAGCACCCCAACCTGGGCTCTTGTCCCTTCTGAGTGCTCTCAGGGTGCACAAGGCTGGGGGAGATTCAGGGCCACCAACAGCGACTCCCAGGCTTCATGAGCTCACAGCGTCGTCAGGAACACAGGAACTATCTATAAGCAGCTGTGGCAAACAACCACGACAATGTGGTTAAGAATTAAGTGTCGTGATGGATATGAGGTTCCTTTTTGGGGTGATACAAATGTTCTAAAATTGACAATGGTGATGACTGCATCGTCCACAGATAGACTAAAAGTCTCTGAATTATAATTATACACTTAAATGGATGAATTGCATGGTGTGTGAATTATATCTAAATAAAGCTGCTATGTTAAAAGGAAAGAGTTGGGGCCAGCCCGGTGGCACAGTGGTTGAGTTCATGCACTCCACTTCAGTGGCCCAGGGTTCGTGGGTTTGGATTCCAGGTACAGACCTAAACACTACTCATCAAGCCATGCTGTGGCAGCATCCCACATACAAAAAATAGAGGAAGATTGGCACAGATGTTAGCTCAGTGACAATCTTCCTCAAGCAAAAAGGAGGAAGACTGGCAAGAGATGTTAGCTCAGGGCCAATCTTCCTCACCAAAAAAAAGGGGTGGGAGGAAGAGTTAAGAGGCACGGTACAGGTTACACGTTTTGGACTAGCGCTGTTAAGTTTCCAGGGGGAGGTGGGTCTGGAAACATGGTTTCCAGGGGAAAGCAGGCTAGCGGAGAGGAGAGAGAGCAAGAATCAGAAGAGGGAGCAGGGACAGTGTGACAGGGGTGCGGCAAGACGAGAAGACAGGCAGGCAGCTCCCCTCCCTTTCCATCCATTTCCAGGAGGTGAAAGTTCTCATTATTGACTGTCTGCATCTCTTCTCCCCAGATTCACCACCAAAAAAGGCCAGAAAGTCTGTGCACGGCCAAAGGAAAAATGGGTGCAAAGATACGTTTCTTTACTGAGAGCCCGGCATCAGTTGTGACTGCCAAATTTCCAGCCCAAGGACAGCTGGATCCTGCTCTTGGCTCTGCTGCCCTTGGCAGAGCCTGAAGAACTTCTTCAACAAGAGACTTCATGGGCTGGGGGGGGCGGGGGAGGGAGTTTTTTCCTTCAGACTTTTCTTTAATAAAGGTTTTTCATAAAGATTTGATTTGCTCATGAACATTCTTATTCAATAAAACCTGAGTTTCCTTCAAAGAAAAGAAACCGAGTCAATATTTGCGACTGACACCCTGGCAGAGCCCCAGAGTCTGAATTCAGAGTTTGAATGGTATTGAGTTAGGTCTTATGGTTTTGTTTGTGCAAAAAAACAAGGATAATTTCAATACATTTTGGCAAATGCCCATTAAACGTGTTATTATTACTTAGAGAGAGAAGTTTATGTATGTGGAAAATTGCATTCTGTGCAACACCTCGTAGCCTGTTGGTGCTGGGTACATGAAATGCCTCCATATTTGGCAGTGTTTTCTCACAAGGTATTAATTAATAAACATGCATATTATCTACCTGCCACCCCTAGGATGCCTGTGTCCACATCACCTAAAGGGGTTTTTGAAAAATAATTATAGATTCACAGGAAGTTGCAGAAATAGTACAGAGAGGCCGGGTGTACCCTCTACCCAGTGTCCCCTGATAGTTACATCTCATGTAATTATAATACGATATCAAAACCAGGAAATAGACATTGGTATGAAGTGTGAGTATAGTTCTGTCACTTTGTCACGTGTAGATTCATGTAGCCACCATTATAAACCAGATACAGAACTATTCCGTCACCACAAAGATCTCACTAGTGTTGACTCTTTACGGTTATGTCTCCCCTCCGCCACCATCCTTAACCCCTAGCAACCACTAATCTGTTCCCCTTCTCGGTAATTTCGTCATTTCAATGTTATATAAATGGAATCATATAGTACATGACCTTTCGAGATCGGCTTTTTTAACTTCACACAATGCCCTTGAGATCCATCCAAGATGTGGTGCACGTGAATAATCCATTGTTTTTCACTGACGAACAGTGTTCCATGCTATGACGCACCACAGTTTATTTAACCATTTCCCACTTGTGGGATTTCAGCCTGGGGCTATTACCTATAGAGCCGCTAAGAACAATCACATACATACAGGTTTTTTTCATGGACATGAGTTTTCATTTCTCTGAGATGAATGCCCAGGAACACAATGGCTGGGTCCTAGAGTAGATATGTGTTTAGTTTTTTAAGAAACTGCCAAGCTATTTTCCAGAGTGACTTGTGCCACTATGATTTTAGCTGTTCTAATAGGTACATAGCGATATCTCGTCGTGGTCTTAATTTCCATTTCCCTAATGCCTAGTGATATACAATGTCTTTTCATGTGCTTATTTGCCATCCATGGATCATCTTTGGTGAAATGTCTTGTGTTTTTGGTCTATTTTCTAAGTAAATTGCTTGTTTTCACCGCTGAGTTTTGACATGAGTCCTTTGTCAGATCCGTGGTTTGCAAATATTTTTTCCCAGTCTATAGTTTGTCTTTTCATCTTCACAAGATCTTCACAGAGCAAAAGATTTATTTTGATGAAGTCTAATTTATTGATTTTTTTTCCTCTTATGGATCATGGTTTTGGCGCCATCCCTGAGAACTCTTCACCAAGTCTTAGGTCCCAAAGATGTTTTTCTATGTTTTCTCCTAAAAGTTTTATAGTTTTATCTTTACATTTAAGTCTATGGCACATTTTGGGTTAATTTTCATATAGGTGCGAGCTTTAGGTCGATGTTTATTTGTTTGTTTATTTCCCTATGGTATGCAGTTGTCCCAGCATCGTTTATTGAACAGACTCCTCCTCCATTGAATAGTTTTTGCAATTCAGTTCTTGTGCAGGGATATTTCTGCCCCATCTGTTCCATAAATACAATCAATTTTTAAATTTTATTTTTACTGAGATACCATTCACACACCATAAAATTCACCATTTTAAGGTGATTTTTAGTATATTCACTAGGTTGTGTAACCATCATTGCTACTAATTCCAGAATATATTCATCATCCCGGAAAGGAACCCTATTCCTATTAGGAGTCTCTCCATATTCTCCCCTCCCCCCAGCCCTGGCAACCACTAATCTGCTTCTGTCTCAATGGATTTCCCTATTCTGGACACTTCATATAAAAGGAATCGTATGTGGCCTTTCGCATCTGGCTTCTTTCACTTGTGTGCCAAGTGAAAACATTGTGCATGTTTTCAAGGTTCATCCTTGTTGCAGCCTGGGTCAGAACTTCATTTTTATGGCTGAATAATAATCTATTGTGTGGCTTATCCCACCTTTTGTCTATTCATTCATTAGTTGAAGGATATTTGGATTGTCTCCACTTTTCAGCTATTATGAAGAATACTGTACCTTGGTGTACAGGTTTACGAGCGAACATGTGTTTTCATTTCTTGTGGGTGTATATCCATAGGGATGAAATTGCTGGGTGTATGGTGCCTCTGCCTTTAACTTTTTGAGAAACTGCCGAACTGTTTCCCACAGCAGCTGCACCAGGTCACATTCCCGCCAGCAACGCAGGAGGATGCCAGCTTCTCCACATCCTGGCCAACATTTGTTCTTGTCTGTCTTTTTGATGACAGACATCTTAGTCAGACATGAAGTAGTATCTCATTGTGGTTTTCTTTTGCGTGTCCCTTATAACGAGTGACGTTGAACATCTTTTCACGTGCTTGACCATTCGTGTATCTTCTTTGGAGAAATGCCTATTCAAATTCTTTGACTTTTGTCTTTTCATTGCTCAGCTGTAAGAAGTCTTTATATATTCTGGATACTAGACCCTTATTAGATATATGATGTGCAAATATTTTCTCCCATTCCCTGGGTTGTCTTTTCACCTTCTTGATGGTGCTCACTCGAGGCACAAAAGTTTTTAATTTTTATGAAGTCCAATTTATCTATTCTTTCTTTGGTCCCTTGTGCTTTTAGTGTCATATCTAAGAAGTCATTGCCTAGTCCAAGTTCATGAATATTTATACTTATATTTTCTTCTAAGAGCTTTAGAGTTTTTGCTCTTATGTTTAGGTATTTGATTCCTTTTAAGTTAATTTTATCTATGGCACTTTTATATATAAAAGTGGGTACAACTGATTTTTGTACGTTGATCTTGTTTTCTGAGACCTTAATGAACTCACTTATTATTTCTAGGAGTTCTTTTTGTAGATTCCTTGGAATTTCTTAAAGGAACAATTGTGTCAACTGCAAAGAGGGACCGTTTTATTTCTTCCCTTTTGATCTGTATGCCATTTCCTTTTCTTGTCTTCTTGCACTGGCTAGAACTTCACGTACGATGTTGAGTAAGCGTGGTGAGAGTGGCCAGCCTTGTTTTGTTCCCAATCTCAGGGAGAAAGCATTCAGTCTTTCGCCATTAAGTATGATGTTAGTTGTAGTGTTCTCCTTTCTTTCTTTTTCTTTTTTTGTAGACTTAAAAAAGTATTTAGTTGAGGAAGTTCCCCTCTATTCCTATTTTTGAGAGTTTTTATCATGAATAGGTGATCAATTTTGTCACACGCTTTTCTGCATCAATATGATTACATGGGTTTTCTTCTTTCAGCTGTTAACATGGTGGACTACCTGGGTTGATTTTCAAACACTGAGCCAGTGTTGCATCCCTGGAATAAACCTCGCTTGTGGTGTATAATTCTCTCTCTATTGCTGAGCTCTATTTGCGAGATTTTGTTAAGCATTTCTGCGTCTATATTCATGAGATATATTGGTCTGTAGTTTTCTCTCTCTCTCTTTTTTTGGTAGTGTCTTTGTTTGGTTTTGGTATCAGGGTATTTCTAAATAAAATTAATCGGGAAGAGCTCCCTCCATTTCTACTTTCTGTAAGAGACTGTGCAGAGTTGATATTAACTCCTCTTTAAACATTTGGTAAAATTCTCCAGTGAAAATATCTGGGCCTGGAGGTTTCCTTTTTGGGAGTATTAAATTACATATTTAATTTCCTTAATAGTTACAGGGCTATTCAAATTATCTACTTTATATTGAATGAGTTGTGCTAGTTTGTGTTTTTTGAGGACCTGGTTCATTTCACCTAAGCTATTGAATTCACGTGTGTAGCTATGTTCCTGGTGTTTCCTTATTTGAAGATGGCAGGGTCTATAGTTTTCTCTCCATTTTCTTCCTGATTTTTATAACTGTGTCTTTTCTTTTTTTTTTTCCTTTGTCGTTCTTGCTAGAGGTTTGTCAATTGTATTGATCTGTTCAAAGAACCAGCCTTTGGTTTCTCTGATGTATTGTTTTTCCGTTTTCAATTTTTATTGATTTCTGCTCCTTATAATTTCTCCCTTTTTGTTTGCTTTGGGTTTATCCTGCTTTTATTTTTCTGCCATCTTAAGGTAGGAGCTTAGATTACTGACTTGAGACTTTTCCTTTTTTCTAATGTCAGCATTTAGTGCTATCAGTTTCCCTCTCAGCACTGCTTTAGCTGCATCTCACACATTTTAATATGTTGCAGTTTCATTTTCATTCAATTCAGTGTATTTTTAAAATTTCCTTTGAGGCTTCCTCTTTGACCCATGGATTATTTTAAGTTTGTTGTTTAGTTTCTAAGTGTTTGGAGATTTGTCTGTTATCTTTCTGTTATTGATTTATAGTTTTATTCCAGTGTGGTCAGAGGACACATTCTGTATGATTTCAACTCTTTTCAATTTGAGGTTTGTTTTATGGCCCAGAATACATGATGTACCTTGGTGTATGCTCCTCGGGCGCTTGAAAGGAATGTGTATTCTGCTGTTGCTGAGTGGACTGTTCTGTGAACGTCAATTAAATCCTATTGGTTGATGGTGCTGTTGAGTTCTTCTACATCTTTGCTGATTTTCTGTCTAGCTGCTCTGTCAGTTGCTGACAGAGGGGTATTGAGGAATCCAAGTATAATTGTGGATTTGTCTATTTCTCCTTTCATTCCCACCAGTTTTCACTTCACATATCTTGCAGCGTTGTTGTTTGGTGTACACACATTTAGGATTGCTATGTCTTTTGTTGGATTGACCCTGTTTCCATTATGCAATGTCTCTCTCCGTCCCTGGTAATTTTCTTTGCTCTGAAGTCTACTTTATCTGATATTAACATAGCCACAAATACTTTCTTTTGATTAATATTTGCATGCTATATCTTTTTCCATCCTTCTACTTTTAACCTATTTATAACATTATATTTGAAGTGAGTTTCTAATAGACAGACAGCATATAGTTGGAACATTTTTTTAAAAAATCTATTCTGCCAATCTTTGTCTTTTAACTGGTCTATTTCATCCATCTATAGTAGGAAGGGATACCTTATTACTTCCAGGTCGGGGTGAAAGTCCTGGCTCCCTGCCTTAAAAGAATGGCTAAAGAAAGTTCTTTAAACAGAAAGGAAATGATATAAGAAGGAATCTTGGGAATTTGTGACCAATAGTAGATGCAAAAATGCAGCGTTCCACTTGGCTGAGCTGGATCTTGAAAGTGAAGGCAGAGATTGGGACATATGCAATCTTGGGTCACTGCATAGCGACCCCACAGCCACAAGAGAGAATGTGGAGAGGATGGCAGTTTAGAAGACACTATCTGTGAGTAATGGCTGGTATGACTTTGCATTGAGGAAGAACTTATTAGTCAAAGTCCAACCTTATTAACTTCGTATCCCAGGTCTTGCATGATGTTTCAGATTGAGTTTCCCCAGAAAAAGGCCTTGAGATAAGAATTTGAGTGTACATAACATATTTTGGAAGTGATCTCAGGAGACACCAATAGGAAATGAGAAAGCATGACAGGGAAGGGAAAGCAGCCAATATGGGTGTATTACTAGGCAAGTCACCACTGTGGGCAACTGAGCTTAATCTTGTTGGGGACCTCTGGAAAATAAAGGTCGAACGTATGTCTCAGAGTTAGCCCGACTCAAGGGGCAAGGGAGTAGGGGTATTTAATACTGATTCCAATCAGTCATGGGCTGACAGCTGCTGGGGTTGGGGTGTGCACTTCCTGCCTGCTGTGTATGAGGGTAGAGCGGGCCCTCAAAGAGAGGCAGATGCTGGCAGACTGGGATACAGTGGCAAGGCCCGAGGGCATATGAGTCAGGCACTGACAACATCTGCTTCCCTGGACCAGGCCCCAGCCTACTTTTCCAATCTATCACCCACCACTCACTCCATAAACACATTGGGCCACTCTATGCTTTCCTGAATAATGAGACAACCCCTAGCTCACTTCAGGCCTTCAAGTGGTAATTTCCTTACATCTCCTGAATGCTGTTTCCTCCGCTGGAACATCTCCTCTCCACTCGCAGTCTCTCCCTGCCAAAACTCTACTCACCAAACTAGACCCCAAATGGCAAAATGCCTCTTCCATTTGATGAGAACATCATGATCATGTTTTCCGTGGGGTCTCGGTGATTCCTTCCACGTTCCCAAACAGCAGCAGCCCCCGCCCCCCGCCTCTGAAGGACTCTAGCATATTTTGTCCCCCATCTATGATACTTGTTTACAAGTGTAATATATTTATTGATGCTCTTAGCTCCCTATCAGACTGCAGGCTCCTTGAGGTCAGGGGTGAAGTCTAAGTATCTTTGCACAAATGAAAGACACAGCAAACGTTAATGGACTATGCAACCAAAGATGAATGTTGCCAGATATGCTTTGCCCAGGCTCAACTCTGAGTCGGAGTGGTATGTGCACAGGAAGAGGAGAAAACACGCAAGCCTGCTGGACCAAATCGGAATTGATGGGTCGGTCAGTAAGATGGACCTTTATCTGTAGTTCCACATCCTTACCAGCAGATGGCAACAGTCTCCTACCATCTTTTAAGGACTCGTATTACCTCTCTCCTGACAACTGGTCAATTTACAGCAGTCTATTCTACGATGTCTTTACTGAGGATCTACCTGAGATCCAGGGTCACCTGCAGGCATTGGGAGAGGAAGTCCAGGGAGAAATATGAGAAAAGGAAGACTTAGTTCAATCTTTGGACGGTACGGTTCAGCAGTGGGGGGCTGGGGGTGGCGCTGGGAGGGGAGAAATGAAATACACACAAAGCAGTTAAGACCCTCTATAAGATAAGAGACCTGTGTGAGTTTGACTAGAGACATCGTCTGCTTGGGGCTCAGTTTCTTCGTCACAAAACAAGGAGGTTGGAATCGATATTCAGGGTTCCTTAGAGCTCCTGAACTCCCTCAGTGCATGAAAGCATGCTCATGAGCAATCTAAAAGAGAGACAAGTGGGTGCAGATCTAGCTGTGCAAGGCTTCCTGAAGGAGGTGGGGCTGGTCCAGAAATATGCGCAGGGTTTGGTAAGGGAGAAGCAATTGCAGTAAAAACATCCTCATCCACACAGCACTTGGTTCTTCCCATTCATTCCTCTTTTCTTTTCGTTGATTGCACAACCATTCATCTTCACTGTGCTAGACACTCTACTAGGTGCTAGGGGCGGGAGTTGTAAAAGTGGTAAAACTTTCCCTGATTCCTAGGAGTTCATGGTCTAACAGAGAGCTGATGTGTTAACAAGTAATTACAGCGCAATTTGTACAGTGCAATGAGATAAGGATTGTCAAAATAACTAACATTTACGTAGTGTTGCCTTATCTTTTATAAAACACATCTAGAGTGTTCCTCAATCTTGAGAGGTAAGTAAGACAGAAGGATTTCCATCTTCAAGGAAACAGAGGTAGAGACACGGAGTGGTGGGTCTGACGTCACACTTCTGTGAGCGGTGGGATGTGAGCCATCACCAGTTCCTCTTAATCCACATCCTGTGGTTTTGTCCACTTCCTCACACCGATTACGATAACATGACCCCACTGGTCATCTACAGAATTGGAAATCTCTGCCCTCAGACCAGAACAGCAGAGAAATCCTCTTCTACTCTTTACCAATTGGGAAACAAACAAATCTCTTGGTCCCTTGAGAGAAATCCTGGGCTACTTGGGTAGCATATGCTCCCAAGGTGACTGTCAGGGGTTGGCGTCTTCGCTCTGTCCCACGGTCACTGGCTCTCCAAGGCCTTTCAGGCTTGTCCCAGGCTGCTGGGAATCTCATGAGACACCAACCCTCCCTGCTGAGTCACTGACGTCAGAGTGAGTCACTCTCCCTCCAGTTCCATTTGGTCAAAAAAGGAGCTGCATACATGCGCAGGACCCAGGAGACCCATGTGGTGGCCGCCCCCCAGGAGACTTCTGAAGGGCCTCTCAGGACCTCTTCAACTCTGGACCTTTAAGTCTCAAAAATCTCAAGTTTGAGTCCTGGCTTGAGCTCAGCCACTCCTACTTTGGCGGCCTTGGTTTCTTTAATTTATAACAGTCCCTCTCATTTGTGCATAATTTTAAACTCAATAAAGTACTCCCACATCCCCATGATTTTTTTTTTTCACTTCTTACAGCTCCATTATAAATTTCACTCCAATTTATAGATTAAAAAAAAAATCTAAGGGGGGCTGGCCCCGTGGCCGAGTGGTTAAGTTCGCGCGCTCTGCTGCAGGCGGCCCAGTGTTTCGTCAGTTCGAATCCTGGGCACGGACATGGCACTGCTCATCAGACCACGCTGAGGCAGCGTCCCACATGCCACAACTAGAAGAACCCACAACGAAGAATACACAACTATGTACCGGGGGGCTTTGGGGAGAAAAAGGAAAAAATAAAATCTTAAAAAAAAAAAAAATTAAAAAAAAAATCTAAGGTTCTAAAAATTTAAAACTAGCTCAAGCCGCAGAGCTCGAATTCAATAAATACCTGATTTATTCATTCAGCAAATATTTACTAGGAACCACCAATGGTCAGATGCTATTTGAGAATACAAAGGCTGACAAATCATGGTCCCCAGCCTTGTGGCACTCATGTTCTAGCAGGAAATATGGACACTGTAATACATTATTACGATGTGATGTAATCAGTCTTACGGTAGAATGTGGGGGGAGGAAAGAGCAGTGACTTTGGGGTTACTTTTATGTGCCAGGCCCTGCAGGATGAGCTTTTGTCACAATTTCCTTTGAGATCAGTCAGGATAGGTTAAGTTTTGCTGTGGAACAAATAAGGCCAAACCTCAGTTTATGTCCCACTCATACGACACGTCCAACGTGGGTGGACAGGAAGCTTTGCTCACATAGTCACTCAGAGATCCAGGCCAACAGACCACTTTTCATGATTGCAGTGGCAGGGGGGAAATGACTCTGAACCAGCAGCTGAATGTGGTGGCCCATAGTGACACCTGTCAGTTCCACTCATAATTCATCGTGAAGATCCAGCTACAAGGCGTCAGTCAACCACAAACGCACCTGGAAGGTCAGTCTTCCTCATGCCCAGAAGGAAAGGAAAAACAAATAGGAGTGGGGACCAAGGTCAAGTAGAGACAGCCATGCGTTATCGATAGCATGCCACCTGCTTTATCAGATTCTGAGTTTGTGGGAACTACTTCACTTCTCTGTAAGGTGTAGGTGACCGATAGACTTTTGGATTCTATACCATTTGATGGAGGTTCACTTCTCTTCTCTGTGGAAAAACCAGTTTGCCTCTGTTTGCACATTCATTTCAATATTCCTGATCTATAAAAGTGTAGGTTTTTCAGATTCTCTTTTGAACCAGTTGTAACATCTGCCTGGTTCCCTCATGATGAGTAAATAAAATCTTTAACATGTGTTCATTTTTATACCTGCATGAGAGCCATGATTTTGCCTTTTTCTGAAAAATATCTTTCAGTGAGACATCTTAGGGATGAGGAAAGAGATTGAGCAGTTAAGAAACTTTCCCAAAGTCACCCAGCTAATGAGTGGCAGAGGTGAGAATTCTAATCCCTTCTCTCCAATCTCAGAGGCAGAGGGTGGGGTTCACTCACTTTCAGGGCCCAAGAAGGCCAGGTGTTCAGGCTGGGTCTCGGCAGACGAGCAGAGCTTCTGCAAGCAGAGAAGGGCATTCCACGCAGCGGCATGGGAGGCCGGGAAGGGCAGAGTGCATTTGGAGAGCCAGAAAGAGCAAAGCGGGGGAAAGGTGGGAGGGGAGCTGAATTATGAAAGGCCTCCTACGCTCATGCCAGGGTGTCTGGACTCAACTGTGTCAGCAGCAGGGAGCCCTTTATGGACTTTAAGCAGGAACGTAAACAATCAAATCTGTGTTTTAGGAAATCATGCCTGACATTTGTATGGCAAACAGGCTGGGGACACAGTCAAAGGCAGGGATACACCCATGTTCACAGCAGCCTCATCCACAACAGCCAAAAGGTGGAAACAACCCAAATCCGAATGGACAGCCAAAACATGGACTATCCTCACAATGGAATACTACTCAGCCTTCAAAAGGACACATGCTGATACACACTACAACGTGGATGAATCTTGAGAACATTATGCTAAATGAAAGAAGCCAGACTCCAAAGGACAAATATTATGTGATTCCACTTATAAGAGGTACCTAGAACAGGCAAATTCATAGAGACAGAAAGTAGAACAGAGGTACCGAGGGGGTAGGAGGAAGGGAGGAGGGGAGAATTCCTGTTTAATGGGTATAGAGTTTCTGCTTGGTTTGATAGAAAAGTTCTGGAAATGGATAGTGGTGATGGTCAAACAACACTGTGAATGCACTTAGTGCCACTGAACTGTACACTTAAAATGGCTTAAATGCTAAATTTTATGTCATGTGTATCTTACCACCATAAAATATAGTTCTTTTAAAAAGGCAGGGAGACCACCACACAGTCCACGTGAGAAGTGCCCAGGGCCCCAAGCAGGCAGGACAGGAGGCATGGGGAGAGATGAACTCCTGAGCCACCCAGGGCTCAAATGCAGAGGCCGCTGTCCCCACCAGGGTCCTCTCCAGGGCTCACGTGCTTTGATTCTATTCTAAAATTCACTGCTTCTGTTACGCTTCCCCTCTGAGTAATCTAACACATCTTTGATCTAGTGCCCATGTCTGACGCACTGTCTATTGGATGAAGGAAGTAAACTCTTAATACCAGTGTAGTGGATGAAGAAAGGAAGGAGAAAAAGCCAGAGCGCCACAGCAGTGGCTCTCAGTGGACCCGGGGAAGAGGGAGAAGCATCTTAGAATGGCTGGGAAGCTTTTTCTAAATAAACTTGCTCCTGCCCTTCAACGAATCCTCTCCACCCCCCACGCCCACATTCCAGTGTGCTCTGAGGGGGGATGGAAGCTGGGGGTAAGGAACCCAGGTGACGTGGATTCTTGGCAGGTGAGGAACCCAGACTATCAATGGATTTGGGGCTCCGTAGACACTGGGACCCTGGGACAGAGAAGAGAGAGGCTGTGGTTGGGGAGAAGGAAGCTAAGGATTGGCCAGAATGGGGTTGGATCCTTATAAGTCAAACACTCTTTTCCTTTCCTCTACCTCCCTGCTCTGCTTGTTAATGACCTTGCCTCCTCCATTATTAATCCACTGTTTCAGCTGAAGCTATGACTCCATGGGTCCATTAAGGCTCTCCTGGGGCATCAGGCTTCCACCGAATGCATTAGGGCTGAGACGGCTCAGGCTGGGAGGCACCAGGAGCTGGCTCTACTAGGCCATCCCACCTGCCCTGGGGTAGAGGGTTGCTGCCTCATCCCTTCCCCGCCCTGCTCCCAACCAGCAACCCCAGCAAATTCAAGGTGCTTCATTAAGGGTGTCTCCGCACCAAGCGGGTTCCTGAGCCCCAGTGTCCTATGCGATGATAATTCCCCTCACGTGTGAACCAGTTTTCTCCTACAGAGCCCTTCCGCACACATGCTCTGCACGGGGCACAAGAGGGCACGGGCCTGGACTCAGGCTGCCTGGGCTTGGATCCCGGCACCACCACTTATTAATGTGAGGATGTGAGTTAAATCCCTGCACCTGAACCCTCCATCAGCCCGCTTCCTTACCAATAACACGGAAACTGTGGTGACACCAAGCTCTTGAGGCCGCCTGAGGACTAACTGAAGTCAGCATAAAAAGCGAGGGCACAGTGCCTGAGACACAGCAAGCGACCGACAAACGGCAGCGGCTGTTGCTGCTTCTCTTGTCATTTTTATCATTGTTACAATGAGGAAGTTGGACGAGATGCTCTCTGGCTCCTCTCAGGTGCTAATATTCCGTTCGTTCATTAAATAACTATTTATTGAGCACGGAGTATATGCAAAGCCCTCTTCCAGCTGCCGAGGATCCAGCGGTGAAGAAGAATATTCTCTGTCCTCACAAGATCACATTTTAGCACAGGAGCCAGACGATAAGCAACAAGCATAATAAGCAAGGAAACTAGAGAGTGTGGTAGGAGGCGGTAAGAGCTCGGAAAGAAATCGAACGAGGTAAGGAGTTCAGGGAGTCGGGGGTCAGGAAAAGCCGCATCGAGAAGATGCCATCTGAGCAGACTTGAAGGAGGGGAGGGCATGAGCCTGCAGGTATCTGAAGGAGAATGTTCCAGAACACGGCAATGGTAGTGCAAAGGGCCCAAGGTAGCAGTGTGCCTGGCTTGTCAGAGGAGATGTGTAAGGAAAGAGGAGAGAAGGAGGAGTCGCACGTGATGTCGGAGAGATAATGGGGGACAAAGTCTGTAGGGCCTTGTGGCTTATTGCCAGGACTTTGGCTCTTACTAAGAGAAATGGGAGACGGGGGGAGGAGGCAACGAAAAGGTGACATATTCAAAGGACCACAAGCCCTGGTGAATTGGAGTCCAAGTGCTAGAGGAGGAAGGTGGTAGCCAGTGAGAGGAAAGCACAAAATTGGGTGATTGATACCTATGAGGTTAAGGGTATGAACTTGGGATTGCGTGGCTGAGACTG
The DNA here is from genome assembly GCF_041296265.1 of Equus caballus. NCBI lineage: Eukaryota > Metazoa > Chordata > Mammalia > Perissodactyla > Equidae > Equus > Equus caballus. The sequence continues at coordinate 12,054,419 of NC_091696.1, forward strand.
GGTGGCAGACAAGGAACTGAGAGGCCGGGGCGTGGAAAGATCATCTTTGTTCATATGGCAATCACCAGGAATCAGGACGGGATGTTGGCAGGAGTGGCAGTGAGCCAGGAAGCTAAAGTCATCAACGTCTTAAAATGCAGGTTTTATTATAATTCAGGTATGGCAAGACCAATAGATCAGGAGATGACTACATTGAAGAGATGGTTTGTTATACTCACAGATCCCAAGAGGAGGGGCACGCCACACCACACAGGGCCACACGGGGAAGCACCAGGTCGGTCAGGAGGCACAGGGAGCGGGGGAAACATGGGCAAGAACCTTTGTTGTGGTTTCTGTGGGAAGGAATGGGTGAGACAGAGTAAGCAGGTTTGGGATTGGCTAGTTTGAATATTTAGTGGGCTCTGGGACTTAGGGACTGTCCCCAGTTTTCTGGTGGTGGGCGATTAGGGCAGGGGGGTAGTGGCCCATGGTGTGAAAGCTCCATAAAGGAGGTGGTTAGAGTGCGGACTCGGTTGGTTTGTATGCGAAAGGTGCTCGCAGGTGAGTTATTTGCTGTCTCTGGGAGTTAGCTAACCAGGGGAGGCGTAATCCCTCCAGGGTCAGCTAGGTACCAAGATGGCAAAGCATCAGAGAGTGAAAGACATGATTACTACAATCAGGAAGTGAGGCAGGGTGACCGCGGCAGGGCAGTAAATGGCACCAGCAGTGAGGAGTGCTGCGCGGTGTAGCTGATGACACAAGAGTGGAGGCTGAGGGTGTGAAGGAGAGAGGCAGGGAGGATAGTGTGGAAGCACCCCTGAGGAGCCGGGAAGACACCTACCCCGCTCCCAGCGGTAGGGCCTGGGAGAAAGAGACCCCCCCCCCTCCAAGACAGCTGCAAAACAGCAGCCTGAGCAGAGACCCAGCTTTCATTAGCGGGAAGGTGAGCGAAGGGCGAGGGGATAAGGAGTTTTGCTGCTGACAGACATGAGTTCCAGAGTATACAGTAGAGGGGTTTCTAGAACTGGGGGGAGGTAGGAGGTGGGGACAAGATGGGCATGGATGGAGCTGTGTGGGGATTAGAGCAGAGAGGAGAGGTGTGACCTGGGGGTCTGGGCTTCTCAGGGCTGCTGACGTAACAAGGATGAGAGGCCCAAGGAGGTGAGTCCTGTGCAGTCAAGGCAGATGGTGGGGCAAGGCCAGGAAGGGGGTAGGTGGGCAGCCGGTTACCCAGAGCACGCAGGCCCTCTGCTGACCCCTGGATGGCGAGGAAGAGCCCTGGAGGTGTGGTTTGGTTCCCTGTGTGGATCTCACGCTTGATCTCTGCCGGGGGAGGGTGGATTTACCCCCACTGTGCAGGGCTCTCTGGGCCTCTCTTGACGAGATGCATCAGGGGAGCTGGGTTTTTCCTAGTGGGCAAGACTCCCTGCTGGCCCTGGAGGGTCTTGATGCCCAGGGAAGCCAAAATGGACTCAGGGAAGATCGGATCCCTCTCAATCCCTGTTAGTGGAGAGTAAGGGGCCTGGAACGGGAGGTGGGCACGCCTGGAGATGGGAGGTCTTGAATTCCAGGATTTGGTGGCACAGCTGGATTCTAACTTCTGGCAGGAGGGTCTCAGGTGCGTTGGATCAGAGGTCCCCAGGGCGGGGGACTCATGCCACACTCTTCAGAGCGCCTGGATGCCCTGCAGATGCTGCTCCCCACTCTCTGAGGGCCAGGATGTTCTCCTCGGTGTCTAATAGTATATGAAGCATTTTCAAAACCATCGTCTCAGAGGTTTTCAAATCTTTTTTTTTTTTAATTAGGGAAACTTTTTTCAAATAAAATCTTTTACAGAACCACAATGTGAAAACCAAGTAAAACTGACATTTATAATTTCAAGTTTAGAAGTGAAGGGGCTGGCCCTGTGGCCGAGTGCTTAAGTTTGCGCGCTTCACTGCAGGTGGCCCAGTGTTTCGTTGGTTCGAATCCTGGGCGTGGACATGGCACTGCTCATCAAACCACGCTGAAGCAGCGTCCCAAACGCCGCAACTAGAAGGACCCACAACAAAGAACATACAACTATGTACCGGGGGGCTTTGGGGAGAAAAAGGAAAAAAATAAAATCTTTAAAAAAAGAAAAAAAGACGTGAAGTTATAAAATCAATCAATAATCTCCTGTATGTCAAAATTTGTTTTATAACATATTTTGGTGAGGTGTCGCTTGGGTCATTGCTTTTTAAAGGGTTAAAAATATATCATTTAAGGGGCAGGCCCTGTGGCACAGCAGTTAAGTGTACACCTTCCGCTTTGGCAGCCTGGGGTTCACTGGTTCGGATCCCGGGTGCAGACATGGCACCGCTCATCAAGCCATGCTGTGGTAGGTGTCCCACGTGTAAAGCAGAGGAAGATGGGTACAGATGTTAGCTCAGGGCCAGTCTTCCTCAGCAAAAAGAGGAAGATTGGCAGTGGATGTTAGCTCAGGGCCAATCTTCCTCCAAAAAAATATTTAAATGAAATTCAAATAAAATGTTTCTAGAATTCCTGGAGCTTCCAAGGGACGCTGAATTGAAAGTGGCTGCCTCTGGGAAATGATAGGAGGAGAGGAGAGGAGAAGAAGGAAAAGAAGAAGACTGCTTTTTTTGGTTATTAGGCTTAGAGAAGTATTTGATATTTAAAAATATGCATTATACATTACAACTATACATTACATGTATATGTAATGTATCTATACATTACAACTTTGATAAAAATAAAATTTTTTAAAGGGAAAAAAGAAAAAGACAGCATTATTTTCTTGGATCCAACAGTTTGCTGAGGTAGGAATTAGTTCAATCTCCATTTTACAGATAAGGAAGTTGGGCATCGGAAAGGTGAAGTGATCAGTGTATGGTTAGCAAGTGGGTCTGGCACTTGGCGCCAGGTCAGCTGATGCCACAGTCTGCACTTTCCCTGGCTTCACAGCCTCACTGTCCAAGGAGAAGTGGCCAGCTGCCTGGTACACTGGGCGCTGAGAAGATTCCAGACCCACCATCTCCTTCTTTCTCTGCTACTGATGTCTGCAACTCCTTTAAGGGCAGGCAGCATCTCGCATCCCACAGACTCAGGAAAGCAAGAGCTCTCCTCTGACCCTCACTGGCCACCTTTCTTGTGAGTTCCTCTTTCCTGTGTTAAGAATTTGAGTGCCCTAAGCAGAAGTAGCAGACTCCTGTTGAACCTGGGCTCTTTCCTCGTTCCTCTCTCAGTAGGGACAGCCGTGGAGGAAGGGGAAACCCAAGTGCCTGCCCATTCAAACAGAAAACTGCCGAAGGGACGCCACCCTTCCTCTCACTGTCCTCCTCAGCCTGACCTAAGCTCAGATACTCTCTCCCAAGGTTTTGAATCTTGAGCAAGTGAGTGAAGGCTGAAGAAGGAATGGATGGATCCACCCAACAGTTTCTACTACAAGACATTTCCTGTGACTCCAGCTTCTGCGCTGTATTGGTTATCTACTGCTGTGTAACAAATTGCCCCAAAACGTAGTGACTGAAACAATAAACATTTATTATCCCACAGTCAGGAGTTTGGGAATAGCTTAGCCAGGTGTTAGCAGCTTAGGGTTTCTCACGTGGTTTCATTCAGTGGGCCGGCAGGAGCCGCAGTCATCTGAAGGCTTGACTGTGGCTGTAGGATCAGCTCCCATGATGACTCAGTCACATACGTGGCTGATGGCAGGGTTCCTGAGTTCCTTCCATGTGGGCCTCTCCCTAGGCTGCTTGAGGGTCCTCATGACATGGCAGCTGACCCTCCTCCAAACAAGCTGCAGTGTCTTTTATGACCTGGTCTCTGAAGTCACAGACTGTCACTTCTGCTTTGTTCTCTACATTAGAAGCGAGTCACTATGTCCAGCCCACTTTCAAGGAGAGGAAAACTAGGCTCCACGCCTTGAATGGAGGAGTATTAAAGATTTTGTGAACATATTTTAAAATCACTGTATGAGTCCTTGGGAGTTGCCACGGTTCCCTCATTTACAAGCCTAATTCTCCTGCCTGTTCTGCTCTAACTGCAGGGCTGGCGTTGCTTCACGGACGTGTGACCTATGTGTGCAGTTGCACAACATCTTGCACTTGGAAGGTTCCCACATTTGGTTTAATGCTCTGCTGTTGTTGTCTTGAAATTCATAATCCTTTCTGAACAAGTGGCCCTGTATTTGCATTTTGCACCAGCCTCTCCAAATTGTGTAACTAGTCCTGCCAGATAGTCTTCCTATAAATTCCCTTGTGTTTGAATTAGCCAGAATTACTATTATTATTTTTTTGCCACCAAAGCTCTATGATACCGTTGCTTTTCTCATTCATATCTGGACCCACTGCAGACCAACAGATAGTAGGCACTCGGCCAGTATTTCTTCATCACTGGAAACTGACACAGTTATAAGTTATGTGCCGGATCCTAAGAACATTTTCTGACTAGTACTTAAGGGCAAGGATGGTATCTTCTGTGGACCGTATATGTTCTATGTCTCTGGACACGGATAGTAATTGGTCATTAAATATGTAACTGATGAAAAACAGGCAAGAATGGAAGGTTAGAACCCAGCTGTGTCTGACTCCAAAGCTCTTGCTCCTCCCTCTACACCTTTCTGCTTCAAGCGATTCACCCTGTTTTTGAATCCATGGCATTTGTGTGTCTATGGTATTATGTGTCAGGCTAACAATGTCTTGTCACCAGACTCAAATCTCCACGTAGGCGGGGACCACGTCCGTTCCTTTGCCTGTGACGTCCTTGTGCCCCGCACAAAATCAGCCAGAGACATTCAGTGAATGAATGGGAGATGGGACTGGAGACACAGGACAAGTGGCAAGATGGAAATACAAGCAAAGTTCTGCTCTCCTGTGTTTCTCAACTGAGTATATTTACAGAGGTGTGTAAGTCCTGGAAGAGGAGGTGAGAGCCTCGCATTAGAGGGAGAGGGTTAAGGTTGTGGGTGGGAAGCATCTCAGTGTGCTTGGGCTGCCATGACAAAGTGCCACAGACCAGGTGGCTTAAGCAACAGAAACTTACTTTCTCACGATTCTGGAGGCTGGAAGTCCGAGATCAAGGTGTCAGCAGGGCTGGTTCCTTCTGGGACCTCTGTCCTTGGCTGGGGGATGGTCGCCCTCTCCCTGTGTCCTCACATGGTCTTCCTTCTGTGTGTCTGTGTCCTAATCTCCTCTTCTTATAAGGACACCTGTCATAGTGGATTAGGGCTCATTCTAATGACCTCATTTAACTTAATTACCGCTCCAAAGACACTATCTCCAAATACAGCCACATTCTGAAGGACTTGGGGTTAGGACTTCAACATATGAATTTGAGGGTCCATAATTCAGCTCATAATAGCCCATTCCTAGGCCCTGTTGCATGTTCAGGAAGACACAGATGTGGCCCTGGGAAGGACAAAGGGTCTTTCAAGGAAATGGGTTTTTTAGGGGACCTTGCTTCATCACGAGGCGTAATTGAGAACTCAGATTGCCTTTGGCCCTCTTTCCCATATGCCCTGCCACCCACTATGGGGCAGTCTCCTGCTGCCTACAGAAGCCCCACACCCCACTCACAGGGCCTCCACCCTCTTTTGCTCTCTGCTGCGGGAGTCTGGCTGGCTCCTACCATCCTTCCCAAAAATGATCTTAGCAACCTGTTTCATTGGTTAGAGACAGCTAGAAACTACAGAGAAAAAGTATTATTCAAGAAAGTCTGTGTTTCCTCATCATCAAGCAAACTTATCCACACTACCCAAAGCAATCTACAGATTCAACGCAATCTCTATCAAAATTCCAATGGCATTTTTCACAGAAATAGAACAAACAATCCTAAGATTTTTATGGAACCACAAAAGACCCTGAATAATCAAAGTAATCTTGAGAAAGGAGAACAAAGCTGGAGGCATCATGCTCCCTTATTTCAAACTATATTACAAAGATATATTAATCAAAACAGTATGGTAGGTATCAAAAACAGACACATAGATCAATGGAACAGAAGAGACAGCCTAGAAATAAATCCATGCATATGTGGTCAATTTACAACAAAGAAGCCAAGAATATATAATGGGGAAAAGACAGTCTCTTCAATAAATGGTGTTGGGAAAACTGGCCTCTCCTACATCAAAACTATCTTGCACCAAAGACAAAAATTAACTCAAAATGGATGAAAGAATTGAATGTAAGACCTGAACCATAAAAGTCCTAGGAGAAAACATAGGCAGTCAGCTCCCTGACCACTGTTGGTGGTGAGTGTTTGGATTTGACACCAAAAGCAAAGGCAACAAAGAGCAAAAATAAATGAGTGGGACCACATCAAACTAAAATGCTTCCGCACAGCAAAGGAAAGCCATCGACAAAGTGAAAAGGCAACTACTACGTGAGAGAAAATATTTGTAAATCATATATCTGATAACGGGTTAATATCCAAAACAAAGAACTCATACCACTCAATAGCAAAAAACTCCAAACAATCTGAGTGAAAAATAGAGGATCCAAATAGACATTTTTCCAAAGAAGACATACAGATGGCCAACGGGCACATGAAAAGCTGCTCAGCATCGCTAATCATCAGGGAAATGCAAATCGAAACCACAGTGAGATATTGCTTCACACCTGTTGGAATGGCTATCATCAAAAAGACAAGAAATAACAAGTGTTGGTGAGGATGTGGAGAAAAGGGAACCCTTGTGCACTGTTGTGGGAATGTAAATTGATGCAGCCACTATGGGAAACAGCATGGAGCTTCCTCAAAAATCAAAAATACAGCTACCCGGGCCAGCCCCGGTGGCCTAGTGGTTAAGTTCAGCACGCTCTGCTTCAGTGGCCCAGGTTTGGTTCCCAGGCGTGGACCTACACCACTTGTCATTGACCATACTGTGGTGGCGGCTCACATACAAAAAGAGGAAGATTGGCAACAGATGTTAGCTCAGAGCAAAACTTCCTCAGCAAAAAGAGGAGATTGGCAACAGATGTTAGCTCAAGGCAAATCTTCCTCAGCAAAAAAAAAATTTTTAAAAAAATAGAACTACCATATGATCCAGTAATTCCTCTTCTGGGTATTTATCTAAAGAAAATGAAAACACTAACTTGAAAAGATATATGCACCTCCACGTTCATCGTGGCATTATTTATAATAGCCAAGATATGGAAACCACCTAAGTGTCCATCGATGGATGAATGGCAAAGGAAAAAGGTGGTATATGTATTCAATGGAATATTATTCAGCCACAAAAAAGAATGAAATTTTGCCATTTGCAACAACATGTATGGACCTTGAGGGCATTATGCTAAGTGAAATAAACTTAGACAAAGAAAGACAAATACCATATGATCTCACTTATACATGAAATCCATAAAAAACCCACAAACACCCCAGCTCGTAGACACAAAGAACAGATTGGTGGTTGCCCGAGGCAGAGGGTAGAAGTGGGGGGGAACAAAATGGGTGAAGGGAATCAAAAGGTATAAACTTCCCGTCATAAAATAAATAAGTTATGAGGATGTAATGTACAGCACAGCGACTATAGTTAATGCTGTCTTGCATATTTGAAAGTTGCTAAGAGAGTAAGTCTTAAAAGCTCTCATCACAAGAAAAAAATTCTAACTATGTATGGTGATGGGTGTTAACCAGACTTATTGTGGTGATCATTTCACAATATATACGAATATCATTATGTTGTACATCTGAAACTAATATAATGTTTCATGTCAATTACACCCTAATTTAAAAAATCCTTTTGCAAATTAAAAAGAAAGAAAGAAAAACTGATAGGGCATTGAAAAACGGAATCCTGGGCCAACACTAATGGCAGTTTGGTCCGAACACTGCAACAGAAATCAGTCCTTCGCAGATCGATAAGTCTTAGGTATCCAGACTGGACAGTTCGCAGTCAGATGTATAAGAAACGTGCTTTGTTTTTCCATAACTGAGCTGGAGTTCTCCTTTGAGCTCCTGGCCTTCCAGAGGGCAGAACTCATCTCCAGCAGTTCAGGGCCTCTTGGTGACTTTCTCCAGGGGGCGCTTACAGTGCCAAGGAATTGGGGCTGGGGAGGGGGGGGGAGGACATTAGGCCCTTGATTGTCATGGTCCGTCCACACTGACACCCCTGAGAAGTCCTTGTGGCCTCCCTGCCCTCAGAGCCTGGTCCCTTCAGTTCATTCCATGTCCACCTTTCCGGGTCTGCCAGCTCCCTGGGCCACAGCCCACAGCTCTTGGGTTCACGGGAAATCTTCAGGGGCTCCCTGCACCAAGCTGGAGCACATGGGGCTCCGGGGGCTCTCTCGGGTCTCTCCCTGCCAGCTCAGGGGGTCTCCAGGACCTTCATGCTGCACTGGGACCCACCCAGGAAAAGGAGAATGTGGATTCCCTCTCCACCAGATTCTCCAGAACTCTCTGTGGTTTGCATCAGAAGCCCCTCCAACCCCAGGACTCAGCCTGGGCAGCCAGGATAAAGAGCCCATTTGCAAGAACCAGACCATTGTCTAAGCAATCTGCACGCCTCCTGGCTCTCCCCAGACCCCTGGTCAGAGAACTTTCTCTGGTCTGGGAATGGCATAGCCTGACCCGTCTGCCCTTCTTCCCAATCCATTGTTTACGGCATAGCTGTGCCCTTCCAGGCTTTTGAAACCCAAACCCTAGGCTTCTGCAACCCCACAGCATTTCTTCTGCTTTTCTGCAGTATATCTCATCCCCTGAGGCAGTAAACGCCACTGGGTAAGGGGCAGAGGGAAAGGGAATCCTTCGGGAGGACCTCAGGGACGTCTCTCAAAATAGTACCCTGCCACACCCCTGTTCACAGATTTCTCCCTTCAGGCAACTGCAACTTTGCTTCTAATTTTGCTCTGGCCTCTCACAGCCCTATCAACTCCCACCACTCAATTCCTTGCTTCTACCTCTCTAGGAAGAGACACCCTGTCCCACTTCAGAATCTTACCACCAGACGGGGAGCCTCACCCTCGCTGTAGAATTCCTCTCCCAAACTCAGTCCTCTCTGGACACAATCAAGATTCTTCCAGCCCATCGTCTCTCTCATGGCCCTGGACTATCTCTGCACTGTCCCTGAATCCTGCAGCCCGGCAGCCCCTCCTTATCTTTCCATTTATCTGCTCCTCCCCGTTTTTCCATGGAGCCCTTTACCTTTGTTTTTCCTGGAACATGTTTTGGAATAGTGCCACAGCGACTACTTCCCCGGCTCATATTTAATTCGCTTCTCAACTCAATGTAATCCAGCATCTATGTAGTAAAGAATTGACCTCGCCCAAAGAGAGGTCTGGCCTTTGCCTTCAGCTCCTGGGAGGAGATCTCGAAGCCCTTGGAATGACCTGCCTGATAAGAGGGTCTTTGTTTACCTGGGGGCCTGGCCACACTGGACAATCTGACAATGTGATTTGTCACGGAGGCTTTGAGCCACGCAGTATCCCCTTGACCTTTGGAGGGGCTGGAGACTAAAGGTCAGCCACACACATGGCCGCCATGTCTATGTGATGAAGCCTCAATAAAACTCTGCACACAGGCTTGGGGGAGCTTCCCTGGTTGGCATGTTGTCACCTGTCAATGCTGGGAGAAGTTAGCGCTGTCTGTGACTTCACCAGGAGGGGGTGACTGAGAGCTCTTTGTGTGGAACCCTCTGGGACTCTTCTCTTGGCAGATTTTAATCTGTATCCTTTATCCTTTTGCTGTAATAAACTGTGACATGAATACAACAGCTCGCAGTGAGTTCCCTGAGTCCTAGCAAATCATCAAACCTTGGGGACACCTGAGCTTTGCAGCCTCCATACATTTATTTCAACTGCTCTGTCAGAGGCATACACTTCCTCTTTCTAGGTCTCATCCCCAGTCATCCTTCCCTGACCTCTCTCCATTCTTTGACTCTCAAAAAGAAAGCCACCCTTTTCCTTGCAATGCTCTCCTGCCTGGGCTCCACGACATTGCAATCTGCTGGCCTCCCTTCTAGCTCTCATTCTTCATTTCCTCAGTCTCTACCTCATCTCCTCAGTCTCCGTTAGCTTCTTTTCCTTGACCATTTCTTGTGGATGCTTCTTATCACTTGCCCGAGTGATCACTAAACACAGTGGGGCTGAAGCTCAGGCCCAGATCCCTGTCATTGCAAATCCTGGACTTGGTGTCCTACGCTGTCCTCTTGTTCCTTAGTCATCCTGACTTGTGTGAATAATTTACAACCAGGTAAACTTTAAAAATGTATGCTTGGTATATTCTAAATACACGTCTTTTGTTGGATAAATGTTTTGCAAATGTTTTCTCCCAGTGTGTGGCTTGCTCCAAGTTTCTGTCTTGATCCTCCTCTCTTCTCTCATCCAGGCCCACAGCTTCTCCTGCCATCTCTGGGAGGGTGACACTCAACTTACATCACAGCTCTGACAGCCCCCGTGATGTTCCCATAGCCTGATGGACATCTCTGTGTGGCATGAGATCCTTGGTGTGTCCACAAATGAACTTACCTTTCCCTCAAAGTATTCCTCATCTTGGTCGATGGCATTATTTAGCTAGTGCAGGATGAGACCAGCTTACCCTGCAGATACTCGACCCTGGTCCATCACTGGGGTCAGTTCAATGCTGTCTGCCCACTCCTGGCCTGCAGGCTGCCTATCTGGCTTTGGCTTGGCTTCCCATTTTGGCTTAGTTCCTGTCTCCCTGGCTCCTGACTTGACACGGCCCCTGGTTCCTGTTTCAGGTTCTGCCTTAGCTCCTGATTCAACCAGGAGAGGCACTCCATTCCAGCTTATCTGTCCTGGTGAGGTGTGGAGCACTTACCAGGGTCTAGAGCCTGGTGGGGTCTGCTGCCCCTTACTGGTCACCACCCTTCTTTCCGATCTGTTGTGACTCCCCCCTGCCCCACGCACACTCTTAACAGTTTGAGTACTGGCATGAACATTTCAGGACCTGGCAAAGCCTTTATTTACAAATCAGTCATTCCTACATAACTAAAGGGAAGCTTTCAGTCTTAGAGCTCACACCATGCACCAGCTAGTAATAAGCTAAGAGTGTGTCTTAACCAACATGCAAACCTCTTCTTGGGGTGTGTTTTTGTTGTTTCTGTGTTTATCAACTATTATGTTTAAACTTTCTTACTTTCATTTTTTCAATTAACAGATATACGGAAGCAATAATCTCCCTCTCTATATAACCCTACCTCTACCCTGTGGAGCCTGGATTATATCCTTTCACCCCCTTTTCTGTGTTCATTCACACACGAAAGCATCTATACAGCTATATGGGAAGTTTGTTGGCTGGTTTTTACCAAAGTAGAATCATTCTATACACACTACTTTGCATCTTCCTGCTTTTCCACTTGACAATTTATCATGGACATCCCTATGATTCAATAAATATAGACCTAACTCTATCCTTTTTTTATTCTGTATTCATGTACACATATAGAGAGAGAATTTTGCATGAATGGGATCCTATTCTTGTTTAATCCCCCAAATATTTGGAGAAACATGCCGCTCTCATTCCTCTACTCTAGCACTTGCCTCCTTGTGTAGGACATGCATCCACGACCAAGCAGTAAACTTATAGCCTGAGTAGGATTGTGCTTCCTCCAGAGTTGGCACTCAGCAATGTCTGCTGAATGGATGAAAGCTTGCATTACTATCTTCCTGCTTTACGGTTGGGTAAGAGCCTCAGAGCATTAAGTAACTTGCCCAAGAACCTGCAATGAAAATTCAGTGGAGCAGAGGCTCAGACGCAGATCCCTGTCCCTGTAAATCCCCTTTGTGGTCCTCTATGTGGTGCTCTTGTACCAAAATCATCCTGATCTCTGTGGACAATCCAAAACCCAAACCAAGTAAACTTTAAAAATGTATACCTGGGGGAATGACATTAGCTTCATGGCAGAGTGAGTTGTTCCCTTTGTCTCTCCCCTCTAAGTCACAACTAAACGGACATCCATTAACCAGCAGAGGATTCCCTACACAGCACAACAGGATGCCTGAGAGATCCATGCGGCCATACATCTGAAGGTGGGTGGACTGGATCCCTGAGAAGCAATGGAATGGGGTGACTGCACTCCTCCTCCTCCCCAGTGTCAGTGAGCCATTTTGCAGATCCTCCCACAGTGGCTGGCCAGGCACGACTGTAAGTGGGGGTAGGGGCAGCCTGGCCCATGTGTGAGTGCTTTGAGAGTTGTATCTTGGTCTGCAGAAGTGCTCACCATGCCATCATGGCCCTGCCTGTGGTAACACTCCCCACTGAGTGGTGGCAACTCAGCCCTCGCACAGGCGCCCCTCCAGCCTAGTACTGCAGCTCAGTTGAACTGCCCATGAGTGCAGCACTGACCAACACAAGAGAAAGCACCCCTTCCTCCTGGTGCAGCAGCTCAGTTGGTCCCTTGCTGAGCACAGTGGCCCAGCATGAGAGTGACCTGCTGGCAGAGCACAGACACCCCGCCTGTGGTCTGCAAACTGCTCACCAAGTGCAGAGGCCCTACTCACATGAGCACAACCTGCCAAGAGGCTGTGGCCAGCCCACGCAAATGCCAAGTGGCTCTACTGGCACAACTACCAGCAGACAGAGTGCAATTAGAAAATACAGCTTCTGCCCCCACCCCAGTGGTTGCAGGTGGAATCTGTGACCTGATACTACCACAGATGCATCAGCAAAGGATCAATTTATCAAACACCGTGAAGAGCTATAGTAACACTTCAGAGGAAAACAAAAATGACAAGTCTCCAGAAACCAATCCAGAAGTCACAGAAGTTTGCAATCTAAATGACAGAGAATTCAAAATAGTTGTCATAAAGAAACTCAACAAGTTACAAGAAAACTCAGAAAGACAGTTCGGTGAGCTCAGGAATAAAATTAATGAGCAGAAGGAACACTTCATCAAAGAGACTGAAGCTCTAAAAAAAACCAAACAGAAATTCTGGATGTGAAGAGCACAATTAATGAGATAAAAAAATAATCTAGAAACCATATAAGATACAGCAGATGTTATGGAGGACAGAATTAGTGACTCAGAGGATAGAAATATAGAAATGCTTCAGATGGAGGAGAGGAGAGAACTAAGATTTTTAAAAAATGAAGAAATTCTTCATTGAGTCAAGAAATATCTGACTCAATTAGGAAAAGCAACATAAGGATTATAGGTATCTAAGAAGGAGAAGAGGAGAAAGGAGCAGAGAGCTTGTTCAAAGAAATAATAGCTGAGAACTTCCCAAGCCTGGGGAAAGAACTGGACTTACAAGTACATGAAGCCAATAGAACTCCTAATTACATCAATGCAAAAAGACCTTCTCCAAGGCATATATTAAAACTGGCAAAAGTCAATGATAAAGAGAAAAAGAAGGCAGAAGAAAATAACCTACAAAGGAACCCCTATCAGGCTTTCAGTGGATTTCTCAGCAGAAACCTTACAGGTGAGGAGAGAATGGAATGTTATGTTCAAAGTACTGAAAAACAAAAAATTTCAGCCAAGAATACTCTATCCAGTTAAACTATCCTTCAGACATGACGGAGAAATAAAAGTTTTCCCAGACAAACAAAAGCTGAGGGAGTTCATTACCATTTGACCCACCTTACAAGAAATAACAAACTCCTCCCTGAAACAAAAAACCAAAGTTTTACAAAGCTTTGAGCAAGGAGACAAATAGACAAAATGAGAAAATTACAATTCTACCTCAGAATAGGTTAGGAAACTATTATAACATAAAAGATAAAGAGAAGGAAAGCAGCAAAAATAACTATAAACACTTCACTTTAATCACAAACTCACAACACAAAACAGAATAATTTGTGACAATATCTTAGAAGGGGAACAGGAGAGGGATGGAACCTGCTTAGGCTAATGGAGACAAGAGGCTATCAGAAAATGGACTATCTCATCTATGAGATCTTTTATACAAACCTCATGGTAACCACTAACCAAAAAATCAGAGCAGAGCCACAAGTCATAAATAAAGAGAAAACTGAGAAAACCATCATAGAAAATCACCAAACTGAAATGGCAGTCAGAAATAGAAGGGAAAAGAAACAATAGGAATATAAAAAACCAGAAAACAAGAGGTAAAATGGCACTATTAAGCCCTTTTATATCAATAATCACTCTAAATATAAATGGATTGAATTCTCCAATCTAAAGACACAGAGTGCCTGGATGGATTGAAAAACAAGACCCAACAATATGCTGTCTCCAGGAAACACATCTCAGCTCTAAAGACAAACACAGGCTCAGAGTGAAGGGATGGAAGACAATACTCCAAGAAATAGTCAAGCAAAAGAAAGCAAGTGTTGCCATACTTATGTCAGACAAAGCAGACTTCAAGATAAAAAGGACAATGAGAGACAAAGAGGGGCAGTATATAATGATAAAAGGGACATTTCACCAAAACGACATAACGCTTATGAATATATATTCATCTAAAACAGGAGCACCAAAGTACATAAAGCAACCACTAACAGACCTAATGGGAGAAATTGACAGCAACACAATAACAGTAGGGGAGCTCAACACCCCACTTAGATCAATGGATAGATCGCCAGATAGAATGTCAACAAGGAAACAGTGGCCTTAAATGAAACACTAGACCAAATGGACTTTAATAGATATATATAGAACGTTCCATCCAACAACAACAGAATACACATTCTTCTCAAGTGCACATGGAACATTCTCAAAGACAGACCATATGTTGGAAAACAAGATAAGCCTCAATAAATTTAAGAAGATTGAAATCATATCAAATATCTTTTCATATCACAATGCTATGAAACTAGAAATCAACTACAAGAAAAAAGCATGGAAAGTCACAAATATGTGGAGATCAAATAACATGCTACTGATCATGGTGTTACTGATTGGATCAATGAAGAAATCAAAAGAGAAATCAAAAAATACCTGGAGACAAACTAAAATGAAAACACGACATACTAACTCTTATGAGATGCAGTGAAAGTGGTACTAAGAGGGAAATTTATAATAATACAGGCCTACCTCAACCAACAAGAAACAAGTAGGGATTCTTAAACTACACCTAACAGAACTAGAAAAAGAACAAAACCCAAAGTCACCAGAAGGAAGGAAATAATAAAAATTAGAGCAGAAATAAATGAAATAGACATTAAAAAAAAACAATAGAAAGGATCGATGAAATTAAGAGCTGATTCTTTGAGCAAATAAACAAAACTGACAAACCATCAGCCAGACTGACTAAGAAAAAAAGAGAGAATGTGCAAATAAATAAGATTGAAAATGAAAGAGGTGTAGCAGACCCTGTGGGTCTTGGGTGAATTCAGCACACTCTGCTTCAGTGGCCTGGGTTCAGTTCCTGGGCACAGACCTACATTACTAGTCGGCAGTGATGCTGTGGCAGCAACCCACATGCAAAGTGGAGGAAGACTGGCAACAGATGTTAGCTCAGGGAAAATCTTCCTCAGCAAAAAAGAAAAAAGAGGAGAAATTACAATGGATATCACAGAAATACAAAGAATTATAAGAGAAATACTATGAAAAACTATATGCTAACAAACTAGATAACCTAGAAGAAATGGGTAAATTATTAGACTCATACAACATCCCAAAACTGAATCAATAAGAAATAGAGAATCTGAATAGGCCAATCACAAGTAGAGATAGAAACAGTAATCAAAACCCTCCCAAAAAACAAAAATCCAGGCCAGATGGCTTCTCTGGAGAATTCTACCAAACATTCAAAGAATTAATACCTATCCTTCTCAAACTATTGCAAAAAAAATTGAAGAAGATGGAAGACTTCCTAACTCATCCTATGAGGCCAACATTACCCTGATACCAAAACCAGACAAGGACAACACAAAGAAGGAAAATTACAGGCCAATATTGCCAATGAACATAGATGCAAAAATCCTTGACAAATAATAGCAAACCATTGGGGCCAGGCTGGTGGCATAGTGGTTAGGTTTGCACGCTCTGCTTCAGCGGCCTGGGTTCGCAGGTTTGGATCCTGGGCACGGACCTATACACCACTCATCAAGACATACTGTGGTGGCCTCCTACATATAAAACAGAGGAAGATGGACATGCATGTTAGCTCAGGGCCAATCTTCCTCACCAAAAAAAAAAAATATATATATATATAGTCAAATCTAATACAGCAATACATTAAAAGGATCATACACCATGATCAAGTGGGATTTATACCAGGGACATGGGCATAGTTCAACATCCACAAATCAATCAATGTGATACACCTCATTAACAAAATGAGGAATAAAAACCATATGATGACCTCAATAGATGCAGAGAAAGCATTTGACAAGATCCAACATCCATTTATGATAAAAACTCTCAATAAAATGGGTATAGAAGGAAAGTACTTCAACATAATAAAGGCCATATATGACAAAGTCACAGCTAACATCATACTCAATGGGGAAAAACTGACACCATCCCTCGGAGAACAGGAACAAGACAAGTGTACCCGCTCTCACTAGTCTTTTTTTTTTTTTTTTGAGCAAGATTAGCCCTGAGCTAACTACTGCCAATCCTCCTCTTTTTTCTGAGGAAGACTGGCCCTGAGCTAACATCCATGCCCATCTTCCTCTACTTTATACGTGGGATGCCTACCACAGCACAGCTTTTGCCAAGCAGTGCCATGTCTGCACCCAGTGTCTGAACTGGTGAACCCCGGGCTGCCGAGAAGCATAACATGCGAACTTAACCACTGCGCCATCGGGCCAGCCCCATACCACTCTTATTCAACATAGTACTGGAGGTTTTGTCCAGAGCAATTAGGCAAGAGAAAGAAATAAAAGGTATCCAAATTGGAAAGGAAGAAGTAAAATTCTTGCTGTCTGTGGATGACATGATTCTATATATAGAAAATTCTAAAGAATCCATCATAAAACTATTAGAAATAATCAACAACTACAGCAAAGTTTCAGGGTACAAAATCAATCTACAAAAATCAGTTGCATTTCGGGGCTGGCCCCGTGGCCGAGTGGTTAAGTTCGCGCGCTCTGCTGCAGGCGGCCCAGTGTTTCGTTGGTTCGAA
This sequence comes from Equus caballus, assembly GCF_041296265.1. NCBI lineage: Eukaryota > Metazoa > Chordata > Mammalia > Perissodactyla > Equidae > Equus > Equus caballus. The sequence goes on from NC_091696.1 coordinate 12,071,371, forward strand.
TCCTGGGCGCGGACATGGCACTGCTCATCAAACCACGCTGAGGCAGCGTCCCACATGCCACAACTAGAAGGACCCACAACGAAGAATATACAACTATGTACCGGGGAGCTTTGGGGAGAAAAAGGAAAAAAATAAAATCTTTAAAAAAAAATCAGTTGCATTTCTATACTTTAATGACGAAATAGCAGAAAGAGAAGTTAAGAATACAACCCTATTTACAATGACAACAAAAAGAATAAAATATCTAGGAATAAATTTAATCAAGGAGGTGAAAGATGTATACTCTGAAAACTATAAGACATTATTGAAAGAAGTTGAAGAAGACATAAAGAAATGGAAAGATATTCCATGCTCACGGATTGGAAGAATAAACATGGTTAGAATGTCTATATTACCTAAAGCAATCTACAGATTCAATGCAATCTCAATCAGAATCCCAACGACATTCTTCATGGAAACAGATGGACAACCCTAAAATTTGTATGGAACAACAAAAGACCCTGAACAGCCAAACCAATCCTGAGAAAAAAGAACAAAGCTGGAGGCATCAGACTTCATACTTGACTTTGAAGTATACTACAAAGCTCTAGCAATCAAAACAGCATGGTACCGGCACAAAAACAGACTCACAGATCAATGGAACAGAATTGAAAGCCCAGAAATAAGACCACACATCTATAGACAGCTAATTTTTTACAAAGGAGCCAAGAACATACAATGGAGAAGTAAAGTCTCTTCAATAAATGGTGTTGGGAAAACTGGACAGCCACATGCAAAAGAACTAAAGTAGCCCATTATCTTACACCACACACAAAAATTAACTCAGAATGGACTAAAGACTTGAATGTAAGACCTGAAACCATAAAACTCCTAGAAGAAAATATAGGCAGTGCACCCTTTGACATCAGTCTTAGCAGCACCTTTTTGAATACCATGTCTACTCAGGCAGGGGAAACCAAGGAAAAAATAAACACGTAGGACTACATCAGACTAAGAAGCTTCTGCAAGGCAAAGGAAACCAGGAACAAAATGAAAAGACCACCCACCAACTGGGGGAAAATATTTGCAAATCGTATATCTGACAAGTGGTTAACTTCCAAAATATATAAAGAATGCATACAACTCAACAACAACAAAAATAAACAACCCAATCAGAAAATGCACAGAGGATATGAACAGACATTTTTCCAAAGAAGAGATACAGATGGTCAACAGGCACATGAAAAGATGCTCAACATCACTAATTATTAGGGAAATGCAAATCAAAACTACAATGAGATATCACCTCACACCCATCAGAATGGCTATCACTAACAAGACAAAAAATAACGTTGGAGAGGATGTGGAGAAAAGGGAACCCTCACACACTGCTGGTGGGAATGCAAACTGGTGCAGCCACTATGGAAAACAATACGAAAAAATTAAAAATAGAAATACCATACAACCCAGCTATCCCACTACTGGGTATTTATGCAAATAACTTGAAGTCAACAATTCAAAGAGACTTATGCACCCCTATGTTCATTGCAGCATTAGTCACAACAGCCAAGACGTGGAAGCAACCCAACTGCCCATTGACTGATGACTGGATAAAGAAGACGTGGTATATATATACAATGGAATACTACTCAGCCATAAAAAAGAAAAAATCAGCCCATTCACAACAACATGGATGGACCTTGAGGGTCTTATGCTAAGTGAAAGAAGCCAGACAAAGACAAACACCATATGCTTTCACTCATGTGTAGAAGATAAACACATGGATATGGAAAATAGATTAGCGGTTACCAGAGGGGAAGTGGGTGCGGGGTGGGAGAAAGGGGTAAAGGGGCACATATGTATGGTGACAGATAAAAACTAGACTACTGGTGGTGAGCACGATGCAGTCTTTACAGAAACTGATATATGATAATGTACACCTCACATTACACAATGTTATAAACCAGTATGACCTCAATAAAATAATTTTTTAAAAAATGTATACCTGGTATATTCTAAATGTAAGTCCTTTGTTGGATAAATGATTTGGAAATATCTTTCCGATTTCGTGCCTTGCTTTTCATTTTCATAGCATTCTTTTGAAGACCAAAAGTTTTAATTTTGATGAAGTCCTATTTATTGATTTTTCCCCCTTTTATGCTTCATGCCTTTGGTGTTGTATTTGAGAACTCGTTGCCAAACCCAAGGTCACCAAGATTTTCTCTTATTTTCTTTTATAAGTTTTATAGTATCAGTTTTTACACTTAGGTCTATGACCCATTTTAAGTTAATTTTCGTATATGGTGTGAGGAAAGGAGTGAGGTTCTTTTTTTTTTTTGGCATATGGTTATCCAATTGTTCTAGCAGCATTTGTTGAAAGATTTTCTTTCTTCCATTGCATTGCCTGCACCATTGCGGAAAATCAATTGACCATATATTCGCAGGTCTGTCTCTGGACTCTAATCTGTTCTACTGATTGACATATCCACCTTTTCATCAATACTACACTGCTTTGATTACTGTAGCTTCAGAATAAGTCTTGATCTTATAATGAAAGTACTTGAAATGTGTTCTTCTTCAAAGTTGTTTTGGATGTTCTATGTTCTTTTCATGTAAATTTTAGAATCATCTTAATAGTTTCTACAAAAAACGTTTGCCAGAATTTTGATCAGAACTGCATTGAATCTATAGGTCAATTTTGGGAGAACTGGCATCTTAACAAAATTCAGTCTCAGATCATGAACATGGTACATCTCTCTATTATTTAAATCTTCACTTTCTGTCAGCAATGTTTTATAGTTTTCAGTGCATATGTCTTTCCATCTTTTGTCAAATTTATCCGCAAGCACTTCATATTTTTGATGCTATTGTAAATGGCATTGTTTTTTAAATTTCAATTTCTGATTGTTAATTGCTGGTGTGTAGAAATACAATCAAATTTTTTATACTGACTCTGACTCCTGCCGCTTTGCTAAACTCACTTAGGAGTTCAATAAGAAGACAAACAACCCAATTAAAAGATGGGCAAAAAAATTTAAGGAGAAACAGGATATTTGCATAGTCTCAAAGTATCTGCCCCAAACTTTTATTAATTACAAATGGCAAAATAGTAATGTTATAGTGGAGAAACATGATAGACAGCACCTTAACCAAGTATGGAACTTAACATCATCAGTAACAAGACACATCGACAGTATGCACCCCTGATAGAGAATGTGATGAGAAGGTATTTTTTCCAGAAATTCATAACATCAATCCAATCAAGAGAAACATCAGGTAAGCTCAAATTAAGGCACTGTCTACAGAATATGTGGTCAGTACTATTCAAAAGTGTCAATGTCATAAAAGATGAGGAAAGACTGAGGAACGTCACAGATTGGAGACTAAGAAAACGTGACAACTAAAGACACGTACAATGCTAGATTGGGTCCTAGGACAGAATAAAGACATTAGTAGACGGTGAAATTCAAAGTCTGCAGTTAATAGTGCTGTACCAGTGTTAATTTCTTGGTTTTAAAAATTGCGCCCTGGTCATGTAAGATGCTAACATGGGTTATAGAAGAAGCTAGGGGAAGGGTATATGCAGACTCTTTGTACTGTCTTGCAACTCTTCTATAAGTCTATATTACTTCAATATAAAATGTTTTTATAAATGGGCAAAAGATTTAAGTAAACACTTTACCAAAGAGAATATACAGATGTCAAATAAACATCTGAAAAACACTCAACATCATTAGTTACTGGGGAAATGCAAACTTAAACACCAATGAGATATAACCACACACTCACTAGAATGGCTAAAATTAAAAAGACTGACTATACCAAGTGTTGACGAGGATGTGAAACAAATGGAACTCTTGTACACTGATGGTAGGAATGTAAAATAGCTCAACCATTCTGGAAAACAATTTGGCAATTTCCTGAAAAGTTAAACATTAATCTACCACACAACCCAGATATTCAGTCCTAGGTATTCACCCAAGAGAAACAAAAACATATGTTCATAGAAAGACTTATACGTGACTGTTCATAGCAGGGATTTTTTGGTAATAGTCAAAAACTAGAAAGAATCTAAATGTCCATGAGCAGGTGGATAAATGCATAAACAAATTGGAGACCATCCATACACTGGAATACTACTCAGCAATGAAAAGGAACAAACCACTGATATATATAACAACATACATAAATTTCAAAGTAACTATTAGTGAAAAAAGCCACACCAAAGAGAATTACATCCTGTATTTATATAAATTTATATAAAATTTTAGAAAAAGCAACTAACCTATAGTGGCAGAAAGCAGATCAATAGTTGCCTAAGCAGGGGCTGGCTGGGTGGCATAATGGTTAAGTTCGGCAGGCTCCACTTTGGCAGCCCAGTTTTGTGGGTTCAGATCCTGGGCACGGACCTACACCACTCATCACGCCATGCTGTAGCAGTGACCGACATACAAAATAGAGGGAGACTGGCACAGATGTTAGCTCAGAGCCAATCTTCCTAACCAAAAAAAAAAAACAAAAAAGTTGTCTAAGCATAGGGATTTGGGAGGAGAAAAGGATGAATTACAAAGGGGCAGAGGAAACCCCTGGGGGGTGATGGATATGTTTATGACCTTGATTTTTTGGTGGGTTCATGGGTGTATATATGTCAAAACTCATCAAATTTTATACTTTAAATATATGCAGTTCAGTGTATATTGTTATATCTCATTAAAACTACTAAAACGTGTACCTGGCCTCCAGAAACCTGTAGAAATAGTGTGATCAGCTTACCTATCCTCATACCAGATGCAAAGTCAGATCCAAACTAGGTGTGGTGTAGGAATATTTACATTACGGAGAGGCAGGCAATCGCACACATCCCACTGCGGCTTCCCAGAGATCAGGATTCCATGTCTGGAAGCCGGGCAGCTGAAGGAGGCGAGTAGAGTCCTGTAGTTTACATCCTGGAGGAGAGTTTCCCTCAGCCCTTGGCAAAGAATTTTTGCTGCTGCAGCAAGTGGGAAATCCTTATTTTTATTTATTTCCGAGTTTCACAGAGGAAGGTAATTCGTTGAGTCTTTCTCCAAAGGGTGTCTCCAAACCACGAATTCCTGATTCCTAGGCGGGTTTATTCTAATAAGAAGTAGGCTGATCCCTTAATCCCTGGTTAAAGGGCCCGTGTTTATTGAAACCATAAACTCTGGGAAAAGGATCATAAATCACTCTTAAGCTGGGTCCAAAGCGTGGGGTGGGGGCCGGACAAAAAATGGGCACACAGGGGTAATATTCTGATGAACCTCGTTTGTTTTCCTTGTAGCCCTTGCTGGAAACCTCCGTTGGCCGCTCTAGGTCCAGCCTCCACTCTTCTCTACTCGGCTCTGTGCCCGGAAGGAGGGGTGGGAGCAGGACTCACGCATCCTCCTTGCCCTCCTTCCCGCTGGGTTTGGCCAATGGGAGGCACTAGTAGGAAATCAGAGAACGGGAGAGGGATCAGGCTCTCCCAGGGACTGGTTTTCTACTTAAGGCCACAGCCCTTATCAGGTGCCTCCCCTCTCACGACTAGAGCTCCGACTGGCTCCGGTACAGCGCCCTCCCCGTGTCCCCTCAGGTCTAGGGCTGGTAACAGCTTCCCACTGTTCTAATCCCTGGGTGCTTTGCCCTCCCTGGCTGATCCCCTTATTCCAGGTCACAATTTTGCACATAGTTCCTTCTTCAATTCAATTAGCCCTTCCAGGGTGCAATTCCTTTCCCGCTGCAGCTCCGACTCACACACCCATCACGGTCCCCAAACACTCCCCAACGCGGCCCTCAGTTTAAGTAACGGTGAAACCAGCGTGCTTGCTATGCAAATGAAGTCTCAGGGCAATTCCCTTCCATCACATTGTCAATCAATCCCTCCTCTCCAGAAATTCAGGCCCCATCACTGCCTCCTCCCTCTCCGCATTCCCTTTGTCCACGCCTCCTCACACAACCTCCCACAGGAGGAAACTTTCTCCTCTCCACTCCCGGGTAGCCCCTCCTGGTCTCTCAGCTACTGCTGGAGTCTCCCCGTTAGTGCCCTCCCTCCCTGTCTGCCCACAATCCCGCCCACACAGGGCCAGCCTGGCAAAGCACAGGTCTGCGCAAAAGCCTTCGGTGGCTCCCTAGTGCCCGCAAAGGCCCACCCGTTTCATTTCTCTATTGAGTGTGTGAATTTTTACAAAAAGCTCTTAAAATTTTTTAATGCCTTTCTTTGAGTTGCAAAACATTTTTTTAACACCAAAATTGAATAGAAAACTTCTTTCTTCAGCATCTCCGCTGAGGATCACACTTCCCTCCGCCTGTCGGCACCTCGGCTGACTTCTGAGCAGGAAAGGAGGGTTGGCCCAGAGCCGTGGATAAACAAGTGTCTATACGGCTTTCTGCTAACGAATACGTTCTGGCCGGGTCCAGACAATGAGGGGTTTGCAAAGAAGGTGCCGGGAGGTACCCACTGACCCGGCCCAGCGCTCCCAGCTCTGCGAGGATTCCAAAGGGGACGGGCAGGGATTCAGGGCAGGGCCAGGATGAGGGAGGAAATCGGGGAGCCCCCCACGGCCGCCAGGTCTGGCAGACGCGGGCCCTGCCTGCGGGCGCCGGGCCTGGGCGCAGCGCTTCCCGGGGCTCCGACCGCCGAGCCGGTCCACCCTGCGCTCTCTCATCCCCGGCACGAAAACTGTAAACAGGCTATTCGCAGGCAGGCCCGGGCTCCCTGCGGGAGGCGCGCCGCCCGGGCCAGCGTGACCCCCGCCCACCACGCCGGGACGGCGCAGCGCCCCCAGCAGCCCCAGAGCGCGGCGCGCGGGGAGGGGGCGGACGCGGGCGGGGGCGCGGAGAGCGGCGCGCCGGGCGGCGGGGGCAGGTCAGGGCAGCCCCAGGCCCCGCCCCCGGTGATGGACGGGCCTCCGGGCCGGTCACGGCGCGCCTCGCGGTCCCCAGGGCCCAGCCGGGCGGGGCGCGCCGAGGGGCTCCGGCGGGGCGGGGGCGGGCGGGGAAGCCTCTGGGCGGGGCGGGGCCTCCGGAGAGTAGCAGCGCTCGCAGCCAATGGGAGGCGGGGGCCGTCCCGTTAGCGCCGGATCCCAGCGGGTGGGGCGGGGCGGGCTGCGCCGTGGGGATCCCGGGGCGGCCGAGGGCCCCTGAGTCGGCTCTGCGCGGCGACATGGACCGGATGGCCAGCTCCATGAAGCAGGTGCCCAACCCCCTGCCCAAGGTGCTGAGCCGGCGCGGGGTGGGCACGGGGATGGAAGCGGCCGAGCGGGAGAGCTTCGAGCGAACTCAGGTGAGGACCGGGGTACCCCGGGATATGCACGGCTGGGGCACCAGGAGAGATGCAGTCTCCCGGAGGGGCTTTGAAGGGAATAAGGGTCTTGCAGGCCCAGGGGAGGACGGGGCAAGGGGGGCGGGAGGGTGCATCTGGTGCTCAGGTCGAGGCGATCCTGGGAAGGTCGGGGACCCGGGCATCCCAGCTGGCCTGGGGAAAAGGGCAGGGCGGCTCCGAGGAGCTGGCGTGATCAGGGCGGCGCGACCGAGGGTGGCTGGTCCCGGCGGGACTGGGCAGGGGTCACGGGAGAGGTGAGAGGGAAAGACACCGAAAAGGGGCCGAATGGAAGGGAAAGCGCACTGGGGGGCCAGTCGGAGACGCAAGTGTGGCGGCGGAGAGTGGGGCGCTGGGTTGGGGATGTGAAGGATGGGGAGCCCCTTCCTCCCCTCGCGATCGCTTCTCGGTTGCACTGACATTCCCCCCACGCCGAGCACCCCCCTTCCTGGTGCCTCTTGCTTGGCTCACACCACCCCAGCCGTCGGCCTCCCCGGGCCGGGCCGAAGGGGTCTGAGCGGTGAGAAGGAATGTAGGAAATGCGAAGTGTGGCCGAGCCTGGAAAGTGACTGGGGGCTGGAGGAGGGGGCCGGCCCGGGGCAGGAATGGAGGCGCTTGGCCGGACAGCCAGCCGCTGGTCAGGATGAGCTGCCCAGGGGTGCCCAGAGCCCCAGCTTGGGGTTTTGGTTCCATCCCCCAAGATATGCCTGACAGCTAATAGGCAGACTGCCCTATTTGTCCGGCCAGGGCTGGGGGCCAAAATTCCTCAGTGTCATCAACAAACAGCCACAATCCATTTTTACCTCCGAGTTTTCGTGCCTGGTGTATCGATTTGACTGAATAAAGCTGACACGTTTCTGGTGTGCATCAGCTCGTTCGTGTGCAAAATCCGTTTGAAAGGGCACAGCACTTGTTTTAATCCCAGTGCCAGAGTCCGCCGGGCAGATTCGTTCTGTCCTCTGGCTCGGAGTGGAAGCTTTGGAGACCCAGCTGGGCCGCCACTGCCAGAGGCCGGTTCCCCTGCTGCGTTCTGCTTCTCCCCGAAATGCGGGACAGCGTGAGGGAAGAGTTTTGGGGTTTTGGATAGAAAAGATTATAACGACCTGTCGGAGTGTTCTATATATGGAATCTTGCAAAGATTAAAGCTTTTCACCCCTGGGGACTTCATCCTCTTCTCTTTCCAGACGCCTCTGGCCGGCCTGTCCTGTCGCAGGTGTGTCTGGGTGATGTAAATTTGGGAGTGTCCCCTCCCTGGGTCATCCTACCCCAGGCAGGATGGGAGAGATGGCCGTTGGCGTCCAGCTGAGTGTGAGGCTTGTTCTCTGGCTTTGTGGCCTGGACCACTGAAAAGGAAGCTTTCCTTCTGCCCGTCTGCCACGGGTGTTACTGCCTCGCCTGGCTGCCTGGTCACACGAGGCTTCTTGTTCCAGGAAATGGTGTGAATGTTTTTCTTTTTCTTAATGGAAAAGAAAAATAAATAGGTGTTGCTTTGTGATAACTTATTTCTTCTAGAGTCTCAAATGAGCAAAAACTGGAGCAATAGAGAAATATGCATAAGACTGACCCATTATAGTGATGGAAATTAGGTTTGTGACAGTCTCCATCCATGTCTGCACGTCCCCTCGCTATTCAGGGACAGCCCGCAAGGAGAGTCTGGGTCAGTGTCTCCCGGTGTTTTACATTCAGTGAGACGCTGGTAATGGGCCGCGTTTGATCTAGTGGTCTGGGGTGGGGGGAGAGAGGGGGTCGACTTGATCAGGAAAAGAGAGTCTTCTGTTGTTGAAACTGTTAGGGGATAGGAGAGTGAAGAAAAACAAAAGAGAACAATCCTAAAACTTAGCTTTAGTCAACCTGCAGAATTTTTTTCATGACTGTCTATGAAATGTATTAGAAGGTATAAAAATAAGTTAGAAAAAAATTTTAATGAGTTAAGAGACCATGAGAATCAGTAGAATGATAATTGTAACTAATTATTGGGTTTGCAACTGTTCTAATTACTTTCTTCATTACCTTCTTTAATCTCCATGAGGACCAATGAGGTGGGTATCAGTCACATCTTACCTAGAGGAAATTGAGGCACAGAGAGGTCAAGTAACTCGCTCAAGGTCACACAGCTGGAAGCGGTCCCAGCCTTTAACCACTGCCTTGTGTTGCCTCTGAGTACTGGGCACAGGAGGGGCATTGGTTGAAGAGGTTGGTGAGTTGTACAGGTGGACATATGGATAGGCTGTGTGGCCTCGGGCAAGTTGTCTAACCTTTCTAAGCCTCGGTTTCCTTACTGTAAAATAAAGATAGTACTTACCTGGCAGGTTTATTTTGGGGATTAAATTAAACAATAGGCACGGAGGCATTTTGTACAGTGATTGATCGTTGCTATAATCTGACTGGGGAGCGAGACCCAAGAAAGCACGAGTGTAGTATTCGTGCAGGCTGTGATGAACTCTTCAGTCAGGGGACAGACGTGTCCCTAGGGAATGGGATAATTGCCAAGAGCCGTGCAGAAAGTGCAGGCCATGGGGTGGCACAAGGTTGGGAGCCCTCACCCAGGGCTGACCCCTGCCTTTCGGCAGGAGTTAGCACTTGCTGAGGGAGCTGGGGGCTGGGGCATCGCAGGGATCCGGAATGGCGTAAGGAAAGGTGGGAGGCCAGCATGGAGGGGACTCCCTGGCCGAGGCGGAGGCAGGGGCAGAGCTGGCCACCCCACCCCTGGCCTCCTCGCACGTGCTACCTTGTCTGGTCACCATTTCTCTGTGTCGCTCTCATTAACGACGAGCTTCTTGAGGGCAGGACTGTGTCTTGTTCTTGCCTGTGTCCCCGGACGCCTGAGGCTTGTGTTACTGGTGAACTGGCTGTAGTCGAGGGGAGAAAATGACTGGTTGGTTCCATCAGGCGGGCCCTGGCCTGGGTGGGTCACTCGGCTCCAGGGCACATCTGTAATTACTTGACGTGTTTCCCTCTTGGCCCCACGTTCCCTCCTGGTCCAGCCTGGCCTCCTACAGTCCCAGCCAGGAGCCCTGCCCATGCCCGTCAAGGACTCTCATTTCTCTGCCTGCCTTCTGGTCAGGCCAGTATCCCGGCTGCCTGTGCCCTCAGACCAGCTAGTCCCCTCACTCCTGCCAGCCTCCTCCAGGCAGCTTTCCGTCCTTAACAATCCTGGCATCATCGTCACACTTCACACGGCCACTGTCCCAGCCAGAGTGGGGACCCCTGACCCGCCTGCCGCAACCCCATCTCCAACCAGACCCCTGGTGTGTCCCCCACCCAGCCCATCACCGGCAACCTCCAGCCTCTAGGGAGATGAAAAGTAGTTCTTGCCGTCAAAAGAGCTGCTGTCCTAATGACACCTTGCCTGGAGCACTTTACAGTTCATAAAGCCTGTTTGGGCTGCACGGGGGTGGGTAAGGTCACCCTCAGTTTGTGGATAAGAGCTGGTCACTTGCCCAGCCACCGGGTGGCGAGTGGAAGGGTCAGGATTCAAACCCGGGACTCCAGGTTCCAGATCTTGGCTCCTCCCACGCACCACTCACGATCGCCAAGAGGCGATTCTGGAATGAACCAGGACAGCTGCCACTCGCAAACAAAATACGCTGTCTGTATTTCCTGAGCCGGAAGATGGTTTTCTCTATGGTTTGTTTATTTTTTCAGCACTCGTTTAGTGAGCACAGACGGTGGAGGGGACGCAGAGATGAGTAAGATAGAGACCAGCCCCAGAGGAGCTCGTGAGTCAGCAGGGAGGTGGACCGGCCACTGCGGGGCTCCCCTCCAGGGAGGACAGAGGACCTGCGGCTCCCGCATCGCTGGAGCCGTTAGCGGTACGGACCTGCTGACTCAGAGCCTGCGTTTCAGCCAGACCCCGCTGGTCCTGTGCTCACCGAGGCTTAAGCAGCTCTGCTCTGTGGCAGGTGAATGCTAGGATCAGAGGAGAGGATGGGGCTCTGGACGCACAGAAGGATCCTCAGAGAGCCACATTCTCTTCGGGTGGAGCCCACCACAGAGTACAGCATCCTAACAAATCATGTGCTGGGAAGAGCCAGGAGACTTGGGTTCTAGAGAGGAGGAGATAGAAGCAAATATTTATCGAGAGCCTCCTGGGTACTAGGAACATGTTAAGTGATTTATATCCATTATCCTATTTAATACCTCAGGCTCAGAGAGGCCAAGTGACTTGTCCAAGCTCACACAGCGAGTCAACAGAGAAGTCAAGGCTTCAAAATCAGGTGGTCAAGTCCTCTTCTCCATGTTTAAGTCAGGGGCTGTTTCTACCGTCTTGCTCAGGATCTTCATCAGATGCTCAGCCTTCACCTCACCAGCTGAAAAATTTTAGGGTTGCACCAGAGGGATCCATGTTTCTCCACCCTGGCTGCACAGGAATGGCTTCTGACGTAGAAGGTGCTGTACCCCTAGTTGGTATTGAGAATGTAGAAAGGACACTGAGAGCTTTCTTTGGGTCCATGGATTTGTACCCTTCTGGTCTCCTCCCACCAATACCGATGAGAATAGCCAACATTCACCGCACTTACTCTGTATAAGTGGTAAAGACCTTACACAAGCCACCGCTCTCAATTCCTACAGCAAACTTACAAATTATACTCCCTGTTTTGTAGATGAGGAAATTGAGGCTAAGTAGCTCAAAGTTAATAAGTAACTCAAAGTTCTCAAGTAAATAAGTGTCAGCACTGGGAGCCAAACCTTTACACGATCGCCATCCCCGTGTCGCTGCCTGGCCCCTCCAGCTCTCTTCTTCCTTCCTCCCCCTAGTGGTTGGGGTCCCCAGGCGCTATCTTCACCCCACTTCGCTTTTGCCTCCTGTCCGCTTCCTCTGCCCTCACCTCCATCCGATGGTTTCTGTTCTCACCACCAGGACGCCAGCTCCCCACATCTGCCTCCTGACTTCTCGGTCTGTGTGACCACTTCCCATTGGACATCTGCCCCTGGATAAACCACACATGCCCCAAACCCCACATGGGCCCCCCAGCCTCTGAATGGCCGTGTTTGGTGCTCACTGGTCCCCATCATCTCCCTGGCATCACCTCCCTGCGTCCTCCCGCCCTCCGTAACCTCACAGCCACGTTCTGTTCTGTGATGTTTCTCTTCCTTACTTCTCCCCGTTCCTGCCCTCGCTGCCTCTTGCCTGCATCGTTGTAATCCCATCGTCCCTGCCCCGCAAATAGCCTGGTGCCAGATGGATTGTCTCTAAAGCCCAATGCTGCTTCTGGAACTCCCTTTTTTCAGGAACCTGTGCTGGCTCCCTAGAGGCCCTGTATGATGTGACACCACCAGGGTCCTAGTCCCTGTCCTTTTCAGTCCCTAACTTACACGGCATCCCCCAACTGGACAGCCCCGCGGTCTGCTTCCTGCTAGATCATGTGTGGATTCAAGTGAGCAGAGGCCCTTAGCTCCTGCATGTCTCTCTCTGTCCTCCAAGCCCACGTCTTGGCTTCCTGTCCAGACTGTAAGCTCCTGGGGGCAGGGGCTGGGTCTCCATGCCAAGCGGGCCTCACATGCGGCAGGCGCCGGGGCCTGCCTGCCGAATGTGTGAATGTGCAGCCTCAGAGGATGTGCGGGCAGGCCTCTGCTTGCAAAATCCTTCTCTTTTGTACGTTTTGGAGATTCTCCCTCGGTCTCGTTTGATTCTTCCAATAATGAATTCTTACTAAGTGCCTGCCCCGTGTGGCAGGCCTGTGTACCAGGTACTGTGGAAGCCCCCACCCATTCCTGAGAGCTAGGCCGGGGAACCCAGTTAGGAGAGAGCCCGCGGAATCTAGAAAGAGAATTAGGGCTCAAGGTCAGTTATTTGAATTTCTGTAAAGTTCAGAACAGTGTATGAGCATTCTCAAAATGTGGTCTTGGCCTTCCCAGGGCTTCTTTCTGCTTTGGGTGGGACTTTCTGAGCTGGAGGATATTACCAGGAAGGGAGAGCAACTGTCCGTGTCACCTGGATGTGGCTGACGGCCGTGGCCTGTGTGCCTGCTGGAGTTTGCAGCAGGGCGTAAGGGCCGTTAGGATGAGTCCAGGGTAATAGGGGAGGCTCCCTGGAGAGGGGAGAACCTGCCTCTGCTACTGAATTTCTCCTTTCAAACGAGGAGGCTGGAAGAGATTTCTGAGGGTCTTTCCAGCTCTCAAATATTTTAGTTCATAAAACTCCTGTAGTAGGCTTCCTTAGCATGTAAGAAGGACCCGCATTTCTTCTGAGCTCTCAACTGCTCTCGAAAAGAGGGTCCAAGGGCCCCCCGTGTGTGGAATGAGGCCCAGATACCAGTGATGTGGGTCTCATGAAAGGCTGGCGCCACACCTTAGGGAGGGATGGGGAGTGTCCGCGTGGCCCAGGAGACCAGATTCCCAGCTCCACTTGGGCACTGAAGGGGTTCCTTGCCTGTGAGGCGCTGATGAGGACCGCTTTACACTCTCCATCCATTGGCCCGCTTATTCCACTACCTCAGGACAGCGCAGAGGAGACCCGGGTGGGGCGCAGGGCCCAGCCTGGTGCGGTGGTACGTTGGGCCGGCGGCCAGTGCCTCTCCTGCATCCAGGAAGGTTGATGGCCTGGAGAGATGCCCACCTAGGAGAGGGAACTTGTTAGCCCCACCTCCTGGCAGGGTGGGGGCTGCTTCCTGTTTTCCTGCCTGGGCAGGCAGGGAGGAGCCCTGTTCCCAGCTGTGGGCAGTGCAGTCTGACACCGTGGGGAGAGGCATGGGGATCTAAGGTGTCCTCTGGCTCAGACAGTGGAAGAGAGTGCAGGGATTTTCTTGGCTCTGAAAGGTCGCTGCTGCCGCCTCTGCTGTTAGTGCTGTAAGACAGCTCAGGAAGCTGCTCTGGACCATTCAGGAAGCCGGTGCGGCTGAGTTTTTCTGATTTAACAATAGCTAACACTGTTTGCAGTTTATAAAGCACCTTTACACATAACCTCTGTTAAGCCACAGAACAATTGTGCAATAGATGATTATGGTCAGTTTTCAAGTGTGGACACTGAGGCTCAGAGAACTTAAGTGACTTGCCTAAGAGCCTTCAGGAGGTGGCAGAGTCAAGGCTTGAACCTGGGGGTCTGATCACAAAATGTGTGTGTTCCTTTCAAAGCTGTGACTCCTTCAAAGCTTATCTCTCTTCAAAGCTGAAGCCTGGTGTGGGACTGGTAACTTAGAAAAGGTACAGAGATTTTTGTTTCTAAGTCTTTTTCCATTGACTTATTTGGACATTTGAAATTCCTCCCAGAAAATGATTTTTGTGACATGAATAACCACCAAAGGGCCTGTATCCAGAATATGTAAAAAACTTAAATGTAAAAGAAATAAAAGGACAACCTAACAGAAAAATAGGCAGGAGGAATGTCACAAAAGAGGATAAACAAATGGCCAATACACATTTGAAAAGGGTGCAACTTCATTAGTAGTCAGGGAAATGCAAATTAAAAGGACAATGAGATACCACTATATGCGGATTAGGATGGCTGAAATAAAAGTGGAAAAAAAAAAAAAGCTGACAGTGCCAAGTGTTGGCAAGGGTGTGAAGCAATGAAAATGCTCATGCACTGCTGATGGGGCTGCACACTGTGCAACCACATTGGAAAACAGTCTGGTATTATCCTACGATTGAAGATCTGTGTACTCAATAACCTAGCCATTCCACTGCTAGCTACACCCAACAGAAATCCTACACAGGCACCAGAAGATATTTAAAAGAATATTCATAATCATATTTTGTATAATCCCAGACTGGAAATAATCCAAAAGCCCATTGACAATAGCTGGATAAATAAATTGTGATATAGTCTCTCGTTGGAATACTGTACAAGGAAAAGGGATAAACTATAGTTATGGTCACAGCATGGGTGAATCTTATAGACGTAATGTGGAGGGAAAAAAAGGCAGACCCAAGAGGACACCTTCTGTAAGCTTCCATTTATCTTAAGTCCAAAAAACAGGCAAAGCAAAACTAGGGTTTAGGGGTGCTTACTTAGATGGTAAAACTGTAAAGAAAAAAGAGTGATTACCGTAAAAATCTAGATGAAGATTATCCTGGGTTCAGGGGCGTTAGTGATTGTGAGGGTGTGCAAGGGGAATTTCGGAAGTCCTGCCATCCGTCTGTTTATTGGCCTGGGTGGTAGTTCATGAGAATTCATTAAGCTGTACATTTCGGTTTTGTGTTATTTTCTGCATTTATATTATATTTCAAAACAAAAAAAGGTTGAAAAAACCTCTTCCCAGGAAGTAGGAGACAGGGTCTGGAGGAGGCTGAGAACCTGCCACTGACACAGCCACCCTTTGAGAGCTCTTCCAGACACAGCCGCCCTGGCCGATGCTGGCCGAGACCTGACGAATGAATCGTGCGTACACCAGCGGCGTATTCCGAGCACTGCTCTAACATGCAGCCATGAAGGTGACACCTCTCCTTCCCCACACCTACTGTGTTGCCCTGGGTTCCATTCATTTGCGTCTTGTGTCTCCCTTCCTGGGAGGCAGCCGGGCCCTCCGTCCCTCATTCATCTTTTAGCGAGCTCCCCAGTGTCTAGCAGAGGGCTTCACACCAGCTAAGGCTCAGGATGTCTGTTAAATACAAAATAGATTAGGTGGTGAAAGTTTTCCTAGGAGAGAATGGGAGAAGAAAGTGTGTCTCCAGGCTCAAAAGGAGCACATTCGAATAAAACCTGAGACCCAGGTGGTAGACTTCTGGAACACATAACCTCAGGCTGGGCTCCTGTTCTAAAGATTTAGATCAAGTCATGTAGGATGAGCCACTGGGAGAGTCTGGGAGCTTGGAGCATGGCACGTGGAAACATGGCAGAAACACTGACCTTCTAACACTTGATCTTTGGGATTCTATCTGGTGTGGTCCCTGGGGCCAGCCCACAGTGACAGTTCTCAGGTCAGGCGGTCGCTGTGTGTTACTATGTCTTACTCATCTGCCCTGTGCCCTCTCTCCCATATTGGACTGAAAGCAAATGCCTTCTTGTTTGGTTTTCCTTGGCATGTCTTGACTGGTGCTGTATTCTTCCCTCCATTTTTCATAATCCTTCCGAAAGAGACACATGGGCATGAGCTGTGTGGTTTCTTCTCTGAGCAAGATCCAGGGCAACTTCCGTGGGAGTAACAGGTCAGCCTGGGGCTCCACCTCTCAAGGCTTGGCACATGGTAGGCATTCAAAAAATCTGTCTTGAGTCCCTTATTCTTCTTTGTAACCTCGGTTTCCTAGTGCAGTGTCTGGCCCTGAGTGACTCTTGATAAGGGCTTCTGGAATGAAGGTAAGATATTTGAATAAAGGACTGAATGAGCATCAGCCAGTTTTGGTCCCAGTTCTGAACTGTGAACCCCAATGAGCAAAGCCTGAATCTGGGTCCACGTGAGCACGATTGGAACCAGCAGGAGGCCCCTGAAGAGACCAGCTCTCTGACATCACTGTGGGTGGTTCTTGGGAATTCCTGTGGAATGTCAACTCCTTGTCTCATGCTTGGAAGTGGCTTGAGATCTCCCGCTTCCTTTGAGATCCTTATGCCAGGATGGGACCTCCCTGTACAGTCTGGGCCCATTGCTGCTGATCAGAAACCCCTGACACCTAAACCTGAGCTCTGTCTCCTGCCACGAACTTGCTCATTCTCCTTACTTCTTGGTTTTGGAGAATCTCAGTTTATAGGCCATCCCTGGCCATTCAAGCTGACATTTTCCCAGTCATCTCTGACGCCCCTCTATTCTGCACCCCTGCAGCCAGTCACAGAGTCCTACTGTTTCCCTCCTTGATGGCTCTCCATTTTGCTCCCACTTCTCCACCCACTGCGTCTGCCTTAGTTCAGGCCTTCATCTCAAGCCTGAACTCTTTCTTGCATGGCCCAATTGGCCTTCCTGCCCCCCCCGTCCCTACCCTCGTGAGACCTACCTTCTCCTTGGCTGTCAGAGTTCTGTTTTCAAAGCCACATGTGTGTGCATCACTCCATGTTTTGAAAACCTCTCTTATGCATTATTCTGAGCTGAGACCAAGCTCAGTGGCATGGCATGAGCCAACTTTGCCAGCCTTCGTGTCCTGCCCCTCCCCTGCACCCCAGCGCACCAAGCCCCTTAGTGCTCTCCCGGAACAGCCCCCTGCTTCACGCCTCTCTGTTTTTCCAGGTGGCATCATTTTTTTTCTGCCAAGACTGCCTCTCCTGCTTTATCCACCTGCCCAACTTGTCTTCATCCGTTCAGTCCCACCTCCGATGGCCCCTCCTCTGGGAAGTTTCCCCGCACGCTTCCAGGCAGATTTATTTGGTGGTAGTCCTGTGTGCTTCTGTGTCGTTAATGTGTTTATCTGGGTGTCTGTGCCCTAGTGGACTCTGAGCTTCCCAGTGGCTTAGCCTTCTTTGTGGGCCTCTCCAGCCCCAGCACAGTGCTCGACACCCAGTAGGACCTCAGTACATGTTTGTTGAGGGAACTAAAGATGCATATTAAGGACCTGATTGCATGTGGTTGTTGCTATAACAGAAAATGGAATAGGCCCAGTTCCCACTTGGAGGCAGGTGCCCGACACTGAGCTGAAGGTATTTGATCTGTATCACGTTAGACTGAAACAGAAGTTTTGGCAACGCTGGTAGGATAAAGGTGAGTGTGTTTTAGGAGTGGAGAAATCAGTGGGAGGGACGTATTTATGGAGAGCAGCTTCCATGTCCAGTCATGGGACACCTGGAGCCACGGACTGGGAGCCAGTATTCCTGATTGATGCACCCAGGGCGGCTGCTGGGTGTTCCTTGTGCGGCTCAGAAGTGTGAAATGGGATGTGGAAGGGAGAACAGTGCACCCCCACCACCCCCACCCCGTCAATGTATCCACTTGTGCATATGTTACATTACATGGTCAAGGGGACTTTGCACATGTCATTAAGGACCTTAAGACTAGGGAGCGCAGCCTGGGTTCTCCCGGTGGACCCAATCTAATGGCACAGGCCCTTCCAAACAGGGAACCACTGTGGCTGCAGGTGGTGGAAAGATGCGGCAGAGATTCCAAGTGTGAGGAGGATTCAACATGCCGTTGCTGGCTTTGAGATGTGGGGTCCACGTGCAGGGTCCCAAGGGAGGCCTCTGGCTGGCAGCCAGCAAGGATACAGGGACCTCAGGTCTTTGACTACAAGGAATCTCATTGTGCCATCAGCCGGAATGAGCTTGGACGTGAATTTTTCCCAGAGCCTCCAGTAAGGACTGCAGCCCTGCTGACACCTTGATTTTAGCCGGGTGAGACCCTGTTGGCCTTCTGACCTACAGACCTGTGAGCTGATAAATGGGCGTTGTTTTAAGCTGCTAAATTTGTGGTCATTTATTGCGGCAGCGATAAAGCCTGGTACAGGATGATAACAGGTAACTCCTGCCCCAGGGCAAGAAGGCCTAATGGAGCCCACGCCTCGCTGCGCAGACAGGCCGCCCTTTTAAATCTAGAGGGACCCTGGTTATTTCATCCGTGCTTATTGTGGCCATAGATGAAACATCGGATTTCCACGCTTGGCACTTACTCACAGAAGTTTTATCCTGGAAAAACAATTCAGCAGCCTGTTCAAAACATTCTTTCCTGCTGGGCCATGGAGTTCTTTGGTGCAATTCCAAGTTCGAGGATCACAGATATAATTTACTTAACCTTAAAAAGATGTGTTTTTGATCGAGTGTTGTGCTGTCTATTAAAAAAGGCAGGTGGGAAATCCCAGTGTTGCTATAGGATCATGGCGGTGTCTCTGCTAGAAAGAGAGCTGACTTAAAGTCAGGAAGCAGAGGTGGGAATGAGCGGATGGCCCCCTCAGGGTGGGCCTGCTGGGTCCTGATGCTTACTCAGGCCCACGATGGTGGTCTGGAACGTCCCGGGATTCCTAGGCTTTGCTGCACAGCAGCCTGGAGCTCCCGGGGCGCTGGATGAAGAATCGGGAAACGCTGCTTCTCCTGGCTGTGGTTGTCTCTGCCCTGCCCTGGCCCCGCCTTTCCCGAGGTCTTCAGTCAGGGTCTGTGAGATGAGGGGGATTGCATGCGATCTCCCCAAAGGCTTAGGGAATTGGTGATTCCGTAGAAGCGCGTTTGCTAACGTGGCAGCCCTGCCAGAGTTGCCTGCCTTTTAATAACACCTGGAGCTTATTACTCCAGCTTTGCCCTCCTCCTTCTCAGCTTTGACGCTGAGTTATATTTGACTTTCGCTCTCTCTGAGACCCTTCCTTTTGGATGACCCTGGCTGTGCTTAGTTTTAATGGATAACTTCTGCATTAGTCAAATGGGCCTATGCCCCCCTAAAGAACTGGCTTCCCAAAGTCACTCACTTAGAAAACTTACCTAGTGAGAAGCCTTTGCAATTGGTCACTTCTACCCATGCCCCATCTGCTGCCTTCTGCTTAGGACTGCCGGGTACATCTGCACACGTTGAGCACTGCACAACTTTGGGAGTGTTTTCTGATCCTGGCCTTCCCAGTATTAGCCAGTTAGGCCTAGGTTGTAGCATATAACAAAAATAATTTTCCAGAAAAAACTTTTGACTCTCTGACTTTTGACACTGAGTCAAAGGCCACGTGGAGGGTCTGAATAGGCTGCCATTGCTGTAAACTTGTGGCCCAAACTACTAAATCTATTTGACTTAGAGAATGTTAGAGCTGGAAGGGATAGGAGAGCTTCTTGAGTAAGTGACTGCAAGCTGACAGCCACCGACGTTTCTTTGAATTTTAAAAATAAACCTGAAACCTGTAGCCAAGGCATAAACACTTTGATTTTCCACAGTCTCCACCACCCCCTGTTGTCTTCCAGGCTGCTTCATGCGTTGACCTTACCTCCTTGGTTCCTGTCATTATCTGAGGTGTGGCTCTGATTCAGTCCAGTTTCCTAGAGGAAAGTGAGGATTAGGAAAAAAATAAATAACTTACCCAGGGACATACTGCAAGTCAGTGCCCAAATTTGAGGCAGGTCCAGCCTGGTGTCTGGTCCAGGTTGTGCCCCAAGACTCTGCAGAGGTGATGAGCGTGGACTTTAGAGCTGGACAGTTCACCCAGCGTGGGTCCCACGCAGGCTGCTTTACAGCGATGCTGGCAGGCATAGGTGAATCTCAATTGATAAAGTAGAGATCCGTTGGAAGAGCATCTACAGTAATAAAAATACCTACATCATAGGGCTGTTGAAAGGATTAAATGACAAAATGCATGAAAAAATGCTCCACACATTGCCTTACATGGAGTGAGTGCTCAGAATATCAGCTCTTAGTATTCTCTTACTAGGACTTAGTAACTCGTAAGTTTTGGGGGCTAGTGTACTATTTGGCACAGAGCAGGCACGTCGCTTTTGAGTAAGTAAATGAATGGGTCCTGGTCTCCTGGTGTCACTGCTCCCTGCTGGGCCTGAATGAAGGATCATCTGGACGAGGACACACACTGGGAAGTCCCCGGGTTCCGGTGCCCTGTTCCAGAGGGTGGTGTGCAGAACCACAGGAAGAATTAGCGGGAGATCTCAGGAGGTGCTTTCCTGGACTGTGACCTGCGCGCGGGGGCCTGCCTGTGGATGCTGGCACCTGTCTCACGGGTGGCCCTGGGGATCCAGAGACACTCAGCAAGACATAGTATTCAGATGAATGGCCCCTGACATGATTCACAGAGGCAGGCACATCACCTGTGTGCTTTTCTTGCCAAAAGTACATAACCTCACTCTGATTGTGAGGAAAACATCAGACAAACCCAAACTCAGGGACGTTCTACAAAATAACCACCCAGTATTCTTCA
This sequence comes from Equus caballus, assembly GCF_041296265.1. Classification (NCBI taxonomy): domain Eukaryota; kingdom Metazoa; phylum Chordata; class Mammalia; order Perissodactyla; family Equidae; genus Equus; species Equus caballus. The sequence continues at coordinate 12,092,354 of NC_091696.1, forward strand.
AAGATGTCAATGTCAGAGAAGACCAGGAAAGACTAAAGAGCTGTCACAGACTGGCGCAGGCTAGGGAGGCACGACTGTTAATGCAAGGTGGGATCCTGGCCCAGCAAGCAGACAGTGGTAGACAAACTGGAGAAATCCAAATTAATTCTGTAGTGTCGTTAATGGCACTGCACCAAGGTTAATTTCTCAGTTCTGACAATTTTTCTGTGGTTATGTAAGATGTTAGTTAATATAAGCTGGGCAAAGCGTGTACGGGAACTCTGTACTATTTTTGCAATTCTTCTGAAAGTCTAAAATTATCTCAAACTAAAATGTTAAAAATAAAAAGAATGCACGTTTCTTGGCAAACTCTTGGGTTAGTAAATGTGCATTCCCTCACTCCCTTGGGTCATCCTGGGGACACTGGGGACGCGCACACACAGAGGAACGGGACAGGGCTTTCTGAGAAGGGACAGTGTGAATAGTGCGGGCTGCATCAGAGGAGGGAGGAGGCTGGTGCCCACCCAGGGGGAGCTGCTCCGTGTGCCCAGGTCTCGGAGGCGGAAGTGGAGTGGGACATTGGTGGCAGTCTGGCAGGCGCCCGTCAGCCTCACCTGCTGCAGTGGGCCTGGGACTCGTGGGCAGGCGCTTTGCAGTGGGGCAATCTTTGGTCCAGCTCCAGCTTGTTACTTATTATCTTGTGGGGATTTTGGGAAAGTTGCTCATCTCTAACACGGGATAATGTACGGACGTCTGGGCTCACTGGGTGGGTGGAAGGAGAGGGTCCAGAGCAGTGGCCAGTGCTGGTGGTGTTTCCCCTCCCCCTCACGCCTGCCCGAATGGCCCCAGTCCCGCCACCCTGCAGGTTCCCTGTAGCACTCACTTTGTGCCCCTCCATGGGCCCTTTCTAGGGATGGCCTAAGTCCCATGGTTTATGTGCCTTGGTTGCTCCAGGACCTAGAGCTCCAGTAGACCACAGGGCTTTGCACGGGCTTTAGATTTCTGGTGCAGGTGGAGTGAGTGGGTGAGTGAGTAAATGAGTGAGTGAGCAGATGAATGAGTGGGTGAGTGAATGAAGGAGTGAGCAGGTGAGTGAGTGAATAAGTGAGCAGGTGAGTGAGTGAGGAGGTGAGTGAATGAGTGAGTGGGTGACTGAGTGGGTGAGTGAAAGAGTGGGTGAGCGAGGAAGTGAGTGAGCGAGTGAGTGAATGAGTGAGTGAGCGAATGAATGAGTGAGTGAATGAGTGAGCCAGTGAGTGAATGAGTGAGTGGATGAGTGGGTGAGTGAGTGAGCGAATGAATGGGTGAGCGAATGAGTGGGTGGGTGAGTGAGTGAATGGGTGGGTGAGCGAATGAGGGAGTGGGTGAATGAATAAATGAGTGAGTGGTAAACAGATGCCCTCCTGCCTCTCTGAGTGAGGGCTGTGTGCCACATATGGTTATTGGCCCAGGTGGTTGCCCATGTCACCCTGTTCTCCATGATGACTTTGGAAGTGTTCAGACCAAACACACCCTTTATTATGATCTTTCTCCCCTATCTTGGGTGCCAGTCACCTACCCAGAAAAAGCAGTTTAACTGCTTTTCTTACACAAGCTTTAAAGTTGTTCGTCAGTGCTTGAGAATTCTCTGGGCCTCTCTCCTTGCTGAGAACTTTTTGCCACAGGAAATCAGGCTCATTTTAAGGGCCAGATAGTCACTAAATATAGCCTCCCAGCACAGATATTTAAAGAGCTGTGTTGATGATGTTATGTCTGAACAGAGAAGAAAATAACTTTTTTTTTCTGGAAAGAAGAGTGAAGTTACACCAGATTTTCTGTGGGCCCACAGGGAGCAGCACGATGGTGTGGTGTCAGTGTCTTAATTATGGAATCACCAGATGTTTTTCACCAGCTTGGGCCTTGGGGTTTAGATTTCTGTTGCCAGGCAGTCATTTCTTGATCATTCCTTCTCAGCTCTATTTAAAAATGCCTCCTGCCCTGGAGAGTGACCTCAGACGAGTGTGCCCTGCCTGCCAAGCCCAGGAGAGCGGTGCTCAGGGAAGTACCCATAAGATCTGCTCTGCTCCAGCCCCAGGACCAGCAGGGGGCAGGTGGTGGGGGAGCCCACCTCGCATCATTCTCTTCTGAGTGCTGGTTGACGAGCAGCAGGTGACCAAGGTGAAAGAAAGAGTGGAATGGGGCCCTGGGCTCTTTACCACTGAAAATCGAGCAGCTGATGCAGAGGCCAGGAAACAGTTCATGCCTTAGAGAGAGGTCCGGACTGAAATTCTGCTCGTGCTGGTCACGATGGCGTGCACGGGGGTGGGCTTTCATAGGGGTGGGTGGCTTTTGTGGGGGCCGATGGCTTCCCACCTACTCTCTCCTCTGGCCTCCACCTTGGGCTCATTGAATGGTCAGGATAATGTCAATATAAGACTTTGGGCTGTTGCCGTTTTTGTTTCTCAAATGTTCCTTCTAGAATATAAATAGGACTCTGCTGGGAGTTCTTCTGAACTTTCTTTGGGGCTGAACTTCTATCTCTTTGGGAGAGAAACTTTGTAGCTCTTTCTGTAAGAAGCTCTGTGCTGTGAACTATCTTAGTCTTTGTGTGTCTGAAGATGTCTACATTTCACCATCTTTTTTTTTTCTCTGTTATAACCAAGATTTTATTAGTGCTTGTTTGGTGGTCAGTACACAAACGTTGTGAATTCGTGCTCATATTAAAAATTCTATGCAATGTAGCTGCAATCCATCGCTGAAGAATTACTTAACCCCCATTCCAGCTTAAAATTTGGAGACAATTTATCCACAAGTAGAGGACACCAGAGCTCAGAATCTTCAAATGTTGCTAACTCTTACGCGTTTTGTGAGGAATGTCCTGATGACACAGGATGTGTTATCTTACGCATTATATCCATGACGCGTTAACAGGTTTTGGGAAATTCTGGACCTTCCTTTGCAGGATATTGCCACAGATAGTGTGCAATTCTGATAAGGAAACGAAAGACTGTATGGAAGACACAGAGACAACAATAGTAGGGAAAAGCATGACTGTGAAAGATGGGCCATTTAAAGTGACTGTGTCATTTGGACTCTGTGTATTTTAGAGGATTTTTTATTATGCTCCTCACAATCCATGGAATGTTAAGTTTACATCCAACAAAACTTCCCTTAATCCAAGATTCCTCTAATTTCTGTTTTTATTGAAATTAACTGCACATGATTTTACCTCTTAAAAAGGCGTTTGTACTTATTTAAAGATGTATTAAAGCATAGGATAGGGTAGAATTCCATGCTTCTTAAAAATATGTTTCTGGGACTCTAGAAAACATGCATTTCCAAACAGATGAAACTGCTTAGAATTGTGGGAGAAAGGGTGTGAAAGAATCCCTGCTCAGACTGGTCTGAGACTGCCTCATGTTCCACTGCCCCGGGGCCTGAAATATGCTCGTTTTTAGGTTCTGTTTCTGCTGTTAAGTGTTCTTGAATCTCTGCTTGCTGGTCCTCCTCTGCCCCTTTTCTTTTGCTTTTCCTCTTTTGTTGAGACTCTTTTGGTCAGAAGATTTATCCTTTCCTATTGCCTTTTTTGCCTAAGATTCCATTTTTTCCGTGGCCAGATTAGATGCCTATTTACTGATCTTTTAGCGGTTTCTCCTTAGTGCCTATCCAGCAGAATTGACTTTCCTTCTTGTCGTCTTGCTGCAAGCAGTGCCTGTGGACACAGTGGGGCAGGGGCGGGGCCAGGTGCCCATGGGTACCATGTGAGACCCTTCCCAAAGCCAGCATCCTGGGCACTCCCCTTCTGCTACCTGAGCTGCTGGGATAAAAGGTGGAGGTGGAATAACAGATGGAACAGGGTTAGAATCCTGCTGCCTTCTCCCCATGCAATTCGTTCTTCTTCTTCAGCATTTTGAAGCTGTTATTCAGGCACTTGTTTGTGTAATTGTCAATCCCTTGTGGATAATCTACCTTTTCTCTTTGATAGCTTTCAAAATTCTTTTCTTTTAATGTGGTGCATTATGTGCACTGGGTGTTTTAGTGTGTTTTTCTTGGGATTTGTTTTAACCTTTACTTTAATTCTGGAAAATTCTCAGCCATTATCTCTTTGGTTCTTACCTCTGATTTTTTTTTCACTACTCTCCCCTTTGTAAATCCTCTTAACTGCATAATGGAATTTCTCATTCTGTTCTCCATTTTATTTAATTTCTTTTTCATTTTTCCTGTTTCTTTTTCCCTCATGTTTTTATTCTAGGTGATTTCCTCAGATATATCTTCCTATTCACTGATTCTCTCTTTAGTTGTGTCTAAATCTACTCTTTGATTTCTAGAATTTCTATTTGGTTCTTTTTAAAATTCACTTGCTCTTTTTCCACAATGTCTTAGTTTTGCTATATGGTTTTTATTTCTTCCATCATCTTTTTGAATATTTTAAACATTCTTATTTTAAAGTCCCTTTCGGGGTACTATTATTTACAGTCCCTGTAGTATTTCATTCTCTTTGTTGAATCTGCTCTTTGCATAGCATTTGATTTTCCTTATATCTTTTGTTGTTTTTGTCTCTGGGATCCTCTTTGGGGGAGATTGTTTTCTGTGGGGTCCTGCATGTGCCTTGTCTTATGAACATGTCCATTGGGACAGTTTTATGGTTGTCTCTGCTCGGCCCTACAGGGCTTACTGGTTCCAGGTCAAGCTTCCTTGGTTTTCCAGGACAGGGCTTCCACACTGCATGAGTAGCGGGGGACCTTCTCATACATGCAGCCCAGGCCAGAGACCCTGGCTTCTCTAGTCTCCCCACAACAGGTCTGGGGCTTGTGGCTTTGGCCAGGAGTTCAGATCTAGATCATACAGTTAGTGGCCTCTACTTTGGTCCCTCATATCGTATATCTGGTTTGTTTGTCCTGTAGCCTGTGGCTTCAGATCTCATTTGCTGCAGTAGCTTTCTCATACCTGAAGATGCTTTCAAGTTCATCTACATGTTAATGATATTTAAAAAAATTTTTTTCTAGCATGTCTGCATATCATGTGGGAGAGCTCTCATGTGTGACAGCTCAGTCTGCTCTCTGTTCCCAAGTCTTAGTCCTCTGCAAAGCAGCCAGAGAGATCTTGAAAAAATAATAAATCAGATTATTTCACTGCCTTGCTTAAAACCTTCCAGTGGCTTCTTAATCACTTGGAATAAAATCCACATTCATTAAGTTAACTATAAACTGCCCCTGATGCCTCACCAGCCTCGTCTTGCTCACTATGCTTCAGCCTCTTGGCCTTTCTGCCTCTCTTCCTCCCATCTTAGAAACTCTGTGTCTGCTGTATGTTCTCTGCCCAACTGCCACCTCTTTCAAGGGTGAGTTATGACTCCCCTAACAAGGTACACGCCCACTCTCTATCTCATCAGCTCATTGTGTTTTCTTCACAACACTTACCACTGAGTAGGATCATCTTGTCATTTCTTTGTTTTCGGGTTTCATATCTGTCTCCCTTCCCCACCGTTGCCAGCCTGGGGGTTCCAAGAGCACAGGAAGAGTCTGTCTTACTTACCATTGGTCCCCGGCCTCCCCCACAGGGCAGTGGGGCAGCATTAGCCCCGGGCTGCTTCTCTGTAGGTCAGGTCGTTCAAACCGCGGCCACTTCTCTTCAGGACTCATACCTGGAAGCTCTCAGGAAAGAGCACTGGGGGTGGAATCAAGGATCAGTGTTCCAGGTCTGGCTGCAAGGCATATTCCCTGTGTCATCTTGGGCAACTCACTTACCTTCTCCTGGGCTCCGTTTCCTCAGCTCTTAACAGAGGACAACTATACACGGTAGAGTTTTTGCAAGAAGGAAATGTGAGTGTTCTCATAGTCCTGGGAGAGGTGGCAGCCATCATTCTCATTCAGGAATAAGAGTGTTCACATCTCAGGCCCAGCCCTGTGGCCGAGTGGTTAAAGTGCCACGCATTCTGCTTCAGGGGCCCGGGTTCGCAGGTTACTCCACTCACCAGCAATGCCATGGTGGTGTCGCACATACAAAAACATGGAGGAAGGTTGGCACAGATGTTAGCTCAGGGCTAATCTTCCCCAGGCAAAAAAAGAGGAGGATTGGCAATGGATCTTAGCTCAGGGCGAATCTTCCTCAGGAAAAAAAAAAAAAAAAAGAGTATTCCTATCTCAGTGAGGGGCTACGTGGATGCTCCCTACCAGGGTCATGAAGCCCTGCGAGACGTTTTTCACCACCTGTGCTGAGCCCCTTCTTGTTGGTGTTCCTCGTATGTTGTCTTCTGTCTCTGCTGTGGCTGTATTTTGGGTGGCTATGTGGATGGCAAGCTCCGTGTCAGTCAGCCAACAAAAGTCTTTCCGAGGGCTTGCTCTGAGTGTCAGGTGTGAAAACCAGATCCTGTGCTCACAGCAGCTCTGCCGGGTCCCTCGAGGGCAGGGGTTCTGTTGTCCTCTTTGGCTTGTCCTACAGAGAGTTCTGTCAGGGTTCTGGACAAGTGGGCTGGTTGGAACGCCCGCCCAGCAGACCTGCCCTGGCAGCGTTCATCATTCAGCAGATAAGGTTTCCAGAGCGCCCGCAGCACCAGGCGCGAGCAGTCAGGGATGAGCCAGACATGGTTGCTGAGTCCAAGTTGCTCCTAGACCCGAGCAAGAACGGGTGGACTGAATTGTCACTGCAGTCCACTACCCACGGAAGCAGAGGATGCCAGACAGTGAGACGAGCCCAGGGAGGCAGGATTCACTGTCTCAAGTGGCTTATCAAAGAACGCAGGGCCACAGTGTGGCTCGCAATGATTCTAAAGCTGACAGCCACAGAGAAGAGAAGCTCTGAGGAGACTGGAGGAGCCAGGGAGCCTTCCGGGGACAGGCGGGCCTGGAGGAAGGCTTCCGAGGGCAGAGGGGGGTAGCTGAAGGCTGGGTGGGGAGCGTGTGGGTGAACAGGGACTCCTGCGAGCAGAGGCCGCAGACTGGCGTCTGAGGGCTGGATTCTTTGTGGGCTTGTTTTGCTTGGCCCACGTGGTGTTTTTCAAAAATTGGAACTTAATGTCTTTCTGTGGAGACACACTCTTTCCTTCACCACAGTCCTCGTCATTCCCCATTTCCATCCCCCACCTGCCCGGATGCATTTATGGAACCAGCCCAGGCCCCTGCTGGCCACTGAACACCCAGGAGAGTCACAGAAAAGAGAATTAATAAGCAAGTTCAGTACGAGGAATCAAAGTGCTGGGAGTGAGATACATAAAAAGCAATAGGATGTTTTCCTACGTATCAGCAGTCAGCTTGAAAGTATAATAGAAAACAGATCCTGTTCACCAAGGGAACAAGACCACAATATACCTTTGTAAGAATCTGTGAAATTTCCAGTCGTTCACTCAAACTATATTTTCTGAGCATCTGTTATGTATTTTATTTTAAATTAAAAATTTATTTAATTTTTGAATAGGTAATGCATTCACTTGGTTAAAAAAAATGAAAAGCCTGCCTCTCACTCCTGTCCCCCTACTGCCTAGTTCCTGCTGTACTCCAAGAGAGAACCATTCATCTCCTAATTTGTTTTTTTCTTTCTTGTTTCTTCTTGGTGAGGAAGATTAGCCCTGAGCTAACATCTGTGCCAGTGTTCCCCTATGTTGTATGTGGCACGCCGCCACGCATGTCTTGACGAATGGTGCATAGATCTCTGCCCAAGATCTGAACCCGTGAACCCTGGGCCACCAAAGCAGAGCGTGTGAACTTGACCGCTATGCCACTCATCTCCTAATTTCTTGTGGTGCCCATCCGAATATTTTATTTTCATATGCAAGCAAATATGAATAGATTGGGGCAGTACCCTTGTCCCCACTTTGATACAAATGATAGTTCAGAGTCTTGCTTTTTCACCGAACCAAATATCTTGGCAGTTGTTTTATAGCAGCATATAAAAGGCTTCCTCATTCCTTTTTACAGTCGAATAGTAAAAATACTGATTTTTAGATAAAACCATGGGCTCGGGGGTAAAACTGCCTGGGTTTGAAAGCTGGCTCTTCTGTGATGACCTTGAACTAGTTATCTCTCTGTACCTCAGTTTTTTCATGTATACTGACTTGGATTGTCGAAGTAATATGATTGCTGTTTCAATAATCAACAATGACACTTATTATTCTTAGCTCTTGTTCAACAATAATAATTATTATTGTTAAATAATATAATATACTATTATTATTAGTGAAACAATAGGTACTGACTCAGATTATTGCAAGGATTTAGTGAGCTGATACTTATTAAAGGGCTCCCAACAGTGCCTGGCGTCTAAAGCCCCCTAAATATTCACTGCTTTTCTTCTTCTTATAATGGTGAATGTTATAAATGCAAAGTAGGGTAAAGAGATAAGGAGTGACGTGGGGGGTATTTTAGACAGAGGAGCCCTGATGAAAATTATAAACCTCTCCTGAGAGGTGTGAAGCGGATGAATTAATGGAGAGATGTATGTTGTTTCCAATCGAAACTATGGGATTTGTAGAGATGTCAGCTCTTCCTGGTGTAATTTATATTTATCCCATTTGTAACCAAAACGCCAATAGGATTTATTTTGGACCTTAAGTTTTTCTAAAACTTATCTGGAAGGATAAATAAGTGAGAATAACTTAAAAACTTTGCAGAAGATTGTAGTGAGGCGAAACTTGCCCTACTAAATATCAAAACACATTTTAATGATTAAAACAGTGACTTAATTAATGGCTTAAGAATAAACAGCTCAGTAAAATAGAATAAATAGCCCAGAAACATGCTTTTATCCACATGTAAATTGATTACATGACAGAGGTGACCTCACGGTCAGCGGGAATGGAAAGATCATCTGATAAATTGGGTGAGGCTCATTTGGGTAGCTGTTTGGGAGGAGAAGAGGATGTTTTAGATTCTCGCCTCAGGCCGCATGCCTAGATAAATTCCAGATAGATTAAAAAGTTAAATTTGAGGGAGGAAAAAAATCAAACCATTAAAAAAATTAAAAACCCTAGAAGAAGGTAGAAGGAAGCATTTTGGGGTAGGAGAGAGGACCTCTGAGTTTTAAAGCGGTCAAAAATATCACAGTGAAAAAAACATTAACTTAGGTGATCGCAAAAAGTTAAGGTCTCTGTGTTCGTTTCCTCAGGCCTCTGTAATAACGTGCCATACGCTGGGTGGCTTAAAGCGGCGAGATTTACTGTCTCACTGTTCCGGAGGCCAGGAGGGCAAAGTTAAGCTGTTTGCAGGGCCGTGTTCCCTCTGAAACCCACCGAAAACAATCTTTCCTTGCTTCCTCTAGTTTCTGGTTGTTGCTGGCAATCCTTGGTGTTCCTTAGCTTGTAGGCGCGTCACTCCCACCTCTGTCTCCATCTTCGTGCGGGATTCTCCACGTGTGTTTCTTACTTATAAGGACACCAGTCATGTTAAGGGCCCAACCTACTCCAGTATGACCTCATCTCAACTAACTAAACCAGCAACAACGCTATTTCTAAATAAGGTCCCATCCTGAGGTACTGGGGGTGAGGACTTCAACATATCTTTTTGGGGGGACATAATTCAACCCTTAAAAGCCTTCATATGTCAAAGCACAGGAAAGGACTCCAGCTAAAGTAGCAGATTGGTTATACACCTTCATCTCCCAAGATTTGCCACGATAAGAGGAAAGGAAGAAGAATGATAAAGACCCACGAGGACAAAGAATGGGAACAGGATCGTTATCCAATGAGATATTTCAATGCATTTTGGAAAGAATTGAAAAGATGCTGACAGGAGGCGAGCAAATATGCTCTGCTGGGCCCAGACGGGCTTGAGCTTGGAGGCATCATGGTGGGAGCTGGGGGCGGGGGAAGGCAAGACTGAAATCTAGAGGAGAGGATATCAGTCTGCATGCACTGTGCTGCCCCCCCCCCCCGACCCCCCCTGCATTCCAGCAGACAGGCATTTATCCTGCAGCTGTGGACCAGATTGGAGAAACTGACCCGGGGGAGCTCCTAACTTAGAAACTCCATGTGGCAGAGGGTGGGGTATCGCAGTGCTGAAAACAAGGGGATGAGTCTGGAACCTTCACTCCATCCAGATGAACCAAGTACATTCCCCTCCCAGGCAGGCAATCAGGAGATGCTTCTCTGGAGAAACCCAAGGTCTCAGAGCAAAACCCTCCACATCCAGATCTCTTGGAGGCCCCCGTGAGAGGGTTGGCTCCCCACCCACTCTCCCTAAAATGAAATTTGCCAGTCGATGAGCTCCACCACTGGGACTTCCACACTGAAGTTCCAATGAACTTTTTAGAGCCTCGCCACTAATATAAGCAGCTAACCAAGGATCAGCTGATGTTTAAGGCCAGGAGAGCCTCTGCATAAACAAAAGAGCTTTAAGTAAACAATCAGGAAAAAGCCATCTGTAAGAAACAAAGACAATGCAAGTTCAGAAGAAAACTTTGAAACTTCCAATAGTATTCTCACGGAGTTCAAGAGGGCAGTCGAAGGTAGAGGAGATAAAGTCAAGGCAATCTCTCACAAAGTAGCAAAAAGAACAGGAGTTGGAAAGTACAGAGAAGAGACATGAAGAATCAATCCGAAAGGTTCAATATCAAAATGTTTAAAGTTCCGGAAAGAGAAATGGAGGCAAAAGAGATGAGGAAATTAAGGAACTCATCTGCAGACCGCAAGTGCCCCGCACAAAAAATGACAAAAGACACAGCACTGTGAAATTTTAGAAGACCGGGGTTGATGAGGGCATTCTCCAGGCTTCCAGAGAGGAAAAGCAGGCAGTAGTTAAGGAAGGAGGATTGGATGCTGCTGAAGTTTTCAAGAGCGACACTGGATGCTAGGAGTTGCGTGCCTTCAGCATTGTGCGGGAAAATGATTTTCAATCTCTTATTTCGTACATAGCCAAATGACTAATAAAGTGTGAAAGCAGAACAAAGATATTTCCAGGTTAGCTAGGATGCAAAGAAAATTTCTCTGTGTGAATCCTTTTTACTGGAGGACGCACTTCAGCGAGACCAGAGGAAGAGGAGGATGTGAGATTCAGGCAGAGTGGATCCGGTACAGGCAAGGGCACCCGGGGGTGCGTCCTGGAAAGTGGGCACCCCATAGAATATCTGACGCAGTAGGGTATTTGGGAAATCTCAGAATGTGTATGTAGAAAATTATGCCAAGAAAATAACAAAGGGATTATTAACTCCAGAGGAAACAAAAAATTGAACAAGATTGGAAATGTGATCATAGTTTTCCACTCGGCTCTGTGCTGAATGACATTTATTTGGTCATAGTTTAAACACTGATTACTTAACTGAAATATTTGTATGACTGTGTTGAGAAGAGGAAGAAAGAGAGGTGTTTGGATATCTAAGGGAATTATGTCTTATCTGTCATAATAGGAAGTCATTAGGTAGCATTTAAAATTAATAAAAGAAGAAATAGCAGTGTGAACACATTAATTGGAAATAATCAAATTTGTTCCTACCTGCTAGAAGGGAAAAAGAGATCAAAAGCAAGACTGCCTTTGGGAGGGTGACAAGTGACAGCTTGTTGGAAGCTGACCTACCTCTTGGCTGTTTTTTTATTGAGGTAAAATTCACGTAACATAAAATTAACCGTGAGCCATTTGAAAGTGGACAATTTACTGGTGTTTAGCACATCCACAAGGTTGTACAACCACTGCCTCTCTCCAGTTCCAAGACATTTTCATCCCCCCAACCCCCACCCCCCAAAAAAGAGACTGCATACCCGATGGGGAGTCCCCCCCTTCCTCAGTCTTTGTTCCTCCATCCCCCAGCTCCTGGCTCTCTGTCTCTATGGGTTTACCCATTCTGGACATTTAATACCATTGGAGTCCTACAATCTGTGAGCTTTTATGTTGGCTCCTTTCACTTGGCGGACTGTTTCTGAGGTTCGTCCATGTTAGAGCATGTATCAGTGCTTCATTCCTCTTTAGGGCTGAATGAGTAACATTCTGTTGCGTGGATAGCACACCTTTGTTTATCCATTCATTAACTGCAGGGCATTTGGATGGTTTCCCCTTTTTAGCTGTTGTGAATAGTGATGCTCTGGACATTCGTGTTCACGTATTTGTTTGAATACCTGTTTTCGGTTCCTTTGGGATGTATACCTAGGAGGGGAATTGCTGGGTCATATGGTAATTCTCTGTTTAACTTTTTGAGGAATTACCAAACCATTTTCCACTGAGGCTACACTGTTTTACATTCCCACCAGCAGTGGATGAGGGCTCCAGTAGTTCCACATCCTTGCCAACACCTGTTATTTTCTTCTTCTTTTTTTTTTTAATTATAGCCACCTTAGTGGGTGTGAAGTGGTATCTCATTGTGGTTTTGACTTGTATTTCCCTAATGACTAATGATATTGAACATCTTTTCATGCGCTTATTAGCCATTTGTGTCTTTTCTTTTCTTTTTTTTTTTGAGGAAGATGAGCCCTGAGCTAACATCTACCACCAATCCTCCTCTTTTTTTGCTGAGGAAGATTGGCCCTGAGCTAACATCCATGCCCATCTTCCTCCGGTTTATAGGTGGGATGCCTGCCACCACATCGCTTGATAAGCAGTGTGTAGGTCTGCATGCAGGATCCGAACCAGCGAACCCCAGGCTGCTGAAGTGGAGCATGCGAACTTAACCGCTGCACCACAAGGCCAGCCCCTTGTGTATTTTCTTTAGATAAATGTTTACTCATGTCCTTTACCTATTTTTTAATTGGATTGTTTTTGTTGCTGAGTTGTAAGTGTTCTTTATATATTCTGGATACTAGACTCCAGTCAGATGTATGATTTGCAAATATTTTCTCCCATTCTGTGAGTTATCTTTTCACTTTCTTGATAGTGTTACCACTTGATTTTTAAACTATATTCATGTATGATTTTGATGATCATTAAAAAATTAAAATTAGTAAAAGGATAAAAATCATAGATATAAAAAAAAGGTAGTATGTTTTTCAAAGTGGTAAAGTAAATATTGTGGGTATATAAAGAATTTACACAATCCTCTAAGTCAGACACAGACTCCAGTAGATAACTGGACATGAATAGATGACTCACAAAGGAAGAAAATAATTCACAAACACAAGGAAAATTAGTAAGTAAAAAATAAAAATTAGCCTGATAAGCTATTTCTACATTTTTTTTCTAGTGACAAAACGGAATAATATCAGGATGTACAAAACAGACACTCTTCTGATAAAGAAAGTACAAATTGGTGTAACTTTTTGGACAGCAGTTTGGCACAATGTGTCAAGAATCTGAAAAATGTTATTATTCTTGGACCCAATAATTCGACTTCTAAGAATCTATCCTAAGAAGATAACTTGAAATATACAAAACCCACTTCCATACGAAGATGTTTATCACAGTGTTGGTTTAATAGTGAAAAACTGTGAAGATCCTAGGCATTTAACAGAAGGTGGATGAGTAATTTCTGATACAACCAGTGCTCGAAAAATGCCTGGCACATAGTAGGAATAAAATGAGTAGCTGTTGAATGAATGAATGCCTCCATAGGATGCAATATTATGCAATCATGTAAAACTATATTTATATTGTTTTGAATAATGTGAAATTCTGGAATTCTAGGGAAGTTAACATTAAAATTTTATCTGCAATATGGTCTAACCACGTTTTATTAAAGGTTTTATTTATCGGCAGAAGTAAAGAAAAAAAGAAACCATAGGAAGAAAAAGGAAATAAGTAAAAATGTTACCTTTGTGTGGTGGAATATTAACTAATCAAAAATATCCCCTCTCCTTAGGCGCTGCACAATTATCCGACCCGTCTCAGGACAGTTTTCCCAGAACTCCATCACCTGGGTGGGAAGGATGATCCGAAAGCAGAGGCTACAGCTTCTGCTGGGCTCTTGCTTTCCCCATGGGATTATTTAAGTAAAGCCTTCTGCCTTTACTAGGGCTGGGGCATCTGACTCTTTGCTGAGCATGCTGGGAAATGCAAAATGTAAGAAATTTATTCTCGCTCACTAGTACCTGTTTTGCACCAGGGACCAAGGACACAAAATTCAAGGAGTCCCTTACCCCAGGGAGTTCACATTCAAGACCAAAGAAAACCCATCAGGGTTCCAGACCATCTTCCATGTGTGCATAGCAAAGGATGAGGCTATTTTCAAATTTCCTGATGGCGCGCTCCATGCACCTGTCACACCCACTCACTTGACATCTCCCTCCTGACAGCCAGGCCTGGGATACCTGAGCGCTCGTTTCGTTGACACTCGTCACCCCCTGTTTGTTCTCGTGGTTTGTGGCATGGGCTCCTCGTGGAAACTGACGCAGATGACTGCCACCAAATGCCAGGACTCAGCCAAAAATGCTATTTGTATTGAACATTCATGTATGTATATATATACATATATTCATACATACATGCATATATACATGTGTAAATAACTTTCTACAATGAGTTGGTATTGCTTTTTTAAAAAATAAAAGTCTGCTTTGTGCTTCTTGTCAGGCATTCACTCTGCTCGTTTGCTTTGTCATCTTACTGTCTGGGTTGCCTGCAGGCTGTCCAGAAAGCTCTGCAGAGGGACGACAGGGGTCCTGGGCATGGCCACAGTGTGGAGCTTAGCAAGGGGACCTCGGAGAGGATGAAGGGGGCCTTGAAGAGAGCCCCCGGTCAGCTGGAAACAGTAGTTCTTTGCTTGTCACTCAAGTCGGGGACCCCCAGGTGCCATGGGGGCACTCTGCTGCTGGCTCCTGGGGAGGCCCCAGCGATTTGAAGGTTGCTATTAGGAGCTAGAGCTGGGAGGCCTGTGGTGAACCACCTCCCACTGGCTGGTGTGATGCAGCTGTCCCCGGGAGAGGACCAAAGCCCGCGGAGGGAGGGAAGGAGGGACGCAGCTGCTGGCGGCGGGCGTGGGGCCAGGCCTGGGAGAACCGAGCGGAGGATTTGTGTGGAGGGCCTGACAGGGGAGTTTTGTGTCCCTGGTGCCCTCATCCGGAGGGGCAGCCAAGCAGATCTCTCCTCCACCCAGCTCCCTCTTATCCGGGCTGCACTTGGCCGCCTTCCAGCCGTTTACTCCTTGAGGGTCTCTGCCAAGAGCTCCTCTTCCCCTACTCCTGCAGACACAGCACGATGGGTTCCCTTTTGGAGCCTGGACTCCACATTCCCTGTGGCCGCTCAGCCTTGGCCCCTCATTGCGGGCTGAGGACCTTCTGTTTATGTGGTGGGGGAGGTCTCACTTTCCGATCACAGAAAGTTCTGCACGCTCCTGCCCTGCCCGAGGGAAGGAAACCCTGGTGGGTTCGGCACCTCCCAGGATTGTGGCACACACGCTGGGGCACGAGCGGCATGGGCAGGTGCCACGTTGGGTCCAGGATGTGGGAAAGACCCCAGTTTTGCCCGTAGTTTAGTGGAGGGGCAAGACTCATCAGCAGGCAGAGTGAGTGTACCAGCCGGGGTGTGTCGGGATGCTGCAGGGGCCCCAGGAAGGAAGCGAAGGACTCTTCCTGAGTGGGGAGGAGAAGCTCACAGAGGAGGTAACGCATGAGCTATGCCTTGAAGAAGGTTAACAGCCAAGGGCACCAGAGAAAAAGTTCAATGAAGAAAACATTAAATGGAAAAAGGCTCAGAAGCATGAAAGAGGGCCGGATTCTGGGAACAGCGGAGTTTGGGGCTGTGGGTTGGGAAGGAGGAGGCACAGGGGAAAGGGGCCTGGGAAGGAAAGTTGGGCCCAGATTATGTGTGTGTCATCCGAGATTTAAAGGCATTGCATGGAGGGAGCAGACTAGAGGCACCAGCAGAGCCGGCCTCTGTTTCTGTGAGGTGCCAGCTGGACTCCTGGGGGAGAGGTCATGGGGCCCCTGGAGACTTTGGGTTCCAGCCTTCTGGGGGACCAGAACCGTGTTGCCACAAACACTTAGAAATGCTAGCTAGAAAGAGAACAAATATCCTTTCAGATGCAAGGACACGCTCATGGATGGTAAGAGAAATTCCTATCTCACCTTCCAGATTCGCTTCCAGATTGCCAGGGCCCCTCCCGAATAAATGATTTCCTCTTGAATCCTTCTTCTGGAGGAACCCAAGTGAAGATGGCTTCTTCAATAAGTGATGCTGAAGCAACTGGTTTTCCATGGGGAAAAATAAAATTAGGATCTTTCTTTTTACCTTAACTAAAAATAAATTCCAGGGGCCGGCCTGGTTGGTGTAGTGGCTAAGTTCACATGCTCCACTTTGGCGTCCTGGGGTTTGCTGGTTTGGATCCCAGGCACAGACCTGTACACGGCTCATCAAGCCATGCTGTGGTGGCGTCCCACATGCAAAATAGAGGAAGATTGGCACAGATGTTAGCTCAGGGCCAATCTTCCTCACCAAAAAAAAAAAAAAAAGTAAAATAAAAAATAAATAAATTCCAAGTGTATTAAAGACCTAACTGTGAAAACCAAAACTTGAAAACTTTTAGAGGAAAATATGAGAGAATATCTTTATGATCTTAGAGTAAGGAAAAAATTCTTAAATATGACACCAAAAGCACAAAAATAAAGGAAAACATGGATAAAATTGTCAACTTTGTCAACAAAAGATGCCATTGTAAATAAAAAGACAGCCCGCAGGTTGAAGCAGATATTGTGATACAGAAAGCTGACAAAGAATTAGTAAGATATAAAGAACTAGTACAAATCTATGTGAAAGGGGAAGGCAGCCCAATGAAAAGTGGGCAAAGACATAAATAGGCATCCCAGGGAAGAGGAAATGTGAACTGCCGACAAGCATATGAAAGACCGTTTCACACCCATTAGATTGGCAAAAATCTCAAAGTCTCAGAACAAGAATGCCGACAAGTAGATGGAGCCAGCAGGGCACCCTTTCCTGGTGCTGAGCGTGGACTTTGTCCCTACTGTGGAGATCAGTTTGGAAATAGAGTTTAAAAGGTACATCCCTTGAGACCAGAAGTTTTGCTCTTAGGCATGCGTCCGAGGACGTGTAAACAGGATTATCTACTGAAACACTGAATAATCTGTTTGTAATTATAAAAAGTTGGAAACCACCTACGTGTCTGTCTACATGAGAATGGCCAAGTTAATTGGTACAGTGGGATCCTGATCAGTGGTTTATACTCTATCAATACAGACAGCTCTGAAAAACTATAAATGCTGGACACACAAAAGAAGCAGTGGAAGTTCAGCTTCCCATTAGGGTGTAAGAAAAAAAGGCAAGTAGCAGAAATGGTACTGCCATTTATATACAGTTTGAAAACATGAAAAACAGCACATGTGAGTAAATGTAAAAACCTGCGGGAGAATGATAAACACCAAATTCAGGATGGTAGTTACGTTTGGGGAGCAAGGGAATGGAATGGAGTCGGAGAAGGATGCCCAAGGAGCTTCCACTCTGCCAAATAGGCAGAAAGTTGATATTTGTGATGCTGGTTAATGAGTATATGGGTGTCATTGGATTTTTCTTTACTTTTCTGTATGATTGAAGTTAAAGGAAAAGGGAGAGAAAAATAGGCTTGGAGCAAAGAGGAGGGGTGGTGGTGGGAATGATGATTTGGGGGTGACAAGCAGGCAGGAGCCAAGAGCAGCTCTCTGGGGAGCACCCACTTTTGAGGGGTCTGTAGATGAAGAGGGGCTCATGCAGGGGCTGCGGGAACAGGAGAATTGAGACAGACAGGGTGTGGAAGACCAGAACTTCCGGGAGGAACGTCTAGCCCTGGAAGGAGGTCTTTGAACTTGGCAGTGAGTTATGGCAACCAAGCAAGCAGCTGGGGTGGTGGAGAGGGCTGCAAGCAGACGCTGAGTGTTCAGAGTGGATGGTAGTGGGAACTTCTTAGAGAAACTGTGCTTGATGAAAGGGCAGGAGAGCAGCAGCCTGGGCGGGGCAGGGCTGAGGGAAGCTGGAGTTCGCAGCTCAGGGAGTGCAGACCTGAAAGCACAGAGCCAGCCCGCCCGGGTCTCTGCCCTGCCAGCCCAGCTCACAGCTCCCTTCTGGTCATCTGTCCTGTCCACATTCAGGAGGCCAGAGGGTCAGCTCTGCCACTCCCCTGTGTGGCAAAGGATGGAGGGGACCCCAGGGCAGCACCCCTGTTGGGAAGCATAGCCAGTATTGGGCAGCCAGCTTTGGGCCTGTCGTCTGGCTCTAGCCTGCTGGCCCCTGGAAACGTGTGGCCCGTGGTCTTCCACCTTTAACTCTGCCCTACACTCACATACCAGGAAACCTCTTTGAAACCCTCGTACCAGTCATGTCGCTGTGGGGCTCTGGAAGGAGTGGCACCGTAGCGCGTACCTGTGAGACTCCCAGGGAATCACTTAACCCCTCTCTGCCTCAGTTTCCCTCAAGTGGAACATGGGGATAATAATAATACCTGTTTGCAAAGTTGTTAGGAAGGCTAAATAATAATAATAAAGATCAGCGACGTATATAGAGTGCCCTTGGTGCCAGACGCAGATTTACTGCATCTAATCACCGACCCCCGAGGCAGTGAGAGCTGACCTCAGACCCTAACTGAGAGGTAGGGACACTGAGGCTCGCAGAACTACATAGTTTGTTCAAGTTCATGTAGCTGGTTGGCTGCAGAGCTGGGATTTGACCTAAGCGACGCTGCCTCCTATTATGGAATAATGCACGTGAAAGTGTTACATAAACTGTCAAGTGCTGTACAAATGTTCAATTGTTTCTAGTTTTTCCATGGTGAACTTCAGAGACCAGAACAGACCCTTTAACAAATAGGCAACAGGTGCTCTTCTTTCCACAACACCAGGTGGTGAGGACAGGGGTGGGGGTGGGGGGTGGGCACGCAGATGCCCATGACCTCTGGACCTCCACCAGCTGCCCTTCCAGAGGCTTAGAGCTTCAAGATGCCTCTCTCCTTCGTGCCGGAAAAGTGGGGCCCCCAAGTGGTCTCATTTCTTCCTCCAAGCTGGTTTTCCTCTTACCCCTCCAGCTTCTCTGAGGAGCATCCACACACACGCACGCGTGCATCCACATGCACGCACACACACATCCTGCTGTCGTGTGTATCTCTCCCGCAAGCTGGAGTGGAAGCCTTTGCTTCCTGGCAGGCCACCTCTCCAACGCTTACACAGCTACCAACAGCATCTTCCTCACTCTTGCTCAGATCACTGCCTGCCCAGGTAACTCACAGGAACGGCCTTTAGGGGTCAACAGGGACCTTTACAGCTCATTTGGTCGAACTTGCTTGGATTTTCTCTGCAGTGCCCCTATCCAGGGCCTCAGCACCTCCCAGGTCCTTCATAAATCTCAAGTGAATGATGAATACCGATGTTTGTTCTTGGAGCTCATTAGATCCTCCAGCCTCACCCCCAAAGTCCTTGGATAGAATGCCCCCTCCCGTAGTACCGTGCCCTTGCCTGACCAGCAGAGCAGGAATGGATTAGCAGCAAAATCCCTGCAGGCCAGCAGTCTGGGGACATGGTCAGAGCAGTGTGCTCCTGTTTGTGACTTTTGTCAGCTGTGTTTTGGAGTGCGCGTGTGTGCATGTATGTCTGTGTCTATCTATCAATGCCTCTTTAAGCATTCCAGGGCCAAAGGCCTGCCTAAGCCAATAAGACTCTTGTCTCCTGGGAAATAGGAATTCCCTCTGGGCTAGTTTTTTGTTCGTTTGTTTGTTTTTGTTTTGTGTCTGTAAAATGAGGTTGTTGGCCCAGATAAATAGCTTTTAAACCTTTTAAACTTATTTATTTAACAGGCATTTATTGATTGCTTGCCATGAGCAGGCGTTGTGCCAGCCCTGCTGGCACATATGGTGAGTGGACAAGACAGGGCCAGGTGCCACCTTCATGAGTCTGGTGGGTGGACAGATGTTCAACATGTGATGACCGGCATGCTGTTTCCGTAAAGATGAGCAGGTGCTGTGGGGATGAATAATAGGTGAACCCTCCTGGTCTGGGCGTGGTAGGAAGGGAGGTTCAGGCCAATAGCTGAAGGAAGAGCAGGAATTGGCTGGGAGAGGAGGCCAAGAGGAACATTCCAGGCAGAGGGTGCAACTGCAAGAAGGCAGAGAAGATGCTGCTCATTCCAGGAATGGTGAGGGCCTGCTGGGCAGACAGGGAGGTAGGGGGCTTAAGTTGGGGATGAATTGGTGAGGACAGATGCACGGGTCCTTGAGGCCCTGTTGAGAGTGTTCTCTTTTATCCTAAGGACAATGGAAAACCTTCCAAGGGTTTGAGACGGAGGAACATCATGATTGCATCTGCACTTTTTAAAGATCCTTCTGGCACATAGTCGTGACCCCATAAATATTTGAATGAAATAGCAGGGTGGATGTAAGAGGGGCCTCATTGTGAAGAATGAGATGGAGGGGATCAGTTAGGAGGATGAGGGTGGAGACCACAGAGATGGAGTGAAGTGGATGGGGACATTTAAAAGAGAGTTGCCAAGACTTGGTAGTTGATTAGATGTGAGAGGGAGCGTAGTCCAGGATTATTCTCAGAGTTCTGGCTTTGGCCACAGTCGGAAGCACAATGGTGTCATCAGATTTGCAGGGACAGTCGGGTGGCTTGGGGACATGTTAAGTCTGAGGTCACTGTGGACATTGCTAAGAAGATCTGGAGGTCAGAGAGATGGAAGTTACATCGGCGTATGGGTGGTAATTGGAGGCATGGGGGTGGAGTAAACCGCCAAAGGAAAAAAACAGAGGACGAAGGGGGTTTGTGTCTGTCCCAAGGACCCCAGTATTTAACACACAGGTGGAGAAGTCAGCCAAGGAAATGAAAATGAATAGAGAAGGGAGGGAAACCGGAAAAGCCCAATGCCATGGAGGCCAGGGGAAGAGAGTTTCATGGAGGTCAGAGTACTTGGCCCTGGAAGACGCTGCTGAGAACCTGGGCTCTAGTTAGATGGGAACTAAAGCAAGTGTTCTTTGGGTTTTGCAAATGGAGATTGTTGTTGACCCAGCAAGAGCAAGGGGAGTTTGTGAAATGCAGACAGCGAGTGCATATAGGGCTTTGAAGAAGTTTGATTGGGAAAGGGAGCGGGGTGTGTGACGTTGGGGAGGGATTTTTTTTTAAGTTAGGGACCTTTTTAAAACATCAGATGGGAACAAACTAATAGAGAATGGTTGAAGTTACAGGACAGAGTGGGTGTTCAGTTAGTTCAGTCAGAGAAGCAGAGCCACTGGGAGATATGTGTAGTAAGGGATCTATTATAAAGATTTGACCTTGTGCAGTTGTGGGAGCCCGTTACCCTGTCCGTGTGGAGTTGTTGTCTCCATGTCTGGTGCTGGACTTTGAAGGCCATAGGGAGACAGCTGGGAATGGAACAGGGACGTGATGTAGGGGAAGCAAGAGAAAGCTGGAACCTTGGAGGCTGAGCTGTAACTAGGGATGGTTTGGAACCCATATTGATTTCTCACTGATTCCATTCCTCCAACTTCGATAATGATGGTGTCATGAAGACTACCGGTGTTCTTTGTCACAGAGCTCACCATGTGCCTGGCCCAGGAGTTGGAGAAGCTAGAGCTGAAGGAGCTGCAGGCCTGGCTGCTGCTCCATGCCGACCAGATGACCCAGCAGACAAGTGACACTGTGCATGAGCTACAACTGTGCTTGGTGTCCTGCATCAACTTCCTGAGCATAAAGGACGAAGGCTGCTCCTACGTGGCTGCCTTCCAATCTTGGGCAAAATGTCTCATTCTGACTTGGAACTATATATATGGAAAGGAGTTCTGGGAAGTATAGTCCAGTTTAGCTAAGCTGACACAATACAAGTCCATCCTAGGAGCTACTTCATTTTTAAGCAAGTATTTATTAGGAGATCCAGGTACTGCTTTTGAAGTGGGGATACAATGCAAGTTAGAGTTCATCCTCATAGAACTTGAGTTCCAACCGGGAAATCAGACAATAACAAGTGCATGTATATGCCAGATTGTGATAAATACTATTGAAAAATAGAATAGCAAGTGTTGGAGGTGGGGGTTAGATGAGGAGGTTATAAGGAGAGGATTGTTGGAAAACCTCTTTGGTGAAGTACTGTTTAATCACAGACCATAATGGAGTGATGGAACCAGCCAAGCAGAGATCACGAGGGAAAGAGTTTTTCAGGTAGAGAAAACAGTATGTTCAAAGGCCCTGAGGCATGAACAAGCTTGTTCAAGAAAATGCAAGAATGCCAGAGTAGCTGAAGCAGAGTAAGTGAGGCAGAGAGGGGTAGGAAATGAACTTAGAGAGTTAGGCAGCATCCAGATCATATAGAACAGTCATTATTTGACCTTTCCAGTAGTTCCCTTGAAGACCTCACTTGGAAGGCTTGTCCTTTTTTGACCTTACGTAAACTGTCCCAGTGCTAAAAGCCTTTCACCAGGGACATTTGTTAAATATTTTAACATCACAGCTGCCTGAGGCGATGGACTACAGTTGGGGTAAACAATAGACTAACATAAGGCTTAAAAGGATGGGGATGGGATGGGATGGGAGGAATGGGATGTGTATAGGGGGCTTTTAAAAGCTCTGACATATTCCTGGAATCCAGAAGGCTATGCACATGTATTGGCTGTGTGTGTGTTCAGAAAAGACTTGAAAAGGCAATAATCTCTCACTTCTGACTGACCTTGCAGCTCTGTGCAAGCAGGACGTGAAAGCTGAGACAGACTTAGAAACGGCCTGGCTGAGTGGTGAAGGTATGCCCCAACACGCACACAGGGCCCTGCAGCAAAGACGGGGAGATTTATTGGTTCCAGGAGGTTAAGGATATCTCTGTTTAATCATTAACTGACCACTAAGTTAACTGAGCAAAGACTTCAGTGGTCACTCATGAAATAGAATGCAGACTTTATAGAATTGGTTCAGGAAAGTCATTAAACAAACAACTAACTACAATAAGCAGCAAGAACAACAAACCCTACGGAGGGAATAGAATCCAGTTTCCGGAGTTGCCACATTATATTATTTGAAAAGTCAAGTTTTCAACAAAAATTATGAAAGATGCAAAGAAATAATAAGAAAATATGATCCGTACACAGGGAAAAAAGCAATTAATAGAAACTGTCCCTGAGTAAGCCCAGAAGTTGGAATTACTAGACAAATACTTTAAATCAGCTATTTTAAATATGTTCAAAGATCTAAAGGAAGCCGTATCTAAAGAATGAAAGGAAAGTATGAAAATGGAATCTCAAATAGAGACAATCAATAGAAATTATAAAAAGGAACCAAAAAGAAAACTGTGGAATTGAAACAATAGCTCAAACAAAAAACTCACTGGAGTGTCTCAACAGCTGATTTGAGCAGACAAAAGAAAGAATCAGGGGCCAGCCCCATGGCCAAGTGGTCAAGTTTGCACGCTCTACTTCGGCAGCCATGGGTTTCACTGGTTCGGATTCTGGGTGCAGACATGGCACCACTCATCAGGCCATGCTGTGGTGGCGTCCCACATGTCACAACCAGAGGCACTCACAACTAGAATATACAACTATGTACTGTTTAGGGAGAAGAAGAAGGAAAAATGAAAGAACCAGCGAACTTTGATTATCTGGTCTGCAGAACAGAAAGAAAAAGAATGAAGATGAATGAACTTGTTGGACAGAGACCTGTGGGAGACCATGAAGCAGACCAACATACGCATAATGGAAGTCCCAAAAAGAGAAGAGAGAGAAAGGGGCACAAAGAATATTTGAAGAAATGGTGACCAAAACGTGGCAAACTTGATGAGAAAACATTAATCTACACATCTAAGAAACTCAACAAACTCCTTGTAGGATAAATTCAAAGAGATCGCCACCTAGACACATCGTAATCACACTATCAAAAGCCAGAGACAGAGAAAATAGCAAAAGTGACTCATGTACAAAGGATTCTCAATAAGATTAACAGCTGATTTCTCACTAAAACAGACAAACAAAAAAACACCAATGGAGGCCAGAAGGCAGTGGGTTGATGAAAGGAGAAAAGGACCTGCCAACCAAGAATTCTGTATTTGGTAAAACTATCCTTCAAAAATGAAGGAGAAAATAAGACATTCTTCAGCCTGATAAAAGGCATCTACAAAAAACCTACAGTTAACATCATACTTAATAGTGAAAGACTGAAGTTTTCCCCCTAAGATCAGGAACAAAACAAGGATGTCGGCTCTCACCACTTCATTCAAGATTGTGCTGGAGGGCCTCACAGGGCAGTTAGGCAAGAAAAAGAAATAAAGGCATCCAGACTGGCACAGAAGAAATGAAGCTATCTCCATTGGTTGATGACGTGACTTTATATATATAGAAAGAGTCCAACTACAACGATCAAAAAAAAATCAATTAGGCCTAATAAATTGAGTCAAGTGAGGTTGCAGGATACCAGATCAACATTTTAAAAATCAGTTCTATTTCTATACACTATGAAAAATCCAAAATTGAAATTAAGAATATAGTTCCATTTCTAATAGCATCAAAAAGAATAAATACTTAGGAATAAATTTAACCAAAGATATTCAAGAGCTGTATACTGAAAACTATAAAACATTGTTGAAAAAAATTAAAGAAGGCCTAAATAAAGGAGAGACAGCTCCTGTTTGTGGGTCAGAAGACTTAATATTATTAACATGGCAATATTCCCCTGGGTGATTGACAGATTCAAGGCAACCCTTATCAAAATTTCAACTGCCTATTTGCAGAAATAGACAAGCTGACACTAAAATTCATGTGGAAATTCAACCAAATAGCCAAAGCAATCTTGAAAAAGAAGAACAAAGTTGGTGGGTCCAATCTTCCCAATTTTGGAACTTACTACAAAGCTACGTTAATCAAGCTAGTGTGGCAGTGGCATAAGGATAGAAACAGGTCAGTGGAATGGAATCGAGTGTCCAAAAATATATCCATATATCTGTGGTCAGTTGGTTTTTGACAGGGACACCAAGACCATGCAATGGGGAGAGAATAGTCTTTTCAAGAAATGGTGTTAGGACAACTGGATATCCGTAGGCAAAAGATGAAGTTGGAGCCCTACCTCACACTTTATACGAAGATGAACTCCAAATAGATCAAAGCCCTAAATGTCAGAGCCAAAGCTATATAACTCTTAGAAGGAAACATAGGTTAGTTTTAAAGCCATCATCCTCCTTGGGCCCATCAAGGAAATTGGAACCCTCGTCCTTTGCTGATGAGAACGCAAAGTGGTGAATTCTATGGTATCTGAATTACAGCTGAACTTTTACAAAAAGGTTATTCTGACTGCGTGTAGGGCTAGGCGCTAGGTGGCTGAGAGTGGAAACTGGGAGGTTGTTGCAGTCTAGTCTAGGGGTGAGCCAGTGGTGCTCTGAGCCCAAGGGGATGGTGGCTTTAAAAGACAGGAAGGCTCAGGACAAGAATCCTTTGGAGAAGCTGGCCTCAAGAGGAAGAGGGACACCTCCCAACATTGAGGCAAGAGGAAAGAAGGGATGTGGACACAGGGATAGGCATTTTAGAAAACTGAGTCTGTCTTTGGTTTGGTCCAGAAAGGGTTATGAGCCATTGTGGGCAGAGGATGCCTGAGAGCTTCAAATAGCTGTGGGCAAGCAGAGAACATGGCCCTGGCTTCCCGGGAGATCCTGGAGCCCCGGGACTGAGGCCGAGGGCTGCTTGTCAGGGAACTAGTCCAGGATTGTCCGCACAGTGGTTTTTGAGTTGGAATAGGGGAAACTTGGGATATTCGTCCTATTGTTATGGCTCAGTAATACAAGCCACAGCCTAATTTTGATGGAATGTCTGTTTTATGAAATCAAAGTGATTAGGCATGAATTGGCACTGAGTTTTACAATCATAGTTCAATTTTGAATTGGGTATGTGCCAATGCATTAATAAATGAGTAAAAGGTCCGATGAACAATAGTGTTAAACTAACATGGTTTAATTGGTTGATAGAATTTTCTTCATCTGCAATGTCTCGCTTGGTTTCTACAACCACCATGTGAAGCAAGTTTGATTATTCTCACACTGGTTTTATATAAGGAAAGGCTTAGGGAGGTAATGCTTTTCCAAGTATCCTGAACCCAGGTCTTCTAAATCTCATGATCTTTCCACTATGACCCTATGAATCAAGCAGGATGCTTTTTTGTTTATTCAAATTCTCAGGGTATGTTGCCAAGGTATCTTTTTCCAGGAAGTCTATTTTTGTGAAATGTGTTTAATGCTTGCCCATTCCAGTGGTTATTTTAAATAACACTTTTTTGCGTTAATAATGTTAATGCTAATTGTAGAAACCCTAAAAATATTTTTTAAAATCCCACTCAGATAACTACTATTAATATTTTGATGTATTTCTTTCCAGTGTCTGCCAATAAATATACTACTTATAAATATATATATACACACACACGTACGCATATATATAGACACACACGCATATATATTTATAATTTTTTTTTGTACAAAATTGTGCTCACACTGTAAGCAGTTTGGTGTCCTGCTTTTCCATGTCGTATGATGTTGTGAGAAGTGGCATAGCATAACGGTGAAGGTTAATTAGGCCCTGGCTCCAGAATGCAATGCCCTGTTAGCTGTGTACCCTGGTGAATGCTACTTAACCTTTTTGTGCTTAGTGCAAAATAGGTTTATTACAAACCTTAGTACAAAATATGGTTTGTCGTATGTACTCTCCTCTGATCCCTGGTGATCTCTGTTCTTGAGGTCAGGAACTGCTCTGTGTATGAAACATCTCTGCTCTCTCTCCCATTGGCCAGTGGGTCCTTGCCTTCAGTCCATCTTGCTCATATCCCTTCTCATCCTTTGCCCTCTGACTTCTGTAATATCCACTCCAACCAGTCACCTCCCCAGAGGCAGGCCCCTTACAATCTGTTTGATCTTCCTGAGACTGTCTGTATGTCTGCGAGGATATCATCGATGTGGACTTGCTGAGCTATTTCACTTAATATATATATTATCCATATCATATATGGATATTTTTTATATCATCACATATGGCCCTGCCTTGTTTTTTTGTTGTTGTTTTGTTTGTTTATTTCAAACTGCCATATAAGGGGGCAGGCTTTTTAAAGCATTCCATGAAACCTAGGAGCTATAAAGGAATCGTTGATAGATTTGGCTGTATAAAAATTAAACACTTTAGTACAAGAAAAGATACCATAAACAAAATGAAAAGACAAAGTGGCTTCCACATGCACCTGGGCCTCCAGTCCTGCTCGGTGATCCTCTTCGGTGCCTCACCTCTTTCTCAGCAGTGACTGTTTTGACCTTCCTGCTCCTCAGGGCTCATCCTTCTTTGCTCACTTGTCTTCTGCTTCACACGGAAAACCAAAGTCACCAGGTGCAAATGGTCTCTGCTTCCTACCACCAGGCATTTAAATGTACGCGAACTCAAACCCATCCATTCCACCTCCTGCGTGTTCACATGCAAGGTGTCTCTCCTCTTGTCTGAAGCTGACACCGCCTCTGTGCTGGGAGCGCATCCCATCTTGCCTTAGCAGGACCATTGCTGTGTGAATTACCTGAGTCAGAAAACTACAAGTTAGCTGCCCTTGTACTCTGCATTCCCGCCCTGTCCATTACCATGTCCTGCTGGGGTTTCCCTCCTAGATATATCCTGCTCTGTTCTCTCCTCTCTTTCCGTCCTTCACTGCTCAGGGTCAGGCCTGCTATTTCATGCCTGGACCATTGCAGCAGCCTCCTCACTGGTCTCTGTTTTCAACCTGGCCATCCTCGGAGCTGTCCTCTGCACAGCTGCCGGCGGTGCCTCTAAAACTCGGACCTGCTCATGACCCCTGCCAAACACCCTTCACTCACCACCTTCCTCCTCCATCAGTCGGTCTCGTCTGCTATATTTCGGGGGCAAGAGCAGCATGTAGGGAATCTCCTGGTTGGCGAGGGGGCACCTATAACTTGGAAAAGTTTCCCCATCCCATTCGAGTCCAGACCTTCAGGATAGTCTTGTCACGCAGGCCATCTCCTCTGTGGCTCTTGATTGTCCAGCTCTCCAGACTTACCTGCCAGCACTCCTTGCCTTGGACTTTATGTCCACGTGACACCACCCTGCCACATACCTATCCCACTTCTTCCGAGAACACGCTTACCGTCCTGCTTCACCAGGGCGGCTACTGCTCATTCAAAACTCAGTTCAGGCATCATCGCCCCCGAGCCCCAGGCTGGGTCTGTGAGACCCCCTCCCCTGGGCAATCCTAGCATCCTGCACAACCTAAGTGGCTTGTTGAGCAGTCTGGCGGTCTGGCTGCCTCTGCGGAAGCTGGTGGGGAGCTGTGTGACTCTGTAGAATGTGGAACGCATGCCACCACTTGGGCCCCGCTTTGCTGTGCCACAGCCAGTCCTGGGGCATTGGGGACGCCCCGCTTCCTTCCTTCATAGCACTTGCCATGATATTGAAACTATATTAATGTGATTTATTATTGCCCCCCCTACTGCACTATAGGCATCTTGAGAGCAAGGACTGTGTCTGTTCTTCACGCGGCCTGGCACGTACCTGGCACACAGCTGAACTGGAAAGGAACTTGGCAAACCACAGACTGAGTTTAATGTTTTCTTGGTCATTGTACCAGAACAGATGGTCATAAAGACAATTTATGAAGTGTCATTAGGATAAGTGTAAAATCCTGTATTTACATCCAAAAATAGCAGGCATGCAAATATCGGGTGGGCATCTGGGGCTTTGCAGCAGTTCCTGGAGGAGAGGTGGGCATTTTCCCCGAGGAAGCCTGGTGGTGTCACCAGTGTGGTGAGGCTGCAGGACGCTGCTGGCATCTTGGCTGTACTGGTGTCCCTGAGACGTTGCTCTGTCGTCTACCCCGTTCTCTTGTGTCTTCATCAATTTCCCCTCCCATCCGTCCTCTCAGCCTATGAACATGGCCATGGTCCCCCAATCTTTAAAATCCTCTGTCCTACCCTGCCTCTTCCTCAGGGTGCCTCCCTCTGTCCTTTCCTTTTACGCTCTTAAAAGAAGATTCGATACTCAGTGACTCCCCCCTTCACCATCCACCCATTACTATCTGAAAACCCTTTTCCCACCTTAGCTTCCAGGACACCACTTTGTCCTGGTTCTTCCTTCCTTCCTCTCCAGAGGTAACTCAGCCTTATTGAAAAGATGGAGACCCTCCAATTCGAGCCTTCTCTCCGTTTCTGAATTCATCCACCATGATGTCATTGGATGCAGCCCCTCCCCTCCCCTGATGGTGGCGCATTCACCCACTTGTTCTTCTGAGCCCATCTCCTCCTCAACCATCCATCTCTCTTCTGTTTCAGTCCCTCTCCATTCCATCCCTTCTGCCTACGCGCATGTGCAAATCTTCCCCATCCTTAAACACCCCGCTGCCTTCTCGGGATTGTTCCATCCCCTTAGGAAATCCCTGAGATTCTCAGCCTTTCCCAAAGAGAAGCCCACTTCACTGCCTCTCTCTTCCCCCTCACCAGTCGCTCAACATCACGCGGGCTGACTCGGGGCTAAGTCACTCTGCTGCAGCTGCTCCTCACATGGCCTGAGAGACCTACCAGCGCCTCACGTGCCTTTCCACGCCCCCCCGCCTGGTTCTCCTCCTGCAGGATTTGACCACGTCCGCTTCCTTTTAGGGCAGTCCCCAGTCCTTGTCTTCTCCTCCCGCATTGTCTGCTTCCTCGGCTTCCTGCACAGGCCACTCCTTCCATCCCAGACAGAGGCTTTCTCTGAGGCTCTGTCCTTGGTCTCTTCTCTTCTTTGCACTTTCTCCATTATCTGTAATAATAAACAAGGGGATGGAGAGAGAGGGTGCTGAGAAGATTCAGAGGATGGGGAGCTTTGTGTTGGTTTGGTGATATTGTTGGTTTTTTGTTGTTGTTTGCTTTGGGGGGGGGGGGGTAGTAGCATGAGGGATTCCTTAGGGCACAATGGAAAGGGTTGGAAGGGGCCCAGCAAACCACATGTTTTGCTGCTTTCTGGACGTGCCCCAAACAAACAGCATTCCTTGTCTTCACGGTCTTTCTCTACCTGTTGTGTTCTCTCCCCACTCTTGACCCCTGTCACATTCTGGTAATGCTTCTCTTACCAACTGAATGGGATTACAGTCAATTTCCCATGTGCTCTCGCTCATATTCCTCACCAGTCACAGGCTGTCTTGAGATGAGGACTTGACTAATTTTACACCCCCTGGAGCTCTCAGCAGACACTCTTGCCTATAGTGAGTGCTCAGGAAGAGCCTCCGCAGCGGCAGCTAAGGGGAAGAGCATGCTCTGTAGATGTCAACAGACCCAGGTTCTGACGCTGATCCTGGCCTCCATCCTTGTTAGTTGCACGATCTTGGGCACATTGCTTACCTTTCTAATTACAGTAATTGTGAGATTGAAATATGATCCTAGATCCTCAGAAGATGTGGGGCCCCGCCCCTTCCAGAGAGGGGAAGGAGCTGAAGGAAGGGGAGTGGGGTGGGCACCAGAGTGGGGACACTAGGACACCCAGTGAGACCAAAGCCAACCATTTTTGCAGGCTTTGGCATTTGGGGAAAAGCCATTTGCAAGCTGCCCTCCATGAATGACCTGCAGTTTCACCCCTGGGACTGGCTAGAAGTAGGAGACAAAATAACCTAAAGCAGCGTCTGAGGACATGTTGGTGTGGCTTCCTGTGTCTCTGCCGGTAAAGGACTGGCCAGTGGTTGGAGTTTTCCTGCATTTGGTATGGACTCTGAACTTCACACCTTCTTGCCTTAGCTTGCTTTCCTGCTGTTTTTATAGGTTTTTTCCTGCTTCTTTCCCTCTCTTGGCCCCTACTACGTGCATGAATACCAATACCCTAGCCCCAGCTGCCCCTGTCCTGATTTTCCCTCCCTCAGAGTTTAGCTGCTGGGGTAGGACATTCCAAGCCTTTATCTCAAGTCTGGTGTCTCTTCAAATGGCATCACCCTGATGTGCTCCACCTGCAGAATCCTTTGAAAATGAGGAAGAGACTGGTAAGCAAGTAAATCCATTTGGAGTGATCCAGGGTGTCTTGTTCTTTTTTAATTTTCTTTGTTAGTATTTTTAGACCAACCTCATTCTTTTTAACTACTGCATAGTATTCCTTAGAATTGAAGTGCCCTTGTTTGTTTCCACTTTCTGCTATTGTGGGAACATTTAAGTTGTTTCCGCTTTTTCCTTGGGAACAATCCTTCAGGGAATGCCCTTGAACGTGGCTCATGGGAGCGTTTCTCTGGGATAGATGCCCAGGAGTTAGAGGATATGTGCATTTATGGGTATTTGAAATTTTATTAGATCCTGCCAGATTGTCCAGTTCAATGACTGTCCTGACACAGGAAAAATGTTTTCCTTTATGATGTCATCATTTTGTTTTTTGCATAAGAAGGTCTTTTCATTGCTAAAGTTATAAACAGATTTTTCTATATTTTATTCTAAGTTTGCAGTTTTGCTGTTTTATGTTTGGCACCCTGCACCGTGAGAACTTCCCATTGTGTTGGGACCGCCTGAATAGTCTGCTTTGTTTTTAGACTTGCTGTTCTGTTTCACTGATTCATGTCTACACCTGTACTATAGCTATCATATTTTGTGTGTGTTTGTCCTTTTATTTATTTTTATTATTTTTTTGCTGGGGAAGATTAGCCCTGAAGATTATCCGTGCCGATCTTCTTCCACTTTATATGTGGGTCGCCGCCACAGCATGGCTAATGAGTGGTAGGTCTGTGCCTGCAATGTGAACCCATGAACCTGGGCTGGCAAAGCAGAGACCACCGATTTTAACCACTACACCATAGGGCTGGCCCTGTGTTTGTCCTTTTAAAAAAATTGTGGTAAATATGCATAACATAAAATTTTCCATTTTAACCATTTTTAAGTGTACAGTTCCGTGGCATTAACCACATTCATAATGTTGTGCAACTGTCACCAGTATTTCCAAAGTTTTCATTAGCCCACACTGAAACCCTGTACCCACTATGCAATAGCTCCCTTTTCCCCTCTGACCCCGTCCCCTGGTAACATCTAATCTACTTTCTGTCTCTATGAATTTGCATATTCTAGATATTTCAAATAAGTGGAATCATACAGTATTTGTCCTTTTGTGTCTGGCTTATTTCACTTCGCTTAAGTTTTCAGGATTCATCCACATTGTATCATGTATCAGAATTTCATTTCTTTTTTAGCTGAGTGATATTCCATTGGCTGTATACACTACATTTTATTTATCCGTTCATCTGTGGATGGACACTTGGGTTGCTTCCACCGTTTGGCTGTTGTGAATAATGCTGTTGTGAACGCTGATGTACAGTATCTGTTTAAGTCCCTGTTTTCAGTTCTCTTGGGTATATATATACCTAGAGTGGAACTGTTGGGTCATATGGTAATCTATGTTTAACTTTTTGAGGAGCTGCCAAACTCTTTTCCACAGTGGCCGCAGAGGTGTTGTATCTCCTGCGTTATTAGCAGAAAGAACCATCCCTGAGACCTGATCTTACTCCATTTTTGCATTCGCCTGCCCACATTCCCACCTCCCCTGGAGCCAAGCTCAGAACCTGGCACATGGTGGTACCAAGCAAAGGTTGGCCTGGTTGGGTGGGTGGATGGACAGATGAACTCCAGACCACTGGAAGATCGAGATTGTCCCTACTGTGTAACAGCACAGCAAGAAGCAATGAGGTTCAGTGGAAAGACCCTGCAGCCATGATGTTGGTGAATGAATCCAAGAGACACGAGTTCTGTTTCTTAGACAAGCCCTTCATTTCTCTGTGTCTCATTTAGCTCATCTGTAAAAGGCGATTGCACTCCTGATTCACAGGGTGTGGAGACTTGAGATCTGGGTGCAAAAGCCCTTTGCTAGAGCCAAAGGTACCCACCAACGTTGGGGATTGCAGAGCCCCCCGTGTATGCCCCAGAACTCAAATAGGGCCTGGCACATCGGTTAAACGATTTCTTGCATGCATTCATTCATTCAATCACTGTTAATTGAGTGGCTTCTCTGTGCCAGGCACTGGCTGGAGGCTGGGATTCAGCCATGAACAAGACAGAGAAAAAGGCCCTGGCCTCATCCTCACTCATTGGTCCAACAGCAAGTCCAACTCCTTTCCCATTCTTTTGGTACCAGCTCTAGACCTTTTAAAAACACAGCAAGAAATGCTGGTGGAGAGCTTGTATTTTAAGGAGGTGTCTCCATCTTTAAGGAGAAAAATGGACTTTAAAATGTAAAACAAAGAACAGGCCAGGTACTTTGCAAGTCAAGGAGCTTGAAACTCCATGAGGGGAGCCTTTTTTAGGAATTCCTTTGTGGGAGGAGGAGAGAGAAAAGATTCCAGAGATTCCCCCCACTGCCATCCCCAGGAAACATAAGAGAGCCGTGGCCCCCAGGCCTCTTCTTAGAGGTGTTTAGGGAAGAGAGGGAGTAAGACTGCCACCAGCCTCTCGGCAACACCAGATCTAACTAGGAATGGTGCCAACTGACACCTTGGCCCCACTTTGGCCCCACTGGGAGACAGAGGTCTGCTTATCTGGTTTGGTCATTGAGCCCTGCCTCCCAGGAGCCCTCCAAGGTGGCCCAGGAGCTCATGGCCACTGAGCACACGTCCCATGCACTGGATGTCAATCATCTCATTTAACCCTCTCCACATCCCTTGATCATTTCCACAAAATGGGCCCAGGGAGGCAGGACCTCGGTCTAGGTCATGCAGCAATGCATGAGAGAGCCAGAATCCTTGCCCTACCAAGACGCTAGTTGGGTAGATCCTAGGAGCCAGGCAAAGGGAGGTGCAGCAAGGCTGATGGGGCAAGGATTGGCAAGAGACTTTACGTAATAAAACCTGTTACACCCACAAGGACAGATTTTATTATTTATTAATAAACTTAGCTTTAAAGGAAACTTTTAGGAGCTCAGGAAATTTTATGGGCACTAATACTTTCCTAAGTACTTTCACATATGTTATTTTTCACTTGATCCTTAAAACAACCTCTTGTAAAAGCAATATTTTTCATACCCATCTTACGGGCAGAGAAAACTGTAGCTCACAGAGAGTAAGATGGCTCACGTGATACTACTAGTGTGTGTGTGAGGCGTGACGTGGGGGGGGTCTGACAGGTGTGGGCAACAACCTTATCAAGTGTTTCATTGCCAGTGGGATTTTCAGAGTAGAGGTGACCCCAGCCTGGGGGAGGGGCAGGAATTCCTTAGCTTAATGAGGTCACGGTGGTTTTTTTTCCCCAAGTCTTTATAGTGATGCTCACTTAATGATGGGGATACGTTATGAGAAATGCATCACTTAGGCAATTTGTCATTGTGCAAACATCATAGGGTATACTTACACACACCTAGATAGCATAGCCCACTACACACCTAGGCCATATGGTACTGATCTTATGGAACCACTGTCGTATGTGCAGTCATCATTGACCAAAACGTCGTTATACGGCACATGACTATAATAGTGAAATTATGTGTTCTACTGAATACAATTAACATATATATATATATATATGTATATGTTATTTACCAATCTTTTCTCTAGAACGTGAAGTAAGTGTTGCCTCTATACTATCACCATTTATTAAAGGGATTGTCACCTCTAGTGATGTCAGTATATTTAGTAATGGCAGAATTTTTCCCATACATACGCTTCAAGGACCTCACCTGAAGTTTGGAAGAGGGCTGGGCTTGGAATGAGAGCAGGTTCCTGCCCTCAAAGGGTCAGCCGGCCCAAGTATTCCCACCAGAGCTAGAGATGTGCACGGCGTGCCATGGGGAGACCAAGCCAGCCTGGGAAGACTCCACAGAAGTGATAAGCAGGGGTGTGTTTCTCTGCCAGGGGAAGGGATGCAGAGAAAAGGAAAGAGGTGGCCTTGTAGGGAGAGGGGCCGGCTGAGGCAAAGGCCCTGTGGCAGGAGTGATGTGAGACGATGCTTGGGGGGAGGCAACAAGCCAGAGGAAGGCCCTTGGGGTCCCTCTTGAAAGCTGTGCATGGGGACCTCTTGGGGTTTTTAAGGAGGTAACCTGGCCTGTTTCTGAATGACCCCTGAGGTGGCAGGTGGGGGGTCTGGAGGTGAGGAGACTGCTGTCCCCAGCATCTTACCCCCTAAGACCATGATGCCATGACAGAGTGGACTCTGACCCTAGAGGCTCTGCTGAGGCCTGTGGGGTGCTCAGCCTGGGAGGACTTGAGAGAGGAAGGAGCAGCCCTGAGGGAGGTGCACAGACCTGGAAAGAGTGGGCCTCAGACCACTTTGACCGGGGCCAGCTGCACGAGGGTGGTAGGCAGTGAGGGCTTTGGGAATTCCAGCTCCTCTCCTGGTGCCCCCCCCGCAAGTCCTCTGCCACAGGGGCCCTGCTGAATCTGCTTGGAACACCTTTGTATGTCACTTCCTGCAGGAAGATGTCCCTGGCCTCTTGCTCCTTCCCCCACCTTCCCCCAGCCCCTCCTTGGTGCTCCCTGGGCACCTGCACCATCTTCTTATGCAGGTAACCTCCACATTGTCTTAAAGTGATTGGGGGCCTGAGACCCTGGCTTCATTTGTCTCAGTAGTCACAGCACTTAACCCGGTGCCATGCATACAGTAGACACTCAATAAAGGTTTACTGGATGGAACAGAAGGGAGATGGAACCCAGTAAGGGCTGGGTTAATATGTACAGGGTGTCGAGGGCAGAGGAGCAGCCAGGGGGCAGGCGGGTGTTGGGGAGGGGGCGGGTCGAGGGGGGCCCGTGCAGAGAGGAGTGTTGCTGGCAGGGAAAGGCTAGATTCTAGAGGGGTCTGGATCTGACTCAGTGGGCAGCCAGAGAAACAACACACACGCACACACGCACACAGATTGATTGATTGATGATAGGGAACTGACTCATGCTGCCATCTGCGAGCTAAGACCCCAGGAGAGCCGGTGGTGTAATTCAGTCTGAGTCCCAAGGCCTGAGAACTAGGGGAGCCATTGGTGTAAGTCCCCAGCCGGGAAGAAGACCAAGGTCCCAGCTGCAGCTGTCAGGCAGAGAGAGCTGAACTCTCCCTTCCTCTGCCTTTGTGTCCTCTTCAGGCCCTCGACGCAGGATGGTGCTCACCACGCTGGGGAGGCCTTCCTCTGCACCCAGTCCACCGATGCAAATGCTGATCTCATCCGAAACACCCTCACAGACACTCCTGGATATAATGTTTAGCCAAATATCTGAGCACCCTGTGACCCAGTCAAGTTGACCCATCAAAGTAGCCATCACACTAGGATAGGTGATTTCAGTGTCAACTGGCGTCACTGAGCACCTCCTGTGAGCGGAGCTGTGAGCCTCCATTTGCAGAATACCCAAGAGTGGGTGTTCCCCTGCTTACAGGAGGAGGGGCTACGTCTCAGCCTTCACACCCAAGGGAGGCAGAGCCTCTTCCACGCCCATCCTTGGCAGGCGTTGGGTTGTGGATACACCTTTCTGTAATTTTACCTCTTTTCCACCCCAGGCCTTCTGTGGCTTCATATTCTATCCTACTCCATACACTACTTTAAATGACAGTATAATTAACATATGTATGGTGCTATAATAGAAACTATAGCCAATTCTTACATAACACTAGGCAGGCCAGGCAATTTTCCAAAGGGTTTTACGTACATTAACTGGACTTGTTTTGCAGATGGGAAAATTGAGGCACAGAGAGGTTGAGTGACTTGCCCAAAGCCACACATGGCCAGGGTTCCAGCCCAGGGTCTCATCTGACTTTCCCAGTGACCTGCCCAAGGCTGTACAGCAAGAGAAGGCTGGAGGGAGGACATGAACTGGGGACTCTGATTTCAAAGCCTCTCTTCATTCGGCCCCCCTACTCTGCCTTCAGAATCCTGGGCTGCTTTTACTGTGAGGAGGGTCCTTGAAGACCCTCTCACTCCTCCTTCTCACGCAGGCCCAGTGCTCAGAGGTGCCCCCGCCCCATCGTGCCTGTGTGAGCAGCTCCTCCTGCTAACTGGCTTTTGTACAGAGCCCATGTCGCGGCGTTTAAAAAGAAATGTGTGGGATGAATAAGCACCTAAAAATAACTCAGGATCAATTTTTTGGGGGGGAGGAGGACTGTGTTTTCCTTTCTTTTCCCTCTTCTTCCTCCCTCTGCCCCCAAGGCCCATAAATTGCTGCTGGTTGACAGCTGGGCCAGGCTGGCTTCCTGTAAGGCTGTAATAACATGGAATTAGTCTGGCTGCCGCCTCTCCAGTGCGGAAATGCCGGCGCTTGGTCACTACAGACATCCCTGAGTTGATAGCCCCTGCCCTGGTCCACGCCCCTGGGACAGGTCTTTGCTTATTTGATAACTGGGCAGAGACACATTCCAGTAGTTGACCTCCTGGGGAGAAGCAGTGGAAAAATTCCTCCGAGTGAGAGGCTGGCAGCTTCTGGGCTGGGCCGTTTGAGGATGCCCCCAAATTCCTGCCTCCAGGGAGGAGCCGGAAGGGCAGGGGCAGAGAGCTCTGGCAGCCTGGGCCTCCTGAGTCGAGGTTTCCAGGCCATCTGCTGACTAAGGGGCTTGGCTGAGTGGCTCCCGTCTGTCTCGGTGCCTCTAACAGGCCCCCTCACCCCCACTGGCCACCCACAGCCTGCCTGGAGAGGCTTTAGAAACCCAGCGGATCTTTGCTGCCTAGACCCACCGGCTGAGAGCGGTGTCCTGAGACCAGGCCATCTTTCTTGCTCAGTGGGTCTCTCTTGCAGAGTCGATATGGGTTCTAGGGGCACACTAGGCATTTCTGTGTCACTCAGCCAGGGGGTCTGTCTTTCCCCCGTGATGTCAAATGTGTGAAGAGGACCCACGGACACCCATGTTTAATATGGTCTGGGGGGGTGTGGAATGGCAGTGTAAAGAGAGAAAAGAAGTCTACCGGGGGAGAGGGTTCCGAGGTCCCCCCTTACACTGAGCCTTTGGTTAAGGGATGGAAAATTCCAAGTGGAGGCTCAGAAATTCCCAGTGTAGGAGAAGTGGTAAGGGAGGTGCTTCGTTTCTTCATCTCCTGCACCCCTGGGCTGCAGCGAGGCGTGGGGCAGGGGTTCCTGAGCCCCAGCTGCAGTCATCCAGTTGTTCCCAGTCTTGGCTGCACACCAGCATCTCCCAGGGGAGCTTTAAAATGCTGATGCCCAGGCTGTCCCCATGCCACTTACATCAGCATTCCTGGGGCCGGGCCCAGGTTTCCCAGGTGACTACAGTGTGCAGCTGGGGCAGAGAGCCACCGCTGGCAACGACAGCCACCGTTTCCCTCCACCCTCTGCCTTGCTTCCTAACTTCTGATTTCCTGGCACCACGTCCTACATCACGGGGGCTTGGTAAATAATGTGGAGGGATGCTGTGCTGTTGATGGTGATGCTGATGGCTTAGGCCACATTCTAAGGGCAAGAAGCGTTCGAAAAGCGCTTTTCTAGGACTTCATTAAAAAGTGTCCCTAAAGATATTGAAGGGAAAGGATCAGTTTGAAAGTTGCACTTAAGGTCCAAAAGGGTTAAAAACAAAACTTCCCCTTAGCCCATCGCCAGCAAAATGGTCCATCCTCTGAGAGCTCTGCAGCCCTCACCTGGGCCTGGCCTGAGCCGGGTTCTCGTCCTTGGAACCAAGGTCTTCCTCTGCCCCTCCTTCATCCCTGTGGCTGGCTTGTCTCTCCCC
This sequence comes from Equus caballus, assembly GCF_041296265.1. NCBI lineage: Eukaryota > Metazoa > Chordata > Mammalia > Perissodactyla > Equidae > Equus > Equus caballus. Next base: position 12,130,696 of record NC_091696.1, read on the forward strand.
TTGCTCACTTCTTGAAGCCCTGGCCCCGATTCAGGCTCCTGCCTTCCTGCCTCGCCCTGACCGCCGCGGCTTCCAGTCTGGCTCCCCTCCAGAACCTCCCAGGCACCACTCCCAGCGGCTGGCCTCAGACACAGCTGAGCATGAGAATCCATGGGCTAGGGGGACCATAGGAGCATCACCTGGCCTGCCCTCTACCACGTGACTCCCCTCCACCCTCACCAGTGCTCCGCCAGCCTCAGCCTGAGCTCCAGATGTTAAGAGGAGTGTAGTCCTGCTTTCTCTCATGTCCCTGTGTGGGTCTTCCCACACAGCAGCCTGCCTGGCTTTCTCTTGCCTCCATGGCAGAGCCCAAGTTTCTAGCAGGAACTCCCCCTCCCTCCCATGCGTCTGCTCAGTGAGATGTCTCTGCTTCCGCACAGCCGCGCTGGGCCTGTTCCACTTGGTCACACTTGGCCACACTGCCCATTGTGGTCACCCCTGCTGCCCGGTCTTCCTGCACACGCCCTAGTCTTTCCCACCACACATCTCCCTTCACAGCTCTGTCCACATGCTGCTCTCTTGGGACCCCACAGGAGTAAAGTGGCATGGGCAGGTGCCCATGGCGCTTCTCTAAATGGGGGCCTGGGGCCATCCCTGTCTGTGCAGACAAGCCAGCTGCCCACCAGGACCAGCAGGGGCCTGGGAGCAGCCCTGCACTGCCCGGCCCGTCTCGTCCTCCTGAATTGCCTGAGAACTCTGGGAGCACTTCTGGTTTTCTCCATTTGGAACTGTCATCTGCCCACTCATCCACCCTCTCTGTGTATCCATGCCTCTGAAAGAAGCACGTTTCTGGGATGGCTTAGCAGCTGCAGCAGCCGAAATCCTAGAGGCATTTCCACTGGTAGGCAGGACTAGAACAGAATTCTAGATTTCAAGGTGTATGGATGATAAAACCGGGGCTAAGGCCCACGGGTTCATGCACATAAGTGTTCCAGAATGAGGGGTGCACCCCAGACTGCTGGCCCTTCCTCTTAGGAGACCCCCAGCCCTTTCCCTGACCAGGGGGGTATATTTCCAGGTACTTTCTCTAGTCGGCTGCACTCCTGGGCTCCTGGGTATCCCCTGGAAAGCCCTTGGTCCTGGAGGGGGCCTGATGATTGCAGAACACTTGACCTTTCCTGGCTCCAAGTGGCACTTCAGGCCTCATCTCATTACTCATTTATGTTGCTGCTCCCGAGGCTCCCCAGGGGCAGCTTTGACATCCCCAGCTGGTGCCTAGAGAGTGTCCTGGGGCTGACACATCCCAGCTGATGGAGAGGCTTCTGTGGCCACACTTCTAGCAGGCTGACTGACTGTCAGGTGACAGTGATCCAAGCCCCTGCTGTGCCCGAGTTTCCCCCTGGGAAGGTGGACCGTGGATACAGAGGGAAAGCAGGGAACCTGCAGGCAGACGACCTGTAGTAACCACTCTCTATGGGACCTTGGGAAGTCACTAGTCTCTCTGTGGCTCAGCATCCACATCTGTAGAGAGAGCAGCGTGAGCTTGGGAAGATTAGACAGGACAGCATAGGCAGAGCATCGGGTCTGGTGCCTGGCACATTACAGGTGAGTTCCTTGCTCCTGTGCACCTTGTGATGGGCAAAGCACGGCACAGAGGTTTATTAGGGTTAATGCAGGCTCAACAACACATCACTGTGTCCACACTTCAGTAGCTAAGTCTTCATTGAATGACTGCTTGGAGGCCAGGCCAGAGCCCTTGCGAGGATTTGGTGGCACTGTGCCTGCCCAGTGCTGACAGTAGAGATTTGGAGATGCTGCTGTTTGGGCTGTCTTGTGAATATCAATACACGTGTGGCTGGTCTAGGTGAGAGGAGAGCTGGTGGCCCATCAACAGGGAAGCCAGGGGTTCCCGCAGGCACCTGGCTGTGGCGTGAGCCCAGGACTCTGATCAGGTGACTCACCTGGCCCTTCAGGACCACCAAGGATGAGGCTTCTGGGGGCAGCTGTGGAAACTCAGAAGGCTGAGATCAGAACTCGGTAGGCATGTCCAGGTGGGGAACCTCTGTTCCACCAACTGCCCCTACCAGCCTGGGGTTTCCCCAGGAGAGTCACTCAGCTTCACATTTTACTGTTTCCATGTCACCAGTACCTGGATACTGGTGAGAGGTTCCCATAAAATGAATTTCGCATTTTAAAAGCAAATAACTAGGATTCTGCATAAAATTAGAGGTATGCTCCAAGAGGTCAAGAGAAAGACTTCCCAGTGGTTCCGTCTGAACAGTTTTGCCTAGGAAAATGTTGAGATGGAAGCTGAAGCTGTCTGTAACCCACAGTGGCAATTTTAGTCCCTACCTAGCAGTTCACTCTCCTTTCTAGCACTTTCTTAACTCTGGGGTCTCCCATCTGCGTTCTCTGCTTATCTTACTTCACCTCGTTCCCCTGTGGCTGTGGGATTTTCTCGGTCATGTCCTAGAATCTCATTCATTGTACAGCTTCCTGCCTAAGCTGCAATCATTTTCTTTCTGTCTGGTGTTTATGGTCAATATTTATTTTAACTTCAGCTTTAGAATTTGGGATACCTGGAACAATGCCAGGTTTCTCTAAAATATAGGCCTGTGTAGTGTGTTAATGATGAAAACTGTGTTCAGAGAAATGTTTAAATTACTTAAGGAATCATTTCTTTTTTTATTATTCTTTATTGCAGTAACATTGGTTTATAACATTACGTAAATTTCAGATGTACATCATTATATTTCGATTTCTTGTAGATTATAGCATGTTCGCCACCCAAAGACTAATTACAGTCCATCACCACACATGTGCCTAATCACCCCTTTCACCCTCCTCCCTCCCCCTTCCCCTCTGGTAACCACCAATCCAATCTCTGTCTCTATGTGATTGTTTGTTGGTGTTTTTATCTTCCACTTATGAGTGAGATCATACTATTTGACTTTCTTCCTCTGACTTATTTCACTCAGCATAATACCCTCAAGGTCCATCCATGTTGTCACAAATGGCCAGATTTCATCATTTCTTATGGCTGAGTAGCATTCCATTGTGTGTATATACCACATCTTCTTTATCCATTTGTCCCTTGATGGGCACGTAGGTTGCTTCCAAGTCTTGGCTATTGTGTATAATGCTGCAATGAACATAGGGGTGCAGGTATCTTTATGCCTTTGCGTTTTCAAGTTCTTTGGATAAATACCCAGCAGTGGGATAGCTGGATCATATGGTAGATCTATTCTTAATTTTTTGAGGAATCTCCATCCTGCTTTCCATAGTGGCTGCACCAGTTTGCACTCCCACCAGCAGTGTACGAGGGTTCCCTTCTCTCCACATCCTCTAAGGAGTCATTTCTTAGGGCCCATCCTCAAATACCCACAGCAGATAAGCCTATAGTACAGCAGCACACTCAGCCCAGGGAGAGGGGATGGGATTGAGGTCCAAGTGGCAGCTAGCAGGCCCTGCATTGGAATTACAGGTGCCCAGTACCTGGATCTGGGAATCTATGCACATCACTCAGGGGAAGGAAGAGAAGGCAGTGGAATTCAGCATACTCACAATTAATTCACAAGGTTTTAGAATGAAGAGCAACCCCATAAATAAAAATACACTCTAATGCTAACATAGTTTAAACTGCCTGCCGACGCGGGTGAGAACAGGTACCGCACGGGCAGGACAGTGCCAGATGCGTGGGGCGCTGCACAGCACAGCTTAGCATGATCCCAAAGTGGGGGCTCCGAGTCGGGCCCCTGCAATACACTGCCTGCCTTCAACCCTGGCTCCCCTGCCTATTAGCTGTGGGACCCTGGGAAAGTCACTTAACCTCCCTGGGCTTCAGTTCCTTCTCTGTAAAATAAGGATAATAATAGTAAGACTTAGTATACAGGGTTTTTGCGGGGACCAAAAGAAACAATACTTGTCAAGTGCTTGTCATAGTGTCTGGCACATGTTAAGAACTCAATAATCAGCTATTACCTATCTGTTATTAGTATCAGTTATTATTCATAGCAGGACACAAGTGCCCCCTCTCCCCCAGCAGCACCCACTTTCCCACTTAGATGTGATGTGGTACCCTTCAGGCATTCTGAGATACACTCTACATCTAGGAACTCTTGTGTTTCTTGAGTTTTTTGTGTTGTTGTTGTTGTTTTTTTTCCAGCTTTTATATGTAATCATGCCCCTGAAAGGGAGGTGGCAGAAGGCTCTTCCCACTGGAGTCAAAGTGACTCCTTGAAAAGGCCACATTCTGCCCAAGGAAAGCCCAGTGGGAATACTCTGTGATGGAGCCAATAGGACCACAGGCTGCGCTGGGATCTCAGTAGCCCGGCCAAGGCTCTGCTTGCAGAGATGCCCATGGGAAGATTAGGAGCCACTCAGCTAGTGGTTGTCGGCTGATGTCCCTGCAGCTCAGCCGGTTAGGTCAGTGGCTTTAGTTACTTATTTTTTCTCCCTATAAACCTATTCATGTTTACTGTCATTTTAATCAGAGTGACTACTGTCATCTTTGGCTTTTTATCCTTCTTTTGTATGATTTAAGCTTTAAAAAAAATTATCCAGGACTTTTCAGGAACTAGCCACCAAGTAAATGGAGACCAAGTGTGTCGAGCTGAGCCTGGGGCCAGCCTCCCACTGTGCCATGTGCCTTCTATGCATTGGTTTGCTTAATTCCCACATCAACCCTGGGAGGCATAATACTTATTAGCCCAACTTTTCAGGTGAGTAAATTGAAATTCAGAGAGGCAAAGGAACGAGAATGTAACGCAGCCAGAATTCAACTTGAGATCTGTCTGACTCTAGGGCCTACACTTTCTTTCTTCTTTAATATCCATCGTTATTATGCAAGTAATAATATTTCATCCTGTTCTCCGTTGCAAATATGCGAATACTATAAGCTAAGTTAAAGCACCTTAGGACCTCCCTCCCATCTCATTGCCTTCCCCAGGCTTCAGTCTACACTCTTTCTTCTACAACACCTCACCTGAAAAATAGATGGTGGAATAATAATACCCATTCTGTCTGCCTTACCCAGATTTTTAAGGATCCAATGAGATAATGGACAAAAAGACATTTTGTAAACTTTGCAGCCCTCTGCATATGCTAAGTGTTAGTGGTAACATAGTAACATACAGCACATAAGGCCTTTGTAGGGAGTACTGTGTAGTTCAAACCTTGTTACTGGGAATGAATGGAATCTCAGCCTGTAAGGTACTCTGTAAGGTCCCGCTTGAGTTAAGTGTGCTATTTGTAGGGCTCGGCTGCAGAATCACGGTTCTCCAGTAGGTGTCACCCTCTACCAGGACAGGTCCTCTGCACCTCCTGTACAGGCCTCGAGCGTCCATTCTGTACTTTTTAGTTGATGTTAAAGGTGGAGCAGAGATGTGGGTGTGGAATCCCGCTGAAAAGAGCCCTGGGGCAGGTTAGCAAGGGGCGGGGCACTCAGGATGCAGGGCTAGTGAAGCCCAGCCTCTACCTGAGGGAGCTCACAGGTGAGCAGGGAGAGCCCAGGGCATGGACCATCCATCCCAGAGTGATGCAGGCCAAACCCAGGGGCTGTCTATTATAGCAAGGGTCTCCTGAGTGACCCGCTATGTCTGGATGGGTCAGGGATGGCTTCACAGAGAAGGTGACATCTGAGATGGATCCTGAAGGGTGAGAAAGAATCTTCCAAGCTGAGAAAGCGGGAAGGGCATTCCAGGAGCATCCTGAGCTCTCGTGAGCAATTTGATGGGCCAGGACTTCGCTGATGGGGTGGAGCAGGGAGGATGGGAGAAGGCAGACTAGAATGGAGGGAGATGAGGCCAGATTCATAAGGACCTGGAGTGGTAATGCACCATGGGTCAGTCGGGAGTCGCAATTAGATGTGTGGAAGATGAATTAAGAAGAGATTGGAGGCAGGGAGGCCATCAGGAGGCCGTTGTTGAAAGTCTTAGCCAGCGCAGGAGCAGTCTGTATTGGGAGGAAAGACACAGATTGGAAGCTATTTGCTAGAAAGAATTGCATGGTTTTGGGGCCTGATTAGATGAAGTAGGAGTGGGGGGTTGTCAATGGAAGAAGTAAGGTTGACTTTGAAGTTTCTAGCTCCAGCAACTAAGTGGAGGTGGAGCCACTAGTTGAGATAGAAAACAAAGGAGAGGGAACAGAATGTGAAAACAGAGGGAAAAGAAAATTTTGTCATTAGACTCCTTGAGTATGAGGTGCCCATAAGACTGAGACCACCCCCGCTCCGAGTTGGAGATGTCCAGTGGGCTCTCACATATAGTGGCCTGGAGCTGGTGCAGAAAGGACGCAGTAGCAGCCTGAGGGCCACGGCATTCTTATTTCTGGACTCAGTTTCTCTTTCTGTCCAATTTATTCAAAAGAGGCTCCCCCTTCTGGGGCCCACAGCCCCAGATCATGTGTGTTTCATGGTGATCTTGTATGTTTCAAATTGCTTGCCTCAGTGGTGGTTATAGCTAGAAATGTCTTTCCTTAATGACCTGAGACCATGGGATGTTTCATGGCACAACCACTCTGGAATGGGGACTCCCCAGGCAGGCCCTTCCTCATCACCTCTTCTCGAAATCTGAACCTATCTCCCCAAGATGAATGGTAGGAAAGGCAGGCTCCCAAAGGTGTTTGTGTGCTGGGCGGGCCCAGCAGGTCATGGTTAACCAAGGCAGAGAAGCCCAATCTCTTAAGAAGCTGTTTGCTCCTTCCCTGTTCCTTGCCTGTTCCAGCTGCTCGTGGCTGCCAGCATTTCTCAGCTTATGGCTCCATCCCTCCAGTCTGCCCTTGTGGTGCACGGTCGGTCGTGCCTCTTCTGAGTCTGAGCTCCCTCTATAAGGAGTCATGTGATTGCTCCTAGGTCCCCCTGGATCATGCAGGATCATCTTCCTGTCTCAGAATCCTTAATCATGTGTGCACGGTCTTTGCCATATAAGGCAGTATTTATAGGTTCCAAGGATTAGGACCTGATATCTTTGGGGGCCATTGTTCAGCCTACTAAAAGTGGGCTTTGGGAAAGTTCTTTCATTCGACCTTTACCACCTGTGTGCAAAGTGGGTGTCACTATCTCCCTTTTAGCAATGAGAAAACGGGCTTTGCCAGCTGAGGTGCCAAGACCTAGTAGGAGACGTTGATCTGTTGATGAACCCCAGACCTAAGTGTTCATAATATTTTTTAAACATATAGAATCTATCCATCTTTTTTTTTAGAAAAAAACATGGTGGTACATTTCATCAAGCAGCAGATAATCCCAAACTTATTTCTGCATTGAGTGACTCAGGCTAGTTCCCCCGGCTTTGCTCTCCGTTGGGTGTCAGTGTTGGAGGATGAGGACAAGGGGGCATGCTTCCCTTCTGCCTCCCACTGCCCTTGGGTTCACTCTTAAGGACATGAGTTGGTAGAAGGGACAGTGGGAGCCCAGCACACCAGGACAGCCCAGGGCAGCCCTCCTGACTTTCCTGGCTGGGGCACAGCACAGGAGAAGCTGGGCTTGCCAGGGGCAGCCCTGGGAGGGGCGTCAGTCAGGGTTAGACAGAGAGACCTGAAGCTGAGGGACCCTTTCCTGGGCTCCAGAGCCGGGAAATGGAAATAGCCAACACCACAAAAGCCCCTTACATTCCTGTACTCAGCTTTTACATCTTTTATAGCATGGTGTTCTCACATCCCCCTAGGAGGGAGGCAGAGAAAGAGTCTCTATTTCATAGATTGAGCACTCAGAGAGAAGGGGAAGGGGCTGGCTAGGTCTGCCCAGCAGGCCAGGGGGCCAGGATGGGGGGCTTGCCAGTGCTGCATTCTCGGCCTGTGGTGTGGGTCCAGAGCACCAGGGCTGTGGCTGGGTCCCATCACGTGTTCGCTGGAAAGGATTTTAGAAGCTGGATGCTCTGTGGCAGCACGGGAAGCTCTTTCCAGCTTGGGCTGCACTGTCCTTACTGAGGTTTCTCCTGCCCCCAGTCCGTGCCAGGTGTGTGACCTGGACTCACTGCCCTCTGTGTAAAGCAGGGTTGGTATAAGTGGACTCAGGTCCCTGCTGACTCAGCTGTGACCAAAACCTTCCTGCGCATCTGAGGATTTGAGGCAGCCTGTGTGGAAGCCATAGGCTTGGGCACCCAGGCTTTTTCTGGAGACTGTGTCCCAAAAGAGCATTTGGCGGGAGCCCCTTTGCGCCATCAGCTGCATCTCCTGCGGAGCGGAGCGACTGCCTCCCATTTCTCTAAGGGCGGTGGAGGCATTGAGGAAGGAATGGAGATTCAGGGATTCCGGCTGGAGAGAAAGGAGCTCGGCGCTCAGGGCAGACATCATTTAGAAGCCACTTTCCCTCTCGCAAGGAAGGGCTGGGCTCTGGCTCACTTGCGGGGGGCCTCAGGGCCTCCTGGGGATACCTGTTCTACTTCCTTCTATTCGCCCATCTGTTTGGAGACCCCAGCCTCATCTGGGCGTCCCCTCCGGATTAGCCGCGGGAGGCCAACAACTGGCTCTGAATTCCGCCTTTGTCCAGCGAAGCCAAGTGGGGAGGGGCCGAGCGGACCCCCTGCCCCCACTGGAATGTCGGCTCGCGGCGCCCCCCAGCTCTCCCTCCTTTTCAGCCGCCTCCCCCGCTCACTTCCTGAGTCCCACCGATCCCACCACCCAAACGCGCACACGCGCGCGCACACTCACACACACACACTCACACTTCCTGGCGGGCCCCGCCGCCTCGCTGCCGGCTCGGCGATCCCGGCCGCCGGGGCTCGGGGAGAAGCGACCTTTTGTTATTCAAATCACACCCTCGCCGCGCGCCCGCCCGGGCCCCAGGCTCCGGCCCCGGGAATCCGTCCATCGGTCCCCGCCCCCGACCGCGGGGCCCCCGCGCCACCCCCCCACCGCGGCGCCCCCAGCGGATTTCGGGATTCCCCAGCCCCCCGGGGGCTCGGCCGCGCCGGTGCGCCCGCGGGGCCGCGCCTCCCCCGCCCCCGGTGCGCGCTGCGGCTCCGCGCTCGGCCCCCTCCCCCTCCCGTCCCCTCCCCCTCCCCTTCCTTTCTCCGGTCCAGCCTCGGTCCTGCCGCCGCCGCCGCCGCCTTCCCCGGTCCGCGGGGGCCCTGCCGGCCGCCTTCCCCGCAGCATGGCACCATCGGGGCTGAATTAGCCGGGAGCAGCATTTGGGGGAAGCGGGATCTCAAGGGGTGGGGGGTGCCCTGCAGCCTCGGTCATGGATGTGAGCAAGATGGTAAGTGAAGAGCTGGGGCTCAGCCCTGGAGTCGCCCCCGCCCCCTCACCCCCCCACGCCAGTCCGCTTGATCCATTGAAAGTTTCTGGATTGTTGATCCTGCCTGTTGGCCCCAACTGCAGGCGTGCTGGAGGAGGGAGCCGGGCCAGGATTCCGGAGGCGGCTGGCGGACAGGGATGGGGCTCCCGGTTTCCCGCCGCGCTGCCGCCAGGGCTGCCTGGGAGAGCTCGCTAGACTCCAAGGAGAGGGCTGTACAGCTCACCTCCCAGTTTAGGAAGCCAGCCTGGTGGTGGGAGGGCAGGGCAGCGGGAGGAGGGCTCGTCCTACCCCTGAGGAGCCCCCGCTCGGACACCTATTTGAGATTTATGAGAAGATTTTTGGACCGAGCCCGTGGGCAGGGGGGCACAGGTGGGCGGCCTGGAAGGGCGGCAGGGGAGCCAGGGCTTTAACCATCCTGGCAGGTGAAGGGGCAGGAATGGAATTTTGGGCGTAGATTTACCACTTGTAAGACCCGGCTGCCTTGGTCTGGGGAGCAGCCAGCACCTTTGCCTCCTCAGCATCTGAGTCCCTGAAGGGGGCTGCTCCCTCCCCCGGGGCATCCCTCCACCCGGAGGAACACAGTAGGAGCTGCAGTAGGAGCTGCAGTGCACTGATTGATAAGGAACAGCCCTCAAGCTGGATGCTTGAGGATAGCAAGATGTGGTTTGGGGGACTCTGAAGGGAGGGGGTCTCTGGGAGCGCTTGGAGGCCTGGGAACTGCGGGTTTTCCCTGGGGTCCCAGTTGGCTCCCACTGTGAAGAAAGACTTAACGGTTCCCTTGGGATCACTACCACCTTGACCTCAGCTTTAGACCAGGGTGCCCCTCCACACCAGCCTCATAGCCTTTAAGGGCCTGTGTGTCAGGCTGGAGAGATGCCCCAGAGATGCCCCGATGTTCTGTGCTTCGTGGGGGCCCCAGGGCTTCAGACCAAAGGAGCTGGGTTGGGGTGTGTCTGTGTGTCTGGGGAGAGGCCGGTCTGGGTCTGCCTCTCCCTTAGGGAAGAGAAGGTACTGGAATTTCATGTTCATCTTGTACAGAATCAGGCTGGTTTTCTCCAGAGAGTGCCTTTTTGAAGTAACCATCTTCGTGGAGAAGGCAGGTGAGCTCCTGGCCCTGCCGGCCTTTGCCATTCTATCTTGGGTAGGGGCCAGTGGGATGGGGAGCAGATGGTAGGTGAGAGTGATTCCTTCCCATGGCTGGAAACCAGTCTCAGACTGACCTGGGGCTGGGGGCTGGGGTGAGGGCCTCACTGGCTCCCGTCTTCATGTGACCTGGTATGCTGAGAGGCTGGACCACCATTCCCTATTTATATGCCATGAAAGTTCATTTTCTTTTAAAAAAGAAACTATTACTATTAGAACTACCTCACAAAAATCTTCTATTCAGCCATTGGGGCGGGGAGGTGGGAAACTGAGCAGCAGCTGGGCCCTTTCCTAGAGGGGTCTTAGCAAGACCGGAGTCACCTGCCTGGATTATGGTGGGGGCAACAGGGAACCTGAGCCACATCACCTCTGAGCTTCCTTCTGGCCCTGAGCTCAGGTTCCTTCCAAAGGACCAGCTCATAGGATTCAGGGACTTCTGTCTTTTGAGATCTGGGTCACTTCTGACACTACCACCTCCCTCCGTCCATCTCCTCATTGACTCATCAGCATTTATTGAATTCCTGTCATTTCTACAGCAAGTGCTGTGTGAAAGATGCAAAGAAACATAGCGCTTAGCATCTAGGTGAAGGGTCAGAGAGAAGTGGTCCAAGCTGACAGCTGTCAGTGGAAGCCCCCATCAGAAGGCCACAGCCCCATGGGCTATGGAGGTCCGTGGAAGGGCCGGGCTGCAGAGTTCAGAAGGAGGAGGAGCCCGAGGCTGGCTCTTCAGGGCCGGGTGGAGTTGGCAATTTTGAGAGCAGTGAGGGCATTGCCTGTGGGGAGAGTCACAGGAAGAGGAATGGGCAGAGCTCGTGGCGGAGGCTGAGGACGTCCGACTGGGACAGAGGTTTGAGGAAATGTTGAGATCATTGGTTGGGGCCAGACCAGAAAGGTCTTGAGTGCCAGCCAGCATTTCCCAACCTTGGTCTGTAGGCACCGAGAAACCTCTGGAGAATTCTGGGCAGAGGAGAGGCACAGGTATCGCCTCTTTCCTCTTTTAGCTTGGGGTCCAAACAAAAGTGATATTCGATTCTCATTAATCATTGAGCAGCCAAGCTCCTAGCTCAGAAACAATTGTCCTCTGCTCTTTGTAAAGAGCACAGACTCTGGACTGTGTCGCAAGGAGAACCCTCCACCCCCCAGGGATTGGCACCTGCTTCCCATTCCTGCAGAAGGCCCGAGTTACTTTCTATTCTGACCGTGAAAGCCCCTTCTCTGGTTTGAAGTCCTCATTCTGGGGGCCCTTGGCTCCAGGGTCGACCTCACACCCAGTGTTTCAGCCACATCCTTGGCAGAGCCCAACATCAGCCTTGGAGGTTTCTCTTGCTTATCGCTGAATGAGAAAAAAGCAAATTATAGTTCACCTGACTCCCTGCATGCTTTTGAGCAAGTTTCTTAACCTCTTAGCCTCATCTGTGAAATGACAACAATAGTACCAGCCTTGAGCATCCTAGTGAAGGTTGGAAATAATTCTGGCATAGTCAGTCCTCCGTACGTGGTGACTGTTGTGAATGTCTCCGAAGTTTCGTCTAAGATGCCTCTGAGCTCCCTCCCCCTCACATGCACACACGCGCGCGCACACACACACACACACACCCCGCTTTATTTTCTTGATTGGCATGAAGAGCTGAGCGTAGGCTGTATTTCAGTTGACTGCCCTTGGGACCAATTCTCCCAGGTCTGGTTATCCTTCTGAATGAAGGTACAAATGACAGTGAGGGGAACAGTGGATTTACCAGCTGCTGTGACCAATGAATTTTTGATGACATGAGATATCTGCCTAAGGGAGCGCTAGTTTAACCCCGCACTCAGGGGCAAAGTACAGATGCCTTTTGGAGGTTGATGATGGAGTCTGTGCCTTGACTGAACACAGGGAGTGCACAGTGCTGTAATTTGGGGAGCAGTCATCCCTGTCATTTATTACAAAAGAACATATAGTTCATGTAACAATATGTATTTCCACAGTGCTTGACAGTTTGCAAAGCATTTTCATGCCTATTCATGATCACCACAACCCTGTAAGGAAGGTAGAGCAGAAATAATTAGCTACATTTTACAGATAAGAAAACTGGAGTTCAGAAAAGTGAAGTCCTGGTCCCCTGCAAGTGGTGGGACCAGATCTTGTACCCACTTCTCCTGGTGACCAAAATGTATGCTATGGTGACAAAGTAAATAAAGGGTAAGGAAAAAGATGCAGTTACTAGATTCTAGAATGGACACAAGGTAATCTAAATCGATGAGCTGGAGGTGGGCTCTGGGTCCCTTTGGGGGGAAGACCAGGGAGAGGGAATTAGCGCCCAGGTGTATGCAGACTGCGCCTCGTTAGTCACCTACAGCTGTTTTTAAAACTCTGAGTTTCTTAACAAATCGTAGCTGCTCAAATGCGAGACACTTGACCCCTCGGATCTTCCAGCCTACACAGCAGAAAGATGGGAGGAATGGAGAAAAGCATTTCAGGTATTCTGCGTAAGTGATACTGATGCTGGGGCAGGAAAAAGCTTCATGTCAGCCTGCTGTCACTGCCGGTGTGCGTGGGTACTTGCTGGCTTGAGGAGGGGCGCGGTGGAAGGAAATGCCGAGCCGGGGAGAACCCTGTGTAGAATGGTGCCAAGGACTCTGCTCACAGCTCACATCAGCTCATAGCTGCGTGCAAAGGAAGGCATCCTCCCACTTAGTGTCTGAGCTGAATAATCAGTTAAAGCTGGACCTAGATAACTTGCTCGGTCAAACTAGAGCAGTGTTTTCAGCTCTGGGTCACAAAATCGGTTTAGTGGATTGCAGCCTGCATTTGAGAGTGAAATAGATTAGGAAACATCCAAGTGTGTGCCACGTGGGAGGTAAGCATTAGTTCATGAAGCTGGTTTTGTTGTGTACACACGTGTACACAAGGACTGGCCTTGTAAAATGTCCTTTTTACTGTGGTCGGAGTGAAAAAAGGTTTGAGGCCTCTAACCTGGGGACGATGTGCAGAGGAGGTGAGGGGGTGTCGGCCTCGTCAGGTGAGTAGTTCAGCCCACAGAGGACCCAAGGGGGCCGATCACTCTCTTGACTCACTGAGGGCTGCTGAGGGGAAGAGGTAGTGTCCATACTCCGCGTGGCTGTGGAAGGTGGGGTTTGTTTTCAGGAGATGGCAGATTTTGGCTGACCAGGTCTTCCCCACAGCAGAGCCCTCCTATGGCAGAATCAACTCCCTGAAGAGGGAGAGGTGGCCCCTGGGGCTGCTCAGGGACCCTGGAGGAGCATGGGCTCTGGGTCCTTGCCAACCTGGAGACTCTGGCTCAGCCCTCAGGCTTTGGGACAGCCCTCAGAGACCTGTGAGTTCTATGGCTGAGGTCTGGTGTGGCTGGCCACGTGGGAAAGGCAGCTCGTTGTCACACTGGGGAGCCGTTCCGGAGGAGTGAGTCCCCGTCTTCTGGCTTTTTTGCATCACCCGCCACGGTTTCTAAAACTCAGCCGAGCATCGTGGATCGGCCGCCTTCTCCAACCAGCCCTTGGAGTAAGGGCAGGGAGCAGAGGTGACATTGGCCTCAGCCAAGGGCCAGTGGGAAAGGAAACCTGTTATTTCCCTCCTTTAAAAATGCTTAGGGGGGGCCGGCCCCGTGGCCGAGTGGTTAAGTTTGCACACTCCACTTCGGCAGCTCAGGATTTCACTGGTTTGGATCCTGGGCACAGACATGGCACCGCTCATGAAGCCATGCTGGGGCGGCACATAGCAGAGCCAAAAGGACCTACAACTAGAATATGTAACTATGTACTGGGGGGCTTTGGGGAGGAGAAGAAGAAGAAGAAGAAGAAAGGTTTGGCAACAGATGTTAGCTCAGGTGCCAATCTTAAAAAAATGCTGAGGAAAAAAGAGGTTTTGATTTATCATACGATTGCTCTCTCTTATTGTCACTGGTCACTGAGATTTTATCCTACCAAGATGAGGTTGAGTGCAATTCAGACACACATTGAATACCCACTTTATGCGTAGGCCCCTGAGTGTGGATGTTACGGTGTGAGGGATGCAGAGCTGAGGATGGCTGAGTCGTCCGTCGAAAGGCTTAGAGTCGAGAGGGAGACAGAGATTCTCTTGAAATGCATTGAGTGGGATGACACTTTAGTTGACAGACTACTGTCTGTCAGATAATCTCACCTGGATTATTTTCTACCTCAAAAGAGCCTTGAGAAGCAGGATTTAATGTCCTCTGAGACCCCTCCAAGTCACCCTGCTGTTGGGGGCTAAGTTCAGATGCAAATGTAAGTTTTAGACAGCTGAGCTCACCAGCGACCCTCCCTCCCCTCTGTCTTCCTCCTCCACTCCCCCCAACACACGCACAGCTGGGTGATTTTCTTAAAGAGCACGTCCAGGGGCTGTTTCCGCTCCACCTTTGTCTCCTTTCTTGCCTGAGAGGTCCCAGTCCAAAGCCAGGCAGGCATGTGGTCTGGCAGCTGCCCCTGAGCCGAAGGATTCCAGCAGCCAGACAAAATTCATGCTGCCCAGGGCCCCGGAGAAATTAAGCCGTAGGTCTTTTAAGAAGAAAGAAAAAATCCCCATGACTCCTTTAGATTCCCTGAAGTGCTAACAAGTCTTTGATCTGGAGGTGCTTTCTGTGGGCAAGTAGGACAGGGTTAGAGGGTAGGAGACATATTTGTAAATGTGAATGGGGGCCAGCTGGACTCCACGGCACCACCCCCTGCACACGGGGGATGAGGGAGCGTCTTCTGTGTCCTGACACCTCCCTGGATGCTGACCTGGGGCTTTGGAGTCACATGGGCCAGGGGCTAAATCCTGATGCCACCACTTGCCACTCTAGGACTGTGGACAAGTTAGCTGACCTCGCTGTGCATCAGCTTCCTGCTGGATTGGTGTCTGCGGACCTGTGGGGTGTTGAGATGTTCTATTTAAAGTTCTTGGCACACGAGAGGGGTTTAGTAAGCCGTGGCTATAATTATGAATATTTTTGCTGATTCACTTAAGCAACAAATAAAGTCTTAAAACTTTAGGTGAAGGGATAGATCGTTCCTTCTTTCAGAATGACCCCTCTGCTGGGTGAGCTCAGTCTAGTAGGGCAATCAGACATGTTATAAGTCATTACGGTACATGTGATAAAAGGCACAGAACAGAGTCCCTTTGAGGGATGTGCTAGCATGGGAGAGGGTGGGATTAATGACCTGGCACTAGAGGAGGGGCCTCAATGAGAAGGCTGGAGGAATGGGAGGGAGCCCCCCACCCCCAGGGGGTAGGGAAAGTAAGAGCATTCAGGCAGAGAGAACCACATACGCCAAAGCACAGGGTCATGAGTCCGTGCTGTCTTCAGGAGCCACGTGCGGTTTGTGCTAGAAGAGCAGGTGCAGTCCCTGCCTTCGTGGGACTAACAAAGCTCCCAGGACAGGGGATCCAAATCCTTTTATGCCTCAGGGCTTCCTGGAAGAGGTGGTGTTTAAGATGTGTTTTGAAGAAGAGCAGCGATTTCACTGATGAAAACTCAACACACACAGTAGGTGCTGAATGAATGGCTGATGGAGTGTTGAGAGGACAGGACATCCCAGGTAAGGGTAGCGCCATATGCAAGCGAACGGATGTTGAGTAGGTTTGTTAGGATCAGGGCCAGAGGAATGAGAGGAGAGATGAGTGGGTGCAGGCTGTGAGGCCCAAGTTAATAATAACCAGCAAGTGTCCAGTACCACCAGTAAACGAGGCCGTCTCCCCTCGACAGTCAGTTGGATGTGCTGTTCTGGCCAGCAGGCTTACACCTCCTTCTGGTCCCAGGGCTGGAGATGGTCCTCAGTGGGACCAAGAGAAGCATGGGGGCCACAAACCGTGGGTTGGGAGAAAGTGTTTTTGAAATGAACATTTCATTAACTTTCCATTATGACCTCTCTTTGGAGCCCTAAGTTCAGCCTCATTTTCTGGGGCCTAAAATTGCTTGCTCTTGCTGAATTTCTCCCAGACTGGATTCTTTGGAAAGTGGTCTTCTCTGCCCCACCAGCTCAAAGATCCACTTCGGCAGTCTTGGTGCCTGACAGAGATGTTCCCACTGGGGTCAGCCAGGGTCCTGGCCGTTGTCCTTTTTGTCCTGTACATATGTCAAGATTGTTCCCTGAGTCAGTAAGCGCTGAGGTCCTCTGCAGGGCACAGAGAATATAAAAGAGAATGGGGAAATTTCAAGGCTCCTGCCTTCAAGGAGGTGGAGGAGACAAATAATTATAACATAGTGTGATAAGTGTCGTGTTAGAGATTCGGGGAAACTTCTGTAGAAACTCAGAGGTGGGAATAATTAATTCTGCCAGTGGTATAGGAAGTGGGTTGGGGACGGTGACATTTCAGTTAGGCCATTCATTCATTCATTTATTCAGAAAATATCTACATGGAATACCCTCCCTATGCCAGGGGCTGTTCTGAGCACTTGGGGTGCTTCAGTGAACCAAACAAAGATCCTTGCCTAGTGGAGCTGACCTCCTGTGTGTATTGGGGTGGGGTGGGGGTGGGGGGTATACTGGAACAATTAAAATGAGTGAGTAAGTTGTGTAGGCTGTTGGAAGGTGGTAAGTGATCCAGGAGAGGGAATGGAGAGGCAGAAGTGGCTACAGTTGCCCTGAGGATACTTGGATAATTCTTCAGGAGGGGTGGCCCAATCATTCCTAAAGGGATTTTCCTCGGCTGCTGGTGCACGCTGGGACCCCTGGTCATGGTCTGTTGGTGGCTTACTGTCTGGCTAAAGCTGTGCATCCCACTGCCGTCCCTGGGTGGCTGCTGAGAGATGCCTGAATCTCGACCTCAGGACACTTGCCCTGTGCCCCAGCTCCCCTTTGCTGACTTCCTGCAGTCCATTCAACTTGGGATCCGGGAGTCAGCTGTACTTTATAGAGAGCACTGGAAGCTCCTCAGTTCCTTCCAGAGTTAATGGATGTTGGAGGGAAGATACTGCCTTTTGTTTCCAGCAAATCTCCATTAAGGGAGCCAACTGTCAAATGAGCGGTTCTCGGGCCATGGTCCAGGGTGTGGACGTGGTGCTGTCAGCAGTTTAGGAGACCCCCTCAGCCCTACCCAGGTGACATCAACTGGAATGCCGGTGGGGTGGCAGAGCACTTTGGTTCATATCTCATTTGATTCTCAGAAAAGCATGATTTCTACTGTCATGTTCAAGGTGAAGAAACTGAGGCTCGGAGAGGTCACACAGCTGGTCGGACTCCTCCCTTTGAATTCTGGGCTCTTCCTATGGCAGCTTTTTGCCCACGCTTTGGCTTCTCAGCCCCCCGGGGGAGACAGGCATGAGCATACTGGCCTCCGATGCTATAGTTTTGGGGGGCCGGTGCTCCTGCGCCGTGGGTACATTTTAATATCACAGAGCTGTGGTCCTCAGTAGCTGCCATGAGGAAACAGGTAATCCACAGGAAAACGTTTAACTTTGCTATTTTTCGAAAAATATGAAAACGTGTAAAGAAATAAAGATCAGGCATACTCCCACCATCCATCACTACTGCTAACAATTTGGTATAGATCCTTCCAGACTTTTTTGTGTGTGTATATGTGTTTGCACACATGCACATGTGTTAGGTTGAACCATATGAAACCACTGTTTTTATAAGTCAAAAATGGCCAAATTTTCACTTGTTTCAACCAAATCCAAGGCTATACACATAGACAAATATGCACACATTGAAACAAAATGGGGCCGTGCCGTACTACAGTTTTGCAAACTTGTGTTTTAGCCTTCACTCTGCTGTAGATCTAGAAACAGTGTGTCAGAGTGGTCAAGGGTCTGGGTTCTGGGGTTCAAATTCTGTCTCTATCACTTACTCACCTGGGCAGGTTATGGGGGGCTCCCAGTGCCAGGGTTTCCCTCTTGTAGGGTGGGGATAATTCCAGTACCCTCTAATAGGGTTGTTGTGAGGGTAGACGTGTTAGTGTGTATGTCAGATGCTTAGACCATTGCCTGGTGGGTGGCAAGCATTCAGTAACTGTTGGCAATTATTACTGTATTTCCAGGTGAGTACAGACTATGTATCCTTTCGTTGTCGTCTGTCCCCTGTTAATAGACGTTTAGCTGTATCCATTTCCCACTGTTGAGGTGACATCCTTGTACACACATCTAAGAGCATCTATCCATTCACTGCTTTATGCTTCAAGGACTTGGGCTTTAAGGTTTTGGCTTTTAAGAATTCTTTTTATTGATGCGTTTTGAGCCAAGTGGTACATCCAGGGGCAGGTTGCTCGGGCTGTCCTCTCTTCTGTTGCCCTATGACTCTGTAAACTGGGCTCTCTAGGCCTGGCCTCTTCTTTGCTTTTCACACTCCAGCAACACTGACAGCTCTCCAGGCCCCATGTTGGGCACTGGCCCCCACTTCTGTGCCTTGGCGCTGGCTTCTCCACCGGAATGCTCCTGCAGGGCCCTGCTCAGGCCGGCTCTTCCTCTAGGGATGGGTAGCCATAGCCGACCCTTCAGCCTTGGGTAGAGCCCACCCCTAGGCCCCCCTGCAGTCTGCACTCACCAGTATCTCTTCTCGAACTGGCTGTGCACACAGTGCCTCCATCTTGCTCCCCATCTAGACCGTACTCCTTGAAGCCAGGACTTGGGTCTTACTCAAGTTAACTTAGTAGCTCGAGTTATATAGCACTTGATACATGGGTGCTCAATGTATGTTTGGTGGGTGAATTTAGTGAATGAATAAAACCATGACTGACTAACTAATGGCAGGACTTAAATAAATGGAGATGGTTTGGGGAGGGTGGTTAATCTAGGTTATAGGGGTGGCATGGTGAGCCCCTGGACATTTGTAGCGCAGTTGGAGCTGTTCTTTAGAAGAGAGGTCTGGCCATGTTGTGACCCCCAGGAGCTGGCAGCCCAGAAACCAGTGGGATGTCAGGCCTGGACGCCCAGTGGGGGTTCACCGTGCCTGGGGTCTGGGGTGACTTTTGGCCTGCCAAAAGGCCTGGGGCCCTTTGGGTGCCTCCCTCCACACCCCTACACTTATTTTAAACCCACGGCTCCTCCCTTAAGGAAGGGCCCTTTCACCCTTCAAGAAACAGAAGTGAGAGTTCCTGGCTGCTCTGCTTTCTGAGGAAGTCACATCACCGCCCCACAGCTGATGATGAAATCCACCTCCGGAATTAGCAGCCACCCCTCTGTCCACTTTAGAAAACTTCTTATCAGATCCTCCCAGCTTGTTACTACCCGCTAGGTCCGGCGCAGGAAATACCCGTCAGGGCTTCTCCCTGCCAGCTGGAACATTCCATGGCCTCTCGAGGGTGACCAGGGCGTGCGCTGCTCACTCCGCTTTTCTCTTTGGCTCTGTCCTGAGATCGGGGAGGCCTGTGCTTTGAAGGACTTCACTTCCTGGAACATAGGGCTTGACGTTGACCCGTGTGTTCTCTCAGTGGAAATGAGTCAGAAGGAGCCTCCCCGGGCCTGGAAGGGTGGAGCTGGGTTGGGTGGGCCTGAACCTGGAGTGAGATCTTCATTCAAATCCTGGCCCTCCTGCTTACCAGCCGAATCACCACCCACTGGGCAAGTCAGTTAACCGTTCTGAGTCTCAGTTCCCCGATCTCGTCAAGGGAGGGAGCAGGCCCAGTGTTACCGTGAGGGTTAAATGAAATAACGTGCGCAGATGAATCTGGGCTCCGTTGCAGGCCCAGAGAGGTTGAGTTAGAGAATTAGAGCCTGAAGCACAGTAAGGTGGAGACTGTTCAGTCTGTCTTAGATGCGGAAATCGGAATCCAAAAGGAAGAAGGGGGAGGGGAGGAGAGAAGGAAGGAAACTGAGAGAAGAACTGAGAGGGAGTCTGGATATTTTGCCTTAGACTTCCTCTGCTTCCCCTGGACTCCTGTCCTCACCCCACACCCCGCTCCCCCCAACATGCGAATGTCTACTCCAAGACCCTGGCGCCTGCCTTCCCAAAGCCAGCACCAGTCCATTCCATCTCCTTCCTGAAAGGCCTTGTTGGAGAACAAGGACGCCACAGTGACCAAGTGTATCTGAATGTTGATTCCTTCGAAGTCCAAGCTGTTTGAAAGCTGGGAAGGCAATGAGCAGGAGGAGGAGAGTTGGTATGAGGCAGAGTAAAGGGGTGGGGGAGAATTGGCCTGGAGAGGAGGAGGCAGAGGGTTGGTTCATGTCTTTCTTCAGGTCACAGTGGAATGGGCCTTCGGTGCTGCTCCGTGGCCGGCCCGTGCACTCCCCTCGCCCGGGTAGCCCACCACTTTCCTAGACAATACTTCATGCCTCTCCTCCCCTACCTTCACTCTCAGCCCTTGACCTTGCTTCCTGTTTCGCAGTGAAAAGAGATGCAATCCCCAGAAAGCTTGCATGAGCTCTTGCCAGCGCGTCTGCCCACACGTGCGTCCATATCTGTGACCTGGCCCGTTACACTACCGGGGTGGTCACCTCCTGTTGTGCGCTAGACACCTTCTCTGTTCCAGAGACTCCCTTGTCTCCCCTCACATCTACACACACGTGATGTAATTTCTCCCATTTAAAACAAGGAAACCTAGACCCCGCCTTCTTCTTTCTCTGCCCCTTGCAAGCCAGCGCTTGCTGCCTCCAGCTCTCTTCCCTGCCTTTCTCTCGTGAATCCCCATCAGGCTCTCCCGCTTCCTCTCTACCCACAGCCCTGGTAAAGGTCCCGCGGCGTTCAGTCCGTTGGTCAGCGTTCAGCTCTCATCCTGCTTGCTCTCAGCAGCGTTCAGCACAGTCGCTCACCTCTAGCTGAAATACATTTCTTCATGTGGTTCTCAGGATGCCACTTTCTCCTGCCTCCTGGGCTGTTTCTTTTCTGTGTCCACTCCTCATTTCCTCCCATCCCTCTGTGTTGAATGTTGGGGGTCCCCAGGCTGTCCCCACACTTCTCATCTGTATTCAGTCCTTGCTGATCTTAAATTCCAGCTCTGTGCTGATGACTGCCAAATTGATATGGGTAGCTCGAACCTCGTCGGAATTGCACACTGTACATCCCACGCTCGTTCGTACCTCCATTGGACATCTCCTATTTAACACGTCTGAAAACAAGCTCCTATCCCCTGCCCCAAACCTCCTTCCATGGTTCTCTCCATCTTGTTAATGGCACCTTGATCCCTTGAGTTGCTCTGACAAATAATCTTGGTGCCATCCTTGACTGCTTCCTTCTGCACACCCTGTGTCCAAAACGTCAGCAAATCCCGTCAGCTCTGCCTTCAAAATGTGTCCGAATCCGACCACATCTCAGCACCTCCACCACTACCAGCCTGGTCTGAGCCACCATCACCTCTGGCCTGAATTCATCCAGCCGCATCTTAATTGTCATCTCTGTTCCCATGCTTGTCCCTGCAATCTTAGCAGAGCAGCCAGAGGGGTCCTCTGAAAAAGTGAGTCAAATCATGTCACCTCTTTGCACAAAACCTCCCAGTGGCTCCTGTCTTGCTCAGAACAAAGGCTGGTCCTTACAGTGGCCACAAGATCCCTTGTGAGGTCCCACCCCTGACGTCTCCACTCCAGCCACGCCTAACTGCTAATTGTTACTCGCACCTGCCAGCTGGGCTCTCCCTGCTCCTCCACCCGGAGTTCTTCCCCCAGGTGTCTGCCAGGCTTCTTCCTCACTTCCACGTGTCCTTCTGTGCCTTCTAGTACAGCCTTCCCTGCTGACCCTGTGGAAGGTTTTAAGACCAGCCTGGTGTGCCCCAGCCCCAGCCTTATTTTTCTTCCATAGTACCTGTCACCATCTCACACCCCGTACATTTTATTTATTTCTTTCCTCTCTTTCTCACTAGAATATAAGATCCACAGGACCAGAGATGTCATTTTTTTTACAGCTCCCTAAACAAGTTGGCTTTGGCTAAGAGTTCACGTATAACCATCTAACTAGTAGAATGTAGAGCGTGTGCCTGACTGAGAGGACGGGTGGGGAGTGCCCAGTGCCTGATGAGCCTTCAGGAAATATGGTGGAACGAATGAGTGCGCGTGAAGAGGACTCAGCAGCTGTTCTCTGAGTTTAGGGAAGCCCAGAGGAGAATGGGGTGGCCCCTGAGTCTGTTAACCATGATCAGGTAAAATGTAGAAATGGGTGACAGAGCAGGGCTGGGTGTCTTTGGGAAGAAACTAGGTGACCATCTGCACTCAGCCGGCTCTATAGTTAGCCAGACTACATGGGAGGAGAGCGCCTTTTCTGAGCTTTATGTAACAGATGTGATTTTGTATAAATCACACTTCCATAAACGGAATCCTATTTTAAATGTACTAACAGAGATTGCTATTTAAAGGAATCTGATGCCAAATTCTTTTGTAAAATGAATAACCGTCTCCTCATTTGTCCTTAGTGTCAATTCACATTCCCCCTCCAAATTTATGTTTACTTGAATCAAGGTATGCTTGTCTGAGCTGAGGAAATCTCTTCACTTTCCATTTTCTACAGTCTTTATATTCCTGTTCTCTTTGCCTCATTCTTCCTCCTCTTCACTCCTGCTTTTCCTTTAGGTGAGTTTTTTCTGAGACGCTGACATAGAATCTTCTCCTGAAACACAACCAGAATTAGAATGTGATGGGCAGTGGCTGCTTCCCAGACCCAGTGAGTCCAGTCTTGGGGTGGAGAAAAGGAGTCTGTTAGGGGTGAGTGAACGGGGACTTGGGGTGCAAGGTCAGGTTCTCAGTGATATTCACGCACAGCCAGGTTTGAGAACCACTGACCAAAGAGACAGCGTTGTGCCGTTTACCCTTCCCACCTCTGAGCTTACACTCTGCCGAACTGACAGGCTGGGCGAGCATCCCCCTCTTTGCAGAAGATGGCTGGGGTAAATTTGGCCATAGACTCTTACAGGACCGGCTGATTTGTCTGGAGGCTGCAGTTTAGGGCTCAGAAATAGCCCCTCTCAGTACATCATCCATCCTGCTGATATCTTAGACGAGACCAAGGGCCTGGGGCCACTGCCTGTGAGTTTTGTTCAGGTGCTCTCCAGAGTGTCTGCCTGCAGTGAACTTGGGCTTCCCAGGGCCACCACCCCAGCTCTGTTTCCCTTTAAACTGCATTGGGTCCCTCCAAGAAAGCACAGCCGTGCATTATGGGGGCATGGTAGAAAGTGTGCAAGCAACTAAAACGAGAACCTGCTTGTGTGGAAATAATAGAAAGTTGCCTTGTGTGGAGGTAGTGGATGGTGGACAGTCTCTTCAATAGGAGAAGGTAGACGTGGTTTTCCAGAAAACCATGGTCAGTTTTCTGAAAAACTTTCTCCTTTTGGTTCTCACTAAACCCAAAAATTATGTACCTCCAGTAGGGCAGGTTGGAATTTTTATAAGATCAGAGGAATCTGCCTTCAAGATAACGTGTGCTGAGGTCAGGGCAGAGGTGGAGGAAACGAGTTGGCTTTGGCTAAGAGTTCAGTTGTAACCATCTGAATAGTAGAATGTAGAGCATGTGCCTGATTGAGAAGGACAGGCAGCAGCCCAGCTGTGTGGCTTGACTTCTCTGTGCCTTCTTGTTCATAAAGTGTCCCCTGCCTCCCTCACATCGTTTTCTCAGCATCAGTAAGGCTGCACGTGAAAGCTCTTTGAAGACTCTGCAGGGTCGGACAATAAATGAGAAACGCGATTGTTGTGATTATTCAAGCAAACCTGGTATTTACGCATTTGAATGAGCCAAACAGGTAAATTGGGAATGTTTAATGTTACAGCATTCTTTGCTAGAGTCAAAGAAGATATCCTTGCGTAGCCACCCACTGTGTAAATGGGATTCTATTTATTTCTAAACTGTATTTCATGAAAATTGGATCAGAGCTGTGTGAAGACCACCTTCTGGAGCAAGAAAGCGAAGCCGCCGAATGGAGAGGGGTGTTGCTGACGCCCAGCTGGAGATCCCACACGGTCCGAGCTGCTCCAGGTTCCTCTACTGCGAGAACTCATGGGGCCAGTTCTTGGGGTCATTTGTGGAGACGAGAGGTAGAGGGCCAGTTATATAGTATGTGGGTGTAAGATGGAGGTATTTGCTGTAGAAACAGCACAAAAAATAAAGGTCCGAAGGATGTTTGGGGGGAGAAGTGGCGGGCCTTGGCATTGTCTGGAGATGACAAGTTGCTCCTGACTCATTCATTTGACAGACGGAGACGCTGTTAGGAAAGGGACCTGGGAGGCGCACAGAGCCGGTAAAGAAAGGGTGGTTAGTATGCTCAGGAACCAGCTGTCAGTGAGGCACCACCTCCCCTGTGTCTTGAGATAGTCAGAGAAAAGTTGCTCTGTTTTACTAAAAGAAAAGACGCAAAAGTGAGCTCCCAGTTAGATGTCTGGGGAGTGTAGAGTGTGGAGGGCGTGCGGAGGGGAGGGAGGGGAGGAAGTTGGGCAGTCCTGGTGGTTCAGGAAGAGTCGGCGCAGGTTTCAACTCTGCACACCAGCGGTCTCTCTGGAAGGCCAGGGCGTTGCAAAAGGCCACTCCAGCCTGGCCAGGCGATACTGGATGATGAGGATATGTCTGATGGGCGTGCCCTGGGCCTCCCTTTCTAGCAGTGACTTGCCCAAAGAGTGATGCTGATGAGTTCTCGGTGCGACACCTGTGTACGTGGCACTGGCGTTCAGGTTGCTTGGGAAGCAGAACCGAGGCTTCCTTTGTGACAGGAAAGCAGAACTATAAGGGAGGGGTGCCTTTCCGAAGCCATGGCCCCCGAAGATGGGGGACAGGGGAGAGAGGCCAGCTTGTCCTATTCCCTGGGACCCAGTGTCTAAGTATCTAGTCCTCATGCCCTGCATTCCAGGGCCTTCTGAAGGCATGTGTGGTCACCGTGAGTGTTGTCATCGAAGTTGTCTTGTGGGGAGAGATAGCTTGTGTGCAGGGGGAAAGGAGAGGCTCCAAGAGCCACATGAGAACTGGGCTATTCATGTCAGTGGGTGACATGCGCATGGGGTTTTAGGTTGGGGGACAAAAGTATAGGCAAATGTGACCTTTGCCTAAGGATGTGACAGGATGACCTGGCTGAAGGGGACTCTTGAGCAGGAGTAATGATAAATGAGGAGGGCCAGTAAGACTGAGCTTGTTGGCATCTTCTCCAGGTCAGGATGGGATTCCCCCTTTCTGTAACGGTCGCTCGCGTGCCCGATGGTCTGGTTTGGAACCTGTGGTAAAAGTTCTGGGGAGCTTTGGGGATGGGGGTCTCCCAGCGTGGTGACAGAAAAGAGTAGGAGGGATGCACAGCGGTGAGGGGGGAGTTGACCAGGGAGGGCCCCCCAGAGGTTTGAAAGTGTGTGGAAGAACATTCCAGAAGTGGGACTGCTCGCCCGGCTCTCTCACTTGGTCTCACAGAATAAGAGGAACCCTGGGACTGGTAATGGGGGGGCGGATGGAGAGGGGTCTTGTGTAGAAAGGGAGAGAGTTTTTCTCGGGGTTTACAAGCATCTTGGACAGTTTTCAGAGAAGGAAAGATAGGTATTTGTCTCTGGCAAGAACTCTGAGAGCAATTTTTTTTTATAGGACTTATTTCCTATTTATTTGTGACTTGGCAGAGGTTCAAACCGATGAATGAAAATCAGTTTTCTTTTCACGTGGAGGGAATTCATTGCCCACTACTATCTTCAGTTGTTTGGAGCCGTTCGTCTGAGCCTGGAAAGATTCCGTGTGTCTGTCCTCCTCGTCCACCTGGCCCTGTCTGCGGAAGGAGAACCAGCCATGGAGCTGCCGTTCCAAATGGGGACACGGGGGGACGCCCTGGGGGGCAGGGGAGAGATGAGGAGCTGTTCCTGTGTCCCACATCCCCCCGCTGACCCCCAGGCCCTGGGAGTGGGGACGTCTATTCTGTCCAGACTATCTCCTGTCTCCCCCCGCTTCTCCTCCCACCCTCTCTCACCCCTCCCCCCACGGGCTTTTGCCTCCATTACTCACCTGCAGCGGCTCTGGCCAGGTCACCAGTGCCATCCTTGTCATGTGCTGTGGCCCGTTCTCAGTCCCCCTCTCCCTGCCCCTTCTGCAGGGTTTGACACAGTTGACAGCTCCCTCTGACTGAACGACTTTCTTCATGGAGAGAGGGAACGCCACGCCCTCGGGTCTCCTTCTGCCTCGCTGGCTGCTGCTTCTGTCTCTTCAGTTCCTCCTCATCTCCCCGACTTGGTTGGAATGTTCCAGGCTCCATCTGGGCCTCTTCTCCTTTTTAATGCCTCTCGTCCTAGTGGTCTCAGCCTCGTGGCTCTATCCGCCTCTAACCTGATAACTCCCAAATCTCTGTGTGCAGCCTGGCCCTCTCCCCGCCTTCCTGGGAGGTCCAGCTCGAAGGATGCCCAGCAGGCACCTGAGTCTTAATTACATCTGAACCACGTTCCTGCTTCCCCCACAATCCCGCCTCCCCCCCCCTTCCCTGTCCCGTAAATGGTAGTTTCATCCTTCAGTTGCTAAGGCAAAAAACCTGGATTCCTTGCTTCTGTCTTTGATTCCTCTCTTTTTCTCACACTCCACATCCAAACCGTCAGCACATTGCGCAGCACTGCCTTCAGAATCTGTCCAGACCCTCTCCGTTTCCCCCCCTTCCACCACCACCACAACCCTGGTCCACTGCCTGTCCACTCTGGATTGTTGTAACAGTCTCCTCGCTGTCACCCCAGCTTCCTCCTACTGTTGTCAATACAGTGGCCAGAGGAATCCTTTAAAGAAAGAGTCAGACCCTGTTACTCCTCTGCTCAGAGTTCCTACAGTGGCCGACAAGGCCCTGCACGATCTGGCTGCTTCCTGCCCTCCTCTCACTCGGCTCCAGCCCTGCCAAGCTTCTTGCTCTTCCTCAAACACGCCAGCCACACTCTTGCCTCAGGACTTTGGCTTGCTGTTCCCTTGGACTGAAATACTGTTCCCTGATATCCACACGGCTCCCTCCCTCACTCCCTTCAGGGCTCTGCTCCAATGTGACCTCACTGGGGAGGCCATCTTTGGCCATCACATATAAAATTGCAGCTGTCCTGCCCCACACTCCCAGTTCCCTTTTTTGCATCGTTTTTCTCCTGTGAGCACTGATCACCATCTGATACACTGTACTTGCTTGTTGCTTTGTTGATTGTCCGCCTCTATCCGCTAGAGTGCAAGTCCCATAAAAGCTTTGTTTTGTTCACCGCTGCATCCCCGGTGCCTAGAGCAGTGTCAGGCGCAAAATCTGGTTGAACGAATCAACTTTAAGAGAGGAGAGGCAAATTGTGATGTCCGTGAATCCTAGGGTCACAGGGTCTTAAAAAGCATCTTGTGTAAACTCTGCTCCCGTGACTGAACACCTCCATCCTGGGCCACGCATCAGTGCCCACCACCCCAGGTCTCCTTGTCCACCTCTCACTGAACCTGGCTTCATTATTTTTAAAGCCAGGTGTGTTGAGACATAATTTACACTCAGTCAAGTTCACCAGGCCAGCCCACGGTTAAGATTCAGTGCTCTCACCACTGTGGCCCGCATTCGTGTCCCAGTCAGGGAGCCACATCACCTGTCTGTTGGTTGTTAGACTGTGGCGGTTATGTGTTGCTGTGATGCTGAAAGCTATGCCATTGGTATTTTAAAATACCAGCAGGGTCACCCATGGTGGACAGGTTCCAGTGGAGCTTCCAGACTCAGACAGACTAGGAAGAAGGACCTGGCCACCACTTCTGAAAGAATTGGCCATGAAAACCTTATGAGTAGCAGGGGAGCATCGTCTGGTACAGCAGTGCAAGGTGAGAGGATGGCACGAAAAGACTGGGCAGGGTTCTGCTCTGCTGTCCGCAGGGTCACTAGGAGTCGGAATGGACTCAACAGCACTAACAGCAACAAGAGTTCACCATGGTTAGCATACAGTTCTGTGAGTTTTGACAGGCACGTACAATTAGGTAACCTCCAAACAATCAAGATTTAGAATAAGTCCATCACTCCCAAAATTCCTTCATGGCCCTTTGTAATCACCCCTTCCCCCAGCCCCTGGCAATGACTGATCTGTTTATTTCTATAGTTCTGACTTCTCCAGAATGTCATGTAAATGGAATTATGTAGTATGTGACCTTTTGAGTCTGGCTTCTTTCACATAATGTAAGAGTCATCCATATTGTTGGCTTGAATCAGTAGTTTATTCCTTTTTATGGCTGAGTAGCCTTCCATGGTGTGGCTCGACCACAGTTTGTTGATCTGGGTCCAAGTGGAAGGACATTGGGATTGTTTCCAGTTGGGGAGATGCTGAATACAGAACCTGGCTTCCTTGAATTCTCACTCAAGGGTCCCCTTCCAGCCCTGAGGCCTTCCATTTCACAGGTGTTAGGAATTGAGGTATCTGGAGACCTGTGTGCCCTTTCTTCCCCATCGCTCCTCTCCACCACCACATTCCCTGACTTCTGTCCTCTTACCCAGCTTTCTGTGGTTCACCATCCTAGCTGGTCTCCTTCGCACATGCCCACTTTATCCACATTCCTCTTAGAATGGGGTGCCCAGAGCTGAACGCATTATTCAGTGCCGGCAGACTCTCTGGAGCATGGTAGGATGGATCCGTACTCCAAGTGTGGCTGAAAGCTGTAAACCCAAGGATTGGCTCTTGTTCTAGATCTCATAATTCTGTGATGTAGCTCAAAATGAAATTAGCTCTTTAAATCTTACTTTATTACAGTAGCCATTTCATATTGCTAACGAACTTAGTAGGAACTCCCAGGGATAAGTTCAGCCCTTTTCACCTGGTCTCCCGTTCGACCATATGCCCTTGCATTCAGGGCCCAGGTGGACTCTGTCCTATTGGTTTTCATCTATGGTCATACTCTACTGATATCATCCACATTACTTTTGCTGTTGCTCCCAACATCAGTCAGATCAATCGCTGTGCCTTCTTTATACCCTCACTGGTAAACACAGGGAGGAGGACACAGGCGGGGGTGCCTGTATGCCTTGTCCCTAAGGTGATGGTAACCAATAATCAGCACCTGGACCAGCGGACATCTCCCCTCCTGGCCCTCCCTGTCTAGCCCAGCAATTGCCCAACTTTTTCAGCCAAGGGTCAGATAGTCAATGTTTTTGGCTTTGTAGCCAGCTGCTGCGGCTGTCGCTTCTCCCCCTCCACCCCTTCCTTCTCCTCTTCCTCCTCCTCCTCTTCCCTTTAAAAATGTAAAAACCACTGTTAGCTCACGGGCCGTACACAAACAGTCTGCAGGCCAGATCTGGCTGACAGTCAGTAATTTGGGACCCGTGGGAGCCTGTCGTTTCTCATCCTTGCCTGTGAGATGTTCTAAGAGACTTTGTTAAATGCCTTGATGCTGGAAATTCAGACACACACCATGTCTACTTGGTTTTCCTGAAATGTCAGCCTAGAGTCTGAGAAGGAAATGAGGTCAGTCTCACAGGACTGGCTTCCGAGAACTCATGTTGGCTCCCGGTGATCGGTGCTGGCTTTTCTTTCGGGAATCTCTCGTGGGTAATGTGTGGAGTTTTACCTTCTTCTCTTCCGGTAAATCACGATTACCCTCACCCATGTCTGGTCTCGGGTAGGGCTCCCTCTCCCTACAGTCCCGCCACAACCCCTGAGAGCGCGCATCACCTTCGCTCGCTCTCCTAACCCCTTGTCTGTTGCTCATCGGAGTCAGAAGCCTGAGCTCCCTCAGCGCCCTAGGGCTCCCTGACAATCTCCCTACTCACCTGGGTTTTCTCTTTCGCTGCTCTTTCTTCCTTTTTCAGTTCAAAAAGCATTCTGAACAGAAAAGACTAAAGCAAAACAGGACTTTATCATCGACTTTACACCATTGGCTGAAAGCTGTGTACCCATCTCTTTGTGGTCTTTGTCATGTAATAAGAGAGGCTTTTCAGGAAGCCTCATCTCGTTTTGGCTTTAGCCTTCTGATACTACTCATCAGTCTGTGCCACTCGCAGACAAAGGCATAAGTAACTTGTGCACCCATACTGGTTTCTTTTTTCATAAAGTACTTCTGAAATTGCACAATCAGAGGAGAAGGAAGGAAAGAACAGGACGAGGACAGAGGACCCTCCTTCTCTCCCTTAAAACGGTTCACTCATTGACCACAGGATCCACTTTCTTTCGTCTGTGTGCCCTCCAGCAGCACCTAGAACAGCGTCCTGCACCCGGGCAGCTGGTCCAGTTGCACAGAGTGTCCCTCACAGTCTGTGTGAAAGGCCCACCAGGAGTCGTGTAGCACAGCCTCACAGCCTAGATGGTGGCCCTGCCCTGTGTGTAGTGGGTCCTCGCTCAAAATCACACTTCCTCAGCATTTCCACCTTTTAAAAAAAATTATTTTACGTATAACATTAAATTCACCATCTTAGCCAGTTTAAAGTGTATAATTCAATGGCATTTAGTCCATTCGCAGTGTTGTGCAACCATCACAACTATCTGGTTTCAGAACACTTTCATCACCCCAAAAGGAAACCGCATACCCAGTGAGCACACTCCCCATTTTCTGCTCCTGCTGGAACCTGGCACCCAGCAATCTGCTTTCTGTCTCCATGGCTTTGCCTATTCTGGATATTTCCTGTAAATGGAATCACACAACATGTGACATTTTGTGTCTGGCTTCTTTCACTGAGCATAATGTTTTTGAGGTCCATCCATGTCGTAGCTGAATCAGTTCCTCCTTTTTGTGTTTGGGGGTGTATTTTTATTGTGTTAAAATATGCGTACCATAAAATTTACCGTTTTAACCACTTTGAAGCGCCCAGGTCAGTGGTCCTAACTACATTCACATTCTTGGGTAACCGTCACCACCATCCGCCCACAGCACTTCGTCATCTTCCCAAACTGAAACTCTGTTCCTGTTAAACACTAACTCCCCCCAGCCCCTGGCGGCCCCATTCCACTCTGTCTCTCTGAATTGGACTATTCTAGGGACCTCATACGAGTGGAATCAGACAGCATCTGTCTTTTTATGTCTGGCTGACTTCACTCAGCATAATGTCATCAAGGTTCATCCATGTTGTCACATGTGTCAGAATCGCCTCTTAAGGCTGAAACGTGTTCCACTGCGTGGATAGACCACATTTTGTTTGTCCATTCCTCCGAGGATGGACACCTGGGTCACTTCCCCTAGTGTTTCCCCCTTTGAACACTCCTGTTTCTTCAGCTGTTCCGGGTGCTTCACAGTCCTGGCCGCCCTCCCCCCAGCACGGGGTCATCCACCTCGTCAATTGCAGGAGTGACTGACGTTTCTGAATCTTCTCAGCTTCTTTCCTCCGTCTTCCCTTCCAGATTATCCGACTGCAGGCTAGCGCCTTTCTTTGTGCTAAACCCTTTGGAGTCTGTGTGACCCGGACGGTTCCGTTGCTCGCCACCTATCAGAAGCAGAGGATGGTCGGGGGCTTTTGAGGGAGAAGGAAGCGGGGAGCTGCGATCCTAATTTCTGCAGTCCGCAGCTTAGGAAGCAGATAAGGTACACGAAATACTAAAAAGAAAACAAAATAGTCTTAGTGTGGGCTGCTGTAACCAAATACTGTGCACTCAGTGGTTCAAATCACGGGAAG
Source organism: Equus caballus (assembly GCF_041296265.1). Lineage (NCBI taxonomy): Eukaryota > Metazoa > Chordata > Mammalia > Perissodactyla > Equidae > Equus > Equus caballus. The sequence continues at coordinate 12,162,423 of NC_091696.1, forward strand.
TGACTTCTGACAGTTCTGGAGGCTGGAAGTCCGAGATCCAGGTGCTGGCTCACTCAGCTCCCGGGCAGGGCTCTCTTCCTGACTGGCAGACTCCCTCACACAAGGAGACAGAGAGTGCCTGGGGCCTCTCCTATAGGGCACTGATCCCATCATGAGGGCCCCACCCTCATGACCTCATCTAAACCTCATGATCTTGCAAAGGCCCCACCTCCAAATACCATCACCTGGGGGGAGGGGGGGCGGCTTTGACGTATGAATTAGGGGGCACACAATTCAGGCCAGAGCAAATACCTTTTATCAAAACATGGAAATGAGTCAAAGTATTTAGCTCTATGGAGCCTTGCTAAGTACGGTACAAAGGAAGCGTAAGAAAGAAGAGCTGGATATCATTAGTTAGGCAGCTTATACTTCAATATCAGCAAGAATTTTAACAGGAGAGAAAGCAGGGTGACTCGGGGGAGGAAAAGATGGAGCATCCAGACAGGAGAGTGGGGCAAATGAGGGGTGAAGTGCTGCTCAGGACGTCGGCTTGGAGAGGACTGAGCAGAGCAGGCCTTCTCCCTCCGTCAGCCCATCCACGTGCCAGGCACAGTGTGTGCACTGGGGGAACAGCAGGAACCCAGGCCCTGCCCTCACAGAGCCCACTGTCTAGTGGGGAGAGACCAACAACAAGCAAATGAACAAACAAGGGAACTTCAGGTGGTGGTGAGGGCCTCTGCAGGAAATGACCAGGCTGGTTGTGAGTCTGATAAAGAGATGTTGCAGGGCAGGGGGTGGGGAGATGCTTTAGATTGGAGCCGCTGCCCGGGAGGTGGTGGTATTTGAACAGCCTGAAGAAGGAGGGAAATCCAGCTGGGTGAAGAATGGGAGGAAGACCCTTGCAGGCACGAGGAGCATCAGAGACAGAAAGTTGAAAAAGTTTGAGGAGCAGAGGCAGCCAGTGTGCTTGGGGCATCATGAGTAGAAGGGAGAACGGGAGTTGGTGCCCGCACACGGCCTCGTCGGCCACGTGGGCGTGTGGACTTCATTCCACGTGTGGTGGGGGGCTCTGAGCGGGGCAGTGGGATCTCACGCTTGGTTTGTGGAGATTGCTCTGGCTGCTGGGTGGAGAGCAGCTTCAGGAGGGCCAATCCACTTGGGAGGCTATTTCAGGGGTCCAGTGGGGACGAAGTAGCGGCTTGGGCTTGGGGGAGGCAGAGACGATGGAGAGAAGCAGAGGGATTTGCCGGGTGGACAGGACATCATTGCTGCTGGGTTGGCTGGGAGCAGGAGGCCAAGGCACCATCAAGGATGACTTTCGGGGAGATTGGGAGAGGAAGAGCTGGGGAGGTGGGCGCGCCAGCGGATGTTGAGAGTTCAGAGCCACAGGCCTGACATCACGAAGGAGTGAAGATGGGTAGAGATCTGGGGATGAGCCACCAAAGAAACTAAGGGACCAGCCCTCCTGGGTAGGAAGCGAGGCAGATAGTGGCCGGCATTGGCCCTATGCTGGACTGCAGGGAGTTGCTGAAGGCAGCGCAGGGTGGGCACAGGGCCCTGGGTTTGCATCCTGTTCCACCTGCCGCGCCTGTGCTGCATTGGGCAACTTGGCTCAGAAAATAGGGGGCCGTAGGGCCAAAGGGCGGATGAGAAGCAAATCCCCGAGTGCAGCGCCTGGTAGAGGCTCTGCTGCTGCTGCTGCTGCTGCTCCCGCTTATCTGGTGACAACGACGATGACTACCCTACTATTATTATTTCTGATCAAGGGAAGAATTAAAAAGACTTGCTGTCAGATACCAACTTCCAAGTATCACAGCCAAGACCAGAGCCATCTTGCTCAGTGCTGAGGCGCCCAGCCCCGGAAGGCTGCGTCTGGCTTTCTGTGCCTTGCTTGTCCCTCCCCTGAGGCTCACATGATCTCGACTTGGTTCTGAACTCTGTCATCCTCGCTCAGGCTCGAGGCCCGGCTGTGAACTTGAGCTGTCCCCACCTTGACCATGACGTGCAGCAGCTTTTTGCATCAGTCTCTCCTGGAATCTCACCCGCCCCCCATCGCCAGCCTTGCTCCTCCCCGCGTGGAGCAGACGGATGGCCTGGAGGATCTCTTTCTGCCCTGATCTCAGGATCAGGCAGTCCAGAAGAAGATCCTTTCAGCCTGTGTTGGTTGATCTTGGCTCGTGGACTCTGGAGGGTATTGAGTGGGAGGCTGGGGTGGGAGAAGGATGAAGCCCAGACTAAGTCGCACGTGTTGACAGGACCACCCCTTCATCTTTAAGGCATTGCTGATTCCCAGGCCTCAGCCCCGAGGTGGGCGGTCATCGGCGAGGCCATTGGTGGTGGCCCTCTTTGCCTTTGCTGAGCGCATGCCTCCCCACCGTGTACTCTTCATTTCTCTTCTCTGTCTCCCTTCTGTCTTACTTTCCCCTCCTGCCCTGCCTGGTCTCGGATTTTCCTTCTCTTGGCCTGGCCGGTGGGCCCTCTGGTCTCTTGCATCAGGACCTGCCCCCCAACCCGGGCACCTCCTCTGTGCCTGCCCCTGCCATGGACCCTTTGCGAGCCAGCCCAGCCTTGGCAGCCCAAGTGCTGGGCCCCAGCCAAGAGCTGCGTGCGTGACCGGACAGTGCCCAGCTGGCCCCTGCAGGCCGGGCTGGGCCCTGCTCCCTACAGAAGCAAGGCCGACGGTTTTCCATTGGCTGCGGCCTGGCTGAGGCTGTCCTGAGAGATCAGAGGCCCCAAGGAGGGAGGAGGAAGAGAGGCTGAGACAGCCGCCCTTCCTGCGGTGCCTGTGGATAATTGGCCCTCCGGAACCAGCTTGGGACGCGGGGGCCAGCTGGGTCAGGAAGCGCTGTACAATGCTGCTCTTTCAGGGGGACAGTGCCTGGTCTTGGGTCCCGTGTGACTCCAGAGAAATCTGGAGAACAGCCTGTTCTCAGAGGATGTTCTCCAACCTAGACCGGAGGTGAGAAACCAAGCCCAAACTTCCCACCCTCTGCCCGGGGGAGGTCGCCCAGGCAGTGCCCAGTTCAGAACCCAGTGATTCCTTCAGAGAGAGTCTGGGGAGGGGGGAAGGAGAGCGGATTTTGCCCAGAGACCGTGAATCAAGTACCTGGTCCTCTGGGAGGGAGGAGCCCAGGAAGCCGTCAGCCCTCGAGGATTTAATGATTTATTAAGATCCTCTGTCCTGCCTTAGCAGCTGTGGGCCGCCGGGGAGGAGGGCAGGGTGCTTGCCCGGGATTTTAATCATGATGGGGAGGTAAGACGATATAATATACTAGGTGTCAAACACATGCAGAGAAATAGGGATTCAAAATGAAAGAAGGAAAGAGGATGAAATATTGGCCAGAGCGGCCTGGCAAGCCTAAAGGAAGGTAGAGTTTGGTCTGTGCCGAGAAGACGGCGGGACTAGGAATGCAGAAGGATGCGGAGGAGCGGGTGACGCGGGATGGCATTCCAGGCACCAAATATGACGTAAGCACAGGAAACCATCGTAGCGGGGCACTTCTGCCCTGGAGACATCCTGGAGCCTAACATTCTGAGGGCCCTGGAGAACCACAGCCTGCATTCAAGAGCCCAGAATGCTGGACTCAGCCTCACGTACGAGCATGAGAGACCTGGGCACGGAGACCGGGCAGCAGGCCTGCCCCCTGGGCTGGACCCTGCCTCTTAGGCGCCTCTGCTGGGGATGTGTTGGTGGGAGATGCTGGGTGTGTTGGCTGCGGTAGGCGGGGTTCCTGTGCAAGGGAAGGGCCGGGGCAGGCCGGGCAAGGCCAGGCGGGCCCCGGGGTGCCTCGTGGTGGTGGGTTCGGGCAGGGACTGTGCTGCACGGCCCAGCGCTAGGCTGGCCCTTTGTCAGTGTGCTGGACGCATGCTGGGGCTGTAATGTGCACACAAAGGCCGCTCCACGCTTTCCTTAGTCGGGCCCCGCAGAGGGAGCTCCCCACACTCAGGAGGATGGAGGGCGTTCGTATCAGGTCTCTGTCCTGCTCGAGAGCCTTCTGTGGATCCCGGGATCCGTCAGGAAAGTTTCCTGCTCTGATCTCAGAGCCCTCCGCCATCTGAAGGGCCTTTATGGAGTCTAAAAACGAGAAGAAACCTGAACATCAACGAATCCAGCGTGAGCCATCAGCCTTTCTCACAACAGCCCTGAGGAGATGAGGAGAGGTCGCCTCCCCTCTGCCTGTGTGCTGCTAATAATGAGGGGTTCTGTCTTTCACGAGACGGCTTTAAGTTTACTCAGAAAGTGCCTCCCTGTACTTCTACCCATCGGTCCAGCTTTGATCTTCTCAAGTCATTCCTCCTCCCACATGACCACCTTTCAGAATATTAATATTCTTCTAAGTTTTTTCCAGGTCTCAGGTCCATTCGAATCCAGGTCACTCTCTTTTAGAAGTGATTTACTTTGTCAGTTTCCTTCATAATGTATAAAGCCTAAAACTAAATAGCGTTTTATGTATGAATTGATCTGCATAAAGAATTGACCCATCTCCTCCCTCATTCTGAACGCTATACTTCTTTTAAGGCATCCAGAGCTCAGACTTGCATTTTAATCAACCACGTCAAAGTTTTTGCTTATATTGAGTTAGCAGCCAAAGAAAACATCTTTAAGTCACTTTTGTAAGCGCCGCTTTGAGTCATATCTCCCCTGTGCCAGTGAGTTAGATCTAAATACAGGAAATTTCCTTTATACCTACTGGATTGCACCTTGTGAAGTTTACCCCATTTTTCCAGTCTGTGGAGATCATTTGGATTGTGAGTCTGTGTCTCTGTGGTGTGGAGGGCCGCATCTAAGTCTGGGGCCTGTGACTCAGAGCCTGAGCCCTGGAGCCACACTGCCCAGTCTGAGTCTCAGCTTTGCACTTGCTGGGAGTGGCCTTGGGCAGTTTACACAGCCTTCCTAGGCCGTGGTTTCCTCATCTGTTAAATGGAGACTGTTAATACTAAAACTCACCTGCTTGTAGGATGTAGCATTATATGACTTTGACGAGATAATTGATACAAAGTGCTTATTTATTAGCACAGGGCCTGATAGTAAGCACTCACTAGCTGCTATTATCTTGAGTATAACCACTGCTACGGCTAGATCACTTCCTCATTGTTTTAAAAATGGCTGTTTCTCACCCAAAACTCTCCTGGGCTCATCCTTTGCTTACAGCGTCCCCTCAGCCTGTGACACCCTGCTTCTGCTCTCCCACCTGTCGAGGTTCAAAACCTCTGAGCATCTCAGATGCTTCCATCTGCTGTGTCCCCTGTAGCCGGGAGCTCCTACTGGCCGTTCCTATTGACGTTCACTCTATAGGCCACTTCGTATTGGGTCCTTTCCCAGCACTCACTTCCGCCATTTTGGTTGAGGCCTTTATTCCTTCATTTCCCTGCAGTTAATATCTCCCTCCGTCAGCTCCCCACCTGCGGGCTCCATCACCCTCCCTCCAGCTCTCACACTGCTGCTGGCCCGTCGTCCACCAGCTGCTTCTGTCCCTTCCTGCCCTCTTGGAAGCCCACTGGCCTCGCTCACCCAGCGCCACCTCCCTTTCTGACTTCATCCTCATCCTCCCTTGCCTCCATGGTGCCCTCCAGCCGCACCAGCCAGCATGCTCTGGGCCTTTCCATTCTGGTGCCTTTTCTCGTTGTGCCTCCTCCGCCTGGGTGGCCTGTCCTCTGCCACCCTGACCTAGACTCAGCCCCCTGTGAGCCCCTCCATGGTCCAGAGCTGGCACAGTGGGTCAGGGCTGGGCTTGAGGATCTGGCCCACCAAGGTTATAACTGAATGGTATGACCTTGGGCAAGTTGCTCAGCCTTTCTGTGCAACATCTTAAATGCCCCCAAGTATGTATGAAGCGTAAATGGAAGAAGCAGGTAAATTACAGGGCTGGCACGTGGGACAGGTTATCCCTTTCTTCCTGTAAGAAGGCTTCCCCGAGCAGCATCAAAGTTCCAAGGGATTTCTCCCTCCTTTCAACATTCAGAGCACAGAACATTCCTGATTTTCAGCCAACACACACACACGTAAGATCTGTAGTTACAAACTCGTGGTATATTATTTTATGTTGCTTAAGGGAATTTTAAGTTGTTGTGGAGGTTTTTTGCGAGCAAGACTCATAATGACCACAACCTGGGGCAATCGGTCAGTAGAAACAAATGTTAGTGGAATAAATCTAAGTCCCACCCATCACAGATCCTCCCTCGAGGCCCTAACCTGGTTTCTAGAATTTTGGCCAGCATGGGTTCCTCTTCTTCCTCATGGCCCAGACTACTGACCGTCTGCCGAACCGCCTGGAGCCTGGCCACATCCAGGTCAGCGCCTCCCTGGATCTGAGTCTCTTGTCATTTGCATGTTTATGTTCCTTATGACTCCTTACGGAATGTGGCCGACCTTTCCGGCCTCAGCACACGTGTTGACTTTGCCCAGAGCTCTGTCTGCAGCCGGGATCCTGTCATTGTCCTGGAGCCGGGGGAGAAACATACTTTAAACCTGTGTCCCTCACCTGAGGAAGTCTGAGGGAAAGAGGGTGGCCTGGGACGGGCTGGAAGCAGGAGCTGAGAAACAAGATCTGAGGAGGGCTTGTCCCAGGAAGCTGGTCCTGTCCCAGGACACAAGTGCTGCTTCGCTGGGAGATTGGGGGGAATAAGCTCTTCTTTCTGGTAGCATCTTTCGTATGAGATTCCTTCTTGGCTGGTCTTCCCTCTGAGGGGAAAGGACCCTGTGTTAGCCTCCTGGCGCTGCCATGATAAATCACCACCGATTAGGTGGCGTGAAACAACAGAAGTTTATTCTTTCACATTTCTGGACGCTCGAAGTCAACAATCAAGGTGTCAGCAGGGCCACGTTCCCTCTGAAGGCCCAAGGGGAGAGTCCTTCCTCTCCTCGCCTTAGCCTCTGTTGGCTCCCAGCAATCCTTGGTGTTCCTTGGCGTGTAGACACATTAATCCCTGCCTCTGTCTTCACATGGCCGTCTTCTCCCTGTGTGTCTGTGTCCCTGTGTCTTCACCAGACCTTCTTATGAGGACACCAGTCAGTGGATTTAGGGCCCACCCTAATCCAGTATGACCTCATCTTTACTAATTACACCTGCAAAGACCCTGTTTCCAAATAAGGCTGCTGTCACCCATGCTGGGGGGTTTGGACTTGAGCGTATCATTTTTGGGGAGACACAGTTGAACCCCCAGCAGAGCTTATGCTGTTGAAGGGTTGAGTCTGGTAGGGAGAAAAGTGGACTGAAAAAACCCAAAGTTATATAAACCAGATGCAAAAGAACGTATCTTGGTAAACCTTAGAAATAACCTATTTTATACTGTGCAAGCACATGCACGTACATGTGCACATGTACATATGTGTATGTATGTGTTTTTTCCAGATAGAGATTCAAATGTAAAAAACAAATAATAAAACACTTAGAAGAAAATGTACGAGTCTACGAGTATAATCCGGGGCAGGAGAAACCTTATGTAAACGTAGTTCTAAAAGATGAGGTGAATATATCAACAACCATGCAAACGTGTAAGAAAATACTCAGAACTCACTAGCAGCCAGCAAAATACAAATTGCAGTACGATGAAATGTCACTACACCCATCAGTCCAGCAAAAACGAGAGGGCGCGGTAACCCCTGTTGTTGGTGGGAATGCCTTCGTACGTCGTGGGTGGAAATGTGTCCTGGTGGACCTTTATAAGAGGCAGGATGGCAACCTCACTGGGATCCAGATTAGACCTGCAAGAAAGTTTGGTTTGGGGTTTTTTTGAAAAAATGTAAATACTAACCATGTGCTGGTTTTAAGGAATTATCCTCAAAATTTTCGGTGTGATCGTACTATTACGGTTAGTTTTTAAAAGTCCCTTTTTTTCTTGGGAGTTCATAGTGAATTATTTACAGGTAAATTGATAACAACGCCTGGGATTTACCTCAGAATAATCCAGGCAGTGCGGGTCGGTGGCCGATGCTGCGCCCTGGGCACAGGCCAAATCCAGACCGCCACTACTTTGTGAATCAAGTTTTCCTGGGACAGCCACGCTCGTTCGGTTACAGGTCCATCTGGCAGCACCGAGGCTGCTTTCACGCTATGACAGCGGAGTTGAGTAGTTGCGGTGGACGCCGTGTGGCTGGCCCGCAGAGCTAAAATGTTTATTAACCGGCTCTTTACAGGAAATGTTTGTGACCCCTCGTCCATAAGGAAGCGTGTTGCCTACAAGTTCATGATCGTTGCTGCGGGGGGCTGACTACGTGAGAGCTGTTTAGACTAATCTTCATATTTGTGTGTGTTTGGACTTTTCCATAACAGAAAGTTTAAAAAAGAACTTTGACATGGTAGTCTCACTCCGAGGAATCTATCCCTTGGAAATAAAAGCATCAACTCATAAGGATCTTTGTATAAGAATGTTTACGAAAAGAGTTTACAGTGGTCAAAAACAAAAAGCTGGAAATAAATTGATTGCCTACCAACGTGGAAGTGCTTATATGAATCACCACCCACGCACACCATGGAAGTGTGTGTCATCTTTTTAAAGAATGGACTCAGGTCTTACCAGTTCAAGTGGACAGCTTTTCATGAGATATTTTCAAGTGAGAAAGGCAAGATGTAGAAAATTCTGTACATGACAATCCCATTTTTACAGAACTGTCAAAATTTACCCCTTCAGTATGTAGGTATTTGTGTGTGTGTGTGTATGTGTGTGCGTGATGCATGGCAGGTTGTTAACATGGGTTGCGGTAGATGACGTGTGTGGAAGGGAAGCAAAACAAATCAGAAAAAGGAAAAAGCAGTAGAAGAACAGCTTCCATGGTATGATCCCGTGCATGCGTTTATGTAAGTTCTATTCACTTGTATTCGTGCTTTGCTAAATTAAAAAGAAAGTTATGATTTTAAAAATGACTGGAAAGGAGTGAGTATTTAATGCCCTTTGGTGTAAGGAAATCAAAGGGATTTGGGTTAGGAGTTGGAAAGCGTCCAGGAGTGGGCGACGAGGCGAGAGCCATCCCTGCCCACCTGGGCAGGGAAGGCTCCGGGGAGGAGTGGGCGGCTGGATGGTCTTTGGAGCACAGTCGATCCCTGATCTCAGCGCCTCTTCCTCCTGCTCCCTGAGAAATAATGTTTCCCTGGGGATGAAAAGCATCTCTTTGTGCGGGCTTTAATTGCCGTGTTGTTGTGCCAAGTGAATGAGTGGCAGGCGGGCACAGCAGCTGGGCACAGCCAATGCCAGGCAGCAAAGCCCACTGCCTTAGGACAGCCTGGGCCAGCTGGCCTGGGAGCGCTGCCCGCCTCTGCCCCCCGCTGGGGGCCCTGCACAGGGACAGTGGGGCAGAGGGGTCTTCCGAGAGTGGAGAACCAGAGAGGAGTCATTGGAGGGAGAGAAAGGGGTGGGGCATCTGGGAGGGTCTCAGCCACTCAGAAGCTTATTCATCTCATCCTCCTTTCCCCTCCCCCTCCCTCTTGTTTTTCAGACTGTCAGCATCAATAAGGCCATTAATACGCAGGAAGTGGCTGTAAAGGAAAAACACGCCAGAAATATCCTTTTGCATGTTGCTTGGAAGACCGACCCTGAGAGGGGTCAGATCGTGGGGACTGAGGTCAGGGCCAGGCGTCCTTGCTCAGCTGCAGGAAGGGGAACCCCCACAGGGGCCAGGCCCCTGCAGGCTTTGAGCAGCGTCCGAGACCACAGCCTGTCAGGGTGGAAGTCCCCAAAGGGGATCCGGTCCAGTCCTTTGCTTACTTACCGAAGATCTCACTCATCTTCTAGGACTTCAGCTTTTCAGAACTTTGAAGTCCTTTGAAGTTACTACCCTCTGAGATATTTCCTTGGGGCACAGGAGGGATTTTCACCTGTGTCATCAAGGCACTCTAGGCCCTGCAGTCTGCCCGTAGGGCCACAGGGACCACCCCCTTGGGGACCTGCCATGTCCCCTTTTCTGAGCATGAAAGCAAAACAGAGATCTGGGCTGCAGTGGTTGGCCTTAAGCCAATGCAGGGGTTCACCCTTAGTGAGAAGGGAAGGACAGGGACCTCACGGTGGATTAGGGACTGGTGACTTGAAAGTTTGCACTGAGCCCACCACGCCAAGTTGGCAGAGGCCCTGAGCGACCACCATCGTGGGTGGAGAGAAGTGAGGCAGCCCTCACTGGTGGGTCCCTGGGATCTGCCTCTGAGGCACAGAGTCCAGGAGCTGGAGGGCTTAATCCCCAAAGGCCGAAGGAGGGGCTGCCGGGGGGGCTGCGCCTTTCTCTCTGTGTGTGCCGGGGCCAGAGCAGGGTGCCCTCCAGGGCAGTGGCAGCTGGGCTCCTGTCTGGGAGGGGCGGCTCCTTCTTTCCTGGGCTCGTCGTGATGGCTGCACCACAGCCAGCCCATTCAGGCTAGAACAGCTGTCTTGAAGCCATCCCACCTTAGCTCCTGGAGGAGACCCTCCAGGTCAGATGCCCAGAACGTGGCAGGCCCTCAGGAAATGTTGCTGCCAGCATGTATTGCTCTTCACCGGAGGGAAAGCAGTTTGGTTGAAATTAGGGCTTTGCTGTGGATGGGGGCTGTAGAACCTCTCCCGGGTACCCCAGAAGGCTGGCCGGACCGTGAGCCTAGGGGACCTTGCCCTTTTATTCCCAGAAAGGTCCCTTACTGCCTTGCGTTTGGTGCCTTTACCATGATTGAAAACAAACCAAAAAAAGCCTGCATTATAAGTGGCCCATTGATTTTCTTGGAGGGAATTACCCAGTTCTGATGCCTGTGTGCTAAGAATACTGACCAGTCTGATGCAAGATATGAAGTAAGAGAGAGACAGTTGTCATGGCCAGTGTGCTCCTCTGGGTGGGGGATTGGCACAGAGAGGACCAGGCCTGCGGCCGCAGCCTCCAAGGAGGCTGCCCTGCGCAGTGGGATGGACCCCGCAGGGAGCTTCCAGAATCCCACCTCTGGAGCTCTCTGGCTCGCTCTGGACCTTGAGTGGACCCAGTGGGGCCTCCGTGAGCCTTAGTTTCCTTGTCTGTCAAATGAAAGAGTTGGCTGAAGATTTCAGAGGTCTAATATTCCAGCTGTAACGTTCTGTGAGTCTCTCTGATTCACAATTTCTGAGCGGTGCATAAACATTGAAAAGATCAACTCCATGTGGTAGGGTTTTTAAAGCCTAGTTAAAGATATCACAAAACATTTATTCTTTATCAATTGTTTTAAAGAGCATACCCTCGATAGCAACCGAATAAGCATTTGGAAGTCTGACTTCAGAAATGCCGGTAGAATCACCATTTGTCCCGCTGTCTGATATGACTAGGTCGGCCCCTCCCACCATGGTATCCGCTCCTGGAGAGCTGGGGACTGAGTCTTATTTTTCTTTGTATCCCTGAGCGTCTTTTGCAGTGCTTGACACTTAGTTGGTGAATAAAAATGCTTATGAAATCAAAGATAGGTGGAAAGGTCTTCTTGCTTCTTTCAAAGTCAGAGTGCTGGGCTGGCCCTGCAGCTGCGCTGGCTTCTGTTTGAGCAGGCTGCTCTCGAGCCAGGTAACCATGGTCAGCCGGGGGCCATCAGCACGGGAGAGGGCAGGGAGCTGCCCGTCTCTCCTCTTGGCTTCCGTCTTGTCCAAGGGGGCTGTGCTTTAGGTAAAACCATAAGTTATTTCAGAAATCACACTAGGACCAAAAGCTGATTTCAGCTTCCAGACCCAGATGTCTGTGTTCAAACCTCCCCCCTCAACATGCAAATTTCATTGTAGGGAAGGAAATCCATGTGACCTTCCAGTTCAGAAGCAAAACAAGGTGCGTTCTGTATGAGTCATCTAGTTTCTGACCCGAGACAGGTCTTTCTTTCCTAAGTGGCACCGTGCTTCTTACCTGAGCCTTGATAAAGGAGCCAGAAGTTCTGGAGAAAGAGCTGTCGCTGGGGTTGATGGTGCCCAGTTATGGAGTATGTGAAGCCTGTTTGAGCAAACAATCAAAAGTGGACATCCTTTACTCCCCGAAAAAGGGCTTGCTCATAATAGAGGTCTGGAGTCCTAACTTAAAGTCACAAGAGGCCAGTGGACATTTATTACGTGCAAACCATGGCAGGCGGTCCCGGGGTGGAGTGGTGTTCGGAATTGGATCTGGGGAGGAAGGGGCCCCAAGATTCCACACAGGGAATTCAAGGTGTTGGGAGGTGAAGGCACCCCTGAACGAGGCCAGGAAGGTTTATAGAAGAGGTGGAGTGTGAGTCATTTTAAGTTTTGAGAAAGGACATTTTAAAGAATGCTGGGCAAGAGCAGAGTGCCTGAATGGAGAGGAGCCAGGTTTGGGGTCCCCAACAGGAGCCAGTGCCCTTGAGGAAGAGCTGAAGAAGGCCTCACTTTTGAATAATGGATAAGAAAGAACTTTGAGAAACTGCATTGTGTTGTTAAAATGTTCGCTGTAATTATTGCCCCAAAGGCCCCATCGCACACTGAGCATGCCCAGAGGAAGGGCAGAGTCTGTCTTCCTGGAGCAAAGCCCTCGTTCCAACCAAAGCATCTTCCTGCTAAAGGCGAACCAGGGCCACTGCTGGCCCAGAGCGCTTTTGTGCAAATGAGAAAAAGACATCCCTCTCAAAAGACATTGCTGTCTCTGGGGAAATTGTCTAATAAAATGGATTCTTTTAGTATGAGACACTTTATTGTCATCTGCCCAAAAAATGCCAGGATAAGTGTACAGATCTGTGGTGTCTTAGTTATAAGCAGTGTCCCCTCCTAGGTAGTGCCCTGACCATTTCACAGCCCTCCGCAGTGGCCTGTTGCAGGCTCCATCCCAGGGACTGGCTGCCTTGGTTTTCCATGACCCTCCCTCACCGTGCATACTGGGCACCCACCATGAGAAAGGGGCGCAGACCTTTTGGTCTGTTGTCAACCGGCTGCCCCTCTCTAGCAACGCTGTGCTCTGCTGGAAATTCTGCCATGTGTTCCACAAACTCCTCCGAGATGGACACCCAAACGTGAGTTCCTGGGGCCACAGGGGATGGCCAGTGAGTCAGGGACCCATGTGAGGAAAGTGTGATTGCCTGGGCCACAGAGGCCACTGTCCACTCCCACACTGAGAGTGGCATCTGCCCCCTTCTGGCCTTTTGGTTACCACGTAGAGGAGGGTTTGTCTCTGGTCAGCCTCTCCTCCCCACCATAAGCCCATCTCGTACCATCTTCCATCTCCTCTCCTCCTCTTCTCATAGGCTCTTCTCTTCCCTCTCCAGGTCCTGAAGGACTCTCTGAGATACAAAAATGAACTCAGTGACATGAGCAGGATGTGGGTGAGTGGAGATGCTCCCAGGGGCCACCTGTGCCTCCTTATCCTTCCCCAGAGGACACAGGACAAAGACTATGAAATGGAACAGTTATCTCTTTCAGCTTGTTTAGGATTTCTCTCACGAGCATCAGGGAGGGGTCAAGGATACCTCCAAATAGTACCATGAGATCCACAGTCTTACTGGGGTCCGTAGAAGCGGTAGGGAAGTTCTAGGGCTTGGGAGCTTCTCCTGCCGATGGACCCTCATGTCACAACACTCTCCAGGCATTGGGATCCCTCAACAGGACGTTGGCACAGTTCTCGCTTTCCCTCCCACTGGTCCCATTGGGGTCACAGTACCTTGAGAACTAGCATTCCTAATTCTTAATGCCAGGGCCTTTTCTCTCCTATCTAGGGATTCTCAGTGTCTTAGGATGAGGAAGGAGGTAGGTGGCAATATCAGAATCAGTTGAAAAGAGTGTTCAAGGAGTATGTGTATGGACAAGAGGTAATCCGCATTTTGAAGGATCTCCCCAGTCGATTCTGATGTGTCCCTTTGCCCCCACTGGTTGAGAACTACTACTTTAGTCCTTTCTTTCAAATTCTTACCTGTATCTGTGTGCACCCACAAAATGTTAGCCATTATGTAGTCTAGTCTACTAGTACAGATGAGAAATACAGGCCCATAGGTCACGAGGCTAGTTAACCTGAAGAAAGCTAAGAGTTGTCCCCAAGTCTCCCAGCTGCGTGCTAGAGAGCTTCCTGTTACATCCTGATGACATGGAAGCTTAGGTCTTTGTCCTTTTTGTTAGAATTTGCCTGGTATATCTTTTCCATCCTTTTACTTCCAACTTTTCTATATTCTTATGTCTTAGAAATATCACTTGTAAATAGCATTTAGTTGGATTTTTTTAATTCAAGACAACTGGGCATTTACTCCATTTACGTTTATTATAATGCATGATATGTTTAGATTTGTGTCTTCCATCTTATTTTGTGCAATTTGTCCCATCTGTTCTGTTTCTCTCTCATTTTGTGCCTTCTTTTGGATTGATTGGGTATTTTTCTTCTCATTCCGTTTTCCCCTCATTACTAGTTGGGAGATTAAAAAAAAACAAGCTCTTTTTTTATTTTTTAGTTTTTGGTATGTTATCTAATAATTACAAAATGCATGCTCAGTTTATCAAGGTCTAAAATTCCTATCTTTATTGTTTCCTGTATAGCACAAAGACCCTAACGTATTTTAACTCCATCCACTCCCCTATGTGTTATTGTTGCCATCTGTTTTAATTTTGGTTATGTTTTTCTTTTCAGACCCTGTAAGATATTTTATTTTAATTGTTTTATTCTGTGCTCTTCATTCTTCTTATGTCTCAGACCTACCATCTGCAATCACTTTCTTTCTGCCCAAATTATTTCCTTTAGAACTTGCTTTAGTGAAAGTCTGCTGGTGGCAAACTGTTTTTACTTGTTAGGAATGTCTTTACTTCATACTCATTCATGGGAGATATTTTCTCTGACTGTAGAATTCTGAGATGACGGTTGTTTTCTCTCAGCACATGGAAGATGTTATTCAAGATATCCTTCCACCAACTTCTGGCTTCCATCATTTTCGTGAAGTCAGCTGTCAGACTCACCATTGCTCCTTTGCAGCTAATCTGTGTTTTTTTCCTCTGGTCGTTTTTAAGACCTTAATATGTGTCAAGATGTGAATTTATTTTAGGTTCTTTGGACTTCTTAAATATGTGGGTTAGTATCACTTATGAAAAGGTCTCGTTGTCTCTTCCAATATTGCCTTTGCTCCTCCATTCTGTCTTTTCCTCTGAGACTTGGGTTAGAAGTATGTTAGACTTTCTCACTCTACCCTCCATGTCTTAGCCACTAACTCACTTTTTCTGCCTGTTTATGTGTATCCTGCATCCTGGATAATTTCGTGAGCTCTGGCTTTCAGTTCATTTAGTCCCTCTTCAGCTGGGTCTGATCTGTTGTGAAATGTCTCCATAAGGTTTTCAATCTCAGTGTGCATAGTGCCTCCTTAATCTGCGGGGCACACATCCCAAGACCCCCACTGGATGCTTGAAACCACAGATAGTACTGAACCCTGTGTGTACTATTTTTTTTCCTCTATATACATACCTGTGATAAAGTTTAATTTACAAATTAGGCACATAAGAGAATAACAAAAATAACTAATAATAAAATAGAACAATTATAACAGTATACAGACATGTGCCCCATAACAATGTTTCAGTCAATGACAGACTACGTGTACAATGGTGGTCCCATAAGATTATAATGGAGCCCAGGTGTGTAGTAGGCTATACCGTCTAGGTTTGTGTAAGTACACTCTGATGTTCACACAATGACAAAATAGCCTAATTACACATTTCTCAGAATGTATTCCTGCCGTTAAGTGACATATGACTGTACTGTAATAAAAGTTACCATAGATCTTAGCAACTTCAGGATACTATTTTTTTTTCCTTGTTAAGTTGCGAACTTTCGTCTTTTCACTTAAAGGAAGCACTTTATGGCTTCTCTTTGGCATATCTGAATTGCCAGCATCACTCTCTTGCTCTTTGGGGCCATTATTAAGTAAAATAAGGGTTACTTGAACACAAGACTGCAATAACCGTGAAGCCGATCTGATAACCAAGAAAGTTACTAAGTGACTAATAGGCAAGTAGCATGTACAGCGTGGATATACTAGATGAAAGAAAGATTCGCATCCCAGGCGAGAGCGAGACAGCATGAGCTTTCATCACGCTACTCAGAACAGTGCACAATTTAAAACATATGAATTGTTTATTTCTGGAATTTTCCATTTAATATTTTCAGACCATGGTTGACCGCAAGTGACTGAAACCACGGAAAGCAAAACCATGGATAAGAGGAGACTGCTGTAGTTTTCATTTCTTGGAGTTTTTTTCAAATCTGCTTGGCATTCTCTATAATTTCTTGTGCCCTGCACGTATTTTGAAACAGTCTCTTATTTATTTAGACATATTAAACATAGTCATTTCATATATCACTTTTTATACTTCCATTATCTAAAGCCCTTATTAACTGTTTCTGCCATTGTTGTTTTTGGTGCATTTTGCTCATACTGTGTAGTTTTTTTGTGTGCTTAGTTATTTCTTACTATGAGCTGCTCATTTTCCTTGGAATTTTATTTGTGGGAATTCTTTGAAGTCTGCAATGAAGGCAGGTTCCCCCAGAGAGAATTGGCATTTGCTTCCATTGAGATCACTGTAAATTAAATTCTCAGCTAAAGGTTTTGTGAATTCCAGGTGGGCCCCCTTGAGGACTGGCTCATGGGGCCAGCTCCCAGCAGCAGCTTTTCCTCCCTCTGATCAGAACACTGGCTTGATTTTCTCTGCGGTCCTCAGGGAGGACTGTTTCCGTGCCAGAGTGTGGGCGTACATGATTTCCAACTTACCCTTAATTCACCTGCACCAAGGAGGCGGTCTTTTTGCTCTTCCACTAGACTCTTCAGTTTGGGAGGGCCAGAGCCCTGCCTCCTGTTCACCACCCGGCCCTTGAGGCCCAGAAAACCAACACTCATGTTCACCTGGTGTGGCAAAGTCCTCCCTCGCCCGAACTCCATCACCCCAGCAAACCGTTTACTCTCCTGGTATCTGTGTTTACTCAGTCCCTGGCTTAAGGATTCCTTACTCTCGTTAGCTCATTAATGCCTTCAAAAAGAAGGTTTTAATATTTTACGTGATATTGTTAATAGTTTTCACTGGGACAGTCAACCCAGGTACCTAGGCTGTCTTGTTATTCAAAATGGAATTCATTTAGGGTCTTTCTTCCTCTGTAGTTCTGTCTCTTCCATTTGACTAAGAGTTTCTGAAATTAGAAACCTTTTTACTTTTTTTTTTAATTAAGGCTTTAATTTTCTTTAGAGCTGTTTTAGGTTCCTAGCAAAATTGAGTGGAAAGTGTGGAGATTTCCCATATACCCACTGGCCCACACGTGCATAGCCCTCCCCATTGTCAACATCCCCCACCAGAGCGGTACATTCGTTACAATTGATGGACCTACACTGACACATCATAATCACCCAGAGTCCATAGTTCACATTGCAGCTCACTCTTAGGTTTGTGTATTCTCTGAGTTTGGGCAATATATGATATGTATCCACCATTATAATATCATACAGAATATTTTCTCTGACTTAAAAATCCTCTGTGCTCCATCTGTTCATCACTCCCCACCCTCCCAACCCCTGGCAACCACTGATCTTTTTCCTGTCTCCATAGTTTTGCCTTTTCCAGAATGTTTTAT
The DNA here is from genome assembly GCF_041296265.1 of Equus caballus. Classification (NCBI taxonomy): domain Eukaryota; kingdom Metazoa; phylum Chordata; class Mammalia; order Perissodactyla; family Equidae; genus Equus; species Equus caballus. The sequence continues at coordinate 12,179,887 of NC_091696.1, forward strand.
GGTTGGAATCACATAGTCTGTAGCCTTTTCAGATTGGCTTCTTTCACCTAGTGTTATGCATTTAAGGTTCCTCCATGTGTTTTCATGGCTTAATAGCTCATTTCTTTTTAGCACTGAATAATATTCCATTGTCTGGATGTACCACAGTCTATCTATCCATTCACCTACTGAAAGACATCTTGGTTGCACCACGTTTTGGCGGTTATGAATAAAGCTGCTACAGACATCCATGTGCAGATTTTTGTTTGGACAGAAGTTTTCAACTGCTTTGGGTAAAAACCAAGGAGTGCAATTGCCAAATTATATAGTAAGAGTATGTTTAGTTTTGTAAGAAACGGCCAAACTATCTTCCAAAGTGGTGGTGCCATTTTGCACTCCCAAGAACAATGTCTGAGAGCCCTGTTGCTCCACATCTTCACCAGCACTTGGTGTTGTCAGGGTTCTAGACTTCGGCCATTCTAATAAGTGTGTAGTGGTATCTCGTTGTTTTCATTTGCAGTTCCCTGGTGATATATGTGGAGCATCTTTTCATAGGCTTTTCATATGCTTATTTGCCGTTTTCTTTGTATATCTTCTTTAGTGAGGTGTCTGTTAAGGTCTTTGGCCCATTTTTAATCGGTTTGTTTGTTTTCTCATTGTTGAGTTTAAGAATACAGTCGTGTTGCTTAATGATGGGGATACGTTCTGAGAAATGCGTCATTGGGCAATTTCATCATTGTGCGAATATCATAGACTGTACTAAAGGGGAACAAAATCTGCCACTCCAAAATGTGTCTCTTTAACATGAGGATTATTTCAGGCTGATTTTTTTTTTTTTTTTTTTTTGAGGAAGATCAGCCCTAAGCTAACATCGCTGTCAATCCTCTTTTTGCTGAGGAAGATTGGTCCTGAGCTAACATCCATGGCCATCTTCCTCTATTTTATAGGTAGTACACCTGCCACAGCATGGCTTGATAAGTGGTGCGTAGTTCCACACCCAGGATCCAAACTGGTGAACCCCGGGCCACCGAAGCAGAGTGTGTGAACTTAACCGCTACGCCACCAGGCTGGCCCCTAGGCTGGTTATTTTTAAGAAACAAAAGACTCAGAAAGTTTCTCTTGTTACCTCTCCCCTTAACTGCCTAAAAGAATTCAGATAAAAAATCCTGTCTCAGGAAGCCAGCTATCAGCCTAGCATAACATGAACTAGGTGGTAGACAGGGAGGAACCTAGAAGAGCCTGTTTGTTGGGCTCCCCTGTGTTCTTCTGTTTCTATGTGGCCAAACATTTGTTTTCCAAACATTTGCTCCTTTTCACCTACCTGTGCATTGCCTTCCTTCTCTTTGAAGTGCCTGTCTTTCCCCACCCCCAACATCTTCTTTTGTCTTTACCTGAAGATGGTATTTCAGGTGAAAGCTTCAGCCATTTGGTGAAGTTACTCAGTTTTCCTGGGTTTCTCCTATGTATACGTGTTATTAAAGTTTTGGTTTTTTCCTGTTAATCTGTCTCATGTCAATTTAGTTCTTGTACCAGGCAGAGGAACCTAAAAGGGTAGAAGAGAACTTCTTCCTCCCCTATAATACTGACACAAACCTCGACGGCGTAGCCTACTACACACCTAGGGCACATGGTACTAATCTTATGAGCCACCATCAAGTACGCTGCCCATCGTTGACCAAAATCTCATGTGGCACGTGACTATACTTTGTGTATTTTGGATAACAGTCCTTGATCAGATGTGTCTTTTTCAAATATTTTGTCCAAGTCTGTGGCTTATCTTCTCATTTTCTTGACAGTGTCTTTGCAGAACAGAAGTTTTTAATTTTAATGAAGTCCAGCTTATCAATTATTTCTTTCATGGATCATGCCTTTGGTATGGTGTCTAAAAAGTCATCACCATACTCGAGGTCATCTGGGTTTTCTCCTGTGTTATCTTCTTGAAGTTTTGTAGTTTTGCATTTCACATTTAAGTCTGTGATTCATTCATCTTTTACTTTTTGATCCTTGTGCATTTTCATGTGACGTATAGTATAGTTTGATGATAAGCATATTTTTGCTTTTTCTACTAATTTTTCTATAATGGACAAGTATAGTATAAAAATTAATCAAATATAATTTGCATAGAAAATTAACATATTATGAAATACTGTCACCTCTGCCGTTGCTATTTCTGAGCTCCTCTGATTATTCACCTTCTTTGGTGCCCTGTGAGGCATGTTTCAGCTGAGTTCCTTTACTCTAGAGGATATATATTCACTAAAAAGAAAACGTGGAAGTCAAGACTCATGTGGGAGCCACAGGTGTTCAGTTTAAGGGTTCCTTGTGCCCCCATTTCCCTCCTCCTTTGTATAAAACTGGGACTGCCAGCATCGCTCTGCTCGTCCTGGATTCTTCCCAGGCTCCCAGGACATGACAGCTTGGGCGGCCTCCATGGGAGGCTTACTCTTCAGCTAGGATTGGTCGCATTCAAATCCCCATCCCACATGTGTTCTGTAGATGCTCTTAGTCTGTTGGAGTCCATCTGGAGGAGGTGTTTCCTCCCCAGTGCTTAGGTAGACAGACAGAAGGAAGGAGAGAGCCCATAGTCAGACTGATTACTAAGGATGGGAGACTTACAGTTCGTAGATAAGAAGCCTTGTCCAGAATCTATCCAAAGGAACTCCTCATGTTTGCACAGAAGATCATACTATAAGAATGTTCATTGACGTATAGTTTATGATAGAAAAAGTAGCCTACAAATAAACAGTAGGGAGTCAGTTTGGTAGATGACAGTATGTACTGGGCAGTCACTACAAATAATGATACAGAAGAAAGTTTAAGATAGAAAAATTTGCATTATATTAAGTAAAAAACAATGAATTCCATTTTCTATTTTAAAATGAAGGTGGAGCACAGAGGATTTTTAGGGCAGTGAAACTACTCTGTGTGATACTGTAATGGTAGATACATGTCATTATACACCTGTCAAAAGCCATAGATTGTACGACACCAGAGCGAACCACACGTAAACTTGACTTTGGATGATAATCACGTGTCAGTGTGTGTTCATCAGTTCTAACAAACGTGCCAGATGTTGACAGTGGGGGAGGTCGTGAGGGCTGGGGGAGGGCGTATATGGGAGCTGTCTGTACTTTCTGCTCAATTTTGCTGTGAACCTAAAACAGCTCTAGAAAATAAAGTCTATTTGAATTGAAAAAAACAGAATAAAATAACATTTTATACCCTAAAATGTTAGCCATGATTCTATCTGGTGGTTAGATTAAGGATGATTTGTTTGTCTATGTACTTTTCTATATTTTCCAAATTTTCAACAATGGACATTTGTGATTTCCGTAATCAGAAAAAAAATACATTCTTTAAAAAAAGAAGTCCTCGCTGTACATCTTTCAACTTGAAGGTCCTTGATGTTGACCCCTCCTTTCTTTCTGCTTCCTGAAAGGGCCACCTGAGTGAGGGGTATGGACAGCTTTGCAGCATCTACCTCAAACTGCTGAGAACGAAGATGGAGTACCACACCAAAGTGAGTCTGCCAGCGACCCCGTGGCCGCCGCCGGCTCCTCCTCCTCAGCCCCTGCCCGTCTGTGGGCTTAATTGTCAGGTCTTTCTGGGAATAAGATAGCCTGGGTTCCTCAGGGAGTCTTTGCACCACATCCCAGCTGTGTGAGGGGAACGCATTTTATCAGGCAACCACAGTTGGGTCCCGGGGTGTGACGAGGGAATGGCATTTGGACCCATGTCTCTGCACCTTTCGTTCCCGATTTTGCAAATAGAGGAACCCTATCCACTAGGTTGCCTTATGAAAATGTTTTAGAAGCCCTGCCTTTACTGTTAATAAAAACAATTCCTTCCATTTATATAGTGAGTTTCCACATAGAACCTTCTTTTATCAATTTATGACTTTAGTCAGTATTTTTTAGCCACCTAACGTATGTAAAACTGTGTGCTGGGTCCCAAGTGGCTTATAGGAATAAGTGAAAGAGTCTGCTCTTCAGGAGTTTGCGGATTCGTTGGGGAAGAGGCTTACGTCCTTGCAGTGGCCGTGTAATCGTGCAGAACAGCTGTGGGTGCCTGCAGACGGGGGCCGGAGACGCTCTGAAATGATGGAGGGTTATGGTGTCCCAACGGGCAGGATGAGGGAGGGGTGCTCAAGGTGGGCCTTGAAGGATGGGTGTGGTGTGAAAAGGTGGTGGGAGAGAATGGCATGCCAGGTGGGAGGGAACAGCCTGATTAGGGAGCTAGCAGTGGAAAGGGAGAAGGGAGGAGATTTAAGGAGAAATAGCGTAATTTAGTGTCTTTTCTGTGCTTGGAAGGTAGTTTTGATTCATTAAAGCGATCCTAGTCTGTAAAATCTTTCCTCTACATCATTTCATTCTCACAGCAACTCTATAAAGTAGGTATTATTATAGCCTAAGACAATGAAATCTGGAGTGTGCGTGGTCAAGGCCCTTGCCTAAGCCACGCAGCTCCTCAGTGGTGAGGTGCCTGTATGACAATAAAGCCTGTTCTGTGCTCAGTGGCCACCCCTCCCTCCCCGCGCATATTGTTGAGTGCCTGCCTTGCGCCAGAGTTAGGTTAGGCTCTGAAGAGAGAAAAGAGAGTAGACTCCGCCCCTGCCTTCGGGAGTCGACGTCTGGTTGGGAGAGAGGTGGTGGAGGCAGAGAAGATAGACACGCACACTGAGCGCTGGAATTGAGAGAAGCGGAAGGTGGTACAAAGCGTGTAAGGGGCCGTCTAGCTCCGACTCAGACCACCCGGTCGGCCTCTCGGAGGCAGTGACACCCCAGCTCGGTCTTCGAGTGTTACAGTTCTCTGTGCTGAGTAACACGTGACCCCAAAACTTAGTGGCTTAAAACAACAATCCTTTATTATCTCGTGCACTTTCTGTGGGTCAGGCATTCGAGAAGGGCTTGGCTGGGCAGCTTTGGCCAGAGCTCTCTCATGCGCTTGAGGCAGATGCTGGCTGGAGCTGGAACAGTTGCGGCCGGCCTGGCATCTCTCTCTTCATGAAGTCTCAGGGCTTGTCAGGGCTTCCTCACAGCCTGGTGCATACGCAAGAGAACAAGGTAGAGTGCGTGGCATTTTTATGACCTAGCCTCAGAAGTCCTAAAGCGTCCCTTCACTGTCCTGTATTGACTGAGGCAGTGACAGAGGTCCCTACAGTGGGAGGGAGGTATGTCAGAGTCGCATTTTGAAGAGAGCGTGTTGACTGGATGTGTTGCACTAGCCGTCGCTGGAAGATAGAGTCGGCCGCGGTCCTCCTCATGGCCCCACACTTCACATCCCTGCCTCCCGCCTGCAGAATATGCTCGCCCCTCCCCACACCCCAGGCTGCCACGTAGTAGATAGCGAGGAGGGGGCCAGTGAAGAACAGAACGGTGGGCGTTCCCGGCAGAGGAATCGGCTGGAGGCTTAGGGCGTGAGCCCCACAACCATTTGGCGTTCATGTGCAACCAGCAGTAGATCCACAGTAGTACGAAGAGCAGAGTGGAGAGCAGCAGGTGACAGGGCAGCCGCGTGAGACCACCTAGTGTCAGTGTCCAGGGTGACTTGGGGAGAGCCAGGCTGTCAGCGTGGAAGATGGTGAGAACCAGAGCTAGGACAGCTGTCTGTGAAAGCCCCTGGAGACTGGCAGGAAAGGGAGGAGAGGGGGTGATAGATGGAGGGAGATGTGGGGCCGCGGGAAAGCTTGGGCGACAGGAAGAGGGGCAGGAGCACAGCGGGGCAGAGTGGGGCTCTGGGCGCTCTGGACTTTGGACTCCAAGAGGACAGACAACAGGCGCACGTGTCTCCTTGTGTCCCGTGTGCGGCCCAGCATCTAGCCCGGAGCAGGCGCTCAATCAGAAGTTGTTAGATGCGTGACAGAATGAACCAGAACCTGGATGAGATTGAAGAGCACACAAGGAGAGGCTGATCCTGAGTCAAGAAAGAAGCGGCCCTTCTCTCTTGAAGCTGGAGGGGTGGAAGGATAGCTGGGTACTTTTGAAGTGGGGAAGGGAGTGGGAAGCAGGATGCTGAGGGAGTTCCTGCATGATGTAAGAAGAGAGGCAGGTGCTGGGAGCTGGGCCCCAGGTGCGAGAGTGGGACAGAAGTTGACAGAAAGGAGAATTGGTCGGGACAGTAGCAAGTTACGGGGCACTAACGCTAGAGAGCATGATTTCATAGTGACGCCGGTTCTGAGTCCTTCTCCAGGGAAATTGGCAGGTGGTCCTAGCCACACAGCATGTGACGAAGATCCAGGCCCACCAGGTTTAACAGCATTGTGGTGGAAGGACAGGCTTCAGGAACAGCGAGGGCATGGGAGGAGGGGACCGTAATGTCCAGACCGAGCGAGGAAGTAAATATGGCCAGAAGGAGGCGATAAAGGAACTGGCCGGCTCTGAGACAGAGGAGCAGGAGTGTGGGGTCCGAGGGCAGGAGAGGACCTCAAGGACGGAGGGCTGGCTGTTAAGCCAGAAGGTAAGCTGCTGGAGTGGACCATTTCTGTCTTCAGAGTCTAAAGTATTCACACTGAAATCTAGAACCCCCAGCGGACTGGCGGCCCATCGCTCTGTGCCCATCTCCACCTGAGCCTTTGCCCTGTGCCCCATCCACTCCAGACAGCCCACACTGAGGAAGAGGGAATGATCCAGAAGCTCAACAAGGTTGATGAGACAAACTAATTTCTCCTGACTTTGGGGGTACAGGATGTAATATTTCCCCACCTTCCAGCTTATTTTACCAATTATGTTTTGCTAAAGCTAATATAAGAGTGGGTTTGCCTTCCTGAACTCACAACAGCAGCTTTGGGAAATGGCCAAAGGACAGTGGGAAGCCTGGGTAGGATTCAGAATGTTCTGGGGATGAACAAATGCCTGCGCCTTGTGGATGGCTGGGGGCGGACTGTTCTCACCGGCTCGGCGTCGCTGCACCATGGGAGAGCATCTTTGGAAGAACATTCTGGGGCACAGAGTGTTAGGGAGGACTGTCCCCTGGCTCGCAGGGATGGGGTGGAGCCTTCAGCTCCAGTGACGGGGAATGGATGTTCTTTGCTGTGAGCCATTCAAGGGGTCTGTGTGTGTGGGCGCCATATGAGTACATGCCGTATAAGCAGAATCCAGCCTGCTGCTGCCCGAGCTCAGTGTAGACAGCTTGCTGGGCGTCAGCTTAGTCAGGCCATGAGCTCTTGTGCTGTGTTCTGACCTCCTTCCTCTGCCTCCCTTCCAGAATCCCAGGTTCCCGGGCAACCTTCAGATGAGTGACCGGCAGCTGGATGAGGCTGGAGAGAGTGACGTTAACAACTTGTGAGTGGCCATCCTCATGCTTTGGACCCAGTGGGCAAGAAAGCTTTGGTGGATGCTGTCACTTCCAGTTAGGGTCACAGAGGGCCTGATGGCAGGGGCAGTGGCTGGGGTAGGGATTAAAGTCCCTGGGTGAGTTGGCCTTGGGACCGCTTGCTGCTGGGGCCTCATCCAGAACCCTTCCAGGCTGTCTCGCACCCCAGGGCTCTCTTCTCTGTGTTACCTTCTGCCCTCCCAATCCAGCGTGGCCCTCTCCCATTGCCACTGTCACTGTTGAATTTGCCCTGCTGGATCTTCAAATGGCCTTAATCTTCACTGAGGTGGGAGCAAATAATTGGAGCTGGTGTGTGTGCGTGCACTCATATGTGCACTGGGGGCGGAAGCAGCAGCACGGAACGTAGGGGAAGGGCCAGGTGGAGCGCTGGCCTCGGGCGGTGGCATTTAAGCCCTCTTTCCTCTTGGGCCCAGTTTCCAGCTAACAGTGGAGATGTTCGACTACCTGGAGTGCGAACTTAACCTCTTCCAAACTGGTGAGTCTCTCCCTCCCACCTGGCCCAGGCCCTCCTGGGAGCTGCCTCCTTCCCAGCCTCGTTCCCTGCTTGGACCAGCCGGCCTAGACCCCTCTCCCTACAAGCTGTGCAGCACAGGGCCAGGAGAAGGGAGATAAGCACAGCTGTCGCTGCTCTCTCCATCCCTCGTGCAGGGACGGGCTGAAGATCATGGGCATTTTCAGAGTCGGTGACTTCATAGCTGAGCAGAAGGACCACTCTCCCCCGCGGGCCTCCCCAGAGCCCAAAGACAGGTCCAACCTCTTTGACAGCCCTCAGACTGTGGCCGGTTGTTTGACCCACCCTGACTGCTACTCAGCTGGGTTGGCACCCAGGGTGGATTTCTGCTCAGGAGCAAGGGTCCTGTCTGCTGTTTGGTCAGCAGCCGGGAGAGAAAACTGGTCGAGTTGGCTTGTTCCCCAAGTCTGCCCGAGAAGCCCACAAAGTCCTGTTCTGCTCGCGGGGGAGTGGCCCGCTCTTCCAGGTCCCTTCTCCTGAGAGTTCCGGTGCCTCCAGGATGTCAGCCCCTGACGCTTCCCTGGCAAGTTCCCTTTTCTCCGGTGCCCTCTCTTCCCAACCGCGCCCCGCATGGCTCCCCTTCTTTCCCGGGGAACAGAAGAGTCCGTTTTCTTAGATTCAAGATGTCCCACGACAAGCATCCAGCACGATGAAAGAGTACGTCCCACACTGCAAGGATTCGTGCACAAGCTGGGCCATCTGCTCCGCGTGTGGAGAGGCAGGGCCCACTCTTGGGGCTTCGATTCCCTCAGGAAGGACAGAGGCTCTCACCCCAAATTCACCTTCCTTCCGCATGTTCATCTGTGCGGCAGATACTCACAAGTGGCCTGTTATGATCCAGTGCCGTACCAGGCCTGTGACTGCACAGCACATTCCTTCATAGTTGACCCGTCAATTCCACGCAGGATGTGGTCAGAGAAACACCAGAAATAGAAACCGTGGTTTGTGGGAGAAATAAGAAGGTATTTGGCCTGTTAGCGACCTATTTGAGTAGAATCTTATACAAAAGTCAGTAGAGAAGTAAAAACAAAACTCAAAATACAGCCCCTGCCCTGAGGCATTCCCAGCCAGCTAGGAGAAACAGTGTAGACACATTTTTTGGTTTTAATGCATTGGAAACATTTGCGTAAGAGTAGGCAAACAACTGCACGTTGTGTGGCTAACTTTCAGTTATTTAGCTCTGGGTGGGAAGGGCCTGTGTGGATAATTCAGAATTTGTTGACATTCAGCTTGGAATGTGCTGGATTTGAATGCAGGTCTGAGTAATATTCTGGAAATTATCATGCTTGGGAGAGTCCAGTCAGAAGTTGCCATTCCACTGACCCGAGCTCTCTGTCAGCAGCTCTGGCCTCTTTCTCGGAGCCTGCCTGCTGATGCCACAGTGGGTGGGAAGCAAGTCAGATGTTTCGGCCTCTGCGGGGTCCCTTGCAGCCCTGACAGACTGTTGGCATGGAATGAGCAGAGATGTGCTAACACCCGACAGGACTTGAGGAGGCCGCGAGAAGGCATATGCACTGCCCGTGAGTGCCCTGCCCCAGTGGCCAGCTCAGCCGTCCTTTTGGCTCCCACATCCCATGATACCTGGCTGCGCTGATACACATTGATGACTTGATGATACACATTGATTCACTGCTATTGTTACCACTAGACGCGGAGCTCCTCCTCCGAAGCAGGAACCATGCCCTGTTCTTCTTTGAATTCTCCTTGCTCTTGCCCAGTGCCTGGTTTAGAGCAATGCTCAACAGTAAAATTCAAGCAAGCTTCCTTTCAGATAAGCAGCAATGGAGAAACAAGAGGTGGACAGGGTTTGTAAAATGGTCTCAACATCCAGCTGAGTGATGTGGGATGATGTGGGTCAATTAGCTGCTTAGGGTTTTCTAGAGGAGAGCTACCCCAAGTCTTTGCCCAAACCCCTCCGTGGTTAAATGGTGGTGGCTGTCTCGTTCCTGGGCGAGCATTGATTTGGAATCAAGAGCCCTCTGCTACACGTCTCCCCAACTCCCCTGCCTGTCCCCCCAGTCACCTACCGCATGCCACAAAAATCAAGGGAACTGGCGTTGGAAGAAGTCTCTCTCGCTTCTGAGTCCCAGTCTGTGACCCTGCAAGGTTGCAGCCAGTATCCCGGCAGGGCGCCGCTGGTGTCAGCTGTGGGAGACGTGGGCAAATCATAGTGAACCTTTCTTCTGAGCACTTGCCGTGGTTCTCAAAGTGTGGCCCCCGGAACAGCAGCATCAGCATCACCCGACAACTTGAAATGCGGATGCTTAGAAATGCAAATTCTCAGTTCCCACCCCAGACCTACTGAATCAGACTCTCTGGAGGTAGGGCCCAGCCACGTGGTGTTTTAATAAGCGCCCCAAGTCTGCACTGTTTAATATGGTAGCCACTAGCCGCATGTGACAATTTAAATTAATTACAATTAAATAACAATGGGAAGTCAGAGCCTCAGTTGCACTTGCCATGTTTCAGGCACTCAGTAGCCACATGGACTAGCATATTGGACTGCCCGTATAGAAACTTCCGTCGTCTGAGAATTCTCTTAGACAGTGCTCCTGGGTGATTCTGGTGCATGCTAACGTTTGAGAACCAGTGAGCTAGGAAATAGACTTTTCAACTCTGGCTGCATATTATAATCACCTGAGGGACTTTGAAAACTGCCAATGTGCCAGCCCTACCCTAGACCAAATAAAACAATGGGGGGTGGGGGAGTTGCAGGCAGACGGTAGTTTTTAAATTCCCCCAGGTGATTCTAATCACTCTCAAAGCCAAAGTTGAGAACCACTGCACAATGCTATGCACTGTACACGACATTCTCATTCAGTTCTTACAAGACCCTTATGAGGTATGTGCTATTAGAACCATCTGCGTTTTACCGAAAAGCATCTGCAGGCACAGAGAGGTTAAGTAACTTGTCCACGGTCACACTGCACTGAAGTTGCCAGATGCCAAGGGGCATTCCTAGAAGGCAGCAGGCAGGCCGGGAGATGGAGCGCTCTGTGATTGCTTGCCAGAGTGGAGCCTGACGAAGCCGGTAGACTTGGGGATGGCCGCCTTGCAGTGACAGCTGCTTTTAATTTGTGTCAAGAAGAAAAGCTGCCTTTTAATTAGAACAGTTTGGGATTTTTTTCCAGTTGCCAGACTAAGCCAGTTAGCAGGGATTAGTGCCGTCAAGGAAGGCCAAGCGCAGCAGCTCTGGGCTTTGCTCCGGGGCGGTCCCACTCACTGAGGGACCTCGGGAAGTTGCCAGCCACGTGCAGAGTCCCCAGAGGCGGTGGGCAGCCACTGCAGGCAGGAAATCGGCCCTGGCCAGTGGTGCGCCGAGGGTCCATGGCCAGGCGTCTAGCTGCTTGGTTTCGGAGCAGGGCGCACGGCGCAGAGGGTATTGCGAGGGGGTCTCTGGCGCTCTGGGAGTGCACGGCACGCCTTCTGTTGGCCAGCCACCCCAAGACCCTCCGTCAGCCTTTGACCTTGATGGCTCCTCCTCCTCCCAGCCCCTTGCCTGGGCCCTCGCAGGCTCTCCAGTTGTCCACCCAGGGCTCCGGTACATCCCCCCTTCTGGTGTCCCAGCAACCCTGTGGCAGGCCAGCAGGAAGCCGAGGCTGACTTACTCCCTTCTTCGTGTTCCGACCAATCTGCGCTATTTTCCCCACATGTTAACTACTGCGGCACCGGATGGCGTGCTTCTCGGGGTCCGGGTTACCATCAGACTGAGTTCATGCGAGGGAGCGGGGCTGGATTAGCTCTCTCAGCAGCCCCTTCGACCCTGAAATTGGGATTCCCATAGAACGGAGGGCTTCCCTTGAACAAGAGCCCGTCTCCGCATTAAATCAGACTCTCTGAAAGATGGTGCGTTCTGTCTTTCTGACCACACTGGGAGCAGGGACCGCGAAGTTCCTCAAAGACAGGACGGAAGGGTCCTCCTCATTCTAGGCACTCCTCCAGTTGTGAGTGAGTCCTTCTGTCTGGGCTTCCGTGGGGCTGGGCACAGGGTGGAGTGGGGTTCACTCGTCCAGGACTCATGGGGCCTCTTGGTCATCAGGAGCGCAGGCTCCTGGTCTAGCCACTGCTGACCACGTGGGCTCTGTCCTTTAGCCCACCACCTCTCAGCAACACCACGTCGTGGCTCTGCGACCACCTTCAGGTCACTTCCCTTCAGTCTCCTCACCTGTGGGGCAGGGACACCTTTACTTGTCCTGGAGGAGTGTCGTGAGGGTTAAATGCATTCCGTGAGACCGTGTGTGCATGGAATAGGCCCTCGATGGACGGTAGACCCCTGCCTCCTGCCCCCCTAAGACGCTCACCTTAATTCCTAGCCCCATGGCCTCTCTCCGCCTTTTATTCCCCAGTGTTCAACTCCCTGGACATGTCCCGCTCCGTGTCGGTGACGACAGCTGGGCAGTGCCGCCTTGCCCCGCTGATCCAGGTCATACTGGATTGCAGCCACCTCTATGATTACACCGTCAAGCTGCTCTTCAAACTCCACTCCTGTGAGTACCCTGCGCCGGGTCGTCTCCTTGAGCTTCTGGCCAGAAGGAGGGTCACAGCCTGAGGCTGCCCCTGGAAAAATACAGCTCTCCTCAGGACTCTCTCTCGAAGGCCCTGGAGCTCCTGACCATCTTAAGAGCAGGGCATCAGCTTGGGGGTGCCCAGTGAGCACCTGGCTTGCCATAGTGGTGTCCCAGGGTCCCCTCCCTCCACCGCTGGCTTTACCTCATCTCCAGACATGCGTGTCACGTATTCTAGGAACCGCAGCATTGCCTAGACCACAGGAGCAAAGGCAGTGCTTTCTAAACTGTTCATCATCACAGACTCTTTGTACAAATGGAATTTTCTGGAGAAATATAAAATATCAAACAGCTGCTCAGGCAAATGGAGGGCCATCGCTTACCTAGCCACAGACCCCTGGGACGCTTCGCACAGCATAGTTTGGGAACTACTGGTCTTGCAGAACTTCTCATACTTTCGTGTGCTTGTTGTTTGAAATGGTGTGTGTGGGTCCTGCAGGGTCCCTGTTAGTGGATCTGGCGGGTTCACGGTCTGCATTATTAAACCGTTTCCTAGATGAATCTGATGGGAGTGGTCCCGGGGCCACACTCTGAGGTGGCCACCATGAAGGACATATACGTGCAAAGTATGGGGATGACGGAAAACCAAGAGAGATCCAAGCATGAATGGATGCTGGCAAGTTTTTATCTTAGAAGTCTAGGACAAGGGACGCTCTAGAACTGTGGTCCCTGAAAAGCAGTAGATCTGGTTCTTTAGTCAGGCCGGGGGAAGCAGCATGCCTCTGATCAATCCAGGAGGGCTTCGTGGAAGGGAGGCTGGAATTCGACGTTCGAAGGTTAGAAAGGCTCTGGAGCAGTGGGCATGCTTGAAGGGAGCAGAGATTGGACTCAAGCCCAAGAGAAGAAGGCGGCGGTCGCTCAGAAGCTCTGAATAGACGAACCTCTAATTGTTTCTGAGGTGCCGTGGAACCCAGTGGCCCGCTGGAACATTTCCACTTCCTTATGAGGTGGCGAGTTAGCAGAAGAGACAAGTAATTATTCACAAGACCTGCACAGATTGCCTCTGCGGGGGCGACTGTGTGCCTGGGGGAAAAGTGGGGGGGACACTGCACACAGTATGTACTCTTCTAAAAAAACATTGTATTTTAGAATAGTTTTTGATCTACAGAAAAGTTATAAAGAGTTCAGAGAGTTCCCATATATCCCTGAACCCAGTTTCCCCTATTGTTAACATCTTACATTAATATGATAATTTTGTCACAACTAATGAACCAGTTTTTTGTTTGTTTGTTTGTTTTAAAGATTTTATTTTTTTCCTTTTTCTCCCCAAAGCCCCCTGGTACATAGTTGTATATTCTTTGTTGTGGGTCCTTCTAGTTGTGGCATGTGGGACGCTGCCTCAGCGTGGTTTGATGAGCAGTGCCATGTCCGCGCCCAGGATTCGAACCAACGAAACACTGGGCCGCCTGCAGCGGAGCGCGCGAACTTAACCACTCGGCCACGGGGCCAGCCCCGTTAATGAACCAGTTTTGATATGCTATTATTAAAGTATAGAAGTCCATACTTTATTCAGATTTCCACAGTTTGTACGCAGTGTCCTTTTTCTGTCCCCGGATGCATCCAGGAACCAGGCTACATTCAGTCGTCATGTCTCCTTAGCTCCTCTTGGCTGTGACAGTTTCTTGAACTTTCCTCGTTTCTGAGGACTTTGACAGTTTTGAGGGGCCTGATCAGATATTTGTAGAATTTGAGTTCGTCCGATGTTTTTCTCGTGATTGAACTGGGGTTAAGGGCTCGTGAGAGAAAGATCGCTGACGTAAAGTGCCATTGTCATCCACTGTACACTTTTACCATTTTGAATTATCACACTGTATATGTGTCCTCCTTCTTTATACCAAGTGAATATTCAAAAATTACTAAAACTTAAATTTAAAAAATAAAAAGATCAGGGGCCGGCCTGGTGGTGCAGCGGTTAAGTTTGCACGTTCTGCTTTGGCGGCCCTGGGTTCACTGGTTTGGATCCTGGGTATAGACCTATGCACTGCTTGTCAAGCCATGCTGTGGTAGGCGTCCCATGTATAAAGTAGAGGAAGACGGGCACGGATGTTAGCTCAGGGCCAGTGTTCTTCAGCAAAAAGAGGAGGACTGGCGGCAGATGTTAGTTAGCTCAGGGCTAATCTTCCTCAAATAAATAAATAAAATAAAAAGATCGCTGAGTTGTGATCTGTAGCTGAGATACACAGAATCACACAATCTGGGAGGTGAAAAGACCTCAGACACCCCACTCTGTCGGGGAGGAGGCTGGCCCTAAGAGGCCACTGCCCATCTGGCGGGCAGTGGACCTGGATCCCCGAGTCGTAGTCCTTAGTCTTTGCCTTCTGCCAGGCATCCTCCCGGGCAGGCTCTGTGGATCTCTTCCAGACTAACGTCCACCCTGGGCCCCCCCAGTGCACGCACCCCTGGGAGAGAACCACACCGCCAGGGCCGCCGTCGTCCATCCCGCTGCTTGGTCAGGCTACTGCTGCTGCTTCTGTGGTCAGGAACACAGGCCCAGCCCACTGTGCCCAGAATGGGTCGCGCTCTGGGAGCAAACTCGGGGAGAGGGAAGGATTAGAGGGATAGGCGCCCCCAGACTCCCTGCTTGTCCTGCTGGGCCCCCGTGGTTACCAGCCCTGGGGCAGCTCTAGGCCAGCAGTGTCCCCCCACAGGGCTGGCCACAAGCCCCAGGAAGGGTGGTCCCCTCCCTCCGGAGCCCTGCTGTGGCTTGTCTGCCCTCTGGTCCTCCTCTCCCTCTCATTCCTTTCCACTTTATTTCAGGTCTCCCAGCTGACACCCTGCAAGGCCACCGGGACCGCTTCATGGAGCAGTTCACAAAGTAAGTGGCTTAAGTTAGAAATGAAGGCGAACCAAAAAGTGCTCTATAATCAGCTAATCCATGCAACAGCTCTTGCTTTAAAATAATGCAGGGATGAGGGTATCTGCACTTAAAAAGGCAATAAAGTGAAGGAAGATAACTATGATGCTGGCAAACCTTCCAGGGGCTGAGGAGGCTGTCAGTTCTCGAATAGATCCCATAGAAGCACATAGAAGAAGGAGATTTCATGTATTCATTTATCGCCTGCCCTATGCCCAGGGTTTCATCCTCTTTGTTTTTTTTTTCTTTTCTTTCCTTTTTTTGTTTTTTGTGAGGAAGATTGGCCCTGAGCTAACATCTGTGCCAGTCTTCCTCTATTTTGTATATAGGATGCTACCACAGTATGGTTTGATGAGCAGTGTGTAGGTCTGCACCCAGGATCTGAACCCTCAAACCCCAGGCCACCACAGCAGAGTGTGTGAACTTAACTACTACGCCACTGGGCTGGCCTCATCTCTTTGCTTTTTCTTCTCCATAATTTCTCTTGGTCTCATACTATATGCATGCCAAATATGTATACAACTACCAAATATGTATCTTTAGCCGAACCTCACCTCTGAATTCCAGTCTCACGTACTCGATTATCATTTGACATCTCTACCCCAAATTTAAACCTTTTTCTCCCGTCTTTTCTCTCTCAATAAATACCCTCACCATCCACTTAGGCCAGAGGTCTGGAGCTCAGCATGTTCGTCGTCCGCATGTCCATCCATTACTAGGTTCAGTTGATGCTCTACAAATATATCTTGGCTCCGCCCATCTCTCCATCTCTTCAGCTCCCATTGCTGCATGACAGGACCCTCTAACATTGACAGGATACCTGGGGCTTCCACTCCTGCCTCCTACCATCCTGTCCTCACCCAGCAGTTAGAAGAGCCTTGTGAAAACATAAATCCATGCTCAGAACCTTTTACTGTCTTCTGATTACACTGAGAGTAAAATCCAAGCTCTTCTCCATGGTCTACAAGGCCCTGCAAGACCTGGCCCCTGCCTGCCATCTCTGACCTCGTCCCCAGTGCTCACTGTTGCAGCCACATGGGGTCCTCTTCCTGCTCCTGGGAGGCACCCAGCACATTCCCTCATCAGGGCCTTCACGCTTGCTCTTCCTTCTCCCTGGGCTCTTCTTCCAGCCTGGCCAGCTCCAGGTCATCTTTGGTCACCTCCTCACAAAGGCGGTGTCTGGCCACCTTACTTAAGTGGGGCCTTCTCCATCTCCTATCCCTCGAGCTCCAGCACCCCCGCTGTGTTCTCCATCACAGCACCCTGTTTATCTCCTTCATCGTTCTCAGCACAACTTCATTTCTGTTTGACTGTCTTGTCCGTTAGTACATCCCTAGCGTCTGATACATAGCAGTCAAGCATAGAGTGTTCAGTAAATATTTGAATGAATTAATAAGCCAGCTATCTAGTCTAGAAGAGGAAGAGCTTGTCTGACTGAGGGGTAAATTATTCTGGTGCATTTGGGAAAGACAATAGGTGACTCGAAGAGAAATACAGCTCGTCTTTCAATTAAGTGTGTCCAAGAAGAGGGGAAGGAGTGGCCCGAGAGGCAGGAGAACTGAGGAAGCGAGAGGGCCTCATGGCTTAGCCCCGTCTATTTTGACCCTCTTGTGTTTCCTGTTACTTTCTCCATCCTTGACAACAGGGAAGGCAAATCCCAAACTTAGGCTTGCCTTGCTGGTTCCCGAGCTGCAATCAGAGGACAAGTTTGGGGTCGTACTAACCTCCTGGTTTCCTTGCTCCATTTGAAAGCGTTGTGTGTTTATTCTATAATAAATGACTTATTGAATCCTAGGAGACAGGCCCTGGAGCTGATTTCCTGGAACGCTGAATTCCAGTAGCTTATGAAAGCAGTAAAGCCTATTACTGTTGGCTCCGGCCCAGAAAGAGGGGGACGTGTGGCCAGGTCATTTTATTTCCTTTGATTTTTTCTAGCTTATGGAAACATCTCCCGTGAGTAGCCACCTCACTTTCTCTTCCACGCAGACATGGTGACTCTCTGAGGCCTCCCTGTCCTCAAATTTCAGGAAAGCAGCAATGATGTCACAGGGACAGTCCTAACCTTGGGGTCCCAGGGGCTGTCATGAGACCCCAGGGGTTTAGTTCATTGGGCTGGGCTAGAGAAAATTCT
The DNA here is from genome assembly GCF_041296265.1 of Equus caballus. Lineage (NCBI taxonomy): Eukaryota > Metazoa > Chordata > Mammalia > Perissodactyla > Equidae > Equus > Equus caballus. The sequence continues at coordinate 12,197,259 of NC_091696.1, forward strand.
CTGAGGCAGAGAGAGTGCTGAGATCCATGATCCTCTTTCATCTCAGAAAATACGTCTTGTGTTCACAGTTTTCTTGGCCTTCCATATTTAGATTCAAAATAGAGACTTGAGGATAAGAAAAGATTTTGGTTTCTTCATTGGCATATTCATTCAAGATTAGGACACAGTGTTTACTAACACGTACACATGGGAGAAACCCAGGAAATCTGAGGACAGAGTGTTTTCTCCACTGCGTACTTGTTGAGTCACTCCTCTTTGCCTGCCCGGTCTCTGCCCTCTAGAAGCTCACACGGTTGTGCACCGCTTAATGACGGGGATGCCTCCCGAGAAATGCATTGTTAGGTGATTTCGTTGTCGTGCAAATATCATAGACCGTGCTGAAGGGGAACAAAATTTGCCACCCCAATATGTGTCTCTTTAACATGAGGATTATTTTAGGCTGACTTTTTTTAAGGGGAAAAAAAGAGACTCAAAGGTTTTTTACCTCCCGCTTAACTGTCTAAAAGAATTCAGATAAAAAATCCTACCTCAGGAACCGAGCTCTCATCTTAGCATTGCGTGAACTAGGTGGTACACAGGGAGGAAGCTAGGAAAGCCTGTTTGTTGGGCTTCTGCCAGTGTCCTTCTGTTTCTGTGTGCTCAAACACTTGCTTTCCAAACATTCGCTCCTTTTCACCTACCTGTGAATCGCCTTCCTTCCCTTTGAAGTCCCTGAGTCTTCCCACCCCCAGCATCTTTTGTCTTTAACTGAGGATGGTATTTAAGGTGAGGGTTTCAGATATTTTGGCAAGTTACTCAGATTTCCTGGGTTTCTCCCATGTGTACGTGTTAGTAAACTTTTGTTTGTTTTTCTCCTGTTTGTCTGTCTCATGTCAATTTAATTCTTAGATCAGCCAGAAGAACCTAGAAGGGTACAGAGAAATTTCTTCCTCCCCGACAGTTCTTAACAAACCTAGCTGATATAGCCTGCTACACTCCTAGGCTACAGGGCACTAATCTCGTGGGAGCACTGTAACCCATGTGGTCCGTTGCTGTCCAAAATGTCGTTATGCAGTACATGACTGTAGTCTAATTGGAGAGAGAACAAAGCTCTAAAACAAAGGGAATTAATTAAAAGGAGATCTACCTTAATAATTAAGTTTCCTTCCCTTTTGCTATGGTTAGTTGGTTTGTCCTCAGGGAAAGTAAATTTATTTTCATGTCACTCTAAGCCAAACATTCCTAGGAAGATACATCTGCCAAACAATACCGTATATTCTACAGTGAGACAGAAATTAGTTTTTGGGTTATCTACTCATCCAAAGGGTTTTGCAGTTTGAATTACTCTTTCCTCACCACCAGATAAGTGGGGACTGGCTGTAAACCGTCTTTCTTTGTAGCATCACAATTGAAGCCCGGTGCCGTGGAGGCCATCTCCTTGACAGCCTGTGCCTTTGGGCTGGGCAGGCAGTAGGAAAGCCAGGTGGCTGCACTGTCCCCTCCATGGGGCTGGTGAAGTCTCCCAGCACCCCTCAGGCCCTTCTCCATCCCTAGGTTGAAAGACCTCTTCTACCGCTCCAGCAACCTACAGTACTTCAAGCGGCTCATTCAGATCCCGCAGCTGCCTGAGGTAAGCGCGCCCAGCTGCACCCTGGGAGCTGCTGCATCCAGGCTGGCAAGCCCAGCAGGTAAGCATGGTTTGAGGTTGTGTCTTCCCTCTTCAGAACCCACCCAACTTCCTACGAGCCTCTGCCCTATCAGAACACATCAGCCCTGTGGTGGTAATCCCAGCCGAGGCCTCGTCCCCTGACAGCGAGCCCGTCTTAGAGAAGGATGACCTCATGGACATGGATGCCTCCCAGCAGGTGAGGACCACTTAGGAGAGAAACCTGGCCCTTCCTGTTGCCCCCAAGTGCAGAGGAGAGGACGGGAGAGGCTCTGGCCGAGTCTCATTGGCTGGAGCCAGATTCCGCCTCCTTCTAACATAAGCAGTAACCTAGACTGAGCACCCTGCCCCGTGGTCCCTAGGAGGAACCATAAATGGGTTTGAATGGAATTAAGGAAGGGTCCATTCTTCCTTGTCACTCATTTGACCCCCCACACAGAATTCTCTGCATCTCTAACTTTGTTCTCAATCTTTTTCGGTCACCACAGAATTTATTTGACAACAAGTTTGATGACATCTTTGGCAGCTCGTTCAGCAGTGATCCCTTCAATTTCAACAGTCAAAACGGTGTGAACAAGGATGAGAAGTGAGTCCAAGCTGGGGTAAAGCAGATGGTGCAGAAATTAAGTTAAGCCATGATCTGTCTCCCAACACCTAACCAGAGAGCGACTCTTAATGATGCTTGGGCTCTTAGATAAAGGTCGACCCTCAGATATTGGCCCCTTCAATCCCAGAGGAAAATCAAATGAGGCGGAAATAACTGAGGACCCGTGAGTGTCAGATGAGTATCTGGTAACACTGATAGTCTTAGGGTATAATTTACAGAAGTTCAAAGAATTGTCCCCAAATTAACACCAGCTTTTAACTTCCTCCCCTGATCTCCCAGTTCGCGTTTAGAAGGAGGTGGAAGCAAACTTGTTCTTCTGTCCCTAGGGATCACTTAATCGAGCAGCTGTACAGAGAGCTCAGTGGGCTGAAAGCACAGCTGGAGAACCTGAAGACTGAGGTGCGAGTCGGGCTCTAGTGTATTCCTTGGCTTCCCCACTACATGACAGATTTTCGTATTAAATTTGCTTCACATAGATGCTTGTTGGACTGCATCTTAAGGGGGAGTTCATGAGTAGAAATGCCAAAGCCAGAAGCACCTGGTCTTCCCGTGGTCTGGACTGTAATGCATTTCCATTGTACTTGCCTTGAGAATGCCATTTAAGCCAAGCTCCCCTGTCCCTGTGATCCTCAGAGATCACCATGATCACCTACTGGCTGTGACGCCATGGTGAGAAAGGCCTGTGCTTCTCACATGGCAATAAGGTTTGATCTGAAACGGCTGTTGGCCATGTCTGGTGCTGTAAATGCGCCTGCCCCTCAGACCCATGGCTGATCAGAGGTGGTACTCACGGGGGCAGGTGGACATCCTCTCCCTCCTCATTCCAGCTCATCCTTCGCTGCTCCCAGGCCACTCTAACAGGACCAGAGTTCCCCTGCTGTCATCCCCTGTTGTTCTTGGCTGGGTAGCTTGTATGACCAGAAGGCTCAACTCTCATGAGGCCTTGGGAGTGCACTTGTTAGGAAAACTGAGGTATTTGGTCAGTGCTGGAAACGTGGTGGAACCTGCTTCTCCTGCCCAGCACAGCCGACCAGGCATGCGGCGAGCGGACGCATTACATACGTCCCTCCCACAGAGCCAGCGGGCCGTGCTGCAGCTGAAGGGCCGCATCAGCGAGCTGGAGGCTGAGCTGGCTGAGCAGCAGCACCTGCGGCAGCAGGCAGCCGACGACAGCGAGTTCCTGCGGGCGGAGCTGGACGAGCTCAAGAAGAAGCGAGAAGACACAGAGAAGGCTCAGCGGAGCCTGACAGAAATCGAGAGTGAGAGGCCAGGGGGTGTGGGCATGAGGGTGGGGGTCCAGAGTGCAGTCTAGCTGACTCAGGATGAAGGATGAGGCTGGGCGGCCGAGCCCCAGGCTTGCCTCTGCCCGGAAGAGCTGTCAGGAATGCCAACTCTTGTCACTAGTCAGAGGGCGGATTGGAGTCCCGCAAGTGGAGAGCCCATGTGAGGTGCGGGGATGGGCAACACTGAAGAAGATGGTGATGGGGTGCCTGCCCGGGGGAGTGGATCTCCGAGGAGTGATGGCCTGGTACAGTAAATGCCAGGTGTGAGTGCTCAGGAGGCACGAGTCAGTGAGTGTTTGAATCAGGTGAATTCTTTATTCAAGAACACTTCCCAGAGGAGTTGAAGTAGGATTTTTTGAGGGAGAAGGTGTATGCATTTGTGAAAAGAAAGGAGGATCTTCCAGGGACCCAGGCTTATTGGAAGGCGGGCGGAGGGTCCCAGCAAGGGTGGGCTCCTCACCTAGCCCTTGACGATACAGGGAAAGCCCAAGCCAATGAACAGCGGTACAGCAAGCTCAAGGAAAAGTACAGCGAGCTGGTGCAGAGCCACGCTGACCTGCTGCGCAAGGTAGGACCCTCGAGCGCCCCCTTGCTGCACGCAGAGCCCGCACAACAGGGGAGAGAGCAGCTCAGGCCTCGTGGCTTCTCCAAGTCCAGTGCCTCTACCAGCTTCTAATGGGTCACCACCATTTCTTGGGAACCACAGCTCTTCAGGCTCCCTTGCCTCCCATCTCTCGAGCTCCACCCTAGATGCCCACCCTGCTTGCGTTATCCCTCAGCTTTATTATTCTTGTAAATACTTGAGAGTCGAGTGTCTGAAGATGACAGCTTTGTTCTGACTTCCTGCTGGGTGGGAGAGTGATTCTATGTCCAATTCTAGGACACTCACGGTCTGAATGCTGTCATTTGTTCTAGAAGGAAGATGTCCTGTAAGCCTGAGATGAGCCGGTTCAAGGCACTGTTCTTCCCTTACAGAATGCAGAGGTGACCAAACAGGTGTCTGTGGCCAGACAAGCCCAGGTGGATCTGGAACGAGAGAAGAAAGAGCTAGAGGATTCCTTCCAGCGCCTGAGTGAGCAGGCCCAGCGGAAGGTGAGTGGAAGGAGAGGTATGTGGAGAATGAGGGAGGTGGACCTTGGGCACCTCACAGATTGAAAGACCTTTCGTCTGCTCCACAGCAGCTCTGTGGGTTAGAGCCTGTGAGAGGGCTGCAAGAGGCCCTGTAGGACACAACGTGGTTCCCAGCGCACACACGGTCAGAGGCATAAAGTGCTGAAGGGCCCCGAGTCGAGGGGGGTTCATCAGCAAAGGCTTTCCAAGGGTGAATCTCGAGGAGAATCTGAAGAATTCAAAGCACATGGATATCAGAGAGCGGGATGAACACTGACAAAGACTTATCGCCAGGAGAACACACGTGTGTTGGGGTGGGGTGGACAGGCAGGTGAAGGTGGAGGAAGAAACGTCAGGTGGATAAAACTGAATGCCTTACACTTAGAGTAGTGGTTTGCACACTTTTCTGTGACCCAAAGTAAAAAATACATCTACCTAACGGAAATAAAAGTTTCACAAAACAATACTTATTTTTACCATGTGAATGCATTTGGCTATTTTTTTGCTCTGTTTCATTTTTTTAAAAATGTTAGCTGTGAATTCTTACTCATGGGTTGCAACCCACTCTTTGAAAAACACCACTTAGCAAGGAAGGGAGAATCATTTCAAGATGTTGAGATTCAGCTGTACACCAGGTGTTGGAAGCCTGAATTAATGATCCAGTTCAGGGCCAGCCCCGTGGCCGAGTGGTTAAGTTCGCACGCTCCGCTTTGGCGGTCCAGAGTTTCACCGTTCAGATCCTGGGCACAGACATGGCACCACTCATCAGGCCACGCTGAGGCGGCGTCCCACATGGCACAACTAGAGGTGCTCACAACTAGAATATACAACTATGTGCTGGGGGACTTTGGGGAGAAGATGGAAAAGAAAGAAAAAGGAAAAGATTGGTAACAGTTGTTAGTTCAGGTGCCAATCTTAAAAAAACAAACAAATCCAGTTCTACTTTAATTAGTATTGTGGGCTCAAGCATGACATTTGGGAAATGCTACAGTTCCCCTCGTGACGTTCCACTTAGCCAGGAGAAAAAATTTTGGTATACTCTGGGTTCTCACCTGCCCATACACACTTTTTTTAAAATTTTTATTGAGTTAATGATAAGTTATAATCTTGTGAAATTTCAGTTGTACATTATTGTCTGTCAGTTGTGTTGTAGGTGCACCCCTTCACCCATTGTACCCACCCCCTACCCCACCTTTCCCCTGGTAGCCACTAATCTGTTCTCTTTGTCCACATGTTTAAATTCCTCATATGAGTGGAGTCATACAGAGATTGTCCTTCTCTATCTGGCTTATTTCACTTAACATAATTCCCTCAAGGTCCATCCATGTTGTTGCAAATGGGATGATTTTGTTCTTTTTTATGGCTGAGTAGTATTCCATTGTGTATATATACCACATTTTCTTTATCCAATCATCAGTTGATGGGCACTTAGGTTGCTTCCACATCTTGGCTATTGTAAATAATGCTGCAATAAACATTGGGGTGCATGAGACTTTTGGAATTGCTGACTTCAAGCTCTTTCGATAGATACCCAGTAGTGGGATAGGTGGGTCGTATGGTAGTTCTATTTTTAATTTTTTGAGGAATCTCCATACTGTTTTCCATAGTGGCTGCAGCAGTTTGCATTCCCACCAGCAGTGTATGAGGGTTCCTTTTTCTCCACAACCTCTCCAACATTTGTTACTATTAGTTTTGGTTATTTTTGCCGTTCTAATGGGTGTAGGGTGATATCTTAGTGTAGTTTTGATTTGCATTTCCCTCATGATCAGCGATGATGAACATCTTTTCATGTGCCTATTGGCCATCCATATATCTTCTTTGGAGAAATGTCTGTTCATGTCTCCTGCCCATTTTTGATCGGGTTGTTTAATTTTTTTTGTTGAGTTGTGTGAGTTCTTTATATATTATGGATATTAAGCCTTTGTCAGATGTATGACTTGCAAATATTTTTTCCCATTTAGTGGGTTGTTTTTTTGTTTCAATCCTGTTTTCCTTTGCCTTGAAGAAGCTCTTTAGTCTGATGAAGTCCCATTTGTTTATTCTTTCTATTGTTTCCCTTGTCTGAGAAGACATGGTGTCCAAAAAGATCCTTTTAATACTGATGTCAAAGAGTGTACTGCCTGCATTTTCTTCTAGAAGGCTTATGGTCTCACCTTTAGGTCTTTGATCCATTTTGAGTTTATTTTGGTGAATGATGAGAAAGAATGGTCAATGTTCATTCTTTTACCTGTGGCTTTCCAGTTTTCCCAGCACCATTTGCTGAAAAGACTTTCTTTTCTCCATTGTATGCCCTCAGCTCCTTTGTTGAAGATCAGCTGTCCAGAGATGTGTGGTTTTATTTCTGGGCTTTCAATTCTGTTCCATTGATCTGTGCACCCGTTTTTGTACCAGTACCATGCTGTTTTGATTACTGTAGCTTTCTAGTATGTTTTGAAATCAGGGATTGTGATGCCTCCAGCTTTGTTCTTTTTTCTCAGGATTGTTTTAGCAATTCGGGGTCTTTTGTTGCCCCATATGAATTTTAGGATTCTTAGTTCTATCTCCGTAAAGAATGTCATTGGGATTCTGATTGGGATGGCATTGAATCTGTAGATTGCTTTATGTAGAATGGACATTTTAACTATATTTATTCTTCCAATCCATGTGCATGGAATGTCTTTCCATCTCTTTATGTTGTCATCCATTTCTTTCAGAAAAGCCTTGTAATTTTCGTTGTATAGGTCTTTCACTTCCTTAGTTAAATTCACCCTGAGGTATTTTATTCTTTTTATTGCGATTGTGAATGGTATTGTGTTCTTGGGTTCTTTTTCTGTTAGCTTGTTATTAGAGTATAGAAATGCTACTGATTTATGCAAATTGATTTTATACCCTGCAACTTTGCTGTAGTTGTTGATTACTTCTAAAAGTTTTCCAATGGATTCTTTGGGGTTTTCTATATATAAGATCATGTCATCTGCAAACAGTAAGAGTTTCACCTCTTCCCTCCCTATTTGGATTCCTTTTATTCCTTTTTCTTGCCTGATTGCTCTGGCCAGGACCTCCAGTACTATGTTGAATAAGAGTGGTGATAGAGGGCATCCTTGTCTCGTCCCTGTTTTCAGGGGGATGGTGCTCAGTTTTTGCCCATTGAGTATGATGTTGGCTATGGGTTTGTCATATATGGCCTTTATTATGTTGAGGTAGTTTCCTTCTATGCCCATTTTGTTCAGAGTTTTTATCATAAATGGCTGTTGGATCTTGTCAAATGCTTTCTCTGCATCTATTGAGATGATCATGTGGTTTTTATTCCTCAGTTTGTTGATGTGGTGTATCATGTTGATTGATTTGTGGATGTTGAACCATCCCTGTGTCCCTGGTATGAATCCCACTTGATCATGCTGTATGATCCTTTTGATGAATTGCTGAATTCGGGTTGCCAAAATTTTGTTGAGAATCTTTGCATCTACGTTCATCAGTGATATTGGCCTGTAGTTCTCCTTTTTCGTGCTGTCCTTGTCAGGCTTTGGTATCACGTGATGTTGGCCTCATAGAATGTGTTAAGAAGTGTTCCATCCTCCCTAATTTTTTGGAATAGCTTGAAAAGGATAGGTATTAAATCCTCTCTGAAAGTTTGGTAGAATTCCCCAGGAAAGCCATCTGGTCCTGGGGTTTTATTCTTTGGGATGCTTTTGATTGCTGTTTCAGTCTCTTTCCTTATGATTGGTCTGTTCAAATGGTCTGCTGCTTCTTGAGTGAGCTTTGGGAGATTGTAGGAGTCCAAGAATTTATCCATTTCCTCTGGGTTATCCATTTTGTTGGCATATAGTTTTTCGTAGTATTCTCTTAGAATCCGTTGTATTTCTGCGGAGTCTGTTGTTATTTCTCCTCTTTCATTTCTGATTTTGTTTGTTTGAGCTTTCTCCCTTTTTTTCTTTCTAAGTCTGGTAGGGGTTTGTCAATTTTATTTTTCTTCTCAAAGAACCAGCTCTTTGTTTCATTGATCCTTTCTACTGCCTTTTTCGTTTCAATAGCATTTATTTCTGCTCTGATTTGTATTATTTCTCTCCTTCTGCTGACTTTGGGCTTTGTTTGTTCTTCTTTCTCCAATTCAGTTAGGTGTAGTTTAAGATTGCTTATCTGGGATTTTTCTTGTTTGGTAAGATGTGTCTGTATTGTGATGAATTTACCTCTGAATACAGCTTTTGCTGTATCCCATATGAGTTGGTATGGCATGTTATCATTTTCATCTGTCTCCAGGTATTTTTGGATTTCTTCTTTAATTTCTTCAGTGATCCATTGCTTGTTCAATAGCATATTGTTTAGTCTCCACATCCTTGTGCCTTTCTCAGCTTTTTTCTTGTAATTAATTTCTAGCTTTATAGCATTATGATCGGAGAAAATGCTTGTTATTATTTTGATTTTTTTAAATTAGTAGAGGCTTGCCTTGTTTCCCAACAAGGTCTATCCTTGAGAATGTTCCATGCATGTTTGAGAAGAATGTGTATTCTGCTGTTTTTGGATGGAGTGTTCTATATATGTCCATTAAGTCCAATTGTTTTAGCTTTTCATTTAGCTCCACTGTTTCCTTGTTGATTTTCTGTCTGGATGATCTGTCCATGGATGTGAGTGGGGTGTTGAGGTCCCCTACTATTATTGTGTTGTTTTTGATATCTTCTTTTATGTTTGTTAATAGTTGCTTTATGAACTTTGGTGCTCCTGTGTTTGGTGCATAGATATTTATAAGCGTTATTTCTTCTTGATGAAGTGTCCCTTTGATCATTACATATTGTCCCACTGTGTCTCTCTTTACCTGCCTTATTTTGAAATCTGTTTTGTCTGATATAAGTATTGCGACACCTGCTTTCTTTTGTTTGCTATTAGCTTGGAGTATTATCTTCCACCCCTTCACTCTGAGCCTGTGTTTGTCCTTGGGTCTGAGGTGTGTTTCCTGGAGGCAACAAATTGTTGGATCTTGTTCTTTAATCCATTTTGCCCCTCTGTGTCTTTTTATCGGAGAGTTCAATCCATTTACATTGAGGGTGATTATTGATGCATGAGGGCTTAATGCTCTCATTCTGTCACTTGTTATCTGGTTTTCCTGCATTACCTTTGTTTCTCGTCCTGTGTGTTTTAGCCTACCCATTGACTTCTGAAATTTCTTATGCTGGGTTTCTTAGATTTTTCCTTATTTGTGTTTTGTGTCTCTGTTCTGTTTTTTAGTTTAGTGGCAACCCTGAAGTTTGTATTCAGAATCTCGTGTATAGTATAGTCCATTTTCTGGTGGTCTCTTACTTCCTTGGCCTAGACTTATTTAGTCCTTTTCATCTTCCCCTCCTAGAGTATTATTTTCATCTCTTATTCCAACTTGTGTTGTGAGTTTGTGGTTAGAGTGATAAGATCGTCTTTGCTTTGGTGGTTTCCTTCCCTTTATCCTAATGCTATAGTCGAACATTTTCTATCCTATTCTGATTCTATCTATTTGTCTCTCTACTCTGTGATTTGTGCCCCCTTTCTCCCTTTTTTTCTTTTTTCAGGTATGAGAATCTTCTTGAGGATTTCTTGTAGTGGAGGTTTTTGGTTACAAAGTCCCTTAGATTTTGTTTGTCTGGAAAAGATTTAATTTCTCCCTCATATCTGAAGGATATTTTTGCTGGATAGAGTACTCTTGGCTGAAGATTTTTATCCTTTAAAGTTTTGAATTTGTCATTCCATTCTCTCCTAGCTTGTAAGGTTTCTGTAGGGAAATCCGCTGAAAGTCTGATAGGGGTTCCTTTGTAGGTTTTTTTCTTCTGCTTTGCTGCCCTGAGTATTCTTTCTTTGTCATTCATTTTTGCCACTTTTACTACTATATGCCTTACAGTAGGTCTTTTTACATTGACAAATCGAGGAGATCTGAAGGCTTCCTCCACACACATTTCTCCCTCAATCCCTAGATTTAGGAAATTTTCTTCTATTATTTCTTTGAGCACTCTTTCTGTTCCTTTTCCACGCCCTCAGGGATTCCGATAATCTTAAATTGGATTTCCTCATTGAATCTGCTATTTCTCAGAGATTTTCTTCATTTTTTTAAATTCTTAGTTCTCTTTCTTCCTCTGTCTGGAGCCGTTGAGCCTGTCTGTCTTCGATTATGCTAATTTTCTCCTCTATGGTGTCTACACGGGCATTCAGGGAACCCGTATTCTGTTTTATCTGATCCGTTGTATTTTTCATCTCTAGTATTTCTGATTGATTCTTCTTTACGATTTCAATCTCTTTTGTGAAGTAACTCCAGAACTCGTTGACTTGTTTCTCTATATTTCCCTTTACCTCATTGAATATTTTGATGATAGCTATTTTGAACTCATCTTCACTTACTTTACCTATTTCCAAGTCCTCAGGACATACTTCTGTGTTTTTATTGTTTTCCTTGTGGACTGGAGCTTTTATGAATTGCTGGATGGTAGAGGAGCGGTTTTTGCGCATGATGCTATTATTCAGTTGCAGTTACAGCCTGTCGCCACTAGATGGGGGTCGAGAGCTGTGCCTTCTGAGCCCTCTGCCTTCAGCCGTGATGATGGCAGTGCACAGCATGGATTGGGGGAGGAGGGGCACTTTCTCTCACACGCAGACCTGGATTCTGATCAGCTCTCGCTGTCTGGTTTCCTGGGGCCCTGGCTTGATGAGGTCCCCCCAGGGCAGAAGCTTTCCCCCGTTAGAGGGTTTCCGCTGCACTGGTCTGTGGGAGTCCTGGACAAGTCCGCAGACATGCGGCCCCTGCCCCACTCCTTCCCTCACCCGCAGCAGTGATCCCAGTCTCTAGGGGAGGGAGCAAAGTTCTCTCTTACCCCGTTCCAGCTCCTCTGAGGGCAGCTCCAACCTCTCTGCCCTCTGTCGTTTGGCTGCTGTGGGTCTCCGACGATCTCATATTATTAGAATTATTGGTTGAAATTCAGTTGTTCGTTTTTGGTTGTAGTTTGGAGGGGAGAGAGTCCCGGGTGAGCTCACTCCACTATGTCGCTGACATCACCTCTCCCCACACACTTTTTGTTGAGGCAAAACTTGCATACAAAAGAGTACACACATCTCACATTTATAGCTTGGGGATTTTTACATATGTTTATCCCTTGTAACCACCACCCAGATCCGAGTGTTCCTGTTTTTCTTCTCTTTCAGACTCAAGAACAGACAGAAGTACTAGAGAACTTGAAGCAAGAACTTGCCACCAGCAAACAGGAACTCCACATTGTCCAGGGCAGCCTGGAAACTTCTGCCCAGGTGAGCATCTCCTCCTTTCTATTCCTTCTTCTTGCTTTCCCCTCTAGCTTTGGGATTGCTGTCACCCAGCATCCATCACCATCTAGTATATGACCAAGCTGGTCCCATCTGTGATCAGTGTGTTCTCAGGAGAATGGAAGTGGCAGAGTAAAGAGATATCACCTCCTGTTCCTTGTGGCCTTGTGGTGGGTTTGGACTTCTGGAAAGGGGACAGTTTAATTCTCCCAGCAACTCCCTCTTCCCACATGGTCTCCTTTGCAGTCAGAAGAAAAATGGGCAACCCAGATCGCCGAACTAGAGAAGGAGCGAGACAGCTTGCTGAACACCATGGCTCATCGAGAGGAGGAATTATCTGTTCTTCAGAAACAGTTGGAAGACACCCAGCTCAAACTGTCCAGCACACAGGCAAGTAACGGACACCCGCTTGGGTTGACCAAGTTGGACTTCACACCCATGGGCCTCAGTGGTGTATTCATGGAGGCAGGGGGCTTGAAAGGCCCTTGGGGCCTCTGGCATGACTGTGAAGGCATTCTGTCAGCACAGCTCCTAATGCCAGCATGCCCTGTGTCACCCACAGAGCAGATGAGGGAAAGCAAAGCTCGCTCTCTCTTTCCTATGAGACGGGATGCATCTCTCGCCTAGAAAGGAGAACTGGTTGCAGTGGTCCATTCTCATAGCCTCCTCTGCTCAGTGGCACGAGCCTGTGGACAAAGTTAAAGAGTTCTTCTCTGTGTCAAGCTAACTGGCTTGGGCTAAGATATCAGGAATCCCAGCTGTGTCACAAGTGGCTGCTGCTCGGAGGCTGATTATGAGATCTATGGCAGACTCTTACCTCCCTGGACCGTTTCTAGGAATCTATGGGTCAGCTCGCAAAGGACCAACGAAAAATGCTGCTGTTGCAGTCGAGGAAAGCTGCGGAGCAGGTGGTACAAGAGGCCCTGAGGCAGCTGGAGGAGCCCACTCTGATCAGCTGCGCCGGATCTGCAGGTGCTTCCCCTCACCCGGCTTGCAGATGCCGAAGCTTTCAGCTGAATGCTGTTCAGCGTTGGTGTCGAATCCCTTGTGACACTGAGTCCAGGGCTTCTTGCCCGGCTGCGTGTCCAAATCACCTGGAGATCCCTACCCGCCTCTGCCCCCCAGATCAGTTCCTACGGAAGCTCTGTGGCACAGGGCCTGGGCAGTAGGATTTTCTAAAGCCCCCAGGTGTGATAACTGTTGCTTTAGTCATGGATCCCACTGATGAAAGGCCCACTGGGAGCAGAGGCCCCATAACAATTCTAAAGGCCAGGAGGAGGAGCAGACTGTCCTGTTTCTCTCTAAGGAGGAAAATATGGTCTGAATCAAGGGATGGTTGATCGTGAGCTTCAAGTCTAGACAGAGAGGTGTCATAAAGCACGGAGGGACAGAAACGGTAAAAATCCCCAGTCACAGGCATGAACAGGGGCCCACTCTGCATGTATCACAGTCCTAAGGGCATGTGGGTGGTACAGGGGCCAAGTCAGAGAAGCCTCTGGATGAGAGGGGAGCCTTTGTGCACAGCATCCAGGCCCAGGAGGTTTGTGAAGTCATGGGCATAGAGACGAGCAGGTCTCATTACAGCTTGTTCTCAAGCAGAGGGAACATGTTGGCAAGCTAATGAGAGGTCCCATTGAGAACAAGGCAGACGGGAGGAAACAACTGATGGTTGGTTTTTATTATCGGATAGAAAGGTCTCAGTTTGGTGAGGTGTACAGCCAGGACTATTCTGTCATTCAGCGGGGACCCCATTTGTGAGGAAACAACAGTTACAGATGAAGGGCACACTGAGGACCTAATTCACTGAGGTTGTGCCAGGAAATGGGCAGTCGTGGGCGGATTCTGAGAAGGGAAGTTATGAGCTGCGTTTTGAAAGAAGAGGAGAGACATGAAGCTGTGGAGAGGAGGAAAAGTGGGGAATACTAATAATAAAATAGCTGACACTTACTAAGCGCTTGCTGTGTGCCAGCCACTGTTCTAAGTGCTTTACACACCTTGGTCCAGCAAATCATCACAACAGAGGTACTGTTATGCCTCTGTTTTCAGATGAGGGAGAGCAGGCACAGGTGGCCTGAGATCACAGCCAGCAGTGGTAGAGCCAGGAGCCACACCTATGCAGTGTGACTCAAGAGCCCGTATTTTAACTCCTGTGCGGTAGTGTCTCCGTGGACCTGTGCACAGAGGCACAGCAGTGGGAATGACTGTGTTGTATGCCCAGAGCCAAGGGTCTGGGCTTGAGAGTAATGAGAGTCGAAGGGCCTGGAAAGACTTACCAGGGAAGCCTGGATTTGATACAGTGGGCAGTGATGAGAAATGAGAGGCAGAATCTAGGCTGGCCATGCAGTTGCCCTGGGTTTTGGCTGAGGGACCAGATAGGATCAGAAGCACAGCTTTTGAAGCTATGGTAGGAGAATCACATACCACTGTAGCCAACAGTCTTTCCTCCTCCCTCTGGAGGACTGGGGCCACTCACTAGCTAGGCTCATCATCAGGTGGCTTTAATGGGGTGAAGCGAGCTGTGACAACTCTGACTTTGCCCTGCCTTCCCTCTCACAGATCACCTTCTCTCCACGGTCAAGTCTGTTTCCAGCTGCATTGAGCAACTGGAAAAAAGCTGCAGCCAGTATCTGGCCTGCCCAGAAGGTAAGAGAGGTGAAGGACGGGGTCTGTCACTAGTGACGGCTGGGCAGGGTGCAGAAACGCTTGAATGTGGAAGTAGCGACGGTTCCTAGGCACCAAGAGGGGAGTGCATACAACTCGCAAAGCGGGATAGGAGGGGGTAGGAAAGTGACAGCCCTCAAGCAGGACTGAGAAACTTCCATTTAAACTCCTGGCAGACGTGAGTGGGCTTCTGCACTCAGTCACCCTCCTGGCCCACTTGACCAGTGACACCATTGTTCACGGTAGCACCACCTGCCTTAGAGCCCCACCGGAGCCTGCGGACTGTGAGTACCAGGGGTGGGGGCCCTTCCGGAAAGCAGGGGGAGCAGAGAGAGGGCCTTTAAAAGTCTCTGTCGCCTTGCCTCTCCAGCACTGACCGAGGCCTGTAAGCAGTATGGCAGGGAAACCCTCATCTATCTGGCTTCCGTGGGGGAAGACGGAGCCCTTGAGAATGCCGACAGCACAGCCTTGAGGGGCTGCCTCAGCGAGATCACCGCCATCGGCGAGGTATCGTAGTGCTCTTACTGGGGAAGGTTGCTACTGTTCTCGGCTGTGCGTGCTGGTGATTTGTGGGAATCAGTGATTTTCGAAGCCAGTTCTTTGTGCCCTTACAACTTGCTTCTAGAAAGTGAGAGTTAGAGCTGAAAAATCTGACCCCTTGAATGACTTTCCAGTTATTTAATTCATTGGCTGTTAATTGAGAAGCTCCTGTGTGGTCGTCGCTGTGCTAAGCAATGGCAAGAAGAAGCGGGTCAGTTTCCCTGTTTGCAAGGATTTTTGTCTGGTTGAGCAGGTAACATCTAAAATGGAGATGACTGTGTATTTACTCATTCAGTAAAGATGTAGTGAGTGTGTCCTAGATACTGGGAATTGTTCCGGGTGTAGTCATTTAGGGACAAATAAGATAGGGTCTCTGTGGGGAAGGAAAATAAGGAAATCAACCATTTCTGTACAGTGTGGTGAGAACTGTGGTGGAGATCTATTTTAAGAGTGTGGTACAAAGCAGTATTTAATTAATTCCTAAACTATGTGGTAATGAGAAGTTCAGGGAAAGAAGAGATGAGGGCCAGAGTTCACATCCTCCTCATCTCTCATTTGGACTCAGAACAGACTTCTGGTTAATTTTTCTGCCTCCAGTCTCTTTTTCCTCTGCTGTCTTCCAAAAACAGAGATCTGATTATAATTCCATGTGTTTGATAACAAATTATGTAACCTGACATACAAGGACCTTCACAATCTGGCCCTTAGACACCTTTCTGGGTCCCTCCTGCCACCACCCCCCTTCACCTTACAGTGTTGGTGGGTAGTGCTGTAATGAACATGCTTACCTCTCTGTTTCCCCCCGTGAGTCCTCAAAGGTAGAGCCCATAGCTCCTTCATATTGTATCCCTGGTCCCTGGCATAATATCTGGCAGGTGGTTAACACCCAGCAAATGTTTAATTAATTGAGTATGCACACGGAGAGAGCAAAACAGATTAAAAGGTCGCTCGGATGGGGAAGGAGAGTTCATACTGGGGAGAAAGTGGGCAATGAAGTGGAGGACCTTGAATGTCTGGGTGAAGGAAGGCTGTGGACAATGGGGAATTGCCAACCTTGCCTTCAATAGGATGACGTGATCGTGGTGATATTAAATTGCTGGTGGCGGCCTAGGCAGCGTTACACAGTCTGCCTTTTGTTGGTGATAGAGCATCTTCCCCAGTGTGATGCAGAATTGAGAACTCAGAATGCACGTGCAAAGTATGTAGGATGCCATGAGGAGACAAAAAATTAAATTAATGAAAGGAAAGCAAAGCGTGACAGAAAGATCCTGGGCAGGCTTCCTTTCTGGCAAGGCTGACCAGATGTTTAGAGACTGCCAGCACAGGACATAGGAAATACTGAATAAAATTTGAAAAGCAAAATTTTTAGTTGAATCTGAACTGGCTGACAACTAAGGAAATTCTCAGAATCAGAGACCAAAAGGATGCTAGAGCCAGTGTTTGTCTAACTCTGGTGGCCTGGAGCTTGGATTTTAATGGCCACACATGCAGAGGAGAACAAGAGACAAACTCTGTGCCCAAGTAGGATAAAAGACTGGAATGCAGAGCCTTCCTCCCCAAAAAGAAATTCTGAAGGGTCGTACCTTGGGTGAATGGGAAAAAGACTGCCCTACAGGGAAGATCTTGTCTCAGCCTTGGTTCTGAGAAGAGAAGGAAAGACAGCTGCCTAGAGAATTCCTAACCACAAGCCTCCTTCCTGTGGGTTCAGGGTCCAAGTCTCATACTACCCATATGGCCTGAAAAACCCCAAGCAGAAGATCAAGTTTAAAGTGGCCAGGTTGTTAGAGGTCCAGGTAACCTCGTAGAAACACATCCAAATTGTCTCTGAAGAAATATACTTTAAACCTAAACCTCAAAGAAGTTTCACAAAGTCCCAAGGAATCACAATAAATACATTTTACATGTTAAGGAAGTTTTTTAAAGGTATTAAAAGTGTGACAAAGGAATAAAATATTTTCAAAAGTAACCAGATATATTTGAAAAAGAACCACAGAGCTTCTAGAAATGAAAAATGTGATTATTGAAAGTATTAACTTAGTATATAGATTCAACAGCAGGTTAAAAACAAAGCTGAAGAAATAATTAGTGAACTGGATGATAGAACTGAAGGAATTTACACAGAATGTTCAGATTTTATAAGTGGGATAATAAAGGTCATATATAGAATATTTAATGAGAGTTCCAGAAGAAGATAATAGAAAGACTAAGTCCTTTTCCCCTCTAAGTAACATGTTGTTAGTTCTATGTATTATAGACTTTTTTCTGTAACTTGCATGTTGCATCCTGTGTGTGAGATTCATCCATGTGGACGCATTCATGTTTGCTGCTCTGTAGTATTCCGTTGTGTGAATATAGCTGAACTGATAGATCTGTTCTCTTGTTGATGGACATTTGGGTTATTTCCAGTTTGGGGCTATTATGAGTGTGTCACTGTGATTGTTCTTGTACATGTGTCCTGATGCACATATGTAAGAGTCTCTCTAGCGTGTATACCTAGGAATAGAATTACTAGCTTATAGGACGAGTCTCACATAGAATGCTGAGTGAAAAAGCGAGTCATAGATACATACAGTACGATTCCTTTTAAATAAAGACCAAAACATGCAAACTTAACATTATATTGTTTAAGGATGCATTCATATGGAATTTTTCAAAAAAGACACAGTAAGCATTCTCCTGAATTCTGAGTTCATCTTGAGGTGGGAAGTAGGGAGGAAGGGAGATGGAATCAGGGCAGGATGTAAAGGAGCTTTCAAAGGTGCTGGTGTTGTTTCTTAAGCTGTTCCTTAAGTGGGGCGGTGGGTAACATGGGTCATTGTTCTTATGCTTTAAACCATTCATATCTATTTTATACTTCTGTATATATAATACATAATATTTTTAAAAATCACAGCTTTACCATCAGACCTGAGTTCAAATCCCTGCTCCGCCATTCATTAGCAGTGTAACCGTGGTCCAGACATTTGACCTCTCTGAGCCTTGGCTCCCCATCTGTAGAACAGGATAGTAGCTGCATCATGATTGCTGTGGAAGCAAAGTTAGATAAGGGCAGACTGTCTAGTTGGAAGAATCATCCACATTTGAAGATGTTTTTAAAATACCTCCCAAGCAGCAAATATAATCGACGCTGTGCAACTGTGAGGTTAGGGTTCGAGCAGCTACAACTGAATGGCCTTGTGGAGTTAGGTGGGGATGGCTTTCTAGAAGGAGGGGGGTCTGAGTGAGAGTAGAGGGAGGTGGAGCGTGAGGTTCCAGAGTTCACATAGAGAGTTCCAGACAAGGCCTGTGAGGGACGCCCTTCCATGGCTTGCAGAAGTGTGTTACATGGTGGGGTGCTCCTCTCCTACCTTCTGCTGTCGTGTGAGGATTACAAGTCTGCCAGAGGAGAATAGAGAGGAAGTCAAAGGATCATTTCAGCCTTTGTGATGCTGTTCACAGGAGCTTCTGCCCAGAGGCCTGGACATCAAACAGGAGGAGCTAGGGGACCTGGTAGACAAGGAGATGGCCGCCACTTCAGCTGCCATTGAAACTGCTACAGCCAGAATAGAGGTAAGGAAGTGATCCTAAAAAGGTCTCCGAGTGATGCTCCTGCAGCTTCCCTTTGGCAGCATTGCCCATTGGATGTATCTTAGTTGTTCATTGAGGCTACAGAGGCCCCCTATGAAACAAATCAAAACCCAAACTTACTAGCATCTCTGAGGGGTGGAATGGGAGAAGGTCTCACCAAGGCAAGGTGAACAGTGTCCTTAAGGATCACATACTTTGATGTCAGATCATCCTGCCTTCAAGTTCCAGATTGACCACTTGCCAGTTGTAGGCCATCCAATGTGTGGCATTAACCTTGCTAAGATTCAGATTCCATTTCTAGATGATGGCAATAGCAATAGTACCCACCTCAGAGGGATGTAAGAGTTAAATGAGATAACGCACATCTCTCTCAGTGCCAGGCACTCAGTAAATCAATGGTAACGATTGTCTCAGGGAAAAGCTGAGAAGGCACCATTGCAAAAGTCACATTTGCTCCTTTGGTGGAAGACTCAGGCCACCCACCTTGGTGTGAGTACCTGCCTCTAGGACCTGGGAGCAGCTGTCCCTATTGGCATGATGCCACAGCTCTCAGAGTTCTGTGCACATCAGCCTAGGTGCTGGAACGTCAGGAGACTCCCTGACTGGAGCCAGCCTGCTGGGGAGCTTCCCACTGAGTAGCCTGGAGGTCTGGATTCATTTCCTGACTCTTGCAAAGACGTGGTTGGGCTCTTCTAGATGTGGCTTTCTCCTCCACCCCAGGATGTTGGACACACGTATAGCAGGACACCCATGGATTCTCAGTCCCCATCATGTGTGAGAAAGCTTGCTTCCTTTTAACAGGAGATGCTCAGCAAATCCCGAGCGGGAGACACAGGAGTCAAATTGGAGGTGAACGAAAGGTCAGTCTGAGCGGCATGGTGGCACCTACGTGATGGGGATCCATCTCTCCTGCGGTGGATTATCCTAATTAGAATAAAACATTAACAGCCACAGAGAAGGGCTGAGTCTGTGTAACTGTCAGTAACAGTATTAACAGTGATGATATTGCTGTTGCATTCACGGGGAAAGAAACCCCAAGGTTCCTCACCATCCTTATGAAGAAGAGGCACCAGCAGGTCTCCTTGCCCACCTGCCTTTCTTCAGGGCTTCACCCGCAGAGCATCCCCTGCCTTCTTCCCCGTCCAAGTTTGCCTGTGTTGAGGAATGAAAAACAGAACAGTCTTCTTCATTGTTGTTGGTCTGTTTCTGTGTCCCTGACCCATTTTTTTTGCAGGATTCTTGGTTCCTGTACCAGCCTAATGCAAGCCATTCAGGTCCTGATTGTGGCCTCGAAGGACCTCCAGAGAGAGATAGTGGAGAGTGGCCGGGTAAGCATGTGCAAGGGCCAGTGGACATCAGTTACAGATGTCCAGTTCACTGACAGGCTAGGCCTACTTGACGTGCTCGTCCACATTCAGTGAAATCTCGGTATGTTGCCGTCTCATCCTGTGTCCATCTGAGGGTGCAGCTGCCGCTCCTGTGGACGTCAGCAGGCACCATGGGAAGTCGCTGGGGCACTGCCAGGTCCCCAGAGAGCCGTCAGCCCAGGCCTCCAGCCTCAGGCTCTTTAACCCAGGTGGACATCATTGGAGAATCTGCTGGAAACCCCCTGTGCGTTACTCGTCTGGGCCTCAGAGGAGGAAGTGAAGACTTGTGAAAACTGGGCAAATCTGGAGAGCAAACCTGGTGTTGTGTCTCTTTCCAGTGGCAGTCGACAGATGGTCATCACAGACAGACTCTGCCTCAGTTTCTTGTTGACAACCTCGCTTGGCTTCTCACTCCTTCGCTGGCATTATCATTATCTTTCCTTTCTCACATCCCTGCGTGCAGGAGGAGACGGAGAGACGGAGGTCCAGGGACAGTTTATGAGCCTGAAAATAATCCTATAAAGAACAAAGCCATATCTGTTTTGGAGGTGCTTTTTTTCAGTCTGAGAGGTCATATTTTCTGTCCCCAAAATAGAAAAAACGACTGAGCAAGGAGTATCTGCAGATTCTCAGACTATCAGACACTTCCGAAGCATAATTCTTAGAATCCAAGTAGAAATGATTTTTTTTAATTATTCACTGTGTACTCTCCTCTTTTGGAAAATCACAGCAGCTAGACCACTCAGATCATAAGTTATTCATATATACAATGAATATATGTATTCTTACATATACACTATAGAAATATTGTGATATAACAAATGCTATAGGCTTTGGAGTCAGAAAAGCCTAGGATTTACTTCCATTTATTCCCTGCATGACTTTGGGAAAAGTATTTTTGCCTGTTTGAATCTTAGTTTTCTCATCTGTAAAATGGGAATAATAATGCTTGTCCCTCGGTTACAGCGAAGACTAGGTGGGATAATGTACATAAAAGCGCCTGGCCCTCAGTAAAAGGCAGCTGCTCTTATTTTTCACTTCCCTAGGGTACAGCATCCCCGAAGGAGTTTTACGCCAAGAATTCTCGATGGACAGAAGGACTCATCTCAGCGTCCAAAGCTGTGGGCTGGGGAGCCACTGTCATGGTGTAAGTGTCTGTCAGTCCCAAGACTCCTCAGCCCCACCGCATTCCATTGATCCACCCCAGAGAATAACTAAGGGAAAAAAAGCTGCCCCCTGGAAATGAACTGTCGATAAGGAGTCAATAGGATAACAGTTTAAAAGGGAGCCGGAGTCCCCTAGGGCAGCACAAGGACAGAGCAGGCAGGTCTCTGTCCCGCCAGGGTGATGGGGGTGAGCTAGGAGGGGGATCATAAAGGGTTGCAGCTGGCAGTGACATGATCCATCTGGTCCTTTCCTGACTATCAGGGATGCAGCCGATCTGGTGGTACAAGGCAGAGGGAAATTCGAGGAGCTAATGGTGTGTTCACATGAGATTGCTGCTAGCACAGCCCAGCTTGTGGCTGCATCCAAGGTAGGCCCGGGGCCAGACTCCCTAGGACGGCGTAAGCCCTGGCTAGGTTTGAGGTACTTGGACCAGGGACTGGCTCCAAGAACAGATGACTTGTCTAGGGTCCAGGCAGGTTGGGTCTCAAATTCAAATTTTGGCTCTCAAGGGTCCCACACTACCCTCCTCTAAATGCCTTCCATCTGTCAGCAAGGAGCCCCTCTACCCACGCGCCGCATGTGCTCCTCTTGGCTCTCCCCACTGTTGTTACACGTGACGTTTGAGGGTACCAGCTGTGCTGACCTCTGATTGGCAGTCTCAGCATTTAAGAAGCACTCCAATAGGAATTTGTCAGCGCAGTAAGCTGCTTACCTGGCTCGGCTCTGAGCTTGCAGAACCAATGTCTGCTTCTCCTCAAGAGTCTCCACATGTGAACCACGGCCCCAACCAGTCCCAAGGCAGAGCTTGTCACCAAAGTCCTTCTGTGAATTTTATAGTGCCCCGGGGAGTGGTCTTTTATCATCCTTATTTACTGTTGTCCCAAATTGGTTTTCCCAACTGGAATACTTCATCAAAATAACTGATAAAGCTAGAGTTTGAGGCCACCAAGCAAATAAGCAGGAATGACTTTTTATATTAGAGGGATGCCAGGAGTTGACCTCGTAGGCAGCGATCTTCGAGAAGCTGATTGGTGACCACAGTGGGTCACGTGTCTTTGTCAAGACCCAGCAGAACAACTGTGTGATTCAGTCCTTGCTGCTCTGTGTTGTGTGAACCTAAATCTGCTTGGTCCTGGCAGGTAAAAGCTGATAAGGACAGCCCCAACCTGGCCCAGCTGCAGCAGGCCTCCCGGGGGGTGAACCAGGCCACTGCCGCCGTGGTGGCCTCAACCGTTTCTGGCAAATCACAGATTGAGGAGACAGGTAGCCTTCCAGAAGCAGTGCTTTCCTTATCCATCCTGTCAAGCTGCTCTTCATGTTCCTTGCCATGATCAAAAACTCCCACAGTTCTCTTTCCAAAATCTCTCATTTTTCATCTTTTTGCATTCATGCTTATTTTCTCGTAAGGTGGGACACCACATAAGCATGTTTTTTTGTATTACTATAGTGACAGGCCACAGGTAGATTTTCCATTTAGCCATTTCTCTGAATTCGAAGAAATGACTCTACAGGCCTGATTGTCCCTGGGGGGTCTGGTCCTCATTACTCTGTCACTGTGTCTTCCTTCCTCTCCATCCCTCGGTTGCTTTCACACATGTCTTGGTAAATGGCAAACCAAGCATTTCAGTAGAGCGTTGCCCTCGGCTGCCTCTCAGGTGAGAGTCTGCGAGGGGTGTTATTTGACAAGACCTTATTTTCGTCCTTGCAGACAACATGGACTTCTCAAGCATGACGCTGACCCAGATCAAACGCCAGGAGATGGATTCCCAGGTAGGAACTCCATCTCTCAGTCTAGTCAGTCTCTATTGGCTGTGACATCGACCCCGAATATGACGCCCATGGTGAGAAGCCAGTGAGAGAGAGACTTGAGCACAGATGTATCTATTAGCCCAAGAGTGGATGTAAATGATGCCGGAGGAAACAGTGGCGGTAGAGAGAGATGATGAGTAAAGGTCAGAATCTTAAATCTTGCCCGCTAATCTTAGACTGGTGTCCCTCTAGATGTTATCAGGGATCTCCTAGCTGACCGTCAACTGGTATTTAATAGTCTTAGTATGGACAATTTTTTTTCTAAAATTTCCAATATGAATTATTTGTGCATGACCTTTAGTTTAAAAAAACTGATTCAGTGTTAACCTGCCAAATGGCATTTCTCTCAGTTGTTCAGTAAAGTTATGCCATGCAAAATAGAAATCAGTGGGATCCTGAAAAAAACCTAACATCCTTGTTCTAGAATTACTGGTCAGTCTTGGGGTAAAGTCGAGATTGAGACTGTTAAAGTCTATAGTGGGTCCCTCAGCATCTTAAGGAAAAGTCATATGGCTAAATTTCTGTCTACTCTCTCTGGCTTAGTGGGCTCCTCCAGTCCCTCTTGACTTTAATACCATCTGTATGCTGATAAATACCAAATGCTTCCCCCAAACTAGATCTTCTCCTTGAGCTCTGTACTTGTCCAGCTGCCTACTTGATGTCTCCAATTGAAGCCCAATAGGTCTCTCAAACTTAATGTGTCCAGAGCAAGTCTCCTGGTTTCCCGCTCACCCAATCTGCCCCTCCCCTGGCTTTCTCCATCTCAGTAAATGGCACCACGACCATCTAGCTGGGTGCCAAGCCCTGAACCTAGAGTCATCCTTGCTTCCTCTCTTTCCCTCACCCTCCACAGCCAGTCCCCCGGCAAGTTTGTTATCAACTCTAAATGTCCAAAACACGGCGTAGCCTGTCTACTTTTCACCATCCCCCTAACCTAGTCTAAGCCACCTTTGTCCTGAGCCACTGAGCTACTGCAAGAGAACTTAATTATAATGGTTGCGAGTATGTCTTTCAAAGTAATCCCGTGGCGGGCCTGGGCGGCGGTGGCAGGGAGGATAGGAAAGAAAATTGCGGAGACCAGTCCAGTCATGAGTTGATAGCAGGTGGAACTGGGTGAAAGGTAGCTGATGGCATTCACTGCACCAGTCTCCATCCTTCTATGTATGTTTTGCATTTTCCATCATAAAAAGTTGAAAAGCAAAAAACGGGAACCAACTAACCAGATCTAGTTGCTTCTACTCCTTCCTCTCTACAGTTGTTCGTTCTCTACATATTTTAAAAGCATAAATGACTATATGTCACTTCCCTGCTTAAAATCTTCCAGTGGCTCCCTTTGCCCTTAGAGTGACAGCCAACTCCGCACCCCAGCTGTGGGCCCGGGTGAAATGATCCCTGCCTGCTTCTCCCACCTCGTCTCACGACCCTCTCGCACTCTCACACGTCAACCACACAGGACTTCTTTCTGTTCTTCCGACACCTCAAGCTCGTTCCTGCCTAGAGTCTGCTTCCTCTGCCTGGAATGTTCTTCCCTAGTTCTCTGAACAGCTGATCTCTTACGGCCATTTGGATTTCAGCTCAAAGTTGCTTCCTGAGGGTAGCCCTTGCTGACCACCCTTAGTCTTTATCACATCGTCCTCTGTTATTTTCTTTACGTCTGATCTTTTCTTGTTCGTTAGTTTCTCTCTCCCCACAGGGTGAGCAGGGACCGTGTCTGTCTAGGCCCCGTTATGTCTCCAGCAGCTATAACAGAGCCTGGGGTACATGATGGGCGCTCAGCAAGTATTTCTTGAATTAATAACTAAAATTAATGAGGAGTAGGGACAGCCAAGAACCAACCTTTAGTGAGACTGGCTGTGCCTTTTCCTGTACAATAATAACCATAAGTTGCACCAGCCCCTCAGAGAAGCCAGCACCATCATACTTGGTTCCTGCCTGGACTTCCAGGGAACTGGGGTTGAAGGAGAAGGGTTACAAGTAAATTGGAATGCACCATGCAGATAAGCTGAAGATTAGAGTTGTTTTTAGATAGTGATGTATCAGAGGAACATCTGATAAGCCCTACTGCCGGTCAGACATTGGACGGTAAAACATCGTTCATGTCCTGTAGAGGGTCCCAGTGAGACAGCGTAGGAGCCACTGGGATAGATGATGACTGAGAGCATGGGGAAATCAGCAGAGCCAGGTCGAAACTGAGAACTGGGTAAGCTATGGAAACAGAGTGAACAACACAGAGGAAGAGAACGGAACGTGGAGGAAAGGGATTAGTCAAAAGAAGACAGTTCTGAGATTGCTACTCAAAAGAAAATTTCACTTTCCCTACAGGTGAGGGTGCTGGAGCTAGAAAATGAACTGCAGAAGGAGCGCCAAAAACTGGGAGAGCTTCGAAAAAAGCACTATGAGCTTGCCGGTGTTGCTGAGGGCTGGGAAGAAGGTAGGCCTCGGAGGATCGGCACTGGCCAGAGTGAGGGGAGGGCACTATGATGAGGGCCTTCCCTGAAAACATAACAGAATGAGGACCTGTGCTTCTCTACTCACACGGCATGTTATGTCTTCAGTTATAGGTTACCTTCAAGCCCCAAACTGGCATAAATTGTTGCGAATCGAAAGCTTTTGTTGTCACCTTTCAAGACCTTAACGTTGACCAGTGGACTGGTCCCTCACTCACCTCCGTCCCCTTCCAGGCCCACTTAGCCTGGTTTACTCCCCAGGAGCTTAGTTTCTGACCAGCAGAGTTGAATAGTGAATGGATGCTGGTCAGTGAAGATCTAGCAGACAGGGGCTAGTGAATTAGAAGGTTCTGACTGTCTAGAGCCAGCAGTGGGCAGCAATGGGTCAGGAGCTAGAAATGGAGTGGAGTGGAGTGGAGTGGAGTGGAGTGATATTCAGCCCACCAGCCCAGAGACTCTTCATCGGCCAGAGGGAGTCTATGAGTGCTGCTCTTCCAGATATCCAGCTTGGCCAACTTGATCACAACCAAGATGGCTGATTCTTGTTGAACTTGGTTGACTTTGGGAACCTACCACTGATGTATCCCAGTCACTCCTGGAGGCTGAACTCAGGGAATAGAGGGTTATGATTATAGTGTATTTTAGAGCCCAACATGGTGGCAGTTTTTGTTGGTTAAATGAATGCGTGCATGCATGAAGTGCTATGAAACATAAATTATTACTGTCTTTTAGGAACAGAAGCATCTCCACCTACAGTGCAAGAAGCAGTGACCGAAAAAGAGTAGAGCCACACCAACGCCCCACACATCAGAGTGTAAATCCTTATCACCCATCTCTGTGTTTGTTGTTCCCCAGCCACCAGCTAAACCTTGGGGGTCCCAGTGGCAGCCACACCACTCATTGTCCAGTGCTGAGGACCTGCATGGCCTTGCAAAGACTCCCTCCACAGTGACACCCTTTGTGTTGGAACCCGTGATCTGTGTTCTCTCACCACCTCCCTAGTGTCCGGGCTGGCCAAGGGCTAGAGAGGAGGGGCAGCAGGGCCACCCCACAGAGAGGACCTCCCTCCAAGTCCCGCCTGCTGTTTTATCCCCAAACAATCAGTGTCTTTGTCAGACTGGCTTGTTGTTCTTGTGGGGAGCCCGGAGAGGGAAGAGCTTATGCATTTTCTTTTCTATTTTCTTCTCAGTCTTTTCAGTTTCATCATTTGCACAAACTTGCGAGCGTCAGAGGGCTGGTGGATTCCAAACCAGGACACTACCCTGAATCTGTGCGCAGAGTCAGAAGAGCACGAGTGTCCTGGCTAAGAATGCCAAGGCAGTTCTCCCCACTTTTGGCAGTTCCATGGATTCCCACTGCTTCTAATGGTGGTTGGTTGGGTTTTTTGGTTTTCTTTTTTCAAGTGTCATTCATATAGCCAACTCTCCCAAAGGGAACCCGCCTGGAGCTCTGAGCTCTCAGGGGCCCCTGACCACAGCAGTTAACAGCGATGGTGCTGCTCAGGCTTCACCTTGGTGCTCCACATCAGCCTCCACGCTGAGTGTCCTGCTGAGCGAGTGCGGGTCAGCCAAGGCCACTCCCCAGGTCGGGCGGAGCTGCTGAGCCACAGCTTTCCTCCAAAGGCAGAAGCAGAGCGAGTGCCTTTCCTTCCTAAAGCTGGAGCTTAGCGGAAAGCCTCTGCCCACCTTCACAAATGAGAGAAAGGAGGGTGCACACGGCCCAGGTCTCCAGGAGACACCTTTCATGGGAGCTCCTTGTGACCAGGCTGAAAAACCTTATCACGTGCTCGAATGGAGCTGGTGAGAATAGCTACGTTTCTTCCCCATGGAATGAATTCTCCATGCCACCTCCTTTCAGACCCAGGCAGGGCCCTAGGAGGGAGTGTGGGCAGGGTTTCCAGTTCCTTTCTCCAAATGCCTGCCTTGGCATCCTCTTGAATCTGAAGACGACAGTTCCATGTTCTACCTAATTGACAGACCCAGAAGATCAGGCAAACTTGCTCCCAGCAGGAAAGAACCCTATGCTTGGTTTGGTACCTTTAATATTTATTACTAACCTCTGTTAAGCAGCAGCCTACAAAAAGACGCTTGGAATAATCAGGATTTCAGGGGTGACTATGGCAAGGCTTGTGTTGCTGCCCCAGGACATCAGTCTTCAAGAAGCGGAAACAAGGCTAAGATGCCATCTCGACCTGTTACGGCTTGGATCCCGAAGCGGGCACGTTCTTCAGAGCATCTGGGTCAGGGAAAACGAGAAAGGGGGACCAGCCTCATGTCCCGGGCCCTCGCTGCCCTGTGGACAGGATGAGGACAGAGGGCGCATTAACAGCCTCCTGGAGCTGGGCAGCCTGACAGCACTTCTCCACCTCCAAATGGACCCCAGCATTTAAGTGACCTTCCAATCTTGGACAAACAGAATCTTCCTTCCTTATCTGTAGCAACTCATAGGTAGTAGCCGATAAGCACTTACCAGGACCTGTCCCAGAGGAACATTGTGAAGTGTTGCTACATGACAGGTTGTGAGACTTCTGTTTGATCACTGTGAATCACCCCAACTCCTTCCTAAAGCCCCTCCACTCCCTCTCTGCATTTTCTCGGTAGGGCACTCAAACCACTGTCTCCCACTAGCTCGGATGACAAGACTCAGACCTGTGCTCTCCATACTGAGCTAAACAGGCGTCAGCAGTAGCAATTGAGTGCTCTGATGTTTATTGCTGCTTTGTGCTCAGCGTTTTTCCATCCAAGGCTCAGAAGGAGTGCTGTGTGGCATCCGTGGCCCAGTTGTGCCAATTAAGCCAATCAGTGTGTTCTCAGCATGGAGCAACATTTCCAGAGGTAGCTAGTCCTCCCTTCCAGAATCTCAGCCATTCACACAGTCGTGCTCCAAATTAACAGCGGGGAAAAAAATCTAGTATATTGGGCCACGTTAGGATTCTCTGAATAACACTCCCTCTAAAAAGAAGCCACAGTAATTTGTACAAGCTTCATGGGCTTAGCCTGAGTAATAAAACAGTTAAGAAAGCAGTTAAGCAGGAGCACAGGCTCGTTCAGTCTCATACAAGGAAATATCTGTCAGATATAATATTACTTTCATCATTGCTCACATTAGAAACTAGTCTGTTCTCTAGCCAGAATTAAATTGTCCTGCCTTGGCTTTTCTAAAAATGACTATATTATACTTGGTGTGAAATTCCTTGATTAGAACAGGAATCATACCCTAAGGCTAAAAATGAACCTAAGAGCCTTTTAAATTAGGCCCTGAGCATCGCTAGTGACTGAAGTCTCAGGGGTCAGCGTAAATGGGTCATAACGAGGCAGGACAACAACAAAGCAGTGGCTTAGGATAGACGAGAGGTTGAAATAAAGCTGCATCTGTTATTTCATTTTGTAATACAATGCTCTAATACTTCTAGAGTAAGGATATGTGTGTACATAATAAGGAAAAATAGAAGTAAAAAACCTACCTTTGTGGGGTTATTTTGTATCTGAGCAAGGAGTTTAAATTTGACTGTAATTTAGATTGTTTCCTGATTCGGCTGCCCACAGCAGGATCCCGTATGAATATGAGTCCCTAACCCAGTAGCTGGAAGAACCAACATTGTCCAGAGCATCCTTTCCTGGAATTGTTTGAGCTGCCAAGTCAGACACCAGGGTTTATACCAGGTACCACGGGGGTCACAGATGCATGTCAGTCGGTCAGGTTGGTTTGCTCCAGCCTCTCACTGATGGGGAGCTGTTCTGAGCTTGCTCCTGGGAAGTGCTCACTTCTTGGCCAGCATCTTGGTCTGGAGGGGTCTACTGGCTCCACTTACCCTGGTCTTTGATAACTGGTAAATTTCTTGCTACCTTCTACCACCTTTCCAAGTCTCTGGAAATCCTCCTGCCAATGAAAGCCTTCAGTCCCGGCATTGGCCTTCCAACCGGATTAGCTTTGCCCTCTCTCCACCATCCTCGGTCCTCCAGAGACTGCACCACCTATAGCATAGAAAGCCACCACCCCGGCCTGCCAGCCATCAACACAGCAAGCCGGGCCAGCTGTCTGCTGCTCACGTCCTTCGTCTCCCGGGTCCAGACCAAATACAGGACCAGAACCCACAGTGGTGGCATAGCCTCTCACCCCAGGAGGCAGAGCAACATGAAACAGATGCCGTTGGGTCCAATTCTAAGAGTAGATCATTTCCAGACATGTCTTTCAGGTGACCCTCAACTACCTCAGGTTTGAAGGCCCTAAATTAAGCTGATTACTACTCATAGGGACAAACCGAGGGGGTTCGGATAAATCTTGGTGATAATGCAATTGTCTCAAACTTATAACAAACTCTTTCACATTAGGTTTGCAGGGATGGGGTTGGGTTTGTTTTTCTTCCGTTTTTAACCTTTTCCCCAATTTTCCATTAGAATAGTTCCTAAAAATGAATTTCATTTTTCACTGAGTGCCTACCTTCCCAGGGCAGGTAGCCACTGGCTTTTGTTTCCTTCCAACAATGCTTTTATTATGATATTAAGACATTTCTTTGTATAATACATTGCATCTGTGTTTTCAATTTTTCCAATAAATATTTCAACATGGCAATGGAGAGGAGTGGTGAAAACTGACCAATCGAAGTGGTTTTGAAGTCTGGGGTTCCAGTGAAAAAGCCTATTTTGTATCCTGGGGTTCATTGAATCCACTTAAGCTCTGCACCTTCGGGTGCAGAATGTATCTTAAAAACTGGACATTTTCTGAAGCGTGCAACTGCTATCACATTTTCTTTGCTGCTTTAGTTTGTACTCCTTAAACGTCTTCCATCCTCTCTACAATCTCCTGTCCTTGGGAATTGTAAAACAGAAAGTGCCAAAGTGGTCGATACTGTCATTTATCTAGAAGCAGGGTTCTGCATAAAATCTGGGGTCTCAGGTTATGGATACTCCTCCATCCTTGAGATACAAAAATAATCCGCCACCTTAAAATTGGATGGGACAAATTCTGCTCAGGAACAGAAGCTGCCAATCATAAGAGGATTCAGAGCAAGCCAGTCAGCTACCAGGGGATTTGCAGAGGGAGCTGACAGAATGGGGCCGGTTGCAAGGCGACCTTTCCCCAGCAGGACTGTCTGCAATCTAATGCTGCCAATGCGTTAAACCAAGGGGACCCACAAGGGAGGGAGAGAGGGGGAAGGCCTGGGCTTGGTAAGCAGGAGAATTGCCCAAATGACTCATCAAGTAAGGAGAGAATGAGGCAAGTAATCAGAAGCTAGTGTATAACTAAGGAGGTCAGAACCAGGAAAAGAAGAAGGAAAATTGTGTTGAGACTGCCCAGTGGGACGATGATGTGCATCCCTACAGGAGACGGGGCACACTTGCCTGCGGCCGGGTTTTTCGGCTCCCTGTAGCAGAATGCAGAGGGATGCTGCGCCATCAGAAACGCCACTGAGAGAATGGACAGTTCTTGGTCACAGCCGTCTTGCAGGTCCCTCCTGGAGCTCAAGTGTGAAGCTGAGGGGTACAGAAATCAGGCAGGGACCACCTTGAGCAAACGGGCCCTTGCACCTCAGCAGCCCCATGCTTTGAAGTACCTTCTAGGGTGTGGGTCTGGTGTGGGCCAGTGGTGCCTCCCGGGCAGAACCTTTCTCCCAGGTGCACTCCAGCCCTCGCCACTCCCTCACACGCTCCTGGCCTTGACCAGAGGCCCCAGGGGTTCTGGTATTTTCGCCTGAGGGGTCATCCCAGGGTCCTGTGGCCAAGCCCCAGTTCTAGGTAACAGCCCGGACAGCTGGTCACTCTGGCCGGCAGAGTATTTCTTCTGAGGGGTCGTAAGATCAGGCCACCAGAAAGATGGTAACATGTCATAAAGAAGAAGGGAGGGGGAGTTACGGTTTATACATACAGGCCGAATTTGTCTCCCTGGGGCGGCCCTGGCAAAGTGAAAAGGGACAAAGGGGTGGAATGGGCAAGTGGGAAGATGCCTGGATGAAAGCGAAGGCGAGGGCATACAGCTGAAGCATACTACATACCGTTGTGATTTACAGCCCGTGAGCCTTAATCTTGCTCACCAAGGTGGTCCTTGTCCTCAGTCTCTTACCGCATTACCCAGCAAACGGTAGCCCTTTGAACATTTGGGAGTGAGTGAATGAATTCTCTTTTTACGCTGCTTTCTTAGTTATCCACACATTAAATGCAACCATTCATTGTGCAGGCGCTGAAATTTTCAAAGATGAATCCTTGCTGTTCCTTGTCCTCAAAAGTTGATTTCACGCATCCATTACTTGTTATCAAGTGTCTACTCTCCCAGGGACTGGGGACACAGTCAAGAGTAAATAGAGATGTGATCCCACCCTTCTGGAGCTTACAGGCTATCGAGGGAAACAAACAGGACAATCAGTAATCACAAAAACAAGTGTATAACTGCAAGTGGAGTAAGTGCAATAAAGGGGTGCTGGAGTGCTCTGAGCATACAAGGAGGGGCTATGGAAAGCTTCCTTGATAAAGTGGCAGCTGGACTAAGATACAAAGCATGAGGAGGTCTGAATGAGGCAGCAAGGCAGGGAAAGCTCACTCCCAGTAGAAAGAGCTGCATGTGCAAAGGCCCGGTGATGGGACACTAAAGAAACTGAAAGACCAGTGTAGCTGGAGGCCAGGCAGAGAGTGGTACAAGATGAGTCTGGATCGAGGCAGGAGCAGATCATGCAGATGACGGAAAGCAGTTGATCAGCTTTAGGCAAAGGGGGATCAAGATCACATTTGCATTTTGAAAAGACTATTCCAGTTGCAATGTGGAGAACAGATTAGAGTGGAGCAGGTGTCGATGGGAAAATCCAGTAAGGAAACTTGTAGTCTTCGAAAGGATGATGGAAGATGAGACAAGGGTAGTGGCAGTAGAGATGGGGAGAAATGACAGGCCAGAGAGATGTGTAAAAGGGTTTAGATAGAGGGTTCAGGAGAGGGAGCTCCCAGGTTTCTGGCTTGTGGAACTGATGAGAACTGATAGTCTCTCGACTATCCACTCGAGAGGGAGCACTAGAAGAGGCCAGGCATAGATAGAATATTCTCACTTGAGTTGCCGCTGAGCATCCAGGTGAAGATGTTAACTGAGCCTCTGGAGCTCAGAGAAGTCTGAGGTGATGGGAATTTGGTGGTAACTGAAATCATAGCTGAGATGGCCAAAGAAAGAGTGTGAGAAAAGGATCCCGAATGGAGCCTTGAGGCATTTCAGCATTTAAAATAGCCAAGTACAGGAAGCTGAACTTGCCAAGGACCTTAGAAAGAGCAGCTCGAGAAGTAGGAAGAAAATCAGGTGAAGGATGGCATTTGAAAACCAAAAGAAGCCAGTGTTTCAAGGAGTGAAATGCAAGACAGTGCCAAGCGCTGCCATTCTGAATGTACGTTATGAGCAAATGCTGTAGGGGCTGTTGAGATTGTTCCCACATGGAAAGATCGGGAAAGGCTGCATTTGTAACTGATCCCTAAGGGACAGACCTGATTTCAACAGGTAGAAATTAGGGAAGAGGACAGACCAGGTGAGGGAAAATTCTACAAAAGATATATAAATAGGAGGCAGCAAGGTTAGGAAAAGGTCTGTACTCTGGTTCCGTTAAAGCATAGAACATGTGAGCAGAGAAATGGCAGATAAAGCTGAAAAGGTAAGTTATGGCCAAGCGAAAGGAAT
This sequence comes from Equus caballus, assembly GCF_041296265.1. Taxonomy (NCBI): domain Eukaryota; kingdom Metazoa; phylum Chordata; class Mammalia; order Perissodactyla; family Equidae; genus Equus; species Equus caballus. Next base: position 12,230,354 of record NC_091696.1, read on the forward strand.
TTTGACTCAGGCTAAGTTTTCATTTGGTTCCAGAGAGAGTGGCGAGCCATTGATGGGTCTTAGGGAGGAGGACAGGCCCCCTCTCATCCTCGTGTCCTGTGTCCACTAGTCATACTGGCCAACTGAAAATACTTTCTGCAGTCTGGCACATTTCTGTCACCCCACGAGATCTCCCACACACCCCTTTTGCTTTGCCTGTCACCTCTCACAATTCAGCAAGTCTGCTTCAGGCAGTCTCATGGGGCCCACGGGCTCTGGAACCCTTCTCCCTCCTTCTGTGTGCACTGTTTTCCCTCTGAGCCTAACTGTAACGGTTAACACAGCAGCACTGCTTCTAGAGAGAGTGTAAGTCTCTAAGGTAAACACCAAAGTCCTTGGCAGCAGCCCAGACTGTCCTGCAAAATCTCTTCTGAAATCTCCACGTCTCCTCTAATTAAATACATTTTTTCCTATGGAACCAATATTCAAAATAAATTTTGAAAACAGTTTCTTTAATTCCTATATTGTTTAAAATGACTAATACTGCAACAGCTGTGTCCTCTCAAATCATGTCAACTCAGCAAACATTGCTGAGTTCTTATTGTACACAGGAGACTGTAGGAGAGAGAAAAATAGGCAAGAGATGCTCCCTTCTTTAAGGAGCTTCCAAACATGGAAGAAAGACAGACACATACATTAGAAACTGAAGTATAGGTAATGGCATCAAGGAAAGTGTTTTTAAAGAGAAAGAGAAGGGGCCGGCCCCGTGGCCAAGTGGTTAAGTTCGCGAGCTCTGCTTCCCACAGCCCAGGGTTTCGCTGGTTCGGATCCTGAGCGCGGACATGGCACCACTCATCAGGCCACATTGAGGCAGCGTCCCACATGCCACAACTAGAAGGACCTACAACTAAAAATACACAACTATGTGTTGGGGGGATTTGGGGGGAAAAAAAGAAAAAAAAGAGATTGGCCACACTTGTTAGCTCAATCTTAAAAAAATAATGAAGAGAAAGAAGACTTATGCATGCTCACAGTGTCAATGCATATAACCAATAACCAAGCTATAGGTAAGAAAGATAGAGTGACACTGAGCAGAGGACTAGCCTGGAAGCGCTCTCTTCCTCGGGGAAGAAAGCACTCCGGGGAAGCGTGGTTTACAGCGTGATTACATACACTTTCAGAACAAAAACCATACAATCAAGCATGACAGGAATACAATTTTTTTCCCCGAAGTCACAAGGGATGTCGTGCTGCAGTTAGCACATATGCAGAGGTCAAGTTGACCTTGGTCCTCTGGGAAGAAAAGCTTATCCTCGAAGAAGTACTGGTACTGATGTCAGAGAAAGAGAAACATTGGCCCCTGTCTTTGAAGAGCCCATCTTTGCTTTGGGAAAATGTTTGAGGCAGAGGCGCAGTGCATGTTTCATGGGCCGTAAGTCAGGCTTCTCCGGGAAAAACAAGTTTCAGGCCGAAAGAGATTTAAACCAGAATGGTTTCCCCTTATACCCCAGTATGCCCCATATACCTCAGTATGCGAAAACGTCTTTTTATTCTTATTGTCTTCATCAAAGGCTAACAAGAAGTCAGAGGAGGTCGAGATTGAAGTATGAGAGAAATGAGGAATGCTGAAGCAACTTCCTTGAGATGCAAATTTATTCCTTCCTCCCACAAATTCTTATTCAATGTCTACGTATTTAAGGCACTAGGGATACAGTGCCAAGAACACGTCCCCCCCCCTCCTGAAGCTTGCAGGCTGGCGGGGCAGCTGGCACTGAACCTGTGGGAGGCATGACCCAAAGGGTGCATGAAAAGGAGGACACGGCAAAGGGACCAATCCATTCAAGGAGCCAGGGGACGCTTCCATGAGGTAAATGACATTTAGGCTGAAACCTGAAGAGTAAGTAAAAGTTGGCAGGGGAGGAGTGAGGGGAAGAATACTCCGGGCAAAGCTAACAGCAGTGAAAGAGAATTTGGCACATTGAAGAATGACAGAAGCTCGTGCTAGCTCTGAGTGACCAAATTAAGAGCCAAATTGTAGAGGTCTTGAATGCCATTTGAAGGGTTGGAGCTTTATGCTCAGGATTTTAAGGGGTGTGATATGGCACCAGCTATCGCCACTCAGCTAAATAGCCTCAGTACCCTCCTAAATCTGCTCCCTACTGGAGCTCTGCCCCTGCAGGCCATCCTCATTCTAATCATTATTCTCAAAGTTACATCTGATCGAGTCACCCTCCCTTCCTTAAAACCTTTCCATGGCTTCCCATTGCTCTTTGAATTGTGGTGAAATTCACATAACAGAAAATTAACCATTTAGTACCTTCACACTGTCATGCAACCACCACCTCAATCTAGTTCCAAAACATTTTCACCACCCAAAAAGAAAACCTCGTAGTCACTGAGCAGTCACTTCCTCTTCGCTCCTCTTCACAGCCCCTGGGAACCGCCAATCTGTCTTCTGTCTCCAGGCAACAGTGTAAAACAGATGGTGTATAAACCAGTGAGGAAATTATGGACTATCTCAACACTCAAAATGTTACACTTTTATGGATACATATATATCTAGGTGTCTACAAAAACAGAAAATTTATGATGATAGTTGCTTCTAGAGAAAAGCAGGATGAGGGGTGGCGCTGGGGTGGAGCACAAAGGAAATTTCATTTTTACCTGAGCTGTTTTCTTTTGACAGAGTTCAGGACATACTACCCCCAAATATGGCACTTTGGTATACTGACTATTTTAAGCTGAAGGAATTTGAGAAATGGCCTGTGCAGGAAGGACTTGCTGACCTTTCCCTGAAGCAGGTCATGTGAGAAGTGGCCTCCTTATATGCAGAGGAAAGAAACACCCTTATTTCTAAGATGGAGGGATGCTGAGGGGAAGCTGAACTGGCCTCAAGATTTTCCCCAGTTTACTACACTCAGCTCACACCCTTTTTCGTCCTATCACATTTTTCCACGACGCTCCACTCTTCATCAAACCTAGCATAAAAACACTTGGATTTAACCGCTTCTTTGGGTCTTCATTTCCTTATGAAGACTCCTGGGTCACAGAAAATCTACATTAAATAAATTTGTATGCTTTTCTCTTGTTAATCTGTTATTTTGTTCCAGGGGCCCCAGCTGAGAACTTAGAAGAGTAGAGAAAAAAGATAATTTTCCTCCTCTAGACATTTTTTCATTTAAAAATATTTGGGGAAAAAAAGGTTTGAAAGAGATATGACAATATTTGTTTATTTTGGGTGGTGAATTATATCTGTGTTATTTTCATACTTTTGTCTATTTCACATTTTTCTTTAAAAGATGTACACAAGAAATACAGATGCAAAGTAGATGTAGGTGAGATCGTTCACTGAAAGTAGAGTGGGATTGAGTGGAAAGTTTGTGGCAGCCTATAGGAGGTTTGGGACAAATGTTGTCAATGTGACAGCAAGGTCACAAGAACAGATAAAAGAACTTCCTGGCTGCCATATGAGCGCAACGTTGTTAGAAAGCATGCATTTGTGGAGGAGCGACAGCACCGTTCCTTGCTTTTCACCAACAATACTTGGAATCTCTGCAGCCTGGTTTACAACCTCTGCAACCAGCTTGGACATACAATCTGGTTTAGCAAGGGATGGAGATTGACAGAGAGGGCAAAGTAAAAAATCACCGAGGTGAGAACTGAAATGATTGGTCAGAATATCCAAGCTATGTGAGGACAAAGGAGAAGCCCAGAGAGCTGCTAGTTAGAGCAAAACGGACCTAGAGCTGGAATGAGGATGAAAAGCGTATTTGACTTACCACTGGAGGAATGTGAACTATCTGCAATAAAATGAAGGAGCAAGAGAGGTGACAGAATCACAGTTTGTGGTAGGAGGGAGGAATTTCAGAGTTGGAAACCCACCAAAAGGGCTTTTCTTTAAAGCTCAGACTAGTAGAACGTGAGTTAGCTGTTCAGTTGGGGCCAGACCTTGTGACAGAATGACTGTGACGGGGGGGGGCGGGGGGGGGTACCCTTAGCATATGTGGAAAAAAGTGCCTGTTGGGTTTGGCTTCATTCTAAATGTGCCATTTTCCAGGCAGTCTTTACAACTGGAGTAACTTACAAAGACAGAATAGAACGCGAACAACCAACCGTGGGAAATCTCCAGCTGTGTGCGGGGGCTCTGTACCTGGGGCCCCAGAAAAACCCTGCACCTGCAAGGGGCAGTGCTGAGGGGGAATTTGGGCTCTCAAAGAGCCACAGCCTTGGAGAAACTCACTACCCTAGGGGGCGTGGGTGACTGGGACTGAATACATTCCCCGCTCCGGTAGAAAGGAGTCATGGAATCGGATTTCCAGGGTCTGCAAGGTGATGACCGACGGCGGGAGCCTCACCGCGCGCTCCTCCTCCGGAAACCCAAGACTCTGGGGGTCCTTGACTGCCGGGAGCGGCCTAGCCCCGTTGCCCGGCAACCGGCTCCCTCGCGCCCCTCTCGCAGCAGTCGCCCGCAGTGACGCAGACGCGCGCGGTGCACGTCGGGACCACGCGGTTTCCCGCTCTGAGCGGGCGGGCCTGGGACGCTGGGGACAGGTCCTGGCGGCCCGGCCTGGAGCACGTTGGGCCCTCGCGGGCCGCCGGCGCCCGGGCTGGCCGGTTGCGGGGCCGTGGCTAGGCCACCGCCTGGAGGTGCGCAGTCGGGTAAGCCCCTTCCACGGCCTCAGGCCGCCTACGCCTCTCGCGTTCCCCGGGCTCGCCTCTCAGCTGGTCACGGGCGGCTTCCGACTCAGATGAGGTGGTGGACGCAGAGTGTTGTGTGTGTCAAGCACGGCAGCTCAGCGCGTCGTCGGTGCACAGCGTTTGCTGCTTAGCAGTCACTCCAGCAGTTCAGTTGTCACCTTGGTCACTAGTTCCTATGCTTCTGCTCATGCGTCCCTCGATGCCACTCCTTTGATGACATTCAGTCTCCTCTTCAGTCTTCCTGCCGCTCCTTCCCTGGTTTCTAGTCCTCAGCTCAGCACCATGTCCCTGTTGAGGGTTCTGTTCTACGGCACTCTTAACAGATGCTGGTCTGCTACACCATCGCCTCAGTTTCCAAGGTGGTTTAGATGGCTCCTAATCGCTCTCTCAAACAGCACTTCTCTCCTGAGCTCTAGGACTGTATTTCGTCTGTTTGTAGGGCAGAGTTATGTGCCTTTTTTCATAACTCAGACGCTGCCTAAATCTGAAGTCGAGACATCCGCTTCCTCTCCCAATCTCTCAGCTCCTGTGTGTTCACTAACTAAATTCACACAGTCGCCAAAGCTTGAAACTGTCAGATCTGACTCTTACCCAGCTCTTCAGCCCCATCGTTTCGTGAGGCGCCAGGTCCTATACAGCTGTCACCATCATTTTGTTCTTTGCGTTCTTACTAGGTCCTTCAGGCTCTGTTCAGTTTCTTCATTCAGTTTTCTTTCTGCTCCTCAGACTGGATAATTTCAAAGGACCTATCCTCAAGTTTGCTGATCTTTTCTTTTACTTCTCAAATCTGCTGTTGAACCCCTCTAGTGAATTTTTCATTTCATGTAATGTACTTTTCAGTCCAGAATTTCTGGTTGGTTCCTTTCTAGAATTCTTTTTATTGGTATTCTCATTTTGTTCATCTGTTGTTTCCTGATTTCCTTTGGTTCTTTGTCCATGGTTTCCTGAGCTCATTGAGCATATTTAAGATGGTTGATTTAAAGTCTTTGTTTAGTGTAGTCCAGTGTCTGGGCTTCCTCAGAATGGTTTCTGTAAAATTCTTTTCGTCCTGTGAATGGTTTATACTTTCCTGTTTCCTTGTATGCTTTATAATTTTTTGTTAAGAAATGTACATTCTAAGTGTTATAATGTGGTAACTGTCAAAATGTGATTCTCTTAGTCATCAGGGATTGCTAATTTTTGCTTGTTGAGGGCTGGGGCTGTTACTTTTCCAAACTATTTTTGCCAAGTGTGTATTCCTTGTTTTTCTATGGTCACTGAAGTTTCTGTTCCATTTTCTCTGTAGTCGGTGACTTGTCATAGCTATCTGATTCTAAATAGGGAGGCAGGGGAAGGGGATTCTGTCTCTTTAAATCTGATCGATGCCCCTGGGGCAAGCCGGTGCTGCTGAGAGGATCAAATCCAAGGCAAGCATCTGTGCTGACCCTCAGGGATCCATCAGACCAAAATGCACAACCCCAAATTTTGGGAGGACAAGGTTCCCACTGCCTGCCCTGGCATCAGCCAGCTTTTTCAGAAACGCAGGCTGCTATCTATACAGCTGAAGCACGTCTGAGGGATGGGGGATGGTGGCGGGTTTGCACATGCTGCTTACTTGTGAAAGATCAGCAACCTCTCCCTTCATTGTTATAAGGATTCCTCTGGTTGTTAAAAGTTTCTGGTCATGTTCCAGAGTTCCAAATAGTTGATTCCATTCACTCTTCCCAGCTTCATGGTTGGTTCAGTGAAGAGACAACCCCTAGAACTTCCTACTCTGCCATTTTGTGTGACATCTCTCTTGAGTCATGTTTTTTTAATTGTTGTGTTTAGACGGTTTACATTTAATGTATTTTTTTGATTGGTTAGGATCTAAGCCTGCCATTTTACTTATTTTATATTTGTTCTCTCTGTTTTTTTGTACCTCTGTTTCCCTTTTCTTGTCCTCTTATGGGATACTTGAACATTTTTTAGTGTGCCATTTTAAAATAGCTATAGTTTTTTAATCTCTCTCTCTTTGTATAGGTTTTTAGTGTTTATTCTAGAGATTATATTATACATACTTATCATAGTTTACTAGTATCAGCCTTTTACCAGTTCAAGTGGAATGTAGAATCTTCCCTACCTTTAGGTGCTTTTTCCCTCCTTTATGATACTGTCGTTTTAAATATTACCTCTACATACATTAAGAACCACATGAGCAGTGTTATAATTTTTCTTTCATCCATCAAACATAACTTTAAAAATTCAAGAGAAGGTTATATTTACCCCAAAAATTACTTTTTCTCCATTCCTGATGTTTCAAGTTTCTGTCATTTCCTTTTATTTGAAGAGCTTTTCCTTTATTACTTCTTTTAGAGCAGGTTTGATAGTGGCAAATAACTTCATTTTCCTTCATCTCATAATGTCTTTATTTCGCCTTCATTTCTAAAAGATATTTTCATTGGATATAGAATTACGGATTGTGAGTTCTTTTCTTTCAGCACTTTAACAATGTTTTGCTGCTTCCTTCTCTCCTCCCTGGTTTCTGATGAGAAATCTATAGTCATTCAAACTGTTCTTCCCCTGTAGGTAATACTTGTTCTCCAGCTGCTTTAAAGAGTTTTTCTTTATCTTTAATTTTCAGACATTTGATTATGCTGCATCTGGGTGTTGATTTATTTGGGTTTATTCTTTTAGAGTTTGCTCAGATTCTTGAATTGATAAATTTATGTCTTTTGCCAAGTTTGGGAAGTTTTCAGCCATTATTTCTTCAAATATATTTTGTGTACCACACTCTTTTTCCGCTGCTTCTGGGACTCCAGTAACATGAACATTAGATCTTTTGTTATTGTCCTATAGGCACTTGTTCATTTTTTTCTGTTTTGTCTCTGTTGTTCAGATTGGATAATTTCTACTGATATATCTTCAGGGTCATTGATTCTTCCCTTTGTTAAATTTCCATTCTGCTATTGAGCCCATCCAGTGAGTTTTTTACTTATTGTAATTTTTAGTTCTGAAATTTCCATTTGGGTCTTTATATCTTCTTTTTATTTGATGAGACTGTTTTTCACTTTGTTTCAAGAGTGTTCATAATTATTTCTTGGAACATTTACTGATAGCTGCTCTAAAATCCTGTTCAATAATTCCAACATCTTTGTCACCTCAGTGTTGGCATCCATTGTCTTTTCTCATTTGAGTTGTTTTTCCTGGTTCTTAGCATGAGGAATAGTCTTTTATTTATTCTGGACACTTTGAGTATTATGTTATAAGTCTCTTGTTCCTATGTAAATTTTCTATTTTAGCAGGCAGTCAATATGTTTTCTTGGGCCTTTTTTTTTTTTTTAATCCAGAGAACTCACCACTGCATCATCCCTCCAGTCCCAGGGCCCCTAGCCAAGCTGCCTTTCTTTCTCCACCTTTCAAGAGGTTTTTTGATAGTTGCTTCATGGTTTTTTTTCTTTTCTTTCTTTTTTTTTTTCTGAGGAAGATTCGCCCTGAGCTAACATCTGTTGCCATTTTTCTTCTTTTTGTATGTGAGCTGCTGCCACAGCATGGCCACTGAGACGAGTGATGTAGGTCCACGCCCGGGAACTGAACCCAGGCCATCAAAGTGGAGCACCCTGAATCTAAGCACTAGGTCACCAGGGTGGCCCACTTAATATGTTTTGCACAGCAGTTTGGTTGTAATTAGCCAGAAGATGTGCTTACTCCATCTTCTATGGAACCAGAAACAACATAAGGCATTTTGAATTATTTTCTTGATAAGTTTTAGAGTATTACTTCTCATTTTAGCAATGATACATTTGCTCCCATGTGATGAAAAAATCCTACCCATTTTGTGTATTGATTGTGTCTTATGATTCCATATTGCAATAGGCAGTAAAAACCTAACCCCAGTCAACAGTCCAAACCATATTCCTAAAGAACCCGGCTCTTCAGCCCCTCTGCCTTTATATTCTGGCTCATGACACCTCTCCAGATCTTCTCCTCATTTCACCTGTCCATTTGGGCCCTCCTCTCCAGGTGACCAGCCTCAGCCTCTTCACCCCTCCCTGGACTCACAGTAGGACTGTTGGGAGGAGTAAATTGACTAATTCATGTCAAGCACTTAGAACAGTGACTGGCACAGAATGAGCAGCCATTACGTGATGGTGGTGGTTGTTATACCCTTCAATTTTGGCATAGCCTCAGCTTTAAGTAAATGATAGTCCAAACTGTCTGTGGTCTCCCACCAATGTAGGGGAGTCATATTTCTGTTAGTGTCCATTGGAAGATCAAGTTTTCACTCATGCAATAGTCTGAAAACATTTATTGAGTGCTCACCATGTTGAGCATCCAAAGATAAACAAATAAGACACAATCCATGCCTTCGAAGAGCCCAGAGACTAGAGTAAGGCGTCATATATGTGCATGAGCACAATAAAGTAAATAAATGCAATGAAAATAGTCTGTACAAGATAGAATCGGGACACCAAGGTGGGAGTGGCCATAGGTTTGGGGCTGAGGAGTGTTCACAGAGGTGGTAACACTTAGGCTGACTCTTAGCAAATTAGTAGCTTTTCCCCAGGTGAGTAAAGGCATTTCATGCAGAAGCAGGATAAGCAAGAATTTCAGAAGCTTAATGAGTGCAGCAGGTGGTTTAGTATCCACGTAATCTGTGTCATGTCTGCAGTTGGATTGAAATGATATGTTTAGAGAAACACAAGAGCCAGACCTAATTTACAAAGTCCTTCATGATCTACTGTGTGCTTAACTCTCTGGTTCTTTCTCTTGTCATTTGCATGCAGATATTTATAATTTTGTCTGATATAATGTATTAATACCTGTACAGTGATACACAGTATCCATTTTTTACAAACTTCTTGGATCTGACTCTTGAGACAAGACCAGCAGCTGGAGACACTTTCAGTCCAAAGGATAAAATGAGAAAAAAAGAAAACCCACTCAGTCATTCATCTGAATTGAGGACCAGAGGAAAGAGTACATGGTGGCAGATAACCAGGTGATAGCATCTTGAGGTTTTTTGTTTTGTTTTTTGTGAGGAAAATTGGCTCTGAGCTAACATCTGTTGCCAGTCTTCTTCTTTTTGCTTGAGGAAGATTGTTGCTGAGCTAACATCTGTGCCAATCTTCCTCTGTTTTATGTGGGATGCCGCCACAGCGTGACTTGATGAGCGGTGCTAGGTCTGCGCCTAGGATCTGAACCTATAGAACCCCCGGCCACCGAAGCGGAGTGCGTGAACTCAACCACTACGCCACCAGGCCAGCCCCAAGCAACTTGGGTTTTTGACTGGAGGCTTGCTGGATCTCCCCACCCCCACTGCATTGTTGGTAGGCCTTGTGCAGTCTCTTTATCCATAGCTGCCTCCGGCTTCTGTTAGATGCACATGGAGACTTGACATAGTTATTTTCTGCAGACTTCCCTTTCTTCATCTGGATGAGACTCGAGCAGATTCAATTTTGTCTTCCATTCTGGGGCCGCTGGGGTAGGGTGGTGATGAAACCATGCAGCTTTTCGCCCACTTCCACCAGACTGGGAGCGGTCATTGCCTGCTACTGACCTCTCCAGCCTCTCTTTTCCTAAGACACTGCTGACTGGAGGCTGCTTCTGTTCTCAGGGGGTCCAGCACAGAGGGCATGACCTAGAGCACATGGTGTCTTCCCTCTGTATCCTCCTTCTGCAGCACTTTTTCCTTGCCCTCTGTGCTTTTGTCACGCTGCAACGCATCATTCAAACACACCAGCCTCTTTGGACTGCAGCCTTTACACATGTTGATTCTTCTACCTGAAATTCTTCCCCAGGCTCCTCTTAGCCCCTTAGCCCCTCAGTTGAAGACAAGCCTTCCTCAGAGAGGCCTTTGCTAACTGACCCCTTAGGCTGTTATGTCCCCCATCCTATGCCATCATGACAGCCTCAGGCAGACTGTATTTTCTGAAGATGGCTACAGTAATATCTCCCATCCCACATGCTCTTCTTGCGACATGATCTTAATGCTTCTTCAGCTGAGTAGGTGGGGAGGGTATGTCTCTTCCCCTTGGAGCTATGCAGATCTTTGTGATCGCTGTGACCAATAAAGTGGGACAGAAGCAATGCTATGGTACTTCCCAGGCAAGACCATGAAAATGCCATGCACTTCACCTTACTCTCTTGGAATGCTTGCTCTTAGAACTAAGCTACCATACCCTGAGGAAGCCCAAGCTAGCCCATATGGAGAGAGAGCATGGAGAGGAAATATGTACATGTTCTAGCCCACAGTTCCGCAGAGGTCCCAGCTCACAGCCAGCCTCAGACACTAGCTATATGAGTGAAGATGCCTCTAGATGATTCCAGCCCCCTACCATCAATCATCCCTAGCATCTGAATCTTCCTAGCTGAGGTCCCAGACATTGTGGAACAATAGCCAGTCCTCTGGTATCACAGGATCTCTGAGGATAATAAAATGATTGTTTTATTCCACTATACTCTTTATTGGTTTCTTACACTATTTGTAACTGAAACACTCTACTTCTTTGGTACTTTCAGTGCATTTCTAACTACAGTCATGCGTCACTTAACGATGGGGATATGTTCTGAGAAAGGCGACTTTAAGCGATTTTGTTGTTCTGCAAACGTCACAGAATGCACTTACACAAACCTAGATGGTATAGCCTACTACACACCTAGGCTGTGTGGTACTAATCTTATGGGACCACCACGAGATTATGCAGTTGTATATGCAGTCCACTGTTGACCAAGACATCATTATGTGGTGCATGACTGTATTTGTTTAATGTCTGACTTCCCTGTTAAACCATATGCTCCTGGAGGACTGGTACTGTGTCTGTAGTCCTCATTGCTATATCTGTAATGGCACAAATAGGTAGTGGCTGGACAATAAATAGTGAACTAATAAATAGAAGGTGTTTGTTTCTTCTCTCCTTTTAATGTGGGTACACATCCATGTTGGTAGCTGTGTGCAAGCAGGCAAACACGTCTGTCTCTGCTTCCAGAGCTGCTTCTGGCCTGCAGGTCTAGGCTTACCGGGTTGATCCATCCCTTCCCAGGAATCTCCTGTCTCTCCCCACCCTGATGATCTGTTGGTGAGAGTGGCATCTGACTGTGTCTGCCACATTTTTTACTTACAGGTGATACTGATAATGGCTCACTCCACCTCTGCAGGGAAAAGGGTAGAAAGGGTAAAGAAATAGGAGGCTAGGAAATCCAAAGTCAAAAATAACCCATTTTATAGTTTTTTTAATGACAATCTTGAGAATAAATATAAACTTTAGGTAATTTGGTGTTTTGTCCTTCATGACAGTTCTTCACTGATAGTATTAGATTGTTGGGGTTTAACAACTATTACTGTGCCATTATGGACAAACTTCAGGCTGCCCTCTAGTGGGAAGTAGCACAATAAAGTCCTGCTATATTAAACCCTGAGGCTACCTGGATCGCCAGAACAAAGAAAAGTAGAGTGTAGGGACTAGCTCTGTCTTGTTGACTACATATAATCAGCGCCTACCACATTGCTTGGTATTTAGTAGCAGCTCAACTAATATTTATTGAACAAATGAGCCAACATACACAGTTTATGAGCACTAGCACGTTTCTTGAGAGCCTGTGTTTAAGTGAAGCACTGCAGATGATATAAATCAGGGCCAGGAAGTAAATATTTTAGATTCAGAGGCCATATGGTCTCTGTCACAACTACTCAATTCTGCTGTTGTGGAGGGAAAGCAGCCCCAGACAGTACATAATCTAATGAGTGTGTCTCTCTTCCAGTAAAACTTTATTTACAGAAACAGGCAGCCTGGTTGCAGGCCAGTTTGCCAACCCCAATATAAAAAATGATAATAGGGACTTTTCTAGTCAGGTTCACCAATAACCCCCCATTGTCAAAGCTACTGGATCCTTTAAAAATGTGATTTATTATAAAGTACTTCAAACCTCAGAAATGTACAGAAAGTAATGCAATGAACATTTCATGTATCTATCACCTAGATTTACCAAATGTTTATATTTTGCCATGTTTCAGATCTTTAAAAATGCTGTGTTAAGGATACAATTGCAGTTCCTTTGTGTATGCCACCTGGATGCCATTTCCCCCTTTCTCTTCCTCTCCAGAGGTAAACACAATGTTGAAGCTGTGTGTCTTCTTCCCATGCATGTATTTATACTCTCGATACACACATAGGTATCCGTATTAGGTATATTATTGTTTGGTATTCTTTAATTTTGCACATATCACTTTGCTTTTTCCACTCAACATTGTTTTTGACATTTATCCATATTGCTATGTATACAACATTGAATTTTTTTAATGGTAAGTGCTTTTTGTGTACTGTCTAAGAAATCTTTGCTTATCCCAAGGTCACAAAGATTACATCCTATGTTGCCTCCTAGAAGTTTGATAGTTTACCTCTTATTTAGTGCTATGATCCATTTTGAAGTAATCTTTTGTAAATGGTATGAGGTAGGGGTTGAGATTCATTTTTTTCCATATGGATATCTAGTATGGACATTTTACAATATGTCCATAAATTCTTTGATATGCCTCCCTTCAAAAGATAGAGCCTAATTCCTCTCCTCTTAAGTGCAGGTTGTACTTAACGACTTGATTTTAACAAATCGAATGTGGTAGAAATGATGGTGAGTGACCCAAGATTAAGGCATAAAAGGCAGTGTGGCTTCCCATTTGCTCTCTCTCCCTTGGATCACTTGCTCTAGGGGAAGCCCCTGCCACGCGTTGTGGACACTCAGGCAGCCCTATGGAGAGGTCCACGTGCTAAAGAACTGAGGCCTTCTGCCAACAGCTAACAAGGAACTGAGCCCTCCTCCAAATAACCATGTGAATGAGCTATCTTGGTAGCAGATCCCACAGCTCTAGTTGAGCCTTCATATGACTGTAGCCCTTGCTGATGTCTTGACTGCCAACTCATAAAGGATCCTGAGCCAGAACCACCCACCTAAGCCACTCTCAAATTCCTGACTCATAGAAACTGAGATGATAAATGTTTGTTGATTTAAGCAACTAAATTGTGGGGTGATTTGTTATGCAGTAATAGATAATTAGTATATCTAGTGTTCCAGCATGTTCCCCAATGAATTACAATGGTGCCAATATAGAACATCAGTTTACCACATATATGTTAGTCTTTATTTTGGACTCTGTTCTGTCCTATTGAGCTGTATGTTGATGTTTATGCCGACAACATACTGTCTCGATTACTATAACTTTTACTGTAGTCTTGAAGCCAGGCAGTGTAAGTCCTCCAACTTTGTTACTATTATTGTTTCTTTCGTCAAAATTGATTTGGCTATTCTGAGTTCTCTTCATATCCATATAAATTTTAAATCAGCTTGTCAGTTTCTACCAAAAAACCCTGCCGCAATTTTCATTGGGATTGATCTGAATCTCGAGATCAATATGAAGACAATGACTATCTTAACAGTATTGACTGTTCTAATCCACGAACATGTATTTCTCCATTTATTTATATCTTCTTTAATTTCTCTCAAAAATGTTTTGCAGATTTAGTATAATGTTTTAGTGTAGAGGTCTTGCACATATTTTGTTAAGTTTATCTATAGGTATTTCATGTTTTTATATTATAATTGGTATTGTGTTTTCAAATATAAAATTTCAATTGTTTGTTGCTAGCATATAGAAATACAATTGATTTTTGTATCTTGACCCTGTTTTGTTTCCTGTAATCTTGCTATATTTACTCATTTGTTCTAACAGTATTTTTGTAGATTGCTTAGGATTTTCTGTGAACACAATTGTGTCACCTGCAAATAAAGAACATTATTACTGCTTCCTTTCCATTTGTATGACATTTCATTCTTTTTTTTGCCATTATTGCCCTGGTAATCTTGAGCAGAACTGAGGAAGGTGGACATCCTTACTTTGTCTCAATCAGTTTCTCCTCATTAAGTGTGATGTTAGCTAGGCTTTCTAACATGTCCCTTATTAGGCTGAGGAGGTTCCCTTCTTTTCTGAGCTAGCTGGGAGATGTTTTATTTAATCATGATTGGGTGTTGAATTTTGTCAGATACTTTTTGCTATATCCTCTGTCTTTTAATTGGGATGTTTAGATCATTAACTTTTAATGTGATTATTGATATTTTAAGTTTGCTTTTATCATCTTGCTATTTGTTTTGTATTCTGTGCTCCTGTTTCCCTCTTGTTCTTCATTCTTTTGGATTAATTCAGCACAGTCATTTGTCACTTAATGATGGGGATACATTCTGAGAAATGCATCATTAGGTCATTTTGTCATTATTTGAACATCAAGTATACTTACCCAACCCTAGCTGGTATAGCCTAGTACCCACCAAGGCTATATTGTACTAATCTTATGGGACTACCGTTGTATATGCAGTCTGTTCTTGACCAAAACTTTTGTTATGTGGTACATGACTGTACTTTTTATCACAGGCATACCTCAAAGATATTGCAGGTTTGGTTCCAGATCATCTCAATAAAGTGAATATCACAATAAAGTAAGTCACATGAATTTTTTGGTTTCCTAGTACATATAAAAGTTATGTTTGTTTGTTTTATGTAGTTTGTTAAGTGTGTGATAGCATTCTGTCTAAAAAAGCAATGTGCATAACTTAATTAAAAAACGCTTTAGGTTGGGGCTGGCCCCGTGGCCGAGTGGTTAAGTTCGCGCGCTCCGCTGCAGGTGGCCAAGTGTTTCGTTAGTTCGAATCCTGGGCGTGGACATGGCACTGCTCATCAGACCACGCTGAGGCAGCATCCCACATGCTACAACTAGAAGAACCCACAACGAAGAATACACAACTATGTACCGGGGGGCTTTGAGGAGAAAAAGGAAAAAATAAAATCTTTTAAAAAAAAAAGCCTTTTCAATTTAAAAAAAAAAACGCTTTAGGTTATAGAAACAAAAGAGCATCATGGCGGAGTGAGCTTTCCCAGTAATCTCTCCCCTCCACCATACAATGAAAAAGACATTCATACGCCAACAGGATATCCAAACACAACACAAAAGACGTCTGAGAGATCCACACAGCCATATGATGGAGAGCAGAGAGGTTGGAGCACCCCTTGGAGGAGCTGGAACAGAGTAAGAGAAAACTTCACTCCCTCCCCAAAAGACTGGGATCCACGACCGTGGGCAGCCTCCGAGAGGGAAGGAATGGGGGAGGGGACATTCGTTTGCAAGAACGTCAAAGATCCCGAAGGGCCCTCGCAGCCTAGGTGAAAGCCCCTACCAAGGTGAAAGCTAACGCAGGGGTGACCTCATCGGGCCAACACCCAGGAGAGCAGATAGCGAGAGCAGAGCGAGAAAAGCCCGAGAGCACACAGAAGCAAGTGCGCCTCCCCCCAACCCACACAGTGCTGGCTCCAGCGCCTGGGATCTAGGAGGAACACAGAGGGCTCAGAATACGTGGCTCTTGACCCCTACCGAGTGGCAATAGGCAGTAAATGCAACCAAATAATACCACGATGTACAAAAACAGCCACACTGTCTAGCAGTAACCAAAATTATATTAAATCTCCAGACCAGAGAGAAAATGACAAGTACCCAGAAAGCAGTCCTGAGGACACAGAAATATGTAATCTAAATGACAGAGAAGTCAAAACAGCTATCATCCAAAAACTCAGTCAGTTAAAAGAGAATGTAGAGAGACAATTTAACAAGGAGCTACTTCACAAAAGAGATTGAAACTATAAAGAAGAATCAATCAGGAATATTGGAGATGAAAGACACAGTGGAAGAGATAAAACAAAATATGGATTCCCTGAATGCTTGAACAGACATCATAGAGGAGCAAATCAGCATAATCGAGGATAGACATATTGAAATGCTCTGGATAGAGAAGGAGAGAGAACTAAGACTAAAAAGAATGAAGAAAGTCTCCAAGAAATATCCAACTCAATTAGGAAATGCAACATAAGAATTTTATGTATTCCAGAGGGAGAAGGGGAGGAGAATGGAGCAGAAAGCTTGTTCAAACAAATAATATCAGAGAACTTCCCAAACCTAGGGAAGTAAATCCATGTGAAAGAGGCTACCACATCTCCTAAATATGTACATTTTAAAAAAATCCTATTGCAAGGCATATAGTAGTGCAACTGGCAAAAGTGAATGACAAAGAAAAAAATACAAAGGGCAGCAAGGCAGAAGAAAATAACCTACAAAGGAACCCCTATCAGGCTTTCAACAGATCTCTCTACAGAAACTTTACAGGCTGGGAGAGACTGGAATGACATATTCAAATCTTTGAAGGACAAAAATTTTGAGCCAAGAATACTCTATCCAGTGGAAATATCCTTCAAATATTATGGAGAAATAAAAATTTTCCCAGGTAAACAAAAGCTAAGGGAGTTCATAGCCACAAGACATCCCCCCCACACACAAGAAATCCTCAAGAAGGCCCTCATACCTGAAAAAAAAAAAGGGGGGAGAAAGGGGTTACAATGCAAGGAGTAAGGAGATAAACAGGTAGACAAAATCAGAAAAATTGTAGCTATACATAAGAACAGGTTAGAAAATACTCAAGAATAGCATTAAAGATAAAGGGAAGGAAAAAGATAATCTTTTCCAAAACAAAACATAATCTTGTTTATCAAAACAAAGATAATCTTTTCATTTTAACCACAAACTGACAACACAAGATGGAATAAGATGTGAGAAAAACAACTTAGGAGGGGAAGAGGAAAGGGACTAAGAGTTTAGTCTAAGGAAATAAGAGGCCATCAGAAAATGGACTATCTTATCTACGAGATTTTGAATTCAAACCCCATGGTAACCACTAAACAAAAAAGCAGAACAGAGACACAAATAATAAATAAAGAGAAAACAAAGAAACACAACATAAAAAACTACATAACTCAATTGGTAGACCAAAATACACAGGATGAGAAACAAAGGAAATGCAGGAGAACCAGAAAATGAGTGATAAAATGGCAGCATTAAGCCCTCATATATTGATAATCACCCTGAACATAAATGGATTGAATTCTCTGATAAAAAGACACAGTGGCGAGATCGATTAAAGAACAAGACCCAATAATATGCTGCCTCCAGGAAACACATCTCAGCTCCAACAACAAACACAGACTCAGAGTGAAGGGATGGAAGACGATACTCCAATCTAATGGCAAACAAAAGAAAGCAGGTGTCACAGTGCTTATATCAGACAAAGTAGACTTCAAGATAAGACAGGTAAAGAGAGACAGAGAAGAGCAGTATGTAACGATTAAAGGGACGTTCCACCAAGAACATGTGCATTTATAAATATCTATGCACCCAACAAAGGAGCACCAAAGTACATAAAGCCACTATCAACAAACCTAAAAAAAGATATTCATAATAGCACAATAATAGTAAGGGACCTCAACACTCTACTCACATCAATGGATAGATCATCCAGACAGAAAATCAACAAGGAAACAGTAGAATCAAATGAAAACCTAGACCAATTGGACTTAATAGACATGCATAGAACACTCCATCCAAAAACAGCAGAATACACATTATTCTCAAGTGCACACAGGACATTCTCAAGGATAGACCAAGGGAAACAAGGTAAGCCTCAATAAATTTAAGAAGATTGAAATAATAACAAGCATCTTTTCCAATCACAATGCTATAAAGCTAGAAATTAATTACATGAAAAAAGCTGAGAAAGGGACAAAGATGTAGAGACTAAACAACAGGCTATTGAACAACCAATGGATCATTGAAGAAATTAAAGGAGAAATCAAAAAACATCGGGAGACAAATGAAAATGAAAACATACCATAACAACTCATATGGGATGCAGCAAAAGCCTATTAAGAGGGAAATTCATCACAATACATGCTCACCTTAACAAACAAGAAAAATCCCAAATAAGCAATCTGAAACTACACCCAACTGAATTAGAAAAAGAACAAACAAAGCCCAAAGTCAGCAGAAGGAGAGAAATAATACAAATCAGAGCAGAAATAAATGCTATTGAAACAACAAACGCAGTATAAAGGATCAGTGAAACGAAGAGCTGGTTCTTTGAGAAGATAAATAAAATTGACAAACCCCTAGACAGACTTACAAAGAAAAAAAGAGAAAAAAACCTCAGATAAATAAAATTAGAAATGAAAGAGGAGAAATAACAATGGATGCCACAGAAATACAATGGATTATAAGAGAATACTATGGAAAGCTATATGCTAACAAAATGGACAATCTAAAAGAAACAGATAAATTCTTAGACTCTTACAACCTCCCAAACCTGAATCAAGAAGAAATAATCTGGATAGACCAATCACAAGGAAAGAGATTGAAACAGTAATCAAAAGCATCCCAAAGAACAAAACCCCAGGACCAGATGGCTTCCCTGGAGAATTCCACCAAACTTTCAGAAGGATTTAATGCTTATCAATCTCAAGCCATTCCAAAAAATTAGGGAAGATGGAATGCTTCCTAACACACATTCTACAAGGCCAATATCAGTCTGATACCAAAGCCTGACAAGGACAGCACAAAAAAGGAAAACTACAGGGCAATATCGCTGATGAACATAGATGCAAAAATCCTCAAAATATTGGCAACCCAGAGACAGCAATACATCAAAAAGATCATACATCATAATCAAGTTGGATTTATACCACGGACATAGGGATGGTTCAACATCTGCAAATTAATCAATGTGATACACCACATCAACAAATTGAGGAATAAAAACCACATGGTCATCTCAATAGATGCAGAGAAAGCATTTGACCAGATCCAACAGCCATCTATGATAAAAACTCTTCGCAAAATGAGGATAGAAGGACATTACCTCAACATAATAAAGGCCATATATGACACACCCACAGCCGACATCATATTCAATGGGGAAAAACTGAATGCCATCCTCTGAGAACAGGAAGAAGACAAGGATGCCCACTATCACCACTCTTATTGAACGTAGTACTAAAGTTTGGGCCAGGGCAATTAGGCAAGAGAAAGGAATAAAAGGAATCCAAATAGAGGGTGAAGAAGTGAACCTCTCGTTGTTTGCAGATGACATGATCTTATATATAGAAACCACTAAAGAATCCATTGGAAAACTATTAGAAATAATTATCAACTACAGTAATGTTACAAGGTACAAAAACAACTTACAAAAATCAGTTGCATTTCTATACTCTAATAACGAACTTACAGAAAGAGAACTCAAGAATACAATTACATTTACAATCACAACAAAAAGAATAAAGTATCTAGGAATAAATTTAACCAAGGAGGTGAAGGACTTATACAATGGAAACTATAGACATTATTGAAAGAATCGATGATGACATAAAGAGATTACATGCACATAGATTGGAAGAATAAACATAGTTAAAATGTCCATACTACCCAAAGCAATCTACAGATTCAATGCAATCCCAATCAGAATCCCAATGACATTCTTCACAGAAATGGAACAAAGAATCCTAAAATTCATATGGGGCAACCAAAGACCCCAAATTGCTAAAGCAATACTGAGAAAAAAGAACAAAGCTGGAGGCAGCACAATCCCTGACTTCAAAATTTACTACAAAGCCATACTTATCAAAACAGCATGGTACTGGTACAAAAATGGACACACAGATCAATGGAACAGAACTGAAAGCCCAGAAATAAAAGCGCACATCTATGGGCAGCTAATCTTCGACAAAGGTGCCAAGAACATACAATGGAGAAAAGATAGTCTCTTCAATAAATGATGTTGGGAAAACTGGACAGCTACATGCAAAAGAAGAAAAGTAGACCATTATTTCATGCCATACACAAAAATAAACTCAAAATGGATCAAAGACTTGAAAATAATTCTTGAAACCATAAAACTCCTGGAAGATAATATAGGTAGTACACTCTTTGACATTGAACTGAAAAGGATCTTTTTGAATGCCATGTCTTCTCACAGAAAGGAAACAAAAGAAAAAATAACAGTGAAACTTCATCAGACTAAAGAGCTGCAAGGCAAAAGAAACTAGGATCAAAACAAAGACAACCCAACAAGTGGGAGAAAATATTTGCAAATCATATATCCGACAAGGGGTTAATCTCCATAATATATAAGGAACTCACAAAACTGAACAACAAGAAAACAAACAGCCCAATCAAAAACCGGGCAAAGGATATGAACAGACATTTTTCCAAAGAAGATATACAGATGGCCAATAGGCACATGAAAAGATGTTCAACATCACTAATCATCAGGGAAATGTAAATCAAAACTACACTAAGGTACCACCTTATGCCTGTTAAAATGGCCATAATCACTAAGACTAAAAATAACAAATGTTGGAGAGGGTGTGGAGAGAAGGGAACCCTCATACACTGCTGGTGGGAATGCAAACTGCTGCAGCCACTATGGAAAACAGTATGGAGATTCCTCAAAAAACTAAAAATAGAAATACCATATGACCCAGCTATCCCACTACTGAGTATCCACCTAAACAACTTGAAATCAACAACCCAAAGTAACATATGTACCCCTATGTTCATTGCAGCACTATTCATAATAGCCAAGACATGGAAACAATCCAAGTGCCCATCAACTGATGATTGGATAAAGAAGATGTGGTACATATATACAATGGAATACTACTCAGCCATAAAAAAAGACAAAATCATCCCATTTGCAACAGCATGGATGGACCTTGAGGGTATTATGTTAAGTGAAATAAGCCAGCCTGAGAAAGACAAACACCATATGCTTTCACTCATGTGGAAGATAAACAAGCACATGGACAAAGAAAACAGTTCAGTGTTTACCAGAGGAAGGGGAGGGGGGATGGGCAGAGGGGGTGAAGGGGAGCACTTATGTGGTGACAGACAAGAAATAATGTACAACTGAAACTTCACAGTGATGTAAACTATTATGAACTCAATAAAAAATTAAAAAAAAATACTTTAGGGGCCTGGCCCTATTATCAAGTGGTTAAGTTTGCACACTCCACTTCGGCGGCCCAGGGTTTCACCAGTTCAGATTCTGGGCACGGACATGGCACCACTCCTCAGGCCATGCTAAGGCAGCGTCCCACATAGCACAACCAGAAGGACCTGCAACTAAAATATACAACTATGTACTGGGGGGATTTGGGGAAAAGAAGAAGAAAAAAAGAAGATTGGCAATAGATGTTAGCTCAGGTGCCAATCTTTTAAAAAATAAAAAAAGAAAAACACTTTAGTGCTAAAAAATTGCTAACCATCATATGAGCCCTCAGTGAGTCATAATCTTTTTTGCTGGTGGAGGGTCTTCTAAAATGCAGTTTCTGCAAAGCGCAATAAGCAAAGCACAATAAAACAAGGTATGCCTATATTCCATGTTCTCCTTTGTTGACTTACTAGCAATAATTCTTTGTTTTGTTATTTTAGTGATTACTTTAAAGTTTATAATATACATTTTAAATTCATCAGACCTACTTTCAAGTAATAGGTAGGCACATCATGTATCGCATAAGAACTTTATAACATTATACTTTCATTTCTGCCCTTCTGGCCCATATGCTATTGTTATGTATACTTTACATATGATATGAACCCCACAATACATTATTACTTTTTTCCAGCTTTATTAAAATATTATTGACATATAACATACAGAAGCTTAAGGTGTACAATGTGATTTCATACATGGATATATTGTGAAATAATTACCGCAATAAGGTTAGTTAACCTCTCCATTCCCTCACATAATTACCATTTTTTGGGTGTGTGATGATAGTATTTCAGATCTACCCTCTTAACAGCTTTCAAGTATATAATACAGTATTCTTAATTATAGTCGCCATACTGTACATTAGATCCCCAGAACTTATTCATCTTACACCTGGAAGTTTGTACTCTTTGACCAATCTCTCCCCATTTCCCCCACCCCCCAGCTCCTAGCAACCACCATTCTACTCCCTATTTCTATGAGTTCAGCTTTTTTAGATTCCACATGTAAGCGAGATCATACAGTATTTGTCCTTCTCTATTTGACTTATTTCACTTAGCATAATGCCTTCAAGGTCCTTCCATGTTGTTGTAAAAGGCAAGGTTTCCTTCTTTTTTTTATTGGCTGAATAATATCCCATTGGATATATGTGCCACATTTTCTTTATCCCTTCATCTGTTGATGGACACTTAAGTTGTTTCCATGTCTTGGCTACTGTGACTAATGCTGTGATGAACATAGAGATGCAGCTATCTCTTCAAGATAGTGATTTCACTTCCTTCAGATATGTACCCAAAAGTGGGATTGCTGGATCATATGGTAGTTCTCTTTTTAAATTTTTTTTATTGAGTTAATGATAGATTACAATCTTGTGAAATTTCAGTTGTACATTATTGTCTGTCAGTCGTGTTGTAGCTGCACCCCTTCACCCATTGTGCGCACCCCCCACCCCTCCTTTCCCCTGGTAGCCACTAATCTGTTCTCTTTGTCTACATTTTTAAATTCCTCGGATGAGTGGAGTCATACAGAGATTGTCCTTCTCTATCTGGCTTATGTCACTAAACATAATTCCCTCAAGGTCCATCCATGTTGTTGCAAATGGGACAATTTTGTTCTTTTTTATGGCTGAGTAGTATTCCATTGTATATATATACCACATCTTCTTTATCCAATCATGAGTTGATGGGCACTTAGGTTGCTTCCATGTCTTGGCTATTGTAAATAATGCTGCAATAAACATTGGGGTGCATGGGACTTTTGGAATTGCTGACTTAAAGCTCTTTGGATAAATACTCAGTAGTGGGATGGCTGGATCGTATGGTAGTTCTATTTTTAATTTTTTGAGGAATCTCCATACTGTTTTCCATAGTGGCTGCAGCAGTTTGCATTCCCACCAGCAGTGTATGAGGGTTCCTTTTTCTCCACAATCTCTCCAACATTTGTTACTATTAGTTTTAGATATTTTTGTCATTCTAATGGGTGTAAGGTGATATCTTGGTGTAGCTTTGATTTGCATTTCTCTGATGATGAGCAATGATGAACATCTTTTCATGTGGCTATTGGCCATCCATGTATCTTCTTTGTAGAAATGTCTGTTCATGTCTCCTGCCCATTTTCTGATCGGGTTGTTTGATTTTTTGTTGTTGAGTTGTGTGAGTTCTTTATATACTATGGATATTAAGCCTTTGTCAGATGTATGACTTGCAAATATTTTTTCCAAGTTAGCAGGTTGTTTTTTTTGTTTCAATCCTGTTTCCCTTTGCCTTGAAGAAGCTCTTTAGTCTGATGAAGTCCCATTTGTTTATTCTTTCTATTGTTTCCCTTGTCTGAGAAGACACGGTGTCCAAAAAGATCCTTTAATACTGATGTCAAAGGGTGTACTGCCTGCATTTTCTTCTAGAAGGCTTATGGTTTCAGGTCTCACCCTTAGGTCGTTGATCCATTTTGAGTTATTTTGGTGAATGGTGAAAAAGAATGGTCAATTTTCATTCTTTTACATGTGGCTTTCCAGTTTTCCCGGCACCATTTGTTGAAAAGACTTTCTTTTCTCCATTGTATGCCCTCAGCTCCTTTGTTGAAGAATAACTGTCCAGAGATGTGTGGTTTTATTTCTGGGCTTTCAATTCTGTTCCATTGATCTGTGCACCTGTTTTTGTACCAGTACCATGCTGTTTTGATTACTCTAGCTTTGTAGTATGTTTTGAAGTCAGGGATTGTGATGCCTCCAGCTTTGTTCTTTTTTCTCAGGATTGTTTTAGCAATTCGGGGTCTTTTGTTGCCCCATATGAATTTTAGTATCATTTGTTCTATCTCTATAAAGAATGTCATTGGGATTCTGATTGGGATGGCATTGAATCTATAGATTGCTTTAGGTAGAATGGACATTTTAACTATGTTTATTTTTCCAATCCGTGTGCATGGAATGTCTTTCCATCTCTTTATGTCGTCATCCATTTCTTTCAGAAAAGCCTTGTAATTTTCGTTGTATAGGTCTTTCACTTCCTTAGCTAAATTCACCCCGAGGTATTCTTTTTGTAGCGATTGTGAATGGTATTGTGTTCTTGAGTTCTTTTTCTGTTAGTTCGTTATTAGAGTATAGAAATGCTACTGATTTATGTAAATTGATTTTATACCCTGCAACTTTGCTGTAGTTGTTGATTACTTCTAAAAGTTTTCCAGTGGATTCTTTGGGGTTTTCTATATATAAGATCATGTCATCTGCAAACAGTAAGAGTTTCACCTCTTCCCTCCCTATTTGGATTCCTTTTATTCCTTTTTCTTGCCTGATTGCTCTGGCCAAAACCTCCAGTACTATGTTGAATAAGAGTGGTGATAGAAGGCATCCATGTCTCGTTCCTGTTTTCAGGGGGATGGTGCTCAGTTTTTGCCCATTGAGTATGATGTTGGCTGTGGGTTTTGTCATATATGGCCTTTATTATGTTGAGGTAGTTCCCTTCTATGCCCATTTTGTTCAGAGTTTTTTTTATCATAAATGGCTGTTGGATCTTGTCAAATGCTTTCTCTGCATCTATTGAGATGATCATGTGGTTTTTATTCCTCAGTTTGTTGATGTGGTGTATCATGTTGATTGATTTGTGGAAGTTGAACCATCCCTGTGTCCCTGGTATGAATCCCACTTGATCATGATGTATGATCCTTTTGATGAATTGCTGAATTCGGGTTGCCAAAATTTTCTTTAGAATTTTTGCATCTATGTTCATCAGCAATATTGGCCTGTAGTTATCTTTTTTCATGCTGTCCTTGTCAGGCTTTGGTATCAGTGTGACGTTGGCCTCATAGAATGTGTTAGGAAGCGTTCCATCCTCCCTAATTTTTTGGAATAGCTTGAAAAGGATAAGTATTGAAGCCTCTCTGAAAGTTTGGTAGAATTCCCCAGGAAAGCCATCTGGTCCCAGGGTTTTATTCTTTGGGATGCTTTTGATTACTGTTTCAATCTCTTTCCTTGTGATTGGTCTATCCAGATTATTTCTTCTTGATTCAGGTTTGGGAGGTTGTAAGAGTCTAAGAATTTATCCATTTCTTTTAGATTGTCCATTTTGTTAGCATATAGCTCTCCATAGTATTCTCTTACAATCCGTTGTATTTCTGTGGAGTCTGTTGTTATTTCTCCCTTTCATTGCTGATTTTGTTTATTTGAGCTTTCTCTCTTTTTTTCTTTGTAAGTCTGGCTAAGGGTTTGTCAATTTTATTTATCTTCTGAAAGAACCAGCTCTTTGTTTCATTGATCCTTTCTACTGCCTTTTTCGTTTCAATAGCATTTATTTCTGCTCTGATTTGTATTATTTCTCTCCTTCTGCTGACTTTGGGCTTTGTTTGTTCTTCTTTCTCCAATTCACTTAGGTGTAGTTTAAGATTGCTTATCTGGGATTTTTCTTGTTTGGTAAGATGTGTCTGTATTGTGATGAATTTACCTCTGAATACAGCTTTTGCTGTATCCCATATGAGTTGGTATGGCATGTTATCATTTTCATCTGTCTCCAGGTATTTTTGGATTTCTTCTTTAATTTCTTCAATGATCCATTGCTTGTTCAATAGCATATAGTTTAATCTCCACATCCTTGTGCCTTTCTCAGCTTTTTCTTGTAATTAATTTCTAGCTTTACAGCATTATGATCAGAGAAGATGGTTGTTATTATTTAAGTTTTTTTAAATTTGTAGAGGCTTGCCTTGTTTCCCAACATATGTTCTATCCTTGAGAATGTTCCATGCATGTTTGAGAAGAATGTGTATTCTTCTGTTTTTGGATGGAGAACACCATATATGTCTATTAAGTCCAACTGTTTTAGCTTTCCATTTAGCTCCACTGTTACTTTGTTGACTTTCTGTCTGGATGATCTGTCCATTGATGTGAGTGGGGTGTTGAGGTCCCCTACTATTATTGTGTTATTCTTTTAAAGATTTTATTTTTTTCCTTTTTCTCCCCAAAGCCCCCCAGTACATAGTTGTATATTCTTCATTGTGGGTCCTTCTAGTTATGGCATATGGGACGCTGCGTCAGCATGGTTTACATGAGCAGTGCCATGTCCATGCCCAGGATTCGAACCAATGAAACACTGGGCTGCCTGCAGTGGAGCGCACTAACTTAACCACTCGGCCACGGGGCCAGCCCCTATTGTGTTATTTTGATATCGTCTTTTGGGTTTGTTAATAGTTGCTTTATGAACTTGGGTGCTCCTGTGTTGGGTGCATAGATATTTATAAGCATTATTTCTTCTTGATGAAGTGTCCCTTTGATCATTATATATTGTCCCGCTTTGTCTCTCTTTACCTGCCTTATTTTGAAATGTTTTGTGTGATATAAGTACTGCGACACCTGCTTTCTTTTGTTTGCTTTTAGCTTGGAGTATTGTCTTCACTCTGAACCTATGTTTGTCCTTGGGGCTGAGGTGTGTTTCCTGGAGGCAACAAATTGTTGGATCTTGTTCTTTAATCCATTTTGCCACTCTGTGTCTTTTTATTGGAGAGTTCAATCCGTTTACATTGAGGGTGAGTATTGATGCATGAGGCCTTAATGCTGTCATTCTCTTGCTCGTTTTCCAGTTTTCCTGTGTGTCCTTTGTTTCTCATCCTGTGTGTTTTAGCCTACCCATTGACTTTTGCAATTTCTTATGCTGTGTTTCTTAGATTTTTCCTTATTTATGTTTTGGTCTCTGTTCTGTTTTTTAGTTTAGTGGCTACCCTGAAGTTTGTATTCAGAATCTTGTGTATAACATCGTCCATTTTCTGGTGGTCTGTTACTTCCTTAGCCTAGACCGATTCGGTCCCTTTCCTTGTCCCCTCCTAAATTATTATTTTCATCTCTTATTCCAACTTGTGTTGTGAGTTTGTGGTTAGAGTGATAAGATTGTCTTTGCTTTGGTGATTTACTTCCCTTTATCCTAATACTAAAGTTGAATATTTGCTATCCTATTCTGATTCTATCTGTCTCCCTACTCTGTGTTTTGTGTTCCCTTTCTCCCTTTTTTTCTTTTTTCAGGTATGAGAACCTTCTTGAGGATTTCTTGTAGTGGAGGTTTTTGGTTACAAAGTCCCTTAGATTTTGTTTGTCTGGAAAAGATTTAATTTCTCCCTCATATCTGAAGGGTATTTTTGCTGGTTAGAGTATTCTTGGCTGAAGATTTTTGTCCTTTAAAGTTTCAAATACATCATTCCATTCTCTCCTAGCTTGTAAGGTTTCTGTAGAGAAATCTGCTGAAAGTCTGATAGGGGTTCCTTTGTAGTTTATTTTCTACTGGCTTGCTGCCCTGTGTATTCTTTGTCATTCATTTTTCCATTTTTACTACTATATGCCTTGCAGTAGGTCTTTTTACATTGACAAATCTAGGAGATCTGAAAGCTTCCTCCACACACATTTCTCTCTCAATCCCTAGATTTGGGAAGTTCCCTGCTATTATGTCGTTGAGCACACTTTCTGCTCCATTTTCCTTTTCCATGCCCTCAGGAATTACAATGATTTTTAAGTTGCGTTTTCTCATTGAATCTGCTATTTCTCAGAGATTTTCTTCAGTTTTTTTAATTCTTAGTTCTCTTTCTCCCTCTGTCTGCAGCCATTCAACCTGTCTATCTTCGATTATGCTAATTTCCTCCTCTGTGGTGTCTACATGGGCATTCAGGGAATCCGTATTCTGTTTTATCTGATCCATTGTATTTTTCATCTGTAGTATTTCTGATTTATTCTTCTTTATAGTTTCAATCTCTTGTGTGAAGTAACTCCAGGACTCGTTGACTTGTTTCTCTATATTTCCCTTTACCTCATTGAGTTTTTTGATGATAGTTATTCTGAACTCATTTTCACTTACTTTACCTATTTCCAAGTCCTCAGGACATAATTCTGTTTTTATCGTTTTCCTTTTCAACTGGAGCTTTTATAAATTGCTGGATGGTAGAGGAGTGGTTTTTGTGCATGATGCTATTATTTGGTTGCAGTTACAGCCTGTCACCACTAGATGGGGGGGGTCGAGAGCCATGCGTTCTGAGCCCTCCGCCTTCAGCCACGATGGTGGTGCACAGCGCGGCAGGTTGGGGGAGGAGGGGAACTTTCTCTCACACGCAGACCTGGATTCTGATCAGCTCTCACTTTCTGATTTCCTGGGGCCCTGGCTTGATGGGGTCCCCCCACACGAAAGGTTTCCCCCATTAGAGGGTTTCCACTGCATGGGTGGTGGGAGTCCTGGACAATTCCATGGATGCGTGGCCCCTACCCCACTCCTTCCCTCACCCATGGCTGCAATCCTAGTCTCTGGGGGACAGAGCAAAGTTCTCTCTTACCCCATTGCAGCTCCTCCAAGGGGGGCTCCAGCCTCTCAAGCCTCTGTTGTTTGGCTGCTGTGGGTCCCTGACAATTTCTGTTATTAGGATTTGTTTTTTGGTTGGAAAGCAGTTGCTCTTTTTGGTTGTAATTAGGAGGGGAGAGAGTTCCGGGTGAGCTCACTCCGCCATGTCGCTGACGTCACCTTTTTAATTTTTTGAGGAATTTTCTATAATGGCTGTACCAATTCACATTTCTACCCACAGTACACAGAGGTTCCCTTTTCTCCACAGCCTCACCAACACTTGTCTCTTGTCTTTAGATAATAACCATTCTTACAGGTGTGAGGTGATATCTCATTGTGATTTTGGTTTGCATTGCCTTGATGATCAGTGATGTTAAGCATCTTTTCATGTACCTATTGGCCATTTGTATGTCTTCTTTGGAAAAATGTCTATTCAAGTCCTGTGTCCATTTTTTTAAATCAGATTGGTTTTTGCTATTGAGTTGTGTGCTGCCACAGTGTGGCTTGACAAGCAGTGCTAGGTCTGTGCCCAGGATCTGAACCTGCACACCCTGGGGTGCCCAAGCTGAGCACATGAACTCAACCACTACACCACCAGGCCAGCCCCAACCATTTTAACTGTACAGTTAAACCAATTTTAACCAATTTTAACTGTACAGTTCAGTAGTCTTAAGCATATTGACATACTTGTGAAAAAGATCTCCAGAACTTTTTCATCTTGCAAAACTGAAAATCCATATCCATTAAACAACAACTCCCTTTTTTTCCTTTCCCCCCAGCCCTGGTAACCACCATTCTACTATCTGTTTCTATGAATTTCACACTTTAGATATCTTATATAAGTGAATCATAGAGTATTTGTCTTTCTGTGACTGAATTATTTCACTTAACATAATGTTGTCCTCAAGAAACACCCGTATTGTAGCATTGAACAGAATTTCCTTCCTTTCTGAAGCTGAATAATATTCCATTGTATGTAAATACCACATTTTGTTTATGCGTTCATCTGTCGGTGGACATTTGAGTTGCTTCTACTTCTTGGCTGTTGTGACTAGTGCTGCTATGAATATGGGTATGCAAATATCTCTTTGAGAACCTGCTTTCAATTCTTGTTTGACATATACTCAGAAGTGGGACAGCTAGATCCCCATATGGTAGTTCTATTTTTAATTTTTTTGAGGAAATGCCATACTATTTTCCATAGCAGGTGCACCATGTTACAATCCCACCATCAGTGCACAAGGATTCCAGTTTCTCCACATCCTCACCAACATTTATTATTTGTTTTTTTTAAATTATTATTATTATAGGAGCTGGCCCCATGGCCGAGTGGTTAAGTTCCTGCTCTCTGCTGCAGGCGGCCCAGTGTTTCATTGGTTCGAATCCTGGGTGCGAACATGGCACTGCTCATCAAACCACGCTGAGGCAGCATCCCACATACCACAACTAGAAGGACCCACAACGAAGAATATACAGCTATGTACCAGGGGGCTTTGGGGAGAAAAAGGAAAAAAATAAAATCTTTAAAAAAAATTATTGTTATTATAGCCATCTTAATGGATGTGAGGTAATATCTCATTGTGGTTTTCATTTGTATTTTCTTAATGATTAGTGATGTTGACCATCTTTTCATATGCTTGTTGGCCATTGTATGTCATCTTTAGAGAAATGTCTATTCAAGTCCTCTGTCCGCTTGCTAATTTGTGTATTTTTTAAATTGGTGTGTCGGTATCTGGTCAAGTTCCTGCTTTCCATTTTTGGAGGCATTTACCTAGGAGTGGAATTATGGGGTCATATGGCAATTCTATGCTTAACCTTTGAGGAACTGCCAAACTGTTTTCCACAGCACTATATGAGGGTTCCAATTTCTCCACATCCTCACCAGCACTTATTTTCCTTTTTTTAAATTATAGCCATTATGATGGGTATGAAATGGTATCTCATTGTGGTTTTGATTTGTATTTCCCTCATGACTAATTATACTGAGGTTCTTTTCATGTGCTTGCTGCCCATTTGTATGTCTTTGGAGAAATGTCTGAGTCCTTTCCCCATTTTTTTTTTTTTTTTTGAGGAAGATTAGCCCTGAGCTAACATCCACCACCAATCCTCCTCTTTTTGCTGAGAAAGATTGGCACTGCACTAACATCTGTGCCCATCTTCCTCTACTTTATATGTGGGATGCCTGCCACAGCATGGCTTGATAAGTGGTGCATAGGTCCGTGCCCAGCATTCAAACTGGTGAACCCTGGGCCACTGAAGCAGAGCAGGTGAAGTTAACTGCTATGCCACCAGGCTGGCCCCCCTTACCCCATTTTTTAGTTGGACTGTTTCTCTTTTTATTGTTGAGTTTTGTTATATATCCTGGATATTAAACCCTTCTCAGATATATGATTTGCAAATATTTTCTCTCATTCTATGTATTGTCTTTGCACTTTCTTGATAATGTCTTTTGATGCACAAAAGTTTTTAATTTTGATGAAGCTCAATTTATTTTTTCTTTTGTTGTTAATACTTTTCTTACAAAATCCAAGGTCACGAAAATTTAACCCTGTTTTTTCTTAAAGAAGTTTTATGGTCTTGGCTCTTATATTTAGGTTATTGATCTACTTTGAGTGAATTTTTGTGTATGGTGTGAAGTAGGGTTTCACTTAATTTTCTTTCACGTGGAAATATAGTTGTCCTAGCACCATCTGTTGAAGAGACTCTTCTTTCTCCACTGAGTGGACTTAGCACCCTTGTCAAAAATCAACTGACCATAGATGTATGGGATTATATCTGGACTCTCAATTCTTTTCTACTCATCTATATATCTGTCCTTATGCCAGTAACCCACACTATTTTGATGACCATAGCTTTGTATCAGTTTTGAAATTGTGGAGCATGAGTCCTCCAACTTTGTTCTTTTTCAATATTGTTTTGGATATTTAAGGCCCCTTGCAATTCCTCAAATATGAATTTGAGGCTTGGCTTTTCCATTTGTGCAAAAGAGACTGTTGAAATTTTTATTGGAATTGCATTGAATCTGTATATCACTTTGGGTAGTATTGCCATCTTAATAGTATTAAGTATTCCAATCAATATAGGATGTCTTTCCATTTGTTTAGGTCTTAATTTCTTTCAGCAATGTTTTGTAGTTTTCATTGTACAAGTCTTTCACCTCCTTGGTTAAATTTATTCCTAGGTATTTTATTCTTATCTTAGATGCTATTTTAAATGGAATTGCTTTCTTAATTTCCTTTTGGGGTTATTTATTGCTGGTAAATACAAACACAATTGATTTTTGTAAGTTGGTCTTATACCCTACAGCTTTGTTGACTTTACTAGCTCTAATGCTTCCTTGTGAATTCTTCAGGATTTTCTACATATAGGATCATGTCATCTACAATAAAGATAGTGTTACTTCTTCCGTTGGAATTGGATGCCTTTTATTTCTTTTTCTTGTCCAATATCTCTGGCTAGAACTTCTAGTGCAATATTGAGTAGCAGCAGTTAACATGTGCGTCCTTGTCTTGTTCTTGATCTTATGCATACAGCTTTCAGTCTTTCACCATTGAGTATGTTATTAGCTATGGAATTTTCATAAATACCTTTCATCATGTTGAGGAATTTTCTGTTTCTAGTTTTCTGAGAGTTTTTATCATGAAAGGATGTTTGATTTTGTCAAATGCCTTTTCTGCATCAATTGAATTGATTTTATGTTTTTTCCTTCATTCTATTAATGTGATGTTTTACATTGACTTTCATATGTTGAACCAGCCTTTCATTCCTAGGATAAATCCCACATGGTCATGGTGTATAATCCTTTTTTACATGCTACTGGATTTGGTTTGCTACTGTTTTGTTGAGGATACTTGCATTTATCTTCATAAAGGATATTAACTTTAATTTTCTCTTCTTCCGACATCTTTATCTGGTTTTGGTATCTGCCCTCAAAGAATGACTTAGAAAGTGTTCCTTCTTCTGTTTTTTGGAAGAATTTGAGAATGGTTGGTGTTAACTCTTCTTTAAGTGTTTGGTAGAATTCACCAGTGAAGCCATCTGGTTCTTGTCTTTATTTTTGGGGAGGTTTTTGATTACTGATTCAATCTTTTTACTTGTTATAAGTATACTGAGGTTTTTCATTTCATCTTTAGTTGGTTTAGGTAATTTGCATATTGCTAGGAATTTGTCCATATCATCTAGGCTATCTTATTTGTTGGTGTACAATTGTTCATAGTATTCTCTTACGATCCTTTTTATTTCTGTAATGTTGGTAGTGATGTCTCCATTTTCATTTCTGATTTTAGTTATTTGTCTTTTTTTTGGTCAGTCTATCTATAGGTTTGTTCATTTTGTTGATATTTGCAAAGAACTAAAGTTTTGGTTTTATTAATTCTATTGTTTTCTGCTCTGTATATCATTTATCTCCACTCTAATCATTATTATTTCCTTTCTTCTGCTGGCTTTGTGTATAGTTTGCTCTTTTTTTCTAGTTCTCCATGGTGTAAAGTTGGGTCATTAAGATCTTTCCTCATTTTAAATACATTTACATCTACACATTTCCTTCTGAGAACTGCCCTCACACCATCCTATAAGTTTAATTATGTTTTCATTTGAATTTCATTTTCATTTGAATTTATCTATAAGTTTTTTTCTAATTTCCCTTGTGATTTCTTCTTTGACTCATTGTTTGTTTAAGAGTGTTAACGTCCACATACTTGTAATTTCTTTTCAGTTTTCCTTGTTAGTGATTTCTACCTTTATTCCATGTGGTCAGAGAAAATACTTTGTGCGGTTTCAGTCTTTTAAAGTTTGTTGAGAACTATTTTGTGGTCTACCTTATGCTCTAGCTTGGAAAATACTCCATATGTACTTAAGAAGAATATGTACTCTGCTGTTTTTGAGTACAGTACATATTTCTTTTAGGTGTAGTTAGTTTATAGTGTTGTTCAAGTCCTCTACTTCCCTATTGATTTTCTGTATAGATGTTCTATGCATTGAAAGTAGTATATTGAGGTCTCTCAACTGCTATTGTAGAACTGTCTATTTCTCCCTTCAATTCCTTCAATTTTTGCTTCATATAATTTGTTGCATATGTTTATAATCATTATATCTTCTTGATAAGATTGGCCCTTTATCAATAGTTAATGATCTCTTTGTCTCTTATAACAGTTTTTTACTTAAAGTCTATTTTGCCTGGTATTAGTATAGCTGCAATCCCCAGATCTCTCTTGGTTACTGTTAGCATGGAATATCTCTTCCATCCTTTCACTGTCAACCTATTTGTGTCTTTTCACCTAAAAGTGAGTCTTTTGTAGACAGCACCTAGTTGGATCATGTTTTTATCCATTCTGCCAATTTCTGCCTTTGATTAAAGAGTTTATTTACATTTAAAATAATTACTCATAAGGAAGGACTTAATTCTGCCTCTTTGCTATTTTTTTCTGTATGTGTTACACTTTTTTTGTCCTTCATTTTCTCTATTACTGCCTTCTTTCGTATTTAGTTGATTTTTCGTAGTGAACCATTTTGATTCCCATCTCATTTCTTTTAGTTCATATTTTTTAGATAGTTTTCTTTGTGGTTATCATGGAATTATTTAAGATCCTAAATTTACAAAAATCAATTTTGAATTGACAACTTTAATAGCACACGAAAACTCTGCTCCTATACCACCCTACCCCCCCTTGTTGTTGTTGCTGCACCAAATTACATCTTTAAATATATTGTGCCCAATGCAGACTTATAGTTACTTCTTATGCATTTGCCTTTTAAATCGTGTAAGAAATAAAATTTGGAGGGGCTGGCCCCGTGGCCGAGTGGTTAAGTTCGCGCGCTCCGCTACAGGTGGCCCAGTGTTTTGTTGGTTCGAATCCTGGGCATGGACATGGCACTGCTCCTTAAACCATGCTGAGGCAGCATCCCACATGCCACAACTAGAAGGACCCACAATGAAGAATATACAACTATGTACTGGGGGGCTTTGGGGAGAAAAAGGAAAAAAATAAAATCTTTAAAAAAAAAAAGAAATAAAATTTGGAGTTACAAACCAAAATACAATATTACTGGCTTTTATATATGCCCATGTTTTTACCTTTACCAGAAACCTTTGTTTCTTCATATGGCTTTAAACTGCTATTTAATATCCTTTCATTTCCATCTAAAAAAATTCACTTTAGCAGTTTTTATAGGAGAGGCCTAGTGTTATCAAACTTCAGCAGCTTTTGTTCATCTGTGAATAAGTTATTTCTCCATTTTTGAAGGATAATTTTGCTGGATATAGAATTCTTAATTGACAAGTTACTTCTTTCACTTTAATTTTTTTATTGAGATATAATTGACATATAACATTGTGTAAGTTTAAGGTGTACAACATTTTGATTTGATGCATGTGTATATTGCAATATGATCACCACCATAGTGTTACCTAACACTTATATCATGTTACATAATTATCATTTCTTTCTTTGGCGAGAACAACTAAGATCTAGTCTCTTGGTAACTTTGAAGTTTATAATACACTATTGTTGACTATAATCACTATGCTTGATGCTTGCATTAGTTCTCCAGAACTTGTGTATCTACTAGTTGCAAGTCTGTACCCTTAAACAACATCTCCCCAATTCCTCCACCACCACCCCCAGCCCCTGGTAACCACCATTCTACTCTCTGTTTCTGCAAGTTCAGATTTTTTGGATTCCACATATAAGTAATATCATATAATATTTGTCTTTCTCTGTCTGACTTCTCTCACTTAACATAATGCCCTCAAGGTCCATCCATGTTGTTGCAAATGGCAGAATTTCATTTTCTCATGGCTGAATAATATTCCTGTGTGTGTGTGCGTCTGTGTGTGTGTGTGTGTACCACATTTTCTTTATCCATTCATTTGTTGATGGGTGCTTAGGTTGTTTTCATATCTTGCCTATTGTGAATAATGCTGCAATAAACAGAGTACAAATATCCTTCACCACTGTAAATATATCAGCTCATTGCCTTCTGGCGTCCATGGTTCAGATGATAAATCAGGTGTTAATCTTATTGAGGATCCCTTGTACTTGACAAGTTGCTTCTCTCTTGATGTTGTCAAGACTCTGTCTTTCAATAGTTTGATTATAATATCTCGGTGTGCATCTCTTTGAGCTTATTTTATTTTGAGTTTGTTGAACTTCTTGAATGTGCAGATTCATGTCTTCCATCAAATTTGGAACTTTTGGCCATTATTTCTTCAAATATTTTTCCTGCCTCAAATATTTTCTCTTTCTGAGACTCCCATAATGCATATGTTGGTCTTCTTGATGGTGTCACAGATCTCTTAGTCTCTGTTCACTTTTTCTCATTCTTTTTTGTTTCTGCTCCTCAGAGTAGATAATTTCAATGGCCCTATCTCCAAGTTCACTGATTGTTCTGCCTGCTCAAATCTGCTCTTAAAACCTTCTTTTTTTTTTTTTTTTTTTAAAGATTTTATTTTTTCCTTTTTTCTCCCCAAAGCCCCCCGGTACATAGTTGTGTATTCTTCGTTGTGGGTTCCCCTAGTTGTGGCACGTGGGACGCTGCCTCAGCGTGGTCTGACGAGCAGTGCCATGTCCGCGCCCAGGATTCGAACCGACGAAACACTGGGCCGCCTGCAGCGGAGCACGCGAACTTAACCACTCGGCCACGGGGCCAGCCCCATCTTAAAACCTTCTGATGAAAGTTTTATTTCAGTTAATGTACTTTTCAGCTCCAGAATTTCTCTTTGGTTCCTTTTTATAATTTATCTCTTTGTCAGTATTCTCATTTTGTTCATACATCATTATCCTGATTTCTTTTAGTTCCTCGTCCATAGTTTCCTTTAGTTCTGAGCATATTTAAGACTTTAAATATTTAAGTTCTTTTGAAGTCTTTGTCTGGTAAGTCCAATATCTGGGCTTCCTCAGGGAGAATTTCTGCCAATTTATTCTGTTACTTTGAATGGACCATACTGTCATGTTTCTTTGCATGACTTCTGATTGTCACTGAAACCTGGACATTTGAATACTATAATGTAGTAACTCTGGAATCTGGTTCTCCCCCTCCAAATGTTTGCTGTTTTGTTTTTTTTTTTTCAATTAAATCACTGATGTGTAGTAGCCTATTTGTTTAGTGACTTTTCCAAACTATTTTTGTAAAGACTGTATCTTTCTTGTATGGTCACTGAAGTGTCTTACTCATGTTAGCTTGTGTTCAGCTAATGTTTTAACAGAGATTTCCTTGAACACCAGGAGCTAAATGTAGAAGGAAAAAAACCACTTCTCCTAGTCTTTGCAGATTGCCTATGTGCTACGGCTTTTCTTCAACCAAGCCTGCACTGATCCTAGGGACTAGTCCACCATAAAGCTTAGGGTCTTGTCAGGTATTTTCTGAGCATGTGTCTTGCCCTTGGCATGCATGTAGCCTTCTAAATTCTCTCTTACACATGGGTGATTATGAATGCCCTGGTTTCCCAAAGAAACTCTCCAGGCTTACCTCCAGCACTTTAGGCAGTCTGTGTTAGTCTACTAGAGGACTGCCATAACAAAATGCCACAGAGTGGGTGGCTTAAAGAACAGAAATTTATTTTCTCACAGTTCTGGATGCAGGAGTCCAAGATCAATATCTGGCAGGGCTGGTTTCTCCTGAGTCCTTTTTTCTTGGCTTGCAGACGGCTGCCCTCTCACTGTATTCTCACATGGCCTTTTCACTGTACATTCACATTCCTGGTGTCTGTACTACTTCTTCTATGGACACTAGTTATATTGGATTAGGGCCCACCCATATGACCTCATATAACCTTAATCACCTCTTTAAAGGCCCTATCTCCCAATACACTTATGTTAGGGATTGGTGTTCAACATATACATTTTGATGGAACACAATTCAGTCCATAACAGCAGTTGATGGTGTGACTCAACTATAATCTTTTGCCCCAGGCATCTGTGGTTGTTTGCCTTACAGTGTTTTTGAGCAATGCCCACTGCTTTTCCAGCTTCAGTGAGTTCTAAGTTCAGCAAAACAGAGACAAGTGCCTGTGTCATTCCTTCAGGTAACCCCTGTATAGGTTAGAGCAGACATACACAATAATTTGTGCATAAGGTCTGCTCTGCTCCTCTGGCACCAGGGACCAGGGGCCCAAACTAAGAATCCAAGTTTCTGTCTTCAAGCTTGCTGCTAAGCCAGGGAGTGGGTGGGAGAAGGGAAAGTAGAAACCCCACAAAGCTTTCCACTACTTTTAAGTTGCTGTTTTCTTGATTCAGAGTTTATTTGCTTGTTGTAAACCTTTTGACTGTTTTCCAGAATTCTACTAAGGTTGGTTCTAACAGTTACTGCTTGTTTTTTTATGTTTCTCTAGGGGGATGGGAACTTGAAGCTGCCTACTCTGCTATTTTGCTTACATCACTCAGTTATGTTTAAAAAGTATTTAAATAATAAAGGGGGAAAGTCATAAATATTTACCTATGTGGTTATCATTTTCAGTGCTCTTCATTCTTTTGTGTAGATCTGGACTTCCATCTGGGATCATTTTCCTTCTGCCCAAAGGATATCCCTTAACATTTCCTGTAATGTTACTTTGATGGTGATGAATTCTTTTAGCTTTCGTATGCCTGAAGACATCTTTATTTCACCTTGTTATTTGCACTGGGTATATAATCCTAGGTTTACCATTTTTTCCTCTCAATATTTTAAAGTTGTTACTCTACTGTATTCTCACTTGCATTGTTTCCAATGAGAAATTTGGTATCATCCTTATCTTTGTTCCTCTGTAAGTAATGTCTTTTTTCTCTAGCTATCTTTAGGATTTTATCTGTATCACTGGTTTTGAACAATTTGATTATGATGTGACATTGTTTTCTTTATATTTTTGTTCTTGGGATTGAGCTTCAGATATGAGTTTATATTTCTCATTATGTTTGGAAGTTTTTGGCCATT
Source organism: Equus caballus (assembly GCF_041296265.1). Taxonomy (NCBI): domain Eukaryota; kingdom Metazoa; phylum Chordata; class Mammalia; order Perissodactyla; family Equidae; genus Equus; species Equus caballus. The sequence continues at coordinate 12,269,098 of NC_091696.1, forward strand.
ATTCTTATATTTTTCCATATCTCTACCTCACTTTGTGAACATATGGAATGCAGGTAAAATAACTTTTTTAATGTTGTTCTCCACTAATTTTAACATCTATGTCAGTTCTGGGTCAGTTTTGATTGATTATTCTCCTCATGATGGGTTGTGTTTTCCTGCTTGTTTGGATGCCATACATTGTGAATTTTACCTTGTTGAATACTGGTCATTTTTTATTCCTGTGCATGTTCTTTTTTAAAATTATTTTTTATAATCTTTTCTTTTTTCTTTTATTTATTTATTTATCGCTGAGGAAGTTTTGCCCTAACATCTGCTGCCAATCTTCCTCTTTTTGTATGTGAGCCACCACAACAGCATGGCCACTGAGAGACAAGTGGTATAGGTCTGTGCCCAGGAACCGAAGCTGGGCTGCCAAAGCAGAGCGTACCGAACTTAACCCCTAGGCCACTGGGGCTGGCCCTCCTGCACATCTCCTTGAACTTTGTTTTGGAATGCAGTTAAGGTCCTTGGAAACAGTTTGATCCTTTCAAGTTTTGCTTTTATGATTTGTTAGGTAGGTACAGAGTAATGCTCAGTCTACCGCTGATTATTTCCCATTACTGAGGCAACGCCTTCCTCAGGACTCTACCCAATGCCCTAAGAATTATGAGTTTTTTCTGGCTGGTGGGAACAGACACTACTCCTGGCCCTCTGTTAGTGCTAGATTCTATTTCTTCTAATCCTTTTGGATGTTTTTTTTCTTTGGCTTTGGGTAGTTCCCTCATAAGTATGTACTAATGAGTACTGTGCTGAATACTCAAGGGAGAACCTCTATAGATCTCTGGCGATCTCTGTGCACAGCTCTCTCCTCTCTGGTACTGTCTTTTCAACTTTAGCTGCTTTGGTCTCCTCAAACCCTTAGCTCTATCTGCACAATTCAGGGAGTCCATCGGGATCTTCCTCAGTTCCCTGCCTTTCTGGGCCACTGCCCAGAAACACAACAGTGAGCTGAGATGATTGTAGGGTTCACCTTGTGTCTCAACTCTCAGTGATCACTGCCCTTTGTTGTCCAACATGTAGTAACTTGAAGACCACTGTTTCATGTGTTTTGTCTGATTTTTGTTGTTTTTGTTTTAGGTGGGAGGGCAAATCTGGCATCCCTGTTGTTCCATCATTGTCAGAAGTGGGAGTCCCATTCCAGAGATTTTGATACAGATTATATTTTTATTTTAATTCAGTTTAAAATATTTTCTGGTGTCCATTGAAACTTGCTCTTTGACCCATGGATTATTTAGAATTGTGTTGTTTAATTATCAAGTGTTTGGAGATTTTCCTTTATGTTTCTGTTATTGATTTCTAGTTTAATTCTGTTATGGTCAGAGAACATACTTTATGTCAATCTTTTTAAACTTATTAAGGCTTGTTTTATGAGCCAGAATATAGTCACTGTTGAACATCTTCACACTTCAATTTCCTATTTCAGCATACCCCTTCTCATGTCACACCTCGCACTTCAAATGTCCCACTTCCTGCTTTCCACCTCATGCTTCCCATATCACAAATGTAATAACCTTATAATAGTATAAATGTATTTATCCTCCCTACAACCCAGCTTTTGGTGGTGATTATTATATCTTTTACTTCTATATTTGTTATAAACCCCACCTCACAATGTCTCTACTATTTTTATTTGAAACAATCAGTTCTTAGAGTAAATCATGAAAAAACAAAGTCTTTTATATTTACTCAGTTACCATGATGGTCTTCATTCCTTCCTATAGTTCCAGATTTCCATCTGGTCTTAGCTCATTTTGGTCTAAAAGGCAAATTTTAACATTTCTTGTAGTGCAGTTTTACCAATGATGAATTCTCCTAGATTTCATTTATCAGGAAGTGTCTTGATTTCACCATCATTTTTTAAGGATATTTTTGCAGAAGATAGAATTTTGGGATGACAGGGGTTTTTTTCCAGCATTTAAAAGAAACTGTTTGTCTTCTAGCATGCCTTGTTTCTGATGAGAAGCTGCAGTTATTCTTTTATTAGTTTTGTAGTTTGTTCAGGTTCATGAATCTTTACATTATTTTTCACATTTGGGAAAATCAGACATTATTTTAAAAATATTTCTTTATGCCCCAATCTCACTTTTCCTTATGGGTCTAGTTATACATATGGTAGACTATTTTATATTGCCTCATAGGTCTTTATGAGGTAATTTGCACTGATCTGTCATCAGGTTCACTGACTTTATTTTGCTGTATCTAATCTGTTGTTAAGCCTATCCAGGGAATTTTTTCAATTATTTCATTTTTTAGTTTTAGCACTTCTGTTACTCTGTTAGAACTTCTATTTCTCTACAGATTCCTTATCAACTCACTCACTGAGACCATGTTTTCCTTTAATCCTTTGGACATATTTATAATAGTTCCTTTAAAATCTTGGTTGGCTAAGTCTAAGATTTTGACCATCTTGGGTTCATTTATATATACTGCTTTTTTCTTGACTATGGATCACACTTTTTTGTTCCTTTGTATGTCTAAATGATTTTTTATTGAATACTGTACATTGTGAACAACACTCTGGATTCTGATATCCTTCCACAAGGCATATGGATTCTTTTTTTTTTTTTAAGATTTTATTTTTTCCTTTTTCTCCCCAAAGCCCCAGGGTACATAGATATGCATTTCAGTTGTGGGTCCTTCTAGTTGTGGCATGTGGGACGCTGCCTCAGCATGGCTTGATGAGCGGTGCCATGTCCGCACCCAGGATTTGAACCAGCAAAACCCTGGGCTGCTGAAGCAGAGCACACGAACTTAACTACTTGGCCACGGGGCCAGCCCCATGGATTCTTGTTTTAACAGGCAGTGTAATTACTGGCTGATGACCTTACACTTATTTAGGCTTCGCTTTCTGTTTTGTTTTTAGAGATCAGCGGAGAGCTTAAAGTGTTTCCCAAGCCCCTCTAACCTGGTAAGATTCAACCGCCAAACTCTTTTCCTGTGGATCTTGTTATGCTTTGATTTTAGGCTTTATTAGGGCAGATCTAGAGTAGGTCTTACTCTAGAATATGATCCTTACCCCAAGTTGTAACCTTTCTGCCGTTTCAGCTAGATGCTAAGGATGTTAAAGATGTGTTTACAAGAATTCCCCTAGCAACACTCTCATTCGAGGGCTGCTCTAACTCTAGTATCTCTATCCTAATCTTAACTCCATATAGTACCTGCTTTCTGGTAAGCCTCAGGTGGTCTTACTCTGCATATATAGCCCAGCTATGTTAGTCAGAGTTCTCCAGAAAAAGAGGTCCAATAGGATATATTTATCATTATCATTTTTAGGAATGGTGCACACAATTCTGGAGGCTGAGAAGTCCCAAGATCTGTAGTCAGCAAGGTGAAGACCCAGGAGAGCTGATGGTATAGTTCCAGTCCAAGGCCAAAGGCCAGAGAAGCAGAGAGCCAATCGTAAGTTCCAGTCCAAGTCCAAGTCTGAAGGCAAGAGAAGAATGCTGTCCCAGCTCAAAGACAGTCAGGCAGAGAGAGAGAGAGACTTACTCAGGCTTTCTGTTCTAGTCAGGTCTTCAACAGATTGGTTGAGGCCACCCACAGTGGAAAGGGCAATCTTCTTTATTCAGTCTACCAATTCAAACATTAATCTCATCCAGAAACACTCTCATAGATACACCCAAATATAATGTTTAACCAAATATCTGGGCACCCCAGGGCCCAGTCAAGTTGAGACATAAAATTAACCATCACCCCAGCCTTCAGCCATGGCTTTGTGGGGGATTCACACATAGACTTCTGGAACCCCCCCCTTTGCATGGTGCCTTCCTTTCCCTTGCACTGCCCCATGGTTTCCAGCCATTTCAACTGTCTTGAAGTCTGATCTCTGCCTCCTCAGCCCAGTTGGATCTCCTTACTCTGCTCAGACTCTCACTTTGTGCATAACAGTTGGGAAACTGTGCCCAAGTAGAGGAGCTAGGTGATTTGGGGGCTCACCTCATGAGTTTCCTTTCTCTTAGGATCGGTCTTGTGCTTCCTTTTGTCCTCTGTCTGAAAGTAGTTACCACAGAAATTTTGTCCATTTTTATAGTTGTTTATGGTGAGAGGAATAACCTGGTACCACTTAATCATTGCTGGAAAAGTGGTTAATTTACAGCTCCTTTTATAGGGGAGTATACAATTGGGTCATCTTTTTGTTATTGATTCTTAGGGGTTCCTTATAAATCCTAGTTACTAATTCTCTTTTGGTTATACGAGTTCATTTTTCTTAGTCTTGGCTTATCTTTTTAGCTGCCCATGTTGTCTTTTCCCATACAGAAGTACTAAATTTTAATGTAATCACATTTATTTATATTTTACTAAACGATTTGTGCTTTTTGTGTGTCCATTTCCTCAACCTCTGAACACTGAGCCATGAACAGGCTCAGGGCTCAGACTTCTCTATCTACATTAATACCCAAGTAATCTAATCTTGTTTCTTCTGTACACTGATGGCTTTTATACCTAGCTCCTCCTCTGAATGCCAGCCATATACAATAGTTTAAAGGACCCCTGCTGAGCTAGATACTATCTTTCTTCTCGTATTACCCAAGTTTCCTGAATGGGAAGTCTGCAGTCACTGCCTCCATTTCCTCGTTGTCCACTCACTGTTCAGCCCACTGCAGCTTGGCTTTTGTCCTACTATTCCACTGACTGATACTGTTGAGATTTTTTCTTAAGCAACACAGCCCACTCCCTTTTCTTTTCAAATCAAGTCTTAGGTGAAATCACAATATATTAAACAGATAGAAGCAGCAGTGCCTTGGCAATAGCTTGGGGAGGATAAGAAATGCTCGCTTTTCTCATCTCTCCAAGTTGCTCCAGAGGCACCTTTACTGAGCCCTGCTTATCTTTCCAACCTCTCTATTCCTGCAAACATCCTAATCTCCAGCCATACTGAACTATTTGGAGACTCTTGTATCCTTTCCATCTCTGTGCTTCTGCACAATGCTCCTTCATCTGCCTTGAACTTGCTTTAGCCAGTTCTCTTGGCTGAAGTAGCACCTCCCAGCCCACCTTCCTCTTTATCATTCCTTCTTTTTTTGTATCTCTATTATCACACTTAACCACACTGAATTGTAACCTTCTATTTACACATCTGTCTTCCCTACTAAAGTGAGGATTTCTATAGATCAGAGACCCTGTCTTTTCTCCTTTAATCTCTTTAATGTATTATCAACAATGGAATGAATAAATCAATGAATGAATGACAGAGGAAGCTGAGCTAGGCCAAAGTCAGAATTGGGAGACCACCAAGTTTTTAAAAACAGTTTATTAAGATGTAATTCACATACCATACAATTCAGAGGGTTGTACAACCACCACCATAATCTAATTTTTTTTTTAAAGATTTTTATTTTTTTCCTTTTTCTCCCCAAAGCCCCCCAGTACATAGTTGTATATTCTTCGTTGTGGGTCCTTCTAGTTGTGGCATATGGGACGCTGCCTCAGCATGGTTCGATGAGCAGTGCCATGTTCGCGCCCAGGATTCGAACCAACGAAACACTGGGCCGCCTGCAGCGGAGCACGCGAACTTAACCACTCGGCCACGGGGCCAGCCCCGACCATAATCTAATTTTTAAAAATTTTTGTACCCCACAAAAGAAAACTCTACCATTTAACAGTCACTCTCCATTCTCCTACCCCCAACACATTCCCCAGCCGTAGACAACCACTAATCTACTTTCTCAGACGACCAAACTGAACATAGGTAAATTGACCACAAATCCTCAACATCTACCCGATTCTGGACAATAATATGAAATTTGGCAGATAGTTGCCCCACTTTACCAACTTGCACTGCAGAAATTTAAACTTATACTGCAGTTTCAGGTATGATCTACTTTTTATTAGACTGATCGGGAGTTTATTAAAACTAGATCCACATTTAACAAAGATGGTTTGGGTTGGTCTTGCTTACTCATTGTTGCTTTTGAAGTAAACCCCCTTTAGCTGGTTATAGTTTTGGCAGAAAAGAGGGTAACTGAAAAGACTCACAACCTCTGGTAGCAATTGTGAAAAGTGCCTGATAACTAGAAAATACCGTGGATTAAGCATTACAGGAGTGTTTATTTTTGGAGCTTTTATTTTTAACGCGATTCTTCCACAGGCTCACCTGTGGACGGGTTCTGTGCGGGTGAACACGCGGGAAACCTCCAGAATCAGAACTCGGTGTTCCAGGAGGCAGCATTTTTCGAATCGGGTCTGGCGTAGCTCGCGGCCAGGCTGCGGCGTTTCCCCTCGCGGCCTCGCATCCAAGTCGCGTGCGCAGTGACGCAGCCGGCGCGCGGTGACGCGGCGCGCGGCGCGGTGCACGCTGGGATATTTAAGTCTTCTCCGCGGCGCGGAGCCGCGATGTCTCCGGCGGCTGCGGCGGCTGGAGGAGGCGACCGGCGGCGGCCGATAGCGAGTGTCAGGGAGGCCCAGGGCCGGGGCTGGGGCTCCGGCGGGCCGGCTGGGGCGGCGCTCCTCGGGCTGTCGCTGCTTGGCCTCGTGCTGTACCTGGTGCCGGCGGCGGCCGCGCTGGCCTGGCTGGCTGTGGGGGCTACCGCGGCCTGGTGGGGGCTGAGCCGCGAGCCCCGAGGTTCGCGCGCTTTCTCCTCGCTCGTTCGGAACGCGCGGCGCCAGCGAACGCTGCTCGTCTCGCCTCCGGCCAAGTCGGCAGTAAACGGAAATCTCCTAGAGCCGCGGACGCTGCTCGAAGGACCCGACCCCGCTGAACTGCTCCTTATGGGCAGTTACCTGGGCAAGCCCGGCCCCCCGCAGCCTGCCCCCGCTCCGGAGGCCAGGGACCTGCGAGAGAGGCCTGGCCGCCGCCCACCCGTCCGCTCCCCGCCGCCCGCTCCCTCGGCGCATCGCGTTCGCCACATTCACCCCTCTCTCCCCACTCCTCTTCTCCGATCCCCTAGGAGGCCTTCCCACCGGTAAGATACGCTGACCCTTCCCCAGACCCTCCTTTCTGTCGACTGGCTTTGAACTGAGCACTTGACCTTTGAATCCGATTTTCTTTTTCATTAAGTCCAAAGTGGCTTGTTTCGTTTTGTGCTCTTTAAACACCTTGGTGGGTGTCACCCATCTCCTGCCCCCCTTTAACCTTTGGAATGAGATGTAATGGCAAAGCTGTTGCCTTCTTTGCGGTTCATAAAACTGTCTACATTTCAGTACAGTAGAGATTTAGCAGTATACTGGTAAACCGCTAAAATACCCCTACTTCGGGTGAAAATATCTTTATCTTTCCAGTGTATTCACATAGTATGTTTTGTTAATATTTTTTTTCTTTGGACCAATAAGAGAAATTCTATCCGCCGAACTCAAAGAGGTGTTCCCGAGAAACACCTCTTTGATTGGTAAAACTTGATTGATAAAGATGTTCAAATTAAAGAGACATTTTCATTTAGTCCAGATAGCTGAGTGATACAAGAGAACACAAAAATTTGGTGAAAATACTAGATTCTTGAAAAATACATTTAGTTGAGAAGATGAACATTTAGGCGTTAAAAATGTTTGACTTTGGGTGTGTATTACTGATGACTTGGCATGAAAGATTGAAGGATTTGAAAAGCTCCCCACTGCGTGTCCTAAAGCACACTTTTCTTCCATTGTAGTTTTACGTGTGTGGGCAAGGTTTTCAATTTCCCTCTCAAATTGTTGAAGTCCATTGTAGAGACAGCTGTTAAGCAGCTGCCGCTTTATGCCCTTAGATGGAATGGGGGAAAGTTGCCATAAAAAGACTGGTTCTGTGTTGCTTAGAAATAAGTTTAAACTCTCTGGAAAATAATCTCAACCCACATGGTTCTTTCGTTAGTCATTTAAATTTTCTGATGTTCTTTTAATCTTCTTTGGTTCCATAACGTGTCTCGTTCTCCACAGGGATTGTGGGACTTTATCAAATCGGTTTGTAATAACACCTCGAAGACGATATCCAATCCAGCAGCCCCAATATTCCTTTCTGGGGGTGCTTCCCACCGTGTGCTGGAATGGTTGTCACAAGAAGGCTGTGCTCTCTCCTCGGAATTCCAGGATGGTGTGCAGCCCAGTGACGGTGAGGATAGCTCCTCCCGACCGCAAACTGACTCGTTCTCCAAGGTGAGTATAATTGTTGGGAGAATTGACTCCTGTTTTGTCTGCTTTATTCTTCTGTGGTGGTTCCTCTGACAAAACAACTTATAAAGCAAAAAAAAGGAAGTAGCTGCTTATCAAATGAGAAATCCCAAATTCTAGTTGAACTATCTTTTATTTTTTTGCTTTTTGCCTTCAACTGTAGCTTTAATTACTCAGGGCAATTTCTCTGAGTGTATAAATTATACTTTTGCTTGTTGATTAGCTTCTGATTTCCAGTGACTGAAGTCTATGCTATATGGCATGATAATTAAAATATCTTAATGCGAGAATCTTGTCTTTCATTGCAGACCAGAGCAGATGATCAGCTCAACACTGTCCTCACCATCAAGTAATGCCCCAGACCCATGTGCAAAGGAGACTGTACTGAGTGCCCTCAAAGAGAAGAAGAAAAGGACAGTGGAAGAGGAGGAGGACCAAATATTCACTGACAGCCAGGAAAATAAAAGAAGGTAACAGGCCCAGCAGAGTACTACACCAGCTTCCCGCATGGACTGCTGGGGTTTATTGAGCTAGAGATCACTCCCAGAGGGACGGTGGGGCCAGCTGCAGGTGATGAGCTTTAGTAGGGTCCCTTCTTTGGCTTTCATGGAAGAGCTTGGTAATAGGGCTTTAATGCTGTTTATTTCCTAATGTACAGGTTAGATGAATTTTATAATTTATCTTTTCCATAAGTACTAGAGATAAGCCAAGAAGTCTTAGCCACTTTAGTCTCATACTTTTGATGGAAATGTGTCAAGTTTTATTTTTGAGGGAGAATGCTGAAAGTCTTCCCCCACAATCTTGTGTTGTTCAATTATTTGGGTAATCACCAGTTTAAATGACATAATTGTGCTGAAGGGAACGCTTGGCAAAGAAAAGTAAAGATTAGAGCATGGTGGATTTGTCAGTAATGAGAGTAAAACCAATTTCATTATTTGGTTTTCTTTAACTTAATGAAAATGGAGTAAACAATCTGTTTCCTAAGTTTGGAAAGAGAGGAGGTTAAAGTCACTAATTAAGCTGCAGAATTGCTTGTGGCTTTCCAAGAAGTCAGCTAAGGATTCCGCTCATCTTTTAATTCAACACATTGAGCAGCCACTACATGCCAGAGCCTATTATAGGTAACTGGATAGAGCAGTGGACAAGACAGAGTCCTCACAGGACTTGTTGAGGGAAAGAGACAAAAAAAAAAAAAAAAGATAAAATAAACAAGGTCATTATAGATTATAGGTGTATGGAGATAAAAAAAAAAAACCAGGGTGATATAACCAAGGAATGAGAAGGGGGCTTCTTTGTGTAAGGTGGTCAAGGAAGCCTCTCTGAGGAGACAGTGGATCCGACAGGTTCAAAGTTGACCATCTTTGATACTGTAGGTGACCAAATTAAGTAGGGAAATATTGATCAGTGCAAGTGCATTTATGTAACATAGAAAGATCAGGTGGTGATGACTAGGTTATGATTTACAAGTGAGCCATTTGAGCTAATGTCAGCTAGCTAAGCAGGAGTTGTGGGGAGAAGAATAACTATTCCTGTGTTGTTAGGTTCTCGTGTTCTCCAGGATGCTAATTTTTCTTGATCCTAGTCAGCCTATAACTGAGGATTCTGTAATATCTTTCCCGTTATTGGAATAAGCAGTGATTATGTGCACCATGCGTAGATGCTTCTATGTGGTATGTAAAGTTTTTCCCTGACAGATTTGCCTTATTGACCTCCAGAGCACTATGGAATGTGTGGGTTGGTGCCTAAAGTGTTTCATTTTTAATTGTGGATGGTAGGTTAAATTTGTGATTGTAATACTTTGGTGAGAAGTTAGCAAATAATTGTTAACCTGAATAGTTCAAAAAGTCTTGAAGTATTTTCATACTTTCCTTATTGCCAGGACAATCTTAGAATAAATTTACCTTTCAGAATCTTTGGGATTTGAAGCAACGTTTTCCTTGTCTAGCATGAAACCTATGCTTTACAGAAATAGTGAAAGGTCCCAGGAATGTGACACTATACTTTAGAAAAAAAGTCATTCAATTGAGAGTTTTTTGATTTGTCACAGGCGCCATGATAGCAGTGGGAGTGGACATTCAGCGTTTGAGCCCCTGGTGGCCAATGGAGGCCCTGCTTCCTTTGTGCCTAAGTAAGTAAGAGTCCATCTGGATGGGAGAGACTGTTTGGGAAAAGGTTATCAGAGTTATTGACCTGGAGATTTTCCTTTGGTTTTTGTGTTGCTTTATTAGTTCAGGGTCAAAGCTTGGAAATGAGAGAGGAACATTTTCAGTAATTTGCCACAATAGTTATCTTCTAATTCCTTTTAATATTTTTTCATTAATATGGATAAAATATACTAAGGCTAAGAGGATTTGTAAATTTATTTAATATATGAGTATAGAAACAGAAAGATCACAAGGTTTGTGCAATGGATAAAATGCAACAATATGAAATTTAAGATAAATGTTAAGTTTCTACGTTCGAGAAAGAATCGAATGGAAGGGAAAGTGGCTCAGAAATATGTTTGAAAGGACTTGGGGTAACTTACATGCTTAATTTGAGTCAGCAGTATGATATGGCTGCCAAAAAAGCTAATGTGCTCCTAGTCTGTGCCTAGAAGAACAAAGACTAGAATGAGGCAGGTAAGTGGTAGTCCTGCTTTCCTTAGTTGCCTCAGATTGTCCGTGGGATGTTGCCTTTGGCTCAGTGTACTACACTTGGAGAGAGGAAATACACAAACTGAAATTCATTCTCAGTGAAGTAACTAAGATGTTAAGGGGGGTGATGGTGGCTGAGGGAGTTTTGAAGGTGTAGAAGTACTAGCCCAGAGGAGAAAAATCTCAAGGGAATAAGGAAACAAAAGAGGGAAGGATAATGGTCTCCAAAAACTGAAGGACTGTCACATGAAAGAAGGAAGACAACTTACTTGGTTCAGCTCCATGGGCAAAAGTTGGAGGAAATACATTTTCGTTCACCGTAAGAATAAAGTGGTCCGTGGTGGACATCCATCACTCTAGGAGACAGTGAGTTGTCTGCATTGTAACAGAGCGTGGATGACTATTCCACAGGAAAGATATGGGGAAGTTCTGTTTTAGGTGGTGTGTTTTGACATGTATACACCTGTGAAACCTTTACCGCAGATAATGAACATAACTATCACCTCCAAAAGTTTCCCCATGCCCCCTAGTGATACCTCCTTCCAGTCCTTCCACCATGCCCAGGCATCCTCTGATCTGCTTTCTGTCACTATAGATTACTGTGCATTTTCTAGAATATTATGTAAGTGGAATCATACTTCTAATTTTTAAAATATTTGGCTTTCCCTTTCTGACTTTGGTCAGATATATTTAGCCAAATTGTTAACAATAAAATTCAGAGCAGTATGCCTTTTTATTAAGTTTATTTAAGAAACTTAAATGTAACCGTGAATGAAGCCTTAAAAGAATGTTGCCTTCAATAGCACATCTAACTATGTTTTTCCCTTTTTTAGGCCTGGGTCTCTGAAGAGAGGTCTCAATTCCCAGAGCTCAGATGACCACTCGAATAAGAGATCCCGCACCTCCTCTGTGAGCTCCTTGACAAGCACGTACACGGGTGGCATCCCTAGTTCCAGCCGCAATGCCATTACCAGTTCTTACAGCTCGACTCGAGGTTTCTCTCAGGTTCGTTCACCCTGTGGGCTGGGAGAAATGGGTTCCCAGCGTTCATTCATTGATTAGCCAGTGTTTACTAACCACCTTCCATCTGTCAGATGTTGGGATTACCTCTAAGCTAACAGAAGATACAAACCGTTGAATGATAACTGTAGACAAATGGGCAGAATAGAAAGCCCAGAGAGTAAATCCCTGCATCTGTGGAAACCTGATGCAAGACAGAGCCATGATTGCAGATAAATGGACACAAGATGAATAATTCAATAAATGATATTAATTTGAAAAGGTAGATCGAGTCCGGATTGCATTGAGTCATAAAAGAAATTCATCCTATAGGCATTGAGAATTTAGTGAAAGTTTTCTAGACGAGAAGTGGTTGTAATTTTTTTTTGGAAAGAGAATTTGGTATAACATAGGGAACCGAGCACCCTTTGCTACCAGACGGACTTGGGTTCAAATCATTTCTCCAACACTTAGTAGCTATAGGGCCTTGAGCAGTAAATCACTTAAACTCTCTTTTTCTCATCTCTAAAGGATTGTTGTAAAGATTGGAAGTAATGTTTGAAAAGTACCCATTACAGTGCTTGTCAGTAAGTGGGTACCCAATATATAGTAGCTAGGAAAAAATAAAGCATGTGTGGAGGAAGATTTTCAAGGGGAGAAAAATTTTGAGATAAGTTAATCAATCCAGAAGGCTCTTACAGTAATATAAATGAAATATGAAGGCCCAAGACAGAGCAGTTGTGGGAATACAAAGAAGAGGATGATAGTAACCTTTACCCTGAGCACTTATTCTATGCTAGGCATTATGCTGTGCACTTTACATACATTTATTCATTTAATCATCACAACAGGCCTATTAAGTACATACTCGTTATCCTTATTTTCTAAATCTTTTTATTTTGTCGAATTTCAGATGTACGCAAAAGGAAAGAAAATATCATGATGAACGTCCATTTAGCTTCATAGTTAACAGTATTTTGTCAGTCCTGTTCCATCAGCGTTACTCCCCCCACTCTCCCGTCCTGCCCCCCATTTGTTTTTGCTCTTCTGTTTTAAAGTAAATTGCAAATGTCATTTCACCTATAGGTACCTCAGTGTATTTTTAAACTTTTTTGTGTGTCTGAGAGGAAGATTTGCCCTGGGCTGACATCTGTGCCGTCTTCATCTTCTTTGTACATGGGATGCCTCCACAGCATGGCTGATGAGCAGAGCAGGTCCACACGCAGGATCCAAACCTGCGAACCTGGGCCGCCGAGGCGGAGGCCTTGCAGCTTTAACCACTCAGCCATGGGGCCAGTGCCTTAAATGTTTTTTTTTTAACATTAATAACCACAATATCATTATTCCTCTTAAACAATTAATAATGATTCTTTCTATTAGTTAATATCACCCCATGTTCAAATTGCCCTTATTACCCCAAACTATCTTATTAGTTACTTTGTTTGAATCAGGGACCAAAACTCAATTCAGTCCATTGGTTCACTTGTCTTTCAGGCTCTTTTAATCTGTGGTACTACTACATCTCTTTTTTTCATACTTTGGAAAAAACTGGATCATTTTGTTATGTAGAATTCCCCACATTCTGGATCTAGTTTGCGTCATTATGTTGTCATTTTAGCATACACTCTATCCCCTGCTTTCTCTGTAAATGGGTAGTTGGACCCTGAGGCTTGGTTACATTCAAGTTCAGCTATTTTGGCAGAATGTTGTGTAGGTGGGGCTGTGTACTTCCTGTTGCATCACCTCAGGAGCACATGATGTCTCGTCACTTCCCTTTGGGGATGTTAATATTGATCACAGCATTCAGGTGATGTCCGTCTGATCCTTTCATTTTAATTTTCCTGTGAGCTTTTCATCTGATGATTTTAGCAGCCATTTATCATCTTTGCCTAGGTCCATTGTTTGCAAAATGGTGATATTTTAAATCTATCGTTCCCTCTGCATTTTTAACTGAAATTCTGTATAGAAGAACATGCCCTACCTGTAGGAATGACGGGATAATAAGAAGGCATTGATGCTGTAGCTACCTCCATAGTTGGCCAATGAAGGTTTTGCTGCTGTTATTGATTATCTTTATGAATTTATGAACTTTTGTAAAGTTCATGATCCTTAATACATGATCCGTAATACATTGTAGTTGTTCTTTTTGATGTGCAAACTTTTCTAACTTTGGCCAGTGGGAGCCCTTTCAAATTGGCTCCTGTATCCTTTTGACCTCAGTAGTCTTAGATAGCTTCATTGCTTTTTGCCCCTCGCCCCCAAAATCGTTCTTGTACATTTCCGACCCAGACTCATGTTGGCTATTTCTTCAGATAGCCTTGGTTTCTTTCAGTTCGAGATGATATTTAGAGACTACCAGCTGGATTCTAGGAGAGTTAAGATATACATATCCTCTAGAAAGAGGACTCTAAATCATTAATTCTTATTGATATTTCAAATTCAGATTTAGGATTACAGAATTTTTTACATAATTTCTTTGATTTTATATTTTTATGTACTCTTATACAAAAAAATGTTGGTTCATATTATTTGCTTGATCCTAGTACACACAATTTCAAAATAACAATGTAGTGTCATTATTAAAAGTAAGACTTAAGAAATCAGCTTAAGAAGTATTTGTAGTTCATTTTGTTATTAGTGTATATCCCTCTACAGATACTGAGAATGTACAATCAGAGTATGTTTTTTAAAGTAACATGAATTAATTTGTTCTCAGTTGGTTACATGACCGCCTTGATATACAATGAAGTTCATTTGTTCAGTAGGTTTCAACATTTTAGGGGTTTCTATGTTTTTCTTTTTGATATAGTTTGTTTTCAGTTATGTAAAATACTTAAATTGTTCCAAAGAACATGTAATAAAACAAGATAGACTCGAAGTCCAATTTCTTCTCTTTTCACTCCACATTGTTCCTGTCTTCTCCATTTTTATTTTTATTATCCTTCCATTGTTTGTCTGTTTTTTTAAACTGTGCAAATCAGTGTCCATCTCTAAACCCCCACCTTCTAATATCTCAGGTTGTAATACATACAAGTTTGAGCCTTGCTCTTTTCACTTACTATATACTAGAGGTCACTCTGTAGGCAGTATATATAGAAATTCATTCTTTTTCATTTTTTTTTTTTCCAACCATGTGGTTACTCTTGTCCTCTATTAGTAAACAGCGGGTTGTTTCAATCTTCAGCTCTTACAGATAGTGCTACAGATAATACTTTGGTTCATATATCATTTCACACTGTGGCCATTGTACTTCTGGGATAGATTCCTAGAAGATAGATTCCCAGGTCAAAGATTAATTGCATGTGTAATTTTGCTAGATATTGTTAAATTCCCCTCTTTAGAGTGTGTACCACTTAGTGTTCCCACCAGCATGGTTTGAGAGTGACTGCTTCTCTACAGTCTCAACCAACAAATTAGGTTGTCATACCATTGGGTTTTTATCGGTTTGACAGGTGAGGAATCGTATTTATTTTGCGTCTCTTGAGTGAGTTTGAACAGCATTTTATATGTTAGAAAAACATTCCAAATGAACTACAGATTTAAATGTAAAATAGAAACTGTACAAGTGTTTGTGAAAACAGGCTTCTCATGCATTGCTGGTGGGACTGTCAGGTGGTACAGTTCTCTGGAGGGCAGAGTGGGAGTACTTACCAATGTTAGAGATGCACATGCCCTTTAATCCAGCAGATTTACTTTTAGGAATTAATCCTACACATGTACTCAAAGACATATACAAGGATGTTGATTGTAGCATTATTTTAATAGCAGAAGCTTGGAAACAATGTAAATGTACCTTTTCAGGAGGCTGGTTGAGTAACTAACTTACAGTATTTCCAGTATTTACAGTAAGTTGAAATACCACGTAACTATTGAAAAAATAAGGCAGCTTAATGGGCATTGATGTGAATGATCTCAAAAATACATTGTTATAAAAACAAGGTGCAGAACCACGTGTATAATGTTCTCTGTTATTTGTGCTGCTGGTTTCTTTAATCTTTTAATGTGCATGGAATACTTCTGACAGGATATATTGGAAGCTGGTAGTAACTATTGAGATAGGAGGGAAACTTAATTTTTACTGTATGCTCTACTTGTTGGAATTTGTAACATGTGCTACAAGTATTACCTTTCCTGGTTTCAAAATTTTTTAAGTATAGATAACTGTTAAGTAAACAGTAAAATTCCCCTGTCCTGACTATCCCAGTCTCCATCTCATAGGTACCTATTGTTAATATTCCTACTGTGTGCATGAACATAATATAGAGAGTTTTTGGAGTGTTTTACACAAATGGGATCATGGCATATGTGCTTTTTTGCCATTATTTTAATCATTATATATTGCATAACATTACATGTCGTGTAACCTGTCTTACTTTTTTTAATGGCTTTTTTTTTATTACATTATAAGTGCGGGAAAGCAAATATCATAAGTGTATAGCTCCGTGTAACTACCACCCAGGTCAAGTAATAAATCATTTTCAACACCCTAACACCCTTCTCATATCCACTTCCACTCACTACTCCTTCCCTCCTGAATATTAGCACCATGTTTAGTTTTCCCTGTTTTTGAACTTTATATAACGTTGGGCTTCTTTCACTCAACATTTTACTTGTGAGATTCATCCATGTTGTTGCATGTAGCAGCAGGTCTTTCATTTTCAGTGCTGTCTACTGTTCTGTTATATGAATATACCACAATTAATTTATCCTACCATTGGCCAATTGGCTTTCCAGTTTGGAGCTATTATGCATAAGGCTGCTATGGACATTCTTGTATAAGTCTTTTGCTGCACATATATAATGTATGTGTATGTTCAGTTTTAGCAGATGCTGTTGAACTTTTTTTTAAAGTGCTGTTTCCGTAGATACTCCTGCCAGTGCAGTATAAGATTTTGTTCCTGTGGTTACATGTCCTCACTAACATTTAGTGTTGCTAGTCTCTTTAATTACCCATTCCAGGGGGTGTGAATTAGTATTTCATTGTGGTTTTAATTTGCATTTCCCTGATTAATAGTGAAATAAAAATATGAACTGTTCATTGACCATTTGTACATCCTTTTTTACAAAGTGCCCATTCCTGTTTCTTGGCTGTTTTCTATTAGATTGTTTGTCTTTTTCTTACTGATTTGTGTAAGTTCTTTATATATTCTAGAATCAAGCTCTCTGGGAATTATGTGTGTTGCAACAAATAAGTGTCCTACTCTCTGGCTCACCATTTCACGCACTTTCAATCTTTTCACTTACAGTTAGTGTATTTGGTGTACTGTTTAGGAAATTTTTGCCTGCCTAAGGTCATGATGATATTCTTTTATGCTACCTTCTAGAAGCTTTATTCTTTTTCCTTTCACATTTGGATCTATAATACATCTGAAATTGATTTTTGTATATGGTGTGAGGTAGGGATCAAAATCTGTGTTTTTCCATAAAAATATCTGTTTGACTTAGCAACGTTTATTGAAAGGACCGTCCTTTCCCTATTGCTTCACAGCACTGCCTTCGTCATAATTTAAGTGTCCATAGCTATGTGGATCCATTTCTAGATTCTGTTCTGTCCCATTGGTCTGTTTTTCTACTCTTGTGCCTGTGTTTTTTCCACCCTATGCCACACAGTCTTTAAGTTTTGATATCTAGTAGAATTAAGTCATCCAACTTTCTCATTTCTGTCATTCCTCTTCAGAATTGTCTTGGATCTTAGCCCTTTGTATTTCTGTATAATTTTAGAATGAACTTGTCAATTTCCACCAAAAAAAAAAAAAACTTGCTAAGATATTGATTAGGATTGCCTTTAATCTGCCATTATTTTGGAGAGAACTGACATTTTTACAGTATTGAATCTTCCAATCCATGAACATGGTATATCCTTCATTTATTTACGTCATCTTTAATTTCTCTGTAAAGTGGTTTTTACATATCTTTAACAAGTTTATTCATAGGTATATGTTTTTGCTGCTATTATAGATAATACATTACAAATTTGACTATTGCTGATGTATAGAAATACAGCTAATTTTTGTATTCAGAAAATTTGCTAAATTCTGAATATTCATCTGTATATTCTTTAGGATTTTTGTGTGTACATCATGTTGTCTACAATAATGACAGGTTTTTTTCCTTTCTTTCCAATCCTTATATTGTTTGTTTATGCCTTGTGGCACTTGGACAAGACCTCCAGTACAATAAAGTAGGCCTCTGTCCTTGAGTAGAAATGATAGGAAACATCCTTGTCTTATTTTTCCTAATCTGAGAGGGAGCATTTTCCATGTTTTGTGTTACATATGACATTTGATGTTGGTTTTTGTAGCTAGCCTTTATTGGATTAAGCAAGTTCCTTTTCTAAAGTTGTATTGCCAAAAGAACCAATTTTAGAAGCCACTCTATTATGTGTTTTTCTATTTCTTTAATTTCTGCCCCTATAGATATTGTTTTCTTTTTCTCTTCACATTTGATTTTCTGGGATTTCTTTCTGATTTTAAGATTTTATTTTTCCTTTTTCTCCCCAAAGCCCCCTGGTACATAGTTGTGTATTTTTAGTTGTGGGTCCTTCTAGTTGTGGCATGTGGGACACCACCTCAGCATGGCCTGATGAGTGGTGCCATGTCTGCACCCAGGATTTGAACCTGGGCTGCTGAAACGGAGCATGTGAACTTAACCACTCAGCCACAGGGCCGGCCCCTCTTTCTGATTTTTTAATTTGGATTGTTAGATTACAGTTGTTTGTTCAGCCTTTTCTCCTTTCTGACATATGCATTTAGGTTATGCATTTCCTGTAAACTCAATTTTAGCTGTATCCCACAAGTTTTGAAATAGAAGTATTTTTCATTTTTATTCAGTTGAAAATATTTTCTGATTTCCTTGTGATTTCTTTGACCTCATCAGTTACTTAGGAGACCATTGCTTAATTTCTAAACGGTTGGGAACTTTCTAGTTATCTTTTCGTTACTTGTTTTTCAGCTTAATTCCACTAGGTCACAAGATGTACTCAAATCAATCCTTAAAATCTTTGGAGATGTGCTTTATGGCCCAGCACATGTTTAGCTTTGGTAAATGTTCCAAGTTCACTTGAAAAGAAATTTTATTATGAAGTGCTCAGCTGTGGTTTATCTTCCTTGGCATTTGTTGTGTGGCTTGATGTCTTTTGATGATTTTGAAAAACTCTCAGTTGTTCTCTTCAGATACTGTTCTGCCCTATTTTCTCACCTGTCTCTAGTATTCCAGGACACATTAGGCCTTTTCATTGTGTCCCATGTGTGTCTCTTCTTGTGTTTTCCATTATTTTGTCTCCCTAACTTCAGTTCTTCTGTTACCTAATTTACTAATTTCCTTCAGCTTTGTGGAACCTGCCATTTAACCCATCTATTGCATTCTTAATTTCAGTCATTGTATTCTTTTTTTAGTTAGCATTTGTCTGCCAAGATTCTCCATGTTGTTGTTTAATTCTTATAATAAACAATTACTCTAAAGTCTTGTTCAATAACTGCAGTGTTTGAATCTTCTGTGGTCTGTTTCCCATTTCTGGTTTTTCTTCTCTTGGTTATTGATTAAATTTATCGTTATCTTTTTATATGCTTGATTTTGTTGTTTTGTTTCTCATTTTCTGTCGGATATTGAAAAACACATGTAACAATGACTCGAAGCTCTGAATGATGGTATCTTCCTCCAGGGAAGGTGCTTTTGCCTCTGGGCAGCTAGGATGGGGCAGATTGCCTCTGTCCAGTCGAACCGACGTGATTCTGAGTCGGTTGTCAGTTGTTGTCAGGGCTAGTTTATTTCTGATTTGCCCTGTATTCTAGTGTGTAGCGTTTGGGATCCCAACCAAAAGCCTGAGGTGTTTATTAGGGCCTCTCTACTTTGGAAAGCCCTGAATTCCAGTTTTTGTCTTTCTAGCCTTGTGAGACTGCCAAAAAGTTTTCTCAGCCTCTCAGCTGCAGCTTTTACTTTTGGAATTGGCAATCACCATGAGGGAAAAAGTCAACCGGAATGTGGGGCTTACCTCTTGGCTGCTCTTCTCTGTCTTGTCTCCACAAGGCCTCATTGCCTTGGTAGCTCTTCCATACCACCATACCTTCAAACAGATGTATTTCGTGTTTCTTCAGCGTTTTCTGCTTGTCCGCAGCAGGAGGGTTGGTCTAAAACAACATAATCAGCCATTGCCTGAAACATGATCAGATTTTGTTTTAAGCACCATTCCTTCCAGGGGAGCCTGTGATCTACTGCAAGAAATACACACACTGACACTAATGCTGGTGGGCAGTCTATTGTGAGTACTTACCGGTCCCCTATTGATGTGTGTTATTTAAGTATATGCTAAATTCTCACAAGTAAGTCTTAGGAAGGGGAGATTAACGTAATATGAAAATTCGTTATGTTGAAGCTTCTCTTTGAAAGAAATGTGCGCTGAAGTAGTGAATATCCCCAGTAGTCAATATAGATGACAGCTCTTATATTTGGTGCAAGTGGTAGTATGGATAGGTGCAAGTGGTAGTATAGATATTTGACTTAATTGTATTTTTCCGGAGGAACACTAGCAAAGACCCAAACTACAGCTGCTCAAACCAAAAGTTCTAGCTTTGATATTATAAAATCATTACAAATGTTAGACTGGTACCAATTCTAGGAAGTGAACCCTCCTCTGACCTCCTTGTGCATGGCATTGATATCTCCATGTGTCTTATAAGACTTGTCATTTTCCAAAGTAGGAATATTTACCATGGCCTTTAAAACTTTAAACCTCTAGCTTGCGTTTCTGACCTTGTCCTTTATTATTCCTTTGTATATACCCTATATTTAAGCCAAACCAGAAAATTGATTATCTTCTAAGAGCACTTAATAACTTTTCTGCTTCCTTCTCTTTGCTTGTTCTCTTCTCCATCTGGAATGATGTGTCCATCCCACTACAGATCTGGAAAGTTTGTCTTTCTTCAAGTGTTTTTTGCCAAATCATGAAGAGCCATCTCAGATGTCACCTTCGTCCTTTATTGATTCTTCTAAACAAAGTCTGCGTAATCTGTTTCTTCTTGGGCTCCTTTTTAGAGACCTCTTTTATCTTTTGGCTATTATAGTCAATTTGTATACCATTCTATCTCTTTCCAGATTGTAAATTTCTTGATGTTGGGAATGGTCTTGCTTATCTATGCATTCTTTGTAAAGTATAAAGGTGTAGTGCCTGTGTGAAGTAGAAACTCGACAAAAACTGAATTACAATCCAGAACTAAATGGGCTGCTAGACACATGGACTGTTTCTTTTTATGACTTGCCTTGTAGTCTTTGCCCACTTTTCACTTGATATGTTTACTGTATGTATATGTAATTGCAAGACTCCCATTTTTACATGTTAAGGATATTAACTCATCACTTTAATTGAAAACATTTGCCTTTTAATTTTATTTGTGGTTTTGTTTTTGTTTTGGGGTTTGTCTTCTGCCCATGTAGATTTTATTTCTCTTTTATGGAAACATTAGTATGGTTGAAAATTCAAATGGTACAAAGGGTATACAATAAAGTCTCCTTCCCGCGTGGCACTATTTTTATATGGAAAGGTTCTTAGTTTTTATGTAACAGTCTGTCTGTTTTCTTTTGCTTTTGGAATAGAAAGTCGTTTTCCTACCCCAAGTTATTTAACAACTTCTATTTTTTTTGTATAGTTCTTTGTTTGTTACACTTGTTACATGTAAATCTTTAGTATACCTGGATTGTATGTATGTACAGTTCTGTGAAGTAGAGATAAAACATTTTTCCCCCTAATTGTTGAAGCAGGTTGTCCTCAACCCTGGCTAAACATTGGAACCCCTTGGCACTTGGTTAAAAATGGAAAGTGTGAGGCCCAAGCATTTGTTGTTTTTCAAATGCCTGTTCTTCACCTAAGAATAACATAAAAAACTGTTACTAATTTCAGCATTTTTCTCAAGGTCATTCTGAGCCTTTGGTTTTCTGATATGGAACTGTTCTACTGTCTTATCACTTGTCTTTGATTTTAAATCCCTCTTTTCCTCTTTTGAACTTTATTAAGTATTGTTGTCTCCCTGTGCTTAAGTGAGTAAGAAATCAGTAGAGGCTTGTCTGGGAAAAATGTCTACAGTGATAGTTTAGTATTTTTGTAATTAGGTTAAAGACTTATTGAAACTCTTTGCAAAATGCTTGCTGTTTCTCATTTACTTTGCTGCTGGGCCCCTTTGAAGGAGGCAGAGATGAAAACAGACACTCTGCTATCAAGGGACTCAGCCTAATAGAAGAGACAGATGTATGGACAGTTACACTGTAACAATAAATACCATAGATGTTGCAAAAGTCATAAATGTCATGATAGCATATTTTTAAAAATGAATAAGGTAAAACTGGAAATTTAATGAAAACAAGACTAAATTAGATTTACTGGCTTATCTTCACTGGAACAGTTTCTTAATTTATTTTTATTATTTCCACAGGCAGTATAGAGTAAATGTGCCTGCATCGTAGCTCTAAACCATTATGAATGTAATATTCCACTTTTTAGTATATGCAAAAAGTACATTCATTCCTTCTACATTTATTTGTTAGCATTCCATTACTGTTTCAGACTTTTTTTCCCATAGCTAATACTGGCAACTGACTTCTTTTTCCGGAGCATTTCTTCACAAAGAAATATTTTTTAGTCACTTAAAAGGAGACTTTATATGCAGTGATGACCAGAACCATAAAATTATATTGCCCGAGCGAGCTCCAGGTTTGCTTTCACTTCATCCCCTTGCCCGCTCCTACCTGCCAGGGCCGAACTGGCCCGCCCCCTCAGAACGGCACGGCAGGCCTGGGAGCCCAACCAATTAGCAGTCATCAAGTGAGACCAAAGACACCCCAGACTGTCCCCCACCTTCCGCACGGGGGAGCTCCCTGAGCCTTTCCCCCCTCCCCTCTCCAAGGTTAAAAGCCCGGAGCCGACGCCCCACAGGCCCGGGGTCCGGGCCCAACCTTGGGGCGGGCGGTGTGTGCAGAAAGTTCTAGTCAGGGTTAACTTCTGGCTTCGCGCCCTCCCCCCTACCCCCGCTGTCCTCCTGCAATTCCAGGCCATCCTGCATGACCCCAACTGTTCCACAGTCCTGGGCAGGGCAGGAAGCTGGCATGGCCGCCGGCTGGGCAGGCGCCACTTGGCCGGGCCAGTTGCTCTCTGGAACTCACGCGGCACCTTCGTGCTGAGTCGGGTTCCCGGGTCTCCCGCCCGGTCACCCTAAGTGGCTTTCCCCCACTCTGTCCGTTGTGCTCTCCCCGGGAGTCTCCCTGTCTCCACCTGCCCTGTCAGCTTTTCACCTCCTTGGTAAAAAAATATATATATATATTATATTGAAGGTGGAATGCTAAACTATCAAAACTAGAGTCAGTCATGTTACTTTTATTTGACTTTTTAGCTGTGGAAGGGAAGTGGTCCCAGTTCATCACCCTTCTCAAGCCCAGCCTCATCCCGATCCCAGACTCCAGAGAGGCCAGCAAAGAAAATAAGGTAATCAGTTATTATTTACTGTGTGGATTAATGAGAGGTCAGGAAAGGAGGGAAATTTACTTGGCTCTTTGCCTTTCTGCAACTCTGATTTGGAGAACCAAAGAAATTTATTTCCAGAAGGATGGTGAAGTAGCAACGTGAGTGGCTCTCATCTCTTCTAGTTCTTATGTACTGGCTGTAGAGGCCTCTGGCTCTTTTCCTCATACTGCAGTGTGAGTGATGGGGGTGTAAGAGTAGAGGCCACACAGAATAGACTGAACAGAGTGAATAATGTCAGCGGGCAGTAGACTTCATGTTTTTGCGTCTAGCCGACCCTTTAGGTACATACAGTCAACTAGAATGCCACTCTAAGGGACCAGATCTGTGACTAGAACTCTCAGGAACTTGGCAGGTTGTAAGTAAGGTTTTGAAGATGATTGTTTTGTGCTTGTTTTACGACAGAGGTTTTACCGTGGCTTCCATGAACTGCCTCCCTTTACTTCTGTAGGTTTTCTTTTGACTTTTAATTTTTTGTCCTGGCATACTGAGATTGTAAATCATGGTTGTACTAGACTTTGGCCAGTTGGTAGTTAGGAAGGCATAAGAAATTATCAAGTACTTTGTGTCAGAAAATCTTTCTAAACTTAATTCTGCCTTTTCCTCCTACAGAGAAGAGGAGCTTTCTCATCATTCTAGTTCTTCAACTCCATTGGTAATAGACAAGGAGTCCCAGGGAGAAAAGGGTGAGTTGATAAATGCACAGGAGTGGCTCGTGGTGGTGGTTGAAGTGTTTATGGAGGATGTATGGACTTCTGCCAGTTTGAAAACACGCATTGAGCATTATTGGTATATGTAAGGTCTGGTAGATAGAGAGATAGAGGTTCCTGTCCTCAGAAGTTTATAGTCCGGCAAGGGAGAAAGGTGGCACAGACGAATACAGTAAAACCCAGGATAACTGAGGGAAGGACAAGCTTAGGTTGGGATATCTGTGAGCAATCCAGGTAATTACTGTCCAGTAAGTTACGTGCATGCATTTGGAGCAATTTTCTCTTTATATTCTCATGACTGTTAGAATAATCTTGCAAACACCATCCAAGAGCCCAAACCATGGAAGACAGAATCTTTCAGAGATACTCAGTGAAAATTCAACTTTAAAAACCAGGTGTATAGACAAACCTATCTATTTCTGGAAGAGAGAAAGAAGAAAACAAGTCTGTATTTTTCTTTAGTTGCAGATGCAACTGCATGGAAGAAACAAAACTCGTGGAATTCCCCATCTACACCTGGCAGCTCTGGGCAACGTAAACGGAAGATTCAGCTGCTGCCCTCCAGGCGAGGGGACCAGCTGACCTTGGTATGGTCTTGTTTATCTACTCTTGCTCAACACAGCTTAGGTTTTAGCTCCCAGCTTAGCTCTCCTAAGTCTTCAGAGGGCTAAATACAGGTTTCTTCTAGTTTCTTCTGATTGACTTGACTTCTTTCTCTCTTTGGTAGCCTCCACCTCCCCAGCTTGGTTATTCAATTACTGCTGAAGACCTAGACTTGGAAAAGAAAGCTTCGTTACAATGGTTTAACAAGGTCTTGGAGGACGAGACTGGTAAGGAATATAGATCCGTTACACACTCGAGAGCGTTTGTTTCCTTTGGTCTTTCTCATCTGAGATATCCATTTGGGTCCTCAGTGGAATCTGAAGAAGAATGACTATTGAGACTGAGGGGAAACCTTTCTAAATGAATTATACTGAGACCTGAGCATCCCCATGCTCTGTGATACGCCACTGGAAAGACTTCCCAAACAGTGGATGATGATTTAATCTTTTCTTTCTTCCTTAGACACTGCCTCAAACTCTGTCACTGAGAACCCACCCACCACTCAGCCTTCTTTTCCTTTTACCCTGCCTGCTGCTGGGACTACTTCCTCCCCAACCTCCCTCCCAGCCCCAAGTGCTAACCCGCTGTTGGAGAGCTTGAAAAAGATGCAGAGTTCCCCGGGCTTACCATCCTTCCCAGGTTAGTGGGAGAGCATCCTGCGGAGCATATAATGATCTCAGCCTTTGTTTAGGTTGAAGTAAAAGCATCACTGGGAATTGTTGTAAGGGCAGAACCTACCCTGGCTTACCAGACCTGAGCTGGTGCAAGCCTGAGAGCTCAGAATTCTCTGGTCAGGAAACTGTAGGGAAACGGGCTGCAATACTTACAGCTGGGGAGGGCAGCTCAGTTGTGGTAGTCAAATGGCTCTTGATTTGAAACCCAGTTTCTTAGCTGCTCCTGAGTCTTACTCTCATCATCTATAAAATGAGAATAATGCTGACCTCGTGAGGTGTCTCTGAAGTGTAAATGTGATCACATAGTTAAGATGTCTTGTCACGTGCTTATTTGACCACAGGCACAAGATAGTATTAATTACTTTCCCTCTAGGTTGCCAAGGGTCTCTTGCTTATGCCAGCCCCATGCGTATGGCCCTGCATATGTACACACTCCTGTTATTGCACTTTATCATAAAGTAGTACATGTTAGGTATCAGCCTCTCCCAGGGCTCAAGGCAGAGACTGTCTCATTCATGGTTACGTGCTCTGCTTAACACATGGTGGGCAAAGATAGTAAATCTTTGTTAGATGAGTAAGATGTATGTAGGTAATTAACTGGACCTCAGTTCAAGTGATTGGATTTTCCTTGGTTTTCACACATTTAGCCCCCTCAATTAGGGCAAGTTTTATCCCCTTCCATCTTTCTTATGATCTGTGAAGGGTAGAAATAATGAACACTTCCTTGATGTTAAAGAATGAATACATTAAGGGCCTGTGGAATAGATTTAGTTATATTTGTTGATCAACTCTTGAATCCCTAGCACTGTGCTAGGCACAGGGTGGGATACAAAAGCATCGAATACTGTCACGTTTGAGTTACAGACCTTCCTTGATTTAACGATGGGGTTACATCCTGATAAACCTATCATAAGTTGAAAATATCCCAAGTCAAAAATGCATTTAGGGGCCAGCCTGGTGGCGCAGTGGTTAAGTTTGCATGTTCTGCTTCAGCGGCCCGGGGTTCACCGGTTTGGATCCCAGGTGCGGACATGGCACCGCTTGGCAAGCCATGCTATGGTAGGCATCCCACATATAAAGTAGAGGAAGATGGGCACGAATGTTAGCTCAGGGCCAGTCTTCCTCAGCAAAAAGAGGAGGATTGGCAGCAGATGTTAGCTCAGGGCTAATCTTCCTCAAAAAATAAAAAAAACCTAAAAGTAAAAAATGCATTTAATACACATAACCTACCGAACATGATAGCTTAGCCTAGTATACCTTAAATGTGCTCAAAACACTGACGTTAGTCTCCAGTTGGGCAAAATCATCCAACACAAAGCCTATTTTATAATAAAGTTGAATATTTCATGTAACTTACTCAATACTGTACTGAAAGTGGTTGTATGGGTGCAGGATGCTTGTCAGTGTATCACTTGTTTACCGTCTTGATCACGTGGCTGACTGGAGCTGGGGCTTGCTGCTGCTGCCCAGCATTAGGAGGGAGTATCACACCGCACATCACTAGCCCAGGAGAAGACTCAAATTCAAAATTCAAAGTATGGTTTCTACTGAACGCGTATTGCTTTCGCACCATCATACACCATTGTAAAGTCAAAAAATTGTAAGTCAAACCTTTATGAGTTGGGGACCGTCTGTATTCCGAATTCACTTTCTCTGTTCTTCTTCCCAGAATCTGCTGGAGTGGCAACCACTGTGGCCCATTTGCCTCCGAAGACACCCAGCCTTCTGGCCTCTCTTGGGTCTTCACAGTCAGGGCCCCTTCCAGGCACCTCTTCAGACTCCAAGTCCACGGTCACTTTCTTGGGGCTGACCCCTGCTTCTTCCACGATACCAGTCACTGACACCACCAAGTCACCTCAAGCCCCTCAAGCCGAGACATCTGCCAAATCCCAAGCCCTGTCTGCCCCATCCCCCACCCCCAAGCAAAGTATTCTCTTTGGAATGCTGAGCACCCCCCCTGCTAACCCTTCTGCCTCTGCAGCTCCTGCTGTGTCTTCAGCATCTCCCATGTTCAAGCCCATTTTTGTGGCCCCAGCTATAAGTGAGAATGAGGGCTCCTTGCAGGCTAGCCCTTCCAAGGTTACCACCACCACAACTTCCGCGTCTGCCCTCCCCATGACTACCAGCACCCCTCCCCCGACTTTTAAGCCTATCTTTAGCAGCATGGGTCCACCTACATCTGTGCCCTTATCAACTCCCTTCTCCTTCAATCAGACAACTACTCCAGCCACTACCACGAGCGCCCCTCTATTCATTGGCCAGGCCAGTGCCGCTTCAACAGTGGCTTCTGTGACTACAGCCAGCACATCCGCAGACTCTGCTCCAAAGCCTGCATTTGGCTTTGGTGTGAGCAATGTGACCAGCACCCTGAGTAGCATGACTAGCACCACCACTTCCACTTCACAGTCTTTCCTCTTCGGGACTCCCCCTGCCTCTGGGGCCAGCTTTACCCCAGCCGTGGGCTCCATATTCCAATTTGGCAAGCCTTCTGCCATGCCTACTTCTACGACAGTCACCACCTTTGGCCAGTCCCTACCCAGTGCCGTTCAGACAGCCGCCAGCAGCAGCACTGCCGGCTTTAGTGGTTTTGGTAACACCCTTACCACCTCAGCCCCAGTCACCACCAGCCAGCCGACGCTGACATTCAGTAGCACTACCACCCCAGCATTTAACATTCCCTTTGGCTCAAGCACCAAGCCTCTCCCAGCATATCCAGGAGCCAATGCCCAGCCAGCGTTTGGGGCCACTGATGGGCAGCAGCAGGGGACTACCAAGCCAGCTCTTGCCCCCAGCTTTGGCAGCTCTTTCACTTTTGGAAACTCTGCAGCCGCAGCCCTGACTGCAACTCCAGCACCAGCCCCTGCCCAGCCAGCCTTCGGCAGTGCTGGGCAGTCGGCTTTTGGTGGTTTGAAACCCGCAGCCTCTGCCTTTGGTGCCCCTGCCAACACTCAGCCAGCCTTTGGCAGCACCACGGCTGTTTTCTCCTTTGGTGCAGCCACCACCTCTGGCTTTGGAGCTACAACCCAGACCACCAGCAGCGGGACCAGTAGCTCAATGTTTGGCAGCACAACGTCATCACCCTTCACATTTGGGGGATCAGCAGCCCCAGCTGGCAGTGCGGGCTTTGGGATCAATGTGGCTACCCCAGGCACCAGTTCAACCTCTGGAGCTTTCAGCTTTGGAGGAGGACAGAGCGGGACCACTGGCAGCACAACCCCCTTTGGGGCAGGCTTGAGTCAGACCACGTTGGGCGCACCCGGCCAGAGCACACCCTTTGCCTTCAATGTGGCCAGCACACCTGAGAGCAAACCTGTGTTTGGAGGTAAGACTAGGAATTGGTCTGCTGTGCCAGGCGCTGTGGTAAGTGCTCACATAGCCTCTGCTCTTAGGGAGCTTTATGTGGTGGTGAAGAGACAGATGTTAAATATACAAATAGAATGTCAGGTAGCAATAACTGTCTTGAAAAAATAAAATACACAATTAATGACTGGAGGAGCTATTTAGATAATCAAAGAAGGCCTTTCTTAGGAAATAAGTTTAAGCCAAGACTGTATTTGTGACAGAAAGGGGTTAGTGTAGGTGCGTGTGTGAGAGCGTGCTTTTCAGGCACCAGAGAGAGCCATGCAGAGGCTTGGAGGCTGAAACAAGCCTGGTGTGTTCACAAACAGAAAAGCAGGGGGTGGCGAGAGGGTTCAAAGCGGAGATGGTATAAAATGAGGTTGAGAGGCAGACGGAGTTGCGATCATTCACGGCCAGGGTTCAATGTTTGGATTTGAAGTACTGAGGGAAATCACTAGAATTTCAAGCAGAAGAATGAAGCGATCTTAATTGACATGTGGAAGATGGATTATAAGGAGTTTTGATCCTGATAACTTCTGTCATCTTCATTAAATGTGAGAGAAGATCTTGGGAGTGGATTAGGGTGAAATGTATACAAAGAAGAGCCTCTTGAAATAGTCATTTTGGAGAGTGGAGAAAGTAATGTAATGAGAAACTGTAAGAGAGTTGCCAGGCAGTTTTGAGGGCTGGGAAACTGGTTGTGAATTTAAAGTGAGGCCAGTCAGCACTGTTGTGTGTCTTTCCCAAGCAGCATTCAGCCGTCGACCTCGACGTCAAATGAGTGGACAGCTGGTGAGACCCAGCCTGTTTAAACTGAAGCAGGGGTAGCAGGAGGGACAGTGGAGTGCTGGTGTGCATGAGGTTGAGGGGACAGAGGGGAGGGAGCACTAGAGAGAGCGAGCTGGAAGAAAGTGCAGGACTTTTAAGAGTGGAGATTTGGGAGCTAGACCAGTTCCTGGTGGTGACAAGTGACCATAGGAGTGGATGGCGGAGGCAGCATAGAAAAGATTGAGGTGGCAAGGCCAGGGCCTCAGGGAGCAAGAAAGATACCTGCCCAGCCCAGGCTGAGACAAGTGCACATGAGTACACAGGCTGTCCTGAGAAGGGGCCACAGGGAAAGCAGCGTCAGCACTGAACATCAGGGTTTGGTGAGGGCAAGGGAGGTGGTGGCTGATGACTGAGTTCCAGGGGACCAACAGGGTGGAATGGTGAGGAGTTTGGTGGAAGGCTCAGGTGTCTGGAGGGGAGGGGACCAATAAACAGGGAGGAGAGGCATAAAGCCATTAGTCCCGATGGAAGAAGGGAGGTAACCTGGTCAAGCTAGAAGGTTGGAGTCCACCTGGTGTCCCCCTCTGCTGTGCTTTGGTGGCCAAGGGAACACAGAGGCCTTACTCCTTAGGTGGCCAGAAGGCAACACCAAGAGGCCTTTTTTCTGGTGCAGCACAGTGGTTAGCAGGCTGGGAGATGGGTAGGCTCCCCTGGAGCACCAGGTGTTCAGACTTAATTATCCCACACAGTTCCTTACGGTGGGGCGAACCAGAAGAGTGGTCCAGGGCGAAGGTATCCTCTGGGGAATGGAATGCCCCCAAGGAGAGCAGACCTCCCCGCTAGGTTTATTACCATCTGCTTTGATGCCCTCTGCTCACAGGCCTATTCTCTACAGTTCTCTGTTGCCTCTTCATTCTAGGCACCTCCACACCCACCTTTGGTCAGAACACCCCTGCCCCTGGGGTGGGCACGTCGGGCAGCAGCCTCTCCTTTGGAGCGTCCTCAACACCCACCCAGGGCTTTGTTGGAGTCGGACCTTTCGGTAAGCAGCAGGTCTCTCTGTTACCAGCATGACCTGCTTATTCCTCTTGGAAGAGGGAGTGGGTTGGGACAGCAGGTTCCTGGCTCTCCAGGGAAGGTCAGGCTCATAAGCATGAGAAAGATGTGGCTGGGCTGAGCATCCAGCACAACCCAGGTTTGCAGTTGGGCAGCAGGAGTCAGTGAAGAGCCATCTCAGGCACAATTTCCCAACCACTGGAAAGCCAGGTAAAAATGCTTTCCTGGGCCTCACTCCCAGACTACCTGGGACTCTGGGATTTTGCATTTTAAATAGGCCCCTCCCCCAAAGCGATTGCTACAGCTCAGGAAGACCTATTCCAGCACCCAGTGTTCTGCTGGCTAACCTGGGGATTAGGGCACCCAGAGAAGTGTTCTCAGGTGACAGCTGCCCTGATGAGATCTTGTTGAATCTTTCCAGGCTCGGCTGCCCCTTCGTTTTCCATTGGTGCCGGATCCAAGACCCCAGGGGCTCGGCAGCGCCTGCAGGCCCGAAGGCAGCACAACCGCAAGAAGTAGACTTTGTCCCTTGCCCCCACCCCCCAAAACCCCTACCCAAATCTGGACCTCATCACCTGCTAGGAAGAGCCTCTGACCCTTCTAGTTCCATAAAGCAATCCTACCCCAGATTCCTGGCTTCAGCCACCAAGGAGGCAGTGGCAGCCCTGGGGGCTGTTTCCCTCTCCTCGAGGAAGCAGAAGCCTCAGGCCTCTTGAGGGAAGGGAAGGCAGGATGTGGCAGGGCAGACGCCTGATGCCTGTACTTGAACAGTTCCACCGGTGAGGCTGGAGAGAACTAAGGAAACATCTGTACATAGTGTCCCTCACTTGTTTAGTGTGTAAGCTTAGTCAGGCAGCCTCCCTTCCCTCCCTCCCTCTCCCGCCCCCCCCCCCCCCCCCCCCCCCCCCCCCCCGCAAGAGCCCATCATTGCTGGAGGGTAGCAGGTACCGCCCTCACCCACTTGATCTCTGATATGCATTTGATGAGATTCAGGGAAATGGGTTATCCCTAAAGCTTTACCTTGCTTGGCTTGGCTATAAAAAGTGGTTCTTCTCTAGTCCCTTTAGGGGACTCTGTTTCCCCATTTCTTGCTGCTTTGTCCCTCACTGGTTCCTTGCAGGATCGATTCCTTTTGAAATGACCTTGAATCTGCTTTGCCTTGGAAACCCCAGTGGGTGCTGCTCCTGCTGTTCCACTTCCTGCTCAAGTCTGAGTCAATGTTTTCTCCCCAACCCTCTGCCAGTTTGGCCCCTAAAAGCTTGGTGGCCCAGACTGTTAGCCTGGCAGATTCAGGGTGATACCTCGCTCCAGGGAGGGAAACTCTTGGAGCAGGCAGGATGCCCACCGCTTCCAGCTGCCTCCTCACCCACCTGCCCCACTGGCCTCATTGGGCTCCTCTCTCTCTCCGGGATTGTATGTTAAAGCCTTGTCCTGTGTTACTTTGTCTGATGCTCATGTCTATTGCTCTTTGAATCGAGTTTGGAGGAAGAATTGAATTGTATGAGTGGCGGCATGTTGGTAGTGCCGGACTTACTGTTCCAAGTTCTGGGGCCTAGCTAATTGAATGTGGAAAGGAGCACCACTTTATGGCTGCAGGTGCTGGCTCCTGGATTTCAAATGGTGTTTTGACTTTAAGGGCTGGCAGCCCAGGAGGATGGGGCCGAGGGGAAGCAAAGACCTCTTCCCTGTCTCTCTCCCACCTACCTGACCTCCATGGAGGCTAGATCACCCCTCGTATGCTAGGAAACCTAAACTAACGAACCACACTTTAAAATTCTTAGTTTTTTCCCCCCAACAAAGCCTCCAACCCTTCCCCTTTTCTTCCTTTGTTCCCAAACCATGTACCCCAGGCCCAAGAGCCTTGCTGCCATGTCCATCCTCTTTGGGAGAAGTATGAATGCGTGTGTCTAAATTAAAAGAAAAAAATATTTAAACATTTTTTAACAAAATAAAAATTTATTTTTGTATTTAAGCTAAATTGCCTTTAAATTCCTTCAAGCTTGGTTCATTGAGGTGGTTAAGTGTAAATGCTATTGACTAGGAATTAGCTGTACAGTTAAGTTATGCCTGTGTGAAGAAGCAGCTCAAATGCTGTCCCAGGCAGCTTTCCTGAGGGACGAGAGCTCCTTCTGAACACATTATATGAAATGTACTTCTTATTTTATGAATAATGTGACGTAGGTGTAAGTAGTCCCCCCTCCCTTTGTGACTGAGGTTGAACATTCTGTCACAGGGCTGCACCTCCCCACCCCCAGGAAGAGCTCTGTTAAGACTTCACTGTGCGTGATGCTGAGGAGGGGCCTGACCTCAAGTCCCAAATACCTGTTAGGATTGGAGGGGTGGGGGTGGGGCACGGGTCTAGAAATCAAGCTTCTACCTATACCTTACGTAAGGTAGATCCTCTTAGTTTTAGTACTCTGAGCTAGTTTACCTCAGTTCCACAGGCAGGACAGCTGGTCCAGGAAAGCCCCGAAGAGGGTGTCCTGGCACAGCCTGAGTGTGAGTGTGTGGAGTGTATGTGTACATGTACGAGCACTGGACAGGAACGGGAGGCTGGGACTTTCCATTACAAATAGACTTAATTCCTGTTGAGTCTAGTTGGAATTTTTAGTATGAATGTGAGATTTTTCTCCTTGCTTATGTCATTAAGAATAAAAAAAACTGTGATCTATCATAGACCATGTCCTGCTTTTTATTTTGTGGGCAGCACTTCTCTCGCCAGCAAGAACACAGCCCAGGGAGGGGACCCAAAGGACGAGGAAATCCACTCTGTCTTTCCAGCTGGAGAAACAGGGTTACCAGTTTCCTTCCTAAAGCAATAAAAAGAATAGAACCTTTCAAAAACAAAAGTGCTGCCTGGGGCTGAGGACCCCAGGCTGAGTTGAGGGGAGAACTAGTATCTTCCTTTCCTCCCTCGCACCCAGCTTGAGCACCTGCTATGTGCAAGGCAACGTGCTAGGAGCCGCCGCTGCTTTTCGCCGCCTCTTCTTTCTCTTTGGGGCGGAGCTGGGTACAAGTTCCGGTGCTGATGCTTCGGCCTGTGAGACAGAGCTACAAGAAAAGTACATCAGTTAGATGTGTCCCCATCTGCCAGCATCTTCCAAGCAGGCCCCCTACTCACTCACCCTGGCACCTCTACCCGTTCAAGCACAGCAATGAAGAAGCCACCAGTGAGCGTGGTCTCGGGGGAGGCCCGGAGGCAGTGCTCGGCACCCGGAAAAGTGCAGAGACCTCGGTGGGGCCAGGAGGGCAGCACAGGAGCCAGCCTGTGGAGAAGAAATAGCACAGGCTCGTAGGCAAAAGAGAGCAGCCTCCCGCCCCGAGACCCTGGGAGAGAGCCACCACCTGAAGGCTCCTGGGCTCTGCTGCAGGGCATCGCGTACCACATCTTCATTCTCCTCTTGGCAGAGGGAACATGTGGAGTAGACGAGGCGCTGCAGGGAGGGGAAGGTGAGTGCGTGGCAGAGAGCACGCTGCTGGAACCCCGCCAGGGCATGCAAGCGCTCCTTGCTAGGTGCGCCTGCCCCGGGCTCCTCCAGCTGTCTGGTCAACATACCTAAGGAAAACGGTGTTTTCATCACAGACTGCCTTATTTTGAAATCCCCACTTTTGACACGATAACATTTGCCCGGGGTCACAAGATGATTACAGTCAGAACTTAAACCCAAGGCCAAAATGAACGACTACCCCTTCCCCTCTAAGGTTGCTCGGGTTCTGTGGGGCCATCGGCCATGCTTTCTCCCCATCTCACCAGAGCCACTACAAGAAGGATCCAGCAAGATGTACTGGACCTGACGATAACGCTGGTCTGAGGGCGAGACTGCCAGGAAGTCCTCCTTGGCCAGCTCACAGCAAGAGACTCCAGCCCGGGCCAGCAGAGTAGCCATGGATGCTAGGCGTTTGGCATCCAGGTCAAAGGCAAAGATTTTTCTAGGGAAGAGGGCAGAGTAGAGGTTACCTGAGAATTTATGGAGCAGCTAAGGGCCCACAGCTCCAACATATAATAACATGTACATTAAGTCAGGATGCACAGAAAATATTTAAATGGCCTACAAAGATAAGCAGTCAGAGGTAACTGGCCTGGGGACTCGGCCCGAAGGGCTAAAGGATTCACATCTCACACCTGCAACCCCCTGGGAAGCTCAGCTTGGGGCTATACCATGAACTGGCCTAGGTCCAGAAGGAAGTATTTAAAGGAAAAATCCTCCTTTCAGCCTTCATGACCTATCAGAAATAAAGAGTTCCTGATATCTTCATACAAAGTACAGGAGATCAGGCCCCATCCCCTTCCTCTGTCTGACCACAGCACTCACCCTTGGTTCTTCAAAAGAGCAGCCAAATGACTGGTCTTATTGCCTGGAGCAGCACATGCATCGATGACATGCGAACCCGGTGGTGGAGCCAGCAGCATAGCTGGGAGACAGCTGGCCTGGCAGGCAGAGCACAGCAGCGAGGTGAAAAGAAACCCCAGGCTCGTCACTCCCATATGCTCTTCCCTTTTCCACCCATCTTCCCTACCTTGTCTTGTAGGATGAGGTGACCAGCTTGGTATAATGGATGTTCATGCAGATCTGTTTGGGCAGGAAACACAAGCAGCTCTGGCAACAAGAGATCCAGAAGAAAACACTTCCCTTTGAGGGCCCTTAGGTCCTCGAGGCTGCCAGGAAATAAGAACCATTCATTCAACATTTTCAAATTCCTCCATGCCAGGCACCAGGCTAGACATTCTACACTTTACCTCTCTTTAACTGTTCTCTCATGCAACAAATGTTTAAAACTGCTATGAAGAAATAAACAGGGTGATAAGATAGAGGCAGGAGTTAAGAGAATGGGCTCTCAGGCCAGACTCCAGGTTCAGGATCCCACCTCTACCATTTACCAGTGGCAGGAACGTGGGCAAGTGCCTTCATCTCAGCTTCTGTTTGCACTTCTGGAAAATGGTCATTGTGAGGATTAAATGAGTTAATACATGCAGAACACTTGGGAAAACACTTGGTATAAATTACGCACTCAATATTAGCCAGTACCATTAAAACATAACCTCGGGGAGAGGTTACATTATGCAAGGGGAGCGCTGAGCTAATTTCTGATGAGAAATTAGTAATGTGAGGAGCTGAGGTGAAAGCTACATTCACTAAACTCTGCAGAAGAACACTGTCTACTCCAGCGGACCAACGTAGACACAAGCCTAGAGAATAACATCTCAGTTCAAAAAGCTATCAAGTGGCAGAGCTGGAATTCAAATCTAAACAGACATTCTCTACTCTACCACCTGGTCTGCAAGCAACATGTTAGAAGCAGGAGGAACATCTAGAACAGATGGAAGGAAAGGGAGGGAGCAGAGGCAGCTTCCCAGAGCTGTCAGGGTACAGACCAGGAGGCAGCTGAGTCCATGGGAGAGTGAGGGAAGAATGGGGCGGAGAGCGGCAACCACTGTGGGAACACGAGGGGCATGGAGCACAATGGCAAATGGGCCTGGAAGGGAAGAGGCAGCAGCACAACAGAGAGCCAAGAAAGGGTTTTCAGCAGGTAAGTGACACATCAGATCTGGCTTCAGATCTGTCTGCAGCCAACCACAAGGACAAACAGCAAGAAAGTCTGGAAGTGAGGAGACCAGTTTAGGTTTTTCTGCCAATCATGAAGAGTGTGTAAACCTAGGCACTGTCCAGGAGGACGAAAAGAAAGGAGTGGATCTGAAAAAGATGCAGAAGGCGGAGTAGTAAATGACTGTAAGGAGAGGAGGGAAGCATCTAGGATGACTCAGTTTCTGGCTTGAACAAATGGCCACATAATGGTGATATCTGTTAGGTTAAAATAAGGAATGCAGAAGGTGCAGAGTTCAGGGATGCAAGGATGGTTCAGAATCCACAAATCAATCAGTGTGATACAGCACATTAAGAAAATGAAGGATACAAATCATATGATCATCTCAATAGATGCAGAAAAAGCATGTGACAAAATTCAACATCCATTTATGATAAAAATTCTCAACAAAGTGCATACAGAGGGAATGGACCTCAACATAATAAAGGCCATATATGACAAGCCCACAGCTAACATCATACTCAACGGTGAAAAGTGGAAAGCTGTTCCTCTAAGATCAGGAACAAGACAAGGATGCCCACTCTTGCCAGTTTAATTCAACATCGCATTGGAAGTCCTAGCTAGAGAAATTAAGCATGAAAAAGAAATAGCCATCCAAATCAGAAAGGAAGAAGTAAACCCGTCACTATTTGCAGATGACATAGTATATATAGAAAACCCTAAAAACTCCACAAAAAACTTAAAACTAATAAACTAATTCAGTAAGGTTGCAGGATACAAAGTCAAGATTCAAAAATCTGCGTTTCTATATACTAACAACGAAGTAGCAGAAAGAGAAATTAGGAAAAGAATCCCATTTACAACTACATCAAAAAGAATAAAATACCTAGGAATGAATTTAACCAAGGAGGTGAAAGACCTGTACACTGAAAACTACAAAACAGTGATTAACTGAAGAAGACAACAGATAAATGGACAGATAGTCCATGTTCATGGATTGGAAGAATTAATATTGTTAAAATGTTCAAATTACCCAAAGCAATCTACAGATTCAAGGCAATCCCTATCAAAATTCCAATGGTATTTTTCATAGAAATAGAATAAACAATCCCAAAATTTGTATGGAATCAAAAAAGATGCAAATAGCCAAAGCAATCTTGAGAAAAAAGAAGAAAGCTGGAGGCATCATGCTCCCTGATTTCAAACTATATTACAAAGCTACTGACACACAGGTCAATGGGTCAGAATAGAGAGCCCAGAAATAATCTGATGCATATATGGTCAGTTTACAACAAAGGGGCCAAGAATATACAATGAAGAAAGGACAGTCCCCTCAATAAACAGTGTTGGGAAAACTGGACAGCCACATGCAAAAGAACAAAACTGGACCATTATCCTACACCAAAGACAAAAATTAACTCAAAATAGATGAAAGACTTGAAATGTAAGACCCGAAACCACAAAACTCCTGGAAGAAAACATAGGCAGTAAGTTCCTATACATCAGTCTTTGCAATGATTTTTTGGATTTGGCAACAAAGAGCAAAAATAAACAAGTGGGACTACATCAAACTAGAAAGCTTCCACACAGCAAAGGAAACCACTGACAAAATGAAAAGGCAACCTACAGAATGGAGGAAAATATTTGCAAATCATTTATCTGATAAGCAGTTAATATCCAAAATATATAAAGAATTCATACAATTCAGCAAAAAAAATCCCATTAAAAAATGAGAAGATCAAATAGACATTTTTCCAAAGAAGACATACAGGTGGCCAACAGGTACAGGAAAAGATGCTCAACATCACTAATCATCACGGAAATGCAAATCAAAGCCACAATGAGATACCACCTCACACCTGTCAGAATGGCTATTTATCAAAAAGACAAGAAATAACAAGCGATGGTGAGGATGTGAAGAGGGAACCCTTGTGCACCACTGGTGGAAATGTAAACTGCTGCAGCCACTATAGAAAATAGTATGGAGGTTCCTCAAAAAATTAAAAATAGAATACTACATGATCCAGCAATTCCTAATCCAAAGAAAACAAAGACACTAACTTGAAAAGATATATGCACCCCCACGTTCACTGCAGCATTATTTACAACAGCCAAGACATGGAAACAACCCAAGTGTTGATAAACAGATGAATGAATAAAGAAAATGTGGTACATATACAATGCAATATTCCTCAGCCATAAAAAAAAAAAACAATGAAATTTTGCCATTTGCAACAACATGGATGGACCTTGAGGGCGTTATGCTAAGTGAAATAAGTCAGACAAAGAGAAATACCACATGATCTCACTTATATTTGGAACCCAAAAAAACCCCTGAGCTCATAGATACAGAAAACAGATTGGTAGGTGCAGGGAGCAAAATGGGTGAAGGTGGTGAAAAGGTACAAATTTCCAGTTATAAAGTAAATCAGTCATGGGGATGTCATGTACAACACGGCAACTATAGTTAACACTACTGGACTGTATGTTTGAAAGCTGCTAAGAGTAAATCATAAGAGTCATCACAAAAAAAAATTTTGAAACTATTATGTGGTGATATGTTAACTACACTTAATGTAGTGATCATTTTGCACTATACAGAAATAAAGGGGGGGTGATGTCAGCACCATGGCAGAGTAAGTTGTTCCCTTTGTCTCACCCCTCTAAGTTACAACTAAACAGACATCCATTAACCAGCAGAGGATTCCCTACACAACACCACAGGATGCCTGAGAGATCCATGCAGCCATACATCTGAAGGTGAGTGGACTGGATCCCCAGGAAGCAGTGGACCTAGGTGAGCTGACCCCTCCTCCTCTCCAGCGCCAGCCATTCAGGCTCTGGATCCTCACACAGCAGCCAGCACAACTGTGAGTGGAGGCAGGAGCAGCCCCACCTGCAGGAGCACCCACCTACCGAGGCAGCCCCACGCACACGAATGGCAGCGGCTAGCCTGCAGGAATGCAGAGCGGCGAGATGGGCCCCTGCCCCCACCCCCAGCAGTGGCAGGTGGAATCTGCAACCTGATACTACCACAAATGCGCTGGCAGAGAAGCAATTCATCAAACACCATGAAGAACTACAGTAACACTGCAGAACAGAAAGAAAATGACAACTCTCCAGAAACCAAACCTGAAGTCACAGAAGATTAGAATCTAAATGCCAGAGAATTCAAAATAGTTGTCATAAAGAAACTCAACAAGTTACAAGAAAACACAGAAAGACAGTTCAATGAGCTCAGAAATAAAATCAATGAGCAGAAGGAATACTTCACCAAAGAGATTGAAGCCCTTAAAAAAACCTATATAGAAACTGTGAATATGAAGAACACAATCAATGAGATAAAAAATAATGCAGAAACCATAAAAAATAGAGCAGACCTTACAGAGGACAGAATTAGTGAATGAGAAGATAGAAATATAGAAATGCTTCAGGTGGAGGAGGAGAGAGAACTAAGATTTTTGAAAAATTCTTTGAGAAATATCCAACTCAATTAGGAGAAGTAACATAAAGATTACAGGTATCCCAGAGGGAGAAAGGAGCAGAGAGCTTGTTCAAAGAAATAATAGCTGAGAACTTCCCAAACCTGGGGAAAGAACTGGACTTCCAAGGACATGAAGACAATAGAACTCCTAATTACATTAGTGCAAAAAGACCTCCTCCAAGGCATATAATATTAAAAGTGGTAAAAGTCAATGACAAAAACTATTAAGGTTAGCAAAGCAGAAGAAAATAACCTAAAAAGGAGCCTCTATCAGCCTTTCAGCAGATTTCTCAGCAGAAACCTTACAGGCTAGGAGAGAGTGCAATGATATATTCAAAATATTGAAAGACAAAAACTTTCAGCCAAGAATACTCTATCCAGTGAAATTATCCTTGAGATATGATGGAGAAATAAAAGCTTTCCCAGATAAACAAAAGCTGAGGAGGTTCTTCACCACTAGACCCGCCTTATAAGAAACAACAGAGGAAGCCCTCTACCTGAAACAAAAAAGCAAAGGTTTACAAAGCTTTGAGCAAGGAGAGAAACAGACAAAATCAGAAAATTACAGCTCTGTATCAGAACAGGTTAGCAAACTATTATAACATAAAAGATAAAGAGAAGGAAACCATCAAAAATAACTAGAGGGGCCGGCCCCATGGCGGAGGGGTTAAGTTTGTGCATTCTGCTTTGGCGGCCCAGGGTTTCACCGGTTTGGATCCTGGGCGTGGACATGGCACCGCTCGTCAAGCCATGCTGAGGCAGTGTCCCACATGGCACAGCCAGAAGGACCTACAACTACAATATATGCAACTACGTGCTGGGGGGCTTTGGGGAGAAGAAGAAAAATAAGATTGGCAACAGATGTTAGCTCAGGTGCCAATCTTAAAAAAAAAAAAACTATAAATACTTCAATTTAGTCACAAAGTTACAAGATGAAAAAGAATAATTTGTGACAACAATAACACAAAAGGGGAAGAGAAATGGGATGGGTCATGCTTAGGCTAATGGAAATAAGAGGCTACCAGAAAACAGACTATTTCACCTATGAGATCTTTTATACAAACCTCATGGCAACTACTAAACAAAAAATCAGAGCAGAGCCAAAAATCATAAATAAAGAGAAAACTGAGAAAACCATCACAGAAAATCACCAAACTGAGGCGCTGGCCCCATGGCGAAGTGGTTAAGTTTGCATGCTCCACTTCAGAGGCCCAGGGTTTCACCGGTTCACATCCTGGCACCACTCATCAGGCCATGCTGAGGCAGCATCCTACATAGCAGAACCAGAAGGACCTACACCTAGAATATACACTACGTACTGGGGGGCTTCAGGGAGAAGAAGAAAAAAAAGAAGAAGATTGGCAACAGATGTTAGCTCAGGTGCCAATCTTTAAAAAAAAAAAATCACCAAACTGAAATGTAGTCAGAAATACAAGGGAAAAGATACAATGGAAATATAAAACAACCAGAAAATAAGAGATAAAATGGCAGTATTAAGCCCTTAGTGATTATATAAGTGATTATATCAATAATCACTCTAAACGTAAATGGGTTGAATTCACCAATCAAAAGACAGAGTGGCTGGATGGATTAAAAAACAAGACCCAGGGCTGGGCCAGTGGTGAGTGGTTAAGTTCACGTGCTCCACTTTGGCAGCCTGGGGTTCACAGGTTTGGATCCTGGGTGCAGACCTGGACATCGCTCATCAAGCCATGCTGTGGCAACATCCCACGTAAAATAGAGGAAGATTGGCTCAGGGACAATCCTCCTCACCAAAATTTAAAAAAAAAAAAAAAACAGAAAGAAAGAAAAAAGAAAACAAGAGCCAACAACATGCTGCCTCCAGGAAACACATCTCAGCCCTAAAGACAAATATCAAATCATTATGTTGTATACCTGAAACTGATATGTTATATGTCAGTTATGCCTCAAAAAAAAAGAGAGAGTGCTGCAAAATAACCCAATAACACGTTCATGAATATTGTTTGGGATTTCTCTTAAATCTTGAATAAACATGATTTAACAATTAAAAAAAAGAAGAAAGTGCAAAGTTCAGAGGGAAGACGAATTCAGTTTGACCCCTGCTGCGATTGTGGTGTCTGTGAAGCACTGATATGAATCTGAGGGTAGGAAGAGAAGTCTAAACTGGGACACAGGAATCATCAGGTGAGAAGGAGGAGTTAGAGCTAGAGAAGAAATTGAGGGATACATGAGAAGAATGTAGGATGGGACTCTAGGAGAATCAGCGCTTAAGGGATGGAGGAAGAATAGTCCTTGGAAGGAGATGGAGAAACTGCTGGAAAAGTAGGTAGAAAACCCACATGCAATCACAACCACCCTGCCTCTCTTCCTGTGGATTGCTGTTTCCCCAATGCCCCAAGGCACCTTCGTGGAGGAGGGCGGCCAGGCAGGGTTCTAGGCTCACCTGGAAGCCTGGCCCTGGTAGGAGAAGCCTTGTCTCTTGAAATAATCAATTGCATCATCCGAGCAGGTCTTGAGAGTGTTCACCCGCACAAATCGAGGCACCTGCACGGCTAGAGGGCAAGCAGCAGTGAGTGGGCAAGGACACGGCCCTCTCCTCTAAGGGCCCGATGGCTATCCCGCACCCCCACAACTCCTTCCAGCTCACCTGGGCCAGGCCTGCATCCCACTTCCAACAGGTCCTCATTCCGGCTCACACCTCGATGAACCTTGAGCCGAGCCAACTCGGCCTTCAGCCTTGCCTCGTGCCGGTGCAGCAGACGCTTCCATCGGCCCCTGCCCCCTCTGAAGCCTCCTCCCAACAGTAGGTCATACACTAACACCTGGGGATGCAGAAACAGAGAAAAAACCCTAAGCACTAATGCCTTGAAACTCGAGTGTCGGAACTGGAAAGGCTAGCGGACCACCGGTGCAGACAGTAAAAGTGAGGGACCATGTCCAAGATCACAGCAGAAATTAAGAGCAGAATCAGGATTTGAACCTGGTGTCCTGCTTCCCAGTCCTGAACCCTTTCCCCATGGCTGCTCACCTGCAGAGCTCTGGATCCCAACCCACCTCTTGGTCAACATCGCCCTTTTGTTTTACCTGAAGAGTCCCTGCCATTGCTACTTTGCATTTCTGTTCTTATTTAATCTCTCACACGAGGCTGGAAGTTAAGGCATTTTCCTCCCATCTCAATTCATAACCCAGCGAGGGGCTGCTCTGACTCATTTCAGGGGCGCGACTTGCTAAAGTCACACTGAGAACGGTGCGCAGCTGGGACCGGGTCAGGAGAGGCTCATGGCCCGCCCCAGCCCGCGCGTCACCTTGGCCAGGTGCGGCCGCAGCTTCTTCTCGGCTTGGAGGAGGCCGGCGTTGGCGATCACGGCGTCCAGCACGGCGGAGTAGCGCCGCGTCTCGCACACCAGGGCGTACAGCTGCTTCACGTTCTGGCGCGGCCGAGAGGACACAGGCTGAGGCGGGGGCCGGCCCCGGCCAGCCCCCCGCCCAGGCCCGCACCCGCCACCCCGCTACCTGGAAGCCGCTGGCGTACACCAGCCCTCTGATGGAGCCCTGGCGGCTCTCCACGCTGGCCAGCACGGCCGCCGCCACCCCGTACACAGCCATGCTCCGCTCCCGCGCGCCTTTACGGCTCTGCCGCGAAGCGCGCCCAGACTTCCGGCGTCAAAGGGCACGGAGGCTCCAGACCCGGAAGCTCCAGTGCTCAACCAAGTGCCCCCAGGGCGTGTGTGTGTTCACGCTCCTCCTAGGGCGAGGAGGGCGACGCTGGCAGCGCAGTTCTCCACTTCTTCGCCTGCTCCTCGCTTTTTTTTTTAATGATTTATTATTCGTCTCTCCAGCTAGCTCCATGAGGGGAAATCCTTGTCTATCTGGTCGGTCATGTGTTCCTACCTCCTACACCACTGTCTTTCTCGCGATAAGGACCTAATAAATACCTGGTGAAGGAGCGAATGAATGAATGGACCGCAAAATGATGTGGCGCTGGACAGCCAGCTGTGGCAGAGTTGACCCATCCTAAGACAATCCCCCTCCTTCAGGGGAGTAACAGGTGCACCGATGTTGACACAAGGCCACCGTTTATTCAGATTTCCTTTGTACCTAGTGTCCTTGACTCTCATCTGGGATACCACGTTATATTCAGTCGTCATGTCTCCTTAGG
This sequence comes from Equus caballus, assembly GCF_041296265.1. NCBI lineage: Eukaryota > Metazoa > Chordata > Mammalia > Perissodactyla > Equidae > Equus > Equus caballus. The sequence continues at coordinate 12,312,673 of NC_091696.1, forward strand.
CTCCTCTTGGCTGTGACAGTTCCTCAGACTTTCCTTGTTTTCGATGACCTTGATGGTTTTGAGGGGCCTGGTCAGTATTTTGTAGCGTGTCCCTCAGTTGGGATTTGTCTGATGTTTTTCTCATGGTTATGATGTGGATTAAGGCTGCCCCAGCTAGAGAAGCCCAAGGTGACCTGACCTACATGCCAAACTATATGACCCGGTGGATTTTTTTATGGTATGAATTAGGATTGCCCCGGGGAGAGAAGCCCAGGGCATCCTCACCTACATGCTGATCTATATGGCCAGATTCGTATCTAAAAGTTATATGACCGCACAATAACCAGACCCCGTCTGCACTGAAATCATTTAATGACTTTTTACATCATCTTTTCTTTTTCCAGTAAAAATAAGTCATGTACCCATGCCTTATAAAATTAGCCCTAACCCTCAACTCAGGGCAGCAGCAGGAGCTCTGACTGCCCATGGGTCCTGTCCCCATGCAGCAGCAGCAGGAGCTCTGACTGCCCATGGGCCCTGTCCCCATGCTATTCCACACTATTCTCTAAATAAAAAGAGCACTACTGCCAGATCTTGAGAGTCCAAGAAATCTTTCTTTCGACTCCTCAGCTCACCGACCCCGCATCATTTCAACTGGGGTTATGGGTTTGGGGAGGAAGACCACAGATAAAGTACCATTTTCATCTCATCATATCCAGGGCACATAGTATCAACATGACGTCCCTGTCAACGTTGACCTTGATCACCCTGCTGAGGTGGTGTTTGTCAGGTGTCTCCACTGTAAAGCTACCCTTTATCCCTTTGTCCTCTCTGGGAAGAAGTCACTCTGGGCAGCCCACACATAAGGAGTCGGGGTTGTGCTCCCCCTCCCTGAGGGTGGAGTAGCTACATAAACTATTCGGAATTCTTCCGCACAGACTGGTCTCTTCTCCCTGTTTACTTAATTGGTCGATCATTTATTTATATCAGTATGGACTCATGGATATTTATTTTATACTTTGGGTTACAAACCAGTACTACTTGATTTTGTTGCTCAAATTGTTCCTGGGAGTGCTTTCAGTTGGCTCCTAAGTCCTTTTGAGAGCCCCCATCATTGTTTGTTTTTGAGCACTTCCTTGCCTCTGGCACAAGAAGATACTCAAGGCTCATCTTGTGTATGTCCTCTCTAGTGCTAAAATCAGCCATTTCCCCAAGGAGCTGTGGCTCCTTTTATTGGAGAGTGATATTAGAAACCAAGATCTGGGTACTAGGTGACCTGTTTCTTTTAATTTTTTAAATGTGACCATTAGAAAACTTAAACATACATATATTTATATGTATGGCTCATATATTTCTATTCTGTTTGAGAGTCTCCTCTATCCTAAAAATGCCTTCTCTTAATCCCACCTTCTCTCAGACTCATGACCCAGTTCTCTTCTTCCCTCCACCATCAAACTTTCTAAAAAGGGAATCAGCAGTCATTGTCTTTACTTCTTTATCACTTGCTATTTAACTCCCTGCAGTCTGTCTCCCAACCCACCGCACTGAAATGCCTCCCTCCAAGGCCACCAAGAGACTCCTAATACTCCTCAGGCCTTTCGTGCTGAATCTGGGATTTCATGGCACTTTTGAGCACACGTTCTTTGTTGAAAAGCTTTGGCTTCCATGACCTCTCCTGCTGGCATACTCTCCCATTTCTAAGTTTCCTTGGCAGCCTTGTGTAAGCTGCTCCTTAGCTTCTGGTGTCCCATCTCCTGACCACCTTTTCTGTCAGTCTGATATTTTCTCCCTGGGCAGACTCACCCACTCCCACACTATCATGACCACACAATAAAGTCCATATACACTGAAGTAGCATCAATGGTTCTCCGTGGTCCAGCCCCAGCTGCAGCATCCCTCTGCAAACCTAGACTCCCAAAGGCTCTTCTCCTCTGCCTGTATTCCACTTCTTTCAGCCCAAATGCCAACTCCACATGAAGAATTTCCTTTGCCTTCTCCATATGGATGTGGATCAGTTAAGATCTTTTGGTTGCAAGCACAAACACTAAGTGGCTAGCCAAAAAAAAAGGGGGGATTTATTAAATAGGTGCAGAGGGATGTCATTGTGTCTGTTAGGGTCTGGCTGGAGACAGAAAGGTGCACACAAAAGATAGCTGAATAGAGTTTAAAGAGGGGCCTGTTTAAAAATGGTCAGAGTTAAGGGAACCTACAGGAGACAGTGCAGCACTCTGGGCTAGCGACAGCATTGTTCACCACCGGGCCTGAAAGAGCAGGAAGGAGTAACAGGAGAGGGCTGCCTGCCAGGAGTCTTTGGCTGGCAAGCCGTAGACCAGCAGGCAAGAAACCAGGAAAAGAAGCACCTCGAACTCCCTCCTCCTGCCCTCAGATCTCCTGCCAGTCCCTCACATCAGTGGAATCCAACAGGGAGCCAGAAGTTTTGCATTCCATTGGGGCCCGCCTCCCAGGACACAGAGCAGGGTGGAGAAGCGTGCGTCTAGAGGCGCGACACTCTTTAGCCCAATCATGGAACTGAAGGAAGAGATGCATCCAAAATCCAGGTCTGGAAGGTATCAAGCACACAGCTTGTGTGAATGTCCCATGGGGATAAGGAGGTCAGTGGAGATGGCCCTGAGGTAGTGCGTCACAAGCCTCCCATCCTCTCCCGTTCCTGGAGGGTCACTCAGATAGGCTGTGGGTCAAGCTTTTGCCCATGTGGCCCATGTGGATACATGCCAGCACACCAGGGCAGAGCCATCCTCCGTGGAAGGCCCTCAAGCAGCTCCACAGACCTTAGGAGCACAGGACTGAGGAGCTTCTCTCTAAAGCACCAGGCTGCAGATGACTCAGCCCCAACCATGCTCTCTCTTCCAATTTTCAGATTCTTGGGAGAGAATTCAGCTGTCCCAGCCTTGGCCTGGGTTGACACCATCAACTGTGGCCAGGGGCAGGCTCCCCATGGATGGCAGGGGCTCTGGGCCCACTCCCATGGGCCCAGCAGCTTTCAGGGATAGGCCGCAGCCCCGTCTGGCCTCTACTCACTTCTGCTTTGAAGTAGCGTCATTTCCAACCCATCCAATGGAGAAGGAAGTCAAGAGAGGTCTTCGAGGACAGAGCAATGATGGAGCAGTTGATGTGACTCTAACCGTAGACCAATGAACAGGGGTGGAAGCAAGATCTGGCTCCACGAGAGACTGGAGCTGCTTTTAAAGCCCTGAGCATAAAGCAGTATGTAGGGACAGAAAGTGGCAAATCATTTAAAGAGAACGAAAGAATGTCAAATTTATTAAAGTTATTTTAAGTTCACAATGATAAGGAAAAAGTACGTGTGGGAATGTTTCCATCCTCACCCGGAAAAGTAAGCAGAGAGGTTACTCTTTGGTTAGGAGGGACCCAGGGAAGCCCAGCTTGACCCGTGGACACCAAGGCCTAACTTTGCTGGTTAACAAGCAGGTTAGTAACCTGGCAAATGGTTAATAACCACGCCCCTGGCTGATGGGGAAGGGGTTATGGTCCTTTTCTCCTTATCATTAAATGTTTTTAGGGACACACAGGCATGAAGACTTTCCTAAACAGTAAAGACGTCACCTCTGCTGGCTGGACCCAGCGCAGCCTCTGAGTCGCCCTGCCCAGCTGGGAAAGCCTGTGGTCAGGCAGCGCCGCGAGCAGCCCTACAGCTTGGTGGGCTGTGGGAGGGTGAGGTGGCCAGGCCCACTGGGCGGGGGCAACACCATGGGCAGTGAGTTGCTGCCCCTTTCGTGCCAGCATGTGTCCAGGATGGGGTAGAGCTTGCCCTGGAAGTCAGCCTGGAATGTGTAGAGTGGCCGCAGGTCATCAGGGCGGTCAGCATCGAAGAAGGTGAGCTCTCCTTGCTCATAGTGCAAGTAGATGCCAATGCGGTGGGGGTGGCCAGCCACAGGCAGGGGCACCCGTGGGCAGCCGAAGGCCTCGTACACCCGGCCCTCCTTCAGGCCGATGAGCCACATGCCATGCTCTGGGGACTTGCTCAGCTTGCCCTTGCGGCTGGCTGTGCCCTTGATGACCCCCAGGCGCCAATCACTCTTACTGCCCACCACCACCTCCCAGTAGTGGCGGCCGCAGGAGAAGCCCCGGCTGGCCAGGACACAGGTACTGTAGTCGAAGCGCTCAGGCTGGCTGGCACGCCGCTGGGCCAGGAGGCCACACTGCACCACCGTGTTGCCCTTGGAGAGCTCCAGGAGAGGGTGGGCAGTGGCAGGGTCCAGCTTGAGGGACTCCGGGGCTAGGAAAGATCAGAGAAGGCATGTTTTCAAGCCACCCAGAAGGCAGCAGACCCTGCCCCGAGGGAGGCTGACTGGAAGCCTTGAGCTCCTCAGGAGTAGAAGTGCGTCAGCCTCATCTCTGTATCGTGGGGCCTAGAAGGGGCCAGGCACAGAGGAGGCACGCCGAGGATGTTTGCTGAATGAACGAATGATGCCTGAAGGATGGAGGAAAGGGACAGCTGTGAGCCGAGGCAGTCTGGGAAGTCCTAGGGCAGAGGTGCTGATGGAAGGATCTGGAAGATAGCCCATCATGTGTGCTCCAGGGCTAAACTCCTCTGGCTTTTTAGAGAACTCGTAACAACGGCAGTTGTTTTCTCTGATACCCGAGCAGCCTATTCAAGGACAAACTATCCCAACTGACCTCTTTGCCAGCTGCCAGCTAATCAGTTCACACCCCAAATGTGCAAACAACATTCACACTTCAGACAATGTCTGCAGTCTTTTCTCTCCTCTCCCCATTTCTCTTATAAGCCCTATTTTTGCCTTTGTTGGATGAAATCAGTCTATTGATTGACCTCCCTTATGTGCTGGTAATGAAGGGGTTAATTAAATGTCTCTGAGATATTTTTTGACCGAGAAATAACTACCATTTATTAAAGCACTAAACCACACACACACACATATGTTTGCATATTTATAAACTGTGCAGCCCAGCAAGGTGGATGTTAATAGCCCCTCTTTACAGATGAGGAAACCGAGGCTCAGAAATCACACAACTCGCCCTGTCACTCAGCTGGTAAGGGATGGAGCTGAGCTGGAGCCCAAGCTGTCTGGGGCAACCTCCTCCCGTGCGCTCCCCACCAGCCTATGCAAGCCTCACTTCCAGTTCTCTATATCTTAAACTCAGATGCAATCGACAAACTGCTGCCCACCCTTGGGGGCAGCCCTCAGGAAGGAGGATGGGCCGGTGCCTCACCTGGCAGAACCTTGCGGAAGAGCCTTTTCCACACAGTCAGCTTGATGTCAGCCTGGTGGAGGCCTGGCTTGAAGGAGATGGGGCTGAACACGCCTTCCAAGGGCCGGGCCTGCTGGAGATCTGCTCTGGGGGCGACGGTTCACAGTGATGGTGGAGCTGCATCCTGTGCACCCCACCCCTGCGTCCGGATGCAAGTCCATCCAGCCAATCCCAAGCCCAGAAGACCATACACGCAAGACACCCATCATTTCCTCCCGCCACCCCACTCTCAGAGGACCTGCCTCCTTCCCAGAAGGGTAAACGCCACATCAGTGGTTCTCAAACCACTGGGACTGGCAACATCACCCACTAGTTAGAAGGGGGGCTTGTTAGAAATGCAGATTTTCTTGGGTCCCACCCCAGACCTGCTGAATCAGAAACTGATTACTGGGACGCAGTGCTCAATGCTTTAACGAGCCCTCCAGGTGCTGATGTACGCTAACCTCTCTAATTCAGGTGACCCCAGCTCCTAGCCACAGCTGGAGTGGACACCTGCTCCAAACTCAGCCAGTGAGATTCTGTCCATTCATTTAAACCAACGCTCCTAAACGGGTTGTCCTTAGAACTAAAGGAAATTTGAGGAAACAAGAAGACTCTCCTAAATGGGTCTGAGAAAGGCCCAGGAACTCATGGATTATTCACGTTAGGGACTAGAACGTGCATCCCATTCCTGCCCACCAGCCGCAGTGCGGGTTTCGAGGCCCCTCATTCCGCCCATTACCCACGTCTCATCTCGTACCTCATCTCCCATTCTGCCCTGCGTCATACTTTATGCCTGGGTACAATGAACTTCTCACAATACTCTCAAGTCTGTACCCTACTTCACCCTTTCACGTGGCTCTGCTTGCCTGGCAAACTCCTGTCCTCTGCCCTTCTCAGCTCTCCGTCCTGGGCACTGTCACCTCTTCCTCTGGATGTTTCTGTAGCTTGTGTGAACCTGTACTGTTCTAGTGCCCACGGTGGTGTAGCCACAGCTCACCGTCTGCCTCCCACCAGTCTTTGAGACCCTGAAGGCAGGGACGTGTCTTTCATCTCTGTTTCCCTTGGGCTCAGCACAGAGCCAGATGTGGGCAGCTGCTCCCAAGGCCCTGGGGAAACTGAAGGAGGAAACTAGTGGAGATGAGATGCCCGTGCCCGCAGCCACCAGACCCTCACTGAGAGCTCCCTCCGAGGTTATTACCTGGAGACCATGGAGTGGTACTTCTGGAAGACAAAAGAGAGGTGGGTTAGGGTATGGGGGAGACTAGGCAGAATCTGTGGGGAAGGGGGAGACTCTTGGGACCCTGGGGGCCTCATCATGGGGGACTCTCCCTTGTCCACTCACCCGGATGAACTCGTGGTGACTCTCGTTACTGAACTGCTCCAGCACAAGCTTGGTCTGGACCAGCCGCTCCCGAGTGCCCCGGGCCTGCTCCAGCTGCATGTCCAGGGAGGCCACGAGGCCCCGGGTGTGACCCTCCACCCCCTCCAGACAGTGGGCCTTCTCCTCATCTACCAGGTGGTGCAGCTCCTGGAACTCTCGGCGAATCACCCAGCTGAAGACATCGGACTCATTCTGGGACAGGGAGGGGCTGGTCACAGCTGGAGCCTCAACGAGCCACCTGGCTATGACTGACAATGTCACCAGAGCCTGGCAGCTTAGGCCTTCCTGGGCCTTCCTGACTGGGCTGGTCCTGGTACCTGAGTCCCAGGGCCGACTCCTGCCAGGGTGTTCACACTGTGCCTGGGGATCCCGGATGTGGCTGTGGGGGGAGGGCAATAGTGGCAGGAGAGAGGCTGGGCCCCGAGCTCCCACTTCAAATGCAGTGGCTCTGCTTTCATCTGTCTTGACTGTTAAGTGTGCACATAAGATTTTGCTTTATCACAGGGTTCCACAGCTGAAAAGAGTCTGGAAGGCTCTGGGAGAGCAGGCTTTGGAGTGAGAGAGCCCTGTGTGGCCGTGAGCCCTGCCCGCATCAGATAGGAGTAATGCCACCTCCTTTTCAAGGGTGAGGAGGGTTAAATGAGATAATGTCAGGGGACACCGTCTCCTGCTCCTGTTTTATGACCTCCTGCAGAGCCGGGACTCCACACCCTCCCGGTCCCAGTGTGCCTCTCATTTAGGAAAAGCAGCCAGCCACCAAGGGCTTCACACCTTTCCACGTCTGCACTCCAAGGTACTGGGACGGCACCACATAAGCTGTCAAGGTCAAGCAGACACAGGTGGCAGGGGGCGGGCAGTCACTCCCACGCTTTGGGCTGTTTACCTCTGGGACTTGGGTTCTGGGTTATCTCAGTCCCAAGGACGTGGAGGACACAAGCTGACTTGGAGACAGTCCTGACAACTGTGGTGAATTCCCCTAAGAGGATTTGCACGTTCCCCACCCCGCCCTGGAATGCTTTGAATTCTGGCTTTATATGGAAAGGATTTCTGCAAAGGACGAATGAGAACTGGGCTCTGCAGGAAAGGGGAGATGGCCAGTCCCAGGAGAGGGACAGAAGGAAAGGGCACTCACGACAATCCGGGTCCTGTTGTTCACCAGTTTGGCAATATGCTCATCCACCTTCTGCTGCTCCTGCTTCAGGTCAGAGATGAGGGCCGCAAGCTCCTCCTGGAGGCAATGTGCCATGGCCCCCTGAGCAACTGATCACTTCACCCTCTCAGCTGCGTGGGGCCAGCCCTGGGCTTCACCTTCTTGGGAGCATCCCAATGGCCATAAGCACTCCTAGTGGAACTAGGAAGCTATCCAGGTACACTTCACCCCAAAATAGGTAAGACTATTCAAGAATATTTTTGCATTGACAGCAGGAACCGCCCAGGCATGGAGAGGCATCTCTCCATGATGTGAAGAGAGATGCTAAACATTGTTACAGCCACCAGAAGTCACCACACAACATCCAAGAGGGGCGCCTGCCAATCTGAAGCCAACGTTCCCTGCATGGGATGGCGCCTGTAGGGAACCCACCAAGTAAATTCTCCGGTCACCAGCCCGTCCAGAACTAGCAGTCATCTGATCAAGAGTCAGCACAGAAAGGCTGGCCCAAGTGAGGTCAACAGCGCATAAGGGCCCAGGCTACACCTGGTGATTCCCCCTCGCTACAAAGACCTGCATCCATCCCCAGCAGGCTCGGACCCAGCCTGGATCTGGATCTGGGGCCTCCCCAGGCTGAAGTAAACTCACTTCTCCTGGGCGGCCCTGGCCCCTAGTCTGACCTAGGCCCACCATCTGGCTGCTCTACCTGCCCAGAGCCCCGCGGGTCTGCGCCCGTGGAGTGTACGGACTCTGGCTTAGACAGTTTCCAAGCAGAAGTCAGCTGCAAGAGCCTTTCAGGAAAGGAGCTGGGAAAAGAATGAAGCCAGTGTGGGGATAAACGGACACAGAGACCTGCTCGGGATCACGAGGCATCAGATCTCACAGTGGCCCGAGAAGGGCATTCCAAGGGTACCTCTCGAGAGGAGGTAGAGAGAGGTGGAACTAATTCTCTCCCGTCACCTGGGCCACAGTGAAAGGAAACAGAATTATGCAAATAAGTAAAGTAAGTGTCCCAAGGTCTCTATCAGTAGGAGAAAGCAGGAATGTGTGAAGAGCTCTGATAAAGGAAGGGAATTTAGTTGCATCACAGAGAAGAGTCTTGGGATCACAAAAAGCCAGCTCTAAAACTGGGCCCCAAGCTGTCCCCAGCTCCTAGCCAGAAATGATGAGCAAGCTCCCCCGTGTCTCCTCTCCTGGGCAGCCCTCTGCTAATAAAACGTGGGCTCGATGTCATTGCAAAGCAATTTAGCTTCTTCCTTCCACACTCCCCTAAAACTACTCTGGCCAAGAGGATCAGTTCTTACTGCCAAATCTAACAGACTTCAGTCCTCGGCAGACAGTTCACACAGGGGACCTCGTTTCCGGTAACGTGCTGGGTTCCTCTGATCCCCAGACAGCTGTACTCAGGCGGTGTTCCTGCTCCCTCTGTCAGTTCCTTCTGGGGTTCTCTCTGTACCCAGATCTTAAACCCTGGTGCTCCTTGGGGCATCATGTGTGTCTTCCCTTATCACTCTGCAGACTCTCCTCGTTGGTCTTCTCCACTCCTGTGGCTTCAGCTACCACCCATAAGTAGAGTACGCCCACTCAGCCTCATTCTCCATCTTCCCTCCTGCAGAGGGATCGGACCATATCACAAGCCTGCTTAAAACCCTCCAGTGCCCCAACCCCTACTATGGCCCACAGAATAAACCCCCAGTCCCTTCGTGTGTCACACAGGCCTTCGATGGCCTGGCTCCTGCTTACCTAGCCTGCCCCATCTCACTTCCAACTCACTCTCCCTTGAGCTTGATGGAGCGACTTTCACTTCCTCAAATAGCCATGCTGTTTGCCTCCTGGTCTTTTGCACGTGATGTCTTTGTATTTGGAATGCTTTTCCTCTTCTTTTCATATCAAGTCCTCCTTGTGGTTCAGGTCTTGGCTTAGCAGCCCACTTCCTCCAGTAAGCCTTCCCTGACCGCCCGAGACCATGCAGGACCCACATTCCAGGATCTCACCATTGCCTGTATTTAACCTGGACAGCAGCACCCGACACATGGGACTCTCTGTCAGAGCACCAGACTGTGAGCTCCCCCAGGGCACTAGCACATCCTGGAGGCCCAGTAAACGTCCATGGGTGGGAGCGGCTGGTGGACCACCTGGCTGGCCTTGTGCACGTTTCCTACTTGCCTCCCAGGGTTGAAGGAGCAAAAAGATGCTGCCCAGAGCGCTCAGCCAGAGAAGCCCTGGATCAGCTCCCAGGGGCCCTCTGCCTGCAGATCCCCGGCTCGTTCCTCTTCCTGCCCCTCGCCTGGATTTTGTCATTCCTCACCTTTCCTCTCCCCGCCCAACACCATGCCAGGTGCCCTGTAACGATGCAGTCCCAAGAGCCCCTCCTGCCCTTCTTCATCGTTAGCGGACGAAAGAAAACCCGCCTTCGTTTGAGTCCTCGCTCTGTATGACTTCGGGTAAGACGCTTACCTCCTCCGAGCCTCAGTTTCCTCATTTGTAAAATACAATAATAACCCCACCCTTCATAAACCTGAGATCAGTGTATTAACCCAAGATGCTATCATCATTATCATTATTCATCTTAAATGACAATCTGCTAGATCTGAGGCAAAGGTCCAGGAGGGCAGGAATCCACTGATTCCACAAACACATTCTGAGCGTTGACTACGTGCCAGGCACAGCTCTAGGCTCAGAAATACCCCAGGGAACAAAGCAAAGTCCTGCCCCCATGTGCCTGAGAGTGTGGTCAGGGGAGCGCTCGAGAAACACACGAGAGATACAGAGAAAACGAAAGCAGCAGGAGGAGCTGGCACCTGACGCAAGGGGGCGCCCGCTCATGCCAGCGCGGTAATCCCCAGCACCCGGGCATTCGGGCAGCTGCGCAAAACGTGATGAATGAGTGAAGGCTTCGGGTTCTGCTCCAGGACAGGGCTGGAGCGAAATCGAGTCCCGACCCAGGACCCTTCTGTGCCGGGCAATGGCGCCAGAGAGCGCGGGAGCTGGGCTGGGTGGTCCCCCGGGGCGCCGGGCTCCCCGCCCCGCAGCAGCCTCCTTACCCACCTTCATGCGGCTGTAGACGGTGGAGACCGGCGTGACCCGGTGCTGCTGGTGGGAGCCCAGCAGGCCGCAGAGGCCGCAGATGAGCTCCTGGTCCTTCTCACAGAAGAGGCTGAGCGGGTTCCGGTGGTGTGCACAGACCGTAGGCTCTGGGTCCCCGGGGAGCTGCAGGGCTTCGATCACCCGCGCCAGGGAGACATTGGGTGGGGAGCTGCTGCAATCCACCTCCTGCCGGCACACGGGGCAGCGCAGCTCCGAGTCCAGGTGGCGGGACAGGGACACCAGGCAGCCCTTGCAGTAGGAGTGGCCGCACTGCAGCATCAGGGGCTCCTTGAAGACCTCCAGGCAGATGGGGCACTGGAGGCGGTCCTCCAGCTCGGGCACGCTCACCTGCCACGCCATGCACGGGCCGGATTGCAACGCAGGGCAGCCTTACTCGAGCCTGCTCCCTGCGATCCTCTGCTTCCAACCTCCAAGGGCCCCTAGACGTTAGAGGCTCTTAAGGCCACCAGTCCGGGATTCCAGTCCTGCCCCACTATGACCTGGGGCCTGTTTTCCATCTTTAAAACAAAGGACTTAAATAAAAGAAGTAGTCACTTGGAGACACGATTCTACATTTTTTACTCAGATTTGGAGGTCAACACAAAAGGGGCCATCTTCAGGGTCATTTGGAATGACACTAATAATGCAAACTCCAGCCCAGCAGGCATCCTGAGCTGGAGCTGGACAGCAAAAACAAGCGAAGGTCCTTCCCACCTTCTAGATCGGTGCTCAGACTGGTGGGGAACCATGGGAAGCATGGTTATAGAGATTCCTGAGTCACCCCTTCACACATCTCCAGTGAGACCCGGAAATCCACATTTACACAGACAGCCCCAGGCCGTTCTCAGGCAGAGAGTGCTGTCTTAGAACACTAGTCCAGAGAACCTGGGACCTAGGAGGGCTCTCTCCAAGTCTCCCACCCTGCTCCCCTCTGAAAACCAATTGGCACTGAGAGAGGAGAAGCACTGAGCCAGAGTCAGCAGTAGACCCCAAGAGAGCCCCCTCACTGGACCACTTGGTTTCCCACAATCCCCCAAGCCTCCCACTGGGACCTCAAACCAGCATCACTGACCCGATCCAATGGGCCTCTTCTCCCCAGGACGGGACAGCAGGCACAGAGACCTGGGGACCGCAGCTGGACGCCTGCTCCACCACCTAGAATCTGCCCCTTTCCTCCCCTGCTTTCCCAGCAACACCCCCGTGTCCTCAAGGTCATCCAGAATCAGGTGGAAACGGGGCCACATCACGGGACTGGGGAGGCAGCCTCTGCCGGGCCGGCTCTGATAACTGCAACATGCAGGTGCTCGCCTTGTCCAGGCAAGAGGGAGGGGCGGGGACAGGGGGACTGGGCACCCGTCCACACCTCACAGACCCCAAACAGGAGTAGACTTGTGCTTTGACACAATTCTCTCTGAGTCTCTCTCCTTTCTTGAAGGTATTTTTATTTACTGATTTAGATTTGTTAATTGAGGTATAACTTCTATAAAGTGCACAAATCTTATGCATACACTCGGTGCACACTTTATATACGTATACTCACTCTCCAGATCAAATACAGAACATTTCCAGCACCAGAAGGCTCCCTCATGTGCCCCCAGTCAGAACCCCTAACAAGGGCAGCCACTATCCTGACTCATATCATAGATTAACATGGCCTGGTTTTGAATGTCAAAGAAATGGAATTGCACACATAGTATGTACTCTTTTGTGTCTGACTTTTTACTCAATATTATAGAATTATGAACTTTTTCATATAAAGCCTTTCAAAGGTTTAGAAGTTCAATGACATTTTGTTATAATTAATAAATATTATGGTCATAATAGACTACACATATCATAGGGGGAGGTGGGAAATTAACTGGAAAGGACAGTGGTGGGAGAGGCTGTCCAGGAATGTGGAGAAACAAGGCACTCCGGGGCTGGCAGGCCACAACCCCCACAGGCCCAAGTGCCCAGTCTGCCAGCAGGGGAGGTCTCTACCTCATAACAAGGGAGACCTGGCAGAGGCAGGTAAAAGCTAATTTTATTTGTTAATTCAACAAATATTTGTTGAGAACCTGCTATGTGTCAAGCACTGAGCTGGGTATTAAAGATACATTAGAGAACAAGACAGACAGGGTTTCTGTCCTTTTGGAGTTTATAATATAGAGGGAGTAGGAGTGGGGTAAGGTCATAAATAAACAAGTTAATACAATAGTGTGAAAGGTTATGCAAGAAGTAAACAGTGTGGTGAGAAAGGCAGGGGTTGGTGGGTTTGTGAGGTGCACTTTAGACAGGGCAGGGCAATGTCTTTGAGGAAGGATGGTTGAGCTGTGACCTAAAGGATGCAAAGACGCCAGCCACCTGAAAGGCTGCAGGAGGGCAGACCAGGCAATGGGCCAGCAAGTGCAATGGGCCAGCAAGTGCAAAGGCCCTGAGGCTGGACAGAGCTCGGTGTTGGTGAGATACACTTGAGCGGAGACCTGGGCAGCTGGAGCACAGTAAGTGAGAGGGAACATGAGAAGACGAGGCCAGAGGGATTAGCAGGGGCTGCTCTGTAGACCAGGGCAAAGGCTTGGATCTAATCTCAAGAGCAGTGGGCGCCATTGGAGGGTTTCAAGGCAAGAGAATATCATCTGATTTATATTTTTAAAAGATCACTCTGGCCGCTGGGTAGATAATGGATCACAGTGACTTGAGCCCTTGCATGGACGGACGCTGAAGCCAACAAGTGATATAGGAGATCGCAGCAAAAAAGGTAGATGGCGGAGCCCAGAGTCAGATGTCTGAGGACCCCGGGGAGAGACCGAGTAGCCCCGTGGTCTACAGACTTCAGCAAACAACAGAAACATCTGGGAGGCTTGTTAAAACCCAAACTTCTGGGCCCTGCCCCCAGACTTTCTGATTCAGGGGCAGGCAGACGCCGGAGATACTGCAGGTTCGGTTCCAGACCACCGCAATAAAGCGAATATCACAAGAAAGCGAGTCCCCTGAAGCTGTTGCTTTCCCAGTGCATATAAAAGTTACGTTTACACTATACCGTAGTCTATTAAGTGTGCAATGGCATCATGTCTTAAAAACAACATACATATCTTAGCTAAAAAATACTTCAGTGCTAAAAAATGTTACCCATCACCTGAGCCTTCAGTGAGTGATAATCTTTCTGCTGGTGGAGGGTCTTGTAAAAACTGCGATATCTGCAAAGAGCAGTAAAACGAGGTGTGCCTACAGGGATGGGCTCAAGAATTTGCATTTTTAACAAGTTCCCAGGCAACACCGATGCTGGTGGGGAGTACACTTTGAGAACCACCGAAAAAGGCAACTGGACACAGGCACCTGGAATTCTGGTGCTCGGGGAGGCGCTACGCTGGTCACCTAAGTACATCACATATGTAAGCCTGTGGGAATGGTCAGGACCTCTCAGGGATTGACACTAAAGAAGGGAAGAGGTCTAGGAGCAGGGCCCTGAGGTTGCTAACATTTAGAGGTCAGGAAGAGGAGATGACTGAGAAGGAACAGCCAGTGAGGTAGGAGGAAACCAGGAGAGTGTGGTCACAAGAAAGCTGTGGCAGGCAGAACGGCCCCCAAAGATATCCATGCCCTAATTCTGTGAGTCTGTGAATGTGTTACCTAACATAGCAAAAGGGACTTTGAAGACGTAATTACCATCATGGACCTGAATTATCCAGTGGGGCCCATCTAATCGCATGAGCCCTTAACAGGAGAGAATTTTCCCTGGCTGGAGTCAGCAATTCAGCAGAAGAGGAAAAAAGAAAATTTCAAGCACAAGGAGGACTCGGCATGCTGTGGTTGGCTCTGAGATGTAGGGGCCCGTGTGCAAGGACCAGAAAGAGGCCTCTAAGACCTAAGGGAGGTCACTGGCTGACAGCCAGCAAGGACACAGGGACCTGTGGCCTTGAGCTGCAAGGATCTGCAGCCGCCAACAACCTGAAGGAGCTTTGAAGTGAATTCTTCCAGAGCCTCCAGTAAGGCTAACAGCTTGATTTTAGCTCAGTGAGACCAGAATTGGACTTTTAACCTATAGAACCATGAAAAAAGAAACAGGTGTTGCGTTAAACAACTAGTTTTGTGGCAATCTGTTCTAAGAGTGATAGAAAACTAATATAGAAGCCAAGAGAAAAAAGCATTTAAAAGTCGGAGTTGGGGGCTGGCCCCGGGGCCAAGTAGTTAAGTTTGCTCACTCCGCTTCAGTAGCCCGGGGTTTGCAGGTTCAGATCCTGGGTGCAGACCTAACACCGCTTGTCAAGCCGTGCTGTGGCGGCATCCCGCATAAAATAGAGAAAGTCTGGCAACAGATGTTAGCTCAGGGCCAGCATTCCTCACAAAAAAATAGAGAAGTCAACTTCATCAAATGCTGACAAGAGTCTAGTAATCTGGTGTCTCACGGATCTGGCAACCAGCGTGGCGTCGGTGGCAGGGAGCAGGGGAAAGCGGTGTGGAGGTGGGCTGAAGAGAAAATAGAGGGAGAGGAGGTGGAGACAGAAGAGTGAGAAAGCCTCCGTAGCAAGTCCTCTGAGAAGTTTTTCTGGGAAGAGTAAGAAGAGGACCGCCTGTAGCAGGAGAGCGATGCGGAACAAAGGGAGGCTTGTCCATTTTAAGCGGAGCTCTTACCACACACAGCGGCTCCAGTAGTCAAGGCAAGGTTGGTGCAGGAGAGCGGAGGTACCCAAAGGAGTCGAGCCCTTGAGCAGGCACCAGAGGAAGAACCAGGCACGAGCAGGCGGGGGTGGGATCCAGGCCACTCTTCCTTCGCACCAGGAGGGAGCAGGTGCAGCAGATTTTGTGGATTTGGTGATGGGAAAGCGAGGAACATCACCTCGTTTTCCCAGGAACTGGGTAGTTTAACTTTAAAGTCCTATCTGCATTGAAACTTCTCTGGAACGCAAAGGAGAGGGGAGGGAGGGTGGAAAAAGGTCTGTCGGAGGCCTGACTCTTCCGGCAGCAGGCAGGTGCTGAGGCCTCGTCCTCACCAGCGAGCTGCCGCCACGTGCCCCGCCGCCTGCCGCTCCGGCAGCACGTGCCCCGTTGCTAGTCCGCGCCACCTGCGGGTCTTCTGCCCTGCTCCTGTGCCACGTGCCCCATCACGCTGCGCATATCCCCGGGACAGGCCCCATCACGCTGCTGCCGTGCTTCTCACGCGCTCCATCACCCTCCGAGCATTCCGGCAAGTGCCCCACAGGGCTCCTCGTGCCGCTGTCACGTGCTCGGGCGTCCCCCGTTGGCCGGCCGTTGGCGGCGGTTGGAGCGAAGGGCTGCGCGCCCCCTCGCGCTCCCGGCCGGAATGCCGCCGGCGGAGGCAGACGGCCGGGTATAAAAAAGCAGCTGCGTCACACCTTCTGGAACCTCCGAGTGACCGCCGGGGTTGGGCCGCGGGCCGCGCGGAGATGGGGGGCAGCGCCCCCGGCCAGGTGAGGCCCCAGGGCCGGGGAGGTGGTGGGGGCGCCGCAGTCGGGGCGCGACCCTAGGGCTCTGAGGTCTGCTGTTTCGTTACCCCCAAGTCTCCGTACCAGCGGCTGAGTCAGAGGATGCTGGACATCTCCGGGGACCGGGGCGTGCTGAAGGACGTCATCCGAGAGGGGGCCGGCGAGCTGGTGACGCCGGATGCCTCAGTGCTAGGTACCCCCTGCGCCTGGGACCTCTGTCCTCGGGAAGCTGGCGATGCAGACGGACTGGGGTCACCGGGTAGCCAGTTTCCCTGCCCTTGATCCAGGGAAGGAGGGAAGGCTGTGTTTCCAAAAATGTGTATATATTTTATAGGGTGGAACTTGCTTTCTTAAAATGTGACTTAAGAGAAAGCAAGGGAACCCATCTTCCCTTTGCGTGAGGCCCCTGTGAGCAAGGGACACTCCGGGGCCCAGCAGCCAAGCTCTCCATCCTCAGAGCCAAAGGGCAGGCATCCAAATGCAGAGCAAGGATTTTTCTATCCCTCGAGGTTAGGGGCGTTTTAAGCGCATCCAAGTCCATTTTTTTTCTGTGACAATTAGATTTGATATAGAGGTGTGGGTATCTTTGGTCCATCTTCCTCACAGTGTGTGTCTCTTCTGTCCTAGTGAAATATTCTGGCTATCTGGAGCACATGGACAAGCCTTTTGATTCCAATTGCTTCAGGAAGACTCCTCGGCTCATGAAGCTTGGAGAGGGTGAGTTCCGGTTAGAAGCCGGAAAAGAAGGGGTTGCTCGGGGAGCTGATGAGGGACGGTGCCCCGGGACTGAAAAACTGGCCAGAGCCCAGATTCTTGGAGTTGGTTTGTCTGAGGCTGGGTTTTTGCTAAACCAGCTGTGTTCTCTTCCACATTCTCCTTGGAGACCTAGGTATTTGGGAGATGGCCCACCTGGCAAGCTTATGTTTGCATTCCAGACTTGAGCATCAGGCCTTGCGTTTTTCTATGTTCATATATTAAGTAGACATGTATTGAATGCTTACTACCTACAATGTACAATGAAAAGAGCATACAGTCAAGTGATTAGAACATCTTGGCCACTGTGGTGGAGGAGACTGATCTGCATTCACAGGACTAACCTGAAAGAGTTGGATGAGTGCCTGGGAGGTATAAGCAGTGTTGTGGGAGTGCTTTAGTAAAGGCACAGTTAATTCCAGCTGGGACGATCAGGGAAGGCTTCGTGGAAGAGGAGGCATTTGCAATGAGCCAGGCAGTTTGAATAAGATTTCAGTCAGGGTAGAACTGGGCGTGGGGTGAGGAAGACACTGCAGGAAGAAGGAACCGCATGAGCAAAGATGGTGAGGCCAGAATGGTGCAGAGCCGGGGAAGGGGGAGTTTAGGAATGGTGGTGGTCGTCAGAAACAAGCCTGGAAAGCAACTTGGGACCACCATCCAGAAGGCTGGGACTATCGTGGAGAGATTTGGACTTGAAGGGGGAAGCAATCGACAGCATCGGAACAGGACGCAGGCAAGCTTCCGGCTCTTTACCCCTTCCTGCAGATATTACCCTTTGGGGCATGGAGCTGGGCCTTCTGAGCATGCGGAGAGGGGAGCTGGCCAGGTTTCTGTTCAAACCAACCTATGCTTATGGAACGCTGGGCTGCCCACCGTTGATACCCCCAAACACCACCGTTCTGTTCGAGATCGAGCTGCTTGACTTCCTGGACTCTGCTGAGTCAGACAAGTTCTGTGCCCTCTCGGCCGTAAGTTCTGGAGCACAGATGACAGCCCTTTAGAGACGGGGAGGGGGAAGGGTTTGCGTGTTTGATAATTATCCTGTCCTTTGAGGGCCCTCTGCCCCAGGGTCCATCCCCAGGCTCCTGCGTGGTGGTGGTGGAGGAGTTCCCCCACTTTCTAGTACCTGTCCAGCTTAGTAATGACTCTTGCACGTGGGTGAATGTTCTAGGCCAAGGTCAAGCTGTAGGTTTGTTACGGACCAGCAGTTTGAGCTGATCTTTCAGTCACCCTTTGCCTAGTTCTTCCTGCAAGTCAGTGAACGTTTCCTTCCCAACACTGTTTGGTTTCCAGCAAGTCAAGTGTAGGTCTGAACTGGGGTGACCATATAATTTGTTGTCCAAGCCAGGACGCTTGTGAGTGAAAAGGGACTGTTAACTGGATGGGATATGAGGACATCAGGCGTAAACTGGGACAGTCTCAGGCAAATTGGGATATATGGCCTCTGTGGTCATAAATTAAATGTTGCCTTTTCTTCGTAGCCTTTCCCTTAAGACATCCCATAGAGACAGGGCTTCTCATCTCATCAGCATCGTATGCATTCTTTGTCATGCTGTCTCACACAGACTGTATATGTGGCCTGAGATGTCCACCCCAGGATGACATCTGTATATGATGCCTCCCCAGCTAAACTGTCGCACCCCAAGTGAAGGATCTTACCCTTTTCTCATCTTCCCACAAAACAGAGGTCCTTGGCGTGTGGTGCTGAGACATCTGTGTGTAAAAAGAGACGCTTTGGGTAATTGTCACGTATACCCAGTGTAGAGCATCATGGCCGTAAGGACCAGCAGGGCCCTGGGCAGACCACACCTGGTAAATGCCCGCTGGATAAGTGGTAGTCGTGAGTCCTGATTTCTCTGCTCAGCAAGTTCGGTCAGTTCCTAAACCCATGGCAAACTGCTGCTTTAGGGAGCACCTCTGGGAGGACTACAGAAGGAGATCTCCCTTTGGCTCTAGTCTGTATAACAGGGGCAGTAATGACACCGACCTGCTGTTGGGCCTCTGTTGGGATTCATGGAGATGACCTCTGCAGAGGCACCTGGCGCACACACGGCAGTAGACAGAAGCCCACAATCTGCAGGAGGACTAGAGCTGTGGTCACGCTTGCATCGTGGTGTTGTGGCTTTGTTTCCTCACTGGTGTCCTTGTCTTTGGTCCTCAGGAGCAACAAGATCAATTTCCGCTTCAGAAGGTCCTGAAAGTGGCAGCTACTGAACGGGAGTTTGGCAACTACCTTTTCCGCCAAAATCGTTTCTATGACGCCAAAGTGAGGTATAAACGGGTAAGACTTTCAAAGGATAGGTTTAGACCCTGAAACTTCCTTGTTTGAAAGATAGACTTTGTCTCTTTCCCTGGTCTTCCCTGGTCATATGCAGCCATTGAGAAAAATCTCATTAAAAAATCCTTGTGCCAGAGAGCTAATGACTAAGAGAGGGGACCCAGGATTTGAAGGAGCCTGGTAATGTTCTGGGTGTGGATCTGGATGTGGTCACATGGGCGTGCTCAGGCAGTGAAAATTCATTGAGCTGTTGAGCTGTACACTTATTTTTGTGCTTATGTGTGTGTGTATAAATTTGCACATATCTGTGTGTATGTATATACATATATACTTCAATAAAGAGTTTTTAAAAATCTTCCCAGTGTTAGGTCCTCTGCCAGCTGATTTCTCCCTTCGTTTGCCTCTTCATTTCATGTCTCTCTGACAGTGGAGATTCACCTGGCTGTCCGAGGTGACTCCGTTCTCACTCAGCTTCTGATTGTGACGGGGCCTCTCGAGCAGGTTATGCTGACAGGAACTCACCGTTTGCCTTGTAACTCCTTCAGCAAATATTATGAGCACTTTCAGTGTGCCAAACTCCATGCCCTGGTTCTAGAAGCCAACCGGACGGAGTTTAGAGTGTAGGGGCGTTCTCATTGTCTCATCTGCATACTGAGCCTAAATCATTCATGACTTGCTTTCAGCTGCAAGCAACAGAATCCTGAAAACCACATGTGCTTTAAATCGACTAGAGACTTAATTTTCCCTCACATGAGGAGGGAGGCGGCCAAGGCGGGTGTGTCAGTTCCAGAGCCATTAGCAATCCAGGTTCCTTCCGTCTTTCTGCTCAGCTACCCTTAAATGTGTTCCTGTTGTCTTTGTTTTCTCCCAAGGTGGTCGTTCAGGCTATAGCATCACGTGGTCATCTGGGCAGGAAGAAAGGAGGGGAGAGGAGTCTGATGTATTTATGTTAAGAACTTTCCAGAAGTACCTCCTTCACCTGGTGATTTCCCTTACACTTCATTGGCCAGACTCACGTTAAAGGGTCGCCCTTAGCTGAATTGGAAGCTGGAAAATGTGGTTTAATTAGTACGTTACTGCTTTGAGTGGAAGGAGGCTCTGTTAGAGGAGGAGGGAAATGGGTACTGGGTAAGCAGCTAACAGCACATCTGCCACGTTCACTTTATGGGAATCTGCTTGAGAGACAGGGGGCGGGGGTCGTGGGGGCGTGCATGTGCTTGTATCTTTTGGAATGCTGACAAAATCAGGTTCTTCCACTTGGAAGGTACAGGCTCTGGCTCACAGGTTGAATCACGGATGCTATTACTTTGCAGAGCTGCTTGAGTGAGCGCCTGCTCACTTGAAAAAAGTTTTTCCCATAAAAAGCAGACCCCTTTACTCCTTCCAGGGTTAGTCCCGTTTCCTAGGTCTGCTCCCTGTGGCAGTCACTTTTAACTGTATCTGCTGTGTTCTCCATTTATAAATGGCATGCTTCAGTTGCTCTTTTTAACAGTCTTTGTTTCTCGTGATAGAAGGTGAGTCTTCAGTTCTCACTGTCGCGCTCACTTCTTCTGTCTTCCCAGTATTAAGGGATCATTTTGAAAGTCACTGTTGTTTCACGTTATTGAGGTTGTATGATGGATGCCTGAGCCGCGCATCCTCCGCTTACACCTCTTCCAGGCGCAGCATCCCCTTTTTGCCCTTGAGTTGCCTCTTTTTGGGCTAGTTTTCTCTGTACCTATCACTGTTTCTTCCAGAACTTTCCCACAGTAGTGGAAAGCCCCTTTCCCCGCTATTCTCCATGTGATCAGGCCTCAGTGTCCAACAGTCCCATGTTTTTCGGGGGATGTCCCCACTGGAGCCCTGAGTCAGATGGGAGCGCTCTGGGCCCTGCACAGCTCTTGTCCTGGGGCTGCCCTGTGATTCTCTTTTGTGGATTTCCTGTTGTTTCTCTCAGTTTACTCCCTTGCATGTCTAAAAATATTCTTATACTTTGTATTTACCTCACATTTAATAAGTAGCATAAAACTGAGTATAGAATTCTAGGATGCAGTCACCATCCCTCAGATTTTGAGGAAGAATATTCTGTTCTAGCTTTCAGAATTGCTATTAAGAAGTCTGCTACCATTTAGGTTACTGTTCCTTTATATGTGACCTTTTTTTTTTCAGTAGAGATTTAAGGATCTTTTTTCCTATGGTGTTCTTAAATTTTTCAGTGGGGAATGTGAGGGTATTTTTAAACTTGTACTGTGCCCTTGGTGAATCATTTCATTCAGGAAATTCATCCTCAGCTCTCAGATACTTTCCTGAGCTATTTCTTTGATAATTTACTCTCGTTTCTGTTTTCTGCTTTTTCTGGAACTCCTTGTTAGTTGACTATCAGACCTCCTGAATTGACTTTCTAGTTTTCCTTTTTTTTTTTCCCTCCCAATTTTCATCTTTTCTCTTTTTTGTTCCACTGTATGGGAGCTTTCCTTGACTTTATTTGCCATCTCTGAGTTTTTCTTTAACTTTGAAGGGCTCTTTGTTTTCTTTTTCCAGCCTTCTGTTCTTTTTTCATGCGTACATTATCTTATCTCTTTAGACATTGATTATAATTGTTTTCTTCCTTCTGCATCTGAGATTTTTTAAAATCTCAATTCTTTTTATGCTTGCTTTTTCTGTCCATTAGAGACTGTCTTTTTATATTCGGTTTGGTGGCGAGTCACAGAGACTGATAACAGCAGTGACCTAAAGACAGGTCCTCCTTTCTCATGTGAAGTGCTTGAGGTGTACCCACAGGGGCTGGTTGGTTGGTGCTCCGCAGTGTTCTCAGGTCCCCGGGCTGCTTCTGTCTTACTGTCTTCCCATTTCTGGTGGGGGACTCTGCGCTTGTGGGTCAGGATGGGGGCCTCTAAGTTCCAAGCAGCAGGAGGGGCGAGAGGGCTGAAGGCATGTATCTATGACACTCATACTGAGTTACGTTTTCCAGAAGCTTTTCTCCTGGCCAGAACCAGCTGCAAAGAAGGCTAGCAAATATCTGTATTCTGGTTGAGTTTGTGCCCAGCAAGAAAATCCTCTCCCTGTGGAAGAAGGGGAGAATTGCTTCTACAAGACAGGAGGCCACCTCTCCCACAGGAGCTTTCCTCAAATGTCTGGTGATCTCTGACTGTCCTCTGGGGTTTGAAAGAGCATCAGAAGTAGACTGGAAACTCTGGGGCTTGGTGGGGCAGACAGCAGTGCTGTCAGATAGCACTGGGTCAGCGTGCATGCGTGTGCAGCGTTTCCTCTGGGGGGCGCTCACCTCTCCTGCGTCTGCTCAGTGTAAATGCCTGGCTACCAGTGTTCTGGGAGCTGAGCCGAGGAACAGGAGAGAGGGTCACAGTGGCTGTCATTGAGACTGTCCTCTAATACCCATTATCAGTATTCCTCCTTCTTGCCCTCTGCTCTGTCTGCTCTCCCTGAGTCGAGAGCCCTTGGGTTCCGTTTCTCCAGAAAATAGACTTCCTGATTCCTGAGTTTTGGGACGGGGTGGCCATCTGGATGCATAGGGACAGGGAGGGGGAGGGAACATTCACCCTGTCCTCCTCTATTCAGCGCCGCTTCTACCCTCAGAAAGCTCTGACTCCTAGTTCCGTTGGTTCCCAGAGCTGTCAGGGCTCCGAGCTGCAGACCAGCCCCTCGTATGCTGGTGCTTGGCTCTGCCAAGTGGGTCACGATGCTGCCGTCGCCCTGACATGTCAGCTTCGTTACTGGTCCCCTCCCCGTTGGTTGTTCTTGGACAACGCCTTTCTGCTCCTTAGAGCAAGAGAGAGCAGAGGATGTGTGTGAAGTCAGCCTCGCTCAGCCAGAAGCTTTGCATATCTTTTTAGAAATGTCCTCAGTCTTTAGAGAAGCAGATGAGCATTGATTGAGCGCCACTTTGTTTCCAGGCTTTTGCTCAGCCCTGTGTGGGACACACACAAGTATCAGGCAGGGTCCTTGTCTCAAAGGATTTTGATCTAGCTAGGAAGACAAAGTGTAGCCCAGACAACTAAGGCATACCTGTGGTACCTAGTGCTGGAGCTTTTAAGAGAAGAGGAAGCTTTTTGGGGCTAGAGCATCTAGTAGCGGCTTCTTAGAGGAAATGGCACTTGATATGAATCTAGAGGGATAAAATGGCAGACAGACAGAGAGGAGGAGAGTAACTCCGGGCAGGAGGAAAGAATGAGCAAAGGTACAGAGGTGAGCAGAGCCTCCTCGGGCCCGGTGGAGACCTCGTCTCAAACACAGCTTACGGTGGAAGCGTAGCAGGGAAACAGGCGAGGGAACTGCATTCGGGAAGGTGTTTAAACATACATGGGTGGCTTTGGACTTCATGAAGAGGATAGAAGGGACCCACTGGAGGAGAGGGAGTTGATAAAAGTAATATCTGGGGAAGGGGCGCTAGTTAGTAGCATGCTGGGCGCGGCGTGCTGGGTTCACGGGAGCCAGCTGTAAAACGTTCAGGAATTTTTGACGCTGGTTAGTGTTACTTTGGGAGCTTGAAATCGGCCACGGTGGGAACAATGACCCCACAGGAATAGGCAGACACTACCGGGCCCCTCATCCCACAGGAGCTGGTTGTTGCACACTCGCCAGCACACTGCCACGTGCAGGACGTGTCGAAGGGGCAGACTCCGTTAGTGAGTGTCTGACCGTGTCAGGCCTTGTGCCAGGTGGGTGGCAGCTGACAGCCTTGCAGGGATCCAGGAATGTGTTTAAGATAGTGTGAGTTGTGCAAATTGAAGAAAATTCTGGAAATATTTTTTAAAAATGCGTGATTAGACTTGATGAAGTTTTATATATAAGTAACGAAGGAAATGAAGAATGGCATTGCTTCATGCTTTGTGGTCTGAGAAAATCTTAAAAACAGGAATAACAGAGAGAGAAAGTGTTCATTTCAGTTTTGGTTACTAATGAGAATGGCTGGTACCGGTGCCCTGTGGAAGACCGTCTCCGGGGGCAGGTTGCTTCATGACTCAGCTTAGGTGTGGGAGCAGGGTGTGGTGGGAGCCTGGTTGGTGACAGGGGACCTGAATCAGTGCAGATGGTGTGAAGGCGACTGACAGGAACTTGTGTGATGGATGCCCAGGCGGAGAGATGAAAGGGAAGACAAAGGAGGGCTCATCACTGTCTGCCTAAAATACCATCTTCTGACATATTTCCAGGTTCCAGCATCTTCCAAGTGGAGTCTTCTCTATTAGCCACATTCACACTACGCAGACTCTGCCTTCATGGCTCTTTTCCTTTACTGTTGTTGTTGAGATATGATTCATATACATTTCACACTTTTAAAGTATATAGTTTAGTGGTTTTTAGCATATTCACAAGTTGTGCAACTATCACCACTATCTAATTCCAGAACGTTTCATCATCCCAAAAAGAAACCCCGTACCCATTAGCAGGTACTCGCCATTTTCCCCATACCCCCTGCTAACTCCTGCTTTACTTTCTTTTTCTATGGATTTGCCTATTCTAGATATTTCATGTAAATAGTCATCAAATATATGGTCCTTTGTGTCTGGCTCACCCATGTTGTAGCGTGTATTAGTACCTCATTCCTTTTTAAAAAGTATTTGTGTTTTAATTGTGGTAAAATATACGTAACATAAAATTTGCCATTTTAACCATTTTTAGGTATATACCCAATGGCATTAAGTACATTCACAATATTGTGCAACCATCACCAGTACCCATTTTCAGAACTTTTTTATCGTCCCAAGTGGAAACTCCTTACCCATTAAACAATAATCGCCATTCCCCTCTCCTCAGCCCCCGGTAGCCTCTCTTCTGCTTTCTATGAATTTGCTTATCACAGATACTCATAAGTGGAGTTATACAATATTTGTCTTTTTGTGACTGGCTCCTTTCACTTAGCATGTTTTCAAGATTCACCCATGTTGTAGCGTCTACCAAACTGCATTCCTTTTTAAGGCTGAATAATCTGTTGTGTGGATCCGACCACCTTTTGCTTGTCCATTTATCACTTGGTGGACATTTGTGTTGTTTCCTCTTTTTGGCTGTTGTGAATAATGTTGCATGAACATCTGTATGCACGTTTTTGTGTAGACTTTTCAGTTCTCTTGGGTGTGTACCTAGGAGGGCAGTTGCTGGGTCATATGGTAACTCCATGTTAACTTTTTGAAAAACTGCCAAACTGTTTTCCATAATGGCTACAGGAGTTCACATTCCCACCAATACAAGGGTTCCTCACCAAAATGTATTTTCTATTTTTTAAATTAGAGCCATCCTAGTGGGTGTGAAGTGGTAGCTCATTGAATTTTCAGATCAGCTTGACCATTTCTGCAAGAAAGTGGTTGAACTTTTGCTAGTGGTTGCGTTGAACCCGTAGATGAATTTGGGGAATATTGCCATCTTACAACATTGTCTTGTGATCCATGAATGTGAGATGTCTTCATTTATTTGGATCTTCTTTGATTTCTTTTAACAATGGTTTGTAGCTTTCAGTGTACAAGTCATATACTTTCAATTTATTGCTACTTATTTGTGATGCTATTGTAGATGGAGTTATTTGCTTAGTTTCATTTTTGGATTATTGCTAGAGTATACAAATATGACTAACTCTCATGTCTTGAGCTTGTGTCCTACAACTTTGCTGAACTCATTTTTTAGTTCTAATAGTTTTTGGTGGATTCTTAGTTTTCTGTGCGTAATATGTCGCTAACCTTGCCACCCGTCCTTCCTCTCCGCAGGCCTTGTTGCTTCTCCATCGGCGGTTGGCACCCCCTGAGGAGCAGCACCTGGTGGAGGCCGCCAAGCTTCTTGTTCTCCTCAACCTGTCCTTTACGTACCTGAAGCTGGAGCGACCCACCACGGCCCTGCGCTATGGGGAGCAGGCTCTGGTCATTGACCAGAAGAATGCCAAGGCCCTCTTTCGCTGTGGACAGGTGCGTTGGAGGGCAGGGACTTGGGAATGAAAGCTGCATTTGGGCACTGCAGAAATGCTGTCTTTCCTGACTTAAGTGTGTTGTTAAGATTCTGACCTTTGACAGGCCTGTCTCCTGATGACTGAGTATCAGAAGGCCCGGGATTTTCTAGTCCAAGCCCAGAAGGCACAGCCCTTCAATCATGACATCAATAATGAGCTGAAGAAACTGGCCAGGTGAGATATGTGTTTGTGGGAGTGCGAACAGGAGGAGAGGTGTGATGCGCCCGCAGGTCCGTCCGTCCACCTGGGCAAAGGGCCGTCTGGGAGTGTGGCCGGCGCGCGTTGTGAGGCAGCGCCCCCTGGAGCTGGCTTCAGGAAGTTCTCAGTGCTCTAAGTCAGCAGCTCCCAGCGGCAGAGGCGAGGTGGGACAAATGTCCAAACTACACGTCTGGATCATTTCCCGCCTCCCTGTTCCCTCTTCCCGTGCCCCAAATTAGCACATCTCAAAGGGTGAGCCAGCAAACTGCTTAAAAAGGGCCTTCGGGTACTCTTCCCTACCTACCGCCAGCGGAGAAGCACTGTACTCAGCCGAGCGCGGAAGGGGGTCTTGGAGATCCTGGTTTGGTCTGAAATGGGTCTTTCAGGTCTGATTCACACCCAGAGGGGACTTTCTTGTTACCCAAGTGACATCTGTACTGGCCCTTTGGTAATGTAACCTCTTCTGATTACAGCAGTTCTGTGTTCGTTGTAGAAAACTTTGAAAATATCCACACACACGCAGGAGTCACCCATAATGCAGTGACCTTTGTAATATATCTATTGTTTTTTAGGTATTTCTTTGTTATTCTGTATTGGTGAGATTCTCTACTCCTGTTGACATTAAATATTCAATCCAGATTGCTTTCTTGACATTAAAAAAGTCTGAAGTGTGTGCGCCTCATGTATTTGGATTCCTTTGTTACATGTCAGGCCTTTTAGGACTGTCCAGCAGTTTCCTTTCTGGTATTTAGAAGTATCCCGTCAGGTTAGATGTAGGAATTTTGAAATCTGACCCTTCTTTAGCAAGAAAATCTCAAGATAAGTTAGAGGCCATTGTGTGAGGATCACTTGGCGACATTCAGCCTGGCAGCCTCCCCAACAGTGGCTCCCCGCCATCAAGGCTACTGTCTTTTCCGATGGTGGGCTGCTTGTCTGAGGGCTTCCTGAGCACCCCTGGGGAGCCTGGCCTGTCTCCCCGACCCCCCCAGCGTGGCTTCCACCCCCTCCTCACTCAGTTCAAGGCCTGCTGGATTTTCAGCATTTTTGGTCCTGAGTGGAGAATTCTAGCCACCAGGTGTCACCTCCTACAAACACAGGCCTTCTCTAACCAGTGTGTTTCTCTCTGTAGCTGTTACAAGGACTACACGGATAAAGAGAAAGAAATGTGCCACCGAATGTTTGCCCCTTGTGATGATGACTCTGCAGTAGGAGAAAACTGAAGGTAACCAAAGGGCTGGAGCATAAAAGGCTTTGGGGTTTTGAGCAGTCTGTAGAAGTACGGTGGTCCTCCTCAGCGCTAGTGAACGGTACCTGTCTGCAGCTGAGGATGGGCAAGAAGAGTAGACAAATTCCCTGCTGAAGCTAATGACACAGTTATAGTGCAGAAGGCACAGACAGGGGCCTTCTCCTGGAGAAGATCAGAAAGTCCATCCAGAGCTGGAGGTTAAATGTATAGGTTTGGGAAGCCTTAAGCTTTAAATTTAAAAAAAAAAGAAATTTCTGTTAACCTCTCCCTCATAGTAGCTTGGAACATGAAACCATGAATATGGTCATTAATGTGATGGTTTATCTGGGCTTTGAAATGAAGAGTAATGCTTTTCTTAATCTGGTTTTTCCTGAAAACCTGGAAGCCTCCAACCTCACTTTACATTTAACAGATTGTTAAAGACAAAATCTAGAGGTCGAGGGCTGCGCTGGGCCGCCGCTCCTCAGAGCTGCCCGCTGAGTCAGCAGGCACAGGGTTAAGGTTCCCCGCGGTGCCTGAGCTAGCTCTCCGGTCTGGTTTACTGTTACTGCAGAAAATTAATGGAAACAAAATCACCTGCCTTAAACACCTGCTTAGCCGGCGAGATAACTCTGCTCTCTTGAGAGAAGTTAAACAAGGGACAACAAGCAAACAGCTGCCGAATGGGCTCTTGGTGATAAATCTCTCCTTTGTTGCCACCTTCATCTCTCCACAAAAGAGGCTTGAGGGGAGAGGGCAGTGAAAAGGCCTATTCATCCCAGACGTTTCCACAAGTGGGCTGCAAACCGCGGCTCCCCGCCCTGTCAGAAACACCCAGTCGGTCTCAGAAGTAAATGTCGCCTTCATCACTGACCCTGACCCTGTGCCCCGGCCTTCAGGTCTTTTGGGGACACTGGAGTATTTGCAGGTCTTCTGGACTGAGACGTGAGCCAGAGGACTTCTCTTGCTTGGCGACTGTTAAGATCCCCTAGAAGTGGAGGCCTGGCCCTGTGATCTGGCATGTTCTGCCGTTTAATGAAGATCCAGCTCTTCCAGGGTCCGTGTCAGAAACAGACCTTGGAAAACCCAGCAGGGCAACGCGCTTCCTCTCCGTCGTCATTACTCAGCTTTCTAAGTTTGTCGCTTCTTTGGAGCCTGATGATTTCGCATCTATTCCTAAGTCTGGACTCTTTTCTTGCCCCCAGCAGTGACTCTACTGGGGTCTCACATGGCCTTGAGCGTGCTCCCACCACTGCTGAGGTTGTAACGTACTTTGGCTTTTGTTTTGTTGGGATTCTCTCTGCTGCCCTTTTTTCTGTTGTACTTGTGCCTAGGTCGTCATTTAAAATGTCCAGGTTTCTAGATTCTTTTGACAACTTAGTTTTGACCAACTAGAGCCATTTAAAATTTGTTCTTGTCTTCCAAGATGTTCGATACTGCTGACCTGTCTTCATCTCATCTTCTAAGATGTTGGACACTTCTGGTGGAACACGTGTGCTCTTGAGTCTATTCTCTAAGCCTCGGTTATAGTAGACTGAATTTTTTGAGATCAGAGGCCATTTCTTTTTCATCTTGTATTTTCGAGCATTTGGAACCATGTCTGGCACGTGATCGGCACTCAGTAAATGTTGGTTGGATCAAGTATGAAATAGCGGAGATGCCAGACCAGCATCTTTGAAACCATGCCTTCCGGGCCAGCTCTTGTATTGGCTGGCAGGACTCTTGTTATTGCCAGTGACAGAAACCCATCTTTGGTGTCAGCTGAAAAAGAGATTTGCTGAAGGGATGCTGGGGTGGCTCACAGAATCGAAGGAGGTGTCGAACATCCAGTACTCAGGCAGGTAGAGACCTGCGGCTCTGAGTGCCTCCGGGACTCAGTCTCCTCTCTGCTTAATTCTCTCCCACCGTAAGGAGGGCCAGGCGTCCATTTCCACAGCCTTTCCACTCAAGAGAGGACTCTTCCTTACCCCCGTCTCCCTCCTCCTCTTGTACCAACCGTAGCTCCAGTTTGCAGGATCCTGAGGCAGGACTCCGGCCTGGTTTGGGGCGTGTGGAGTCCCCTGAGTGGCACACCCCTTCCTAGCACCGCATCGTGGGAACTGGGGGAGCATGATCATCCGCAGTAGGAAGGCTGCTGTTCCCAAACAGCAAGGGCACGGAGACGATGGGGAGCTGCCTGTTGAGGATGTTTAGCTGTTGCCACCCTCGCTGCCCTGTCGAGTGTGACCGTTAGTCCTGCCGTAACGGAGCAGTAGGTCACTTGCCAGCCTGGGGAGTTGGGCCTCTCTTGCACCGCCTGCTGCTGGCTCTCGACGGCGGAAGGAGCAGTCGCGTCCCTAGTTCTGCCACACCATCGTTTTCCTTAGTTTGGATTTCCAGAGGGCGTGGCAGACACACACACCTCTGGATGGGAGTATTCTTGGGAATAATCTAAAAGGTCAAGGCAGAGGTCAGTGTTTTAACTCATGTGCATCAGAAGACTTGAACGTTTTTATAGCAAAGGCCATGCTAATGTTTGATAAGCTGCATGAAGCTGCTTTCCCTGTGGTTTGCAGTGCGGTGGAGGCAGCATTCCTGTGTGTGTGTACGCTGCAGTCAGACTTCCGTAAGTGGGCATCTTCTACCTACCTGCGCGGTTGAGACCTCATCTTGCTCCGTCCACAGTAGTAGCAATTTCACCAGGGCCACCAAGGAGCTCTTAGAACAGATGCCGTCACGTTTGGAAACACTGGAGTCGTGTGCTAATGTTTTCCTTAATTCTGTTCCGTGCCTTTGTCATCTTCAGTGTTTGAGTTGTGTCCTTCCTATCGCGGCATGCTAGTGTCTGAGACCTTCGCCCTGCTTTTGTGATGTCTGGAAAAGAGAGAGAAAGTGAGCACTTCAGCTGTGTTCAACCATGTAAGAGGTTGATGTACAGTAGGTGAAGTTTATTCTGTGGTTTCCAAAGGGCGGGACCAGCAAGAACACCTAATAGGAAGACAAAATTTGGCTTGATATGAAAGATTTACTAATTAAATGTCTTACCATAGTGACATTAAGCTCTTCCAACATGGCGAGCACACAGACAAGGTGCCGCTGTTGGCTGCTTGTGGAGAATGGCCTTGCAGGGAGCACCTGCTCCCAGACCAAGCTTTCCCACTGTTTGGGTGTGGGTCGTCTTGGGAGCTGGGGCATTCCCTGTTAGGCTCTGTCTGAGCAGCTCTAGAGGGCCCCTTAGAGGTGGGTGACGTATGAGGTTAGATGACTTTGTTTGTCCTTCCAACTCGAATGTTTTGTCATCAGGCCCTTGCAGACTTGCAGAGGACGGCAGCTTGCATCCTTAAAGCAACTCTAGTAGAGAGAAGTATGAAGTCCTACACTCAGCATCGAAAACAACCACACAGGGAAAGAAGTGGGAGAGACCCGGCCCAGGAGCTAAGCTGTTGGTGCCCACTGGTCCAGAAGGTGCCAAATGTAAGGCATGGCTCCAAAGAAAATGGCGCCCTGAAGGAGGGTGGAGGAGGTCCTGCTGCACCACCGACGGCGCCTTCGTTACCCACGCCTTCCCCACGCCTTCCCCAAGAACCCTTGAGAGCTGCCTGTTTTCAGGCACCATGGGGGGTGCTGTGCGGCGGTGAGGAGATCTGGTCAGCAGGGGGTGGTGCTCTGCTGGGGGAGGGGAGAGGATAATCAGTGGAATCAGAGTAGACAAGAGGAGTGCATGAGGGGAAATACCTTGATCAGAGAAAAGCTTTGCTGAGCCAGTCCTGAAGGAGGGGTAGACTGGGCCCAGGGAGGGAGGAGTGGGGGTGGGGGAGGGGAGCAGAGAAGACAAGGGGCTCAGAGCTGAGGTCATTGTCCTGGCATTTCAGTTTTCTTGGGAGTGCGCGCTGTGCTCTGCAGGTATCAGAGGAGGGCAAAGATGCGTTCAGAGCTGAGGTGATCTGACAGGCTTGTGTAAGAAAGTTCTCAAGGGGCTGGGGAGGGCACATTGGAGGTGCAAGGTCTGGCAGGTGGCAAGTGTGAGAGAGGAGATGACAGCCTGGAGGTAGAAGCACCGGCAGGGACGGAAAGCAGGCAGGAGCATGAGGCCTCCCAGGTGGGACAGACGGGAGAACGCTTTCTCTCACAAGAATTCTGGTGACAAACGGGAATCTAGCTGAAGGAGGGTGACCAGAATGCCGAAGGGTCTACAAGGTGACCTGTGGGTGATGGAGGAAGGGACCGAAGCTATATATTATGAAGAAAAGCAGCTTTAAGTTGGGGGATCGGGGCGTGGCGGAGGGGGGGAGCGGTGCAGAATTAGCAGTTCCAGGATGATCTCACACACTGAGAGTGGTGGGGAAAGCTTCCCGGAGGAGGCGGAGCTGGACGGAGCTCACGAGGCAATTGGTAGCGTTAGACCGAGGGGACTCACCGACATGGTCCTCTTACCTACACGTAGTTTTATTTTTTTTGCTTTTGGTTTGTCATATTTTGCTTCTAGATTGTTTCAATAACATTGCTGACCATTTTTGTCTTAGTTTATTTTTATTAACTTTGATCAAAGTATATTTATTAAACATTTTTTATGCCAGGCATTCTTTTACATGTTTGTGGATTGTTAACATAACATCTCTATAATGTAGATATTATCTCCGTTTTATGGGTGATAAATTAGACATGAGGAAGCTGAGTAACCTGCCAAGGTGACGAAGCTAGTAAGCGTTAGAGCTGGGGATTCACGCTCTGGCCACCTGGCCCGGAGCCACCAACTGGAAAAAAGAATCCATGCAAAGGGTCCACCAGAGGAAACCAATTTTAACTTTTGTTTCTTCTGAGGATTCTTCTGTATAGCTGAATATTCTGTATTCCATATGGCCAAATACTATGTTTCTATCACCATTTCTGGATTCTTACCAGTTTTGGACATGTATCTGTTGACTTCCTGCTGTGATATGATATGATGCCATCTCTTTCCTCCCTTATGGTTATATTACTACTTTTAGACTCTCTATTAATTATTGTAATGGAAATAATACTTATATCTGTGTCTGATTTCATAAGCTGAAGACAATATTTCCCATGCTCCACTTTGCATGATGAGAATATTACTAACTGAAAGGCCAGGGCTTTTGCTTTCCTTTTTTTTTTTCTTTTTTTTTGGTGAGGAAGCTCGGCCCTGAGCCGACATCTGTTACCAGTCTTCCTCTTTTTACTTGAGGAAGATTGGCCCTGAGCTAACATCCCTGCCAGTCTTCCTCTATTTTGTATGTGGGATGCCGCCACAGCATGGCTTGATGAGTGGTGTGTACGTCCACACTGGGGATACAAACCTGTGAACCCCGAGCTGCTGAAGCAGAGCACATGAACTTAACCACGATGCCACCAGGCTGGCCTCCGTGCTTTTTCTTTTTTTAAGCTTCTGTCTTTCCTGCAGTTTCTAATTGCATTTCTTTTTTCTTCTTCTTCTTCTTCTTGAACTGTTTACCTTATCCTTATCTCTTTTAAAACTTGTGGTACCATATAGTCTGTGAATCTCCTTTCTTCTCAGGGACCTCCCCCTTGGAAATCTCCCTATCTGTGTAACCATCGGTACAGATTGTCCTGTGGGCCTGGTGCACAGCTGCCGTTCTGGGAGCTCTTTTATCTCCTGGGTTGAATCCACTATTTCCTGGATCCCTTTTCTTGGTTTACCTCATTGTTCTGATATTTTTAAGTAACATATAAAAATTGTATGTATAAGAGAGAAATTTTCCAGCTTTTATATAGCCATTTCACACTTGATTAAAAATATGTAGGCTGGGTATAGATTTTATCTTTTTTTTTTTTTTTTTAAAGATTGGCACCTGAGCTGACATCTGTTGCAAATCTTTTTTTTCTTTTTTCTTCTTCTTCTCCCCAAAGCCCCCCAGTACATAGTGGTATATCCTCGTTGTATGTCCTCCCAGCTCTGCTGTGTGGGACGCCGCCTCAGCGTGGCCTGATGAGCAGTGCTAGGCCCACGCCCAGGATTCGAACCAGTGAAACCCTGCCTGGGCTGCCAAAGTGGAGTGTGCAACCCTAACCACTCAGCCACAGGGCTGGGCCCGAGATTTTAAAATGAAAAGAGCCTTCCCCCAGCTTAGAACCTATGCCCCAGTCAGAAGCTCCCTCCCCCATTAGAACTATGTCCCTATTAGGACCTGCCCCAACTTAGAAGATCTCACCCCCTCAAACCTTGCCTCCCCTTCAGACCTCCCTGCCTCACAGCCCCCTTCCGACCCCTCCTGTCGCACCCCACCAGAACTCATCTTTCCCGTCAGTATTCCTGTCGCCTCCTAGAACCTCTCGTCAACTCCAGATGCTGGGTACAAGTCTGAGGACAGACTGTCTGTTGGATGTCATGTCTGAGAAATCTGGTTTGTTTGCTCTGCCTTGAATCTTTTAATATCTCTTTATTCTTGTTTCATCTAAAACTTCACAGTAATGTGTCCAGGCCCCCCCAGATGCTCAAGTCCTTTAGAAGGGCACCTTAATTCTAGAGGCTCAAGTTCTTAAGAGCTAAGGAATTCTTCTATAATATTTCTTTTTTCTTTTTTTTTCCCCTGGGAAAGATTCACCCTGAGCTAACATCTGTTACCAATCTTCCTCCTTTTTTCCCCTCCCCGGTGCCCCGGTACGTACGTGTATACTCTAGTCGTGAGTCCCTCTAGTTCTTCCATGTGAGCCACCACCACAGCATGGCTGCTGACAGACAAGTGGTGTGACGCCTGGGAACTGAACCCGGGCTGCCAAGGTGGAGCACCCTGAAGTTTAACCACTAGGCCATCAGGGCTGGCCCCTGATAATGTTTCTGTGATGGCGTTTTCCCCTCTCTTTCCCTGTCCTCTGGCTCTGGGACTCCTGTAGGCTGTTGTTGGTCCTCCTGCAGGGGCCTCTCTATCTTTTCTGCCTCTTTAAATCCCGCCCCCACTGGACATGTATTTAATTTTCCAATCTTACATGGGCTTTTTCCTTTCAGCAATCAAATATTCGAATCCACAAGCTCTTTTCAGATCTCCCTTTTTCATAGTATCCCAGTCTCTTTTCACATTCTGCGTATTATGAAAAATCCCAGTCTTAAGTAGAGAGACTAGTATGGTGACTGCCCCATGGACTCACCCTTTAGCTTTAACAATTAACAGCATGAAGCCAGTGTTTTCATCTTTGGCTGCACCCATGCCCTCCCACCCAGCACTGCGGGATTAATTTGAAGCAAATCCTAGTAGTCAAATCGTTTCATCCACAAGTATTTCCCTATGTATCTCTGAAAGGTAAGGACCCTTTTTGCACATTTCTTTGAACTGTTTTTCTGCTTATTTGCTTTGGCCTTTCCCTTTGCCATGTTGTTGTAGACTTCCCACAGATGGTTGGGGTTTCTTGGTTGCCTGTTCACATGTAAGAATGAAACAGGTGGAAAAGTTGACCAGGCGCTCTGTGTACCTGGGCGCAGCTGCTTGACTCATTCTTCAGGCTGAGCAGGTAGAATCCTTAAATACCAGAAGGAAGGGGCTTGGCATTGGGTATCATCTCTTACCCTAGCTTCCCAAATTTTCCTTGGGTGGATTTTTTTCCCCATAAAATAAAATAGTGGATACAAGTGCTGTATCATTTTTAGTGTGCATATCCCCAATTTCTAGTGAAGTTGAGCAGCATCTTGTACATAATGGCCAGCTGTATCCTTTATGCAAATTGCCTCTTGATGTTCTTTGTCCACTCTTCTTTTGGGTCTTTTATATTGTTGATTTGTAAAAACTTTTTTATGTGAAGGATGCGAATTTAAGGTCTGTTATGTAAGTTAGAATATCTTCTTCCACTTGTTTTGAATATTTACATAGTTACACGTCAGTGTTTTCTGTATGGTCTCTGGAATTCACGTTATGCCTACATCTGACCCTCGGGAGTCAGCAGGGTCTGTAATGAGCGAGCAGGAGTGCGCAGGGTGAAGGGTTTCTTAACAGTTCTTCCTAGAGTCTGAGCATCGTTCCGTGTCTGTGGTGCTTCGTAATGTCCGTAAACCTGTTTAATCTTCCCAACGTTCCTTTGAGGGAGAAATTATTTCCATTTTACAGATTGGGGAGGGAATCAAGCTGAGAGGATTAGAGCCTGTCCCTGTGGAGGTCTTTGTGCATATGTGTAACCAGCTGTGACCACTTTCATTTGATTTGAAGTGTAAACTCCATATGAGATGTGAAGCTTGAGATACATTCAGCTTCTTTCTTCAGTTGGAGTGTTACCACTGGGTGCCCATGGATGTTTCTCTCTCTCTTAGATGTGGAGGAATTTCTTCCCTCTTCTCTGCTTTCCATGCTTGAGAGAGGCTGGAGCCTTTGAGCGATAGAATTAAGAGGACTGAGCCATGTTGCTTGGCCAGCTCCAGGGAAAGAGTGTCTTAACAGACTTTAAAAATGTTTTCTGCGACGTCAAAGCAGCTCTCAGGGGCTCAGGTGGAAATAAAGGCCAGGCTGTGGAGAGTACACGCCTGTGGTTGAGATTCCGGGACTCAGTCCTGCTTCAAAGAGTTGGCGCAAAGTGAGCCCTGGAGCAGCACGCCACACAGAGCCTGGTGCCAACGCTGAGGCTAGAGGTGTCCTCTGGGGTCAGAGGTTCCCTTGTTCCAAAATAGCCTTCCTGTGTCCGAGCCGGGCTGGTGGGTGGCCAGGAAACCCTAGGAGCAGCTCATCATCTCGCACGGTCTGTGACTGGATCTGCACAGAGAATCTCTTTGATCCCTTCTTCCCAAAGAGATTAAGAGGAGACTTGCAAATCTACCATTGAGTCGAAAGATATTTCATGTCTCCGGTTAGACTCATCTGAGTCCTAAATGAATAATAACATGCTTAAATGTATTTTTCTAATTTTATATTTTATTAACTTTTCTTTCTCTCCCAACACCTCCACTTTTTTTTTCTGCTCAAAATGGAGTTTTGTTTTCTCGAGGGTAACTGGGCCAGGCAGGCATGTGCTTGTTGTCCGATGAGGGCCATGTCATTCTCCAGGCAAACTGTTAGACAGTCTCTTGATCTTTTGGATATCTGTGAAATGCCTTTTCTCCCAGCTCAGGAGGTGTCATTGAAGTCATCCCTTTGTTGTGTGACTATAAATAACTCTACTTGGGTTGGCACCTTTTCATTATACCCCTTCCTGGGAAAGCATTTCCCCTGGTAGAGTTTCTTTGGCCCCTTCACCTCTCTCTGCATCCTCTCTTGGCAGCCAGAATGGGCCCCAAAGCTGCCTCCTCCTCAGGTTTACTTTGATGGAGTCTGTGTTCTTTGCGCTGAGGTATCGGCGAGAATTTCAGGAGATAACCAGGTGCCTTTTGCTAAACTTCAAAATCAGTGATGATTGAAGTGCCCTTTGCCATTCATTACAGGGCTGAGAAGTGGGAAATTTGGATTCTCAGTCTTAGCTCTCTTGCTGTGACTTCAGCCCCATCATCTCCCCTCTGGGCTTCGGTGTCAGCATCTGGAGGGTAAAGCGATCGGATCTTTCAGTTCGCTGTGTGCTTCCTTAGCTTCCATCAGATGTTGGCTCAGTCTGTTTTTAATTTCTTGTGTTCATAATTAGGTATATAAACTCTGCCTCCAAGCATATGTCATCCCAGACACCGATTTAGATAAACAAGGGTACAAACAGTGAAAGAACTGAGCCTAAGCAATAAGGAATTAACATCAAGTGAGAATCTCACTGCCTTGAGATGCTTGAGGGAGAAGATGAGGAGCCCGGCCTGGTTTTCTCACCGCCCTCCGTGGGCTTCTGCTGGGGACGTCACGGACCCAGGGTGGAGCTGAAATGAGCTGGGATGAGCCTAGGAGTTTCAAGAACCCAGAGAAGGGTTCTCAGATCTATCAGATAAAGGAAGTGAATGGCTGTGAGCAAAAATCATCTCTGCCACGTAGGACAAGTGTGTGTTCACCAGAGTGTGGCCTGCCCTATCACTGTGACAGCATCCACAGCGGTCATTGTCACACTGTGAAGAAAAGGCCATGAAAGACAAATGCAGGCCTTTGCTAGGTAATTCCTCTTGGCATCCTGATACGTTGTAGGGCCCCTCCCCAGAGATTCTGATTCAGCGGGTCAGGTGGGGCCCAAAGATTTGTATTTGTAACAAACTCCTAGGTGCTGTGGATGCAGCTGCTGTGTGGGCCACAGTAACACAGACTGCTTTCTCAGCATGTCTCCATGAGGAGAGGAGTTGGATGGTAACTGGAGACGTAATATGTTAAATAATGTAAACCTTGTTTTGAAACAAGGGTGGCAGTTGGGTGGCACTTCTGCCCTTTTTTTGACCACATATCGTGCTGCCTTCACTGTGGCTCCCAACTGCCATAAACTCAGACAGTTGTCTGTCATAGACAGAAGGGCAGCAGGGCTGAGTCCTGGCCCACCCCCAAGTGGGGAGAAGGGCCTGGCTGCTCTGGTTCAGTTGAAGCCTGGAAAGGGTGGGCTTCAGGGTCGACTCAGAGCTTAATGTGTATTCCAGTAGATAAGGAACACCACAGCGTGAGGCCTGACTCATGCCTATGGTGAAAAGAGGTAGAGGGATGTGGCCAAGGGAGGGAGCAGATTGCCAGGCTCGAGGACTACACGGGGGCTGAGGGGCTGTGACAGGAAGTCAGTGTGGAATGGGCCAGCAGAGAACCAGGGCCAGGGTGGGTTGAGGCAGATGGAGGGCCCAGCAGTGAGAGTCAGCTTTGACAGCTGCGAGGTGGGGTGGCGGGAGTGGGGTGTTGGGATGAAGGACCAAACAGGCCAGAGGACACAGCAGCTTGTGGGTAGCCAGGACATCACGTCATAGAGTGTGAATGGGCTTGGGCTCCTTATAAAGTTCTTCTGCCTCAGTTGGAGTTATTTGAGATACCCAGACTAGGTGCTTCCAATTGACTGAGTAATAATGGCTTCCGGGAGAGTCTGTGAATCTT
This sequence comes from Equus caballus, assembly GCF_041296265.1. Taxonomy (NCBI): domain Eukaryota; kingdom Metazoa; phylum Chordata; class Mammalia; order Perissodactyla; family Equidae; genus Equus; species Equus caballus. The sequence goes on from NC_091696.1 coordinate 12,351,211, forward strand.
CGCCTTTATGTGCAACATTTGTGCATTCTCTGGGATTTTGAAGAGGGACCCATCGCTTTCATCAGTTTTTTTTGAAGGACTATATGGCCCAAAAAAGGTTAAGACCCACTGTTCCAGAGCTTTCTCACAGATGATGTTCACGTCTGACAGTTTGGCTCGCTATTGTAGGACTAGAGGGAAGTGCTATGGGACAGGGCTGCGAGACAAGGCAGGGCTGGTACACGACGCCGTGGGAACTCTGCTCACCCTGCCCTGATCCTCAGCCCTCTGTCCTCGGATTTCCAACGTAAACATCCTGGGCTCTGCAGCCTCCGGCTCGCGGGGCCAGGATTCCATCACTTCTCTGTCTTCTCGGTTACGTTTTCACACTCTTCTTTGATTACTGCTCATTGTGTTGTGCAATTATTGTGGACACCGATCATATCATTGCCTGAGTTTCTGTTTCACATCGACTCCGCCTTTTCCCCATGCCTGGGGTTTACTCTCATTGGAAGCAGCTTGTTTAGCATTAATATATTCCGCTGGAGTCTGCCTTCACGGACCTTTGTCTGCTTTTCCTGCCCGGGTCTAACTTCTTTTGTCTTTGTAGATCTCCAGGCGTATCTTTCCTTGAGCCATGGATACATGACAGCTGCTTTCTCTGACTTTGCACCTCCATGTGCTACCAGTATTGAATTTGCAAAATGAAATGTGAATTTTTCTACTTTGCTCCACTTTCATTTATGCTAAAGTGTTACTTTTTATTGGTTTCAATTTGAAAATTCAACTAACTGAACCTCATAAAATCCCAGTGTTTGACCTTGGGGGTCATCTCTAGCCATCTGCATTCCCGGGAACATGTTCATGCTGCGTGAATATTGATTACAGGATTTATTTCTCAAGTCGTTTCGTGGGACACAGACTAGATTGAAACAGTTTTTCTTTTTTTCACTTGATTAGTAGTGAAATTTTAGTATGGACATTTTTAAACCTATTCAGAGGTGGAAAGAATAACATGACAGTCTGCCCACGTCCGCATTACCCACATGTGACGATTAGCAGCATTGTGCTGTTGTGTTTCCTCTACCCCTCCCTGCAACTTTGTGTCAGCATTTCAGCTTAAATTATAAAAACGCTGCATGCTTAAAGTTTAAACAAGAACGGTGGAAAGTGACAGCTCCCAGGCCCGAGCCCCCTCTCCAGAGGTGCCACTGTTGATGTTTCATTTCCTTCCTGAAGGGTTTTTTGTGAATATTTGAGAATGTGGGTGTATATATAATCTTCCCCAGAAATAGAATTATACATTTGATACTATAATATGTTTTTAATGCATTTGGGGTGTTTTCGAAGCACATAAACAACTGCTTCATTTTAACAAAGTAGCTGAGTAGCCTTTCCATCCTAGGAGGGTATCGTCATCTTCTTAACAGTAATGAATAGAGAGAGAGGAGGTGATGGGCTGTCCCCGGGCCTGAGTTCTCTGTGACTTATTTCAGTACCATATCAATTTCGGTGTCGGTGGTGATATGTGTATCTTCAGCTGGACTAGGTGTGGCTGAATTGATCTCTCGAGTCGCTGTTCCCTCTCACGGCCCGTTCCCTCTCTAGTGTCCGAGAGTCCGTTCCATAGCTTTGCCATCGTTGTGCGTTTAGACTTTTTAACCTTTGCCAGTTTGGTGCGTCTGAAATGGGATCTCGTTGTTCGAATTAGCATGTCCCTGGACAAGCATCTTTTCACATGGTTACAGAGTCAGGTGACTTTTTTTTTGTAAATTGCCTGTTTTTTCCCTCTGTAACCAAACACCTTTCTGAAGTTTTTAGTTTTTTGATAGTTATGTCAGTTGCTTCCCTGAATATTCTAGCCATATGATCATCATATACAAATAATGGGAAAATTGTTGTCTCCTCTCCACCACTTACATCTGTTGTTGTGTTCAGGGCCCATCTAAGCGTTTGGGCTAGTGCTTCCAGAACAGTGCTAAATAGCAGGGCCGCTCTGAGCATCGCGCAGCTTTCATGACTGTGATAAAACTGTTGCTGGTGTGCAGTTAAGCATGATGCTGACTTTTGGTTGAGATATATTCTTTTTTCATGTTGAGGAAATGTTTTTTTACTGAAGGCTTTTATCAGGAATGATTGTTATCAAATGCCACAAAGAGACGCTTTTCTTTTTTTTTTGCCTTTTGACCTATCATGGCTTACAACATTGAATATTTGATGTAGCAGGGAAGAAATATTGTGCATTTTTAATTGGTTGCTTTGGGAGAGCAGCAGAGTTTCTCTCACACAAAAGAACAAATCCTTCCCTAAGAAAACGTGTTAATGGGACACTTTGTAATAACCTTTAAAGTCAGTAGGAGAATTTGAGGCAAAAGGAAACTCAATTTGCTCTTCATCATAGGTTAACAGAAATTTTTCGTTTTCCTCCAGCTGCTTGATGCTTGAGAGGGAAGAGTTTGGGGGGACTTTTGGGCTTGGGAAGAAAGCAAAAAGAGAGCCCATGAGCCCGGCGAGGGGGCAGAGGGAGCCTGAGCCCGCCATGCTGGTGGAGCGCTCCCGAGCCGCCACCACGGCAGCTGCCCCAGGTTCACGGCTCAGCGCCAGTGCTTCTGCTCCTGTTAGTGAGGTGAGGAAGTGGGATCCCCCGTGGGAGGGGCCTCGTTGTCCCTTTTCCATGTTTTCATATTTGTCTCCTTGATACCAGTGAAGTTGAGCATCTTCTCATTTGCTTATTATGCATTTGCATTTCATCTTAACTGACAAGCCCTGTCTTGTTTCCTTCTAATACTTACAGTTTTTTTCTATTTCTGCCCCCACTCATCCTGTGTGGTTGTGCCCCATCCAGCTGCTCTGTGGCTCTGCTCCATCCCATCCGCTTCTGGATGCCCAACAAAGTACAGGAAATGTTACCCACTTCAGTGGCCGGGGTGCCCTCATTGCAGTCAGGCGTGTGACTGGACTGTCAGCTGGAGCCCACACAGCCTCTCCAGCATGATGGTTCTAGAATCATTCGATGTACATGGCAGTTGGGTTTATGGAGGAATAAATGGGAAGTGAGGTGCTGCAGAATGAAGAGTGAAGCTGCCAGTTTCCGGAAGCCTGGACCAGGCGGCTGGCCCCCATCACGACGTCCCCCCCAGGTGCCTGGGGCAGAGCAGCCTGAGGGCCCGCCCGCCCAGTGAGGGGGCCACTCGCCCTACCACCCTTCTTACGCCCCTGCAGCCTCTTCCCTACGAAGCAACCAGAATAATCGTTTCTTTTTTTAAAGATTTTATTTTTTCCTTTTTCTCCCCAAAGCCCCCCGGTACATAGTTGGATATTGTTCGTTGTGGGTCCTTCTAGTTGTGGCATGTGGGACGCTGCCTCAGTGTGGTTTGATGAGCGGTGCCGTGTCCGCGCCCAGGATTCGAACCAACGAAACACTGGGCCGCCTGCAGCGGAGCGCGCGAACTTAACCACTCGGCCATGGGGCCAGCCCCTAATCTTTTCTTTTTAAAGTCATTTCTCTGTTCGGAAGCGCCAGTGGCTTCCCGTCACGCCGAGGAAAACCTGAAGCCCTCCCCGGCCTTCGCCTTCACTACGAGGCTGTCAGTGCCTGGGGCAGCTTCTCCCTCTGCCCCGCGCTCCCCCACCCTGGCCGTGCTCTTCAAGCGTGTTTCTGATCCTTGGCCTTGGCATCGGTGTCCCTACCGCCTGGAAAGCCCTTCTCCTAACTAGCCACAGGGCTCAGCCTACTTAAATGTCCCTCCTCAGGGGGCCCTTCTGCTTACTTTGTGTTAAATAGCAACCGGTGTCATTCTGCATCTTCATATCCCACTTACTTTTCTTCAGTGCACTTATATTTTTTTGTTTGTTCATCTCTTTATCCCACTAAAGGGTTCCATAAGGGTGGTAACTTTGAAATTTGTAAGTTGAATTTCACTGGTGCCATCTTTTTCTATAGTTTGTTATAAGGGGCAGCCAACAAAGGCTTACCTAGCAGAGTGCCACAGTATTTATAGCAACCAAAAAAAGCACTCTTCATACTACATCTCAATGAGAAGCCAGATGGACGACTTCGAGGAAGCGCTGGCCTCCCCTCGGCCCTGCGCTGTGCCCACCGGCGGCTGCTGCCCGTGGGGCAGGGTGGGCAGTGCAGACTTCTCGCCTCACCTCAGACACTGCTGCTCTGCAAGAAGAGAGTGAAGGAAGGATTCTCACTCAGCCCCTGGCCCCCAGCACGGCCGCACAGCTGCTCATACCAGTGTACCAGCGTGGGGAGGCGCGTCCGGCCAGAGCCAGTGTTTGGCTCCAGGGGAACTGGGGAGGAAGGGGGTGGGCAGGCTATTGTCACAGCTCTCAAATGCACCCTTCTTGAGATAACTGTCACTCTGGGCCTGTGACAGCTCAGTGAGGACGTGTTAGCACACACACTGGCACGTTGTGTAGGTGAGGAAACCAAGGAGGCGTGACTTGCCCGGGACCACAGAGCAGGAAGCAGTGGAGCCCAGGGTCACCTGGGGTCTTCTGGTTCTGGATGAAGTAGCTTGCTGTCTCTGCTGTCAGCACACGCCCGCCGTCTGCCGTGGGGCGTGGAGCAGCCTGTGGAGGTCGTCTGGCCTTCCTGCAGGTCACATCCGCGTGGCTGGTGCTGCCTCAGCATGTGTCGCCGGGCTCTGGTGCCCCACTGAAGAGCAGCTGCTGAGCTGTTTGGCTGTTTGGGTGTTTTTCACATCCTTAAATGGTTGAGGAAGTGTCACTCCCTGTGGAACAGTCGAGAAAGTCTAATGAATAAAGCTCTACCTGCACTCAGAAATTAGCCACTCATTTTGGGGCCTTGTCTGAAAAATGAAGTTGAACTAGATGATCTTAGAGTTCTTTCTTTCTGATTTTGAGACTGTATCCTGTGTTCTTGATTTCAAGGTTCAAAGCCACCATATTAATTGGTAACCATTTCTCAGAGCCCATCCAGTAGGAGCTGAACTGCGATGGCATCTGTCCTGATTGCCATCTGGTGTCATCGCCCCAGACCCAGGACTGGCTTTGGCTTCCTTGTATGCGTAGCTGTGACTGCACATGGCACCCTCGGTGGCAGTCACCTGGCTTTGGAACGACTGAATCTTGTATTTCTAACTGCTGTGTTTGATTTCTAGATTCTTCCGCTAACTACAAGCAAGAGAAGCAAGGCTGCTGGAGCTCCCTGTTGTCACGAGTCTGGGAGTACTTTGTAGAAAGAACGAACCTCCAAGGCAGGCAGCTGCTGTGACCTGCTCGGGGCGCGGGCTGGAGCTCCACAGCCCTGGCATTGCTGCCTCTGACCGACCCACTGAGATGTTTTCATAGGTGCTGTTTTCTGTTTCACATTTTCATACACAGGGTAGGGGAAAGTGTAGCTACTGACAAGTAGAAAAATGCTAATTTTTTTGAGGGAGTTTGTTTTTTTTTTTTTTTTTGATGGAATTAGTCCTTGGCTTTTCTCCTGGTCCCAACCCCCTTCTGGCTGCTAATGTCCCTGGGTAAATACAAATAGAGATTGCTTTGTGTATTTTATAGGGCTCTCTGTTTTGAAGAGAGAGAATTGTGTTACATGTGTTTTTGTTGTAAATAAATAAAACACTTCCTTGTCCTTGCAAGATCCGGTGTAAATTAAATGTGTGAAATCAACTGAACTTGTAAAGTGAGTAGGTGGAGCGGAGGGGCAGCCATTCCTTATGCCAGCGAGAGTGGGCCTTGGGTTTATCTTCTAGAGCCAGAGCAGTTCTTTTCCAGGTACCTGGCAATGAAATGCCATGCGTGTGGGTTGGGGCTGCCTGAAACCCCCTCTCTGTGGGGAACTATTGCCAGATGAGCTGATCGGAAACCTTGTGTCCCCGGGGCTCCCTGCCCCCCAGGACGCTCAGGCGCTGGCCCTGACGCCCTGGCAGGCCTCAGGGCCTCTCCTGTGTCCCCTGCTCCCTCCTGGCGCAGAGGAGGAGGGGGAGGCGCCCTCCTCCTGGGCTCGGCCCCCACCGCTCTGTGGGCCGGTTCTGCTTCCAGCCCCGCTGTGTGTTCCCATCACATGTAAACTGCCCAGTCTTTCCCGCGGCACCCACGCTGCCCTTGGATCCTTTGATCAGCCCCATGCCCGCCCTCTTTACCCTCCCTGACCCTCTTCTTTCTTCCTGGACAACCTGCAAGGGTGTTGTCTACACTAGCTTTCTCCACACTCTTGCTGCCGGTTATTCGGTTATTCCTGGGCCCACTGCCTTCCCGCCGCCATCCCTCACCCGCCTGGCCGGCTGACCCAGGGGGCGTTGTTCACTTCATCACACTCGCATCGTACATCCTCCTTCCTGAGACACTATGTTCCCCGCATTTCCAAGTCCCACGCGCTGGGATTTCCTCCACCCCTGGGGCCACCCTTCAGTTTCGCTCCTCTCACAGCCCCCTCCTGCCCCTTACCCCTCAGAAAACACTGTAGAGCATTTCACCTGCCATTCAGACAGTCAGTGACCGCGGGCCTCGCTGGAGGGCTGGGTGTGCTTCTTGACCTGAGAGGCTCCCGCCTGTGCCCTCCTCCTGCCAGTGCCTCACCTTCTGACAGGACTGGCTTAGAGAACAGAGCCCAAGAGCTCCCGGAGCAGGCTGGGCCTGTCTCCCTGCCCAGGGAAGGAGGGCAGGGGGTGTTGCCAGGTGTTGCTGAGAGGCCTCCCCAGGAGAGTCCCGTCCCCTCCTGGGTGCTTCCTTCAGCCTGGGGTGATAGCCTCAGAAGAGTGGTTTTCTTGAAAGGCCGTGAGACCCTGCTGATGGTTCCTAGATCTGCGCCTCCAGACCTTATGGCCACCGCCTAGGTTCACCTGGGGTCAGATGCCCCTCGGTCTCTCCAGATTCAGGAGGGCCCAGACCAAAACCATTGCCTTCCCCCACACCCACACTCCACCAGCCCATTCTGCCAAGGTCACCCACCCAGGTGCCCTTTCCTCTCTGGGTCTTCACTGTGGCCACACAGCCCAAATGATCTGAGGGTCAGTCCTGCTGCCCTTGCGTGCTGCTCTGGTGTCTTCATTCCTTAAGCCTTCATTGACCTCCTCTGCCTCAGTTCTTGCCACTTGACTCCTGTCCCCTGCCTTGCCTCTCGCCCCACAACACGCATAACACACGTGCACATGCACACACACAGGACCCTCCACTGGTGGGACCTGACCCGTCGCTGCCCGGCCTCCGTTCCGCCTCCTTTCCACGCTTTATCTTGGCGGATGGTTGCCGAAAGCACTTCAGCAGAGGAGTCATGGGACGGGCGCCTCAGGAAGATCCCTCTGGGGTAAACCTTTAGGGAAGGCGCTTTGAAAGTATTAAAAGTTCAAGAATACACACTGTTCAACCTGGTAGTCCTGCTGGTATGACTCTGTCCTTCAGAACTGTGTAGACTGTGGACCAGAAGGTGCTCGCCGCCCCACAGTTGGTGACATGACAAAATGGAAACAACTGTAAGTCCTTCAAAGGGAAGTGGTGAGAGACGTCACAGCACAGCTGTCCTGGGGACACTTTGTGGCTTTGAGGACTAAGAATCTGGAGAAAAATACATGGGGTCTGAGTACATATATGTGTGTAATGAAGAGAAAGGACTAGAAGGATGACCTCCAAACTTGCTGGTGGCGCTTCTGGCAGGCGCAGCGTGGGAGACCAAGGAAGACTCCCTGTTTTGTTCTGAGGGCTTCTATGCGGTTTAAGATGTATCCGTGTTATTAGTGTAATTAAAGACTTAGAAGGAGTGGTACCTGGCTGCAGTGTAGACGGTGGAGGATGAATTGGAGGGGTAGGACAGGTGGCAATGGGATGGGCACAGGTTGGCACACGTGAGGAGCACTTTGAAGGAAGACCAGCCAGCTGCCCCCAAACCACCATGTGCGTGTGTCTGAGTGGGACGATGGTGCCTTCTGTTTCTGTCAGGGGGATGTGGCCCCTGGAGAACAAGGAAGCCACCGTGTATACTGATGATCTCCAAAAGAGAAGGTGGCTTTCAGGTGGCACTGGCCTTGTCTAGCCACGTGAGACAGTCTGGCCTCTGTAAACCACTTTTCCCCTGGGGTGAGTTTTGGGGGGGGGGTGTGCCCCCATTTCAATCTTGGGTGCAGGGGATACAGTGAGTTATGCGCCTCCTCATGGCACCTCAGCAGCCCCCTCTGCGCAAGGCGCTCCTGTTTAATTTGTGTGCTCCGCGTGTCCCCGCATCCTCTCCCACAAGCAGCCCTGTTACTGTGCTCCGTGTGTATCTGTCTTTGAATGCATTCCTGCAAAATGTCTACATCGTGAGGTGGCGTGAAGCCGGCCTCCCCTAGCGTGTTGGAGAGCGTGGTGTCAGGGTAATGACAGCTGCCATCGGTGGGGCCCTCACAGCGTCGCTTCAGTTCAGTCTCACAAGAACTCTGAATCAGCAGTAGCACCCCACTTATGAAGGAAGGAAGCGGCTGGCTTGGCAAACTGAGGACCTGACCCAGAGCTGCCGGTTCTTCCTGTCACAGCCCGGCCGTCGTCACTGCCTTTCTCCCTCACTGGCCGCGGTGGCACTGGTATGGACGGTGCCTCTGGCTCTCCAACAGTCATGGCTGTGGTCACCACTCGGCCGTGGTGTCAGCCCGTCTTCCAGGAGCCTTGCTCTCCTCACCCCCGCCTTCCCCCGCCATGGATCCACGGCACCCATGGGTCACTATCCCCTGTGGGAGAAGGTGGGGGTGCTGCCCGGGGAGGCAGGCCTGGCTGGGTAATGCAGGGGGAGCTCACTGGGGCAGCTCCACGGGCCGGCGGGCCCCCTTGCCGCACCCCCTCGGGGGTTGCTGTCTCCCGAAAGGGGATTGGAGCTCTTTTCCCTCTCAACAAAGGCCACGAGGCCCTGCTGCCAGTTGCTGAGTATGCCGGCAGTAGGTGGCGACATAACCCACTTTATGCTTTCTGAGCAAGCCCAGTGGCCCCTGAGAAACTGTGGCCCAGCTCAGCCACAGCAAGTGACCTGCGCTTGTGCCAGGGCAGCGCCTCTCACAGGAAGTGGAGGCCTGCCAAGAAGGGCGCCCAGCCTCCCTGTCTCCCCACCTGATGGTCACAGTCCCTCAGGAAGGATGGATCTGGGCTGGGGGTCGGGACCCACCGCCACGAGCTGGAAAAGGCCGCAGGTGGTCAGTCCCAAGGTCAAAGCCCGAGGGGCTGGGAGGCTTTGAGGGAGGTGACTCGAGCAGCATCGTAACCAGGGAGGCTGAGGAACCGCCCAGGCAGAGAGCGGAAGGCGCAGGGAGCCCCGCCTGTGCCTTCGGGACAGGATAGGTCCTCCGTGTGCACGGCAGGTGGGCAGGCGCCCTGATCCCAGAGGGCTGAGAAATGGGACTCCTTGTCGGCCCTGGGGAGCCCTGCAGGCTCCTCCCCACCAGGAGCACAGCGGCCCTGGAGACTCCGCTTCTCCCTGGGGCTCAGGAGCCCGGCCGGTGCGGGGAAGGCTGTGCTCCGCCTCCCTCCTGACCTGGGTATGAAGCTCACCTTGACCTCTCCAATCGCGCTGGTCAGCTCAGTCATGACAATGACACAATACTGGTGAGCAGTTGAACTCAAGCTAAGGCACTAAGCAGAAATGCCCGTGTGTGTGTGTGTGTGTGTGTGTGTGTGTGTACACACACTCATGTTTTGGGCCTAGGAGGCAAACATTCTAGAGACAGATGGAAATGTCAGCAGATAGATAACAATACAATATGATAGAAATATTGTCATAAACCAAGAAATGTTTCATCTTTCTTATAAACGTAATATTCTTAATTCACAACCCTTCAATCTAGAAGCACAGCTCAGGTGGAGAGGGACCTGGGTCCCATCTGCGCTTCCCCATCCCGCTGGCCTGTCACCAGCGCCCTCCTGCCAGCCTGCCCTCACAGCTCAGGTCAAGGTCCAAATGCCCTTCCGGGGAGAAGAAATGTGGAGACCCAGAAAATTCGCCATCCAAGAAGGGAAGGACTTGGGGAGCAGGTGTGGCTTTGTGGCTGTTTGAGAAATCTCAGGAAACAAAAGCGGCACCAGGAGACAGACTCCAGACAATGGCTGCTTTGGAAAAGATGGCTTCTAGGAAAGGGGCCACATGGCTCCCGAAGGAGCCTCACACTTTTCCTGTCAGGTGACAGCGTCTCTGCAGCGACCCTGGGGGCCGTGCCAGGAGCGGTGGTTCACTCAGGGAAGAGCTCACCGGATGCTAGCTGAGCCTGAAACCAGATTCCCGACAGGAAACCTCATGTTGGTTTCTGAGAACATTTTGTGGTAAACTGTGAGATGGATGAATCAGGGGAGGTACGCTGGGCCCCTTGTCTGTTCTTGAAGACAGCCTTGCCACGGTCTTCTTGTTTGTTTGGTTTGGGTTGGAAGCTCCAGTGTGGCTCACGAGACCCCACGTGCACAGAGTGAACCCCAACACCCTGCACATGAGGAAAGTGACAGTCATTCCCTCAAGCTGCTGCTGCTCCCATCCCCCTGCCCAGGCCCTAGAGCCGGGCTCTCGGGGATCTGCTGTCCCTCCCCCAGCTCAGCCTCATCCTATGTCACTGAGGAGGAGGGTTTGCCTCCCTACTGTCCCTGGTATCACCCCTAACTCTTCATCTCTGTGCCCTGCCTGGACCAGACGCTCATGACGTCCCCCTTGATCACTGCAACGCCCTCCATCCGGCTCCCCACCCCCTCCTGGGCTCCACCATCCCTCCTTGCCTGCTCGTCCTGTCCTGCCCTGGCTTAAATGCTTCAGTAGCTCCCAGCAGCCTTTGAGATAAAGTTCAAACTCCCTGATTTAGCACAGAAGGCCTGGCCCCTCTCCAGCCGCTCTCTGCCAGGCTCCTTGCCTTCCAGCCACACTGAGCTGCTTGCGTTTCCTAAATGTTCACACCATTCCATACCTCCGTGCCTCCTCGAGCGCTTCTCTCAGACTGCCTCTCCACTCCTCTCCCAAAGCTTAGCTTAAGACGGGATGCTGAGCCGAAGACCCCAAGGCTCACAGGCTACAGTGGCAGGACTGGGAGTCGAGACACATGTGTCCCCAGCTAACCATCGCTTGTCCCAACAATCATGGAGAAGGGGCCACTCAGCACAAGAGTGAATTTCTCTGTCCCCAATCCAGCAAATACAAATCACAGAAACTTTCCTCTTTACTTAGTATAAAATATTTCTTTCTCGTGTTTTAAAAACCATTTTAATTTCTTTCTACAAAAACCACACATATAAGATAGTTGAAAATACATGCATAAACCTGGAGTGGAAAAAAAATTTAGCTTAAGTTCCACCTCCTCCAGGCAGCCTTCCCTGAGCACCCTGGCTTAGCTGCCTCTAAGATGCCCGTGCCTCTGGTTCCATCACACCATAGTAATTAGATGGTCTGCCCCACTTCCCCAAGGCTATGAGCTCCTCGAGGGCAGGGACAATATTTCACCTGACTTTGGTCCTCCCTTCCCCTGATAGACAGTAGCCCTAGTTTGTTGAAGGAATACATGGATCTCATTTATAAGAGATGTCCACAAACCTCATGAAATCCTTATGGACAAATCAGAAAGATAATGCAGACTAGGTGGCTGGGTATGAGGTCTGCATTGGTCTGCTGTGTCAAGGAAATCTGGGTCAAGGGCCCTTGATGAAGAAGAAAAAGGACAAACCCAGGTGACTGACTGAGCTCAGTAGGAGCCATGGGGTACAATGAGTGCTGAAAAGGGCAGAGCGAGTGCTGGGGGGCAGGCTGGGGGGCAGCGTCCATCAGGGAAGGTGGGGGCCCTGGTCTGTGCTGGCTCACACACCAGCCACGGGACCCCAGGCACGTCTGCAGGCTGCAGATCTGAGGATGGTCACCAACCCAGAGAAGGACCCGGGGCTCGTGGACAAAGTCAAGCTCCGTGCCTTGCTTCTCCACCTTCACAATGGGGCTAGCTCCCTCCATGCTGGTTGAGAAAATCCAATGGCGTCCTCAGGTGTCAGAAGAGCCCAGGGGCACAGCAGACAGCAACTAGTTGGCTGGCAATGCAGGGAGGGTTTCCAACTTAGTTGTGAATGGTTGTCAGAAAACTCAGAGTTGATTGGGAGGACTGAAGCCCACAGCAATGTCAGCCACCTCTTCTCGTGGCCCCAACCGATTCAGTCCCACCACAGAGACGGCATGACTGCCCAGGCCAGGGGTCACTCCCCAGGGCACCAGCGACACTGTGCTCCCCTGCTGGGGCAGTGCGCCTCCGCCCCTACTTCTCACGCATCCCTGCAAGGGGCCTGGCCCCACATGGGCCTCCCTCCCACGGGCACTGGAAGGCCCACATCCCCCACCCCACTCGGTGTTTGGAGTGTAAAGCAGACGCCTAGGTGGGCCGACCCCCGTATGACCACAGCCGATAGCTACCAGGCATCAATAGCACAGTGTCCCTCAGTGCACAAAGAGCCTTACTCAGGCTCCGTGGAATGGATGTGAAAATCACCACGGTGCGATTCCAACCTCAGAATTACTCAGCAGCCCTCTCCTGCGTCACCGGCTCCTTTTTTGAGTCCATGAAGAGGCCCTTGCCAACCTCGCCCTGGGATCTCAGGCCCCCTTCCCTTCCAAGCGCCCCCCACTCCTCTCCCCAGACCCGGTGACCCGGCCGCCTCCTCCATGGAGAAAATAAAGGCCATTGGCGTGAAATAAGGCCCCCATCCCCTCACCCCACCTCTTCCGTGTCCTTGCGCACCTCACCTCCTCCCTGGGTCCTTAGGGTAGCAGTGTCCCTTTCTGTGCCATCGATTGTGACCCCATCCGGTTGGTTCATCAGCCATCCTCTATTGCTGACATGGGTTTCTTCCCTTCCACCTCCAAACATGGCCCAGTCTCTTCTTCCTCATGGAACACCTTCTCCAATCCTGTCTCCTCCTTTCCCCCCAGCCAGGCCCCTCTGTTTTGTTCTCTTCACCCACTTTTTGAAAATGTATTCCATTCGCATGGTTGGAAATTGATGTACAAGGACTTCCCTCCCGTCCTTCCCCCCAACCCAGGCCCTCGCACTCTTGGTGGTTTCCCATTTATCCTTCCAGGACAGTTAACAATTTTTACAAGAGGATGTCTTCATGTATTCTTCCTCCTTTTCAAAAAAGTTGAAGCATAATTCACATACCATGAATTTCACTCTTTCAAGGTACACACTTCCGTGGGGTTTCCTTTCAGCTTGTTCACAAAGTTGTGCAGCCATCACTCTAATTCAAGAATATTTTGATCACCCCAAAAAGAAATGCCACACCCATTAGCAGCCACTCCCCATCCCCTCTCCTCTCAGGCCCTGACACCCATCAGTCTCCTTTCTACCTCTAAGGATTTACCTATTCTGGACTTTTCCTATAAATGGAATCATACAATATGTGACCTTTTGTGTCTGGCTTTTTTCACTTTAGCACAATGTTTTCACGTTTCACCCATGTTGTTGCGTGCATCAGAACTTCATTCCTTTTTATGGCCAAATAATATTCCTTTGTGTGGAGAGACCACATTTTGTTTATCCATTCATCAGTGGACAGACATTTGGTTTATTTCCACTTTTTGGCCATTATGGATAACGCTACTCTGAACATTTGTATATATTTTTGTTTGAACATCTATTTTCAACTCTTTAGGCTATATTCCTAGGAATGGACTTGCTGGGTCATATGGTAAATCCACATGTCATTTTTTGAGGGACAGCCATACTGTTTTCCACAGCAGCTGTACCATTTTACATTCCCACCAGCTGCATATGGGGGTTCTGATTTCTCCACATCCTCGCCAACACTTACGATTTTCTGTTTATTGTGATTATTATTATGGCCATCCTAGTGGGTGTGAAATGGTATCTCACTGTGGTTTTGGTTTGCATTTCCCTAATGACAACTGAAGTCAAGCATCTTTTCATGTGCTTATTGGCCATTTGTATATCTTTTTTGGAGAAATGTTCATTTAGAGACTTTGACCATTTTTTAATTGGGTCATTTGTCTTTATTATTGAGTTGTAAGAGTTCTTTATATATTTTAGAACTAGTCTCATAGCAGATTTATGGTTTATAAAAATGTTCTCCCATTCTGTAGGTTGTCTTTTCACTTTCTTGCTGATGTCCTTTGAAGGACAAAAGTTTTGATGAAGTCCAGATTTACCTGTCTTTTGTTGCTTATGCTATTGGTGTCATATAAAAGAAACCAGTGCCAAATCCAAGGTCGTGAAGATTTACCCCTATGTTTTCTTGTATGAATTTTAGAGTTTAGCTCTTATATTTAGGTTGTTGATCCAATTTGAGTTAATTTTTGTATATGGTATGAACTAAGGGTCCAACTTCATTCTTTTGCTTGTGGACATGCAGTTTCCCAGTACCATTCGTAGAATAGACTATTTAAGACCCATTGAATGGTCTTGGCACCGTTGTTGAAAGTCAGTTGACCATAGACGTACAGGTTTCTTTCTGGACTCTCAATTCCATTTCACTGATCTATACAACTATCCTTATGCTGCTACCACACAGTCTTGATTCCTGTAGCCTTGTAGTAAGTTTTGTAATAAGGAATTGTGAGTCCTCCAACTTCTTTTTCGATTTTGTTTCAGCTATTCTGGGTTCCTTGCATTTTTCCGCGAGTTTTCAGATCAGCATGTCAATTTCACAAAAAGGGCAGCTTTGGGGGGATTTTGATAGGGATTGCATTGGGTCTGTAGATCAATTTAGGGACTCTTGCCATTTTAACAACATTACGTCTTCTCTCCCATGAACATGAACACCCTTCCATTTATTTAGGTCTTCTTTAATTTCTCTCAGTGCTGTTCCGTAGTTGCCAGTGTGTCTTCCTCCTCTTTGGGAAGCCCCCATTTGCCAGTCTTGGCTAAGTTGTCTGCGCTTGCTTCTCAGCATCTCCTCCATCGGTTGCTCCTTAGCCCACTCCTGTCAGACCTCAGGGCCACCACTCCATGGACACGACTCTGACCTGGGTCCTCAGTGGCCCCTGAGTTGACTGTCCAGCGGGCACCTTCCTTCTGGAAAGAAGTCTTCTCTGCAGGACCTCTGAGATCATTCTGCTCTGGAATAGTCCTTTCTTAAAATTCCTTCTCATGTGGCTCTCACAAACCACTCTCCTTGCTCTCTCAGTCTCCTTCACTGACTCTCCTCCTCCTCCTCTTCTCCTCCCTTCCTCCTCTCCCTCGTCCTCTGCCAGTCCCTTAAATGTTGGGGTCGTCCTTGATCATCTTCTCTTCCACAGGAATAAGTTCATCCTGGGTAAACTCATCGGCTCCCAAGGCCCCAGCCTCCATCTTGACCTCAGAGCCTCCCCACCCTCCACCTCCAGCCCTGCCCTCTCTGGACCTGCAGCGCTGGACCCCCAGGAGCCTTAGAACCACCCCTCCCTGGTTTCCCCTGGGTAACCTGGGCCTCCTTTCACGTTCCTGAGGTTGGTTAGTGATAATACCCCAGCCAGAAACAAACCTAGGGGTCACCATGCTTGACTCTCTCCTTTCCTGCTTTCACTTCCCAAATCTCATCCATTATCACATCCTGTGGTTTCTACCCTGAAAATATTCAAAAGGCAGATCTACAGTGGCATAGGACAGGTTCCTGCCTCAGCCCCTGACTGCACGAGGGGGAGCAAAGTGGGAATGCAGCCACCCAGCCCACAGCATCTGAGGCACAAGTGCCAAATGCCCAATGACCACTGCAGGCTCAGAGGACGGGGAGGCGGGCACACACTGAGCTGTGAAGGGCTGAGGTCAGCAGAGAGGGTGAGGCAGGACCAGAGCCACAGCGTGCTGTGGGGACGTCCAAATGTAGTTCAAGAGCAGTCAGTCCTAGGGGAGGGCACAGGAGGGCAGATGGGTGCGTTTGGGAGACTGGCTGCGGTGTGAGAGGACTTGGCTGCAATTCATCCACATCCCTTATGCCTATGTGACCTTGGGTAGGGCACTAATTCTGAAGTTCAGGTTATTTATCTGACTCCCGGGTTGTGGTGGGGATCCCCTCCGATCACGCTCGTGGAAGTCCTCTGCACGTGCTGAAGGGCTGGACATGCATAAGGCGGCCCGAGGCCAGCAAAGGAAGCAGGGGACACATTGTGAAGGCCGCAGAGAGCAAGCGCAGGCACTTGGCCTCTCCTTTCAGGTAGGGTGAGGATATTAGGTGGGACTCCTTCAGTTCCAGCGGACAGAGACCAACTTAAACTGGCCCGAACCCAAAGAGAACGGATTGGCCGTTGTCTTGGGTGGTCCAGGGAGGCTCCGTCTGCAGCACAGCTGGATCCTGGGGACCCAGGATGGTGTCTCTGTCTCTGTGGGTTTTCCTCTTTCTCGCTTGCCCCCTCACCCGCTGCATCTCTCACCTTCCCTCTTGGGGACCAGGGACACCTGGCAGCCTCAACCTCACTCCCTCCAGGTACCAAGACCCAGGGCCTCGCCGTTGGCTTTCACAGGGAAAACTTTGATTGGCTCAGGGTGGGTAACAGCCCATCTCTGAACCAATCAGGAAAGTGGGTGGTGTTCTTTGATTGGCCAACAGGACTAGCGCCCTCCTCCATTGGGGCGCAGCCAAGTGATGTGGCGGAATTGGGAAGAACTGGTCCTCAGAGGCCAGGCTGTGGGCTGACACAGCCTCTCCCACTACAGGGAGCCTTGGGGCTTCTGAACAGAGTGATTAATCCTCCTGTGAGGCTGGGGGGAGGCAACTCGGGGGAAGGGGGAGGGCCGATCTGAGCGGTGGTCAGGAGCGCGTGTCTCATGGGGAAGGGCCCGGCCCCCTGCAGTTCCCGAGCTGCCTTAGCCCTCCACAGCCTCTTTCCTCAGCCTCGCATGAGTCCTGAGAAACGGGGAAAGGGGACTTGACTGCTCCCACTTAACAGGTGGGATTGAATGGCTCTCCCAACATTAATGGGAGTTAGAGTCCCAGGTTAGCAAACCATAAGGCCACCCATCCTCCAAGGGGGTTTCCAGCGAGAGAACGCCGCGTCCAGGGCGGCGGCAGGCATGGACCATGTCTTTGCCCCACCAATATTTCTGGGCGGTAGAAGAGGTTCACACTGGGTGAGGGGCTGCAGGAGAGACACAGACCCTGATGGGGGCTCGGGCCCAACAAGGGCCGCGACGAAGGCCCAGGAATGGCCTGTGGGAGTCCAGCGCAGGGATAACCCAGGCAGGCTTCCCGGAGGAGGCTGTCTTGAGCCCTCTGCGCACCCACGAGGCGCGAGCAGCCCAGGAGCCTGTCCCAGCGAGGGGAGGCAGGCAGTGGCGTGAACCCAATGGGAGACTCTGGGCCCCGCCCGGGGGCTCCCGGCGCGCAGATGAACCCAGCCCGGCCCTGCGGCGGGCACTCCCCGTGCGGCCCCGGGGTCCCCGCCCCCGGCGATCGGGGCGCGTCAGCAGAGCGGAAACGGGCGCGGCGCCAGCCGGGGCGGCGGGGACGCGGCCTGGCAGCGGGCGGCTCCGCAGGTTCTGTTCCGCCCGCGTTTGTGTTGGCAGCTGCCGGCGGCGCGCGGCCCGGCGCGATGAAAGGGCCTTCTGTCTGCGCCCCAGCGGCCCCGCTCGGCTTTCATTCTGCATATAATCTTCACTTCATTTTTAACCGAGCAGAGGTTCTCTTGGAATTTTTCCCCTTCTTCCAAAAATACATATGCGTGTGTGTGTGTTTGCAAAAGTTCCTCCACGGTGAAGGTCGGGATTGTCCTGGAGAAGGGAAGTGCGAAACCCGAGGCGGACTCAGAACGAGACAGAAATGCCTTTCTTCCCGTGCAGGGGCCTCCGGGGGGCGGTTGGGGGTGGGGGGGGGGGGGGGGAGGTGCCGCCTCTTCTGGGATGTCCCCGTCCCTGCCCCGGGGTCTAGGGGAAGAGGGTGGGGGTCCTTCGCCAACCACTGCCACACCCCAACCCCTGGATGAACGAGATGTTTGGAAACGGAGGTCAGTGGGGAGGGGGTGGGATGCCCTCTCAAGGGGTCCCTGCCCAGAGCTGGTCACAGAGCACTGTCATCAGATGTGGCCAACCCGGCCTGTCCTCCCAGAAATGCATAGGAAAGGACCTCTGGGTCCCACTTCCGCTTGTGGAGACCATACTCTGTACTGATCCCTGCGTGTGGCTTAAAACAGCCTGCAACAATGCCTGGAACCCTGTCACATCCAGTCCTCCATCCAAATGGCTGGGCAGAGGGTTACGTCTAGGGGAATGTTCCAGATTACACTGGAGACTGCCATTTGGAGAGACCCCCCCCCCCCCACCTCAAGCATCACAGGGCCAGGGCTTTCCATACATGTTCCCAGGCAAGGCTCTCTGTGGCCCTGGGAGTTAGGTATGATTATCATACAGAAGGGAAAAAGAAGGCTCAGAGAAGCAAAGTAACTTATCCCAAGTCACAGAGCCTGAGGGTGCTAGGGCTGGCATTGTGGAAGCAGGCGGCCGGAAGCCTGGGCTCTCCCTTCTGCATCAGTGGTTTTCAAACTGTGCCCTGCAGAGCTTCTACCTGCTTTGAGGGCCCTGAAAATTGACGATTCTGATTCTTAAAAAAAAAAAAAAAAAAACAATTTAGTATCTGTTTATATTTGGACTTCTTTTTTGTGCGATATAATAGATTGGATAACCTAAAAACCGTCACCTGGGAAAGCTAAGTTAAAACAACAACAACAGAAAACATCCAAATAAAAACGCACCAACAAACAAAAGGAAATCCCCTAGAGCCAGAAATGAAGAGGGTGAGGAGGGCACAGGCAGAAAATGGGGGCAGGTTGTCACCCAGAGAGGGTGAGGCCTTGGACCTACCCAAAGTGGGGATTGAAACAGAGACCCCCACTAAAGCTGGGGCTGTCTAGGGCTATACCCTCAGTGAAATAATGTGCTAGGAAAAAAAGAAAAAACATTTAGGCACAGAAAGACAAAAAGGAAATTTGTCTGTCTCAACCTTGGCTGGTAAATTTTTTTTTCAACCTCTCCTGAGAGTTTGTTACCATGGGCCAGTGCTCACACAAGTTTTAGATTCAAATTGACTCTATCCTGTAACCCTAAAACTTGGAGATTGGTGCCAGGCTTAGCAATATCTTTGAGATACTTAACAGAAACAAACTCAAAACTTGCTCTAAGGGAACAGATCTTCAACTGAGGCCATGCAGGACTCCCACAGATATAGCCTTGCTGAAGATAAGTTCATTGTGCACAGAAGAAAGCTATCAACCATGATCAGAAGTCAGGAGGTACACAAACTGCAAGATTAAACACTTGAGAATAATCTGATAGAGACTATAAAATAAGTATGTTTAAAATGATAAAGGAAGGAGTAAAAAACATAAGAGAAAAATGCTCCTAGGAAAAAAACAGGCAGATGTGAGAAAAATTAAATAGAACTTCTAGAAATGAATAATATGGTCATTTAAATTAAAAGTTTGGTGAGTGGTTAAACAGCAAATTAGCCATAGCTGAAGAGAGATTTAGTGAACTAGATCATTTCTCCAGAGAGAAGTACAGAGTTTAAAAAACAAACAAACAAACAGTGACCATGACAGGGAATATTGTAGATTGCTTGAAAAAATAGTCAAAATTACTCCACTCTGATCCCAGCCTATTCCTTGAAACAGTGGTTTATTCTCTAAACCACTATCATCTACAAGCTACAAATACAGGGATATAATAACTATCACTCTCTTAATTTTATGAAATTCGGTTTTCCTCCGTGTGGTTGTGCAGCTGCAGCTCCTGCCATCAAGAAGCAGAGTCTGCCCCCCACCTCTTGAATCTAAGCTGCCTTTGCAACTTCCTTTGAGCAATAAAACGTGGCAGAAGTGATGTTGGTTCTGAGTTTTGGCCTCAAGAGGTCTTTTGTGCTTCCATTCACTCTCTTGAAACCCTTAGTGAAGAAGCCCAGACTAGTCTGCCGAAGGATGAGAGACTATGTGAAGCACAAAATGGCCAACCCACTTGAGGCCATCCGAGCCAGCCAGGCGCTGGCGACCACACAGGCATGAGTGAGCTCAGCCAAGGCCAGAAGAACCACCCAACTGGGCCGAGCCCAAATGGGTGATGCACAGAATCATGAGCTAACAAACAGTTGTTATTTTAAGCTACTACATTTTGGGCTGATTTGTCATGTAGCAAAAGCTTACTGATACAGAGAGAGAGACATGAATAGAATGAGAAGATGCAACATATATCTAAAGAGAGCTCCATGGGGAAGAGAATAGGTAGATGATGAGACGACATAATGTCTACAAAATTCCAGCTTTTGTGAAAAATATAAATCCTCAGTTTCAAAAAGCATTGATTCCAGACAAGATAAGTAAATACACGTCCATATACATCACTGAAAAACTGCCAAACACCATAAAGAAGATCTTAAAGGCAATCAGAGAGAAAAGACAGTTTGCCTTCAAAGGAATGACAATTACACTGCCAAGAGATTTGTCAAAGGCAACATTAGAAGTCAGAAGATTATAACCACAACTAGAAGGACCCACAACTACAATATACAACTATGTACTGGGGGGACTTGGGGAGAAAAAGAAGAAGAAGGAAAAAAAAAAGATTGGCAACAGATGTTAGCTCAGGTGCCAATCTTTAAAAAAAAAAGAAGTCAGAAGATTATCTTGAAGAGTATCTTCAAAGTTCTAAGAGAAAATAAGAGTGAACCTAGAATTCTTTATTTTGCTAAATTAATATTGAAGAGCAAGACTAAAAAGAAGGTCATTTTTGACAAAGACAGAGAGTTTATTGCTAACAGATAGGTATAGACTGAATACATATCAATATATATATCTGTGCATAGATATATAGCCAATATATATTTATCCTGTATATCATATGATGTATATTATAATCCAAGAGGATGTGGAGAAGAAAGAAGCAATAATAAATGAAAAAATTCAAACAAAAATGAGTAAATGTAATTAAATCTACTGATAACAACAATAACCAATTTTAGAATATATAAAGATGCAATAAAAGTATTGGACACCAACAGGTGACTAAGTTCCTTGTATTAGTCAAGAGAGTAGTCATACACTGTATACATTGTTAGTTCAAGAATACAAGTTAAAATTTTAAGAGTAAACTACAAAGGGAATGAAATAGAATGTATAACTTCCAAAGCAATATATGGAGTGGGGACCAGAGAGAAGAGAAAACAGAAAACTTAACCAATCTAATGGAAAACAATAAAGGAGAAAATGAATATAAATAAATAGTACAATCCAAAACATATAATTAATCACAATAAATGTAAATGGACAAAATTCGTCAATTAAAGGAGAGTGTCAAATAATTAAAAGCCAAAGACATATAAATATTAGGATACAGAAATATTGACAGTAATGGAATGGGAAAACCTATACTAGTCAAATTCTAACCAATAAAAAAAAAGATAGTGTAGCCATATTAATATTAATCAAAATGGACTTTAAGCTTCTGTTTGCAGATAAGGTGGCAGATAAGATGGAGCAACATACTCTGCCGATTATCTCCCACAAAATAAAGCTATAAAATGTGGACAGATCATATTTGAAGAAATAATGGCTGGCAACTTCCCAAATTTGGCAAAAGATATAAACCTACAAATTCAAAAAGCTCAGTGAACAAACAAACAAGATGAACCCAAAGGAATCCACACCCAGACACATTCTAATTAAACTGTTGAAAACAAAAGACAAAGAAGAAAATTATGAAAGCTGCCAGAGAAAAAGCATACATTATTAGAGGAGAACAAAATTCAAATGGCTATAAATTTCTATTGTAAACCATAGGGGCCAGAAGGAAGTGGAACATTTTTAAAGGATGGAAAGAAAAGATGTCAACCCATAATCCTATTTCCAATGAGAATATCCTTCAGGAATTAAGGTGAAATGAAGACATTCTCAGATGAAGGAAAGCTAAAAGAATTCATTCCCAGCATACCTGCTCAAAAAAAATTACTAGAGACAAACAGAAGGGAAATAATACCAGAAGGAAAAAGAATATTAGGATTGATGGGAAAGCAACAGAAATGGTAACATCTGAGAAAACACAATAGGCTATTATTCTCTTAAGTTTTAAAACTATATTTGATGATTGAAAGCAAAAAAATTCTAACATTATTTGGTGGGATTTTCAATGTACGTTGATGTAATATATAATAACCAGAACATAAAGTGGGGAGAGTAAAGAAACCTATACGGTGGTAAGGTTTCTACATTCCATTTGAAGTGGTAAAATACTGATTGTAAGTAGACTTAAAAAGTATGTATACTATGCTCCCTAGAGCAACCACTAAAAAAACCATGCAAAGAGATATTGTAAAAAAAAAAAAAAATAGATGAATTAAAACAAACTACTAAAAGACATTCAAATAACCCAAAAGAAGACGGAAAAGGGGAAATAGAGAAACAATAAGAAAAAAACAGAAAATTAATAAAATGGTAGACCTAAATCCAAACAGATCAATAATGACACTAAATGGAGATGCTCTAAACACATCAATTGAAAAAGATGGTCAGAGTGAATAAAAACAAAACAAGACCTAACTATATGCTGTCTACAAGAAACTTACTTCAGACATAATGATATATTGGGGCCAGCCCTGTGGCCCAGTGGTTAAGTTTGGCGCACTCTGTTTCAGCAGCCAGGGTTCAGTTCCTGGGCATGGACTTACACCACTTATTGGCCACCATGTGGGGCAGCGACCCACATACAAAATAGAGGGAGACTGGCACAGATGTTATCTCAGGGCAAATCTTCCTCAAGCAAAAAGAGGAAGATTGGCAACAGATGTTAGCTTAAGGTGAATCTTCCTCAGGGGGAAAAAAATAGTATATATGTATATCAAAGTATATATATCTAAAAAGTATATATATTTTATATATATATATATATACACAAAATGATATAAATAGGTTAAAAGTAGAAGAATAGAAAAAGATATACCATGCAGAAGACATTCAGAAGAAAGCTAGAGTAGCTCTATTAATATCAGAAAAGTAGACCTCAGAGCAAAGAAAATTACAAAGGACAAAGTCAATTTACCAAGAAGACAAAGGAATCCTAAATATGTATGCACCTAAAAACAGAGCTTCAAAATACATAGAGCAAAAGCTGTCAGAAATGAAAAGAGAAATAGACACATCGAGAATCATAGACACTATAGCACCTTTCTTTCAGTAAGTAATAGTACCAGTAGACAGACAATCAGAAAGGCCAGTGAATAACTGAACAATACCATCAGCCAACTGGATCTCACTGACATTTAGAAAACACCGTGCCCAACAACCGCAGAATGCACATGCTTTTCAAGCACCCATGGAACATTCACCAGGATGGACTATACCCAGGGTCATAAAACTAACCTTTACAAACATAAAGAAGGAAAACCATACAAAGTATGACCATAGTGGACTTAAACTAGATGTCAATAATAAAATGATAGGAAAATATTCGAATGCTTGGAAATGAAGGAGCACGCTTCTAAATAATCCATAGATCTGAATGTCCCTAACTCATTCTATGAGGCCAGTGTTACCCTGATACCAAAGCCAGACAAAGACACACAAGGAAACTACAGACTAATATCTTAATATGCAAAAATCTCAACAAAATACTGGGAAACTGAATCTCACAGCACTGATTTATAGGATTTATGGCATTTATAAAGGATTATACAGCATGACCAACTTGGATTTATCTCAAAAATATGAGTGGGTGAACAAACAAAAAACAGTCAAAATTAATTCAAGATATATCAAAGAACCAAATGAAAGAGCTAAAATGATAGAACTCTCATAAGAAAACATAAGGGTAAATCTTCATGACCTTGGATTTGGCAATGGTTTCTTAGAAATTACACAAAAAGCTTGAACAACAACAACAAAAATAGATAAACTTGACTTCATCAAAATTAAAAACTTTTGTGCTTCAAAGGACACTGAAGCAAGTGCAAAGACAACCCCAGAATGGGAGAAAAGATTTGCAAATGATATCTCTGAAAAGAGAATTGTATCTAGAATATATAAAGAACTCTAAAAACTCAACAACAAAAAAAGACCAACACCCCAGTTAGAAAATGGGCAAAAGATCTGAATAGACATTTCTCCAAAGAAGATATACAAATGGCCAATAAGCACATGAAAAGATGATCAACATCATTAGTCTTTAGGGAAATGCAAATTAAAACCACAATGAGATACCATTTCACACCCACTAGGGTGGCTATAATAAAAAAAGAAGAGGAAAGAAAATAACAAGCGCTTGCAAGGTTGCAAGGATGTGGAGAAACTGGACCCCTCGTACTTGGCTGCTGGGAATGTAAAACCATGCAGCCTCTGTGGTAACAGCGTGATGGTCCCTCAAGAGTTAAACATAGACCACGTGACCCAGCACCTCTAGGTATGTCACTAAGAGAAGTGAAGACATGTGTTCACACAAAACTTGTACATGAATATTCATAGCAACATTACTCATAATAACTAAAAATTGGAAGCAAAATTGATGCCTGAAAAAATAGAAAAGCTCAATAGACCTATAATCATTAAATAATTGGTAGTTTCACATCTTCAAAATAAAACACCAGGTTTAGGTGACTTTTTAGGTGAGTTCTTCCAGATGTTCAAGGAACATAAAATACTAATCTTGAAAAAGATATTCTGGAGAAGAAAAAATGAGGGAATGTTTAGCAACTCATTTTATAAGGCTGAGATAGTATTAAACTCAACACCAGACAAGCACAATAGGAAAAAAAGAAATCATAAATCAGTCCCTCTTAATAGCACGGAATATGTCACAAATGCAAAAATGCTAGGTAAACTTAGCAATTAAAAAACCAGGACATTAGGACTAAGTTGCAAATTGTGCCAGGCATACAAAGATTGTCCAATATTAGAAAAAAATCTATTATTGTAATTCACCATATTGCCAGATTAAAGGAGAAAAACCATATGATCTTCTCATACGATTTCTCAAGAAATGCAGAAAAAGCAGTTGATAAAATAAAATCCATTTGTGTTTTTTAAAAAAAAAACTCTCCCTAAACTACAAACACAAGGGTATTTCTTTAATCTGAGACTGATCTCCATCCCCCTAAATCCGTTCATGCCTTCCTTGGTGGTAGAATTTTTGACTGGACACCTGCACCACCAGGTAAGGGCTAAGACAGTGTAAGGCTGCCCTTGCAGGTGTGGCCTCTGTCACAGTGGATCATAAGGGCAAATTCCGGGGAGCCTTCCTTAACAGAGAGCCAACGTGCCTCCTTTGCCTCTTCCTCATCCCTTCTTATCCTGTGTAGAACTCAGAGGCTGCCTTGGACCATGAGGACCAGGGCCACACCATAAAGACGTTGATCCCAAATGGACAAACCTGATAAAGTATGTCTACCAAAAGCCTAAAGCAACTGTTACACTTGATAGTGGAAAATTAGAAACATTACCTTAAAATCAGGAATTCCTTTCCAATCAAGAACGATACAAAGACGTCCACTGCCACAGCCTCTGTTTGGGATTATACTGAAATTCTTGACCAGTGCAGTAAGACAAGAAAAATAAATGCGATACTGTTCCAGGATGAAGGGGAATCATCTGATTTTCCTACCTATGACCCAACCATTCTGGTCCTGGTTAAATACCCAAACTCTTGCACGCATGCATAAGGAGACATGTACAAGAATGTTCATTACATCATTACATGACTGTTTTTGGTGAGAATGTGGAATCAAGCTAAGCATTTACCAATAAGCCAATGGTTAAATGAATCAAAGTATTTTCCCCACAGGATCAAGTTTTACGTAACCATTAAAATGACAGAACTGGAGCTACACATACCACATGGACAGATCTACAATACAGTGTTGGTGTTTTGTGTCTTTGTCCTTTAGACACACATACTGCAATGTTTACAGAGGAAATTACATGATGTCTGTTTTGCTTTAAAATAATTCAGAGGAGTGAGAGGAAGTGGGTAGGAGTTTTAATGAAGCACGCATAGCCGTAACCAATCACTGTTGAAGCTGGGATGTGGCTACGTGGGGGCTCATTATATCTCTTCTTTTATATACATTTGGGGAAAAAACACAGTGTGAAAAGAAATCAAGTTGAAGAACAATATATTCAAAATGGTAGCATTTACATAGTTTATAAGCATGCAAAACAGTACTGTATGTTGTATAGTGATATATATATATACAGGTGGAAAAAATAAAAACATTCACGGGGGTAATAAACACTAAATTCAGGGAGGGAGAGAGAGAGAAATGGGATAGGGAGAGGTAAGCAGGAAACTTCAACTGGTTTTGTTATATTTCGTTTCTTAAAGGAAAAATCTGAAGCAAATAATGCAAAATTTGACAAAGCTGGATTGTATTAGCTGTTGGTTATATAATTTGTTTTCTGAATCCCTTTCTGAATGCTTGACACATTTATTTTTAAAAAAAACATTTTTAGCCATTTACAAAAAAGCAACATGCGTATTCAGATGTATTTTATGCCAAATGTTTACACATTTGCAATCACCAAAGCAAAACTTATGACTAAGGTTAATTCAATAAGTGACTGCTGTTATTATAAGTAAATAAATTTGACACTATAAAAATATACTAATAAAATACCACTTCCATCTGTTCTGTGTATTGAGAATTTTATACAAAAAAAACTTTTAAAAAATATTACTAGGAATCGCATCATAAAACATCTCTATTGAGATCTAATTCACAAAATATACAATTTAGTGTACAATTCGATAGTTTTTAGTATGTTCACAGATACGTACAGTCACGACCACCGTCAACTATAGAACATTTTCAACACCTCAAAAAAAATCACAACAACCTATAACCTTTAGCTATTGTTCCCCCATCCCCCATCTTTTCCAGATTTAAGCAAAAACTAATCTAATTATGTTATCTGTAGATTTGTCTGTACTGGACATTTCATAGAAATGGTATCATACAATATGTGGCCTTTCGTGACTAGTTTCTTTCACTTAGCATGATGTTTTCAAGCTTCATCCACGTTGTCACATGTTTCAGCACTTCTTTCCTTCTTACGGCTGAATAATAGTCCACTGTATTCCATTTGTATAACCACTTTTGTTTATCCATTCAGCAGTCAATGGACGTTTCATCAGTTGACGGTTTGTTTCCTTCTTTTGGCTATTATGAATAACGCTGCTATAAACATTTGTATACAAGTATTCCTGTGGACGTATATTTTCGTTTGTTTTGGGTACATACCCAAGAGTAGAATTGTTGGATCATAGGGTAGCTGAATGGTTAACTATTTTAAAAACTGCCCGTTTGTTTTCCAAAGCGACTGTACCATTTTATATTCCCACCAACAGTGCATGAGGATTCTGATTTATTTCCATCCTCACTAACATTTGTTATTATCTGACTTTTTTATTATAGCCATCCTAGTGGTGTGAAGTGGTATCTAATCGTGGTTTTGATTTGCACTCCCCTCGTGACTAATGATGCTGAGCATCTTTTCAAGTGTTTATTGGCCATTTGTATACCTTCTTTGGAAAAACGTCTATTCAGATCCTTTGCCCATTTTTAAATGGGGTTGTCTTTTCGAGTTGTAAGAGTTCTTTATATATTCTAGATACAACTCCCTTTTCAGATATATGATTTGCAAAACTCTTCTCCCATTCTGTGGGTTGTCTGTTCACTTTCTTGATAGTGACCTTTGAAGCACAAAACTTTTAATTTTGATGAAGTCCAATTTATCTATTTTTTCTTTTGTTGCTAATGCGTTTGGTGTCATATCTAAGAAACTATTGCCTAATCAAGATCATGAAGATGGATCCCTATATTTTCTTTTAAGGAGTTTATAGTTTTAGCTCTCATATTTAGCTCTCATGTCTTTGGTCCCTTTTGAGTTAATTTTTGTATATGGTGTGATGTAAGGATCCAAATTCGACCTTTTGCATGTGGCTCTCCAGTTGTTCCTGTACCATTTGTTGAAAAGACTATTCTTTCCCTATTGGATAGTCTTGGTACCCTTGACAAAATCAGTTGACCATAGACACATGGGTTTATTTCTGGCCTCTCAGTTCTATTCTACTGATCTATATAGTCATGCCCCACACAACCCTTCAGTCAACAACCGAAATCTACGACAGTGGTCCCATAAGATTAGTACCCTATATCCTAGATATGTAGTAGGCTATACCATCTAGGTTTGTGTAGGTATACTCTTTAATGTTCACACAACAATGAAATTGCCTAACAACTCATTTCTCAAAACATAACCCCATTGTTGAGTGACGCATGACTATATGTCTACTCTTATGCTAATACCATACTATCTTGATTGCTTTGTAGTAAGTTTTGTAATCAGGAAGTATGAGTTCTCCAACTTTGTTCTTCTTTTTGAAGATTGTTTTGGCTATCCTGGGCCCCTTGTATTTTCGTATAATTTTAGGATCCGACTGTTCATATCTGAACAAAAAAGGCAGTTGAAATTTTTATAGGGGTTGCATTGAATCCTTAGAGCAACTTAATAATATTGAGTGTTCCAATCTGTGACTTAGCACTATTATTCTGGATCTCTTCATTTGTTCCTGTGGATTTGGGTTACATCTTGAGTCATTTCCTTAGCCAATATCACTTTGCTCCCACCCATCTCTTTTGTGCTGTTATTGGCATTTCTATATGTTATGGGCCCAACAATACATTATATACATATTGTTTTATACTATTGCTTTTTAAATTGTTTAAGAGAAGAAATATGCATTTATACTGTCTTTTATAATTACAAAATTACCTTTATGGGTGTTCTTTGCTTTTTTTCACATGAATTACCATCATTTGCTTCAAGGTCACTTGCTTTCACCCTGAAGAACTTCCTTTAGTACTTCTTATAAGGCATGTCTGCTAGCAATAAATTATCTTAGTTTTTGTTTGGTGGAATGTCTTTCTTTTGCCTTGATTTTTGAAAGATAGCTTTGCTGAATATGGGCTTCTTGGCTGACAGTTTTTTCTTTGAGTACATTGAACATGCTATCCCAGCACCTTCTGGCCTTCAACGTTTCTGACGAGAAGTCAGCTGTTAATCTTACTTGTAAGTGAGGAGTTGTTTTTGTCTTGCTGTTTTCAAGATTTTCTCTTGTCTTTGGCTTTCATTATTTATACCTCGAGTGTCTGCTTGTGGATCTCTTTGTGTTTAGCTTCCTGAAGGTGTAGATTAATGTTTCTCAAGACATTTGGGAAGTTTTCAGCCCTTATTTCTTCAAATGTTTTTTCCCTTCCTTTCTCTCTCCTCGCCTTCCGGTTCTCCCATTATACGTATGTTGTGTGTTTAATGACATCTCATATTTTTCTGAGGCTCTATTCCTTTTTCATTTTTTGTCTTTGTTCTTCAGACTGCGTAATCTCTGTCAACCGTCCTTCGAGTTTACGAATTCTTTCTTCTACCAGCACAAATCTACCGCGGTGTTTCTCTAGTGAGTTTTTCATTTTAGTTATTGTACTTTTTAACTCTAGAATTTCATTTGGTTCTTTTTATAAGTTATGTCTCTTTATTGTTATTCTCTATTTGGCACAGCTTTGTCATCATATCTCCCTTTACTTCTTTTATCATGGTTTTATTTGGTTCTTTGATCATTTTTGTAATGGCTACCTTGAAGATTTCATCTGTTAAATCCAACATCTGGTCACCCTCAAAGGCAATTTCTGTTACCTGCATTTTTCCTGGTGTATGAGTCATACTTTCATGTTTCTTTGCATGTCTCATATTTTTTGTTGGAAACTGGACATTTTAGATAATACATTATAACAACTTGGTATGATACCCCTCCCCTGGGGCTTGTTATTGTTATTTACTTATTTATTTGTTACTGACTGGGTGGATTATTTAGTGAAGTCTGCTCCACCTTCTCCCCTCCTCAGTGTATGGCCTCTGATGCTGCTCCTCAGGGCGTGTGGCCTTTGGTGTGCCCACAGTCACCCTGGAGTGACAGTGGCTCTGGCAGGACTTTCTTTGACTGTCTCTTTCCCTGACCACATCCATTGGATAAGCTCCATTAATTGCTGGCTAATTACTCTATTGTTTTCAACAATGTCCTCTGACATAAATTGTTCCCAGACTGATCCAATCAAATTTGGGCTCTTTGAAAGGATAGTTCTCAGGGTCAGTGTTTGAGATTTGTTCTGACCCCACAAGGGCTCCTTCCAGTAGTCTCTTTCCCTGGTTCTCTCTGACAAACTAGCAGCCTACGGTTTAACCTCTATCTCCAATGAATGTACCAATCTCCTCCCAATTGCCTTTCCCTACAACCTACACTGTTTTTGAGAGCACCTCTAGGCTTGAACTTCTCCACAGTCTGTTCCAAATGATGTCAGTTCCTTTAGGAAGAGATTGGGACTTCCCTGCTCTACAGCCTGCCTCTTCCTCTGGGCAAAATCTCTGTGCCATGACTTTGGAGCTGGGGATCTGACAACGATGTGCTTCTCTCTGAATAATACCTGCTTCAGGAGCTCAGTGCTCAGTGGAGGGGAGGCAGTAGCCTCAATTCTTAGCTCGTGTTTCCCAGGATGGAACCTCTGCGTTGCAAGCTAGGGCAAGGAGACTGGGGCACTGTATTCTCAGTGGCGGCATGCCCACAGTAAAGTGGGGACTGGGCAGAAGAAGGGAGCCCCACCTCTCAGCCACACTTGCCAAGAAAAATGCCTCAGCAACAGTTAGCTGGGGGCAGGCTGAGAAATGCTGATGTCCTGCCCCTTCTGGGAAGACGGCCCTCTGGCTGGGAGCTAGAGGGAAAGGGACCTCTATGTTCTGGGCTGCACCCGTCTGGAGTGGAGTTTCCATCTCGTGAGCCGGGGGTGGAGGTGGGGGAGAGTCTTGTTCAAATACCAGACTGTCTCTGTTCTTACCACGTTTTAGCAGAATTTTTGGAATAAATGTGCCTTCGTTTGTTACATGACTTTAGGGCCATTTCTAAAGGGTGCCTGAGTGCTGTGATGAGCAGAGTCCCACTCTCACCCCTGTGGAGAGGCAGTGTGAGGGGGAAACATTCCTTTGATGTTTTAAGCCCCTGAGAATAGGGAGTTTTTGTTACCACAGCAAATCTAGCTTAGCGGTTCTCAAACTTGAGCATGCATTAGAATCGCCCAGAAGGGTGGTAAAATGCAGGGATCTGGACCTCACCCCCTGAGTTCTAATTCAGCAGATCTGGCTTGCTGCCAGAGAATTCACATTTCTAACCAGCTCCCAGGTACAGGCGATGCTGCTGATCCAGGGACCACGCTTTGAGAACCGCTGCTCCAGCCATCCTTTGCGATATTTGGGGATAAATAATAGTACAATAGTATCTACCTCATTAGAGAGTTGTAAAGATTATTGCATTAACGTCTGCAAAACATTTAGAATGCTATCTGGCACCCAGACAGCCTTAGTACCATTATTAAGATGTCCCACGGTTTTCTTAATATAAAGATTTCCTCAGGTGTTTAAATTTTAATACTGCATGACCTGTTACTGAAATCACCCAGATGACTGGACCTGCCAGCATTTTCAGCTGTCTCTTTTTATTACTTCTAGATCCACTTATAGCTCAGACCAATTGCTAGGAAAGACAGTCATCCGGGCAGGAT
Source organism: Equus caballus (assembly GCF_041296265.1). Taxonomy (NCBI): domain Eukaryota; kingdom Metazoa; phylum Chordata; class Mammalia; order Perissodactyla; family Equidae; genus Equus; species Equus caballus. The sequence continues at coordinate 12,382,687 of NC_091696.1, forward strand.
TGTGCACTAGACACCACGCTCTTACCTGCTTCTCTCATCGTTCTCACCTCTCCAGGCTGGCAGCTCGGTTCCTCTCCATACACGAAGGTGCCTGGGCTTTGCGACTGCAGCCCTCTCCATCCCCACCAGGGCTGGAGCAAGAGCTCTCCTTTTTGGTGAATCAGCAGCACCCAGTACAAGACCCCCAAGGGATGCTAATGGGAAGGGAGAAGAAGATAAACAAATGGGAGATTTCCTCCTTGTAAGCAGATTATGTAAAGAGGGAAGACGAGAACTCAACCAAGCCAGGGAGAAGGGGTGTCCACGTTCTCCGCTGCTTCTTCCATGCACTTCTTCCAGTTTTGAATTGTTTAGGATGCTGTGGTCCAAGAGGAAGAGGCAAGGATGGGTCCTTTTGAATCATAGGAGGGAAAGAATGCTGGGACTGCCATAGTATAAATTATGGCACTTCACACTCTGATGCCTAATATCTTGTCATAATCCTCCCAGTGCTCCCTGTGAAGTCCTCAGGTCAGGCACTGACAGTGACGGCAGCTGGCATTCTGTGTCACCTACCCGTTAACTCCTGTGGTTCTCCCAACAACAAAGCAGGTACTGTTATTACCCTCACTTTACAGATGGGGGAACTGAAACACAGAGAGTTTGGGTATTTTGTCCAAGGTCACACAGCTAGTTAAGAGTCAGAGCCAGGATCTGAACCCAGATGGTTCTAGAATCTCTGCTCTTAACCCTGTCACTGTGGCACTATGATATTCTCTGGAACGTAAGTGCCATGCCGACAGGGACCTGGCCCATCTCGCCCCCTGCTGTACCCCCATCCTGGAAGAGAACCTTACCCATAGGAGATACTCCATAAGCGTTTGCAGAATGAATGAAAGATTCCCAATGTGGAGCTGGTAAGCAGAGCCTGTCTGGTGGATGTGGGCTCAGCAAGTACTGGTTGCACAAAGGAGCTCAGAGAAGAGTACCTCCTCCGGGGTCTCCCTGGGCATGGAGTGGCAGAACCACTGCCCTAGTCTAATTTGATGAATTAAGCGCCAGTGGTCCCCGCCAGAGCGAGAGCCTCGCCCCTCAGCGCCCAGGGCGAAACAAGGTTCTGCCGGGCAGAGGCCAGGGCCAGGAAGCAGGGCCGGGTTGCAGGGGGCAGTGCCCAGGGAGGGTGCGGGAGGCCACCCCAGTCTGGTCGAGGCCATCTGCCCATGTCCTGGACATCACAAGTGATGGACATTGGAGGCAGCTCTGCAACAATACTGAGCTTGGACATGAGGAAGAATCTGGGGTTTTCCACTGTGCCCTGGATCGTGGGTTGTGGTCAGAGAGACCCAGGTTCAAATCCCAAGTCTTGCTTCCTCAAGTGTAAAAACAGAGATACAACCTCCTGGGAGAGCTCATCATGCAGACAGATGGATGTGGTTGTGAACGGCACTGGCAGGACCTGCCCCCGTGGGGCTCCCCCCAAACCTGAGCCCAGGGCCTCATCCCCAGGAGGGCTGCTTCCCCCACCCCCAGAGGGGAGTGGATTTCCCAGAGAGAAGCTGGAACACTGGTGAGGTTCGATCATGCCTCAAATAGGTCACTTTTCCAGCTGTCACTTTTTCCTGCTGTTGCTGACCCAGAGACTGCTGGAAAACTGGCTTGGCCAAGGAGGGGAAGTAGAAGGGAGGGCAGTGAGGCGAGGGCCTTGACCCTGCCCTGCCTCCCACCTCCGGGGGCTCCAGTCTTGGGGGGCGGGCATCTGATGTGAGGCCTGGCCTTAGGGCAGGGACAATGGCCTCAGAGACTGCAGGGGGCTTGCTTAAAATGCAGTTCTGGCCCCACCCCCCAAGAGTCTGGACCCTGGAATCTCCATTGCAAGGGGCTCCCCAAATTACTCTGAGGCAGGCCTCAGACTGCATTTGGGGTGCACCAGCTGAGGGGTCTCCCCCAGCACCAGCCCTGGTTCAGGGTCGCCCTAAGTTCCTCCTTCCTATCCTGCCTCAGTTTCACCTGGTGTCAGTTAGTGGGAGGCCCAACAGTGCCGCAGGATGCTCGTTTGGGGTTTCCTGCTGAAGTCCCCCTGCCCCGCCCCTTGTTCCTCCCCCGCTGCCCAGCTCTGACTCCTTCCCCAGCTCGACTTGGCCAAGGATTTGTCTTGTGTCCTCTGCGGCCGGCCTGAGCCAGTCCACGGTTCTGCAGCTAGTGGACAGAGCCGCAGGGGGCCCACACAGCAGCTCTGTTTGGGGGCACCCCCCTCCATGGAGATGAGGGGCAGGCAGCAAGCCCGGCGCCTGGTAGGGAGGAGGAGGTGCACACCTCATCCTGATGGTCACACAAGGCTGGCCAGAGGGTGGGGACGGGGCGGAGGGGTTGGCGGGCCAGCTCTGTTCCGTGCACCAGCATGTGCAGGATGCCATGGGGCTATTTTTACTCCTGCCGAGGAAACAGCGTGATTTATGTGAGGCCTGGTCCCCTTCAGGGCTGTGTTATAAATACACCTGGCCCCACACTCTCATTCGCTTGGAAAGGAAGCTCGGCCCTGTCCTGCGTGGCCTCCCTCCTGCCTCCCTCCTGGCCTCGCTCAGCCATGTCCATGCCTGTGTGGCTTCTCGGGGCATCCCCCGACATGACGGCCCAACTCTCCTCAGTCATCACGGCCCCGGTGTGTGTGGGTTTATCCGATGCTCTCAGGAGTGACAGTTGTCTGGGATGTGCTTGGATGAGGGGAAGAGGAGAGAGGCTTGAATGTGGGGTTCACACTTCCTTCAACGGTCTGGGTAACAGGAGTGGGTGGGGGCACAGACGGGAGAGGCGAGCCTAGGAAAAAATCTGCATCTTTCCCAAGATGCACCCATCTGACCAGAGCCTCCCCCTGGGAAGTCGCAGACAAGGAGAGGGTGCCCGTAGACCTGTGCTGGGGGCCTCTCTGGGCCCAGCATTGGTCCCTGCCCTACCCCACTTCCTCCAGCTGCAGGGAGGCAGGCGGCGCCCTGTCATGGAAAGATCCCAGCCTCGGGAGTGTGGGCTGGGCTGTTCCACCTACCAGATGTGTCATCTTAGGCAAGTCCCTCAACTTCTCTGACCCTCAAGTTTTTCTTCTGAAAATGGGTGCAAAGATGCATAGCTTCTGGACTGACGTGCGTGAGATCAGGCTGGACCGGCCCGACAAGGGAGATATTTGGGGCAGGCAGCCCCTTTCTGACGGCGCCCTCCTACTCTGAGGAACCCTGGTCCCTCACCTGCGAAGCAGGGGCACAACCACAATACTGATAAGAGGCCCCAGCCCTGCTCTGCCCGGGGGAAGGCCTGGCTGCTTCTCAGAGCTCCTGGGACGCTCCGCTCCTTTGCTCGTGGAAGGCACAGATTATTCAGGCAGCATGCAAACCAGAGACGTGGATTCAAACCTGGCTGACCAAGGGCCAGGATGGGTCCCCTCATAGCCACCAAGAGCCACATGAGCTTCAGAGTTCATCTAATGGTGCTAGTCAGCTGTTGCCACGATAATGCTGCATAACACGCTACTCAAATACCCAGAAACTTAAAGCAACAAGCATTTATTTCTTGCTCATGCTTCTGCTGGGCGGCTGGGCTTGGGTCCAGCCCAGTTGGGTCCAGGACTGCCCCACGTGTCTCTCAACCTCCTTGGACAGGCCGGCTAGCTGGGGCTGAGGCGGGAGCCAGGGGCAAGCCAGATGCACAAGCACTTTTCAAGCCTCTGCTCGCCTCACCTCTGCTTACATCCCATTGGCCAAAGCAAGTCACATGGCCAAGCCCAACCTGAAGAGCGTGGAGGGGAGCTGGCGGGGAGGGAGTGACTGTGGCTAGGCAGATGCCACGTTATCCGTGTGCTTTCCTCGTGTGCATTGCTGAGCCGCGTCATTTGCCTAGTCAGCCTGGAGAAGACCAGGACTTGTTAGGGAAGGCAACGCAAAGAGAAAGAGAAGACACGAGGGGACCTCTGACGTTCAAATATACAATTTTGCCATCTTGAAAAAGAACAAACTTAACACCAGTGTCTCCCACTGTCACTCGCCAAGGTCCAAGCTGGTGACCTACACCGGACCATAGAGTTTATTATGAGGAAAACCAGCCCGACAAGTTGGGAGTCCTCCACTTCCCGGCCGTGGGAATTGTGGAGAGGAAGCGACTGGATTGGGGTCCTGATTCGGGCGTCCACACCTGTGCCCCTGGAGGGGCAGTTGTGGGGGATAAATGGAAAGGGCACCACAGACAGGGGGCTCTTGCCCTGCTACCCATCGGGACCATGGAGGAGGCCCTGGAAGGCTGCCTGCGCCGTCCTGGGCTCAGCCACAGCAAAGCTGACCGTGGCCAGTGTTCCGGCCCGGAAGCCCTCCACCCGGAGCTTGCCAAGGCCCCTCATGCTGGGTCCTGTGGGAGGAGTCCCTGAGCTCCAGGCCAGCGGGCCAGCCGCGGGGACAGCAGTGATGGGCAAGGTGCCGCCTCAGCAGAGGGAGGGCAGACAGCGACACCAGGCCTGTGTCCTGGAGACTGGAAAACACCAGCAGGTGCCAGCGCAGAACCTGGGCAAGCAGGAAGCTGGACCCCTCACCCCTCGCTGGTCCCCACATCCAGGCTGCCCTCTCTGAGAGAGGCGTGTGTGAGGGGTGGTTCTCAGAGAGCCAGGGTTTGTTGGAATCCAGGAGAGACGAAGAGCCAACTAAAAGGAACTTGACAAATTACCCAAGTGGACATACAAGGTTCCCGCTCCTCCAGCCCCTTCTAAACCCCACACGCTGCTGCTGCCACCGGTGTCATCCTCCCCCAGAATGAGTCTGGGCAGTTCACTCTCCTGCTTAATTAACACTTGTGGCCATCCGCTGTCCCTGGGGCTGCCTCTCCCCCACCCTACCCCACAGCCAGCTCCAGCCCCTGAAGGTGGCAGAGACCTCTGGTAGTCCCTCAATATCTCTCCTCCCTTCTTCCATAACATTTGAACCCCTGAGTTTTAGCTGAGCATGTGGCCACCCGGAATAATCTCTTGGCTGTCCTTGCAGCTGGGTAATTACAAACAAGTTCTGGCCAACAGGTTATAAACACTATCACCTGCCAGCTTCCTTCAATACAGGGATGTGTACCCTTTGCCCCCTTCTTCTTCACATCTTCCATGCCATTGCCTGGAATGTGGGCATGATTGCTGGAACTCTGACTGCCATCTTGGGTCAAGAAGCCAAAATGCACATTCCAGGGGTGTGTGGGGAGCTGGAAAGAGCCTGAGTTCCTGAGGAATTCATGTAGCTGAACCACCAAGTCAGGCCTGCCTGCCTACCTCCAGACTTTTGCATGAGAAAGGGAGGGCAAGGGTTGGGAGAGAAACTTCTATCTTGTTGAAGCCACTGCTATTTCACATGTCTGTAACAAACACATTGAATTTCTCAGGGTTCCCAGAATGAGCCATATTCTTTCACATCTCCAGGTCTTTGCACATGCTCCTCCCTTTTTCTGGAATGCATTTTCCCCTGTCCCCACTACCACCCAAGAACCTGAAAATCTCCCATTTATCCTTAAAAACTCATGTCAGACGTCCTCTTCCCTGCAAAGCCTTCCCAACCCTCACAGAATTAGCTGCTCCCCGTTGTGGGTCCCCTACTCGGGTTCACCCATCGTCGGCACTGTTCAGAGGCCTCTCTCCAGGCGAGCAGCACGCTCCTCGGCAGAGTCTGTGTCTTTATCCTCTTGGTCCTTCACGAAGTTCAATTCATCCGTGGGGTCTGGTGGGTAAGATGCAGCGTGGGAGTTGTTCTGAGTCCCAATCTAGACTTTTCTGTCCTTCTGTCCCCCTCACACCCATCCCAGACTGGCAAGAGAGTGGGGAAATGGTGGGAGAAAAGCCCAGGCCAGGGGCGGGCCACACACCTGGCCTGTGCCAGAAACAGTGTTGGGCGGTGGGAGTCCCAGGTGGCGGCCTCCACTGTGTCCTCAGAAAGGCTCTGGGAAGAGGTTCTGGACAGAGAAGACCAAGGGCCCCAGACAAGGTGAGTGGGTGATGGGCGCAGGCCTGCAGGGAGAGGAAAGGACACTCCAGGAAAGTATGGCTTCCACTCACAGAACCTTATATGCTAGGGCGTTGCTCCAGCCATGGAAGGGCCTCCCGGCTGGCTCGTCTGCTCCCGGCTTTCCAGGTATTGACTGACAAGGGAGTCCTCCTTGAAGCCAGTCTACTTCCTAGCAGTGATGTTATCAGACACCATCAGAGCGCTGGGCCCCTCCCGGATGCTCGCTTCCCTGCCTCTTCCTCTCTCTGTGCCCGGAGAGCAGGTGCCCCACTCAGAGGACTAGCCCTGTAAGGAAGGGAGAGGAGGGCCCAGGAGGGTGGGCACCTGGCAGCTGGCCTCGGGGCCACACATCTTGAGAACAGACAGAACCCCAACTTCCGACCTCACCCTTCCAGTCTGAATGCGTTGGCCTGGGGCTGCCTTGAAGTCAGTATGCCAGAGAGAAAATCTATCTGTCCCGGACATTTCTTTTTCACTGTCTGGTGCTTACAGAGTAACTAGTTGGGCAAACGAACCAGGTCCAATAAGGTTATGTGGTTGCAATGAACAGAATGGGTTCCCAATGTCCCCTGGAGGTGGCAGAGACTGCAGGACTGGCTGCCGGACTGGCAGTGGGGAGTCAAAGGGATCCCCAGGTCTCCAAACACAAACCACTGGCCAGCTGTGATGTCATCCACAGAACCGAGGACAAGAAGGGAGGGGGAGGGGCAGGAGGGGTCGGGGGAAGGCAAGAATTCTGCTCTGGCCACGTCACCTGTGAGATGTCTGCGGGACATCCAAGAGGAGACGGATGTCAGGCACACAACTGGATGTCGGAACTCAGAGGGGAGGTCAGGCGGGAGATGAGAATTTGGCAGCCACTGGCACACAGAAGAGAGAGGTCACTGACGGGAATGAAAAATGGTGCCGCCCTCCGAGCGTTCAGGAAGTACTGGGGAAGTTGAGGCACGCTCACAAAGTGCAGCATTGCAGGGCAAGTTCAGGGAGCCAAGTGCCTTTTCAGGGACTTGAATGTCAGCTAACGGGGGCAGCACCCTGTCACTTGTCCCTTTCCCCTACCTAGGCCCTCCTGGGGAGCCTTCCAGACCCCTGGGAGTGGTGCTGACCCCGACCCCGCCCAGAGCACTCTGCCTTGGCGTGAGACATGCTTAGCTGTAGTGTAAACATCTTTCAAAGGAAAAACATCATCAGAAACCGTGAAAACCATGCCCCAAACTCCCATGACACCAAAGATTGGAGGACGCGGACTTAAGAGACTAAAGCCTTAGTTTACACAAATGTATATAATTGTGAAGGATTACTGGGAGAGAGATTTTTCATTGTAACTGATCATCTTTAAAAGTTATCATTGAGGGGCCGGCCCCGTGGCCAAGTAGTTAGGTTCACGCGCTCCGCTTCAGTGGCCCAGGGTTTTGCTGGTTCAGATCCTGGGTGCGGACATGGCACCACACATGAGGCCATGCTGAGGCGGCATCCCACATGCCACAACTAGAAGGACCCACAACTAACAATACACAAGTATGTACTGGGGAGCTTTGGGCAGAAGAAGGAAAAAATTTTTTTTTAAATCTTTAAAAAAAAAGTTGTCATTGAAATGAAAATTAAAAATGTGAATTCCCAAGGAATTTGTTCTCTCCAAATATGTCCTCAGACCCCCATTTTGAGAGACATCACCGGGAAACATACACCCACACAGCAAGCCCCCCAGGGTACATATATGTGGTCCAGAACAGTGCAAGCTCTTAGCAAACATTGTCCACGGAGTGAATAAATGAAGAAAGGGAGGATTTGGGGGTGGAGACAAATGCAAGGTATCAGTTCAGAAAGTGCCCCTCGCTGAAGGTCGTGAAGCCTGGGCAGCCGGGTGGATGGACGGAGGGACCAGGCCTTCTCGATGGGAGTGGGGTCGGGGCGGGGGGAAGAGAGGAAGGGGACAAGTGCCAGAGGCATTTTATCAGTCCCCCATTCACTGCTCCGTGCCCTTCTCACACCCACAGCCCAGGGCGGGCTCAGCCGGGACCTGGAGGGTGGGAGGGGCCTTGACAGAGGGGCAGTGGGGAGCTCAGTCTGAAACCTTAGCCCTGGAGGAAGCTGACGGTCTGGGCTTGCCCATGTCCCTCATTCTACAGACCAGAGAACCAGGAGAAGAACCGGCTGGGGCAGGCACTGAGCGTCCACTCCTAACTCCACCGAGTGAACGGTGCACCTGTGAAAAGCGGATGACCCATTTTAAAGCAGTGGCAACTAAGGCCCAGAGAGCTCACGTGACTTGTGCAGGTCAGGCAGCTGGGGCAAGGGGCCCTCCAGGCAGGCAGCCCCTCCCGAGCCCTTTCTGCAGCTGGAGGCGAGTTTCCTTCCCCGAGGTCACAGCCCTCCAAGGTGGCATGGCTGGGACAGGAGCCCGGGGAACTGCCAGGCACCCCAGAGCCCTTCCGCCCGTCAGCTGCTGTCTCCCCTGCCTGGGAATCCCTGCCGGGGGTCCCTGGCTCCCGGGCTTCCTCTCTGGGGGCAGCCCCTGGATGAGGGTGGGGACCAAGTGGGGCCCAAGCCCTCAGTGGGTCCTCTTCTCCCAGGGGGCAACAAAACTCGAAGGCGGGGGTCTCAGCCTCCCCCACCTGCCCCTGTGGCGACGCATCACCTATGGCTATGGGGTTGGGGTTGGAGGAAGAAAACCCCAACACCCCGCTTTCCAGCCCAGGCCCCAACTTCTCTGTATTTGTTTATTTACCTTGGAAAAGGCCCCACAGCCCAGGCAGGAAATGGGCCAATTCCAGGAGGCTCGGCCGGGCTGGGGAACAAGGAGCCACATTGTGCTGGGGCAGCCGCTCCCCACCCTGGGCCTGCCGCGGGAGCCTGGACAGGGGGATCTGCGTGGGGGCCCGGCAGGAAGGGGGCGTGGGGCCGAGGGCTGCCAGCGCTCCCAGCCAGCACCCCCCCCCCCCCGAAAAAGGGCTTCTGTGCAGGAGTGGGATGGGGGCTGCCGTGTCCCCGCCTGCCTGGGAGTGGAGGAGGCAAGGACGCCGGCAGAGGATGGCCCCTTGGCATGGCCTAGGGCTCACCTGGCACCAACCTGCCAGCCCAGGGTAAGGGGAGACCTGGGAGCTGCCCGGCCCTGGTGCCCCCAGCTTTTCCTGGGCCGATGCCGCCCCCCTGTGGGGGGACAACCTGCCCTCTGCCTCCCCTCCCCAGTCCACACTCCTGCCAGGCAGCTCGCCCATCCTCGGGCCTCCCTGCCCGGCGTGGGGCTGGAGGCTGGAGAGTCCTGTGGTCAGAGCCTTGCCCTGGCTGTCAAGGCCCAGGCTGGTGTGGGGCTTGATGGCGTCATGTGGGCACTTGGGGAGGGCTGACCCCTCCCCAGCCCTAGATTCTTCCTTACCAACAGGCTGGTGTCCACACGGGCTGATCTTTCATTCATTCATTCATTCATTCACTCAACACACAGCTCCCTGTCTTGGCCTTACATTCCCTTCCTCTCTATTCCCGTCACCCAGATGAAGGCAACAGCCTCCTCCCAGCCCCTCCCCATCCCGTTCCCAGAATGCTGCTTGAGAAACACACATGCGATCCTGTCACTCCTGTCTCCAAAAGGCTTCAGAGACGTCCTACTACCTTCTGGGGAAAGACAAAGGCCCTGTGGGCTCAGCCCCACCTGCCCCTCAGGCCTCAGAACACCAGTGACTGGGTGTGAGGGACCTGGGGCATCAGAAGTGAGATGGAGTTCTCCCACCCAGCCCTCAGTGGGGCTTCCAGATGGAGATGTCCTTCCCACTGGAACAGAGTCCGAAGGACCTCAGAATTGGGATGAAGACCTGGGACGAGAAATGTGCACAGCAGTCACCTGGCTGGAGCCTCTATGTCCTTCCAGGACAGGCCCTCCCAGCTGAATTACCACCTCCCACCCCTACTCGGGGCATCGTTCCTGCTGTCTTCACAGCCCGACGTGGCACTGTGTATGCGTTTATCTGGTGTTCTTCGCCCAACCGGATCATCAGCTCCACTGGCAGGGACCAGGTCTGTCTCCTTCACCGTCTCCCCAGATGTGAGCCATAGCAGGCACTCAATCAATGCGCATCGATGAAGGAAGGGAGGGCAGAAGGAAGGAATAGACCGGAATAAGGAAAGGTGATCTGCTTCCAGATGGGTAGGCTCAACATTGTCAAGATGTCAGTTCTCCTTAAATGAACCTATAACTTCAATAAATTAATCTCTAAATCCAATAGGATTATTTCTGGAACTAGATGGCAAAGTTCACCTAGAATGAAAATGAGCAAGAAGAACCAAGACGATGATCAAAATCAAGAACAAAGACAAGGAGGCTGCCCTTCCAGGTAGGAAAGCGAAACACATGTTGACAAGAATTAAAACGAGCATTTCCTGTACATTTACTGCTGTTATAGCCAACAGTGTCATGCACTCTGGGGACACGCTTTTCCTGTGTTGACCCATCTGAACCTCACATGAATCCCATTTTACAGCTACTGTCATTTCCAGAGAAGGAAACTGAGGCACAAGTCTGGCTCAAGGCTAGCCTGTGTGCCCCAGGCATGTTCTATGCACTTTGCATCTAGTATCTCATTTAATTCTCACAACCACCCCATGCGGTAGGTACTATTACTAATTCAGTCCAACTATAATACTTTCACCCTGTGTGACCTGCTGTGCCACAGCTGTAAAGAAGGCAGATTGAGCTTGACATGGGTCTAAGACCCATCAAGTGAAAAAAAGTTCCAGAACCATACATATCATTTAAGGGAATCACCAGAACATGCCTATCCTGTCTACGTGTGTGTATCGGGACATAAGTGTATGGAAAAGTGTTGGAAGGAAAGGAATCGAGAGCCCCAGTGTCACCTCTGCAAGGGACTCTCACTTTCTGCTTCACATACTTAACGCGCTGTTTCCTTCTTAAATAGTAAAATATAACCCACAGAAAAGTGCACAAAACATAGGTGTTCATATTAAAACTTGTTATTAACTGAACACCTGTGTGACCCCACCCAGTGAAGGAGAAGACCAGTGCCAGCCCCTAGAAGCCCCCACCTGCCAGACCAACCTTGCTCCCTGCCCCGACCCTCACCACCACATCTCCTGACCCATGAGGACGTGTGCCTCTTTGCTGTGCTTTAATGTTTATCGTAAATATCAATCTAGTTTGGTTTTGCCTGTTTCCAAACTTGATATAAACAAACTCTGTAGGGCTCTGTGTGTGCTCTGTTGGGATGGTTTCTTTCGCTCAGCCTTATGATTTAAATTCTCCACACGTTGGTATACGTAGCTTTATTCATGCTTTTCTCTTGCTCTATAGATTCTTATTCTATGTACTCAAAAACATTTTTGTATAATGAAACAAGAACAGGATGATGTAAAAAAGAAAAAGAAAGGGCACTTGCAAATTAAAAATATAGTAGTTTGGGGCCAGCCTGGTGGCACAGCGGTTAAGTGTGCACCTTCCGCTTTGGCGGCCCAGGGTTCACCAGTTCGGATCCCGGGTGTGGACATGGCACCGCTTGGTAAAAGCCATGCTGTGGTAGGCGTCCCACATATAAAGTAGAGGAAGGTGGCATGGATGTTAGCTCAGGGCCAGTCTTCCTCAGCAAAAAGAGGAGGATTGGCAGCAGATGTTAGCTCAGGGCTAATCTTCCTCAAAAAAAAAAAAAAAAATATATATATATATATATAGTAGTTAAAAGTAAAAAAAAAGGAAGAAGAAATATAAGATTGGAAGATAAATTTGAGGAAATTTCCAAGAAGTAGCTAAAAAGAGAAAGAGGTAGATATGAGAAAGAAAAGATAAGACTGTTAGTGTCAATCCAGGAGATCCAAGATTCACTTAATCAGAATCCCAGAGAATAAGGGAGGGAGGGAATCATCCAAAAAAATAATTCAAGAAAATCTCCTGGAACTGAGGGACGAGTGTCCAGATTGAAAGGGCTTGATGAGGGCCTGCCACCTCAGAGGCAGAGACCACTGTCAAAGAGAAGCGAAGCCAGACATTAGGAAAATGGTGAGGACAGATTTTAATCGGTAATATTCTATGGCAATAGGGAAAAGAGTCCAGCGTGAACTGAACTGAACTTCAATTTGCACAGACGAGACTGGGCATTTTAAAGGGAGAGTGAGGGAGGTGGGAGGGGGTGAGCAGGGGCTCAGTAGAGTCAGGGAAGGGAAAAATTACAAACAGGGGAGGGGGTTGGTCCATGTGAAACCCATTTGGGCTTGCTAAGTGGTGCTCATCCTCCCCTCCGCAGAGGCTGGGAGACAGGCCCCACCTTCAGGTGTTGCTGAAACAGACAGTAGGTGCTGTCAGCAGCCTTGAGTTTTCTCAGGCAGGCACTTTAAGAGGGGCTGGGATCATCCTGGGGGTGTGGCCTTGAGCTGTTAGAAACTACGTTAATGTTTGTCCAAGTCTTCATAGACCAAGGCTGAGGCCTGGTTGAGAAGAGGCTGACAAGAACCTGAAAGTTTCCAGAATAGAGGGGGATGGGGGGAATGTCACAAACAAAGGAGCAGGAATAGCAACATTGGGAAACTAGAAGCCGGTGGAGGCAAAGCCTTCAAATCCTGAGAGAAAAAGATTTCCATCTGAGAATTCTATTCCCAGCCAAACTATCAACCGCATGGAAGTATAGAGTACAAATGTTATTTTCAGACAATCGAGCTCTCAAGAATGTCACCTCCCATGCACCTTCTCAGAAAGCTACTGGAGGATATACTTCTCCAAACTGAGGCAATATCCAAAAAAAGGGGATGCTGTGGGATCCAGCACAGGAGAGTGGCTCAGGGACCCACTGAAACGGTGAGTGAGCAAGGAAACCCCAGAATCGCAAGCCTGCCCCGGCCCGGGGGCAGGACAGAGGGCCGGGGAGAGGAGCCCAGGGAAAGTGAGACAGGCTATGGAATGGCTACACATGAGGCTCTGCTGACTTCTTGGAGCATTTGAGAGGAATGAGCAATATATTCACGAAAAATTAAGCCACAACTATTTAGTTCAGAAGAAACAAAACTTATATAGGAAAAGATAGGTAATCCTACACTGTGTGCTCAGCAGGGCAGCCATGGCCACAACATTATAAAACACCAAGTGTTCATTTAATCCAAGATTGTGACGTAACTACAACAGCAAGTTGGGGGAGGGGAAGGAGAAGGGACGGAGCCACGAGAAAGCTGAATCCTCCTCTCCTGCCAAAATAGGAAGGCGATAGGCAATGCCCAAAATTGCTAAATTGAGATAAAGCAGAAGAGGCCTATTATTGAGAAAAAGCACAGGACTGAAAGGTTGAAAATGGTCACCTCTGAGGTGGGGAAGGAGCAAGAACTATTAGAACTCATAGAGCTATCTGAATTGTTAAAACTCCTTGTAGAGCCTACGACCCGACAATCACACTCCTGGGTTCACACCCCACAGAAGTGTCTACCAGAAGACAAGTTCGAGGAGGTTCATGGCAGCTTTATTCATGACGGCCCTGTCTTAGTCACCATGGACCGGGTGGCTTATAAACACAGATACTTATTTCTCACGTTCTGGAGGCTGGGAAGTTCAAGATCAAGGCCGTAGCAGATTCAGTATCTGGTGAGAGCCCGCCATCTTCTCCCTGTGTCCTCACATGGTGGAAGGAGCAAGGGAGCTCTCCGGAGTCCCTTTTATAAAAGGCACTAATCCTGTTCAGGAGGGCTGCACCCTCATGACCTAATCACTTCCCAAAAGCTCCACCCCATAGGGATGTGGAAGGGGCACAGACATTCAATCTGTAAGCCTCAAACTGGAAACAACTCAAATGCCCACCAACGGCAGAATGAAGAACCTGTGCCATGCCCGCGCAGTGGAGCAGCACTCGGCCGTGGGAACAGACAGACACACAGCATGGATGAGTCCCACAGACAGCATGTTGAGCGAAAGAAGCCAGACATAAAAGAGCAAATACCGTATGATTCCATTTATACAACGGTCCAGAGCAGGTGCAGCTAAGCCGAGCTGGAGGCCGTGAGGACAGTGGAGCATCTGGCTGGAAGGGGACAGAAGGAGCCTTCTGGGGAGGTGGCCATGCTCTGGCTCTTCATCTGAGTGGTGGTTCCACGGGCAGGTAAACTTGGTTAATAATTCATCAGGCTGAACACCTAAGACTTCTGTATTTTAACACAAAATTATGTCTTGATAAAAAAAGACCAAACTATATGCATATATTTAATTATAAAATTAATTATAAATAAATGAAAGCACCCTAATTTTATTCACTTGTAAGCAGGTGGACAAGTCCACATCTGTAAAGGTCTGGAGGGACACACCCCCAACTGCCAGCAGGGGCCCCTTCCAGAGCTGGGGGGGGCGGGGGGTGTGGATTTTCACTTTTTATTATTTAAACTCACATATAGCCTGAAGTTTGCACAGAGGACAATGCTTGTTATTTTAAAATACATGTGATTATAAATTATATATATTCTATTTCTTTCACTTTAAAAAGAGTAAGACAGGGGCTGGCCCAGTGGCCGAGTGGTTAAGTTCGCGCGCTCCGCTGCAGGCGGCCCAGTGTTTCGTTAGTTCGAATCCTGGGCGCGGACATGGCACTGCTCATCAAACCACGCTGAGGCAACGTCCCACATGCCACAACTAGAAGAACCCACAACGAAGAATACACAACTATGTACTGGGGGGCTTTGGGGAGAAAAAGGAAAAAATAAAATCTTTGAAAAAAAAAAAGAGTAAGACAGAAAGCAATGGTGGGTGGTAAAGGGTATACAGTCAGCAGAGGGACCGTCCTCAGCAAAGGTGTGGCCCAAGCACAGGGTGGCAGGGTGTGTTTGGGGCCGGTAGAGGGCATGAGTACGGGGATCCCGGGCTCCAGGAGTGCAGGTGGAGCAGGAAGTCTGGATGCTGAGTCTTGATGGCAGTCTGAGCCCTTTGGGTCTCACTGTACAGAAGATGGGAGCTGGTGAAGGCTCTGGAGCAGAGCAGATGTGGTGCATCAGGAAGATCTGGGCTCTCCTGGAGGGAAGCCGCTTGGGGTCAGCAGACAGGGGAGGGGTCTGCAGCAAAATACGCTGGAGGCACCCCAGGCTGGCTCGGCCCATCCGGACAGGAAGGAGGCCCTGAGCGTGGAATCCTGGTGTTTCTTGTCGGCAGAGGATGTGGTAAGACCTATAGGGCTGTCCCAGGCCAACCCTCCCACTCTCACAGGAGAAAACTTTCTCTGCTCAGGCACAAGAGGGGAGGAAGGGAATGCCAGGCTAGAAAAGAAAGACAGACGCTCCTGTGGGTGGACACGCCCCGCCAGGGACAGCATAGCTGTCCCGCCAGAGGAGACGAAGCCGGGCTCGGTGGGCACTGTGCCAGGGCCCACAACACTTTCAGGGACCCACTAAAATGTTTTCTTTTAAAATCAGAAGAAAAAAGACCTTTTAGGTCAAAAAGTGTATCCATATATAATATCACTATATTCATCATTATACTAGTGGTCATAAGATACAATTCTTAATATTTTTTTAACAGAAGAAGGGGCCCAGGAGGGTGAAAGTGCCCAAGGACCAAGAAAGTCAAAATGCTATCCTGATGACCACGGGGCTTCAAATGACACCTTAAGACAACAGTTGACCCCGGAGTCCTGGAAAGACACCGAATACAGACTGCGAGCGGGAGAGAGAGGGAGTGAGAGGAGGAGAGGGCGTGGGAGGAAGGTTTGGGTGTGAACTGACAGTGACTGTGACCTCGCTGGCGTGCAGAGTCCTGGCCCCACACCGCGCAGGTCCTCAAACCCTCCCGCCACCCTGGGACCCTGGCACCACCAGAGCATTCCTAGCGGCTCAGAACGCTGAAGCCCAGGGCGGTTCCACAGCTGATTCAAGATGACAGCTACAGGCACGACTTGAATCCAGGCAGCTGAGTCCAGGAACTGTTCTGAACCAGCCTGTGACGTCGCCTCCCAGGGGAGGCCTGACGCCTCTGAGATATACCTGTGTTCCCCCGTATGGGTGGCTGGGGAGATGGCAACACAAACAACAAAAAAGACACATGGGAGTGTGCGGGGGTGGGGTAGGAGGGGGGCTTCTGTCCTTCACATGGAACAACTCCCCCCCTCCCCCCCCACTGCACACCTGGGACAGGCCAGGAATCAACAAGGAGCAGGAGATGCCAAGATGGATGGACATGCTCCCTGCCGGTGGGAGCTCCTGGTGCACCCTTTATGGGAGAGAGAGAAGCCAGGTTTCAGACGTGCTGACCAGGCTGTGGAAGCAGGGAAGCTGAGTGGACCTGTCTGGTGGGAAGACCCAAGGTGGGGCAGTCAGGCAGGTCACAGGCCTAGTGTCAGGAGGCCTGGGGTCCAGCTCCACCTCTCAGCCTCAGTCTCCCCATCTGTAAAATGCGGGCAAATAAGGTCCTGGGTACGAGAGGGCCCGGCAGGCAGGACACAGGGACTGTTGGACCGACTGCAATCCGAAAAGGCCGAAGCAGGGAAGGGGAGCCGCTGTGCCCAGGAGATCCGGGCGGCCCTCCCTGGCTGTGGCCGGGCCTGGGGGCATCGTCCACACCTTTTCCTCCACACCTCCACCCCTGGCGGCGGGAGGACACGTCTGGAGTGGCTAAAGGTCATTTCTCCACATCTGACGGGCCCTGTTGGGCTGCTGCCCACACATCTTCAGCGGCCAGCCCGGCCCGGAGCCAGGCCCCCGCGTGGGCCGCAGCGCGGGGCTGGGGCGCGGCACAGGCACGAGGGGAGGCCCTGGGGGAGGCCCCCTGCCCAGGGGGCGGCTGACTTTCCCCCGGAGAAGCCCCCGAGAGGCCCCCACGACCCCAGCCAGCGGCCTCGGAGCAGGTGGGTCCCAGCCGGGGCGCTGCGGCGGCCGGCCGGCCTCGCTCTCGCTCTCGGGCCGCGCGGGCCCCGCAGCTGCTCGCGGGCCTGAGCCTCCTCCGCGGCCGGGCGGCGGGCGGGGCGGCGGGGGCCTCCTGCCTCCCTGCCCGGCAGCTGAGGTTATTTTTTTCCCTCGGCCGCTGCTCAATTTCCCTTCGAGTTGGATAAATAAGCAGCAGGTTCCAACGTCAACGAAACAGAAGTCGAACGGCCGCACAAAAGCGGCTTTCAGCGCTGCGGGCGCCCCCGGGCCGTGCTGGCCGCAGGGTGGCCGCAGGGTGGCCGGGCTGGACACAGAGGGGCGCCCGGAGCTGGGCGCCCTTTCGCCCCCGCGCGCGGGCGCCACGCCCCTTCCCAGCAGCTCCCCCAGAGCCTGCCCTGCAGGGGCCTGCTTTCTGCCGCGTCCGCGCGTCCCTGTCCCGCTGCCTCGCAAGCCCGCCTTCCCAGGCTCCGTGCGAGCCCTCCCTCCCCAGGCCTCACGCATTTGTCACCTCTTCCATCCCCGCCAGCCCCAGCAGAGCCCACTCCTCCTTCGCCCCCACAACACTCCCTCCCTTCTAACCTTCCAGGCTCCCCATTGCCCGAGGGTAAGTTCTGGCTTCCCAGCCTCCACACGCGCCCTGGCAGGCTGCCTCCTTTCTCTTGCCCACGCTTTTGCCAAGCCCGTTCCCTCTGTCTAGAACATCCTTCCTTCTCCTCTACCTGGCCCCCACCTGCCTTTGAGACTCTGCTCATGGGTCATCTTCTCGGACCCTCCCCCCCCCCCCCCCCCCCCCCGCCTCAGTTTCTCTCTCTAATCACAGAGCTCAGCTGACACCATGGCGGTCACTATTCTATCTGTGATGCCAGCTGACCATGAGCACCCAGAGGGCAGGTGCCCTGGCTCGTTCATTCTGTGTCCCCAGCACCCAGCCTGGTCTGTGCTGTGCCACAGGTCTCACGGAGCAGGCGCTCGGTGCATGCTTGCTGCCAAAAATTCCCAAAAACATCGATTACTGTTCCATAATATAAAGGAAATGCAAGCTAATCTGTAGTGACAGGAGATCAGTGGTGGCCTGGGGAGGGGAAGGTGGGGAGGGAAAACTTTTGGGGTGAAGAATGTATTCATTATCTTTTTTTAAAATCCTGGCGCTATGTCTTGCCCTTAGGCGACTTGCTTCAACTCTCTCTAAGCCGGTTTCCTCATCTAAACATTAGAGTAAATAAGAACCACCTCATAAGGTGTATGAGGATTAAATGAGATGTAAATTAACAATAAATGGTAGTTATTATTAAGCTCATTGCACACTACACTGACCAGTTATTATATATATGAGTTATGTATGTACCAGTTATTAACATTTTAGTGTACCGCTTCACAGTAAGACAGCTGTGTTTTAATTGGAAGATATTTATTATCTGGATCAATTGTGGTGATGATTTCACAAGTATACCCATGTGTCAAAACTCATCAAATTATACACTTTAAAGATGTGCAAGTTTTTTGTACATTAATAACGGACCTCAATAATGCTGTAAAAAATTCACACACCCATTGACCCAGAAAGTTCTCAGACTCTGCACCATAGAAACAAAAGCAAAAATACATTCAGAAGTGGGCAAACTTTTTCTGTAAATGGCCAGATAGTAACTGTTTTCAGCTTTGTGGGCCATATGTCACAACTACTCAAGTCTGCCTTTGAAAGCAACCATAGATTCTATGTAAACCAATGAGCATGGCTGTGTTGCAATAAAACTTTATTTACAAAAACAGACAGTGGGCCAGACATGACCTGTGGGCCACAGTTTGCAGACCCTGAATATAGATACATACGCCCATGCATCTGCGTGGGTAATACAGATCACAAGAGAAATAGTCTGAATGTGTATGCATAGGGGATTGACTGAATAATTTATAATAAATCCACACTGTGGAAATCAGAGTGACTAGCAAAAAGAAGGGGTTGGAGCCTGTGTGTTGACATGAAAAGACATTCATGATAGATTTTTTTAAAAATATTTTATTGTGAAAATTAAAAAATATGTGGAAAAGTTGACCAAAATTTTAGTGATCCCCTGAATTCCCGCCACCTAGATTCTACCATTAACATTTTTCTTCACTTATTTTTATCATATATCCATCCATCTATTCATGATAGATTTTTAGGCGAGGAAAATTAGGTGTGAAATGTACAACATTAGTTCCATTTTAGTAAAAGAAAGAAAGATAAGACTGCACTTCATGTGTTTATAAAGTCTAGAAAAAGTATTAAAAGCGATGCCTGAACTCTTAATACCGATTACCTGAGGGCTAGGATTGTAAGGGGAGGGAGCAATGATCGTTTTATTTCACTGCTCACCTAATGTTGAATTAGTTGTGAAAATTGTAAAAACCCTAATAGGGAATTTTTAAATTTTTATTGAGGTCATAATAGTTTACAACATTAAGAAATTTCAGTTGTACATTATTGTCAGCCACCATATATATGCGCCCCTTCACCCTTTGTGCCCACCCCGCAACCCTGTTCCCTTCTGGTAACCACTAATCTCTTCTCCTTATCCATGTATTTATCTTCCACAAATGAGTGAAATCATGCAGTGTTTGTCTTTCTCTGTCTGGCTTATTTCGCTTAACATAATACCCTCAAGATCCATCCATGTTGTTGCAAACGGGACAATTTTGTCTTTTTTTAATAGCTGAGTAGTATTCCATTGTATATATATCCATCTCTTTTTTATCCAATCATCAGTCAGTGGGCACTTGGGTTGCTTCCATGTCTTGGCTATTGTGAATAATGCTGCAATGAGCATAGGGGTGCATAAGTCTTTTTGAATTGTTGATTTCAAGTTCTTTCAGTAGTGGGATAGCCGGGTCATATATTTCTATTTTTAATTTTTTGAGAAATCTCCATACTGCTTTCCATAGTGGCTGCACCAGTTTGCATTCCCACCAGCAGTGTATGAGGGTTCCCTTTTCTCCACACCCTCTCCAACATTTGTTGTTTTTTGTCTTGGTAATTATAGCCATTCTAATGGGTGTAAGGTGATATCTTAGTGTAGTTTTGATTTGCATTCCCCTGATGATTAGTGGTGTTGAACAACTTTTCATGTGCCTATTGGCCGTCTGTGTATCTTCTTTGGAAAAATGTCTGTTCATGTCCTCTGCTCATTTTTTGATCGGGTTCTTTGTTTTTTTGTTGTTGAGTTGTGTGAGTTCTTGATATATTTGATTTCCTAATAAGGAATTTTTTTAAAAGATTTCATTTTTTTCCTTTTTCTCCCCAAAGCCCCCTGGTACATAGTTGTATATTCTTCTTTGTGGGTCCTTCTAGTTGTGGCATATGGGACGCTGCATTCTTCGTTGTAGGTCCTTCTAGTTGTGGCATGTGGGATGCTGCCTCAGCGTGGTTTGATGAGCAGTGCCATGTCCGCACCCAGGATTCGAACCAATGAAACACTGGGCTGCCTGCAGCGGAGCGTCTGAATTTAACCACTCCGTCACGAGGCCAGCCCCCCTAATAAGGAATTTTTAAAACGCTTCTTAGTAAGAATCGAAGTCTAGTGCAGCCCTTGACATCCTCATAAACGGAAGCTGAGTCAGAAACAGGGCTCAAGCTTGGTAGAGGTGGGCCCATTCCCAGAGCTGCACCTGAGTGCCTCACCCAGCCCGCCCTGTGCGTGGGCACATGTGCACGTGCACACGGGAATAACCTGGCTCCCGCGTGTCCTCGAGTGTGCACACACACCTAACTTGCTGCTGACCCCCACACACAGCACACTCAAGTGCCGGCGCCACCTCCATCTGCCCAGGCTTCAATGACACTCCATGCACAGGAGCAGGTGTGTCATTGTACCTGCTGGATCCTCCATCACCAGCGACAGCCCCTCCTGAGGGTGTCCTGGGCGCCTGTTAGAGGTGCTTGATAGCCCTCCTTCTGGTTCCTATTTGCTCACACAGACACCTCTGTCCCCCAGGGTCCAATCAACACCCCTTCCCCAACCTCGGGCCCCACTTGCACTCAGCCTCTTCCAGAAGGATCTACAGCCCCTCCTCATTACGACATTTTTTTCATTCAGTAAACATTTATGGGAGCCTACTCCAGGCCAGGTGCCAAGACACCCAGGAGTGTGGCCTGGCCCCTGACCTCCAGAAGCTCCTGGGCGTGTGGGGAGACAGGCACAGGTGTGGTGGCTGGAAGGCCCAGAGGCGGGTGGAGGGTCGTCCTGGAGGAGGCCATATCGGAGCCAAGGTGGGGAAGGGAGAGGCAGCATGAGTCCAGTGGGGTGAGTGGGGCTACAGTCAGGGAGGACGTGGTAGGAAGGGCCTCTGGGAGTGCGGGGAGTCTAGAGGGGTGTGTGGGGGGGGGGGGCGGGGAGGACACAGGTCAGGAGAGCGTCCCTTCCCATTCGTGCAGGGCAACTCGTTGGCCCACAGCCAAGGGCCCCCAGGAAGGGAAGCATCTCCCCAGAGAAGAGCAGTTGAGAGGGTTCTGTTCCCACCTCGCCCCCATCTCTGGCCCCCTCCACCCAGTGGAGCAGGGATGGGGGTGGGCATTGATGGTAATCTCCCACCTCCCGGTCCCCTCCGGTCCTCCTCATAGTCTCCCTTTCAGTGAGGCCTCGAGTATTGTTCCACCTTTGTAAAGAGGGGGATCGAGTGACAAAGCCGGGTGGGTGGGCAGGCAGCCCAAGAGGCCTCTTCTCTCCCAGGCAGCATCTGCCGGGGGAGAGGCTGTTCCACACCCCCCACCTCTGGCTTCCCAGGATCAGCTGTTGCCATGGTGACAGGCCTGGCATCCCACAGTTCCTGGGGCACCCTTCCCACTATGGCTGCCAGAGGAAGGGCCCCTCAACCCCTCTCCACCCTGACGGGGGGCAGGGGCACAGAAAACCTGGCTCCCAAGCCAGTCCTAGCAGCGGGGAGCCTCCACCATTCTCAGCTGCCCGGTGAGGCCGCCAGCAGAGGGGGCAGCTCCAGAGCCCCCACCTCCTACAGAAACCGTGATGTGGGGGCTCGGGAGGCAGGGCCATGCTCCACTATCCTCCACGCACCTCTGCCTCCTTGGAGCAAGATACAGGGAGAAGTAAAATGTCCCCATGGTCCTTGAGCAGCTGCTGGTATTGGAACAGAGGGGGTACAGATGGGGGGCTAATAGTATGTGAGTGCACACGTGGGGGGACAGTGAGTGGGTGAGGACCCTGAGCCCACAGAACAGAGCCTCCAGCCCCGCCCAGGAGAGCTGGGGGGCTGCCCCTAGGAAGTAATGCTGGAGGCTGGTGTGCCAGACAGCAGAAGAGACAGCCTTCTGGGCTGGGGAGATGGGAGGCAGGAGGGACGTAGCAGGAAATGAGGAGGCAGGTGGGGAACTGTGCCCGGAGGGGCGTCTGCTACCATCCCCAGGTGCGCTTCGCCCTGGACAATGGGATGCTGTCACTGGCATTTTAGGAACCTCCGTTATCCTTGACCAGGTGGTCAAAACCAGGTCCTTTTTCCAAAGGTACCCTACTCCTGAGGTATCCTGCCTCCCTGGGAAGCTCAGGGTCTTGCAGCCGTGCTGCTCACAGCTCACGTACCTCAGTCTCAGCCTCACTCACTTATTGTCAGCTGTCACTGGCAGGCTGAGCCATGTCCCCAGGGAGTCATGGTTACTGCTGTGTGGTGCCTCGCTGGTTCCATTCGTACATCGGAAGGGACAGTCTGCCCCTCCCCGTGGTGTAGGGAGCTAGGGGAGTAATAATCTGGTATCCTTCTGATGGCTATCATCAGGTTTAGGTGAGGAGGGTGTGAGGTGCACTCCTGAGACATTCCATGGGATGTCACTGTACGTCGCCCGTGGGCTCAGTGGGCACAGGAAGGAGAACAGGCCTCTCTGGGGGCCTGGTGGGGCTGGGTGGTGTGGGCAGCACCAGAGAACTGCAGGCTCCCAGGGCAGAGAGGAATTCAGAGGGAAAGCCCTTTGCCAAGGGAGCTCAGAGAACAAGGGGGTGGGGGGAGGGTGTTGAAATCGAGTCCTCCAGCTCTGTGGGAAGCAGTTTCTAAGCAGGTCCAAGAGGTGCCCAAGGGGCGCCCTAGAGAGAACAGGCCCTCCCAGCCGATAGGGTGACAACACCCCTCCCGATGGGAGGACTGCAGCCTTGTGAAATGAGTACGGGGTCCGGAGTCAGACAATCACAAACGGAATATTTAAGAGCTTTATGTCCTTGGACCTGTCACTCCTCCCTGAGCCTCGGTTTCCCCATCTGAGAGAGGGCTAGCGTATCATTGCCAGACGAGACAATGAGGTCAAGTGTGTAGTGACTGGTCAGCAGCACGTGAGCAACAAATGAGTTGCTAATTTTTACCGTAGGATTATCTGCCTGTTCTACAGAAAAGGAAACTGAGACTCAGAGAGAAGAGCCGAAAGTCACAAACAACTAGTGAAGAGGCAGAGGCTGCACTTGAACTGTCACTGAGTACAAAGCCGAGGCTTCCCACGCGTGGAAACCCTGGAAATAGTCTCACAGCCGGGAGGAGAGAGGTGACCCCGTATAGGGAGACAAGGGAATCCTGCGGCTGGCTGTCCTGTCGCGGGGAGAGGGTGGGCAAGCAATGGGGAAGAACCGAGTGTGAGCGGGCAGACGAGTTCGCGCCCACACCCGGGCCCCAGGACCGCGGCCCGTTGTTTCCCCCCGCTCGGCTCCGAGGCGCGGCGCCTTTAAAGCCCGGCGGGGGGGCGTGCCCGGCGCGCGGGGGGTCCCGCCCCTGGGCGTGTCCGCCGGGCGCCCCGCCCCGAGGCTTGTAGCCGCGGCCCCGGGAGGCGGTGCCCGCTCTGGCTCCCCGGCCGCTCCAGTGGCGGCGGTGGCGGCTCGGTGGGCTCGGCGCCTCCTCTCCCTCGGGCGGCTTCCCCGCGCGCTGCCCAGGGCGCTCGGCGGCGCCCGGATGCACGCGGGCGGCTCGGCGATGGCCCGCGCCCCGCGACGTGGCGGGTGGGCACGGGGGCGCCAGACGGCGCGGCCCGAGTGAGCCGAGGCCGCCCTCCTGCCCTCGGCCGGGGCCGCCCGGGATGGCCGTGCCGCCGTTCCGCGGGGCGCTGCTGCTGTGGCAGCTGCTGGCGGCGGGCGGCGCGGCGCTGGAGATCGGTCGCTTCGACCCGGAGCGCGGGCGCGGGCCGGCGCCGTGCCAGGCGGTGGAGATCCCCATGTGCCGCGGCATCGGCTACAACCTGACCCGCATGCCCAACCTGCTGGGCCACACGTCGCAGGGCGAGGCGGCTGCCGAGCTGGCCGAGTTCGCGCCGCTCGTGCAGTACGGCTGCCACAGCCACCTGCGCTTCTTCCTGTGCTCGCTCTACGCGCCCATGTGCACCGACCAGGTCTCGACGCCCATCCCAGCCTGCCGGCCCATGTGCGAGCAGGCGCGCCTGCGCTGCGCGCCCATCATGGAGCAGTTCAACTTCGGCTGGCCGGACTCGCTGGACTGCGCCAGGCTGCCCACGCGCAACGACCCGCACGCTCTCTGCATGGAGGCGCCGGAGAATGCCACGGCCGGCCCCGCCGAGCCCCACAAGGGCCTGGGCATGCTGCCCGTGGCGCCGCGGCCCGCGCGGCCCCCCGGCGATGCCGTCCCCGGCCCGGGCGGCAGCGGCACCTGCGAGAATCCCGAGAAGTTCCAGTACGTGGAGAAGAGTCGCTCGTGCGCGCCGCGCTGCGGGCCCGGCGTCGAGGTGTTCTGGTCGCAGCGCGACAAGGACTTCGCGCTCGTCTGGATGGCCGTGTGGTCGGCGCTGTGCTTCTTCTCCACGGCCTTCACCGTGCTCACCTTCCTGCTGGAGCCTCACCGCTTCCAGTACCCCGAGCGCCCCATCATCTTCCTCTCCATGTGCTACAACGTCTACTCGCTGGCCTTCCTCATCCGCGCCGTGGCTGGGGCGCAGAGCGTGGCCTGCGACCAGGAGGCAGGGGCGCTCTACGTGATCCAGGAGGGCCTGGAGAACACGGGCTGCACCCTCGTCTTCCTGCTGCTCTACTACTTTGGTATGGCCAGCTCACTGTGGTGGGTGGTGCTCACACTCACCTGGTTCCTGGCGGCCGGCAAGAAGTGGGGCCACGAGGCCATCGAGGCCCATGGCAGCTACTTCCACATGGCGGCCTGGGGCCTGCCGGCCCTCAAGACCATCGTTATCCTGACGTTGCGCAAAGTGGCGGGGGATGAACTGACCGGGCTCTGCTACGTGGCCAGCATGGATGCGGCTGCGCTCACGGGCTTCGTGCTGGTGCCTCTCTCCTGCTACCTGGTACTAGGCACCAGCTTCCTCCTGACCGGCTTCGTGGCCCTCTTCCACATCCGCAAGATCATGAAGACAGGCGGCACCAACACGGAGAAGCTGGAGAAGCTCATGGTCAAGATTGGGGTCTTCTCCATCCTTTACACGGTGCCTGCCACCTGCGTCATTGTTTGCTACGTCTATGAACGCCTCAACATGGACTTCTGGCACCTTCGGGCCACGGAGCAGCCGTGCACAGCACCCGCAGTACCTGGAGGCCGGAGGGACTGCTCGCTGCAAGGGGGCTCCGTGCCCACCGTGGCTGTCTTTATGCTCAAAATCTTCATGTCGCTAGTGGTGGGCATCACCAGTGGTGTCTGGGTATGGAGCTCCAAGACTTTCCAGACCTGGCAGAGTCTGTGCCACCGCAAGATGGCAGCTGGCCGGGCCCGGGCAAAGGCCTGCCGGGCCCCTGGGGGCTATGGCCGTGGCACCCACTGCCACTATAAGGCCCCCACTGTGGTCTTGCACATGACTAAGACGGACCCCTCTCTGGAGAACCCCACACACCTCTAGGGACACAGGCCTGCAGGGGCGGCTGTTGTCCCCTTCTAGCCCCCCTCCGGAGGAGACAGCTGACTAGCAGCTGCCCAGCTGTCAAGGTCAGGCAAGTGAGTGCGAGGGGGCAGAGGACCAGGGCGGGCAGACTCTCCTTCAACCTACTGTCAGGACCCAGTGAGGCTTACTCCCAAATCGCGTGGCGCAGGGAGTGGGCCTGGCTGAGTCCCTACAGGGTCCTGGGGGAGGATGTGGAGAGTCGGAGGGGCAGAAGGGGGCGTGGTCCAGCAGGGAGTTTATTTAATGATGTAATTTATTGTTGAGTTTCTCTGGAAGCTGTGACTGGAATAAACCCCCGTGTGGCAGTGCTGAGTCCTCTCTGGGCTGGAAAGGGGGAAGGTAGGAGGGTGAGGGCCCTGCAGGAGTCTCCCTTGTGAGCAGAGCTGGGGGTGGGTGCTCTGGCTCCCCACCAATCAGGAGGACATCCCCTGTGGAACAGCTGTATTTTGCAGGAGTCCCAGATTCTGGGTGTATGTGTTTCCCCTCTCACCTGTCTTCGCTCCTTTTGGCAACTTGCTTGCTTGTCTCTGAGTCCTGGGTTCCTGCTTCCCCAAGTGAGACTGGGCTGCCTGCCAGCATACTCAGGGAGTCCCCTGGGATGACACCCCCACTTCTAACCCTGGGGAGTCTAGCTTGTTTGGGAGCTGTGGCTAAGACTCTGCTTCTCTCATTAGTGTAGAAAATGAGGGCATCAGCCTGTCTCAGAGGTTCCCTCGGAGGCTCAGGACCAGCTCCCACTGTCTCCTGTTGACCCATCCTGTTGTCCCCTCCCTGGGGCCTGAGGGCTGAGGCTGGAGTCTGACTGTCCTCATTGCTTTCGAAGATTGCTGGTGTGTCCACCTCACTCCTTGGGGCCCTAGTCAGTGCCCACCCCACCCCCTCATCTCTCTCAGTGGAGAGATATGGGGCTTGACTGGCATTTGGGCGTCTTGGTAGCACAGACAACATGGTCACAGAGACAGGGAGCCCCTGAGTATAGTGGGAATGGGGTCCCAGCGCCTGAAGGGCTGTGGGAAGGTGTGAGGTGCTGAGCAGCAGTGAGAAATGGGACAGGTGCAGGAGAGGCTGCTGGCACATTTGTGTACCGGTGGTGGGAAAAGGTACTGTGTGTAAATGTATGCTGGAGGAGCCCAGGGCTGCTGGGACCTGCACTGTCTCTGTCCACTATCAGGTGTGTGCGGCCATCAGGCTGGGGTCAGACCCAAGAGCCCCACCTTAGCCTCTGCTTTGACCACTGTGATGACTCCAGCCAGGTGAGGGTCTTGGTTACTGTCCCTGGGTGCATAATACACAGAGCTAGCGTTCACTGGCACTGCCAGAAGGCCCCAGGGGCCCAGCCCTGCTGCCAGCCTTGCTTTGGAGCCAAGGGGAGGCCCAAGGTCGACTGCTCCACATCAGTAGTGGGGTTGAGCCCTCGAACCCAGGGCCTCTCGGCCGGAGCTCTGCCCTACACCAGCCACCCATCTCACAGGGACAATAAAGAAACCAGACGAAAATCAAACAGGTGGTGTCAAATCCCCAGAAGACAGCTTCCTCACCTGAGGGAGGTTATGGGCTGTCCCTCACCACGAGGAACAGTTTGCACCCTTTGCTTGTGCATTTCTTGCACGTGGAATGTCTTCCACATCTAACCGCTTCCCCTCCAGAGAGCACAGAGTAAGTCCCCGTGTATTCTTTGACCAGCAAAGCCCAGTGACCCTCACACCTTGTAACGCTCCCTGTGAGGGTCCTAGACTGAGACAGAATGAGCATATTTCAAGGGGACTGGGGCCCAGTTGGGGGTGGGAGAGGCAGCGGCTGCATTGTGCTGGGCTCACAGGCCGGGTTTGCGGGGAGCGGAGCTGAAGCTGCTAAGGGCCTGCACCAGGGCAGGGGCAGCCGGAGCAAAAGGAGAGGATTCCAGAGACTGGGGAAGGGAAGGCAAGTGCTGCGTGTATGGGCGAAGGGGGAAGGGGAGGGGAGCATCAAGCGTGGCATCAGTTCACCCCTATTCCTTGCCAGTCGGTGGATGGGGGAGGGGTGGTGCTTGGCTATGTCCCGCTCAGCGGAAACAAGACTGGCTTCCAGAACAACTGGATAGGAGGGATGAGGGAGGAGGGGCAGTGTAGTTGGGATGCGCCAAAGGGGACTCTGCTTTGAGGCTGGGATGGTTCACATGGGCCAGGACTTGGGAGGGAGGGCGTGCAGGCCTTGCCAGCTAAGGCTTCTCAGCACTGGAAAACACTAAGGAAAAGTGCCAGACCCTGGAGGAAAAGGAAGGGAAGTTAGTAAAGACCTTGTACAGAAGTTCTCCATTTGATCCTCCTCTCCCCATTTTACAGACAGGGCAGTGCTTGGAGGGCTTGGCTGGCTCCAGATCAGAGCCAGGCAGTCTGCGGCCTCCGAGCCTTTGTGACTCCCACCACACCACAGGTTCCATCCTGGGGGGATGGCAGGTGTTATAACCTGGGTGGTTTTGTCCAAAGAAACCCCTCCCACAGCAGGACCTCCCCCCACCCCCAGAAAGGAAATCCCAGAGCCCAAGAAAAACGCCTCAGAAACCAACATCTGCTGGCCTGTGTAGTGTGACCCCAGGCCCTCCCCTCACTGGCCTGGTGGCCCAGCGTGTGGATCTTCAGAACAGTGGCTGTTTGCGCATGTCCATGCAGGCTTAGCCTGTCTGTGTGGTCTGAGCTTGTGCGAGGGAGGGCCAGGGTTAGGAACTTGGTAGCTCTGACCTATTTAGTTCCAGGGACACGATTCAGAGTTCACAGGAGTTAGCAGGGATGATCTTGACTGAGGTCAGACTGAGGAGAGGCCCCAAGGGTCAGTCCCTGCTCTCAGTACCCCCCTGAAGGAAGCAGCTCCAGGCCCCAGGGGAGGTGGGGGCAGTCCAGCATGTACCAAGGCCTGAAGGCCCCGGGCAGGGGTAGCAATGGAAGCGGTAACCAAAGGGCAAGCTTTTCTCCCTACGTGCCTTGAGTTTCTCACTCAACATCCTAAGGAGACCCTGGCTCCCTGGCAAGTTGGAGACATGGTTTCCTAGTGGAAGAGGGCCTGCCCCTGAGTGGTTGTTTGGAATCCAGACACCACTTCACTGCCACCCAACAGTGCTCTCTCCCCAGAGACAGGGTTTGAGGAGAAGGAAGAATACATGGGAGGGGGAGCCCTCAGCTGATTCCCAGAAGTAATGATTCAGAACCCTGTCCTCAGGAAAAGGTTCTCTTATCCCCATTTGCAGTAGTCAACCCAAATTAGGTGGCTCCCCCTAGGTAACACCCCTGGTAGGGAGAAAGGGGCTGAGATGGTTGAAAAGGACCGGGATAGACCCTAGATGAGGTGACAAGGCCCCACAGGCACTATCCTTATAGCCTAAGAAACCCACGCTAGGAAAAGGGTTTCACAGATGCAGGCTGGGAGCCCGAGTCCAACAGTGATTGTGTAGAAAATGCTCAGAGGTACCACAGCTCCCGTTCTCCAGAACTTAAGGGCTGGTCAAATTCGACTTGACCTTGGGGCAATCCACTTCCTCCCCTGCAGGACTGAAAATCCCCAAGTGCTCAGCACCAGCTCGAAGCCCACCCTCACCAAGGCCACAAAGCGAGTCAGTGGCAGAACACACACCCAGGGCTTAGGTTTCTCCTCGCATTTCTTCCTGTTTACCTTCTGCTGTCCCCGATTCAGTTGGTCAGGAACTGGACATTTCACTTCTCCGTACATGGGGTCATGGAGGGGTGCTGCAAAATCTTTGAATTCCATAGACAGGTTGCCACCTAGCAGTGACCTATTCGAATCAACCACTCTGACTTTATAAAAAATAAATGAAGCCATAAATAAAATAAAATTGGCTATATGGTAGAATTGTTGAGGCTGAGTACACAGGAATTCATTATATTTTCACTCTCTTTTTGTGTATGTTTGAAATTTTCCTCAAAATGAAAGTGTTTTAAAACGTCAGGAGTTCCCCCAAAATCATGTGCTCGAGGACTACACAAATTCCCATAGTGAAGCCTTAAAAAATACTTCCCCATAATTCCTACCAGTTTCAAATGAAATTTTTGGGGGAGTTTAGACAGAGACAAGTAGGAGGCTTAAAGGTCACGCTTCAATTACCCAGGGCATCAGAAATCTCTCCCGGAAGCAAAGAAATGCAGTAGATGGATCTGACCTGTGGTTGAAAGGACAAGTCAGAGGGTCCTCTCAATCCTGAAGAAGAACTGGCTCCAAGAGTCACCGGGAGACCCGTGCCGGGACTGCACTAGCCACTCCCACCCCCACGAGCACAAAGAAAGGTTCACCAAAATTGTTTTTTCTTTATAAACACAAGTACATAATGTTTATTTGAAATTCCAATTTATTACAAGTTTACCCTTTAATGGGGTCCTTCCTCCTTAAAGACCATTAAAAAAACAACAAACAATTCAGGTGTCACTGAAGTGGGAACACGGGTTTCGCACTGTTAACAAGAACAGACTGGCTCTAGGGTAAGAAACAGGAAGGTGTTGGTGGCTGGGATTACGAAGTTGTAATGTCAGTGCTAACTCCAAGCCTGTGGGAGAAGGGACAGTAAACCTATCCAGCAGCCACTGGAACAAATCCCCAAAGTCCCTGGGCGAGGAGGACAGGGGAGAGACAGGGACCACACCTTGAAGTTTAATATCACGAGGCTTTATTCTCAGGTCCTATGAGTTGCAATCCCCTTGGTGGACTTCTTTTCCCTTAATTCAAATAGATACAGAAGAGCTTAGGTGCTCAAATCTTCCAAATTAAAAGCTGATAGAAAAGAAAATTAAACCCTGTTTTGCATTTTTATCAAAATCTGCCATGAAAGGGAAAGAAGACTACAAAGTTTTGCCTAAATCTAACCACTAGCGCTAGACTCACTGTGGGAGGGGGCTGTCTGAGCCCCTCCCTACCCTCCTCCCATCCCCCACTGACACGGGCCACTCAAAGATTCAGGTTCTCAGGGAATTCCAAGTCTGCGGCCAGAACAGGCGCGGAAGGAGGCGGAAACAGCCACCACAGCAGGCAGAGGGACGCCCCCGTCGCCACCAGGCGCCACTGCTTGCCCTGCTGAGCCTCCAGCCCAACTTCTCTGAAGGAGAGAGGACAGGCTGAGGGAGGAGATGGGGTAAAGTAAAGCAAACACATTATCATATAAATTGTACTGTACATGTGCCAAAGCAAGATGACAGAAATATTTTACAAGATGTTCTTTATACAATATCACTGCTGAGACAAGCAACTTTTAATAACTAGAAAAGTCAATTTAAAAAAAATTAAACATTGAAATTCTTCCTGCTTTTCTTCTGCTCCCCTAAGAGCTTGTCTGGTATGTGGGTGGGCTGGGCTCCAACACCCCTCTGGCCAGATCCATCAAAGTAAAGGTTATAAGCATGATTATAAGCAGGACTCCAGTCTCTAAATGAAGTGCCTTAGGTTTTGTTTTTTGTTTTTGTTTTTTTTGAGAGGGTGAAGTGGGGAGAGAACTGTCACAAACGGGAGGGGTATTCAGGAATGACTCCAGGACATGTCCCTTTACTCTGCCAAGATCAACTCAAAAGACCAAAACTGTTTCATGATGCTGGTGAATACAGAATTCTGTATGGCACTCACTGATACCGTCACCTGAGAGGGACAGGGAGGAAGAGACAGAGTATGGGCTTAAAGAAACAAGACTGGGTATAAATATAGATTTTAAAAAACCAACACTACCGCCCCAATTGGCCTGATTACCCTTGATCCTTCTATGAAATACAGTAATCTCTCCTCTGGAGACCAGAGGGCTTGGCACTGTTTGGTGGCCAAACTGGGAGGGACCTTAGGAAAGAAGAAAGGAAAAGGAATCGGGTTCACAAGAAAAGCCGTACCCTTAGACTCTTCCTGGAAGTTCTTAGAAAAGGGGGTTAAGGCCATCTACTGCCCATAACATTTCTGGGCAGAGACCACCAACCCAACATTAGGCTCTCCAAAGAGCTCTGCTTGATGAAGGCCCTGTGGAGAGTTGTGGAAACACAGCCCAAGCTTGGAATGACAGGGATTTCTGGACTCCCTGTGATCTCCCTTCCATGTTCTTCTCCATCTTCCTCTCTGGCCACCCTCCCACCCTCCCTGCTCTCTCCCTTGATTCCCCCAACCTCAGCTCCCTTACCAGGGCCCTGCCTTTCTATTTCTTCTGCCTTCGTCCCCTGGACTGTCCAATGGGCTCTGGCTCACTGTCCCCTTCATCTTCAGCAAGCCGATCAGGAAACTTCTTGCGTTTCCTACGGACATATGGGTGGCCAGGAAGGTGTTTATGCAACAGAGCCACCAGACACTGTTCTGTCTTCACCATGCAGTTTAGCACATGGCTGCCTCGGCAGTTGTAAAGCTCGGCATTGGTAAACACTTGCTTCATGTCAGTAAGAAACTCCTGCACAGAGTGGTAGCTCCCACAGGAACATTTGTTCTGCATTGTCTGGAAGTCCATGGGGTGGGTGATCACGTCATAATAGTCCTCGGCCTCATCTCTAGTCACGGGCTCCCTGTGGAGAAGAACCAAATGAAGATATTAGCCCAGCCTTGAATGTAACCGACAGAAACCTTATCAAACCACCAGCCACAGAGTGCCACCTCTGCTGGGATAAGCCAACTGGCAGGCATAGAGAAGGTGTGGTCACCTTGTACTACGAGCTGTCTCTATCAGTTTGGCAAGCTAATTCCCCTGCCACTGAGACATGTCCTGAAAGGAAAGGATCAGGGTTGTTCCCTGGGGTTCAGCTTAGCGCTCCCTCTGCCAGCGGCTCATCTGAATGCTCTTAGAACCTAGAAGCCGTGCTTGAGGACACAAGGCTCACCTGAAGGGCCAGCTGAAGCGGTACTTCACTATCTTGTGGAGGATCTCTTCACACTTCTGCAACTCCAGGCTTTGCCTCCGGGAGCTCCGCTTGGTCTGAAGCACCTGATGCCAAAGAAAGAAGTCATGTTATTATAGGTCCAAGAAAAAAGAAGAGAAAACAGAATAGAAAATGTGTATATCTACTTAAGAAAAAAAGAAAAGAAAAGACGAGTTCAACCATTTTCTTGGAGCAGACAGTCAAAATCATCTGACATTCAAGTCAGGGAGTGCTCTCAGCCAGGGGCAAGCATCTTCCCATCAGCCCACTTGCCTCCTCCCTCGTGGATGGTGATCAAAGAAGCAGACAGCAGGCAGCAGTTGCCATATTACAGCAGTCCTGCTAGAGGTCAGCTAGAGAGGGCCACTGTCAACAGGACACTAGCCCTCTGAGAGCAGATGGACCTGGGATTATGGGAACACAGTGGATGAGGATAAACAAGCAACTGCAGAAAGCCAGATGGGTTATAGGGACCACGCACAGCCAATTTTGTGGGGGCGGAGTGTCTGAGGGAAGAAAAGCAAGAGGTACAATGTCCTTTCTGGGCTCTCCCGCTGCAGGTATGTGGGAACTAACTGGCTAGGGAGAAAGGGGGTGGGGCCTCCCCTGCAGGTAGCCATGACAGCCGTGACACACAGCAGAAGGAGAGCCACAGAGTTGAAGGAGTCAGGGCTGGGCAAGCAGGAGGACCTCTCCAGGCCCTCTGAGCTCTGTAATGGCTTGCTTTATGTTCCCAACCCACCCCTAACCCCAATTTGACCTGTCAAAACAAGCAAGTTTTCAAGAGCCTCTTTTTGTTCTTTAAAGCTCAAGTGAAATCTAAAGCAAAACCACTACAATTACATTGGTTGAGGAGCAGAGGGGAGGGTAACGTCCCTCCCATAACAACTGTCGGCAAAAGACCCAAGAGTAAGCAAGGCTCCAAATTGCTGACATTCCCACAACAGAGACCCAGCCCCTCTGAGCCACTGGAGACACATGGATACTATTTTAAAATCCTTCCCAAGTCGAGGGCTGCCTGTTAACTAGAGGAGACGTGTGCAGGCTCTAGCAGGGGAATGCCGGCCATAGCTGTTCCTGGAGGACCTGCTGCCTCCATCTGCTAGAGGCCCACCCATCTGCTTAATCAGCCTCCAAAGTTAGGGAGGAGCGAGCGGGGGGCGCCTCCCACCTGTCGCCTGATGAATTCCCAATGCTGGAGTAGGGAATAAGGAACAGAAACGTCACAGAGGACAATAAAGAATTCTTACCAGCTCATCAACCTCAGTGTCATCCACAGGTGGTGCCTTCGGCCGAGACCTCCTGGCAGGATGCGGCTTCTTACCTGGTCGTCGGCCTGGCCTTGCTACAGGGGGGATGACACCTTGCTTGCCCCGGACAGTCTTTCGAGGTCTCACTGAAATAAAAAATATGGATTCAGAGCAAACAACTGAGGATGAAGGGAGCATGTCTATGGAATGGGGGGATAGTCTGGACAAGCAAAGCAACTGCTTCCTTTGGTTATAAGGTGCTCTTGCCATTTATCTCTTGCCTTACCTAACGGCACACTTTAAAGGTAGCAGGAGTAGATGAGGAATAGATACCTCTCATCAACTGCCAAAGACCTTTTAAGGCCTCTTCAGAAGGCCAGTCCTTTAGTACATCTATCCTCTGTCCCCACCCTGTTCAGTTACTCCCAGGAATGAGGCCCTTGAAGGAGTCAGTTGTAAATGGACTCCCTCAGGAGGAGAGGCCATTTGCTAATAAGTCTGCCTGGAATTGCAGCCCAAGTTCAGCCTCAGAGAGTGTATATGAGATGGAACTGTAGAAGAGATCCTGTTTCATAATTCCCAGAGTTATCCTACACTCACCATCACAATCTTTTCAGAGTAAAACTGATACTTATGTGAAGTATTCCTCATTGAATCCAATTTAGGGCTAGCCCCAAGTCCTGTTTTCTTACATTTCTGAAAACCACAGACAGTGGGCCAGGCCACTGCCCAGGATCCCTACACAAAGGCACCCAAGACCTACTGTGTCTCAGGTTTACAACAGGTGCTCAATGTCAGACAAATCAGCATTCTTCCATATGCCCTCAGGGAGCAAAGTTCCAGGAAGGATTAGCTCAAAACTTCTCCACTAAAATTTTCCCTAGAAAGTGGGGAGGTGCTGTTTGAACAGAGACATGGGTATACAAAGGCAATGATACAATCAATGAGCAACATTTTATATTCTACTTTTGGACCATGATAACCCTTCGTTGGCTATTTTAGGGTCTCTAAGCTCAAGACCAGGTTAGGAAGAGAAAGTAAGAATCTGATGCCATGGATGAAACTCGGAATACTAGGGACAGCCACCAACCTACGGCCTTGAGTTGCACTAGAGAACATCTTCTTTGGTGGCCTAAAAGGCAGGGCAGACAAAGGGTTCTGAAGCACCAAATACTTCCTAGATCCTTTTGGCAGACAAGTCCCTAGAAACCTGGAGAGGGACCAATTCCTTGGAAAGAGCAATAACTCAAAAGTGGAAAGCAACTACCTTGAAAATAAAATCAATACACTGCTATATTCAGAATCTTTTCCCAGACAACCATGCATCTAAATCATGACTCTCCAGCTGGCAGACAACGGTCTCTGTAACGCAGGGTTAATGGACTTACTTGTCTGTATACCCTGGGTATCTGGGAAATCATGCCCACTGAACAAACAAAAGGAGGCCTACGGGAATAAGAGAAATTAAGGTGTCCCAAATTAAAACCCTGCAGGACTGGGGAGATGGGAGCAGGTGTGCAGGCCCAAAGCCCTCAGGTTTTGGCAGCACCACTGCAGTAAGAGACCGGTCATGCCACACATCCTCTCTCTCCTTATATCAAGTACAATTGGTCAGAGTGCTATGACCTTGGGAACTACACCATCTCTTCAGAAACTCATCAAAACCTTCCTCTGTGGTCTCTTTTACTAACCTACAAAGAAGGGTGTATTTTGCCAAGAGGGAGGCTGTTAAAAGGCTAGACTGGGGGCCGCCCTGGTGGCACAGCAGTTAAGTGCGCATCTTCTACTTTCGTGGCCCAGGGTTCACCGGTTCAGATCCCCGGGTGCGGACAAGGCATCACTTGGCACGCCATGCTGTGGTAGGCGTCCCACTTTAGTAGAGGAAGATGGGCATGGATGTTAGCTCAGGGCCAGTCTTCCTCAGCAAAAAGAGGAGGATTGGCAGCAGATGTTAGCTCAGGGCTAATCTTCCTCAAAAAGAAAAAAAAGAGGCTAGACTGCAGGACTTCAGGTTTAACCATCAAAATTTGAGAAGACTCAGGGCCAGCCCTGTGGCCAAGCAGTTAAGTTCGCGCACTCTGCTTCAGTGGCCCAGGGTTTGCCAGCTTGGATCTTGGGTGCAGATCTACACACCGCTCATCAGGCCATGCTGTGGCGGCATCCCACACAGAAGAACTACAAGGACTTACAACTAGGATATACAACTACATACCAGGGCTTTGGGGGAAAAAAGAAAGAGAAAGACTGGCAACAGATGTTGGTGCAGGGCCAAATTTCTTCACCAAAAAACAAAAAAAAATTTGATAAGACTCTCAGACTCATGAAAAATGAACATGAGAGTAAGAATCAACGAGGTGAGTGTAAATGATGAGGCTCTTTTTTCCCTACTGGCATCTAGTGAGAAACAGATCTGTACCTTCCTAACAACTATGCCTAAGCCATGGAAAAACCAATCTTCTCTTTTCAAACTAGCAAATCAATAGCCCTGCACACTACAGGGAAGAGAAAATCACTGTAACCAGAGGAAAACTCATTGCTGTGAAAGGAGCACTGCACCAGAGGCCAAGAGAACTGCTGGAGACGGTAATGGGCCTAGCCCTTCCTTACCCATTGTCCCAATACACCAAGGGGTTCAGAACCAGCAGACGTGTCATAAACATACTTGGGGCCTTGAATGCCACTAAATCTTGGACTAAGTGGATCTGCTATAGGTTAATGTTCTTGACACCAGGCCACCTGGCCTCCTACTAGGAAGGTGGTTAAATGGCACCTTGAAAACCCATTTAAAACCAGGGCAGTGGAGTCACCCCCCCAGCCACAACACGTGTGAAAAGGAAGATGGCATGATTGCAATGCTGGGTATCTACTGCCAACCCAGTCTTCCCAGTCATCTTGGAAGGTGGTGAGGTTAACTATGAAGACAAACTGAATACTTACATCGCAAACCAGCCACCTCGTAATCTTCTTCTTCCTCCTCCTCTTCTTCCTCTTCTTCCTCTTCATTGCTCTCATCATCTTCACTATCCTCAGAGGCAGACTCTTCAGTATAATTCCTGTGGGGAGGAAAGAGCATAGGAAACAGGGTTCTAGGCCCAAGTGGTCCTAGAAAGGATGAAGTCCCACAGGGGTCCCAGCAACTTCTTCCTCTTCACGGATTAGAAAGATCTGATGACGAGGAGAGGGAACCTGAATCTTGGCCAAGACACAGGAAACAGAATAAAAAATTAAGCTTCGACAGCATGCCTCCTCCACCAGGCCCCAAATGGTTTGGGTAAGACACCAACAGCAACAGAAATCAAGGCCAAAATGCAACCCCACTCATCCTCACACAAAACAAGACAAAATTCTATTCCTTTTCATCTCACAAAAATAGCCAGATAATGTAACATTTCAGGTATTAAAAGCTGTCCCCAACTCTGGGGTGGACTGAAAGGATAAACAGCCCAGACAGGTGTTACTCCACCTTGATGGCCCCCTTCCAGGAGCTGAAACAGCTTGCAGATGACCATAACATCAAAGCAATGGTAATCCCAGCTCAGAACAGGTGGTCCAAAGCCCCACCATTTCAGAGCAGCATGCCTCATCTCTCTAAGTGTAGCTGGAATGGAGTGAGAAATAACCGAGTAATACTGTTAGGTGGGGTCAGGATCAAACAGCTCTGCCCTTTCAAAGAGAGAACAAGCCAGAGTGCCTATAAGCTGCCCTTTTACAACCTCAAACTTCAACGTGGAAAACACCGGTATTCCCTTGGCAAATACAAAGAGTCTCCTCTTTAAAAGGCCCTGTGATTGGCTTTATTGGGATTGGAGTGAAGAACAAAGCACCAACTCCACTCTCAGAGCACTAACAACCTCATGGGAAGACAGTCATGTAAAAATCTAACCATAAAGGCAAGATGCAACAAATACTGTTTTAGAGATTGAAAGCTCAGTTGGAACACAGAGGAGGAACAAGTAATCCTAAGGATGTACAGAAATTTCAAGAAAGCAGTGCAATTTTAGGTAGGCCGTGGGCAATTTACCCATGTGGGAGTGCCGAGGAAAGGAAATATTCCCAGCTGGGAGGAAAGCATAACAGGCAAGGATGCACAGTGAACAGCCTGTAATAAGCACATAAACACAGGAATGAAGGCTCATCAAAACACAAGCTAGTAACGTATACTAAGAGCCTCAAGAGTTACATAAGGAGTCGGATGCTATTCTAGAGGCAACAAGAAGATTCAAGTCTTTGAAGAGGATGGTGACATAAGCAGATCTTTGATTTACGTAAACCATTCTGGTATCACCACAAAAGCTGGATGGATAAGAGGGGGAAAGATATGAGGTAAGAAGTTGAGGAGACACTGAAGGAGCCCAGGTGAGAGACGTAGGAGGGCCAAATGACAGCAGGGAGCATGGAGAATGGACAGTAGGAGACTGATTCATAAGACTTCTGGACATTAAAATGAAAACATCTGGCAAACGAATGAATATGGAAGATGAGGGAGAGGAAGATGTCCAAGGTGACACCACAGTCCTAATCACGATAAGGGAAGAAAACAATAGCTATGGGTAATGAAGGTAACGAGTTTCGGATTTCTAACCAGTGAGTGGTTGCAGAAGTAATCACGAATTAAGAAGTGGGCAAAATGGAAGCAAGAGGCAGAGGGAGATATATTATTATTTGAGAAGAAGGTATGATCAAGAAAATATAGAATATGGCTGGTGGTGAAAACTAAAAATGTCAATATTAAGCTAAAATTAAATCAGAGTCCTTTGAGCTACTATAATGCTTTAAATGATAAGACTCTGTATCCAAAGATGAACTTAAAACTCCTTAGAGTCATTCAGTTTGAACAAGCAAAGCTTAATTATAACATATATTCATTTGTTTTTAAAAGAAGAAATTCTCACCTGCCACGGGAATTGCGCCTGGCAGTAGCAGGCTGGCAAGCTGGGCACTGCCACTCACCATCTGGTACTTCATAGAGGGCCGGCCTCAGACAAAACAGGTGGAAGGCTTTATTACACTCATCACACAAGATCAGTTTGTCATCCTCACCTGCAAGGAGATAACTTGTATAGCACTGTTGGGAGCATGGCAACAGTCAATGAGTTGTAAGAAAAAGCAGCTCACCCTCAATTAAAGCCATGGAAGAACAAACATTCTAGCATACCCACCTTTTTTTAAATGTAGTCATTTTCTGAAAAGAAATGTAGCATAAACTAGACGATAACTAATTTAGGGTTCAGGTCTTCTGACTCACATCCCCAAACCTACCTAAGGCTATAAGAGGACAGTTAACATTTACTAAGAAGTAGCCAAGACCAAGTGAAAGCAGGAAATTTTGCTGCTCCTCTCCCACTAAGAAATGAATCCCCATGATGTATTACAGTTTCGGCTCGTCTGCCTCCCTCACTCCCCAAACTATTCACAACTCATACCTGATACAGTTCTCTTAAACCATTTCGTTTCCCTACATTTGGTGGACTAACCAACTTAACATGGTCATATTTCTCCTCTCCAACTTTCATTCTAAATCAGTTTTTAGAGCAATCAAATGATTTTACACAGGTCTTTTCATCCTTGGGAATTAAATCCTAACCTAACTCACAAGATAACTTGAGCCACTGAAAAGTCAGTCACCGGGAGGCTTTCAGCCATGAAATTCCTGTTACACGTATGGGCCCTGAAAGCTCTCAGCATTAAACAGTCCCAAATGCCTTGTTTTGTAGACTCAGTGCTGGAAGGCCCAACCCAAGTATTCTTCACAATGTATAAATACTGCCCTCTGCTGGTAGCACCCGTCTTAACTTCACGGATGACTAAAATTGAGAGATGGTAAGAGAGATTCAAAATTTTAGGTTAACTAATTTTGTTCCCGATGGGAAATTTAAAGATTAGAGAGTTCAACTGCTCTTACTTTATACTCAAAATAGAGGAACAAAGGGTCTGCTTTGATTTGCTGGCATGTGATTCAAAGACTAGCATTCTACAGACTTCTAGGAAAAGGTAAAATTTGTCCCACCACATTTAAAAACTGTACACAGAATACTTTAGGGGAGAAAAGATCTTGGGAATGGAAGTCCTAGTCCCTAATAGACTCAGATAAGCAACTTTGATCTAAATATACCTTTCTTTCGACAAACTTTGCATCTAGCATTTTCTGCTGACATATCCCACTTGATACAGGCATCAAGCATCCCAAGTAGAACATGCATTCTGGAAAAGGTCTGAGCTTCACGGATTGCTGTCTTCCATTTTTCCAGAGCAGATGCAACCTAAACAGGGACCAAACCAGGACAGCATTACTACAATGACCCCAAAGAACATGAAATGTGAATTTTTCATGCAATACTAACAGTATACACTGAGAGAGGACTAGGAATAGGTAAAGACAAGAGAATTCTGAGTACATTCACCTCCTAGAGCTCCTACAGTCTAATCCATTTATCTTACAGAAGAAATCAAGGCTCTAAAGGGTTAAAAAAAAAAAAAAAAAAAAAAACTTGCCAGAGATCACACAAAGAATTAAGGGCAGGGGCTGGCCCCGTGGCCGAGTGGTTAAGTTCGCGCGCTCCGCTGCAGGCGGCCCAGTGTTTCGTTGGTTCGAATCCTGGGCGCGGACATGGCACTGCTCATCAGACCACGCTGAGGCAGCGTCCCACATGCCACAACTAGAAGAACCCACAACGAAGAATACACAACTATGTACTGGGGGGCTTTGGGGAGAAAAAGGAAAAAATAAAATCTTTAAAAGAAAAAAAAAAAGAATTAAGGGCAGAGGGGTGGGGGGTGGGGGAGGGTGGCCCCATGGCCGAGTGGTTAGGTTTGAGTGCTCTGCTTCGGTGGCCTAGGGTTTTGCCAGTTTGGATCCTGGGCGCAGACAAGGCATCGTTCATCAGGCCATGCTGAGGCGGCGTCCCACACAGCACAACCAGAAGGACCTACAACTAGGATATACAACTATGGACTGGGGGGCTTTGGGGAGAAGAAGAAGGAAAAAAAAGAATTAAAGTGGGGAAATGACTAGAGACAGGTCTCTTCTAGTGAAATCCACTTAAAGATTCCATATCATTTAAATGCAGAAACACTTGTATTGTGTAAGTGCTAAGATGCAACAATGTCATGCAGCTAATAAAAATTCAGTTAACAAGATTATCAGTTTCTGCACTAATAGGTGCCACAATCCCAGACTACAGGGCCTGGAAATAGTAAATAAAATCTATACAGCATTCTACAACCCTTAAAAGTATTAAGTACTGATAGGAAATATTCCTCATGACTCTATCACCACCTTCTAACTTAAGTGAAAATGTTCGAATCCCAAGAGTTAGCCTGACTTCATTCTGAGCAGTTACTCTCCGCACAGCCTGCGCTGCCGCCTCACACCATCAGAAAATGCAAATTAATTCTGAATTAGCCAAGCAAAACACGGTTAGGATGGAGCAAGATATAATCAGACATTTCAATGATAAACCCTCTCCTATAAAATATACAATCTAAGGAAGAACAGAAATGCCATTTTAGGATAATTCACTTATTTGTTTTACTGTTTTATTAGTCAAAAGGTGATTTGGGGGATGTTTTCAGAGCACTTCTTGCCTAAATGATTAGGTGAGCATCCATGTAAACAAATGCCAATACAGGCTATCATTCTCAGACAGTTAGAAAATACATCAGACAGTCAGAAAATACAACAGAGATGGATAAGGTAAAGCTTAGGCAACACAGTAGAAGCTGAGAGACTGGGTTGGCTTATTATCATCTACCTTGTGGAGGTCATATTGCTTAACTCAGTCACGACGGAACTAACGTTAAGTCAGCAATGCCTACCACTTTTACAACCATTACAACCTGGCTTGCTCTAGCTAAATGATAACACCACTGAGGGATGCCCTGACCTGGGCCGAGAGGTCTATTTTAAGTAATATAGTCTTCCTCCTATAGGAAAGGGCAGTTAGCCTGGAAGGCCACAGGCTTTAAAACAGCTGCCAAGGGACAGAGACAGCTGAGCTACTTCTGAAGCTGCAGTGTGAGAGTTGAGGGAGGGAAACAAAGGCTGTCTTTTCTTTTTCCTACAGAAATAGAGGACCACAGAGAGCTCTGTGTCTATAA
Source organism: Equus caballus (assembly GCF_041296265.1). Taxonomy (NCBI): domain Eukaryota; kingdom Metazoa; phylum Chordata; class Mammalia; order Perissodactyla; family Equidae; genus Equus; species Equus caballus. The sequence continues at coordinate 12,424,559 of NC_091696.1, forward strand.
ATTTTTGAATAACAAGACTAAGTAATATAAACACATAAAAAATCTATTTAAAAGACTGCTAAAGTTCTCGTGGAAACACTCATTCCTTACTCCAACCTCCAGTGCATATATTTCAACATCTGCTTTCAAAATACAGCACAATTTCCTTCCTTCCCTCTTCAGAGCTCCTCAGTAAAAAGTGAGGTCCACAATCACAGCTACCTTGCTGGTCTTCTCCCCTGATGTAACGGAGAGCTGACATATGACTACCACACATTCACTTACTGCCATAACAACTCGAATCTCTTCATAAATTTTAAAATTTTAGGTTCCGTTCTTAAAAAGAGTGCTATTGAGAACAGGCAGGGAATGGCCAAAATAGGCTTTGCTGTCCTCTAGTGGATAGTCAGATGCACACAAGTATTCAAGAAAAAGTAGTATCAGCATATACTAGTACTGCTTTTTACTTTATTTCCCATAAATTACAAAACTCAACATTCAACAGCTTATCTGGCCTCATTAAAATTAAAAAAAAAAAAAGAAAGATATCTTGGAAATAAGCTTAACCTCATTTTTAAAACAGATTTATTGAGATATAATTTATATATTAACAAGTTCACCTTGTAAAGTGTACACTCAATGATTTTTATATATTTGTAGAGTTGTGCAACTATCAACACAATCTTAATTACAGAACATTTTCATCACCCCAAAAGAAATCCTGTACCCATTAGCAGTCATTCCCCATTCCCTACCCCAACCCACCAACTTCCCTGCCCTAGGCAACGACTAAGCTACCTTTGGTCTATAGATTCACCTATTCCAGACATTTCATATAACATGTGGCCTTTTGTGACCAGCTTCTATTACAAGCATAATATTTTCTAGGTTCATCCACATGGTAGCATGTAATAGTACTTCACCATATTTTAATTGCTGAATAATATCCATTGTATGGATAATTATGAACATTTTGTTTATCCATCAGTTAAGGGACATATGGGAAGGAGGCGGAGCAAAACGGCAGGGTGAGCTGACCTGGGACACTCTCCCCTTCAAAGTACAACAAAGGACTGAAAAAAAACTCTGAATTTCAGCTAATGAACCTAATGCCCGGACTCAGAGACCTACAGTATCAAAAGACAGAGGACACCTCGGAGGAGCCGGAACGCGGTAGGAGAGAACATCGCTCCATCCCCTAGAAACCGGGATCGCCACACGGGTCCGGGAAGGAGCAGGGGAGGGGCCGCACGACCAGGGTATTGTCTAGGACTCCCGCTGCCGGTACAGTGGAAACCCGCTGAGGGGGGAAAGCTTCAGGGCGTGGGGACCCCATAAACGCAGGGCCCCGGGAGACCAGAGAACAGAACTGATCGAATCCAGATCGGTCTGCAAGAGAAACCGCCCCTGCCCCCGCCCCAGCAAAGCGCACTGGGCACCGCCATCTTGCCCGAAGTTGGAGAGCTCAGAATGACGGCACTCGACCCCATCTAGTGGCGACAGGCTGTAACTGCAACCGAATTCTACCACCATACAAAAAACCGCTCCTCTACCATCCAGCAACTTATAAAAGCCCCAGACCAGAAGGAAAACAATAAAAACATAGAATTAAGTCCTGAGGACTTGGAATTAGGTAAACTAAATGAAAATGAGTTCAGAGCAGCTATAATCAAAAAACTCAATGAGGTAGAAAGAAAGAGAAACAAGCCAAGTTCTGGAGTTACTTCACAAAAGAGATTGAAATCATAGAGAAGAATCAAACAGAATTACTAGAGATGAAAAACACAATGGACCAGATAAAACAGAATACGGATTCCTTGAATGCCCGGGTAGACTCCATAGAAGAGCAAATTAGCATAACCGAAGATAGGCTGAATGGCTCCAGACAGACGAAGAAAGAGAACTAAGGATTAAAAGGAATGAGGAAAGTATTAGAGAGACAGCAGATTCAATGAGAAAGAATTTAAGGATCATGGGAATTCCCGAGAACATGGAAAAGGAAAATGGAGCAGAAAGTGTGCCTAATGAAATTATAGAAGAGAACTTCCCAAATATAGGGACTGAGGGAGTAATGTGTGTAGACGAAGCTTTCAGATCTCCTAGATTTGTCAGTGTAAAAAGACCTACTGCAAGGCATATAGTAGTACAAATGGCAAGAATGAACGACAAAGAAAGAATACTCAGGGCTGCAAAAGAGAATTACCTACAAAGGAGCTCCCATCAGACTTTCAGTGGATTTCTCTGCAGAAACCTTACAAGCTAGGAGAGAATGGAGTGACATGTTCAAAGCTTTAAAAGATAGAAATCTGCAGCCAAGAATACTCTATCCAGCAAGAATATCCTTCAGATAAGAGGGAGAAAGTAAATCTTTTCCAGACAAACAAGAGTTAAGGGAATTTGTAAGCAAAAGTCCTCCACTACAAGAAATCCTCAAGAAGGCTGTCATGCCTGAAAAAAGAAAAAAGGGAGAAAGGGGTCACAAACCACAGAGTAGGGAGACAGATAAACAGAACCAGAATAGGATAACAAATATTCAATTATAGCATTAGGATAAAGGTAAGGAAACTACCAAAGCAAAGATGATCTTATCACTCTAACTACAAACTCATAACACAAGTTGGAACAAGAAGTGAAAATAATAATTTAGGAGGGGAAGAGCAAAGGGACTAAATTAGTCTAGGCCAAGTAAGTAAGAGACCACCAGAGAATAGACTATATTATACATGAGATTCTAAATACAAACTTCAGGGTAGCCACTAAACTAAATAACAGAACAGAGACACAAATCATAAATAAGCAAAAATCTAAGAAACCCAGCATAAGAAATTGCAGTATCAAATGGGTAGGATAAAGCACACAGGAAGAGAAAAGCAGGAAAGCCAGATAATGAGCAACAGATTGACAGCTTTAAGTCCACATGCTTCAATAATCACTCTTAATGTAAACGGATTGAACTCTCCAATAAAAAGACACAGAGTGGCAAAATGGATTAAAGAACAAGATCCAACAATTTGTTGCCTCCAGGAAACACACCTCAGCCCCAAGGACAAACACAGGCTCAGAGTGAAGGGGTGGAGGACAATACTTCAAGCTAATAGCAAGAAAAAAAGCAGGTGTTGCAATTCTTATATCAAAGTGGATTTCAAAATAAGACAGGTAAAGAGAGACACACAGGGACATATTAATGATCAAAGGGACACTTCATCAAGAAGAAATAACGCTTATAAATATCTATGCACCCAACATAGGAGCACCAAGGTTCATAAAGCAACTATTAACAGACCTAAAGGAAGATGTTAAAAACAACACAATAATAGTAGGGGACCTCAACACCCCACTCACATCAATGGACAGATCATCCAGACAGAAAATCAACAAAGAAATAGTGGAGCTAAACGAAAAACTAAAACAATTGGACTTAATACACATCTATAGGTCACTTCATCCTAAAAAAGCTGAATACACATTCTTCTCAAGTGCACATGGGACATTCTCAAGGATAGACCATATGTTGGGAAACAAGGCAAGCCTCTACAAATTTAAAAAAATTGAAATAATAACAAGCATCTTCTCTGATCATAATGCTATAAGGCTAGAAATTAATTACAAGAAAAAAGCTGAGAAACGCACAAGGATGTGGAGACTAAACAATACACTACTGAACAAGCAATAGATCATTGAAGAAATTAAAGAAGAAATAAAAAAATACCTGGAAACTAATGAAAATGATAACATGCCATACCAACTCATATGGGATACAGCAAAAGCTGTATTAAGAGGAAAATTCATCGCAATACAGGCACATCTTAACAAACAAGAAAAATCCCAAATAAGCAATCTTAAACTACACCTAACTGAACTAGAGAAAGAAGAACAAATAAAGCCCAAAGTCAGAAGGAGAGAAATAAAAATCAGAGCAGAAATAAATACTATTGAAACGAAAAAGGCAGTAGAAAGGATCAATGCAACAAAGAGCTGGTTCTTTGAGAAGATAAATAAAATTGACAAACCCCTAGCCAGACTTACAAAGAAAAAAAGGGAGAAAGCTCAAATAAACAAACTCAGAAATGAAAGAGGAGAAATAACAACAGACTCCGCAGAAATACAATGGATTATAAGAGAATACAACGAAAAACTCCATGCTAACAGAATGGATAACCTAGAGGAAATGGATAAATTCTTGGATTCCTACAATCTCACAAAGCTCCGTCAAGAAGCAGCAGACCATTTGAACAGACCAATCACAAGGAAAGAGATTGAAACAGCAATCAAAAACACCCCAAAGAATAAAACCCCAGGACCAGATGGCTTCCCTGGGGAATTCTACCAAACTTTCAGAGAGGATTTAATACCTATCCTTTTCAAGCTATTCCAAAAAATTAGGGAGGATGGAACACTTCCTAACACATTCTATGAGGCCAACATCACGCTGATACCAAAACCTGACAAGGACACCACGAAAAAAGAGAACTACAGGCCAATATCACTGATGAACATAGATGCAAAAATTCTAAACAGAATTTTGGTCACCAGAATTCAGCAATTCATCAAAAGGATCATACATCATGATCAAGTGGGATTCATACCAGGGACACAGGGATGGTTCAACATCCGCAAATCAATCAACGTGATACACCACATGAGCAAACTGAGGAATAAAAACCACATGATCATCTCAATAGATGCAGAGAAAGCATTTGACAAGATTCAACAGCCATTTATGATAAAAACTCTGAACAAAATGGGCATAGAAGGGAACTACCTCAACATAATAAAGGCCATATATGACAAAACCCACAGCCAACATCATACTCAATGGGCAAAAACTGAGCACCATCCCCCTGAAAACAGGAACGAGACAAGGATGCCCTCTATCACCACTCTTATTTAACATAGTACTGGAGGTCCTGGCCAGAGCAATCAGGCAAGAAAAAGGAATAAAAGGAATCCAAATAGGGAGGGAAGAAGTGAAACTCTCGCTGTTTGCAGACGACATGATCTTATATATAGAAAACCCCAAAGAATCCATTGGTAAACTTTTAGAAGTAATCAACAACTACAACAAAGTTGCAGGGTATAAAATCAATTTGCATAAATCAGTGGGATTTCTACATTCTAATAAAGAACAAACAGAAAAAGAACTCAAGAACACAATACCATTCGCAATCGCAACAAAAAGAATAAAATACCTCAGGGTAAATTTAGCTAAGGAAGTGAAGACCTATATAATGAAAATTACAAGGCCTTTCTGAGAGAAGTGGATGACGACATAAGGAGATGGAAAGACATTCCATGTACATGGATTGGAAGAATAAACAAGGTTAAAATGTCCATTCTACCTAAAGCAATCTACAGATTCAATGCTATCCCAATCAGAATCCCAATGACATTCTTTACAGAATTAGAACAAAGAATCCAAAAACTTATATGGGGCAACAAAAGACCCCGAATTGCTAAAGCAATCCTGAGAAAAAAGAACAAAACGGGAGGCATCACAATCCCTGACTTCAAAACATCCTACAAAGCTACAGTAATCAAAACAGCATGGTACTGGTACAAAAACAGGTGCACAGATCAATGGAACAGAATTGAAAGCCCAGAAATAAAACCACACATCTATGGACAGCTTATCTTCGACAAAGGAGCTGAGTGCATACAATGGAGGAAAGAAAGTCTTTTCAACAAATGGTGCTGGGAAAACTGGAAAGGCACATGTAAAAGAATGAAAATTGACCATTCTTTCTCACCATTCACCAAAATAAACTCAAAATGGATCAAAGACCTAAAGGTGAGACCTGAAACCATAAGGCTTCTGGAAGAAAACGTAGGCAGTACACTCTTTGACATCAGTATTAAAAGGATCTTTTCAGACACCATGCCTTCTCAGAGAAGGGAAACAATAGAAAGAATAAACAAATGGGACTTCATCAGACTAAAGAGCTTCTTCAGGGCAAATGAAAACAGGATTGAAACAAAAAAAAACCCACTAACTGGGAAAAAATATTTGCAAGTCACATATCTGACAAAGGCTTAATATCCATAATATATAAGGAACTCTCACAACTCAACAACAAAAAATCAAACAACCCGATGTAAAAATGGGCTGGAGACATGAACAGACATTTCTCCAAAGAAGATACACGGATGGCTAATAGGCACATGAAAAGATGCTCATCATCGCTGATCATCAGGGAAATGCAAATCAAAACTACACTGAGATATCACCTTACACCCATTAGAATGACAAAAATATCTAAATCTAATAGTAACAAATGTTGGAGAGGTTGTGGAGAGAATGGAACCCTCATACACTGCTGGTGGGAATGCAAACTAGTGCAGCCACTATGGAAAACAGTATGGAGATTCCTCAAAAAATTAAAAATAGAACTACCATACGATCCAGCCATTCCACTACTGGGTATCTATCCAAAGAGCTTGAAGTCAGCAATTCCAAAAGTCCTATGCACCCCAATGTTCATTGCAGCATTATTTACAATAGCCAAGACATGGAAGCAACCTAAGTGCCCATCAACAGATGAATGGATAAAGAAGTTGTGGTATATATATACAATGGAATACTACTCAGCTGCAAAACAGAACAAAATCATCCCATTTGCAACAACATGGATGGACCTTGAGGGAATTACGTTAAGTGAAATAAGCCAGTTAGAGAAGGATAATCTCTGTATGTCTCCACTCATATGAGGAACTTAAAAATGTGGACAAAGAGAACAGATTAGTGGCTACCAGGGGAAAGGTTGGGTGGGGTGTGGGCACAAAGGGTGAAATGGTGCACCTACAACACAAATGACAAACATTAATGTACAACTGAAATCATACAAGACTGTAACCTATCATTAACTTAATAAAAAAAAATCAAAAAAAAAAGGGACACATGGGTTGTTTCCATTTTGGGCTCTTTTGAATAATACTGCTATGAACATTTGTTTATTACTTTTCATGGAAAAAAAGTGTGCCCAAGCTCTCACAGTAATTTAGGGCCAGGTCTCCTTCAGTTCTCCAGATCCTCAATCCAATGCTCTTGGCATTATACATACTGGATAGTCATTAGCATCCTGTTACTATCCACTGAGTTATTCATCCAAACCAGCCTAGACTCTAACCAGCCTCTAATTTTCAGGGCAAAAACACTCAGCACACAAGATTTGAAAGAACATCCTGTTTCCTCCCATTGTACAAAATTCCAAACAGTCCAGCACATTGAAAAAACACACACACACACAAAACTCCTACCATATTCGAGACAGTGTTTTTAAAAACAGATAAATAGTGGCAAGATAAAGTTTTGATATTCAACACTGGTGGCATCCAGTAAAGGATCTCTGTCTAGACACACTACTCTGATGAAAAATTAAAATTCTCTAGCACGGTTAAATAAAGTTGGTTAGTTAGAAATGGATATAACAGAATCAAGGGGAAGCCAGCTTACATGCAAGTCACCATTAATCCCTTTACGTAACAGTATAAAGGTTAATATCATATCTCGGCAAGGATATAATGAGGCTTCAGATCACATTCTTCCACAAAAGAACATTTAAAATGCAAAAACAAATAATCAGGTTGTCAGGACAAACGCATCCAAAGTAAAGAGAGAACCTAACAGAAGCCAGAAATTTGCCAAATTATACATCTTTCTCATTTAATGCAAGAAAATCAAATAAGCATTAAGTATTTGAAATCATCGACTATTACAAAATGCGATTTGAGAGAGAATCTACTTTTATAAATAAGGAAACTGAAGCCCAGATTAAGAGACTGATATTAGCTCATGCAACAACCTAGCACCAGCTGAAAAAGCCCTGGCCTGTGCTAAGTGGAAATCTTCAAAGCAAAGGACAGTGGAAAATTTCAGAGCCATGGCAAAGTTGACCTTTGGTGGGGAACTGTGGGGCATAATGCCATTTTAATGGAGAACATTGTTGAACTACTTAGTAGGCAACCTAATTGATTTTCCAAGAAACTCTTCCATGCTTTCCATTTGTGTACATGTCTGGGCCCCAAGGTTAAACCTGCAAAGTGCTCACATTTTCCTCCCTAACTAAGCTAAGAATCAAGTCTCATATGACAAGCTAAAAAGAGGTTACTTCGCTATGAGGTTGAGTACTAAAAAAGAACTTAATGAGAATTCTACAGCTACTAGTTCCTCGTGAGAAGAAAATGTTACCAGTAAAGAAATGGCAAGGAAAGATCACATCAAGAGACTCTTCCATATAGAACTGAACAAAAAACAAAACCCATGTAGTACTCAGTCAGGCTAAAAAGTGTGCCTAATGAAAAAAGATTTAGCAAAGGACACTATTAACTATCTCAGGCCTTCGACTTCATCTAGAAGACTACCTGGATGCCCTATGGCCATTTAAAAGGAACACAAAGGAAGGTGAGAACTAAATCCCAGAAAGACAACGACATAAGTGTGAAGTCTCTGAGTTTATATCATGAATTAATAGTTAAACCTTTATCTAACTGAATCTTCATTCTCTGATCTGCTTACCTCTTGCCCAAAATTATCTTTCTTCTATCACGTATCACCCTTGACCTCAGGAAGAAACTTAGGGGAAACATGACAACTGTGTACAAACATCTGAGGAACTTTAGAAAGTAAACTGGCTCTGTGTAAACTCGAAGACCAAAACAAGGACCAGCTGTCAATGATGAGAAGGCCAATTTCAGCTCAATCTAACAAAGCCTATGCCCCCTTTCCATGACCTGATTAATTCCTACTTACCCTACAAAACCCAGCTGATACATTCTCCCCTCTGGGAAGTCGTCTCTATTTGCGCTAGGTATGGCTCACACTGCTCTCTCCTCAGTACTTTCCACACTACTGTAGCCATCTCTCACCCTCAAACTGAGTTTCCTGAGGGCAAAGATTTCTGGCTTCTACTCCTCACTATAACCTCCAGACTAACCACATTGGCTGACAGGGGTAAGCTTTTACTAGATGCTTGTAAAAGGAAGCAAAGAGGAAGAGGAAGGGAGAGAGAGAAATAAAAAATATAGGAAAGTATTCCACTGGGTAATGGCTAGGACTTCTCCCTTAATGTACTGTTTTCAAATTCTTTTCTGCACAAGTTATCTTAAGCAGAAATCTAATATACAAAACAGAAAAACATGGAGCTGCTAATTATTCTAATAAAGAAGAACCGGAGACAACATAATGTTCATCAGTAAGGAATCAAGATGTTAAAAAAAACAAGCATAGGGGCCAGCCCCATGGCTGAGTGGTTAAGTTCACATGCTCTGCTTTGGCGGCCCAGGGTTTCACTGGTTCGGATCCTGGGTGCGGACATGGCACCACTCATCAGGCCACGTTGAGGTGGAGTCCCACATGCCACAACTAGAAGGACCTGAAACTAAGATATACAACTATGTACCGCGGGGATTTGGGGAGATAAAACAGAAAAAAACAAAAAAAAAGATTGGCAACAGTTGTTAGCTCAGGTGCGGATTTTAAAAAAACAAACAAGCAAGCATAATATTAGGTAGATCTATAAGGACAGACAGGGAGGAGGAGAAATGCCCAGGATACGTTGCTGAGTGAAAAACTGCACAACATTATGCACAGGATTCCATTCTGTAAAACTCCAACAAAATTATCTTTGTATGTATATAGAAAACACATCAAACTATTAGAGTGATATCCTTGGGGAGCGAAACTAGGATGGGAGTTGTTTCATGTTTTACCCACCTCTCACATTTGATTTACTTATAATGAGCATGCTTTTTCTTTTTTTTCGTTTCTGCTGAGGAAGATTTGCCCTGAGCTAACATCTGTGCCAATCCTCCTCTATTTTTTTGTATGTGGGACACTGCCACAGCATGGCTGGTGAGTGAAGTACGTCTGCACCCAAGATCCGAACCCATGAAGCTGGGCTGCCAAAGTGGAGTGCACAGAGCTTTAACCATTTGGACACAGGGCCAGGCCTGTGCATGCTACTTTTAAAACTATAAAAACAGACAACTGGATATCCACATGCAAAAAAATGAAGTTGGACCCTTACTTTATACAATCTATAAAAGTTAACTCACACTGCCTTAAAGATCTAAACATAAAAGCTAACTATAAGACTTATAGAAGAAAACAGAGGAAAAGCTTCATGACATTGGATTTGTCAATAATTTCTTGGAGATGACAACAAAATAACAAATAAGTTGAACTTGATCAAAATTTAAAACTTTTACACATCAAAAGACACTATTAATAGAATGAAAAGGCAGCTCACAGAATGGGAGAACATATTTGCAAATCATATATATAAAAGGATTAATATCCAGAACATATAAAGAACCCATACAACTCAACAACTAAAAAAACAACCCAATTAAAAAATAGCCAGGGGGCCAGCCCGTGGTGTAGTGGTTAAGTTCAGCATGCTGCTTTGGTGGCCTGGGTTTGTGGGTTTGGATCCCAGGCGTGGACCTACTCCATTTGTAAGCCAAGCTGTGGTGGTGACCCGCATATAAATGGAAGAAGATTGGTACAGATGTTAGCTCAGGGCTAATCCTCCTCAGCAAAAAAAAGCCAAAGGGCTCAAACAGACATTTCCCCAAAGAAGATAGACAAATGGCCAGTAAGCACATGGAAGAATGCTCAACACCACTAATCACCAGCAAAATACAAATCAAAACCAGAAGATACTAATTCACAGCCTTTAGGACCCAGGGTACTTTCAAACAGAATGTAAGTGTGGGCGAGGATGTGGAGAAACTGGAACCCTGTGCACTGCTGGCAGGAATGTCAAATGGGGTAGCCAATGTGGAAGATGTTATGGCAGTTCCTCAAAAAATTAAATAGAATTACTCTATGATCTAGCAATTCTACTTCTGGGTATATACCCAAAAGAACTCAAAAGTAGGGACCAAAGCAGGTATTTGTACACCCATGTTCACAGCAGTGTTATTAAATGTGAGGGCAATCTGACTGCAACATCTGTCACCCCATTGATCACCAGGGTTGATTTGGCTGACCTAGCTGGCTATCCCCTTCGTCCTTCACCACTCCATGTGCATCCCTCTCAAAGTTGTGCACTTAGAGAGGGTGACCTTCGCCTATAGAGGAGGACCATTCTTCGGTCAAGGGTATACAAGTAACTGCACTCCTCTGCTACAAGCTCTCAAGGTCCACAGCAGCATTACACACAATGAGCAAAAGGTGGAATTGACCCAAGTGTTCATCAACAGATGAATAAACAAAATGTGGTACATACACATAAAGGAGTATTACTCAGTCTTGAAAAGGAAGGAAATTCTGGCACATGCTACAACACAGATGGACTTTGAAGACATTATGCTCAAGTTAAATAAGCCAGTCACAAAAGGACAAATATTGTATGATTCCAGTTAGATAAGGTACCTAGAGTAGTCAAATTCACAGACACAGAAGGAAAATGCTGGTTGCTGGGGGTTGGGAGGAGGGTGAAATGGGTAGCTTAGTGTTTAATGGGCACAGTTCCAGTTTGGGAAGATGAAAATGTTCTGCGGATGGATGGTGGTGATAGCTGCAGAACAGTACGAATGTACTTAAGGACACAGAACTGTAGACATGAACATGGTTAAAAAGTTAAATTATTCTTTTCATACGTTTTACCACTGCCTCTTAAAAAAAAGGAATCAGCTGAGTAAAGGGAGAGGGGGCACTCTGACCCTTTATCCAGCCCTAGAGGCAGGGCTGTGCCCCGCACCCCAGTTTGGAAACCACAAAGTTTAGTCCAGGTGATAACAACGGAGCAACGGCTCAGGAACAGTGCTTACAGTAGCTAAGAAGCACAAGGTCGGACTATTTTAAAAGTAGATCACACGCTTCTACTCAGTCATAAAACTACATCTTCATAACTAAATACCTTTGCTTCCTCTGCCATTTTTCTCTCTTCATCCACCTCTTCAGTCTTTGCTGAATCTTCACTTTGGAGTTTTCTTCTCTTTTGCTTGGGAGCCATGAAGCCCTGAAGAAATTTCTTTATGACACTGGCTTGAAGGGCAATCACACACTCACCAAAATCCTTCAGTTTCTCTAATGAGATCACCTACAGAGTATGATTTAAAAACCAGATTGAATGAAAGGCCAAGAGAAAGATGAAAGGAGGCTATTCTCAACTAAATTCAAGTCAACCTAGACCCAAATGGGTCTCATAGCATTAATTTAACTGGTTCCTCAGATCAATGCATGGCTTACGCCTTTAACGCCTTTAAAAGTAGCCAGCTACTTCCACTTCCCCGGTGAAGGGATCCCCTAGATGCTGAAACTTGCTCTACTTAGAGAAGTTACAGAACTCACTAATTCACTCAGTAATTGAGTACCTACTATGTGCAAACTACAATCTCAAGGCAAAAAAAACTGAGAAGGAAAATAAAAATTTACTGATCTACTGGCTTACAAACTATATGCCAGGTAATATGCTTTACAGACCTGAACTCATCTAAGCCTCATAATCATTTTATGGATGAGGAAACAGAGGCCAAATCACTTTGATCCAAATCATGAACACTACCTTCTCAGTCACACAAAACATACCAATTAAAAGATACCATTTTATAACTAGAAAGAGAAACAAAGAAAAATGATAACTCAATGTTAGTAAGGCATGGACCTGGGTTTTGCACAAAGCAGGCAATTGATAAATATTTGATAAACAAAAAAGTAAATGTAATATTTGAAATTGGCAAAATTCCTTGGGTTGCATAATTCTTCAAAAATCATTAAAAAAAATATTTAAATCCTTTTTCTCAGGAAACGTACCGAGAATTCACCAAACTAATTAAAAACAAAAAAAAGGTTGCTACATAATTTGCTAATTCTATTACTAAAGAAATAGAAATACAAAAGCCTGACAGTAAAAGATTTATTCTATCGACCCCACGGGTTATTCTGTACCCCAAAGTGATATAAAGACTACAAGAAATGGACAGTATTTATAAACTAGGAAAAATGGAGGAAAAAGATGCAACTGCTCACAAAAATCATACAACTATTAATACAATGCTATAATGCATATGAATAATTTAAAACGACCCAAAATATGAGTATGTTTAAAGTTACATGGACTTTATTATTTAAAATCAGTAGAAAAACATTTTACAATAATAACTGAGAGAAAGTATTCTACAATCTTCTCTCCAGCTTTGATACCTAAACCTTCCTGATTCTGAGATGGGAGGCTGGGGGGCGGATCTCGAATTGTTTCACCTATATCACCTAAGGGTCCTTCTGAGCAGTAAATGACAGGACTATTAATGGGCCTTGAAAGGTACCCATTTAACAGCTTGAGTGTTACCCAACAAAAGCATAACCACTGAGCTGCTCAGGTGTAAAGTAATGGACAAAAGCAGGACACACAAACATGTTTCATACCTTAAAGCACGGGCATCACATGAGAACAGGTATGTTAAATAATGCTATGTGACTAGGACTTCAAGACTGATTTTCACTCAACTTAATAGAAAAGCTCTTTTTGACCAAAGGTTCTGAGTCAACTATTAGATTTTTCTGGATACCAGCAGAAGACAATAAAGGAAAAATATCATGTGTACATAGAGAATTTTTGGTTCCATACGTCTCTTTCCAGACACACCCAAACATGATTTCCAGGGTTATCTGGGCAAGTCAAGAACACTATCAGGGAACAATTTCATGAGTTTTCCTGAGTAAGAGATGTCAAAGGGTGTTTTCTTATATTCTTACCCGAGCTTCAAATTCTGATGTTTCTTCCACATAACCAAGTCCTCCCTTTTGTAACCTTGTTGCAACTTCAATGAGATCACTGCGAAGAAAGTTTAAAAGCTCCTGGTTGCCATCACAGGATTTTAGACCCAAATTTGGCTTCCGGGCCAGATGAATAGAATGAATAATGTCCTGGTATCTAGACAAGTTGGGGCAAAAGGAAAGAGAGATAAAGGAACTTTTGAGGATGGTCTATAAATTTCAATTACTTAAATGATATGTTTTATTTTTAGAAGACTTATTTAGATCTCTTTCATCTCTCCTTGGTGTTTTTTTCTTTTCTGAGGAAGATTAGCCCTGAGCTAACATCCATGCCCATCTTCCTTTACTTTGTATGTGAGACGCCTGTCACAGCATCTTGTCGTGCATTGCCAAGTCCACACCCGGATCCGAACCGGCGAACCTCGGGCCACCGAAGCGGAACATGCAAACTTAACCGCTGCGCCACCAGGCCGGCCCCTTCTTGGTGTTTTTTAAGTCTCATGTTTCTTTCAGAAATTTTGAAATTTCTCTTATTATTCATTCATTTTAAAAACACACATTTTTTTCTGTATAATTCCAGTATCTGAAGTGTGTTGCTTTTCCTAGTTCTCATTCATGTTACCTGGTTTGTGTATTTTTGTGACTTTTTTACCATGAGTTTCTTGGAATTTTATCTGTGGAAATTCTTTGAGGCCTGGTTTGAGGCTGTGCTCCTCCAGAGAGAATGTGCATATGTTTATGTCAGTTGCCAGAAACTGCAACCAACGTGAGACAATTTTAAATCATCTGCCTGGAATTCTTCACAACACAAAAGCAGCAAGAATTTGAGCTGAAAACCTACACAAAGACTTTCAAGTTCACTCTCACACTCAAGATTATTAACCCTTCGAGGTCTCAGCAATAAAGACTCCAGCAAGACTCTCCATCCTGGGTGGGCCATAAGATTCACTGTCGGATTCTTATACTAAGATGAAAACTAAAGCTCAAGGTCATCTAAGTTGAGTACTAAGCTGCCTTTTCATTCAATAATAAGAGTTTTTAATATTATTTTTCTGAGTACAACTTCACTGTGTCCCACTGGTTTCTTATAAAGGATTCTCCTTTTATTGCTTTCTAGATACGTCATTTCCCTTTTATTTGCTTCTTTGATGTAAGTGTCATCTAGGAATACATTGAACTTACTACCAGTGAGGATCTTCTTGGTCATCTTCAAAGAATTTATTCCTAATTTTATTGCAATCTGATCAGAGAACATATCCTGAAACTCTCTACTTTTTAAATTTGTTGAGATTGTTTTTGTGGCTCAGGATATGACCAATTTTTATAAATGTTCGATGGATATAACAAAAAAACTCTTTTTATGTTTCCAACTGACCTAGTATCCTTTTGTACTTAAAAAACATTTTTTTATTGAGACATAATTGACGGCACATCCTTTTATTTATATCCTTCATCACTTTACATATTTTCTTGTCAAGGACATATATATTTTTGTTTTATAAATTTGAACCTCAAATGGTTTGTGATACATTATCCTATCCCCTTGGATCCCCAGAGGAAACAACTCAACCAACAAGAAAATAGACAAACAAACTGGGATAGATTCACAAATATTGCACAGATTCATGAATAGTAGAGAGAAAAGAAAATGATGGAGTTCAGTTATAGAAAACACGATGGCTGTTTAGTAAAATAATGCTGAGCAAAGACCAGTGAGTCTCAAAAGACTATGTCCTGCTTGATAGCCTTCAACAAGTTAAAAAAAACAAGCACAACAAAAGAAGGCTTTTTAAAAAATATTCAGTAAAACCAAAGGAAGAAGTGTAAGATTTCCTTTCAATCCTGACAATCTCTAACCTCTTCTAAGGGAAGGATTTGATCTGTTCACATTTAGTGAATGGAACAAGTCTTTTCAATCCAACGCATGTGTCTATCAAATATTTTAACCAAACAGATGTAACACCATAGAAATGTATTCTTTTGTGCTTAATATCCTTAATATATAAAGAACTCTCGCAACTCAACCACAAAACATCAAACAACCCAATCAAAAAATGGGCTGAAGACATGAACAGACATTTCTCCAAAGAAGATATACTGATGGCCAATAGGCACATGAAAAGATGCTCATCATCGCTGATCATCAGGGAAATGCAAATCAAAAATACACTAAGATATCACCTTACACCCGTTAGAATGACAAAAATATCTAAAACTAATAGCAACGAATGTTGGAGAGGTTGCAGAGAAAAAGGAACCCTCATACACTGCTGGTGGGAATGCAAACTGGTGCAGCCACTATGGAAAACAGTATGGAGATTCCTCAAAAAACTAAAAATAGAACTACCATACGATCCAGCCATCCCACTACTGGGTATTTATCCAAAGAGCCTGAAGTCAGCAATCCCAAAAGTCCTGTGCACCCCAATGTTTATTGCAGCACTGTTTACAATAGCCAAGACGTGGAAGCAACCTAAGTGCCCATCAACAGATGAATGGATAAAGAAGATGTGGTACATATATACAATGGAATACTACTCAGCTGCAAAACAGAACAAAATCATTCCATTTGCAATAACATGGATGGACCTTGAGGGAATTATGTTAAGTGAAATAAGCCAGCAAGAGAAAGATAATCTGTGTATGACTCCACTCATATGAGGAATTTAAAACTATGGACCAAGAACAGTTTAGTGGATACCAGGGGAAAGGTGGGGTGGGGGGTGGGCACAAAGGGTGAAGTGGTGCACCTACAACATGACTGACAAACATTAATATACAATTGAAATTTCACAAGATTGTAACCTATCAATAACTCAATAAAATAAAAAAAAAAATGTATTCTTTTGTGATTCTATCTATTGACATTTTCCCCTGTCTTTCTTAATTTGCCTAGTCACATCTGAATTTAGACAGCATGATTCTAAATATAATTTTAATTAATTTACACATTAAGCAGTGGGCGAAAACCAGTATGATTTACCCATTATTATTCACAAAAGTCTGGCCAAGTTGTAGAGAAGGTACTGAATGGTATTTTCCTTCTCCCTTCAATCAAACCTAAATTCAACCACAAAAGCGTGCAGCCAGATATTAAAGGTGGCCTTAAGCCAAAACCTTGTGCTCGCTTTGATAGAAACAATGGCTAGGACTGGAAAGACACTAGCAAATCTAGATGGAGTTGATGCTAATTTTGTAGACAGTTTTTATTCTGGGGGGCTGGTTTGAGATCTAATTCACATAACACTAAACTCACCATTTTAAAGCATATACTTTCAGTGGTTTTTATGTTGTGGATGGAAGCATCAAAACTATCTAATTCCAAAACATTTTCACGACCCCATAAAGAATTTCCATTCCCGTTAGCAGTCACTCCCAATTCTCCCCTTCCTCCAGCCCCTGGCAACCACTAATCTATTTTCTGTCTCTATAGATTTGCCTCTTCTGGATGCCTCATATAAATGGAATCATACAGTATGTGGCCTTTTATGTCTGCCTTCTTTGACTCACCATGTTTTCTAGGTTCATCCACATTATAGTATATATCAGTACTTTGTTCCTTTTTTATGGCTCAGTTTATGGATATACCACATTTTGTTTATCCATCCATCACTTGACAGCCATTTATGGTGTTTTCACTTTTTAACTATTCTGAATACTAAAAGGATATTCTTGAATACCAACTGATGTGGAACTGCATTTGCAAGGCTGCCTAACTACAATAAAGCTCTCAACCTGATGCATGTCATGCATCATTTACTGAATAATTCTGCTACCTTGTATATACATGATTTAAAAGCATTATTTTTCCAAACACGCATGATGTGTCAAGAAAATATCAAGCAAAAGAAGATAAAAGAGTTACAAACATTTAAAAAAATTTACTTTGGGCTGGCCCCGTGGCCGAGTGGTTAAGTTCGCACGGTCTGCTTCGGCAGCCCGAGGCTTTGCCAGTTCAGATCCTGGGCGCGGACATGGCACCGCTCATCGGGCCATGCTGGGGCGGCATCCCACATGCCACAACTAAAACTACACAACTATGTACCAGGGGGCTTTGCGGAGAAAAAGGAAAAATAAAATCTTTAAAAAAAAAATTTACTTTAATAGCTTTTATGGCTAAACAAAAAAACCCTAAGATATTTCTAATATCTAATGCTAAACGTGAGATGCAAGCAGCAAGATGAAAATCCTTACCTCTTCTCTAGTCTCTCTTTAAGCTGACTTTCTCTTATTCCCTGAGGGTGCAGGCAGTTTAGCAACTCATCCAGTTCCTTCTGACTATCACATAAAAACCTGTAGAGGCAAAACACATCTGATTAAAAATCTGAAAAAACTCAAAACACTAAGGAAGGGATCGAGGGTTGCTGATGGGAGTTGGGAGAGCAGAATTTCATACTCGTTCACAAGTACAACAAATAATTTATTGTTTCCATGAGGTCTAATGTTAACTTTAACCTAGGACATTGGAGTCAATGTTTCCTACTAAAATATAGTATAAGACAAATTTCATAAAGTTAATAGGCACATTTGTCCATACACCTTCAAAGAGTAAACTTATATACAAAAATAAAAGACAAAAGGTCAAGGGTGATCCCAGCTAGAACAGTCAATGCAATCACAAAGTAGAAGGGACCCTCTCCAAACTTAGCTCCCTGCCTAAGGCAGAAGTGACACAAAGGAAGATTAATGGCTATGTATACAATTTTTTATTCTTTAATCAATAAAGATGAAAATCCTAAACACTTCTATTCCCAAACAGACTGAAAAGCATTTCCAACTCTATGTAAGATCTACCATATATTACACAAAGTAACACTGAGGGCTGGGGGTGGATAAAATTTCAAGCTCAAACAAACAAACATATTCTTACCAAAAACTCAAGTCTGCTTTTAAAGCAACGAGTCTACATATCCAAGAAATCAAAGTCACACAAAATGATCTTGATAGATAATCACTAACACACTGGTATCATTACATTAAATATTTTCTTCACATTGAAAACGAAACAGAAAGAGCAACCAGATGAATGCTCACATTACCATAGGTTCTGTCCTTGTTTGGGTATGGTGGTCTCTACAGCAATTTCTGTTGCTGATCCATGTTGTGTGTTCATGCTTACATTTTTGCCTAGGTTTGGTTTTTTACCTAAGAAAAATTTATACATCAGGTTGAATACAGTAAATACCCAATTCCTAGTTTCAAACCTAAGCAGTACATAGTGACAAATCCAACAACTAATAGCACAGATGTTGCCTATTAAATATACCCACATGTACAATAAATGCTAATTTCTCTTAAATAAATTACACACAGCACATTACCTGAGATACCTGCTCTCTGTACAGTAGAATAGTTGTACAAATTTCAAGAGTACTGCAACTTACAATGGAGAGGGATGACTAAACTCTTTATATCAAAGCAAATAAAAAATTTACTCCTTGTACCATGTTTAGCCAAAGGCATCTGTGGTGAAGGAGAGACAACTGAAATATTTTCTACAAACTTACCCCTGGAGGCTTCAAATGTCAAATACGATTAACTTTTTTGTAAACCAGATCCTATATACTAACATATGACATTAAAATAGATAGATCTTAAGCCAATATTTGAGTCCCTACGTAATACTACAATTGGTTCTCTCCCCTGCTCCTACTCTCTTCCCTTTATCCTACAGCATCTTCTCTGTAATAACACATAACCTTGTTTAGTCTTTTCAGTCAGGCAATTCGGAAGGGACTCGCCATGCTGGAACTAGAAAACGTGAAGCAACAACATCCACCAGGATGCTCTAGAAGTGAAGGGATTTAGATGCCCATCTTCTCTCAGAAGATTCTCAGGTTACAGAGTGGACCTGATTTCTAACAACAACCATTAAACTTTGAAAACACCTTATAAAATCATAGTCCCTCATCCTGCTGGACTCTCTCCAAGTCTGAAGATCCTGACTTCACATTTACTGCTCTCAAACATAACTGCTCTCACCTGGGTATTTACCAAGTCTACCAAAACTAGATTTTTCTAAGTGCTACAATCTAACACTTAATATAATTCAACACGAAAATGCCTTAAATTTGAAGTTTTGAGCTATATATTAATATCCTTATTTAATATTTTTGTGAGTTGGAAGTTTGGGTTATGCGTTTTTCCAAAATGAAAGAAAACTACTTAAAAAAAAAGAAAGATTTCTCAAAGAAATATAATGATCTAATATTCAAGAAGCAATTTTCTTTAGGTTATAAAAAGTAGAGCTGGAAGGAAGCTTGTGGATCATCTAAACCCATGTTTTCAACACGGAGTCAAGTTGCCTCCCAGGTAACATCTGGCAATGTCTGGAGACACATTTGGTTGTCACTATTGGTATCTAGTGGGTAGAGGCCAGGGATGCTGCTAAATAACCTACAACACAAAAGACAACCCCCCACTACAAAGAATTATCTGGCCCAAAATGTCTAACACTGAGGTTGAGAAAATCTGATCCAACCTAAACATGTGATGTTTTTAATTTTAAAAAAATTCTTTTTTTATTTTATTTATTTTTTTTGAGGAAGATTAGCCCTGAGCTAACTGCTGCCAATCCTCCTCTTTTTGCTGAGGAAGACTGGCCCTGAGCTAACATCTGTGCCCATCTTCCTCTACTTTATATGTGGGACGCCTACCACAGCATGGCTTGCCAAGAGGTGCCATGTCCGCACCCGGGATCCAAACCGGCGAACCCCAGGCCGCCAAAGCAGAACGTGAACACTTAACCACTAAGCCACCAGGCTGGCCCCCAAAAATTCTTCTTTTAATTTCTTTCTTGAAATACTTTATACATATATATTCAAGAGTCATGCATGTGTCGCTCAACAGGGATACATTCTGAGAACTGCAATATGAGGCGATTTCATTATTATGCAAACATCACAGAGTGTACTTACACAAACCTAGAAGGTATAGCCCACTACACACCTAGGCTCTATGGTACTAACCTTATGGGACCACCCTCGTACACGCGGTCTCTGTCACTGACTGAAATGTCATTACGTGACACATGACTATACATATATACTCCAAACAACAATATATATACACATTTAGAAAAGTATGCTTATGTATTTATTTACAAACTGATCACATCCATGTAACCAGAACCCAGATCAAGAAAAAAAACATTTTCAGTGCCCCTTCATGACCCATCCCCAGTCACTTGTTTTTAGCCAGATATCTGCTGTGTTTCTGCTCACTAGGATTTTAAAATGACACTCAGGACCTTTTCTGTCTTGTTTGCTATCTTGTATCACAGCACATGAAAAATGGGTTGCCACATAAGACATGCTCCATAAATACTGAATAAATGAATTTAAAAGTGGAGGAAGAAAACACATAACTGCCTTCTTGGCCCCCTTATCTTAACTCCAGCCCCTGAGGTACCTACAACAAAGAGATTTCCAAGGAACAAAGTTTGAAAGCTATTTGTATATAATCTAATACCCAAACATGCTGACACTCAAGCTCTTTAACTTTTCATACTATGACTAGAACAAAGTTGGTAATCAAATGGTTAGTTTCCTTCCTTCTTCTATGCATTTCACATCCTCCTACCCCACTCTAATATATCTACCAAAGAAGGCAATAAAGAAATTTTGCAAATGGAAAAAGTGACAAAGGTAAGCCAGTCCTTAATATTGACCCTATTTGAGCAGGGTAGAATAACTAATAGATGTACATACTACGGGGACAGTAGTCCTCATCAGGAGAGTCTGTATGGTCTTTGCGGTGATGGTTGAATCGGTAGTCGATGCTGTCATGAACCCAGCCTTTTTCAATGAACAATCCTGGAACTTCATCTGAGAAAAGCCAGTATCTACAAATCACAACCACATATTAATAAGATACTGATAGATCATGAGCGCAAGATGACTTTACTGTTGGAGAAGATGATTATAGACTATCACTGAACATTCAGTCAGATACATATTATAAAGTAAAGCATAGGATACCAAAATTTTTGGAATTTGAGATTCATTTAATATCTGTAATTTTTGTAACTTTTAATATTTCTCTCCTGTAGGTTCTACACAAAGTATGCATTTAAAATATACAACCATTTTTAAAGACCTCTGTTTGGATTACATTTCACTTATCACCACAATTTGAGCTTCATATCTGTGGTATCTTCAAAGACAGAGTCATGTCCTATGTAACTCTGTAACCCTAGCATTTGGCACAGTCAATACTCAATAAATGTGTGCTAAGTAATTCTGTTTCCCAAATCCACAAACAGGAAAGCCTGTCTATTCTTAGTACTTGAGACCATTTCATAACTATTAACAATATAATAGCCCTAAAAGATGACAAAATTAAGTTTAATAACTTACCTATTATGGTTTCGATCTGTACCAATAGGAGTCCTACGCATGACTAGTTTTGCCTTGGCAATTCCTTCCTGGAAAGCCTTCTCGGCAGCTGCTTTGTGCTTTCGTATTCGTTCTTCTTCAGCTTCACGTTCCAGTTTCACTGTTAAAGATAAAAAAGAATCAACTAGATTTTTTTCTAGTAAATTCCACTCTTACAAATTAAACAAGATACGAAGTGAAAAGTGCTTGGTATAAAATAATTTTCATCAGACCTTAGTTTCCTTCTCCTAATTCCAATCTGTTATTTAAAAAAATGACATACAAAGCAGCAATTTCTATCTGGTCCTCCTATGTTCTTTGCAATCTGGTGATGTCTCATCATCAACTCAATGCAAAATCTTTTTTCTCCAAAATTTAACTTATTAATTTTAATAATTAATTTTATTGATTTTTTTTTCCTGAGGAAGGAAACACTAACATATTTTAGTCCTGAGGAATCTGACAGTAATTCAGCCTATTACCCTTGGTGACAAGAAAAAAGAACTGAGAAAAAGGGCAGGGAAGCACTTGTGGATAATAACAATTATTGCATATTGAATACTATTTTCCGACTTAGCAAGTTACTACTGTTAATGATGCAAAAAAGAAATTTATAATCAATTTGTTGCCGATCATTCATTACATGGGTTTATTCTATCCAGATACAAATTTCCCTCAACAACAAAAGAAGTCCAGTAATCTTGCCTTTTAAGTTTTTCCATAACTGTCACAAATTTTGTTACTATAAGTACAGAGCACTGCTATTTACAATGTCAGAATTTTTCATGCTGATCTTCTACTGACGACAACATCTACAATATGGTGAGGATCTGGAAAATGCATCAGTTTAAAGATGTTACTTTACAAAATTAAGACAAATCTCTCTTATTTAAAACCATCATGATATATGTTACCTTTAATAAAGTTTTCTAGCCTGAATGAACTGCATGTTTGCAACAATGATTACAGTAGAGATCAGTACAAAGGTAAATGACAAGAGCAATGGATAAATTACAATAAAGAAAAAGTCCTTTTCCTGAGGCCACCAAGAAACAAAAGCAATTTAGGACAAGTCATCAAAAGAAGACCAAATTTAGTTCCAGAGGTTACAGTACTGAACTAGATATGGAAAGACCTGAACTCTAACTCAAATACTGGTCTTTGCAAAATATTAATATTCTCTGTCCCTTGTTTCTCTATATCAATAATAGAATATGATACACCTTTCCTTTCTCCTATATTAAGATAAATACAACACACAGAGGGACACTTCAGGAACTCAAGAAGAAAACATTACAGTTCAGGTAAAACACAGCTGAAGTGTGATATATACAAAGTTAATCTACATGCTGTTTTATTTGGAATGCAATTATACTGTCTTTAAAATTGAAAAGTACAGGGGCCGGCCCCGTGGCCAAGTGGTTAAGTGAACACGTTCTGCTTTCGCAGCCCAGGGTTTCACTGGTTCGGATCCTGGGTGCAGACATGGCACCGCTCATCAGGCCACAGAGCACAACCAGAGGCACCCACAGCTAGAATATACAACTATGTATTAGGGGACTTTGGGGAAAAGAATAAAAAAAAAAAACGAAAAGTACACATATATACATACTCACACACACTGTGCATGCACATATACAGATACTTAAACATTTCAATGGCCTTAAGTAGTGTAAACTAAAATTTGTTTTAAAAGATATGTATTTTCTAATGAAAGAACTACTAAAACAACAAAGTTGTTTGACTTAACCTAAAATCTCTCACATAATTTAAGACTATTTCTAGGTATCTATCTGTCTAATACTTAGCATCCAACTTTGACAAATAAATAGTTTTTACCATCTTTATTTCATAAGCTGAAAACTTTCATAAGGTTGGAAACTACAACATGATCAAAATAGTTCAGTCTTAAAGAAAAAAAAAACCCTAATAAATTTAGTTGGTTTATTGTGGGTAATAGCAACTAGAACTTTGTGTACACTGTAAGATTGATCACACAAGTAAGTATTGATATTGATGGGTGCCAAGGTTCTCAGGATACAAGAAGGGACATACAAATATAGAATAAGAAATAGCAAAGCAGAATCCTTGCGTGTCAAGATTTACTTAGGAATAAATTTTACAAAAGAAATACAAAATGTATACTCTGAAAACTACAAAACATTGTTAAAAGAAATTAAAAATCTACATAAATGGAAAACACTCATGTTCATGGATCAGAAAACAAAATATCATTAAGACAGCAATACTCAAAACTGATCTACAGATTCAACACACTCTGTACCAGAATCCCAGCTGGCTTTTTTGTGGAAGTTAACAAACTGATTCTAAAATTATTGTGGAATTACAAGGAACCCAGAATAGCCAAAATTATCTTAAAAAAGAACAAGTTAGAGGATTCACATTTCCCCACTTCAAAATTTATTACATGGGGCCAGCCCTGTGGCTGAGTGGTTGAGTTCACATGCTCTGATTTGGTGGCCCAAGGTTTCACTGGTTCGGATCCTGGGTGCAGACATGGCACCGCTCATCAGGCCACGGTGAGGCGGCATCCCACATGCCACAACTAGAAGGACCCACAACTATAACATACAACTAGGTACTGGGGGGGATTTGGGGAGATAAACGCAGGGAAAAAAAACTATTACAAAGCAACAATAATCAAGACACTGTGGTACTGGTATAAGGACAGACACATAAATCAAAGGAATAGAAGTGAGAGTCCAGTAATAAATCCATGCGTCTATAGTCAAATGATTTTTGACAAGGGTGCCAAGATCACTGAATGGTAGAAAGAACAGTCTTTTCAACAAATGATACTGAGACATCACAGGACAGCCACATGCGCAAGAATGAGGTTGGATCCTTACCTCAGACCATACAGAGAAATTCACTCAAAATGAATCAAAGACCTAAACATACCAGCTAAAACGTTAAGATTTTTAGAAGAAAACCATAGGGATAAATCTTCATGACCCTGAATTTGGGAATGGATTCTTAGACATGACACCAAAACCAAAAGCAACCAAAGAAAAAAATGGATAAATTGGACTTAATCAACATTTTTAAAATTTGTGCTTCAATGCACACTATCAAGAAAGTGAAAATACAACACACAAAACGGGCGAAAAAATTTGCAGACCGTATATCTGATACGGGATTTGTATCTAGACTACCTAAAGAACTCTTTCAACTCAATAATAAAAAGACAACCCAATTTGAAAAAGGGCAAAAGATCTGAATTAATATTCCTCCAAAGAAGACATACAAATGACCAAGAGGCACATGAGAAGATGTTTGACGTCATTAGTCACCAAGGAAATACATATCAAAACCACGAGATACCAATTCACATCCACTAGGATGGCTAAAATCAGAGAACCATAACAAGTGTTGTAAGGATGCAGACAAGTGGAGAAATCAAAACTCTCATACACTACTGGTAGGAATGTAAAACTGTGCAGTCACTTTGAAAAACAGCCTGGCAGTTCCTTAAACAGTGAAACATAGTTCTATATGACCCAGCAATTCCATCCCTAAGTATATAAGCAAGAGAAATGAAAATTTATGTCCACACAAAAACTTGTACACCAATGCTTGCAGCAGCATTGTTCACAGTAGCCAAAAGATGGGAACAAACCAAATGTCTGTCAACTGATGAATGGATAAACAAAATGTGGTATTATCCAAACAATGGATTTTTTTTTTTTGGCCAATGAAGATTTGTTCTGAGCTAACATCTGTGCCAGTCTTCCTCCACTTTATATGTGGGGAACCACCAGAGCATGGCTGATGAGTGGTGTAGGTCCACGCCTGGGATCTGAACTCGCGAAGCCAGGCCACAGAAGCAGAGAGCACTAAACTTAACCACTATGCCACAGGGCCGGCCTCAAACAATGGAAGATATTCAGCTATAAAAAGGAATGAAGTACCGAAACACGTTACAACGTGGATGAATCTTGAAAATATTATGCTAAGAGAAAGAAGCCAATCACAGAAGATCACATATTTATTATACGATTGCATTTATATTTGTCAGAACAGGCAAATCTATCGACAGTAGTTGACTGATTGCTTAGGGCTGGGGAGGATGGGTGGATGGGTGATGACAGCTAAAGGGTTTGGGGTTTCTTTTTGAGGTAATGAGTATGTTCTAAAATTGACTGTAATAAAGGTTACACATATATGTGAATATATTTTAAAAGTTGAATTGTACACTATAAACAGATGACTTGTATGATATATGAATTATTTCTTAATAAAGCTGTTTCAAAAAAAGTTGATTTTTTTTTTAAAGATTGGTACCTGAGCTAACAACTGTTGCCAATCTTTTTTTGTTTTTTCCTGCTTTTTCTCCCCAAGTCCCCCCAGTACACAGTTGTATCTTTTTCATTTGTGGGTCCTTCTAGTTGTGACATGTGGGACACTGCCTCAGCATGGCCTGACGAATGGTGCCATGTCTGCACCCAGGATCAGAACCAGCAAAACCCTGGGCCACCGAAGCAAAGTGCGGAGAGAGAAAGAGTGAACTTAACCACTTGACCATGGGGCCAGGCCCCAAAAGTTAAGATGTGATGGTGTGTCAAAGCCTAAAACTTTTATGTTCTTACATCTTAATAAGACAAACACTAATATCTGAGTTGGCTGTGTGCTGAGGGTTTCAAATACCTCGTCATTCAATTGTAACAATCTTAACAAGCTTATGAGGAAATTGAGGCATGGATAAACTAACTTGCCCAAAGAAAGACAGCTAAGGCAGAGGCAGAGTCTGAACCCATGTCAGGAATTCCCCAAGTTGTATGTTATTTCCACCACACCTATTTGTGGATTTGGTCTGTTACTAAACCCAAAAGATGCCAACATCACATTAACCTAAGCCAAACTATCATTAACTGCAGAATGCCAGGCTGAACGCTCCTGTTATATGACATACTTAATAGAGTATGGGTTATTACACAAAAATAACTAGACAGTTATGACAAATAGAGACTCTAGCAGTACTTTAGTAATTTCCTTCCTTTTACTATCTTCTAAAGGGCTTCTCCTTGTCTCTCAACACAAGACTTTACCTTTCATCTCTCTCTCTTGTATTTCCCGCTCCTTCTTAGCCTGAATGGCAAGCAGCCGTCTGCTCTTCACAGCACTAATCATGTCTTCAGCTTCCATATCTACTTGGGGCTCAAACTTCGCAACTTCTTTTTTCCTATCAGTTTTGCCTAACCCATTCTCCTCTTTTCCATTTTCTTTATTTCTGGCTTCCATTTCTTTCCGTTTCTGTTTCTCTGCTCTCTTCTTATCATTTTCTTCCTTCAACACAGCAAGCCGTTCCTTCCACAATTCTGCAGACATCTGCTGTCTGGTTTCCATGTGGTCTTGCACTGAGTATGTCATAAGAATCCGATGGCAGAGTGCTGTCAAGATCTGTAGCTTCTCTTCTGATGTTAGTTCAAAAAATTCAGAGGTCTCTAGCTTCTCTAGGAACTCATCCTGTACCTCATTGTCCTCAAATGGTGCTGAATCTTTATTATCATCTGTGTCTGAGCCCTCACTTTCTTCCTGAACATCAGATTTGCGCAAGCAGAGCCGCACCAGCTCTGAAACAGAATGCAGAGTCAGAGGGATTTCCGACAGCTTCATTCCCAGCTCACCATAGTCTTCTGCTATTTCATCTTGTAATAAGGTCTGCAAGAGGATGACCAACACTCTATTCAGGTATAAAAAGCCACCCTTTTCTGCACTCAAGGCTTCCATAAGGGATACAGCAGTAATAGGATACTGAGCATCTGGTAAGAGTAGCCCAGAATAACAGCTCAAGAACTCCACCACCATGGCCACATCCCCAAAGAGTGTGTTGGGCAGCCCTTCAGGGGTATCCACCAATCTAAATGCTGGAAGGTTTTTACCAGTTAACTCTTGGTCCTCGTACCGCTTCTGTTTTTCTAGTTTCTCAAGCATTTCTTTCTCTCTCCGCTCCTTGGCTTTCTCCTTCAACTTTTCTTTCAGCTCCTCTCGTTTCTTTTTCAAATATTCTTTGCGTTGCTCTTCAGACATAGAGGCCCACCTCTTTTTGTGCTCCAGAAGCTCAAAGCGTTTTTGAACAATACTTCGCAATTCTTCTGGGAGACGAGCCCTATCTTCACTAGAGAGAAGACGAGCTGTTTTGGAGATAACACAGGACAGGGCGCTCTTCTTGTCCTCCCTGTCTTTGTTTTCTTTGTAGTAGGCAATAAGGTGTAGGGCAGCAGGAGGCAGATGTTTATGAGGTTTACTAGATGATCTAGGTGTACCTCCAGAATTCCGTGGGGCTCGTGTCATCTTCTGAGTGCCTTTGGCCATATCCAACAAAGTCATCTGTTTCATTTTGGTTTTAGGAGTTTTTAAGCCCTTTTTTGGAGATTTGGAATTCCCTGTGGATTTCTGGCCATTCAGGATGCCTTTGCTTCTGCCCTTTGCTTTCAAAGGTTTGTCACTGTGCTTCCCTGATTTCTTGGCAGGTGGGCCTTTCTTAGGAATGTGAAAGTTAGCATGTAGTTTGTTGGGTGACATCATCTTCATCACTTCTTCCAGATGCTCTTCTGGAGATTTGGAATTCTTTGAGTTCTTCACTTTGAGTGGTGAGCCATTCAAGGATTTCTTTAAGTGTACATGACACCATAACTTAGGATTTAGTGGTGAACTCAGAGAAGAGTTGTCTGTCTTGGATTTCTTTGAGGGCTTCCTGTCTGGGGATCCAGTATTCTTCCTCTTAGTGGAAGGGTTGAGAGTCATGTACTAGAATTTAAGAAGAGGGGCAAAATTAATTTTAAAAACTAATTTAAACAAGCACTAGTTAAACAAACTAAAGGACTTGGTCCCCAGCTACCCAGGTAAAGCTATATATTCACTTCTCCTCATAGACATTATGTCTCTGAAAAAACAAAGACATGAATGTTAGCTAATGTTTTAGCCATATCAAGAAAAAATTCTCTTGATACCCAGACTTAAAAATCTATACTCTAATATTAGCTATTTTTGCTATGCAAACAGTTTTCTGTATATACAGATTAGCAGTTCTTAAATACTTTAATGAAATCTGTGAAGCATTCCCCCAGAAACAACATACAAAAGTATACATACAATTTCAGAGTCCATCCATGGATCCCAGATTAAGGATACTGGATCTAGATAATGGCAACCTCTGAGGAATTTTAAAGATTTTATTTTTTTTTCCTTTTTCTCCCAAAGCCCCCCGGTACATAGCTGTGTATTTCTAGTTGTGGGTCCCTCCAGTTGTGGCATGTGGGATGCCGCCTCAGCATGGTTTGACGAGCAGTGCCATGTCCGGGCCCAGGATGCAAACTGACAAAACCCTAGGCCGCCAAAGCAGAACGCGTGAACCTAACCACTCAGCCACAGGGCTGGCCCCACTCTGAGGAATTTTTAAAGTATTGCTCTTAAGACAGGACTGGACTTTTGTTCTTTAAAACTTTGCTCCAACTTGGGGTATTCTATGCTTTTAAGTAAAAAGTATACTATTTAAATATCTTTCTCCAAATTCAGAAGCATATTTTCTTATTAAAAGTATCCATGAGTACGCTAACAACAAAAACACTGCTCACAAATGAGGAACCCTCCTGACTCTGAACTCCTGGTTCCTCAAACTCTTCTTTCTCCTCTCCCCATACCTGAAGAACTCATTCCGATGAATACACGACTAACTATAAACCCTCTAAATTCTCAATTTCATACAATTCTCTCTTTGACTATCCCCTCACATCTTTCAAATTCACCCCCTCTAGTACCCCAACTCTGCAATCCTTCAATCCCACCAGAACCTTAAATCCATTAATTCTATCACATTTTCACCAAGCTCACTTCCTTATCTTTCTTTACCCAGATTAAATTCCATAGTCCATCATTATAATCAATCTTGCATAAACCTGTGCTTTCTTTGCCTCTCTTGCTCTATTATATCTACTTAATCCTGGCCTACACATGTTCAGCTTAAGCATGACTAGAATAAAGGATACAATAACAGTGTGTGGTCTTACTTTACATTCATGGCACCAGGTACCTCAAGTAGGTCTTGAACGCCCCCCAGTAATCACAGTATATTCCCTTAGACCATTCACTTTCCCAGTCTCCCAGACATACATCTTCTGTCTCCTCAAACCTCCACTTTATCCCCATTATGTAGAATTAGAAAACAGGCTAGAACTCAGTCAATTCGTCATGATACCATTGTTTCTGTTTAAATTTGTATTTAAAAAAACAAATTCACACTGTAATTATATTCTTTAAAGCATCAAAATCAGCAAAGAAAAAAGCCTGGCAGCTAAAATGCAAACTAAACAAAATAATAACCAAGCAAGGAAAAAGTAAAATCTCAAAAAACAAACAAAAATTTGTTGTTTCAAGTATTAAGAGGAAGCCTAGATAACCTCTAGAATACTTGATTTCTATTACCCAAAGCAGCTGGAGGGCACATGGAGGGCACTGAGAGACTTGCTGAACTTAACTTCAGGTTTTTGAGTGTAAACAACTAATTTGATAAAAGCAACAGTAAAGAACCAGTCTGCAGGCAATGGGCAAGACAGATTAGTGTGGGATGGCACTGGAGGCAAGGAAAAAACTAAAGACTATCGAATATGAAATTATGAGCCCCTTTAAAAAGACTGTATCAGGAAATGGCTATGGTGAAATAAATCCCAGAGATGATACAGAGGAACATCTAATGCTCTTGTTAGGAGTAAACAAACAGGTGCAGTCTAATTTAATAAGCTGTACTAAAATGCCAAATAAGATTTAAACATTAAGGATATAACCATCAAAAAAACAAACTCACAGAACCAACGCAGCATAAGAGCAGAAATACGGTCTGCAATGAACGAGCGGGCTATGCCTAAATCCTTCTTCTGGCTAAGTTCTCTAACTTTAAAGGCCAATCTTCCTTTTAAGAAATACAAGTGATTGCAGGTTATTGTTCCTCTAACTGGCTGTTTTTATTGCCTGACTAAAACTGGATATTTTGTTCCCCAATTATCCTCCTCAGTACAGGCTGAGAAAGAGGTTTCACAGACTACAGAATATAAACACTACCCATGAATCAGAGGATACTTTCCCCAGAAGCAGAATTTCCCAATTCTAGTTCCCCAGAACTAAATTTAAAAACGTTAAAAAGAATAAGCCAAGATAACTTATGTAAGATTCCATTCTCCTCGTGGACAGTAACAGTACCAAGACTCCAAAGAGAACAATATTTCAGAGAACATCCTACAAATCATAGAGTAAGACCCAACACTACCCTGGCAAGAACTGTCTACCAAAAGTTAACCATTCTCCTCTTCAGATAGCTTGGAAAATCTTTAGAGTATAGACATAACCAATTGATACTTTTTCTAATACTCAGGATAACAAGTTATATTTAAAGTCATTCTAAAATGAAATTTATCACTAAACAGGAGACTAATGTGAAGCTGTTTCATTTCTACCATTTTAAATAGATATCTTTTAATAGGGTCTATTATAATTGGGCCACTTCTTAATTTGCTGATTATATATCTTTCTATTTAAAAAGTCACTCAAATTTAGCATAACGTTCTTTAAATTTCTTCTACTTAGAAGCACTGTATTATGCAGAAATGATGCAAGAAAGAGGTGGGAAGGCTTAGCCACCAGAGGGTCCAGCAACCCAGGTTTATTTATAAGGTGTGTTTTTTGCCAAGCCACACCATATAACTTTTCTTTTTCTTAAAAAATGAAAGAAATTAACTCACCCAACCCCCTCCCAACAGGCCGGCTCCCCGCGTGAGCAGTCCTCCAGTAACTGGATCATCTCAGCATAGGGCATACTGGGCAGTCACAGCCAAATGGGAGCCGGCATGGCTGGACTCAGGGGGATCTGAAAAAGTATAAAACCACTTATGTGCTAAGGGTCTCCCCCCTCCCCCATTCAGCATAAGTAATCTACTAGAGTAGAGGGAGAAAAGAATGGGTATCTGAAATAGCAGCATTATAGTTTTTTGGCAAAGGCCCTTCCTAACCGCTAAACAGGAAAAAATTATTTATGAACGTCTCAGCAACATAAGAGGCTGTAAGAAAAAGTGTACACAATTCTGTACTTGTTCCCTGTCATCTGGAACAAACCACCACCACAAATAAGGAAATCTAATAAACAAGATAAAAATGAAGAAACTTTATTTATAGCAGCTCATTTAGATGCTAAATTTAACTTAATAGTAAGCAGCCAGAAACCTAAATTAGAAAACTATGGCAGTTTATATTCTGATTCTCATTTCACTCTTCTCATTCACGCAAAAAACCGTATTAGGAGTTTCAAGGCAACACACACATTCACATAGCAGGCTTATCTCAATCTCTAGATGCCTTTATCAGCAAATTTGTGAAATGTGTTACTATAAACTATTTTTAAGTGACTTGAAAATTAATGTAATTTATTTTTAAAAGTACTTCTGCTCTAGTCTCTAACTCATAAACTTCAAGAGCCAAAATTTATTTAAAGAAAAATCTTAGGGCTACGAATACTTACTTGAAACATCAGTTATTAGGAGAGATAAGAAACATCTTTTAAAATATATAATTAATATCACTAGTAATGAGACAAAATTACATCATGTGCCTTTTGATATGACTCACTAAGAAGAATACAACATTAATTCTGTGCTATTTCTACCAAAAATTCATAGCCTGAAACTAATCATGAGGAAACAAATCCAAATTGAGGAGCATTATACGAAATAATTGGCTTGTATTCCTAAGAAACGTCAAAGTTTTTGAAAGATAAAGAAAAGCTAAGGGACTGTTCCAGATTAGAGGAGACTGAAGAGACATAAGTAAATATAATACATGATTCTACATAGGATTCTTTTAAAATGAAAATAAATTTTTTTTGGCTAAAAGGATGCTATTAGGACAAGTGGCCAAAGTTGAGAAAGAACTGTAGATGAGAGGGGCTGGCCCCGTGGCCGAGCGGTTAAGTTCGCGCGCTCCGCTGCAGGCGGCCCAGTGTTTCGTTGGTTCGAATCCTGGGCGCGGACATGACACTGCTCATCAAACCATGCTGAGGCAGCGTCCCACATGCCACAACTAGAAGGACCCACAACAAAGAATATACAACTATGTACCGGGGGGTTTTGGGGAGGAAAAAATTTAAAAAAATCTTTAAAAAAATAAAAAAGAACTGTAGATGAGATAATAGTACTCTTTTAATGTTAATTTCCTGACTTTAATAACTATACTACAGTTATGCTGGAAAATATCTTTGTCTTTAGGAAACACATATTCAAGTATTTTGTAAGAGGGCATCCTGCCTTACAGGCTACCCTCAAATGGCTCAGAAAAAAATAATTTGTGTTTGTAAAGAGAGAAAATAATAAAACAAATGTGGTATTGATAACATTTGAGGAAATCTACTTGAAGGGTACACGGAAATTCTTTATTTTGTCAACTTTTCTGTATGAAATTATTTCAAAATAAAATGTTTCTTAAATGTAGTAAGAACTATATTAAATCAGTCCAAATCACTTCAGGATTCCAAATATCTTAAAAAGCGTTATTTTTTTGTTACGCCTCTATCCACAAGCTTCCCTACTAGGATACACCAATCCAAAATAAGAGTTCAGACATTACAGATAGACTAACAAAACTCTAGAGCTGCGATGTATCACAAGAAGCAAATGAGCTCAGATGGCTGATTTCAGCTTAGACGACAGTTACGAATCACCCAACTGCCTTCTAAATCATTCTTCCAAGTCATTAAGGCCTACAAAAAATTATGTTACCCCTAAACTGTCAGTTGCTTTTTTCTCCTCAATGAATAGAACTTCTTAAAGAAATGAATTCAAAACAACAAAAAAAATGAATTCACTAGACATGCACCTGTTATACTTACGCTAAACAGCACAGGATACAAAATGAGTAAGATGGTTCTTATTCTCAAGTAATTCATTTTCTAGAGTTTACAAGACCACAAACACACGCTCAGCATCACACTAGACCGTCCTCAGATGACACTCCAAACTTCTATTATCTCTAAATAATCTTCCCATCTAAGCTCTCCCCATCAGTCCTTTACTAAAAGTATTACTCAGACCTTGCTTCCTCTCTCCAGGTCTCATCTCTCTCTGCAGTAGTTGTACTCAACAGCCTAGCAGAACATTTATTTCTATAAAAACCAAAGAGAAGACAAAGAGAAAAAAAAATTTTTTTAACTTATTGCCTTTGGGATAGGCGGATCAATGTGATCAACTCTAATCCTCAAGGCACTATTCAAAATTTCCTTTACATGAGGATATAATCCAAAGCCATGTTTTATGGTCTGCTTATCTGTGCCTTTATTATATTCTGTCCTGGCTGAGATGCCAAAAGTTCTTTAAGAAAACCGATTTAAAAAAAAAAGAAAGAAAAAAGAAAACTAATTTTACGAAATGGAAAAATACAATTTTTATGCAAAACTCAGGAGACAAAAATCAGTGAAATGTCAAATAGTATTAGGGAATAAGCAACTATTCTTTAAGGTTGGGAAAATAAATAAAAAGATAAGTATACTCCCTTAATGTTGTAAACTGGTCCTTTACCTGAGTCTCAATTTCTCTAAGTAGAGTCACTGCCTTCTCACAGCAGTTTAGTCTAAACAAGCTTGCACTTCCCAGCCTCAATCTGAATCACAGCCAGATTTCAGTAATATTTTCAGCCCTCATCAGAAAATTTGAGAGTAGCTAATTTCTTCAGCAATCACAAGATATAAGTTTCTGGAATTCTAGATTCTGGCTCCTACAAAAAGTGTGGATCAGCTTTTTTGTTCTAATAAACTCCAAAGACCTTTTACCCATAAATAATGCTCAGTCTTTTCTTTCATATTATTCATATACTGGAATCACTAAACTAAAACACAAAAAAGACAGATGTCATATTTAAAAACAGGAA
This sequence comes from Equus caballus, assembly GCF_041296265.1. NCBI lineage: Eukaryota > Metazoa > Chordata > Mammalia > Perissodactyla > Equidae > Equus > Equus caballus. The sequence continues at coordinate 12,459,557 of NC_091696.1, forward strand.
AACATTTAAGGACTCATATGATCCAATGGTCTAAAAATCCATTCAGAGATGATTTTATACAGGATTCTCATAAAAGATAGTAATCTCATGTTATAACCACCAAAAGCCATATCACAGTTCCAAAATTCTACAGCAATGAAATAACGATGAATTACAATTTCTGCTCAGTAAATAAAAATATTTAAGAAAAAATTTAGGTCCACTAGAGTTCCATGGAAAATTCAGTTCTGATCTAGAAAAAGTCAACTAATTCCTAAATTTTCCTTTTCATGCAAATAATAAAAATCTAAAGAGCATAATGGAAGATAATGCTTGATCATGCTGGTCTAGAATAAGAAAACAAGCGAAACGCTGAACTATGGTTGGAAGTCTTTATCAATGTTGGGAGAGAGAAAATTATTTCTTCATATACTTTTGTCAGCAAAATCAAACTAAGATAACTAAGGTAATTCAGTTTTATGACTCAAGATGTCCTTTGTTTTACACAATTAAAAGGAAAGAGGGGCGGGGCTGGCCAGGTGGCACAGCAGTTAAGTGCACACATTCCACTTCAGCAGCCTAGAGTTCGCTGGTTCGGATCCCAGGTGTGGACAGGGCACAGCTTGGCAAGCCATGCTGTGGTAGGCGTCCCACATAAAAACCAGAGGAAGATGGGCACGGATGTTATTAGCTCAGGGCCAGTCTTCCTCAGCAAAAAGAGCAGGATTGGCAGCAGATGTTAGCTCAGGGCTAATCTTCCTCAAAAAAAAAAAAAGAAAAAGAAAAAGGAAGGGGGGAAAAAGAAATCCTAGAACTCAGACTTAGTTTCAATCAATCAGCAGCCCTCGCCCATTCTGACCAAGAGACCAAGAGAAAAACATCAGTATGCAAATAAGTAAATTTAGCAACAAAGGAAGCATAAATACTCTCAAAACCTACATAAAAAATCTTACTGGAGAAACACTGAGATGGAAAACACAATCAGAAATCCAAGGCCAGGGGCCGGCCCGGTGGCGCAGCAGTTAAGTTCGCACGTTCCACTTCTCAGCAGCCCGGGGTTCGCCGGTTTGGATCCCGGGTGCGGACATGGCACTGCTTGGCACGCCATGCTGTGGTAGGCATCCCACGTATAAAGTAGAGGAAGATGGGCACGATGTTAGCTCAGGGCCAGGCTTCCTCAGCCAAAAAGAGGAGGACTGGCAGTAGTCAGCTCAGGGCTAATCTTCCTCAAAAAAAAAAAAAAGAAAGAAAAGAAAAGAAAAGAAATCCAGGGCTAATGCCTTGGCTTTTGTCATTCAGTTTCTGCTGGTTCTAATTAGGCTAGCCTCAGTTTCCCCATCTGGAAAATAAGATACAACTTCACAAGAATGTTTTGAAGATCAAATGAGATGATTAAAGAAAAACACACATCTCAAAAGGGAAATGCTAGATTTTTTACTAACCTATGCTAAAAAGTAGTACTTATTCCAAGTCCTTTTGGTCATCTTATCTGATATACAAAATCAGTTTTCATTTTTGGAAATCAATTTACAAAATATTTTTTGTACTTATACCATACCTCATTCCAAGGAGGAACTGGGGCAAAAAAGCAAATGTATGTAGTTTGTTTTTTAATTATGCAACCAGAGTAAAAAATAAATTGAACTAGGGGAGATAATCAATGTGGCCTCTCCCCTACCAACCCCACATCACAACCTAGATGAAATAGATATATCTGAAAATTTTTTAATTCATTACCTAACATTAGAGTTCCAAATCTGCTATAAATCTAATACTATCAGAGTCATCTGAGAAAATAAATGCATCTAACAGTGTTCTACCCTGCTGTCCAAAAACTAATAGTGATCTTACCTTGTATGGATCAAGTAAAAAGTCACTGAACTTGCTAGGCAAGGAATATTTCTTCACCAATTCATCTTCTACCACCCAAGGTGCATTTTCACCAGTACCAGCCCGTAACGCATTATGCCGTATAAAGTACCGAAGTATCTCCTTATTTGGTGGGCGTTCTGTACGAATCAAGCTGTCTGCTGGCACATTACTGATGATCTAGGTTAACAAATATAAATAAGTCACCATGGGATAAAACGCAATTAACCAATGAGAACAAAGATTTATGTTCTCTCCAGAAAAAGTATAATGCAATCTATAAAATAAGGCTACAAACTAGATGGAAGAAAAAGTAGACTAATTTTCAGAGACAGAATGTTAAAGATATCGCTAGGCAATTTGTCAATACGTATCAAAGTCCTAAAAATGTGAATACCCCTTGAACCAGCAAGTCATCTTATTAAGAATTTACAAGTAAATGGACAATCATCATCAAGTGTTTATAAAAGCAAAAAAACAAAGGAAGGGAAAACTACATAAAGGTACATCAATAAGGGATTCATTTTTTAAATTAAAATAAATTCATAAAATGAACACTAAGCAGACGTGGGAGAAAAATGTTTCTCAATCAGGACAAACTTATCAGAATCTAGGGTGCTAATAAAAGGCAGGTGCTTGGGCCTCATCCCAAACTTACTGAAACAGAACCCCTGGAGGTAGAGCATGGGAATCTACATTTTCAATAAACTCCCCTGGCGACTATCATACATGCTACACCCTGAGAATATTGTTTGCAAGAAAATTTAATAACATTACAGATGCTTACCATACATCTGAAATGTAAACAAAAAAAGCAAGTTACAAAAGAGTACATACATTATTCCTTCCTTTAAAAGTCACTTAAAAGCTAACCACCATTAACCACATCTATATTCACCCAATTGTCATCTCTGAGTACGGGGTTAGACATATCTTTTTTCTTATTTGTATTTTCTATCTTCCTATAAACTATATTTACTACCTGTGTACAAAGCAATTTACACTCATCAATAAGAATGCGAATTCCCACTAAGAATAAGAATTCCCATAATTAGGGAAGTAGTTGAGATTCCCCAGCAATAATGTTTTAACTAGCTACCTTGCTGAATGGGAGGTAAGAAACTTAGTGAAAAACTGTATTTAACATCCAATTTTCAAATATAAAGAAATCCTAAAAATCCAGCCACATCTTCAGATCACTAACTATAAAACAAGTAAGTCAAAATGGAATAAGACTAGTCAACATTCTGAGGTGGGGGAAAAAACCACCACCCTGAAGAGGCAAAACATCTGAGTTATAATCCTTCCCAACCTCATTTACTAAATTAGGAACTTTGATAGAATTATTAAATTTCTCAGGCCTTAGCTGTTTCTTCTATAAACCAGTTAAACACGAAGAAGTGCTGCTGCTTTCCACACCCAGCCTCCTATCCCGCTTCTTTCTAATTCTAAGATTTCACACATACAGGTATATGAGTACCTGGAAGTACGCCCTACTTCATGGAAGCAAAGATGCTATTAATGAAAGACATTATTATATGCACCACTAAGAGAAAAATTTTTGCCAACTGATTTTAAGATATATTCTGATTCTGGACGTGTTAAAAAATATGAAAGATGAACATCTTAGAATCAATAAAACATAACACTAAGTTATTTCAAGGGTATTTACTATCTTAGATTATTAGCTCCACAGATTCCTTGTAAAAGCACTGGTTAGAGTTGACTCAGTTTATGAGTTTAATTATATTACAAACTGCGCTATTTTTTTTTTTTAAGAGTTTATTTTTCCTTCTTCTCCCCAAAGCCCCCCAGTACATAGTTGTATATATTTTTAGTTGTGGATCCTTCTAGTTGTGGCATGCGGGCTGCCACCTCAGCATGGCGCAACGAGCCGTGCAAGGTCTGCGCCCAGGATTCGAACTTGCGAAACCCCCGGCCGCCGAAGCAGAGCACGTGAACTTAACCACTCAGACATGGGGCCGGACCCACAAACTGCTCTACTTTAAACTGAGAAGAGGTATTTCCTCAGGAAGTCCATAACTACTGGGAACAGATTCTTATTTTTCAAAAAACTGAGTTTGAAGCTTAAATGCAAATTACTTACACTCTAATGATTCTTAATAAAAAGAAAAAAAGCATGCTATCTCCTAGGAAAGAAAATACAGTTTAACTTAAAGTCATAATTACTAAGACTCAGAATTTGTTGTAAAAACATTCATTTACATTTTTGTTTAGCACATTTTCTCTGAGAAAATTAGCCCCAGGATATTTTCTTAAACAACATCTACTACATGTAAGAGGCGTAATATAAAGTGCCGACTAACCTTATCCTCATTTTGTAGTTTCACATCATATTTGTGAGGCAGAAATTTTGGAGGAGCCCATTTTCTTTCTCCTTTTTTTAATGAAGTAGGGAGTTTCCGTGGAGATCTACGTGCTCTGTCATCTAGTCAAATCAATAGAAAATTAGTGAGAAAAAAAATAATTCTTTTTATTCTATCTATTCATTCATTAACACCAATCTTATTGAACATCTATCCTGCACCAGGCACTGAGTGATGGGGCACCAAGATGAATCATAAAGTTCTTACCTCAAACAGATAAAGTCTATGGGAGGAGTGAACAATAATTATAATATAATGTGGTAAATACTAAAATAGAGGTTGGTACAGAAAAATAATATGAAAGCAGAGAGAAGCAACATCTAACTTAATCTGGAAGATAGGCAGGAAAGGCCTAGAAAGAATAACTTATTCAAGTCATTATACAATGTAATGAGGTATGGGTGAATATGATCTAGAGTATGGTAAAAAAATAAAATAAAATAAAATAAAAATCAGACTAAAGAAGTAGGGGCCAAATTATAAACAACCTTGTATACGGTTTAAAGAGACTAGAATTTGTCTTATGGACAGTAGAGAAACAAAAGACTTTTGGTCTAACTGACTAGATGTACATTTCAGAAAGATCACTAGTGTGAAAAAGGGAAGAACACTTTCAGCAGTTAGAAAACAAATAAAAAAAGGTGAGACTGAAGATAAGGAAATCAGAAGAGGCAACACTAACATCTGAATTAATATAACTGGAACGGAGAAGAGTCAAGGTATTTAGAAGACAGTAACCAACTGGATGTGGAAATGTCACAGGTTTCCAAGTTTCCTGCCTTAGAGACCTAGCAGATGATTGTGTCGTTAACTGAGTAAGAGAATGGTGAAAGAATAGGAGGGCTCTTGTTTACTTGCTTGGGGAGACAACACAAAGAGTGAGATGATCAATTTAGCTTTACATGTTAAATTTGAATTGCTTGGGACATACAAGTGAGAACTAGCTGAAAGTTAAGAAAGTAAACTCATCTCGGCTTGGGAATCATCAGCCTACACACAGATTAAGAGTTTAAACTACGGGCATGAATGAAATAGAACAGCACATGTGTACTAAAAAAAGAAGGAGGCGGCAGAACAAAACTCTGAAAGAAAGCAAGGTCACCTGGTGAGAAAATATTTTGTATACGGTACTAGAATTTGTCTATCATATTTCTATGGAAATTCTAATCAAGTTTCCCCTGAAAACATTCAGAGGACATCATACCATTAATTCTTTAGCCTGCCAGCACTCTTTCCACATACTAACAATAACATTATGTCCCAGTAATTAAAACCTTAACTATGGCACCTAACACTCCAAAAAGACCAAAGCCTCAAACTAGGGGTTCCTGGTACACAATGCTTAAGGCATATAAGTAACAACTCTAACACATCACTGGCATTCCAATGATCTGATTTTAGAAGAAAAGAAGTGTCAAAAGACATCATCAGCCAACACCTAACCAAAACATTTATTGACCTCAAGTCTCGGGAATTACAAGTCATGCACATATAAAAAACTTCAGTATCAAAAAGAAGGAAGAGAGAAACTGAAAAACATAGACATTAGCATTCATAATACAGAGTGGGAAACAAAACCGAAGCATCAACAACTGGGGTGGGCTAGCTACAACAAAGTCTCTGAAGTTTCCTTGGGACCAGATAAGGACGTCCCTCTAAAAACCATCTGCACATCCAAAACATCTGGAGAAATACAAAACAGAATGAAGGACAGCATAACATTCCAATTCAAACTCTGTAACAGTTTAATAATTAAGTAAAATTATCTGATCCTCTAACAGTCATGAGAAGGGGGGTCAATATACACAAACCCTTTGAGCACTCACATTTTGAGACCGAAGGAATCTATGCTATTCCTTACTTACACAGACTTTTTTAAAAAAATGAAGGCCTCAGAAGCTGAATAAATTTCCCACTGGGGAATGTCTAAGTTCTTCAACTTTCAAAACATTATTGTTAGAGTCTCCAGGTCCCTAAAAATTACTTTTAGACATCACAAGTTTCAGAATTCTAGCAGTTCCCATATGAGAGGGACTTGAGTTAAAGAATATCAATAAAAGGAAATATCTTAAAACGACCACATGGGCGTGCATTGCCAAGAGAAACAGAGATTAGAATTTGGCCCTCCTACTCTGAAACCTCCCTCCACACATATATACATATTTCCAACTTAAAAAGAAAAATAAAGTAAACTTTCTTTGCCATCTTGAGTAGCTAGGTATGTACACAGAGATTTCTAAGTAACTAGAGGAAATGACTTCCCAGTGGTCTTAACTGTGTAGGGAGATCTAAGTCTTGATTCATTTTGTGGATATTTTAGTTGTTTTCTGCATCATAAATGAACAAAAGCATGTCTATCTACAAAACTCAATTACAAATTTAGTCGCTAGAGAACTCAAAAAGATTTGTGTATAACAAAATAAACAGACTTGCATAACTCACTACGGAGAGCTAGCATCATACATACTAAGACTCTCTCTCCTTCCTTCATCCTCTTTCACAATTGCCTCCTTCTTCTGATGGTCCTGAGCGATTTGGCTAGAATTCTCTTTGTCACTTGAGGGAGAATCACAGGCACCATCAGATTTCTTCTCAGCGGCCTCTTCATCCACTTTCTCCAAAGGATGAATCTTCACAATCCTCACCTTGAGCATTTTTTCTTTCCCAACCTATAAAGGAGATAGTAGAGAGAATCAAAGATAATAGATAAGAACTAGAAACCTAAAGATGATGTTTAAAATACATTATCTGGTAGACATTCCACTTTACCTAACAAAAACTCACTAAAGCCATAATGTAGACAAGTAGTGACCTATTTCCAACTTTATTTCTCAGACTTATGGGTTGACTCTCAAAAAGTAAAATGAGGGAGCAAGCCTAGTGGCGTAACAGTTAAGTTCACGCGCTCCGTTCCGGCGACCCAGGGTTCACAGGTTCAGATCCTGGGCGTGGACCTAGCACCACTCATCAAGCCACACTGTGGTGGCATCCCACATAAAATAGAGGAAGATTGGCACAGATGTTAGCTCAGCAACAATCTTGATCAAGCAAAAGGAGGAAGACTGGCAACAGACGTTAGCTCAAAGTCAATGTTCTTCACAAAAAAATAATAATAAAATCACAATCTAGTTCATAATTCCTATACCAATGTACTAAGGCCAAACAGCAACCACTGCACAAACCTGAGATGTTCAAGAATTTCCATTTTTAAAAACATCAACCATACACATAAATATCTGTTGAAAAGACTACCTTTTCTTCACTTAATTACTTTTCCACTTCTATCAAAAATCAGTAGGGGCCGGGCCCATGGCCGAGTGGTTTAAGTCACGTGCTCTGCTTCGGTGGCCCAGGGTTTCACTGGTTCGGATCCTGGTCGTGAACATGGCATTGCCCGTCAGGCCATGCTGAGGCGGCATCCCACATGCCACAACTAGAAGGACCCACAACTAAAATATACAACTATGTACTAGGGGGATTTGGGGAGAAAAAGCAGAAAAACAAATTAGTAGTGTGTGTGTATATGTATGTACATACACATGTGAGTCTTTTTCTGGATGCTATTCTGTTCCACTGATCTGTTTATCTTTACAACAATTTCATACCATCTTAACACTTTAAAATAAGGCTCAAAATCAGAAAGTATTAGGCCTCTAACTCTGTTGTTCTTTTTCCTTTTTTTTGGTAAAGATTTTTTTATTTTTCCTCTTTTTTTCCTCCCAAAGCCCCCTGGTACAAAGTTGTGTATTTTTACTCGTGGGTCCTTCTAGTTGCGGCATGTGGGATGCCGCCTCAGCATGGCTTTACTAGAGGTGCCATGTCCATGCCCAGGATCCGAACCAGCGAAACCCTGGACTGCTGAAGCAGAGCACGCAAACTTAACCACTCGGCCACGGGGCCAGCCCCGTGTTGTTCTTTTTCTAAGTTGTTTTGGCTGGATTCTTTGCATTTCCAAATGAATTTTACAATCAGCTTGGCAATTCCTACGAAAAATTTTACTGCAATTGTATTGAATCTATACATCAACTTGGGAAGAGATGACATCTTAATATTTTTTCTGACTCATGAACAAGGTATATTTCTCCATTATTTAAGGTCTTTAATTTCTCTCAGCAATGTTTTATAATTTTTAGTGTATAGGTCTTGCATCTTTTGTCAGATTTACTATAGAGTGTTTCATATATTTTGATGTTAATGTAAATAGTATTGATCTGTTGAAATTTGAATTACAAACTGTTTATTGCTAACATGTAGAAATACAAATTGGTTTTTGTATATTTATCTTGTATCCTGCCACTACACTAAAGTCACTTAGTTCTAGTAAGTATTATGGTAGAGTCCATGAAATTTTCTACATAGACAATCATGTTGTCTGCAAATAAAGAAAATTTTACTTCTTCCTTTCCAATTAGGATGCCTTTTCTTTTTCTTGACATACTACGCTGGCTAGAACTTCCAATACAATGCCAAATAGAGCGGGAGAGGAAACATTCAGTCTTCTACCATTAGGTATGATGTTAGCTGGAGGTTTTTCTCTAAATATCCTTTATCAGGTTGAAGTTTCTTTCTCTTCGCAGTTTCCAGAGAGTTTTCATTAGGAATTGATGTTGGATTTTGTCGAATGCTTTTTGTGTGTAAATTGAGATGCCTATACGGCTTTTCTTCTTATTTATCAATAAGGAGAATTACAAATTTAAAACAACCCTGCATTCCTAGGATAAACCCCACTTCATCACAATGTATTGTCCTTTTAATATAGTGTTGGATTTCATTTGCTAAAATTTTAATCCATGTTTACAAGGAAGTTTTGTGAAAAGACTTTTTTTCCTAGTCTGTAGTTTTTTCTTGTAACGTGCTTGTATGGTGTTAGTATCAGGGTAATGTCAACCTCATAAAATGAGTTGCAAGGAATTCTCTCCTCTTCTATTTTCTGGAAAAGTATTTATAGAATTGGTACTATTTCTTCCCAAAATGTTTGGTAGAATTCACCAGCGAAGACAACTGGGCCTGGAGTTTTCTTCGTGGGATGATTTTAAATACAAATTCAATCTCTTTAATAGATATAGGGCTATTAAGGTTTCTATTTTGTTTTGAGTGGGCTTTGGCAGTTTGTGTCTTTCAAGGAATTTGTCTATTTCATTAAGCTGTCAAGTTTACTGGTATAAAGGTATTCATAATATTCCCTTATTATCCTGCCAATATCTGTAGACTCTGTAATGATATCACCTCTCTAATTCTTCATACTGGTTAATCTGTGTCTTCTGTTTTTTTCCTGAGTTTGCCGAGAGGCTTATAAATTTTATTGATCTTTTCAAATTACCAGCTTTTGGTTTCACTGATTTTCTCTACGGTTTTCCCATTTTCTATTTTATTGATTTCCGCTCTGATCTTAGTAATTCCTTTCTTCTTCTGTTTCCTTTAGATTTAATTTGTTCTCCTTTTTCTTATTTCTTAAGGTAGAAGACAAGATCAATGATTTAAGATCTTTCTAGTGGTGAGTGCTACACATTTCTCTTAAGCACTACTGTAAGCAGCATCTCACAAACTCTTAATTATATTGTGTTCTCATTTTCATTCAATTCAAAATATTTTCTAATTTCCCTTTTGATTTCTTCTTTATGAGTAAGTTAAAGGAATGTTGCTTAATTTCCAATCATGCGCAGTTTCCAGATACGTTATTGATTTCTAATTTAATTCCATTTTGGTCAGAGTATATACTTTCTATGACTTAAACTCTGTTAATTTATTGACTTTTTTTATGACCAGAGTATGGTCTCCCTCGGTAAATTATGCACTTGAAAGGAATGTGTATTCTGCAGTTATTACATGGAATGTTTTGGGGTTTTTTTTTTGAGGAAGATTAGCCCTGAGCTAACATCTACTGCCAATCCTCCTCTTTTTGCTGAGGAAGACCGGCCCTGGGCTAACATCCGTGCCCATCTTCCTCTACTTTATATGTGGGACACCTACCACTGCATGGCTTTTGCCAAGCGGTGCCACGTCCACACCCAGGATCCGAACCGGCGAACCCCGGACCGCCGAGAAGCAGAATGTGCGAACTTAACCACTGTACCACAGGGCTGGCCCAGGAACGTTTTATGAATAACAATTAGGTCAAGCTGGTTGATGATGTCATTCAAGTTTTCTATATTCTTGCTGACTTTCTGTCCACTTTTTCTCTCAGGGAGAAGGGTGGGGTGTTGAAATTTCCAACTATAATTGTGATTTGACTATTTCTTCTTGTAGTTCTGTCCATTTTTGTTCCATATATTTTGAAGCTCTCATTAGTAAATGCATAAACATTAAGAAGTGCTATGTCCTCTTAATAAACTGACCCCTTTGTCATTATGAAATGCTTTTTTATCCATGGTAATATTCTTTGCCCTGAAATCTACTTTGATACTTATATAGTCACTCCAAAATGATTTCCTTCAACTAATGTTAGGACGGTATCTCTTTCTCCATCCTTTTACTATCATCCTATTTGTGTCTTTCTTACAGGCAGCAGTTTTGCTTTTTTATCCAATCTGACAATCCCTACCTTTTAACTAAAATGTTTAGATCATTTATATTAAATGTAATTATAGATAACAGTTAGGTGTATTTGCTTTCTATTCAGCTTCATCAAAACTAAAATCTTCTGTACTTCAAAAGACATTGTTAAGAGAAGGAAAACACACGCTTTATACTGGAAGAAAAAACAAAAGCGTATTTTGAATAAGGGATTTGTATCCAGAATATATAAAGAACTCTCAAAACTGAAAAACATGAAAACAAGCCAATTTAAAAAGGATGAAGGGGTTGGCCTGGTGGCGCAGCAGTTAAGTTCCCATGTTCCGCTTCAGCGGCCCAGGGATCACCAGTTCGGATCCCGGGTACAGACATGGCACCGCTTGTCAAGCCATGCTGTGGTAGGCATCCCACATATAAAGTAGAGGAAGATGGGCACAGATGTCAGCTCAGGGCCAGTCTTTCTCAGCAAACAGAGGAGGATTGGCAGCAGTTAGCTCAGGGCTAATCTTCCTCAAAACAAACAAACAAAAGAGATGAAGATTAAAACAGACACTGCAAAGAAAATATGAATAAAAGGATAGCAAGAAGCACACAAAAAGATGCTCAACATTATTAGTTATTAAAAAGAGTAAATACTCAAGAATAAAATCCTTAGTCAAAGAGTATGTGCATATCAACTGTATTCAGTAAAGCCAAAGTTTTTACCAAAATAGTTAGCAGTGAATGAGCAGTAGTACATTCTTGTCAAAACTTAGTGTTATTTTGACTTTTTCATATTTACTAATCTGACATGTACAAAATGATCTCACTATGGTTTTGATTTGATTTTCAGGATTACTAATGAATTTAAACATCTTTTTACATGTTTATGGGCATATCTCCCGAATCTCGTTCTCCCTTCCTCAAACCTTTCATCTTCCACCTTGCAAAGGTGTGCAGAGTATTTTCCTTTTGCTCCAAATCTATCTCCATTCTTCTCTGCCTTGCTCTGTGCTTAAATAGGCTGACCTCTATGGACTACATCAAAAGGCTCCCTTCCGGCCCAGTGGTGTAGTAGCCAAGTTCGCATGCTCCACTTTGGTGGCCTGGGGTTCACATGTTCAAATCCTGGGCACAGACCTTGCACCACTCATCAAGCCATGCAGAGGCAGCATCCCACATAGAAGAACTAGAAGGACGTACAACTAGGATACACAACTATGTACTGGGAGAAAAAAAAAAAAGGAAGACTAGCAACAGACGTCAGCTCAGGGCCAATCTTCCTCACCAAAGGGCTCCCCTGTCCTCTAGATTTGAGTGAGTTTAGCCCATAGGAAGTATCAGCAAAAGATGAGACAGTGGAAGAAAAGTGACACTGGGGTATTTATTCCCCTATCTCCTAGCAGGTTGGTTATATGTTACTACCACGTATTCTTCTACAACTACACTACTCTCTTCTAGCTCCAATATCTACACCTTCCCCTTGTTCCCTTGGGGTCTAGAAGTAGTCAAGTCTCTCCACTGTTGACAGCCAGAGAGTACTTAACCCTTCCTTGTTAGTTTTCCTTGACCTAGATCAGATGTTGTCTGTTATCTAGAGTCCCTTTATTAAACTCAATTCAATTACACCATTTGAATATGCCATCTGTTTCCTGCCAGGATGCTGAGTGATATAAAGTGTGTGATTAAAACCCACTGGTGATCCCACAGACATCACAAATACAAAAAGAAGTTGCTAGCAGATACAGGGAGTCAAAGTAAATTAAGAAAATAAGACAGACTTTGGAACCAGACAAAGGACAAAAGTTTGAATCCTTGTCCCATCACTTACTGGCTATTGTTGGGCTACATAAGCCATATCCCTCCCTCTTTTGTCTTGCCAGCTTGTTTTTTTTTTTTTAGTGAGGAATATTGGCCCTGAGCTAACACCTGTGCCAATCTTCCACTATTTTGCATGTGGGATGCTGCCACAGTATGGCTTGATGAGCAGTGTGTAGGTCCGCATACAGGATCCGAACCCACAAACCCCAGGCCATGGAAGCAGAGCATGCAAACTTAACCACTACGCCAGCGCCAGCTTGCCTCTTTTGAGGCTTAAAAAAACAAAGGCAGTATTCACTTTCTCAGCCTCCTTACTGCTAAGAGTGGTTATATAAGCCATGGTCTTGCCAATAACATGTAAAAGACAAAGGAGGGTGGGGGAGAATATGCTCCTGGTAAAGAGTTTCTTACTATGCTTAGATAAGCATTTCCTCACTCTGAATACAATTCACAACCAAGAGGCAACAAAGCTAAGGACCAGACCGAACACACTGAGAAGAGCAGAGCAGAAAGGCAGAAAGACACAGAGTCTAGGTCCTTGACAGTATTATTCGGCCTCTATACCAAACTTGGAATTACTTGCCCCTAAGACTTATTATGTGAGATAATCAAATGTCTTAATTGCTTAAGTTGATGCTACTCAAAGTGTTGTCTCCAGAGTGTTAGCATCACCACCCCAGGAACTCATTAGAACTGCAAACTAATTTTAGGCCCTACCCTAGACTTTCTGAACCAAAGTCTCAGGGTATGGGGCCCAACAACGTGTATCGCAAGCCCTCTAAATGATTTTATTTAAGCTAAAGTTTGAGAAGTACTTGCCACTGTTAGTCAGCTATTTCATTATACACAGCTGAAATCACTCAGAACTAACACATTATATCAACCTGAACAAGCTATCTAAATATCTTACTGTTTACTACCTCAACTTTCCTGTGCAGATTCTGCAAGACATTATGTAAAGCGACTAGCCCAATATCCAGCACACACAGATATTTAACAAATATTAGCACCCTTCCTCCTGAATCTTACTTTAAGCTTTCAAAGGATTACATACGGACTGCTTTAATGTTAGCTATCACTTTAGTAACAGTTATCCTTGAGTTACCTGGGCTAGAAAATTAAAAAACAAATTTAAGAAGAAAAAGAAAAAAGTCAACTCGCTCACTATTACAGTGAAACTTTTGCTTGTTGGTACCATAGATTTGGATTAAATAAATCTGAAAGTCTTTTAAACAAAGTATGAAAAAAATTACCAAACAAAAAAAAGCCAAGATAGCAGAGAGTTATCAAAAAGGGACAAAACAGGGAAAACAAGGGTGCAATGGTACACAGTGTAACAAATATCATCGTATTAAACATTTCCAATAATGAATATGGTTCAAAAGTTTGGTCCTCATAATATTTGATATTAAGTAAAGCCATCTTCATATACAACACAATTTTACACACACAGAAACACATTCTGTAATCTATGTTGGAAGCTCCAATCCTGACATATAGTTAGTGAGTCAAATAACATTAATAAAAAAGGCGTTTACCTCAAAGTCACACTCTTCTCCCACAGCATATTTGGTCATGATCTCCAACCAAGCAGTATCTACTAACTTTTCTAAGGAAGCTGTGTTATGGTGAACCATTTCCAGAACAAGTTTCTCATACCAGGCAGGGAACTCCTCCTTCAAACTAAACAAATATGTTATTAGTTATCAAGAAAATGCAGAAAAACCTATCCAGAGATTTACCCCAAGTCAATTTAAACATTTCTCTAGCAAATGTATGCAAGGCACTGGGGAATAAAAAGATTAAAAACCATGTGGTACACAGGAAAAAGAACGAACTTTTAAATAGCTTTGTCAAACTGACCTATCCAAGTTAATTTTCTCATCTATAAAGTGAAAATAATAGTCACATCATTAGTAAGGCTGCACATTTTCTCATTAGTTTGTTTTCGCAGTAGACTTCCCTTTTTAGGTATGAATTATTTATTCATATCCTTTGCCCATTTTTCGGTTAGGAGACCAGAACTTGATTATATTTGTGTTACGTCTCAATCAATAACATGCTTTCACATGCACTCATTCAAATAGTTCTCACAATGTCTTGTGAGATGCCTAGAATTTTCATTTTGTGGGTAAGGAAAATAAAGTAGGAAGGGTTAACATGTTGGAACCATGACTTGAACACCAAAGCCCTTGCAAAGTAAAAGAATGAAGTACCACTTTCCACCAATTAAACTAGCCAAAAAGAATTTTAATTATCACACTCAATATGAGCAAGTGATTAGTGCAAAGTAGCATACACACACTGCTTGGTAGCCTGTTTCAAGTCTTTTGGAAGGCAGTCCGACAACAATTATCAAAACCGTCAATGGGCACAAAGATATTCACTGCTGGATTCTTGACGGTAGCAGAAAATGGGAAGCAACCTAAACAGATAGTTGTTAGAGATTCAATTCTGACCAGATAGTTTAATATTTGTGTTGTGGGGCAGAGGAGAGGATCAGGCACAAGAACATTCATCGAATGCAAGTATTAGGTTTATTGTCATATTACAATATTCTCAATCACTCTCTGTAGGTTTCATAACTACAGATGTTCCTTTAACTGATTGCTAGACTTAAAATCTTATCATACTCCCTTACAATTAATTAACATACCAAGTTATCTGCTATTCCCCAGTCACAGTCAAGAAGCTTCTAGTCTCCCTGCCTTTATTAAGGCTGTTACCTTTGTCTTCCCCTCACTGTCCTCCTTCCCAGCCTAATCATACTTCCAAGATGCCCTCAGACTTCCTTAATTCCATTAGGCCTTTCTTGGCCCCTATAAATTCACTCTCTCTTTATATTAAGCCTCCCAATCACTCAGGTTTAAAACTCCATTGTCTGTGGTATTTCCGGGGAGTGATGTTGGACAATGATATTCAGATTCTTTTACTAACTCTGTACTGTTTACATTCTTTAACAGATATTCATTGCTGTTATAATCAGAAAAAAAGATTTCTACTTTGAATAAAAATTGTAAAACCTCAGTCTTTTTCAATAATTGCTCCCATCACCTCCTATATCATTAGGTATCAAATCACATAAAGCATTCCCCAAGTGTGTTCTTCAGAACTCCCCTTCAATGTAATGGATTCTAAGGCCAAATAAGTTTGAAATCCACAAGATTAAACCATGCTAAAGTTTCTTTACTATAGGTCTTCTGAAAATCTTTAATACGCTTATGTGTATTATGACTTTTCAAGAACAAAGTTTGCAGTGGTTTTCCAAAGTTATGGCCAAAAATTCTCTCTTCAGAAAGGATGAGAGAACCCATCTCATTCTTTCTATTCCTAACAATGCCATGATTCCCTACCTGAATACTCTCTTAGCTAGCCTACACAGACTTCCCACTTGCCTCTTCCCTTTCTAACTTATCCTACACACTGCTTCCAGATTCATCTTCTCAAAGCCCAATGCCAATCAATGAAACTGTCATATGCGCCTCTCCTGTTCAAAAATTATTGCTGTCCTCTCACTGTTTACTGAATTAAATACAAAAGTCTCAGCTTGTCTTCTATAATTTGGCACAAACTATCTTCGAGCAGCACCTTCTTCATGAAATCCCATGAAGTTTTCCCAAACAACCCCAGGTTAGTCTCTCTAGCCTCTAAATTCCCACTGTACTTTATCTCTTCATGTGCAGTAAAGCAATTTATTTTCACTTTGAAACCAAATTCTCTTATTTGTTCCTAACAGTTTTCACTTGATTCTCTCTAGGTTTTTCAGGTATATAATCATATTACGTGCAACAATAACTGACCTCCTCCTTACTACTCTTTATACTCTTTATTAGTTGTAGGTTAATGGCTATTATCTTTTATTTGCACAGAATTTTCACACACATATCCTTCTGTCCCAAAAAGACACCCAGAGAAGGTAGTGTAATCTCTATTTGGAAAGAACAAACAGTTAGTGCTTATGCAGTACAGAGGATTATTCCTAGGCACTATAACCAATTCAAGCATAAGCCAAATATGAGACCTGCCCTCAAGAAGTTGACAGGCCACCACAAGGGTCAGCAACAGCCCATGGGCCAAATCCAGTCTGCCATCAGTTTGTGCAAATAAAATTTTATTGGAACACAGTCACTCCCACTTGTTTATGTATTATCTATGGCTGTTTTCACTGTACAACCTCAGTTAAATAGCTGAGACAGAAACCACATGGCCCAAACTCTGAAACATTTACTAACTAGCACTTTACAGAAAACGTTGGCCAACCCCTGGTCTAGTATACTAAACAAGGCATACACATAAATAACACTAATCCAAAATGGAACGATGTAAGTGACCCAGGCCAAGGAGAAACAGGCAGCAGGTTAACAGTCTTGACTAATTATTAGTCAGTGATGGAGCCATTACTAGAACTCAGGTCTCAAGTGAACCTAGAGCTGTTACACTAGACAAACAGCAGAACAGTATTAGATTACTAAATTGTATGCTCTCTGCTTATCTGCTAACAAGACAAGTCAATGAGAAGTCCACAGAAAAAGCTTCTATTCCAAATTCCCCAGAGTACTGTTTTATCATCCCTAGTTTCTACTTACCTTTTGCATGCTCCTACTGCACAAATTTTGAATGTTTTCTTTGAGAGAATATCCAGACAAGTAAGCACTTTGAACACAGGATTTTTTCAAAGACCTCATTCAACCACCCGACTTAGATAAACTGTCCTCAAACCGTGTATTTATTTTTGATAGCTGCTGTAAATACTGTCCTAAATTTCAAACGACCACAAAATAAAGAAAACTTTCTGCTAATTTGCTGCCTCCATATTACTGCTAGATTATACCAGGTTCCTTTGCTTAGAACCACATCTCCAGAGTATTTACAAGGTAAAAGTACAGAGCAAGAATACTCAAAAGCCTGGAAAATGCCTAAATGATTATACATACAACTATATATTCCAAACACTCTGTTACTAGCAAAATATCACTAGGCAAAGGCACTCAGACACCAATACATTATACTAATGTAACGTATTCCAATTTACGCCCCACAAATTTAAACATAAATTTTGCTTTATGGTTAACATTCCCCCTTTCCTAATAAGGTGAGGACAGTGGTAGAAGGGCAATGCTGCCATTACTTACAGTTCAGCAACTTCCTGTTCCTCCTCCCAGGCCTCCTTGTGTGTTAGCTGACTGCTTCCGGTACTCTTACACGTCCAAATGCGCTCACTGTATCTTTCCAAGCGGGCTTCATACTCTCTGTTAACAGTGGCTCAGGAAAACAATATTCAAGAAACAGAGACAACCAATCCATATCCATAAAATACTTATATATATATAAATAAAACTACAGTAGCTTTTCTATAATGTATGGATGGCATGAGAATATAAAATTGAAATCAGATTCTCTAAACGAGATGATTAAGACTAAAGTACGATTAGAATGGTCTGTCTTGTTTTACAAATAAAATGTTAATATTTTAGTACAAACGTGATTTCTTCAATTCACTCAAGTTTCATTTCACGAGACTTACACAGTACCAAAAATTTGTAAGGAAAAATAAAGGCAAAACACAACACAAGTCATGAGGAATGAGAAGCTAAGGTATGTGAAATCACTACAGGCGTCAGATGGCCAGCAAGTTTAGGATCAGGTCCGCTGTGAGAGGAGATGACTAGTCCACAGTCTACAGGCGGTTTGGAATAACCTCGCGCATATGCTCTGATCCAGTTACTAAAAGCCTTCCGGTCTACCTTGGAAACACATGTTGATTCGTAAGGTTTAAAAAACAAATTCCAAGGGCCGGCCCCAAGGCATAGTGATTAATTTTGGCGCGCTCCGCCTCAACGGCCCAGTTCCCGGGTTCAGGTTCTGGGCCATGCTGACCCCCAAATAAAATGGAGAAGACCGGCACAGATGTTAGCTCAGGGCTAATCTTCCTCAACAAAAAAATAAATAAATAAATGCCATAAAGTCTTAAAATAATTTTGATATAATAATATTGATCCAGTCTTTATATTGTCTCCAATAATACTACATTCACAAGTCATTTACCAGTCATTGTTCAGTCTTCATGAGGGAGATAGAAGAAGAGATCCTATAAGTTAGTGCCAGGTATATGGTAACCTTCCACACATCTCAACTGGAATTCACTACCAGCAAGCCACATTCAAATTCAAGTGACAAGTAACTAATTTGCTTTTATGCACAGCAACAGATGCTATGCAAGAAAATAAACTAACACCACAAATAGAGAATTAGCTGCCAATCTCTGTACTTTCCAAGTGACACTTTGTACAGTGGTTGAGGGCCAGCCCGGTGGTTAAGTTCGTACATTTCGCTTCAGTGACCCCTGGTTCGTCAGGTTGGATCCAGGGTGCGGACCTATGCGCCGCTTGTCAAGCCATGCTGTGTCAGGAGTCCCACATAAAATAGAGGAAGATGGGCACGGATGTTAACTTAGGGCCAGTCTCCCTCAGCAAAAAGAGGAGGATTGGCAGCCGATGTTAGCTCAGGGCTAATCTTCCTCAAAACAAACAGAATATAGTGGTTGAACTAAAAGTATTCAAACAGCTCCCTCTGGAATATTACCTCACAACTAAACAAGTAATTCATTTTTAATATATGGAGATTCTTGGTTTTCCAGGGTTATCATCAGTGAAAAGACAAACGACAAGGACAAATCCACAGGTAATCCAAAACAGCAGTTTTAGCCAATAGTATAAGCACCTTCCCTGACTACATCACTCTCCAGATCTGCCAAAACCAAAGCAGTGAGTCTATTTCATTACCAGGGGTGGTATTAATATTTAAATGATTCAACAAAAGAGAGTATAAATAAAAACCAGGAGTCAGACTTCCATCCAAAGCTATGTAAATCCAATCACTGAAAATTTATAAAAACCTATAGAGAGAGAAAAGGAAACAGTATGGCTTCCGGAGGGATATTATCATAACTAACCAACAACATGGATTCCTTTTCTCCTTTTGTTTGTCTGTTTGCACTGGAGGAGGGGAGGTAAAATAAAGACAATGAAAGAATCAGTACATGGATTTATTAAAACATTCAAAAGCTTGATAACATTGTAATACATTATTTAGCTACACTGAAGAAATTCACTGTGTAATCAGAGAGAATGTGAGATTAGCAAAGATGTCCTAAAGAGAGAACATTAAGTTCTTACTATTAGCTGTTATTTTAAAAAATAGGAATAAGATGCCCAGTCTATTCCCCTCATACCTAGACCCATATAGCCAACAACATACAAGACAGGTAGCACCTGGATGCCTCAGTGATACCTCACATCCAACTTTTTATAAACTCTACTCTTATTATCCCTCCCCCCTCCCAAACTTGCTCCTTAACAGATATTTCCAACCTCACTGAATGGCCCTAGTGCCCAAGTCAGAAATCAGAGTCATCTTCATCTCTTCAGTCCCTAACTGCAACCATCTATGTTTTCCTCAATTCAGTCCTTCCACTCCAATAACAGATCCTAAATCCAGCCTCGGATTCTCATTTCTCACTCAGTCATAAGATTTTAGAACATTTTAATTGGCATCATTGGTAATTCCTGTCTTCTCTAGTCCTTTGTGCTACTCACCCTAGCATCCTTTTTCCTCAATTTTGTTTGTTTTTAAACCCATTTCTTCTTTTGAGTACCTAAAAATCTCATTTGCCCTCAGGCCTCCTGAAATACAAATATGTTCACAGGGAAGCAATCCTCTGGCTCCCAGAGTACTGAAAATCACTTCACCAGTCAAGATTTTGTTGAGCTTTATTTCCTGTGATTTGTATTATTTTAAGAAGAGAAAAAGGGGAAACTTTTTTCAAACAAAATATATTTAAATTGATCATAGTTTTTCAAACAATGAAAGTCCCTTTTCCCCTGAAACATATCTTTCCCACCTTTCTTTGAAAACCACCGCCATCAGGGCCAGCCACGGTGGCCTATTGGTTAAGTTCAGCAAATTCGGCTTAGACGGCCTGGGTCGGGATCCTGGAGGCAGACCTACACCGCTCTGTTAGCCCCATGCTGTGCTGGCGGCCCACATACTAAAACACAGAGGAAGACTGGCACGGATGTTAGCTCAGGGCGAAGCTTCCTCAGAAAAAATAAAATAAAATAAGTAAGTAAAATCACTGCTATCACCATAGCATTCTCATTCTGGGTGACCTCATCCATTCCCACTTCAACTACTACCTATATGCTAACAATTTCTATCACCAGCTCAGTCTCTCTCTGAACTCCAGGCCCATATATCCACTAGTAATACAGACATTTCTATTTGAATATGCACAGCAACTCAATATAAGAACATCGAAACTAGGGGCCAGCCCAGTGGCGCAGCAGTTAAGTGTGCACGTTCTGCTTCGGCGGTCCAGGGTTGGCCGGTTCAGATCCCAGGTGCGGACAAGGCACCGCTAGGCAAAAGCCATGCTGTGGTAGGCATCCCACATATAAAGTAGAGGAAGGTGGGCACAATGTTAGCTCAGGGCTAGTTTTCCTTGGCAAAAAAAGGAGGATTGGCAGCAGTTAGCTCAGGGGCTAATCTTCCTCAAAAAAAAGAAAAAAAAAAACATTGAAACTAAATACTTCGCTTCCCATGCCCCCCATTCTCAGTCAAACAAAGAGAAATAAACTCTTGTTCTTCTTCCAGGATTCTCTAAATCAGAGAATGACACCACTAACCAAGTGACAACCAAAATATTATCCATGACTCCTCCCCCAATCAAACACCAAATCCTGTCAAATCTACCTAATTTATTTCTGAAATCCACCCCAAGGGCTGGTAAATTTATTCAGACTACCATTATCTATCACCTAGATTATGTTGCTGCTAGTCTCAAGGCTGGAGATCCATTCTGAACACTGCAGCCACAGTGATCTTTCTGACCTAAAAGACTGCTTCTTTCCTGTTCAAATTTTTCAACAGCCTCTGCTAAATTTAAGGCAAAGTCCACACTCTTCAGCCCATCTCACAAGGACCTGTGTGATGCAGCCCTTTTCTGTATCTCTCACGACTAGGCAATTCCATCTCCCTTCCCACTTCTTCACTCCAGCCATATGAAACTTGTTCCAATTTTTCAAAATCAAGAACTTTCACATTCACAAACTCTTCAAAAAACCAAGTCCCCTATCCTTCATCTAACTAAATTCTAATCATCCTTTAGATCTCAACTTAAAAGTAACTTCCCCCAGGAAACATTCCCTGACCCCTGAAATATGGCAGACTGTATTATTCTTTCCAAATACTCACCTCCCTTCCTTAAAAGAATTCTACATCTCTACCCACTGCCATGGGGCCTGCAATGCTTCCTGTGAAGAGGAACATACATCCCCTCCCAGTGATGTTGAGCTTGGCCACATGACTTGCTGTGACCAATAGATGTGAGCAGATGTGACAGATGCCACCTCCCAGAAGAAGCTGAAAAAGCAATCCTGGTTTCCTCCAGCTCTTACTTTCACTAGAAAAGCACGCTGCAGACAGGGACTGCTCCTTCAGCCTGGATCTTGGAATAAGAAAAAATGTGTCCTTCGCTTTTTTCACCTGTTTTCTTTTTTTCCCCCAAATGTGGCCTCTAGAAAACTTTTAATTATATGTGGTTCACATTATATTTCTATTGGACAGCACTATAAACCTAAGGTTTACATCTAGGAATGTACGTCCTCTGACAATAACACAAAATGTTTGACTAGTCATCTAAATTAGATTAATTTCAAGTCTGAAACTGAAATTCCTGCAAGAATCCCTAACATTGGGTATTTTTAAGTTTATGTAACTATGTTCTGGTTACTACTTTGACTTATGTTAAAAGAAAGCGAGAGAGAAAATGAAAATGAAAGGAGTAAAAACAGTCCACTAGAAGCATACTGAGTCAGCTGCCTCTAAATCCTATTTCAGATTTTAGGTTACCAAAATAATTCGCTCACTCTCAAATAACCACTCAGAGCAAATGCCAATTGAGGTTTCAGTGTTCCAGAGACCGCTGCACATATATTGCAGACAAAATGTCAAAGTAATTCTCCAAAGGTTGTGAAAGCTATAAATGATAAGATATTTTCAAATCCTAGACTATCTCAATACGAATCTACTTTTTCATGAGTTCAAGAGCTACCTCCTTACCACAATATGCTGCTGCTTTGTTCTCTTTAGCCTTGTAAGGATTGTTTCTTTCAATAAAGTACTTGATAGCCTGAAAGGAAATGGCCCAGAAAAGTATGGAGGTTAAATAAGCATAACTATAACCCTAAGAGTTGTACGTAAGGTGACAAAGTGCCAACTCAAGATTTGCTTTTTATCCTATTTTCTTTCTTTGGACCAGTTTATCATTAAGTTAAAAATAACTCTAATCTGGTATAACTTGTTACTTTAAAGAAATTAAACTATAAAAATCAACGTAAGAGCTCAGTAGTCCCATTTTCCAATAAAATCCTGTCTTGCAACTACAACTTAACTCCAACTCTGGAGACATGCTCTAGACATGTTTTTCTAGGCAAGTCAAATTATTCTTGCCTAGAGCCAGAATAACTGTGTATTCTAACAGCCCCTCCACATTACATCTCTAAAAGTTCTCATATATTGATGCTACAAAGATTATGAACTAGTTGTTCCTAAGCTTTACAAACTAGGAGTTAAAGCAATACAACAAAAATACTAATCTACAGCAGGCTGCATGTAGGTTTGGTTCCTCCTTAAAATCCATCTTGACTTAAAATACAGTCAGTGTTATCATCCTATTGTCAAATAATCACATCAAGAATTGATTCTGATATAGTTAATTTCTCCAACTATGCCTAGTGTCTTGCCTGTAGTACTTCCCTAGGAAGTAATGTACCACAGACTCAAAGCTACCGTACAATAAACATAATCATCCATATATAACACCCAATCATTAAATGTGTGCATCACTGTCACACCACTGTAAGCTTAATAAAGGTATACAATACTTTCTTTAAGTCAATAAAATATCATACAAATTTGCTATAGAATATACATGCAATCAAAAGGCAGGTATTAGGAGAAAATTAAAGTATCAAATCCTATTAAAAACATAACAGTAAATATAAATTAAGAACTGGAAATAACAATACTTCAAACGCAGCTGTTACCCAACCACATACTTGTTCTCCTCTATAAAATCACTAATAGCCTAATAAAGAAATATGCCAACCTGCCAACCACACAGTACAATTGTTTAAAAACGATCCTCAAAGTGCTTCCACTTGTAGAAATTCCCCAGGGAGCAATTTCCCCCCAATAAGTAACACATTTAAGAACTCCTTTGTTAAAAGGGTTCTAAATAGTGGTACGGGAAATGTAAAAAATGAAGATTTTTATTAAATACATACCACTTAAAAAGCTTCAGGTTTCAGTTTTCAACCGTCATCAAGAGAAACTGCTCATATAGTTCGTTGTATTTCAATGATTTTGGTAAATGATATGAATACGCCTGTGCTGCCAGTTCTAAACTAGCTATCTATGGCCATTTTTTACATGGCTCCAGGCCTATGACAGACTCAGAACTTGCCTCTTCTCTATCGCATGTTTCCCACACTCCACTAGAACCAGACCTGAAAAATGAACGTCCGATGATATTAGTATGTGAGTAACCATCACCTGCTCAAAAGATGACATCTGAAAAGGATATGGCAGCTTCCCACAAGTAATTTTTTACTCCACAAATGTTTTCGAATGTTATAAAAAATTTTTAAAAGTAGGGCACCTTTAGAATAATGCTGTATGTTTTTAGTAGAGCTGGAGTACTTCTCCAAAGCAATCCAAAAGTCCTAACAAGACAAGAAAAAGAACCAGATTACCACCCGCACTCCTCCCTTAAATGCACCTTAGACCACAAACTGATACGAAAAATGCACTAACATCATTCAAATTCCTTTTGGATTTACTTACAGGGATGAGATAGGAAGAGCACTAGATTCTACTCCGAGCTCCAGTCACTTACAGTGTGTGACCTTTAACAAGTCAACCTCAACTTCCTGGGCCCACCTGGCAAAGCAGGCAGGAGAACCCAACCACCTCCAAGGTCCATTTCAGCTCTGAGATGCTACAGTTCTATTTCTTCAAGAGCATTCCTACAGCATGGACTTACTTTCCAGGTCTCTCTGTACGTAAACACCCAATATTCACAAACTGCACTCAAACATGAATGAGGTTACCTTATAAAGTATTACGTTGAAGGGGGGAATCAAAGAGAAATGAAATGAAATGACATCGCTCACATGGGCACTTCCTTCGCAGAAGCAAACAAGCAGAAATTACTAAGAAGTCAAGACCTTCCAAAGGGAAAAAGCTGATAAATCAAAATACTAATACATTCGCCTTCCCTCTTGAAGCTGCCCGTACACTAAAGAAAGCTTAACTCAGAAATCTTCTTTTTCACACTTTAACTTCAAAAAGGACTCATCTGGCATCCATAAGGTAAGTAAATAAAAGTCATACAACTGATAACTAAAACACTCAGCTTGCGCAAGAAATCTTAAACAACGATTAGAAGAGAGGATGCTTATTTAAAAGACAATGCTTCCTACTTATACGTCGTGCCTAATTTTACTCAAAAACAAATCCCAATCTTCTAAATCGTCAAAATTTCAAACGTGCATGCCCAGGGAAGCAAGTCATCAGCTCCTCCAAGGGAACTCTTTTTCTTCCCTTTCCTCTGAGTCTGGAAACCCATTCTCGGTCCCCCACCTCCCGATCCTGTCAGATCATCACCGGCCTCCAGCCCCGCCGGGAGAACAGAAACACGGGTGCCCCCGCAGAGACCGGGTAAAACGCAGCCGACACGGTGCAAGCGGATCACGAGGCCGCGCGGGTCCCATTTCAAAAACTTCAGCTGACGGTTTAATTAAAAAGGAAAAGGCAGCAGCGAAGGCAGCCCCGCGCCCCCCGGGCCCGAAGGCCTGCCGCCCTAAAGGAGGGGGACGCGGGGTTCGCTGCCGGCCGCCGAGGCCCGGGGACAAAGTGCGGAGCCGGGCAAGGATGGAGGGCGCGGGGCTCCGGGCGGCCTGCGTGGGGCCGGCCAGCCCCCAGAACGCCGGGCTCGGGCTCGGGCTCGGGCGCAGGCCCGCCGGCGCCGGGCGCGCTGACAGCTGCCACCGCGCGGGGCCGCGCCGCCGCCGGCCCCGGACCCCCGTCCCCCCGCCCCCCGCGGGCGGCCTGGCCGGCGCGGCTGGAAAGGATACTCCCGAGTGCGGAAGGCCTCCTGAGTGTGCGCGATGGTGAAGAGCGGCTCCTCGCCGGGAAGCGGCTTCACCAGCGGGAAAGGCTTGCGGCCCAGCAGTGGCGCCATCGCGGCGGCGGCGAGGCGGCGGCACCTAGCGAGCCCGCGGCGCGGCACTAGGCCCCGCGGCCCGGAGCGAGCGCAGGCTCCCGGGGGTGGGTGGGGGAGGGGAGGGGTGAGAGGGCGGCGCGAACTCGGCTCCCTCACTGCCGGCGCGGCCGCGCGAGGGCCATGCAACCGGACGCCGGGGCACAGAGCTCCCGCGCACGCCGCCGCGCCGCCCGGCAGCCTCCGGCCAACCTTCGCTACGGGTCCCCGCGTTCGGCAGTCACGACTCCTCCTCAGCTGCACCGGAGGAAATTATTGAAAAATGGCGGGAGATTCCCCTCCTCCCCCTCGCCCGGCCAGCGCACACACTAACTTGCTCCCCTGTGGCGCCGGTGGCGAATGCTCCAATAGGCGGAGAGCTGGTCAGTGCTCACAGTCTACTGGCTCGGAGGAGCTGCCGGTCTCCTCTTGGGTCCCGCCCCCTTCCCCAGCCGCGCAGTTGCGTTGCAGCGCACCAGAGGGCAGTATGAAGAGGTGAAAGGTCACGTTATGTAAGCGCCGGTGACAGGCGTGCGGACCTCCAGCGGCGGAGTTGAAAGTGGGGGACAGCGGAGACCGAAATGCCGGGAATTCAAGGAGGTCAAGCCAGAGAAGCCCCCTAGCATACAGACTCTGCGCCATCTGTCACCGACGGCGACACCGACATCCGGGCACCAGTGTCCGTGTGGTGCGCCGGAGGGGGGAGGGGGAGCGCGCGGCCAGGGGCTTTGTCTTTCCACTTGTGCTCCGCCCCCTCCTTAAAGGCGCCGCGCTCGGCCACGCCCGGGGATGCGCGGGTGGGGCGGATGGGAGGAGGGGTTGGCGGGAAGCAACTCTAAGACCTTGCCCAAGCAAAGGTTCCACTGAAGGACAAGGAGCCCCAGCCTTGCTCACCCAAAGTTAACTTCTTCTTTATGAGGGTGTCGTTGAGATCCGGATATTAGTCTGATGCTTGTTTCTAGGGGCTTGCTAGAAAGGGTAATACAGAAGCTTCTTTGGAAAAATACATTAAAGGACTTAAGTGTTAAAGATACACCCACTCATTCCAGTAGTCTTTACTAGCACCTGCAATGTTCAAGGCACTGTGCTGGGTGCTATAGGGGAAAAAAATAAGATAGAGAAGGAAAAACAGGGCCGGCCGGGTGGTGCAGCGGTTAAGTGCACGGGTTCTGCTTCAGTGGTGGGGGATTGGCCGGTTCACATCCCGGTTGTGGACATGGCACAGTTTGACAAGCCATGCTGTGGCAGGCGTCCCACATATAAAGTAGAGGAAGATGGGCACAGATGTAAGCTCAGGGCCAGGCTTACTCAGCAAAAAGAGGAAGATTGGCAGCAGTTACCTCAGAGCTAATCTTCCTCAAAAAAAAAAAAAAGACTGCCCTGAAAAAATAAGAGACACGGATCATCACTATGCTATGTGATGAGTGCTGTACAGAGTGCGCAGGAAGGGGTCAGCCACGAGGCCGAGTGGTTGAGTTCACGCGCTCAGGGTCCATGGCCCAGGGTTTCGCAGGTTCAGATCCTAGGTGCAGACATGGCTCATCAAGCCATGCTGAAGCGGCATCCCGCGTGCCACAACTGGAGGGACCCACAACTAAAATATACAGCTGTATGCTGGGGGGGATTTGGGGAGAAAAAGCAGAAGAAAAAAATATATTGGCAACGCTTGTTAGCTCAAGTGCCAATCTTTAAAAAAAAAAAAAAGTGCGCAGGAAGAAGACAGCAATTACTGTGCCAGGAGTGAGGACATTTGAGTTGCTTCTCCAAGCAGACTACACCCACATAGTCCAAAATCTGTTTGGCTATCCAGTCCAATAAGAAACACACTCATCAAAAATTCTCTCCCTATTTTAATTGTCTCCCTCACTTCAAAGATCTTCAGTGGCCACAGAACATCCCTTCCCAGCCTGTTCTTCAACAGGGCTAGACTGCTAGGTGGCCCTGAATGCAGCAGGCCAGTGCCAGAACCTGTTCTCCTTTTCTTCCCACTTTGATGTCAAAAGTATACCCCCCTTAAAAGGTACGTTCTAGGTCAGATGCCACCTCTCTGGAGCCTCCTCTGATCACCTACTAGAGAAGGGAACTCATCTTCCTTCAGTAGACATTTCTTCTAAGAGGATTAGGAGAAACCTCAGAGGATATGGCATTTGAGTTGATTATGAAAAGGTAAGTAGCAATTCACTAGGAAGAGAAATGAGGGGTGAATATTCTAAGCAGAGGGGGCTGCAGCAGACTTGGTAAATTCAGGACAATATGCCTAAAACATGGGGGTTTTGAGGCAGAAAGTATCCAGAGATGAGACTGGCAAAGGAAGTGATCATCATGACCACAGCATGTGATGGTTGAACTAGAGTGACCACTGAGAAGGAATGGCACTAGTTTGTGGCGGTGATTCCAAAGGCCTCAAATAGATCAAGATCAGTGGAGAGAGGCAGACAGATTTGAGAGGCACAGACTGGGTGACTAATGAGATGGACATTTGCAGGACTAGATACGTAACTACACACAGAGTAAGGATTCCAAAACACTCAGAAACAATTTTTTGGAAAAAGTTGATATTTCAAAGGAAGCATCTAATTGCACATGAGAATGGGCAACCATCATCATCTCAGCACTTGGGGCGGCTGTGGCCTGGGTTCCAGCCCTGGTGTTGGTGAAGCAGAGATCTAAAACGGGAGAGTCAGTGATGGGCTCAGTTTCAGCAACAACAACCGGAGGTACCCTGGAAAGCCATCCAGAACACTGTTGGGAATTCTGCAGCCGGAAGTGGAAGCTAGAGGCGGAGCTTTGTGAGCACGGCCTATCAGCTGGGGCCCCACAATAAGGAGCTGAGAAGGGCCTCCTCAAATAAAGAGCAGGGCTTACCTTGGAGAGATGGAATTATGGTTGGTTTTATTTTCGTCTCTGTATTTTTCAATTTGTTTTTCTATACTGGTTATATGTTAGGTTTACAATATAAAAAATAATAAATTTTAATGTGACTCTTGCTTGGTAGATTTCCTCCATTTCTGTGGCTCAAATTTACAAACAATGGAGCTGATTAACAAGATTTTAACATCTCATCCTGAAAATGCCAAAAAAAAAAAACCAAAAAAACAGTGGGAGAGACTAAGTTAACACAACTCTCAGTTCCCTGCTCTAATAATTTCACTGACTCCTGTTGTGGGAAAATCCTTTCTGAGTTCACTCTTCCTGTCCAGTAGCCATCTCCTAACTCCCAGCTAGCCCCAAGTGGACCATTTCCTCCCAAGTTCCAGAATTCACTACACTTCTTCCTACCCACTGCCAGAAGTGTGCTTCTTTCTCCTCTGTGCGTCTGAATCCCACACTTTCTTCCTAATGCTTTTTCCTGATTGTTCCATTCCACATCTGCTTTCACTGAACTCCCAAGTTTTTAAATCATAATTTTAGCAACGTTTGTTGTTTAATGTGTTTTCTCTCCCAACATTTGAATAAACAAATTAATAATCAAGGGCAGAGATTAAAATGTGTGATTTCCAGGTATCTGTACCAGACCTGCCACTGCTCAGAGTCAGCTGTGGCTGCCCAGCGCCAGGAGTAGCACTCTCTAGAGAAACAGAGTACATTTCCCTGTGCAGCGCTCCGCCGGGTAGTTTGATGACATGAGCTCAGTCAGCAGGGCCTGTTTTGTGATCTGTGTCATGTGGAGCCGTGCCCTGCCACACACTCATCTTTCACTGATGCAGACACAAACCCTTGCTTAGACAGTTTCAGCTTCTGGCTGGTCTTTTCTTGCCTGTCCTCTTGGTTCCTCAAACTCAAAACATCCCAAACCCATAGTCTCTTATCTTCCTTCCCTCCATCACTTGCTCTATCTGGGTGTTTTTGTTTCTATCACTGGCCCTCGCTTCCTCACAACCTCACAGGCTCAGCCTGGACCTCTCCTGAGCTCCACAGCCATAGGGTCGAGCAGATACTGTCAATTCTGCCTGCCTAAATCTTAAACTCTCTCCTTCCTGTCATTCCCACAGCATCCAACTTCAGGCCTTTATTATTTCTGGCCAAAACTACTATAATGACTTTCTTCTTTTACAATGTTTTAAACTACATTAAAATTACGTATTTTTCATGGTAAAATGAACATAGTTCCAAAAAGGACACATATAAACATAGTTCAAAAAAAATTTCGGGGTCAGCCCTGTGGCATAGTGGATAAGTTCAAGGGTTCGTTCGGATCCCAGGTGTGGACCTACACCACTCGGCAGCCATGCTGTGTCAGCAACCCACACGCGAAATAGAGGAAGATTGGCACAGATGTTAGCTCAGTGACAATCTTCTTCACCAAAAAAAAAGGGAAGATTGGCAACAGATGTTAACTCAGGGCAAATCTTCGTCAGCAAAAAGTAATTGAAAATCTCAACTAGTTCTACAAAAAGTAGCCCTGCAGCACCCTTCCCTCATCCTCTTCCCACCCCCCCAAGCATCCATTTTCAATTTGTTAAGCTCTTTCCTCTGGTATTTACTTCCATATTTCTAAGTAACATATATTCTGCTGTTTTTTAGTTTTTCAGTTTTAAAATTAGCTGTTGACTTTCTTCAGTGGAAGAGGAGGCCTTTGCTCTCTTATATCCCCCCACAAACACCTGTCAACCTGCAAAAACAGAAGCCATTTTAAGAAACAAAGCATTTATTTGGGATCAAAGAATTGCAATTCAGGGAGCATGAATTCAGGTAGAAACCCAAACAGTGTCCCTCTAGGGAGTAAAAGTCAGGGGCTTTTTTTTTTTTTTGAGGAAGATTAGCCCTGAGCTAACTGCTGCCAATCCTCTTTTTGCTGAGGAAGACTGGCCCTGAGCTAACATCCGTGCTCATCTTCCTCTACTTTATATGTAGGACGCCTGCCACAGCATGGCTTGTCAAGTGGTGCCATGTCCGCACCTGGGACCCGAACTGGCAAACCCTGGGCCTCCAAAGTGGAAGGTGTGCACTTAACTGCTGTGCCACCAGGCCGGCCCCGAAGGGCAGGGGCTTTTAAAGGCCAAGAAAGGAGATTGTACTACAAAGAATTTTGACCAGAGGGGCTGGCCCGGTGGTGCAGCGGTTAAGTTCTGCTTTGGCAGCCCAGGGTTCACCAGTTCGGATCCCAGACGCAGTCCTACACACTACTTATCAAGCCATGCTGTGGCAGGCATCCCACATTTAAAGTGGAAGAAGATGGGCACGGATGTTAGCTCAGGGCCAGTCTTCCTCAGCTAAAAGAGGAGGATTGTGGCAGATGTTAACTCAGGGCTAATCTTCCTCAAAAAGAAAAAAAAAAAAATTTTAATTGGAGTTGGAGGCAGAGAGCTAATCTTGGCTAAACAGTGATTGACTATTGATTCCATCTTCAGGAAGTCCCCAATCCTCAGTCTTTGTGATTGGCAAGTCCATTCTCCTATTGACTTCTCAAACAATTGCTAGTAAAATAAATCATTTTGGCCCAGTCCAAAGGTTTGGGACAGCAAAGCAGTTTCTCTGGAAAGGCAGCTCTGACTCCATTTTAAAATGGCTCCTGTGTAGTCAAGTTTGACACACCACACACAGATACAAGCATATTCTCTAAATAATCATATTGCAATAGGTTAAATCAATATTCAGTGTATGACTTATGGTGGTGTATTATTCACAAATAATCCACATGGTGAACTGGGGGCATTTCCTTTCTTCTAATGTTTTCCCTGGTTTGCTTCAGTCTATTTTTACTTCATTTTCTATGGACCTATCACTGCTCTATCCCCAAACTAATAGAACTGTAAGTCTCCCAACGTGTGCGAACACTAAGGTGGGCAATGCCCTTCCAATTTGTCCCCCTGCTTCCCTCTCCATGGCATCTTGCACACTATGTCACTCCCCTGTTCT
This sequence comes from Equus caballus, assembly GCF_041296265.1. Classification (NCBI taxonomy): domain Eukaryota; kingdom Metazoa; phylum Chordata; class Mammalia; order Perissodactyla; family Equidae; genus Equus; species Equus caballus. The sequence continues at coordinate 12,491,285 of NC_091696.1, forward strand.
TGGCTGCCAATGGTCAGTTCCCTAAAGCCAACAGAGTAAAATCAAACTCTCTGGCCTGACCTTCAAGGCCCTCCCCACTCTCCCCAGTCTTTCTGCTACTTTCCTCTGACTCCTTACTCTGCAGACAAACTAGTTTATCTAGATTTCCAAATATCACTCCCCACTAAAAGGATCCAGGGCTCCTTGGAAAAATGACTGGTGCTGGAAAGTCCAAGGTGAGTCAGGAACACTTTGTGCCTGAAAGTAAGAAACTGCTCAAATAATGATGGGGACGTGTCAAAAGGACACAGGAGCCAGCATAAAGGGATCCTAACTGGCTGAACCTAGGACAATATGAATAATAAAAAAATGACAGTGATGTATTATAACACATTAAATATAAAGGGAATCCATGAGCTTGGAGTAATACTCAAAAAGAATAAAAAAGAAATGCAAATGCAGAGAGCAGAAGGGAAACTTGGTATTTACAGAAGGCTGCCAGTGAATGAATGTACAAAGAATTATAGATTTAGAAAAATGACCATTTTGCAACCTCCAATAAAGTAACTGATTCAGAAACAGATCAATCTGTTTGTCTGTAAAATCACTGGGCAAAAATGTTGTTGCGGAATGGTTTAAAATGATCACCTCCAGAGATTACTTACATAAAAGCACCCCAACAGCGGCGAAGTCTGGCAGACACCACCTCAGCCAAGTGATCAAACTCGGCATCACCAAAAATGAGACAAACTGACAATATGTGCTCTCGATAGAAGGCAATGAGATGTACACATCACTTAACCAAAACCATTTAACCTGAAACCCTTAAAAGAGACAAATCCAGATTGTGGGACATTCTACAAATAACTGACTGGATGCTTGAAAAATATCAATGACATGAAAGACACTCACCTCCCAAAAAAGATTCTAAAAGGAGACTAAAGAGACATGAGAACTACATGCAATGTGAGACCCCAGATTAGATCCTGGATCTAGGGGGTGAGAGGAACTACTATAAAGTACCTTATTGGGACAATTGGGGAAATCTGAATATGTTCATGTTAAATAATATTATTGTATCATTGTTAAATTTCCTGCATATGATAACGATACTCTGGTCATGATGGGAAATGTCCTTGTACTTAGGAGATACAAGCTCAAGTATTTTGGGCTAAAGTGTCAGAATGACAACAACCTATTTTCAAATAATTCAGAAAAAAAAAAGAGGGGCTGGCCTGGTGGCACAGCAGTTAAATGCACACATTCCGCTTTGGCGGCCCGGCATTCGTTGGTTGGATCCCAGGTGTGGACATGGCACCGCTTGGCAAACCATGCTGTGGCAGCCGTCCCACATAAAGCAGAGGAAGATGGGCACAGATGTTAGCTCAGGGCCAGTCTTCCTCAGCAAAAAGAGGAGGATTGGCAGCAGTTAGCTCAGGGCTAATCTTCCTCAAAAAAAAAAAAAAGAAAGAAAAAGAAAAACGTGTGTTGAGATATAGAACAAATACAGCAAAATGTTAATCATTGGTGAATCTGCGTGAAGGGTACACATAGTTTATTGAACTATTCTTTCAACTTTCTGTAGTTTTGAAAATTCCCAAAATAAAAAGTTGGAGAAAATGGAAACTCAATTCCCTGGTTACTCCCCACACAGCCCTGGGAACCTGCCCCGAGGAGTCTCTCCTAATACCACACAGGTATTCCAGGGCCCAGCCTCAAATGCCACCTCTTCCATAAACCTTCTCTGACCTCGAGTCCCCCCAGATTCTCCCCTGGACGCTGACAGCACTCCACCCTCTCCACCTCCCAGCACACACTCCCGTCTACCTTCTCTTCCTCACCAGACCATCAGCTCCTGAAAGGTGGAGACCACACGTCTACCAGTTGTACTTTACAGAGAACCCAGAAAGTTCTCAACAAATGTTTGTAAAATAAATGAATGCTACTTTCCAAGATGGTGAGTGACTTGGGCATGAAAATCCTCCCATGCACTCACCTTTTGCATATTCCAAAATTCTCTTGGGCAAAATCCATCAAGCTCTATTGATCTTCTTTAGTGCTTACTCATATTCAATGAATTGAGTTAGCAGGCTCATGTGTATTTTTTTTTTTTTGCTTGAGGAATATTAGTCCTGAGCTAACATCTGTGCCAATCTTCCTCCACTTTACATGTGGGTCACTGGCACAGCACGGCTGACGAGTGGTGTAGGTCCACACGCAGGATCTGCACCTGTGCTGTGAAAGTGGAGCACCGAACTTAACCACTAGACCATGGGCAAGCCACTCATGTATTTTTCTTAGTAATTCAAACGTGCCTACACATTGGGCCTACCACTCCCCAGAGGGCATTTACAAGCTATTTGCGAATCACTTGCGATCATCTCCTGACTTTTCCTCTTCTCTTTTCCTTCTCATCCTCCTAAAACTTACCCTATCAAGATCCTCAGATGATGGTGGAGACTGCTAGCCTGAATCCCTTAGAATATCAATGAAGTGGTGTTAAAGTAGAAGTCAACGAAAGAAGAAAATGGTTTCTAGTGCACCTTTTTCATCATCCTCTATGTTCCGTTGTGGCCTCTGGTCCAGCACTTACTACTATTCTCTAGTGGCTGTGTAGAGGTCTAGCTCCTTAGCCGGCCTACTAGGCTCCTGTGTGCCAAGTCCCAGCACCTAGTCACAAAGTAACCACGAATGCCAACTGCTATCTCCTCTTGTTAGTTTTCCCTCCTGCGTACCTTTTGTGACACTTGATTCCAATAATTCTGTTTTTCATTTATAGAAACTCTATTTGGTCCTTTTCCAAATCTGCCTGGTCATTTTTATGGTCTCTTAGTCATTATACTTTCAATAACTTCCTTTGTTTAAACACATTAAAACATACTTATTTTATGTACCACATACAACTCCAGTATCTGTGAAATTCATTTGACAACTTGATAGTACATGTTATTTTTTTTTTTCTGGTGAGGAAGATGGGCCCTGAGCTAACATCTGTTGCCAGTTGTCATCTATTTTACGTGGGATGCCACCACAGTGTGGCTTCAGAAGTGGTGCTAGCTCCACACCCAGGATCTGAACCTACGAATCCAAGGCTGCTGAAGCAGAGCATGTGAACTTAACCGCTATACCAACAGGTCAGCCCGTTAAAACTTTCAAGGAAAAGCAAACTAGGGATGACAAAACAGGGGAGCAGAACTTGGATTCTTGACTTTGCCGTGACACCTGGAGCCTCTAAGAGAAATGAGAGGGGCCGGCTGGGTGGCACAGTGGTTCAGTTCATACGTTCCACTTCTCGGTAGCCTGGGGTTCACCAGTTAGGATCCTGGGTGCTGCGGGTATGGCACCGCTTGGCAAAAGCCATGCTGTGGCAGGTGTCCCAGATATAAAGTTGAGGAAGATGGGCATGGATGTTAGCTCAGGGCCAGTCTTCCTCAGCAAAAAGAGGGGGATTGGCAGTAGTTAGCTCAGGGCTAAACTTGCTCAAAAAAAAAAAAAAAGAAAGAAATGAGAGGAATCATTTTAGGGAATACTGAAATGAAATTCTTGAACATATACAATGTAGAATTCTTTTCAACCATGACTCTGTTGTTTTTCCTAGGAATCAGGAGCAAAAAGGAACTCAGGACAGAAAACAGATTTGTGACTTCCAGGACCTCAAGGGAGGAGCCAATGGGGACTGAGCACTTAATGGGTATGGAGTTTGTGTTTCTCTTTCTTTTTTACTACCAAAAGTTTGGAGCTAGACACTGGTGATGATTGCGCACTATCATGAATGTATTTAGCGCCACTGAACTGTACACTCGGAAGTAGTTACAATGGTAAATTCTACATTGTGTGTATTTTACCATAATAAAAAAATAAGTAAAAAAATAAGAAAGAATTCATGAATGCCTCCCAAGGACCTGGAGCTGAGGAAAACATGTCCAGTGGGTGCATTCAGCAACACAGGGACAGAAGTATACTTCAAACTACATGACAACTTCCAAGGGAGTCTCCAAATCATTTTCATCAGAAAGTCACTCTGTGGGAGTAAGAGAATTGACAGGGCCCAGCCCCCAGCGACTTCATAAGCACTCAGCCACCACCCCTCAGCCCCTGCCCCCACAATCTTCCAGAATGAAGCACTCAGATACCAACAAGACATATTTCAAATAGTTTAATTTTAAAAATATTCTATTCAGTGCTAAAATATGTCTTCACTCACTGTTGCCCATTTCCATTTTCTTAAATTTTTGAAACAAAAAATAAAATCATAAAGTTCAATTAAACATGCAGATTTCAAAGAAAAGGGAACTTTCTAGAAAGTCTGAGCTGAAGGAGTACTGTGGGGGATGGGTATTGTTGTCAGAACCTCAAATTCTTGCTGGGGGAGTTTGTGGCAGGAGGCAGGGGAGGCCGGAATGAAATGTGCAGTTGAAAACAGGGAAGGCTGCATGTGTGCATGTGTGTGTGTTGGGGGAAGGGGATGGTTACGGTAAGGGACAAAGAACTGTCAGCAGCTAGACAGCCCACGAGAGGCAGGATAACCTCAGGAATGGGCAGAAGCGCCAGGACAGCAAGAAATCTATATGGACTTTTCTGCCCTCCTGTAGAGAAAAGCCCTTCCCTTCCCTCCAAAATCTCTACCCAGGCCTTCAACAGCAGCCTACAGGGCCCCTAGCCCCAGGGAAAGTCCATGAATCTACAATCTCCATTCAAGTTCAAGTAGCCCTAAGCCCTCTCTTCTCTAGAGGGCGCCTTCCACATCTCTTTCCTCTTGTAGAAGCGCCAGCAGCTCCATCCAGAGGTTCTAGAGCAGAGACTGCTAGCTGGAGGTGACAGATGAAGCTTGGGATGGCTGAACCTCCAGCCTACTTGAGGTGGAAAAAGGACATGAGTGCTCCTCTTCCCAAGAGCAAGCAGACACAGATGCCAGGGACAGGAAGATGACGCTACCACCCAAGTCCAGTGTCGGCCTTCCAGCCCAGAAGGTTCCTATGTGCAGGCTCTGGGCCCCAGGGCTTGCCCTTACCCCAGCAACACAGCACGGCCAGAACCAGAATGCAATAAATAGAGGCAGGGGGTCAGGAGGTGAAGGGCACAGGATGGTGCTAGCTTTCTGACGTTGTCTGCGGCACAGCAGGTTGGTCCACACAAAAGCGTTTCAGGGGCGGAGCACCTGAGTCTTCCTCTTCCTCAGCAATCTAGGAGCAGCCAGAGAATGAAATTATAGGGCCACCCCTCTGGACCAGAACCTCCCCATCCATCCTAATTACAACCTTGAAGCCCACTCCCAACCGCTCGCAGATAACCAAACTTCTTCTCCTACCTTCTAACCTGGAGACACCAGTTCCCCTTGCTGCTTCCCCACCCTACTACAGCACACTCGCCGCCGCAGATCCTTTCACATCAGCAGAGCCCTTACTTTCTTCCTAGACACTGGGAAACCCACAGTGCCTCCTTACCTGCGTCTCTAGTGGAACTGGTTCCTCCTTTGTGAGGGTGGGAGGTTCATCAGCAACTTCTGAGGCGGGCAGGGAGGGCTCTGAAAAGGCAGCAAGGTCAGCGTCACTGCGGGGCCTCCTGAGGGAGACGCCTGTGGAATCTCTGCCTCAGGCTGGGGGAGCTTTCCTCCCAGCTATGTGGAGGCGCTGTGGCGAAGAGGCAACACTGGCCGGAGAAGCCACATATATTATAAGAAACTCGTAAGACATAACGCAAAGTGCATCAACTCCGAAGTTAGAAGGAATGCAATTGGAGACAACCAGTTCCACCACTCACTAGCTCCGTGATCTTGGACAAGCAATTTAACCTTTCTAAGACTCCAATTCCTCATCTGTAAAATGAGACAATAGCTGCCATTTCATAGGGTTTTTGAGGGACTTATCCCAGGCATCAAATATGAAGAGTACCTGATTCCTTTATTCTGTGAAAGGAGAAAATGCAACCATTCCTCAAAACAGCCCAAACTGCTAACAAATGGCTTGAGACTGCCAGGCTTTGAGGCACCTCCTCTAACCTCTTACTTTAAAGAGAAGCATCAAGAGCAAGAGGCAAGGCCCCTCCAAGATGCTCATCCGGGGTCAACTGAGACTCACCCTCAAGGATCTCCTGGCCCAGAGTAGGGGGCTGGGAGTCGTCTGTGCGGAAGTCAGAGGTGTGTGCGGGGCTCAGGGACTCGCTCTGCTGGGGGCTGGGGCTCGAGTTGGTGCTGCTGTCCACCTTGAGTTGATAGACGTCGGACACAGAACTCTGATTGCTGTTTTCATCTGAAAACCAAACATGACACAAAGGCAACAGCTGAGGGTGGTCACTTTCCTTGAGAGTAACTCAGTACAGAACCAGGGGCCTGGTGTCTCCTTAGGCGGCCACAGACACCAAAGGGTACCAGGATCACTGCAGACACCCGTTGAGCCGAAGGCAGCACTTACGGGGCTTCTACACACTGCACATTATCAACAGAGTCTGTGTCGACTAATTCAGCATTTTCTATTTCACAATGTATTTCTAAGCACCAGATGCAGCCAGAATCTTTAAGTGTATACAACATCTGTATTTCAGGAAGATCAGGATCTGCTTATTAATCCCTTCTTTATTACCTGCCAATTATAGATTGGACCTGGTGTTTTCTCACTGTCCAGCGGAAAGGAGGGACATAGCTGTGCCTCTCAACCTTCCCCACAACACAAGATGAGTAGAAAATGATCAAATCTGCCTGGTACTCTGGGCCATCTGAAGGAGGCTGGTGGTGTGTGATGGTGGTCAGCTCTTTAGCTGCCCAGGCTCCACCCGAGTGCCTGGAGGATCAAGGGATTCCCACCTGGAAAGCTCTGTCTGAATGCATAGTCACCACCTAAGTTAAAAACACAGGAGTCAAGGACTCCTTCCTCTCCCTCACCTCCAGCGGCCAGCCACCAGATCTGCTCTACCCTACTGCTCTGACAGCACTTGCGTTCGTTCCTTCCTCTCCTACTGCCTTGGGTCAGGCCTCATTATCTCGGGCCTGCCTCCTGCAACAGCCACTGACTGCCCTTCCTCAGTCTCATGCACTCCCAACTGTACTTCACACCACTGCCACAGTGATCTTTCTAAATCCTTCGACAGTTCCCTGCTGCCTAAAGGATAAACTCAAACTCCAGTGCTTCTCCAGGCAGGCATGAGATGGCCCTATCACGACCTACAAAGTCCCTTCTGACCTCTAGGCTCATTCACCGCCTGCGTTCTTCTATACACACCCTTGGCTCGAGCCAAGCTGGACCCTGACCTAAAAGGTGCTGCGTGCACAGATGTCTGGTATGACGCGCTCTGTCCAGGCTTTCTGAAAAGCCCCATACATGCCAACATTCAGCTCAAGCATCACCTCCTCCACAGAGCCCTGCGTCCCAGGCTCCCTTGGGTGGAAATGACCATCCTGTCATTTCTGCTCCTGTTGTATCCTGTGTACACCTGCATTTATTTTACACACCAGTTTCCTTCCACTATACTCTATGCAGGAAGGCTCTGTGCCTGACTGGTCTTTGAATCTCCAGTGCACTACACAGCACCTGGCACACAGTAGGGGTTCATTAAATGTTCACTCGTGAAAAGGATGAGATGGTGGCCAGACTGAGGAAACGAAGCCTCCTACCTCTCCCAGAACCTTATGATTGTGAACACCCTCCACACAGCTAGAGAACCTTTTCTCCTTCCTGTATCACCCTGACCTTGGGGGCCGGGGGAGGGTGGGAAGGGGCTACCTGCAGGCTCTCAGTCTAGCTTCAAAGAGACAACTGTAAGTCCTTTCTAGTCTTTCCTCCTATAAGACCACTACCTTCTACACTAGGTGGAAGTAGCATTTTATTATAAAAAGAATAAAGCTCCATCACTTTTGAGCTTAGGCAAACACTTTTCTCCCCCGAACATCAGTTTCCTTAAATAGGGATAATGATAACTGCCTGGTTTACATCACAGGCTGATGTAAGGATACAAATGAGAAACTGAAGTGAAAGTGCTTCCAAAACAGTAACTGCCACGTCGGCGTGAAAGGTGGTATGAGGCCGGCAGCGCTGACACACGCAGGACGTTCACTGAGATGGCTGAGGAGCACAACCTGTGCTCACAGTGGACAGCAGGTGCCCCGGCTTTGTGTGGCCTCCTCTAAGGCGCTATTAAAATATACAGTCTAAAGAAAAGAGCTTCTGATCCAGAAAACCAGGACCTAACACAAGGTCTGTCACTCACTAGTTACGTGACTTTCAATCCGTAACTTCACCTCTCTAGGCCTAGGTTTCCTTAAATGGAAACTGAGGATATTATCATCTATCTTGCAGGGTTATTGTAAGGTTTAAATGAAAAGACTTATGTAAAGTGCCTAGCAAGATACCAGCAAAATAGTAGGCACTAAAATGATCCATACAACTATTCCTCTTATTATTAACTGGTTCCTCTAAGTTTTCATTTTCCTGCAAGGAAGACATACGGATGCAACTCACCCTGGAATTCAAGAAGGAGAGAGGAATTGGCTGAGGCATCAGAGGGAAAGCCATTAGGTTCCCGGGCTGCTGAACTGTTCGATTTTGACTTTTCTTTCTAGAAAAGGAAAAAAAGAGGAATATGACAGAGCCAAGCAGGAGATTCACAGAGAGGGAGAAGGGTGCTGAGACACCACAGACGTCTGGATTAGGACTGAACAGGAATAATGAGAGCAGTTTGAGAATCCAGGACGCAAGGAACAATAGAATCCTGGACAAAGTGCCCCCAAGCCTCAGTGTCTCTATCTATAAACTGAACCATTCCAGAACTAATATGATGACTCAAAAGTGAGAGGCAGTGACATAGCTTCTACTCGAGCTCCCTGTGGTACTCTTTCTTTCTGCCCTGATCAGAATGCTCTATCCAACCTTTCACTATGTCGATAGGTGAGAAACATGAAATACCCCTTTGAGAAAGATTCCTGTTTTAGTACCACAGCAGGAAAAAAAAGTAAAGAACAGCCCTCTAACTGGACAAAGGAAGGAGTCACTTTATACATAATGCAAGCAGTGACAGGACAAATGGGCCCCTGCTGGCTCTATTCCTGACCAATCAACCCCATCCATTCAAAATGATCACCCTGTGTCCACCTTTGCCTGTAATATTATTTCCTTCAAGCAGGATGCAGGTTACACATGTAGGGGAACCACAGTGGGAAGGTAAGCACTAACTTGCAACAAACAACCCGGGAAAGGACATAATCTAAGCATTTGCAAATGAGACCATCCCAAAAGGCAAAACGTTCAAATCTGGGTAATCTCAGATTTCCTAATTCATGGGCCAGCCCTGATGGCCTAGTGGTTAAAGTTCGGTACGCTCTGCTTCAGTGACCTGGATTCAGTTTTGGGTGTGGAACCACACCACTCATCTGTCAGTAGCCATGCTGTGGAGGCAGCTTATACAAAACTAGAAGGACCTATGACTAGAATATACAACTATGTACTGGGGTGGAAAAAAAATTACTAATTCATACTTTTAATACATGTCTATTTATTGTACATGCATCATACTAGCATTACAATTTACAATCCTACCTCTGTAATAAACCAACTGTACACATTTATGCATGTCCTTCCCTTCATTCTTTCACATGCAGACATAATTTTAATGTAATAACACTTCACCATTTTACTACACAAGCTACATAAACATGATTTTTAACAGCTGCATAACATTCCATACAACATAATACACTCAATCACTTCTCAACTACGGGGCATTTAACTTTAATTTATTTAGGATTGTGTTTATTTATTGCTACTAGGAATAAAGCCCCATTGCTCAACTTCTACTTCTTCCTGGATTATTTTATTTGAATAAATTCAGAAAAGAATATTCCTTCTAGATCAAAAAGTATAAACATTATTTTTCTTGTAAAACACTGTACCTCACCACTCTCTAAAGGATGATGGCAATATATTTGATGTACTAGTTTCACTAAGAGTCATGCCAACATTTGGCTTTACCATTTTCTTTTTCTGATCTCTGACTTATCTTTATTTTAATGTTCTGTGTTCAGGTAAAATACGTAATTCATTATAGGAAATGCTGAAAATACAGAAAAAGAAATGAAAACCACCCACACAACCAGAGACAATCTATACAGATATCTGTATAAAAATGGATCATGATGCAGTATTATAGCTTGCTTCCCTTTTCCCCTTCACCACATTAAAAACATCTTCATATGCCACTGAGTAATCTTCTACATATCTTTTATAATGGTTACAAACCTTTACAAGATACAGGTACACAATAACTTAATGAATTCTCTACAATAAGATCTTTATTTTGCTTGCAATTTATAAATACAACAAACAATATTCTAATGCTCAACACCACAGATGTACCTTGCACACATCATGATTATCTCCTTAAGATAAATTCCTCGAGGTAACACGTCTAGAGCAAAGGGATAAATATTTTGAAAGCTTTTTTTCCCTCTCGGCTTTATTGAGGTATACTTGACAAATAAAATTGTAAGACACTTAAAGTGTATGCTGTGGTGATTTGATACACATATCCATTGTGAAAGGATTCTTATCATCCAGTCAATTAATACATCCATCACTGAAAGCTTGTAAACATACATATATGATCCACTTAACCTGTAGAAAGTTTGCACCAATTTACTCTTCCATCAGCAGGGTCCCACTCCCTTGTATCCTTCACATTTTTTCCTTACCAATTTGATCACCATTTTCCATTTTTCCCAATCTAATAGGTCTATGCTAGTACCTTAGGAGATGGCACACTACCATGGACCACTGGAGGGTGGATAAACTGATGGACCTCAGTGCCCAGCTCAGAAATCAACACAAACACTGTGAGAAGCCCTTGGGAGAGACAAAGGGACCTGAGCCCTGGGCAGGGAGAATTTGAAATAGGAAAGGGCCAGGGGCTTATTATGTGAGAAGTCGGTTGAGGGAGACTTTCCAGCACTGTCCTTCCCCCAAATATACACACACTACCCAAGAGATTTAACTGTCCAACCTTTGGGTAATGGCACCAGCGGAGCCAGGGCTGGATGAAGAATAAAGGGGGGCTCCAGAGCCCCCCCAACTTTCACCCACCAGCTCCTTGGGCTTGGCAATGACCAGGAAGGGTGGCTGCTCCCAGATAAAGGTAGCACGTGTAAGACCAGTACTTGGGAGTTCCCTGGCAGGCAGGAGAGGATAGGAGAGGGAGAAAGGGAAAGGCTGAACCTTGAGGCTAACCCCATTCCCTGAATTCATTTAGAGGAGGGCAACCAGAGTTTAGGCTTACATCCTCCCTTCAGTTACATATTACTAGCCAAGGCAGCTCAGAGGGAGCAAGAGATGAGTACATAGAAAAAGCGAACCAGACATTAGAGGGAAATTAGCACCATGAAAGACAATAAACAGAACAAGGTATACCAGAAGCAGCAGACTAATGAGACAGAAGAATTTAAATAAAACATGGCAAGTCTCCTCAGAAAGATAAGGATGATAGTGGAAAGCTGTTTTGAAGAAGAATCAATTAAGGAAATTTGGCATGAATAATCTAATTGTTCAAAATAAAACCTGAGTGAGTTTAGTAGTAGATATAGATACAGCTGAAGAAAAGAGTAATCAGCAAAAACTAGGCTGAGAAATCAGAATATATGAGGAAAGAACAAAGAGATGAAACAAATGAGAGAAAGCTAAGAAACAAAGAAGCTAGACGTGAACATCACAGGATATTCTTACAAAAGTTCTAGATCAAAGATAGAGAAGTAGTCTAAAAGTTTCCAGGAATACAAGAGGATCACCTATAAAGAATCCAGAATTAGACTGACAGCAGAGTCTCAACAGCAACACAAGAAGCACAACAGCTGAGCAATAGTTTCAAAATGCTGACAGAAAATATAATTCTTTTTTAAGATTGGCATTCAAGCTAACATCTGTTGCCAATCTTCCTTTTTTTTCCTTCTCTTTCTCCCCAAAGCCCCCCAGTACATAGTTGTGTATTTCTAGTTGTGCGTCCTTCTAGTTGTGGCATATGGGATGCCACCTCAGCATGGCCTGATGAGCGGTGCCATGTCTGCACCCAGGAACCGAACTGGCAAAACCCTGGACCGCTGAAGCAGAGTGCATAAACTCAACCACTCGGCCATGGGGCCGGCCTCTAGAAAATATAATTTTGAACTTAGAATTTCATATACAGGTAAAATGATTAAACGTGAAAATAAAACAAAGATATTTTCAGAAAGTTTTCTCCACAAAAGCCCCCTTTGACAAAACTCTTGAAGGATGTATTCCAGCAAGAAGAGAAACGAATCCAGGAGAAAGCAATAACAAATAGGCATAAAGGGATAGTAAATACTTAGTAATGTTTATTTTGTCTAATTAAACAATGACTAAAACAAGATATATCTGTAACAACTGAAATATCTGAACTGAAATCCTAGTCAAAACTAAGGACAGCGTAAGGATGGACGTGGGAAGGGGCAGAGACCAGAGTTAATTAAAATGCGTTATGAGTGTTATCAGGTTCAGAGGGAAAACACAGATTTGGATAAGCTTTATACATTGATAGGGATAAATAATAAGTATAAGTTTTACTAAGTTAGAGGTAGCCAATAGAAAAACAAAAGTAGAATGCAGAACTTTCAAATCATAAGAAAATTTGTCTAGTCATCATGAGGTGAAGAGAGAGAAAAAAAGAAAGTGTATCATGGCAGAAATTCTTGTCTATATTAATGAAATTTTTAGGTGGTCACATTTTCCCAGCCTTCCTGGCCACTAGGCAAGCCACGAGCTATTATGAGCACATACAGTGAGTGTATATATCCTGAACTGAATTCTAGAAAACTCCTTAAATTCACGAAAATACTATTTGCCCGTCCTTCCACTTCTCCTGCTGCCTGCAACCCGAATGTGTTGAATGAATGGCTCAACCTTGGAATACAAGGTCAAAAATGAAGCAGAAGGAAGGGGGTTCAGAAAAAACAAATGGAGCAACGGAATGAGGAGCTGTCAATGAGTAAAGAGTTTTAGTTTTGCAAGATGAAGAGTTCTGGAGATTGGCTGCACAACAAGGTCAACGTACCTAACACCACTGAACTGTACACTTAATAAATGGTTAGGGACTGGCCCCATAGCCGAGTGGTTACGATGGCACGCTCCACTTCAGCAGCCCAGGGTTTTGCCAGTTCAGATCCCAGGCACGGACATGGCACCACTCATCAGGCCATGCTGAGGCAGCGTCCCACACAGCACAACCAGAAGGACCTACAACTAGGATATACAACTGTGGACTGGGGGGCTTTGGGGAGAACAAGAGGGAGAAAAATTAAAAAATAGTTAAGAGGGTAAATTTTATGGTATATGTATTTTACCATAATTAAAAATAAAGTAACATGAATAGTCATTACTCTCTGAAAGATTAAATTTTAAAAAAAGGAGTAGAAAGGTTGGAAGAAACCTGGGTCTCTTAGAGCAGAACCATCACACCAGCCCTGGACTGTACACTTCTGTTCCTCTAAGAAAAAGAACAAAATAAACTTCTTTTTGTTGTGAGGAAGACTGACCCTGAGCTAACATCTGTTGCCAACCCTCCTCTTCTTGCTTGAGGAAGATCGTCACTGAGCTAACATCTGTTCTAACCTTCCTCTATTTTATGTGGGATGCCACCACAGCAGGGCTTGACGAGCGGTGCTAGGTCTGTGCTGGGGATCTGAACCCGCGAACCTCGGGCCACCAAAGCAGAGCGTGTGAACTTAACCACTATGTCACTGGGCCAGCCCCTAAACTTCTTTCTTAAACCACTGTCATTTTGAGTTTTCTGTCACCCACAGCTAAACCTAATCCTAACGTGCCCAAAAAGCAGAAAATGTGAAAAGGGGGGGAAAACTGAATTAGAAGACATAGCAGTCAAATATAAATCAAAAGAAGACAGGGTAGAAATTATAATACCAGACAACATAGAATCTGAGGCCAAAAAGAGGTGGACATAAGGGACAAAGAGAGACATTATACACTGGTAAGAGGAATGACAGATCAAGATGATATAACAACCACGACATAAACATACACACATCAAAAACAGAGTGTCAACGACATAAAGTCAAAATTGACTTAGCCACAAAGAAGCAAACAAACGCACAATTTCACACACTCGTCTCAGAAACATATAGAAAAAAACATACAAAAAAAAGCAAAGATACAGAAGATTTGGATATCATGATAAATGATTCAATTGTTTCATTTCATACCTAAGAGTATATTTGTTTTAATCACAAGTAAATGGTCCAAAAATAAATCATGAACTAGGTCACAAAAAAAGTCCCAATAATCCCAAGGAACTAATATCCTGCCAATTTAATAAAACAGAGTACCAATTTTAAAAGGATAGCTAAAAAAACCTCACATATCTAGAAACTAAAAATCTTTCTATCAAATAATCTTTGGGTTAAAGAGGAAACCAAAGAGGAACTTACAAAAAATTTAGCTGATGATACCATCAATGATATTTTGACATTCATATATGTCAAAAGTTATGGGAAACTACTAAAGAAGTGAAATGTATTTCAAAAACAAGAAAAACTAGAAAAAAGATCTAAGTGTTCAATACAAGAAGCTAGGAAAACAACAGAGTTAATCTAATAAAACACAAAAAAGGGAAATGATGGTAAAAACTAATGAAATAGCATACAAAAGACTGACAAAATTACAAGATGATTTTTCATAAAGATTTTAGAAGAGGTGACAAGACAGATCACATTGAGGGAAAAAAATGCAAATAACAAATGTGAAAACGGCAAAATAATTACCAATATAACAGGGACTTCAAAGTACAAAAGAATATGATAAGTAACTATGTATCAGTACACGTGAAGCTCTGACCAGCGTTCTTCAGCAGGGGTACTGCCGACATTCTGGACAGGCCAATTAACTGTTCACTGCACAGGACTGAATGACACACTGCCAACAGTTCAGCATCACTGGCCAATGAAGAAACACCCTGCCTCATTTCTAAACGCTCCTGGGGAGGCAGGGAAAGTGGGGAAGACCCAGCACTGCCCCCTATTAAAGAACCAATGGCACACGTGAAGTGGGGAAATTTCTGGAAAATACATAAAAGAGCAAAACAAGTATCAAAAAAAAGAGAAAACCTAAATACATCAATTACCATTAAAGCCACTGTACTCCCCCCACCAAAAACTCAGACAGGAGTAAAAGTGAGTTCCATTAAACTTTCTCATTTTAAACCAGTTGTTCCAGAAATCAAAAAAGAAGAGAAATTGCCTAATTTGTTTTAGGAGGCTGGTGTAATCTTAATACCAAATCAACGTAAAGACAGCATAAGAAAAGAAAGTTACAGACCAATTGTACTAATGAACAGATGCAAAATCTTAAATGAAATATTTGTGAATTGAACGCAATATTGTATTAAAAAAGTCTCAAAAACCAACAAAAACAAAGCATGTCCACATAGAATTTGTCTTAGGATCAAAGAATGGTTCACCATCAGAAACTTTATTAATATAATTCCCCATATTAATAGATTATTGATTAGAGAAGGAAAATCACATGAACATTTCAGTAAATACAGGAAAAGCAGCTGGATAAAGACCAACACCTATTCATAAAATTGAATAAATCTTAGAAAACTAAAAAAAAGGAATTATTTACTTACTTATTTATTTTGTTGAGGAAGACTGGCCCTGAGCTAACATCTGTTGCCAATCTTCCTGTTTTTGCTTGAGGAAGATTGTCACTGCACTAACATCTGTGCCAATCTTACTCTATTGTATGTGGGATGCTGCTACAGCATGGCTTGACAAGCACTGCTAGGTCCATACCCGGGAACCGAACCTGCGAACCCTGGGCCACAGAAACAGTGTGTGCGAACTTAACAACCACACCGCCAGGCCAGCCCCCGGGAATTTTTTTTTTTTTTTGATGAAGATTAGCCCTGACCTAACATCTGCTGCCAATCCTCCTCTTTTTGCTGAGGAAAACTGGCCCTGTTCCTCCACTTTATATGTGGATGTCTGCCACAGCATGGCTTGCCAAACGGTGCCCTGTCCACACCCGAGATATGAACCTGTGAACCCTGGGCCGCCAAAGCAGAACATGTGAACTTAACCGCTGCACCACCGGGCCAGCCCCATCCCAGGGAATTTTTTATTTTGATAAAGGCCACCTTCCCAAAAACTTACAGAAAGAGAGAAAACTCACTCTACTTGACATTAAGCCATTCTAAAAACTGACAGTACATAAAACAGTCACTCCAGTGCAGGAACAGATAAAACAAAATAGAATATAGAGTTCAAACAGATATAGATAGGAACAGGTACACAACAGAGATGACATCACAAATCAGTGGAGAAAGGATAGATTACTTAATAAACAATATTGGGGAAATGGCTCACTGTATTAAAGAAAATTAGATCCATATTTCCACTATTGAAAAAAAACCAAGAAACCTACATGGATTAAACATCTAAATGTGAAAGTTAAAACTGAAAAGCTAACAGAAGATACAGAAGTTCTTTTTTTCTTTTGGTGAGATAGATCGGCCCTGAGCTAACATCCAGTGCCAATCTTCCTCTTTTTGTTTGAGGAAGATTGTCCCTAAGCTAATATCCGTGCCTGTCTTCCTCGATTTTGTATGTGGGATGCTGCCATAGCATGGCTTAATGAGCAGTGTGTAGGTCCACACCCAGGATCCGAACCAGCAAACCCCAAACGCTGAAGTGGAGCATGTGAACTTAACCACTATGCAACCAGGCCAGCCCCAGAAGTCCTTAATGACCATGGAACAGAGAATAATTTAGAAACAAGACCCAAAAGGTAAAAAATGTAAGGACAAATTCATTAATTTGACACAAAAAAATTAAAGGACGTTATGACAAAGTTATCAGACAGGTGACATGTCAAAGACATCTGCCATGTACAAAACTGGCCAGTTTTTTTATATCTAAAATATCAATCAAAGAATCCATGCAAATCAGAAAGGTAAAGACGTGAAAGGCACTGCAAAAATGGGTGCAGCTGTGGGGCTGGCCCCGTGGCCGAGTGGTTGAGTTTGTGCGCTCCGCTGCAGGCAGCCCAGTGTTTCGTTGGTTCGGATCCTGGGCGCAGACATGGCACTGCTCGTCAAACCACGCTGAGGCAGCATCCCACGTGCCACAACTAGAAGGACCCACAACGAAGAATATACAACTATGTACCAGGGGGCTTTGGGGAGAAAAAGGAAAAAAATAAAATCTTTAAAAAAAAAAAAAAAATGGGTGCAGCTGTTCTGGAGAGAAATCTGGCAGCATTTAGTAAAACTAATTACATACGTACACCCTGTAACAGAGCAATCCCACTCCTGGGCATCCAGTTCAGAGAACACCTCCCACAAGTCCTCAAGAAGAATGGTTTAAGGGATGCCCACTGCAGTCATCTGTGCTAGTAAAAAGCTGGAGACAACACAAAGAAACAGACCCATAGACAGACACCTGAAATATGACAAAGGTGGTTCTACAGGGCAGGAGGAAAGGAATAGTCTTTTCAAAAAACGGTTCTGGGACAAATGCATATCCACATGGAAAAAAATGAAATTGGGCCCTCTACTTCAAAATATACAAAAATCAACTCCAGGTGTGTTATAAACAGTTACAGAATAATAAGCTTGTAGAAGATTACAGGAAGAATATCTTTGTGGCCTCAAAAAGTAAAAGATTTCTTAAGACATTTAAAAGTACTAATTATAAAGAAAAAGATTATTTTGTCTACATTAAAATTTAAAAAGTTCTGTTACTCAAGGCAGCATAAACAGAGTGCAAAGCCAAGCCACGGAATGGGCAAAGATACAGAAAGTATAATCAATAAAAGATTTGTGTCCAGAACAGAGAGAATTCCTGTAAGTCATAAGAAAAAGACTACAACCAAATAGACTTAAACAGGCACTTCCTAAAAGACAAAATCCAAAAGGCTAATAAATACCGAAAAGGTGCTCAATCTCATTAGTAATTACACAATTAGCCATCAAATTAAAACCACAACGAGGGGCTGGCCCCGTGGCCGAGTGGTTAAGTTCGCGCGCTCCGCTGCAGGCGGTCCAGTGTTTCGTTAGTTCGAATCCTGGGCGCGGACATGGCACTGCTCATCAAACCACGCTGAGGCAGCGTCCCACATGCCACAACTAGAAGAACCCACAACGAAGAATACACAACTATGTACCAGGGGGCTTTGGGGAGAAAAAGGAAAAAATAAAATCTTTAAAAAAAAAAAAAAAAACCACAACAAGACATCTTTACATATGAGTCCAACAATGCCAACTGCTGATGAGGATTGGAGCAATGAGAACTCATATTTCTAGTGGAAATATAAATTGGTACAATCACTTTGGGAAATAGCTGGTATAGGTCAAAATATACATAACCAAAGACTCAGCAATTCCACTCCTAGGAATATATCCTGGGAAAACTCATGCACATGTTGACCCACATACTGAATAAGAATGTTCACAGGAGCACTGGTCCTATTACTCCAAACTGGGAACACCCCAAATATCCATCCACGTGAGAGTTGGAAAGATCAATCACGGTACAGTCCTGTAATAAAATTCCATACAGCAAGGAAAAGGCACAAACAGCTCCGAAGACGAACGGATGAATTTTACAAGTGTAATGCTGAGCAAAAAAGCAAGACACACAAACATAGATACTTCATGATGCTGTTTATATAAGGTGACAAATGTTTACGAATGACCAGAGAAGTGGTAAGAAAAGCAAAAGCAGGACAGTGATTTCCTCTAGAAAGGAGGCAGGGGTGCTGGGAAGAGTCCAAGAGAGGCCTCTGCGGGAGTTGGCAATGCTCAACGTTTTGACCTGGGTGGCTTTTACAAGGGTATTAGCTTTATAATTATTCACTTTACTGTACACTTATATTTTATGTACATTTCTATATGTGTTTTATATTTGAGATATTTTTAAATAGGTAGGGAGAAAAAAAGTGGAGACAATCTGGGTGTTGATCACCCAGGGAATGTGTAGATAAATGTAGTCGCTGCAGATAAGAGAATATAATGCAAGGGTGAAAGGTTAACAACTCTATTTACAATTACAGAAACACAGAGAGTTCTCAAAAACAACGCTGAACAAAAGAGAAGAAATAGAGGTTTATAGGACAAAGCTATATATAGAAGTAAATTTTTTAAAAATACAAACATGAAACAACCCTATGTATTTTTCAAGAATAGACAGGTGTCCAAATAAACCCAGGGAAGAGGAATTAGAAAGGAATATACACTTAATAAACACATAAAATACACTACAGTGGGTAGCTAAGTGGATAAGAACAGGAGTCAGCAACTTCTTCTCACAGGGCCAGATAATAAATATTTTAGGCTTTGCCCACCATTAGGTCTAGGGCAACTACTCAACTCTGCCATTACAACTCAAAAGCAGCCACAGACAACAGGGAAACCCAAGAGCATAGCTGTGTTCCCATCAAACTATACTGACAATCACAGGGAGCAGGCACACCTGGGCTGGAGTTCGCCAAGCCCTGGAAAAGAGGAATGGGTTAAGGAAAGGGAACAAAGGGGAAAATAATAAAGTGAGAGAGGCTCTGCGTGGACCAATGACAGAGGGTGCCTTCAAGTATTTTCAACTCAATTCTGGGGAAATAAATTCCTTTAAAATGAAGAGGTGATCAAAGAAAGAAAAAAAGGAAACGGTACCTTTTTGTTGTTTTGATTTTCTTCCACACTTACCTCCTTGCTGTCTGTCACAGGAACCCACTTAAATATCCTAAGGGACGTGTCACCCACAGTCACCCACTTTTTCTCCCTAAAAGAAAGACACTTCTTAGAACTGACAAATAATAAAATTGATTTTCTGTTCACAACTTGTGCTTTTCTACTTTTCAGCAGACCATTCAATCCTAAACGCCTTCCAAACTTCCTCTGTCAAATCATACCTTAACTTTCAGTGCAAAATCACCCCTTCCAGAAGACTTCTCTACCAAGCTCCTTTACTCTGAAGCCTCTGCTTACCACCTTTCCTTACGTAAAGTGTACCAAAGCCTTGTTCCTCAAAGACTGCACCAATACAGAGTACCAGCACATTTTCACACTCAGGTATCGACCCGGCCATCATTTATTTTCCAAAAACTAACTCAATTCCATTGATACTCATAAAGCCCTATGAGACAGGGCCCTGCGGGAGGTAAAGGATATGTAAGATATGGTCCGTACCTTGGGAGCTCATAAGAATGCAAAAGGTAGATAAGCAAATCATTCTAACACATGAAGGCGGCAGGGAAGGTGAGAAGGAGGCTGAAAGACAGAGTAAGATTAGGATATACCACGGAAATGTGGAGAACTCCTGTGACTCCTGTGGAACTCTGGGTTGAACCACGATTCCATTTAACAATAATTGCAGGAGCGGGATAGGATGCTTGCAGCTAACAGAACCGAGCCTTACGTTGGTTTCAGGAAGAGGTGAAGGATGAGCCACGGAAAGACTGTTTTAAGGCTTTATTTCACAGAGGAAGTTACTTTTGAAATAAAGCTTTAAAAAAATGAGTAGTTTTTTTCCCCCAGGCACAGTTTTTTTCTCCTGTGGAAAGACAAGTGATATCCTCGAACAGAGGAGTAGCTTATGGACAAGTAGGGCTGGGGAGCTTGAAACATGATTTCTGAAAGTTTCATGTCCAAATTTGAGGTTACAAAAAAGCAAAAAAAAAAAGAGTAATGGCTGTTACTGTTGCTATTGCCGATGGTGTTCAGCAAATAATGATTTCACAGAAATGCAGAGACTGTGATGTAACAAAAAGAAGAATGGACTAAAGACTTAGGAAACTGGAATTAATTCCTGGATAAGCCACTCCATTTCCTCATTTATTCAACAAATATTTAATATTCAAGACCATACGCTAGGCCCTGGGCACACAGGGAACAGGATGCACAGTCCCTACCCTCACAGAGCCTGCGCTCCAGCTGGAAGCAGACATCAACCAACTCGCTTCACAGCCACTCAACCGTTAGGTTTACCCATATCAAATCGCCTTTTGTGTAGGTTACAAAGTCAAATACAAAAAGCGTCATGCGATTCAACTTAATACAATTGTGGAAAGTTCTATGAAGAGGACCTGACTTAGACTGGGGATCTTAAAAGGTGTCCTTGAGGAAGCAACTTTTGAGCAGAGCTGGGAGTTAACCAGGCAAGGGGGAGGGGAGGGTAGAGGGAGGAGGCCAGGCAGCAGAGCAGTAGTGTGGCTCCCGCTGATAGAGGGCCGGCATCCTGGGAAAGACGGTGGTTTGAGCTAGGCTGGTGAGGCAGGAAGGACCATCTTCCGTCTTTTTCCTGAGAGCAAGAGGTCACTAAAGCATTAGCCTAAGCAGTGGAGTGCTGTGAGCAGACTTACACTTGAGAAAAATGAAATCACTCAGTACGACAACATGGACGGACTGGTAACAAACAGGAGCTGAGGCAGGGAGATGGCAGGGAGGCTGGTACACAGTTTCAGCTGAGAGAGGATGGATGCTCCTCTGGCCTAGGCTGCTGACCCCGCAGAGATGGCCAGAAGAGAAAGAAACGCCTGCCAATTCTTAGGTTTCACCAAAACCCAAGGACGACTCGATTTGGAGGGGGAAAATCATTAATAACTTATCACTCATTAATATTTATGAGTCCCAACTATATATGAAGCCCTTAAAGAGAGAAGGAATTTGGTCTTGTGGGGAAACGGACAAGTAAACAGGCAAATCAAGTCCAAGGTACGGATGCCCCCAAACGGGGTGGAGGGCTGGCAGCGGGAGGACTTGCGGTAGGCTCCCCGGAGGGAGCCAACACCCACCCGGGCTCTGAAATCAGCAGTAGTAACTAGAGAAAAGCAGCCAAGAAGGTGGCGCACACAGGCGGCCGTGAAAGTCTAACGTGATGCGCGGACAGCCGGCGCCGGCAACGCACGTTCCGGGAGCCGGTCCCAAACGAGGCAGGTGTAGACGACCCTACTCACGGCTCCAAGGCCCCCTAAGAAGACGCCGACCCAGCGCGCCGCGTGGGGGCCGGCACGACGGGAAGAGAGGGCTCCGATGTGGACGACCACGCCTACTCCCGCGGCAGACGGGGGCACCGAGAACCTCGCCGCAAACTCAGCCCAGGTGGTACGTGGAGCGCTCAGGATGGCCCGCGGGAGACACTCAGAGATGCCAGTCTACTACGAGGGGCAGTTCGGGACGCTAAGGGATCCAAACGCCGGGGGAACGGCGTGGGGACGAAGCCCGCGGCCGGCTGCGCGTGGGAGCCAGACCCCGGGCCGGAGGGCGACCGAAACCCGGTGGCTCCTCCCGGCGGCGCGAGCCCGCGGGCAAGTGGGCGGGCCCGCGAGCCGGGCGGCCCGCTGATTGGTCGCGGCCGGCACACCCTCTGACCTCACGTCGACGCGAGCTGCACCCTCCTCCCGCCTTCTCCGGCTCCCCCTCCCCCCAGCGTCTGCCGGTCGGCTCCCGCCCCGCCCGCCAGTCCGGCGCTCCTCAGGGTCTGGGCCGGCGACCCCGGCCAGCGCCCTCAGCCCCGGCCCCTCACCATTTCCGCACTTTCTCGATGGCCGCCATCACCTTCTTGATGTCGTCCTTGGCCCGGCTGCGGGTCTCGGCCCGGACCGACCGGCCCGACATGGCGGCGGAGGAGCGGCGGGGGCCGGGGCACTGCTCCCAAGACGGGAAATCGCGCGCCTCACGCGCCGCCGCCCGCCCGCCGCAGCAGCGTCACCGCGGCCGTCGCCCCCTCCCTGCGCGCGTGCGCGAGGAAGCGCGCGCACCCGCCCGCCCCTTGGGGCTCGAGGCCTCAGCGCGCCTGCGCACCCCGCCCCGGGCGTCCCTCCCTGGGCGCCCCGGGAGTCCCCTCAGCCGGCACGCTGGCCCCGGTGCGGGGAGAGCGGCGGCACGTGCTGTGGGCAGGGCGAGGTGCGAGGCCCTGCCAGGTCCCTGGCTGTTTCCCGGGGGGTTTGAACCTTTGTCCTCTGGGCAGGGCCGCGGCCGTAACCTATATGTTAGGGGTTTGACCTTAATGGGACCGCGGTTCTGCACCATCCTGTCCTGCCTCCTGTCCTGTCTGGCGCCCTACCTCCTCAGATAATACTGCTGTGCTCCAACCAACCGCAGAGAATCTCACACGTTTCTTCAGTATGCCTCTGGGCCTTTGCACACACCTGTTCCCCACCTGGAATTCTCTTACCTCTTCGTCTGATGAAGTGACCACTTGCTCTTTCAACTCGGAGAAGCTTTCCCCTGATGTCCCGGGGTTCTGTTCGTTCATACTTAGCACGCTACATCACTGTCTCATTTAATCCAGCAGTTATTGATTAAATGATACCTGCGTTGTGCAAGACTCTGTGCTAAGTACTGAGAACAAAATCTGGGCTTTTGCTTTAAAAGAGCTTATAGTTTAGTAGAACATGCAGACCAGAAAACAGGCATTTAACATGCCATTTTATAAATGCTAGACTAAGGGAGGTACAAGGTGCTAGATGAGGAGTGTCCAGAGGCTTCTGGGAAAAAATGACCTTGAAGCTGAGCTCTGAAAGTCAGGTAGATGTAATTGCTCCAAGGCCTGACTGTGCCCTCAGACATTGAAGACACTCAATAAATGTTCGGGGGAATGTTGAATCTTCAGTGCAGCGTCCTTTCTCTTTGCCTCCCCCCAACCACTGCCACTACCACACAGGCATTTATTGATGCCTGCAGGATGCAGGGAGGGGCCTGTAGCAGCTGCTTCGGGAGACATAAAGGAAACAGGAGACAGCTTGCATCGGTTGGTAGTGGCTACTTCTCTGACCTCTACAGAAACTTCCTTCTGTGTGCCTAGAGAAATGCCTAGCTAAGCCTGAACTTGACGCAGCCTCTGACTACGACTGTTCAGCCTTTCATGATCTACCAACATCATGGCTTGATAGCAAATGTTATCTTGCTGGTGAGAGGTGGAAGAATAGCATCTGCCTGACCCGGGAGTGGATGAGCGGAACCAGCATGAGCCAGGCCAGACCTCTGCCTTGGGCAAATTGCTCTCAAGGCAGTAGCTTCCCTTCTCAGAGTAAGAGCTACAGTGGCCTTCAATGCCCCATCTGTCCCCACACCTCCTCTCATTAATTCTGTGACCTCACCTTCTACAACTCTACCCTTTGCTGTCTCTGCTCCAACTACACTGGCCTCCTCGCTCATGTGAAAACACTCAGTCAAGCTCCTGCCTGAGGACTTTTGCACTGTAGGCCCCTCTATCTGGAACACCCACCTGCATATATTTGCGTGGCTTACTCTCTCACCTCCTTTAGGTCTTACCCAGATGTTATCTTTTCAATGTAGCCTTCCTGGCCACCCTCTCGAAGACTGCAGTTCTGTCGCCACACACTCGGTATCCCCCTTCCCCAGTTGATTTTTCTCTGGAACATTCATCACCATCTGAAATACTATTTTATTTGTCTGTCTTGCTTATTATCTATCTTCCTTCCGGTAGTTCCATGAAGGTAATAACATGGCCTATTTTATTCTGTTCACTGATTATCCCTAGTCTGGAACAGAACCTGGCACCCAGTGGGGGCTCATTAAATATCTGTCGAATGTTCCACCTCAATGCTTGCCCTTCCAGGAGGCCTTCCCCAGCCTCCCTCCGCTGAACCCCCACAGGACCCCGAATACAGTCTGCATCACACTCAGAGGTGAGGATTCCAGGGCAGGCAGGAGAAGCCACCTCAAAGACCACATAACTTTGGGTGTATGTCCTCGTATGTTCCTGAAGATCACGTGGTATGTTCCTGCTTAATCGCAATTTGAGGTTCTTTTCTTCCTTCATTTGCTCTTTATTATCTGCCACCCCCTGAAATGTCAGCCCTGTGGGGGCAGAGACCCTGTCGTCAAGTTCACCTTTACATCCCCAATGGCTAGCACAGCACTGGGCACAGAGGGGGGCGCTTAATAAAAAGTTATCACATGAATGAGTGAACGTATGAATATGGTTCTTCTCCACGGGCTCTCTTTAGGGCCCACCCTCAGCTGTTGTCTCCCTTTCTGTCCTGTCCACGTGGCCTGTAAATCGTCGCACTTTCTTTGTCAGAGCGATGTAGCTCCGTGGCTGCACTCGGTCCTTGCCCCAGCCAGCACACGTGCCCAAGGCCCAGCACATCTCTGATAACTTCTCACGCCTCTTCTAAAATCCTCTCCGTGGCTCCCATTGCCTACGTTCAAACAGATACCATAGCCCAGTATGACTTAGGGCTCCAAGTATGATCCCAGTCACAGGGAAAGGGTGCTGGGAGACAGAAAGCCTGCGCTGGCATCCCAGCTCAGCCATTTACTTGTCTCGCGGCTTTGCGTGGGTTCCCTAACCACTCTGAATCCCAGTTTTGTTTTGTTTTTGTTTTTTTCCTGTGAAATGACTTCAATAACAATGGCTCTGTACTTTACAGAGTTGACCTGAGGACCTGGTGAGGGAGGGAGTGGACGAGCTTTGTAACCTGCAAAGTGCCTTACAGGCAGAAATATTCTTTTTGGCTTCCAGTGCCGCTGCTGCTGCCTGTGCTCTAAATTCCAACTGAACAAGACCCGTCCCGTGTCCCCTGAGCAGACCCCGCACATCCTGCCTCGGGGCTGTTCCTCACGCCATTTCTGCCCCTGAATGCCGCTCCCTCTCCTAACCCACTCACCACCCTCCTTTTGAAATACCCATCTTTCAAGACTCAACCTCCTCCACAATTGTTCCAAAAGCATGCAATCCCACCCTTATTAGGCCCCCCAGAGCATTGAGTTCACCTCTCAGCCCTTTTTATTTTACCTCTCAAAAAGCTGCGATCCTCACCTGGGCTGCTTCAGCGGACAACAGGCCCTGAGGAACCTGGTGGTTCGAGCCTGGAGTCCTGCATGTTCGGCTCCCACACTGGTATCCGTGAAGATCTGTTTGAAGAGAAGCCTTGAGGAGAGAGAAGGGCCTGAGCTGTGCTGAAATTCCTGTCTCTTTCCTTCTTCTTGGGTTCTGTTAAAAGCCCTGTTGAGAGAGAAGACAGAAGACCAGGATCAGGGTCCCCTTCTTTCCAGGAAAGCCACTTTGTAAGGCCACAGAGGCCCAAGAAACAGTCCTGAGGAGTAAAGGAAACCTGTAGGAGGTTGTGAAGGACTCTGCATGCCTTGTTAAGCAACAGCGAACTTTCTGGAATTCATTAAGAGAGGTTGTATGGGCTGAAAATGGAAATGGTTCAAGGAGGCCTTCAAAACATTCACAGGTGGGTCCGTGATGCATTGCTAATGAGAGTGCTGGGAAGTGAGAAACCAGAATACAGTCAGTGAGGGCCAGTGGCGGCAGAGAGAGCCTGGTGCTGCCCCCAACTGTGAGGAGCTTGTTAAAATGCAGGTTCCTGGGCCCTGTCCCCAAGGTTTTGTCTCCACAGTTCTGTGGATTTTATTTTTGGCATGTGTATTCTATTTCATATTTTTGAAATTTATCTTAATATATAACACATGCATGTGCTGGAAAATTAAAAGGGTACCAAAATGTTAGCAAGTGTTGAAGCTGGCTGATGGATACACGGGGGTTCATTCCACTGTTCTCTCGACTTTCATATACTACTCTGAAATTTTCCGTAATAAAAAAAAATTTTTTTAAGGTATATAGTGAAGTTCAAAGGTTAAAGAAAACAAAGCAAGTCCCTCCCTCTTTCCCTCCGTGGTCCTGCACTCGCCCTGTTCCCCACTGCCTACCTTTCCAGAGATGGTCTACACCAATGGTCTCAACCTGGCTGTGCCTGGGAAGCTTCAAAACATGCTGATGCCTGGGTTCTTCTCTCCCCCATCCCTTACTCCAGCCCCAGAGGTTCTGATTTAGGGGCCTGCAGCCTGGACATTGGGACTTCTTTTTTAAGCTTTCCAGATCCCTCTAATGTATAGCCAAGGTTGGGCACTACTGGTCTACACATTTACAAACATACATACAAAAATACACATTCAAATTGTAGTACACTTATGCATTATTCTGAACTTCTATATTTTAAAGATTTTATTTTTTCCTTTTTCTTCCAAAGCCCGCCCTGGTATGGTACATAGTTGTGTATTTTTAGTTGTGGGTCCTTCTAGTTGTGGCATGTGGGACGTCGCCTCAGCATGGCTTGACGAGCGGTGCCATGTCCGCACCCAGGATTCGAACTGGCAAAACCCTGGGCCACGAAGCAGAGCACGCAAACTTAATCACTCGGCCACGGGCCGGCCCCTGAATTTCTATATTTTATGTACTATATCATTGTATATGTTTTTTGTTGCTGCTGTGACAAATTCCAACAAACCTCGTGGCTTCAACAGCATGAGTGTATTATCCTGTAGATCAGAAGCCTGACTCAGACGGCGCTGGGCTAAGATCAAGGTGCAGTCCTTCCCAGAGGCTCTAGGGGAGAATCTCTTTCTTTTCCTTTTCTAGCCTCTAGGAGCTGCCCACTTTCCCTGGTTCACGGCTCCTGCCTCCATTTTCAAGGCCAGCAGCATCAGGTGGAGTCCTCCTCACACTGTCATCTCTCCTATTCTCTCTTTTGCCTCTCTCTTCCACTTTTAGGGACATTGTGTCCCTGTGATTACATTGGGCCCACCCAGATAATCCAGGATAATCTCCCTATTTTAAAACCAGTTGATCACCAGCCTTAATTCCATCTGCTATCTTAACTCCCCTTTGGCATGTGCGATGGACTGAATGTGTCCCTCAAAAGTTCATACATTGAAATCCTAAACCCCAGTGTGATGGAATTAGGAGGTGGGCCTTTTGGGAGGTAATTAGGTCATGAGGGTGGAGCCCCCACGAATGGTATTTGTGCCCTTATAAAAGGGACCCCAGGGAACTCGCCCTCCCTCTTTCTGCCCCATGTGAGGACACAACAAGAAGATGACCATCTATGAACCAGCAAACAAACTCTCATCAGACACCAAATCTGCCAGCACCTTGATCTTGGACTTCCCATCCTCCAGAACCATGAGAGATAAGTTTCTCTTGTTTAAGCCAGCCGGTTATGGTACTTTGCTATGGCAGCCTGAACTGAGAGCGCAGGAAACCTGACCTAAGACAGCAGGCTCCGGGGATTAGAATGTGGATGTCTTTGGGGGTGGGGGCATTATTCTGCTACCACACTGTAGAGATTTGTCTATACCCGGGGAAAATGCATTTAATGTATTTTTTTAAAAGATGATCTTATGTGTAGCCCAGTTTTCAAGCAAATGCTGGGGCCCTCCTTGGAAAGAGTATGCAAGATTGAGTAGGGAGCTCTGATCCGGTTTCACTATTTGTTTAAATATTCGCCTTACACAAGAACCAAACCAGCAAAAATATCCTTTATTTGTAACCTAGGTGTGTACAGCCAGGCCTGCCTTCTCCCCACAGCCACAGGGAGGAAATATCTTGTGTACTCCACACAGCCCATGGAAGGTGCTCAGCAACTATTTGTGGCAGGAAGGAAAGAAAGAAAAAAGGGAAGGAGGGAGCTCTCCTTACCCGCCTCCTGACACTGGGTGTGCCGGCTTCCCACCTGCCTCTGACTGAGCCTGTTCTCTCTTCTTCCCCAGCCCTGTTGCTACTTCCAAGCCCCTCCAGCCGAGGGTTCTATAATACTCTATGACACCCTGGATGTCCTCATTTTGTCATTTCTGAGTGCCAGGTACCATACTGGGCAGAGGGCTGTGCCTCACCCATGGCAGGTAACCACATTCTGGCCCATGTTCTGGGTACAGGCATGGCTGGGAGGCTGCAGAGCAGAGGAGGGTAAGAGCCCAAGTGCTGGAGCCAAGTTCATGTCCTAACTCTGCCCCTTGGGGAAGTCCCTTACCTCTTTGTTTCTCAGTCTCACCATCTGTAAGGCGGAAACAGAAAGATCCACCCAACTGTGTGGCGAAGTTTAAGTAGCCTAATGTGCATCAAGCACTTCGAATCTTGCCTACCCCATAATCAGTATTCACAATGTTACTGCTATTGTTGTATTTCCTGATGCTAGATCAGGCTCCTTCTGGATGGAAGGAATGCCATCCATCCATCTTTGCTTCCCAGTGGCAAGCACTGAGTATGGGGTGCAAAAACTATGCAAAAGATGGCTTTTGAATTAACGTGTGGCGAGCCACGTACTAGGGGAGCACGCTTCTTCAACAGAGTCCACACACTGAGTCTTTGACAATGATCATCAAGAGCCTTCATTTGTCACATGTATGTAGGTAGCTATGAGTGGTGGTCATCTGATGCTTTTGACTGCTCAGCAGCTCTCTCTCTGTAGCCAAACTTCTCTCTTCTTTGTTGGAAAACCACCTTCCCCTACCTCTGTCCCTGGAGTTTGGGTGAGACTGACTCTGCCCTTTGCCTCCAAGATGGACACAGATGGCCCAGGTGGACACAGGTGGCTCAGGTCTGGCCAGTCAGAGCACTGCATATCATCAGTTACAGCATCGGCTCAGGGATGGATATGTGAACTAACCAGGGTCCTCTGCAGGACTTTTTCTGGAAGTCTTTAGAAAGAGTCACTCTCTTTCCACCAGCAGCTAAACTGGAAGATTGTAAGACTGGAGCCACTGAACCATATTGATCACCATCTGAGGAGAGCCTTCTTGATAGTGAAGTCAGCACACAGGAAAACAGAGCTAAGAGACGGAGATGGGCAGATTCCGGATGGTCTCTGTTGAGCGCCTAGATCTAGCCATGCCTGAAGACCTAAAATTTTCATTACATGAACCAACAAACTCTTTTTCTTTGCTTAATACAAGATGAGTCAAGTATCTGACACTTGAAACTGAGGGAATCCCAATATAGTTCTGGTTAATTTATCAAACAAAACAACACTTCTTGAGTGCCTCTTAGATATAAAGAACTGTGAAACAGCTGAACAAGTTGAGACCAGAAAGGTTAATGAGTTATACAAGGTTGCATATAACCTGTGTGGGGCAGAGCCAAAATAGAACTCAAGTCTTTCCCCTGCTGTAGCTGCCTGTACAGCAGCAAAAGTAAGTACCCCTGAATTGGAAGAGAAGGTGTAAGTAACACGATCACAGTTGGGGTGGGGAACCCAAACACAGGATCTTTTACCTGCTGCAAAATAGGGCCAATAACTGAAACATCAGACTTGTGGCAAGGAAAGAGGTTTACTATAGAAAGGCAGCCAGATGAGGACATGGGAGTCAGAACTCAGATCCTCCTCCTCGAGGGGAAAAAGGCAGGGCTTTTTTGTCTGGGGTTTTAGGTAGGGAAGGGGGAGGATGTGGCCTTGCTGGTTGTCATCTTCCCACCAGTCTGTGTTTGGCCTTGAAGACTGAATTTCTTTTCCTTGACTGTCTGGGTTTTTCTGGTTAGTTTTCCTCTTCAGCCTGCATTTGGCCTTGTGAGGCTGAATCTTGATGTCTGGACCTTGACTTTCTAGGAAAGACAGTTTGCTGTTATACTAAGGACGGACAGAAAGACGTGGTTAGTTTCAAACAACAGTTGATGCTGCTGAATATGCACGGCTGAGGTTAGCAAAACTTAACTCAAAGTTTTTGTCCTCTTCTTCGAGCCCAGGGAAGAGTTTTTAACCTCTTCGTTCTCAGTTTCAGGGTAGAGTAAGGTATTAGGGATCATGGTTTAGATATATAGAAATCTGGCTGCCACACCATTTCCAGTCCCCCAGACTCAGGGGTTGTTTAGGAAAAACACTTTGATTTCTTCCTCTAGAGCTTTCAATTCTGATCATCAAATGTGTGGGGTTTTCCCACACCAACCAACTCTCCAACAACAGTGGGATGTCCTACAATTCAATTCGGTTCTGACACTCTCTACCTGGAGTTAGCACATCAGATGCCACAGGTTAAGGGCTCAGTCCTACAAAACTGCCTCTACCCCTACCAGTCCCCATTCGATTCAGAGGCCAATGGAAAGTCGAGGTTGTCAACTGTACTTCTGACTGACTGGCCATAAATCAGAGGATCCCATGACTTCCTCCTTGGGTTTGATTAATTTGCTAGAGCAGCAAACAGAACTCAAGAAAACGGTTTACTTACTAGATTACCAGTTTATTATAAAAAGATGCAACTCAGGAAGAGCCAGATAGAAGAGATGCTCAGGGCAGGGGTCAGGGAAGGGACACAAAGTCCTATGCCCTTTCTGGGTGTACCACCCTCCCAGCACCTCCACATGTTCACCAAACCAGAATCACTCCAAACTCCTTTTGGGATTTTTATGGAGGCTTCATTACATATTCGTGACTAAGCAAATCATTGGCCATTAGGGTTACCTTAATCTCTAGCTGGAGGTTGGGTAGGGTGGGGCTGAAAGTTCCAACCCTCTCATCCTGTGGCTGGTTCCCTTGGCAACCAGCCCCCATCCTGTGGTTATCTGGGGGCTTTCCAAAAATCACCTCATTAACATAAACTCAGGTGTGGTTGAAAGCATCTCGTTATGAATAACAAAAAATACCCATTTCACCTTTATTTTACCTTTGGAGCTATTTCTAGAGCAGCAAACAGAAACCAAATATTATAACAAAAGTTGCCCCTATTGCTCCAATCACTTAGAAAATTACCAGGCAATATGTATGGGACCTGTGAGCCAGGAACCATGGACAAAGACCAAAATCTGTGTTTCTTCTTATAAATCACATCACAAGGATAAATGAAGAGGTGTTCTCTACTAAGTGTATTAGTCAGGATAGGCTAGATTAACTCCCACACATCCCATGGCTTTAACACAATGCAAATTTATTTCCTGTTCGCGGTCACAACACAACACTGGGGTCGGGGAGGACCTGCTCCACCTAGTCATTCAGGGGCCCAGGTTCCCTCCATCTGCTGGCTCGTCCATCTAGAGCCTCAGCAATCTCCACTGCATCCTCTGCTCCCAGCTGGCAGAGAAGAGAAGAGAGAGCCTGGAG
Organism: Equus caballus; assembly: GCF_041296265.1. Lineage (NCBI taxonomy): Eukaryota > Metazoa > Chordata > Mammalia > Perissodactyla > Equidae > Equus > Equus caballus. The sequence goes on from NC_091696.1 coordinate 12,523,102, forward strand.
AACCACAGGAGGGTTTCTAGAAGCAGTCCCAGACTCAACAGACCACTTCCGCACACATGCCAGGACTCAGCACCTGGCCTCTCCTAATCTCAAGTCTAGGCTTGTATCCAGGAGAAAGAGAAGCATGGACACTGATGAGAACTAGCAATCTCTGCCACAGTGGGCAAGTCCCTGGCAGTCCTACTGATGAGGATCAAGGCTGCCCCGGGAAGAGAACCCCAAGATGTCTGCCCTTCATACTCATCTATATCATCTTCTGGGAAGCATAGGACATCCTGACTTGATCTGATCTGATTTTTATCCAAAGTTATAGGGCCACCCAATAACCAGACTCCAGCTGCTCTGATACCATTTTAACGACTTTTTTTTTTTTTTACATGATCTTCCCTTTGTCTTGTAAAGAAATAACTCACATACCTATGCCTTATAAGTTTAGCCCTAACCCTCAACCCATCGCAGCTCTTCACTGCCCGTGGGTCCTGTCTCCATGCTGCAGCTCCTTGCTACCCATGGGTCCTGTCCCCATGTTGCAGCTCTTTACTGCCCATGGGTCCTGTCCCCATGCTGCTCCGTGCTATTCTCTGAATAAAAGAGCACTACTGCCAGACCTTGAGAGTCCAAGAAATCTTTCTTTCGACTGCTCAGCTCACTGAGCCTGCATCACTACCACTCCCAGTGAATGAACATGGGGTTGGGGAAACTTGGGATGCAGCACATCAGGAAGTTCATGTTTGCCCTGGGCTCCAGATCACAAAAGGCTTAAAGACATTCAGGGCAGAGGCCACGTTGTTAGGATGAAAGAAGCACTCAAGGACCAGAGACTACTACAGTCATCAACATTACCTCCAACATCATCAACACCTCTTTCATTTTGGGTTTGTTGTTATGGTTGCTATTTTTCCTGCCTCTGGGCTCCCAAAGCCTCTGAAACACACCTGGGCTGTCAAACCTGCTGGCTCTATGGGGATGGTTTGTGTGCATGCCTGTGTCTCAGACTAAACATCATTTTATAAACTGTTAATGCCAAGGCAGAGGACTTAGCATTCATTTAAGATCTGATTGATTAGCTGGATCCAAGCCTGGCCCCGTGGCCTGGTGGTTAAGTTAGGTGCGCTTTGCTTCAATGGCCAGAGTTTGGTTCCCAGGCACGGAACCATACCACTCATTGACAGCCATGCTGTGGTGGTGACCCACATACAAAATAGAGAAAGATTGGCACAGATGTTAGCTCAGGGCAAATCTTCCTCAGGGGAAAAAAAATCTGATTAGTTGGATCTGAAAGACTTGAGAGAAAGTGAGAAGGGGGACCACTTATTGGACAGAGGGAAAAGAGATGATGCTGTCAGCAAACACCAGGGTGTGGGCTGTTGAATCTTGCAACATCACAATGGCCTCTGGAAGCTTTGTCATTGATGTGGAACAGCCCCCCTGCCCTCTGCTTCCATCAGCTGATTCCCCAGAATCACCACATGGGGAGACAATGATTCTGGGTTGCAAGGATTCCAGGCAGTCTTGGAGAGACCAGGGGAGCAAACAGGTCTGAGGGGTCTGGCAACTGCAGATGCTCCTGCCCCACCCCCACTGCACGGCTGCAAAGGCTTCTCGGTAGCTGCTGCCTTTTCTTGCCCATGTGCAGAGTTCAAATCGTCTGGTTGTGATGAAGGTGAGCTGAAGTCCTCAAGGTACTCAGGTGACTGTAGCCTCCAACCCCAGGGTTTGGCGTTTCAGTTCTGAAGCCTTAATGATCTCACTCAGCAGCTGTCAGTCGCTGGGAGGATCATGCTCCAGTGTGTAAACACAGAGGACGGAGAGACCCCAGAAAGTGATGGAATGATTTCTATTGGCAGCACAGTTGCATGGTGGATGGGGTAAGTGGTGGCCATAGTGAGCTCATTCACTGCTGAGCAGTAAGTATACGCGTTCATCATGTTAACCAACAAATACGCAGTGGTGCTGTGTGCTCACTTGTGTGGGTGCACTAGGGATAGAGAGAGGAGCAAGACACACTCCTAAGACTATAAAGTCCCTGCTCTCAAGGGACTTACCTCCGGATGCAAGGTCAGAGGCGGTGTGTGGTAGCACCACAAACAAGCTTCAACTCTATACTCCATCCCAGGGTTGAATTCTTGCTTGCCACTTAACCTCAACAAGCCTCAGTTTTTCCATCTGCAATATGGGAGTAATAATTGCTTCCTCACTAGAGCAGCCATGAAGTGAGTGAGAAAATATATGTCACGAGAGGTTATTATTAGGATTTTCCATATATCATGTGATGATCTTACTGATTTTATAAAAGAAGTACACGTTCATTGTGGAAAACATGGACAACACAGACACAGAACTTTATGCACCTTTTCCCAAGATGTTAGTCTCTGAAACACTTTACTGGGGTAGCTGTAATTATAAAAATATGTCCACATGCAAGACATTATCCAGGGCTTCAAGAATTAGAGAAAGATCAGCAAATGAAGGAGCTGGTGTCCTTGATGCTCCTGAGGGGTTGGGTGCAGGGGTGAGAAGACCCTGCTGCCCCTGGGAAAGTAGTCAGCCTGAGGCAGGGAGAAGGAAGGGAAGAGTCCCTGGGACAGAAGAGCCCCCTGTTAGGATGGGAAGGCCATCTTAATCTGTGTATTGTGTGGTTTAAAAACCTACAAGTCAAGTCTGTTTCTGACCCTCATCTTACAGCAGCCTCAGGTTCTGGGAGTTTAAAGGATGTGCCCGAAACCACAGGCTGGTAAAGGCCTGCTGCCCTTGCATCAGGTGTTGGAAATGGGCGCTTCAGAAGGGAGGTATCCAGAACAAGCACCCAAGTGGGCACCCAGGGATCATGAGGCCCGGCGTAACTGGGGAAGGTTCCAGGGAGGCGGAAGTTCTTTTCTTTGACTGATTGGCCCTCTATCAGGCTGTGAGGATACTGAAATTAGTCAGACATGCCACCTGCCCTCCAGAGAACTGTAGCACAGATAAATGACAGTACAACGTGGGGTAGCGATGGAGGAATGCTAAGGCTCGTGAAAGCGCTGAGGAGCCGTTAAGTAAGTCTGCGGTAATGGGGGAAAGGCAGTTTCCAAAGAGGGACTCCTGAAAGAGCCAAGGTGATGGCCCGTGTGACCAGGGACAAGCGTCGGGGGATTTCTCGGTGCTGAGCAGGGAGTGGAACAGCCCGCTAGAGGCTCCTTGGATGGCTCACCTGCAGTTTCTCCTCTCCTGGGCACAAGCAAGAAAACACTCACCCGTAGGAATAGGAACACAGCCTCAGACAGGGCAGTGGCGTGTGGATAATATTCAAAATCAAGGCTGAACAGCTCAGTGCAGTGGTTCCCAGACTTGGGCATCAGAATCACCTGAGAGCTAATAAAGGCCACAGAGGCCTGGGCCTGTTGAGGCAGGACAGGACCTGTACCCTTGTAGCAATACCCAGGTCCCAGGTGATTGTGGCACCTGCCACAGCTTAAGGACCGTTAAGAACATAGACCCAGACTCTATGGGTTTGAATCTCAGCTCAGCCACACGCCTCTTAAGAAGTGACCTGGGCAATGCTGTTGGTTCCTGATCTGTGATATGGAAATTATAACATAACTATCTCATGGAAATGCTGGATGAAACGAGTTATTATCAGGACAGCACTGGGAACAGTGTCTGCATGATAATGAGTGCTCCGTGTTAGCCACTATTATCAACTCTGTTTGAGCTGTGGGAGAAAGGTGCCATTAAAGAAGAAAAGAAAGTAAAGCAGAAGATTAGAGTATAAAATAGGGTCTTCCATAAGAAGTTTGAGATTTTTACAAAAACAAACAAAAAACCTCCCACTCGATTAGCTGGCATACACTACCAGCCAGTAAGCAGTCTGAGACATTTAAGCATGAAAAGGCTGAGCTCACTTGCTGCAGAGAGGACATCTACGAGGAAGGCAGGAGGAAAAGCTCTATCAGCGTGTCAGAGAGAAAGCTGGCGAGCTCAGCTCCCATGGCTTCCTTCCTAACGTGTCAGATGGATCCCGGGATGCGATGCAGGAATGACCACAGTGTGAACGGTTTCTGCATGGTACCCTGGCTGCAGCTGGTCTCTGGCATACTCGGAAGAACTTGAAGGCGAGAATGGAGAGCCAAGAATCAGGACCCAGATACTGGTTAAGGAAATATACAAGGCTGCTCCCACATATCCAGAACTTTCAGAAGAGCTCTGAGACAACCTGGCCAAACCCCCAGGAACTCACAATAAAATACTGTGTTTAATTTTGGATGTGTTAAGAAGAGCTCAGTATACTGCACTTGAAACTGCAGGGAAAAGATGAAGTGTGGTTAACAGAGAGGTTGACAGGGCTCCACGTGGGAAGAGGACTTCTGGAGAGAGCTGTCCTGGCCCTTCTCCTGCCATGCCTCTTTCCATGAGGCACAGAGTTTGCAGGACCAAGGAAATGTGACACCCAGAGCTTGTGTCCCCACCTCACCCACCAGACCACAGTCCAGGTACCCACGACCCTGGAATCCCTGTCCAGATTCAAACCTGCTTCCAGAGCCTCTATGAGCCTCTCCCTAGGTCCATTCTCACAGAGGTGATGCCACCATGGTGCACACCCTAAGGCCCGAGTCGTGGGCAGCCAAAGGGTGGTGGTTTGCAAGGATGTGATGGCACTTGGAGGTGTGGGCTGGAGTGTCCCTCGCAATGTGGGAAAGAATGAGGAGGGAAGAGAAGTGGAGCCATGGGATGGCCTGCTTTGACACCGTATTGTGGCACAGACCTGAGTCTGAGAATTCTAAATTCGAACTTGGCCTTCCTGGATGTTCTGTCAAGATAGGAGGGTAGAACACATTTGAGCTCAGCTTGATTTATAACTTTTAAATATCAAGACATGGCATGTGGGCCTCCATCTGTAGTCTTGCCTCTGGCTTTACAAATGTCAGAGATGGGCCTAGTGGTTAAAGGCATGTGCTTTAGCACCAGATAGGCATAAACCTAAATATCTGGGCATGCCGGTTATTGGTTATGTGCCTTGGGCCATTTACTTGGACTCTCTAATAATACTGATGTTAAGGTTCTTTCGGTTGCAGGAATATCCCAATGCAAATGGACTTAATCAGAAACAGGAATTCATTGGCTCTTATAACTGACAAGTCCAATGGTGGAAACCTCAGGAGTGTCTGGATCCAGCAGTGTAAACAGCATCCTTAGCAAGTAGTCTCTTTACATCTCTGGCCCTGCTTTCCCATGTTGGCTTCATTTTCAGGCAAGACCGCACATAGTAACAAGCTTACATCCTACTTACTAAGCAATCCCAGCAGAAAATTAAAGAGATTTTCACTTTCCTAAAGTCCTAGGAAAGTCCAGGGATCTGCTGATTGAATGTCCAGGAGGGTCTGGGTCTATCCTCTTTACATCACATGGATTAAGAGTTGGGGAAGTGTAGTTCACCAAATAAAAACAAAGATGTGGTTACTGGGAGAATGGCTGAGGCAGAGACACCAGTGAATTGGTAGGGATTAAATAAACACTCAGCACTCAATGTTGGCTGCTATTAATGTGATCAAGAAAATCCAAATGGACTCAAACTGGAGGATGGATACTGAATAGAAAGCAAGTGGAAACTGCACTTATTTTCCAAGTGCCCTGAATTCTGAATCAGAGCTGGAAGCTTGAAGAAATGAAGATTTGGAAATGCAGTCACAATCTCAGAAGACATTCAGAGGTTTGTATGAATCATGCTTTCAGCAGCTGTGGCTGGCTCTGCACTGCCAACTAGTGCCCATCAGTGGGACTCAGTCTTAAGAGCTGTGTGCTGAAACCAAGCCATGCTCACTGGAAGGCCTATATTTCTGGAATTTTGTGGAGGAGTATATGAATCTCCAAATTGTTAAGTTTCTAGACATGTGGCTAATTTGGGGCAATGTTGGGTCTATCTAATGCTATATGAAATAACCTACCATCACTGATAACTCATCACAGTACTATGTGCTTCCTTCCTACTTACCTCCTATAATTTCCCATTATAGAACAATCTTTTACATACGATATTCTTATTACCTTGATGGAAACTGACTATCAATAGGTCTCTAAATGTACTTTCATGGCTTATATTTTCTTTCTTTTTTTAGTAAGGAAGATTGGCCCTCAGCTAACATCTGTTGCCAATGTTCCTCTTTTTGCTTGAGGAAGATTGTCCCTGAGCTAACATCTGTGCCAATCTTCCTCTATTTTTTGTATGTGGGACGCTGCCAAAGCATGGCTTGATGAGCAGTATGTAGGTCCATGTCTGGGATATGAACCTGCCAATCCCGGGCCACTGAAGTGGAGCCTGCCAAACAACCACTATGCCACCAGGCCAGCCCCTATTTTTTCTTTTCTTTCCTTTTTTTTTTTTTTTTGAGGAAGATTAGCCCTGAGCTAACATCCACTGCCAATCCTCCTCTTTTTGCTGAGGAAGACTGGCCCTGAGCTAACATCCATGCCCACCTTCCTCTACTTTATATGTGGGACTCCTACCACAGCATGGCTTGACAAGTGCTGTATACGTCCATACCTGGGATTCGAACCAGTTAACCGTGGGCTGCCGAAGCAGAACATGCAAACTTAACCACTGTGCCACCAGGCGGGACCCTATTTTTTCTATTTTTGATGACTGGTAAAAATAGGCTATATACCGCCATTTTTAATATTTCTCAACTTTTATTTTGAAAAATTTCAAATCCACAGACGTTGAAACAGTAATATTAAAATATTAATGCTGCCTTCACTCACAAGGATTTCTGATCAAAATCTACGGCAGCCTCAGCTCTATGTTAATACCCAGGTGCCTTCTCCTTGCTTACAAGAGCAGCAGCCTCGTCTTTAGTGAGAGGAGCTCTGTCCTCAGGAAGTCTCCATAATGACTTCTCTGTAGTGCTTTCACTGAGCTCATTAGAAACTCACAGCCCCGCAAGGTACACAGGGCAGGATTTATTCCCATTTTACAGTTGAGGAAGCAAACTCAGAGAGGTCAAGTGATCTGCTCAAGGTCTCAAGCGAGTAATGACCCAGCTGAAACTGAAACTGAACACTTCTGACTCCAGTAACTCAACCTTCTCTGGGCACTTGCTCTCCTGGATCTACAGTGAGAGTAAAGCCAGAGCCAAGCAGATAGGCAAAGAAGTGTTTGAGTCTCATAATCCGACAACCAGAAAGCAAATATTCACCAGGAGCCATACACATAGCATTACCAATCAGAAGCCTCTTACCAGGAACATAAAACCACAGTGCAAACCGGGAGTGGGAGGATACACAGAGGGCACTGAAACGTCTGTCGGCTGCCCCTGGTTTGAGTTCAACACTTACTGAGTGCTTACTCTGTCCCAGGTACTGTGCTTGGGATACGGAGCAAGTCAGACAGACAAGCATTCTATTCTTATGGAGCTCACCTTCCAGTGGGTTAATGAACAATCCAGAAGCCGCCAAGGAGAGACTGGTGGGCTGCATCTGGCCCACATTAGTGTTGTTTGGTCAACACGGTGCTTAATTTTTTCCTTTTATAATTGCCAACTCCTAGCTTCTCTCAACTGGCAACTTGTGCGGGATTCCTTAATAGTAAGTAGCGGCCACTCCTGCCCCTTACCCAGGACACATGCACCCCCAGAGATCACTTCAGTCCCATTTCCTACTGTCTTATATCGGACAACTGTGGCCCAATTCATGCATTTACATTACCCACTTGATATCCACAGCATTTAAGCTGAAACCCCTGAAGCAAACAAATATCCAAACAAGATCATTTCAGCTAGCATTAAGTAGTACAAAATAAATAAAGCAAGCTAACGTGATGGATGTGATATGATTGGTGGAAAGGGCTACTTCAGACTGGGTGGTCAGGGAGGGCCTCTCTGAAGTCTAACTGAAACTGAGAACTGAATTATGACATGCACAACAAGTCTGCCAACCTAAAAGCAAAATGCTTCCAGGCAGAGGGAACAGCATGGGCACAAGTCCCCCTTGAGGCTGGAAATAACTTGGCTTGGTTGAGGAACAGCAAGGTTGGGGTGGCTGGGAGAGCAGTAACAAGATTACAGAGTAAGGAAGAAGCCAGATTACACGGCCCTTGAAGGCCATGGTGAGAATTTTGGATTTTATTCTAAGTGTGATGAGAAGCCTTTGAAGGGTGTGGGACCACTATAATCTGATTTATATTTTCAAATGGTCACTCTGCTATGTAGAAAAGTGATTTAATGAGGCACGAGAGGAAGCAGAGAGCCCAAGAAGCTATGTTATAGCAACCCAGTAGGTGCTAGTGGCTAGGACCAGGCTGGTAACAGAGAGATGGAGAGAAGTAGCAGATTCAGGATATAATCTGGACTATAACCAGAAGAATTTTCTGATGGGGTGGACAGTAGTAGTGGCAGTGGGGCGGAGGGAGTAATGAAAAGGGAGTAATTAAGGAGAACTCCAAGGTTGTGGCTTGTTCAAACCACAATTTATGAGTTGGAGGCAACTAGGAGAAGTCCCAGTTTTAGGGAGAGGGAATAAGAATTTGATTTTGGATGACTAAATTTTGCCTAGACTCAATCAAGTCTTCCTAGATCCCTCATTTCCTTCACCTCCCACATCCAAGCAGTCCTCATATCCAGAAGTTCAGACTTCTAAATACCTAATCTCTTATCAAACCTGTCCCTTCAACTTCAAACCCATTGCCTCTGTCCTGATTTAGACCCCTCCCTTGCCCTGACTTTGGCGACAGCCTTCTACAGCTATGAGTAAGTGAAGAGAAATCACTTAACAGACACGTGTCCCTCTCTCCCACCAGCCACCTCTGATGGTAGAGATCACGTCTTCTTCATATCACTCTCCGGTGCCTAGTGCAGTCATGGGCACAGAACAGGCACTCAAATGTTTGAGGAGCTGAAGACAGGATATAACTCTTGGAAGAGAGCAGCCCCATCTTCAGGTTCTATGATTGCTCCACACAACTTAAAGCAGAACCAGATACGAAATGCATGATCAAGTTCCAGAAACTTCACCTTCTCAAGGCATGTGTTTCTAATTTAGTTTCAAACTACACTGTGTGAGACCCATTTTCACCCAGTAGTTAATAAATGATAGTGGACAACGGATAACATGTATTACTACTCTTTTCCACTTGTCTTCCAGATCTAGGGACTGTATACTCTCTTACCCTGATAACATCTTTGTAAGGAGGTCAAGAGAGGATTATTCTCCATTTTACAAATAAGAAAACTGAGGCACTGAATGAAATCCCTTAATTACTTTGTGATGGAGTTAGGAGCTTTGCCTGGCTTAAGTCTAGCCTTTCCCTGACACTATCCCGCAGTCCTGTAATTGGAAGATAGCCCAGTTCCCATCCCTGCAGAAGCGCTGGTCAGTACTCAAGTGTTCCTTATGGTTTGCCTCCACTACTACAAACTTCTTTGGGTACCAGGGTGTGTGTTGCCACAAGGTCAGAGACCACATTCTCTCTCTCTTCTACGTACCACTCTCCTCAGCGCCTGGTGAAGACAGATTCCACCTCTTGGGCCCGGGACAAAAAGAAGCACCTTGGTCATTAGCCTGGGAGGTCTAGCAAGGCCAGGAGTCACAACCAGCAAGAAGAGAGATCTAAGTAGGCAAGAACAGTTTCAACGGGAAAAAGGAGAGAGGGGCCACCATTAAGAAAATCAGGATACTCTTTTCAAAAGGTTTCCAGTTGGGGAGCACCTGGGAAGAAAAGTGGCAGCAGGCAAGATCCTTCCTGCCACACCCTCCCAGAGTCATTTCTTCAAGACACCCAGGCTCTTCAGGGCCTCTTGGGCCTGGCTCAGCTGCTGCTGCAGCCTCTGGCGGGTGCTCTCGTTGGACGCCCGCTTCAGGAGGCCCTGCATTTCCTCCACCACCGCCCGGTGGCCGGGGGTGTTGTGGAAGAGCCGCACTGCCCGGTCCCCACAGGAGGCCAGGAGCCGGCCAGTGACGTCAAAGGACAGGCCAGCGACGCACTCCCCATGGACCTGCTCAAAGTGCTCCTCCTCCTCACCCCGCCGGGTGTTGTAGAGATGAATACTGCTGCCACTGGCCAAGGCCAAGACCTGGGCGTCAGGGGACAGTGCCAGGCGGCATGGCATGGTGCTTGCCTCTTCAAAGCGGCCTGTCCTCAGCAAGTAGGGGTCCTGCTGCTTCTTGTATTCCACGTCTGTGTCCCACAGTTTCCATGTGCCATCCTTGGAGACAGAGGCCATCCTGCAGCGTGGAAAATCATGGCTCTAGGCCCAATACACCCTGGAAGGGAGGGTGCTGGGACAGCACTAGGGGCTCCAGCTAGGAAGCCAGCTCCACTGCTGTGTCTACTTCCTGCCGAGGGCTGGCCACCCCACCCACTTCAGAGCTGCCAAAGAGACAGGCAGAAGGACCCAGGGTGCCAAGAGGGGCTGAGGGCCAGGAATCAGGTAAGAAGTCAGAGAGGATTCACTCACCTCCGGGAATCATTGGAGAAAGCGAAGAAGAGGACAGCTGCTGAGTGGCCTTTCAGTTCAAAAGCTCGCACAACCTCTTGGAAGTCCCCTTTTTTGCCAAAGCAGACTTCCCAAACTTTTACATCCGGAGTGAAGCCACATGAGGCCACAAACCTGCCATACAACCCAGGTTCCTTTGAAACTTAATTTTAAAGGCAGCTTGTTCCTGCAAACCCACTAAACCTCTTTCCTGAGAAAGTTAATAATCTTATATCTAAATGACACTGTATCTTTTAAAAGTGCTTTTATACACAACCTCAGTTCATCCTCACAGCCATGCTATAAGATACGCAGTACCCCCAAGCCCCCAGCCCAACCTTTTAAAAACAACAGATGAAGAAATAGAGACTAAGGACTTGAACCCAGGTGTCCCGATTGCACATTATATGCTCTTTCCACTACATGAAGCTAGCTCTCCGCTCTGCCTCTGGCCCCCAGCCCCAACCTTCGCCCGTCCCAGATGCCAAATCTCTCCTTCCTCACCTGCTACAAGGGGATATAGCAGCATGTATATTGTTCATCTGGTTGGTGTTGATGGTAGACAACACTTGACCTTTCAGATTCCAGATGAGGATAGTCGTGTCACTGGAAGCAGTCATGATGAACTTCCCTGAGTGGGGAGGGGAGTGACAGGAGCTGAGGTCAATGACCTGACCAACTGTCATTCTCCAAGGAGACGCTTATGAAGGCCTCTGCTGTCCAAAGTATGCATGCTCCCCTCCAAGGCCAAGGGTCACCACAGATGAGGACTTTGCTGAAGACTGTGGCTCTTACCTGCTTCCCCTGGGGACTTGCTGTGGCTCCTAGGACTCCAGGGGAGCCCAGAGGCAGACCCCCTTTGCCATACTGAGGCTAGGCATAACTCTCAGGCAGCATGAACTCATTCAGCAAATATAACTGAGGCAGTTCTCTCTTGCCTTGGGCGAGCTGCACCCTCTCAATGCCTCTCACCTGTGTCAGCAATGGCGATGTTGATGATGGGTGCCTTGTGCTTTTTAGGAAAGTCCTCTGGGGTGGCCGTGAAGGTATAGCCCCCATCCTCTCGCTTGGTCATCTTGAAGACACGGAGGGTGTCTCCATTGGCCAGCCAGACAATGAAGGCTCTAGGGACAGGGAGCGGACAAGTCACTCATTTGGACACGGAGGCCTGTGTGTGCCAGGGCCTATGCAAGGCTCTGAGGAAAACCAAACCTCCCTTCACGCCTTACAGTCCAACCTCAGAACTTAACCCCTGGGTTCAAAATCTCTTAGAACTATCAGAAGATAGTTCTCATAGCTTTGGCTCCTTTGGTTTCTCTCTAGGGTTTAGAAAACCATTATGGCTCCCAAGACTAATCTGGGACCCAGACTTTGGTACTTCCCAGGTGGGAACAGATCTTTCCTTCTCTGCTTCCTTGCTGTGTAGCTGCTTAGCCCTTCAGGAAGCCCCGGGCAGTGCTTAGGCCATCTGGATGCTCTCTTTCTGCCACTCCAAGGGAGACTCTGGGTACCCCCACTCACTATCCCAAACCAGGAATGGGAAAGACATAAGCCTGGAGCTGGGCTTCTGCAGGCAAACCTGAGGCTCCATCCTGTCCCACCTGCAGTCAGGGCTGAAGCGCACCAAAGTGGCATGGTCCAGCTCCACATTGGCTCTCATGCTACGGTGCTCCCGCTGCAGGAAGTCCTTGGTGCTCCAGATGCGGACAGTGCGGTCATCTGCACAGGTGGCCAGGTACTTGCCATTGCTGCTAAAGTCCATGCAAGATATGTTCCCACTGTGGCTCTAGGGGAGGGGTTGCAGGAAGTGTGAACAGGGACCCCTTGGCTAGATGGGGAAGCCCAACCTGCAGCCATGACTCTGGGACCCTGCTGCCTGGATTAACAGCAAGCTGCTGATGGGATGTGATGAGAAGAGACAGTATGAGGCATCCCCACTGATTTTGGTCAGAAGCAGAGGGGTCTGTAACATGCACAGAATGCTACAAAGGAAAAGTCTGCAGGGGTGTGAGTGTTTGTGCATGGGTACCCATGTACCTTCAGTGCCGCAGCCAAGAGGCGATGGGTGAAGTTGTGTTGTTGAGGTTTCTCCTTGCGAATTCGCTGATGCTGTTTCTGCTTCTTGGATCTCGAGGACTTGTCAAGGGGAAGTCCATTTGCTTTTTGGCCTATAAAGAAAGGCCATGTCAACCATCCATTCACTCAATCAACAAGCATTTACTGATCACCTTTGATTGGCCAGGCATTGAGTGGAGCAGCAAGAAATGACAAGATGTGGCCCATCCTCGAGAAGACAGTGATGTGGGCAAAAACAGAGGCTTTGGAATCAGACCTGGGCTTGGATTGTGTCTCTACCACTGAGTGATCCTAAGGAAGCTGCATGCTGTTAGTCCATATAGAACCTTGATGCACACTAGAAAAGGCAGCATGTCTGGGCTGGGGCAGCTCAGTGGGTACATGGCATGGCCAGGGGAGTAGAGATCCTTGGCCAGTCATCCCTACGTAGGGAATAATGTGCACAACCCAATCTGGTGGCCCTGGCCATGCGTAAGTTACTTAATTGCTCTGGGTCTTGGTTTCCTTAAAGAGAAGTTGGGAGAATTGAATGAGATAATATACACAAAAATGACAAGCAGAGTACCAGCACAAGTATTCAAGGCTCAAAGGAATCCCAGAGAATTCAGGACCAAGAGGTAGTCAACATGTTGAGCACCTAGCCTGTGCCAGGAATAGTGCCTGTCACTTTTGCATAAGATAGCTCACTTAAGTGAGAATCAGGCCAGGCACAAAGTCGGCATGTGTTAGATGGCTGCAGATGCTCCCCAATTCCTACAGGAAAACAACTCCTGCGCCCCCCACATAAAGATGGCCACAACCTGCCCTCTGCCTACCTGTCCAGCCCTCTCTGCTGAGCTCCCTCCTCTGCTCTCACCCTGGGGTCACACCACGTGCTGTCTCAGGGCTCCCTGCCTTCCCTGCCAGCAGCGTTCTTCCCTCCTCGGCCTCCGGGGAAACTCCCACACATCCTTCCTCAGGACCCCATCTCACATGTTCCCGACTCTTAGTGAAGATTTCCTGACCTGCCACCGTTGGGTTTCCCGTTTCAGGTACTGACCTCTTCTATGAACCCTCTTACGCTCTACCTTTCCCTTACACTTTCAGATGCTCCTCTCCTTCCCCGACAGTGGACTCCCTAAAGGAAAAGACCTCAAAGCCCACGGAGGTGGCCGCATGTCGGGGAGCTAGTCCGAGCGCCCATGAATGAACGCCCCCCTTTTTCATGAAGTAACGACCTAGCAGTGCGCTTGCGAGTTCGCAGGGCCCTCGCAGGGCCCGGGCAGAGGCCGGGGCTCGGCCACCGACAGCGGCAGCGCGGGACGCCGCTTCCCACTGGGCCTCCGGACGGCGCGCGACCAGCCCGCGAGGCGGCACGTCGTCCCGGGAAGCGAAGCTCCTTTCACCCGAGGAGAAACTGAGCGGTCCCCGGCACCCTCGCAGGTCGGACCACCCCGGAGGCGGGAGCGCGGTCCCCGCGGCGGCCCCTCCCCGCCCCCGCCCCACTGACCCGCCGACCCGCCGCATGTCTCCTCCTCCGCGCGCAGCCAACCCCGCGCTACCGCGGCCGTCGCCATCAGGGCCAGCAACCCGAGCAAGAGCGACAGCCCCATCAGCTCCGGGATCTGCGGCAGCTCCATGTTGGCGGGGCCTCTGCCACCTCAGCCTCTGCCTACGCGGGCGCCTGCACGCCTCCGCGGGGCCGCGCACGCACGCGGGGCGAGGCCTGGCCGTTGGAGCGTCTCGGGGGCGGGGCCTGGCCGTTGAAGCGTCTCGGGGGCGGGGCCTGACCTTAGGAGGGTCTCGGGGGCGGGGCCCGGCCTTAGGAGCGCCTCGGGGGCGGGGCCTGGCCGTTGGAGCGTCTCGGGGGCGGGGCCTGACCTTAGGAGGGTCTCGGGGGCGGGGCCTGGCCTTAGGAGCGCCTCGGGGGCGGGGCCTGGCCGTTGGAGCGTCTCGGGGGCGGGGCCTGCTCGTTAGAGGGGCCTGGCTGCTGAGGCCTTGTTGTCGCCGAGGGCTGGGGCGAAGATGTGCAGGCCCCGCTCAGGCTTTCCCTTGAACAAGTTACTGATAATCGTTTATTAAAGGCGTTGTTGCAGCCGTCACAGACTGGATCCTTTCAGGGAGGCAAGGCGGCGTTATTACTCTCTTTAACGGGAAACTCCGGGGCTTTTACAGTTAATGGAGAGGGAAAGGGTAGTCCTGGGCTCGAGCGCGGGACTCTCTCCGCAAAGACCTGAGATGGAGAGACACGGTGGGGAATCGGGGCACAGCAAAATAAACAGCCGCAGATAAGATTGGAAGGGTCTGGAGGGCCTTGAGTGCCGGCTCACTCCCGCAACCAGAGAGGAGCCCCCGCCGGTTATTACAGGGCAAGACAGGGCAAGATCCGGTCTCAGAGATTCTCTGGGAGGGCCAGCGTGAGCCAAGACTAAAGACAGGAGGAAAACCAGGGGGTGGTCGCAAGTATCCAAGAGGGAAGTGATAATGGGTGGCTGGGGAGTGGAAAGGAAGTTGAAAATGAGATTTTTAACAGGACATTTTTTACTTTGAACTAATTATAGATTCACAGGGAGTTGAAAAAAATGAACAGGAAGGTTCCATGTACCCTTCGCCCAGTTTCCCCCAATGCTAACATCTTACATAACTGTGACACAATATCCAAATCAGGAAATTGGCGTTGATACCATCTACAGAGCTTATTCGGATTTCACCATAAAGGAGCTATTCTGAAAGACTAATTTGATAGAATTTGGATTAGACCTGCTTAACTGGAGAGGGAATGTTCCCAGAATAGGCATGCTCCGTGGGCTTCCCAGCCCCGCACCCCAGAGCGAGTGGAAGTACCAGGGCCAGGGATTCCAGATTTGAACATTTCCATGTCCACGAGGGCGCCTCTCCAGATGGTGCAGGACTCTCTGAGGAGAGAGGCTGCTGCAGAGACTAGATGACAGACAGACACGCCAGCAACCCCGGCTGAGGAAACAGATCCAGTCAGAGAGCAAGTAAAGTGGCCTCATTTCCTTCCCTTTTGTCCTTGGAGGGAAGGGGAGATTGGCATTGACTCAGCTGTGGGCAGTGAGGTGGGGAGGGCTGGGAGGAGGTATCCAGAGCATCCTGGCGTTTTTCCTCCTTAATTTGCTATTCAGAACTGTAGGCCCAATGATGGACCAGTTTCTCCACCACCTAGAGACGAAGCTGTACTTTTAAGAAGAATTTCATTCACCAAGCATTTTGCATGTGACATTTATTGAGCTTTGCATTCCATTGCATTTTCTCACATTCCCATCCCACAGATTAGGAGACTGATGCTCTAGGAGGTGCTCATTAAGTGACTTTCCAGAGGTTGTGCGGGTGAAGAGTGAACCTAGGGACACATGCAGGTCTGTGACTCCAATCTATTGATGTAGGGACAAGGAGAAGCAAGAGTAGGGCTCAGCTCTGTACAGCTCAGTGGAGACTACAAGATTCTTTCACATCGATGAGTTCAGTTGATCTTTAGAGCGGCCTTAAGACAAGTGATGCTATGAACTAACGTAAACAGGTGAAAAAAAACTAGGCTCAGGTCAAGTAACTTACCCAAGGTCAACGAGGAAGCCAGCCAGAGAACCCAGAGTCCAACTGGAGTCTGCTACACTCCAAGATCCATGCTCCTCCCACCTTGCCACTGGGCTGTGGAAAGGCCTTGCCCTCACCCTCAAGTGTCATACAGCCCAGTTGGAGGCCAAGGCCAATACTCAGAAGGACAGCTAATGACACAAAGCAGGATTTGGGAAAGCTGGGCAGATCAGGGAAAGAGATGTGCTGGTGGATCCTGAGGGACAGTGAGACTTGGCTGTCCCTTTAGGGTGAGTATTTAGACAGGTGAAGCAGAGGGTAGGAGGGAATTCTGGGTGGGAAGTGAGTCATGAACAAAGGTGTGGAGGTAGAAGTAAGTGATTCCTGTGCAGAAGGGAGTGACCGTGCCAGCTGGTCTGGGTGAGTGTTGCAGATGGTGCCATAGGAAAGGATGCAGTGGGAGGGGGCATGTGCTGGGAGACAGAAAAACCTATGCCGCCTCCCTCCTGGGCTGATCATGCCTTGCGAGGGCAAAGCTGAATGAAACATCCCAAGAACCACTGGAGATTCAGGACTCCTTGGAATGTGAAGGGAAGGAGGCTGTGGAGAGAAATGAGGCTGGAGGGGTAGCGGGGCCCAGCCCCAAAGCACCTTGAACATCTGCTGGGAAACTTGGCCTCACCAGAAAGCAGGAGCCAAAGAATGAATGGAAGCACAACTTCAATTTGCAATTGAAGATCCACCTTGCACTAACTGGAGCCCTCCCTACCCCTTGCATCTGTGTTAGGTGAAACCATAAATTTCCTCATTGTTTAAGCATTGGTTCTCAAAGTGTGAGCCCTGGACAAGCACCATTGCAAATGCATGGAATCCATCCCAGACCTGCTGACTCAGAAACTCTGGAGGTGGGGGCCTGACAGTCTGTATTGTAACAAGCCCGCTAAGTGACTCTGATGCATGCTAAAGTTTCAGAGCCACTGATTGACCTAACTCGAGCCCCAGACATGTTATTTGCAGCTCAAAGTCTTTATTACAGTGGTTCTTAGCCTTGGCTGTATGTTGCAATCACCTTAAAAAATGCTGATGTCTGAACCCCACATCCAGGAGTTCTGATTTAATTGGTCTATGTTGGACCTGGTCATGAAGAGTTTTTAAAGTCCCCCCCCCCCAGGTTATTCAAATGCACATTTAAGTTTGAGAAGCAGCTGTAAGGGATACAGGAAGCTAATGCAAGAGGATATATAAAAGGGGATGCTCTGAGAGCCAGCCCTGATGGCCTAGTGGTTAGAGTTTGGCACTCTCACTTCCAGGTTCGCTTCCCGGTGGTAGAACCACACCACCCGTCTGTCAGTAGCCATGCTGTGGCAGGGGCTCACACAGAAGAACCAGAGGACTTACAGCTAGAATATGCAACCGTGCACTGGGGCTTTGGACCAGGCACTGGCCACGGGGATTGATCTTACAAGGTCAACCAGCCAGGCCTCTGTAACAGATATCATAGGGCAGTGGGGTGTGGGGAGGAGCTGAAAATGACTGTTTTCAGCTTGCAAAGTGTCTGGATGGTGGTGCCTTTCCTGGGGATGGGGAGCATGAGGGTCAGGTTGAAGGAGGAAGCCTGTGGGCTACAGTCTTGGAAATGATGAGGTCTGTTTCAATTCCTTCAAGGTTAAGGGAGCTGTGGAACATTCAGAGGGAGAGGTCGAGCGGCAGTGCGATACGTGGTTGTGTAGCTTTGGGGGAAGGCAGGGCAGATAGAGGATAGAGGGTCCTCAGCAGAGGCCAAAGGGGATGGCATTGCCTGGAGCTTGCCATAGGGTAGAAGGAGAGCAGGCCGATGAGGGACAGGCAAAGGAAGAGGCACTGTCGAGGAAGGAGAGTCTGGTGAGAATTCTGGATTGGCAGAGAAAGAGTGGTTCAAGAAGGAGGTCTGAGGGGAAGGCAAGAAGAGCGCTGGAAAGCAAGTGTTGGATTTGGCAACGAGGGAGGCAAGTGAGTCTGTGCATCAGCGAGCCTGGGGTGCATGGGGGGAGGAGGAGCCCAAAGGCAGGGGGCTGGAGGTAAGTGGGAGGGGAGGAGGGACAGACAGCAACTGTAGGTGACCCTCTCAAGGGAAAGTGGCATCTAGAAGGGAACACAGGGTCAAGGGGGTGTCTTATGGGGACCTTCCTGGCAGGGTGTGAGTACGTGAAGACAGCAGAGCACAAACTGCCAGGATTTCACCTTTCAGAGAGCCACTACAACCTGTGTCTGCAGCAGCAAGGAGCACTTAAGAGGCTGGGTGCATCTGTCACCCACACAGTAAAAAGTGGCTGAAAGCAGAGGCTCTGGAGACAGACAGTCTGGCTGCGCACCTCCCCAACGATGCATCCTTGGGCTAGTTGACCTCTCTGAGCCTCAATTTTTCCTCTATAAAAAGAGGATGATAGTAATATTGTGATAACTCTTCCATAGTGCTATTTGCCAGGCACTGTTGCAAGTGCTTTATGTACATTTACTCTTAAATCCTCATAACAGGCCTGGAGAGGCGGGTGTTGTGGGGAGTAAGTGAGTTAATATACATAAAGCACTTAGAATTGTGCTTGGCACGAAGTAAACACTAGATAAGTGTGTTATTATTATCATCCACATGAATGAGGGAAAGTCAATGCCCACGGAAGACCGTCTCCTGTTTACATCCTGCAAACGTCTCCAGAAGTCTGAGAAGATGTGAGAAGACCGGCCTCATGGAGCTTGAATGTCAGCTCCATGAGGACAGGGTACGGCAGTGAGGAATCCCAGAGCCGAGACCAGCGCCTGGTCCATAATACTCCCTCAGTAAATATTTGTTAAATGGATCAATGAAAGGATCAATGAAGTATTGGGGCCATTTACCCCGACTCCCCATCTGGAGTTTCAGTTCCTTCTAAGCCATCCCAACCAGTTGCCATCCACCCTCTGCTTGCACATCTCAGAGTGGGGAGATCACTAGCCCCTGTGGCAGCATGTTCTCCTTCTGGATAGTTCTGATGGGAGACCCTGTCACTTCCCCTCCTTGGTCCTGCTCTGCCCTCTTCCAACCTGGAAGGTGGTGAGCCTCTCGGAACCCTCTCCTGGCCATGGAGGGAGGATTTCCAGGACGAGTATCTGTCATCTCTCAGCTGGATGACAGCAGCGGCCTATGACGGCTCTCCCTGCTTCTGCCCTTGCCCCATGTGGGCTGTTCTCAACTCAGCACCTGGAGGGATCCTGTTAAGAAGTTGTGTCTGATCTTGTCCCACCTCTACTCAAAACCCTCCGGTGACTTCCAGCTCAGAGGACAAGCCAAGGCCCTTTCATGGCCTGCAAGGCGCTCTGCAAGACCACCTCTTGCTGCCAACCAGCTCTCTCTCCCTCCCAGATTGAGACGTGCTGACAGCCCCCAACAGTTTTTGTTTTTATTGGTCAAAAATTCTTTACAAAATCCATACACACTCATCCACACACACAAGATGCCTGCCCTGGTTTGGCCACCCCCTGCCCAGGTCTCTCCTGGGATCAGACCTTCCTGGCCTCACCCAGGGACGCCAGCCTGCAGCCCCTCCAGGCTACCAGTGAAGGCACAGAGAGGGAACCTCCTCTTCTGCTTATCTGCTCAGAAACAGGGGCCTGTGCCCCACCGGCCGGGGAGCAGGGGGAGTGACAGGGAAACAGGATTGTCCACGTCCCTCCTTCAAGCTCCCTGAGTTGCCGGCTTAGGCCTCTGAGTGTCACAGCTGCTAAAGCTTCCAGATCATCTTCTGGTTGAAGCTTTCCCATCCCCCCTTTGCAGACTGGAAAATGGAGGTCCAAAGAGGGAGTATGAGTCCCCCAGGTCACAGCGTTAGTCACTAGTACAGCAGGGACTGCAACTCAGTTCTTCCCAGCTTCCAGGACGCTGGAAGAGACTTGGGCCTGGCTCGACCCTCAGGAAAGGGGACAGCCAGGGCCTGGGGCAGGAGGGAGGGCCCAGAAGTTGTCCCTGGAGCCCACACCCAGGGAAAGCAGCCCCAGGGCAGCTGAGTAAGCGGCAGGGTCTGGCCAGCGCTATAAAGGGTTGCCAAGGGTGCCCTCTGTGACCGCCCGTGTGGCTTGCTCGGGTATACAGCCCGGGTCCGTCAGGATACTGGTGGATGTGCTCAGCTGGCGTAGGGAGTTCAGGACAGCTGGGGAAAGAGAGAGACACCTCCTGGGGTTAGGGCCCCACCCTTGGATGCGGAAGACAAAAGGATGGGGGAGGTACTAGTTGGCAAGACCGTCAGCACCTCCTAGGACCTCTGTCTGCAGGTGTCCTGGTGGCCGGAGAACCATTGAGGGGGCATGGTGGGATGGCTGAAACTCCAGGCTGTTAAAGACAGGCTGGACCTGGGGCTGAGAGAGTGGAACCCCCTGTTCTGAGGCCTGGACACTCTGGTGGGAGGGAGGTGGCTCACGTACTTGGTCGGAGAGCAGGCAGAGAGCAGTACTGGTCCAGCCAGGCCAGCGAAGTCTGGCGGAGGCTCTGCAAGCTTGCCGTGGACACCATCCCGTTGAAAGACTCGAACAGAGGCCGGATGAGGATGCTGAACTGGGCCCAGGTCAAGGAGCAGGCCTGTCGTCCAGCCGATGCCCTCACACACCTCACATGTAGGCCTCACATCTGGCCCAAAGCAGGGGGAGGGCCTGGCCGGTGTGGAGTCTTGAACCCGTAGGACCCCTACTGTAGCTGCCCTCCACCCTGCCAAGGCCTGCAGCTCTCTGGCTCTCAGCCCCCTCCCGCAGCCCCTCCACCACCCTTCTTCTGGGCTGGACTATCCCCCATCCCTGGGCTTCCTGCCCTGGATCAGTCAAGAGCTTGACCAGGTAAGGGAGGAGAGTTTCCACGTCCTCCCCAGGGCCCAGCTCACTTCCAAACCGGCCTTGGAACTTTCTGAGGGAAGGGCTGTGGTCTCCTCACCCAAGGGCTCCCCCCTTGGTTTCTTTCTGCTCCCAGCCCATCACTGGGCAATCCTGCTAGCCACAATGCCAAGGGCCTAGAAGGAGGGGGCGGAACCGGAGCCCCTTCCCCTGGGAGCAGCTCTGAGACCCTGCCTGGCTGTGGAACCAAGCCTGTAGTCGGGCATAGCCTGGTCCAGCTGCAGTGCTCACCCGGCCACTGGCAGGTGAGGATACCACCCAGAACTTCCAGTTGTGCAGTGTGCGGGCCCGGACATAGTCATCAAACATGTCTCGCATCTGGTCGAAACGCTGGTGTGTGATGGGCACCCCGGTGGCAGGCAGCTGCTGCTGGCACAGGCTGGGGGAATGGGGGGTGGGGTTGGGAGTCAGGCAGCATGCCCCCCGTCCCAGCGCCTGCACGTCCTCCACCTACTTAATGGCAGCGTTGAGCTCCTCGATCTGGTCCCGCAGCTGCTGGGCCTCCTCCTGCATGGCTGCCCGCTCCTGCTGCAGCATGGCGATATACTCGGCCGTCTTCTGCAGTGTGGTGGCTTTGCTCATCTGCGGGCATCACCAGGGAGGGCTCAGGTGCTGGAGGCCCCTCATCCCGGGACCCACTGAAGCACTGGGGCCGGAGGAGGCAACTGTGCATGTGGAGGGCCCTGGGATTTGGTCTGGGTTCTAGGAGTGCCAGCCTGGGTGGGGCCTCACCTTGAGGCTGGGCTGGGCACTGAGCGTGCTCACCAGCCCGTGCAGGGTGTCAAATCCCAGCTTGATATTGAAGCGCCGCTTCTGCTCCGCAGAGATGTGTGTGATGCGCCGGCTCTCAGTCTTGAGGGCAGACAGCGAGTAGGGTGAGCCTAGGAGGGAGTGCGGGAGGCCCTGGGGGTGCACACAAATCTTGGGGTGGGGGGATGGTGCCACCTTGTTGTTGTCTGGACGGCCCCGGCTTAGGATGGGTTGAGGGGGAGAGATGCGGACGCTCAGAGTTCCCGGGCCTGGCATGGAGCTGAGCTCCCCAGACAGCCGCCGCTCACCTCCTGTGGCAGGGACACACAGACCCACAGACAGACCGACACAGGGGAGAGGGTCCTATTGTCTGTCCCTTCATCCTGGCCCCAGATACAGTCCCCCACTCCTTCCCTCACTCTGTCCCCGAGAGCCCCCCAATTCCTGTAACCCCTCTTTACCGCTGGGTGCTGGAGGCGAGAGCCGCTCCACTTTGGGGACAATCAGGGGCCTGGGAGGGGCCAGTGTGGCTGGGCCAGGAGGTGGCCGGGGCGGTGTAGGGGCCGGGGTCGGGGGAAAGAAGGTGCAGGGGAACTCAGGGACCGTCTCCTGCTGGGGTGGAGAAGGGCGGAGAGTTGGGGTGAAGCCCCGGGGCTCGCCCCCACCTCCCAGTGCCGGCCATCTTACCGGGGACCCTGGGGGCCGAAGGAGTGTGCTGGACACAAGTGGTGGCTCCAGGGCTTGCTCAGGCTTGGCTGTGCACAGGCAGAACTGTGAGGGCCACTGGGGCTGGCCCCAACCCCATCATCACCCACACTCCTTATGGGTTCAGAGCCCACGTCCCTAATTCCTCGCCACCCTGCCCCCCAGCTGAGCCTGCCCCTTAACCTTCTCCTCTACTCCCACAGGCTCCCTGCTTCTGCATTTGGTCCCCATCTGCCCCTCTCTCGACCCTGCGCCTCACCTGCTGTGAGTAGCTGTGTGAGGCAGGGGTTGTTGTCCCCAGCAGTGGCAGTGGGGCTGGCAGTGGCAGGGGCCAAGGTGCGGGGGCTGGGCTTCTGCCCCCTAGAGGATGGGGTGGGGGGCTTGCCTCTGGGCCGCAGGCCTTGGGGCACTGTGAAGTGAGGCCCCAGTGGGGGCTCCGGATACCCAGAGGGGAGAAGGGGAAAGGAGGAGGGGGTGGAATGTGGGGCAAGTGGGAAGGCAGTGGGAGCAGGCAGTGGGGACACTCCCGGGGCAGGAGGGACAGTAGGGAAGGAGAATCTGGGAGAGAAGAGAGACTCTTCCTGAAGCACAGCAGGGGGCGGAGCCATGGGAGGGAAGTGGGGTGGGGGACAGGGCTCCAGGCCAGGCCCTTTGGCAGGGGTAGAGTATTCGAGGAGGGGTGTGGGTGGGGGAGGGGCTGGGAGCTTGGGCTTGGGGTCTTCAGGAAGGAGGAAATCAGAGCTCAGGAAGGCACTGGAGTCCAGGGGGCCAGGGCAGCTGCTCCGAGCCTGGTTGGGAGGACAGATAGAGAGCAGGGGAGAAAGCTGGCCTTTGCGGCCACCCCGGCAGCCTCCTGCTTTGGCTGAGCTCTGGACTGGGCACTAGGAGAGAGAGGAGAAATGATCCCTGCCCTCCAACACACACACCAGGGAAATTATAATTTAATAAGGAGAGGGAATGGAATACATTGATGCACAAATTAGGCATAAGAAAGAGCATCAATCTTCCTGCCCACCCATTCATTCACCAAATAATTTATCCATCCATCCACCAATCCATTCACTAACCCATCCATCCATCCATCCATCCACCCGCCCATCCATCCATCCATCCCTCCTCTATCCATTCACCTACATATTTATTCTCATCTATGAGCTAGCTCATCTATCTTTCCATCAGCCCACCACATACTAACCCATTCACCAATCCATCCAACCATCTATGCTTCCTTCATTCATCTACCAACCCATCCATAATCCATCTATCCACCATCTATACATTCACCAGCCATGTATCCAGCCCATTCATTGATTCACCAAACTCATTTATGAATTCATCTACCAGCCCATCCATCCAACCAACCACTCACCCACCTATGTATACACACCAACCCATGTAAGCATCTACCCCCATCTACAACCTGTCTATTCACCAACACACCCATCCATACACTCATTCATTCATCACTTGCTCAACCATTGGGTCACCATTTACCCAGTGCTGTTAATGTGCTTGAACTGTGTTAGGCATGGAAGTGCAGTGGTGAGGAAAACACAGCCCTTCCAGCAAGGAGCTCACTGTCTAGTCCAGGAGAGAGACCCCTCAGCAATGAACTGAAAAGTCTAATGATGGAGGGAAATGGCACCTATCTAACCTAGCAGCAGGGAGGCAACATCTGAATTGGGTGTGGCAGTTCCTGAGCCAAAATGGTAGACTCACCGTTTCCTAAGCATGCCTGCTCAGCTTCCTGACTCCACGCTCCCATTCATGCTTCTCCTCCCATCTGGCTTGCTTTCTACTGGTCTTTTCTTCTGTCCAAACCTGACCCGTTCACTAAGGCCCAGAACTCCCCCTCCTCCAGGAAGCCCTCCACAAGCAACCTAGCCCTCGGTGGTGCCTGCTCCATGCTCCCCTGCCCTCAGCCTCCCTCCCACAATCATCTTGTCAGTTCTGCTTCACCAGGGTCTTTCCTCCCCAGCTGAATTGCACCCTCCTGGAGGGCAGAGATGGGGTTTTTCTCCTGCTCCAGCCTCTTGGTCGACCAAGCACAGGACTAGCACCTGGGAAGTACCCTGAAAAACTCCTGGACATAGGCAGGTGAGTGGGACAGGGCTGGGGGGGGTGGGTGTGTGGCGAGCTCACCTGCAGGCGGTTATGCCCTGAGAGGTGGGTCATGCCTGAGGAGGCAGGGGGCACTTCTGAACCCAGGATCCCACTGCTGAAGGGGGAGTCGGCCATGGGGCTGAAGCTGGGGGGCTCTGGGAAGTTTGAAGGCATGGGCGTCTGTGGGGGGCGGTAGTTGGTGAAGAAATCTGTAATTGAGACACACAAGGCAGCAGCAGTCAGGGCTAAGGCCTGTCTGGAAGCAGGGGGAGGAGAGCGGGCCTCGTGCCCTGTCCCCAGGCCAGAGTGGCGGTGGGGTGGGGGCCAGCGGGGGAAGGGGGGGCTTCCACAGGAGATTGTGAAACTGGGAGAGTTTCTGTCTCACTCAGGGGAAGCAGCAACAGAGGCTCGAGTGGGATGGGCCTGAGTGGGAGACAATGGGGGACTGTGTGGGGCTGTGAGCAGGACCCCAGGCAGCAGCCCTCCCATGGAGCCCCACACTTGGCTCATGAGGCCCCCTTCCCCATCCCCATCCCCAGCCCTGGGCACTCCCGTGTCTGCTCCTGTTACCAGCCCTGCTGGGGACATAAAGGGCGGTAAAAGTGCCAGGGAGGGAAAGGGGTGGGGTCCAAGGGAGGAGGTCTGGGACGGGGAGGAGCCCCAGGGTGACAGGAGTTCAAGGGGTGAGTTAGGGGTGAGGGGGCGGGCAGTCAGCGAATCTGGGACAAGTTGCTTTGTTGGAAGGTCAAGAGATGGGGCTACAAGGATGGAGCCCGGGCGTGGAGTGAAGGGGCTGAGGGGGTGACAGCAGGGGTCAGAGGGTGGGCTCAGAGTGGGGGCAGGAGTGGGGGGCTGGAAAGCCTGGAAGAGCTGGCGGGGCGGGGGCCGACGGCTTGTTTGAGGTGCGGGTTGTGTGAGCCCCAGGCTATTCTGGTTTGGGGAAGCAGCTGCCCGCGGCTTAACCACATCCCGGCCCGGGCGCCACCCGCCCACCCGCTCCCTTCCGGGCACCTTTCTCTGACCCTGACCAGCCTTCGGTCTGCACCGGCGCCCAAGGCCTCCTGGTCTGGTCAGATCTGACCTCACCAGCCTTTGATGGGCCCAGGCCCCCAAGCCAACAGAGCTGGTCAGGTCTCTCTCCCAGGGGCCACCTCGAAGGAGACCCAGCAGTGGGACAGATACGACCACACAGAACCTCCAGCCTGACAGGGTTAAACCAGTGTGTGCCTCTTGTGTGACTCTGGGGCTCGGGTGTCGCTGGGCAGCTGGCTCTACGTGTCAGTGTGTGGTCTCCCCCGTGTCTGTCCCATGGTCTGTAGCTCTGTCTGTGTGCACCTGCCCTGATGTGAGGTGTTCTATGCTCACGTCTGTGTGTCTGAGTGTGTGTGTATGTGTGTCTTTCTCGGCCACAAGGTTAGAAGGCAGGGATCGTCTTGCTGTCCTGCTGCCTCCCTTTAACAGCAGGACTGGGTGGCAGAGGGTGAGCGGTCACTGATCCTCCACTCCCCCAGGACGATAAGCCTTGTCACTAGGCCCCTTGAGGCCTGGGCTCTAGAACCAGCTGCCTACTCAGCCCAGTCCCAGGATGACGGCCACAGAGCAGCTCCCTGCTCTTGTTGCTGCCCACTCCCCAGGTGTCACAGGCCTCATGGCGCAATGAGCTGCTGGGTCCATCACTGAGGCCCACCACCCCCTTACCATAGATTGCCCACTTGTCCTCATTGGCCTTGAGAGAAGTCGCTTCCTAGTCCTAGCCACCCACTGAGCCTGAGTCCCTTCCTAGCCGCTGTCCCCCCACTGACCTGCCGTCCTCTCCCCAGCCCCTCTCCCATCATCAGCCCCTTCCCCTTCCCTCGGCACCCCTCACCAGACCACTTGTACCTCACCGAGCCCTCCCCTCACTAAGCCTCCTCCCTCCCTCGAGTTCCGGCCCCCTCACTGGGTTTCCTCTCAAGTGAGGAGCTCCTGGGGAAAATCAGAGGCAGCCCCGCTGGCCCCTGTGCTCCTGCCCTCCCTGTGCATGGAGCTCTTGAAGGGGCCACACCAGCCACCTCCTCTGCATGACATCCCCTACCACAGGTTGCCCATGCTCGCCCCCACCAGCAGCCACCCTGGATTGAGAGACGTCGCTTCCTAGCCCCAGGTTTGCCCAGAGCCGGGGGTGGGGGTGGCTGGGCTCCTACCTGTGGCAGGGGTCTGTGTGCCCAGACAGGGCCGCTGCCCTCCCAGGCCGGTTTGCTCCCAGGGCACTGCCATCAACACTTCTGCCCCCACAGTCCCCACTCCCGCCCAGGGCTGAGGCAGGGGTGGGGGTGGTTCCTCATTCCCTAGTTCCCGCCCCACAGGCCTCCACCTCTTGACTGATGGGCCCAGGACCCTGTGGGGAAAGAGTGGAGGGGTCACCGAAACTACGCCGGGACCTCCTTTCTGTCCCCTGGGTCTTGGCTGAGACAGGCTGAGCCCCGATGTCTACCTGACCCCCAGAATGGCTCCGGAGTCCCCAAAGTGTATGAACTTCGGGAGCAGCCTCCAAGACCCGCGGCTGAATGAAGAAAGCAACGTGGGAGAGTTGGTTGTGAAAATAGAAAGAGATATCTGTCCCCATGCGCTATTACAGACATCAGTACCTCTGGTGGGATGGAAGAAATGAGTGACCCGGTGCCCTGGGGGTCAGGAGACGGAGGCAGGGAAACACACCACTTTAGAAAGTGCCTTACAAGACACGATACCTGAGATTTTCTTAAAAATAATATAGCAGGGGAGAAGTGTGTGAAGTCTAGAAGAAACAAGACTGGCCAAGAGTGATAAATGTTGAAGTTGGTGATGGTTCCACGAGCATTCATTGAACTACTCTCTCTCTACTGGTGTGTATGTTTGAAATGTTCTTTAATAAATAGCTTTTAAAATTAATTATGTAAATAATAAATAGACCCAAACAAATCAAAGTCCCTGAGAGAGTCCCAGCATCCATTGCTTTCCTGGGAACTCCCAGAGCCTGCAGCTCCAATGCCCCGGTCCCCTCTTCCCTGCCCAGGTTCCCTGTCTGACCCTGCCCGTCCACCCCACCCAGGGGGAGGGGTCTGCCCCACCTGAGATCTCCATGAAGTCATCCAGGCTGGGCTGCAGAGGTGTCAGGTCTGGCTGGATCATGTCAGCATTGCCGACGTAGGCTGGAGGGGGCAGTGGTGCCGTCAGGAACAGCAGGAAGGGTGGAGTAGGGGCACCCATCCCCGCTGTCCCCTCTTGGCGGCCTGCACTCCCACAGGCCTCCTCCCCTGGGAGCAGGCCCTCACCGTCCTCTGGGGGCAGCTGCAGGGGCTTCGGGCTGGGCTGAGTCATGGTGAAGAGTGTGTCGGAGATGTCGGACAAAAAGCAATCGAGGTCCAGAAGCTGCCGCGTGCCGGGATCCTCCTCCGGGCCCCCCAGCAGCACGGGCACCACGCTGGAGAAGAGCTGCTCGCACCATCGCTCCGGTGGCTGCCACCCGCCTTCCGCCTAGGAGACAGAGCCATCAGCAGCCCCGCTCCTCCCCATCTGGGGACACAGGGGTCACCCACTGCCCCAGGCCCTTCCATATCGCCCCGGCCTGGGAGATGAAATGATCAGCTGGCTAGAAGGCCTCTCTTTGCACAGACCCTCCTCACTTCTCTCTGGTGGGCCCAGTTTGCTGCCTGGAAGGCTAGGGTCACCCCACTGGCCTCTTAACATCGCCCCCCAGGTGACAGACAGGGATGGCCCGCTGAAGACACAAGGGTCCCCTTCCTGCCCCTGTGCTTATTCCCATCTGGACCCCAGTTCTTAGGGCCCTCCGTTCCCCCGTGCCTCCCCACCCCTTGCTCAGTCAACGAGAAGCCTTGGTGTTTTTCCACCACTGTGTCCACCAAGGCTTCCCTCCCCAAGGGGAGAAGGGCTCAGTTAGTCAGAGGACAACAGCCTCGCCCACTCCCTCACTTCCCATCCTCACCCACAGCCACTGTCCTACTCCCGCCACGCCCCGCCCCCACCCCCCCAGGAAGGAAGCTGTCAATTCTCTGGGTCCAGGGAGCACCCACCTGCTTGGGGGCCAGGAGATCCCCTTCTCTGCTGGACTTACGGAGCTGCAGGAACACAGAGAGGTGGACACTGTGTCCCTTGACCCCTCCTCCATCGTTCCCGCCAAGGCCTCCCCTACTCACAAGCTCCCACAGATCAACGAGATCCCCCACTTCCCCTCAGGAGCTCCTCTGCCCTGGGAGGTAAGGAGCTGCAAGGGGCCCCTGTGGCCACACGGTGGCGCTGTCGGCCTGGATCTTAATGGAGGGCGGAGTCGGGGAGAGCCCCTCCAGCGCTCGCAGGGGAAAGGTCCGGAGCCTCCCCCGGGCCCCACTGACCCGCTTCTTGTAGTAGATGCGCCACTTGTGGTACTCGCGCATCACCACCTCGATGCGCCGCTTCCAGTAATTCCCCTCCAGGACCACGGCCTGGGGAGGGTCGGGGAGAGGCTCAGTGCGAGGGTCAACACCAACGCGTCGTCCCCCCGCCGCGCCCAATCCGCGTCTGGGCCAGACCCTCCCGCCCAGGGCGAGGAGTGACGGAAAGGAGGGGCAGGCTTGGTGGGGAGGCAGGTGGGCGGTGGTCCTCAGTCTCAGCTACCTCCGGTTTCCGGTGCTCATCAGCCTCAGGCCCCTGCAGTGGGGTCACGAAGCCACACACGGGGCTCTTCCTCCGCTCCACATCTAAGAGAAGGGGGCCAGGTCAGCGGTGCCCAGCTCCGCCGTCTCGCACCCAAAGGGGACTAAGACTCAAGTGCCACACTGTGAAATCCTGCCTGGCTTTGGATCCTCAGATTAAGTGCCACCTCCTCCAGGAAGCCTTCCTGCCTGCTCTAGCCCTGCCATATCTCCCATTTCTATGCCCCTCTGTGAAACCTACCCCCCACACCTCCTCTGCCTTCCTTGGAAGCCTAGTAGGTGTACAGACAATGCTTGCTGAATGGGATTGTGGGGCGGGCCACAAGAACTGAGCTGCCCCAAGAAGGTTCTGGTCAGATTGGCAGGCCAGGGGTCCCCTGACTCAGGCTCCTTAGTACGGCCCTCGCTCATCTCAGAGAACCACTGCTTGTCCTTCAGGCCACCTACTTGAGCCTTTTTTCCACCTCCTCCACTCCCCTCCCCTCTCCAATCCTTTTGACCTATAAACACATGCCAGGCTCTCTGTCGCCTCCCAAACTTTCCCTTCCCTTGTTCCCTGGACAAGTTCACCTTCTTCCCCTCACCTCTTTGGTTCCCCTGAGACTCTGGCAGAGTGTCACTCACCACCTGCACTTCTGCATCTCCCAGTCCCACCTTCACCTCCTGTAGCTCAGCCTCCGCCCCCACGCCCGTCCCACCGACCCAGCTCCTGAACTCAGGGCCCTGGCCCTCCCCAGTCCCATCCTCCTGGACCTCAGCTGCTGAGCAGCCCCCTCCTCCCTCACCACCCCTCTCCTGCCTCAGCCCCGGGAGCCTTTGCTCTGTTTCCCAGCCTCCCTGACCGCTTTTCACCGGCCCCTCTGCAAGGCCCGGCTTGCGGCCTCTCTCATCCTGCCCTTGTCCAGTCTCAGACCCATTTCCCAGCTGCCTGGGGAACCTCCACTAGGATGTCCCAAAATGTGTTCCTCTCACATGTTTGGGAGCATCCCTCCCAAGCCTTTGCCTCCCTGCCAACACAGCCTCTCAGTCACAGGAACTCCCCATGACGCCCGGGGTTCCCGTCTAATCCCGGCACTCTCTCAGTTCCAAGGACCTGGGACATTTTCTCCTCCACATTCTCCCTGTCACCCCCTGGTCTGGTGTCATTTCTCACCTGACCTCCCTGTCTCCAGCCTCAACACCCTCTAGTCCCTCTTCCTGCTGTGGCCAGGCCAGTTCCCCCTGAAGCGCACTTCAGGCCTGAAGCCCTCCACGGCTCCTGAACCCTCCAGGATAAAGTCCATATCCCTTAGCTTGGCTTCCAAGGCTCCACGACTGGCCCTGCCTGCTCCTCCCCTTTCGTTCTCCTTCATATGCGCCACCTTGAAGCCAAACAGTGTCTTGCTGTTGCCCCACACAGCCCACACTCTGGTCTTATTCTACACGGCACTGCCCTTCCCTCCTCTGCCTTGTCCACATCTGCCCATCTGTCAGGAGAGCCCGGGGTAGCCCCCTTCCAGGAAGCCTTCCCTTCTCTGAAACCCCATGGTCCTGTCTGCCTCACTCTCCGCCCAGCCCTGGCCATTTCTCTGCGTGCTGGCCCCCGCTGGGAAGGAGAGCAGGAGCTGTGTCCTTTGGCCCCGAATCCCGGCATCTGGCACGGAGCTTGGCACACAGCAGGCCTTCGAAACGCTGGAACCCCCAAGCAGTGACTCTTCCTGGCAGTCCTGACAAAGAGGACAATCGCTCACCCTTCATGGGTGTTGGTGGGGGCCCATCCTGCCTCAGCCCTCGGCAAACTTCCTCTGGGACAAATGAGGACACAGAGGAGGAGGTCCACCCAAACATCAAATTTATTGGGACCTTCAGCATCATTTACAAAGTTCTGTCCTAAAGGACATTTCCGAAACTATTCCCATGGGATTGGGGGAGGGGGTCTGTCCTGGTGGCTGAGCATGGCTTGGACAGAAAACAAAGGATGGGCCCAGGGGGTGAGAGCAAGGAGGGTCTCCAAGAGTATCTGCCCCTGGCTTATACTCTTGAGACAGGGCTGAGCAGGCCCGGCTGGGCTCTCCCTCCCCTGCCAGGGATCCTGCACTCTGCACGGAAGGGCAGTGACCATGTGGCTTCCTGGAGCTGGGGCGGGCTTTATCGATGAGTTCACCACTGATAAGTTCATCCGTTCATGCAGCCACCTAATACACGCTGGGGCAGGGTAGCCCCGGGGGGTCAGGACGCTCCAAGCTTAGGTGGGAGAGCTAATGAGAGCACACATACAACATGAGCGAGTGCATGGGGAGAGTCGGCCCCCAGAGGCGCACAGTGCTCGGGGTGGGGGGGGGGGGGCTCACAGGACACCCAGACGAGTTTGGGATGTGGGAAAGGAAGGCGTCTGGGAGGCCAGGAGCCTGGGGAGGGGTGGCAGGCTCGAGGAGGCGGGGCCAGTCAGCCTTCCAGCAGTCTCCTTGTCTCCCTTTCCTGAAGCCCACCCTCCAACCTTGGGTGCTCAGGGAGGAGGGGGCGTCCTGACATTTGTTGTGTGCCTGCGTGTGCTGCCCCTGCGACCACAGTAATAACAATAAATGCCAGCAGCGCACCTTCCGGGGGCCCCTGAGCATGAGGGCCTGGGCTGAGGCATGGATGCTCTCACTGAAGACCCACGGCAAACCTCAGCAGCAGGCTTCCTATTATTCCCATTTTACAAGTGAGCAGGCTGTGGCTAGCAGAGGCCAGGGACTCTCCCAAGGTCACACAGCTAGCGCATGCTAGAACTTGCCTCAAACCCACCTCCATCTGTCTCAGAATCTGGGGTCCTCCCAGCACCCTATGCACTGGCTGGAGACCAGAGTCTGTCTGTCTGGGCCAGGACCCCCGGTGGCATCAGAAATTTATTCTGCAGAGACAGATATTTGTGTCCCATCCAGCTTTGGGGGGGCAGGGTGAAACTCTGTGGGGGGACACTGACTCCCCCTGGCCTAAAAGCCTTATTGTTTGGCCAGGGCCCTCCTGCAAGTTTCAGAAATGGCAGAGACCCAAGAAAACATTCAAAAGGCACAGAGCTCCCACTGCCCGGCCAGGCGACCTGCGTGTTCTCAGATGAGGACGGGAAGCCAGCCAGCTGGGAGCTGTGGAAGGAGTGCCAGGCTGAGAGCTGGAGAGCCCTGACCGGCTGGCCACACCTCTGCTTCTTTTATGCCCTGTGACCCTGAACAAGTCACTCACCTTCGGGGCCTCAGTCACTCCTCCATAAAATGGGGGTAATAATACCTATCTCCCCGGGTTGCTAGGAAGCCTTAGAGAAGATGATCTGTGACAGTGCCAGGCACATAGGTGAACAGAGACGAGAAAACACTCCCTCTCTCTGCTTGGATGGAACCCAGCGGGGCCAGTACAGAGAATGCCCTGTGTGCGCCATCCTGGGCCAGGCTTCCCATTGCAGTGCAGCCTTTGATCCTGCAGCAGCACCGAACTGAGCTGGACAAGGTCCCAGCACACGGCCGACAGTCCAAGCCCTCTCAGCCTCTGCTACCCTGCCACAGGGGTGAGTGAGTCTTGTATCCCCAAATAAATGACCGTGACCTCCTCAAGGGTACATTGGATTCAACCATCATTTATTGAGCACTAACTTTGTGCCAGGCCCGTTCCTACCCATTATCCTTGTGCCAACCATGCAAGGTAGGACTACTAGCCTCATTTTATAGATGAGGAAATAGGTTCAGAGAGGTTAGACACTTGCCTGCAGTCACACAGCCAGCAAGAGGCAGAAACAGGGTGGGAAACCAGCTCTGGGTGACTCCAAGTCCAGAGTCCCTTCTACTATACCACATGACCTCTCTGGGCGCCCTCCCCAAAATCTCCATCGGGGGGGCTCCTACTGGGTGTTCAGAAAGGACTTCAATGAAAGGCTGGTGGAGACCAGTGGAAGATTCTCAGTTTCCCCATTTGCAAAGTGATGCAATCGGCCCAGACATTGTCTGACGCCTCTTTCTGCCCCGGCCTTGGAGGCGCCTGACTACACTAATGGGATGTAGAATGGGTCTTGAACTCTTCCCCAAATCTCAGCCCACCTTAGGACTTCCAAGGGGTGACCCCTGCTGTGCCCAACTTCACATTCCCCAAGGCCCTCTGGGGGTCCAAAGCTGTCCTGGTGCTGGGGGCCTGGTCTCCCCAAAAGACCAGCAGCCCTCTGCTGGTGCCGGCCCCGAGGGTCCTGGGGGTTTCCTGGGCAGCCCCACATGCAGCCCACTCACACTGGATATACCAGGCCCTCCAGATGGCGTTGTTGAGGCGGATCTTGTCTCGGCAGAGCAGCTTCAGCCCTTTGAAATTCTTCCACTTGGGGGAGACCAGCTTGCCGCTGTTAGAGGGAGAGGGCTGGGTCAGGGGGTGCTGGAGAAAGGGGAAAGTGGGAGGGCGCTTCTGCAGGGCTGGCTCCACACTCTTCCCCTGCACCAGGCACTCACCTAGGGTGGGCCATTTGAGGGACCCCCTCACTCTAACTGGCCTGAGATTCCTACCAAGACTCAGACCTTTAAAATACCCTCCCAGGTCCCCACTAGGGGCCCTTGTGTTCTCTGGTGAGACCTGCTTGTTAATCTGCTGCCAGAACCAAAGCCAGGGCTGAACCCTGTTGATCAGCTCAGTCCTCATACCCACAATGCCCAGCGGCCTCACAGGCCTCGTCTTCTAGGCTGGCGAGGGAGGGTTCTGGGACCCATTTCTTACTGAAGGAAATTGAGCCTTGGGAAGGGTAAGGGACATGCCCAAGGTCACATGGGGGAGACTCACTCAGGCCCTGTGGCTTTTTCTCCATCAGTCCTGCTGGGCCCCTTAGGCCCAGGGGATGGATAAAGTTTGTCCAGGTGGAGAGGGAGCCTTTTCACTGCCTTTCTGCTGTCTGTCCAGTCCCGAACCCCAAGATGCCAATCTGGACCAAGTAGGAAGGTGTGCCCCATCTCAGGGGTATGCACAAGACAATAGTAATCAGGGCCCAAAGGAAGGCAGCTAGGATGGTGGAGTGGTGGCAGTGGACAGACAGCACCCTGACCCTGACCCTAGCAGTCAATCAAATCCACCAGACGGAAGGGCTTCACACAGGTGAGGAGCTTGCTAGGCACAGGCCAAGCCTGCCACCCGCCGGGAGCTGACCTAGGTCATGATGTTCAGGGTCTTAGACCCCTGCCGGTCCCTTCCTCCCTCCCGGCCTCCTCGTGGTCCACAGGCCGGGGGTGTATCCAAGTCTCCTCTGGCCCACTTTCTCCAACCCTTGCTCACATGCAATGCTGAGGCCCCAAGGCTTAGGCTGCAGAAAGCCAGGCCTGCTCTCTCCAGGGACCTCTCCCTCATCCTAGGGGTGAGGGGTGACTGGGTGGTAGTCTGACTCTGCAACCCCTTGGGTACATGGGTCACTGGATCCCCTCTCCTCTCTGGTCTCCAGGATCCTGTGTTTGCTTTGGGGATGGCGGGGGGGGGGGACTGCCACCCAGGGCACAACAGGCCTCATTACCCAAATCGAGTACACAGCCTAAGCACCCAGGCCTGCTGGCCGGCCCTCTCCCTCCCGAATGAGATAAACACCATCTGTCCAGCAGAGAGACATGAGGGGAGGGGCACTCTGATACCTCCTGGGCCAGCTTCTTTTGTGGCACCTGGGGGGACTCCTGAGTTTGTTGCGCCTGCCTGTATCCCAGCAACCTCCCAGCCCACTCTGACCACTCAGTGCCCCACCCCCAGCCTGCCTGCCCTCTCTCCTCCATTTCCCTGCTGAGCCTGTGGCTTTGTGGCCAGGCAGGGTTGGGGGAGATGAGACAGTGACAACATCCAGGCCCAGGAGGAAAAGATTTGGGCTGTGCTGGGCCAGGCAGGGGAGGGGAGTGGAGGGGTCCAGCCTGGAGCAAAAGCCTGGGGCCAGGGTTCAAGATCTTCTTAGACCAACAGAAAATCCCGGGAATCTTGGGGATGGGATGGGATGGGGAAGACTCAGAACTAGCTCAGCCCCCCACTCCGCCCCCGTGTCTCCCTATCTCCCTAAGGAACTCCTTTAGTCTCCCTGACTGGGTCTTGCTTGCTCCCCCACATCCCTGAGGCCATGAGTAAGTGTTTTCTTGGAGGTTCCAGAACCTGCCTCCCTGGGGCTTCCACCCACAGAACCATGGAACATGGACCTGCTTCTAGAAGAGAAGGCCCCCCTCAGCCACACTGCCCTGCTGAAGGGAAAGCTGGCCAGTCCTCCAGCACCTTGCCTTGCTGTCCCCTTCCCATCCAGTCACTCTCTTGGGACACCCTGGCTTCTGCAATCCTCTCCCCTCCCGGGAACCCCTGTAATTAGGGGTCTTTAGGGGCTAAAACTGTTCCAGTCTGAGCCTGTGTTTTCTTCTACCAAATGGGGGAATCCGAAAGTTCCTCTAGAACTCAGCCACCTCCCTGCCCTGTGCTTAGGCCCCCAGCCAGGGCCGGACAGCTAGATGGGATATTCCGGGGGTTTAGGGGAAAAGCACAGCCCCCTTCACCTCAGCTGCCCCGACTGGGGTCACCTCAGCCCCCAGTCAGCCTCTTAGTGGGGGTCGTTCTCGCAGTGTGCTCCCTCCCCTCCCTTGCCACCTCCCCTGAGCCTCCTCGCCTTTTGGTCACCCAGAGTCCAGGGTGGAGGGTGGGCATGAGCCAGCGCAGGTAGAGCGGCGTGTAGTATAAAGCAGGAAGCTGAAGTTGGGGGTGGGTGGGACATGGGGGGCCCTGGGAGGACCTGGGGTGGAGAAGTGCCCGCATCCGGTGTACCAGAACCTTGGATGCCCTGTCTCGAGCGTCCCGTGATGCCCGAGTGGGGGAGGGAGGAAAGGGACGGGAATTTGAACTTTCCACATCGTCCGGCGCCCTGGACGATCAGGTTGCAACATGACCTGGGCTGGGGCCAGAGCTTGTGGGCCAAGGTTACACCGCTCCAGCCAATGGGGTCGCGGCTGGGCGGCCGCGGTTGGGGGTGGGCCGCACTCCCCCGCAATCTCCACCCCGGCTCCAGCTCCCGGTCAGAGCTACAAGTGCGAGTCCGTAGCCAGCAGTTCTCAGAAGGGGAGGAGGCGCCGCGGAGGAAGAGGAATATTTGCACAGAGAAAAGATCAAGGCTGGCCGATCCTCCTTTCTCCCCTACGGTTTTCGTTGATAATTTATCCTGGCCCCTCCGCTCCAGGGAACTTTGCTCCAGGGCACTGGGCCAGGACCCTGGTTCGCGCCCTCCCCAGGGACGCGGGTGTGGAGCTCTGGGCGGGCGCGGCCCTCGCGCTCTGCAACGCGCTAGGCGGGGGTCCCATGCTGCGTTAGGCGCTCAGCCCCGCGCGGCGACCCGGGTAGGCGAGCCCAGGCCTCTCGGGTACCAGCCCCGAGCGCCTGCAGCACCCCCTGCCGGGCCACGGCTGGGAACCTCTGCAAGCTGCGCCCCCCTGGGTCCGCCCAGGGCACCCTCCTCCCGCCACCCTCGACCTAGTAGGTCAAGAACAGGTGTCCCGGCAATTAGGGGGTGCGGGGTGGACGAGAGGTTGGGTTTCGGTCGACTTTGCTATGAATTAGGACAACCAGGGGCACGAGGAGTATCTCGAGGGTGCAGGAATAGAGTGGTTCTGGGCCGGGGCTGCAGGGGAGGGAGAAGAGGGCTGCAGGTGGTCGGGTGGAGTGGCCCCGGGGTGGAGAGTGGGGTTAACAGCATGGCCTAGGGTCCTGGGAGCGCGAGAGTTGCCCTTGCATTTCTTTGAGGGGCTAAAGGAGTCGGGATCGCGGAGAGGGGCCCGCGGTGGGCCTGTGGAGGTCGAGGCGGAGGGAAGGTGGTGCGCGCCCTCGGGAGGGAGGAATGGGAACCAGGAGGTATGCACGCCGGTCGGGGGGCCGGTGCGCTGGGCCAGGGTCAGAGGACGCTCGGGGCTTGGGTAGGGGTTGTCCAGGGTGTGGCTGGAGTATCCAAGGGCAGCCAGGGACCAAGGCTCGGGGCCGGGTCGGGTGTCCGGGGCCCCAGCGCGCCGTCCCACCAAGGAGGGCCGAGGCCGTCGGGCCCCGGAGCCGCCCTCACCTGTAGGCCAGGCTCATGCACTCGAAGAGGCGGGTGAGTGTGGGGTCGATGCTGCGCGGCCCGAAGTCGGCGAGCCCCACGGGCCCCTCCTGGTCGCGCCGCCGGGTTAGCGAGTCGCTGTGCGGCGACGACACCATGAAGTGACCGCTGTGGATGACCTGCGAGCGGAGCAGCACGCTCGCGCTGCGCCGGATACTCGGACCCTCCGAGTCTGTGTCAGAGTCCGAGTCCGGGCAGGGGACGACCCGCTGGCCCTGCAAGCCCGCGGCCAGACCTGCCAGCGCTCCAGCCATGGTCACCGCTGCTGCCGCCGCCTCGCCTGGGCACGCAGGGTCCCCGGGCACCGCTCCTCGGGCCAGACCAGCCTCATTAGCATAGCCCCGCCCCACAATCCCAATTGGCAGTTCGGGGGGACCCCGCCTAGGGAGCGGACGAGGCGGGGCTTGTATTAGCATAATCAATACGCCAGGTGTGCGCGCTCGGGCCGGGGAGTTCCCGCGGGTCTGGAGTTTGGAAGAGGAGGAGGTCCCTATCTCCTCTCCCCCCTTTCCTTCTGCTGTGACCACTTCGAGTGCCGGTACAACCGCCCCTACTTCGCTCAAAAAGGGTCTCTGGAGGAGTCAACTATCAGTCGTTCACCCCTGAGCCTGGAAGCGCCTCAGTGCCTGGGGTTCCTGCTTCCAGGGGCGCCCTCCGGTGAGGCCCTTCACCTAATTACTACCAACCTGCCTTCCCCGATCTCCGGCTCACATTCACCCCCTCTCAGTCCTCCACAAAGCTGGAAGCACCCACCTCTCCCGAGTCTTGTGTGGCACACAGGGAGGTCTCAGCACCCCCAGTTACCATTATGATCATCACTACGCCTGCACAGAGGCCCCAGAGGGTTACATGAATCCCGCGCCGCCGGCGGGTTCGGTACAGTGGTGATGGGTGACGCTGGCAGGGTGGAGCCTTGGTCACCCTGCCCTGGACATCCCCAGGCAGGCCATTGCTCAGGAGCTCTGGACCCGTCCTCTCACCGACCATGAGGTCCAGCTTATATTCTTGCTCTGCAGGCCCTCCTCTCAGCCTGAGGATACAAACCAGACTGTTTGGTCTGAGGTATTCACACCTGTCCCCTCACTGGCACCTTTAACAACCCTCAGAGGTGGGGTTCTTGCCCCACTCCGAGGGGACACCAGAGTCCACAGGAGGAAACACACCCAAGGATCTACAGAGGGACAGTAACAAAGCCGGATCTAGGATTCGAGGCTTCCCACCCAGAGCTGTCCCTGGTGGGGGGCAAGGGAGGGCTGGAGGCAATGCTAACTAACCTTCCTTGGCTTTTGCAAGGTGTGGTCCATGTGTGGTCATAGGAGGGAAAGGGGAGGAGGTGGTCAGCTGGGGGCTAGAGGCTTGGAAAAGGGTCCCACACAGTCCTACACTCAAACGGCAGTGCCCTGAGGGCCCGGGGAACTCCTGACATACTGAAATGCTTACCAGAGGCTGCTGATAGGCCCGCGCTTCCACCCACCCATGTCCCTTGGCCAGGTACCCTCTGTCCCTGCCAAACAGTCACCTCATGTTCCCAGGAACCCCAGCTGCTCTCCCCCACTTGCTCCCTGATGCTCTCTGCAGGGGGTGCATTTTCCCTGCTCATCTCTGCCGAATTCTGGGGGCCCTTGGGTGCCCACCTCAGCCTGCCTCCTCTGGAGAGAGAGCCATCCCTAAATGGCCCTTTTGGGACCCATGGCACAGAGACCAACAGGATGACTACTTATCCGTTAGGTGCCTGTCTGCCTTCTCCCCCAGCCTGTGGGCCCTAGAGTGTCTGAACCCCCACACTGGTCACTAGGGATTTGGGGATGCTTGGAGCAGGGGGTGCTTAGTGCACTGAGAGGAGATGGTGGCCACGGTGGGGGGGAGGGCGGGGAGAGGAAGCAGGGTCTCTTGGAACCTCCTAGCTAGCAGAGACCTGAATTGATCCTTGCTCTGCCCCTAATTCCATGAAGGACCCTGGGCAAATCGCTGTCTTGCTGGGGTTCTGTCTTTCCACCTGTAAAATGGGGAAGTTGAATTCAGTGATTTCTTAGGGTCCCGCAACTCTCACCACCCTTGTGTCTCTGCTCTCAGTGTCCCCAGCTCACCCTACCATGCTCCCCCAGGCCTCCTGTCCCCAGGAGAAACTCTCAGCATTGTCTCCTGCGCTTCAAGAGACTCTTCCCTGAGCCAGGCCTCATTGGGTGCATTGTCTCCCTCGTTCCATGAGGCTCCCTTTCCCCTGCCATCGGCTGGCCTCGACAGGCATCTGCACCCCATTTCTGCCCTCCTCAGGGCCAAGTGACACCTTTGGAGGCCGAAGCACTGAAAAGACAATCCCTCCATGTGTCATTCAAAACAAAACAGCACTACATTGTACAAGAAATGCAAGGAAGTCCAGAAATTCTGATTTCTCCCATGATGACATCTTCAACTAAAAAAATACACATATCAATTACTAAATTTTTTTTCCAAAAAAAAATTTTAACCCCCCAACCTTGCTGGGGCCTTGAATGTGTGCTTCATCTGCCTTGTCCAGTCTCCCCAAGGCATCCGTACGGCCGTCTAAGGAATCATGCACTTCTCATTCCAGGCACTGTGTCCAACTCTTGGGCAGCCTCATCTGTAATCCTACTGGGGTAACACTACCTCCTGTCTACAGTTGAAGAAACAGGCTCAGAGAGCTGAACATTTGCTCAAGGTCCCCAGCCAAGAAAGGCCAGAGCCAGGTCTGACTCTGAAGTCCAGGCTCCTTCACCTCTGAGACTGCCGCCTTCTCCTCTTAAATATGATGCTAGCCATAGTCAAACTAGCTGGTGGTACGGGGGCCATGGCGTGCCTAGCCTTGGCCCAGCCCATGCAGGGTGCCCTTGCCCAGATGGCAGTGCAGGCTTGTGTGAGCCAGCCCGGCTCACCCTCTAGCTCCCTTTCCCACTCGGCCTCTCACTCGCTGCCTGGTGCTTATAGCTTCTCTACAGACAAGTCTTGTTCTCGTGGAGGTGCAGCACAAGGTCCTGACTGGGGTGTGAAGACCTGGCTGTCCCGGCGGCGATCCCGCCTCACGCAACACCATCCCTGTCTCCCAGCCTTTGTTCTCAGGTCCCTCCCCTAGGCTGCCCCTCCATGTCAGGAGAGCTCACCCATCCTAGAAGCGCCACCTCCACCTCTGACATCTTCCCTGAGTTCCCACAACCCTGATTCAGACACAACTCTGATTTCATTGGGCTTTGCATTCGAGTGAGTGGTGCATATGCCTCTCTGTCCCACTAGATGGCGAATTCTGTGAAAGCAAGAATCACATCTTACTTCTCTCTATAGACCACTTTCCTTCCATGTGCAAACGTGCAAATGGGTAATTGTTGAGTGAATGAGTTTATATTATATCTGTCTACTTAGTGTGCTCATTCTTTCTATCTATCTGCCTATCCATCTATCCAAACACACACACGCAGAGATAACATTTATTAAGCACATATTATGTGTCTGTCCCAGTGCAAGGTATTTCACTTTTGCAAAAGTTAAAAAATATAAGAAAGCAAAGATTCAACACTTTTAATACTCATAGAGACAGAAAGTAGATTAGCAGTTGCCAGGGTTTGGGAGTAGTTGGGTGTGGGGAAATGCTGAGTAAGTGCTAATGAACACAGGGTTTCTCTTTGGGGGATGAAAATGTTCCAGAATTAGATAGCAGTGATGGTGGCACAACTTTGTGAGTATACTAATAGCCACTGAAAAAAGGTGAATTTTGTAATATGTGTATTATATCTCACATCAGGCACTTTAATACCTTATTCCCTTCACTGGTAATCCTCTCAACTGTGTGTGCATGTGGGTGTGTTAGTATTTTTATCGCCATTTTACAGAAGAGGAAACTGAGGCTCTGAGAGGTGAAATGATTCAGAGAGTTATTGTGAGAGTTAATTACAAATAGCTAATATTTATGGAGCCTAACCTAACCAGTCTATGGAATCTTCATAACAGCACCATGATTTTCAACCAATTTTGTAGACAAGGAAACAGGCTTTGATGAAGGTCACAAGGTAAGAAGAGAGCTGAGATTCGGATGCAGGCATTCTGATGCCTGCGTGCCCCACAAGTACCTACCTTCTCAAATGAGAAGGACTAGCAACCATTCACGAGGACGTGGTGCGAGCAGAGCCTCGCCAGGATAGGGCTGCTGCCAGTGTCACTCTGCACAATGTCTTTGGAAAACTATTTGTCAGTATCTGCCAGAGCTGAACATCCACATACCTCACGACCCAGCAGTACCACAGAAATGTGTGCCTATGTGCACCAAAAGGCACATCCGAGACTATTCATAGCAGCATTATTCTTACTGACTCAATACTGGAAACAATCCAGATGTCTATCAACAGGCAAACGGACGACTACAGCGCCGTGCAGTCACTCTACGGAATATGAAGACAGCAATGAGAACGAACACTCTACAATCAAATGCAACCATATGGATGAATCTCATGGACAATATGTTGAGCAAAAGAAGCCTGACATGGAAGTGTATCTGCTGTAAGACTGCATTTATCTAAAGCTCCAAAGTGGGCGGGCCTATGGTGTTGGGAGTCAGGGCTGTGTTTAGCCTCAGGGTAACTAGAAGGGCTAGAGAAGGGTTTTCTGGGGTGCTGCTAACATTCTGTTTCTTTCTCTGGGTTCAGGTTACATGGGTGTGTTCACTGCGAATATTCATTGAGCTGCATACTTATGATGCGTGCACTTTTTATACGTATGTTAGATTTAAAAGTTTTTTAAAAGAGAAACCAAGTTTGCACATGCGCACACACATACACACACAAAATCTGCCGCTCCACCTCTGGAGTCACCTCAGATCCTGTTACCAGGCTGGACAGTCAGGAAGCCTCACTCAAGCCTGCCATGGCTGGGGGTGGATGGGCATGTAGGTGGGGGGAGGAGGGAGAGGACGCATCAGCCCCAGAGGAGAATTTGGCAGAGGGGGAGATCGTTGAGTGAGTGGAGGAAGTAGAGGATGGAGAGGTGGACAAGAGTGAGGAAGAGGAGTCTTAGCTCTGTTGCTAACTGGCAGCATATTGGGAAGTCATTTCCCCTATCTGGGTCTCAGTTTCTGCATCTGTAAAATGGATGAACAGAATCATGAAGGAAAAAATCATTAAACATGGCTACATTAAAGTGAGGAAGTTGGACCAGATTAGTTTTCATATCAGAGGCACCCAATTGTTTATCAAAAAATATGAGTCTCAATCTATTAGGAATGAAGAAAATCACTTCCCTTTGCAAGAAGCACACGTCACCTTTATAGACTTTCTGTTTCTCTATTCATGTTTAGCGATACTACAAGTAGCAGTCACATTGTTCAAACACTCTTAAATTATGAAAATACCAAGAAAAAAAAAAATCCTATGTAGACTACTCAGTCTGGTCTAGATGGGAACCACTGATCTTTGTGCCCTGAGATTGTGAGAGTGGAGGAGGAGGTGAGGGAGGAGGAAGCACAACAGAGTAGAGATCAGGTGAGTACCCAGTTATCTGTCCACTCATCCATTCATCTGTGCATCTAGTCATTTCCCTACTCGTCCATCCATCCCCTGATAGTCGATCTGTCCACCTATCTGTCTGTTCATCCACCTGTCTATCCCTTCGTAATCTGT
Source organism: Equus caballus (assembly GCF_041296265.1). Classification (NCBI taxonomy): domain Eukaryota; kingdom Metazoa; phylum Chordata; class Mammalia; order Perissodactyla; family Equidae; genus Equus; species Equus caballus. The sequence goes on from NC_091696.1 coordinate 12,565,964, forward strand.
CAGTCCATTCATCTGTCTCTTCTTCTGTCCATCCATTCATCCATCCAGTTCCTATCAGTCAATCTGTCCTCCTGTCCATCCATCCTTCCATCTATACATCTCCCCAAACTTCCATTTCTTCATCCATCCACCCACCCACATGCCCACTTGTCTGCCCATCCAGCACGCACATTAACTGCCCGTTGGTCTCAAACCCTTGGTTAAGCCAGGGGTGGGAGAGTAGGGGGATGCTCGGGTGCTTATAACCTGCCTCCTGCCTCCAAGCAACGCAGCGTGGGAGAATGAAGTGTACCCACCAGCAACGCAGAGGGGGCGGATGTAGTGCCTGGGATTATGGAAGTCCAGTGGAGGGAGGGCTGACCTGCAGCCTGGGCATCAGGGAAGGCTCTCAAGAAGAGGGTGTGCTTGAGGTGGGCCTCGAAAGACAAACCGGGAGTTAGCCATGCAGAGAGGGGAGAAGGTGTTCTGGGAGGGAACAGCAGGGGCAAAGCCCACAGAGCTGCCATGCTCCCCAGCTCCCTTGGGGCAGGACACAGGCAGCCACCCTCTGGCCCCACCCCTAAGCCTGGCTCCAGTGGGCACTGTGGTGTCTACACCAGTGCCACTCAAAGTGTGGACCGTGGACCAGCGCCAGGCCGTGGATTCCTTTATTAGTTAGTGACAAGATAAATACATAAATTGAGAGTGTTTAGAAATATTTATATCAATTTAACAGAGTTGAATATAATTTAAAAACTGGGTTTATAATTTGTATATTTTTTCAATTTAATTTTTCTAATAATTCATTTTTTGTTGTATTTTGCGTACTTGTGGCAGATTGAAAATGAAAATGGGCCCCTTGCCCATTTCCTTTGGGCTGCAGGTAGTTTGAGAAACACGGTAGACAGCACAGCTTACGCTCATGTATGCTTTGCCAAAGTGGCTTCCCGATCATTATCTCGTTTCCCTGAGTGCGGGCAGGGCGAGGACTCTCATCCCCATTTTATAGCATGACTGGCCCAAGGTTCTCACAGACGGTGAACGGCAGGGCTAAGATGTGAACTTAGGGCTGACTCCACATCAGGCAGCCTCCCAGGAGCTCCTGCCCCAGGCTAGGCTGAGCTGGGGAGGGGTGGTTACTGCCCAGAAGAGGAAGAGAGAAGCAACTGGAGAGAGAACAGAAGGCAAGGTGGGAGTGAGGTGACTGTCCTAGAGTGTCTGTGGGCACTGAGGGAGGCCAGAGGAGAGAGGCTGAGGGTCAGCCTGGGCTGCCCCAGATGGTCCTAGAAGAACCAGGCGGGCCCACTGGGATCTCCGCTTGGGAACACGCAGTGAGGCTAGTTCCAGGCCCAGCCCACTTCCATCCCTCTCCATCTTCTTCCCTCCTCTCCCCCATCAGCCAGCCTGGAGCTCCCCAAGGCCAGGGCCTTGGCCCATCCATCTGTGTTCCCAAAGGCAGCCCAAACTTTAGCCAGCAAAACCACCGGTCTCTGCCCGGCCCTTGGCAGGAACCACAGCCTTTTCAGACACATTCTTTCATCTTGTCCCTTGGGGAGACTAGATGTGCAGGGATTATGATTATTCCTTGTCACCTATGAGGGAACAGGCCCGGAGAAGTTAAGTCACTTGCTTGAGGTCACAGAGTGAGTAATCTAAGACTCTAATTCCCGACCCTGGACTTCTTGACTAGTAGGGTTAAATGGTAGAGAAGAGAGGGAAGCCATTCCCACAGGGCCCTGGGGTGCAGTTCATGGTGGGGCTGGAGCAGGGTAGGTGGTGTGCGAGGCCAGCTGTGCAGGAAGAAAACCAGTGGCACATGGCATGACCAGCAGGGTTATCTGTCAAGAAACTTTCCCTTCTCCAGCACTTTGGTTGCCTCCTGGGCAGCCTGAGAACCCCATCCCAGGCCAGGAAGAAGCAGGAATGACACGGGAGGGGCAACAGGCCTTTCTCCTACTCTGCTGCTAGGAGGGTAACACGGGATTATATTTTTGGAGGACCCTTTGGTAAAATCTGTTACACCAAAAATGTTGGTACTCTTTGACCCACCAAGTTCAATTGCAGGAATTTGTCCTATAAATATTTCCATGAGCGTGCAAAGATGTACAAGGATATTCCTTGCAGCACTGTTTATAACGCTGAGAACAGGAGAATGGTTGAATAAATTTTGATAAATCCCTACAGTGGAATACTATGGAGCTGTTAACAACCTCATCTGTAAAATGGGGATAATAACAGAATCCACCTCTCACAGTTTTTATGAGGATTAAGTGAATTAATACCTGCACGGCACTTAGATGGTAAATGCTAGTGATCATTATCATCATAGGTGTAGAAACAGAGGAAGGTAGCTAAGATGCAGTGCCGATTAAAAAAGAAAGTTACAGAAAATTATGCGAAGTATGATCCCATTTGAGTGAAAATTTATAATAGTAAACATTCACATACGAAAAGAGAAGAAAAGTTGGGACATATAGGCACCAAGCTATGACTTTGGTGGTCTTTGGGGTTAGGATAACAGAGACATTCACTTTGTAAATTTCTACTAGTTTTAAAGTTGTATAATGCCTGCGTATTGCTTTTGAAACCAGAAAAAATAAATCCTCCAAAAAAGTAAGGAAAATAAGTGGAGACAGTGGGGTAGATGACGGCCTGGGAACCCTCTCCCCTCTTCTTGAGGACTCCAAAGTCCAGAGATCATGGCTGTCCAAACAAGACGATGGGCTCCCTGGCTGGCCGACCGGACACTGGGGAAGATGGAGGCACAGCCTCCACTCTAGCCTCTCTGGACACTCATTCTCCTTCTGCCGGGCCAAAGACCCAATGGGGGATGCCTTCTCTTTAGGGCACAAGGCCCAGGGGCTGGTTCATCAGGGATTTGTGGGTCATCTCAGGCAAGCCATTCACCCTCTCTGGGCCTCAGCTGCCCTTCCTGTAACATGGACAGAAGCAGCCCAGCCTCTTGGTATGTTGTGAACAGCCAGGGGAGGAGAATGTGTACCAGTGTCACAGCAAGGCAAGGGTTGGGGGTCCGCCTGGAGTTGGTGTTTCACTAAGAAGAGCTGTTACGTTGGAGTCTGTCAGTCTGTAAAAATGTCAATGGCCACCATTTGCCGGTGGATAATTTTTACTCACAACATTTCTGACACCAAATGTATGATATCTTTTCCAAAACCACTTCTCCAATTCTCTGACACCAGCCAGGTGTCCTACAATTCAATTCAGTCCTGACAGTATCTACTCGGAGATAGTGTCAGATCCCACAAGTTAAGGGCTCAGTCCTACAAGACTGCCCCCCACTTCAGAAGCCAATCACAAGTCCAGGTTGTCACCGGTACTTCTGACCGACTGGCCATGAATTGGGGGATCCCATGACCCCTTCCTCAGTTTCAGTAATTTGCTAGAAAGGCTCACAGAACTCAGGAAAACACTTATGCACAATTACTAGTTTATAAAAGATACAACTCAGGAAAGCCAAACGGAAGAGACACACAGGGCAAAGGATGGGGTGAGGGTTGCATGGAGCTTCCGTGCCCTCCCCGGGTGCACCACCCTCCAGCACCTTGATGTGTGCACCCACCCAGAAGCCATCCCAACTCCTCCATTTAGGAGTTTTTATGGAGGTTTCATTACATAGCACAATCGATTAAATCATTGGCCATTGGTGATGCACTCAACATCCAGCCCCTCTTCCCTCCCCAGAGATGGGGGTGGGGTTGAAAGTCCCAACCCTCTGACCAGCCTTGATCTTCCTGGTGACCAGCTCCCATCCTGAAGCTATTAGGGGCCCCTCAAGCCACCAGTCATCTCATTTGCATACAAAAGACACTCTTATCACTCTGGAGATTCCAAGGATTTTAGGAGCTGTGTGCTATAAACCAGGGATAAAAACTAAATATATGTATTTCCCTTTGTACCACAACCAAGCATCCCAGTGGGCTGCCGGGCCCTGTGTATTTGTTGTCCTGTCTTATCAATCCACCCAACCACGTGTCACACAGGACTGGCTGTCCCCAGTTTATGGAGCACACCAAGGCTCAGAGAGTTTGTTAGTTTGTTTCTCCCACACAGTAAGCATACGTCAGAGAGTACAGCACAGTCACCCAGGTCTTACATTTGATGAGTAGTGTAGTTCGGATTTGAACCCAGTTGTGCTTGATGGCAGAGCCCAAGTGTGTCCTTCCATAGGGCTGCTCGGAGGAACTGTCCCTTTCACCTCCTCCCCCAAATATCACATGTCAGGTGAGCCCACCCAAGACTGAGCTCAGGACAGGCACTGGGTGGGGGTGGGGGGCTGCTAGCACATGGTAGGCACTTTGTGAATACTTCCCGAGTAGACGAAGGTCTGGCCAGTCCAACTCCCTGTGCTCTCCAGGAGGGGATGTGAGCAGCAGGGTCTCGCCAATGGCTCTGCACTCACATCCACTCCCTAGGACATCAGGTGTGTCAGAACCGGAATGAGCTGTGGAACTCAGCAAAGGCAACAGGCCTTGTGTCACTCAGAGGGCAAACTGGGGCTCAGTTTGAATCAGGGGCTTGCCTCAGATCACCCAGCATGTCATGTCAGTGACCAAGCCAGGTCTCCGAGCTCCCGGTCCTGGGCCCTCCGTGCTGCACCATGGAGTCTCATGAGAGAGAGCAGAAGAGCAGAACAGTACCACCGCATCAGGCTATCCATTCTGCAGATGAGGAAACAGAGGCCAGGAGGGCAGGTGTGCCCAGAAGTGCAGCCCTCTTCTTTGTGCCTGGATGGCATTTCTGGCCACCTCAATGTGCCACGGTGGGGTCTGTGCCTGGTCTTTCAGTGAGTCCCGGGAGAACAGATGTCCCTCAGGGCATCAGGCCCCTGGACTGACATGGAAAGAGGGTCCCAGGGAGGCATATCTCTCAGCCAGAGTCACATAGCTGGTGGAGCTCTGTGTGGGACAAGAGCTGGTATGACTCCCAGGGCTGCCCAGCATTGGGGAGGCCTGGGACTCCGGGCAGGGCAAAGCTGACTGTCACCCGCCCACCTACATACTGGCCAGCCTGCCCCATATCTCAGGGCCAGACAGGGGGCTGCAACATCTATTTGTCATCGCCAGGCCTTGCCCTGAAAATGTTCTGTTCCTTCCTGTCCTGCTGGGGCCCCCCTATGCAAGGTCCACTAAGCCCACCTCAAAGAGGAAAGGCAAAGGTGACCTGCCCGGCGCCTGAGGCTCAGGAGCAGGAAAGGCAGGAGGGGAGTGCATGAGGTGGGCAAGGGGCATGCAGGCCATATGGACACCCAGGAGCTGACCTGGGGAGTCAATGGGCAGCCAGCGCAGCCCCCTCTTGTGTGCTGCTCCTCGAAGGCAGAGCACATGCTTGCCCACAGCTGCCACCCGACAGTCCAGGCAAGCCTGCTTGGCCCCAGGTTACTGATGACCAGGGTGAGGCCTGGAAGAGGACGGTCATCCAGGGGTGAGGCAGAGGTAGCAGCAGGAGCAGAAACCAGAGCTTTGGAACCAGGCTGCCTGGGTTTGAATCCCAGCCCTGCCACTTCCGGCTATGTGACCTTGAGCCAGTGCATGGACTTTTTGGGGCCTCTGTTCTCTCATCTGTAAGGTGGAAAGAATATCTTTTCCATCTCAGGTTATCAGGAAGAAGGAAATAATGACAGAAAAGCTACACATTGTGCCTGGCACACAGTAGGTGTGCAGTAAATCTCAGTTCTTCCTTTCCCCTGCCCAGCTACCCTGAAGCTGAGGGAGCCCTCTCTGTCTTCCCCCGCCCCACCCCCGATCTGAGCCAAACTCCCTTCCTCGGCGGCCCTGACCAGGGAGTGGGAATTGGGCTACAGAGGGCCTCTCCCAGCCCAATAGCTCCACACAGGTCTAAACCTGCCTTTGCCCACCATGGGGCCAGCAGCAGGGGCCAGGGAGCTAAGGAGGGCCCTAGAGACAGTGGCCGCCTGAAGGCAGTGTGAGCATCTGGGCAGGTGTGGTCTGTGGATCCTCAAAGCACGGCTCCTGGGGCTTCTGTTCCACCCAGCAGTTTGTCAAAGCTCATTATGCCGGCCACCTCAGTTTGCAAATATCACCTCCACTGTGCAGCCCACGTATAGCCAGGTGATTTCATTCACAGCACTCCAAGACCCCAGCTCTCAGCGGCCTCTTGTCCGGGCCCAGGTTGAGCCCTGGCCTGGGATAGATTGTGTCTTTAGGGGGTCTGAGGGGTGTGCAGTCCGAAGATCACCCCTCAAGAGAGGGAACATGCTGGGTGCCCCAGCTCAGAGCTCCTTGGCTGGAATCTCCCTCCTCCTCCAGAAGCTGCTCCTGCCTGGGGCTGAGGAGCTGAGCCGCCCTGGGCTGGGCCGGAGTCGCCCATCTGGATCGCAGACCTGAGATTCCCAGGCCCCTATATGAGCCTTCCCCTGGATCCGGGGGCCTGGGCAGGAGATGCGGCAGGCCAGACACTGAGACTAAGGGGGGAACCTGGGCAAGATGGAGGCCTGGGCTAGATCCCTGCCACACCTGCCACCTGATTCAGCTGACCCTGTCACATCATCCCCTTGTGAAGGACCAGAGGGACTTTGCTGGGAGTGGGCTGCCCTGTCCTCCGAAGCATCTCAGTGTCCCACTTTATTGTGTCCTTGTCTCCATGCCAGTGGCCCAGGAACAAGCCTCCCCACGTCATGGAGGGAGCCAGGCCCAGAGAAAGGAGGTAATGTGCCCAAGGTCACACAGCCAGACACAGACAAGAACCCCAAATTCCTAAACCCAGCCAAGGCCCGACCACGGCCTTCTCTCCCAGCACGGTGGCCTCAGGTGACACAGGGCTGGGGGCAGAGTGGCCAGGAGCAGAAGGAAACCCTGGTCTTCCTGGCCAGACCAGTGGGAGTCCTTCGCCACTTCTCTAGCCCCTACCTGTTGGCCAGAAGCCTGGTGACCGTGAATCCACATGGCTTCCCTGCCCTACGGAGACATCTGGCTTCTCCCTGCCCAGTCAGGGGGAGCTCTGGTCCTTGCTCCTGATCCCAGGGCCCACCTGGAAGCAGCTTCTCTGCTGGCACCCACACCTGCCCTGGGCAGGGGGCAGTGACAGGGAGGGAGGCCCTCCTCCTGCCTCCCCAGGCCCACACTCAGCTCCAAGGAGAGTCCTCCAGATTGCAACGCAATCTCAGCCCAGACAGTGGGACCCAGGACGCAGCAGGAACCTGTGCACCTCACCCTTTGCTCCTGGAAGGCAGGGAGGATGAACTCTTGGTTTCTCGATCCTGAGCCCTCGTTGGGGTATGAGCTTGCCCCTCTCCCCCTGGCAGCTGAGCCTGAGTGAGGGGGGCAGGGACACAAGTATTCCCCAGCAGCCCAGCAGAGCCGCAGAAGTGCACGTCTCATTTGACAGGTGGGGAGGCTGAGGTCCAGGATACGGAGAGGAGACTACCACTCCCCTGGGGCCGATGCCCTCCACGCCCCTCACCTGGATTCTGCGCGGTCCGCGGGTGTGGCGGGTCCCAGACGGCGTCCGGGGCCGGGCCGCGAGGTGCTCGCGGGATGCTCGGCCGCGGAGGCTCCCACGTCTTTTCTGCACCGGCGGCAGAGTGCTCCGTGCTCTGCGCTGCGCCCGCGGACAGCTTTTAGCAGCGGGTGTGGACGCGGGCACTACCTGGCCCCCGCCCGCCCGCCGCTCGCTAGGGGTGTCCTTTGCCCCTTGATCCGGTGCCTCCGTCTCTCCTTAGCACGTGGGTGGCAGCCGCTCACCCGGCTGGCGACCTGTGGGGCAGCCATGGCCCGGGCTATGGGCCCAGGCGCCTGCCAATCCCCGTCTGGGGCGAGCTCGTGCCCGTTCACCTTTAACCCCCTCTCCCCGGGGGTTTGGTGTCTGGCTCCCAAACCTCGGGCTTGGCTCGAGAAGGGAGGAGCCACAGGTGTGGGGCCAGGCTCAGGTGGGCAGAGACAGAGCCTGGGGCAGCCTCGGTTACCTCCCTGAGCCCAGCTCCTCTTCAGCCTCATTCTAGTCCCGGGGTCCCTCTGTCTCTTGACCTCCCATCCTGCTCACTGAATCCCATTCGTTCCATGGGCGCTAGCTCCATCCGGTGTCTGCTCCTGAGCCATCTCCGGCTCTAGGCCCCCTTCCTCTCTGACTCCCCATTGCCCTCACTGAACCCCACTCCCACTCCCTAAGCAGCCCTCGCCTTCCCTTACCGAGCCCTCCCCCGAGCCCTCCACAGCCTCTACCTTCCCTGAGTTCCCATTACCTGCGGCAACCCCTCTTTCTGACCTCCTTTCTCTCCCCTGAGTCCCTGCCTCCTCCTAAGCTTGCCCCGCTCCCTAACTTCCCCCATCTGCCCTGCACTCCCAGCCTTGAGTCTGTCCCCCTCCCTGAACCCAACCACTTTCCTGAACCCCCCTCCCTCCCTCCTGCCTGCTGGAGCCCACTGTTCTCCCCTCATGGGTCCTCACGTTCCTCCTGACTCCTACATTCATTCCACAAACACAGGGTAACAGCCCAGAGAGCATGGGCCAGGCCAACGGTGGCCAAGCCTCTGATTCTCAGAGTCCACAATGACACATGCAACTCCTGGGAGGCCCTGCTGAGTGGGCTCCACCTGGGAAGGGAGGACTCAGGGCCCTAGCTCACCTGCCAGCTCCAAGGGGCCGTGTGGGGTTGAGGTAGCATGGCCCTGGGGCAGAGCTCGGCCAGGAGCAGGCAGTCCAGGGTGAACAGAAGAAAGAATGGGTTGATGGTGGATGTCCCAGGTGATGAACAGTTCCTACTGGTCCCATGAGCTTCCTTCCTTCTTTCTCTTGCTGGAGGTGGGCAGCAGAGTTTGAGGGAGCCCTGCCAAAGGCAACACCCAGAGTTCCCTGCTGACGGCAGGAAGTGGAGCACAGGGGTCTGTGACAAGGGGGATTCGAGGATTGTACTGGGCACAGAAGAGGCCCTGAATTGTTCAGGATCCTGCTCACCCTCCAGCCTGAATTTACGCTGCCTAGGGTGGGCATCTTGAGAAGGCGAGCAGATGAGGACGTCCCCTACTCGGTCCAAACCCCTCATACTTGGGAGTCTTCCTGGTGGGTTAGTCTGGCCCTTCTCTGCCCACTCTTCCCTCTTCTCCATGAGCTTCATTTCACATGGTCTCTTACTGTGGGTCTCAGTCCTGCTACCTTGGACAGGCACTTGTTCACAGGCAGAGCCAGGACCCAGAGAATGAGATCAAAGGCAGCGTGCATGCGCACGCACACGCACGCATGTGTGTGTGTGTGTGTGTTTGTAAGGGGAGTGGGGCATGAGCCAGGCCAGGGGCAGCCTCAGAGTATAGCCCTGGTTCTGCCACTGACTGGCTCTGCAACCAGACAAGGTACTTACTCCATCTCCCAGGGCCTCAGTTTCCTTATAGATACGGTTGCCAGATTTAGCAAATAAAAATCCAAGGTGCCCAGTTAAATTTGAATTTCAGATAAACAATGAATATTTTTTAAGTATAAGTATGTCTCATGCAATGTTTGGGGCATACTTATACTCAAAGATTACGCCTAATGTTTATTGCAAATTCAAATTTAACTGGGCGTCCTAGATTTACCCTGCAGAGGCAGGGAAGTTTGGACAAGATCTTCCCTCTCCAGGGCCCCTCTGAGCTCCAGCTACACCCTGTGAAAAACCTCAGGTTGACCTGAAAGTGGTCAGGAGGTGTTTGCATCCCTTGAAGAATAAGAGGAGAGCCAGGTAAGATGGGAAGCAGGATGGAGGGGATGGCTGTGGTCATAGGACCCTCAAATAAGACAGAAGGGGCAGAGGGAAGGAGAAGTTCCTTGAAGCAAGGCAATCCTGGAAGGCTTTCTGAAGGAGGAAGATTTTCATGGTTACTTTGATGCTGGGAAAGAAGGGAGGTGGGTTAGATGGTCTCTGGTGATTGCTCCCCCTCCATTAATGGAAGCTGGGGAGGCCTGGGGGGGGGGTCTCCTCATTTAAGGAAGTCTCCTGAAGATCAGTAGAAAGTATCTCCTCGTCCACATGTAGAGTCTCTAGAGTGAGAGGGCAGGGTCTCATTTCAACTTAGCAAGTCACTACCACTTCTAGCTACTGTTGGCCAAGCATTTACTACTGGCCAGGGTCCCGCCTACATCTCGTAAGCCCTCTATGGGTGAATCCCTTCAACGACCAGATGGCGTGGGCGTTTTCTCCCCATTTCACAGATGAGGAAACAGAGATGTTGAGTAATTTGTCTAAAGTTCATACAGGCGGTAGGTGGCAGAGCTGGAATTTGAGGCCAGTGTCCCGGCCCTGTACCTGCTGTATAATAGATCCTGTGTGGAGGGCTGGGACTGGAAAGATGAGACAAATGCTGTCCCTGCTCTCGGGAGACCTCTAGTCACGCAGGGGGGACGGCTGAGTCTTTAATGACTCCGGTACTGGTCAGGCTGGGATCGGGGCTGTGACAGAGAGTACGGGAAGGAAGGACCAGAGCGGGAGGTGTGCGCTAGGCCAAAGAGTTCTTCAACAGCTTTAGGACAAGGCACTGGGGGAAGGGCGTTCCAGGCGGAGGGACATCCTGCGCAGAAGCAGAGGGCTGTGGAAATGCAGCAGAAGACTGGGGAACAGTCAGGAGTCCGGCTTGACCGGAAGGGGGTCTAGAGGTCGAGTATGAGATTGGGGAAAAGGAAAAAGAGAGAGAATCATGTAGGAACACAGACATCAGACAAAGAAACGTCGACTCCATCTGGGAGAGGCAGGGAGCCATGGAAGAATGTCAAGCAAGGGCAGGGCTGGCTGGATTGCCTGGTGCTGCAGCAAGAGGGAGACACTGCAGGGGACAGCCCGGACCCCATGAGGTGGGGGCCTCAGCCCAGGAGTGGGAGTGGGGAGGTGGATGGGGACTTGCCAGCTGCGGGGTCTGACTGTCGGTGTGATTTCTGTATGTGCTTCTCCAAAAGGCTTGAGTCTCTATCAACTCTGGATCCAGCCCCAGAACAGGACCTGGAACAGGATAACATGCTTGTAAATGTCAGCAGAATTGTGTGAAGAGGATTTGGGGACAGATGGGAGGTTTAGGGTCAGAAAGGGATGAGAAAGACTTTCCTGACTTGAGCCTAAGTGCCTGACAGGATGCTGATGCCCTAAATCAAATACAGGGGTATGGGGGGAGACTGGCTGTGGGCAAAGGTGGGAAATACTGCACTGAAGGTTTGCCACGGGTGATGTCAGCAGGCTGTTGTCCTTGAGATGGCAGGTAATGTCCGAGCCTCTGAGGAGGCAGATGGCGGAGCTCTGAGGCAGCTGGGGGTGTCGGGCTGCTTATCTCTTCAGCCTGGATCAACGCCTCCTGTGTGCCTCTCCCTGTGCTGTGGGAACATGATTAAAATGTGGTAGGAGGGTGTCCCCTTCAGCAGAGACAAGATAGCTGAAGTCAAAGCCTTCACTTTTTACAAGGTTCAAAACAGCTACAAATAGTAGATTGTTTAGACACGTGTCTATATAATAAAACTATTTTTAACAAAACAAAGGGCCCACACATCCGTTAGAATGGCTAAAATGAACAGACTGACCATATAAAGTGTTGGTAAGGATATGGAGTAACTGGAACTCATACTTTGCTGGTGGGGATGTGAAAACTGTTTGGAAAACAGTTTGGTAGTTTCTTAAAATGTTAAGCATACAGTCACCGTCTGACCCAGCCATTTTACTCCTAGATATTTAGTCAAAAGAAATGAAAGGATACGTCCTCACAAAGACTTACATGCAAATGTTCACAGCAGATTTATTTGTAAAAGCCTCAAACTGGAAACAATCCAAACGACCACCAACAGGTGAACGGATAAACAAATTGTGGTATATCCATACAATGAAAGACAGTACTGTGATAAAAAGGAACAAACTGCTAATAAATGCAACGGTATGGATGAATATCAAAATAACTATTCTGAGTGAAAGAAGCCAAGCAAAAAAATAGTATGCACTGATGATTCCATTTATATAAAGTTCTAGAAAATGCAGTGACAGAAAGCAGACCAAGGGTTAGCTGGGGATGGGGTTGAGGGGTGCAGGAGAGACTGGAGGGAGGGATTACAAAAGACCATAAAGGAACTTGTGGGGGTGATGGACATATTATTGCCTTGATTTTGGTGGTGGTTTCACAGGTATGTACCTATGCCAAAACTCATCAAACTGTACACTTTAAATATGTGCAGTTTATTGTGCACCAAGTGTACCTCAATAAAATTATTTTTCAAAATGCAAGGGGGTGATAAACCCAAAATTCAGGAGTGTGGTTACCTTGGGTGTGGGCAGACAGGGGCACAGGCTTGGGTGGGAGCACCCGGATGCAAGATATTGGTGAGGTTCCTGTTCTGGGGTTGGGTGGTGGATTCACTGATGTTCATTATAAATTAATAAATCCACAAATAAATGAAATAAAAGCAGGCCAGCTATGGACCAGAGATGAGAGTGTATTAAAAAAATCAGGATTAATCAATTTCTGTGTACCTGAGGTCCAGATTTTATTAATTAATTAATTAATTAATTAATTAATTTTTTCTGCTTTATCTCCCCAAACCTCCCCTGTACACAGTTGTATATCTTAGTTGCCAGTCCTTCTAGTTGTGGGATGTGGGACACCGCCTCAATGTGGCCTGATGAGTGGTGCCATGTCTGCGCTCAGGATCCGAACCCTGGGCCGCCACAGCAGAGCGTGTGAACTTAACCACTCGGCCACAGAGCCGGCCCCTGAGGTCCAGATTTTAAAAGGGGGGAGTATGTGTATGCTGGGATAACTGGATATCCACATGCAAAAGCGTGAAGTTGGATCCCTACCTCACACCACATACAAAAATTAAGTCAAAGAGGATCAATGACCTAAATGGAAGAGCTAAAACTATAAAACTCTTAGAAGAAAACACAAAGGTAAATCTTTGTGATCTTAAGTTAGGAAATGGTTTCTTAGAGATGATGCCAAAGCACAAACAACAGAAGAAAAAATTGATAAATTGGACTTCATCAAAATAAAAACATTTGTGCTTCAAAGGTCACCATCAAGAAATTGAAACAACAATCTACAGAATGAGAGAAAATTACAAACCATATATCTGATAAAGACTAGTTTCCAGAAAATATGAAGAACTCTTACAACTCACCAATAAAAGGACATATACCGAATTGAAAAATGAGCAAAGGATCTGAATAGACATTTCTCCAAAGGAGACAGAAAGATGACCAACAGCACATGCAAAGATGCCTAACCTCATTAGTCATGACAGAAATGCAAATCGAAATCACAAGATACCACTTCACACCCACTGGGATAGTTATAATAAAAAAATTAAACAATAACAAGTGTTGGTGAAGAAATTGGAAAACCCTCATACGTTGCTAGTGCGAGTATAAGATGGTGCAGCTGCTTTGGAAAACAGTCTGGCTTTTCCTCAAAAAGGTTAAACAGAGTTATCATATGCCCTCTCATTGCTATATAACCAAGAGAAAAAAACACGTCACATAAAAACTTGTATTCGAATGTTCATAGCAGCATTATTCATAATAGCCAAAAAGTGGAAAAACCCCATGTTCATCAACTGATGAGTGGATAAACAAATTGTGGTCCATACATACAATGGAATATTATTCAGCCTTATAAAGAAATTCTGACACCTGCTACAACATGGATGAACCTTGAAGACATTAAGCTGAGTGAAATAAACCAGTCACAAAAGGACAAATACTGTACGACTCCACTTATACGAGGCCCCTAGAGTAGTCAAATTCATAGAGACAGAAATAGAACGGTGGGTGTCAGGGGCTGGGGGGAGGGGATGGGGAGTTTGTATTTAAGGGGTACAGAGTTTTAGTTTGGGAAGACGAAAAAGCTCTGGAGATGGCTGGCGTGATGGTTGCAGAACAATATGAAAGTACTTAATGTCACAGAACTGGATACTTAGAAATGATTAAAATGGTAAATTTATGTTATGTATATTTTACCACACACAAAAAAATCAAAAGGATCCATGTACCAATAAATGCTACATGAATGAGTCTTGAAAACATTACATTAAATGAAAGAATCCAGTCACAGAAGACCACATATAGGATTTCTTTCATATGGAATGTCCAGAATAGGCGAATCTATAGAGACAGAAAGCAGAATAGTGATTGCCTGGGGTTGGTGGTGGGGGTAGGGGTGGGAGTCGGGAAATGGGGAGTGACTGCTAATGGGCAGAGTTTCTTTGGGGGCGATGTAAATATTCTAAAATTGCGCCAATGGTTGCCTAACTGTGTGAATATAGCAAAACCCACTGAATTGTACAATTTAAATTGTTGAATTGTACGGCATGTGAATTATATCTCAGTAAAGCTGCGGTATTGTTTTTTAAAAGGGGGTGGCAATTGGATCCTTGGAGAAAAATGAATTTAAAGCTGAAGCAGGGAGCAGAGCCCTGAAGATGAAGTGTCCCCTTTGCACGGTCAACTTCTGGAAGTCGCTGGCAGATAGGTGCTCCATAAATCAAAACCAAGGGAGTGTTTCCAGAAGGAGAAACCCATTGCAGCTGCTGCTTTGGGGTACCGACTAGGTGCCAGGCTAGACACTTCTATCATGACGTCTAATCTTTCAATGCCCGTTTCACAGATGATGTAACTGAGGCGCAGGCAAGTACGGAATTTGCTCCTGGTCACACAGGAAGTGGCAGAGCTCAGAACGGGACCCAGGTCTGTCTGACTCCAAGGCTAAGGTTTAAAAACAAACCTTAAAAATTGTTAATTTCGTATGCAAGCTTTCAGACTTACCAAAAAGTATAGAGAATAACACAGTGCACACCTGTGTACCCCCACACAGCTGAAGAAACGGAACTATCAGTGCCGTCGGAGTCCCTGTGTCTCCTGCCTGACTGCACCCCTCCCCTGCCAGACAGCCGTGCTCCTAACTGGTATTGAACTGGTGTTTGTTGTGCGCATACTTTGACTTTGAACATATCTCTAAGCAATACGAAGTATAGTTTTGCATGATTCTAAATATATAAACAGTATTATACTGAATGTACTCTTCCGAGGCCGTCTTCTTTCACTCAGTGTTGTTTGTGAGATTCATCTAAATTGACGTGTGCAGCTGTAATTTGCCCATTTCTGTTGCTATGTGGTATGCCATATTCCACTGTCTGAAGGTTCACCAGTTCCTCTCCGTTCTCCTGGGGTTGGACATTTGGGTTGATTCCAGTTTTTTTTTTCTTAATTACAAGTAGAGCTGCTGTGAACATTCCTGTTCTTGTCCAAGAGAGCGAAAATTCCTTGGAGCCCGTATTAGTTTCCTATTGCTGCTGTAACAAGTTACCAAATTAGTGCCTTAACACAACACAGATTGATTATCTTACAGTTCTGGATATCAGAAGTCCAAAACGGGTGTCACTGGGCTGAAATCAAAGTATTGGCAGGGTCACACTCCCTCCAGAGTCTCCAGTGGAGAATCCACTTCCTGGCCTTTTCCAGCTTCTAGACGCTGCCTGCGTTCTTTGGCTCGTGGCTTTTTCCTCCATCTTCAAAGCCACAACATAGCGTCTTCAAGTTTCTCTCTGACTCTCACTCTCTGCTTCCACTGTCACATCTCCTCTGACTCTGACCCTCCTGCCTCTCTCCGGGATAGTCTCCCCATCTCAAGATGCTTAACTTAATCACATCTCAAAGTCCCCTTGGACATGGAAGGTGACATACTCACAGGTTCCAAGGATTAGGCTGGGGACATCCTTGGCGGCCATTATTCTGTCCACCACAAAGGGGAACAGCTCGGGGGTGTGAGATGAGTGTCTTTGAATCACGAGTTTGTCAAACTGCTCTCCAAAGCGGATTGATTCTCTCTCTCCCACTAGCAGTACATAAGCATTCCTGTGCTTCCCATCTTTGCCAACACTTGATGTTATCTGACTTTTTAATTTTTGCCGACCTGACAGCTATGAAATATCTGGGCTCTGACTGCTGTGTGGTCAATGGTGTTGAATGAGAAAAAGAGGGGCTCTGGCAGGAAGAAGCGGGTCGCTGGCCTTGGCCAGAGCAGTGCCCTTGAAATGGTGAGGGGGTGAAGTCAGACTGAGTGCAGGAATAAGGAGGGGAGGAAATGGACACAGGGAGTGCAGAGTGTCGAGGGGATGTCTTAGTCAGCTCGGCAGCTGTAACAAAACACCACAGACCAGGTGCCTTGAAACAGCAGGTCTTGATTTCGCACAGTTCTGGGGGCTGGGAATCCCAGGGGCAAGGCGCCAGCAGATCTGGTTTCTGCAGAGAGCTCTCTTCGTGGAATGTAGACAGCCACGGTCTTGCTGTGTGCTCAGGTGGTAGAGAGCGAAAGAACTCAGCTCTCCTTCTCTTCTTAGAAGGACACTAATCCCATCACGGGGGTCCCACCCTCATGACCTCATCTAAGCGTGATTACCTCCCAAAGGCCCCACCTCCAAATACCATCACATTGGGGATTAGGACTTCAACATATGAATTTTGGGGGACACAAGCATTCAGTCTATAACAGGCTACTTTCAAAATATTGGGGGGTATCAACGGAGAGGAAGGTATCCTCTCAAGGCAGAAATTAAAGGTGAAAGAGACAGAGCGAGCGAGAGAGAGACATAACAACCAGAGTGGGACAAGGCATCTTGGAGGAGGCAGGTGAAGGTGAGAGCCAAGGCGAGGGTACCTGGGTTGGCTCTGGCTGAGGAGAGGCTGCCCCTCCTGGAGACAGAGGAAAGGCAGGGCGCTGGGGCAGGTGCAGAGAAAACCCACAGAGGCGAGGCAGGAAGCGACAGAAGTGTCTCCCCATAATGGGCAGCGGAGTTATCTACTGAGTGGGGTGGGTGTGGGTGTGGGGGTCTGAGGAGTGTGGGGAAAGTTTACAGGGGACATTGTTGTGGGGCATTCAACAGGAGGCCCACTGGGCTGAACAAAGAGGGGTGGGGAGAAAGAGAGGATAAACTGAGGCAGGGGCCTCCCATCAGATCTCACCAGGGCCTCTGGCAGTGAAGAAGGCCTGTGGCTCAGAGTAGGAGGGGCCAAAGCAGGGCCGGGAAGGGGGAGTGTGTAAGAGACACCTGGAAGCTGGTTGGAAATAGTGGGTCCTGACGAAGCAGAGCAGAACCAAGGAAGGCATAGTCAGGAAATGGGGAAGCGTGGAGGGGCCCAGGACCATGGTGGAGGGACAGCAGGGACTGTGGGAGCCCAGAGGAGAGGGGCACACAACCCCACCTGGGGAGGTGGAGAGGGCTTCCTGGAGGTGGTGATGTTCCAGCTGAGCCTTGAAGGGGAAAACCAAATTTCAGTTATCATAAAAATGTAGAAAGCATTGCCTTCACAGTCTGTCGACAACCCTGTCCTGCCCCACTCCATCAGTTTTGTCTCTCTTTCTCAGACATCTCCACCATGCCCAGTGTGCTCTGGCTGGATTGGCAGAGTCCTTGTTGGGCTCTTTAGCCCCCATGCCTTGGCTTATAGACTTCTGTTTGGTTTCATTATTTTCTCCTTCAATTTCAGAACTCCTACTCATCCCTCAAAACCCAGCTCAAATGTCGACCTTTCTGGGGAGACTTTCTGGTTGCCCTGGTCCCAACTCTGTCCTATCTTAGTAGTGTGATGACATAGAACAAGCTCACTCCTCACTGTTTGATTTTAAACTAGCGCTTTAATCTCTGAGTGTCTGTTTCCTGACAATGGCACTGGCCAAACCTAGTTATGAAGATAAAGCACATGGCATCTTCTTGGCCTCACATGGGAATCAAAGAGGGAGACATCGTGTGGTGACACCTGCCATTTTGTCTCATACTAAAGTAAGCTGAGTGAGAATGTGACTCTGCCTTAATCCAGGAGCTCTCTGAGGGCAGAGACAACGCCCCACAGGGCCTAGCCCCGTGCCCAGCACAGAGAGGCATCCTGTGCTCTGTGGACACCGCACAGACAGGAAGAACTGAGACTGTCATTTACCTGTAATGTCACTTTGGGGAGGTGACATCATCTCTGTGAATCTCTAAAATAACAATAATTCATGTGAGGTGTTCACTTACTACAGGTAAGGCCCTTAACACGCACACGCTCTGATCCTCAGTGTGTGTCATCACCCCATTTTATGGAAGAGGAAACTGAGGCTTGCGGAGATGAATGACTTGTCCAAGTTAGCAGAGGAGGAGCTCCTGGCGCCCAGCCAGACTCAGAAAGTTGTTGGGTGAATCCGAGGGGGAAATGTGAAACAGCCCTGCAAACTGTAAAGTCCTGCCCACGGGGCGTGGTGAATGACGGCCGGGAGAAGGGGTGCGGAGAGACGCAGCCTCGGATACCCGGCGGGCGGCGGGAGGATGAGTTTGCGGGGCAACGCGCGGGCGCGGGAGGCGCGGCGCCGGGCGGCTCGGCCGGGGTGGGCAGGGGTGCGGCCCGCCTCTCCGCGCCCCACCCGCAGCCCCGCGCCGCGGCCCCTTTAAGAGCGGGCGGGGCGCCCTCTGGCGGCGGAGCGGCGCGCGGCCGGAGCCGGAGCCGGATCCCGGAGCCGGAGCGGAGCGGAGCGGAGCCGGGGCGGAGCGGGCCGAGCGGGCCGAGCCAGCAGCCGAGCTGGGGGCGCGGGCGGGCGGCATGTACCGGGCCCGGGCGGCGCGGGCGGGGCCGGAGCCCGGCAGCCCGGGGCGCTTTGGGATCCTCAGCACCGGGCAGCTCCGGGACCTGCTTCAGGATGAGCCCAAGCTGGACCGGATCGTGCGGCTCAGCAGGAAGGTAGCGCGGGGGGCGCGGGCGGGGGGCGCGGGGGACGGGCCGCGGCCTGCCGGACCTGCCGACCGACCCAAGGGCCGCGCGGCCCGGGCCGCGAGGCCGCCGGTGGGCGCGGGAGCCTGGCACGTATGAGTGGGCCCCGCGGAGCCGCCCCCGGGGGAGGGGGCGCCCGGAGCAGACCTGGGGCGGGTGGGGCGCGGGAGACCCAAGGAGGCGCCCGCGCACCCCCGGGATGGCCGCAAGGCGTGTCCTACGGCGGATGCTCCGGGGAGGTGTGTTCCGGGGGACACGGGGTGGCTGTGTTGTGTGGGGCCCTGGCTCGCACACCCACGTCCTGTAGGGCCAGAAAGGGGAGGTGCCTTCCATAGGGAGAAGTAGGGGCCTGTTTGACACCTGGGGGGACCATTGGGGCGGGCGTCCGGATTCTGGGGGTGCAGGAGGGGGCTTTGTGTCCTCCGTTGGGGAGGGGTACTGAAAGCTGAGGTGTGTATTCCATAGGCCACCATAGGAGAAAGTTGTATATTTCACAGCAGATAGGCCCAGGCGGGTTGTCTGGGGGGGCAGAAAGGGAAAGTGTCTGTTGGAGGGCGGCAGACAGGAGGGGCATGTGCATCCTACAGGGGACAGATGGAGGGTAGTGCGTTCTCCAGGGGCAGGGAGGGGAGGCTTGACCCTCCTAGAAACACAAGGAGAAAGCGTTCTCCAGAGCAAGAAAGGAAGGGGGTCTGCTTTCTGCAAGAGAAGGCAAGCTGGGAGCAGGTGCTAGGGGATCAGGGAGGAAAAGGGGGCGTGTATTCCTTGGGGTGTGGGGATTCCGCTGGAGGGCAGAAGGAGGGGGCGTGAAGAGAAGAGAGGGCGCCTTGAGGGGTTACTATGCGGGGACAGGGTGGAGACATCACTCTGGAGAGTAAGAGCAGGGGTGGGAGTGTTTTCAGCACAAACACCTGAGGAGGAAGCAGACAAAGGCCTGGAATGAGAGGGAAGCTGCCCATGCATGGGAAATAGGACAGGAGGGAGGGGGACTCCTCAGGGACCTGAGCAGACGGAGTAATTGAAAAATTAAAAATTAACTAACATTTGTAGAGGCCTTCATAGTTTTCCTCACTCCAGTCTCACAATAACCCTATAAGGTAGTATTTTCAGCTCACTTTGTAGAAGAGGAAACTGAGGCCCAGAGAGGGAGCTCAAGGCAAAGCCTGGTCCGGGCCTCGTGCAGTCTCTCCACCTGTTGGCTCGCCATCCTGAAGGGTGGGGTGCCTTTGGCTTGGCCCCTGGCACTGTTGCTCAGGGTGGCAGTAGGTAGACGTGGGCAGACTCCCTGAGTGGGCCTCTTGGCTCTTCTCTGCCGGCAGTTCCAGGGCCTGCAGCTGGAGCGCGAGGCATGCCTGGCCTCCAACTACGCGCTAGCCAAGGAGAACCTGGCGCTGCGGCCCCGCCTGGAGATGGGCCGGGCTGCCCTGGCCATCAAGTACCAGGAGCTTCGAGAGGTGGCCGAGAGCTGCGCAGACAAGCTGCAGCGACTGGGTGAGGGGACAGCTGGGAGAACCGCCTGGGGTGGGGGTCAGTTGGCCATATGACTGGTTGGCCTTGGGAAGTGCTAGGCTCTGAAGCGTGGGACTTGGGCAGACCTATTCCCTGGGCAAGTTTGATGGGTGCTACTCCTGGAAAACTCAGTTGGGGAAGTGAGCGGTCGGTGAGCAGAGCTGGGTTGGAGAGGCCAGAGGGGGCGCCTTGGGCAGTGGGAGAAAAGGGGGCCCGATACCCAAGGGCCTTCGGTGCTCTAGGAGACAAAGCCCCTGCTTCCTCTTTTGCACCAGCACTGGGGACAGAACCTTGGCGGGAGGTGCACAAACTGATCCCGTGGGCATTGTACAGAGGAGGAAACTGAGGCTCCAGAGGGGAAGGGAAGCACAGAATCACAGGCAGGTTGAGTCAGGATTGGGCCCTGGGGCTCTGTCCTGGGCGACAGGCCCTGAGGGCAGGGGCTATTCATTGTGTCCCTCCGTGGCCCTCAGAGGACAGCATGCATCGCTGGAGCCCCCACTGCGCACTGGGCTGGCTGCAGGCTGAGCTGGAAGAAGCTGAGCAGGAGGCTGAGGTGAGGGGAGCAGTGGCTGGGCCTGGGGACAGGGAGGGAGACCCATCCTATCGTCATCCCCCTGCCTTTATTCTTACAATGCAGGCTTGAGAATGCCTCCCCCAGGAAGCCTGCCTGAGGGCCTGGCCCCAGGAGGGCCCCCTGCATTGCTGTCCAGCTGTCTGCACTGGACTGCAGGACTCACTCTCCCCACCTGTGACACCGCCCCCACCCCGGGCTCCCCTGTTAATGTCTCAGGGCAGTGAAGGATGGGTCTACAGAGGAGCTGGGACAGACTTCTCAGGGCTGGGGTGGGAGCACAGTGCTCAGTGAAGGAGGTGGGGGAGGGAGGCCCTGGCCATGGCCTTGGTGAGAGACATGCAAGTCTATTTCAGGTGTGTCCCCTTCTCTGATCCTCTCATCACTGACCCAGAAGGTCTGGCAATGGTAAGGAAGTCAAAGGCTTGAGAGTAGAGGACATTTGTCCACAGTCACTCAGCAAGTCAGAGGCAGCCCAGGCTGGAACTCAGGTGCCCTGTCCCCCAGTGTGGGGTGCTCGCCATTGGAAGGGATTCAGGGTGGGAGGGAGAGAGGTCTTGGCCATGCTCCTCCCAAACTGTCCCTTCCTCCTGTCCCAGGAGCAGATGGAGCAGCTGCTGCTGGGGGAGCAGAGCCTGGAGGCCTTCCTGCCTGCCTTCCAGCGAGGCCGTGCCCTGGCCCACCTGAGGCGGACCCAGGCCGAGAAGCTGCAGGAGTTGCTGCGGCGCCGGGAGCGGTCTGCTCAGCCGGTCCCCACTGCTGCTGCGGATCCCCCCAAACCCTTCCCCGCTGCAGCCGTCCTGCCCACCGGGGCCTCCCGGGGGCCACCAGCAGTGCCCCGGAGCCTGCCCCCCTTGGACTCCCGCCCAGTGCCCCCACTGAAGGGCTCCCCCGGGTGCCCCCTTGGCCCAGCCCCTCTGCTGAGCCCACGGCCATCGCAGCCAGAGCCCCCCCACCGGTAGGATCCAGGGTAAGGCCCCCCAGTGGGGGGCCCAGACAAACTTGATGCGTGGCTCCTCCTCCTCCCCCATTGCCTGGGTGGGGGGAGGGGCAGGCCCCTCCCCTGGCCTCAGGCAGGCCCTGGCCCTGGAGGCTGAGCTGGGGAGGAGGGTCACCTGGAAGATGCCCAATGAGGGGGCCGGGGTGGGATGGGCAGGGTGTCATGCCTCTGGCACTGAAGAAACTCTGCCTTTTTTTCTCCCCGGCCGGGGCCTCTTGGTGATGGGCCAGCCCCAATGAAAGAACTTTACTCTTGGGGGCCTGGGAAGGTGCCCGCTTCCCCCAAGGGCCCTGCCTAGGGGGCCTATTGCACCCACCATTCCACTGGGCTCGCACAATGCCAAGGCCGACAGGAGTGTTTTCCATCATGTCCTGAGCCTATCTTTCCCCCAGTTCTGGGGCCGCCGCCTAGGAGCCAGGTGGTCAGGCTCCAGCTGTGGGGCCAGGGTCACCATGGCCCTGGGGCTACTACATGCCCCACTCATGCTCCAGACCCTGGGGCAAGGTAGGCCAGGGGCTTCTGACCTGCATAGGTGAGAGTGGGCCATCCCCAGGAAAGACCATTCTGTATTTTTCTGTCCCTGTCTCCTTAGAATGGAAGCTTTTTGAGGGCAGGTCCTTGTCTTTGTATGTTCTGTCCCCAGCCCCGCCTCCCAGGGGCCGTCAATAAATGTGATGATGAGGATGATGCTGCTGCCCGCCTCCTCTCTGCTCCCTCCACCAGCCACTCTGCTGTTGCAGCCTCCACATCTCAGCTCCTGTACTTCCTCCTCCTGAGATGACCTCCCTTCCTCTCTGCCCATCCAAAGCCCAGCTGTCCTTCGGGTCCAGCACTGCTCCTGCCTCTTCCATGAAGCTTCTCTGATTACCAACCCATGGGAGTCTTTCCTAACTCTTAACTTCCCAGCACCTCTGGCCAGAAGCACATCTCCATCACTGTTCTCCAGCTGTGTCAGCTGTATGCACCTTCTTTTCCTGGGTTGCCTGTAAGCCCAATCAGGATGGTACCTGCTCCTTCTCTGGCCTGCCAAATGACCACCCCACTGAGCGACAGAGGGGGTGCTACAGGGCTGAAGGGATCTGTCTTCAGCTAGGGTAAATACTAGGTGGCCAACTTGGCCAGTGAGCGTGGGACAAGAAGTTGGGAGAGCGGGAACAAGCCCTGGATCAGCTTAGGTCAAGTCTAATGAGATGAAGTTCGGCAAGGAGGCATGGAAGATCCTGCACATAAGAGGGGAAAGTCAGAGTGCTGTTGAAGCTCGCGTGATCTTGGTCCTTGTTAACAGGGATACAACCATCTAGAAAGAAGGAAGTACTGGGTTGGCTCTATTTTTCACTGAAGTTTTACAATGTAAGAGGGACCCCTCCAAAACAGCACCGTTGGAGTAAACGATGAGAAAGAGGATCGGGACTAATTCCCCTGAGGAAGAGTTGAGGGATCTGTTTGAGATGTGTGTAAGGTTAGTCTTTGACTCTCTAAAGGCTAGAGAGGTAGAGGCAGAGGTCCTGTGGAGCTTGACTCACATCAGAGCCGAGACCAAAGGGTGGGAACCACAGGGAGCCAGATTTCAGCTCAGTGGGTGGCCGTTAAGTCAGGGCTGCCACTGGAGGTCAATGGTCCCCATTCCTAAAGACGTGCAAGCAGTGCCTGAGTGCCTGCTTGATGGGATCTTTAGAGATTTAGGCAATGGTTGGAGGGACTGGCCCGTTTGAGTCCAGACACTCGGATTTACCCAGTAGGGTGCAGTCAGAGCACGGATAGCGCCCACTTGAGAATCTCCACCCCACACTGGCCTTGGCTCCCCTACTCCCTTCACTGCTAGCACGTGAGCTGCTGGGGGCTGAGGGACACTGGAACCACAGGGTGTCTGCCTGAGACGGTAGAAGACTGGCCCTGGAAGACCTGTCTTCTCAGTGCAGCCTGGGATAGGCTGGGCCCTTCTTGCCTTGACCTCTCATTCCTGGTCCATGCTTCTAGGGAGATTTTCGTTTGTCACCAAAAGGAGGAAAGGGGCTCAGGCTGGGCGTGTCTGAGCCTTCCTCCACTATCGTGAATTGGAGCCTAGTTCAGCCTCCCCTCCCCAGGGCAGGTAAGAAGAGAAAGGAAGGACTCAAGCAAGGGAAGGCCTGGGAGGGGAGAAGATGGGGTCCTTCAAAGGGCATTCCACACCCCTCACTTTCCTCACTGAGCTCTGACTCAGTGTTAGAGGGCGTAGGCAGTGAGGCCTCAGTGCTCAGCTCCAGCATGAAAATCACCTGAGGCAGGTGGGTACAGATACCACCGGAGTGGAGTGGGCCCAGTTATGGGCATGGGAAGGCCTTAGTGTTGGATAGTTAATTTAACCCACCTGCTTGAAGGTACATGGAATATTCTGGAGGGTTCCAGGCAGTCCGGGCTCTCTCTTGCCTGACAACTTCTAGAATTCTGTTTCAAGGTTCTGGGGCCCCAGGGAAAGTTCCTGGCTGTAATCCTCTGTGAGAGAGAACAAACTTGAGGGACTACATCAAGGGACCCATGAGAAAGGTCCCACCTATTACAGACCACAGGTGTTTTTACACACCAAAACCCAAAAATTGCCCAAATAACAAAACTCTCACCCCTTTTTGATAAAAACAAAGAGTTCCTGCCCCTCAACAAAGTCTGTTCTGTACACCTCCTTGTTTGGGAATCACTAGCTTCTTAGCATTTTCCTAAGCTTCCCTCCTTGTTTTCCAAATATGAAACATAACATTAAACATTAAATGTACCTTTTTGCCAATCGAGGCTTACCGAGCTAAGCAGGCCTGAACCAGTGTGGGCTCAAATCTTTACCACTGAATCGTGTGGTCACTGCAAAGCTGTGACTAAGAACTTGCCCCTGACCTCCAAAGCTAGAGAGATTCGAATGGTTTCCAAGAGACCAAGTTGGACTAGCTGAGGGTTTATCCCAATTTATACAAGGATTTTACACAAAAGATTGAGTGCAGGAATTGGTGTTACTGTACCAAGGGACCTCTGGCTTTGTCTAGGACCTTGCCATTGCCGGGGACTTCTCAAAGACTCTTCCTGTCTCACAAAGAAAGTAAGATTGACATTCTTCCTCCCTGCATAAAGTGTGAGCTCCGGTAACAACCAATGATGTAGCCTAGGCATCTGCAGACTCAAATGCCTGCGGGGGCCAGGAAGGTCACAGAGGCGTAAGGCAGTCCCTTTCCACAGAGATACACTCTCCCCCATTTTCCCGGAAATGCATGGTCCTTTTTTTGGTTTTTCCTCTTGATAGACATGGGGTACAGAGATACTTCTCTACTGTGAGCAAAATGGTGCAAGCGTGTGGAGCAAGGCCTTTTACACTTGCCCCTCAGTGGCAGTGCAGTGAACTGGGGAGCAATGTCCTATCTAAAAGGCAGATGCTGCAGCTTCTTCCAGCTGGTAATGCAGGTATGAGTGAGCTCAGTGGTGACACATTTTCTCATTTTTTGAGAGAAGTCAGAAATCTAGATTTTTATGCAAAGTCTCCCACGTTTTGAATGTTGGCTAAAGTTATTTTAAGGCACCATGCCAACCACAGCCAAACACTGTGTGTGGCCTGTGAACCACGAATCTCAGTCTGTTCTTGGCCCTCCTGAAAGGCCTTCTTTTGTCAAGCAGAAGTCCCTTCCCAGGACTGAGCATGTGAACGCCAAAAGGGCAGATGCAGAATGGCAGGGCCAACTGAGCCCAGGACCCCAGGTTCCGACAGCTCTAAGAGACAGTGGTGAGACAGGTAGATCTGGAGTGACACCATGACCTCCTGACAGATGGTAAAGATGACCTCTGCACTGGCTTCTTGGGGATGAGTGTGCTGAGTGTTCTCAGTACACGCAAGTTCACGAGGTGCAGACCCAGGTCTCACTATCATCCTAACACACTAACAGAGGAACCTCAGCTGCCTTGCACAAACCCTATGGCCACCAGAGCTACAAGCCAGGGCTGAGAGCCAAGTGGCTGACGGCAGGTAAGGCAGGCCTTCTAGGATCCTGCTCATAGGCAGGTGGCAGCCTGTGACCTCATTACAAGGCTGGGGACCTGAGAAGAGGCAAAGGCCAGGACAGAGCCCACTTTTCTTGAGCACTGAATTCAAGAGTGGACTGAAGTAACACCACCACTTACCAGCTGTCCCTCTCAGAATTGCTTCATGAGATCTGGTGACCTTCTAGGAAGCCCAAAGCTCTGAGAAATAAGCACCTCCTGCTCCCCCCATCCCCCACCATTTCCCCAAAAGGGAGTGTGGTGGCCACTCACTTGGGCTCCACTCATGGTGCCTCAGCCTCAGCTGTGGCTATGAGGACAACATATATATACATAAGGAGGCAATAATGACCAAATGGACAATCCACTGACCTAAGAGAGACTATCCTTATTCATTGTGGCTCATGCTGGGACCATTACAGAGGACAGGGTGCACCCAGTGAATGAAATGCCAGAGTCTCAGATGGTAGCAAGAAATCCTACTCCCTCAGAACTGGAATCTGTATTTCACTCAGTAACAAAGAAAGGGCAACAGCGGGAAAAGCAGTTTGGCTCAAGAGGAATAAAAGAAAGTCCTGACCAAGTCCAAAGACAATACCACAATTCCCAAGACACGTACACCTCTGAGTCCGGTCTTGTCTGTGTCTCCCCATTTACGACCTGTGTATGCTGCTCACTCGCCTCATACTGTACTTGCCCCCATTTCCAGCCCAATGAGCACAGCCTGGGGCAGGCTGGGCCCCTCCTGTCCATCTCCATCGTAGGTCCAACCTTCTAGGGAGTTTTGTTTTAGTTTGTGACCAAAAGGAGAAAAGGGACTAAAGTTGAGCATGTCTGAGCCTTCCCGCATTCTCAGGAATTGGGGATCAGCCCCTTGAAGGCAGGGGCTAATGTCCACGGCCTGATTCAGCCTCTCTCCCCAGGGCAGGTAAGAAGCTGAGAGAGGAACGACCCAGGACAATTGTGGGTGGTGGGCGGGCAGGATGACACTACGGGAACCAGTCAGGGAGTCCTTCAAAAAGCCTCCCACACATGGGGCCACCTGGTGCCATAGCAATTAAGTTCACGTGCTCCGCTTCAGCAGCCCAGGGTTCACTGGTTTGGATCCCAGGTGCGGACCTACACACACATCATGCCATGCTGTGGTGGTGTCCCACATACAAAATACAGGAAGATGGGCAAAGATGTTAGCTCAGGAACAATCTTCCTCAGCAAAAAGAGGAAGACTGTCCCAATAAAGTTCAAACATTGTAAAAATAAATAAGTAAACAAATAAATATTAGTATAAAAGGGATTGGTAACAATACTTGTGAATGACAGCACTTTATTAAAGTGCATTTGCCTTATCTGTTTCACTGAAGAAAAAAGAAGAGGATTGGCAGTGGATATTAGCTCAGGGCTAATCTTCCTCCAAAAAAAAAAAAGGAAAGAAAGAAATGAAGTCTCTCACACATCTCCCCCTTCCATCAAGAGCCCAGACTCAGTTTAAGAAGGGTAGGAAGGAAATGGGGTCTCTCAGAATTCAGCTCTGGCCTAAAAAACCTGAGGCAGGCAGGATGGCACTGCAAGAGTAGAGTGGGCCTAATTCTAGGCCTAAAGAGAGACTTACAGTTGGATGGTTAATAAACTTTATTGACTACCCTGCTTCGAGTTGCATGGAATGTTCTGAAACGTTCCAGAAGTTTCACACAGTCTGGACGCCGCCGCCCCCACCCCACCCCCCCTACCCCCCCCCGCCCCAGCTTCTGGAACTTTTTTTCTACCTCCATGTATGTTCTGGTGCCCCAGGGAATGTTCGTGGCTGCAATCTTCACTGAGAGAAAACAAACTTGAGAGGTCTATGTCAAGCAGCCCATGAGAAAGGTCCCCAGCTATTACAGACCACTAGTACTTTTACAGACAAAATCCAAAAGAACTCCAACCCCTTTTGATAGAAACTTTCACAGAATCTTGCCCCAAGGACACTGCTATGCTCCAACTCCTTGGTTGAGAATCACTAGTTTCTGTACGTTTTACTAATCTTCACTTACTGTAGTTTGCATTTAAAAAAGAACAGACCTTTCGCCTTGTTTTCCAAATATGAAACATAATAACATTAAATGTTCTTTCTAAAAGTACATTTGCCCCTCCCCCAAGCCCAGGCTTGCTGAGCCAGCAGGTCTGAACCATCACTCCTGAACTGTATGATCACTGCAAAGACAATGACTAAGAGCTTGCCTGCAGTCTCTAAGGCCAGAGAATCGAATGGATTCCAAGCGACCAAGTTCAAATCGCTGTGGGTTTATCCCAATTTATACAAGGATTTCACACAAAAGACTAAGTGCAGGAATTGGTATTAATATACCAAAGCACCTCTGATTTTGTTTAGAACCTCGACTTTGGTCCACACCCTTGTGGTAGATCTCTTGCACAGGTTTCCTATCCCACAGCTTTACACTCAGTGCATAAACGTTTGAGCACCTACAATCTCACAGCCAATCCACACCCGAAGAACAGGGTTAAGGGAGCCTGACTACTACAGTTCCAGCCAAGCGACGACCAACTGCTTAGCACAAACGAGACAAAAAAAAAAAAGCTTCAGCCAGCTCTCCATAAGAAACTGAGTTTCCACCACGTGCCTCCTGTGCCTCTAGCAGTCTTCTCTACTCCAAACTCCCCAAATTACCCACAGCCGCAGCAGCCGTGTTGCAAGGACTTGGCTTATGGGGCGTATGATAAGCACTGCAAGCTAAACAGGAGGCTGGGCCACATTCAGGCGACTCAAACTCTCAGTTAGTTGTTCTATTTCTGGGAGGGGATGAGTTGCACACTTAGCGATGGGGTTGGCTGGTAAAGGGATGACCAAGTGACAGGTACACTGTCCCAAGGATAAATCTGACTCTACCAGCATCATATTTTAACCACTGAGCCCATCAGAACTATGGATAATAAAGTGTGACAGACCTCAAGAGAGCAAATGATTTGCTCCTCTGCAGTCATGTGCACAGAGTAACTGCTCCAAGGTCATCCATTAGATAAGTATGGGCACAGGAAAGTCCATTGCGTACTCGATGACCTTGCTCTCCCAATCCCACATGCCACCCACAGAACGGGGAGCGGGGTCTGGGGCTGACCACAGAAGAATGGCAAGGTTCCCACATATCACATTCTTACCCTACATCAGGTCTCACCTGTAGCTTGGGGAACTCACAGAAAGACAAGGTTCGTACAACCCCAGAAATTTTCTTTTGGTAGCCAACAATTGGTCACATTGCACGTTTCAAGGTTACAGAGGAGCCCCACGGTACAAGCGTGGGGCAGGAGCAGCCAATGCTTGCTCGGGACTTTACAACAAAGCCAGAGCAAGTGTTCCAGAAGTTGTCAACCTCTGGAAGCAGGCACCCAAGGGACTCTAGAAAACCCTTCACTCTTGGGCTTTCGGGACTCTTCATCTTGGGGCCTTTTTCTTGGGCATCGAAAAGCCTCCCTTTCTGGACCGGAGTGGGAGGGATGTGCAGGTCCGCGGCTAAGCTGGGTGGGTGGGGAAGGACGGGGAGAGCAGTTCCTTCGGACCCCAGCAGAGGTAGACTATAAATGGCAAAGGGTTCGAGAAGACGGGAAAGGTCATCTTCGTGGGGCTGACCGGCTGCTCCCTGCCCTCCTCTCTCCGGTTAAAACCGAAAGCCCACGAGGATGAAGATGGCAAGGAGGAGGAAGACGAAAGCCGTGTCCCGGGTGTCGTCCCAGCGGAAGCCCTTCTTGGCCCGCTCCTCCTGCTGCCTGCGGAGGGCCTCTCGCCGGGCCCTCTGGCGCCGCTCGCGCTCCAGCTGCTCTCCGTAGTGCGCCTGGTAGAAGGCGTCAAAGTCGAACATGGTGCGGCTGGCGTCCGGCGCGGCCTGACCACGGCCGTGGGCCCGCGAGGCGGGCGGCGGGGCGCGGGGCGGGCCGGGGTCGGCGGCGGGCGTCCTGGAGGGCCGGACGCCGGGTCCGCGCAG
The DNA here is from genome assembly GCF_041296265.1 of Equus caballus. Lineage (NCBI taxonomy): Eukaryota > Metazoa > Chordata > Mammalia > Perissodactyla > Equidae > Equus > Equus caballus. The sequence continues at coordinate 12,595,698 of NC_091696.1, forward strand.
GTCCTCGTCGCTGAGCAGGCCGCGGTCATACTTGCGGCGCAGGGTGGCGCTGCCCAGCACCACGTAGGCCTGGGAGATGCGCGTGAAGCGCTCGGCAGCCTCGGCGCTCCCCGAGTTGCGGTCCGGATGGTAGAGGAGGCACTGCCGGTAGTAGGCCGCCTTGATTTGCGCCTGTGTGGCTGTGGAGGGGACGCCGAGCAGCTCATAGAGCGCCGTGCGAGAGTAGGGGCCGTCGCCCGGGGAATAAGACCTCACTTTCAGGCGCAAGCCGAATCCCAGGTTTTGTGGCGCTCCACCGGCCTGCCACAACCTCCACATTAACAGCCGCGGGCACCTCACACCGCGCTTGGCTGCCATCTTGGATGGATAGGGCGGGCGGTGCAAGATGAACTGGCCAATGGGAAGCGCGGTGTTCGCGGCGCGTAGGCCCTGTAGCCCAATCGAGTGAAAAAGGAGGCGGGGACAGGGATGGAGCATGCGTATTACGAGGCGGTCGCGGGGCTGATGACATAAAAGCCGGGCTCCGGGAAACGCCGGTACCAGTCGTGCTGCCGAGGCTCAGGGATGGCGTGTCGCGGGCGGAGACCGGAGCACGGCGGGCCCCCGGAGCTGGTGAGGCCTCTGGCCAGCGGGCACTCCTCTCTCCTTTAGGGCCTCTGCGTTCTGATTCCTCCCGCTATTCCCTTTTTCTCTTTTCCCCGCAGTTTTACGACAAGAATGAAGCCCGGAAATACGTGCGCAAGTAAGGGGAGCCTGGATGTTGCGCGGCCTCGGGGGTCGGGAACCGGCAAGTTGCCCGGATTGCGGACGTTGCTTGTAAAACACGCAGAATTTGGGGGCTGAGGAAAGGAAGGGACCCAGCTTGGTCCCGTTTTTCCCACTGGCAAAGTTAACTTTAAGTAAACCTCCGAACCCTCTGGGCCTCGGTAATCTCAGTCTTTAAATGGGAGTGATTATATCTACTCTCTCTAGGTCGTTTTCAAAGTTTAATGTGACAGCGTGTTTTAAGCGTGTGGTAAAATAGGAGGCAGTGGATATGTGTAAGGGGTCAGTGCTGTTGGGGGGCAGGAAATGACATTCTTAGAATGCTTACTCTAGAATTCCTTTAGAATGTGTGCGCCTGTTTACAGTTACCTAGTTAACTCCTCATGACAACTGTTGGTGTAGTATCTGAATTTCTCGGAGGGCACTTATTTGTATAACTACGAAGTCATTTAGCGGGTGAAGGCTAGAGCGGGGACTCCCAAGCCTACCCTTTCTGATACATTACTCTGTAGAAAATTCTGCAGATACCTCTTCTCTCCTTTCTGTTTAGAGTCCAAGACCAGGAAGAAGGTCAGCAAAAATCTCTGGCCCAATCGTCATTATGTAGCAAATGCAAAGTTTTTTCCAGCTGCAGAGCCCTGTGTTTCACATTCTGAAAACTATTATGTGTGATTCTGTGATTCTTTCCCTTGATCCTGGGAAAGTCAGATATGCTATAGATCTGTTTGTTCAATATGGTAACCGGTAGCCATCAGCCAACCATTGAAATGTGTTTGGTTTAAATTAGTATGAAGAAAATGTAAATATTTTGTTGATCATTTCATATGTTGATGTGTTGAAATGATATTTTGAGCATATTGGGTTAAGTAAAATGTATTATTAGATATTTTGGGTTGGAGAAACGACTATTACAGTTAATTTTACGTATTTAATTTCATTCTAACTGTGGCTACTAGAGAGTCATATGTAGGGGCCGGCCGGTGGCGCAGCGGGTAAGTGTGCACGATCTGCTTCGGTGGCCCAGGGTTCACCGGTTTGGATCCCTGGTGCGGACATGGCACCGCTTGGCAAGCCATGCTATGGTAGGCGTCCCACATATAAAGTAGAGAAAGATGGGCACGGATGTTCGCTCAGGGCCAGTCTTCCTCAGCAAAAAAAGGAGGATTAGCGGCAGATGTTAGCTCAAGGCTAATCTTCCTCAGGAAAAAAAAAAGTCTCATGTGGCTTGCGTTATATTTCTCATGGACATCACTGCCATAGATTTTCGTTCTGCGTTGTTGATCCCTATATAGCAGAGTAAATTCTTCCAGAAAACTCTTTCTTAAGTAGTACAACATCAAATCCTGATTGAGTTGAAAATACCCTATGGTTAGTCATTAGTTAATCCCTTCACATTAGCTTTGCAGCTGGTGTAGTTAGAATTTGTGTCACAAAATAACTTGTTGCTGTATTACATGGACTTCTGGGTCATTTTCAAATAGTTGTGGTTGAGTTTGGTGACTGAGTTGGGTGACTGGGAGAGTATCTCTGGGTGATTGTGCCTTTTTTCCTTTCTCTGGCTGTTTGTGCTCTGGGTGAGGTTTTAGCCTAGAACTCCTTTATCACTCGCTTGTGTTTCTGCCTTCCCAGCTCACGGATGATTGATGTCCAGACCAAGATGGCTAGGCGAGCACTGGAGCTCCTTTATCTGCCCGAGGATCGGCCCTGTTACCTGTTGGATATTGGGTGAGAACCTGGGGCCCAGTTCTAACTGTCCAGGTAGTGGAGTGTCTTTGCTGCTCACACTGTCGAGTTCCTTTTTGATTGTCTTCCAGCTGTGGTTCTGGGCTGAGTGGAGATTATCTCTCGTATGAAGGGCACTACTGGGTGGGCATTGACATCAGCCCTGCCATGCTGGGTGAGTACGTCCTATTTAGCACTGGGGTAGACTGCCCTCATGAGTATGCAGCAGCTGTGCATCTGGTCTCTTTCCCTGAATTACTCTTCTTCGATGTAGATGCGGCTTTGGACCGAGAGATAGAGGGAGACCTGCTTCTGGGGGACATGGGCCAGGGCCTCCCCTTCAAACCAGGCTCCTTTGATGGTTGTATCAGGTAAGAGTCTTCACGTCCTGCCTTTAGTCCTTCAGGCCAGTGCTTCCCAAACCTGGCTATACAGCAGAGTCCCACAGGATACTTAAGAATATACATTCCCCAGGATTTTCAGATTTATAAGGTTAGAGCAGGGCCCCCAGATCTGTATTTTTCTGTATTTGGAAACTATCTCCTCTGATTCTCTTGCACTGCTGGCTTCAGGGTTCAGGGTTCAGGCAGCTCTGGGAGAGGTGCTTTGTCTGCTTCATGCCGGGATGGGGGAGGGGTGGAGGTCCCAGCCTCTGGGAGCCATTTTGTCGCCCCGGCAGCCATCTTGTTCCCGTCTCTCCACTCTCTGTGGTGGAGAGTGCCCCCACTGCTCCAGTCACTTCGGTGGCTTAGGAGTCCTTTCTGTGTCAATTTTGAGTTTGTACATAGAACTTTGATAACGGAGCTTAGAACACTGAAATTTCTGTCTGGAGCGTGAAGTTGTCCTTTCTCTTTGGTGAGTTGTGTTGAGTGTGGTGTGGTGTGTGGTCCATGGGGTGGAGAGAGGGCCTGGGGAGGAAGTCATAGTTAGCCCTCCCTGGAGGGACGCCTCCTCCTCTGGTCCTGGGTCAACAGTAGGTACCTGGGTAAGTAATGAAAATCTGGGTTTGCAGATTTTCCTCCAGGGTAAGGGATCAGCTTATCTCTGCAAGCAAGATTGTGGGAAACATTTCAAGGATAGCAATTGCGTTTTCGTGATGATTAGGTGAGATGTCCTAAGCTGTGGAAAACCAAAGACCAGTGATATGGTCTGTGTGTTTTAGGAGTAAATAGTCATTTTTTTTGTTTGTCTTAAAGGAGAGATGGTATGGCAAGCTTTTTTTTTTTTTTTTAACATTTGTTCTGTGTAAGACATTGCACAAGGTGCTGTGGAGTTTGGAACTAAAACAGTCCCTGTTTTTAAGACTCTCCGTGGTTGGTTGGGTGCTGTAAGATGTGGGCGAGACAGCTGAACACGAGGCCGAGTGTGGGGTGTGACTTGGGAGTTGTGGGACCCACCATCGTTGTGAGGAGAAGCAAGAGAGCACAGGAAACCCCTGAGGAGGGAGGAGGGGCTGAGGCTGGGCCTTGAAGATGGGGAGGGATCTGGAGAGTTGAGGGGGAGGGTTTCTGAGTGAAGGAAAGTGTGAGCAAAGGCACAGAAGTGGGTGGAGAAAGGAGTCTGATAGATCATAGGGATGAATGAGCAATTTCATGGAAGGTGAGATTGCATGGGGTTGGTTCCTAGAAGGCTTTTAACTCCATCCTTCAAAGTTGGGGCTTTATTCTGTGGTTGATGGGGAGTGGCAAGATCAGATCTGTGTTTTAGGAGTATCATGTAAGAGGAGAAGAGAGCTAAGTTCGGTGGTTGAAGCAATCGAGACAGTAATGCGTGCTGACCCAGGAGAGTAGTGGAGGGAAGTAAAAACTGGGAGAGGCAGGCAGACAAAGCTGTGGGGTTTAGGGTTCTGTGGATGTGTGTGCGCAGCACTGAGGAGGGGCATTCCCGAAAGGAGGACATGGTAAGTAGCTGCTCGAGGTTTTCAATCTGGGGCTTATGGAGACGCTTGGCAGGTATCCTTGAAGGAGGTGAGTGAGGAGGAGAGTGAGTGAATGGCTTTGTGTAGGTACTGTAAGGCATGTTCTCTTTGATTGGAGGAAGGGAATGAAGAGGTAGGTGGCAGAGGCAGCCTTGACATGCTGAGTAATTTTAAACTTAAGATGCATGTAGAAACAAGGACTGGCTGCAAGGAAGTGAATGCTCCCCCTCTCTATACCCTGTTTGGTTCAGTGCTGTAGAATAGTGACCTGCAGTGGACCTACACAGGCCAAGAAAGAGTGGTGAGCAGGAGGGTTTCACCTGGAGATCAAGGATGTGTATGGTGTTAGAGTCTTGAAGAGGCAGGGGGAGCAGTGGGTATTGGTCCCCTTCCTGACCAGATTCCTTTCCTTTTTTAGCATTTCTGCTGTGCAGTGGCTCTGTAATGCTAACAAGACATCTGACATCCCTGCCAAGCGCCTGTACTGCTTTTTTTCTTCTCTTTATTCTGTGCTGGTGAGTATGAGATCACCTCCCCATGTGGGCTGACTGCCTGTCCCTCCCTTGCCCTGCAGGTAGAGTGATGAAGTAGAGGCATCCTATGGGAAGGCCATTCAGATGGGACCACATGGGATGGCAGGACCTTATTGTGGTTACTTTGTCCAGGTCCTCAGGCTAAACAGAAAGTTCAGTGGGCTGAGACTCCCTGATGAAATGCAGAAGACACTGATGTCAAAATCTGAGACTGATTGCAATTCCTCTGTCCACTATGCCGAATTTTTTTTGGTGAGGAAGATTGGTCCTGACCTAACAGCTGTGCCAGTCTTCCCCTGTTTTTTGTATGTGTGATGCCAACAGAATGTGGCTTGATAAGAGGTGGGTAGGTCCACGCTCTGTGAACCCTGGGCCACTGAAGCAGAGCATACGAACTTAACCTCTACGCCACTGGGCTGGCCCCCACTATGTTGAATTTTAATCAGAAGTTGGTTTGGGGCATGGACTTCACACAGTGAGGGCAGGGGCATCATGTCCAGGCCACACAGGATGCCTTCCAGAGTGCTCACAACCCCCCCCAACCCCCTCCCGTACTGCCCATGCTCAGATGGGGAGCAGGGTGGTTAATTACCATCAAGAGAACCTTTGTTAGCTTTACTTTTGTGTTTATAACTGCTTTCAGGTCTCTGCTCCGGTGTCCCTCCGAGAGGCCTTCCTTGAACCGAAAGTAAACTCAGCAGTCTGCGTTACTCATCATCCCTTTGTCCTAGTTTGTTTTCTCTTTGGCACTTCATCACTACTGTAAATTAGCTGCCTCCCTCGCTAAAATGGGAACTCCAAAAGCTCAGGGGCTGTCTCTCTTGTTCATGGCTGTGTCCCTGGCCCTAAGGACAGTGTTGTGCACATAATAGGAACTCAGTAACTATTAGTAAATAAGAGGTGTCTGTGTCCTGACCCGTGGGATGTTTGTAACACAGCAGTGTCTCTCTCGGCAGGTTCGTGGATCCCGAGCAGTCCTGCAGCTGTACCCTGAGAACTCAGAACAGGTGAGCCCCTTGGCTGCTGGAGGCGCAGGGAAGGGGAGGGACCCGCAGCAGGTAAACTGTCCTGCTCCTCACTCACCTCTCCTCCTGCTGCTGGAGAGTGACAGAACAAGGATCCTTATGCTGATAGGTGGGAAAAGGAGGGAGTGAGCACCCGAGAGTGGTCCCTGTGGCCCCCGAGGGCACGTTTTATGACCTAATGTCCTAAGGAAGAAGAGTGGTACCTGTAGGAGTAGGGTAGGACGTTTGTCCTCTCTTGACGGATAAGATGGTATAACAGGTGATTTCCATAACCAAATGAGTAGACAGGGCAGTGGGTGAGAGAACATTAACAGTTGTCTGTTCTCTGGAGTGTAATGTAGTAGGAATGAGGAGTGAGGGGGTGAGGTAGGAAGTACAGACTCTGAAAGACAGTGGTGAGCTGTCCCTGACCAATAACATGAATGAGTCTGCCTCCGCATAGGTGGCCATTCATTTCCTGAGATTTGAGTGGGGAAGATGGGTGCCTGGGCTAGAAAGTGAGAATTAAGGGCTTGCCTGTTCTGTAATCCCCCCAAGGGAGGTGTATGCCATGGCTGGTTCTAACCTGCAGTTTCATCTATGTGGCTTTTGGGGACTTAGAATTGGGAACAGTCAGATACAGAAAACCTTCAGTTCTCCCAAGCAAGGTCTGTCCTGGGACCAGACTGGCTTAAGGGGAATGGAGGGGAAGCTGCTGCTTCTCCAGCCTGCCTTCCTAACTCACCACCGTTCTCTCATCAGTTGGAGCTGATCACCACCCAGGCCACCAGGGCTGGCTTTACTGGAGGTGTGGTGGTGGACTACCCCAACAGTACCAAAGCAAAGAAGTGAGTACTGGGGGCCACCATGCCGCCGTGCTGCAGGAGAGAGGATGGTGGTATGGCCTCGTAGGCCACTGATGACTCTAGGCCAGAGTGGTGCTGGTGGGTCACAGGGCCCCGACGGGCAGGAGGCTCTCCCTTTCTGGACCTGTAGATGGGAGGGAGGGGGAGGACTTGTCTCGCCCTGCAAGACTTTATTAGCCCAGCCCTCTGCACTTTCTTGTTTCAGGTTCTACCTCTGTTTGTTTTCGGGACCTTCGACCTTTGTGCCAAAGGTGAGGGACCTTGAGTTTGCAGGCCTGTGTCTTTTTGGTTCCCTTGTGGGGCTGGGCCGAGTACCTGTTGGAAGGGCTCAGGCCTTATGAGGTGGGGCAGAGGGCTTGAGAGATTTCCAGGGTGATCTAAGAGTACTTTGGTTCCTTCAGGGCCTGAACGGAAATGTGGAGGAAGAGGAGGCCGGGGAGTCCAGGTTCACGAGTGGGAGGTAACGCCTGAGGTGCAGGGAGTTGCTGCCACCAGGTTTGTCAGACATGGCAAAGCAAGTGGCGACAAGACGACTCCTCTACTCTCTGCTTTCACGAAACCTCTCGGGTTCAGAGTTGGCAGTGACACAAGGGTGGTAACAGGACTAGGGAACCTTTTGCGACTGTACCTGCACCTGCCTTGGGCTGAGTGGTGGGGCCCTTGTGGATGTCTGGGCAGCCACACAGCCTTATCCCCTTCCTCTCTGTCGTCCGCCTTGCCATTCCTGGCGGGCTGTCCTCCGTCCGAGGCTGCCACTTCCACCAACATCCTGCACCCCCTCCCCTCTTGGCTCCCGTGGTTCTCCCTTCCCTCTCCCACATCCTTGTCTTTACTCTCCTGGGTCGTTCCCATCCAGCATCCAGATGTACTGCAAGGTTTCTGCTGTTTTTGGACAGGTCCTCCCTTAACCTCATAACAGCTCCTAGCTACCACCCTGTTTGTTGGCTTCTGTTTATAACAGAACTTCTCGCACTTGCCTGTCCTTGCTGCCTCCCCTACCATTCTCTCAGACCTCTTTGGCTCATCAGTTTGCTCTTGTGGAGGCCACCATCAACCTATCTTGCCAAATCTGTTGTCGCTTCTCATCTTTTTTCCTTCTCTGTCTTCACTGTAACTTGCCTGCTCAGTAGGAGCTGACACAGCCGATTACTCCCTAACACTTTCCTCACTTGGCCTCCTGCCCCCCTCCTGGTTTTCTCTCAGCCTTGCTGGCTGTTCCTTCTCGGTCTTACTCTGCTGGCCCGCCCTCCTCTGGGGCACTCTGGGGCCCAGCCTGGACGCTTGCTGTTTCTGCGCTGCCTTAAACACCAACTCGAGGTTCGTAACTCCAGCTTTACATCCTTGCTCTCAACCCCGCCTCTCATTTCCGAACTGCCTCCTAAGTGTCCGTACCTGAACTTCCCACTGGTGTCTCCAACAAGACAGAGCTCTTGGTTTTCACCCCCAAACTTCCCTGCTCCATTCTTACCATCCTCAGTCATTCCTGTCCTCCTCACATCTCCCATCCGGTCAATCCATCGGCCAGTCCTGCCACCCCCAGCCTCAATGTACGTCCTGGTTCCAGCCGTTTCCCCTCTTCCGCCTGGCTGAGTCCCCGCCACCCCTGCCTGGATTATTGAAAGCTGCCTCACTAGTCTCCCTGCTTCAGTCTTTGCCTCTTTCCATTTATTTCCTGTGCAGCAGCAAGACTGATCTTTTCCTTTTTATTTTTAAAAAATATAAGTCATATGTTGCCATTTCTCTGTTCAGTATCTTCAGTTGAGTTCTCCTTACCTTTTAAAATTTTCCTTAATACCTTTAACTGCTCTAAATCATATATTTGCTTAGTTGGTTGTTATTTATATCCCCAACTAGAATGAAAATTTGGTAGGGACTGGTATTATATCCCTGACATCAGAAGAGTATCTTGTTGCTAAAACATATTTATATTTGTTGAATGAATAACTGATTACAAGGTAGTGAAGAGGGAGGTTATTCCTTAGTTCTGGCTGATAGGACTGAAAAGTCTTGAAAAATGGGCAGAGAAAGAATGAGTTTGGAAGGCCCACGGGTGGTGGAAATCATGAGTGTGTTCCTCGTGTCCACTACATATTTGTGCCATCTGACCCCTTGGCCCTCCGTGGTCATCCTCTTAGTTTCCTCAGGCCATTCCTGATGGGGATTTGGAGGCTCTTCTAGGTGTTGTCTGCTCTAAGGTGCCCACCACTTGCTCCCAGCGAGTGCTCTCCTCTCCTTCACAGAGGAAAGAGTTGTTTAACTCCCTCCATCCATCTTAGGATCCCTCTTGTCCTCAGACCGGTGTCTACAGACGACACGTCCTAACTGTAAACTGGGGTAAGTTGTGTGACCTGAGCATCCATTTCGCATCTGTCTACAAAGGGGGATCCTGCCACCCACTTGGGCAGTGTGTTGAGGAGTAGAGAGTGTGTTCGTGCAGGACTCAGCACGGTGCCGGGCACAGACCTCGTCTCCCCAGGGCTGCAGGCTCCCGCTCTTCAAGTCCTCAGGTGTGGGGAGGGCAGGGGAGGAGGCTGTTGTCTATTGGAAGGATATTCAGGGGCTTCTCCTGTTACTGTCACTTCTGTCTAATCACATTCAGGTCACTTACGATATATAAATAGGTGAAGAAAAAGTGTTTAAAATCTTTACCTAATTTATCTCTGATTTTTTCCCATCCACTTTGTTTCCCCTGTGTGTTCCTGGATCCTCCCCACCCGGCCTCCACCCTGCCCTTCCTAAACTGCTCTCCTGAACGCCTCAGCCCGCCTCTCGCATTTGCTGCTGCTCAACCACCACTTCCCTCTTGGCGCCTGTGGTGTGGGGCGCTCACCATCTTCACCTGCTGCCTCTCTCTCCGCCGATGCTCTTTCCCCTTGTCCTTCTGCGGCTCACATCTTGCCCCTGTTCACTGCCCCAGCTTGTGCTTCCTCAGAGACTCCTGGGGTTTAGTCCTGCATCTGCGCCCCCCAGTCGCAGCTGCCTTCTTTCTGCTTTGCACCTGTCCCGTCAGACCTCCCGCCCCTTAGCTGTAGGCCCTCTTAAGGTTCTTCCATGACCCGCTGCCTTTCTGTACCCTACAGTCTGGGTCTGTGTGTTGTTCCCTGGTTCTCCACTGCTTATTGAAGGGAGAACACATTCCTTGCTGGCGTTCTCCCCTCCGTGAACTGGCCCAGCCTGCCCTTCCCTTTCTTGGACCGCTGGCTCCAGGCACAGGGGACTGTCTTCTCTTCCCTCACCTTCCTCTTCAGTCCTTTGACACTCCCTCATTTTTGCATATTGCCTGTTGTCTAGAATGCTGCCCCCATCTTCTGCCTGTAGAAATACCAGCCAGCTTGTCTCTGTGGCCCACTTGCTTTTCCCAGACCATGTGCTGCTTCCCCGTCACTCCCTTAGCAGCTCCTGGGCCTCCCTGCCCTCGCTGTGCTTAGTGTGGGTGGTCTCTGCCACAGCCCCATCTCAGGCTAGTGAAGGGCCAGGCTGGCCTATATCCAGTGTAGAGCATCTGTGGGCCGTGCATGCAGGTGCTCAGGAAGTGGTCATTACTCCAATGGCAAGTGGCCTTGCAAGGTGTGAGTTATGCTGGAAATGGTTTGATCCCAGCTGCGGATGTGGTTTGGGGCCCAGGCACCCCCTGTTCTCAGGGCCTCCCTCCTGTGGGGCTGTGGGGGCTCCCTTTTCTCCTCAGCCAGGATTGGAGGCCCAGATCAGGCTTTGAGGATCATCGTTGGGGCTGCCGTGAGCTGGGCAGCCTTGTTTTCCTACCTCAGACATTTATGGTGGTTGGGAGCCCCTGCTTGGTTTGTACCAGGCTAGGGCCTGCAGTAGCAGCAGTGGGCATGGGGCTCTGGCTTTCCTTGGATAGTGCCAGGCTCTCATGAGCCAATCCTGGCCTGCGTTGCCCCAAAAGTAGCTTGGCCTCCTGCCTGCTCCACAGGCAGACTGTACCCATACCCAGTAAGTGGTCATGTACCACAGAGATGCCTGTGAGTGAGTGGGGCCTCCCATCTCCTGCCTTCCTGATAGCAGCTGCTGTGGCCCCAGCAGATGTTCCCAGGAAGAGGGCTGTCCAGGAGTGGGGACTTCTGTTGTAGAAGGGGCGTCAGAGGCCACCTAACTTGGAGGGAAGCTCACTGCTTTCCCTGCCTGGGTTCACATGGGAGACAGCCAGGCTGCTCCATCCCTCGGCTCATAGCTGTGTCTCCTGCCCAGGATCCCATACCGGATTGCGCGGCGGGGAGTGGTGAGGAAGAGCCGAGAGTGGGTGCTGGAGAAGAAGGAGCGCCGCAGGCGTCAGGGCAAGTAAGTACCAGTGGGCCAGGCTGGTGGGGGCGGGGGTCTGCCACTGAGGGCTCGCCTGCATCCAGAGGGGTCCCTGGGGTTCGTTCTTTCTTCTGAGACTCTCTGTTCTGCCCGCCCCATCCTTTCTTCACCACAGGGAGGTAAGACCTGACACCCAGTACACCGGCCGCAAGCGCAAGCCCCGCTTCTGAGCGGCTGCTTGGTCCGCACACCCGCGAGCTGTGCCGTCAGCCCAGGCACTCGCCTCCACCAAGTTTTCTACATTGAACTGCCTACTTCAGTTGACAACATAGTGTTTTAGAAAAGTTCTAAAGTTCTAAAAGTTATTTTTTTCACTAAAAAATGTTCTGAGAGCATCTTATTTTGTTCTAAAAGCAATAAACCACTTTCTGTGGCACTCTGGCGTTTTCCAGCTCTGTGGTCCTAGAGAGACATACTACTTGATTCTCCAGGTACAAGTGAGGTTTAAAGAATATAATGTACAAAAGCACTCTTTGAACCTACAGGGGGCACAGGTAGATTCCTTTAATTTAGGGCTGCCTTATATATGTTATATATATAATTATATGTTTAATACATATTTTATAATAACTAAGAATATCTATTACGATACTAGGCAAAGTTGGGGAGGATGGGCAGGATGCAATGTATCTGTGATACCCATTGGCCCGAGGCTTCTGGGTTTCCCTTTGGTCTGAAGGTATTAATCCAGCCCAGTGGCCCAGGCTGACCTTTGGCCCTGAGCCATCATTAGCTGCTGGCCTCACCAGCCCAGCGCCTGGTTGCCTCAGGAGCTTGTGTCCTGTCTGATCATTAGTGGTCAGAAGGGCAGGTCCTGCACTGGACTGTGTGGGGGACTGTCTAGCAGGCTGATAAGAGAGGGGATGCAGTAAGTGGGAAGAGGGGGTGGGTGTGGGCTGGCGGTACACAACAGGCATCAGGTGTTAAGCGGGAGCTGAGACTCAGGCTGGGGTGGAGGGGCCAGAGGGACTGGACACTGAAAGCCGAGGAGGAGAGGTTGGGATGCTGAGCCCACTTTCCCTTAGCCACACATACATTCATTCACCCCCAAGTTCTAAGGCCATGACATTGTGACAGTAAGAAACCTTGGGCAGAGGCATGGTACAGATACAAATGTTTATTCTACATAAAAACTTCACAAAATGGGCAGCTGGTTGTACCAAGACCTTTGGTGGAGGGGTGAAGGAAGGGGTAAGTCGCTGTTAAAGAAGGCAACACGGACAGTGGTCACAGTCACTGGGCAGGAGCAAAGCTGAGGGAAGGTGGGGCACAGACGTGGCCCGTCCCCTATGGCATGCACTTGCATGCACACTCCCTGCCTGCCAACGAGGAAGAGGGGTCTTGGGGTGGGGGCACATCTCCAACTTGCAAAGCCCCAAGATGGGGAGACTGGAGGTACCCCTCCTGGCTGGCTGCTGAATACTGCATCCGAGACACCTGACACCCATGTGGCACATCAATGGGGGACAGCAAGCGCAGGACGTGATTGCAGGCCTGAAGTGACACTGACTTTCCAGAGCACAAGAGAGCAGGGATCACTGTCCCAAACATGCAACACGATGGCTTGAGGACCTGACTAAGGCCTGCTGGGGAGTGGCTGGCCCAGGCTGTGGGCTTCAGCCAGGGCAGAGGCCTGACTGGGGCACCAGCCAGCCTCTCCCAGAATGTTACCTGGAGTCAGGCATAGCCCAGAGGGGTTGCTCCTGGTGCTGTGGGAATGTCAGGCTGAGGCATCCACAGACCTGTCAGACTCTGCCCCTAGGTAGGGGGTAGGAGCCCCAGGTGAAGGCGGGGGGCGGGGATCCTGGTCTTGACACTGCCAGAAGCCACCTGGCCACGGCACCCTGAGCCTCCCTGGCAGTGATTGGCTGTTAGAGGCTTAGAGCTGGGCTGTCTCTCAGGGCCACCCCTCCCCTAACCTGAAAAGCAGCACCATGTGGCCAGCTGGTCCCCACCCCTCAGGGGGCATGGCTTAGGGGGACAGCTGGAGAGGACAGGATGGGGCAGATGGGTTGGTCAGGAGGAGGTAAGGTTGGGGTCCAGAGAGGGCCTTGATCCCAGGAGAGGGGGGACCCCAGGCCAGAGTGGGATGATTGGGATTGTGGCAGGGGAAGGGGCCCATGGCTACCCTGGGCAGCCCTGCCTGGTAAGGGTGAGACAGCCTGGGCCAGGGCCTGAGTCTGTCCCTTGCTGACCCATCGCCACCCCGCTGGCTGTTTCCAGCCTGGCTCCCCTCTGCCTCTTCTGTACAGACGCGCACTGTTACAAAGATCATGCACATGACGGCTCAGGGCAGGGTGGGTACGGAGGGCCCTGTGGCAGAGAAAGGAGCAGGATGGAGTAGGAAGGACGGAGCTCCAAGCCACAAGGCGGCAGCAGCCAGGGGGCCTCCTCCAGGTGGACCATCCAGAGTGGAGTGGCAGGTGGGGTGCTCTCTATCCGAAAATGCCTCCAAAGGTGGAAGCAATGACAATGCCCAGGACCACACAGCAGATGATGATCATGATCTTCTTCTGTACCAGGGAGGCAGGAAGAACAGCTTCAGACAGTGCCTGGGAGGGTCTGGGGCTCAGGAAGGCTGAGCGCTCTGGGCAGAGCTTTGGGGCGTGTGGCACAAAAGGTGAGTGAAGGGGCTTGGGGCCACTGGGGAGGGGGCTGTGATGAGGGGTGAAGGCTGGAGAGTCTGGGGGATTGAACTGGGGGGAAGGTGATGGCCAGAACGTGTCTGGGCAGGTGTTACAATGGGGTGCCAAAGGCCTGAGAGTCGGGTGAAGGATTTGTGATGGTCTGGGGGCTCTAATGGGTGCATGCGGGACGGAGGCTGAGGCAGAGTTGGGACCACTGACCCGGCGGGCCTTGCTCTGGTACTTGACAGCCTTCTTGGTGTCAGACACAGCCCTCTCTACGTAGTCCACCGAATGCTCCACGTTGTACTCGATCCTGTCAATCATCTCCCCCTGCAGGGCGGGGGGTACTGGAGCTCCAGAGGGCCCCCCTCAGGGTCGGGAGGGGGCTCAGGGCAGGACATCGGGAAAGCACCCTGAGGTTAGGAGAGAAAAGTGGGGTGGTGAAGAGGATAGGGTCCAGTGTCTCCCTGTGCCCCTCTGGCCAGGCACCCTGGGGAGCTCCCGCCTCTCCCCGCAGAGCAGCCATCATGGGGAGGGAACTGGCCATGCAGTCTCAGCCAAGGGCGTGGGGACCATGCAGAGAACTCAGCTGGAGCCCTGACCTCAGTGCCTGGAGCCTGACAAAGGACAGCATCAGGCAGAGGAAGGCAGGGGCAGGTGAGCTGGTGTCTGGCTATAGCTCACAAGGTGACCACAGTGAGCCCCGCCACACTGTTGGGCCCAGCAGTCTGGTCCCATGCTGCCCCCAAAGGCCACTCCAACCTTGATGCTGCCCCACAGGACTCTCAGCAGTGGTGTGCCCACTCTCTCTCCAAGTCCCAAGTCCCCCGCCCTACTGGTGTCCACATCACCAAGCGCTCTCACCCGGTGGCGGCAGGAGCCTCCTTGGGGCCTCCCTGCTTCCTAACTTGGGTGACACCACTTCCACACTTAAGACCCTGTGGTCTAGAAGAGAAGCCAGACACCCAGCACCGCCCACAAGGCCCTGCCTACCTCATCTCCAACTACGCCTGTGTTCCAGCTGCATGGACCCCCTTTCTGCTCCTCAAATATGTCAGGCTCTTGCCAGTTTCAGGACCGTGGGGTTGCTGGTCCCTCTGCCCAGGCCGGCTCTTCACTCTTCCCCCGAGAAGTCTTCAGAGCCCAAAGGCCACCTCCTCAGAGAGGACTTCCCTGACCACCCCGTCCAAAACGGCCGCCGCAGGGACTCTATCATAGTGTCACTCCCAATGTGGCCCTTGGACTAGTAGCATGGGCATCCCCCTTGAGCTTGTTAGAAATGTCAATGCAAGGGCCCCCACCCTGAACTACTGACCTCTGGGAACTGGGGCCAGGAAGCTCACAAGCCCTCCAAGTGATTCTCAGGCACTTTCGAGTTTGAGAACCACTGCTCTATCACATAGCCTCCTAACATTCCTGAGCACCTGGCACAACTGGAGAATATTCCATTTATTTACTTATGCTACCCTTTCGCCCAACAGACGATAGCTCCAGGAAGTGGGCCCTCAGCTGTCCTGGTCACTGCTCTGCCTGACAGGGCCCACATGACAAACAGCTAGTGAAGAAGACAGGACAAGGCTGGGTGTAGGTGGCCAGGGCCATGCAGAGCCATGCAGCGCCTGGGGCCTGGTGGCCGAGCCATGCAGAGAGGGTCCTTCAGGTGGCAGGGCTCTGGAGGCAGTTTCAACAGCGGGGGCTTAGTTACCTGAAGACTTGGTCCCTCCCGGGCAGGGCAGCATGTCAGGCAGAAAGGATGGGGTCATTGCAGCCCTGGGTGCTGCTGGGGGCTGGGGCGGAGGGCAGTGGACCCAGGCCTCACCTGGCTCTCCACGAGCATGGCCATGTCCCTGAACATGTCGTGCAGCTCACGGATGCTGTTCTCCAGCTTGATGATCTCACTGTGCCGGGTCTCAATCTCGCTCAGGGCCTGCTTCGAGATGCTGGAGTCCATGATGATCTAGGAGGTAGGAGCAGGGGGCTGGGACCCAGGGGCCTGCTTAAGGGGGACCAGGATAGCAGGATGCCAAGGGTGAAGGCACCTGGGATGGGCAGGGCTTGAGCAAAGTGTTCTGGAAGCAGGACTGAGGCTTCCCCCAACTTCCTGCTTGGCCCTTACTTGCCATTACCTAATTTCTCTGAGACCCGATTTGCTGTCTGCACTATGGGGTTAACAACACTCCCCCTGTGCTTGCACGGAGTCCCTGCTAAGTGTGAGTGCTCACCACCAGCCTTGTACAGACCCGGAGTGGACTGCCCCAAGGACCCAGGCTTGACCCAGGTTCCTCCCACTGATTGTAACTGCCCTCCCCTCTCTCTTCCTGGGACCCACATCCCCTAGCTGCCTCCCACCCTGTGTGCCACCTCCTTCACAAGGCCCCCCTGCTCAAGCGTCACCTGAATGTAGAGATGGCTAAGGGCACCGAGTCCTCTGGGACGAGTAAAAGGCCCTGAGAATGGGGGAAGGGGTAGCAAGGAAGTGGGAGGAGCCAGGAGACGGGTCTTAATTCCACCTTTGCCACTAACACTTAGGTGACCTCAGCCTGGTCCCTTCCCCTCTCTGGGACTCACCCTTCTTTAAAACCTGTCTCACCAGGTGGCTGTGTCAAAATACTGCCCAGACCCAGCACTTTGCACACACACCAGGGGTCCTGGTGGGCGGGGTCCCAGTGGGAGGGTTGGGGTCCACACTCACCCCAGAAGCAAAGATGGCCGGGTTCCCACTCTCCAACATGTCCTCCAACTCCTCACTGGTTGTAGTCCGGCCAGCTGCGAGCAGGGGTCACACTGAGTCCCACCTCCCCAGGAGCAGAGCAACGGCCAGCCCCTCAGCCCGGCCCCACCCGCCCAGCTTACTGATCTCCAGCTGCCTCTGGATGCGGCCCTTGCAGCGCTCACGGTAGTCAGACTGCGTTGCGTTGTACTCGGACATGACCTCCACAAACTTCCGGGACAGCGTGGAGTGCTGGGGGTCCGGGAGGGGGGGGTGCATGGGTCAGGCCCCGCTCCAGAGCCTCAGGCCCCTGCCCACCCCAGAGTCTGGCCTGCACCTGTGTCTTCCGGATCCTCAGGTCTGCCGAGGAGCGATTCAGGCCTTCCTCCTGCTCGATGCTCTGCTCGATGCCTGGGGGACAGATGGCTGCTAAGCCACAATCTGCCCCCATTCACCACTGCCCCCGACCCACACCCCCCAGATCTGGCTCAGGACTGCCCCTGGGGGTCTTGTGTGGTCTGTCAGTGGGGCCACATCAGAAGCAGAGGAAGAGAGGGCACCAGGCACTGATGGAGAAGGCTCTTCCCAGTGTGAGGCATGTGCAAGTGTGTGCATAAATGCACACCCACTTGTGAGGCCTCGGGTACGTACAACGCTGCGTGTGTGAGCGCTTCTGTGCTGGGCCGGGTGGCTCAGGCCCACCCTGTCTCTCTCCTGCTCAGGGAGGCTCTGCACCCAACCAGGGGCCATGCCCAGAGTGGGGAGGGCCAGGTGTCCCCAGCCTGCAGGGCACGGGCCTGTATGTCTGTGCTCACACAAGCACACGGGGGCTTCGGAGTGGGCCAGGCAGTGCTGGCCACTCCTTTAACCCTATTTAGCTGAATGGGGGCACAGCCCAGAGTGGAGCATGCCCTCGATGAAGCTTCAGGCATCTGTCCGAGGCCCAGCCCAGAGCCTGGCACAAATGGGCCTTGCCAGGTAGCTGTTGAGTGGATGGCACCCTCATGAAGGAAAGCAAGGCCCAGAGTACCCCCTCAGAGTTAGTGAAAGCCCAGGGCTGTGTGGGGGAGGCAGGCCTGGGGTGCCGCCCACCCCCAGACAAGGCCCAGAGCCCAGACTCACCCTTGAGCTTGGAGCGCACTTTGTTCGCTGTCTTCTTTATGTCGGACATGAGCTCCTCCAGCTCCTCCTTCGTCTCTGGGAAGGGAGAAGGAGTGAGGGGAGGCACCCTGGGTTCCTCACACCTGATGTTCAGGCTCAGGCTGATGGGGACTCTGGGCAGACCCTGAGTCCTGGGTCTCCCCTCTTTCCCTGGTTGAGGCTCTGCCTGCCCCTACAACCCAGGGCCAGGGCCACAACAGCTGCAGCCTCACCCCCTCTCTCATGCTGCCTTCCAAGGAGCCTCCCTTCCTCCTTCACTGGCTCCCCCGCCCCCTGCAGATAACAGATGGGTCTAAATTTAAGGCAGAAATAATTGTGGAGCAGCTGGTGATGCTGGAGTTGGCTCTGGGGAACAGTTACTTGATACTTGGTTGAGGCAAGGTGGGGGGTGTGGGCTCACCTAGCATTACCTGGTGGCTCGGGGGGTAAGCATCCAGTCAACAGGCTGCAGGGGCCAGAGGCGTGGAAGCCAGCCCCTCTGTCAAGCACCCTGGGTGGGGCAACCATTGCTCTCCTCACAAAGCCCCCTCCATAGGTGCTGACGAGTAGAGGCCAACTGTTGAGTGCCCAGTGGGGACAGGAGGCACCTGGCCTGGGTGGGAGCTGATGGAGAAGAGCTTCAAATAGGCAGGCCCCCTGGGGCATAATCGGCTCTGGACGTAGCAGGGAGCTGGGTGTATGAGGGTGAAGTTGGGGGAAGGCAGTGGCATGGTGTTGCTGGCCTTTGTGCCAACTGGAACCATCTCCCTGAAGCTGGCAGAGGCCATGGGGGTGCCCAGCTTGCCCTACTCCTTGTGAGGGGTTGACTGGCAAAGTGGTGCAAGATGGCTGCTTCCTTCTGGGGTGCTGGGGGGAGTAATGGGCCCCAGCAGCGCTCCAGCCTCAGGGCAGCCCCCGGATTGAGCTCCTGGCTGCAACCTTTCTCATCCTCCTTCTGCTTGCCTCTGGGCTGGGGCTTCTCCTCTAGGGGATTGGGGAGAGACACTGACAGTGGCCGATCAGGTGGGTGCCACGTCCCAAGTGGAATGTGAGAGGAGCGAGGGGCTTCAAGGTGCGGAGGAGGGCTCCTGATTTGTATGAACAAAGGAAAACTTGGTTACCAGCTGCTCTGACGTCTCAGCCTCTTTTGCTCAGACCCAAAATAGCCCAGCCCGGATGGCAGCCCCCAGAGGAGCAGAGCAAGTCTCGGCCCAGGAAGGCCCCCCACTCCCTGCCATCTCTTCTTGTGACTCCTTCTTACCTCTGCTCTGCCTCTGTGCTAGAACCCTTCAAGGGGAGCCTCTCCCCTTGGGAAGTGCCCTTAGCCCACATCACCGACAGCTGGGTCCTGACTGCTCAGCTCATGGGTGGTGATTCTGAACTGGTGGCGACTGACATTGTATGACACAGGGAGAAGTGAGTGTTGAAGGTGGCACAAGGGAGCTGAGGTGGGGAGCTGAGCAGCTCCACTGCCGCACGGCCACCTGTCTGCCAGCAGGTGAGAGGCCAACTCGGCAGCTCTTTACAGTACTCTGTTCACACAGGCAGCGCCCCCTGACCAGGAGCCACCCACCCACTGCCCCCAGACAGATCTCTGGGGAGAGGGGAGCATGATGGCTGCCCTAGACGTGTGCGCTGCTTTGGGTTGTCCCTCTTCCCTTCCCACCCCTTCCTGGGACAGTCTCCTGGCTCCCAGCGCACTCATTTTGCCTTCCAAAGGCCTGGCACTTGGTTTGGTTGGTTTGGCACTGGCCTCGGGTTCAAGTGCACCTTGGGGCTGTGGAAAGATTTCCTCTGGGTGCTTGAGGATGCCACTGTGCCTGGGGTGAGGGCCATGGATAGGGAGGAAGTGCTGGAAATGAGCCTGACGTCAAGCCCTGGGCACCTCCCCTTGACCACAAGAGCAGCCAGGGCAGGAACTCGCCCCGGGCTTTCCCACCAGGTGCAGGCTGCACCCTCCATGAAAGCTGGAGAAGCGAGAGAGGAGGCAAGCAGGCCCATCACTGCCCCTGGGGCTGAGGGGGCACCCCCTTGAGAGGAGGGGATGTGGGGCCTGCGTGCTGCCAGCCCGGCACATAATCGTGTAGTAATCAGCACCTCACCAGGAACTCTGACAGCCGGGTTGGGGACCCGTCTGGGGACAGAGTGGAATGCGGACACATGCGGGCTCCCTGTGTGTGGGGAGAGAGGTGACCTCCTGGAGCCCTGAGAATGCCCAGCTCCGGGGTACCGGTGGCCAGGTGCCAGGGCTGCCAGCTCTTTCTGGAAGCTCTGCCTGTTTGGCTGGCCTGCCCTCCCACAGCGCTGACGCCTCAGAGCTGCCATCTGCTCCCCAGGGAGGCAGGGAAAGGGAGGGGCTGGGCTGAGAGGTCTCCTATTGATCCGAGGCAGCTCCCTCCCTCCTTCCCTCCCTCCCAACATCCTAGGGCTGCAGCCAGCAGCTGCCTTAGAAAAAGGCCAGCTTACCTGGGGGGCAGGGCTGGCTGCCTGACCCCACCCCTCCCACCATGCAAGTCTTTGCGTGAGGCCCTGGGTCCAGCAGGGATACTGGGCACTGACCCCCAAGCCCAGGCCTGGGACAGCTATTTCCTGAGGTTGCCTAGGGAGCCCTCCCCAACCTGGCCAGGCCCAGGTGCACCGCCCCGGCAGCAGGCCTTCCTGGAGGCCTGTGGGCCTGAAGCCGGCCCCCACCTACACACTCACTCTCATCAGGGTTGGGGGAGGCCAGGATGGCGCTGTGCTTCCGCTTCACCTCCTCCACATTCTCAGAGATCTTGTCAATGAAGCCGCGGATCTCCTCCACCTGTGGACCAAGGCCAGGTGGCCAGGAGGAGAAAATCCAGGGAGGGGTTTCTTGGGCCCAGGGCTCGCTCAGAGCGGGGCTGGAGGTCAGGGCTCAGGGAGAGACTGGGCTAGGCTTCAGGTCGGGGGGCAGGGGGCGTGAGGTGAGGCTGGCTGCTTCTAGTATCCTGGACCAGGGTGGGGAGAAGCAGGCAGTTCTAATCCCAAACTTGACTCCCCTCTGAGCTTCAGTCTATTTACCCTCAAAACGGGTTCATTAACTGGTGCCTGTGGGCTGCTGAGCCTGGCACAGGTGTGTAACAGCCCTACCAGTGTCCAGGGAGAGGCGGGGTGTGCTGGCTCCCACCTGTTCAAAGAACTCATCCATGAAGCGGTCTCGGTCCACAGTGACAGTGACATCGTCATCATCATCGCTGTCCTTGGCCTGCACAGGGGTGTGCACACATGAGCAGGACCTGTGGTGGGACCACTGGGTCCTGCTGGACTGGGATCCCAAACTGTCCAGCATCCATATATAGGAGGCTCGCAGGCTGCAGCTCCAGGGCCCCAGCCACCCGTCCGACCTCTTGGTGGGACAAGGCCTGGCTGTGCCCTCAGCGCAATCACAGAGAGGCCTTGCCTATCAAGTGGGTGACAGGACCAGGTCTCCATCTCCAGGCCAGGCCTCCTTCCCCTGCTCAGCTCCTGCCCCTTCCCACAGGACACGTGTCCTCCCAGCACACCCCACACCCTCGGTCAAGCAAACCTCAGGGCTTGGTGCCTCCGCCAGTGGCCCCAACTCACAAACTTGGCCTGAGACAGGCTTCCTGGCAGCCAGCGTTCTCTACTCTCCTGGCCCGATGGTTTTAATTAAGATGGGGCCTTGAGTTCCCAAACTCCGTTCTAGGGAGGGCCCTGGAGGGGGAGGCTGGGGGCTGTCCAGCCTGGGTACCACCATCTCCCTCCCAAAAGGTTGGATGGCTCAGACACGGCCGTGAGAGACACCGCCCTAGGGGCTCTGTGAGGTGCTGGCCTTGCCACTCAGCCCTCTTGGGGATCCGCTCTCCTTGTCAGTCCTGACACTGGACTTTGATCCTCTTTCCTTCCGGGCCCAGAGAGGCCAGTCATGTTGTCACCTGGCTGGCGGCCTGCCTTGGGCCTCAGGTGCAGGTGCAGGCCCCACCCCGCTGACCCAGGCACTGGCCCAGGAGCAGCTGTACAAAAGCCAGCCCATCGTGGGGTGGCGTAATTACACCTCTGCCTTCCCTGCATGCTGGCCATGCTCATTACTGTCTGCCTAATACACCTGGAGTCGCCAGGGTCAGCCCACTCTGGTGGCAAGACCAAGGGTCCTCTCCACAGTCATGGCAAGGACATCCAGGGCAAGACCATCACCCCTTGGACTGGGGTTCTCGGGCTTGGTCACACCTCATATCTCAGTGCCCCACAAGAGGTGGTGCCAGCTGGCTCGGCACTGGCCCTCACCTCGCTACTCTCTCACACCAGAGCCAAGGATAGGAGCAGGCCAAGGTCAAGGGGGTGGGGAAGCTGAGGGACCCGGCAGGCTGGGCCCCACGAGTGTGCTGGGGAAGGGCCGGTTCTGGGCCAGCAGATACTGACTGGCCGAGGGACTTCCCCCTGGGTCTGTTTTCTCCTCTGTGAAATGGGGACAGTGATGCCTGGCTGCAGAGGGGGAGGCTGGAAAAAGGTAGACACACAGCATGTTCTGAAGGCGGTGCCCCTGGGCTCTGGGGTCCTACTACCCCACCAAAGTGGGGACCAACCAAGAGAGGGGGTTGCTTGGAGTTTTATGTAGGTGGCTTGGGGGGGGCCTCTCATCAAGAGCTCACACCTCCTCCCCCAGCAGCTAAAATAACTCCTCGCTCCCACAAGTGCCTGTGGCTGCTACCAGGTGGCCTCCCTCCCCCCACCAAGCCCACCCATAGAAGCAGAGCATCTAGGAGCCATTTCCACCCTTTTAAGCCACTTTTAGGCCAGGCCCAGGAGCTGAGCCAGAGTGCAGCCTGGAGGAGCCCGGTTCCCCCTCCTGGGCAGCCTGCCAGGTTGGGAGGTGGCCCCAGGAGCTCCTGCCGTTCAGCGCCCTGCCCTCTCTGGCCTTCTGTGCCCAGAGAAGGGCAGGGGTGGATGAGAAGGGGTAGAAGGAGAATTTTCCTGCTCCCTTCCCAGAAAGAGTAATGACAGCTAGGGCCAAAGACAAGCCGCCTGAGTTCTCAGAGACGAGAGTCACTGCCACAGACCTGTGGGAGGCCTCTGTGGCCTCAGCCTGCCCATCTGTGAAATGGGGACCTATCTTGTCCAGGCATCCAGCTCTGACCTGCTACCTCCACAACCTCCTCAGAGGACTGAAGGCTGGACTTGAGGGGTGGCAGGAGAGATGCCCACACCCTCCTCCCGGCTCTCCACCTAAGAGGGTAGAGCTGAGAAAGGGAGACCTGAGGCCTGGGTTGGACTGGGGCGCGCAGCTGGGCGCTCACCCTGGAAGTGGCATTCAGACTGGCCCCAAAGCCAGCTGGAGGGTCCAGGGCCTACCCTCACAGCTGTGGTCAAACCAGCCGTGGCTCCAAGCAAGCCCTTGAGGGGATGCTGCAGGGGACCCTTTCCTCCCCAGTCCTACGGCTTCTTCCGCCCCAGGACTTCTCACCCAGCCCTCCTCTTCACCTCACTGCCCCACCCCACCTACAACGATCTCCCGTCCCCTACAATCCACTGGCTGTCCTGCTTTCCCCACACAGTTCCCTCTGATTGGAATGTGATTCCACGAGGCTGACATTCCCCACATCTGTAGATGCCACCTCCTCCCAGAAGCCTTCCTCAGGTCCCCTGGGTCAGTATCTTGCTCCTCTGGCTCCCCTCACTCTATTCACATCCCTGCTGGAGCCAAAGTCACAGACTCTCGGGCTCTAAGGGACCTGAAAAGTCACCCTGGCCGCAGCTTCCAGCCTTAACTTGCATGCTTCCTGTGATGGAGAGCTCACTAGCTTTCCCAGGTGGCTCTGCCTATCTGAGCCAGCCGCAATTGTCAGAAAGTCCTTCCCTTTCCTGCGGCTTGTCCCCAGACCATAAAGAACCTGTTGGTGCCCTCTCCCTGGGCTGGCCCTGCCAGAGGTCTGAAGCAGCATCCACACCCTCCCTAGGTTTTTCTTCTTAAGTTGACCATTCCCTCCCCTTCAGATCCTTCCCAGGGGCTCCAAATTATAGCCTCTGCCCCAGACTTGTTCCACTCGGCCTCTGTCTTCTCCTGCAGTACAGGGATACAAACTGAATCTGCCTGCTGATTGTGGTCTGAGCAGTGCCAAAGAGCTGACCCATCCCCTCCCACTTTCCACATGGCCTACCTCTGTTAATGCAACCAGAGATCACCTAAGTGAACATACAGCACTTCCTAACAAGGAAAGCCCCAAGCTCTTCCCCACCACTGTCTACTCAGTTGGATTTGGGGCTCAACTGAAGGTCCTTTTTCCTGTTTCATTTCTTCATTTGTTCTGATCCTTGTTCCAGTTTGTGAGAATCTGATGGCTTGTGACTCTGTTGCCCCCGGCAACTTCATCCACATCTAAGCCAGAGCCCTGTGGCACCTTTCTAGAGGTGTCCTCCAGATTAACTCAGACCCCACTGGACACTCAGTTCTCACTGGACACTGAATAAATGACAAGGATGTAGGATGTCAGCTCCCACCTCTCCTGCCCCCAACCCAGACACATTTCTGACCAAAAAAAGAACTAGGACCAGGCTGGCATGCCGTCTTCCTAGTGTCCTGCGCTAGCCAGGGTGGTCATCATACACAAGGTGGGCACCCAGATTTTTGCTGAATGATCAGGGCCCCAGCGCCCTTGGGAGTCTGCCAACCCTCTCCGAGTGGCAGTCACAGCTCCGGAGACAGGGCTGGGCTGGAGGTGGGGACTTGGGCAGCACCGGCAGGGAGGTAGCAGCTGGAGCTGTGGGGCAGGCACAAGCTCGAAGGTTCACACATCTTCCGGACGAAGCCACCGAGACATCATATGGGCACCTTGCCTGCCACCCGGCCAAAGTGGCTCCACCTCTTTCTCCTGAGCCCCCTCCCCTGAACCCCCCTTCCCAAGGGCCCCACAAGGCAGAAACTGGGGGACATATGCAATCAGGAATGAAAGGGGGGGGAGTGCTGCCCCCACCAGGCGACCTTCAGGAAGAGAAGACCACCAGGCAGAGAGCCTCTGGTGGAGGCCCAGCAGCCCTGGTGGTCTCTCCTGGCAGAGGCTCCAGGATTCCAGGATACCCTGGGGGGCGGGGGCAGGGGCCGGTGGGGAGCAGGCAGCCTCCAGGCCGGTCCCAGGGGAGGGGCCGGCTGGCAGCTGCCGGCAGGGTTGATTCACTCCTGCTAAGCAGGAGTTGCTGTTGTCTGCTTTCAGGTCTACTTTTCCCCTTCATCTTTTTAATGACTAATCAGAGTCACATCACTAGAGCAGAGCTGAGTCAGGGGTGTGTGAGAGGCCAAGCTGGGTCTCCAGGGACGAGGACTCTCCATCCCGCTCCCTTCACCCTCCCCCCATCCTGTGTACTCCCTCCTCCACTAGGTCCTTGCTTACAGCAGGGTCTGCCCCTTAGCAGGGCCCCAGAGGAGGTTGGGAGGCAGCTTTAGGCCATGGAAAGGGACTGGGCTCTGTTCCCAGGGGCTGTGTGACCTTGGATAACTCCCTAGCCCTTTCTCGACCTTAGTTTCCCAATTTGTAAGATAGGAGGTTGGACCAGATAGTTCCTGCAGGCCCTTCCAGCTGCGCCCCAGATGAAAATACGCCCAAATCCATGGTTTCTTCTGGGGAACGCCAAGGATGTGGTGGGAGGGAAGGAGGCAGCCCCACCCTGGGCCTATTCTTCACCCGTTTGCTCTACTCTACAAGGCAGATCCTGCTGGCTCCATTGTACAGACGAAATGAGCAGAGGGAGGTTAAGGCACCAGCCAGCCGGGTGTTGCCCCAGGACCCTGGTCTCTGCCCAGCAATGAGAGCTAAAGGGGAACTGGTGGGTGAAGCGGGACCTTGGGTTTCCCCATCCAGGCCTGCCTGGCCACTCCTGTGAGCGGGGCCCTGCTCTAGAGCGGGTGTCGGGACCACCCACCATTCTCTCTTGGTTGGGCATTCCCACTTCTCTGCTTTACTGGTCCTTTCTTTTGGACCCCCTTCCCACCCTCCTCCCATTCAAATCCAACTCCTCCTTCTGGGCCACCCCAAGTTCTCTTCTTCCAGGAAGGCCTCTTCCAGGGTCTGGCTGCCCCAACTCCCCCTCCTCTGTCTGTCCTCTGGCTCCTGCAGCAGGTTCCATGTGCCCCACATGGTCTAGCACGTAGATCAACACTGTTCTGGGCCAAGGGAGGGGTGTGCCAGCTCCAAGAAGTCCTCAGAAAGAAAACCAGGGAGGCCTCTGAACTCGGGAAAAGTGGCAGCTGCATCCAGGGTACCTGGGATGGAACGGCGTTGCCTGGGGACACCTTGCCCCAAAGTCTCCCAGCTATGTGAGTCTGGACCAGTCTGTGCCCCTTAGGCCTCCAGGGTGCCCTTCTGATCTCTGAGGGCTGCCTACAGCATTGAGGCCCCCACAGTGGCCCCCGATGATCCCTTTATGCTCTGTCTGCACAACGGGAGGATGAGCCCCATGAGAGGTGGGGGCTGGAGAAGGCTGGAGGGCTGGAGAGCACGGAGGAAACGCGCCAGCTCCTTCCCCAAGTGTGACTTTTATAAATAAGCTCCCTTCCCTCCCTTCCAAATGTGGTGGCGTCGGAAGGGAAAGGAGGAGGAGGGGACGAGGGAGCGAGTGTTGGGGGTGGTACAAGTCACTGTCCCAAGCACCACCCCTGTCCAGCCCAGCCAGTACTGGCCTCTTGGTTCTGGGGATTCTGGTCTGAAAATTCTGACTCCTGGGGCGCCAGGTCTCCCCCAAATATGGAATCAGAGACAGGAGACCTGTGAGCACTCCTCTTGCCCTGAGAAGCTGGGTTCTAGGTTTTCCTGCCTCCACTTCATAGATGGGAACCCAAGACCCAGAGGGCAGGAGCCTTGTGGGAATGGCAGCCCCCCAGACTAACCGTTCCACCCCAGCCGGGGTGGGCTCCTGCCAGCTCTTCCTTGAGGCGGCTAGAAACACCAGTGGGCAGGGCCACCCAGCAGTGAGTACAGCAGCCTGCAGGGGCTCCAAACGCCTGGTGTGGCGTCTGGAGAGGAAGCCTCAGTAGACTCAGAGAAGCAAGGCCTCACCGTCTAAGGGACCACCCTGGACCACCCTGTGTGTGTGTGTGTGCGCGCGCGCGTGTGTGTGTGTGTGTAGGGGGAAGGGGTCAGAGAGACACACACCAGAGCACGAGACCTAGGGTTAGCTCCCTACAACCCAAGTTCTGAGGATCCCCCAGTCGCAGGCAAGCCTAAGTCTGACCATCTTCATGACCAGGCAAAGCCTCTTTCTACCACCCCACTTGATCTACCAGACAAGTCAATTCTCTCTTGTGCCTCAGTTTCCCCTTCAGCAGAGGGGATGAAGGCTGATGAGCCAAAGGCCCTGTTAGATGTAAAGGACGGTGCTCACCCAACCACATGGTGCCCACATGTACTCTCATCTGACCACCAGGCGCCCAAACATCAGCAGATGCACCACACAGCCATTCATCGCAACCTTCTTTCTGACTCACCCAAGGACAGGAAACTGAGGGCAGCCGCAAGGGCTGGCTGGTGAAGTGTTTAGACACCACATAAGACAAGAGGGACCAGCTTCTTCTCTCCAGGGGCTGGGCACTCAGCCAGGAATCACACAGGTCTGACAGGAGGGTGGGGGCTGGCAGCAGGGCAGGGGAAGATGGAGGCAGGAGAGCACAGTTCCCAGCTCCACGACGCCCAGCAGACAAGGCTGGATAATGGGGGAGACCCAGGCATGAACGCAGGGAGCCCCCGAGCAGAGTGGACAGCCAAGTGATCGAAAGGCCAAAGGACACTTGAAACTTTCCCTATGAGGGAACCAGGTCTCTGGCTCTAAGCTGGGCAGCAGGGGGAGGACTGGGGAGCCCAGAGTCTCCCCAGAGACTGGCAGGCAGGGTCTGCCAGCAGCGTGCTCTACCAGAAGGTCTCATGAGACTCAACCCCGTCTAGACCTCTGATGCCTCCTCCCTACAGCCAGGCTTCATCTCCTTCACTGCCCCAACAGGCCCCCGATAGCCATCCCTAAGGGCAGAGGTGTGAACATCCTGGTAAATGGCAGAGGCCAGGGGAAGGGGGCCCTGCTGATGAGGAGCAGGCTGCAAGGGTCTCTGTCAGGGCTGGGAGAAGGTGGGCTCTGACTCACAACCTTTGCGCATCCTCCTACCCCCCCAAAACCCCGCTCCTACAGCCACACCCCAGGGGCCTACCAAGGCACAGGTGGAAAAATAGGTTCAGGTAGGAATCAGACCAGGGAACCTCGGAAGGGTCTGGAAAAGCCAGCCCGGACTGCCCAGAAGCCGGGAAGGTGGGCTGAGGGCAGGTCTGGACCTTTCAGGGACCCCGGCGGGCAGCAGATCCTGGTCGCAGGCGGATGGGAAGCCACAGGTGATGCGAGCTACAGGTGACGGGAGGGGATGGGGGCGGCGGGGAGCCCCGGGAGACCACGCCCGTCGGAGGAGCGCGCCCCACCCGACCGCCCGCCGGGTTTCCGCAGCGCGCCCGCAGCGGGCTCTGGGCAGGGGACCGCCCCGGCCCCTTCCCACCGCGGTCCTGCCGGCTGTCGAGACCACAAGGGGGTACAGGAGGCTCAGTGATGAGGCACAGTGGGGGGACATAGACGGGACCTGCTCCGCGGGGCGAGGGAGAGGTCAGGCTCCTGTCCCGTCACCGATATCCGATGATACCCCTCCGACCCCCCAAAACACGGGGGCGCCGAAAAGTTTATCCAGGACCCCAGGCTCCAGCCTCCAGCCCGCGGGCCAACGGGCCCGAGCTCACGCGAGCCCGTGGCCCCGAGAGGGTCCGAGGGGCGGGACCCGGAGGGGGTCGGGGTCTCCGGCCCCGCACCGCTCCCTCCGGCGCGGCCGGGGCGCAGGGGCTGTAGCCCGCGGGGCCGCCGGAGCCCGGCGGGGAGAGCGGCGCGCGGGGCGCCGGCGGCGCGCGGTGACGCGCGGGGCCGGACTCACCGTGCGGAGCTCCTGGGTTCGGTCCTTCATGCTCCCGGGAGTGGCCACGGCGCCGGCTGCAGCCTTATGAGCCCCGCATGCGCGGCGGCCGCCCCGCGGCTGCGCAGCGCCAGCCCGGCCCCGCCCCGGCCCCCGGGACCCCGGCCCAGCCCCCAGCCCGGCCCCGCCCAGCGTCGGCCGGTCCCGCTGGGCCCCAGCCTGGCACCTGGGGCTGGGAATCCGGCTCCCGGCCCCCATCCCCCACAGGGTCCCCTGCTGGGGTCGAAACCTGGGACCTCGTCCCCCTGTGTTCTCGACGCGGGTTCTCTGCCTGCGATCGGGCCCCAGAGCACCTGCTCCCTGCCCTGCTTCAAGCTGCCCTCGACTCAGCCGCTCAGCATCCCTCGTTCTGGATCCCGGATCTTCACCCCCAGAGCCCCTCACATCCCTGGGTACTTGCTGGAGGTTGGACCCCGCCCCGCCTTGATTTTATTGCCTTGGAACTTCCAGCACCCCCCTCCAAAAACCTCCTCCCCAGTTCCAGCCTCGGAGCCCCTACCCTTACCACTTTCCCCCTCATCTCACCCCGACTCAGGCTCTGGGCCCTCTTCCCCAGGATTTCTCCGTTCACAGGTCTGCTGCTGGGTGACCACGCTTTTCGTTTAGTTTCCACTCCCAGAAGGATATAGGAAACCTTCTGTCTTTGGGGAAGGGCGATCTGACTTATAGCCCTCACGTCCCTCTTTCCCTCATCTCAGCCCTAGGTCCCAGCCTCAGGCCTGAGATCCTACTTCCTATCTACAAGCTGGGGCATCCCAATCAGAGGCCCAGCTCCCTCTGGCACTAATGGGAAAATCTTAGCAGTACCCTAGAGGGGTGGTGGGTGGGGGCTAGTCAGTAGCAGATGCTCCTTTTCTGGTCCCTGCCAGACTTTGTTCAGATGGCAGCCACACACACCCAGCTGTTCCTTCTGTGTCCTGGCCCAGACCCTCTTGACCTCGAGCCAAGTGCTCCCCCTCCTTTTCCCCAGGGCTGCCAAGGTGTTGCTCTGGAGCTGGGCCAGCCCCCTGCTGCCCAGTGTGTCCGAGCCTGGCATTTCTCCCAGACTGTGGGCACAGGTTAGCTGGCTGGCAGGCAGGCTGGAGACACTGTCCCAGCCATCCCTCCTTTCTTGGAAAATCTGGCCCCGAGACTAGCTCAGATGTGGCCTGGCAGGAGAGACAGCCACACCCCTTCCAATTGTCCAGACCTCAACCTTAAGTGTCCCACAGAGCAAGTATTGGTGGTAGTCTGACAGACGCGAAACCGGGACTCATCTGCTAGGACTTGCCCGGGGTTACAGGGAACAGGTGGCAGGGAAGGTGCTGCCTAACTGTGTGCAGGCTGATTCAGTGGGGTAGGTCATGGGTACACCCCCAGAGCCCAGTGTCTGACCCTGTGGGGAGAGGGCAGGAAGGGGAAACACAGCTTCTGGTCTTAGAGAACCCCAATGTCATGCCAACCATCACTTACTGAGACGCATATTAAAGGGTAGCAGAAAAAATGAATAAAGAATGAGTGTGCGCCCTTCACCTCAAACTCTGCCTTTCTGATAATAGGTCTTACCCTCATTCAATCATTCATCAAACATTTCCTGGGAAACCACGCTGTGGGGCCACTGTTTCGCATTCAAGATGCTCCTAGCATAGTGGGAGAGACAGACATGGTTTCAATATGTGAGGGATCCTGGAGGGCTTCCCAGAGGTGGCGTTCGAGGAGTGAGGTTGCATCAAGGAGTGGTACAGGCATTCTGGACAGAAGGAGTGTTCCCAACGACACTGGGGTGGGGGCGGGGGTGGGGGAGCATTTGGAGAAGGTCAGCAGCCTGCTGTGGCGCTCACGTGTGAGGGTAAGTGTGGGTGAGAGATGAGGCCAGAGAGGGAGGCCTTGAATGTTAAACTTGATTACACAGACCAGGGGAGGCAATTGAGGGTCAGATTTTCATTCCTTTAATTAAAGAGTATTAATTGAGCATCTACTATGTGCTGACTGTTCTAGATGCTGGGGACGTGACGTGAAAACAAGACAGACAAAAGTCCTTGCCCTTATGGAGTACGCATTCTAGCAGAGGAAAGAGATGGTAAACAAATGAATAACATCTATAATGGTGAGAATATGCTATGGGGAAAATAAAGTAGGAAAGAAGGGGTGGGGTTGCTGGGTTTAAGGGGGGATCCCAGTTTTAAATTCGAAGGTCAAGGAGGGCCTTGCTGAGAAGGTGGCATTGGAGTAAATATCTGAAGGAGGTGAGGGAGTGAGCCATGTAGGTCTCTAGGGGGAGAGCATTCTGGGCAGAGAGAACTTCAACTGCAATGACCATGAGCAGGGAGCATGCCCAGCATGTTGGAGAAACAACAAGGAGGCGAGGATGCCTGGTGCATGGCGGGTGGGGCAGAGCTCAGAGGAGGTGAAGTCAGAGAAGTCGCAGAGGGGCCTTCTAAGTGACTGTGGGTCCTTGGGCTTTTCCACTGAGTGGGATGGGAGCCCTGGGAGGGTTCGAGCAGAGGAAGGACCTGATTCATCTTGGGCTTTCACAGGACTGCTCTGACTGTGGGAAGCGATTGCAATAATGCAGGTGGCTGGGACAAAGGTGGTGGCGGCGGTGGTGGTGAGAAGTGGCCATATTCTGGATACGTTTTAAAGGTGGAGCCAGCTGAGAGAAAGACAGGGCTCAAGGATGAGTGGAGTCTGGGTTTTGACCTGGACACCCGGAAGGACGGGGCTGCCGTTTGCAAAGGTGGGAGCTGACTGGAGGAGGAGCAGCTTGGGGGCGGGGTAAATCAGCATTTCAGGTTTGGGCCTATTAAGTTTGAGTTGCTCGTCAGACATCCCAGTGGGAGGGCAAGTAGGCCATTGCCTCTATGAGTCTGGAATTCTTGGGAGAGTTCCAGCCAGAAGCAGCCAGCATAGGCGGTTCTTAAAGCTGCCTCTTTCACAGCATGGAGGACAGCTGGACGCTGGACGGCCACTGTGGTGTCCTGAGAAACTGTGACTGAACAGAAGCAGGACCCGTCCGGCTGGAAAGAAGGGTCAGAGGCATTCAAGAGACTTATTTAATAATACTATACTTTATTTCAATTATGAAAAGAATATGTTTGTTGTAAAACCATGACAGATATTACAAACTAGAAGCAACAGGCCCTGGTGACTGACCATGTGCAGATAAGAGCGTAAGTGTCACCTGGAGGAGGAGCAGATCCCAAATGTGGGGGCGGGCAGGGGAGGAGTTCAGACCTGGACGGGTAGCATTTAAGGGGCCTGGCCCCACATCCAGGGGAGACGTGCAGATGGTCAACGAGCAGTTAACGTGGCTGCCTGGCTGGAAGGAGTAGTCTGGCTTGGGCTGGAGATGAAAGTTGTGGGCCACAGTGCAGGGAGTGTGTGCATGTGTGTCTGTGTGTGTGTGTTTCTATGGAAGAAGAAACAAGGGCTGAAGATAGAACTGGAATGTTCCCTGACAGGTGACGGACAGGCAGAGATGGAGGAGGCAGAAACATGGTGGGGGCTAGAATAGAAACTGCTGCACAGGGGCCGGCTCCGTGGCTGAGTGGTTAAGTTCGCGCGCTCCACTGTGGCGGCCCAGGGTTCGGACCTGGGCGCGGACATGGCACCGCTCGTCAGGCCACGTTGAGGTGGCGTCCCACATCCCACAACTAGAAGGACACGCAACTAAGATATACAACTGTGTACAGGGGGGGTTTGGGGAGATAAAGCAGAAAAAAAAAAAAAGGTTGGCAACAGTTGTTAGCCCAGGTGCCAATCCTTAAAAAAAAAAAAGAGAAACTGCTGCACAAGATACCATGGGTCCCCAGGGCAGCCTACTCCCTGGGATCAGGACCACTCGCAGAGGCAGGGCATTTGAATTGGGGCTTACCGGATGAGTAGGAGGTGGCCAGGTGGAGAGTTGGGGAAAGGCATTCTGGACCAGGGGTGTGAACAGGGACAGGGATAGAGAGAGAGCAGGGCTTCCTCCCCGGGGGAACCAGGCAGTCCCCATAACAGAAGTCACTCCCACCACATTCTTTACTGTGGATTATTGATGGACATTCAGTCCAGACCAATGCTCTGTAAAGCCCTGTCCCCACTCTAGTCCCAGGGGCATCTCTAAGCCCCAATATTGGCATTCTGCACCCCTGCACACTTGTTCAGGGCCGTGAGATTTCCCTATTGCCCTGGGGGCAATCCTGATACCCTAATATGGCTTTCCATGTCCTCTGCGGTCTGGCCCCGCCTCACCTCTTGGAGGCCGCAACCCTCCCAATAACGCCCACTCCACACCCTCCTCTCAGGCCTGGCACACTCTCCCCCAGTTCCCTCTTCCTCCTGTGCACCTGGACATCGTGTCCCTGACTGCCTAGTTTTGGGCTCCTTCTGTGTGGCCCCACAAAGACTTGTATTTATCCCAATTGTAGCACTTATTGTCCTGTGTGGACACAGTCTGTGTGAGGCATCTTTCCCCCAATTGGATGGGCACATCTCAAGGGAAGGAACAGGGTCATGTTCTTGCTGATTTCCCAAGGCTGGCACAGAAAGTGTGTTTGTGGAGTGAGCGATAAACACGTGCAGGCATGACTGAGCAGTGTCCTATAAAGGAGGACTGAGGGAAAGGCTGGGCATCTGGGGCTCCCACAGCCCCTGGGTGTGGTCTGGGGTTTCCATCCCACAGGCGGGCGGGTGGGGGGGTGCCTCTTGCCCAGAGGCCTGGTATTGGGAACTGCTGCCACCTGCTGGGCAAGGCCGGTGTTGCCTCCAGGACGTCGTCCCTGCTGAGCACCTGAGTGCCTAGGTTGGGAGGACAGTCACCACGTGTCCTCCAGCAGCCTCAGGCTGGTGGGGGAGACACCTTGACAGCAACAAGAGAATGATGGGGAAGTGGAGGGGCTGTAGAGCTCTGGAGGAGGAAGAGGAGGCAGCTGTGTGAGATTCAGGAACAGAGCTGTCCTGGGGGCAGAGTTGTGGGGGTGCAGAGCAGGAAGGGCAGCTGACCCAGGCTCCGTGGCTGGGGGGGAGAGTGTGTATGTGTGTGTGTGCGTGTGTGTGCGAAGTTCTGTTGTTGTTTCTTGGGTCTGGCAGGCTTATTCTTTCTCCACTCCTGGGAGGTCTGACCCGGCCCATTATTGTACAAAGTGAGGGGCCTCGCCTCGTTTCACCCTATCAGGGAGGCCCTGCATTAGTTCCACTTCATAGATGGGGACGATGAGGCTTAGGGAGATAAACACACACCAGGTCAGGAGGGTTGGGTGACACGGTTTGTAAGCCCCCCAGCCCTGCAGATCCCAGCTGTTTTGCCCACAAAGCCCAGCCCGCCATCCTGCTGGCAGCTCCTTCCCTCTCTTGGCGCCCCCCCACCCCAACCTGTAACTATCTTCCAGCTCCGCCCTGAGGTGAGGGCTCGGCCAGCCCAGGCAGTGGGGAGGAGGGAGATGTGGGCAGCTGAGGAATGAGTCTGACTGCTCGGCGTGCGATGTCTGAGGCACAGCCTTGTGATGGAATTCGCTATATGCCTGAATATAAGCTTATTTCCTCCCTTCCCCAGTGAGAAGATTAAAAGAAAATAAATTTGGCCCCAAATTCTAATTTAAACTTTTAGGGCTACATGTGAGGTTATCAACTCCCTACTTAGAACATTTAGTTAAAACACATAGCATTTAAATATTTAAAATCACATTTTTGGAATAACTATTTCAAAACAATTCTTTTCCACTCTCACGGCGTGTGCAAGTGTATTCCAACCCTTCACTTGCATTTCTGCCTCTCATTGTCACGTGTCATCCCTAGCACCTCCTGGGAGCCCCCTAATGCAGTTTTCTCGAATACGTCATCTTCACTTCTGCTTAGAAATACAAAACTTTTTGAATCCACGCATGACGCTGTTGCTGGAAATATTATTCCAAGTCATGAGAACGGTTATTTTTCATCTAAGTGGTAGGTTAGTATGTGATCTCCTTAGGGGAGCAGAGAATTATATAAAATAGCAATGCCCTGGCCCTTCCCCATTCTCCTTCCCCGCTTTCTCCTCCTCCACAGCACCTCCTACCATCTGGCCTCCCTCCCTTCCCTAGAGGGCGAGCTCCGTGAGGTCAGGGCATTTCGTCCGTCTTCCTCTTAATGTCCCTCACCTGGAAACATGCCCGGAACACAGCAGGTGCCCAGTAAGTATCTGTGGAACGAATGAATGAATGTGACGCTCCTAGGAATGTTCGACAGCCCAGCGGCAGGCAGGGCCGTGCCCGAGGATGGCGCTGGAGTTGGGTGGGAGGGCAGCCCTGCAGGAGCCACGCCCACACAATGGGGGCATCTATATCAGGGAGAGCCCAGAGGTTTTGGGGGGACTAGCTACATACAGGGAGACTGAACAAATTATGAAATATATTGACGACATTGGGGAGGGGGGTAAAATATGGAATGGAGGAAGGCTAGGATGAACCCTGTGCCATTGGACTGGAATTCAGGATTAAATATAAACTTTTTTCAATATGTATAAGTTCTATTAGAACCAGAACCAACAGGATAAACATTGAGAAAAACATGTATTATGAGGCATTGACTCATGTGATTATGGAGGCTGAGAAGTCCCACAGTCTGCTGTCTGCAAGCTGGAGATTTAGAAAGCCACGGTGTAGTCCAGTCTGAGTCCGAAGGCATGAGAACCAGGAGCACCGATGGTGCAAGTCCCAGGTGGAGGGCAGAAGACCGATATCCCAGCTCAAGCTGTCTGGAAGAGAAGAGAATTCAACCTTCCTCTGCCTTTTTGTTCTATTTGGGCCCTTAACAGATTGGAGGATGCCCACCCACATCAGGGAGGGCCATCTGCTTTACTCAGGTCACCAAGTCAAATGCTACTCTCTTCCAGAAACACCCTCACAGACACACTCAGAAATGTTTAACCACCTATCTTGGCACCCTGTGACCCAGTCAAGTTGACAAGTAAAATTAACCACCACACAGAAAAAGAAATAAACATAGATGTAAATGTGTTTACGTATGTGTAAAAATGTGTGTCTGCTGAGCGGGCCTGGGCATACAGATTACTCTAATTGCAATGAGCACAGCTGACACCCAGATCTTTGTTTCTAAATACCATTCTCCACCAAAAAGAACCAGATATTCTTGCAGAAATGGCTAATTCCAGGGCTGGGGCAGGGAAAAACAAGACGACCCTGGAATATCTTGTGGAGCTAGAAGGAAAGGAAGTGTTGAAAGAGTGATGGCACATATCAACACAAGAGGTCAGCAAGGGGCACCCAGTGACCAAACCTGGGACAGCGGGAGCATCGAAATAAATGATAGGAATGGGTTATGATCCATTGAATGAAACAGGAAACCACAAGTCCATCTGATATAAATAAATGGAGATGAAGAGAAAGTTCTTTACAATAGAATGCCATATAATAAATGTAAAAGGAATGATGAAATTAGAAAATCGCCATTTGTCTGGGGATGGCCCCGAGGTACGGTGGTTAAGTTCGCAGGCTCTGCTTTGGTGTCCAGGGTTTCACCGGTTTGGATCCTGGGCACAGACATGGCACTGCTCGTCAGGCCATGCTGAGGCGGTGTCCCACATGCCACAACTAGGACCCACAACTAAAAAAAACCCTGCAACTGTGTACTGGGGGTATTTGGGGAGAAAAAGCAAAAAAAGAAAAAAAAAGAAAAAAGAAAACAAAATCACCATTTGTGAACCATTGTAGTAATAATTAATTTGGGCAAGAAAACATCAACAGATGCTGAAACCTATGGGTGAAAGTCGGATGAAGGAAAGGATGTTTCATAGCTTCAAAGTACCTCCGTTCCCCAATACTTATTAATCATGATCAAGTGATCAACATTAATACCACTGGTCATGGTTCCAAATGATACTGGATACAAGAACACAGCCCCATTTCTGTGATATTTCTGCCCAAAATGTCTAATAGAGGTCTAATCATGAGGAAAGATTAGACAAACCCCAACTGAAGGACAGTCTACAAAATAACTTCCCTGTAGTCTTCAAAAATGTCAAGGTCATGAATTCAAAGTAAGGCTGCAAATTGTTCCAGATTGAGGGAGACCAGAGAGATGTGACAACTGGGTACAATGCTTGGTACCATATTAGATTTTTTTTCTTTTACCCTAAAAGGACACTGAAGAGCAATTTGAAGTTGTTTCCAAATGAAAAGTTAAAATAAACGAAATGCCTCGCTGCTTCCGGCTGACTCCCACCAGCCTGCAGGACGCATTCTGGACAAGCTCCTGCGGAACTCCTGGGATTGTCTGGGCACGGGGGGCCTCCTTTGTGCCCCCACTGCCCCAGGCCTCTGACTCTCTTTTCTGACTGTATCTGTGCTTTATCTCTGCTCGCCCTGGAGGTCCCTTAGACCGGGGGTCCTGCCTGGATCGCGCAGAGCAGTCTCTGGAAACACAGTGAATCTCCTCCACAACAGCAGTGTCTTTGGGGGCACAGCTCAACCCCACCTCTTCACCTAGGGTTCAACCAAACAAACGGTGGAGTCTGGCTGTTGTAGGCACACCTGGCTGGGTGGGACCCACAACAACCAGGAGTCAGGTCTGCAGGGGGTTTCCTGGGGGGTCTTGGAGAAAGTATTTACTGTTCAGGGCTGACCTGAGGACCTGATCCTCGAGAAGTAACCTTGCTAAAGAGGCCTCTCAATGGAGGAAATTCCCTCTTACATCTTAGATGTCAGTGGTGTGCTCAACAGTCACCATAAGGGACGTGTGGGATACCCAGACCCATGCCCCCACCCCCAGAGCACAGTGGACCCATCCACGCTCAAGGATCAGAACGTTGGGAATGTTGGAGGAATAATGAGCCATATTGCTAGGGAGGATGGACATTCAAGATGTCAGGAAGAATTTGCCAGGAATGATGAAACTTTTTTCCTTTAATTTTCTGAACTAAGGTTGTAGTTATATGTGTGGGTGATGCCATTCAGGGTTCCAAGATGCCAGCTCTTCAGGATGGGGGTCTGGGACACCTGTGTCCCAGCATGGGAGCAGTCCTGGCTCTTTTCCTCCTTTCTCATCTCCTGATGTGGGTAGAGCGCCCCCTTGGGGTGAGGGATGTATGTGACTGGACAGGAAGGGGCTGAGGAGCTCCGGGTCTGGCCAGAGCTCCAGGATCCAGAAGAGAAGGCAGGGGCCTGGCTGGCCTGCTGGGGGCGGGGCCTGACCGGGAGTGCCTTACCCGGAAGGGAGGGCAAAGGGCCCTGTCCTCTGTCTGCCACACCCCGCTGACAAGAGTCCCAGTCACCAGGCCAACCTGTCTGGGGCCGTCGAGAGGTAAGTGTCCTTCTGAACCCACCTTGTCTCTTTCCTGGGGATCAGGTGAGAACTCCTTTCCCCGCTGGGGGGGTCCAAACACCTCCCCCTCGGCATGGCAGTCCAGTCTGGAAGTCTGCTCTACTTCCGAGGTCCACGAGACTGGGGCACTGGGGGGAGGGTGCAGAACGTCCCAGACCCCCCCCACTCCTGACATCAGCATCAGGACCAAGGCCAGGGTGGAAGGTCCCAGGGTGGGGCCTCATCCCAGATCACGGCTCCCTCCTCTGTCACCCAACCAGACCCCAGAATCCCAAGCGGCTGGAGCACTGGGGGACACCCAGACAGAGCCCTCGCTGGACCAAGTCCTCCAGGAGCGGGATGAAGCCATTGCCAAGTGAGAGGCAGCTGCCTGCAGGGGTGGGAGAGCAGTGGGCGGCTCACCCTCAGGGCTCAGTCCTGCGAGAGGAGGGGAGGGGGGAAGTCAGGTATTCCAGGAGAAAAGCCACATCAACACCTACCCTGTCACAAGGTAGAGGCTGTGGCCATACTTGCTCAGCCCCAGGGCCCAGAACCAGATCGGCAGGGCCTGAGCCTCAGGCTGCTCTCCCTGTCGTCTGCAGGAAGCGGGCAGTGGAGGCTGAGCTGGACACATGCAGAGCTAAGTTGCGAGCTGTGGAGGCCCAGCTGCTGGAGGTCCTGGAGGAGAAACTGAGACTGAGGCAGGAGGTGGAGGCCTGGGAGGTAGGGTGGGAAGGCTGGCCGGGCCTGGGAGGCAGGGGGAGAAGGGCACCGAGTGGGCCCTGAATCAGCTCTCCTGCCCTCAGGAGGACATGCAGCAGCTGGTGAGGCAGCGGGTCGAGAGTCAGCTGCAGAGAGAGTCCAGGGGCACTCTGGGAGACCCCGTGGACCCCGGAACTGCCAGGGCCCCGCGGGTCCGATTCCCCCTGGGTCGGTGGGGACGATGGCGGTGAGCGAGCTCAGCCCAGGACCTTGGGAACAGTGTCTTTATTCATTAAAGCTTGAGGTCTGACCCTCTGTACCCTCATGCCCTCAGTGCCCGCCTGAGTTCTTCCGTGCAGAAATGTGGAGCACACGACAGGGCCTTGAAGCCTGGGGTTCTGTGTCCCCTTTGGCCAGCAACTCTTAGGCCAGGAAGCCTCGAATGGCAGCCAGGAAGTCCTGCGGGCGGTCGGCGTGGATCCAGTGGCCAGCATTAGGCACGGTCTGCATCTGGGCCCGAGGGAAGAGCCGCCTAATCTCAGGGTGGTGGCTGGGACTGTCCACCGAAGAGAACGTCGCCCAGAAGGGGTGAAAAAGGGAAGATGGGGAGAGAAAGAGAGGAGGCAGAGCAGGGAGAGATGGAGAGTCACATGACCCCACCTGCCCAGTGCTGCTTCTGGCTCTCAGGCGCCCCCTGCCCACGCCCAAGTCCTCCTGGAGGCAGGCTCCCCAGGCGGAGGGGCTGGGGACTGAGAAGTAAGGCATGGCCCTCCCGCCACCCAGTCTGGCTTACGGCACATATTGAGAATTTCCACCGAGGAGGAAGAGGGTTGGCCCAGGGTAGGATTCTTGTCGTGGTGGGAAGGCCATGATCTTGTCCACATGCTGGGCCAAGGCATCCAAGTTCACCCTCCACACGAAGCGCCCGTCTACCTCCACCAGGTTGGTGAGCAGGAACTGCCGCACAGCCATGTCCTGTGGAGGGTCTGGCAGTTGGGAGGTGCTCCTTGTGAGGCCTGGGGCTGCCACTCTTCCCTTAACGGGTCCCGGCTCACAACACTATCCAAGGGTTTGGGTGCATCACCTGGACGACAGGGCTGAGCTGCTCATCGGCCAGTTTGCGGGCAGAGGAGCGGGACACCTTGTCGGGGATACTGATGGCCCTCATGGCTGCCATGTAGGTTGAGAAGTCTGAGCTAGATGTGGTCTCCACGGGGCTGATGTCCACAGCAATCAGGCGTTCCACTAGCTCTGGCTGCGGGAGAGAACTGGACTGGGGACCAGCCTTAGGGCAGGTACAACGGGTCTCAGGCATAGTTCCCGGATCCTGAACTTGGCCATTCAAGGCTTGGGTCCCAGGTTGACTGCTGGGCACTCAGGCTCTACAGTGGATGGGAGGATGCCCCAGAGAGGGACAGCTCACCCTCTGTAGTGCCAGCAGCATAGCTGTCTTGCCTCCCATGCTGTGGCCAATGAGGACACAGGGCACTAGGTCCAGCTGGGGCAGGAGGTCCTGCAGGTCCTGGCTCATGGCCTCGTAGCTCACGTCTGGGCTGTGGGGGCTGTCACCATGGTTACGAGCATCCACTGTCAGCACCTGGGAAGTGGGGTGAGAAGGAGGCAGCGCTGGCATCCATATTTGGGGCACAGACAGTCAAAGGCCTGGGAGACTTGCAGGTTGAAGGGTGGAGAACCTGGGGAAAGATCCTGAAGTGGAAGAAGGGCCCAGAGGGTGAGAGGGCCTTGTTCCCAGGCCTAGGAAGCCCAGATGAAGAACCTGGAGCCACTCTGCCAAAGAGGAGAAGAACCAAAGAGTGTGACATCTTTTCTGAAGGTCTGGCCTGGCTGAGTGGCAACCCCAGAAAGAAGAGACGCCAAGAATTACAAGGGTTGGAGCACAGAAGGATGGGCTGCTGTAAGAGGTATACGCCCCCTGTCGTCCCTGGTGAACGAGTAGCTGCTAGCCCCTTGGCAGGGAGGGTGTTGTTGCTTAGGCATTGGACAGCTGAGCCTAGCCCAGAGTGGACCCCACAGATGGAAATCTACAACACGAACGAAGGACTGGATGAATGCAAGCACGAGGGAAAGAATGGGGTCCATCTAGGGCCTGGGTCTGCCCTGCAGCCCATATCCTCAGATGGCCAACCTGTCCTTTCATGTCTGCCCAGAGAGACACGCCACTCCTCAGCTGGAGCCCAGCAGCGAGGGCAGAGAAACTGGCCCCGCCCGCCCAGTCCCCGCCTCCCGCGGGACCCCACCTCTCCCGGAAGCTCACCCTCCGGCCTGTCTGCTGGGCCAGGGCCTTAGCGATAGAGTTGAAGTTGGTTTTGCAGCCGAAGAGTCCGTGCAGAAAGACGAGGGCCGGGCGGGCCGCCTCCCCATCCAAAAGCTTGTAGGAAAGAGGCACCGACCTGTCGGGAGGAGCAAGGATGGGGGAAGGGTCTGAGCAGGCTGGGGAAGGGGTTTGGGGGAGGGGCCGGGGGGGCGGGCCTAAGGGAGGGGGCGGGGCCGTCGGGGCCGGACTGGAGGGGGAGGAGCGAAGGACCGTCTCCCACCGGGTGCCCTTGACTGACCTCGGCTCGGCGCCGCCTCGGCCGCTGCTGCTGGGTGCGACGGGCCCCGTGGAGAAGCTGGGACTGCAGGGACGGAGGCCCCTACGGGGGAGCCCCCAGGCGCGGGCCCAGCAGAGCATGCTCCAGAACCGCCGTCCGAAGCGCACCTGGGCCGGCGCGCTCGTTCCACCTCCCGCCTTCGCTCAGAGCCCCGCCCACTTCCGACTGGAGCTCCGGTCTCTCCGCCTCCTATCGCGGGATTCCTCTCCTTCGCTCACGTTTCCTTACGTAATCCCAGAGAAGAGTGTGTTTCCGTACCCCAGCTCCGCCCCTTACGTAATCCCCGCAGCCAACGCGCCGGCAGGCGGGAGCACCGCCCCTGGCCACGCCCCTGGCGGTGCCACCCAATCACCTGTCCCCGCCCCTGCGGAGCTCCGCCCAGCCCTTCCCCGCGCAGCCTCCTCGCAGCGTGTACGGGCCCTGCGGTCTGGGAATCCGGTCTCCGCCGCTCTGGATGTCCTGGGTTTGGGGCGTGAGGTCTGGGCTGCAGCGGGGCAGGTCCATGGCAAGCCGAGAAGGCCCTGCCTCGGCCCATGCCCGGCCGCGCTCCTGGCCTGCTCCTCTGCCCTCACGCACCACCCTGGGTGCGTGCCATACTTTCCGTGCCGCTGGCGGCCGCGGGCGAGAGGCGTCAGGAGTGGCTCTCGTCGTCAGGGCGCCAGCTTGGAGGCGCCGTGCTCCACAGCCCGGGGCCCAGGCAGGCCGGTGGGAGTACGTCTTACCCATCTTGAAGTCGTCGACTCTAGAAAGAGCTAGGAGGGGCTCTAGAGGTCATCTGCAACTACTCTCCACTCGCGTCCTGTATAGAGGGGGAAACTGAAGCCAATGACTTGTACAGGAGGCAGAAGCAGAACCTCTGTCTGGTTTGTCATTCCTGATGTGGTCAAGGGGGGAGGCCAGGTATTTGTCCTAGAGAGGGCGTTGATTGCGCTGAGCTGAAATACCTCAGATATGCTCCCGTCACCCACCCCCACCCCCACCCCCACCCCCATTTACCAGCAGAGAAATAAACAATCCTCCCACCCATAGAACTCAGCACAGTCTGCAGGGAAATCGCCTCCCTCAGGAGCCCTGACCTGTTGCCATCTTTATCTTTTCTCCCCAGTCTAGAGTAGTGGTGGCCGCAGTGGCATTAGCTCAGGTCTCAGCTGGCTTCCACTGCAGTACATCCTTCAGCAGCTGCAAGAGTACCTGCTCTTGCTGCAGCATACTTCTGCTCAGAGACCTTCAGGGACTCCCCTTCTGTAAAGTTGAGAGTTGAAACTTCACAGCATCCCAAGCTTCTCCCAGTCTGATCCTACCTGCCTTCCTACCTATGCTCCACATTCTTTTACTCCCCAACCGGGCACCCCAAGGATGACACTGTGCACCTCCCTTTAGATCTTTACCCCACAACTCCCCCTGCTGGGACGTTGTGTCTGCCCCTCAGATAGCCAGCTGTCCAAGTCCTATACATCTTTTAAGGTCCCGGACAACTGCCACCTCCTCAAGCCTTCCCAGATTTCCCTAGTTGAAACGAATCTCATCCACCCCATGTCCTCAAAGCATTTGTCAGAGTCTACTGTACAGTATTATGGAACCGGCCTTCTCTGTGTCCACCATGGGCTGGGGGCTCCTGCAGGACTGGAGTCGTTTGGTTTATCTGTTGCAAAGTGCAATAGTAATTTTATTGAATGGTCCTGGAGAGATTCAGGGCATGAGCTGAGGCTCAGGTGAAGGTTCAGCTGGTGGCTGGGTCAGTGCCCCCTCCAGGAGATGACCCCTGGGCTAGCCAGGGTTACCCCGGCCTCTCCCCAACCTCTTTAGGGCAGGCCTGATGGAGTAAGGACCAGTAGGATGCATCCTAACTCTAGCTGGTAAATGCCTTACCTAATAAATGGCCCCCGTCTTGAGTCAGCCTGGGGACTGGCAGGTGTTTTCTTCTAATGAGAGGAGGGCTTTGAGGTCACTGGGGACTCTAAACACACCAGGTGCTGTGATCATTTCTTGCCAGCATAGTCATTAGGGGAATGATGAGGGCATCTGAGCCCCAGATGGGGAGTGGTCCCAGGCCTGGGAGGGGTCCTTGGAGGAGATGATGAAGCAGGGTGTTTTTCTAGAGTTTGAGACTGAAAGGGAAGGGAAGTGACATAATGTTGGTGATTCAGAAGGGTGGTATTTCAAAGGTGGTTTCCAACTGTCCTCCACCCCCACCCCAGCCTAGTCTGGCCCAGGACCCTTGACCATCTGCTGGGAGCCAGAGCCCTGGGTCTAGGGGCAGAAAGGGCCTTGAGACATCCCTGAGTCCTGGGCCCCAGCCCTGTCACATGGCTGGTTAGGGCCTCGCTGGCAAGCAGAAAAACCAGTCGGCTTGAGGTTTCCACTTGAACACTCCAAAGAAAGCAAAGGGGCCAGGAGACGGGTTGTTGCTGCCTGGGAAGGACTCGGGAAATGGTGTGTTGGGGAGGGGTCAACCTGGGGCTACCCACCCCTCCCCAACATGTTAGGACCTGGCCAGTGGACTTGCTGTCACTCATGGGGGATGTGAAGCTGCTGGAGGAGTGGTCTCCTGGAGCCCCTGGTAGGCTGAGGTGATGGGGGAGAAACGGGGTGCAAACGGAGTACGCGCTACGTCCTTGAGGAGGTCACATCTACACTTGCACGTCCATGTTCCCAGCAGTCCCGACCTCCCTGTGAGTGGGAGGGTGTCATCCTCATTTTACTGGGGAGAAAATGGGGACGCGGGAGGCAAAGTAGGTCAGCCCCAAATCACTCAGCCCGTGCACAGCCCAGTCCGAACTCCTTCCTGGCCGCTGTGACTCCTAGAGCAGTGCTCCGTGTGTTTCGTCCCACCCAAGGGGAGCGGCCCGAGGCGGCAGGGACACTGCGGCCAGCCCGGGTGGCTGTGGCATGGAATGGGTTAAGGCTGGGAGGCGGCGGGTGTCCCATAACTGCACCTGGCCCAGTATCGGTCACGTGGCCAGGGTTTCACCTGCCCCGCTGAGCAGGGACAATCAGGCTGCTTGTTCCGCTGTTGGTCTCCATGGTGACAGGAGGGCGCCTGGGGAGGTCATGGGGCAAATTCCTGCCAGCTGGCCGGGTGGGGCAGGGGTGTCAATAGTGCTGAGGCGGATCCAGCTCCCGGAAGACCCTTGGAGGTTTAGGGGAGCCCCTGTGTGACTCCCACCAGCCTCTTCCCCTCCCATCTCCCTAACGCCCAGCCCCGCTTCTCTCTTCTCAGATTTTGAACCTGAGTTTATTAAGCTGCCAGGACTTTCATATACATTATCTTGTTTAATCCCGCAGCAGCCTGTCCCACGTGGGAATGGTAATCCCATTGCCTCCCCAGACTCCCTGAGTACTTTGAGAACATTCGATTTTTCCTTCAATGATCAACAGATACTTTTGGGAGCCTCTACTGTGTGCCTTTCTAGACATAGCCATGAACAAAACAATAAACTTGTGAACCATACAACAGTGGATCATATTTATTTTTTTCAGAGCAGCTGGGGAGGCCTCTGGGGACCATTGGTAGAAGGCGGGTCTGCATGCTGATCCCCTAGCTCTGGTGTAAAGAACACCTCTGGGGGCCTCTCTGCCACCTCCGGGCCCCACCC
Organism: Equus caballus; assembly: GCF_041296265.1. Taxonomy (NCBI): domain Eukaryota; kingdom Metazoa; phylum Chordata; class Mammalia; order Perissodactyla; family Equidae; genus Equus; species Equus caballus. Next base: position 12,640,434 of record NC_091696.1, read on the forward strand.
GCACCTCCTGCCTCCGAGCTTCCCCACAGGCCCACGGGTTCTCCATCTCCTGCTTTCGTCTCCCACTCCTCTGCTCCAGAAACCCCCACAGGCCCTGCTAACAGCAACTCTGTTCAGCTTTTCTCCTTTCAGACTCCTGTGCCCAGCCACTGTACCCCCAGCAACAGTCTCATCACACACGCACAGATTCTTAAAGTAGGCGGAGTGAGGGCATCTCTTTTGGAGCAGAGGTGGTGCGGGGAGTCTATGTATTTTGCACCCCAGCAACTTCCATTCCCCTTGAGAAACACCAGCGTTCGGAATACACTCTAGCCTCCTCTGCCTGCATTTTGGAGCCTTCATTCATTGAGGACCTACTATGTGCCAGGCACTGGGATGCAAGGGTGAGCCCAGATCAACTCAAGACCTGACAGTCTAGTGGGGAAGATGCTAACGGATGTGTACTCACACGCCCAGTAAATATGCAAAGGAGAGTGAGAGCATAAAACCCAGGAATCTGACGGGCCCTGGGGTCAGGTAAGGTGGCTCTGCAGGAGTGACGTTGAATGGAGATCTGAAGGATGAGTAGGAGTGGGCCAGGTGGAGGGGTTACAGCGGAGGAGGGTGTTCCAGAAGTGGGAACAGCGGGTGCCATGGCGAAGCCTTCTCTATCCCAAGGCAGACTCTTTGGAGTTGTTCCGACACCTCCTTCTGCCTTCCTCCCCCACCCCCATCCACTCCCTCACCTGGTTCTGATGATTATCTCCCAAATAGCTCTCACATCCATCCACTTTCCATCTCCGCTGCCCCATCTCTCCCTTGCGTTCCACCGCCTCCCTGGACTCGCCCAGTTTGGCCCCTTCGGTCATTTCCCTGCATGGTATTCAGCATGATCTTTTCCAAACGTATAATGTATTTCCATGCTAATCTAGTCTGTTCCTTCCTGCAGTTTCCTATTTTTCTGTGTTCTGGGTTCTGCCCCCGGGGAAGCGTGTGGCAGACCTAAGAGTAGAAAAGCTGGTTTCTGTGTTTCAAAAGCCGAAGCCCCCAGGGGAAGGAATACCTCAGCTGAGACAACCATCTTGGCCAAGAACGGGAGGGGGGTCTGCCACCTGTTTCTTGGCAGGGTCCCCAGAGAGGAATGGCTCATGGGTCTACCAGGCAGGTAGGGCCACAGGCAAGCTGCAAAATATTTCCCAGTCCCACACTTGAAGCAGACACAGTGCAAGCCCCAGGACCAAACGGCCACTGAGACAGGATGCTGATGTCTCAACAGTGACCATTCTGGCCTGAGTGCTGCATGCTCTCCAACTTCTCCTCCCCTCAGCCTCCTACCTGCCCCCCCAGCACATCTGGCCCTGCTGAATATCCTAGAATTGTGGCCCAACCTCAGGAGGATTGAAGTTCAACTCGTTTCCAACTGCCTCAGCAGAATGGAGCATCAAGGAAATAATGTCATGGCACGTCTGTCTGTAGACTGACTTAAATCCCCTGGCTCTTCTACTCTGCAGTGGGGGAGGAAGGCCATGAACAAATAAACAAAGAAATAAATATGTAGGGGCTGGCCCGGTGGCGCAGCAGTTAAGTTTGCATGTTCCGCTTCGGGGGCCCGGGGTTCGCTGGTTCGGATCCCAGGTACAGACATGGCACTGCTTGGCAAGCCATGCTGTGGTTGGCGTCCCACATATAAAGTAGAGGAAGATGGGCACGGATGTTAGCTCAGGGCCAGTCTACCTCAGCAAAAAAAAGAGGAGGATTGGCAGCAGATGTTAGCTCAGGGCTAATCTTCCTCAAAAGAAAGAAAGAAAGAAAGAAATATGTAAGTACAAACTGTGATAAGTTCAGTGAGTGGGGTGCTGTGTTTACTAATAATTGGGGTGGGAGATATTAAGTAGGGCGGTAAGGAAAAGGCTCAGGTCAGGTGAAATCTGAAGGATAAGAAGGAAGTAGTCATATGAACGCCAGGAGGAAAAGTGTTCTAAGGCAGCGTGAATAGCATGTGCAAAGGCCCTGAGGTGCACAAGAACGTCTCTTGTTAGAGGAACAGAGAGGAAGGCAGAGGAAGCTGGAACAGAGAAAGCAAGAGGAGAAGGCATATATGAGATGGGCTGGGGTTGGTCCAAGCAGGGGCCCGTAGGGGATTTAGTCTTTATTCTAAGAGAAATGTGAGCCAGTGAAGGGTTTAAGCAGGGAGAGACAGGATTTACATTTTTGTAGGACTGTTCAGCTGCAGGGAGAAGGGAGAAGGTGGGGGCACAGATTAGAGGGGAAGTGAAGGCAAGGAAAGAGGCTATTCTAGTTGTCCAGTTGAGACATGATGGCAACTTTTGACTGGGAGGTGGCTGCAGAGGTAGACAGAGGTAATGAGTTTCAGATATATTTTGAGTTAGAATTAATAGGATTTGATGAAGAATTGGATGGGTGGAGAGGAAGATGATGAGAGAAAGGAAGGAATTGGGACAATCCCTAGGTTTCCGGACTGAACATAAGGGTGGGTAGTTGCAGCAATTACTGAGATGGGGAAGGCTGGAGCAGAACTTTTTTTCCCTCCACTATTGGTGGAGGTTCTATTGGCGGGGTTCTATTGGAGTTCCACTTGAGGCATGTTAAGTTTGAGATGCCCATGAGCTATCATAAGTTACCATTTACTGAGAGCTTAACATGTGCCAAGCTCTGTTCTAAGTGCTTTGTATCCATTAATTCATTTAATCCTCATAATGACTATGAGAAGGTCCATGTATTATTTATGGTCCTTCCTTTATAGCTGAGAGAACTGAGCTACAGAGAGGTTAATTAATTGCCCACGATCACACAGCTTGGAAGCTGCAGGGCCAGGATCCAATCCCAAGTAGCTGGGCTCCAGGGGCCATGCTGTTAACCGCTGCCCTCCACCACCTCCACGGCATCCAACGAGGCAGATAGGTGCATGAGTGGGGAGCGCGGAGGAGAGGTCCAGGAGCTAGAGGATGTTAAAGCCATGGGAATGGGTGAGACGCTCAAAGGGGACAATAGTGCATTGAAGGAAGAGAAAAGAGCCCAGGACCGAGGATGCTTGGGGTCAAGTAGAGGAGGACTCTGGAAGGGAGACAGGGGAGTGTGGGTAGGGGAGGAGGAAGGCCAGGTGAGGGTGGTGTCACAAGGAGAAGCATGCTGAGAGTTCTGAGGAGGAGGGAATAATCAACCCACCTATGTCAAAAGTGCTGAGAGCGGGAGTAAGCCCCAGATAGAATAGCGACCATTGGCCATGGCAACCTGGAGGCCACTGGGGACCTTGCCAGGAGCAGGTTGGAGTGGGGCAGGAGCAGACAGGAGTGGCTGATGGGCATGTGGGCGGGGAGGGAGGAAAATCAGGGGAGAGATAACTCTTGAGAAGGTGAGCAGAGAAAGGGGCTGGCATCTGTTTGGAGATGTGAAGTCCAGGAAACTTTTTTTTTTTTTAAAGATAGGCAATACACAAACGTGTTTACATGTTGGTGTGAAGAGTACACTAGAGAGGGTGTGGCATTTCACAACGTAAGTGAACGAAGATATTTCTGAGGGAGATTCTTGTATGTCAATACAGATCCACCTTTTTTAAATAAACTTTTTATTTTTTTAAAATTTAATTTAATTTAATTAATTTTTTTTTGAGGAAGATTAGCCCTGAGCTAATATCTGCTGCCAATCCTCCTCTTTTTGCTGAGGAAGACTGGCCCTGAGCTAACATCCGTGCCCATCTTTCTCTACTTTATATGTGGGATGCCCCCCCCACAGCATGGCATGCCAAGCGGTGCCATGTCTGCACCCGGGATCCGAACCGGCGAACCCTGGGCCATCGAAGCGGAACATGTGAACTCAACCGCTGCACCACCAGGCTGGCCCACAACTTTTTATTGCAAAAAATTTTAAACACGTATGAAGGAAGATCGAATCATTATCACCATCGCCCAGCTTCAACAATTATCAACTCTAGGCCAATCCTGTTTCATTTACACCCCGCGTATCTTCTCTCCCACCTGCACGTTATTTTGAAGTGAATCTCAGACATCATACCATTTTGTCTGTAAATATTCCAGTATGTTTTTCTCAAAGTTAAAGATTTTTTTAGTTTTTTAAATATTAACCACTGCATCATTTACACACTTTAACAAGTAGTACTTAATTCCTCAATGTTATCAATTATCCACTCACTGTTCAATTTTCTAGTTGTCTCACAAATTCCGTAAACTTGAAGTTTGAATCAGGAGGCAGTGAAGGTCCAGAACTCTGATTGGTGGCTGCGTCTTTTAAGTTTCTACTGCTCTAAGGTTTCTCTACATCTCTTTTTCTTTCCCTTGGAATTTTTTGGTTGGAGAACCTATTTATTTGCCCTGTGGAGTTCTCCACATCTGCACTTTGCTGACTGGATTCTGGGTTAATGTCTTCCTCTCTCCTTTGCATGTCCTGTAAGTTGATTTTGAATCTAGAAAATTGGTCAGATTCAGATTTGATTATTTTTTAACATTTTTCTCCAAGACTACTTACAGGAGACATTGTACTTGGTTGCTTTTTTACGGCAGCCAAGTTGTCCTGGTTAGGACGTCTTTGGCTGGAAACCCCAAGTCAAATCGGCTTGAGCAGTAAGAAGGGCCGCATCTCCCACAGCCAGAGAGCTGGAGGAAGGAGGGCCCCGGGGAGGAGACGGTTACTAGAGAGAAAGTGTTTCCAGGGTTCCAGGTGCCTCCTCTCCAGACTGATGTCCTCCTCCTGGGGCTCATTCTCTTTGAGGTTCACGTTGGTAATAGAATTCCAGATGTCACCACCTGGCAGGACAACATCCAGGGGAAGACGCGGTGCTGTCTTTCTTAGGAAAGTGGAAGCCTAGCCCTGCTGCCCCCGACTGACCTTCCCTCTTGTCTCCTGAGCTGGAACTGTCACATGCCCGCTCTAAACCAGCCGCCATGGACGGAAGGGAGCCAACCACCATGACGGGCTTAGTCTAGTCAGGACTTACCCGTGCAGCAGGGATGGGGTCTGTGCCAGTCATCTACGGCTGCATGAAACAAATACCCCACATCCTTGCACACTGTGTGTTTCTGAGCAAAGTTACCTAGAAGTGGAATTGCTGGGTTTCAGACTTTTTTTTTTAAGATTGGCAGCTGAGCTAACAACTGTTGCCAATCATTTTCTTTTTTTTTTTCTTCGTCTCCTCCCCAAAGTCCCCCAGTACATAGTTGTATACTCCAGTTGTAGGTCCCTCTGGTTGTGCTATGTGGGACGCCGCCTCAGCATGGCCTGACAAGTGGTGCCATGTCCGCGCCCGGAATCTGAACTGGCGAAACCCTGGGCTGCCGAAGCGGAGCATGTGAACTTAACCACTATGCCACCAGCCTGGCCCAAGTACTTTATTTTTTAATAGAAGTGGTCAAATTGCCCTCAAAAATCAGTTATTGTATCAATATATACTTCACCAACAGGAAAGAGGAAAACAAAAGAGGCAGGGGAGAGCAGTGGTTCAAAACCTGGGCTCTAGCAAGCCAGGCTGGCTGGGTCAGCTCCCCTGTGGAATATCTGCGTGAAATTTGGACAAATAGTATAACACCTCTTGCCTTAGTTTTCCTATCCGTAAAATGGGAATGATGATGATAATACCACTCTTCCCTCAACACTTGCACTTAAAAATTGTTAGCTGCTGTTCTTTTCTGAAATATTGGATATCATCAAGGTGCTGGTTACTCTCCCCAAATCCATTCTGTTCCCTTCTCTGCCTCTGGGAGTGACCTTTGCAGACTGTATCATCCTTGCCTTCTGGCTTCTGAGGGTGAGAAAAGAGAGATGCTGAGGTATTTTGTTTCTCCTACTGCTCCCTGGTTTGCTGTGGTTCCAGCAGAGGGTTTTTCCTTCCACTGGCTGTGGTCCAGGAACCCTTTTCCCACAGCTCCATCTTTCAACCTGGCTCCTGTAACTCGGCTTTCTCTGTTGCTGCTTTAGGCTTGGGGGTGGTAACAACTCCCCAGTGTTAGTCTCTCGATACCTCAGTATCCTTTGCTGAATCCCCTAACCCTACCCAGACCTCTCTGTACGTAAGTCCTTCCAATAACATCTCTTCAAAACCTAGCATGCTGTGTGCTTCCTGCTGGGCCCTCCGTGATACAACCAGTCTTTAAAGTTCCCAGTCTGAATGGGGAAGAAAATTTTGTTTCATTTAGAGAATTTAGAGAAATACCAATTCATGGGGAAGTGATGCATCTTTTCATATGTTTACTAGACTTGATAGTTTTTTTTAATAATTGCGTCTTCTCCTTTACCAATTATTTTATTGGATCGTTATACTTTCTCCTGTTGATTTGCAGGAACTCTTTTTATATTAGGTATATTAACCATTTTTCTGTTACATATGTTGCAAATATTCTCTCCATGTTTCTTAACTATCTTCGAATTTTTTTTCCTCTATATAAATTTTTTTTACTGTAAAAAACACATAATGTAAAATTTACTATCTTAACCGTGGAGTACAGTTCAGTAATTTTAAGTGTATTCACATTGTTGTGAAACATATCCAGAACTTTTTTTTTTAGGAAGATTAGCCCTGAGCTAACATCTACCACCAATCCTCCTCTTTTTTTTTGCTGAGGAAGACTGGCCCTGAGCTAACATCCGTGCCCATCTTCCTCTACTTTATATGTGGGACGCCTGCCACAGCATGGGTTTTGCCAAGCGGTGCCATGTCTGCACCTGGGATCCGAACCGGCAAACCCCGGGCTGCCGAAGCGGAATGGGCAAACTTAACTGCTGTGCCACTGGGCCGGCCCCTATCCAGAACTTTTTCATCTTGCAAATTTGAAACTGTATCTATTAAACAACAACTCCCTTTTCCCTCCCTCTCAGCCCCCAGTAACCATCATTCTACTTTCTGTTTCTATGAATTTGACTGCTCTATGTACTTCACACAAGTGGACTCATCCAATATTTGTGGGTTTTCGTTTGTGACTGGCTTGTTTCAATTAGCATAACATGCTCAAGGCTGATCTATATTGTAGCATATGTCAGAATTTTCTTCCTTTTTAAGACTGAATGATATTTCATTGTGTTTCATTCTCTATACCACACTTTGCTTGTCCATTCATCGGTAGGTGGACATTTGCCCTGCATCCATCTCTTGGCTGTTGTGAAGAGTGCTGTTAACATGGTGCATAAATGTGTCTTTGAGACGCTGCTTTTGACTCTTTGGGGTGTACACCCAGAAGTGGAATTGTCGGATTATATGGTAGCTCTATTTTTAATTTTTTTACCCCTATACTGTTTTCCACAGCAGCTGAACCATTTTACATTCCCACCAACGGTGCACAAGGGTTCCAATTTCTCCATATCCCTGTCAACAGTTGTTATTTTCTGTTTTTTTTTTTTTAATAGGAGCCATCCTAATGGGTATGAAGTGGCGTCTCATTGTGGTTTTGACTTGCATCTCCCTAATGATCAGTGATATTGAGCATCTTTTCATTTGCTTGTTGCTCATTCATATATCTTCTTTAGAGAACCATCTATTCAAGTCATTTGCTCATTTTTGAATCAGTTGTTTGTTTTTTTGTGCTGAGTTTTAGGAATTCTTCATGTATTCTGGATATTAATCATTTATCAGATGCATGATTTGCAAATATATTCCAAAACCATTCTGTGGGTTGCCTTTTCATTCTGGCCGCAGTGTCCTCTGATGCACAAAATTTAAAATTTTTGTCAAGTCCAATTTGTCTATGTTTTCTTTTGTTGCCTGTGCCCTTGCTGTCATATCCAGGACATTGTTGCCAAATCCAATGTTGTGAAGCTTTTGCCCTGTTTTCTTCTAAGAGTTTTATTTCTTATGTTTAGGTCTTTGATCCATTTTGTAGTTAATTTTTGTTTATGGTGTTAGGCAAGGATCTAACTTGATCCTTTTGCAGGTGGATTTCTAGTTTTCTTAATGCGATTTGTTGAAAGGACTGTCCTTTCCTCATTGAGTGTTCTTGGCATCCTTGTTGAAAATCACTTGGCCATATATGCAAGAGTTTATTTCTGGGCTCTCTATTCTATTCCATTGATCTATTTGTCTGTCTTTATGCTAGTACCACACTGTTTTCATCACTGTAGCTTTGTGGTATGTTTTGAAATCCAGAGTGTGGGTCTTCCAACTTTGTTCTTCTTTTTGGCTATTCAGGTCCCTTGAGATTCCCTATGAATTTCAGAATGACTTTTTCTATTATTGCAAAAAATGCCATTAGAGCTTTCATAGGCATTGCATCAAATCTGCAAATAACTTTGAGCAGTACGGACATCTTAGAAACTGCAAGTCTTCCAGTCCATGATCATGGGATGTCTTTCCATTTATTTTGTGTTTTCTTTAATTTCTTTCAGTAATGTTTTGTAGTTTTCAGTGTACAAATCTTTCACCTCCTTGGTTAAGTTTATTCCCAAGTATTTTATTCATTTTTATGCTATTGTAAATGGAATTGTTTTCTTAATTTTCTTTTCAGAGTGTTCATTTATTACATATATATATTTTTTTAGCTTTTTTTTTGAGGAAGATTAGCCCTGAGCTAACTACTGCCAGTCCTCCTCTTTTTTGCTGAGGAAGCCTGGCCCTGAGCTAACATCATGCCCTCTTCCTCTACTTTATACGTGGGACGCCTACCACAGCATGGTGTGCCAAGCAGTGCCACGTCCGCACCCGGGATCCGAACCAGCGAACCCCGGGCCGCCAAGAAGCAGAACGTGTGAGTTTAACTGCTGCACCACCGGGCCGGCCCCTATTTTATATTTTTTTATGCACTCAAATCTGATCATCTTTTCTTTGATTCTTTCTGGGGTTTGTGACTTGTTTAGGGAGGTTTTCCTTATTTCAATCTTATAAAAATATTTTTCTGCATTGTCTTTTAGTTCTTTCATGGTTTCTGTTGTTGCTGTCGTTAGACCTTTACTCCTTCTGGATTTCCAATGAATTGCCAATTCCCTAGTGATGATGAGGACTTGGACAGAAGGGAGGGTGGAAGGATAGGGATAGGAAAAGGTGTGGAGGCTGGAACAGCAGAGTGTGCTTAGCGGACAGCTTCCGGTGGCTCCGGTGTCGGGTCTGGGAAGGAGACAGTAAAGTGCCTGGAATGCCAGGCAGAGGAATTTGGGCTGAACTGTAACTCCATGTCCCTACTCAGTTTTTTCAAACTTTTCTCTTACTGTCCTGTATATGAATTTTCTATTTCAGCCAGGTTGGCCCTCTGGTCACACCCATGTGTGTGATTTTTGTGCCTGCCCCCTTGCCTTTGCCTAGTCAGCAACTCTTGTCTGGGAAGCCTTCTCCATTTAGCTCTGTCCATCGGAAACCTGCTTATTCCAGACCTCCTTCAGGGACCCCCGCCCCAAAGCCTGCCCACTTTTACGGCTCTTTATGACCTCTGAACTCTTTTAGAAACAACATATTGCTCCTTGATTGCACATAAGACACAGCCATTTCTCGTCTCCAAATTGCGCCATGGCCGTGAACTTTGTGTCTTTTTCAGTGAGCATCAGCTCCGTGCTGGGCCTTCTGCTAGGCTCGGGGCATACAAGGGGGAACAGGATGCTTAGGGCCCCTCCCCAACAGAGCTGATGGTCTAGGGGCAGGAGGAAGACAAGTTAGGAGGTGATTCTGGCACAGGGTGACAAATGCCATGGTGTAGTCCTGGATGCACAGGACTCTGTGGGAACAGGCTGGGTGTCAGGGACACTTCCCTCAGCTGAGACATGAAGTGACCTCCAAGCTCGCCAGAGGGGTGAGGTGAAGGTGGGGCAATTGTACCAAGAAGCGAGAACAACATGTCCTGAGGCCCAGGGTCCAGAGAGCACAGGGTTTCTGAGGAACTGAAGGACGTCTAGTGGGGTTGAGGCTTGCTGGTCAGGGTGGGGAGGAGGTGGAGCAACACAGAGGGCACGAGAGGAAACTGAGAGGCACGCACGCCTCTGCTGCTGCAGGGGCTCACGACATGCCATGGAGTCTGGGTGGGATCCTAAGAGCCATTTGGGGCAGGGGGCTGTAAATTCTAAATAAGGGAGTGACATGGTCAGATTCAGGACTGTGTCACGCGAGTAGTCCCTTGGCTATTCTGAGGCGAATGGCTTGGAAAGGGGCACAGGTGGGTTAGGGGTACGGAGAGGAAGCCTGGAGGTGGGAGTGCCTCCCGAGGCTGTTACAGAAAGATGGTGGTGGCCTGGTTGGGTCACAGCAAGGCAAGTGGGGAAGAAGATGAGAGCGAGAGGTGGCCAGTGACTTGCCCAAGGTCCCTCGGCGAGCACCAGAGCCCACACTCTCTTTTTCTCTCTACCCGCCCTGCAGGGCATACTGGTCTTGGCACAGCTGACCTTTAATGGAACTCTGGGACGGGAGGGGGAAGGAAGGTACTGTCTGTTCTTCCAGGCCTGCCACAGACCTTGAGGGAGCCACAATAAATGCTGTGTTTGTTTGATAAAGCTTGGCTTTTGGTCTCGGCAGGAGGAAGAGCTAGAACAGGTGTGGCAAGACCTGGGCAGCCTGCGGCACAACAGTGGGAGGTAGGGTGAGACAGAGCCCCAGGGCCTGGCAGGGGGCTCTGGGACTGTGGATTTGGAAGAAATCTGGGGACTTTCTCACAACCCAGCCATCTCCCTCAGAGTCCCAGGCTCCCACCTGGCTGAATACACCAAAATATTTATGATTCCAACTCACTTGAGGTCCTACTGTGTGCCTAGCAGTGTGCCAAGCTCTTTTCATGCCCGCAGGCACGCCTTCATTCCATGCAGGTGCTGGCCTGCATTGAGTGCTACAGACAGAGAGATGCCCAGGACAGTGCCCCTGACCTTGGGAGATGACCTGCTGGTGGGGAAGTCTGACAAGAAACAAAACCACAGCACAGAGCGGTATGTGCTGTAATAGGGTGAGAATAGGCTGAGTGGGAACCCGGAGGATGGCTCAGTCATCTCAACACCGCCCAGTGGTATTATCATACCCATTTTGTAGATGCAGAAACTGAGGTTCAGAGGAGTGAACTGCCCTGCTGACCTGATCACTTTGGTTCTGACTACTCTTCTTCTGCAAGAGGCGATAAAGATAAAAATGGGGATGAAAAAGACAAGTTCGAGGGGCCCCCATGGATCTGGGCTAACCCCTTTGTTGAAAGGATGGGGAAACTGAGACCCAGAAGGGGAAAGGAGTTGCTCAGCGTCACACGAGAAAAGGAGTGGACGTAGACACCAGCTGACTCCCAGTCCAGGTGTTCCTCTGCACCAAATGCCTTTCTCAGGTCTGAAGTTTCCTAGGACTCCTGATGGGCCTCTCCTCAGCTCGCGGTCTGTTTGCTGCAAACCCCACCGCCTCTGTTTAGACCCTAAACTCCAGAAAAGATAAGAAGAGGTTGAGTTAGGACAGACCCTGAAGCCAGGCAAGGATGAGTGTGTGTGCGTTGGGGGTTAGGATGGAGTGGGGTACCTCACTACCCCCCAGGAGGCCCCAGGGGAGCCCGGGCTTGGGAAGAGACCAGGGAGCGGGGGAGAGCCGAGGTCCTGGAGCCCTTCCCACCCCACCCGAGGATGGGGGTCTGTCTTCCTTCTCTGCCACATCCCTCTGGCTTGGGGGTGCTGAGGGTGGGCTACAGCGGGCAGGTGGCTCTGGGCCTCGGGCTGGAGCCCTGCCGGAGTGTGGCTGGGGGGCATCGTGTCCAGGCTGCCCTCTTGAAGCTGGTGGTAAATGAACAACCTTGCTCCTGCCTGCGGGGCTCTCTGGGACGAAGAAGCCACCTGGTGCCCCTCAGCTCTGGCTTGGCCTAACCCGGCTCCCTGCCTCACCTGGCCAGAGATTGTCGGGGTGGGGGGTGAAGGCAGATGCAACTCCTTGGCCCTCTGGCCGCCTCCCAAATCCCATCCCAGACAGGTCGAAAGAACATTCCCTGTCTCAGTTCCCTGCCCCTCACCTCCTACTGCTGGGCCCCCTTCCTCTCGGACCCCCCCCTCCCTGACTCCCACACTGAGCCCCACTTCCTCTCTCCAGCTATCCCTGGAGCCATCGCCATCCATCGCCTCCCTCACCTTCATATTCAGTGGCACTCTCCCTCGTTCCTTGCCCCCAGGCTGGAAGAGCAGTTCCCAAAAGGGAACCAGTTGGAGAGTGAGTAACGGCTCCCTCAGTCCTTTCCTGGAACTTACAGAGAATGACCTGAAGCTGGGGTACTCTTACTCTTCATAGTAACCTACTTTCTGTTCCTCGGGTCATAAAGGGTGACAGCATGTTGGTGTTCCCTAACTAGAGGAGGATTTTGTGGGAGCTAAGTGGAGTTTGGCCCTGAAAAATCTGGCTGCCACTGGGACCCTTTGCTTTAGCTTTCCTGCAGGCAAAGAAGTTGGAGATACAATAACTTCGAGATAATTTCAGGTCTCTCCAATCCCAAACACCTGTCTGGTGGCCCTCGCTCCCCTTAAGTTGCTCACTTGGCCTGGATTCCCTTTAGAGGCAAACCTCTTGGACGCACGGTCTACGTGATCTCTTTTTGCTTCGCACTTCCCACTCACTTTCCTGTTCACGGTGTCTGCCCCACGCCTCTTGCTAAGGCCACCAGTGACCGCCTTGCAGCTTTTAATCCCATGCTACTCCTCAGGCCTCATCTTGTCTGACCACTTCCACAGCCTTGGACACTGTCGCCAGCACCGGCCTTCTTGAAACCTTTCCTTTCGCTTTGGTTTCTAGAGTGACCTCACCCACTCCCCTGGTTTCAGTTGCCAGCTGTATGCTAACAATAGCCAAGTACGCCAACCCCTCCTGAGTTCCGGATCTCTGTATAGGCCTGGCCACTTCCGGACATCTCTGCCTGGAGGTCCCACAGGTTTGCCAAACGCTGAACACTCAAAACTGAACCCATCATCCTCCCCCAGCAACCTGCTCTCCTCTTTTGGTAAATGGCATTGCCATCCAATCAGTGACCTAGGGTGGGAAATTGGGGTTATCCTGGTTCTTCTGTTTCCCTCACCCCACACATCCAAATGGTTCTCAAGCCCTGCTCGTCTTGCTTCCTTAACAGCCCCTAGCCCCCGTGTCCCTGCCTTATCTCTGGCCTGCATCATCTCACACGGGACGACTGCACAACCTCTAAGATGGCCTCCCCACCTCCACCTCCCTCCTTGCATCCCACTTCCGCAGGGGCAGCTGGAGAGGTTATTTTAGAGCATAAATGTGACCAGGTATGTCTCTGCCATGATCCCATAACACCAGAGTGGGGTCTAAAGTCTAATTGGGCACGCGAGACTCTCCCTGACTCGGCTTCCTCTGGGCCCCTGGGCCCCATCCCACTGCCTCTCTCAGCCCCTATCCACCCAGCCCTGCAGAATCTCTCTCCTCTCCCACTGCCTGAACCTCCTGCGCCTTCCCCAAGACCCAAGCGCTTCCCAACCTTGTTTTCTTCAAGCATCATGGTGTCTCCAGAGGATTCTGAATCACCCCTCTTTCCCTTCCTCCATGGTCCCAGGAAGAAAATGAGGCCCCTCTCTCATCACTCCTCCCGGGGAGAAGATTCTGCCCAGCTTTACTTTTGATGGTGTGTTTTACTGAAACAATAGGTCTTTTTGTTCTCCTTTCCCAAATATGAAATCATAGCATTGAATGTGCTCTTTCACACGGCGCAGGGGAGAGTTGGCTGTGCAGCCGCACTGTGAGGACCCACCTCCAAGCACCGCCCCAAACGGCACAGCCTTGAGCAGAGGGTCCCTGACACCCTCTGCCCGCTTCCCCATCTCTCTGCCGCAGATGCTGGAAGAGCTCACCCCCCCCCCCCCCCCCCCCCCCCCGCCTCTCTAGATTGGGCCTTCATCCTCTGAATCTCCAGTGAATGAGGCCAGATGACCACCCAGCAAGCACCCAGCTCAGTTTACAACCCCCTTTCTCCATTAGTCACCCGAACCTCTGTCCCTTTCTAAGCTTCACCACCGCAGCGGGAGAGCAGAATCCAGCCAAGGCCAACCCTTGCGGGGGGCAGTGGTGGTGGGGACGGGGGGGTGGGGGGGCGCGCTCTGCAGGGTAGAGGCCTGTCGGTGCTCAGGACAAGGAGGCGCCTGGCAACTGCAAAACCAAAGGCTTTTATTGAAAAATATCAAGTGGCCCCTTTGAAGGCTGCTGGTCCCAGCCCAACGCGAGCTTTGGGGCCGCGGCCCGACGAGGCAGGCAAGTAGTGGCGGCCACCCCAGGCCCCCGCTCCAGAGGGGCGAGGTTTTACTGTCCATGCGGTCTGGTCCCTGGGCTTCGCAGTCCCGCTCCCCGGCCCGAGGAGGGATGGCAGCTGGCGAAGGGGGCGCCGGGCTGGCCCCTCTCAGTCCACCGAGAGCGCTGCCTGGCATCTGGGCTGGGCTGGGCTGGTCTCCGATGCAAGGCCGCACGCCGGACTGGCGCGCGCTCCAGCTTGTGGAGGTGGTGGGTCTCCCCGCGTCTGTCCTCTCAGACATAGTCCTTGCGGTCGTAGGCGGTGCCCGTGCCGCCGCCGGTGGAGCGCGGCGCCGAGTAGAGGATCTTGGCGGGCGCATATTTCTTCTCGCGCGGCGGGCACGAGCAGCAGAGCAGCGCGCCCCCCAGCAGCTGCAGCGCCGCGGCCGCCCAGCCCACGTACAGGCCGGCGCCCATCTCGCGCTTCTGCGCCTCCGGCACCAGGGGGTTGTAGAAGTCCCGGATGATGGTGTTGGCCGACCAGGACACCGGCACGAGGGTGAGCACGGCGGCCAGCAGGTAAAGCACGCCCGCCACGATGGTGATCTTGGCCTTGGTCGTGTCGTCCTGCACGCAGTTGGTGCACTGGGCGCCCACGAGCGCCACGAAGAGCCCGAAGGCGGCCACCAGGATGGCGACGACGATGAGGGCGCGGGCGGCCTGCAGGTCCTGCGGCAGCGCCAGCAGCGAGTCGTACACCTTGCACTGCATCTGGCCCGTGCTCTGCACCACGCAGTTCATCCACAGGCCCTCCCAGGTGATCTGCGCCGTGATGATGCTGCTGCCGATGAAGGCCGACACGCGCCACATGGGCAGCGCGCAGCACACGATGGTGCCCACCCAGCCCAGCACGCCCAGCGAGGTGCCCGTGATCTCCAGGCCCATGGACATGGCTGCCGCGCCAAAGCCGGCTCTGCCGGGCAGCTCCGAGTGCGGGAAGACTAGGGGCCGGGGCCGCTAGGCCTGGACGGGAGCTGCGGCGCGCCGACGGACGGACGCACGGAAGGCGCGCGCGCGCTAACGGCTCGGCTCTGCCTGCTCGCGCCGCAGCTGCGCCTGCACCTGCTTGTGGCTTTGTAGGAGGGCGGCGGCGACTGGGCTGGCCCTGGGCTGGGGCCGGTTAGTCTTAGATCCCTGCCCCAGCTCTCTGGCAGGGGTGGGAGGGGCGAAGCCGCGCTCTCCGGGGCCTTTGGACAGTGACGTGGCCCCTCTTCCCACCTTCACCGTGCGCCCTGGGAGGAAGGACTTGGCCAGGAGTGGCGCGCAGCGCTGGGGTGGGGGTGCCAAGAGAGGGCGGGTCCCGGGCCTGCGCCCCCGCCCCTCGTTCCTTGTCCGTTGCTGCTTGGAAACTAATTCCCCGGGCCGGCCGGGGAAGGGGTGCAAATCACAACCTGCCGGACGTTCCCCTATCCACCCTTGTTTCCAGCGCCGTTGGCACGGGCGGTCTGGGGAGCGGGCGCTGCCAGCGGCCGGGGATCCGCGGGGACGGGAAGGGCCCAGTGTGGGCGTGGCTGCGGCTGTTTTCCGGAGTGGGCGGCTGCTCCGGCGGGTGCACACCTGCTCCTCGCTCCCTCCGGCTTCTGAGGCAGCGCTCGCCGCGCACGATCCCAGCCTGATCCGGGCCCATGGGGTTGCCAGCTCTGGAGGTCTGGGCTCAGAAGCAAAGGCGCCCAGAAGATTCCCCTGAGTCCGTGCTGAACTCAAGTCTCCTCCAGCCCCCCGCAGCTCCCGCAGCTCTTAGCCCTCGCAGTGATCCCGATCCCTTTAGCTGAGCTGTTCTCCCCTCCCCGAAGCCCCCCTCCTCCTTATTGAGTCCCCTATCCTCCCTCCCTCTGGGCCCCGAGTCCGGGCCGGGATCCACCTTAATGAAATGGTGATGAAAGAGGTTTGAACCAAGCAGAAGACGGAGGTCAGTGACGTTGCCTGCGATGCCCTCGCCCCCACGCGGGCTCTGCCTCTCCCTGTTGAGCCCTTCAGAGTTGGCCTGGGAGGTTTTGCTTGGTCTTCCCCCGACTTGCTCTCTTCCCCTCACTCCAGCGCTTGGATCTTCGGGTTGTTCCCCAGTAATGCCACATGCTTCCACTTCGGGCCCCCTGGGCTTGCGATGTCTTTTGCATGGGACACTTGCAGATAGCCACATGGCACACTCCTTTCACTTTTCAGGTTTTGCTCCCAGCGAGGCTTCCCTGAGCACATTATTTAAAATCACAGCTACTTGCCCCACAATGTCCTGTCCTTTTTCATGCTTTATATTCTCCTTAGCATTTAACACCACCTGTCATACTCTGTATTTTTCTTCTCTCTCTCTCTCTGCTCCAGTGCGTCAGCTCCACTGGGACATCCAGAATGTCTCCAGATGGGCAAGGGTTTCTGCTGATTTTATTCACTACTGTATCTCCAGTGCCTGGAACGGTGCTAGATACTCAAGAGAAAGTTGCTTTAGTGACGTGAATGAAGGAAGGGCATCGCCTCCTTGTGTTCCTGCCACCTGACGGCCTCGGTCCTTCTCCCAGCATGAGCGCTGATAATGGGATACTGCCGCGTCCCCAAATCAGGAAGCTGTGTCATCTAGTTGGAACCAAGAGCACGTCCAAGTGAGATGAGTGACCTCGCTGAGCGGGCCTAGGGGCTTTTCTGGTTTGCCTCACATCTCTCAAACCACAGGCATGAAGCCTGTGTCCTCTTCCGTCCCAAGCCCCGGCGTGGTAGAAGAGTGAGGTAAACAGGACCAGAGGCCATGGAAACCAGGGCGCTACGTCTTTAAGGGGTAAAGTTCTTGGGCAAGGCCTTTTGGGGCTGGGCAGGGCTGGGAGTGACCGGCCAGAGGGCCCAGCTGGTACTGGGTGAGGGCTGCCCTGGGAGAAGTTCCTGTAGCCCAGGTCCAGCTTCAGTGGACGGCTAACTGCCAGTTTCCTGGTTAGTGGGGGTGGCTTTGGGCCAGGAGAGAGGCAGAACGCCCAGGCGGTGTGGCTAGATCTAGTGTGGGGGGCTGAGGTCAGATGCTTTTGGCCAGAGAGCGGGCCCGCCGCTATTGTGCTTGGGTGGGGCGCTGTGAGCTCTGTCTCTTGCTCGCTGTGAGGCTGAGGAAAGTCACATCATCTCTCTCTCTTTTTTTAATTGAAGTGTAATTAACACACATTATTCTATTAGTTTCAGGTGTATATCATAGTGATTCGATATTTATATACATTACAAAGTGATCGCCACAAATCTAGTTACCATACAAAGTTATTACAGTATTATACATCCCATGACTTAGTAATTTTAAATCATGTCACTTCTCTTAACCTCAGTTCTCTCCTCTGTAAAATGAGGAAACTGATGTGTACACACCCCACCTCAGAGGGCTGTGATGAGGGTGGAGGCGATATCGTGTACTGTAAACCAGGAAACAACCAGGACAGAACATTCAGATGGCGGAGGGACTGTGTGGAGAAGGTGCGGGGTCTAGCTGGAGAGACCTGAATTTGAGCCGGGTTCCACTCTCAGTAGTCGTGTGACCTTGAGCAAGTCCTTTTCCACCTTGAGCCTCAGTTTCCTCATGTGTGAGGAGGGGTTCTGAGGTGCTTGGGTTAGGGGGGCGGGCAGGAAGAGGTGCCTTGTTCCTGAGGCTGAGTGAGCTGGACCCACTGGGCAGGGCTGTGAGGAGACGAGGCCAGCAGGACAGAAGGCATCGTGCACAGGGGCCCGACTCCAGGGACTCTGTAGATGAGACTTTGGCTCTGGGCAAACAGCTCCACTCAGCTTTTTGCTTAATATCAAACGTGGTTCTTATAACTCAATAATAAAAAGACGAAGAACCTGGTTTAAAAATGGCCAAAGGATCAAAATAGACAACGAAGATATACAAATGGCCAAGAAGCCCATGAAAAGATGTTTGACACTGTTAGTCATTAGGGAAATGCAAATCAAAACCATAAAGAGATCCCACTTCATACCCACGAGGATGGCTAGAATCAAAAAGATGAACAGTAACAAGTGTGGCGGAAGATGTGGAGAAGTTGGAAGCCTCATCCGTTGCTGGTGGGGATGTAGAATGTTGCAGTTCCTTTTGAAAATAGTCTGGCAGTTTCTCAAAAGGTAGAGTTCTCATATGACTCAGCAATTCCACTAACAGGTATATACTCAAGAGAAGGGAAAATGTATGTTCACACAAAAAACTTGTACACAAATGTCCATAGCAGCATTATTCATAATAGCCAAAAAGTGGAAACATCCTAAGTGTCAGTTGATTATATAGACAAAATTTGGTATATCTATACAACAGAATATTATTCAGCCATAAAAAGGAATAAAGTTCTGATACACACTACAACATGGATGAACTTCGAAAATATTATAGTAATTGAAAGATGCCTGTCACGAAGGATGACATATTGCATGATTCCATTTATATAAAATATCCAGAGTAGGAAAATCTGTAGAGACAGAAAGTAGATCAACACACTCAGTCCATCCTCTCCCGTCCCCACTAGGCAGTCTCTACTAGGGCAGGAATCCCGCAACCTACAGGGTCGGAAGAAGTGACAGTTGTGTGCAGAGGTGATGGGGGAGAGCCCAAGGCCTGGCTGGGGACAAACCATGTGGAGCCCAGGGGTGAGGGTGCACAGGGAGCCCATCCATGCATACTGTGATTGCTGAGTCCTTGGGGAAGTGTCACCCTTTAATCCTCTGCAGCGTCTGGCTGTCACTGGAGTGCCGTGTGTGTGTCTGTGTGTGTGATGCATCGGAGTGTATGAGGATGAGAAATAGACAGTAGTGACTATGTAGATCACTAAATGGATGTTTTAAACTTTCCTGTCAATTTCATCTGATCACAGCGCTAAACTCTGCTCCGAGTGCTAGGCCAAGGGTCGCAAACTACAGCCCAGGGGCAGAGTTCAGCCTGCAGAGTTTTGTTTGACCAGCACAGTTTTTCTGAAAACTGAATTAGAATGCTTCTGGGTGGGGCATGCATACTCCAGTTGCTACTGGTACTCCATACCTACCATCCTTTATTTGTTTTAATTAAACTTTTCATTTTGAGATCATTGTCAGTTCACATACAATTGTGAAATACAATACAGTACACCTGAAATTACACAATGATATAAACCATTATGACCTCGATAAAATAAGTGGGAAAAAAATACTGGGTAAGAAAAAAAATAGTGAAGAAAAGAAAAAAGTAAAAAAAAACCCCCAAAACAATACAGAAAGATCCTGTACCCTTTACCCAGTTTTCTCCAATGGTAACATCTTGCAAAATTTACAGTAGAACATCACAACCGGGATATTGACATCGCCAGGATACAGAACATGTCCATCACCAAGAGGATGCCCCGTGTTGCTCTTTGATAACCACACCCACTCCTCTCCTGACCCCAACCCCTCCTTGCTCCTGGCAACCACAGTCTGTTGTCTATTTCTATACTTTTTGCATTTCAAGAGTTTTACATAAGTGGAACCATACAGTATGTGGCCTTTTCGTGTTGGTTTTGTTCACTCAGCGTGCTTCTCTGGAGATTCATCCCCAGATTCATCCAGGTTGCTGTGTTCCTTTTTATGGCTGAGTGATGGATATTCTGTGGTATGTTATCTTAAGTTTTTTTTTTTTGTCTTTTGGGTTTTTTTTTTTTGAGGAAGACTAGCCCTGAGCTAACATCTGTGCCAATCCTCCTCTTTTTGCTGAGGAAGATGGGCCCTGAGCTAACATCCATGCCCATCTTCCTCTCCTTTATATGTGGGACCACAGCATGGCTTGCCAAGCGGTGCCAAGTCCGCACCCGGGATCTGAACCCGCAAACCCCAGGCCACTGAAGCGGAACGTGCGCACTTAACTGCTGCGCCACCGGGCCGGCCCCTATTCTGTGGTATGGATGTAAACGTCTTGTTTCACCATTCGCTGGTTGAAAGACATCTGGATTGTTTCCGGTTTGGGGCTATTACAAATAAAGCTGCTGTAAACATTCATGTACATTCAGGTTTTTGTGCAGACGTCTTCTTTTTGTCAACTTAAAAGCAAATTCGCCTGTTATTTTACCCTCAAAGTGAGTTTATTCAGGAATAGTCAAAAGAATTACAATTTCAACACGCACATTATGGTGAACCATAGGGAAATCCAGAAAACAAGAGGAGCTGCTTTTATTTTTTAATTTTTTTTGAGGAAGATTAGCGCTGAGCTAACATCTGCTGCCAATCCTCCTCTTTTTGCTGAGGAAGACTGGCCCTGAGCTAACATCCATGCCCATCTCCTCTACTTTATAAGTGGGACGCCTACCACAGCATGGCTTTTGCCAAGCAGTGCCATGTCTGTACCCAGGATCCGGGCCAGTGAACCCCGGGCCGCTAAAGTGGAACGTGCAAACTTAACTGTTGCACCACTGGGCCGGCCCGTTTCCTCTTTTCTAATGTATGTATTTAGTGCTATAAATTTTCCTCTCAGCACTGCTTTATCTGTGTCCCATGATTTCAATCTGTTGTATTTTCATTTTCACTTAGTTCAATGCATTTTTTGATTTCCCTTGACCTATGGCTTTCTTTTGAGCTATGGATTATTTAGAAGTGTGTTGTTTGGTTCCCAAGTGTTTGAAGATTTTCCTGTTGTCGTTCTGTTGATTTCTAGTTTGGTTCCATCGTGGTCAGAGAGCACACTGTATGTTTCAATTCCTTTAAATTTGTTGAGGTTTGGTTTTGGCCAGGACACAGCCTGTCTTGGTATATGTTCCATGGGCTCTTGAAAATAATGTGCGGGGCTGGCCCCATGGCCCAGTGGTTAAGTTCGCGCACTCTGCTGCAGGCGGCCCAGTGTTTCGTTGGTTCGAATCCTGGTTGCAGACATGGCACTGCTCATCAAACCACGCTGAGGCAGCGTCCCACATGCCACAACTAGAAGGACCCACAACGAAGAATATACAACTATGTACTGGGGGGCTTTGGGGAGAAAAAGGAAAAAAATAAAATCTTAAAAAAAAAAAAGAGTGTGCATTGTGCTGTTGTTGCGTGGGGGATTTTAGGAGTGTTGATTAGCTCTTGCTGGTCGATGGTGTTGTTGAGTTTTTGTATACCTTTGCTATGTTCTATCTAGTTGTTCTATCAGTTGTTGAAAGAGGGACGTTGAAGTTTCCAATATAATTGTGGTTTTGTCTGTTTGTCCTTTCAGTTATGTTGTTTTTATTTTTTAAAGGGAGTGATCATTATCCGAGGAAATAATGTTTGTTTTTCCCTTACCCCTTCCTCTTTTCTTTTTTTTGTTTTTGGGAAAAGATTCCCCCTTAGCTAACACCTGATGCCAATCATCCTTTTTTTTCCTCTTCAAAGCCCCAGTGTATATCCTAGTTGTAAATCATTTTAGTTCTTCTATATGAGCCACTGCCACAGCATGGCAACTGACAGATGGGTGGTGTGGTTCCACGACTGGGAAACAAACCCAGGCCACTGACATGGTGAGCACCGAGCTTTAACCACTAGGCTTCAGGGCTGGCTCAGTTATGTCAGCTTTTGCTTCACATATTTGCAGCTCTGTTGTTTGATGCATAAACATTTAGGATTGCTATGTCTTCTTGGTAGATTGACCCTTTTATCATTCTATAATGTAGCTCTCTGTCTCTGGTAACTTTTTTTTGCTCTGAAGTGTTCTTGTAGACAGCATATAATTTGGCCATGTTTTTAAATTCACTCTGCCAATTTCTTTTAATTGGTGTATTTAGACTACTTACATTTAATGTAATTATTGATATATTAAGGCTTAGTCTGCTATTTTATTTTTTATTTTCTGTTTGTTCCTTATTTTGTGTTTTTCTGTTTTCTTTTTTTCTGCCTTCCTGTGGGTTACTTGAACAGTTTTTAGAATTCCATTTTGATTTATCTGTAGTGTTTTTGAGTGTATCACTTTTTTTTTTGGAGGAAGATTAGCCCTGATTAGCTTAATTGGAGGAAGATTAGCTAACTACTGCCAGTCCTCCTCTTTTTTGCTGAGGAAGCCTGGCTCTAAGCTAACATTGTGCCCATCTTCCTCTACTTTATACATGGGACGCCTACCACAGCATGGTGTGCCAATTGGTGCCATGTCTGTACCTGGGATCTGAACCGCTGAACCCTGGGCCGCTGAGAAGCAGAACGTGCGAACTTAACCGCTGCGCCACCGGGCCGGCCCCGAGTGTATCACTTTGTATAGCATGTTTAGTGGTTGTTCCAGATATTACATGCTATGTATATAACTTATCACAATCTAGAGGTATCATCATTTTACCAGTTCAAGCGAAGTATAGAAACCTTACCTCCCTTTATGTCCCTTTACCCTCTCCTATTTATAAATGTCTTAAATATTTCCTCTCTATATATTTTGAACCACATTAGACAGTGTTATAATTTTTGCTTCAAGTGTCAAACATCATTTAGAAAACTCAAGAGAGGAAGGAAAACCCATCGATATATTATATATGTATATTTTTTAATTGGTTGAGTTCAGCTATTATTTATTTAAGTATAAAAGTAATGCCTGTTTATACAGGAAAATCAAAATGGAAAAGAACATTAGAAAAATTACAGTCCCACTCCCTTAAAGGTACTGTTATTGACATCCGGTTATATAAATCCCAAGACCCTTTTCTAGTCATTTCTGTTCAAAAGTGGGATCCACTAGAATGCAAACTGGATGGTCAGAAAGCTCTTGTCTGTATGCTCCACCACTTTATTTGTAGTACTATAGTAGTGGCTAGCAGCAAGCAAGCTCTCAGCAAATACTTGTTGAATGAATAAATGAATGAGTCCTATTGTACTACTGTTTTATAACACACTGTAATTAAAGTTTTTCTTTAAAAATTAAAACAGTTTTCATTTTTTCATCATGCTAAAATACACGTAACATAAAATTTACCATCTTAACCATTTTTTTTTTGAGGAAGATTAGCCCTGAGCTAACATCTACTGCCAATCTTCCTCTTTTTGCTGAGGAAGACTGGCCCTGAGCTAACATCCATGCCCCTCTTCCTCTACTTTATATGTGGGACTCCTGCCACTGCATGGCTTGCCAAGCGGTGCCATGTCCGCACCCAGGATCTGAACCGGCAAACCCTGGGCCGCCAAAGTGGAACGTGTGAACTTTTAACCACTGTGCCACCGAACTGGCTCCCCATCTTAACCATTTTTAAGTGTACTGTTCAATGATATTAAGTACATTCATCTTGCTGTGCAACCATCACCAACAACCATCTCCAGAACCCTTTTCATCTTGTAATACTGAGACTCTGTATGTATCCACTAAACAATAGCTTCCCATTCCCCTCTTCCCCCAGCGCTTGGTAACCACCATTCTACTGTCTGTCTCTATGATATTGATGACTCTATGTACTTCATATAAGTGGAATCATACAGTATTTGTGTTTTGTAACTGGCTTACTTCAATTGGCATAATGTTCTCAAGTTACATCCATGCTGTAGCATATGTTAGAATTTTCATTTTTAAGGCTGAATAATATCCCCTTGTATGTATATACCACATTTTGCTCATCTTTTCGTCTGTTGATGGACACTTGACTTGCTTCCACATTTTAGTTACTATGCATAATATGAAGATGAGTTAACAAATATCTCTTCAAGACCCTGCTTTCAATTCTTTTGGGTATATACCCAGAAGTGGAATTGTTGGGTCATATGGTAAATCTATTTTTAATTATTTTAGGAAACACCATACTGATTTCCACGGCAGCTGTTACCATTCTACATTCCCTCCAACAGTGCATAAGGGTTCCAATTTTTCCACATCCTTGACAACATTTGTTTTTCGTTTTTTTGATCGTAGCCATACTAATGGGTGTGCAGTGGTATCTCATTGTAGTTTTTTTTTTTTTTTGAGGAAGATTAGCCATGAGCTAACATCCACCGCCAATCCTCCTCTTTTTGCTGAAGAAGATTGGCCCTGAGCTAACATCCGTACCCATCTTCCTCTACTTTATATGTGGGACGCCTACCACAGCATGGCTTGACAAGTGGTGCGTAGGTCCACACCTAGGATCCAAACCAGTGAACCCCGTGGCACCGAAATGGACCACGGGAACTTAACCGCTGTAACACTGGGCCAGCCCCTATCTCATTGTAGTTTTGACTTGCGTTTCCCTGATGATTAGTCATGTGGAACATCTTTTCACGTGCTTATTGGCCATCCATATATCTTATATGTCTTCTTTGGAGAAACATCTATTCAAGTCTTTTGCCCATTTTTGAATCAGGTTATTTTTATTGTTGTTGAGTTTTAGGAGTTCTCTATATATTCTGGATATTAATCCCTTATCGGATATACGATTTGAAAATATTTTCTTCCATTCCATGGGTTGCCTTTTCACTCTGTCCGTAGTGTGCTTTGATGCATGAAGTTTTGAATTTTCGTCAAGTCTAATTTGTGTATTTTTGCCTCCATTGCGTGTGCCTTTGGTGTCATATCCAAGAAATTGTTGCCGAATCCAATGTCATGAAGTTTTGCCCTGTTTTCTCCTGGGAGTTTTATAGTTCTAGTCCTTACGTTTAGGTCTTTGATCCATTTTTAGTTAATTTTTTTATATGGCGCTAGCTAGGGGTCCAACTTTGTTCTTTGGCCTGTGGATATCCAGTTTTCTCAACACCATTTGTTGAAAAGACTGCTCTTTCTGTGTTGAGTGTTCCTGGCACGCTTGTTGGAAATCATTTTAACACGTATAGGAGTTTATTTCTGGGCTCAGTTCTGTTCCATTGGTCTATTTGTCTGGCTTTATGCCAGTACCACATTGTTTGATAACTGTAGGTTTGTAGTAAGTTTTGAAATCAGAAAATACGAGTCCTCCAACTTTGTTCTTTTTTAAAGATTGTGTTACCTGTTTGTATATAACCCATATATTTGCTTGTCATGTTTTTTCTCTTCTGCTGTTCTACGGTTCCTTCTTTTATCACTTCCCTTTCTGTTTAGAGAGCTTCTCCTAGTCATTCTTTTGGGGTAGGTCTGCTTGTGACAAATTCTTTTAATCTTCCTTCATCTGAGAATGTCTTGCTTTTTCCTTCGTTCCTGAAGGATAATTTCACTGACTATGGGATTCTAGGTTCTTTCCTTTCAGCACTTGAAGTATATTGTGCCGCTTCCTTCTGGCCTCCATGGTTTCTGGTGAGAAATTTGCTGTTGTTCTAATTATTTTCCCTTACAGGTGAGGTGTTGTTTTTCTCTGGCTGCTTTTAAGATTTTTTGCTCTCAGTCTTTTGTTTTCTGAAGTTTAATTATGATGTTTCTTGGTGTGCATTTCTTTGGATTTATCCTATTTAAGATTTGCTTAACTTCTTGAATCTGAGGGTTTATGTCTCTTGCCACATTTGGGGAGCTCTCAGCCATTATTTCTTCAAGAACTTTTCCAGCTCTGCCCTCATTCTCTTCTCCTTCTGGAACTCTGATGACACAAACGTTAGGTCTTTCGTTATAGTCCCACAGATATCTGAAGCTTTTCCCCCAGTCTGTTTTCTCTCTGTTGTTCAGATTAGATAATTTCTTCTTTTCTATCTTCCAGCTCACGGATTCTTTCCTCTGTCTCTTTCCTTCTGTTCTCGAGCCCATCCTCTGAGCTTTTTATTTCAGTTACCATATTTTTCAGTTCTAAACTTTCCATTTGGTTCTTCTTTATATCTTCTATTTCCTTGCTGACGTTTTCTATTTTTCATTTGTTTCATGTACATTTGTAATTGCTCATGTAGTCATTTTTATCATGGCTGGTTTAAAATGATCTTTGTGAGGGAATTCTAACATCTCTATCATCTCGGTGTTGGCATCTATTGCTTACTTTTTTTCCTTTGGTTTGAGATCTTTCTGGTTCCTACTATGATGAGTAATTTTCAGTTGAATCTTGGGCATTTTTGTATAATGTTCTGAGAGTCTGGATCTTATTTAAACCTTCTGTTTTAGCTGTTTTATTTTGACACTGCAGGAGAAGGGCAAGGAGCTTCCTCATTGCTGCCAGGTAGAAGCAGAAGTCCAGGCTCCCAATTTGGTCTTGATTACACCTGGGGCAGGAGAGGACAGTAGCTCCTCAGAACTGCTGGGCAGGGATGGGAGTTCTGGCTCCCCAGGTGGTTTCCACTGATAGCACGGTGGGAGTGGCCTCCCCTGACACAACCCAGTGGGCAGCGGGTGTGGTGTCTTTTTACTACCTGGTGGGCATAGAAGGCCAGACTCCCCATGTGGTCTCCACTGACACTGCAGGGGGTGGGGGACGTGATGCCCCCTTGGTGGGGGTGTTGGGGTGCTTCTTTACAGCCTTTTGAGGATGGAAGTCTAGGCTCCCTACCTGGCCTTTGTGGTGTGGATATGGGAGGGGCCACAGTTCCTCTCTGGTATTTGGCTGATGTAGAGTGGTTGTGGTCTAAGAGTTTTCTTTCTCTGCTGCCCCTTTCCTGGTCCTTTGACTAGAGAAAGCAGGCTTTCCTTGGGGATTTCTTTGTCTGTGCCCATTGTTGTCTCCCAGTTGCCTGCTCCTTCACTTCCACATCTGGGATACATGAGGATTAAAGAAAACCCAGGGCACTCATATGTGCCATGAGGAGCCTGAAGCTGGCCAGCAGGATGGCAATGACGATGAGGGTGTCACACGTCCTTGGGTCCAGAGGTCCCTAACTGGTTGGTCTGCCTTCTCTCCACCTTTCAATCTTCTCAGGTTTTTTTTATCTATCAAGTCTTTGTTTTGCTTGGCAGAAGGCATAGGGAAACATCCATCTACTCCATCTTCTCAGAGGTGGAAGTTCCCCACCTATTGTCTTCCACCTGGCTCCGTGTACGAATTTTCGTTACCTGTTTGGTCCCTGTAACCACTTGAGTTTGAGACCTCTGGCTTAGCCTCTGAGATCAAGGTTTTGGCCCTGGGTTCCCTGCTGGCAACCAAAATGGGAAACAGGAAAACGAAAAGAAAGAAACCCTAGGGAATCTCGGTTGGGATTGGCTGGGGATAGGGGACTGCAGGAGAGACCCCGGTCCCCAGCCCCTGCAGGCTCACCTCACTAAGGCTTCTTCCCAGGGAATCTAGGGTAATAGGCTCTGTTACCTTCTAAGTTTATTTAAACCTTGGGGACCTTATCATATCTTCATCCAAACAGCGCAAAGTTAAACAAAGCAGCTTTTGTGGCCCAAGGAGAGAAGTTGATTTAAGATAGGGCTCTATCAGAGGTGAATGAACCCTTAATGCCTCCTGCCTTATCGCTGACACAGGCCACTTTCCCCTGTCTGGAGAGTCCTCTGGTACTGTGTGCCCTACTCTGAGCTCCAACCCAAAGGAAAGTCTTGCTGCTGGGGGGGAATTCAAATACTTTGTGGGCTGATGAGCAGCCCCGTGGGTGCCAGGCAGCCTTCCTCCCGAGCCAGCCCAGTGCCTGCTCAATGGCTTGTGACCACAGCGGCCACTGTGGCAGAGAGGGAGGCCATGCAGGGCTTTCTTTCACCAAGGCAGACCCCAGTGCTCACTGGCAGCAAAATAGCACCAATCCTGACTCCAATACGGCACCCTCCTTCCTTGGGTACAGCTAGCCTAATGTGGCCCCATCACTCCAGACTCCTTCTGCTGTGAGGACATCAGCCATTTGTCCACACCCCAGTAGATGCTTAAGTGGGATTTGCTTGGCTTCACTCACGTAGCAGGCTTGTGCCAGCACCACCATTCGTGAACTTCCTCAGGTCTCAAACACTGTTCTGGTAAATCCTGCAATATTGCTTCTGATCCAGAAGTTGGCTTAGAGCAAAAGAAGTGTGAGGTGATGTCCTGGGAGTCCTCCTCTTAT
Source organism: Equus caballus (assembly GCF_041296265.1). Taxonomy (NCBI): domain Eukaryota; kingdom Metazoa; phylum Chordata; class Mammalia; order Perissodactyla; family Equidae; genus Equus; species Equus caballus. The sequence goes on from NC_091696.1 coordinate 12,668,350, forward strand.
CACGAACCCCGACATCTAGAAGCATCTGGCCTTGCAGGATGATGAAATGGCCTTTTGAAGACAGCCATGGCTCCACCTGGGAGACAACAGAGCGGGAGGTTGGGGTGCTGTCTTGCAGATGCCCTGACACCTCAGGATGTTTCTCCTGTGGGCGAGACACATGTGCATTTGCAGACTTCCTTCTCCCCTGGTCTGCAAAAGAGGATTCAATAATTTCACTGGACACCCCCATCGCCCCATCTCACCAATCAGAAGGAGGAGGAATTGCTTGCTGGGAGAAAGGCTATGCGGATATACGTAATAACGTGTTGAGATGGGCAGAGGGGGAGCAGAGCTCTTTAGCCTGGGGGTGGAAGAGAAGTTTTGGGGGCAGCTTCTAGAAGATCTGCTCAGGACTGGTTGTGGGGTGTGAAATCAGAACAAAGGGAAGGAAAGACGTTCTCATCTAGATTGCAGTAGACCACATATTTCGATTCCTTCAACATCTTTCCAAAGGCAAAGGTGGGGCGAGGGTTCCTAACTACTTCTAGATCACACTTTGTGAATGTGGCACCAAGTGTCGGCTGCATTTGTTTCCAGAATCTCAGTGTTATTTGTGGATCCAAGAACTGAAGGGCAAAAATAGGGGTGGCATATCCAGAGGGACACCCAGTGACCCACTCTCAAGTTTTGTTTCCTGAACTCTGCCAAAGGAGGGATGTTCTCCTGGGAGACTGTGTGATAAGAGGCCCATTACACTGGAAGGGAAGGAGCCTCCTGGCCATTTGGGGCTCATTGTGCCCCTAAGAACAGGCAAAAGGGGATCACTATTACGGCTGAGGTGATTGACTGTGACATGGAGGGTAAATCAAGTCACAGTTCCGGAGGGGAGCCTGGGCAGTATGTGTGTGGCTCAGGGACCCTCTTGGGTGTCTGCATTCTGCCGTCACCAATGGTGATGGCCTCCAGCAGGACCACCAAGGGCTGGGAGGCCCAGGGATGCAGGTAAAGTCGTCTCTGTGGGAGAAGAGCGCTGGCCCAGCTGAGGGGCAGCCAAAGCTGAATTGTGGCATGAGGGAGGGAAGGCACAACCTGGGATCAGCTGCAGAAACCAAGATGGCAGCCGCCATCTTGCTGCTAGACTGTAAAATTGCCCTCTTCCCTTTGAACGTATTAAAAAAATTATGAGATGTCTCAAACCACAGGAAAGAATACAAAGGTTACAAAGAATAGTATAGGAAACACCCACTACTCAGATTTAGCAAGTCTTAACAGCCTCCTGAAGGCCCTTTCCACCGCTTCCCGTTCTCTTCTCTTCCTCCAGGTAACATTCTCCTCGAGCTGACGCGTCATCTTCCTGTTCAGGTTTTTATAGCTTTGCTACTCAGGTATACTGTCCATCCATTCACAATACATAGGACTATTTTGTGCATTTAAAAATCTATATAAATGGTCTTCTATTGTACGTATCATTCTGCAATTTGCTTTTTTCATTGACCTATGTTTTCAAAATGTATCCATGTTTAAACCAGAAGCTCCAGTTCATTCATTGTAACTGCCGTGGGGTAATTCTCCTGTGTGAGTATGCCACACTTGATAGCCACTCTCCTCTGGATGAGCATTGGGACGATTTCCAGCTGTTTTTGTTGTTGCAAATAAAATGTGATGCACGTCCTTGTAAATGCCTCCAGGTGCATAATTGCGTGAGAGTTTCTCTAGAAGCGCAATGGCTGGATCACAGGGTATATGCACCTTCCACCTTACCAGATCCTGCCAAACGATTCTCTGAAAGTGTGGCACGAATCCACACTCCCTCCAGCATGTTGGAAGGTTCCTATTTCTACACATCTCTGTCAACACTTGGTAGTGTCAGGCTTTTTATTGTTTTTGTCATTCTGTGGGTGTCAAAGGGCATATCATTATTGTTTTAATTTGCATTCCTCTGATTATTAGTGATGATGAGCATCTTTCCATTTATTTATTATTTCAATGTTCCTTTCTATAAGCTACTTTTTGATGGTGTTTGCCCAGTTTTGTGATATTTGTCCTTTTCTTGTTGATTTATAGAATTTCTTTATATGTTCTGAGTATCAATCGTTTGTTGATTATATGGGTTTGCAAATATCTTGTCCCAGACTATGGCTTATCTTTTACCATTTTTATGTTGCCTTTTGCCATGCAGTTTCTCTTTTTGAGGCAGAAAATATATTCAGTGAGATGCTTAAAATGCACAAATCTTAAAGGTACAGCTTGATGACATTTTTACATTTGTCCCTGCCATGTAACCACCACCCAAAGCAAGATATAGAGCATTTCCATAAGCCCAGAAGGTTTCCTCCGTCCCTTCCCCATCCCTCTCCCCAGAGGTGGCCACTTTCTAACTCCTGTGGCCATTGATTACTTTTCTTTGTTTTTGACATTTATGTAAATGGAATCACAGTGCATACTCATCTGAGTCTGGCTGCTTTAACTCAATATAATGTGAGTGAGGTCCATTCATATTGTTGCATGTGTCAGTAGTTTATCCTTTTTTGTTGCTGTATAGTATTCCATTGTGTAACTATGTCACAATTCACATCCATTCTTCTCTTGAGGAGCATTTGGATTGTATCCAGTTGCTTTGCTGTCACAAATAAGATGTGACGCATGTCCTTGTCCTCCAGGTACACATGCCTGAGAATGTCTGGAGAAGTGGAAATGCTGGGTCATGGGGTATATTACAACATGCACCTTACCAGATGTTGCTAAATAATTCTCTACAATTGTTGTACCAACGGACACTCCCTCCAGCACGCTGGAGAGTTTCTGTTGCTACACACCTCAGTCAATAACTGGCAGCATCAGACTTTTTACTTTTGTTCTTCTGCGGATGTGAAATGGTAACTCCTTGTTGTAATTTGCATTTCTCTGATTGCTGGTGAGGTTGAACCCCTTTCATATATTCATTGGTCGTTCCAGTTTCTTTTTCTATAGGACGCCGATTCATAGCCTTTGTCTGTCTAGCTACTAGGTTGTTTTTTTCTTATAGATTTGTAGAAGTTCTTTATATATTCTGATTACTAACTATTTGTTGGCTTTATGGGTTGCATATAGCTTATTTTTAAACTTTTTTTATTGTCTTTTATCATGCCAGTTTTTAAATGTACCCAAGTTTATCAATTTTTTTTTCTCTTTTTCATATATCTTTTGTATCTTATTTAAGAAATGCTTCCCTCGGGGCCAGCCCCGTGGCTGAGTGGTTAAAATTCCACGTGCTCCGCTTCGGTGGCCTGGGTTCATGGGTTTGGATCCCGGTGCAGACCTAGTGCCGCTCGTCAGCCACGCTGTGGTGGCATCCCGCGTCCAAAGTAGAGGAAGATGGCACAGGTGTTAGCTCAGGGCGAATCTTCCTCATACACACACAAAAGAAAGAAAAATTTAAAAAATAAATAAAAGAAATAAAAAGAAATGCTTCCCTGGCTCCAAGAATAGAGATATTCTCTATTTTCTTCTAAAAGATTTACAGTTTTCATTTATGTTTAGTTTATTTCTAGTGTATATATTAGAATTTATATATTTCATATGTGTATCTTAAACATGCGATGCTGGTCCCCAAGTTGCTCAGTCTGTGCCTTTTCTGGAATCCGCTGACTCTTCTTTTGCTCCGGTGAGAAACGTGTAACTGTTCTCTCCCATTCCCGTAGGCTTTTTCTTTTGACTTAAGTTAAACATTGTCAGTTTTTGTGGCTTTCGATAAAAATCATCCTATCTAGCACACCTGCTGTCTTCAACGCGGAGGCCCTGGTCCAACTGGGGAGATGCGGCCTGGCCTTTGGGGAGAGTTCTTTGAGGGGAGCCAGGCCCTGCCCTTGGAAGCCTTGGTCTGAGGCGGGAAAGCATGAGGGAGTCAGATACCAGCAGCTGCCCGCCCAGTGGGCACCGCATCCTGGGAGTCCGCCCTGAGTGCTGGTGCTGGCCCCTGATGGAGACGGCCACTGTGGCCAGGGGCTGTGGGGTCCAAGGATTTCCTGGGGAGGAGATTTCGCAGCTGACTTTTGTTACATGGACACCGGTGCTGGGACACCAAGATTTATGTGTGTTCTCTGAGCCCGGGACTATGGAGGGAAACTGTGGGGGGCAGGAGGCAGTGAAGGCAGGGTGGGGGCACCTCCGGTTCTTGTGGTGATAAAGTGCCCAGCCCTGGGTCGGTTAAAACTCACTTTGTGCTTTTCCTCCTCAGCGGTGAGGCTGCTGGGGTTCGCCCCCACCCCACCTCAGCTGCCCCATGTCCTTCCCTCTCTTTCCCCAAGGAGCCTCTTAAACTGGCCCCTGGAGAAGCAAAACTGGATCTGGAACCAGCTGCGGCGTGGGTGTGGGTGGGCCTACACCTGGTCTGGTGTGCCTGTGAGCAGGTCTCGCGTTCACAGTGGCGAAGGGCTGTGTGTGTGCCTTCGAGTGTCTGTGGGTGGCAGTGTTGATTTCTGGGTCAGGGTGCTTGTGTTAGGGTTTAGTGCGTGGGCGTGTGTCCATGCTTGTGTGAGAGGGTGTGTGTTTCTCATCATCCAGGGTGTCCACACTTCTGGGCGTAGTCTGTCTCTGTCTGTGGGTGATGGTGGGAGGTGTGAGGTGAGAGTGGCCAGGCGGGCCACTGGTTGGCTGCTTTGGGGTAATTCCCAGGCTCTGTGGTGTCACAGAGTCTGGGAGGAAGGAACGAGTCACTCCTCCCTCCCCACCGAGCCTCAGAGAAACTTCTTCCCTGTCCCCAGGGCCAGGTTTCGCCAGGAGCCATAAAGAGGCCCTGCCCAGGCTTCTTCTGTTTTCAGCCAGGCTTGCTGAAACCGAGCCTGGGGGCTGCCTCGAAACTGTGCCAAGGGAGCTGCCCAGATGGGACCCAGCCCCCTTTAGGGCTAGATGGCCTGAACCCACCCTTCAGGGCTTTCCCTGATCTAGTCTGGTCTGGGTCCTGAGCCCCCTCTGCCCACCCTCATCACCTCCCCCTTGGGGACCACCTCTCCTCCCGACTCCCCTTCCTCCTTAAGACCCCCTCTTCTCCTTGAGCCCCCCTTTCCTCATTGAGCCCCGTCCCTTCGCTAAGCCTCTTTCTTTGAGTCCTTTCTACTCTCAGTGCCTTGTATCTTGACTAAGCTCTCTTTTTCCCTGCGGGGCCACGGGAGGGCGTGGGTGGGGATCAGAAGCAGGGGCTTGGTGAGGGGGCTGGTGCCGAGAGAGGGGAAGGGGCTCAGGGCCGGGGGCTGGGAGATGGCGCATGCCTTTGGCCTGGCTGCCTCTCCATTCTATTACCGACATTGGGCCAGGGTTTTACCATCTTCCAGGGCCCAGGTGGGCCTGGCTGTGACTGAGGGGATGACGCGGAGGGGCGGGGGGGGGGGGGGGAAGGTACGGGGGGCTGCGACTCAGGAATTGCCATCACCCCGGGGGCTCCAGGATAGCTCCCGCCTCTCCTTCTCCCCTCTTTCTCTCTCCTCACACAAGAACAGACTCGTCCACCTACCCTCCTTCCCGCCCCGCTCCGTGGGGGGCCCAGGAGAAGTCCCCTCCCTTTTCCCCAGGCTCTCAGTTCTCAGCCCTTGGTGTAGGCGCCCCTACCCGTCCCCTTCCTGCAGACCCAGGCCCAGGGCTTTCTTCCGGGCGACTCAGCCAAAGGCTGCAGTGACGCTGGCCTCCACTGGGGGGCCCTCCCCTGCTCCTGGTGTGCGCCCACCGCCCCCCCGCCCCCCCGCCCCCGCCCCAGTCCTTCCACGGACCTCACCGTCCTGCCCTGGATAGCCACCTCCTCGGCCTCTGCATCAGGGCCTCGCCCACACTTGCTGGGGCCTCCGCAGACACCCAAGGGCGCCCACCTTAGGTCTGCAGAGCCGGACCCTCGCTGCAGAGGATGGACCTCTGCCCCTCACATGGCACTGGCCAGCTTGATTTTTCATCGTAATGAAAACTCTGTAAACCCACCTGTGGTTCACACTGAACCCCTTCCATTCACTGAACCCCATCTAGGGGTCTTGGGCAGCGCCATGGCATTTCTGCCTGTCACAGCTCTCCCTTCTCGCTCCTCTACCCCGCCTTTAGCAGGGGCGATTTTCAAAATTTCCATCAACGGGAGGGGCGCGTCGTTGAGGCTGCAGTTCCCACGAGCGAACACGCGGGGGCGCCTCCCAGGAGAGCCACCGCGGGCCGGGGCGGCCCAGCCTCGGCGGGGAGCCAGCCACCCAGCCTTTGTCTGCAGGGGTACAGGGCCACTGCCAGGGCCTCCTTGCTGGGCATCCCAGCTCGTTCTGGACCGGGGCTTGTGGTTGGGGTGAGGGTGGGGATGTTGCCTAGGACAGGCACCCTGAACTTCCATTACCCTGCGCTTTCCCCGCACCCTTCCCCCCAGCCCCCACGATCCCAGCCAAGTCCGACCCTCTCCTGCCGGTCCACCATCGGACCAGCAGCCCTGGCAGACAGGACCTGTGCAGTTCTGAGTTTCTCCCCAGCTCCTGCGAGCTCGGGGCTCAGTAACGTCTGGGAAGCAAACTTGAGTAGACCTGATGCTTATTACGGTGGTTACACACACTGGCTTTTGTTTCGGACAGTTCCGGGGTCAAATCCTGCCTCCACAAGCTGTGGGACCCTGGGGATGTCACTCAAATGCTCCAAGCTTCGGTTTCTTCATTGGTAGAATATGTTCATATCCATTTTCTTTAATATTTATTTTTTTTCCAAGAAAAAGAGCAATAGCCATTGGAAACCTACTTATTTAACTCCAATTTTGTTTTCTTAAATTTAGAAGTGACTTACTGATTTACTATTTTAAACAAACCCCCTCTTTCCCATTTAAATGTTTACTATCTACGTGGCTGAAGCCTTCCAAGGAGATTGCTCCAGCGTGCATCTCCAGGTCCTTGCTTTGCTCTTTTCGCCAAAAAAATTCTAAACACAATTCCATCATGCATCTTAAGGGCTTCACTTGTCAAAAATAGGAAAAAAAACAACTTTGGAATAGCCAATTAAATTGAATTTTTAAAAAAATCCACAGATTGTGGTTTGGTTGAGGCAGAAATCCGCTCCTATTAGCCATCACAGGGTCCTGAGGGTCAACAGAAGCTGTGTGGGGCCTGCCTGGCACCTGACAGACATTGAAGTGCTTTTTGTTATTATTTTTGAAGACATTTTATTGAAATATAATTCTCATACCATGCAATTCACCCTTTTAAAGTGTATAAATCTATGGTTTTTAGTGTATTCACAAAGTTAGGCAGTCACCACCACAATCGATTTTAGCACATTTTCATCACCACCAAGAGAAACCTGGTAGCCTTCCTTGCCTACCCTACACCTCCACCAGCCTCAAGCCGCTAATCCGCTTTCTGTCTCTAAAGATTTGCCTATTCTGGACATTTCACTTAAATAGAATCGCACAATATGCGGCCTTTTGTGTCAGGCTTCTTGCACTTAGCGTAATGTTTTCAAGGTTCATATATGTTGTCATGTGTATCAGGACTTCATTCCTTTTCGCAGCTGAAAAATAATTCCAGGGTATGGACATAGCACACTTTGTCGATCTGTTCATCCGCTGCCGGCTGCTTGGGGTGCTTCCGCCTTTTGACTATTGGAATCGTGCTGCTGTGAATATTCAGGTAGTTATTATTATCAGTATTACTGGCCTTGTCCTCCAAGATGTGGAGGCCTGAGCTCCCAGCCTGTTCAGAACCCAGAGAAGGGAAACAGCTGGGAGGGTCGTTTTGTACCAGACTCATCCATTTTTTGGAACTTTTCTGCACGGGACGTTTGTCTCTTCTCCATTTATTTCTTTGTTCAGCCATTTATTTATGTCATGTCTGCCTTCTTTTTCACTCTCGTTCAGTAATAATGCTAATTCAGTAGCTAGTCATTGATGTGTATTCTGACACGTGCAGCTGTTCATGAGGAAGTCAGAGAAAAATAAATTGTCATTCCTGCCCTGGAGGCACTCCTGGCCTGGTTTGGGGGCAGGGGACAGCCCTACCCTCACACAGTGTGGTGAGGGCTCTGATGGGGGTGGTCACAAGCATTTGGGGGGCAGTCCCAGAACAGCCTTGGAGCTGGGGTTCGAAGGATGGGACGGGGTTTGCCATGTGGCAGAATGATGAGCGGGCACCTCAGGCAGAAGCCTCAGTGTGTGCAAAGCCTAGAGGGCTTGGAGGGACACGGTGTGCTTGAAGCTTGGTGATAAGGGACAAGTAGCTGGCGGGCAAGATGGCCAGGCAGGACGTCAGGAGATGTGTGGGGGGAGGGGAAGGCTGGGCTGGACTATGACAGACTTGAGTGTCCACACCTGGGGTCGGACTTCATCTTACTCACTCGGGGGACACCTGGGAGGACTTCTGTGGGGAGGACAAGTGTATGTCACAAGGTCACTGTGGCCTTGGGGTGGAGGCTGAGGCCGCAGAGGCCAGCGAGGGGAGACCATGGCTGGTGTGTGGGGGGGTACTGCCATGCCAGTCTGTGCTTGCTCTCTCCTCTCGCCCCATGTCCAGCAGGGACTGGAGTGCGGTGGAAAGAGAGGCAAGGCTGAGGCAGATGCTCTCCCTGAGCTTGACCCTGAGGTAAAGGCCAAGGTCAAGAAGAGCCTGGGTTTAGTGTTCCGCAGTGGGGACAGAGAGAAAGGATGGGGGAGAGGTTCATCCATTGGGAGACATGACTGGGGGGCTGTGGGTCACTTGAGAGTGTGTGGTGTCAGGGAAAGCTCCTACTGGGCACCCAGCACTATTCACAGGAACAAAAGGTGACACCTCTTAGTTGACAGCTGTGTGGTTCTGGCCAATGATTTCTGATGCCTCCGTGTGGCTGGGAGGCCACTGAGCCCCAGGCCCTGAAGGGGCCCTGTAGACTGGAGTCTGGAGGTTTCCATGGCGGCCAGGGCTTCGCAATGGCTGATGGGACAAGGAAGGACTCCCCATGTCCTGGGACCTTGAGTACCCCTGCTCAGAGAAGGAGCTGCACGAGGCACTGAAGTTGAGTTTCCTGCCAGCCTGCTGAGACGACAGAGAACTGGAATAAGGTGTCTGAAAGAAAATAAAGAACCACGGGACCCTTGCACATTCAGGTCTTGCTGGGAGCTTTGTACTGCCGTAGGTGGGGAGGCCCTGCCTGGGTGGGCTAGGGGGGTAGAGAGCTGTGGAGTGATGCAGAGAGACAGTGACGTCAAGCCAGTGGTGGCTGGCCAGCCCCCTGGGCATTTCCAGTTCCTCCAGCCCCCCACCCCTCGAGGAGAAGCAGAAGTGTGTGGAGGGAGAGAGGGCATGACCAGTGCTGTGGGTGAGGACTCAGGCACGCATGCGAAGTTCAAACCATGTGGGTTAAGCCCTGTTACACGAGAACATTGAAAAAGGAAAAAGTTCAAACCTAACCACAGCATGGCTGCTCCTAGCTCGGCCCCGCCTCCCGCTGCCCAGCTGCTGGGGCAGGTCCAGGCGGGGTATGAGGCTGGATGGATCCAGAGCTGGGAGCCAGCAGGGAATGAGGGCTGCTGGCTGGGCTGGGTCAGTGGGTGCACCTGGCAGTAGGACAAAGATCTGGCAGCTGGACTAACTGGGTGCTGAGAAGGCAGGGGATCAGTATCCGTGGGTGGTATCCACCCCATCTGGGCCTGGAGGCACGCAAGCGGGGAAAAAGCCTGGAGGAGGCCCGGAAGGCCAGGCCTGGGGGCCTCTGCACTGGAGGGAGGGGTAATGTCATCTCTGAGTCACCTGGGGCTGGGGCGAGATGCCACTTATGGTGCCTAGACTTTTGTCCCTGGCCTGTCACTGCTGACTCACTGGCTGCCCTCCTGAGAGTCCCCTGGTCGGCCTGCTAGTCTCTCTCTGCCTCTCGGTGCGTCACCAAAGCAGAGACAGCTTCTCTGTGAGTTGTCATCACCAGGTGTGTGCCCTGCCCAGGCTGCTCACAGGGAAAGGGCTGGGCTCCAGGATCCTTGAGGCCCCCACCTACGGGGCAGAGAGGAAGCATGTTGCGATGGCCCCAGACCCTGGCTCTGCCCAATGGACACAAGGCCTGTCTTGGCCCGGGGCCAGTGGGCTGCTCTGGGGATGGGGCTGGCCCTGGGTCAAGACAGCCCCTACCCCCGTGAATGAATGAAGGCCATCCTTCTCTGTCCTGAGTCCCCACTGTCCACCCGAAAGCAGGGCAGCCCTCCTGTCGCTCCTCCTCCAGCAAACCCGCCATACTGGCTCAGGTACCTCCCACAAGTCACCTCTGGCTGGGCCTGCCCTTGCTCAAAGCCTGACCATGGCTCCCCTCTGCCCCCGGGCTCCTGGGCTGGGCACTTGAGCCCTTTCCTAAGGTGTCCAACTTGCTTTCCAACCCAGCTCCATTGCCTGCCTGGCCCCAGACCCTGCAGACTCCCAGAAGCCCCCATCTCCACCACTTGCCACTCTCCTTTCTGGAGAACTCTCTCCTCTTCATAAACTTCCAAGGTTTTACTTGCTCCTCAGGTGTCCTCCTCACCTGCCGCCTCCTCCAGGAAGCCTGCCTGGGCCCCAGGTGGAGCTGATGTTTCCTCTCCAGAGTTCACACAGAGCTAGCTTCCCTGGTGTAGGGAGTTGTCTGTTTAGATCGGGTTGGGGGTCTCGAGGGCAGGCACCAGCCCCATTCCCCACTGTGCTCCATGCCCGGGCCTGGGCCTGGCCCAGTGCAGGTACTCGGTACATCCTTCACGAAAGAATAAAAGAAGAAGCAAGTGAAGAGTCCTAAGTGAGAGGGTGGGGGCAGAGGATCAGCCCCAGAATCAGGCAGGGCAAGGGGTGAATACTGGGCTTGTCAAGATTCTGGTGGCCCTGGAATGTCACATCCGTTCTTAGAATCTTTGTTTTCTCGTCTTTAAAATGGGGATGATGATGCCCCCGCATGGTTTTGTAGTAACATAAAATGACATCTTGTAATACTAGCCCAGTGCCCGGGCCACAGCTGGTGCTCCAAAAATGTTCGCTGACCGACTGATGGAGAGGGGGTAGGGGGAGGGGTCTAGCCGGGGGGAGGCTTCCCTGGCTGGGGAGCAGCAGGCTGGGCAGGACTGACTCCTCCATCAGATGAGAGGGTCCTCAGGGACCCCCTGACCTGGTCTTTTCCTTCTGCCGCCTTGGGAAAATTGAAGACACGACCAGCAGAGATGGGGGCTGCCCTCACGTGAGGCGGGAGGATCAGGAGGCAGGGGCCGGGGTGGATGGGAGGGGAAGGAGGGCTCATGTCTGGGGCCTGGGACAGGCCTCTCTGAGAGGTAGGGGAGTGGCCTGTGAAGGGCTGGACAGCTGGGCGGGATGGTGAGGATGGCCACGGTCATGTCTCAATGCAGACAGAAGCTGGAATTGGACACTAATTTAACGGAAAGTAATTAAGAACTCACTCAGTCTCATCTTCTCTTTGTCTTCTCCCGTTTACAGAAAGCTTCCCCCAATCTGAGCCCCTTTTTCTCCCCCAGCCCATTCCGTGAGTCCTCATCCCCTCACTCAGCCCCTCCCTCTCTCTGAACCCGTCTGCCATCCTGTCCCCTCTGTGCCTGGGCTGTGGGACTGCAGCCAGCAGGCAGCACTGCCGCCTGGCTTCTCTTCCTTGGAGACGCCACCCCCACCTTCTCCCTCCGCCCGCGTGGGGCCCAGCCTGGGGGCAGCACCGGCTCAGCCAGTCTGGCCAGACAGGTGTCCTGTACCCCAGGCCTGTCATTACGCAGTCCAGGGCCAAGTGGAGAGAATGGCCACTGGTGCGGGCTGTCAGGCTGTGGGCCAGGGGCTGCCAGCTCAGCCTGGGGCCAGGCCTCCACTTCTGAGCCCAGGGCCCGCAGCTTTCTAGGGTCAGTGCTGGGCCCGCTGACTCCTGCCAGGAGCATCTCGGGGGCCTAGTGGGCCTAGTGGGCCTGGCTCTTGGGGCCTAGACTCCATGTCTCCACCGAGCCTCGCAGTGCCTGGAAGGGTGGTGTTGCCGTCCTCCTTCCCCTGCTGGGGAAATTGACTGACAGTGTGTAATTCTGTTGCCTAGTGTCACAGAGCTGGTAGTGGCAGAGCTGGGACTCGAGCGAGGGAGGGCTGCGGTCATTTCTGATGAGAGCCACAAAGGGGCCACTGCATCCTCCCCCAGACTCTGAAAGTCCCAGCCTGGGACCCAGCCCTCCCAGCTGGTGCTGGGTGCACCCCGGAGAAGTCCCATCGCTGCCAGAGCCATGCGGGAGGTGGCCAGCCCACACTGGCCCGGTCTGGAAGTGACCGCCTGTTTGCTGTAAGCCTCCAGGAGATTCTCCTTCTGGAAGAATCCGGGGAGATAGCTCTGAAGTGACGTGGGGACACAGTCTTTACGCTTACAGAGGACTGTGACATCCCATTGCAGATACTTTCCTGAAATTTTAAAATTTTATGACTTAACGGCATTGTCTCCGGTTAAAAAGAACAAGATCTCAACTTGTGTCTGTGGGCTGAGAAGTCAGTGAACTTCAAAAATAAGTAGTTTTGGACCAACTTCCAGCTAGACTAATTTTTGAGCTCAGAGTGAAGCTGCTTCCTTTTCTTCTTTAAAAATGCTGCTGGATTTTATAAGGATCAAAATGTTATGTTTGATCGGAAGGAATAACTTGAAGGTGGCACTAGCGTTAGTTTTCCTGTTCCCAGACAATAAGGAGTGAAGGTCCTGGGACCCGGGTCTGCTCAGCCTGCTGAGCTTCTTCTGGCCGCCCTGGTAGGGGTCCACGGGCTGGGCGCAGGCCCTGGGCTTGGGAGGCAGCAGGACGGCTCAGGGTTGGATGAGAGACTCTATCGGCTCTTTTCCTAGGATGCTCAGGGAGCTGAGCTCAGGGAGGTGAGCACAGGGCGCTGGGTGTGTTTGTCGAGTTGTGTTGTACTGTGGTCAAGGACTGGGCTGAGCCCCTGCAGCTCTGGGGACAGGGGTCTGAGAAGTCCTAGCTGCCACCTGGTACGAGTGAGAGCAGAGCCGAGGAGTGGCTGCACGCTTGGCTCCTTCCTCCTCACGGGCCTGACCTCTTCAGCTCTCAAGCATTTTCACATCCTCATCTCATTTCACACATCTCAGACGGGGGACAGGCAGTCATGTCCTCATTTTACAAAGAGGGAAGTTGAGGCTCAGAGCTGGAACTGGCCTCTTAGGTCACAGGGCCGGTACGATGGTAGTGGGGTAGGGTGGGCAGGGATGGGTGAACTGGTCTGGTGGGGTAAAGGACTGTCCCTGATAAAGACCAGCACATCTGATACAGTCCTATTGGCATCAAATGATACAGTGTACGCTGGGAGAAAGGAAAAGAAAGAAGTGTGCTCTGCCCTCCTTGCCCTCAAAGCAAAGGTGACAAATGGCAGACACATTATAAAGTGTCACAGCAAAGACCATCTGAGCTGTTGTTGGGGGGCCCGGGCTCGGGGAGCCAGAGGGGTGCAGAAGTGTCTCGGCTCCGCTGGTGTTTCTCTGTGGCAGGTGGGTGGGACCTGGCCAGTGTCTCCTGGCAGAAGTCAAGCACCAACAAACACCTCTCCAGCTCCACTCCGGCGCACAGCTGCTCCGAGGCCTTTCAGGACCCCCTCCAGCTCCTCCTCCACACCTGGGCCCCTAGCCCACCTGAGCTCCCGCAGACCTCCCCTGCCCCGGGCCTGCCCTCTGCCTGGGGCTCCTCCTGCGCCTGCCTCCCCCCAGCCCTCAGCCCCTCCCCACCCTCTGATGTGCTTGGCTGAGCTGGGCGGGGAAGGGCAGCTTCCTAGTTAACTCTGTTGGGCCCCAGGTGGAAAGCTCTAGGGCCTGCATGCTCCCCGTCCCTCGTTCCTGCTTCTCCAACTGCCAGTTGGCTGTGTCCCAGGATAACAAGGGCAGGAAGTTGGTGTGTGTGGGGGGGCTGGCCATCTGGCCAACTCACTTCTGTACTCAGATGGCTTGCTGATGGGCTGGGCCACCTGGAGTGTCCGCCCCATCTTGGGCAAGCCCCCAGCCTCCTCTGGGCCTCAGTTTACCTATCTGTGCAAAGATAATGAGAGTCCCTGCCCTGCTTATTGACAGGGAGGCTGTGATGAGGTCATAGCAGGAAAGCACTTATTGTCCATCTCAAAGGCTGCTTATCTCTGCTGTTCGGCCAGCCACAGGCCTGGGTGCGTGCTGTTCCTCAGAGCCTTGTAAGGAAACCCCCAGGGAGGTGTGGTCCAGGCAGAAACCATCTCTGTTTGTGTTGGTGACTGTGCCTGTGGGGGGAAGGGGTGGGGAAGAGTGGGGGAGGGCGTCTGGGGACCAGGAGAAGGCCTCCTGCATTCTTGAGTGCCTTGAGCGTTAACTGAGCACCTACAGAGTGTAACCCCTGTGCCGAGCTCTGAGGCTGAATAAGGAACCCGCAGCCTCGTAGTGGAGACAGACGTGTTTACAGCCGACCACGATACAAGACCTCCACTTCCCCATCTCTCTAGGTTGTCCCAGCCTGCCCTGCGGTTCACCAGGCAGTCAACACACCTGTCTCAAATGCCTGCCGTGAGCTGAGGCTTTGACCCAAACCACACACGCTTGGTGGTTCTCCCACAGGAAGCTCGAGGACCACACACGAGGATTGGGCACGCAGCCGCCCCAGGGGGTCAGGGGCAGTGCTGGACAATGCTGGGGGCTCAAGGACGAGTTGGAGTCTGGCCCCTGAGGCGTGCCCCTCACATGGTGGGGGAGAGAGACACGCAGGGGTCATGTGGAGGGTGAGGGGTCCCCTTGATCTGGCTGGGATGAGCCCCCGCCACTGTCTGCCCCCTACAGTGACCCCTTCCTCTAGGTTCCCTCAGCCCCCTGCCCCAAATGGGCCCTTCCTGATCCTCGACCCCCTGCCCTACTTCCACCTCCATCCTGTTCCCAGGGGCACCTTTCCAAGGTGTGTGGACACCTCAGCCTGGCACCCAGCGCCCAGCCCAGGGCTTGGTGGTGGTTGAAGCAGAGGTTTCCGGACTTTCCCTAGGCCCACCCCCCCACTCCCCGGTGTCTGGTCAGACTGGATTCCTTGAGGTTTCCAGAACCAGTGGCATTTCCCCAGCCGTGCCTTTGCTCTTGCTGCTCCCTCTCCCAGAAGGTCCTCCTTCACCCAGTCCTGCTGCCTTGCACAACTCCGGGGCCACCCATTCATGGTGATTTCTGTCGTCACTGCCCTCTGCAGCATGACCCAAGAATACGGCACCCCCTGGAGTTGTGCTGTGCAGTCCCCCTTCCCTGGCAAGTCCCCTCCCCAGCACCCCACCCCCACCCTGTCTGAGTTCTCTCTCTCTTCAAAGTCTCACGGGACTTTGCACCCATCCTGGCTTTATTGGACAACTGTTTTGTGTGTCTTCACAGAGTAAACACCCATTTGCTGGGCTGATGTCCCAGGGTCGGGCCCATGGCTGGCTCATGGTGACCTCCCCCACTCAGTTCCAGCCAAACAGGCTTAGAACTGGCAGAAACTTCCATGGTCGGGGGAGGGTAGGCTTCCTTCTCTCTGGCCTCAAAGGCATCACCTCCAAGGCCCCTTCCTCCGGCAGGGCTGGGAAGCTGGGTGGTGGTGGTGAGAGATGGGGAGGGTGGGTGATGGACCCAGGAATCCTGGCCCCTCAGCTTCTCGTTCCCCAAAACTGGACTTCCTCAGGCCAACGCCAAGACTGCTGGTGAGGCAAAGGTATGAATGATGAGAACCACAATAGTAGTGATGAGGCCCCTGCTGAAGGAGGTAGGACATGACTACAGTAATCAAGGTGGGGCTGCTCTTCCACCTTCCCAGGACTTCATCCTCAGACCCTTTCCCTGAGGGTCCCCACCCCTGCCCACCCACTCAAGCCTGGAATGAGGGAGCCCTGGGGCGTGGCTGGGCCTGGCTGCCCTCCCCCCCATTCCTCGCCCCCAGGTGCTGGTGGCTGTGACTCAGTGTCTTGTCTCCAGGTTGACCTCAGCATGGGCCTGGGGGCACCGGGAAAGGGCAGTTTCCTCTGAGACTGGCTCTCGGGGTGGTGACTCAGGGGCCCAGGGCTGGGGCCTTAAATTGTCTTTGTTGGCTCAGGCTCAGGAATCCAGAGAAACTGGTCAGGGGGAGGCCCCAGAGCCTGAAACCCCTCCCTCTGCCCCCGCCCCTCAGCAGAGCCTATAACTGCTCCAATCTTCAGTTTGAGAGCGCCAGTAGCTGTGGGCGGCGGAAGGAACTGGTCTGATCACGCTTGCTGGGCTTGTGCTTCTGCTTCTCAGGAAAGACACTTGGCGGCTTCTGACTCTCGGGACAGGCACTTGGGGGCTGCTCCGACTGGCTTTGCCTCTGGACTCGCCCTGAGTGGGCTCCCTGTGGACACTGAGTGTCCGTCCTCAGCACTTGGACTCTTACAGCCCCCAGAGCCGGATCCCCACAGCCTCCAGGTCCGAGGCCCCTGCAGACGCTGAGCGATGGCTTCTATGGGGCTGCAGGTGATGGGCATCGCCCTGGCCGTGCTGGGCTGGCTGGGCGCCATACTGAGCTGCGCGCTGCCCATGTGGCGCGTATCGGCCTTCATCGGCAGCAACATCGTGACGGCGCAGACCATCTGGGAGGGCCTGTGGATGTCCTGCGTGGTGCAGAGCACGGGCCAGATGCAGTGCAAGGTGTACGACTCGCTGCTGGCGCTGCCGCAGGACCTGCAGGCCGCCCGCGCCCTCATGGTCATCTGCATTATCCTGGCCGTGCTGGGCGTGTTGCTGGCCGTGGTGGGCGGCAAGTGCACCAACTGTGTGGAGGACGAGAGCTCCAAGGCCAAGATCATGATTGTGGCGGGCGTGGTGTTCCTGCTGGCTGGCCTGCTGTCCATAGTGCCCGTGTCCTGGACGGCCCACAATGTCATCCGTGACTTCTACAACCCACTGGTGGCCTCTGGCCAGAAGCGCGAGATGGGCGCCTCACTCTACGTCGGCTGGGCCGCCTCCGGCCTGCTGATTCTCGGCGGGGCCCTACTCTGCTGCAATTGCCCGCCCAGAACAGACAAGCCCTACTCGGCCAAGTACTCAGCCGCCCGCTCCGGCCCAGCCAGCAACTACGTGTAAGGCGCCCCGGCTCAACTCTCCCTGTCGGCTTTGTTTCTCCCTGGACTGAGCTCAGGGCAGCCTGTGACCCCAGGATGGCCCTGCCACGGGCTGCAGGCTGCCAGGGGCTGAGTGAGCGTGGACAGAGCCGTTGGTCGGCAGCTCTCAGCCCCTGCTGGCCCTCTCGGACGCATACCCATGGCCTCCTCTACACCAGCAAGGATGGATGGAGAGAGACTCCAGTGCCACCCACCTCTGAATGGTCTGTGGATACAAGAGAGGGGACGGGAGCATCAGGGTGTGGCAGTGGAGGAGGGAGCTGGCTCCTGCTGGCCAGGACAGCTCAGCTGCCTTTGCTTGGGCTCTGCGTCTGAGTGGGTACCCTGCCCATGACCATGTTGGCCACTGTCCCCTTCTTTGATCTTCCCCACTCCCTCTGCCTGCATCCTCTGGGTGGGTCAGCAAGCGCTTGGGCTGTAAGGCCCCCTGGAAACCTGTGGTCGTGAGAATGGCTGCGGCTTGCTTACCCACCTGCTGGTGGGGCACAGAGGAGTTGACGGACAAGTTTAGAGGGGAGGGGTGCTACAAACTGGTTTGGGTAGTGGTGGGGGAGGGGACCACAGGCTGCCCGTACCCTCCGGCTCCTGCCCCGCAGCCTCTGCAGAACCCTCCACCCGCCCCATGCCCCTGGAGACTGGCCAGCTGTGGATCTGCCGCCACTGGATTCGCCACCCCTGCCAATGTCATCGGCCGGCCTGGGGAGGACAGGGGGAACGGTCTTTCTCTGGCCCTCACCCTAGGAAGTCCTGGGGGCTTTTCCCTCCCATCTATGTGGTTTCTGTTTTGTAATTTAAGATCTATTCATCACGGTAATTGCTATTATTTTCTACAATAAATGGGACCTGTGCACAGGAAGACTCTGTATCGTTTCTGATTTCAGCTGTGGAGTTAGGCGGAGCCGGGCTGGAGGCCTGGGCAGGGGGTCAGTGAGGGGAGGACCACTGGTTGTGGCCAGGATGGCAACACTTGAAAAACCGGTTTTGGGGAGTTGAGAAAAATTAGAACCGGCTTGACCTTTGGAATCACCTTGTTCAAGGCCTTCACTTGCTGGAGGGCAAACCCCGTACACAGGAGACACGGTGTGCACCCAGGAGCCTGGGGAAGTGTTGGGGACCCCAGGAGGGAGACCCAGCCCTGGGGAATGGGCCACCTGCCCTCTCTGTCGTTGTCCAGATTTGTCTGGGCAACCAGGCTGGTCTGCTCACCCTCCAGGTCCCACGGCCTGGCATTTGCTCAGGCTGTCCCTGCCCTCAGCCTGAAATGCCCTTTTTTCTTTCTCCACCCCTCTGAATCCTGCTTGTCCTGTAGTTCTAGCTCAGAGCTGCCTCCCCCAGGAAGCCTTCCCACGGCCCCTGTTCATGCTGACAGTCACCAAAGCCCTTCTACCCGCCCAGCTCACGGCAGTCTCCAAGCCTCACCCTGAGCTCGGGGTTCTGATCCCTTTGGGGACAAGGAGACCGGGCCCCGGACATGTGAAAGTGCTTGGCCGAGGCCCAGATACCTGGGTTCCTGGTCCGTGAGTCAGAGGTGAGAGGGCCCGGGACTCTCGGAGGAGTCATAAAGTCACATCTGTGGCCCTAGCATGCCTGGCTTAGGGACGGGCCAGGGTGGGGGCCCCCTCTGTCCTGTCTCTTCTCATTCTGTCCTTCTTGGAGACAGAGGTCACTCTTTCCTGGGGCAAGAGATCCACAGAGCCAGAGTCCTGCCTTCCCTCCTGGGACTCATTTAATAGGCTGCGCTCTCCTGAAGGCCGGGATTGGTGCCGTGGCCCACTTTACAGATGAAGCAGAGGAGGCCTGAGCATGGACCGGCTGAGGCCACACAGAGAGTCAGAGGCCAGCCGGGGACTGGGGACTGGGCCTCCCTCCCTCAACCTGGGCTGCCTTCTGCTTTCGGTACAGGTAGATGATGCCAGAGATGAAACCATCACTGTTGGAAGTGCTAGGCACCAGCTCGAGCTCGGAGGTGGCCAGTTCCCACTGGTCCACAGGCCAGGCCACCACGCGTTCCCAGGCCCCGGCCTGCTCCAGCCGGTCCAGGGTGGCCTCCAGTGCCTCCTTGTATCGCAGATTGGATGGGTTGGTCCTGGTGGTCAGACACACCAGCCCACCTGGGGAGGGGTGGGGAGGGACAGCCTGGGCTGGCAGCTGGTGGCTGGGATGCTAGCTTAGGCTGTATGACCCTGGGCAGGACCCTGCCCCTTGCCTGGCCTGAGGGGCCCTGAGGCTTGTGTCTCTGGGTGCGGAGAGGGGAAGGGGTGCGTGTGTGGGGTTCGATGGGCTGCTTCTCACCTGGCTTGGTAACTCGCAGGAGCTCAGGTATCGCACTGCAGGGCACCTGGCCGTCACTGAGGGCACCCACCATCAGCACTGCGTCGAAGGTCCCTGTGTGGGGCGTGCGGATGTGGTGTGGTGGCGTGTCTCAAATTACTCTGGAGGATGGTACCCACAGAGGGGCCTGGGCAGGGACCAGCTCTGCCACTAGTGTCTACAGGACCCAGATCCCACGCGAGATAAGGCCCAGGTAAGGCCCAGTCCTGGGCTGAGGTCAGATCCTGGGATAGAGGGCTCAGAGAAGGTCTCAGAGGCACTGGGGAGCTCAGACAGGGAACGGGGGCTCAGTGTGGGAGGGAGCTCGTGGAGGGCTCAGCAAGCAGGATGGAGGCTTGGCAAGGGAAAGGGGCTCTGTCAGATGGGCTTGGTCAGAGGGTGGGCCTTGGGGTGTCAGGGTGGGAAGGCAAGTACCTTCAGAGCTGGGCAGAGGCTCCTGACCCAGGGTGCAGAGGCTGAGGTGCTGGTAGAGGCCACGGGCCCGGGCCTGCTCCAGCATCGCTGGGCTCCCATCCACCCCATGCAACTGGAGGAAGCCCCGAGCCTGCAGCTGGGGTGGGAGCACTGTTACAGTTCACACCCACCACCTCCCAGCTGGGTCCCTGCACCTGGCGGAGGGCAGTGGACCCCACAGGGGATGTAGCCCAAGTGTTTGGAATCAGTGAGTCTGAGGGGGGAGGCAGAGTTCTGGGGGCAAGGGTTGCAGGAAATGTGAGCAAGCTGGGGGCTGAAGAGAGGGCAGGGGATTCACGATGGCCTCACCTCTGCAGCCACCAGGCCAGTGCCACAGGCTACATCCAGGATCAGGGCAGCATGGGGCGGGCCCGGAAGGGCTTGCATGAGGCAGTCCACTGCGAGGCGGGGGGCACGGTACTGCAGGGCGGCCACATCCTGGGGACAGAGTGCTGAGCCAACTGCCACCAGGGGCCCATGTTTGGGGGACATTTGTGTGGGTGGTCTCAGAGTCAGCCAGACCAAGCTGTGTTTGTGTGCTTGGGGCCCAGGCTTTGCTGAGACTACGGGAGAGGAGACCCAGGCATGAGGTGCTTTCCTCTGCCAAGGTGCCAGGACTGGATAGTCAGCCCCCAGCTACTGCTGGGGCTTTCTCTGCTCCACAAGGCAACTAAGTTCAGAAAGAGCACTCAATGGCACCTCATCCAGGCAGCCCCTGTGCCTGGGCTGCAGTCCCAGGTGGGGAGGTCTTGGCTCCTGATCTCCAGCGGCTGCCAATCTGGAGAGATGGGGACGGCCAGAGAGTAGGGCCACTGTGGGTGGGCAGAAGAGGGGCCATTCCGCGGGGACAGGACTGCAGGGTGAGTCTCACTTCATTCTCACAAGCCACCCTGGGATGCAAGGCTGACTATTCCCGCTTTGTAGATAGGAGACGAGGCAGGATGAGGGGAGGGGGGTGCAGGTGAGGACCTGGCCCGGTTTACCTGGTCATAGTCCAGAGCCCAGCGGTCATAGAAGAGGAGCTTCTGGGCCAGGTCGGTGATGCCGTGCAAGGCCCCGACCCGCGCACGCGCCTCGCTGAGGCTTCCGCCCTCCTCCTGGGCCATCCTCCTGTGGGGACACGGCCTCCGTGTCCTGAGGCCCACCTCAATCCCCACCCGCCACCCATCATGCACAGCAGAGGAGGCTGTCAGGACGCGGCCTCTCCCGGCCACCGGCGCAATCCCATTTCACAGGAGGGAACACTGAGCACAGGGAGGGTGAGACTGGACACGTGCGGTTCAGGGCTGGGGGTAGCGGTGTCCCTTGCGGGGGAGGCAGGACCTGCCCCCACCTACCCGCCCCCGGCCGCGGTGAGCGGGCTTCCAGGGCAGAAGGGTCTCTAACCGGGTAGGGGTCAGAACTCACCAGCTGGGTGGGCGCAGGAACTCTCAGCGGGGCCTGTGCGGCGAGCCTGGCCCCGCCCCCGCCGCCCTCCAGGATTGGCTTTCCGCGAGAGAAAGTACCCAATCAGAGGAAAGCACTGGCAGCCGCCCTCCACCACCAGCCAATGAGCTCAAAGTTCTAGGCCCTCCTCCTGCCCCAGAAGATCGCCCACTTTTCCGACATGGTTTCACTGTCTGCAGGTTTAGGAGCATGTCTGCCTCCTCCCGGCTCCCGGCGTCCTTCATGCTTCCTAAAAGCGAGGGCTCTGAGGCACTGCGAGCGTCAGAGTTCCTACGGGGCAAGAGAGGGACCTAGAATCAGCCTTCACTTTTAGAACACTCATCAAGACCTAGGCAACGCTGTCCAGTAGAACTTTCTGCCGTCCCGGCTGCTGAGCACTTGGAATGTGGCGAGTGCTACTGAGGAATTGCGTTTTAAATTTATTTTGTTTTAATCGCTTAACCATCCGTGGCTCGTGGCCTCCTGGCAGCACCTGCGTCCGCGTCGTTTGCTTGGGTTGCTCCAGGGGAAGCCCTTAGAGGAGCTTGTTAGAAATGCAAATTCTTGAGCCCCACCCCAGACCTAGTGAATCAGAATTAGATTGCTGGGGGGTGCGGTGGGAGTGGGGCCCAGAAATCTGCACTTTAACTGACTCTCCAGGTGGTTTGTATGCAGCTCAAGTTTCAGAAGCACTAGCCTAGAGAAGCCTTGTAGGGAATCAGTTAGGGCAGGCAGAGCTTCAGAGGCTGTTGACGTCCAGGCAGGAGGTGATGGTAGCTTGAACTTGGGTGGAGGTCATGGCTGCGCATGGGAGTGGATGAAGTTCTGAGAGGTTTAGGCAGTAGAAGCAGCGGGGCTCGATGACTGAGCCCGTGGCAGGGGGAAGCAAGATGTCAGGAGCCGTGCCAGGTTTCTGCTTGAGTCGTTGGGTTGATGGTGGTGCCATTCACAGCAGGGGAAGTCCAGGAGGAGGAGCAGGTTTGGGGCGAAGAGGATATCACAGTGGGGATGTTGAGTTTGAGATAGCTACGTGAGGATGTCCAGGAGTCTTGTGCTCAGGAGGGGGATCAGGCTGGAGACAGATTGGGGGTCATGAGTATAAGCGACAGTAATCGAGGCAGCTGGTAAAGTGAGATTGTGCAGGGAGAGAAGAGGAAGACAAGAAAGCTCAGGGTGGGAGAGGAGCGTCTAGGAGTGTTGGAGAAAACTCAGAGAAAGTTAGTAAGGATGCCAAAAACAGTGTTTCAAAAAGATGGGGGATGGCCGACATTGCCCAATGTTGCTGAGAGCTGGTGTAAAGTGAGGCTTAAGAAGTGAGCACTGGATATAGGGACGTGGAGGTCCTTGGTGGCCAAGGTAGACCCTGCCAGTGTACACCACTTGCCAAGTTGGCCTCTTCTTCTGAAGTTGGACTACAAGTCCCAGCCTCCCTTGCATGTGGGTGTGGCCACGTGGCTGAATTCTGGCCAGTAGAATGTGGGTGGGGGTAAAGTGCTCCATTTCCAGATCTGGACCATAAACACTTCTTATATGATCCTCTATGGAGTGGGCTCCAAGCCCCCAGAGAGTGGAGCTACAAGACGAAGGAATCTGGGACCTGAAATGATTGTGTGGAGCAGTGCCTGCCCCACCAACCTGCACTGGACTTTAACAAGAACAGAAATAAACTTGCGTTGTGTTGAGCCACTGAGATTTCAGGGTTTGTTATAATAGCTATTATCATTTCCCTCGCTTAATACAGTGACCCTGGCAAGAGCAGTTTTTGGGGAGTGGAGATAGTAGAGGAAACCCAGATTTCAGCTGTTACCAGCCAAGATCCAAAACCAAATCTGTCTTAGTCCAAAGGTGTATGGGGAACGTGTTTTAAACCTGTTGTGTTCAGGGGCAAATAACAGAACACCTGCATAGCAGTGGCTTCAGCAGAGGGAGATTTTGTTGTTAGTGCTGTCTAGTGGATTCCAACTCTTAGCGCCCCTGTGTCTGGCAGAGCGGAACCCTGCCCGGTCTTTTTGTGCTATCCTCTCGCCTTCCAGCACTGTGTCAGACAAGGCTCTGCTGCTATTCATAGGGTTTTCGCGGCCATTTTTTCGGAAGTGGTGGCCAGGTCCTTCTGCCTCGTCTGTCTTAGTCTGGAAGCTCAGCTGAAGCCTGTCCACCATGAATCACCCTGCTGGTGTTTGAAATCCTGGTGGCATAGCTTTCAGCACCACAGCAACACGCAGCTGCCACAGTGTGACACCCGACAGGCGGGGAGGAGATTTACAGGTCTAATAAAGGAAGCTGAGACTGCGCCGTGTGGGCTGGGGCTCAGTTATGCCACCAGGGACCCAGGCTCTTGTCATCTTCCCTCTTGGCCACCTTCTGCATGGAGGCCTTTGTCCTCATGTCTGTCACATCCTCATGGCTGCTACACCTCCTGAGAGGGTGAAGGGGAAATGGCAAAAAGCTAGGCCCGCTGAGTCTATTCCTTCACAAAACCTTTGTTGGAAGCCCCACTCCGTGACTTCTGCTTCATTCTATTGGCCAGACTGGGTCGCATGCTCACCCCTGAGTCATCAGTGGAAGGTGAGTGGGGCGGGGGAGGCTGGGCACGGAGGGAGACAGTGTTGGCCCCATCTCTTCAGCCTCATATTCTGTTCAGGCCAATAAATATTTTTTGTGCACCTACTATTTACCTGGCCCTGGGCGGGGCACTGGAGTCACAGAGATGAGTCAGAAATAGCCGCCCCCCGACTGGTGGGGGCAGTGGGGGAGGGGTGTCTTTTGTTCACGCTCCGATCACTGCCTCCTCAGTACCCTTGTACGGGGCTTTTCTAGCTACCCCCCGCCACCCCAGATCCCTTGTTTGTCTAGGGTGGGGGTAGTGGGTGGGCACTATGATGTTGTCAACTTGTGAAAACAGAAACCAGTTTAAGAGGCACAGTGTTGATTTGGGATCACAGAACTGCAGTTCCGGAGCCTAGACTCAGGTAGAAACCAAAACAGTGTCCGCCAGGGAGTAAAAGTCAGGCTTTTAAAGGCCAAGGAGGGAGGTTGTTGTACAAAGAATGTCAGTTGGAGTTGGAGGCAGAGAGCCGGTCTTGGCTAAACATTGATCGACTATCGATTCTGTCTTCAGATAGTCTGCAATCCTCAGCCTTTGTGATAGGGGAGTCCGTTCTCCCGCTGACTTCTCAAACAATTACTTGTAAAACAATTGCTGTTTTGGCCCCGTCCAAAGGTTTGGCCCAGTCCAAGGTTCAAGACAGCAGAGCAGTTTCTCTGGAAGGGCAGCTCCGACTCTGTTTTAAAATGGCCCCACTATATTTAATTTTGGCAATGTTGGGACATGTGATTATGGGGAGTGATCCTTCCACTAAGATGGATGGCCCCAGTAAAGGCAGTCCGGTTGGACCATCAGAAGGTGGCTTGGGGGGCTCCAGGAGAGGCCCTGGGGAGGTCCCGGGGGCCCTCACAGCCCCTCAGTGGTGACTGACCAGGAGGTGCACAGTGTGTGGGCACCAACGTGGCTCCATGGCGATGGCTCCTGGGCCTTGAAGGAGGACAAGACTTGCCATGGGGGACACCGTGGGGGCTGGTGGTCTCTGGAGGTTTCTCTGCTCCTCCCAGGCTCCAACCCAGGCCCCACTGACTTCTCTACCCAGAGCCCACTCCATTCCCACTGCTCGGAGCCCAGGAACCTGCTCTGGTCTTGTGGCGGGAGGCCTTTCTCTGACTCATCGTGTTTTTTTGTTTCTTCTAATCCTTCAGTTCTTTCAAATCCTAAGCTTTTGGAACCCGAAAGCCTTTTCTGTGTCTTTTGCTGAAAATGACCCTCCCCTGGGGCAGTGGACACCACCCAGTCCAGCTGCTGCCAAAGTAGGGGGACGGGTTGGGTAACAGGAAATAGTTTGGGGGTGACGAGGGGCATTAAAGGCAGAAGTTCGTGTTTCAAAACGAATGTCCACTCTCGCAGGTGTACAAGCCAAAGACCAAGGGCAGCGGGTGGCCGAGAAGGAGAGGCAAGAGTCATCCCGCGGCCAGAGAAAATGGCCGAGGGGAGGGCACGCCAGGCCAAGACTTGGTGATGCCAATGGGCATGAATTCTGGGGGAAGGCGTGACTTTCGGGGGGCCAGGCGTGTGAGGGGGGTGTGCACGTGTGTGAGGATGTGGGGGTTCTTGGGATGCTTCCAAAAGCAGGTGTCAGAAACCCAGCCCGGGGTGGTTTACAGAGTAGGGGTTTGCTCTTTCTTCTTCTTCTTTTTTCCTGCTTTTTCTCCCCAAATCCCCCCAGTACATAGTTGTATATTTTAGTCGTGGGTCCTTCTAGTCGTGGCATGTAGGACGTTGCCTCAGCATGGCTTGATGAGCAGTGCTAGGTCCACGCCCAGGATCCTAACTGGCGAAACCCTGGGCCACCGAAGCGGAGCGCACGAACTTAACCACTCGGCCACAGGGCCAGCCCCTGCTCTTTCTTCTTGCAAGAAGCCTACTGGCCCAGCAGCCCCCTGATTTTGCCAAGGACCCTGGCTCCATTCTCTAGTTTGCCACGCTGTGCGTTTGCTCTGTGAGCTCCTTGCAGTCACAAGATGGTGGCAGCACCTCAGGCGTTTGTGTGTCCGCGCATACCAGGCCCCAAGGCAGGCTGGAGACGGGCCTTGTCTCCTGGCCTCTCTCTCTGCTTTGCGGATGGAGGATATTCTTCCAGAAGCCCTTTGGCCGGGAAAGCCTGGCACTTCCAGGCTGGGGTGTGGGAAGTCAGTGTGGCCTCTGGGAGGGCGGGGGAGGGGAATGGCTGCTGGTGCAAGCTACAGTGCCTGCTCCTCTGTGTGTGCACACACCTGTGTGTCTGTGTCCAATGGGCACGAGCGTCCGCAGGCCTGGCGGCTGGTGTGGGCAGCACCCAGGCCACTGGGAGTGAGGTCACCAGGCTGTGAGCCTGGTTTCCAACCCTGAAGGAGCCGCGTGGAGCTCCAGCCTCAGATCTGCCTTTTGCAAAGATGGCTCCAGAAGGCAGCGTGGAGAGTGGATGGGCACCCGCGGGTTCTGAGGCTGTTGTAATTGTTCAGGTGAGAGCTGGAGCCCGAGCAGCTGGGGCTGCCACGAGGGGCTGCCTGGGGGTTGATGGGTTGTGAGGTTTGGGGGACAAGGGAGCAACTTCTCTTCCTTCTGGTTTCTTCCCAACCCAGCAGCTGCTCCTTCTGAGCTCCTCACTGCCTCCTCCTCCTCTCCTTCCCCTGTAAACGTGGGAGAGCCCTGGGCTCAGTCCTGGGCCCTCTGCTCTTCTCTATCCACACCCACTTCCTAGGTGATCTCATCCAGTCCTGCGGTTTTGAGTGCTGTTTGTATGCCGGGATTCCTAAATGGATCACTCCTAGCCCTGTCTCTCCCCTGAACTCTGCACTCGCGCCCCTGACATCTCCCCTTGGAGGCCATAGGCCTCTCGCTGGCAGCATGCCCTAAGCCAGCTTTCATTCCCTACCTCCCATCTCAGCAGATGCCCGGGCCTGGGCACCCAAGGGCTCAGCCCAAGCCATTTGGTGAGTCCTGCGGCCTCCCCCCTCCACCCCTCCTACTCTGGTCCCATCCACCCTCTCCGCTTGCCCAGACCCCGGTGGCAGCCTTCTCACTGGTGTCCCTGCCTCCCCCGTTGCCCCCACCCACAGTCTATTTTCCTCACAGGAGCCAGAGGTAGTATTAATTATTACTTTAAAAGCTTTTATGGAAAATTTCAAACACACACAAAAGAGGATATTAGTACAACTACCATGTATTTGTTCATCACTCGATTTCCTAGTTAACAAAATATGTCCAACCAGAAAGACGTTTTTACAGTGTAAATTTGATGAGGTACTCCCCTGCTTAAACCTAAAATCCAAATTTCTTCCCAACCTCATCCCTAACCTCTCTGCTCCTCTCTCTGCCAGCCTGGCCCCTGCTGTGCCCAGAACATGCCACAGTGACCTCAGGGCCTTTGCACTGCTGTTTTGGGGCCTGGATCACTCTCCCCTCAGGTCTTTGCTTCACTGGCTTGCTCTTGACCTTCAGGTATGCACCACCCAGAATGAGCAAATGTTAGCATTTTGTTGTTGTTGCTTCAGAATATTTGAAAGTAGAAAAAGCAGAAAGCATTACAGATGAAGCTGACATTCCTTCTGACTTCTTCCCTCCTCCATCTGCGGCCCCAGGGAACCAGCTCCCACCATGAATGGGTGCAGACCTTCTAGGTCTCGTTTTTATATTTTGACTCCATGTGTGTCCAGTACAACAGATAATATTGCTTAATGATTTGAAGAAATTTATATAAACCTTATCATTTTATAGCTATTACTCTGTAACTTTCCTTTTTCATTTAACACTATGTTTTCGAAATCTTTCTACGTCAACATGTACAGATCTCATTCATTTTAGTCATCCCTCGGACAGATACACCCAGTTCATTTTTCTGTTTCCCTATGGATGGAAAAAATGCTGCCACAAATAGCCCCGCACATATTTTTTTGTTCACAAGTGGATGCTTCTCGAAGGAGTGCTTTCCAGGCTGGGGTTTGCAACTCACTAGGGGGTAGTGAAAACAATTCAGTCAGTTGTGAAATAGGATGAATAGACAATAAAAAGAGTACATTGCACGTAGGAAGGGTAATTATCATTTTGACTTCCTGTTTCTGTTTCACGTGTGTGTCACGGGAGGCTTTGTACAACCCATTTCTTACCGTGGGTGGCTCTCAGGATCCAAAGACCAACATGGGACTGCTGGCTCAGGGTGTGGGACCGTCTCAAGCTCTGGTTGCCTCGACGGGTGGTGCCTTGGCAGACCTTTTTGTTTTTGCACACGAGTATGAGATAGTATCTCACTGTGGTTTTAATTTGCATTTCCCTCGATTACTAATGAAGTTGAACATCTTTTCATAAGTTTGTTGCTCTTTGGGTTTCCCGCCTGTCCTGTGAATTGCCGTTGCCTATGTGTTCTGTTGAGTCTCTTGATCTTACCTTATTTATCTTTTATTTGTAGGCGTTCCTGAGATAATCTCTGTGTTCTGGATACTGATCCTCGGACAGTTTCATGGGTTGCAGACATCTCTCCCAGGCTGGGACTGCCTTTTGGCTTTCCCCATGGGCTCTCTCCAGCAGATCTGTCTATAAGGAGTTTGTCAGCGATTGGGGCCAGGGCAGCGCGGTGGGGAAGAGGAGGCAGAGGCTGCACGGCCGAGGCTGGTGGGGCTGATGAGGAGGCTCAGGACTTCTTTCAACAACATGGTTGAAATGGTCAGGTGAGGGGGCACTGAGAAACTTTTTCTTCTCTTATTAAATATTGTATACATTTAAAGTGTACAAAACTTGATGTTTTGACACATGTACACACTGTGAAACAGCCACCACAATCCTGCTATGGAACATATGCATCACCTCTCCTTAGTTACCGTTTGTCTGTGTGTTGAGAAGACGTAATAAAATCTACTCTCCTGGCAAATTTGGGGTACACAATACGGTGTTCTTAGCTATCTTCACCATACTGATCTCTAGAACTTATTTATCTTGTCGAACTGAAACTTTGTACCCTTTGACCAACAGCACTGCATTTCCTCCAACCCTAGCCTCTGGTAACCGCCGTTCTACTGTTTCTATGAATTTGTCTTTTTTAGATTCCACATAAAAGTGAAATCATGCAGCATTTTTCCGTCTGTATCTTGCTTATTTCACTTAGCCTAACGTCCTGTAGCTCCATCCATGTTGTCAGGCTTTCTTCTTTTCAAAGTTTGAATAATAGCCCATTGTGTTTGTGTGTGTGTGTGTGTGTGTGTGTGTATCTATCTCTCTCTATCTCACTTGTAGGAATGTAAATAGGTGCAGCCACTTGAAAAACAGTATGGAGGTTCCTCAGAAAATTAAAAATAGAACTACCATATGATCCAGCCATCACACTGCTGAGTATATATCCAGAGGAATTGAAATCAGGATCTTGAAGAGATATATGCACCCCCATGTTCACTGCAGCATTATTCACAAAGCCAAGATGCTGACACAGTGTCAATATCCTTCCGCGGACTGAGGAACATTTTCTTTAGGACTCAAGAGGCCGGGCAGAGAAAAGAGCAAGTACAGAGACAGGGACTGGTGGGATGGGTCTGTGGTGGGTGGGAGAACATTCCAGAGAAAGGTTTGGTGAGCTGGCAGAAAACAAGTGCACTAAACATGTTGGTTCTGAACAAATTGATCAATAAATGAGTTGATGAAAATGATATTTCCCGTTGCTGTTTTCTCATATGTGGATGATTTTTGTGTCTCACAGCTGTGACTTTGCAATCTGTTGCTGACATTTATATGTTTTTGTCCATTTATACGAACTTTTATTTTGGGAGTGAATAATGTTTTTGAACAAACGGATGGTTTGACAAGTTTATATCCTTCTAAAGAACACTTTTAAAGCATTTTCATGTTAAAAAAAAATGAATTAGTTTTAAGGCAGCAATGACCCTTATTTATATTTGGCAGTGTTCTTTTGGAATTTAAAAATCTAGTCTGGGACGCCACATGAATTGCCTGAAAGTAGTTTGGTTGAAATGAATATTTCCACATATGGGTTTATGGATTCATACAATTTTGGTGCACCCTGAGGGTGATTTCTTTTTACAAATTTGCATATATTTTTAAAGCAATTTTGTCCAACTTGTAGCTTATTTTGTTGTTAAAAGTTCTTGAGTTCTTTTTCTACCACCAGACGCTGACTTCACTTGCGCACCAGCCCCGACGCATTGGCTGGGGCCCTTCACAGATCCTATTTCGTTGACTGCCTGCAGCCTCACCTGGCAGGTTTGACAAGGTATATCCCAGTTTTACAGATAAGGAAGCTTGAGGCGGGAGCGTAGACTTGTAATTAAGCAGCAGAGGTCAGTTCACACCCAAGTCTGCTCGACTCCAGAATCTTCTCCCTGAACCAGGATGGGTCCCTCAGGCTTTCCTCGGTTTTTAATCGTTATGTTTGCATCGAAGTGGCTTCGATAGTCATCTTTAGAAAGAAAAAAAATTCAAGTTCCAATAAGTACGAAGGCATGTTTATCATTTTTGTGTCCTTCTGGGAGAAAAGTGAATGAAGATTTGGAATAAAGTCGTTTTAACATTGGAACATGGAAGAAAGAGGGAGAGTATGAGTCCTGATGATTTCTCGGTAGTTTCGCTTCCAGCAACCCAGGCATGACCGGACCTGCCCCGGGCGAGCTCCTGGGGATGACGCATATTGTTGTCACAGGGAAACTGGCCTTGCGGGCCGTGAAGGGACAAATAAGCCGCCGAAAACTTTCCACGGACTCGCGCAGGTGCGCCGGGCCCGCGCCCCTGGTCTCTGGCGCCCCCGCGCGGCCGCGTGCCGTCCTGCAGCCGCAGGGGAGCGCACCTGAGAGCCCTTGGGCGCCGGGGCTGGGGGAAGAGGGGGCTTCCCTCTCTCCTGGCGCCCTCCGTCCTGGGCAGGGGAGGGGAGTCTCCACGCAGCTGGGCAGGGACACGGGAATGGCGTCCTCTGGCGTGCGGCAAGGCAGCGGCCGCCGATAACTGGGTTATCTCACCTGGTTCTTCCTGTTCCCCTTGAGGTGTTGCCCAAGGCCATACAGAACGAGGGTGCTCCGATGGCCTTGAACCGAGGTGTTGAGTAGGAAAGAGAGGGGGGTGGGGACTCCCTGCTGGAGGATCCCACTTGGGGCTGCCTTCTGCAGCAGCCCCTGCTGCCCTCACGTCCAGCCTGGCAGGTAGGGACCTCCGAGGCTGTTACTTGTTTATTCACTGGTTTATGAATTCAACAACTACTTATGGAGCTCCTACTATGAACCCAACACTGTTTAGGCATGGGACACAGTAGTGGACAGGACTGATGGTCCTGGCCTTCAGAGGTGGCTTGGCATGAAGATGAGGAAGGAAGGTGACGGCAGTGACTCTGGGTTTTCTGGCTCGTGGGACTGCATGGCTGGGGCTGCTGTTCCCCCAGCTAGGTTAGGGGAGCTCCTGAGCTGGTTTCACACTCCAGGGGGGGCCTCCGACCTCTGTCACTAGATTTCCAGCCTTGTGGCCCCTCGGTGTCCCTCCCCTCCTGTGGTTTGGGCAGCTACAGAGCCACAGAGAGGCCTTGCTGAAATCTAGCTCGAGGACCAAGATGAAGGCTCTGGCAGGGGTGTGGGACAGCTGAGTGGAGCTGAACCTGACCTTTTAATGGGACTTGAGAGGCACCCTGGGGGCCACACTGGGGGCAGTGGGGCAGAGTGAGGTCTCCGTGATTCCAGCTCCCACCTGGGTGGGCAGCAGCACCACCATCTGCCCTTCATGCGGGCCTTCTGAGGGGCATCCCTGACCCCCGCCTTGCTTGACCTCTCTTGCTACTCAATCCTCTGTTCGGAGACAGTTCTCCATGGGTCTCTCGTGTTTCTGCACACGAATCGATTGCTCTGTGTTCTGGTTGATCTTTTCCAGGATGTCTGTGTATTGATGCAGCTTGGAATATATAGTGTCTCCCTCTGGCTTGCTTACTGCCCATTATAAAAGATGTGGGTCCCCTGAGCTCAGAGTGTCTCTTCTGTAACACGCTTACTCCACGTGCAGGTGTCATCTGGCCCTTTTCACATCGCGCCGTGGGATTCGGGACTCAAGGAACCAATGCAAAATGCTTATACTTTAGTTCACTGCTAGTGCTGTGAGTAGTAAATTGTCCTTCATCTCTGACCCAGGAGTCTTGAGCCTTCTCCTGGCATCTGAGGAACTCTGCCAGGCTAACTGGTTAGCGTGCAAGCAGGGTACGGTCTTGGACCTTCCATTGTTCTTGACAGGGGAACCCTGTCAGTTCCACCTTCCGCATGTTCCTGGCATCCGTCTGCTTCTCTCCATTCCCAGCGCCACAGCGCTCGTCCCAGCTCCCGTCGTCTCGTGCCTGGAGGGTTGCTGTTGCGGGTTCCTGCCTGGTCCCCCCCAGTCCCCTTCTCCTGCAAGTTTACCTCCTCATGCAGCTGGAGGGGCCGTCCTAAACCCCTAGCCATCTCCACTTGCCTTGTAGCCTCAGCTCTTCAATGGCTTCTGTCCTTTAGAAGAATATTCTGTGGCCCAGGTGGCCCTTGCCAACCTCACCACCTCCCTTGTTCTCCTCCTACATTCTGCTTTATGCTCTAGTAATACGGAATTGTTCGAATCGTGCTGTTGCGTCTGCCTGGACCTTCCGGCACACTTTCTTCTCTGGAAAACTCCTACCCATCCTTCAAAACTTAGCTCAAGGAGGCCTTTCTGAAGTCCCTGTGACCTCTCAGTGCCACAGTGTTGGAGAAACAGAGGATGGGTAGGGGAGGGACAGGGCAGAGGACAGAGTGGAGGGACTTTGCACACTCCACCCTCCAGCTGTTGCCCCAAGGGAGGAAATGAATGGGTGAACAGGACTGCCCTGGGCAAAAGTCATCGTTGACATTCCAGGGACTCATTGTGACAGGCTGCCCTGTATGGTTGGGCAGGTTGTATCCTGCACAAGCCTGCCTGGCTGAGCTGCGAGTGAGGACTGAAATCACGCTGTGTGCATGTGAAAGGGCTGGGGCAGCACGCCCTGCTGTAATCTGCGCAGAGGTGCCCTCCGCTCACAGCACCCTGTCTGCCAGAGGGCAAATTTTTTACGATTTCTGAAAGACCCCAGGGCCTCGTCCTGCACCCCCTGGGGCCATCTGCCGGCACCCAGACAGGAAAGCAATGCTCAAGATTCCCCATTCTCCCAGAATTCTAATTCTTTGGCACTAACCCGAGGTTCCGGCCACCAATCCAAGATGCTCCGGGAAGCCTGTGGCCTCCTCTAGCCTCTTGTGGCCCCGAGGGGGCTTTCTCAGCAAATGGCCCCCCTTCCCTCAGCACATGCCCCTCTCCGCGACCCTCCGAGACCCTTATGTCGGCACATCTTCTCTCCCCTTCACGGTGCTAGCCTGGCCTCAGAACCCGCCGAGACGTCTCTGAGACCTGAGAATAAAGGTCGCAATCTCATTTCTCTGCCTTGTGACTGGGACCAACCTTAGCAAAATGCGGGAAGAATGAATGGGGGTGCTTACGTCTGGGCTTCTGTCTGCCTGTCAACATTTCGTCACCTGCGGCCCTGGGGGAGAGACTTCTATTTCCCAGGCCTTCCATCCGATCCGTTGGGGTTTGGAATGATGGGGAATGGTGCGCATTGCTGCTTCAGTGGCCTCCTGCAGGCCCCGAGGACTTTCTCCGGGGCGGGAGGCAGCTGAAGGGGGATCTCTTGTGGCAACTGGGTCCCCACGGTGACTTGGCCCCCACCCTGCGGTGTCTGTGAGGTCACCCTGCCTCTCCCAGCTGGAGGAGCGGGAGGAGGGCAGACATGGAGGTCGTCCCCCCGGTCAGATCCAGCCTCTGGGGGATTCTGCGGCTGCTGGCGAAGCTCTGTGTGCTGGTGAGTGGGGGTGAGGGCGGAGGGGTAGGGGCCACACGCCTGGCCCTTCACAGCTGCCTCAGACCTGCTGGACCCTGTTGACCGTGGAACTAGGTGACTGCCTGTCCCCTGGAGCGATCTGCTGGCTCCCCGAAGCCCCGCCCCCAAGCCACAGTGCCGGAATTTTCTCTATAGAGGGTCATTCCTGGGGGTTAAGCATGGCTCTTCCCAGCCGTCTTTGTCAAACAAGTACAGCTGACCAGGGCCACATCTCCAAATCACAACTCCTCAGAGGGCTGAGTCATCAGAAAAGGGTCCCCTGGGTCGGGACTGTGGCCTAGGAAGGGAGATCACATGGTGCAGTAGAAAGAGACAGACAATTGGATTTGAATGTTGGCTGTGCCACTGTTTAGGTGTGTGACTTTGGGCAAGTCACTCCACCTCTCTGAGCCTCTGTTTCCTCTCCTGGGATTGTGTGGGATATAGTAGGTTTCTCTCCTTGCTGGTCTCAACACTGTGAGCTGGAGGCCAGCTCCTGTTTCCTGCCTCCCACCTACTTCCTCTCCTAGCTGGACCCCTGGGGTCCCTTCCTTTCCCAGCATAGCCCTACCCCCTCGGCTCTGCTGATCCCGCCCATGGTGGGGCACATAGCCAACCCCCAGATGGCTGCCTCTCACACCGTCCCTTAGGGCTCCAGGTGGTCCTGTGGACAGGGGCACGTGGGGTCCAGATGGGTGGGCGGGCGTTACTCAGGGGCTGGGGCATTAGGGCTGTGAGGAGGGGCCATTCAACTCCAGGACTCAGGTGAAGCTTTCTCGCTTACAGACTCTTTCCCCACCCAGCGCCTCTCTTCCTCCTGGTGGGTGGGAGACGTCATACCCACACTGTCACCCAGGACGGAAATCTGGCTATCTTCACCCCTCTCAGCGGGCCAGTTATTAACACCGTCACCAGCCCCCATGCCTCACATCTCTCTGCCCCTAATGGCACTGCCCTTCGCCCCCAGGTGCCCTCATGACACCGAGAGGCAACCGATGTGCAGGGAGGCCCAAGCGTTCACAAGAAGAAACTGATCTGGGTTTAAATCTCGCAGGATTAGAGCATTGAGGGGATGGTCATTCCTTATATAATAATAACAACAATGATAACAATAATAATAAATCTACCTCCTTCAGTCTGGAGCATTATAAGCAATCATTTAAATCAAAGGAAAGAAAACCAAATATAACATGAAACACTTTCTAAAGTTCCCTTCTGATAATGGAGTACTTAGAAGTGGGCAGATAGGGTCGGCCCGGTGGTTAAGTTCGTGCACTCTGCTTCGGCAGTGTGGGGTTTGTGGGTTTGGATCCCAGGTGCAGACCTAGCACCGCTCATCAAGCCATGCTGTGGCTGCACCCCACATACAAAATAGAGGGAGACTGGCACAGATGTTAGCTCAGGGACAATCTTCCTCAGTAAAAAGAGGAAGATTGGCAACAGATATTAGCTCAGGGGCAATCTTCCTCACCAAAAAAAGAAAAAAAAAGAGAAGTGGACAGATAAAGATCATTCTTGTGCGTGGAGAAACAGAGGCCTTGAGAGGGGGAGGCCCTGGCCCAAGGTGGGCTGGCAGTCTCCCACCTCTAATAAAACTTGGAGCAGATGGGGTTCCAGCCCCCAGTGAGTGACCATGGGTGGTGACTGCTTCTCCTTCTCCTGCAGCTGGTGCAGAACCGGGCCCACCTCTATAATTTCTTGCTCCTCAAGATCGTCCTCTTCAACCACTGGCTGTCGGGGCTGGCCCAGGAGGCCCAGGGGTCCTGTGGCCAGCAGGCCTACCCACCCACCCCGGTGCTCACAGCCTGCCCCATGGCCCGGGTTCTCCGGGCTGGGCTGGCACTGATGGAGGTTCCTGTGCAGCTGGTGCTGCGGGCACCCAGGCTGGTGTGGGCAGGCATGCTTGGCTGTGCCCGGGCCTTTAGCCTGGCCCTGAAGCGGCTAGGCGCCTGGGAGTGGCTGGGCCTGTCTGTGGCCACCTGGATGGACCTGCTTCTGTCATGTCTACACAGCCTGATGCTGGTGGTCTTGTTGCTGCTGCTGCTGACCTGGAAGTTGTGCTGGAAGGCCCACCGCTGTAGCCTGGGCTGGCTGTCCAGCAAGGTGGGTGGGTGGGGTGTGGGCTGGGCTGCTGAGGGCCAGCTTGGGGCACTGGGCATGGCCAGGGCTGGGCTGGGTCCGGCAGCCAGGCAGTGCAGCTGTGTGAGCTCCTGGTGACCACCTGCCAGTCTGCTTGCCCCTTCCAGGCGCTGCTGGAGAACTGCGTGGTGCTGGAGCTCCTGGCCCTGCTGAAGCGTCTGTACTGGTGGGTGGAGAGCACGACAGTGCTCACCTCCTGGCACCTGGCCTATCTTGTCACATGGACCACCTGCCTCGCCTCCCACCTGCTGCAGGCTGCCTTTGAGCACACAGCCCAGCTGGCCCAGGCCCAGGAGGCTGAGCCCCAGGAGGCCCTAGGGCCCTTGTCTGAGTCCCTTTTCCCTGAGCCCCTGGCCCCCCAGGCTGGGCCAGTCCTGCCAGAGCATGGAACGCCTGGAGAATAAATGTGTCCCCATCTGCCTCTCCTGGTCTGGTCTGGCCTAGGGTCTCACTCTCCATCCCTCTTCCCTAGTGGGCTGGAGGAGTGTGTATGCGTGTGTGCCCACATGTGTGTGCATGTTCATGTGTGTGTGCATGTGTGCCCTTGGGCTGCCCCGGGAAAGAAATCACATTCCGTGAGCACCTGACCTGTGCCAGATGACCATCTCAGACACTTTACACACATAATTTAGTTAAATCTCATAGCAGCACAGGCATCCGGTTGGATTAGCTCCATTTTCCAGATGAGAAAATTGAGCTGCAGAAGACCGAACATTCCCAAGATGCCAGAGTAAGTTAGGGGAAGAGCCAGCACTGGGCCCCAGGTTTTTTGTTTGCCGGAACCCCTAACTTTCTCCAGGTCCGTGCCTGTGGTTCTCAGGACTGTTGGTGCCCAGGGCTTAAGGGGAGATGGGTAGTTAGAGACTCTATCCTCTGGGGGGTGCCAGGGCCTCACATTTCATTTCAAAGATTTAGAAAATTCCTTCGAGAGGTAGTTACTCCTGAGCTGGTCTGCAACTAGCCCATCCATTGATTTACCTGCTTAGCCACTCTCTGTCCCATCCATCCACCCAGCCAGCCAGCCAGCCAGCCAGCCACCCACACATCCACCCACCCACGCACCCATCCATCCATCCATCCACCCACTCATCCATCTATCCATCCAGCCACTCACCCACCCACTCATCCATCCATCAGCTTATTGACCCACCCAACTACCCATCCATCCACCCACTCACCCACAGATCCCTCCACAGCTCCACCCATCCACCCATCTCCTCCAGGAGAGGGAAGCATCCAGTGTCTCAGACTCGCCCCTAGCTGCCCAGGTCCTGCTGAGGGGGTGGCTGATGTAGCTATGCAAGCTCAGGCTGCAGTGGGTCAGAGCCCCAGACACCACTCTGAGGTGAGTGATTCTGTGAGAGGAGAGGAAGGGATGGTTTCTTGGGAGTTAGCAATCACCCCTCACTCACTCCCAAGCCCAAGGGTGCTGGGAGTGTGGGAGGACGTTCCAGAGAGTTCTGCCCTGCTTTCGCCTTCTCCATTCTGGTTCCCAGGGAAGTTGGGGCCGGATTCCTGCCCTGCCTCCCATATGCACTTGCAGATGGCCCAAGGTGGTTGTGGGGTGAACTTTCAGGCCCTTCCTCCGAGTCTGAGGAGCAGGCCCGGCCTGCCCCGCGGGGAGACATCTGAAGGGCTCCCATCTGGCCAACGAGGCAGGCTACCTGCTGGGGGGAACTTACAAGATCCTGGCGAAGGGGTAGATGCGGCTGGGATTCCAGAATCCCCACACAGCCCACAGGGAAAGCTGAGTGCAGAAGTGTGTGAAGTTGGCTACTGCTGAGGGTGGGGATGGGGGGAGTGGGATGGAGGTCCCTGTGGAGGTGGCTGGGCCATGAGCTGCCGGGGCCCAAGCCGGGGCTTGACAGGGCTGGAGGCTGTGGGGCCTGGGTGCTGGGAGGGAGGGGCAGGCAGAGAGGGGCCTCAAAGGCCAAGAGAGGAGGGGAAGGATGGTGACAAGTGCCTGGATGGAGCTGGGGGATGGGCCGGAGTCTGGACAGCCCTGGGCAGTGGGTTTAGAGTAAGATTGAATACTGGTATTTTTTCCTTCTACTAAATTTTTAAAAATTACCAAAAAAACAGAGATGATAAGGTAAAAATGTTTCCTTCTTCTCTGGTTCTAAATTGGAAAGAAACAGGGTCAACGGTGCTGTCTTTCCAGCCATGATTCTTTGCAGATATGCACACCTGCATGCCTGCTCACGTAAGCACCTAGAGACGGTGCTGACGGAGAGCCGATCCTACTATACATACCGTTAGGCAAATTGCTTTTTCTCACTTGATCACGTGCCACCCACCCGTTTCCAAGTCGATCCACGCGGATGTCTCATCCTTTCTCATGGCTGCTTTGAGGCCTTTCGGGTTGGCTCCTGGTCCTGCTGTTTCCCACAGTGTAGCTCTCAAGCATGGGAGGGGCTGGGCCTCTGAGGGACTGCCTGGGGAAGGGATGGAGGGCGTAGGTTGGGAGGTGGCCCCTGCCCTGGGGAACTCCTCTCTGACCTGCTACATGCTGTGCTCCCACCCCTCCTGCCACAGCCCTAGGAGCCTGGGGCTGAGACCTCACACAGCTGGAGTGAGCCTGGGGAGAGGGGCCCAGGGCTGGGGGCAAAGAGATCATGGGTCCAGTCTACCAGAGGGGAGAGGGCCTAGCTGGGCCCTGGACCTGCGGGTGAGGTGGGGCCGGGAGACCAGCTGGGCCTTAGGACCCTGCTGCCCTGAGCGTGCCCACCTGCTCAACTCACCCCCTCCAACAGTTGGCCCCCAAACTGTTGGCTGCTGATGGAGATGAGACCACGACTTTGTAAGGGCCTCGCCCCTCCGTCCACACTAGGGCTGTGAGGGGGCACTCTCGTGTGGCCGTGCCTCGGCCCAGTGCCCACCTACAAGACCCGGCAGTGAGAGAAGACTTCAAAGGCTGGAAGGCAGAGGAAGGCTGGGAGCAGACCAAGGGCTCTTTGGGCTGGGGTGGTTGGGAAGGCTTCCTGAAGGAGGGGGCATTTGAACTGGGTCTCCAAGAGAGGAATGTACTGCAGCCAGAGGGCAAGACCCTGGGTGCTGGCCCCAGATCTGCCCCTTGCTGTCTGAACTTTGTCAGGCTCCTACCCTCTCTGGACCTGGGTTTTTCTAGCTGCTGTTGCAGATCCGTGCTCAGGCCAGGGCCCCAGGCTGGGTTCTAGGGCACAGACTGACACCTGAGTCCCCCCACCGTGGGAAACATCCAGGCTGGGGAGCTGGGGTGGCACTGGACAGGGGGAGGCCAGTGAAAAGAGACAGCCCTCCCACCCTGAGCCTGAGGTCTGAGGAGAAGGCCCAGGCTGGGGGCAGATGCTTCGGTTCCATAGCTTGGCCCTGCCTCTCCGTGTGACCTTGGGTGAGGCCTCTTGGTGCGATAGGGTCCCTCCACGAGCTGAGAGTGGTTCCCTGAAACCAAGTCCTCCCTGAACGTAAGTCCTCCCAGGGCTGGGGCCTGGGAGGGAGCAAGGAAGGGAGGAGGGTGAAACCTGTGCTTGGCTGCCCTTCGCACACAGTGGGCACATCAGGGACTTGGGGATCAGAAAGCCTCTGGTTTGAATCTTGGACCCATGACCTCCTGGCCATGTGACCTTGGGCAAGTTCCTTAACCATGTGAGCCTCAGTTTCCTTATCTGTGAACAGGCACAATGATAGCACCCCCTGCCTCACAGGGATGTCACTGGCTCTGTGCACGGTCTGGTGAGGGAGGCGGTGGGGATCCCAGCTCCCTCGCCCAGCCTGCCCGCTTCCCGGGGGCTACAAGGACCCTGTCCTGAGGCCAGGGGTGAGGGCGGTCAGTCCGTCCATCTCAGGCCTGTGAGTGTGCAGGGGCCCAGCCCACTGGAGGAAAGCAAGTGGGGGGCGGTGGGGGGGCCGTGGGCAGGGTGGGGGGAACTGGCTGAAGGGCTGGCCAGCAGCTCCACGCAATCTGTCTGCTATGCAGTCCGGGCCTGGCCTGTATTTATTTATGCTGAGCGTGTATTTATATCAGCCCCTTTCTCATTAATAGGGCAGGAAATGGCTGGAATTGTTACATACCTGGCGGCCCAGGGGTCCCACTCGGCCAAGACACACAGGGCGCTGGCCGCCCCGCCACGGATGCGAGGGGCCCCCTCCTCAGTCCCAGGCCCAAGTCCCTGGCCTCTCACTGACCCCCCCTTCCTTGAGCCCCCTCGGCTTCCTTGAGCTCCCGCTCACCCCCTGAGCCCACAGCCCTGAGCCTGGGAGAGGGACTCATTTCCAGGCCTCGCCCTGTCCCCCAGCTCCCCACCCATCCTGACCCCAGGAGAGACAGTGGTGTTGGGGTTGTCAAGGCGAGACTGGAGTACGGGGCTTGCTGGGCAGACCCCAGGCAGAGCAGCGAGAGTACAGGGCTGAGAAATCAGGGTCCCCTGGCTTGGGGAGGGGATGCCGGAGCCCTGGGGAGGGAATCTGGGCAGAGGAGGAAGTAGGGGTCGTGAGAAGGCTTTCCTGTGGCTGGCAGTGGCCCCCAGGTCTCTGCTCCCCACAAAGCTGAGCTCCATGTAGGGTTGGCGAACCCCTCCAGCTTTCTTCCCATAGGACCCCGCAGCCCATGGAGGCTGTCTCTGAGGATGGGGAGTCGGGGCTCATCCTGCCTTCCTGGCCACTGTGGCTAAATGAGGCTTCCCCGCTCAGGGCCCAGCAGCCCTCGCGCCGTCCTCAGAACCACGCCAGCATCGCTGTCCTGGCCCCAGCTCTTGGGCACGGGCCCCAGGTAGGGCTGCCAGAGCCGAGAGGCGCGGCCCCCTCCCCAGAGCTCTGGCCTGACATAACCTATTAGTGCTCCTCACTTCGGCCCACCGCCCCAGCCAGCTCCCCGCCCAGGCCAGAATGTGCCAGGCCTGCTGTCCCTCTCCTGGGCCGCCTGGTCAGGGCAGGTTTCAAAGGAGCTGGTGGGATGCCTGCACCCAGGGTGTAGCCGTGTCTGTTCAGCCCGCCTCTCTACTGGGGTCTGGGGATGCTCTCCACTCAGAGGCCTCTTCTAGGACAGGCCTCCTGGCAGCTGCCCCGTGGTCAGGTGGGCCTGCCCTCCGACCGCTGCCCTCCTGGCTTAGACTCCAGAGCTGGGGCCACGGTGCAGATGTGGGGACTGAAGCTTAGAGGATGAGCGGTTCTCCTGAGGGCCTGCCCTTTGCCCTCATCCCTGTCTCTCAGCAGTATTTCTAGGGTCTGGTGGAAGGGGGTCAGGCCTCAGCTCTTAACACTGAGGAGGGGGCTGCCGGGAGACATCAGTTCTCTAGGCTGGAGGCCCCCTGGGTGGTGGGAGGCTCTGCTGCAGTCCCTGGACTCTGCCTTCGCAGGGCTTCTCTCAGCTGTCCCACCATACGAGGCAGATGTGCTGAATGCAGAGAAGGGCCAGCCTCCATGGAGGGCACCTCGTCTGGGCTCTCTTACGAAGGCTTTTCCCGGACACCATTTGGAGCCACTAGCCCACAGAGCCTCAAGTCCAAACCCAAGCCGGGGCTGGGGCAGGTCCCTGGAGCCCCTCCAGCCCTGCCTGGCCTGGCCGGTGGCCTTAGACAGGCTGGCTCCTCTGGGAGCTGCCCATCTTTGTGATGGGGACACCGCACCCCACACAGGGGCTGGGGGAACCGATGTGGCAGGTGAGGGGCTTGTACAGGGCCTGGCCTACGGTGGGTGCTCAGGGAGTGGGAGCACCCCTTCTGCCACCTCAACTTGGTGGCTGAGCGCCCAGGGTTGGGGGTCCGCGATCGGCCCGCACCCTCTGCCTAGCTGGGCTCCTGTCTCTTCACTCCCCAGTGGAATAACACTGTCTGGAGTAGGGGGAGGCTGAGGGGTGGGGCCCCCAGGGCAAGGCTGCCTCCTCCAAGATTCTCCTGGGGTGGACTGTGTCTCCCCAACTCACGAACCCTGCCTCAAAGGTCAGGGCAACGCCTCCTCCCACTGCTTGGCCAAGGATGTCCAGGTCGCCTAATTGTGTGGGGCTGAGAGCATCTGTATAGGGGTGGGGAGAGGCAGGCATCTGGCCCCAAAGTGCCCCCCCAAAGCTGCCTTTGGTTTGGGGGATCTTGGACCCTCTGCTGCCATTGGAGGTCCTGCCTGTCCCTGGCTTGTGTGACCCTGGCCAGGTGCCTGGGCTCTGTCCTGCTCATGCAGTGAGGCATGAGCTTTTGGGTTCTGTGATCCTGAGTTGTTTTTTGTGAGCCCTGAACCCCTGTTGGCCCCGGGGCCCATGGGCTGAGTTGGGGGTGCTGAGGAGGGCATGAGTGGGGAGGCCCCTGGGCCCGGGTGCTGCAGCTGAGCCCTGCAGCCGCTCCTGCTCAGACCGTGCACATCTGGAGCTGTGTTCCCTCCCGACTGCAGGCCCACATCTGGAGCCCAAAGCTGGCTAGCCGGCTAAACACGGAGCATCTGGGCCGCAAAGAGCCTGCTCCCAGGTTAATGCAGCCCATCTGGGCCCTGGCTGCTGCTCTGCCCCTTCTCCATGGTGGATGCTGGCTGCACATCTGGAGGGCTGGAGCCCTGTGGCCACCCTGGGTCTGGAGTTGGTGTGGCCTGGGGGTCCCTGCCATGGGGCGGGGGTCCTGTGTGCAGAGGCCTCACTCTTCCTTCTGGATGACACAGCTCACAGCGCCTCTCCTGGGGGCTGCCTTGGGAATAGCTTGGTTTTGACATAATGTGGATACATGTCCCCTACGAGGAGTGGTGACAGCTGCCACTCTGCACCAACTCACCCTGCAGCCCCTTGGCATTGCTTGAAAGAGTTTCTGGGCCCCTAGTATCGGTGCCTGGGGTGCTGCAGGGTGTGCCACCAGCTGTGGGGGGACCTCACTGGGTTTCTGTCACAGAGCCCACCTTACACCATGTGCCCAGCTGTCATTTCCCTTCTCCTCCTCCCTTATCTGCTAATCTCCGTGCTCGGCCCGATAGGGGCTGGATGTCCCCATGGAGGCCCCAGACCCAGAGAAGAGAGACTGGAAAAGCAGGGCTGGCATGAGGGGAAGACCACCTCGGGGCAAGGGGCTGCAGGGGCAGCGACACACCATGGGACAGCCAGGGGAGGGAGGCGGGTCGGGGTTGGAGGAAACTCAAGCTGTGGGAACTGCCCAGCAGTGGCCTGGATTGGTTCCTCCTCAACGGAATTATAGACCCTGACCTTCTGACCTCACTGGGGACATGGGACCCTAATGCATGAAAACATGTGGAAGTCTTAATTCACTGCCATTGTGGTAGTGAGCTCCCTGTCACGGGGGGATCCAAGCTGGCAGGGCTGCTCACCATCAGGAATATGGTAAAGGCTGTTCTCACAAGGAGCCCAAAGCTGTGTTGGACAACCTCCTAGCATTATGCTTAAGTCCTATTATTCCAAGATTCTAGGATTCTGAGATGCTGCCTTCTCAGACTCAGAGCCTCCTATGACAGCAGGTACAAACAGCCATGGCATGCAGGGCGCTGGGGGACACAGCGGGAGAGGGACCCTGGGAACGCAGAGAAATGTTGCCAGCCTGTGGCCTGAGGCTGAGAGCCTGGGCCCATCCCTACCCAGAATGGACTCAGCTCTGGTGCTGGCCCAGCCTCTGAGGCCTGGGTGTGAGCACAGAGCCCGCTGGTGCTGCATCCTGTGGTCAAGCTTTATCAGAGCATCACTGGCCCCAGCTGAAAGGAATCTTTGTTGCTGTGGCCTCCAGCTCAGAGGCCTGGAGCGACAGGCAGTTTAAGCCACAGAGCTTCATGCCTCCTGCACCTCCTTACCCATGGAAAATCTGAGTCAACAAACATGCACGATGGAGACGCAAATAAAAAATAATGAGGGCTAGCGTTTATTGAGTATTCATTCTGGCCAAACATCATTCTGAAGGCTTTACTTGTATTAACTCATTCTGGCCTCCCTTGTGAGGGAGGCACCGTTGTTATCATTAACCCATTTTACAGATGGGGAACCGAGGCTTAAAGTCCACCCAGCCACTGGGTGGCACAGCTGGGATTCAAACCAGGCAATCTGGGCCCAAAGTCTGTGTCCTTAACCACTGTTCCCCACTGGCTCTCTGCAAGCCGGGTGGGTGGGGAGACAGAGAGTGGAGAGGGAGATAGATAGAGCGAGGCAGAGAGAGGGATGGCTCTTAGGCCCTGAGAAATGATGCTGCTGTCCCCAGCCCAGGAGGAGAAGCAGACAGCTGAGTTGCAAGGGCCATCCAGTCCTGTCTCCCCTAGGCCTTTGAGTGAGGCGTCCCCGCAGCAAGGGGCAGTCCCTGCCTTGTCAAGGCTTCGAAGGCCAAACAGAGACAGGCTTTGCATTACTGAGTCTCGCTGACCGGGGATGGAGCTGAACCCCTGGCTCTTCCAGAAGGCAGAAGCTGGGGGCTGCTGGGGGCTGTGAGTTTCTGTTCCCAGTCTCCTGGGGGAACACCTGGTCCTGAGGTGGGGGCACTGTCTGGATGGTCAGTCCGAGCTTCCAGTGCTGGGGCTGGGGGTGTCCATGGGTGCGTGTGTGTTGGGGTGGGGTCGGGGGCCTCCCTCTGTCTGCTTCTGTCGCCATCTGACCTGTCAGAGGACCTGGCAGGGGGAAGGAGGGAGGGCATTCTGGGGCCGT
This sequence comes from Equus caballus, assembly GCF_041296265.1. NCBI lineage: Eukaryota > Metazoa > Chordata > Mammalia > Perissodactyla > Equidae > Equus > Equus caballus. The sequence continues at coordinate 12,712,707 of NC_091696.1, forward strand.
CAGCATCATCTTGGACCACTCTGACGGACCTTCCTTTCCCTGGTGCCTTCTCACAATGTCCCCACCACTCAGAACCCCTGCCTCTGTTGGGCAGGAACATGCCAGCCACCCTCCCTGGGAACCTCCTTCACTCCAGGCACTATGGTGAAGACCTTGCTGTGATGTAATATCTCACTAAATCCCCATGACCATGGCAGAAAGGTGTCATTATCACCCCCATTTTACAGATGAGGAAACTGAGGCTCAGAGAGGCTCACTCAAACAAGTGATTCAAATCCAGGCCTGTCTGACCCCCTCACTGAGCCCCCGATTCCCACCCTTGCCAAGAGGGCTGGGAAGAAACCTTCCCCCATTCTCGAACTCCTGGGGGAGGGCCAGGCTTCCCAGAGCCCCAGCCCAACGCCCCCGTTCCCTAGCTGGGCTGCCTTCACCCGGGCTCAGCCTGGCCTTTGGGGGCTGGCTGAGGGCCAGGCTGGAGCAGAGGGAGTGGGCAGTGTGAGTAGGACAATTGGCAGTGAAAGGAGCGGAAACCCTCTGGGAAGTGAGGGGGTGGGAGGCCAGGCCAGTGGGGGCTCTAGACAGGCTGGGTCCCGGGGCCACGGGGCAGGGGGCAGCGGTGGGAGCAAGAGGGTGTCCAGGCCATGCTTCCGGTGTACATTTGAGGTGCTCCCGCCTGACCCTGCATGGGGAGACTGAGGCAGGAAGGACTGATACGGGTCCTGTCCTGTGGTCACAGGGGCCTTGGCTCTCCCCGGGGTGGCCCAGCCTGCAGAGAAAGTGGAGGATGTCCTGAGAAGACCCCGATGAACTTGACTCGACACTGTGGAGTTTGGCAAGTGGACGAAGACAGCACCTCCTCTGCCCCTGGGCAGGCTGGGAGTGCCCGGAGAAGGGGGGGAAGCTCAGGGGAGCTCAGAGCCCCTGCCTTAGCTGCACCCTCAGCTGGCCTAACTTCCCCTACAGGCTCACCAGGTGGACTTCCTGCGGCCCTTCCTGGCCGCTCACCCCAGGGCGCTGTCCTGTGACAGCCCTTATGTTATGGATGTAGGCCTGAGTTACAGATTGGAGGCCATGGCTCAGCTAGTAGATGGGGGAGAGCCAAGAGCCCTCTGCTGATGCCAGGTCCCGATGCCTAGACCACCTGCTCTGTGTCCATCTGGGTCTCCAGGACTGGGTCTCTCTGGGCCTCGGTGCTCTGGTCGGTGACCTGGGAGGATGTGTCCTGCCTGAGTGCCTGGGATAGGACACTGGTTCTCCAAGCGGCCTTAGAATGCCTGCGGCCCTGCAGCCTCGCTCGCTCAGGGCCATCACCGCAACTCCCAGGAGGGCAGGGTCCAGCCCTGTCTACGCACCTGGGTTGGGCCGAGGTTTCCAGATGTGACTCTGGACTGCCAGGTAGTGGCTCCGTCAGCTGGTCTGAGGGATGCTGTGGCTGAGGTCTCTGCCTCGAGCCCCTCCCCTGCGGTGTCCCCATCTCTCTGTCCATCCCAACAACCCCTGGCCTCACTGCTGGCACCTCTTTTTGCAGGAGCTGCTGTCCCGTGGCCCTGCCGCTGGGCCTGCGAGGGCGCCATGAGCATCCCCTCCTCCTGCCCCAGCCCGGAGCACCCTAGGAGGGCTCTCAGCACTTGCCCCCGGGGGCAGGAGGTTATTACTACTAGGTGCTGGGGTGGCAGGGGCCCGCCCGGGGGCCCAGCGCCCTCTGTTTCCTTCCTCTGAGCTAGGATTGAGGGCCAAGGGCTTTGACCATTGTCTCAATGCACAAACACTTCTGGATGCCTCCTCGGTGCCAGGCCCAGGGCCGGAAGCAGAAGCCCTCGCTTGGGGGCAAGCCCGGTGGTGCTGTTAACCGGGCGCCTTAGATCGCTCGCCTCCTGCCTCTGGCCTCAGTGTCCCCCTGAGGAAGGAGCTCGGACTGGAGACATTGACGAGACCTTCCAGATCTCACTTGGGTGAAGTCCACCTCACGCCCGGGCGCACAGAGCCCATCACCCACCCACACTCCCAAGGCCACAGGGCTCCCAGTCCAGTCCCCAGGCTGTGACTGTGGCAGCCTTTCCAGCTTCCAGCGCGGGGGGCCTTGTTAGCGACAGGATGGAGGGTCTTCCTGCCTCACTGTCTTCAGGGCCAGCCTGTGGGAGCCTTCAGGGAGCAAATCCTCCCAGACAAACCGGGCCAGTCAACAAACAGGCGACCCAAACAACCAGGAAAGATTACGAAACCCAGATGCAGGGAAAGAGGCCACTGCGAGCCTCTCCAGGACACGGGGCGGCGAAACTGGGCCAGGCCTGTGGGTCAGAGCCTGCCTGGCCCAGACTATTTTTGTACTGTCTGGGGGGCGGGAGTTGAAATCCCAGCTGTATCTCACCAAAACATTTTCCCCTTAAGCCCGGGCTCCATGTGGTTCAAATTCATTGTCAGTTAACTCATCACTCAAGGCTCTGAGCCACACCCCTCCCCCCAAGAAAGACAAAAACACACAGTCTCTGGCACGCGGGCGAGGTGGGCGTGAGGGGCTGTGACAAGCAGGCTGGCTGCCCTGACCTGAACTGCCCCCAGCCGGCCGCCCCTGCATCTTCCCTGCTCTTTCCATCTCGGCCTCGGTTTCCTCAAAGGTACTAAGAAGGGGTGGGCTGCTGGGTAAGCCCCACTGGGGTCAAGTTGGGAGCTTGGGGTCCCTGACTCTATCTCCCCCGCCGCCCGCCCCGTGCTGGGAACAGGAAGCTGGTGTGCTTTGAAGGTCCAGGCACAGGAGTGCCGGGGGTCACCCCACGGCACCGTCACGTGTGGCCGCATCTGTGCCAGATCTGCTTTGTCTTCTTGCTGCTTTTCACAAGCTTTGCCGGCTTGGCTTGCCCTGGTGCTCCTCTCATCGGGGCTGTGTCGGGGTTGGTGGGGGCAGAATCATAAGATGGGAAGGAGTGTTGGGAGGGAAGCCACCAGAGGGCATTTCAATCTTTATCAAACGTGGGGATGGGGACTCTGCTTTTACAAATTGCACTGACACTGTGGCTTCCTGACCCAGGCGGCCAGTGCTGTAGGTGACTTTGGTGATGGGTTCCCCGGCCCATCCCACCCGCGTGTGCATTGATCCTGCAGCCCCTGCTTTAGCCAATGCCAGGTTAGCGTTTCTCAAGAGGAACTTCAGCTGGGGCAGAGCAGCACCCACCTGCCCCCCATTCCATTTTGGGTTCTGTCTCCCCCTTGGACCGTGGGCCTCTCCAGGGCGGGGTGAGGCTCATACCCCCGAATCCTCAGTGCCCGGCATGCGGCTTGGCCCAGACCCCAAGTGTGGCAAATGCTTGTTGAATGAATTAATACATTTCTCAAGTCACATCAAAGTGCTCTTTTCATTATCTTCAGGCCAGATTAATCCAGAGCCACAGCTCTCTAGATAAATATTGACAATCTGGCTTTTGCATATCCACAGTCGGGAACAGCCCTCCCTTTCTGACTTAGGCAGGCAAGAAAGCCCCGGTCCCTAGAGAGAGGCGACCCCTGAGCTCCCCTCGGCCACATCGGGGATGCCTATGACCTCTCTGGCTCTGCTGACCTCTGCTGGGCTGCCCCTTCAGCTTTGGTCTCTGGTCCTCGGACTGAGGGGACCAGGGTGGAGCTGCAGGAGTGCTTTCCTGGGCAGGGTCAGCCAGTTCCTGAAGCAGCGGAGTTGTTTGGGTGCAAACATTTCCCTGTATTGTCTGGCTTCAGGAGGCAGCCAAGAGTCGGTGCAGGAGGGAGGGGGCGGGAGCGGGAGCGGGAGCAGGATCCTTGCCCCCTCGGCCCCAAAGAGGGTAAGAGTCTCAGAGCACACAGGTAGGGGCTGGGAGATGGTCCCAGGCCCTGGGGATGCAGAGGGACTAGGAGAAGACAGGCTGGGCAGGGTGGGGGTGTGAGGTGGAGACACGAATTGGTCTTTGGTTCAAGTCCAGCCGAAGGACGAGGCTGTATCTGCCCCAGGGGTTGCCCGGAGACGCCATCACTCCCTGCTGCCTGGGTGTCCCAGCCTTCCGTGCCTCTCCCATCCGTGATGCTGCACACATCTGGCCTCCCCTCTTGGCTAAGCTTGCCCCTCTTCTGAGGCTGCTGCTCAATGACACCTTTTCTGGGGACAGTGGCTCTGGAGACAGGGTCTCCTGGAGGCTGAGAGAGGGATGGCCATGCTGAGCCCTGGTGGGTCTGCAGAGTCTCCTGCTCTCTGGACCACAGGGCCTCTTACCAGACACAGCCGACTCCTGCTTTTCCTCCCTGAGACTCTGGAAAGAAGCTCGCCTGTGTCAAGATGGCAGCGGGCAATGCCACTTTGCATTTTGGATGTATTTCCCAAGTGAAGCTCTGTGGCTGTTGTTTTGAGAGAAAAGAAAGGTTCTGGATGCAATAAGCCAGGGAAACACTGGATTCTACAAAGTCAGACAGGCTTCTCTCTTGCAGGACTTCTCAGAGCCTTTAATTGTTAACAGGGACTTTGATCTTCTAAGAAGGGGCCCGAGTGTGCAGTCTTCCCCAGGCTTATTTGATACCAGTGTCATGTTCCCCATGGAACCTTTCTCAGGACAAGTGGGACATCCTCTGGGCCACGCAGGTTTAGAGGACACTTCAGGGGTCACTGGGCTTGAAATTCCAAGTTACCCAGCAGAGGTGGGGCTGTGGGCGAAGGGCTGCTCCCCTTACGTCAGGTGGGAAATGACCCTTTCAGCATCGGATAAAGCTGGCCACGGCGGGTTCCCTGGTGTCAGGCTAGTGTGGAGATCCGGCCACACGATTTGTCCTCTCTTCCTCGGCCTGGAAGGGAGACGAGCCGGCAGGTGGACAGAACAAGGAGGTTAGGACAGACCTCGTCTGTCTCTCACTCATTCTGAAAATATGAGCCACGATTAGGCCAACTGTGGCCAAGGTTGGGCGAGACCCAGGCAGCTGGGAAGCTGGGAGGACGTCCCTCACCCAGCTGGTCTGAATTTCTGGAAAGGGCAGCCCCAGCTTCAGGACAGATCTGACTGCAGGGCCTGCTTCTGGCAGGTTCCCAAGACTCATAACACGCTGGGTCTCACCCTGCAGCTCCTGTCCCCTCCTCACGGCTGGAGGCCCTGGATCAACTGGCAGGCTCGGCTCTGCCCAGCTCCTGGGGCCCAGCCTACCCTCAGTTAGGGCATCTCTGCAGAAGACAAGGTCAACGTTCAGGTGACCAGCCTCCAGTGTCGTGTCCCAGTTCTAATAGTGGAGGCCCCTGTCATCAGGTCTTCCCTGCACAGGAGTCCTACCCCAGAGTCCGGCTGGGTGCTGGTGACGCTCTTGCCTGCCGCTGGACTTCCCCAACTATGCCTTCCTGCCTGGTTCCCAGGTCCCAGAATCCTGTCACTACATCCCATTGACCTGCTGGACCTTTTCCTCCTGTTAACTTTGGGTGGTCCTCTTTGCGTCTGCCTGGGCCCCAGGCCCGACCTGCTGGATGGGCTCCTCGCAGGTGACATTGTCCGAGAGCCTGCCCCATCTCAGAGGGAGTCCAGCCGGTCAGTCCAGCTGTTCCAGTCTGCAGCTCTCAACAGTCCTGGGGCTTGGACATCAGGCAGCAAGAAGGAACCATTCTACTCAAGCCTGGGGATAAGACCAGGCCTCTTGAAACTCATTCACTCACTTGTTCATTCATTCAGTTACTCATTATTTCTAGCCACATTTGCAGAGTTGACCATGGTCATGCTCTAAGTCGGTGGTTCTCAAACGTGAGTGTGCACCATAAGCCCCCAAAGGGCATGTTAAAACACAGATTGCTGATTCTGTAGGTGTGGGGTGGGGCCGATAATTTGCATTTCTAACAAGTTGCCAGGCGATATGGATGGAACTGGTGTGGGGACCACATTTTGAGAGGGCAGGTCTAAGTCATTATCAGCTATGAGTGCCCACATATGGACTAGCTTATCAGGCCATTGAAACCACAAGCTTCCTCCCACAGGGAGGTCTGGACAGTGTAAGACTTGTGGAAGGATCTGGACCTTAGAAGGGAGAGTGGAGACAGACAGAGACCCGTAGAGCCAGTTGGGGGCGTAGAGGACAAGCTTTGTCTTTTTCCTAGGCTGGCCGGGCCCCAGAGGTCAGGGTCTGGGACACAAGGGAGGCAGGCAGGCCTAGGGATGTCTGGGCCACGCTGAGCGGAGGCTGGGATTCGGCCACGGGCCCGGTGCACCTGACCCGTGGGGCTGGGAACAATGGCTGGGCCGGCACTGCCTGGCCTGCTGCCCCGGCACATCTCTGTTTTCTTCCCAGCTCCGCTCTTCCCTGGGTCTCCTCGCTCGCTCCCTCTCCGGCGGCCCGTCCTGGCCGCTGGCCCCTGGACAGCACATTCCTTCCTGCTGATTTCCTCCCAGCGGCTGCAAGCGCACGTTCTCACAGTGAGGAAGGGGGGCTCAGGCGGGCCTCCCTGGGGCTCTGGCCCCACATGCAGAGACTGGAGGGCACCTGGGAGAGGGAGGAAGACCCCCTCGGGCTGGGGCTTCCCCGGTACCCAGCCAGCTCTGGGAGCTTGGAGTACCTTCTCTCCACCAGGCACCTCCTGCTGTTCAGCGAGGCCCAGAGACAGGGCCCCTGCACCCTAGTTCCATGCACGGCCACATGGGCTGTACCCTCTGCAGAGCGTGGCCACGGTGCAGCTGGCCCTGGGCACTGTCTGCTCTTCCTGGAGGCAGGCTCATGCCAGGCCTTGGTCCCTTCTGGAACAGGACTTCCCAATGAGTCAGGCCACCATTTCTGAAAGATTTGTATGCAGGGAAGTGTATGGGTCCAGGGTCCCCTCCCAGACAGCCCTGCCCGGCCCTTCTTTCATCCCACCAGGGCCTCCTTGCATAGAAGCAGGTAGGCTGTGACACCCCCCGCCCTGATTTGATAAACTGAGACTGGGGAAGGTGGTGTTGGCCACTGTGACATGATGTGTCAGGGGCCTGCACCGTCTCTCCCTTCCCCATCCCTGGCTGGCCCCGTCATTCAGAGGGCCCTGCAGCCCTGCCTGGCAGCAGAGGGGCTGGCGTTCATGTCCTGGTGTCCCCGGAGTCTTTCCTGGGCTGTTTATGGTGGGCCAGGACTCTGCCTTGGGGTCAGGTTCAAGGTTCATTTGTGGGGTTGGGTCAGGATCAGCGGTCAGTTGGGGATTGGGGTTAGGGTCAGAGCTCAGTCTGGGCTAGGCTCAGGGGTCAGCCTGCATTTCAGGCTGGAGTTCCGTGTGGGGTGGAGTTGGGGTTTGATTTGGTGTCAGGCTCAGTCTGGGGTCATGGTTGGGCTTAGCCTAGGCTGGGTGTTGGGGTCATTTTGGGTTTGGGGTCAAGTTCAGACTGACATCAGACTAGGCGCTCAGTGTGTACGGAGACAGGACCCTTGCTTGGAGCTGACTGAGGCGGGTATGTATTAAAGGTGATCCCTGTCCCGTCCCCTCCCCACTGTCTCCGCCTCCCCTATGACAAGCTGGCCCCCAACTCCTGAAGCCTCATCAGGGGCCCAGAGGCGGAATGGTGGCCAGGGCTGGGGTCGGTGGGTGGCCAGGGCGCTTCAGTCTGGTTCTCTCTTCAGCAAAATGTGTCCTGACGCCTGTGCTGGGCCTGGGGACATGGGGTGTACCAGCTAGCCCCTCGGCCCTCTCCAGGCCTCAGTTTCCCTGTCCCAGAAGCTCTGTGTTGGTGAGTTGGGCTGTGAGCAGAAACCTGGACCTGGCACTATAGGCAGCTGTGTCAAGAGGATTAGAGGGGGGAGGGTAGTCAGGGGTCCCTGCAGGAGCTCTGGCCTAGAGGGAGGGACTGGACCGGGCACGGGGAGAGGGGAGGGCCAGGCAGGACAGACTTTCCTGAGAGCCCACTGATGAGGGTCTGCAGCCAAGGAGGCATCGACTGTCCCTTAGTGGCCAATGGCGCCACCTCCATAGTCAAAGGGCCTCCTTCCCTGGCGTGGAGCCTCCCAGACCACATGGGCTGTGGCTTTAACATGGGGCCTGATGAGGGTGCTTGATTCTGGCGCTGGACTCCAGATGCCCCCAGGCCCTGTCTGGTAACTGATACCTGCCCTCCTCACTGGCAGGGTCCCCAAAAAACCCTGACCATGGCTTTGCCCAAGGGAAGGCAGGTCAGAAGAGCAGGGGCCTCCCTTGGGCTCTGGTCCCTCTCTCGTCTCTCGGCTCAGCCCCCTAGTCTGGCCTCCTCCTGTCAAAGCCGCAGACACACAAGAGAAGCCCCGATTGACGTCAGGAGAAGAGCCCACGGGGCCTCTGTCTCTCTCAGAAATTTGGCTGCAGTGCCCAGCGTCGGATGTCTGTGGTTTTTAGAAGGTGAAAATGGCCATGGTTCTGCTTCTGTGTCTCCACCAAAACCTGGCAGGATGGGCGGTTTGGGGGAAGGTGGGCTCTGGGCTCCTGGTCCCAGTCCAGGGCCGGGCTGCACTGCTGAGCCCCTCCCCTCACTGAGGTCCCCGCACCAAGCCCCCTCTCCCTTGCCTCCCACTCACTTGCAGACCCCGAATCCCGTGCTCTGCTGTCCCTAGGAGCTCCTGCCCCTGGCCCTCCTGCCCCTTCACCTTCCTCCCATCTCTCCACTGGCCAAGGCCTGATCTTCCGGGTCTGTCCCCGTGCCAGTGCCCACAGCCCAGACCCCCAGGGGCTTCGTGGTTCATGGGTCTCTGGGCGCCCCCAAACCCCCAGACTCAGGCCCTGTATTCTAATATCTGTGCCCCCACACCAGCCCCAAGCCTGGCACACAGTAGGTGCTTCTGAGCCTTTCCTGGGTCAGGTGGATGAATTCCTCCTTGAAGCTCTGTGTTCGCTCCTGCGACATTTGAACCACTGATTTCTCGGAACCATTCAGCGCTGCAAGCTGTGGCCGCTGGGAGGAACGTGGGAACGTGGGGAGTCGGATGTCAGCTGTGCCCTCGGTCAGCCTGACCTGCTCCAGCCCCAGGGTGGCCCCTCCATGCAGAGGGCTGTGATGGCCAGGCTCCCTCGGGGTCAACACACGGTCAGCAGGCCTGTCCTGCCTCCCAGTGCCTGCCCTGGACACCAGAGCCCCTCTCTTGTCTTCAAGGGGCCACAATCCAGGATGGATGGGGAGAAAGAGATTCAACCTCTGATTCTCACCTTGAGCCTTCTCATGGCCACTGCCAGGCTATACACATGACCCCTTGCCTGGACCAGTGTCCCCCACACCACGGTCAATCTGACCATGACCTTGCCTTACTTAATCCCCTCGGTTTCTTATCATGTACGGAACATGGTCCAAGCCACTGAGGCCAGCCACCCACACACATGCTTTCCATCCCCTGTCCATTCACAGCTCTTCTGGCTCCCGCTAGCGCCATTCACATCTCTGAGCCTTCATCCAGCTCCTCCTCAGGCCTCGCATCCCAGCCAGGCTGGGGGCAGGCCGCCCCCTGCCCTCCCCAGGCACTCCGCTAGAACTTGAGGTCTCCTAAGTGCTGGGCAGTATCTGGGCTGTTCCTCCGACCACTGCATCGTGAGCGTCTCAGCTGGTGAATCACTGTGCGATCTGGCAGGAGCCGGCATCCTTTGCCCCGATTGTACTAACGAGGCCTGGAGAGGAGAAGGGACAGTCCCAAGGTCACACAGGCAGATACGGCTTACCCCAGTGGCCTCTGATTCTTCTCTGCCATTTTCCCTCTATTGGTCTATCACTGTCTCTACCTGGGGTCACTTGAGTGGGCTTCACAGAGGACTGGGCTGCTGGGGAGAACCCCTATTCCAGGAAGCCATCATGATTTCCCCCCCGACTCCCCTATCCTCTGAGCCATGGACACTGGCTGCTGTCCACCTGTCTTGGCATCAGCTTCTTGGCATGATACCTGCGAGCATAATTGTCAGAATCTACCTTCACCTCTGGGCCCAGGGTCTTGGTGGCCTCCTGCTGCCAGCACAAAGTGTAGCTGAACCAACTCGGGAGTGGGAGGCAGCAGCCCTGGGTGACAATCTGCACCAGCCTCTTAATTGCTCGGTGACCTCAAGCAAATTCCACTCTGGGCCCCAGTTTCCTGCAAAACGGGGGCAACCTGCCAGGCCTGGCTTCCTCCAGGGGTGATTAGATGTGATCGTGGCTGTGAAGGTGTTTGCTGAGTTGAATAGCATCTTGCAGGTGGATGTGCAGGCTCCACACAGGGCCCGGCTCAGCAGAGACCAGGCGGCTGACCACATGTGGCGCCTGGCCGAGGGAACGTGGCAGGTGTCTGGACGCTGCGTCCCCAGGCGACTTGTGCAGGCAGCATTCCCGGCAGCTCATGCTACGTTCCCAGCCGGTCCCACTGCTGGGGAAGGGTGGGGGGCCACCTGGCGCTGGCCCAGCCTGGCCGGCCTCCCACCCCATGTTTTGTTCGCAAAGTTTGGAATGTCCTGGGACGCGGAGCTCGGCTCCCTGGGGAGACATTGGTGCCATCTCCTTGATCTCATTGCTGGACAGGTTTCTCCTTCATTCCAGCTCGGGCCTCGGCAGGATCCCAGCCCCAGCTGCTGCCAGTCCCAGTTCGTCTGTGTCTATCCCAGCGTTGGCAGCCAGAGGCCATGCAGCTGGGAGCTGGGGGGCTTCCCGGGGGGGTTCTCCCGGCCTGTCTGCAGTGGGCCCTGGGCATGCCTCCCAACCGGTTCTCTGCAAACCCTTTCCCAGCTGTCTCTCTTCACAAACTCCTTTGCCCAGGACCCCCTGATACGGGGGCCCTGAGGTCTGTTCAGAATGATGTTCTCAGGACCTAAGGGACTTGGGAGGGGACAGAGCTTGCCAGCTGCCCTGATTTCTGTTCCCCTTAGTAGGACGGGCTGTGCACAGAATGGGCTCTTCTAAGTGTGTGGGGGAGCAGGTGTCAGAGATGCAAAAAGATGCGTGTGTGCAGGTGCATGGGTTTTCTTGAGCTCCAGTTTTAAATATCCCTGGACTTGATTAATTGCAGGATGAGGTTGGGGGGAAGGACTAGGGAGGTCAGGGGTCTAGTTCAAGGGGAAGCCCGTCCTTACCTGGTCAGCGTGCACCTCTGGGGTGGCTGGATACTCTGCACCCTGACTTGGTCCCACCAGCACAGTCTGGGCTCACCTGGCTGGGAAGAGGGGAGGTGCAGCTAGTCCTGTTGTCAGAAATGTGCAAAGGTGTGTGTACGTGCGTGTGTGTTCACACACATGGTCATTCCTGAGCCTCCAGTTCAGGAAGGAGATTCATCCTTTCCTAGCCAGTGCTCCTGGTGTAGCTAGCTCCTACCTGGCTGGGTCGTGGGGCTGGGGCACCCTGGTAGTGCAAAGAGGAATCCTCTCTGGGGGAGACGGAGCCCCAGAGGGCCCCCTGTGGTCTGTCCTCAGCTTGGGCAATCCCTGCCCTGATGTAGGTCAGCGTCCGCCCCAGCCTGGCTAAATGCTCCTCTTTCCACATCATTAATGCAGAGACTAAATAAGTCAGTCCCTCTGGCAGGCCCCCTAGCCCCCTAGGCAGCCTGGCTGGAGCTATTAATATTCCTCATGTTTATGACCCCCTGGCCCTGCTGACAGGCTCCTCTCTCTAGCCGTTGAAATTAATTTTGTGAATCAGAAGGGGGGCAGCCCGTTGGAATCCAGGACGATGACATCTCCACCTCCCCCTGCGGCGAGTCCTGCTCGCTAATTCTATAAAACAGTCACCGTGTCCAACCTAACCCAGGGCCGCCCGCCTGGCTGGGGCTGCCTCATACTTCTGCTATGCTCTCCCCTGGGAGGGGGCTGGCCCTGGCCCCGATGATTCAGGCCCCTTGACACCTTGCACTGATGTCAGTGGGAACAGGGGCCTCAGGCCCCAGGACCTGCTGGCTTGTCGCCTGGGTCCGCACCCTGCACGGGGCTGGCCGGCTCGTGCCTCGCGTGACCTTCCCATGGATGAGGCCGGGCTGGGAGTGGAGGCTGGGCCAGACAGCCTCTCCCTCACGCTGTCCTCGTTTCTGAGAGCTGCCTGTACTGGCGCCAGGCCGTCCCCCGGACTCCTTGGGGTTTCGAGGACTCGTTCTAAAATTAATATAGGGGAATTCGGGGAATTCGTGAACAAGTTCCCAGAGAACGTGGCTGCCCCGGGGGGAAGGGCCCCCGCATCTTCCCACCCTCCCCCATCTCTCATTTTTCTGCTTTCCTATGTGGGCAGATCTCCTGTCTGTGGGCAATCTCACTCCACGAAGGGCAGGGCTGGTCGCCTCACTCTGTACATTGGGCACGGGTCTTCCCCTCCATCCTCAACATGGAGAAGTCTCTGGGGGGAGTGCTTTATACAAGATATTCTCTTAACTCACTTGAAATATGATTTGCAAATATTTTCTCCCATTCTTTGAGCTGTCTTTTCACTTTCTTGGTAGTGTCCCTGGAAGCACAAAAGTTCTTAACTTTGATGGAGTCCAATTTACCTGTGTTTTCCTTGTGCTCTTGGTGTCATAGCTAAGAAAACATTGCCAAGTCCAAGGTCATGAAGATTTACCCCTATGTTTCCTTCTGAGAATTTTATAGTTTTAGCTCTTACATTTAGGTCTTCAATCCATTTTGAATTAATTTTTGTATATGGTGTGAGGTAGGGATCCAGCTTCATTCTTTTGCAAGTGGCTATCCAGTTGTTCCACACCATTTGTTGGAAAGACTATCGTTTCCCCATTGAGTGGTTTTGGCACCCTTGTCAAAAATCAATTGACCATAAATGTGATAGTTTATTTCTCAATTCTATTCCATTGGTCTATCTGTCTATACTTGCAGGAGTACTACAAAGTCTTGATGACTGTAGCTTTCTAGTAAGTTTTGAAATCAGGAAGTGTAAGTCCTCCAACTTTGTTTTTCTTTTTCAAGATTGTTTTGGCTATTTTTGGTTCCTTGAAATTCCATATGAATTTAGGATGAGTTTTTCCATTTCTGCAGAAACACCATTAGAATTTTGGTAGGGATTGTATTGACTCTGTTTTTGGCAGTACAGCAGTCCCCCCTTCTCTGTGGGAGATGTGTTCCGAGACCCCTGGTGGATGCCTGAAACCGTGGATAGTACCTGACCCTATATAGACTATGTTTTTTCTTATACATATGTACCTATGATAAAGCTTAATTTATAAATTAATTAGGCACAGTAAGAGATTAACAACAAGAACTAATAATAAAATAGAACAATTGTAACAACATGCTGTAATAAAAGTTACTATAGATCTTAGCAACCTCAGCATATGATTTTTTTTCTTATAAAGTCAAGAACTTTCACCTTTTCACTTAAATGAAGTACCTTATGGCTTCTCTTTGGCATGTCTGAATTATCAGCATCACTGTTCTTGCACTTTGGGGCCATTATTAAGTAAAATGAGGGTGACTTGAACACAAGCACTGTGATACCACGATGTTTGATCTAATAACCAAGACGGCTCCTAAATGACTAACGGACGGGGAGCAGGGATCCGCTGGACAGAGGGGTGAGTCATGTCCCAGGTGGGATGGAGCGGGATGGCGGGAGCTTTCATAACGCTATGCAGAACAGGGCCCAGTTTAAAACTTATGAATTGTTTATTTCTGGAACTTTTCATTTAATTATTTTCGGATCTTGGTGACCATGCAGAACTGAAACCCAGGAAAGCGGCATCGTGGAGAAGGAAGGACTCTTGTGTCATCATCTTAATAATGTTACGTCTTCCAATCCATGAACGTGGAATGTCTTTCCATTTATTGAGAGCTTTCATTTCTTTCAATGATCTTCTGTAGTTTTGGTGTACAAGGTTTGCACTTCTTTTGTTAAATTTATTCCTAAACATTTTATTCTTTTTGATGTTACTGTAAATGGAATTTTCTTAATTTCATTTTTGGATTGAATCATTTAAAATAGGATTTGACTTAAAGCATCAGCCTAAGCGTTGTTTATGATGCAACTTATCAAGACCCCACTTACATAAATGTGAGAGCCACCTGTGACCCTCAAGCCTGGGTCAGCCGCTCCCCAGGGCCTGCTCTGTGGCCCGCTGCTGGGCCTCGCCTGTAGGGTGCCGTCCCATCCTCACCCTTGTCCTCCTTGCCTCCAGTCTCTCTCTGCCCGTTCAGCCTCCTCCCTGCTGCCCAGAGGGCTCTTATGAATCTGACCATGTCAGTGCCCTGCTTAAAGCCCCCAGTGGCTCCCCGTCATGTCTGGGAGAGAACTGTGAGTTCTTTGGCCTTCTGTTTAGGACCCTTCATCCACATTAAAGGCTGCTGTTGCCAGCTCTGTGCTGACAGCCCAGTGACATCGTCACTGAGATGGACCAGATGCTGCAAAGCCATCAGATTCAAGGGACGCTCGGCAATGGTGCCAGTCAGTGCCTCCTCTGCCGTCTCTATCTCCACCTGCAGCACTCCGTCCTCCCAGCTTCCCACTCGCCTCCCTCCCCTCCCTCAACTCCCTACACTCTGTTACCAAATCCTGTAGATTTTACCTCCTCAGCCCCTCTTGTGTCTGTCCCCTCTTCTTCATGGATGGCCACCAAGTTTAGGCTTTATCTTAGCCTGTTCACAGGCCACCAGAGTGATCTTTCTGTAACATAGGTCCTCCCGGCTTAAAACCTTTAGCTAAGCCCCCATGGCCTCCAGGGACAGGTGCTGACCTTCTGACCTTGCCCACCTCTGCCCTCTCCTTGGGCCTGCTGTGCACCCTCTGTGAGGCCCCTCCAGACCCCTATCTCCATGCCCAGGACAGCTCCTCACCCCAGCTTGCCTGGCAAAGTCCTGCTGCTTGTGCTAGACTCACCTCCAGAGTCACCGCTTTACCTCGGTCCCCACCTCCCAGGTGGAGTGATCCCTCCTTCCAGGTGTCAGCCATGGTGCTTGGGACACTCCGCCCGTCTCCCTCCCCAGGCCGGGACCATGCTCAGTTTTCCTGCATGCCAGAGAGCCGGGCGGGAGTCTGGAAGAGGGCGGCCATCAGTGAATGTTTGCTGGGCACCGAGAGGATGGGTGAGGTGGTTGGGGAGGAATGGAGCCACGAGATGCTTTGGAAAAGGCTAGGTTTGGTGGTCCATGGTCAGGCTCACATTTGAGCACTGCGGTGACATGAGGAGTCACCAGTGGGTCTGTGGGGAGGCCTGTGGATGGCTGATGTGGCTCTGGCTGTACCAGCAGGGCCCTGGGACTGGCTGTGCCTGTATGTCCCCAACCCTCCCAACTCCTGTCCCTCAGGACTCATCTGTCAGTCACCCCCTACCCCAGCTGCTGGGCTCTGGTCACCTCCATTTCCTCTCCTTGTCCTCATCCATCTGTCCACTCCAATTTGGCTCACCCACTGCTCCATGAGACAGGGGCCTCCCTGCTCATCAATCTAAGCGGCTGAGCAGCGTGGTACGGCGTCCCTCCTGCCTACGCCCGTCTTCCCTCCCACCTCTCCAACCTTCCTCCTCAGCATCTCCCTAGGACCAGGCCCTGCTCTCCATGGCCCCCAGCTCTCAGCCTCCTTGTCCCGTGTGCTGCCCCATGGGTACTGCTGGATGCTTCTCAGGCACTCTGATTCTCCATGGCTGTATGTCGCAACCAGGCCCCCTGCCTGGCAGGACACTTCTCCAGGGCACGGACTCAGCGGGCTTTTCTCGGAATCCTCAGAACCTAGCATGGACCCAGCCCAGGAGGGGCTTGACAAGTGGCTTAAGATGGAATTATTTTGAAAATGACTTACTCTCTGCTTTCCTCTCGCTCAGAGATGAGGTGTCACTTGAGAGTCACAGGGCAGCCTCCAGAGAGGGGGAAGTACATGACTGGATTTTGGAGGCACTTGTATTCTCACTAGGGACGGTCCTAGGACCTTCTGGGGAAAGGGAGTGGATATGAGGGGCCAGCCCTGAGAATCTTTCCTCCTTTGGACAGTAAGCATTATGGATCCAACGACAGGAGGCCCCCGACCCTGTGTCCCATGCCTCTCTCCTGCCCTGGTCCCGCCTCAAGCTTCCTGGTCCCCCTGCATGTGAGCCTATTTGCAAGCCCGGCTCGGTGCCTCCAGACACGCACGGCAGCCTGGGCCCCCGGTGGCTGCACAGCCGGGAGGAAGCTGCCCACCGGGGTCTGAGCTCTGAGCCCTCTGCACTTGGTTCCCAGCTCCTCCCCGCCGTGCCTCCTGCCAGCGCCTAATCACTTCCATCTGCCCCACTGACTCACGGGGCTCCAGCTGTCAAGGTTCTAAAACTTTCCAAATTCCTCCCCACCCTGTCCTTCCAGGCCATTTCCCCAGCTCTGGCTCCCTGGCAGCGCCCCTGTATGCCCAACCAGCTGCTCCTTCTCACACTGGACGCACCGAGCAGGGAAGTGATGGTTGGCAGAGAGGGCTTCTTCGAGGGGCTGAGCAAGATGGGCCTCCAGATCCCTCTCCCCACAGGGGAGGCCCTGATGGCAGTAGAGAACATGAGAGCTGGAAAACCAGGGTTGAAAGAGCCATCGGGACAACCCGTCCATTTTACAGATGAGGAAACTGAGGCTCAGAGCCAGCAGCTGCAGGGTGTAGAATCCAGCCCTTGGGACACTGGTGCAAGGCTCTCCTCTGCTCCTCCCTCCCTCGCTGTTACTCTTCTTTCCACCCCTAGCTCTCCCTTTTGGCCATGGGAAAGGCAGCTTCAGCCGTGGCCTGCCCTGCCTCAGGGACCAGAGCCACTTAGTGACCAGTAGGGGTCTCTCCATGCCCCCCACCTCCTGGCCTCTCCCCAGCTGGCCTGCTCCTCCCCCGTCCCTCAGGATATTTCCTGAAGAAGTGTTTGTACCTAAACAGTATTTCCAGGGCAACTTGCATTCCTGGGGCGGGGGGAGTGAGAAGGGTGTGGGAGGAACGGATCCCACTGTGACGCCCCCGTGACCCACAGCCCCTCTGGGTTTATGGAACTTGGGGCCTGGGAGCCCGTCTCACCCTTGATCTCGGACAGAGTGTGAGGATACTGCACGAACCCCACCGCCCTCCCCTTATACAGCGCATCCTCTGTGGACGATCTGTGTGCGTGTGTGCATGCGCGTGGTTGGGGGGCACAGAGTGCAGAAGTTCTCTCAGCCTGATCAGGCAGAGGGAACCCTGGGGTGAACAGCTTCCTTCTCCTGCTCCTCAGGGAGCATGTCAATGCTGGGGACTCTCTCCTGGGCAGTCCCTCCCTTGCCTGCGCACCTGTCTGTCCCCTGGTACTTCTGAGATGAAATCCCCCCCTTGGCCACACTAGCCAGGCTATGCGTGGCAGCATCTGTCCCCTTCTGCAGCCCACCTCGCCCCGACAGCCTGCTGCACACCCGCTCCAGGACAGCCCCCACTCCCCACCGCCAGGCCTCTTTATGGCCTCCTCCTCTTTCAAGCCCAGCTTGAGGGTCGCACCTCCTCCTCCTCCAGGCAGGCTTCCTTGGGCTGCCAGAGGGAGCTGACCCCTGCCCCACCGGCTAGCTCACACCTGGGGCTGACCCACAGTAGCTTGGGTCCCTGTGTGTGAAGTGGCCTGATTCTCAGTTTTTGTTTCCTCCCTCCCCAGTGCAACTCCAGGGAGGGGTCCCTGTGCCTCTGCACCATGAGCCCAAACAGGGTCTGGAGCCTGGATCCCACCTCATCTGGATTGCCCAGGCCTTTGCAGACAAGCCTTCAGAGAGGGCCCAGACCTCGGCCCTTCTGTCCTGGACTTCCCTGAGGACCTGGGTGGGGAGGGACATGGTGGCATGGCCAGGCCCAGGAGGGCAGAAGGCCAGAGGGTATGGTCCAGAGTGGGTGACCCAGTGAGGGCTGTGTGGCAGAGCAGGACAAGAAATGTGATGGGGACGGAGGGAGGGCTGTGGCCCTTTGCCAAGCACACCCCACATGAACCCCTGCAGGGAGACCCTCCCTGCACATTGAGATCCCTCCCTCCCCTACAGTAAGCCCCTCCCCCATCACTAAGCCCCTTCTCCTCTCTCTGCGCCACCATCCCCTCACTGTCCCTGCTCACTGTCCTCCCCCGCCTTAAGTCCCATCCTAACTGCACTCTCTACCCTCAAGCCCCTGCCCCCCCCGCATCCCCCTGACTTGCAGAGTAGCGAGCAGCTCAGACCCTGGTGCTGTGGCCTCTTCCAGGGTCTGGCCTGGACCCAGGCGTTTTCTAGGGGCACCTCCGGTCGGTTCCCCCTTCGTGGCACGCCGGGAATGCAGCCCCTGCACACACAGGCCCCCTCCGCCGCGGAGAGGAGCTCAGTCCCGTGGACTTTTAAGGACTGAACAGGGAGCGAGCTCCGTCCCGGGCCTGGCCGAGCTGTCCTCCAGATCTGGCCCCGTCACGGAGGGGCTTGGCTGGCTGCCCCAGTGGGGAGGGGTCTCAGCGCTTAGATCAGGAATGAACGGGGGCTGGGCACATGTCGCGTCTGGCTGGGCCTCTGTCCCTCCTTCGGCCCCCCTTGGGTGGTGCTGAGGGCTGAGGACCCCTGCCCCTCTCTAGCAGGGGGTCCAGGCTGGGTCTCAGGGACTCCAGTTTGGAATGCCCACCCTGAGTAGAGCCTCTGGGTGCTCCTCAGAGGGGCCTGGGGATGATGACTATAAGGGTGCCCGTGACCACGGCCACCTTTCCTGACTCAGCCCACATCGTTCTCCAGGGCCCTGAGTTTCATTACCACTTCCATTTTATAGATGAGAAAACTGATGCCCACAGAGATGCAGCACCTTGTCCAATGCCTTATAGCCGGTGGATGGTGCAGCCAGGATTCAGACGCAGTCCTTTATCTCCTAGTCTCGGGGGACGGAAGATGAGGCAGAGGGAGAGTGGCAGCACCCTTCCGTGTCCCCCGTGATCTTTCCCTTTCCTTTGCAGTTTTGGGTGACTCCACTTCCCCTTGGGCCATCGGGTGGCTCCTTGCCCGTCTGTGCACATGGCTCCTGAGCCACATGTGGCTCCCAGGGGTGACTTGCAGACCTTCAGACCCTCCACTGCCCAGTTCTGCCCCACGGCACTGTGGGGCCTCACTTCCCCAAGGTGCCAGGGCTCCAGGAGGGCAGGGCCATGTCTGGGTCATACTGGGTCCCTGGCATTGTCCTCTACAGGGAGGCCTTGGCCGGGAGCTCGGCCAGACCCTGGGGAGTAAACGGACTCACAAGGGAGCCCCGAGGTGCTGGGGATTCCAGTTCCTGCTGGAGGGGACCCTGTCCGCCCTCATGGGCCCCCGAGGCCATCCCTCCTGAGCCAGCCAGCGCTCTCTCTGCCCCGCCACTCTGCTTGTCTCCGCGACTTCCTGGAGGACCTGGTGCCGGATGTGGGATGGAGGGACAGGCTGGACTTGCATTAGTGTTTCCTGTGCCTTGGCCCTGTGTCACCTGGGGTTACCTGTGACAATCTAGGGAAAGAAAACACTGTGGATTTCAGGCCAACTGTGTGTTTGCCCAGGGTCTTCACCAGTGTTGCCCGATGACCCTAAGGACCCCTGATGTAGGTTACTGACTCTGTTTTCTACACAAGCAAAATTGCCCTCAGAAAGGTGGAGCAGTGTAAGCGTGGGGTCAGGAGTTAAATTCAGGTGGGTCTGACCCGAAGTTCGAGCCCTTTCCGCTGTCCCCACAGAGCCTCAGAGCCCCAGGTCTGGGGTGAGGACTGCCTCAGGGCCAGCACTGTTGAGCCCTGGAGAAGGTGGATGAGGCGTTTTCATGGGGGTCACCCACAGCCTCCGGGGAGGGGCATAGCAGATTGTCCCTCACCGGACCACACTGCTGCCAGCCACCCTGGCTCGGCGCTCCGTGCCCACACACCAGTCTTCAAAGTCCCCACCCTGGGAAGCCTCCCCTCTCTGACTGACCAGCGCAGGCCTCCTGGCCCGAGTCGGGAACTGTTTATACCTGTCCTTAGCACAGAGATTCCTCGGGGGACCAGCTGGGCCTGCAGGTGGGTGATGACCTGCTGCCCTCTTTCATCTCTCTTCTCTGGGCTGCCTACGGTCCCTGATCCCACCCTCGCCTGTCTCCCCTGAGGGAGAGATGAGACCTGGGGTTTCTGGTCTGATCATGGAGGCTCAGCCCTGGTCTGTGATGATGGTCTGAGGGGGCAGGGCCACATCCTAGGACACCGATCTTAACGTGTTCATGCATGTGTGTGTGTGTGTGTGTGTGTGTACACACAGCCCTGACACGGGGGGCTTGCTTTTAGGGAGACATAATCTTGTTCTGAAATGATGGTCTGAGGGTGAAGACAAGGCCCTGGGGCCTGAAATGGGTGCAGAGAGAGACTGGAGGTAGCTAAGTTTGTCTACTCCTCGACTGCCCAGGAGTGGGCTTCGTGCTCTCAGCCAAGCCTGGGACTGGTATCTGGGCACTGGGGATGGGGTGGGCCAGGCTCCCACAGGGAGGAAGGGGCATGGGGGCAGGAAGGGGCTCACGGAGGGAAATAGGCGCAGCGGGGTGGCGAGCAGCCTCGCTTGCCCCGGACTCCTGGCCCGCCTTCGTTCCCTGGACACAGAGCAGGTGGCAGGCTTCCCCGTGTGTCCCCGCCCTAGCCCTGCTGTCTGGGTCCCAGACGTGGCCTCGGTTTATGGGACGATGTTCCCTCCCTGGCCAGCTTGGCGGCCACTTCAGACATGCTCGTGCCTGGATGCCCCCTGCCTCGCCGAGGACTCAGGACACAGTCTGCCTCCCCCAGCCCCAGCGCCCCGCCCTGCTAATCCCTGCGAGCGGCGAGGCCAAGAATGTCTTGCATACTCTGGCGGTCGGGCTAGCCACGAAGCCTGTTGGAGGGGCATGAATCACGGCCCCCGCCTGCCAAGTGCTCACTTGGGACGTGTTCGAGGCTGGCCGTGCCCAGAGTTGATGGGGAGAAGGGAGGGAAGGAGAGCTGGCAGCGGTGATGGGCAGACAGAGCAATTTTGAGGGGAGCGATGTCTGCTGGACCCATCCCTGGTGGCAACACAGAAATTATGTTATAGAATTTTAGGAGCCTGGAGTGCTACAGTATTGATTTCTCAGAATTCCACAGGTCTGAAAAGCAAGATGCGTGGAATGCCACACTGCACCCCTCCGACAGCACCTTGATGCGAACGTCCCATTCAGCAGGTGACAAAGTAGAGCCTCCAAGAGGGCAGAGGGGTCTGCTCCAGGTCATGTGTGGAGTCAGAGTCAGGGGCTGGCTGAACCCAGCCCTCCTGTCTTCTGTCTGAGGCCCTTTGCAGCCCCACACGCTCCTGCCCTTCTCCACACAGTGAGCAGTGTCTCTTCCAGCCCCCTCCCAACATGTCCATGTGCTCCTGGATGATGGGGAGGGTGGGAGTGTCAGGGCAGGTGTGAGGGAGGGTCTCCTTCTGCTCCCGTATTTACTCCCAGCACGTAAGCCACCCCATGTCAATTCCTGCCTCCCTGTCTGCAAACCCCCTGCCGAGCTAGCCTTCCCCTCCCTTCTGTCCCCAACATGAAGGGGGCCTGCATGATGCCATAGTCTGCTCCCCCTATCTGTACCGCTCACTCGCTCGCTTACCCAAAAACTGTCTGCTAAGTGCTGGGGGTCCTCTGGACACAGAGACCTCACCCCAGCCATCACCCTGTTCTCCTGTGTCTGCAAACCCTTCCTAGCCCCTAGCACATCACCACACTCGATTCTCTCTCATCTTAAAACGAAAAAAGTCCCTCTCGGTGCCCCCGCCCCCATGTGTCCCCCCCTCCCCCCGCCCCCCGCCCCAAGCTTTCTCCATCAGTCCGTCCCTAGTCAAGTTTCTTCAGATTTGTCTTTGTCTACATTTCCCATCCCCCACCTCCTCACTGCCCGCTCTCTCCAGAACTCTCTCCAGTCTGGCTTCTGGCCCCAGTCCTCCACGGACAGAGAGCTGGATCCTTGAGCTGCTCCTGCTGCTGCCCCCCGAGCCGGCCATTGCTAAACCCACCTGCCCCGAAGCCCTGCCTGCCCTGGTCTCTCTGCCCTCACGGTGCCTCCCTCTGAGCGCCGCCTCCGCTGGTGGTCGGCCCAGGCCCTCTTCTCTTCTCACCGTCTTCTTCCCAGCCAGCGTCCTGATTACCAGACACTAGGGCTGATTATTGCCCCAGCTCACCCCGATGTGATGGCCAGCCGGCCCTCCCCAGGGCCCCAGACCAGCGTGTCCACACCAACTTGCCACGCCCACCTGAGTGACCCACAGGCTGTCGCCCTCAGCTGTCTGTGCTCCCCTCAGCCTGCTCCTCCCAGGGCCCCCCCTTTCTGTGAGGGGCCCCACCACCTACCTGATTCCCGGGCAGAGGTGCGGGCGTCGCCTGAGACTCCTCGGTCTCCCTCACCCGACCCTTGGTCCCGTTGGTCCACCAAGGCCAATCCAAGCGATCTCGTGACTTGATTCTCTCCCCGCTGCTGTCGCCTTCATTCTGACCTCATCCTGGCCACGGACGATTGCAACATCCACATCCCTGGTCTCTGCCCCTCCAGCAGGCCCTCCAGGGGGAGCCAGGGGGAGCTCCTTCAAATGCAAACCTGACCCTGCCACGCCCCAGCTCAGCGCCCTTCGCTGGCTCCCTACTGCCCACAGGTCCTTAGGGCACTCTGTGGCCAGGCCCCCTCCAGCCTGACCCAGCCCCAACACGCCCACCTTATGTTCTGCCCATCTCCAAATGCTCATCACCCGAAGCCGGTCCACAGCGAGTCTTGTTCTAATCTTTCACCTGCCGTTCCTCTTGCCCAGAAGGCACCTTCCCTTTCTCAGTGGGACGAACTCTCTGCTCAGCCACGGTCCCTCTGGGGGCCTTCCGTGCTCCCACAGCACCCGCACTTGCCACGCTGCTGCCCACGCTGGGTCCCCGACTCGAGTGCAAACTCTTTGAGAGCAGGGCTGTGCCCGACCCTTCTGAGTCTCTCCATGGGGCTGGGGTAGAGCGAGTGCTCAACACGAACTGCTGAACGAATGAGTGACCCCAGGGAGGCCATGGTCCTCTGTTTGGGGACTCTGCTGAGATGACCCAATCTGAGCCCCCACTGCACTCCTGCCTCTGGGCTCTGGCAGGTCTGAGTTCTGAGCATTTTTGCCATGGGGCTGATGGCTGGTTGGTGTGGGAACTCAGTCTCTTCTGGGATTCCTAACCCCATGGGAGAGGAGCAGAGCAGGATGGGGGCCTGGGAGCTGAGAGGGCTGGCAGCGAATGGAGGGAGGAGCAGGTGGTCAGGGACCAAGGGCCTGTCCCTGGGGCTGGCACTTGGCACCATCTCTGGGGCAACAGGGCCTTCGAGGTTTCGTTGAGGAGGAGGCGTGAGACCGGACTCCCCGTCCGTCTTCAGGCCTGCCCGGGAAGCCCAGGCCGAGAAACAAGGGCCTGGAGGAGCCAGTGGAGAAATGGAGTTTGTGCCATGGCATTCAATGTGTTTGCAATAAAGGGGAAATGGAAAAAATGTTAATTTAATTTTGACAGTACCCTGGGGACATCGCTCATGGCTCTGAGCTCTCTGCCTGCCATCCTGTCCAGCCCTGCTTCGGGGGGACTCCAGGGAGCAAGGGAATGTGGGGGTGAAGGGTGAGATGGTTGGAACCCCGTCCCAGGATGTCCTCTGCTCCCTGTCACTGAGCCAGCTCCTCCCCTCTCCGTGAAGCAGCCTGCCCTGGCCTTCTAGAGCCATGTGCCTTTTAGCCAAATGAAGGCTACTCGTCAGGGAAGGGAAGACGAGGGGCTCACTGCACCTGCCTCCCAGAGGAGGGCCTGGGGATCTGAAAAAGACCCCAGCTGGGAGGTGCCAGCACCTTCTGCCTTCAGCCTACATTGCCCGGAACTCCTATGGTCCCGTGTCTGCCCCAGAGCCCGGGGGGCTGGAGTACAGGGAGAGCCTGAATACAGAGACCTGGCTTCAGGAGCCAGCTCCGCTCCTCAGCAGCTGGGTGGCCTTTGCAGAATCGCCTCTCCTCTCTGAGCCTCCGGGTTCTCCCTGGGAGGGAATTCCCATCCCTGGACCACTGGGTTGCAGTGCCTGTGTCTGAGGGCCCGGCTGCAGGCACTGTTGGGGACCTTTGAGTGGGAATGGGGGGCACGGGACAACCAGGGGCTCTGATGCCCACTGCTGCCACTCAGAGGGTGAAGGGCTGGGCTGCTCGCCCCCACATCACAGGGCTGTTGACTTCCCTGCATGTTGGCCTCTGCGTGTCCCTCCACGTGTCACCTTTGGAGAGATGAGGGCAGCACAGGAGTCAGGAACATGTTCCCTCAGCTCCTTCAGGAACTCTCAGGGTGTGGTGGCTTGACCCCAGCTGCCTTCATGCCGCTGTCACCCGATGCATTGGTTTAGGTCGTCCCAAAAGCAGACCTTGAGACAACGACGTGGGTGCAGGTCTTTTATCTGAGGGGACATCGCAGGAGGCACAGGTAAGGTTATAGGGAGAGGGAGACGGGGGGGCGGCTGTGGGGGGGCATGGAGAAAGCCAGCCAAAGGTGTGCTGCTGAGCAGGCAGCTGGGGATCCACCCCAGGGACCCTCCGACACAGTGCTGCCCAACAGAACGTTCTGCGATGATGGGAGAGTTCTAAATCCTCCTTGCCCAAAGAAGCAGCCACTGGGCACATGCAGGCCGCAGAGGACTAGAAATGTGGCTGCTGCGGTGGAAGAAACGAAGTTCTGCTTTTATTTACTTTTAATTAACTGTAGGGAGTTCCTGGGGTGGCCGGCGCGCTGATCCACTGATTGGGGCTCTGTGCTCAGGAGCATCAAGTCCCCTGCCTTTCTGGGAGGCACCCAGCAAGTTCTCTGCTGCCAGAGTGGCCCCCAGGCAGAGAATAAGAAAGAGGCAAGAGCGTGAGGCCGGAAGTCATCCTGTGCCAGGCTCGCCAGCAGCAGACAAACTCAGTGGGCGCAAAGGTCTGGGTACGGCGTCCACAGATATGTCTCGTTGGCCAACTGCTCACCTGCTTCTCAGGCTCACCCCTCTCAATGATCCCGCCCTGTGAGGATTTCTGGGGGGCCCGAGAAGCCTCACACGCTTCCATCCTCGATTCAGCTCCTCTCCACAGGGCTGTTGCTCTCCACGGTGAGAGCCCTCCGTGCCAACTTCTCTCTTGCTGTCTGCTCCCCTCAGCTGTTATGGCTGCTGAGCCCACCTCTGAGGGCACCCCTTGCTGCCACCTTGGGCTGACAATCCAGGACACAAGGGTGACTGTCACAGCCTCTGATCTGTCCCTTTCCTCTCAGGGCAGAGGGGCGGTCTCTTGGGTAGGGAGAGAGGGCAACTCCTCTTTCTGTGGGATCTGCTCCATCCGAGGGGCCCACAGCACGGCTTCCGGGACCCCAAACTGTGGCTGAGTCTAGTAAGGTGAATTTCTACTCCTGCCACGGCCCTGATCTCCCCAGGGTGGCCCATACACCATGACCCCCGGGTCACTCAGTCCTCAGAGCCAATTCCTTAAACCCAGTCTCTCTCTGTCTCTGTCTCTCCTATTGGTTCTGTTTCTCTGGAGAACTCCGACTGATACACTGCATAAAGTTCCATTTATTAAGGAAGGCATCTTTGTATTCCTAAGCATTTGTCAGGCGCCTGCCCTGGGCCCTGCAGAAACACCAGTGAGGGGGCCCCATGCTGCCACTTCTCCTCCTTGGGCCTTGGCGTAAATGTCACCTCCAGAGGAGCCCCATTGGATCTCCCTGAAACCAACTGTCCCACCTCATTATTATTCTCTGTTTCGGCACTGCAAATCACAATTTTAAATTATTTTATTAATATCCTTTTTTTTGGAGGAAAGGTCTGTTTTCTGTTTACTTACTAGAACCCAAGTGCCAGGAGGGGCTTGGCGCACAGTCCACAAGAGATGTTTATGAAGGAACGGACGGATGCGTGCACGGGGAATGCCACTCCTTGCTCTCAAGGCCCTCTCATCCAGCAGGTGGGTGCGGGTGGGAGGTCGGATCCAGGGTCCCAGGCATCGGTAGGGGCCTTAGTGGAGGCTCTGAGAAGGTCTGTGTCCCAGGAAGCTCAGGGAAGCCTTCTCGTGTGTCCTGAACTCCGCATGTGGACCTCACACGTGGACTCCAACCTGCACCCCAGCCAGTGGGCCAACTCTCTCTCTGTTTTTAAATTAATTTATTTTAAAAAGAACTTCCTTAAGGTTTAATTTACGCGCAATAAACCACGTCCATTTTAAGTTCCGTAAGTTTTGATAGATTGTATAGACCCACGTGACCACCACGAGAATCAAGATACAGAGCATTTCCATCACTGCACAGATTTCCCTCCTGCCCCTTTGCCATCGACCCCAGACAACTACTGACCCACTTTTTGTCACTATCGACCATTTTTGCCTTCTTTAGAGTTTCATATAAAGAGAACCATACAGTTTGTCCTCCTTTGTGGCTTCCTTCGTTCAGCATGCTTTGAGATCCACCCACGTTGTTGAGTGCATCAGTAATTGATTCCTTTTCATTGCTGAGCAGCGTCTCTTGGATGTACCGCTTGTTTATCCATTCACGTGCTGATGGACATCAGGACAATTTCCAGTTTTGGGCTATTATGAATAAAGCTGTTATGAACATATGTGTACAAGCCTCTGCGTGGACATGTTTCTATTTCTCTGGGGGTCTACTTAGAAGTGGGATCACTGGGTCATATGATAAGTGTATGTTCAACTTTATAAGTAACTGCCCAACTGTTTTCCATAGTGACTGAGCCATTTACATTGTCATCTGCAGTGTATGACAGTTCTAAATACTGACTCAAGGGATTATAAAATTTCTTTAAAAATTTAATATTCATTGTGGTGTAATTTACCTACATTGAAATGATCAAATCTAAAGTGCACCATTCACTCAGTTTTGACAAATGAGTATCAAGACAGAAGCTTTCCATCATCTCTGAAAGTCCCCTGTGCCCCTCCCCATCAATGTCCCCCACCGCTCAGAAGCAACCACTGATCTGATTTCTATCACCAGAGCTGAGGGCTGCCTAGTCTAGAATTTTATACAAACGGAATTATTCAGTATATACTCTTCCGAGGTCCAGCTTCTTCTGCTCAGGATGGTATCTTGGAGATTCATCCATGATGCTGCTTGTACTCTGCTCCGACTCCTCTCCCACCGTGTGGATGCACCACAGCTGATTTATCCACTCTCCTGTGGATGGACATCTGGGTTGTTTACACTTAGGGGCTATTAAGAAAAAAGCTGCTCTGAACATCTGTGGTCAAGCCTTCGTGCGGATATATGTTTTTCACTTCTCTTGGGTAAATGCTTAGGAATAGATAGAATTATTAGACTGGATGGCAGGTATACATTTAACTCTAAGAATCTGTCAAACTGTCTTCCAAGGTGGTTGTCAGTTTATACTTCCACAACAATATATGCGTCTCAATTGCTGCGTGTCCTCTGCAACATTTGACGTTGTCAATCTTTTTCATTTTACCCATCCAAAAGGGTATATAGCGGTATCTCATGTGGTTTTAATTTACGTTTCTCCACTGATTAATGATGCTGAGCACTTTTTGATATATTTATTGACTACTTGTTTGTTTTCTTCTCTGAAATGTCTTTTCAAGTCTTTTGTCCATTTTTAATTGTGTCACTTGTCTTCTTGTTGATTTGTAGAAATTCTTCATATATGCTGCATTCAAGTCTTTTGTCAGATGTATGTTTTGTGAATATTTTTTCCCAGTCTGTGGCTATCCTATTCATTTTCTTCTCAGCGTCTTTTTTTTTTTTAAGATTTTACTTTTCCTTTTTCTCCCAGAGACCCCCAGTACATAGTTGCGTATTTTTAGTTGTGGGTCCTTCTAGTTGTGGCGTGTGGCTTGATGAGCAGTGCCATGTCTGCGCCCAGGATCTGAACCGGCGAAACCCTGGGCCTCCAAAGCGGAGCCGTGAACTTAACCACTCGGCCACGGGGCCGGCCCCCTCAGTGTCTTTTGAAGAACAGACATTTTTAATTTTGATGAAGTCTAATTAAAGTTTTTTCTTTTAAAAATATTTTTAAATTTAAATTTTTCGTTTCTTAAAAGTATTTTTTCAAATATTTAAGAAATATTTTCCTAACCCCAGGTTGGAAAGATATCCTTCTGTTTTTTTCTAGAAACTTTGTAATTTTACCCTTAACTTTCAGGTCTAGGATCCATTGCAGATAAACTGTCGTGTATGTGTGGAGAAGCGATCAAGGCTCGTTTTCCCCCCATTCAGGTACCTGCTTATTCCACCACCCGTTGAAACGTCTTTCCTTACCTCATTGAATTGCTTTAGCATCTTTGTTGAAAATCACTTGGCTGTAGATGTGTGGCTCTGGTTCTGGACTCTCAGTTCTGTTTCACTGATTTGTTTATCTATCCTATGCTGGTACCGAATTGTCTTAATTGCTGTATTTGTCAGCCTTAAAGTCAGGTCGTATAGGTCTTCCAACTTTGTTCTTTTATTTCATGATCATTTTGCTACTCTTTGCATTTTCATATAAATTCTAGAATAGCTTTTTAAGTTCTAGAAAAAGCCTACTGTGATGAGGATTGGGATTTCCTTGAATCTATAGATCAGTTTGGGGAGAACTGACATCTTAACAATACTGTCTTCCAATTAACGAACACAGTACGCCTCCAGATTATTTGTCTTCTTTAATGTCTCTCAGCAATGCTTTTTGTTGTTGTTGCTTTATTGAGATATATTTAACATACAACATTATGCGAGTTTAAGGTGTGCAGCATATTGATTTGATACATGTACAATGCAATATGATCGCCGTTGAAGCATTAGTTAACACTACTATCGTGTCACATAATTATCATTTCTTCTAGTTTTGGGAACTAGATCTAGTCTCTTAGCGAGTTTAACGTTGATGATACAGTTTTGTTGTCTCTAATCACTGTGTTGCGTATTACGTCTCCAGGACTTATTTATCTATTAGTTGCAAGTACATATCTCAGCAACGTTTTGTAGTTTTCCATGTACAGCTCCTGAACATATTTTGTGAAGTTTATCCCCAACAATATTTTGTTAAGGATTTCCTGTTTGTTTTAATACTATTGTAATGGTATTTTTAAAAGATAATTTCCAGTTTTTCATTGCTAGAATATACAAATACAATTGATTTTTACATATTGATCTTGAATCCTGTGACAGTGCTAAACTCAATTATTAGTTCTAATAACTTTTTTTGTAGATCCCTTAGGCTTTTCTATAGAGATAATCACGTTATTAGTAAATAAAAACAGGTTTATGTCCCATTCCAATCTTTCTACTTTTTATTTCTTTTTCTTGTCTTATTGCAACAGATGGGTCCTTCAGCACAACGTTGAGCAGATGTGGTGACAATGGACATCTCTTCCTGTTCCCGCTCTTAGAGGGCAAGCATTTCATCTTTCACCATTAAGTTTATTCTTAGTTACAGGTTTTTCTTTAGATTCCCCCCCCCAACCCCCCCATCCCTCTCCCTTCTCCCCTCTCTTTCTCTCCATTGTGGTAAATATATATATAAATAAAATTTTCCATTTTAACCATTTTAAGTGTACAATTCAGTGGTATTAATTAAATTCACAATGTTGTGTAACCATCACCACTATCTATTTCCAAAACTTTTTCATCACCCCAAGCAGAAACTCTGTATCCATTAAGCAATAACGCCCCATTTCCCACTACTTCCAGCACCTGGTAACTTTGCTTTTACCTTTCTGTCTGTAAGATTTTGCCTATTATAGATATTTCACATAAGTGGAATCGTACAATATTTGTCATTTTATATCTGGCTTCTTTTGCTTAGTATAATGTTTCCAAGGTTCATCTCTGTTGTAGTGCGTATCAGAACTTCCTTCCTTTTTATGGCTGAATAATGGTCCACTATATGGACACACCACATTTTGTTCAGACATTCTTCAGTTAACAGACATTTGGGTTGTTTCCACTTTTTAGCTATTGTTAACAGTGCTGCTAAGAACATCCATGGACAAGTATTGGTTTGAATAACTGTGTATTAGCCTGCTCAGGCTGCCATACAAAATATCATAGACTGGGTGGCTTAGACAAATGACATTTGTTTTCTCACAGTTAGTTTTGGGCGAGAACTCTCGTTAGCTTGTGCACGGCCACCTTCTCCCTGTATGCTCACATGGCATTTCCTCAGTGGCTACCATGGAGAGAGAGAGGATCTCTCTCTCTTTTCTTATAAGGCCACCAATCCTATTGAATTAGGACCCCACATTGATGACCTGACTTCACCCAAATTATCTCCCAAAGGTCCCATCACATTGGGGGTTAGGACTACAATGTATGAATTTTGAAGGGATACAAACATTCAGTCCATAGCAACCTGTTTGTAGTTTCTTTGGGTATATATCTAGGAGTGGAGCTGCTGGGTCATAGAATGGTAATTCTATGTTTAATTTTTTGAGGAATTACCAAACTGTTTTCTACTGCATCTGAATGATTGTACACCCCCACCAGCAATGTGTGAGGGTTCTGGTTTCTCCACATCCTTGGCAATACTTGTTATTTTTCTGAATTAAAAAAAAATTATAGCCATCCAAGTGGTGTCAAGTGGTATCTCATTGTGGTTTTGGTTTTCATTTCCCTGATGACTAATGATGTAGAGCATCTTTTCCTGCGCTTATTGGCCATTTGCATATTCTCTATGGAGACTGTCTACTTAAATCCTTTGCTTGTTTTTAAATTGGGTTGTTTGTCTTTTTGTTGTTGAGTTGTAGGAGTTTTTTATATATTCTGGATATCGAACCTTGATCAGATATATGATTTTCAAATATTCTCTCTCATTCTGTGGGTTGTCTTTTCACTCCCTTAATAGTGCCTTTGAAGCACACAAGTTAGAAGTTTTGATAACGTCCAATTTATCTATTTCTTTAATTTGTTGCTTGTGCTTTTGGTGTCATATTTAAGAAACTGTTGTCAAATCAAGGTCATGAAGATTTCCCCCTATGTTTTCTTCTAAAAGTCTTATAGTTTTACTTCTTAAATTTAGGTCTTTGGGCAGTCTTGAGTGAATTTTTGCCTATGGTGTGAGGCAGGGCTCCAGCTTCGTTCTTTTGCAGTGGATAATCAGTTTTCCCTTCCCCATTTGTTGAACAGACTGTTTTTCCCCACTGAATGGTCTTGGCACCGTTGTAAAAAATCAATTGACCATAGTTGTGAGAGTTAATTTCTGGGCTCTCTGTTCTAGCCCATTGGTCTATATGTCTGTTTTTACACCAGTACCGTGGTTTTATTTTTTTTTCAATTGTTGTAGTTTTATAGTAAGTTTTGAAACTGGCAAGTTTAAGGCCTCCAACCTTGTTTTTCTTTTTCAAGATTGTTTTGAGTATTTGTGATCCCTTGAAATTCCATATGAATTTTAAATGGATTTTTCCATTTCTGCAAACCATGTCATTAGGCTTTTTGTGTCTGTGTGTGTGAGGAAGATTGTCCCTGAGATAACATCTGTTGCAAATCTTCCTGTTTTTTTTTCCTCCCCAAAGTCCCAGTACGTAGCTGTATGTGCTAGTTGTAGGTCATTCTAGCTCTGCTATGTGGGGTGCTGCCACAGCATGGCTTCATGAGTGGTGCATAGCTCTGCGCCCAGGATCCAAACCCAGGAACCCCAGACCACCAAAGTGGAGCACTTGAACTTAACCACTTGGCCATGGGGCTGGCCCCTCATTGGGGTTTTCATAGAGATTGTATTTTCATCTGTTTTGGGTAGTATTGTCATCTTAATAATATCAAGTCTTCCAATTCATGAACATGGACTACCTTTGCATTTACGGAGGTCTCCCGCAATTTTTTTCAGCAATGTTTTGCAATTTTTAGTGTACAAGCAGTGCACCTCCTTGATGAAATTTATTCCTAAGGACTTTGAAAAACTCTGTTGTGGATGGAATTGCTCTCTAAATGTCCTTTTTGCATTGTTCATTACTAGTACATAGAAAGACAACTGATTTTTGTGTGCTGATTTTGTATCCTGCAAGGTTGTTGAATATTTTAAATTCACTTTTACAGGTGTTTGTGTTTGTGTGTGTGTATGACTTCTTTAGGATTTTCTACATATGTGATTGTATCATCTGTAACAAGAGCTGGTTTTACTTCGTCCTTGCCAATTTGAATGCCTTTTAGTTCATTTTCCTGCCCAGTTGTTGTGGCTGGAACTTCTAGTTCTATGTTGGATAGAAGTGGCAAAAGTGGGCCTCCTTGTCTTGTTCCTGATCTCAGGGACAAAGCTTTCAGCCTTTCACCATTGAGTGTGGTGTTGGCTGTGAGTATTATACATATGACCTCTATCTTGTTGAGGAAGTTCTCTTCTACTCCTAGTTTATTGAATATTTTTTATCATAAAAAGGTGTTGCATTTTGTCAAATGCTCTTTCTACATGAATTAAAATAATCATTTTTTCCCCTTCATTCTATTAATGTGGCACTTTATATTGCTTGACTTTTGTATGTTGAACCACTCTTGCATTCTAGGGAGAAATCACATTTGGTTATACACATAAATCTTTTAATATGCTGCCAAATTCACTTTGCTCGTGTTTTTGCATACTGGGGGGATTTTTGTATCTCGATCTGTAAGGGATATTAGTCTGTAGTTTTCCTGAGTGTCTGTCTCTGACTTTCTCAGGGTGATGCTGGTCTCATAGAGTGACTTAGCACGTGCTCCCTCCTCTTCAATTTTTTGGAAGAGTTTGAGGAGGGTTGGTGTTAATTCTTCCTTAAATGTCTGGTAGAATTCACCAGTGAAGCCATCTGGTCCCGGGGTCTTCTTTGTTGGGAGGTTTTTGATTACTGGGTCAGTCTCCTTACTAATTATAGGTCTATTCAGATTTCCTCCTTCTTCTTGAGTCAGTTAGTTTGTGTGTTTGTAGGAATTCATCCACCTCAGCTAGGTTACCTAATTTGTTGGCATACAGTTGTTCATGGTATTTTCTTAAAATACTTTTCATTTCTATAAAGTCAGGAGTAATGCCCCCTCTTTCATTTCTGATTTTAGTAATCTGAGTTATCCCTACTCTTTTTCTTAGGCAGTCTAGCTGCAGATTTATCAATTTTGTCGATCTTTTCAAACAACAAAATTTTGGGTTTTTTAAATTCTCTTTACTGCTTTTCTACCCTTTATTTCATTTATCTCCACTCTAATCCCTATTATTTTCTTCTTTCTTCTAGCTTTGGGTTTAGTTAGCTCTTCTTTTTCTGGTTCCTTAAAGTATAGAGTTAGATTATTGATTGGACAGCCTTCTCCTTTTTTAATGTAGGCATTCACTGCTATAAATTTCCCTCTGAGCACCATTTTTGCTACATCCTATATGTTTTGGTATGCTGTATTTTCATTTTGTTTGTCTCTAAGTATTTCCTAATTTGCCTTGTGATTTTTTTCTTTGAACCATTGGTTATTTAAGATCATATTGTTTAATTTCCACATATTTGTGAAATTTCCAGTTTTCCTTCTGTTATTGATTTCCAGCTTCATTCCATTGTGGTCAGAGAAGACTTGATTTCAATCTTTTAAAATTTATTGAAGCTTGTTTTGTGGCCCAACATATGGTCTGTCCTGGAGAATGTTCCATGTGCTCTAGAGAAGAATGTGTATTCTGGTGTTGTTTACTGGGGTGTTCTGTGTTAGGTCTAATTGTTTTGTAATGTGCTCGTTTCCTCTTTTTCCTTACTGATCCTCTGTCTAGATGTTCTAGCCATTATTGAAAGTGGAGTATTGAGGTCTCCAATTTGATCATAGAATTTCTATTTCTCCCTTCAGTTCTGTCAATATTTGGTTTGTATATTTTGGGGCTCTTTTGTTTTATGAATAAATATTTATAATTGTGATAGCTTCTTGATGAATTGGCTCTTTTATTAACTTATTGTGTTCTTATTTGTCTGTTGTAACAGTTTTTGACTTAAAGTTTACTTTGTTTCATATTAGTATAACCATCCCAGCTCTCTTAGTTACAGTTTGCATGGAAAATCTTTTTCCTTCCTTTTACTTTCAACCTGTTTGTATCCTTATGTCTAAAGTGAGTCTCTTATAGGCCATATATAGTTGAATTATTATTATTTTAAATGTCCATTTTGCCAGTCTCTACCTTTTGATTGGGGAGTTTAGTCCATTTACATTTAAAGTAATTACTGATAGGGAATGACTAGCTTCTGCTATTTGTTTGCTGTATGTCCTATGCCTTTTTGTTCTTCATTTCCTTCATCATTACTTTCTTTTGTGTTTTAATTTGTTTTTTGTGGTGAACTGTTTGGATTCCTTTCTTATTTCCTTTTGTATATATCTTTTATGTATTTTTTTAGTGGTCACCATGGGGGTTACAATTAACATCTTAAATTTGTAACAATCTAGTTTGAATAGACACCAACTGAGCTTCAATAACATACAAACGCTCTGCACCTCTACAGTTCTGTCCCCCACCTTTATATTATTGTCACAAATTACATCTCCATGCATTGTGTGCCTGTTAACACAGATTTATAATTTTAATGCTTTTGTCTTTTAAATCATATGAAAAACAAAAAAGAGGAGTTATAATCCAAAATTATAATGACATTGTCTTTTATATTACTCACGTAGTTACATTCACTGAAGTTCTTTATTTTTTTATATGGCTTCAAATTACTGTCTAATATCCTTTCATTTCAGCCTGAAGGGCTCCCTTTAACATTTCTCATAGGGCAGGTCTGCAAGCAATGATCTTCTTCAGGTTTTGTTTATCTGGGAATGTTTTAATTTTACCTTAATTTTTGAAGGATAGTTTTTCTGGGTATAAAGTTCTTGGTTCAAAGTTTTTCTTTCAGCACTTTAAATATATCATCTTTCATCTCATGCTTTGCAATGAGAAATCAACTAGTAATCTTATTGTGGATCCCTGCTCTCTCTTGCTGCTTTTAAGATTCTTTGTCTTTTGACAATTAGTTATAATTTGTCTTGGTGTGGATTTCTTTTAGTTTATTTTACTAGGTGTACTTTGAGCCTCTTGGATGTATAGATTCATGTCTTTCATCAAATTTGGGAAGTTTTTGATCATTTTCTTCTTCTCCTCCTCCCCCTCCTCCTCCTCCTCCACCTCCTCCTCCTCCTCCTCCTCCTTCTTTGAGGAAGATTGGCCCTGAGTTAACATCAGTTGCCAACCTTCCTCTACTTTGTATATGAGATGCCTCTACAGCATGGCTGGTGAGTGGAGTAGGTCCACACCCAGGTTTTGAACCTGCAAACCTGGGCCACTGAAGCAGAGCATGTGGAACTTTAACCGCTCGGCCATGGGGAGTTCCAAGGGGAACGCGTGAACTTAACCGCTGTGCCACTGGGCCAGCCCCCACATTTGCCATTTTTCAAATCTACTTGTTCACATCTGTCGTTGAAGCTCTCTAGTGAACTTTTACTTCAGTTATTGTATTTTTCAGCTCCAGAATTTCTATTTGGTTCCTTTTTTTAAATAATTTCTATCTCTTTGTTGATGTTTTTATCTTGTTAACCTATTGTTTTCCTGATTTCCCCAGTTCTTTGTTCATAGTTTCCCTCAGCTCTTTGAGTGTATTTAAAGTCTTCATCCGGTAAGTCCGATGTCTGAACTTCAGCAGGGATGATTTCAGTTGCTTAATTTTTTCCCCTGTGAATGAGCTGTACTTTCCTGATTCTTTGTATGCTTATAACTTTCATTGAAAACTGATCATGTTACTACATATTATAATGTAGTAACTCTGGAAATCAGATTCTCTCTTTTCCCCAGGGTTTGCTTTGGTTGATTTTGACGTCTATTTGTTTAGTGGCTTTTCCAAACTCTTTCTGCAGAGATTGTATTCCTTGTCGTGGTGGTCTCTAAAGTCTCTGTTTCATTGTCTCAGTGGTCAGCTAGCGACTTGACAGAGATTTCCTTTAATGCCTGGAGCCAAAAAGAGAAAATAACAGTCCTCTCAGTCTTGGTAGCTGGACTCTGAGCCGAGCACTCCTTCAGTGCTGGGTCACGCTGCCCACAGCTCTGTCTTAGCCCTCTGCCTTCTGCTTGGGTGGAGCCAGCAGAGTCACCAGAGGTGAGGCCGATGGACATCTGAGGTCCTTTCTGAGCATGTGATCCATCCTGGGCTGCACACGGCACTCTGTTTTCCTCAGTCTGTGCAGTGGCCGTTCCAAGTCCTTAGCCCCCAATAACCTTCCTTCTCTGTCTCCTCCTCCCCAGGCTTTCGGGTTCCATCAGCCCCTTGTCCCATCTGCTATCCCTTGCCCCAGGAGGACATGGGGCATATACGACTTTTAATCTTTCCACAGATGCTGCTGCTGCCTGGAAAGCTGCTCCAGCCTGGTGGGGGTAGGGGGCATGAAAATAATTAGCCTCTGAGCCACCCCTCAGGGAACCACTAAGACAGGTCAAAACACACAATTACAGTATTTTAAGAACAAAGTCTGTATTCGCCCCCTGGCACCAGCAAGCCACACTAGGAATGCAGGCCACCATCCTCAGAGCTGCCACCATGCTGGGGAATGAGGAATGAGAGTCAGATGGGTGAAAATGCCACAATGTTCTCTTACTAAAACTCAGTTTTCCTTCTTCCTTGTCAAGCATCTTCCTGGTTGCTATAAATTTTGGATTAGATTCCAGAGTCCCCCAAAAAGCTGATTCAGTCCATCTTTGCCAGCTTATGGCTGTTTCTGTGGTTGTTAAATGTCCTCCTCCACCATTTTCCATGACATCACACTGTCTCTCTCCTTTCTCAACTTCACATTTTTATTGCGATGAAATTTATAAATAGTAAAATGTACAAATCTCGAGCACACAGCTGGATGAATTTTATGTTTGCATGCACTCATGCAGCTGCCACTCAGATCAACACACGAAATGTTTTCAGTGCCTCGGAAGCTTCCTTCACGCCCCTTTCAGGAGAGTTGCCCACTGTCTCAGGTAACTCTTACAACCCTGTACGAACTTTTTATACATGGAATCAAGCACGGGGCACTCCTCAGAGTCTGGCTACTTTCACTCAGCCTAATGTTTTTGGGATTCATCCATGTTATTGCATGTAACGAAGTTCACTGACACAGTTCCTCTGTGTCACTGTACCCTGATCTCTATCCATTCACCAGCTGAGGGCATTTGGGTGGTTTCCAGTTTGGGGATATTATGAACAGAGCACTAGGAACACTCCTGCATGTGCTTTTGGTGGCTGTGATGTATGCACTTTTTCTCTTCGTTAAATGTTTAGGAGAAGAGCCCGCGGGTCACCTGACTCTCGGGGGATGACCTGCTCCCTGCACCCAGTGGCCTTGTCTCTCTGTCTACCCAGCCCGGACTCTGGTTTGGCGTCTGCTTCTTGAACTCCACGACTCCCAAGAATTCTGTGGCTTTGCCCCACCGGCTTCTCTCTACCCCACTGAACTCTCATTTGTTGGTCCTTTCACTCCTCTTAAACCCCAGCTGGAGCCCCCTGCCCATGGCCCTTCGCGGCTCCCTTCCCCATTGGATTAGCCATCCATCTTGGCTATCTCATGTCTTTCCAAAGCCTCAACCCTCAATCCAGTGAACATGGAATCCCAGGCTCGACCTTCAGCCCTGCCTTCCCTTCCAGGGGTGAGCCGACGCTAACCGCTTAGTGGGCCTCTCTGCTTGGGTGGCCCCAGACTCCTTACAGTCCACAATTTTCCAGCTGCCCTTTCCATCGTCCCTCAGCTTGTCCTCTCCCCTCTGCAGTGCCCACCTCAAGGACTGCTCCACTTTTCCTCCGGCCACACAGTGGGTCCCTCTCTTCCTTCACTCTATTTCCTTACCCCCAGGACCAATGCGGAGAATCCAAGTACAGTCCATAGCACCTCGCCAACATCTTGGAGAGCATCCCCTCCTCTCTAGCCCCAGGGCCACTGCCCCAGTTCAGGCCTTAGCATCCCTTTTCAGCTCTCCTTGCTGGGCTTCCAGCCTCCAGCTTTGCCTTTGCTGGTCAACTTGGCCTGCGGCTCCACATGTGTTCCCCAGGCTGGCTCTGGCTGCGTCTGCCTCGGCGGCAAGGCCACGCTCGAGGCTCTGCTTTTGGGCTCGGGCTGCAGCTGAGCCAGCCTCGAGCGCCATTCCTCAGCACCGATCGTGCATGGCGGACACGCTCCGTGGCTGGGGCTCACAGACAGGTTTTTTGAGTTAGGGATTTGGAAGAGACCCCGGCGCTGGTTGCAGTTCAGAGCCCGTGAGGCGCAGGAGAGCCCTGCGTGAACTCGTCTTTCTTGGGGCGGCCGGACTCAGGGCTGAGCCGGCTGGGGAGGTGGGCTGGAAAATTTCACACTCCGGCTCGCCACTTGGCCGGCCACTGCATGTTTGGCCGTTCAGGTGACGTATGGTGAAGCCTCAGTAAACCCTTGCTTTTAGCAAACTGTCCGGGCTGGGGCCACCTCCAGATGGGTCACAGAATACTCAGTGGGGAACCCTGAGAGGCAGACCCTACTAGGAGGAGCTTGTGCTCTTGGTGGGGAAAGGAGAGTCATAAGGAAATGAGAGGACGAGATTGGTGGCCATTTATTGGAGGGGGGATGCTGCTGACCATGTGAGACTGGAAAGCTAATTTATTTGTCTTGTAATGTGTTCACAGCCCTCTGGAAGAGACACATAATACATCCAGAGAGAGGGCATCTTCTCATCATTAGCAGTAGAGGTTCCGGAGCCAGACTGCCTGAGACTCACATCTAGCTCCACCACTTGTAGCTGTGTGACCTTAGGCAAGTTGCTTAACCTCTCTGTGCCTCTATCTCCTCAGCTATAAAATGGAAATAACAATAATAGCACCCATCTACCTAACTCTCCAGATATTTGCAACCATTAAATATATTAATACAAGTGAAGCATTCCGGGCAGTACCTGACACCTAGAAGTTACTCCCTAGAACACTGGCATTGTTACTACTATACTTACCCCAACCCCCCTCTCTGCCACTCCCTCTCCATGCATTTGCCTTTCAAGCCCCACAGCAGTACTTTTGGCCCTCTCTATGCTGGGGAACTCTTGCTCCTCCTTCAGACCCAGATCAGAAATCACCTCTTCTGGGAGGCTGTCCCTGACCCCGGGTCCCTTCTCTCTGTTGCGTCAACACTTGCTCTTTTTAATTTTCAACATCTGTTTACCTGTCTGGCCTTTTCACCAGCTGGTGAGCAACTTAAGGGCAAGCCTGTATCTGAACCATTTCCCTGCTCCTGGCAGCCCCATGCCCCCAGGGCTGGCCCCAAAGAACCACCTAATAACTGCCTGTTGGGTAAATAATTGAAAGAAGTAACGTCACATGATAAGGAAACATGACAGAAGACTGATGTAAAAGCCTACACCGTGGCGGGTGCCATGTGTTTGACCAGGCATAAACTGATGCTGTTGTTGCCCAGAGCGGGGGCTGTGCTGTGAGATCCTGTGGCTGGCAGCGATCAAGGCAGGCTTCCTGGAGGCGGAGGGGTGGGAGTGACGTACCCAAGCTGGCTCCAGCTGGCTCCAAAGATGTCAAGCGCTGTGGGATGGCAGCTGGTGTCCCCATGGTCTGCCCTGGGCCATTCTGTGGCCACTTTGGGGCTGGAGGAGCTTGGCAGAGTGTAGGCCCCGGCTCTGGTCTAGGGCAAGGGCCGAATGTGGAGATGGTGGTGGCGGGGACCAGCCCCCACCCGGCGACACACGGAACCTCTTAAGAGTGGATTTCACGCTCCCTGCCCTGATGCAGGCCGTCTCCGCTTCGCTTGGGAAAAACAGAGGTCTCGCTCCAGCCTCCTGAAACCAATTGGAAACAAACCTTTTCTCCCTGCCCCTCCCCCAGCAACCGCGGAGGCCCCCAAAAGGCAGAAGGAGGCAAATGAGGCAGAACAAAGTGGTCCAGGGGCTCGGACCCAGCTCCCCGCAGCGAGCAGAGTGGCCACTTCTCTTGGACTGATGGGACCCGCGTCTGCTGGTCTTTTCAGAGCCTCACGCCCATCGCTCTGTCCGTCCTGCCTGTTCACCAGGGAGCCACAGGCAGGGCCCGCCGAAGCCGCTGCCGGACGGAGAGCTGAGGCCTCGCCTCCTCTGCTGGGCAGACGCCTGCCCGCCGCCCCTCGTCCCGGTCGTCCGCGCTCCGCAGCCTTCCACCCGGGCCCGGCCCACGGCTCCTGCTCACGCCCTGTCCTCTCCCAGGGCTCTGTCATCCAGGCGGCAGAGAGGGCCGGGCCTCTCCCCGCCCACTGGGCTCACGCCTGGCTCCTCCCCTCCACTGCCTGGTTGACCTTGGCTAAGTCCTTGCATCTCCGAGCCTCGGTTTCCCAGGCAAGGTGACCGCCCGCGCGAGGTGGAGGATGCCCCGTGGGAGGGGCTGCGGGAAGGGATGCATGCGCGTTAACGCCACCCGCTTGCCCGGCTCATGTCTGTCCCCCGCCTCTGCTCCCCCGGTTCCTTGCCATTCGTGGTCCAGGTCTGGGCCGCCGCCCCCAGGAAGCCTCGATGGGCCGTTGTAACCCTTATGGATGTCACGTCGGTATTGCACTCTGTGCTGTTCAGCACCTACCACGCACCCCTTGTTATGTTTATGTGTCTGGTTATTTCAGAAAAAGCATGATATTGGAGGCCAGAGGTCTGCGGTTGAGTCCCGGCTGCCCCACCGCAGCCCAGCTGAGCCAGGGAGGCCGCCCGCCTGCTCTCCCGAGCCCCAAGGTCCTCGTTTATAAGCGGAGACAGTTATAATCACGCCCACCTCCCGGACTTCTTATGGGACGCAAATGGGATGCATGCATGTGAGAGCACTGTGTAAACTATAAAAAGCACTTAGTCACGTTGCTGCTCTCTGTTTCTAGTCTGATGGAGGTTTCCTGTGGGAAAGATCTGCTTCTCCCCGAGCCAGGGTGGCAGAGCCGCGAGGGCGTGTCCCGGGCGGTTGCCCAGGGCGTGGCCCTGCTGGACCGCGTATGGGGTGCCCGTGTGTCCCGGTGGGAGCAGGTCAGGAGCGCTGGCCCTCCGTGACCCAGACAGCCCCCAGGAGCGCCGGCGGGGGAGGCGGCGCTAGTGACCCTGCGAGGGATTTCCGGCTCTGGTCCCCGTCTAAAGACATCCAGATGGTCTCTTGAAGATGTTACCCAGGAAGCCAGTTGCCAGACGCGAGGCCTCCGAACGGAGGTCCAAGGAGACAGACCCAGAGGACACAGGAGGACACATCTGATCGTTGAAACGGGAAGACAACTGAAAGGCTGGACTGCCCAAAGCCCAGCTAGAAACCGTCAAAATATAACCACCCAGTGGTAAACAGAGCACGGAGATCAGATTGTGAAACGGAGTACCAAAAAATTCCAACTAATCGAGTTATGAAAATCCCTTTTTGAAAATGAAGGAGAAAGGCTGCCTGGTGCAGTGGGGTGGAGGGGCGGGGCTGGGCCGGGGAGGATGTCTTCCTGAGGGCCACACCTGGGCTGGACTGGGTCTGCTTCTCTCCTGTTCCCTGGGCCCAGCCAGAAGCTAGGTCCCGAGCAGGCAGCAGTGGGATCCCGGAGGACCTCAAACGCCGAGCCCAGGAAGTTGTCACCTTTGAGGCAATGGGGAGCCGTGAAGGGGAGTCATACAGAGAAATCAGGTGGCCAGATATGTGGACTTGAGCGGTAGTGAGGAAAAGATTAGGGGAGGTGATGTTCAGTGTCAGCAAAATGGAGATGTAGTCACGAGACAGAGACAGAATCTAGGGGACTCGGTGGCTGGCGGGGTATTGTAGGTGGAGGGTGGTGGTGGTGCTTGAGGACGACCCACACATTTTGGGGTCAGGAGACCGGGTGGGTAGGGAACAGGAGGGGATGGCTTGGGACAGAGAAGGATGATCTCAGTGTGGGGCTCGTGGAGTCTGTGGTGGGCCGGCCAGCTGGACACGTCTGGTCCGCCTGGATAAACAGGCTGGAGTTGGAAGTAGAAGCCCAGCCTGGAGTTTTGGTCTCGGGAGTTGTCTGAGATTGGGTTTCTTAGAAACAGACCCTGAGATGCGAATTTTTGTGCAATGATTTATGAAGGAAGTGCTCCCAGGGGAGACTGGAAAGGGACTGGGGACACGGGACAGTGCAGGGGAGGAAGTCAAGTGAAAGTGTGATCTCAGGCACAAGCCCCTGAGCCCGACCCTGCGGGGACTCGAGGGCACACTGTGCTTCCCCGCCCGAGTGAGGCGACTTGACTTTCCAGAGAAGGAGTGCTCCCACAGGTGTCCGTCAGCAGTCGGGGACACCACAGTGAGGGTGGGGAAGTTCCTGGCATAATGGCTCTCTGCCAGTGCAGGGAAGCCTGCCCCAGCAGCCCAAGGGCCGTCCTCCAAAAAGGGCCACAAGCTGGTGTTGGAGGGGACAGCCCACCAGGCCGGGGACGCAGAGTGGTCCCCGGGTTTTGCAGGGAGGGAGACGGGCCACATCAGCCCCCATGTCAGCAGTGCGTTTAGGGAGAAGAAAGCACTGAGGGTGGCCCCGGGTGACGCTGACAGTCCGGGCTCCTGGCTGGAAGGGGCCTCAAAGCCCACCTAACCCACTGCCCACTGATGCTGGAGGCCTTTCCTCTCGACAAGTGTTGGTCACAGTGACTGAAACTGAAATGACTTCAGCAAAAAAGAAATTTATTGACCCGGGTAGCTGGGAAGTGCAAGGGTGTGGCCAGGTCCTGGGGCAGAAATTATGTCACCGGATCTTTCTCCAGCTTTCGGCTCTGCCCCTCATTGTGTGTTGGTGTCTGTCTCAGACATGCTTGCTCCATGAGTTGGGAGGGCTGGTGTCTGGCAGCTCTGGGCACTAGCCTTAAAATTTCCAGTACGAAAGGAAGAGAGATGCTTTTCCTTCCAGCTGCCAAATACCAAATCTCAGAGAAGATGAATTGTCTAACGTCTGCAGTAGCTCCTAAGAGGTGTGCCCACTCTCCTCTGTGCACCTTTGCAAATACAAACGTCCTTGTGTCACCCCATGAATGATATGACATCTGGCCTTCCTTCACGTCTGGCCCCTGCCGACCAGCCACACTGACCTCTTTCCATTCTTTGAACTTGGCCCCAGGGCCTTTGCATTTCCCGTGCTTTGTGACCAAAACTCCTTTCTCCTCTTTTGGTCTGGGAAGTGTGAGTTCCCCTACTTCCTCTCTTGCAGAGCACTGCTCCTTGTGCACAATTATACGTTCCTGTCTGTTTGGAATGTAAGCTCTCTGGATCTGTGTGTGCTCACCCTGACTCAGAGCTCTCAATAAAAATGTATTAAATGAATGAAGGAATGTTCTGTCTTCCCTGGAGGGGCCAGAGCTGCAGAAGAAGTCTCCAAGACTCCAGGATAGGCAGTCGGGTGTGGGTAGATGGAGCCAGCAGGTGGGTCCCGTCTGCCAGAGTCCTAGCCCAGTGAGCAAGAGTGGCTCTGGGCCTTGAGGTCACCATCCTGGAGGTCAGAAAGTGCGGCAAGAGTGGAGCCCCTGTTGTGGCTGCTGCACTCTTGT
This sequence comes from Equus caballus, assembly GCF_041296265.1. Lineage (NCBI taxonomy): Eukaryota > Metazoa > Chordata > Mammalia > Perissodactyla > Equidae > Equus > Equus caballus. The sequence continues at coordinate 12,755,910 of NC_091696.1, forward strand.
GGGCTGGGGGCGGGGGCAGTTCTCAGACTGTGGCCGGGGTGAATTGGAGCTGGAGGCTCCAAGGGTAAGGAGATGCCTTGGCCTGGAAAATCACATCACGAGCTCGAGGCTGGCCCCAGGACAAGGCGGGGAAAGTGCTCAGAGGCTGGCGTTCCAAGAGGCGGCCTGTGCAAGCAGAGAGACTAATTCTTGGAAAGTGGAAACCCCCAAGGGGGCTGCAGCGGGTCTTTGAGCCACTGGCGAGCGCCATTCTGGCTTCAGGACCATCCAGAGTGGTGAAAACAGAGTGGCTGGAGATTCTGGCCACCTCACGGTGTGGACAGGACAGTCAAGTCCAGAGGATGGGGGCCATCCTCCATGGCTGCAGCAAGCTGGAGCGTGGGCCCAGGTATCCTGGCTCCTGGCCTGGCCTCTTTTCTCTCTGCCAGGCCGCGGCTGCCTCCTCCAGATGGGAAAATCCACGTGGCATTTCTCCTGGATTCTGGAAGGGGTAAGCGAGTGTGCATGTGGATGCTCACAAGTCTTCGTGTGTAAGGTGAATTTCCTTTCCCAAGCATCCTTGGGCGGGGCGATTCTCAAAAGCATCGCTGCTCTCTGCATCCCTGTAGGCTGCCTTTGTCAATTCACTTTATTGTTTTTCGAAATGTTTTAATTTGGAAATAATTTTAAACTTAAAAGCTGCAGGAATATTACAAGGAGCTCCCTATGATGTTTTAAAGCTAGACTCACCACTTGTTTATATTTTGCCTCATTTGCTCTATCATATAATCTACTTCTACACACACACAGAGACACAAACACACAGACACACACAAATACAGACAGACACACAGACACGTGGACACACACAGACCCATGCATTAAAAACTAAGCTCCTACTGACACATCCAATTCCTATCCGACAGCTAGTGTACTTTAGACTTCTCGTTTCCGTGTACGTATGTTCCTCTTCTCCAACAATGAGAAACCTGGCTCATTTTCTCATTTTTTTACTCATTTGCTCAAGCGTAGAATACAAGAAAATAGTTTCAGAGTTGACAACCCATACCACTGTAACAGGCAAACCTACTAATTGGACTAATTGGAGTACATTATTTCTTTACAGTTCCTAACATAAAATTTAGCATAGAAAATGCACAAATCTTAAGTGTATAATTTGATGAGTTTTAACAAATGCATACACTTGTGTTCCCACAGCCCGGTTGTCTTGGTCAGCTCGGGCTCCATAACAAAATGCCGTAGACTAGGTGGCTTACACAGCAGACGTTTCTCTCTCTTGGTTTGGAGGCTGGAAGTCCAAGATGGAGGTGCCGGCAGATTTGGTTCCAGAAGAGGCTCTCTTCCTGGCTCGCAGATGGCCATCTTCTTGCTATATCCTCACACGACAGGGAGAGCAAGCGAGCGAGCTGTGGTGTCTTTCCTCTTCTTACAAGATCTCTAATCCCACTATGGGGACCCCATCATCATGACCTCTGCGAAAGCTAATTACCTCCCCGAAGCCCCAACTCCAAACGTTATCACACTGGGGTTCAACATGTGAATTCTGGGGGGACACAAACCTTCAGTCCATGACACCTGTCAAGGTGGAGAACATTTGCATCCCTTCACAATGTTCTCCAGGGTAACTAACTAGAGTGGAATGGCTGGGTGATCAGGAAGTCTATGTTTAACCGAACAAGAAATGGTCAAAACTTTTCTCACAGTGGGATTTTTTGTTTTGTTTTGTTTTTTTAACATTTCCCCACACAATAGAGGAGATTGTTGCTCCCCATTCTCACCGACATTTGGTATTGTCAGTCTTTTTAATTTCAACCTGTAGAGTAGAATCCTATAGTCTTAGATCCTTTTTTAGTGCAGCCATTCCAGTAGATATGGCGTGGTACATTTAATGATACACAAAATCATTGGGATTTTAATTTGCGTTTTCCTGCACTAATTATGTTGAACTTATTATCATTTATAAAACTTTGAGAAGTATCTAATCTTTAGATTTTTGCTCGTCCTTTTATTGGGTTTTTAATTTTTATTCTTGATTTATAGGAGTTATTGGTATATTCTGAATACAAGTCCTTTATCAGGTACATGTTTTGCAAGTATTTTCTTTCAAGTCTGTGGCTTGTCTATTTATTTTCTTGTTGATGGCTTTTTTTGTTGTGGTGATTACACAGAACGTGAAATTCACCATCTTAACCATTTTAAAATGTAAAATTCAATGGCATTTAGAAGATTCACAATATTGTGCAACCATCACCACTATCCAATTTCACTTTCCTCACTCCAAAAGGAAACCCAATACCCATTAAGCTGTCATTCCTTGTTCTCCCATTTTCCAACCTCTGGCAACCGTTAATCTACTTTCTGTCCCCATGGATTTGGCTACTTTGAGTATTTTCATATTAATGGAATCCTACCGTATGTGGTCTTTTGTGTCTGGCTTCTTTCACTTAGCATAATGTTTTCAAGGTTCATCCACATTGTAGAAAGTATCAAAACTTCTTTCTTTTTTATGGCTGAACAATATTCCATTGTATGACTATATCACAATTTGTTTATTTATTCATCAGTTGATGGAAATTTGGGCGGTTTCCATCTTTTGGCTATTGTGAATAATGCTGCTGTGAACATTTGTGTACAGGTTTTTGTGTGAACATGTGTTTTGAACTCTCTTGGCTGTGTACCTAATAATGGAATTGCTGGGTCATAGGGTGACTCTGTTTTTAACTGTTGGGAAACTGCCACACTATTTTCCACCGTGGCTGCACCATTTTGCATTCCCACCAGCAATGTACGAGGATTCCAATTTTTCCACATCCTCACACAATGTATTTTCCATTTTTTTGATTATAGCCATCTTTGTTGGTACGCGGTAGTGTCTCATTGTAGTTTTGAGGTACATCTGTCTAATGACTAAAGATGTTAAACATCTTTTCATGTAATTTTTGCCCATTTATATATTTGATTTAAAGAAGTGTCTATTCAAGTCTTTTTGTTATTGAATTGTAAGAATATTTATATTCTGGATACTGCATCCTTACCAGAGGTATGAGTCAAAAATATTCTCTTCTATTCTATGGTTTTTTAAAAAACTTCTTTGATAGTGTCCCTTGGTGTACAAAGTATCCTTTGATGTTTTAAATTTTGATAAAATTCAATTTCTCTACTTTTTCCTTTGTTACTTGTGTCTTCAGTGTCGTACCTAGGAAACTATTGGTAAATCCAAGGTCATAAAGATTTACTCCTATGTTTTTTTTCTAAGAGTTTTATAGTTTTAGCTCTTACAATTCAATAAAACAACAACAAATAACCTAATTTTTAAGTGGGCAAATGATTTGAATAGAAGTTTCGCCAAATAAGATATACAAATGGCCAATAAGCATGTGAAGACATGCTCTATATCATTAGGCTTCAGAGAAATGCAAATTAAAACCACAATGAGATACCACTTTCCGCCCACTGGGACGACTCTACTCAAAAAGACGGACAACAGCAAGTTTAGGATGTGGAGAAACCAGGACCTTCATACAGTGCTGGCAGGAATGTAAAATGCAGGCTCTGTGAAAACAATTTGGCATTTCCTCAAAAAGCTAAACATAGAATTGCCCTGTGACCTAGAAATGCCACTCCATTTCTGTGAGTTGTGGGTTTTTTTTTTTTTCCATTTTATTGATATTATCCTTTGATGCAGGAAAGTTTTAACTTTTCACGAAGTTCAATTTATCTGTTTTTTTTGGGGGGGGGGTGCTTGCGCTTCTGGTGTCATATCTGAGAAACTGTTGCTTTTTCTAAGGTCATGCAAATTTATCCCTATGTTTCCTTCTCAGAGTTTTATGGTTTTAGCTCGCATGTTTATGTCTTTGATCCATTTTGAATTATGGTCTGAGGTAAACGTATATCGTGTGATGGGAAGGTCCAGCTTCACTCTTCTGCGTGTGGGCGTCTAGTCGTCCCAGCACCATTTGTTGAAGACGCTCTTCTTCCCCCATTGAATAGTCTTGGCATCCTTGTCAAAAATCGATTAACCATAGATAACATGGGTTTCTGTTTGGACTCTCAATTCTATTCCATTGGTCTATCTGTCTGTCCTTATGGCAGTACTACAAGGTCTTGAGGACTGTAGCTTTGTAGTAAGTTTTGAAATCAGGAAATGTGAGTCCTCCAACTTTGTTCTTCTTTTTCAAGAATGTTTTGGCTATTTGAGGTTCATTGCATTTCCATCTGAATTTTAAGATCAACTTGTCCAACTACAAAAAAGGCAGCTGAAATTTTGAGAGGGGTAGCATTGACTCTGTAGGGCAGTTTGGGGATTATTGCCATTTCAACTATGTTAAGACTTTCTGTGTATGAATATGAGGTGTTTCCTTATTCACTTAAATCTTCTTTAATTTCTTTCAACAATGTTTTCTATTTCAGTACAAATTTTATATTTCTTTTGTTAAATTTATTCCTAAGTATTTTATTCTTTTTGGTACTAGTATACATGTGATTGTTCTCTTCATTTCATTTTGAGGTTGTTCATTGCTAGTGTATTGAACTATTTTTGTAGATTGATTTTGTATCCTGTAAGTTTGATGAAGTGTGTTTTCTGTATACAAGGTCATGTCATCTGCAAATAGGTAAGTTTTACTTCTTTTCTAACCTCAATGCTTTTTGTGTCTTTTTCTTGCCTTATTGTCCTGGCTGGAACCTCTAATACAATGTTGAACAGAAGTGGTGAGAATGGATATTCTCATCTTGTTCCTGGTCTTGGGGAAGAAAATTTTCAGTCTTTCACAATTAAATATGGTGTTAGCTCTGGCTTTTCCATAGATGGCCTTCGTCAGATTGAGGAAATTACCTTCTGCTCCTAGTTTGTTGAGTGTTTTTATCAGGAAAGGGTGTTGGATTTTGTTTAATGCTGTTTCTGCATATGTTGAGATTATCGTGTGTTTTTCCCCTTTATTTTGTTAATATATTTCATTGATTGATTTTTGTATATTGAACCAAGCTTGCATTCCTGGGATAAATCCCAATTGGTCATGCTGTATAATCATTTTTGTATGCTGCTAAATTCACTTTTCTAATATTTTATTGAGGATTTTCCATCTATTTTCATAAGGGATATTGGTCTATAATTTTCTTTCCTTGTGATATTTTTGTCTGGCTTTGGACCTGGGTAATGCTGGCCTCTTACAATGACTTAAGAAGTGTTTCTACCTTCTCTGTCTTTGAGAAGAGTGAGAAATATTGGTGTTAATTCTTTTTTAAACATTTGATAGAATTCAACAGTGTAGATATCTCGTCCTGGCTTTTCTTTGTTGAAATTTTTTTGATTACTTACTCAATTTCTTGTTATAGGCTCTTTCAGATTTACTTTTTTCTTCAGTTACTTTTGGGAATTTGTGCATTTCTAGGAATTTTTCCATTCTGTCTATGTTAGCTGATTTATTGGCATACAATTGTTCATAGTGTTCCTTTATAATCCTCTTTATTTCTGTAAGATCTGTATTAATGTCCCCTCTTTCCTTCTTGAATTCAGTAATTTGAATCCTCTCTCTTTTGTTCTTCATCAGTCTGACTAAAGGTTTGCCCCAATTCAATTGGTCTTTTCAAAGAACTAACTTTTGGTTTTGTTGATTTTCTGTATTAATTTTCTATCCTCTCTTTCATTTATTTCCATGCTAATCTTTATTATTTCCTTCCTTCTACTTGCTTTGGGTTTATTTTCCTCTTCTTTTTTTTTCTAGTTTCTTAACATTGAATGTTAGGTTATTGATTTGAGATCTTTTTTCTTTTTTAATTTAGACATTTACAGCTATAATTTTCCCCACTGCTTTTTCTGCGTCCCATAAGTTTTGGTATGTTATGTTTTTGTTTTCATTAATCACAAAATATCTTCTAATTCCCCTTGTGATTTTTTTCTTTGATCCACCTGTTATTTAAGAGTGTATTGTTTAATTTCCATATATTTGTGAATTTTCCAAATTTCCTTCTGTTATTAATTTCTAATTTCATCCCATTGTGGTCAGAAAACATACTTTGCATGATTTCAATCTTTTTAAATTTATTGAGGCTTGTTTTATGGCCTAACATATCATTTATCCTGGAGAATGATCCATATGCACTTGAGAAGAATGTGTATCCTGCTGTTGTTACGTAGAACGTTCTATAGATGTTTGTTAGGTCGAGTTGATATATGTTCTATTTCCTGATTATCTTCTGTCTAGTTTTTCTCTTTGTTGTTAAAATTGGGATTTTGAATTATCTAAAGATTATAGTTGGATGGTTTATTTTTCCTTTCAGTTTCTTCAGTTTTTGCTTCCTGTTGTTTGGGGCTCTGTTTTTGGGTCATATTTGCTTACGATTATTATATATCTTCTTGATGGATTGACCCTTTTATCATTATGTAATGTCCTTCTTTGTCTTGGTAACAATTTTGTTTTAAAGACTATTTTGTCTAATATTAGTATAGACACTCCTTCTCTCTTTTGGTTACTGTTTGCATGAAATATCTTTTTCCATTCTATTACTTTAGATTTATTTATTTATTTTAAAATCCATTCTGCCAATCTATGCCTTTTAATAGAAGAATTTAAATTTAATCCATTTAATTTAATGTATTTATTAATAAGGAAGGACTTGCCTCTGCCATTTTGCTATTTGTTTTCTATGTATTATATGTCTTTTTGTTTCTTGGTTCCTCCATTACTGCCTTCTTTTGTGTTTTACGGAAATTTTCTCGTGCACCATTTAGATTCCTTGTTGTTCCTTTTACTGTATATATATTTTAGTTATTTGGGATTGCCCTGGAGATTTCATTTAATATTTTAATTTATAACAATCTAGTTTGGATTAATATTAACTTAATTTCAATAGCATACAAAAAATCTGCTCCTATGTAGCTTCATTACCTCCTGCCCATACTGTCCTTGTTCAACTGCATCTTTGTCCATTCTGTGCCCATCAGCACAAATTTATAATTATTGTTTTGTACAGTCATCTTTTAAATCAGATGGAAAAAAAGAGTTACAAATAAAAAAATACATTTAAACTGTCTTGTATATTTAACCATAGTCCTCTTTCCTGGTGTTATTTATTCTTCATGTGGACTTTAGTTACAGGCTCGTGTTATTTCATTTTAGCTGGAAGGACTCCCTTTAGCATTCATTGTAGGGCAGGTCTGCTAGCAAAAAACTCTCAGTTTTTGTTGATCTGAGGATGTCTTAATTTCTCCTTTTTTTTTTTTTTTTTTGAAGGATAGTTTGGCCAGGTATAGAGGTCTTGGTTAACAGCTTTTTCTTTCAACACTTTGAATATGTCATCCCGCTGTCTCTGGCCTCCATGGTTCCTGATGAGAACTCGGCTGTTAATCTTATTGAGGATCCTCTGTGATGATGTGTCACTACTCTCTTGCTGCTTTCAATACTCTCTCTTTGTCTTTTGACAGTCTGATTATGATGTGTTTATGTATGGATCTCTTTGAATTTTTCCTAGCTGGAGTTTGTTGAACTTCTTGGATATGTAGATTAATGTTTTCATCAAATTTGAGAAGTTTGGGGCCATTATTTCTTCAAATATTCTTTCTTCCCCTTTCTTCCCTCTCCTTCTGGGACTCCCACTATGCATGTGTTGGTATGCTTTGTGGTATCCCACAGGTCTCTGAGATGCTGTTCATTTTTCCTCATTTTTTCCTGTTCCTCTGTCTTGATAATCTCAATTGGCCTGTCTTCAAGTTCTCTGATTCTTTCTTCTGTCTGCTTGAATCTGTGGAGTCCCTGTAGTGAAATTTTCATTTCAGTTCTTGTAATTTTCAACCCCAGAATTTCTATTTTGTCCATTTTCCATGATTTCAATCACTCTATTGAAATTCTCTGTTCAGTGAAAAACTGTTCTCATGCTATCCTTTAGTTTTTTAAACAGGGTTCCCTATAGCTCTTTGAAGATATTTAAAATAGCTGATTTAAATTCTGTCTAGAAAATCCAATGTCTGGGCTTAGTCCAGCACAGTTTCTATTGATTGCTTTTTCCCTCTGTGTGTAGGCTATACTTTCTTGTTTCTTTACATGCATCTGATTTTTTTTTTTATTGAATACTGAACATTTTGGATAGTATAATATGTAACTCTGGAAATCAGATTCTCCTCCCAGGGAGTAACAGTGACAGGGTTTGTCACTGTTGCTGCTTATTGTGGGTGTTGTTGCTCATTTGTTTAGTAACATTTCTGATCTAATTCTGTAAATTCTGTGCTATTCCTCATTTGTGGCTGCTGAAGTCTCTGTTATGTTAGCTTAGTGGTCAGCTAATGACTGGACAGAAATACCCTTATCCCTTCCTGGAACCCAAAAAGTCCCCCAATCTTTGCTGAAGGGCTTTAGGTGCATGCCGTCCGCACTCAGCCTGGCCATTTACAGCTCCGCATTAGCTTTACTTCCTGCTCGTGCAGAGCCTGAAGGCCAGGCAGAACTGATTGGTTAGGGCCTTCTCAGGTCTTTTCTTAGTGAGTGTGCATCCCTGGGCATTTGCCTTGCCTTCTGGATTCCCAGACATATGTCAGAACTTCCAAGTCTCATTCCTTAGCTCTTCCTACCAAATTTTCTGGTTAGACTATTGTTTACCCCAACCGTTATCCAGTGCCTCAGGCAGTGGTGACTGAAACACTTGTCTGTAAATGTTTTTGATAAACACTTCTACCGTCCACCCCTAGGTAGTGGCTCTAGTGCTAGGCCAGTTTTGAATTAGGCAAAATAAGACAAGCTTTCTGAGCTGATCTTACAGGGAACCTCAGATTGGTCAAAACAAATAATCACTTTTTTTGTAAATGAGATCTGTTCTGCTTCCTCCACCACCAGCAATACAGGTTGTTATTTTCAAAGCTACCGCTGAGCTGGAGAGTCGGAGATGGGACTGGCTAAGTTTAAATGCCACAAAGCTTGCTGTTTTACTGAGATTTAGATGTTTTTCTTGAATAAGTGCTTCCAGGTTGCTGCAAACCTTTCTTTAATTTCCATAGTTGCAAAAAAATAATTCTGACAGTTTTGCACTATTTTATTGCTTTTATTGAGGATTAGAATTTTGGAGTTCCTTACTCTGCCATTTTCACTGACATCACTCCTCCAGTAGCACCAAGTTTTTGAGAGTCATTCATGTAATTGCATAAATCACTAATTTGTTCATTTTAATGAAGGTGGTATTCCATTGTATGGATACACCATGTTTTAAAATTTATTCACTTTTTAATAGGTATTTGAATTCTTTACAGTTTCAAGCTATTATAATAAAGTTGCTATACATCTGTGTATGAGGCTATGTGTGGGTATGTGTTTTCATTTCTCTTGGATATTTGTCCAGGAATGAGATTGCTGAATCCTATGGCAATTATTTGTTTAACTTAGTAAGAAATGGTCAAGCTGTTTTCCAACGTGGCTGTACCCTTTACATTCCCACCAGCAATGTATGAGTGTCCTTGTTGCTCCATGCTCTGTCAATAGTTGGTATGGTCAGTTTAAAGAATTTAACCATTTTAATAGTAATGCATAGTGATAAAGCATTTGCGTTCTAACATGCACTTCCCTAATGACCGATGAGGTCATGCATGTTTCATGTGCTTGTTTGCCATTTATACATCTTCTTTTGAGAAATGTTTATTCAAATATTTTCCCAGTTTTAAAAATTAGGTTGTTTTCCTTCCTATTATTGAGTTGTGAAAGTCCATTGTCATATATAGATAGTGTGAAGATTTTCTCCCATTCTGTGGCTTACCTTTTCCTTTTCTAAACAAGGTCTTTTTAAATTACAGCTTTATTGAGATATAGTTGAAATACAATAAAGTGCACATATTTAAAATGTGTAACTTGATAAGAGTTGACGTATGTATATACCTGTGAAACTATCAGCACAGTGAGCACATCATCCCCCAGAACTTCCTCGTAATAACCCTTTCTAGTCCGTCTGTCCTCTGCCCCGACATCTCCCCTCCCCAGGCAACCATTGATCTGCTTTCCGTCACCGTAAACTACTTTGCATTTTCTTTTTTTTTTTCAGCTTTATTGAAGCTGTCTTCTTTGGAAAAATGTCTATTCAGTTCTTTTGCTCATTTTTAAATCACATTGGTTTTTTGCTATTGAGTTGTATTAGTTCTTTGTATATTTTGGATATTAACTCTTTATCAGATATATGATTTGCAAGTACATTATTCTATTCTATAGGTTGCCTTTTCATTTTGTTGAAGTCAAGCTATTTTACAGCTGGCTAAAGGTACAAGCTCAGATCCTGATATGAATTCTTTAAAGAATTTTTTAAAATTCTGATTTCAGTTGGCTAATTTTGTCATTTTCTTTTTGACTATTGAGAAGAAAGCTTTAATTAAATTTATGTGTTTGCCGAAAATGTCTCTTACTATTGCTTACTTTATTATTTTAAAAATATTTCACATGAAAACAAACAGCTCTTTTCTCCTTCTTTCTTGCTATAGTTGTAGTGCTGGCCCCTGCATCTCCATTTGTATATCAGTAGTATGACTTTGTCTTAAATTTAAAAATTTGTGCATACTTATTTTTTAAACCAGAAAAGGGAATTAATTATATCACAATAAAAATTAAAATGTTTCAATTTAATTACTGATTACAATTTACACGAGTATCATTATAACCAGTGCTTTCTACATAAAATATTCAAATAAACACATTGCAAAGTTACCATGGTGCAGAGAAAAATACCATGCAAGTAGAATCAACGTCAATTGATGTTGACTAGATGTGCTTATGTGTTATGTGCTTCTAATATGCAATATTAGTGGAATGATTGTGTCATCTGGTAGGTATATATTTGACCTTTTAAGAAACTGCCAAACTGTTTTCCAAAGTGGTTGTACTGTGCTACATTCCCCCAGCAGGGTGTGAGAGTTCCAGTTGTTTTACATCTTTGCCAGCGCTTCATGTGGTCAGCCTTAAAATGTCAGACACTCTAAGGGGTTGTACCAGTGTATCCCTGTGGTTTCAAATAGCATTTCCCTAGTGACCAATGATGTTGAGCATCTTTTCATATTCCTGTGTGATACTGTGATTTATAATAAGAAATATATGTTTGGCCTTTGTTCCAGTTCCTGGCACAGAGCTCTTAAAACCCTTGGATTTTCCTAAGTGATGAGAGCAAAAAAAACCCCGATGTCTTTTGTTATGTTAATGGGTGATTTTTGGAAAGCCACTGGGTAACCTGAGGATGCGGGCTGGCTGCAAGGGGAAACAACCAGGTGATTAGAGGGTTGGAACTTTCAGTCCCACCCCCTCCTCACCTCTGGGGAGTGGAGGGGGATAGAGATGGGGTTCAATCACCAATAGCCAATGATTTAATCAATTATGCCTCTGTAATAAATCCAACATAAAAACCCAAAGGGACTGCTTGGTGGTGTTGAAAGAAACACACACCAAAATTGCTGTTGGAATTGTACTCTGTTTTATCTTCTTTAGAGAAGAGTCTGTTCAAATATTTTCCCCATTTTTGTGGAGGAGGGGAGAGATTGACTTCTTAATGAGTTTTAAGAATTCTTTATATATTTTAGATACTAGTCCTTTCTTGAATATGTACTTTACAAATATTTTCTCCCTTTCTCTAGCTTGTCTTTTCCTTTTCTTAATAGTGTCTTTCACAAAGCAAGTTTATAATTTTGATGAAGCCCAATTAATCAGTTTTTTACTTTGCCAAGTGCAGTTTTGATGTCATATCTAAGAACTTTTTGCCTAACCTAAGGTCACAATGATTTTCTCCTATGTTTTCTTCTAAAAGTTATACATTTTATTTTTAGATCTATGATGTTTTTGAGATAATTTTTTTGTATAAGTTGTGAGGTTAGGTCGAAGTTCATTTATTTTTGTGTGTGAATATCCAATGTTACAGCTGTTTGTTGTAAAGATTGTTCTCACTCCATTGAAATGTCTCCCCTTTTGTCAACCAGTTAGCCGCATTTGTGTGGGTCTGTTTCTATAGTTCCTATTCTTTTGCATTGATCTCTTGTATTCTGTATTCTACTGCACTGGTCTATGTGTCTGTCTCTTTGCTAGTACTACATTGTCTTGATTACTTAATGTCTGCCTTATAGTAAGTCTTAATTTACCATAGTGTCTGTCTTCCAACTTGATTTTTCTTTTTCAAATTTTTTGTGGCTCTCCAAGTTCCTTTGCCTTTACACATACATTTTAGAACTAGCTTGTGTGTGTCTGAAAAATCTACTAGGATTTTGGTTGGTGTTTTGTTAAATCTACAGATCACTGGGGAAGTACTGTCATCCTATAGACCGAGTGTTCCCATCTGTGAACGCGGTATGCCTCTTCATTTATTAGGTCTTTCAAGATTTATTTTAAAAGTGTCTTGCCATTTCTACCATAAATATCCTGCACATATTTTGTTAGTTTTATATGCAAGTATTTCTTCTTTTGGTGGTCTTGTAAATGGTACCATTTTTTAAATTTCAATTTTCAATTGTTTGCTGCTGGTACGTGGATATAAAATTGTATGTTTCAGTCCTTATAAATTTGTTTATAGTTTTAGGATTTTTTGTGTGTGGGGATTTCTTGGGATTTTCTGTGGAGACAATCATGTGTTCCATGGATAAGGACAGTTTCAATTCTTCCTTTCCAATCTGTATGCCCTTTATGTATTTTCCTATTTTATTGCCCTGGCTTGGTCTTCCAATACAATGTTGAATAGACATAGTGAACATGAACCTTCTTGTCTCCTTCCTGAACTTAGAAAAAACATTCAATCCTTCACCAGTAAGTATGATTTTAGCTCTAGATAATTTGTAGATGCCCTTTATCAGATTGAGGAAGTTCTCTTGTATTCCTACTTTGATGAGAGTTTGTACCTAGAATGGATGTTGAATCTTGTCAAATGCTTCTTCTGCATACATTGATACGATCATTTGCTTTTTCTTCCATAGACTGTTCATAAGAAGGATTGCATTAATTAATTTTCAAATATTGAACCAGCCTTGTATTGCTGGGATAAAACTTGCTTGGTTGTGGTGTCTTATTGTTTTATATACTGATGAACTCAATTTGCTATTTTTTTTTGAGGCTTTTATGTCTGTATTCATAAGGACTATTGGTCTGCCTAGACTTCTCTTTTGTGCTATCATCGTCCAGTTTTGGTATAAATGTAGTGTGGCTTCATACAATAATATTGGGAGTATTCACTCTTATTCTATTTTCTGGAAGAGATTGTGTTGAATTGGTGTTTTTCTTTAAATCTTTGGTCAAATTCTCCAGAGAAATTATTTGGGCCTGGGGACTTCTTCTTTCGAAGGTTTTAACTACAAATTCAATTTCTTTAATACTATGGGACTGTTCAGTTTATCTGTTTACCTTGAGTGAGTTTTAATAGTTTGTGGTTTTTGAGAAATTGGTCCAATTCAATTTTCCCTTTTAAAATTTTGTTGTTGTTGTTATTTGGCTAGAGGTTTAGGAATTTTATACATCTTTTCTAAAAACTAGCTTTTGGTTTAAATGATTTCTCTATGGTGCTTGTTTTCGATTTCATTGGCTTCTGCTCTTATCTTTGTTACTTCCTTCTTTCTGCTTGCTTTAAGTTTATCTTACTCTTCTTTTCATAGTTTATTAAAGTGAAAGCTTAGGTTATTGATTTGAGACCTTTCTTATTTCCTAATATAGTCATTTAATGCTATAAATTTCCCTTTAATAGTATTTTGGCTGCATCCCATAAGTTTTGTTTGTATTTTCATTTTCATTTAAATTAAAATATTTTCTAGTTTCCCTGGACTTCTCTTTCACTCTGGATTATTTAGAAATGTGTTGTTAATTTCCAGGTATTTGAATATTTTCCAGTTTTACTTCTACTATTGACTTCTAGTTAATTCTGTTATATCTGAGAAGACACTTTATAGAATTCTAATTTTAAAATATTTATTAAGGCTTACTTTATGACCAAGGATATGATCTATCTTGGTGAATGCTCTATGTGTACCCAAAAAGAATGTATATTATACTGATGTTGATAGAGTGTTTGTCAATTTTAGTTGGTTGATGGAGTTATTCAGTTCTTCTATAGCCTTGCTGATTTTCTATTTTTTCTATACATTATCAAAGAGGAGCATTGAAATTTCCAACTGTAATTGTGGATTTCTCCATTTCTCCTTCAGTTCTGTCAGTTTTTGCTTCATATGTTTGCAGTTCTGTTGTTAGATGTATTCACATTTAAAATGATATTGTCTTGGTTTATTCCCATTGTGTAATGTCCCTCTTTATCCCTGGAAAATTTCTGTGTTCTGAGGTATGATTTGTTGGATAGTTATACAGCCACTTGAGCTTTCTTTTTATTAAATTTTACATGGCATATCTTTTCCCATTCTTTAACTTTGAACCTACCTATATTAAAGTGTATAGCTATGTGGGTTTTTTTTAAAATATATTCTCACAATCTTTGTCTTTTAGTTGGTGTGATTAGACCATTTATATTTATTGTTGTGTTTGCATTTAGGAATATCACATTATTAATTATTTTCTGTTTTCTCCCTATGTTTTTTATTTCCCTTTTTACCTTTTCCTGCCTTCTTTTGGGTTATTTGAATATTGCTTAGTATTACATTTTAATTTATCTTTTGATTATTTTACTATAGCTCTATAGTCTTTTTAGTGGTTGCTCTAGGATTTACCATATATATACTATAATCTTCACATTCTGCTTAGAATTAATATTTTAACACTTATAGTGAAATTTAGGAAGCTTACACGTCTCTTTACTCTCTTTATGCATAGTTGTCATATGTGTTACATCAACATGCATTGAAAACACCATTAGAATCCAAAACTGCTCTAAAAAATAAAACTATTTTAAAAGCTTCTTAGACAGTGTTATGATTTTTGCTTTCAATAGTCATACATATTTTAAAGAACCTAAGAGTAAAAAATAGTCTATTATATTTACCCAGATATTTATCATTTCTGTTGCTCTTCCTTCAATTCTGAGGGTCTAAGATTCTCTCTGGTATTATTTTCTTCTTGTCCGAAGAATTCTCCTTAGCATTTCTTTTAGTGCAATTCTGTTGTCAACAATTCCCTTAGGTTTTCTTCATCTCAAAATATCTTCATTTCACATTTATCCTTGAAGGACATTTTCCCTAGATATAGAATTCTGGGCTGACAATTCTTTTCTTTCAGCAATTAAAAAGTGTTGTTTTCCTTCTTTCTGGCCTTCACAGTTTCAGATGATAAATCCCTTGTCATTAAAATAATTGTTACTTTGTGTATAACTTGCCACTTTTCTATGACTGCTTTCAAGATATTATCTTTGTCTTTAGTTTTCAACATTTTGATTATGATGTGTCTGGGTATAGATTTCTTTGAGTTTATGTTAACTGGGATTTGCTGAGCTTCTTGAATCTGTAAGTTTATTTATTTTCTCAAGTTTCAGAAGTTTTAAATCATTATTTCTTCAAATATCTTTCTGTCCCACATCCTTTCTCCTCTACTAAGACTCTGCTCATTTTCTCTAATATATTCCCTTTCTGTTGTTCATGCTGGATACTTTTTAAAGCTCATTTTCAAGTTTACTGTCTCTTTTTTTCTGTCATCTACACTCTGCTGTTGAGCTCATCTGATGAATTTTAAATTTTAATTATTGCATTTTTTATTTCTAGAATACTTATTTAGTTCTTTTTCTATTTCTTTTTTAGTTCTAATTTAGTTCTTTTTCTTCTATTTCTCTGCTGAGGCCTCCTATTTTTTTGAAAATATTCTCCCTTAGTAGCATGGTTAAATAGGTGCTTTAAAATCTTGGCCTGTTAATTCCAACATCTGTGCCATCTTGGGGTTGGCATCTGTTATTTTTTTTTCTTACAAGATGTTTAGATTTTCCTGATTCTTTACATATTGGGTAATTTTGAATTACATTCTAGAAATTTTAAATATTATGTTACGTGATTCTGGGTCTTGCCTAAATCTTAACTTTTTAAAAGCAGGCCATTTGGTTAGGTTCAAGCTGCAAGAGCCTATTGTACTCTGTGGGCCATGGTTGCAATGTCTGTCCTGTTTCCGAAGACTTGACAGTACGATTCAGAGACACCCTCTGTGTGCACCACACAGCGTCCAGCCTGAGACTGGAGCAGTGTATGTCCCATAGTTCATTTCTCAAAGTCCATGCAGTTTAGGGTCAGATCCACACATGCAAACTCAGAGATGAGCCCAGGAGTTCATATACAACTTTACCAAATTGTTTTCTTGAGCTCCTTCTTCTCAGCAATTTCACTGATACTTCCCAGCTCCCAAGGACTCCTCTTCCAAGTCCTCTGATTAGAAGGCTGGTGCTTTTTTTTCTCCACTCTGCCACACACTACTCATGACTGCATCTTCCTTCGGTGCCAAATGGCAAGGAGATGGGAAAAAAAGCAACAGGGATTCCACCAACACTCTTGGGACCACAGTGTCTCTTGTTATAGAGAAGGTCCCTGTTGCACAGAGTATGTGGTATCTGCCCAGTCACTTTTGCCTGCCCTACTTGGGATTTCCTGGAAAATGGGAGAGTCGAGAATGGAGAAAAAATCTTGGAATTTCTCCATCCTCTCTGATCTTTAGGAGCACCCTTTCCTATCCCTTGAACCACAACCAGAGAGCTTCTTTTGGAGCTCTTTCTGTCTGCACCCAGTATGTAGTTCTGGCTTTAGGGCTGCCTTTGAGTCTGGAGTAGAAGATGACTAAGGGAAAAAAAGAAACTCACCGTTGCTTCAATGCTACTTCCAGTTTTGATTTTTTTTCACCCAAACGTCTGCTGTCGTTTAGTTTTCAGAGTCTATAATAGTTACTCTATGAGTTTCAGCCAGAGCTTTTAGTTGCATTTAGTGGGAGAAACAAGGAGAAGTCTCCTTTTTCTTTATTGATTGCAACAGAAACACCCTGAACTATCTCTTAAGGAGCAAAGTTTTCCTTTGATGAAGTACAATTTACTGATTATTTTCTTTGATGATTCATGCTTTTTGTGATATATTTAAGAAATATCTGAGAAACCCAAGGTTACAAAGATTTTCTCCTATGTTTCCATTTAGAAATATTGTAGTTTAGCTCTTATAAAGAATTTAACTAGACATCAATAATAAAAAGAAGACTAAAAAGTATCCAAACACCTGGAAATTTGACTTAATTTTTGTATATGATATGAGGTATTGATGTTCATTTTTTTTTGCATATGGATATCCAATCATTTCAGCACCGTTTGTGGAAAAGATTATCCACTCCCGATTGAACTGCCTTGGCACTTTTGTTGGTAATCAATTGACCATAGATATGTGGGTCTATATTCTGGACCCTCTATTCTGTTCTGTTGGTCTATATACTTATCTTTTTGCCAATACCATACTGTCTTGGTAATTGGTACTTTATAATAAATCTTGAAACCAGGCAGTTCAAGGCCTCTGACTAGTCTTTTTCAAAGTTGTTTTGGCTGCTTTAAGTCTTTTGCATTTCTATATAAATTTTAGAATTATTTTGTTAATTTTTACAAGAAGGAAAAAGCTTACTGTGATTTTGTTTGGTACTGCATTAAATCTATACATCAAATTGGGAGAAATATCATCTTAACTATATTTAGTCTTCCTATCCATGAATATGGTACATCTCTCCATTTATTTAAGTCATTGTTTCTCAACCTTTTTTTTTTTTGCCTTTCCTATAATGTCTTTTTAGACGTTATTTTCATAATCATCTCCACATGACGTTTTAATAAAACAGATAATTCATATCTCTTTGGGTACTGTATGTATATCTGTGCCTTATATACAAAAGAGTAACATTATTCACACCTCCTCCCCCAAGAACCAACTTCCTCTTTTTTGAGGGGTGATGGTGATTCTGTTGATAATGTATGATTTAAGTCTTCCTGAATTTTTCTGAGTAATGTTTGTAGCTTTCAGTGTATTGGTCTTGAAGGTCTTTTGTCAAATTTGTCACTCACTATTTCATATTTTTTGATACTATAGTAAATACCTTAAAAATTTCTTTCTGATTGTTGCTAGTACATAGAAATATAACTGATTTTTGTATAGTGATCTTGCATCCTGCAATCTTAATAAGCTCACTTATTCTTGCAGTTTTACTAGTTCTAAAGTTTTTTCAGTTCTGTAGTTTTTGGTAGACACCGTAGGATTTTCTACATACTCAATTAAGTAGTTTGCTAATAGGGACAGTTTTAGACATTGCTTTTTGATCTAGATGGCTTTTGTTTCTCTTCATTGCTCTATTGCATTGGCTAGAAGTTCCAGTACTACACTGAATAGCAGTGGTGGGAAAGGATATTCTTGCCTTGTTCCTAATCTTAAAGGGAAAATGTTCATTCTCTATCAAGTTTATGAAGTTTCCTTGTATCCTTAGTATTTCCATGAATGGATGCTAAATTTTGTCAAAAGCTTTTTCTGCATCCACTGAGATTATCACCTGGGTTTTGATTTTTGTTTTGTTTTTAGTCTGTTGATATAATGAATTACATCAATTGATTTTCAAATGTTGAGCTAACCTTGCATTCCTGGGAAAAAATGCACTGGCTCATGATGTGCTATCATTTTTATATATTGTTAGATTTTATTTGCTACAATATTGTTAAGAATATTTGCATTTTACTCATGAGGAATATTGGTCTGTATTTTTGTTTTCTTGTAATGTCTTTGTTTTGGTGTCAGGATAATGCTGACATAGAATGAATCAGGAAGTACTCTCTCCTCTTCAATTTTCTGAAAGAGTTTGTGTAAATTTGGTAATGTTTCTTCCTTAATTAAAAATTTTTCTCTTTTAAAAACTTGCTTCTCAATGTGTAAGTTTAAATCATTGGTGTGAGATCTTTCTTTCTAACGTAAGCAATTGATACTATTTCCCTCTAAATACTGCTTTAGCTGCATCCTACAAATTGTGACCTGTTGTCTTTTCATTTTCATTCCCTTAAAATACATTCTAATTCCCCATGTAATTTCTTCTTTGATCCATAGGCTATTTAGAAGTGTGCTATTTTGTTTCCAAATATTTGGGTGGCTTTTCCAGTTATCTGTTTCTTATTGACTTCTAATTTAATTCCATTGTTGTCAGAGAACATACTTTGTGAGAAATGAATCCTCTTAAATTTATTAAGACTTATTTTATGGTCCAGAGTATGATCACCTTTGGTGACTGTTGTACTTGAGAAAAAAATATTTTCTGCTGTTGTTGGGTGGAGGATGCTATAAATATTAATTAGGTTGGTCAATAGTGTTGTTCAAATCTTTTATATCCTTACTGATTATCCAACTAGTATTCTATCAGTTGTTGAAAGAATGGTATTGAACTTTATGACTATAGATGTTTATATGTCTGTATCTATTTGGAGTTTTTGCTTCATGTATTTTGAATCTCTGTTATTAGGAACATACTCATTTAGGATTGTTATATTCTCTTACCGAATTGACCACTTCATTGTTACGAAATGATCTTCCTTGTCTCTGGTAATATTCTTTGTCCTGAAATCTACTTTGTTTATTACTTATATAGTCACTCTGGCTTGACTTTGATTAGTGTTAGCATTTTATATATATATATATGTTGTAAGGAAAATTATATATTTAGGAAGGAAAAAATTCAGTCTTTCCTTCCTGTGTTTCTCCGTTAATCTCACACTACTACCACATTCACAACACCTCTGCCACCAGGTGTGTGGGGATTTGCCCCACCAAGCAATTATCTGTGACATCAGCTGAGTGTCCTACAATTTAACTCAATTCTAACACTGTTCACTAGGAGATGGCATCAGATCCCACAGGCTCAGGGCTCAGTCCCACAAGAGTGCCCGCACTTCAGGTTGTCTGCTGTGCTTCTGACCAACCATCTGTAATCTGAGGTTCCCGTGACCCGCTCCTCAGGTTCCATCAGTTTGCTAGAGCAGCTCACAGAATTCAGGGAAACACTTACTATTTACCAGTTTATTGTAAAAGGGTATGGTGAAGGATACAGACGAACATCCAGATGGAGTAGATGCATAGAGCAAGGAATGTGGGAAGGGTGTGAGCTTCTGGGCCACTCCCCCAGCACCTCCATACATTCACCAACTCAGAAGCTCCCTGAAGCCCATAATAGTGGGATGTTACAGAGGCTTCCTCTCATAGGCATGATCAATTATTAACTCCGTTTCTAGCCTCTCTCCGCTCTCTGGAGAGTAGGGGGTGGGGCTGACAATTTCAAGTTTCTAATCATGACTTGGTCTTTCTGATGACCAGCCCCCATCCAGGAGCCCATCAAGAGTCACCTCCTTAGAACAAAAGACACTCCTATCACTCAGGAAAGTCCAAGGGACTTAGGAGCTCTGTCAGGAACCAGGGTCGGAGACCAAATACTGGGGCAAAGGACGCTCCTGGTGCTCTTATCACGTAGGAGATTACAGGGGTTTTAGGAGCTCTGTGCCAGGAACCAGAGCAGAGACCAAAATGTATATATTTTTCTATTATCTTTTATATATTTTTTTCATTCTTATGCTATTTTGGTTTAGGTAGGCAGCATATTTGGGTCTTGCTCTTTTGTCCAATCTAACAATCTCTGCCTTTTAACTTTTTTTTTTTTTGAGGAAGATTAGCCCTGAGCTAACATCTGCTGCCAATCCTCCTCTTTTTGCTGAGGAAGACTGGCCCTGAGCTAAGATCCGTGCCCATCTTCCTCTACTTTCTATGTGGGACGCCTACCACAGCATGGCTTGCCAAGTGGTGCCATGTCCGCACCCGGGATCCGAACCGGTGAATCCCGGGCTTCCTTTTAACTTTTAATTGGTGCTTTTAGACCAGCAGTTGAAGGACATTTTCTGTCGAGGGCCAGGTAATAAATACTTAAGGCTTTGTAGGCCACATATAGTCTTTGCTGCGTACTCTCCTCCCCTCCTCTTTTCATGACACTTGCAAACTTGTAAATGTGCAAACCAGTCTTAGCTTGCGGGCCACGTGAGACTTGCTGCAGGCAGGGTTTGACCTGCAGGCCACAGTTGTCACCCGTCCTCTAAACCATTGACATTTTACGTAGTTGTTGATACGGTGGGATTTAGCTCTGCCATCCTGATCTTTGTCTTCTGTTTGACCCATCTGTTCTTTGTTCCCTTTTCCTTCTTTTTTTGGCCTTCTTTTGAATTAACAGAATATTATTTATGGTTCTATTTTATCTCATTCATTAGTTGACTAGATATAACTCAGTTTTTTATTAGCTAGTGATTGCTTTATGGCTTAGAGTATGCATCTTTAACTTATTAGTCTACCTTCAAGTAACATGACACCACTTCAAACATAGTATGAAAACCTTGCCACACTCTACTCTTTTTCCCCCTTCCAGACCTTTGTGCTTTGGTGTCATATATTTTGCTCCTACATGTGATGAACTCCACGATACATTGTCATTATTTTCGCTTTTAAGTAGCCAATTATCTTTTGAAAAGATCAAAACTGAGAAAAAAGTCCTTGATGTCTGTCCACATACCATTTCTGACGCTCTCCATTCCGTTCTGTACATCAGCTTTTCCATCTGGGATCATTTTTCTTCTGTCTGAAGGACTTCCTTTAGCGTTTTTTGGAGCGAAGATGTGCTGGTGATTAATCCTGTCAGCTTTCATACGTCTAAGGAAATCTTGAGGACCCGGTTGGGGAAGATGGCGTCAGTGCTGCAGCCGTCTCTCCCGCTGCGCGGCTGCCCCGGGGGCCCGGCTGCGGTGAGTGTGGCTCTCTGTTCCCGCGTCCGCGCAACTTTGGGGGCCGCAGCCTCCCTGTGGGCTCGTGCCTGCGACGGCCCTAAGGAGATGGTGGGTTTCTCGGTTTATTCCGCCTTTCACTTGTTGCTGGGACAGAGTGGTGACTTCCAGACTTCTTACATGCCAGCCGGGAAACTGTCCCTTCTGTTTTCAGTTTGCTGAAAGGTGTTTTTATCACGAATGGATGTTGAATTTTGTCAAATGATTTTTTTCTGCAACTATTGAAATGACTGTGTTGTTTTTACTCTTTGTTCTGTTAATATGTTGTATTGTATTGACTGTTTTTGGTGAACCCACATTGCATTTCTGGGATAAATTCCACTTGATCTTGCTGTTTGGTCGGCTTTACATATTTTTGGTTGATTTGCTAACCTTTCTACAGGATTTTCGTGTCTTTCTCCAGGAGAGCCTTTGGTCTACAGCAAGATCAGCAAACCTCCTCTGTAAAGAGTCAGGTAGTAAATATTTGAGGCTTTGCAGACCATATAATCTGTGCCACAACTCTCAGCTCCGCCACTGTAGCATGAAAACAGCAAGAGACGGTATGTAAATTAATGAGTGCGGCTGTGTTTTAATGAAACATTATTTACATAGACAGACGGCCTGCAGGCTTTGGCCATAGGCCGTGGTTTGCTGATTTCTCATCTATATTTATTAGGGTTTTTTCCCTTGTAATGTCTTTGTCTGGTCTTGGTATCAGAGTAACACTGGCCTCATAAAATTAGTTGGGAAGTATCCCTTTCCATGTTTTCTAAAAGTTTTGTGAGATTGGTATTACCTCATCCTTAAATTGTTTGCTAGAATTTACCAGTGAAGCCATCTGGGCCTGGAATTTTGCCTTGTTGGAAAGTTTTAACTATAAAATATAAATTTCAGTAGATATAGACTCATTCAGATTTTCTATTTCTTCTTTTTTATTGAGGTATAAGTCACATACCATAAAATTCACTTTTTTTTTTTTTGGTGAGGAAGATTGGCCCTGAGCTAATGTTTGTTGCCAATCTTCCTCTTTTTGCTTGAGGAAGATTGTCCCCGAGCTAACACCCGTGCCAGTCTTCCTCTGTTTTGTATGTGGGAATTCGCCACAGCGTGGCTTGATGAGCAGTGTGTAGGTCTGCCCCCAGGATCTGAACCCTCAAACCCCGGGCCACTGAAGCAGAGCATATGAGCTTAACCAGTACATCACGCTGGGCCAGCCAGCCCCCAAATTCACTTTTTTTTTCTGCTTTATCTCCCCAAACCTCCCTGTACATAGTTGTATATCTTAGTTGCAGGTCCTTCGAGGTGTGGGATGTGGGATGCCACCTCAACGTGGCCTGACGAGTGGTGCCATGTCCGCGCCCAGGATCCGAACCCTGGGCTGCCACAGTGGAGTGTGGGAACTTCACCACTCGGCCACGGAGCCGGCCCTCCAAATTCACTTTTTTAAAGTGAACAATTTAATAGTTTTTAGTATATTCACCAAGTTGTGCAATCATCACCTAATTTTATAAACATTTTCATCTCCCCCCAAAATACCCCATATGTATTAGCAGACACTCCTCATTCTCCGCTCATCCTGGCCCCTGGAAACCACTCTCTGTCTCTATGGATTTGCTTATTCTGGACATTTCATATAAATGGAATCATATAATATACGACCTTTTGTGTTGGCTTCTTTCACTTAGCGTAATGTTTTCAAAATTCATCCATGTTATAGTATTTATAAGTACTTCATTCATTTTTATAGCTGAGTATTATTCCATTGTATGGATATACCACATTCATTTACCCCTTCATCAATGATGGGTCTGAGAGTGGATTTCATTTTTGGCTACTATGGATGATGTTGCTATGAACATTTGTGTACAAGTTTTTGTGTGAACACATGTTTTCAATTCTTTTGGTTATATATGTGGGAGTAGAATTGCTCCTTTTGCAACGCTGTTTAACTTCTGAGACACTGCCAAACCATTTTCCAAAGTGTCTGCACCATTTTATATTTCCGCCAGCAATGTAGGAACGTTCCAATTTCTCCACATTCTTGTCAACACTTTTTGCAAATAAATGATTTGCAAATATTTTTTCCCATTCTGTGGGTTGTCTTTTTACTTTCGTGATGGTGCTTTGAAATATGAAAGTTTAAAATTTTGATGAAATCAAATTTATTTGTTCTTTCTTTTGTTGCTTGTATTTTTTGCCTCTTATCTAAGAAACTGTTGCCTAGTCCAAGGTCACAAAGAAGTACACCTGTATTTTCTCCTAAGAGTTTTAGAGTTTCAGCTCTTACATTTAGGTCTATGATCCTTTGAGTTAAGTTTTGTGTATGGTGAGAGGAATTGTTTACTTAATTTCATTTTTGAATTGTTCCTTTCTAATATATAGAAATTCAGTTGATTTTTGTATATTTCTCTTGTATTCTACAACCCTGCTGAATTTGTTTCTTCCTTCTAATGGTTGTGTGTGTGTATTCCTTAGAATTTTCTATGTATGAAGTCTTGTCATCTGCACATAAAGAGAGCTATACTTCATCTTTTCTTTTTCTTTTTTTTTAAAGATTGGCCCTGAGCTAACATCTGTCGTCAATCTTTTTTTCCTTCTTCTCCCCAAAGCCCCCCAGTATATAGTTGTATATTTTAGTTGTAGGTCCTTCTGGCTCTGCTATGTGGGACGCCACCTCAGCACAGCTTGATGAGCGGTGCCATGTCTGCGCCCAGGATCCGAACTGGCAAAACCCTGGGCTGCTGAAGCAGAGGGTGTGAACTTAACAATTCGGCAATGGGGCTGGCCCCCTATTTCATCCTTTCTGATCTGGATCCTTTATTCCTTTTTCTTGCCTAATTTCCCTGGCTAGAATGTCCAATACAATGTTGAATATAAATGTTGAGAGTGAATATCTTTGTCTTATTCCTGATCTTAGAAGGAATGCTTCCAGTCTGTCACCATTATGGATGATGTTAGCAGTAGATTTTTCATAAATGTTCTTTATCACATTGAGAAAGCTCCTTTCTATACCTAGTTTGTTGAATGTGTTCATTATTAAAGAAAGCGCTGGATTTTGTCAAATGCTTTTTCTAAATCTGTTGAGATGTCCATGTGGTTTTGCCCTTTATTCTTTTAATATGGTGTGTTAACTTAGTTGCTTTTTGTATTTTGAACCAACCTTGCATTCCTGGGATAAATCCCACTTAGTCATCTGTATTATCCTTTTTATACATTAGTGGATTCACTTTCTTGTATTTTGTTGAGAATTTTTGTGCCTGTATTATTCTTAATGATTATTAGTCTGTAGTTTTCTGTTCTTGTATTGTCTTTGTCTGGTTTTGGTACCAGGGCCTCAGAGAATGAGCTGGAAAAATTTTCCTCCTTTTATGGAAGAGTTTTTGAGGATTGATATTAATTCTTCTTTTTTCCCCCAGGTTTGTTGAGATGTGATTGACAAATAAAAATTGTATATATTCAAAATGTACAACGTGATGTTTTGATATATGTATACATTGTGAAATATTTATCAGAATCAAGCTAATTAACATATTAATCACCTCACATAGTTACCTTTTTTTTGAGGTAAGAACACTTGAGATCTACTTTCTTAGCAAATTTCAAGTGTACAATACATTATTATTAGCTGTAGTTATCATTCTGTACGTTATGTCTCCCAAACTTGTTCGTTTTATAACTGAAGTTTTATATCCTTTCACCAGCATCTCCCAGATTCACCACCCCCCAGAGCCTAGTAACCACCATTCTACTCTCTTACTACAAGTTTGACATTTTTAGATTCCATATGTAAATGAGATCATGCAGTATTTTTCCTTCTGTATCTGGCTTATTTCACTTATGAAATGTCCCCTAGTTTCATCTATGTTGTCATGAATGGCAGGATTTCCATCCTCTTTAAGTCTGAATAATATTCCATTATATATGCCATGTTTTCTTTACCCAGTCATCAATCGATAGACACTCCGGTTGTTTCCACACTTTGGCTTTGAATAATGCTGCAGTAAATGTAAGAGTGCAGATATATCTTGAAATAGGGATTTTATTTCCTTTGGATGTTTACTCAGAAGTGGGATTGCTGGGTCATATGGTAGTTTTATTTTTTATGTTTTTAGGAATCTCTATACTGATTTCCATAGTGGCTGTACCAATTTACCTTCCCACTGACAGTGAATAAGAGTCCCTTTTCTCCACATCCTCTCCAACAATTGTTATCTTTTGCATTTTTGATAATAGTCCTCCTAACAGATATAAGATGATATTGCATTGTGGTTTTGATTTGCATTTCCCTAATGATTGGTGATACTGAGCATCTTTTCATATACCTCTTGGCCATTTGTATGTCTTTTTTGGAAATACGCTTATTCAGGTCCTTGCTCATTTTTAAATTGGGTTATTTATTTATTAATTTTTTTGCTGTTGAATTATATGAATTCCTTATATGTGTTGGATATTAACCCCTTATCACATATATGGTTTGCAAATGTTTTCTCCCGTTCCATAGGTTGCCTTTTCATTTTGTTCATCATTTCCTTTGCTGTGCAGAAACTTTATAGTTTGGTGTAGTTCCACTTGTTTATTTTTGCTTTTGTTGCCACATCAAAAATATCATTGCCAAGACAAACGTCAAGAAGATTTTCATGTACATTTTCTTCTAGAAGTTTTATGTTTTTGGGTCTTATGTTTAAGTTTTTAATACATTTTGTGTTGATTTTTGTGTATGGCGTAAAATAAAGGTCCAATTTCATTCTTTTGCATGTGGATATCCAGTTTTCCCAACACCGTTTATTGAGGAGACTATCATTTCCCCCTAATGTATTCCTGGTGACTTTGTCAAAAATTGGTTGACCATATATGCATGAATTTATTTCTGGGCTCTCTATTCCATCCCATTAGTCTATGTATGGGTTTTTATGCCAGTACCATACTGTTTGGATCACCAAAGATTTGTAATATAATTTGAAATTAGAAAGTGTGATGCCTCCAGCTCTTCTTGCTTAAGGTTACATTAACTATCCGGGGTCTTTGTGGTTCCATATGAATTTTAGGATTGTTTTCTATTTCTGTGAAAAATCCAATTGGAATTTTTTCTTTTCTTTCTTTCTTTCTTATTTTTTTTTTTTTTGAGGAAGATTAGCCCTGAGCTAACATCCACCACCAATCCTCCTCTCTTTGCTGAGGAAGATTGTCCCTGAGCTAACATCTGTGCCTTTCTTCCTCTATTTTATATGTGGGACGCCTGCCACAGCATAGCATGATAAGCGGTGCATAGGTCCCTACTTGGTATCCAAACCGGCAAACCCTGAGTGGAGTGTGCCAACTTAACTGCTACACCACCAGGCTGGCCTCCCCAATGGAAATTTGATCGAAATTACATTGAATTTGTAGACTGTTTTGGGTAGAATGGACATTTTAACAACATTAAGTTTTCCAATCCATGAACTTGGGATAGTTTTTCATTTATTTGTGTCTTCTTCAATTTCGTTTGTCAGTGTTCTATAGTTTTCACTGTACCAATCTTTCACCTACTTGGTTACATTTATCCCTAACTATTTTATTCTTTTTTGGTTCTGTTGTAAATGGGATTGTTTTCTCAATTTCTTTTTCAGATAATTTCTTGTTAGTGTATGGAAACACAACTGATTTTTGCATGTTGGTTTTTTTATCCTGCAACCATATTGAATTTGTTATTAGTTTTAAGTCTTTTGATGGAATCTTTAGGGCCTTCTACATATACAATCATATCGTCTGCAAGCAGAGATAATATTACTCCTTCTTTTCCAATGTGGATGCCTTTTATTCCTTTTTCTTACCTAATTGCTCTGGCTAGAGCTTCCCGTACTATGTTGAATAGAAGTGGTGAGAGTGGGCATCCTTGTCTTGTTCCTGATCTTAGAGGAAAAACTTTGTTTTTCACCATTGAGTATGATGTTAGTTGTGGGCTTGTCATATATGTCCTTTATTAGGTTAAGATACATTCCTTCTCTACCTAATTTAAGTTTTTTTATTATGAAAGGATGTTGCGTTTTGTCAAATACTTTTTATGCACTGATTGAGATCATCACATGATTTTCATCTTTAATTTTGTTAATATTGTATATCACGTTCATTGATTTGCGTATGTTGAACCATCCTTGTAGATCAGGGATAAATCCCGTTTGATCATGGTGTGTGATCCCCTTGATGTACTGTTGAATTGAGTTTGCTAGTATCTTATTGAGGATTTTTGCATTTACGTTCGTCATGGATACTGGCCTGTAATTTTCTTTCCTTGTGTGTCCTTGTCTGGCTTTTGTAGGAAGGTAATCTTGGATTTGTAAAGTGAGTTTGGAAGCATTCTCTTCTGTTCAATTTGAGAGGCATAGGTGTTAATTCTCCTTTAGATGGTGCTAGGATTCACCATGAAGCCTGGTCCTGGGTTCATCTTTGTTGGGAGATTTGTTATTACTGATTCAATTTCCTTACTTGTCGTTGGTCTGTTCAGATTTTCGATTTCTTCATGATTCAGTCTTGGTAGGCTGTATGTTTCTAGGAATTTGTTCATTTCTTGTAGGTTGTACAATTTGCTTGCATGTAATTGTTCATAGTATTCTCTTGAGATCCTTTGTGTTTCTTTGGTATCAGTTGTAATATCTCTTCTTTTATTTCTGATTTTATTTCTTTTAGTCTTTTCTTTTTCTTTCTTTGTTAGTCTAACTGATTGTTTGCCAACTTTGTTTATCTTTTCAAAATATCAACTCTTAGTTTCATTGATCCCCTCTATTGTTTTTTGGTTTCTATTTCATTTATTTTTGGTCTGATCTTTGTTATATCCTTCTTTCTGCTTATTTTGGGCTTAGTTTGTTCTTCTTTTTGCAGTACCTTGAAGAATAAAGTTAGGTTGTTTATTTGAGATCTTTCTTTTTCTTAGTGTAGGTATTTACTGGTCTAAACCTCCCTCTTAGAACTGCTTTCGCTGTACCACATAAGTTTGGGTATGTTGTGTTTCCATTTTTGTTTGTCTCAAGATATTTTTTATTTCCCTTTTGGTTTCTTCTTTGACCCATTGGTTGTTCAGATGTGTGTTGTTAAACTTCCACATATTTGTGAATTTTCTAGTTTATCTCCTGTTATTGTTCTAGTCTCATATCATTGTATAGAAAAGATACTTGATATGATTTCTATCTTCTTAAATTTGTTAAGACTTGTTTTGTGACCTAACATATGATCTATCCTGGAAAATGTTCCATGTGTGCATGAGGAGAATATATTCTGCTGCTGCTGGATGGAATGTTCTGTATATGCCTGTTAGGTCCATTTGGTCTAAACTGTAGCTCAAGTCCAATATTTCCTTATTGGTTTTCTGTCTGGATGATCTATCCATTGTTGAACATGGGATATTAAAGTCTGTTACTATTATCGTATTGCTATATATTTCCACCTTAAGATCTGTTAATATTTGCTTTATATATTTAGGTGCTCTGATGTTGGGTGCATATATATTTACAATTATTATATCCTCTTGATGAATTGATCCCTTTTTCATTATATACTCACCTTCTGTTATCTCTTATTACAGTTTTTTACTTAAAGCCTATTTTTTCTGATATAAGTATAGGCACTCCTGGTCTCTTTTGGTTTCCATTTGCATGGAATATCTTTTTCCATCCCTTCACTTTCAGCCTTTGTGTGTCCTTAAAGCTGAAGTGAGTCCTGTAGACAGCATATAGTTGGTTCTTTTTTTTTTTTTTTTAAATACATTCAGCCACTCTATGTGTTTTGAATGGAGAATTTAATCCATTTACATTTAAAGTAATTATTGATAAGTAAGGACTTACCATTGCTATTTTGTTAATTGTTTTCTGGCTGTTTTCTAGTTCATTTGTTCCTTTCTTCCTTTCTTGCTGTCTTCCTTTGTGATTTGATGATTTTCTGTGGTGGTAGTCTTTGATTTCTTTCTCTTTATCCATTGCGTGTCTACTATAAGTTTTGTGGTTACCATGAGGCTTATATAAAACAGAGTTATAGCAGTCTGTTTTAAGCTGATAACAACTTAACTTTGATCACATACTCTCTCCCTACATTTTATGTGCATCCATTAACAAATTATTGTAGCTATAGTTATTTTTAAGTCTTTTATCTTTTAACCTCTTTACCAGAGTTAAAAGAAATTTACACACCACCATTACAGTATTAGAGTATTCTAAATTTGCCTATATACTTATCTTTACCAGTGAGTTTTATACTTTCACATATTTTCATGTTACTAATTAGCATCCTATTGTTTCAGCTTGAAGAACTCTCTTTAGCATTTCTTGTAAGGCTGGCCTAGTGGTGATGAACTCCCTTAGCTTTTGTTTTTCTGGGAAGGTCTTTATCTCTCCTTCATTTCTGGAGGACAGCTTTGCCTAGTAAAGTGTTCT
The DNA here is from genome assembly GCF_041296265.1 of Equus caballus. Classification (NCBI taxonomy): domain Eukaryota; kingdom Metazoa; phylum Chordata; class Mammalia; order Perissodactyla; family Equidae; genus Equus; species Equus caballus. Next base: position 12,786,008 of record NC_091696.1, read on the forward strand.
TGGTTGGCAGTGTTTTTCTTTCAGCATTTTTAATATATCATTCCACGATCTACTGGCCTGCAGTATTTCTGCTTAGAAGTCCACTGATAGCCCTATGGGGGTTCCTTGTACATGAGGAGTCTCTTTTCTCTTGTGGCTGTCAAAATTGTCTCTTGGTCCATGATTTTTGATAGTTTGATTATGTGTCTCAGTGAAGTCTTCTTTGGGTTGAAACTGTTTGGGAACTTTTGCGCTTCATGTACCTGGATGTCCAAATCTCTTTGCAGATTTGGGAAGTTTTCAGCTATTATTTCTTTTAATAAACTTTCTGCCTCGTTCTCTCACTCTTTCTCTTCTGGGACTCCAGTAATACGTATTATTACTTATCTTATGGTGCCCTGTAAATCTCATAGGTTTTTTTTATTCATTTTAATTCTTTTTCCTTTTTTTCTCCTCTCACTGGATAATATCAAATGACCTATGTTTGAGTCCACAGATTGTTTCTTCTGCTTGATCAAGTCTGAAACTAATGCTTTCTACTGTATTTTTCATTTCATTAATTGTAATCTTCAGCTCCAGAATTTGTGTTTGGTTCTTTTTTATGATTTCTACATCTTTGTTGATGGTCTTGTTTTGTTCATGTATTGTTTTCCTGATTTCATTGAGTTGTCTATCTGTGTCCTCTTGTAGCTCACTGAAATTCTTTAAAAAAAATTATTTTGAATTCATTGTGAGGTAATTCATAGATCTCCATATTTGGGGGTTCAGTTACTGAAAAATTATTGTTCCTTTGGTGGTGCCAAGTTCGTTTGATTTTTTTGTGTGCCTTGAAGTCTTGCATTGCTATCTTTGCATTTGAAGAAGCAGTCACTTCCTCTTGCCTTTGGAAGAGAAATACCTTCACCAGTCAGGCTGGCTAGGGATTCTGAGGTGCTCTCAGACTTTTTCTGTGGATGTGCCCACTCCACAACTCTTTTTCCATCTTAGGGGGAAGTTCTTAAGATTGTATGCTTTCTATTGAGTCCATAAAGCCAGGCCGGAAGCTGAGAGCCTCCTGTTTGTTTTCCCTGGGGCTCTGCCCTGTAATGCTCAAGTTTGTGAGCCTTCTCTCAATGCCAGAGTCAGGTCAGCTTTCTGCATGTGCTTACAAGCTGTCTGCAAAGGCTCATGCTTGCTATCCATGGGAACGTGTGCATGGAGCTGGCCATAGGAGGTGGGTGGGGTACATGGAGCACTGTGTGTACTCTTGGATCAATTGGGTGGGTCTGCAGGTGAGGCATCCCAAGCAGCTTGTTGATGGACTTCCTGATGAAGTCCACATGTGGTTAGTAGGATCTGCAGCCCTTTGATGAGTTCTGAGCTTGGTTTTTGTGCTCCCATCCTCTCCCATCCCCTTAGCTGTGCTGATCACCTCGGTATTCTGGTGGGGCAAGAAAGAAGTGGGCCACTTGGACAACATCTGCCTTGGCTAGAGAAGCCAGGAACTGTCTCACTATATTCTCACTTTTCTCCATGGGAGAAATTGTGGGCCAAGGGGTCTCTCTTGGCATTGAGCTATGCTACCTTGGGAGAGGAGTGACATGAGTAAAGTGAAACTGCTCTTCTTACCGTCTTCAGTGCATCTATTCTCAGATTATTTTTCTCCAGTGGCATGGTGGAACTTCTCCCCTCAACTCCTGGACTCCCACAAGGGTACTCTCATCCATCAGTGGTTGTCAAAAATTGATGTCCTGTCGGCAGATGATGGCAGAAAACTCCTATTCCACCATCTGGCTGATGTCACTCCTTCTGCATAAATACTTCTTTAAATGTTTAGCAAAATTCACCAGTGAAGCCATCTGGTCTTGGGCTTTTCTTTATGAGAAGTTTTTAAAAAAAATTATTAATTCAATCTCTTGCTTGTTATAGACCTTTTCAGCTTTCCAATTTCTTTTTGGGTCAGTTTTCGTAGTTTGAGTCTTTCTAGGAATTTGTCCATTTCATCTAGGTTACCTCCTTTGTTGGCATACGGTTGTTCATAGTATTCCCTTATAGTCCTTTTTACTTCTGTTAGGTTAGTAGTAATGTCTCTTTTTTAATTTTCAATTTTAATAATTTGAGAATTTGTTCTTTTTTCTTGTTTAGTCTAGCTGAAGACCTGTGAATTTTGTTGATATTTTTAAAGAACCAAGTTTTGGTCTTTTGTTTTTCTATTTTGTTAATTTCCCTTTAGTCTTTATTTCTTTACTCATCTGTAAATTCTCCCTAAGCTTCTCTTTCTTCTTCTGCCAGTTTTGATCATTTGTGTCTTTAGGGAGTTTGTCCACTTGATTTATCAAGTATATTGTCATGCCATTGTGCATAAAATTATTGTCTATTTAATGTGTATATAGGCTTTCGTGATGTCCCTTCTTTCTTTACTAATATTGATCGTATAGTATTCTTTATTTTTTGTTTAAAGGATCTAGCCTAGTTTTATCGAATGTGGCAAGAGGCTCTAGGGTAGCAATTTGATCCCCACCTCCTGGTGTTCACTCTGTGATCTTCTCCACTTTAGTGTGGACGTGACCTGTGACTTGCTTCTAATCAATAGAATATGATAAATGTGAAGAGATTTACATGATTATGTGTATGTGATTGTTTTATGAGATAATAATCACATTACTAGGAGATTTCCCCCCACCACTATTTTGAGGGATTAAACTGCCATATTGCAAGCTGCCATTTGGAAGGGCCATGTGGCAAACAGCTGAGGCTGGCCTCCTACTGACAGCAAGCTAGAAACTGAGGCTCCACGTCCAGCAGCCTGCGAGTAACTGAATGCTATCACTAACCACGTAAGTTGGCAGCAGATTCTTTCCCAGTTGAGCCTCAGATGAAACACCTTGACTGCAGTTTTGTGAGACCCTAAAGCAGAGGACCCAAGGAATCTGTGCCTGGGCTCTTGACCCACAAAAACTGTGAGAAAATTAATGTATGTGTTTAAAGCCACTATGTTTGTGGCAATATTCTTATACAGCAATGGACAACAAATATTTTAATGATTTGAATTTTTCAAATAAATCACTTTTGTTATCAGCTATTTTCTTTATTGTTTGCCCACTTTCTATTTCATTGATTCCTGCTCTTATCTCTATTATTCACATTTTTCCTTTCTCGGGTTTAATTTGCTCTTTCCTTTCCTAGCTTTTTTAAAGTAGACCCTTTACTCATTGATTATAGGTTTTTCATCCTGTGTATAGCAATTAAAGCTATAAATTTCCCTCTCAGCTCTGCTTAGAGCTGCATCCCACAAATGTTGATATATTGTGTTTTCACTTCCATTTAGTTCAAAATACTTTCTAATTTCCCATGTGGTTTTTTTCTTTGACCCATGGGTTATTTAGAAGTATGTTAATTTCCTAATGTCTGGGAAATTTTCCAGATTTTAGAGTTCATCTTGTTTCCCTTCTCTCAGGGATCACGTTTCAGTACTGCCTTTTGTGCATGTCAGACAACTGCCATGTCCTGTTTTTTTTGTTTGTTTGTTTGGTTTTCTCCTTGTTAAGGTGGGAGGGTAAATCCAGGCCCTGTTACTCCATGTGGGTAGAGGCAGAGTGATACGTTTTGGTTTAAATCTACCATCCTGTTATTTGTTTTTCATTTGTTCCCTCAGCTCTTTTTGTTTTGCCTCTTTCCCTTCCTTCCTTTGGCTTGAGGTTTTTTGTTTTGGTTTTGTCTTCCATTTTTGTCACTTTTGGCCTTTTAGCTAGTTCTGTGTGTGTGTGTGTGTGTGTGTGTGTGTGTGTGTGTGTGTGTGTGTGTGTGATTGCCCTAGGGTTTATACTTTGAATCTTTAATTTATCACAATCTACTTTAAAGTATATTTAACTCTGTGAATAATCTAAGAACCTTACGACAGTGTACTCCCACTTTCCTCTTTCCATCCTTTGTGCTATTGTAGTCATGCATTTTACTTATACGTAGGTTATAAATCCCACCATATAGCATTATTTTTTCTTAGAAGTCAATTATATTTTAAGGAAATAAAATGACAGAAAATATCTTTTGTATTAATGCACACATTTGCCATTTCTGATGCCCTTCGTTGTCTTGTATACCATGTTTATATGTGGTATCTTTTTCCTTCATCCTGAAAAACTTTCATTAAAATTTTTTTGTGTGCAGGGTGTACTGGCAGTAAGTTTTCTCACCTTTTGTTTGTCAGAAATTACCTTTATTTCGTCTTCATTTTTGGAAGGCTATTTTCATCAAATGCAGAATTCTGTTGAGTCTTTCAGCACTTTAAATATGTCGTTTTATTGTCCTCCAGCTTTCTTTCTTTCTGACAAGAAGTCAGCGGTCATTCTTATCTTTATTCCCTCTACATAATGTGTCATTTCCCCTTCAGCTGCATTTAAGGTTTTCTCTTTATCATTGGTTTTCAGCAACTTTTTACGATGTGCTTTGGTGTGGTTTTCTTTGTGTTTATTCTACTTGGGATTCCTCGAGCTTCTTGGGTCTTTGAGGTTATGGTTTTCATCAAATTTGAAATTTGAAAAAAATTCAGCCCTTATTTCTTCACTCTCTGGTGCTCCAATTATATGTGTGTTTGATGGATTAAAGGTCATCTATGGGTTTCCAAAGCTCAGCCAAATTTTTTAATCTTGTTTTTTTTCTCTTTAATCTGTGGTTAAGCTTATCCAATGAATTTTTCATTTTAGACATTATATTTTCAGCTCTAGAAGTTCCATTGATTCTCTTTTATGTCATCTATTTCTCCCCTCATTACGTTTATTTTTTCTTTAAAATCTTGAGCACATTTTTTTACAATATTTTACAAATTACAACAGCTGTTTTAAAGTCTTATCAGCTAATTTGATTATCTTTGTCATTTATTGATCTGTTTCATGGATTTGTTTTTCTTGGTTATGGGCCAAATCCTTCTTCTTTGCCTGTCTACTAAGTTGTTTTTTTTTAACGGCTTTATTGAGATATAATTTCACATGCCTATAATTCACCCATTTAAGTACAAACTTTAATGGCTTTTAGTAGTCACAGAGCTGTATATCCATCACCAAAATAAATTTTACAATATTTACATTACCCCCAAAGGAAACCCTGCTCCTGTTAGCCCTCATCCCCTAATCTCTACCACCACCACCCCACCCCCAGCCCTGGACAACTACTAATCTCCTTTTCGTCTTTATAGATTTGCCTGTTCTAGACGTTTAATATAAATGGAATTGTGGTTGTGATGTGAGATCCTTCATAACTTAGCATAATGTTTTCAAGTTTCATCCATCCTCTAGCACATATCAGTACTTTATTTCCTTTTATTGCTGAATAATATCCCATTGTGTGGATATGGTAATTTTTTGTTGGACATTGAGTATTGTGATGTTATGCTGTTCTCCTTCTATCCGTAGAAACTTTATGAGGCAGATATGACTTCTTCTGCTTTACAGATGAGGAAAGAAAGAAAGCCTCACAGTGGGCAGAACTTTTAGAGGACTCATGTGAGCTGAGGCACGTGGCCTTGCCCTGAGAGGGGGACACAGCCATGCTCTGGAAAGTCTAGTCTGAGGAGGGCACCAGGCCCTGCCCTGAGAGTCTCCAGGGGAGGCACCCTGACCCTTCCCAGGGGGCCGTCACCTACGGGGAGACGTGGTCCCATTTGAGGAGCTTCCATTCATCAGGTCTCCCAAGAGGGTCAGTGGGCATGAGGTCCCCAGGCACCTTGAGCTCTGGAGGTGCTGGGCTGTGGCGCAAGCTTGCGTGTGTCCCAGGAGCCAATGTTCAGGCAGTTGCAGAAGAGATGCCAGGCACGTGGCCAGGACCCTAAATTGCCCAGCACAGGCTTTTCCCATAGCTAGTGCTCAGAGCTGTTGAATGACTACATGACAGCTGGCCAGTCAGTAAGCATTTATTCCAATCTGCTGGGTGTGCAGAGTTGGGCCACCTGCCTCCTGCCCTGCAACCCTCTTTCCCTGTGTCTGGAGCCTCCTACCAGTGGGCTCAGCTCCACCCCAGGCTCTAGGACCTGTTGGGCCTGCCCTGAGGAAGGGAGCATTTAAGCAGTTCCAGACCATCCTTCTGGGGCTCCACTTGAAGTCTCCCTGGCTCTGAGTCCGACTGCACGTTTGCTATCTGAGTGCTGGCCTCATTCCCGCAGGGCAGGCCTCACCCCATACCCCGACTGTGGCACTTGGGCCATACATGACAGACCTGAGTGCCTGTCTCAGCTGCCCATCCAGCCAGTCACCCGCCCTGGCCTCTGTATCTGGCCCTGAGCTCCCTGGGCCACCCACCCACCCATGTTGGACTCTGTGTGTCGTGTGTGAGCTCTCTGTTATCACTCATGGGCCATGCTCAAGGCTGAAACCTGCCTTTGGGACCCTCTGCTCTCCTTCTCAAATCTGACCATCCAGCATCGGTCACTCAGTCACCCCAGCCAGACTCCACCCAGGGCTGCTGGCCCCCCAGGCTATCCTCCTAACTCTGGTCCACAGGCCCAGGTGCAGCCAAGTTCTTGTCCTCATCAGTCACTGCGTGAGGTGGGCACAGTGTTCCTAAGGCCACATTTCATCCTCAGCCCAAATCAACTACTACACTTGGCTGGAGTTTGGGAGGAATGAGATGGGAGATGAGACCACCTCTGTGGTTGGAGGCTCTGAATGTGGTGTAGCAGCCCCCTCAGACATCCACCTCTGCTCTCGTGGACAGCTCTGGCCGAGAGCCCTGCCTCTCACAGGCCCAGGCTGTGTTGAGTTCCCCCGAGGCAGAGCTGAGTCCAGGATTAGGTGCCACGGTCTCCTGAGGGAGGGGAGCAGGATGTGGCCTCAGGGAAAGTGTGTTCCTGGCCTCATCCACAGGGAAGGCTCTGGAGCATAAACTGCACCACAGTGTTGATCCCCCCTTGAGGCAAGAAGACACCCATTTCAGTTGGCCATTGACTGTAGGCTGCTCAACTTCCAGGCTAATAGCTGCCATCAGCTGAGGGCCACTCTCTGGAGAAAGGGCAGCTGTGAGCCACGCGCAGCCGATGTTCACAGCTCACAGTTGCGTGCGTGCACAGCCCAACAAAGGGCATCTGCGCGGAGATCTACAGCATCGACCACAGCACCTTTCTCTGTCTTGGAGTCTTCCGAGCCAGGGCCCTCTCAGCCTGACAGTAAGTGCAGCCAGGCACGTGGGGCTGGGGCTTAACTCCTCTGGCAGCACCCTTGACCCATGAGGGAGGGGAGCCATCAGAAAATGCTGGTCCCCTGTCACACGGGACAGACCACTCAGGGTGGCATTCTGTGCAATCCCCAGAGGTTCAGCGGAATTGCTGCCTACAGCAGAGCCCTAGACCCGGAGAGCATCCTTGGGGGGCCTTCATGCTGTCGCTGCTCCTCCCTCCTGTCTCTTGGAGTCATCTCCCCAGGGCACACCCTTGTTAGGTTCAGGGGAGTCCAGACTCAAACGCCTGGGGCGGAAGTTCGGACTGAACCCTGAGGGTTACAGAGACCCAGGGGGACTTACTTGGGTTTTACTTTAGAACCGTCCCAAGGGGTGGTGAGAAGTGGACAATGTCGCAGGGGACCGTGGGAGAGGGGGTCGGCTGGTGGGTGTGGATGGAGGAAAAGGACAGGAGTCACTGAGAGGGAGAGAGAGAGACGGGACTTGGGGCTGGTTGGAGTGGGCAGAGAGAGTCTGCAGCCCATAGCCTGGAAGCCTGAAGCCTGGGGCCGGGGCTGGGGCAGGGTGGGCCCGCGGAGACAAGCTGGTTTGGGGTCAGTGAGCTGATCAGTTTGCCCAGTGCCCTCCCTCTCTAACGAAGCCATGATCACACAGAACATCCAGAACAGGCGAACCTACAGAGATAGAAAGTAGATGAGTAGCTGCCTAGGGCTGGTGGGCGCGCGGGTGGAGGAGTGGGAGTCAGGAGGGTGGTAGTTCAAGGCTACAGGGATCCTGTTCGGGGTGATGAAATGTTCTAAAATTGACTGTGGAGGTGATTGTACAACTCTGTGAATACACTAAAAACCACTGAAGTGTACGCTTTAAATGGGTGCATTGTGTGGTATGTGAGTTATGTCACAATAAAGCTGTTATCAAAAAAAAATGACATAGTGCAAAGTTGTGCAAGGGACACGAGGCTGGCCGTGGGAGGGAGCTCTGCTGGCTAATGGAAGATCCTGTCCACCCACCTTATTTACCAGTGGAGCGCCAGGCCCTGGTCCTGCCCACGTGACAGGGTGTGTCAGGAGCTCGAACCCAGGTCTCCGGGCTCCCCGGTCCAGCGCTCCCCTCTCCCCCTCCCGCTATTCTGCCTGCAGTTGCCCCCTCCCTGGCCACTCCCTCCAGCAGCACTGCCTTCCTTTCGGCTGGCAGCCTGCTGAGAGGTGCGCGTCAGATGGGATGAAGACCTTTCTGCATCCTGCCCCCACCTGCCCAGCCTGGTGAGTCTGACTGGCCCCCCAGGGGTCTTCTTACTGCCAAGGAGGCGGCCTGGGAGGACCCGGCTTGGGTGGAGGGACGAGATGTTCGGTTCTCCGAGCAAGAAGAGTTGGGAAATTGAGTTTGACACCTAGCAAGGCCCCCTGCCCGGGCAGCATGCTGGGGAGGCTGGCCCACACCCTGGCCAGCCTCTTCCAGGCAAGCCCCTCACTGGGGTCCTGGCAGAAGCCAGAAGTGGGTGTGCCGGGGACTGGGGGAGGTAGGAGGGGTGGCCCACAGTAATGGAAAAGCTCGAGCATTGATCATGGCGGGCCTGCAGTACTCGTGCGTTGATGTCAACAGTAGAGGAGGAGTTTGTGACCTCCTGCCAAAGATGCTGGGATTCCTGGGGGCCGCCTAAGAATGCGTGCTTGGACTGCTCCTGGAGCCTTCTGCCCCCGTTGCTCCACCCTTGCTGCCAGCAAGACCCCCAAGCCCCTCTGCCTCTGACACCTCCGTCAGCCTCACCGTTCCCACTCCTGACGGCTCTCTCCAGGTGAAAGCTTAGCCTGGTGCTGGCATTCACGGTGCCCCCTCTGCCTTTCCGGCACCGCTCTCAGCAGGCCCTCTGCTGGCCCTGCCTCCCCCGCCCTGAGGGCCCCAGGGCTCTGGGCTGCTCTGCATCCTCTCAGTAGAGCCTTTGCTGTCCTGTGTGACTGTGGCCAGGGCCTTGTTCTCTTTCTGGAACAGGATGGCTTGTCCCCAGGCCACCTCCCGACTATCTGGCACCCCAGGCACTGGGCCTCTCACTGAGTTGGAAACTCCTACGCTGTCAGCTGCCTGAGTCATGCCTGATGCTTCCCTCACATTAGCTAATGCCTGGGAGGCAACTGGGTCTCCTTCCTGTCCGTCATTTTATCTGGAGCTAAGTGGTCCTCAGTGACACTGACTCCTCCAGGGGTCTTCTGAGACTGAAATGAAGTCGCGGCTGGAGGAGCTTCTATGTTCGGTGGAGGGGCTTGGGTCAAGAGCGACTCTCAGCGATTCTCCTCCGTTATTCTCACAGCTACTGTCGCCTCCAGTTTCGCTGCCACAGCAGCATCCCCATCACCATCACCATGGCCACCATCAATATTTCCATCATCCCCATCATTTTCTCCATCCTCACCTCCATCCTATCCGCCACTTCTACCATCACCATCACTCCATCCCCATCCCTACTATCTTTTCCACCCGACCCCCACCACCATCATCCCCGTCAATGTCTCCATCATCGCTACAATTTCCTCCATCCTCATCTCTATCCTCACTTCCATCCTCACCTCCACCAACTCCACCATCTCTGCCATCACCACCACCACCTACCCAGCTCTCAGGTCGAACCCCTGACATCACTAGACATTTCTTAACAACCAGGCTTGTGTTTGGTTGGAGGGTGACCCTGGATGTGGGGTGTGGCCAGAACTGCAGATCCTGGCTGCCTCCTGGCTCATGTCTGTCTGTGAGTTGGGACTTTTGCCTTGGCACAGAGACGGCCCAGTGGTGGAGGTCTGGGCTGACTGGCTTGGCATCCTCGCAGCCAGTGTCTGAGACTCTGTGGGCAACTCAGTCAGGGCCACTTGGTTCATGTGCTCTGCGGCTGTGGACCCTTGTCATCACATGTGATCACAAAGAAATCGGGAGACCCCGGGGTCGGGAGGGACCTGAAGCACAAGTCAGCGCTCTGGCTGTGCCCTGGACTCGGTGTGGCCTCCAAAAGCCACTGCCTCTCTCCAGGCCTCCCTTTCTCGTCTGGAAAATGGCGGGAGCAGCCCTCCCTTTCTTCATGGAGAACTCGACAGGGTGCAAAGTGTGTCCACAGCCTCGGCTGCTCTGAGGGCGTGCTGCAAGACGGGGTGCCCGTCAGCCCGCCTGGGTGGCTTCCGTCCTCCGCCTCCTACCAGCTCTGAGACCTTGAGGAAGTCGCTGACTGCATCTGCTGAGCCTCCATTTCCTCATCCACAAACAGGGAGCAAACAATAGACTCTGCCTCTGAGGACTGCTAGGAGGGTTACCTGGGGTCACCTACGGACGGCACTTAGCTCGAATTCTTACCCATGCGTGTTGCCCCTCTCACAGAAGGAGATGCAGCGCTGGCGGGGGTGGGGTCAGAGGGGAGGACCACCTGAGGTTATCCAGTCGGAAGTGACAGAGCAGGGATTGGGGGCCAGGCCACCAGCATCCTGGTGTTTTTCCTGAGTTCCTGTTGACTTGGGAGAGTGTACCCAGAGGGGTACAGGAGGGACACCGAGGCCTGGCTCATGCCCTGGGGGCTGTGGCCTGGGCCAGGGTGGGCAGAAGATTGGGTCCCGGTGGGAGGGCTGGGCTGGGAAGGAGTGCATGGTTCCAGGCATGGCTGTGGGACTCAGCAGAAAGTTGTTGGGGAGCTCAGGGGTAAGGATCCGGGAAATCCTGGGCTGGGCAGGTATTAGGGAACCAGGAGGACATGGAAACCCAGAGAAGAGGAAGCTGGGCATCCCAATTGAGGGAATATGAGCAAGCAAGCATTGGAGACCAGAGGGGGCATGGCACGTGTTGGGTCCAAGAGGGTGGACGCCTGGCCAGTGGCGATGAAGGATCCTGGAACCTGAAAGCCAAGTGCTGATTGGTCTTGGGAGGCCACCAGCTCGTCCATGTGGTTCAGAGGACAATCAAAACCAGAGAAAGTCCAGGCAAAAGCGGACCCAGAGCTGTAACTGGGCTCCCTCCTTCCCGCCATGCTGACCATCAGTGAAACTGTCCTGTGTCACGAAGACTGGCGATCAAGGGGCGGCTGGAGTCCTGGACTTGCCTCCTGTCCTGTCCTCCTTGTTCCATAACCAGGGGCCTGGGGCCCTTCTCCAGAGGAGGCCTTGAGGAGACCACAATCAAGAGAGTGACCCAACAATGTTAGGATTTCTGGCACCAGATGGATCAGGAGGCCCTCCCTCCTGGGCCACAGTCCTGGGGGCCCTGCCTGCCACACCTCCATCTGGGAGCTGCCCTTCAGTGAGGCCCTACCAGCTACCAGGCACCATGCCAAGGTGGTACCTTCATTTCACAGTGGAGAAACAGAAGCCCAGAGAAGTTAGGTACCTGCCCTGAGTGGTTAGCTGCGGCAGGGCTGGGGTAGGAGGCAGGGCTCCCTGCCTCCCCTCGTAAGACACACACTAGAGCCCCCAGTCTCCATGCGCTTGACTAGCGCCCGTCGGGGAAAGTGATGAGCTGGACGGTAATTGGAGAGGAGTGGAAGACAGGACGATCAGCTGCTGCCACGGCCAGCTGCCTGCGGGCCAGGGCTCCCTGCCACCCACAGTCCAGCCTGCTCCCTGCCAGGGCCTGCTGCCCGCTGCACCGCGGGCGGCCGGCACACCCAAGCTCTTAGGGCCGCCACCCTCTCTCCCCATGCCCTGGCTCAGCTCCCCACACCAGTGGGCCTGGATGCCCGGAGCACCATCCACAAGCAAGCCCCGGCCCTGTGGCCCGCCCTGGCCAGCCATGGGGTCCAAGCAGGAGGGCTGCGCTCTGCCTGTGGACACAGCCCCATTGAACAGGAGGCACAAGGCCTCTGTGCCTGCCTCTGGCCAGGGTTGGGCTCGGGCCTGCCATCTGGGCTGCCGAGGCAGAGGGGCGTCCCAGCTCCTCGCCACCCACCCTCGCCAGCCACCCTCACCACCTGCAGGAAGGCTGTGAGATGGGAGTGGGGAGCTGGGGCCCAGGCAGTAACTGGGCATTTTAGGAGGGAATTTCCAGGGAAAAAGAAGAAAGTTGAAGCCCGCACACCCCACGGCTTCCCCCTGGCTGGCCCCAGGCTCTCCTCCTCAGCCTGCCTCCTCAGCCCTGCTCCTCCTCTACGTGTCTTGTCTCCGTGGGAGAATCTGCCAGCCCCTCACTCCTCACTGGAGTCCCAACAGCCCTCTAATGACAGCCACGTAGTCATCGCTCCAGCACAGACCTCTCCATCCCTTACTGGAATCATTGCACCAGCCTGTGCAGAGCCCCTGCTGCCTGTCCAGCTTCAACAGTAGTCAGGGCGGTCTTGCAAAAGTGGCACTCAGCCTGTGTCACCTGAGCCTGACACCTTCCCTAGCTCCCCATTGACTGCAGAGAACGTTCCAGCTCCTTAGCCAGGTAGTCAAAGCCCTGGCATCCTAAGGCATCTGTGCTCCCTGGGCCCCAGCCTCTTCCTACACCTCACTCACCTTCCAGGTGAGACACTTGTGGCCCCTGGAAAGACTGGGCTGTTTGGTGGCACCTACTCAGCGCCCGGCCTGGAGAGGCCTTCCCACAAGATTTGGCTCAAACATCCCCCTCTTGGTGAAGCATCCTGCGGATTCCCACCTCTGGCCTGGGGAACAGACTGCTCCTTCCTCAGACGGATGGCTGCCCCTTCACTGCTGTGCACCCATGTGGCTCATTGACTGTCACCCTCAGGGCTCCGATTCGGGGCTTAGCCTGTCTTTCCCACTATAATGACAGCTCCCCAAGGCAGGAATCAGCCTTGTTTCTTTCCCTCTGCAGCCCCAGTGCCCAGCCTGGTCGGGCCCAGAGGAGGCGCAGGGGACGCATTCATTCGTTCACCCATTCAACACTACTGAGGCGTTCTCTGCAGGCTGGACAGCCTTCTCAAGCGAGACAGCCGTGGGCAGCCACACTCAAAACCACAGGGTTTGGGGCAGCTGGTGGGACCTGGGAGATGAGGAGAGGCATGGGTTATTAGTGTCTGATGGGAGACCCAGCCTCTGTCCCGGGGAGGCCTGCTCTAAGGCAGCCTGTGCACAGGACAGCTTGATTTGAATTAAGCTCTCCCACTTCCTGGCTGTGTATTTTGGGTAAGCATTTACCCTCTCTGAGCCTAGAATGACATTTTCCCTGAGGGCTTTGCAAGTCATGCAGTGGTATTGGTAAAGCATATAATGGGTGCTTAATAGATGGTTAGTCTCCACCCCTTGCTTCTTCGGGGAGCTTCTGGTTCTGTGGGGGACACTTGGGACCTATCCTCAAACAAGCAGGGAGTGGGGATGCCCCCAGCCCGTGGAGCCACCATGATGTGGCCATGTGGGAATATGAAGGCAGCAGAGTGGGCCTGGAGATCTCTGCCCTGGGAGAAGGGGCTGCTTGAGTCGGGGGCACGGGGATTCACGCCTGCCCTTCCTGTTCACGAGCTGCCACGGGCCCTGCCCTCTGTGCTCCTTGGCAGCCCAGCAGGGCCAACACCAGGCTCGCCCAGCATTGGCCCCGCAGATGCCAGCAGGGCCAGTCCTATCATTGGGGCTGGCCCTGTGCCTGGCACCCGCCTGGCATCGCCTGGGCACCAGCTTCCTGCAGGCTGATGCAGGCCTGTGCCCCATGCTGGCAGGCACTCCCTGGAGCCAAAGGTGCCTCAGGGCCAAGCCCACCCCTTCTGCCCCTCCCAGGGGAGGCCTGATGAATGGGGACTTGTCCGAGAAGGGCCACATCTCCACTAAGGGCATGGCAACCGGGACAGGGAACACCTTCCCCCTCTGCCTGGGGCTTCTCAGAACAGGGCCTTGTGCCCCGCTCAGACTGGACTCTCTGGGCCGGGGCTGTGTCTCCTCCCTCATTGCAGGGTTGTGTCTTCCCTCTCAGATTAACTTACTTTTTAGGGCAGGTCCATGTCTCCTCCCTCATACCACCTTCCCAGGGCAAGGCCATGACTGCTGCTCAGACTAGGGGAAGAGATGGGTTGTAAGAACATTCTAGAAGCACCTGGTAGTGGAGGAAGCATGGCGAATTCAAGGCCCCACAGCAGGTCCCATGGGTGGGTGTCAAGTGGTAGAGGAGGGAAAGTAACAGAGGAAGAGTGGGAGGACAGGTGGGCTCTACACGCCCTAAGACTGGGCTTTGTCCTGAAGGTTATGGGGAGCCAAGGAAAGGGGCGTTTCCCACAGGTCCCCCTGGCTGCTGTGCAGGCCACAGGAGAGGGGAGCCTGGGCTGCGGAGGGGTGGTGTGTGCGCCGGAGGGAACAGGTGGGGCCGCGTGGGGAGGAGTACTTGCTGGTGGTGGAGGGGAAGGATTGGGGGGGGTCACTCTCTGGTCTCTGGCCTGGGCGGTTGAGGTGGGGTCCACAGCAGGGGCCGTTTGGGGCCTGCACCTGCGAGGTGCCCAGGGGCGGTGCCGGGGTTCAGGATGCAGCCCTGGAGAAGGGAGAAGGTTCGCACCAGATGGCGAGTCGGAGGGGTGGGGCCTGCAGGTGGAGTTGCCATGTGCAAGGTCGCCTGGGGAGAAGGGGAGATTCGGAGACTGCATGGGGGGACGCAGCGAGGAGGCACAGAAGAGAAAGCCCTCACTGCTCAGCCTCAGTTTCCTCTTCCAGAAAAGGGGAGACAGTGCTGCTTGGCCTGTGTCCCTGGCTGGGGGGGCCCAAAGTGGCCGATGCTCTGACGGCTATGTGGGCTTGCTGATGTCCCACCTGCCCTGGCCTCAGGCCTGCTGCCCTGCCCTCCAGCCCTGGGGCTCAACACTGAGCCCTCGCATGCCCTTGGAATTTTCCAGGTGCAAATTCACCTCAAAGGCCCTCTCTGGCTCCGCATACTCAATACATCTTGTCTCTGGTCCCACTACCCCTGACCCCCAGCAGGCCTGTGGGCTCTAGGATGGAGCCCCATGGAGCGCTAGGCCCTCCTCCCAGGAGGGCAGTGGCCAAGGAAGGAGACGGGCTCCCTGGTGACCCCCGCGTCTCTCTCCCTGCTCCCCACCAGTTCCAGACACATTTGCGATTTATCTTTCTCTCTTGTTTATTGTGTGGAGGCCAGGCCTCCCGGCCAACTCGGAGCTGGACCAGCAGCCGCGGTCCGAGACGGCCATCCCAGCCAAGCCCGGAGCAGCCCCTCGCCTGCCGTCCCCTCGGCTGCCCCTGAGCCAAGCAGGGCCCTGAGCTCTGGCCCACGGTGCCCGCTCTCTCTGGAGCCCCAGGGCCTGTCTCCCCTGTTGTCTGCCCATGTTTACAGCCTTGCTTGTGTTTGCCTCATGATTTTATGCTGGTGACGCCCCAGTCTGGATGGGGCCTGCATGCCATCCTGCTGAGACCTCTCTCATGGCCCAGGACGGGCCCCTGGGCTACTCATCCATCATGTCACTGAGCCTCGCCCACCCGCGGCAGCAGCCGTGGGAGGGCTGGTCACCCCTGGGGAGCAAGGGAGGCCTCGACTGGTGAGCAGAGTGGGAGCCTGTGCTCTTTCCATTGCACACTGAGGGGGAGTGTGTGTGTGCATGTGTGTGTACTTGTTCATGTGTACAGTGTGCGTGTGTACATGCCAGTGTTCGCATGTATGTCTGTATATACATGTATGTGCTCTTGCACATGTATATGTGCTTGTGTGTGTGTGTGTGTATGTGCATGTGTGTATGTATGTGTGCATGTTGGGGGTTTGAGGAGACAAGCGTGTCACTTGTCTCTCTGTCTCTGCTGAAGAGACACAGCCTGGAGAGTACGCACGGGGTGCCCACAGACCTCCCGGCCAGGCTTCCAGGCCACTGTCTCCCTCACAGGCTAGTGACCTTGGCCCAGTCCTTCACATCTCTCGGTCTCAGTTTCCTTTTGGGTAAAAAGGAAGCTGTGTTGATGCTGGCCTCACGGTATGCCCCTGGGCATCTG
Organism: Equus caballus; assembly: GCF_041296265.1. Taxonomy (NCBI): domain Eukaryota; kingdom Metazoa; phylum Chordata; class Mammalia; order Perissodactyla; family Equidae; genus Equus; species Equus caballus. The sequence goes on from NC_091696.1 coordinate 12,802,006, forward strand.
GAAGGGCTGTGCTGGGCTCTGGCTGCAGATGCAGGACCTGTCTTGTCTGTCCCTCTGTCCCTCCCTCCCTCAGCTGTGTTGTTAATCTTTGAGGCTCTTCCCAGAAAAATGCACCTGTACACATACAAACAGACGTCGGCAAGTCCCCTGAATTCCCTTCACGAATATTCTGGTTAAAAACCCTCTCTATGGTGCTAGACAGAAAAATCCCAGGAGGCCTAGAGTTTTCCGTAGTAGATGGGATGGCAGTGGCAATCACCATGAATCGCCTAGAGGTGAGCAAGTCACCTCGGGCTGCCACTCAGGCCCATCTCCTCTGTCCACCGGGGAACAGAATCATGGGGCATTCTCAGATACCCTGAGGCCACGTCAGGCAGATAAAACGAGGTCACACCTTGACCTTGGATTGTTTGATGACACAGGTAGGTACCTCTCTATCTCTAGAAATTAGGAGGCTGGAGTGCTCATGTAGCTGTGTGGCCCTGGGCTGAGGCCCCCCACCGGTCCCCTGGCTAAGGTGGCCGGGGGACACCACGGCCAGAGGGGACTGAAGATCTTGGAGCCAAGGAGAGGGAGCATGGGGGAAGACGCTGCAGGGCGGCGGGCCAGGTGGTGGGAAGACAGTGGGGCTTGGCTCACCTTGCTCGTCCTTTTTGGTGTGCTGACAGCCCAGCAGGGCTGCATACCCTTCCCAAGCACACCCTTGCCCTTGGGACCGGAGCTCTAGAGGCTGACAGCGACAGTCGGATGACCGCCTCCTGGGGCTCCCAAGGGCAGACCGGCAAGGTTTATAAACTTCTTAGAGACATCAATTCCCGAGGCCACCTGCCTAGGATTCCCCACCCCGATGGGGCTGAATTCCCAGGGTCTCCCTTTCTGAGAGCTGTAGCCTCGGTGCTCCTGGGGCCTCTTGGCCGTCCCCTGGCCCCAGGCCCAGGAATCTGAAGACTGGGGACCAGCCCAGGACCTGTGGGGCTGGCTGAGGAACTGATGGTGGTGGTGGCTGGGGCAGGGGCAGCTCAGGGGTACCCTGGGGAGAGAGAAGGGTCACCCCAGGGATGTAGAGCCCCCCAAGGAACTACTGTCTCCTGGCCCTCTGATCCAGCTAACCCATCTCTACTGACCTGGGTGAGGAAGGCGCTCCCTTGGGAACTCTCAGGGGAGGTGACCAGGACTTACAATCTCTGCTCCCCTCAACCTCCCAGCCCCCCAAGGCTGCCTCAGACCCTGAGAAGCTTCCCCCTGTTGTAGACCAGCCAAGGGTGTCTGAGGAACTGATAGAGCATCTTTCTAGATTATGCTAGAAAGTACAGGAAGGGTGGGAGGCTCCCCAGGGGGCCAGAAAACCCTGATGTCACAAACGAGCTGATCCCCACGAGCCATGCTGGAGGGCAGGATGGTTCTGGGGAGCCAAGCTCCTCGCTCCTTTGTGCAGCCGCGTCTGGTGCTCGGGAACGCTCGAGTGTGCACGTGTACATGTGCATGCCAGCTTGCAGCCACAGAGTCTGTCCAGGGTCTGGAGGGAGAGAGACGTAGCCCGTGACTCCGAGGCAGGCCATGCGGCTACATCTGGGAGTCCACGGTCCCGGCCAGGGAGAGGCTGGCGGTCCGCTCACCCCCATCCACACCCAGAGGCCAGCATCACTCTGATTGCCTCCTTTTGGGGAACAGAGGAGCAGGGTCTGAAGATCTGGGAGAGCCCATAAAAGCGCCGATAAACGCATTTACGGGCCTCCAAATGACAGCGTAACAAAGAACGCTAGAGAAAGAGACAGCGCTTCACACGTTTTAAATCATGGTGGTAGGGACTGTGCAATTAACTTCCATTTATCGTCTTTCCTGTGTGCTAGAAACGTCTGTGGCTCAGCCCTGCCCAGCACCCCCCACTCCTCTCAGCCACCTCACAGCTCGTTTCAACCAGACGCTCGTAAATCTGTTTTGCTTGTTCCACACGAGCTGCCTGGGAAAAGGCCCCACTCGCTGCGTCTGCTCCTCCGTCCAAACGTTCAACGCCTTCGAGAGTTTATGGTTTCAAGTTATAGACTTGGCCTCTGGGGTCCCCGTGGTAGGCGGCCGCTGGAGAGGGCGGCGGGAGAGTCGGGGTGACCTCAGGTTCACCCCCTCGCCTGGTGGAGCAGGGATGATTGTGCAGCTGCCCAGGGGCCTGTGGCCACACGTGGGAGCTCCTCGGGGGCCCCAGACCCTGGCTGGGGACCTCCCCTAGGGCCCTGACTCAGGCCCCACCCCCCCCCCATCCTGAGGTCCTGGCCCATCTTTCCTTCACTTCCCAAAGCTGCGTTGCCAGAACCTCAGCTTCTGCTTCCCTCTCCTCTTTTCCTCTCCAGCCCCAGCTCCCCCTTTTCCCAAGGACCCCCCAACAAAGGAACAGACGTGAGGTCAGTGTGTCCTGAAAGTAAGACATCCAGGTGGAGGGAGAGGTGCGCAGGGGTAACGTGCAGGATCGTTCACTCCCCAGCCAGGCTTGCCCCCTCGGTGTCACCCAGGACACAGAGAGAGCCCGGGCTGATTTTCGGCTGGGGTGCGCTGGAGAGGTAGCACAGGGTGTTAAATATTCTGACTGATATCCTGAACGAGGCGGCACCTGTCCTTGCCCCGAGGAAGCTCCCTGAGGGGGAAACGGTTGAGTCACTGGAGAATTATGATGCCAGTGGTCAGCAGTGTTCAGCGTGACGTGGGGGCTCAGGGGCACTGTCTGCCCTTCTCCACGGCTCCCAGGGGAGGGGGCAACCTCTAAGTCAATCCCTGAAGGACCCACAAGAAAACCAGAAGTTGAAAGTGACGGCGGGGATGGGGTGGGGGTTACTTCCAGGCAGAAGGAACAGCATGTGCAAAACCCAGAAGGTGGGGAGAGATGCTTGATGAGTTTGAGAATGGCATGTGATGTTCGTGGTACAGGGAGTGCAGGCCGGGGGTGGACCAGGGCCGGCCGTGAGCAGAGGCATCTACAGAGCCCGGCTGGGGAGGTCGAGGTTTGCCTTGTGAGTGGCAGCTTACACAGAGGAGTGACACGGTAAGATCTGAATTTTGGCAAAACCATCCTTCAGTGAGGGGAGCGGATTGGAGAGGAGCAGCGCTGGGGGAAATGCCCCTTTCTCCCACCACAGACAAAACCAGTGCAGAATGGATCCCAGACCTGCCTGTAAGAGCTGGCACTATGAAACTTCTAGAAGAAAACAAAGGGAAAAATCCTAATCACCTTGGGTTTGGCAAATATTTCTGAAATACAACGCAGAACGCACAAACAAGAAAAGAAAAAAATCAGTACATTGGACTTCGTTCTAATGCAAAACTTTAGCTCTTCGAAGTCACTATTAAGAAAGTGATAGACGCCAGGCACAGACCGGAATTTTTGTAAAACCTGCATCCAGAAAAGGACTTGTATCTAGACTCTGTGGAGAAATTGTGCAACTCAATAGTGAGAAGACAGACAACAAATTTAAAAATGACCCAAAACCGGAGCTGTCCTTCACGGCTGGTGGGAGCGTAAAATGGAGCAACAACTTTGGAAAACAGCGTGGCAGGTCCTTAAAATACAGACTATACACCTACCACATAACCCAGCCATGCCACTCCTGGGGGGTCTCCCAGGGGCAATGGAAGCACCCATCCACACAGAAATGACACGTGACTATTCCTAGCAGCTTTATTTCTAAGAGCCCCAAACTGAAAACAACTCCCATGTCCATTGATGAGTGAACAGACAGACGCAGTGAGACGTAACCACACAGTGGAGTGCAATTCAGCCATGAAGAAGAACGAGTATCAACACACGCTACAACATGGATGCATAATCATTCTCGATGAAAGAAGCAGACAAAAAAAGAGAATATAAAATTCTAGAAAATGCCATTGAGTCTATAGTGAGTTGTGCAGGGACATGGTGGGGGGCTGGAGGGGGGGATTCCAAGGGGGTGGGAGGAAACTCTTGGGGGTGGTGGCTGTGTTCATTATCTGACACGTGATGATGATTTCATGGGTGTAGACATGTATCCAAACATATCAGATTGTACATTTTAGATAATTGCTGTTAATGTATGTCAACTGAATCTCAATAAAGCTGTAAAAAACAAATCCACAAACGTACAAATTGCAGCAGGCGACACGGGCGACATGCAGGGGGGCACGGGGTGATGCCCAGGACCTTGGCAGGGACATTAAGTGCGTGATCATTTGTCCACTCACGTGCTCCATGCTCACTCATCTTTTGCTGAACTGCGACTCCCAGGAAGGCAGGAGCGACATCTGCCTTGCTCGCCCGAGTCCTGATGCCCAGCGCAGGGAAAAGTGGACTGTCTCGGGAGGACTTTAGAAGCACATGGCCAGGCCTGAGGATGTCTGAGGAGAGGGAAGTTGAGGAACCAAAGTAACCCCCATGTTTCCATTCTGGGGTGCGAGTCGGATGGGAGAGAAAGGCCAGCCCAGGCGTGGGCGTGCTGAGTTGGTGGTGCTGGGGACCCTGGCGTGGAGATGGATGCACTGGAGCGCAGAATCGGCGTCACCAGTGTCTCTCCCAGAGGCCCTCCAGGTTGCCTGCATATTGGGATGAAAACTGGAAAGTTTTAAAAAACTTTTGGTCCCACACCTAGACCCATAGACTCTCCAAAGATTCTGCTTGGCGCTGGAATTTTCTAAAGCTCCCAGGGGATTCTTAGGGGCATCTGGAGTTGGTAACCCTCACCGTGGATGGTGATGAAGCTGTGGGAGAAGATGAGCTCCTCAGAGGAGGATGTGGGGAGAGAAGAGGACCTGGGTGTTGAGGAGCCCTGCCCTTAAGGGATGGAAAAGAGAGAGTAGTAAGGGGTGGGAGTATCTGGAGAAGGAGTAGCTGGACAGATAGGAGGAAGATCAAGAGTGTGGGGCCCAGAGGAAAAGGGGAAAGGCGTTTACGGAGTGAGAAGTCGAAACTAGCGTCAAATGCTGTGGCCACATGGAGTAAAGGGAAGAATGAAGAGGACCCACTGCATTTACCCACCTGAAGGTCACTGTGAGCCTAGAGGGGGCTGTTTGGGTGGAATAGGGTGACAGGAGCCAGAATGGAGGAGATCAGGGAGGAAAGCGGGAGGTGAGGAGTGGAAACAGTGGACTCTTAAAATGACTTTGCTTTGAAGTAGAGGAGAGCCAGGAGGAGAATGTGGAGTTCGGGAAGGGTGGAGCGGGTTTAGGCAAGGAGAGCCCTGGGCACGTCTAATTGCTGATAGAAGGAATCACAAGGGAAAGAATAGAGACTGGAAACAGACATCACCTATGTAGTCACTAGATTTATGACAAAGGCACGGATGCGATTCTATGATAAAAGGATGATCTCATCCATAGACGCTGCTGGAGCACCTGCATATATGTAGGAAAAGAAAAAAGAACCTTGATCCCTACCTCACACCCCACGCAAAGATTAGTTCAAGATGGATCATAGACCTCCACATGAGAGCTGAAACCGTGAAGAAATTGTAGGAGAATACCTTGATGACTTTGAGGCAGGCAAAACGTTATTAATCAACATGATGTAGGAGTTGGTCCCGTGGCCGAGTGGTTACGTTTGCATGCTCCATGTCAGCGGCCCAGGGTTCAGAAGTTCAGATCCTGGGCACGGACCTATGCACCGCCCATCAGGCCGTGCTGTGGCAGCATCCCACATAGAAGCACTAGCATGACTTACAGCTAGGATATACAACTGTGTACTGGGGCTTCGGGGAGAAAAAAACAACAGATGCTAGCTCGGGGCCAATCTTCCTCACATGCACACCAAAAAAAGTGACATATAAAGCACCAACCGTGAAAGAAAAAATTATACTTAAACTTCATAAAAATTAAACTTCTGCTCATCAAAAGACAACAGTAAAGGCAAAATTAATCTGTGATGATATAAATCATATCAGAGGTTGCTGACTGATTGGGAAAGGTCACGAGGGAACTTTCTGGAGTGATGGAAATGTTCTGTGCTCTAATAGGAGTGGGGGTTACCTTAGTGCATGCGTTTTTCTTTTCTTTTCTTTCCTTTTTGATGTTTTCTTTTTTTATTGAAATATATTTGACATATAACATTGTGTAAATTGAAGGTGTGAAACATGTTGATTTGGTGCATTTATATATTGTAATATGATTGCATTGTATTGACAATTAGCTCCTCTATCACATCACACAATTATTTCTTTTTTGTGGTTGGAATAATTAAGATCCAGACTTTTAGCAATTTTGATAATTATAATACAATACTGTTGTCTGCATTCACAATGCTGTGCATTAAATCTCCAGGACCTATTTGTCTAATAGTGGCAAGTTTGTAGGTACTTTTTTTTTTTTTTTTTTTGCTGAGGAAGATTGGCCGTGAGCTAACATCTGTCCCCATCTTCCTCTACTCTATATGTGGGATGCCTGCCACAGCATGGCTTGACAAACGGTACATAGGTCTGTGCCCGGGATCAAACCACTGGACTGGCTCCATAATGTATGTATCTTTCAAAACAAAAATTAAACCATACTCTTAATATATGTGCACTTAATTCTCTTCAAGTTGTATCTTAATATAAGAAGATAGAAAAAAAGGAAAACACACCATTAGGAAAGTGAAAAGGCAAGCTGTAGCCCAGGGGAAGATATTTGCAATACACATATCTGACAAAGAACTTACATCCAGACTATATGAAGAACTTCCGCAAATCAAAAGAAAAAAAGACCCTATTTTTGAAATGGACAAAAGTCTTGAACAAGCACCTCGTACAGATATCCCGGTGGTTAATAAGTACTCAACATCAACACTTAGCAGGGAAATGCAAGTTAAAACTACAATGAGACAGCCCCACGTGCCCCCCGCAATGGCTAAAATGAAAAAGACTGACAATTCCAAGTGTCGACAGGCTGTGGAGCACGTTATACTCTCACACCCTGCTGGAGGAAGCAGCCACTTTGGAAAACTGTTTAGCGATTTTTAACGAAGTTAAACACACATTTCCCCTCTGACCCCACAATTTCACTCCCAGGTGTATATCCAAGAGAAACGAGTTTGTGGGTTCACCAGAAGACTCGACAATTTTCAAGGCGGCTTAATTCATAAAGCCCCAAACGGGAAACAGTCCACACGTCCGTCAGCAGAATGCAGATATGTGAACTATGGTACAGCCATAGGAGGGAATCCGCACAGCTGTTTAAAAAAAGAACCAGCTGCTGATTCACATAAACATGGACGAATCACGTCACTAAGCAAAATAAGCTGGACACAAAGGAATACGTACTATATGACTCCATTCTTATGAAGTTCAAGAACAGACCAAAGCAAAAGTGGTGATAGAAATGGAAGAGGAAGTGCTTTCTTTTCCCCTTCCTCTTTCTTGATGACTGGAATGAGGATGTGATGGCTGGAACTTGAACAATCATTTTGGACCATGAGGTGGAAGCTCTATGTTGATGCTGAAGATAGCAGAGAAGCAAGAAACAAGAATCGTGGGATCCTGATGACTCTTGAAACCCCTCTCTCATCCCTTGACTGCCTTCCTCTAAACTCTTTTTAGAGAGAAATAAATCTCTTGTTTAATATACTTTTATTTTGGATTTTCTGTCACTCACGATCCAACTTTTTCCTAACTGATACAGCAATAGAGAAGTGGAATCTGCTCTGGAGAGAGAAGGCCATGAGGACCAAAGATGCTGGACAGTAGAGAGGTCCACAGACTGGAGGTCCTGATGCATTGGGGGCACAATAGGAGTGCCAGCCAGGAGGTCAGGATGCCAGGGTCGGAGAGTGGTGGTTGCAGAAGGAGATCAGTGTAGATGATGACACGGTCCAGAGGCGGATGGGAGGGGGAGCAGAAATAGATTAAAGGTGAAGGTGGCCAGGCCGGCCCCAGACAGCAGGAGGCACTGGGCCTGGGCCAGAGATGAAGCTTGCAAACTAGAGGCTGTCATCTCCAGCGAAGGAGACAGGTGGCCGGGAGGGTGGGAGGTGACCGCGATGAGGCAGGGGAGAGAGTGGCCTAGCCAGCTGGCCCGAGCCTCAGCTCGGGGTGGAGGAATGGCTTGGAAAATGTGATAGGAAACAAGGAGGTTGAGCGCTCCGACTTCCAGTCTGTAGTGGGGAGGGGGGCCTGGGAAGCGGGGGTTTGGAGGGATCCAGGTCTCCTTTGAAGCCAGGAGAATAAGCTGGGAATGGGGACGGAGGTTCCAGAAGCCCCAGGCCAGGCTTGGGAGGGAAGGAGCAGTGGGAGGGGCACAGTCCTAGGGAGAAGGTGCAGAGCTCTATGAGGCTGGCAGGACCCAGCAAGTGACCTGGGGGCTGCTGCACTGCTCGCAGGACCGAAAGGGAGCAGGGGGGTGGCTGGCAGCAAGGACTTGAGGCCTGAGCTGGTGGGATTCTGAGGGGGCCGGGCCAGGCCGGTTCCCAGGAGCGCCAGGAACGGCAGCAGATGGGTGGGCTCTGGGTTCTCAGAAAGATTCCTCCTTCCATAGCATTGAGCGAGGGGGGCAAGGTGACAAGGAGTCACTGTGCTTATGTCACTGATGCTCTCCTAGGCGTGGTGCCCTGGGGTCCCCACAGGGCACAGCTGGGGAACAGCTGCCTGGGGCCACAATAGTCCGGTTCCCTCACACCCCTCCTGCCTTCTGCTTTCTCTCCATCCCCGCCCCATGGGCTCCGAGGTCACAAAGCCCTGCCCTGGACCGTCCTTATTGAAGCTTCCAGGCCAGCAGTGCAGCCAGCACATCCACTCACAGGCCCCCCTCTGATGGCAGGGGTGGGCTTCTCTCCTGCAGCCCAGGGCCCCTCCCTGCCAGCCCGTCTCCTCTCTGCTGGCCAGTGCCAGTGTCCTCTCTCTGCTCCCTCCACCCCTCCTGTCCCACCTCTACCCCTCCTCATCCACATGCTGCCTCACCAGCTGCTGAAACCCCTCAGTGGAGCCCCCTGCCCTCAGGCTAAAACATAAGCTCCTCAGCTCAGCCTTCAAGGCCCCTGTGGCTCACCCGGCCCCTTAGACCAGATGTGAGCATATGGGGCCTTTGGGGCAAGCCAGAGTGAGACCTCGGAAGGCCCACAGCACTCTCCAGGGAGTGAGGGAGATCAGGCAAGGCCTGGGCACAGTAGGGAGTGGACGTGGGGTGCCTGCACGGGGTGGTCCATCTGGCCCACTCGGGGATGCACACGGCCAGGGGCAGGGGACGGGGCAGGTCAGTCATCGATGGACACATCTGACTTCCCAGGGCAGGAGATGCCAGCATGAGTGGGCCTGGGCCAGGAAGTGGCAGTTCGGCACGGACTTTTGTCCTGGTGGGGAAACTGAGGCAGAAGCCTGGACCTGTGGACTAGGCTGTGCAGCAGGTAAAGGAGAGGGTGAAGGCTGGGTGGCTGGGAGAAGTCAGCCAACTGGGGGTCTCTGGGCTAAGGGGCCCGGTTCCCAGCTTTGTGGGGTGGGAAGGTGCTGGGGGCAAACAGCACTTGTCAAGCAACACCTGGTCACCGGATCCCAGGCTGGGTTTTGTATCAAGAGGGTCTTGGCAGGGGGTTGGTGAGACACCCAGAGGGTCTAAGAGAAGTGACTTAAGGAAGAGAGCACGTGCAGGAAGGAGGGCGGGGAGGGGCAAGGGAGCCAAGGAGAGCTGAGGCCCCACACAGCAGGCGTGGGGAGCTGTGATGCGCCTGCCCCCAGGCCTGGAGGGGCGCATAAAGGGAAGGTGCTACTGGGGTGCAGCGAGGGCTGGGACCACGCAGTAGGGCCCCTCCCCCAACCCTGGGAGCTGAGACCCTAGAGGGCCAGCCACCGGCAGAGCCGTGACCAGGCACGAAGACAGCCAGGGGCAGACACCCACCTTCTCCCTCCTCCTGACCTCCTCCCGCAAGAGCCTCATACGCGTTACTCGGTCATCATCCTTCAAGGTGGCAGTTTTTAGTCCATTTGATGGAGAAGGAAAATGAAGGTCAGTAGTGAGAGGACCTGTCCACAGCCACCACACTGTAGGTAAGTGCCTGAGGCACAGGCCTGGGACCTTGATCCTGGCGCACAGGGCAAGCCTCTGAGGAACTCCTCAGATGGAGGTTGGAGAAGGCAGCTGGGGCAGCAGGTGGCTCACAGTTCAAGCTGGCTTCGAGGACCTGGAGCTTGCCACTAAGCGAGGTGGCTCCCTCAGGATGGCCACCTCAGCCCCCTCTTGCCCCTGAGCCCCGGCCCTGAGCGGCGTCTGACCCCCTCTGCTGGCTCCCCTCGCAGCCATGGCTGGCCGCCGGCCCATCACGCAGCCTGCACTGACAGATTGGGTGTCTCCAGTGCGCCAGCAGCTGCCGGCCGCTAAGTGGCTTCCTGGCAGGGAGTCAGGGGTCACCTGATCACTGCTCTGCCCGGGCGCCTCCCCATCTGTCTGCCGGGATCCGAGTGTGTTTAGCATCAACTCTGAGATCCAGCCCTTGCCTGGTGATTCTGAGGGAGCAACCTCGGCAATGGCAGCCCCTTGGGGCAGATGCACTGCTGGTCGGAGGGGCCCTGCGCCCTGGTTCCGGAGGGGGGCTGGCGATCCTCGCCACGCGCGCTCTCAGTGTGCCCCATGTGCAGGGCCACTCTGTGTCCTGGACTCCTATGTTCCATCCTCTTCTTCTGGCCGATGGTGTCCAGGCCCCTGGCTCTGGGCCTCAGCTCCAGGCAACCTCCCATCTCAGAAGTTTTCTTTTTCTCCTTGCAGTATGTCCCGCTGAGGCCCATCTGGGGCCTGAGGACTGGGTGAGTCTGTGTCTGCGGTCTCAGTCACTGAGGCCACCAGCACAGGAAATGGTCACAGGGTCAGTCAGCATGGTTCCAGGGCCAAGGCCACCACCTAAGTGAGTGACCCTGGGCCGGTCCCTTCCCCTGCCTGGGGCTCAGTCTGCTTTGAAAAATGAGGAGGATAGGGCCAAGGACATAAGAGGACCTTGGCCGCCCCCAGGATGTGTGAGTCCGGGCACGAGTGTCATTCGAGACTGCTCTGCCCTGCTTGCCCAGCAGTCCTTGGGTGGCCCTGTGCCGGGTTCAGACACAGCCCCAGCCAGGAGGGGAGGCAAGTTTAGTACAGGGTGACAAGTGGAGGAAGCAGAGCGTGGACAAGGCAGGGATCAGGAAAGCTTCTCGGAGCACACTGTGCTTTGGGGAAACAGATGTGTCCTTGCTGGGCAAGGCAGACGGTGCCTGGGGCGGACACAGGAAGTCAGACGGAAAAGTGGGGCCTCAGGACGAGGGTGTCTGGGGTCAGGTGAAGCCCAGCAGGCGGGGCAGATCCCTCTGGAAGCCAGGAGGGGATGGGTAACTGGGGAAGGATCTCTCCAGGTGCGGCCCCGGGACAGCCTGCCTCGGATGCCCTCAGGAGCTGTTGGAAAGCAGAGTCCACACCCATAGCTCCACGGCTCCAGCTGGGCTGACGGTGAAGAATTCCAAGGGAACAGGGAGACAGCCCCAGCTCAGTCTGCTCAGGGCCTGGGCAGTCTGGGGGCCATTTGCAGACGGCAGCTGAGGCCCGGGGTGAGCCTGGCAGGCAGGCCCTGGGGGGCCCTCTGTCTCTGCCAGGCTCCTGGCTCAGGGCACAGGGGGCACTCTACATGTGTCCAGCAGGCAGAGGCCCCACTTACCTCCACCTCTCCCTTCCGAGGCAAGGAGGGGTAGGGCTGAGCCTCCAGGGTCCCTGGTTGGGGCCATAGGCCCCGGATCCCTGCAATGGGAAGCCTGGCCCCAGAGCCACTGGGTGGAGCCCTGTCCAGCCGACAATCCTTCTTTGTCTGCATCTCAGCACGGAAGGTGCCAGGGTTGGTGTCCAGCTTGGTTGGTGTCCAGGCCAGGTCAGCAGTGCCAGCCTCCCATCTGGCCCTGGAGACACCCCCCCCCCCCCCGCCCACCAGAGTTCCAGGGCTCCACTGAGAGAGGTCAGGATGGCTGCAGGGCAGGGAGCTGGCACTGGGAACAGGAGGCCTCGGGAATAAACAGCTTTTCCATCACTCGTGGGCAGAGGCTCGGCGGTGTCCAGAGCCGTGGATGGGCCGTGTTGGGCTGCACCCCAGACCCAAGTGAGCCAGGGTGGCAGACCCTAAGCTGCTCCAGACAGCTCAGGGGCTCAGCGAGTTGGCACAAGTCTCCAGATCTGAAATAATCGCAGCTCAGTGGGGGCTGGGGGCTGAGGAGGGCAGGGAGGAGGTTGGGGCTCAGGGACAGGACCCAGGGAGGGTCCATGGACTCTGACAGGGGCTTGTGTCCTGAGCCCAGGGATCAGCCGAGGCTTGGCCCGGGCTGAGCTCCCTTGGTGCCTGGCACCGGCCGGGGCTGGGGGGGGCCTGGCCTTGTCCAAAGCCTGCTTGTCGGCAGCAGGCGGGCCGGGCCTGGGCTTGGGCGCGGCTGTTCATATCTTCCTCGTTACTTCATTCATTTGCTCCCACTGATCCCTTGTTTATCTCACTGAGAATGCAGCCTCTGTGGAAGCCGGGGCCAAGGGCCAAGGCGGAGCCAGAGTCTGAGCCGCCTCCAGGAAGGCCCCAGCCCCCTCGCCCACCGCACTCACCTGGGTCCGGGATGAGGATGCCAGGGGACAGCCATCTCTGCACCAACCACACAGGGAGGGGCCGGCTCAGAGAACCTCTACCGTGGAGCCCAGGGCCCGGGTTCCGGACCGGGGACCTGCCACTGATGGGCTGTGTGACCAGGCCGAGAACTGACGCTCTCCAGGCCTTGCTCTCTCCATCTGTGAGATGGAGGTTGTCCTAACCGACCTTTAAGAATGCTTCTTGTCCTGGACAATACACCTACCCTTTCATAGGCACCGACTCTGTGCCCACCCGGTGCTGGCCCCAGAGGTGCCTGCGCCCACCTGAGGCTCACATGTCTCTGAAGATCACCGCGATCGCACTTTAGAGAAGAGGCAGCCTACAGGGAGGTCCCCAGGTTGGGGGTGGCCGGGCACAGAAACAGGCTGGGAGAAGACCCTCCGGGTGGAATGGGAGGAGCAGCAGAGGAAGTCAGGGCTTCAAACGTCCTTTAGAAACTAGTGGGAGGGATATGCCACCCCACGCCTCCCCGTTGCAGGGCCCTGGCTGGGGGTGGAGGGCGGGGCCGCTGGGGCTGGGGTTAAGTGGACACTAGTCCCCTTTGCCACACAAACCTGTCTGCCCCGGAAGATCGTCCCCTCAGGTGGGTGGCGGGCAGTTCGGCTTTAAGCAGGCCGGTCTAGCCTTTGCCCTTAGCGATGTCCAAGGATATGAAGGGGCTGCCAGGCCCCCAAGCAGATGTGGAAACTGAGGCCCAGAGAAGCTGACTGAGTTGCTCAGGGTACACAGCTGTGAGTGGCAGAGCTGGGATCCAATCACAGCCTGTCTCACCCAGAAGCTTCTCCACTATCTACCCTGACCAGGGCCACTTGGAAGACCCTCTTCCTGGGCCCCTCCCCTGGGCTGGGCGACCCAGGACGATGTGAGTTCAGGCTGGAGACTAGGCCCAGAGCCTTGGCGCCCTCTTGTTGCCTTTCCTCCAGAGACTTGATTTTCCAGTCTGTGAAATGGGGTGGGTGGGTCCAGCTCCAGGCCCGTTTCTGCCCTCTGTCCTGGAGCCTTGAGGGAGGGTGAGGTCATACTTGTCTAGGGGCTGGAGTGTCTTGGAAGGAGAAAGCTCAGCAAAGACAAGAGCTCATTGTCCCCGCTTCCCTAGCCTCCTGCCAGCTCCCGCCCCCGTCACCAGACAAGGCCAGCCCTGCCTGCAGGCCCCGAGGCTACCACGTGCCAATGGGGGTGACTCAGTGTCCCTTCCCTTCCCTTTGGTTGACACTGCCTGGAATCCCACCATCAAAGCTTTGTCGGGTGCCGCAGAGGGGGAGGCAGGAAAAGAAGGGAAGGCTCTGGGGGTTTCACTGTTGGAGCATCACAGTGGGCTTGAGTGAGGGGTCAGGTGACAATAAATAATAATCATAACGCACTTGCTTTTCAGCAGCGTTACTGTGAAGCTCTTACAGGCGTCAGCTCAACGAGTGCTCATGGCACCCATGAGGGAGCACTGATGTCATCATCCCCATGTCACAGCTGTGGGACACTCAGCCACCCAGTTCATAACCCATAGACGTGGATGGAAGAGGTGGAATTTGAACTGGAGTCTGTGTGGTTCTAAAGAATCTGGCAGAGGGGACCCGGGATGTGCCAGTGGTGGCGGAGTTGGGAACGGAGAAGGGGCAGGCCCAGATCCTGGAGCTCATGGGAGACGGGGGTCCGGACAGAGAGGTGGACGCCTCCCCGCTGAGCCTGTAGACCAGACCAAGGTCCTTCTTTGCAGCAGAGCAAAGAGGCTGGGGCAAATCAGCTCTTCCTCTGCTGGGGCCGGGGAGGGATCCGTGGCCTCCGCACTGAGAAGGCAGGATAAAGGATGCTCAGGGAATATCAGTGCTTCCAAACACCTAATGTGGCCACACAAGGGCAGGGCTGCTTCTGGGCCGGAGACACCCACCTTCTGGCCTCCCTGCAGCTCTGAGGCCCACGGCGCTGTCAGCAATTAGCCAGGCAAGACAAACAACAGCTCAGGCTTCACACGTCCAGAAGTAAACTCTTGATTTCCTCCCCAACCTGCTCCTCCCTGTGTCTCCCCATCTCAGGAAATGGCACCACGGTCCACCCAGCTGCTCGGGCCAGAAAACTGGGAGGATCGCCCGCTCCTCACCACCCCCATCAAACCGCTGCCAAGACTCGTCAATTCGACCTCCAAAATAAATCCCGGACCGACTTCCCTCTGTGCCTGCTGCCACCACCGCTCTCCCTGGATGACGGTGCCAGCCTCCAGCTGCCTCCCCTCTGCCCACTTCAGCCCACTCCTCCACGAGAGCCAGAGGAATTGGCTCAAAATGGAAATCAGCGGGCCAGCCCAGTGGCGTAGTGGTTAAGTTCACATGCTCCCCTTCGGTGGCCCAGGGTTTGCAGGTTCAGACCCTGGGAGCAAACCTAGCACAGCTTGTCAGGCACACTGTGGGAGTACCCCACATAAAATAAAGGAAGATTGACAACAGATGTTAGCTCAGGGCCAATCTTCCTCACCAAAAACAAAAAACAAAAAAAGGAAATCAGATCCCACCCTTCTCCTACTTAAACTGCTCCTCCCCCAAAGGCTTCCTACTGCATTTGGAGCAAAATTGACATGGCTCAATGGCTATGAGGTCCCTCATGACCTGGCACTACCTCACCTCCTTCGGTTCTCCCAGCGCTATCTTCTCTTTGCATCTGTGCATTTGCACATGCTGTTCCCTCTGCCTGGAAGCCCTTGCCCACAGCTTTTCACCCAGCCGTTCCCTTCCTGTCCTGCAGGTCTTAGCCCGTATTTCATTTTCTTCACCACCCCAAACAAAGCCTCCCTCAGTCCGTTCCCTCAGAGCCCCTTATGTGTCTTTTTTTATGGGAATTTACCTTAATTTATAATTATGTATTTACCCTTTGTCTCTGCAACAAACTGTAAGCTCTGTGAGGGCAGAGCCGTGTCAGCCTCGGCGCACTCACATCCTTGTTGGATGACTTAATAACTGGAACAGCAGCGGCAACTAAGAGTTACCGAGAGCTTCCTCTCTCTCTCTCTCTCTCTCTCTCTCTCTCTCTCTCTCTCTCTCTCTCGTATTGAATGTAATCGCCTCAACCCCCCAAGAAGCTGGGTCATATCAGGGCTCTGGCCACAATTTGGACGTGGAAACTGGGCTCAGAGGCTAGGGTTGGTCACCCAGTGTCACCCGGCCAGAGGGTGGCAGAGCCCCGTTCAGAAGCCAGGTCAGTCAGAGAGGAGGTCGGGCCTTCTAGCCACTGTGCTGTCTCAGACGTGTCCTGCAGCCGCTGCCGGTACACTGTCCCAGCAGGTCTTAGGCATCACTGATCGAAAGACACACCACTGTTTGATGGCCCGTTAAGAAAAGTAAAAATCCTCGTAATTAAACTAGAACATACCATCCCAATTTTAAAGATGTGAGAACAGGGCTTTTTTTGGGAATTAATGAAATATGGTATTTTAAGAACAAAAATCATTGTCTCTGGGACCCAAGGGACAAAGCGATAGACGGATTTCTCAGCTGAAGATTGTTCTGCAGCCACCCAGGAGAGTGGAGAAGCCCCGCCCTCGGCCTGGAGAGTTCAAGGTCGAGCAAGGACAATCAATGTGATGAATGCGCCGGATGCTGAGGCCGGGGAGCCCCGGACTTCCAGGGAGTGTGAGGTGGAGACCCCAACCTTCGGGGAGGTGGCAAAGGCGAGGGGCACGAATAGGCTTCACGGAGGAGGGGGTATCTAAGACAGATCCCAGAGGAGCAGCGGAAGTTAAGCAGGCTGGGAGGGGGTGGGAAGAGTGCCAGGCAGAGGGAAGAGCCGGTACAAAAGCCTGGAGCATACCTTCCGTCGTGGGAAATGGCATGTAACTCACTGTGGCTGGAGCAGAGAGAGAGCGGGCTGGAGGTGTCACAGGGTGGATGGTGATGGTCCTCTCAGAGCTGATGAAGGGGCTTCCTCCTGCAGAACAGGGACTCCACGCAGTCATCAGGCAGCAGAGTCACAAGGCTGCCTTTGTAAGTTAGAAGGATGGAGTGAGGGGCGACAGGAAGCTGGAAGGGAGCACGGAGGCCTGGAATGTCCGGGATGACGCTGTCAAGGATCCCCAGTCACTCTTGGGCTGGACAGTACAGACGGCCTGGGTCACATGCTTGCTGTCGGGGGCTCCCCTGGTGTGGATGGGCCCACTGGTGAGGGGCACGGGGAACAGGCTCGGCTGGGGGCAGCACCCCCCAGGCCTGGGAATGTCCGGGCCAGCTGAGCCCGCCAGAGGCTGGTGAAAGGCCCTCTTACCATGACAGATGGGGGCCCCGTCAGGCCATGCCAATTAGGCAAGACGGAGTGCCAGGGCAGGGCTATAAATATCTTGGCCGCCGACTGGCCCAGGAATGTAAATGGCGGTATTGAACAAGCAGGAGAAAATGTTCAGCTCAGACTGGATGGGGGTTTTTGTGTTTTAAAAGCATGTTCTTCCCTCCAGGAAGACTTCAAGTTGGGCAGCAATGAGGCTGAGTGCCCAAGAGCTTGTCCAGTCAGGGACCAGAGCAAAGGCTCATAGAATCGAAATTCCGGGCGGAGTCCCTGGAGAGGTCAGGGCATTCGAGGCCCAGGAAAAGCCTGACCCCCACTTGCTGCTGTCCCTGGTCAGAGGGATGCCTGGGTGATGGAGTGAACCAACCATTCAGTTTGGGGACACATAGCCCGGCCAGGTGTCGGGGGGTGCCACCAGTGAGTAGGGGGGTCTCCCCAAACTAGGCTGCTCCCCAGAGCTCTCTGTCCTGTTGTGGGCACGCTGGAGAGGGTGTCTTGCCCAGGCCAAGGACAGGGAGCCCTGCCTTTCTGTCAGGGTCACTGAAGAGTGAGGCTGGGCGGCCGTCAAGGTGCCTCTGGAGATGTGGGTCCCGCGGAGCAACACTGACCCACAGGAGGTTGTGCCTCTGCCCCTTCACTCCCTTTGTTTTGAACCACGAGGTTGCAGGGCGACAGGCAGGCGGATGCAAGAAGAGGAGGCGGCCGTGTGCCCTGCAGCATTGGAGCACCTGTCCCCGCTCAGAGAGGCCACCTGAGCAGAGAACTCGGAGCAGCCTGGAAACCCTCAGTCAAGCCCTGAGAGCGACATACACCACTCGGAGGGAGCACAAGGACCCCCGACGCAGGAGGGTCTGGGTGGGAGCCCCGGGCTGGCCAACAGAACCGAGTGGTGGCAGCCCAGAGTGAGCCAGACCTGAGAAAAACCCAGAAAACCTCGGGACAACAGAAAGGGCGAGGTCCAGGGTGCCTCGTGGTGCTGGGGCCCTGCTCTGTGTGCCCAGGAGAGGGCACTCCAAATCAGGAAGGACATGCCCGCCCCAGAGAAGGGACAGGTAAAGGGGGGCGTGGAGGGTGGGGTGTGCACAGGGTTGCATCAAGCACGTTCTCACCTCCGGCCCGAGGGTCCAGGCTGAGGGGGCGAGTCAAGGAGATCCCTGGACTATTTGCAAGATTGTTGAAGGATTGACTTTTTTGTCAGGTATTTCTTGAGGGCCCACCATGTGTCAGGTACTGTTCCAGCTCTGGCTGGTGTCCCCGGGGCAGAGGCGGGGCAGGGGGTCTGGCGCACCGGGGAAGGGGCTCACAAGGGCCTGGAGATGGGATGAGAGCTCAGCCAAGCTCTAGACAGAGCTTGAGACAGAACTCAAGTTCTTGGGGGAAGTTCTGGCTGGAGAGGGGTCCAGGCGAGCCCTGGCAGACAGTAGGGGCTGTGGCTGGACCAAGTGGAGTGTGTAAAAGGCAGTGTGGGCTTGGTGGGCAGGGGCAGACCTGGGAAGCACAGGCAGAGGTCAGCACTGCTCCCTCGGAGGCCCCGAGATGGTGATGGCACCTCCTCCCAGCCTGGGCAGCTGGGCTGGGAGAACAGAGCTGAACCTGCAGGTGAAGGGGATGACAGGACCCCGCATCCTTGCCTGGAACATGCCACTCATCCTTCAGGGCCTGCAGACAGGGCCCAGAGCAGGTGCAGATGCTCAGGACTGCTTGGGTCGGAGAGGGGTCCAGGAGGGATATCCGGGGGCAGGCGGCAAGAACTGGAGCAGAGCACCGGGGTGAGCTGGGCCTGGGGGTGGTGCGCTCTGGCAGGGCCCTCAGATGCCATGCTCTGGAGTGAGTGGCCACCCAGAGAGTCCCAGGCTGTGCAGACAGATGGAGCCCTGGCGTGTGCCCAGCCAGCGGCTGCATCTTCCCAACGCGCACGCGTGTACCTCCGCACGTGCAGACATCTCAAAGCAACTCCCCAGAGGAGCACCTTTGTGGGAGACCAATGGGTGTGTGAAGCCAAGAGAAGACGTGTCTCTGGAAATCCACGGGAGTGCGAGTGCAAACCAGGGATCTAGTGCACAACCAAGGGTGTGAGTGTGCTCTGAGGGTGTGGCCTGTGTGAGCATCCGAGGGCTGCCAGAGGATTCCAGGCCTCGGCAACGTGGCAGCAGTGTGTTGGTGTCTATTTCTCAGTCTTCAAAGATGATTTGTGCTGCTGGTCACTGAGGCTTTGTCCCCACGGTCACTCCTAGGGATATGCCCCCTGCCCCCACACCACCCATCCCATAGCCAAAAAACTCCATCTTTTTCCTTATGATTTCTTCTATTGCTTGGAAACTTATAAACCCCTCAGGAAGTTTAAGAAAAGTTAAGGAGGTTAAGGAAAACTTATAAATGCTTTTCCAGAGGGTAAGAAAGACTTCAGTATTTCCTTTTAGCTACTGTAGAATTTTATTACTACTTATATAAGTTTTAACTCTGTCATCTGCCTCGAGATAATTTTAGTGTTAAATATAAAGTGTTAGCTAATTTCCTCCCACCCCGAATTGCTGACTTTTCAATTCATTTTAAAATACTTTGTTTTACCATGCATTGGATTTTTATACATAATTGCTTCTTATATATAATTGCTGCTCTGTATTTTATTGCAAAGATGTGTATTTCTGATCTTACTCCAGTACCACACTGTTAAATTATTGTTCTTTTGGAATGTATTTTATTGAAGGCTTTATAGCATCGTAGTTAAGATTATGGCCTTTGAAGTAAAACTGACTGGAATTTATATAGGAACTTTGGCACTTAATAAATGTGTGACCTTGGGGAAGTTACTCGCAGTTCCTCATCTGTAAAATGTAGCACAAGGAGGCCTATAAAGAACATCTCCTTCTCAAGTTCACAACAAACTGGGAGACAGCTATAGGAATCAGTCAGATGGAGATAAAACCTCAGCCTTGTTACTGTGGATTGCTATCCACCTCCACCATTTGTATTCAGCATTGTGCTGGAGGGCCTAGCCATTGCAATAAGGCAAGAAAAAGAAATAAAAGGTGTGTTGATTGGAAGAAGCCAAGAAACAAAGCCTCAGTGGGCATCCTAATCCGTCATCCCTGACTTGGACAGACTTGGGCCCCAGCCATAGGCAGTGCCAGACACCCCACGTCTTCCGTCCACCCTTGCCAGGCAGAGCATGCCCCGTAAAGCTATTACAGAGCACAGCAGAAAATACGGGTGTCCTGGGGGAGGAGAAACAAGGGTGGAGAGAGGACAGGAAGGTCCTCTAGCTGAAGTCCCTTCACACAGAAATATGAGGTGGGGGTGCAGGTGGAGACTCCCCCGTGACAGCCTCACGTGGGGCTGTAGTTAGCGTGTGGTGAGACAACCAAGGGGGGCAGCCCCTCCTCCTTTCCAGCCCCACCGCCACCTCTGCTTTTCATCAATGCATTAGCTCAGCCAACTCTCATGTCCCCTCTGCTGTACCTGCCCTCTGCTAGTCCCTGGGAACACAGAGGGAAATAAGCCAGGGACCTACCTACCTGGAGCTCACACTCTGTGGGGGACCTGTGCACAGTCAGGCCCTCTCTTTGTGCTCATTCATTCTAAAAGAGTTTTAAGTGACTGCTGTGTGCCTCACACAGGAGAAACAGTGGTGGGCACCCAGATGCTATCTCTGCTCTTGAGGGCTTCCAAACTTGAGGTCAGAGAGCCAGGCAAGCATGACCCATGGGATTTATGCTCCTCTAGCCCCATGGCTGCCCAGCGGGAGGCCCAGACGTGCCTTGGCAATGAGGGAAGGCTTCCTGGGGGAGGCGATGTCTGTGCTAAGCAGGTAGACAAGCAGACATTAGCTAGTCTCAGTTACAGCTGGAGGGAGACAACGCAGAGAGGGCTCCAGGGAGAGGGCTGCCAAGTTCCAGCTGAGAGGGGAGCAGGGTACACTCAGGTGCGTCTAGAACGGCTGGGGCAGAATTGGAGCAAGGAAGCCCGAGGTGAGATGGGTGCAGTGGGCTGGAGCCACATAACACAGGGCCTCGTGGGCAGGGGAGAAATTTCTTATGTCATCCTATGGTTGGTAGGAAGTCATTGGTGGGTTTTAGGCAAGTGGTATGTTAAAACTGGCATTTTTAAAAGATCAAGCTGGGGCAGGAGAGGATGAACACAGACGAGTTGGAAAGCTATCCCAGGAAGGTTGGGGTGGGGGGAAAGTGATGGCAGCTTGCACCGGGGTGGGGGAGGGGGAGTAGGCGGGTGTCGCGGGAGGGGTGATGAAGGAGTAGTGGGGATGGGGGTGGTTTGGGGGTGATGGGACGTGGTGAAGGGTGTAGATGAGGGTGGGGAATGGTGCTAGTGATGGGGGTGGGGGAGTGGGGTAGCCAGAAAGCGCTGGGGTGGTGACGGGCTGGCAATGGGGTAGAAATAGACAAGGGGACAAATATGAGAGAGACACACGACCGGACGCGGGGATGGGCTGGATCTGGCACAGGGAGGAAGACGGAAGTGTGGAAAACTCTGGTTTGAGCAGCCGGGACGGTGCAATTTGCTGGGACGGGAGCACCACAGGGGGAGAGTTTAGGGGGAAGAGGAGGACTCTGGGTTCGGACACTGAGGTTGAGGTGCCCGAGGGACGGCCAGGCAGAGATGACACTGCTGGTCTGGACTGAGGAGGGCAGAGTGGGGTCCCAGGAGCCCAGAATGGGAGGGTCTTGGGGAGAGGGTTGTCCACAGCGCTGAGCGCTGCTGAGGTGGCACGTAAGTTAAAGCACAGCAATCCCGCGGGGCTGCGTCTGCGGGGTCTCTGCTGGCCTGTGAGCGGCGAGGGCCGTGGGGGTGGAGGTGGGGGCGGGGGCCAGACAGGAGTGGCCGAGGAGTGAGAGGGAGGTGAGAGTGGAAACAACTGTGTAGACAGCTTTTTGGACAGTCTGGCTGTGACAGGGAGGCGAGAGATAGGGGGCAGCCAGAGGTGGAAGTGGGGTTCAAGGCAGACTTTCTTTTCGTTTTGTCAATGGAATGTTTAGATGCCAATGAGAAGGGAGTGAGAAGAGAAATGCTGGAAACCTAAAGGTGGCTGGGCTGAGACGTGCATGGAGCCTCAGAGGGGAGGGCAGCCGGTGGAGGTGGCTGCACCGTGGTTGAAGTGGCCTCTTCTGCATGGATGGGGAGGAGGAGAGGCCAGGTGGCCTGAGGCCCAGGGATGGGAGGTTGAGCACAGTCCCACAGAACTAGCCTTGGGCTGAGGATGAAGGCTCAGAAGTTTGGGGACAGTGAAGTGGGTATGAAGGATTTCTGTGTGAAAACTCGGTGACAGGGGAAAGCCCAGAGTCAACCTGGGGCTGGGGGCAGAGGTCACTGTGGGCTGGGAGCAGAGGTCATTATAGACCTTGGGACAGTTCCAAGTCTGGAATTAGGGTCAAGATCCAATCTGGGGTCAGAGAGGGCTCTGCCCAGAGTGGGGAGCAGATGGTTAACACAAGGTCAGAGCCCTGTAGCCCTGGGCTCCATCCTGATCTTGGGACGCAGTCCTGGAGTCACTGAGGTCAAAGGCAAGCCCTCCTGGGCACTCAAACTCCAGGCGTCTGAGCTGGCTCGGCTCCCGTCCAAGAACCTCCACCCTAAGGGGCAATGCCGCCCCAGACCCGTCTCTTCCCTCAGGCCTAAAGGGCCCCCCAGCCCAGCCCAACGGCCCCCGACTGGGCACGAGCCGAGTCCCACCCCGCCCAGTCCAGGGTGAGAATTCCAGCCACACGTCTCTGTGATGTGGTCACGGTGGAAAAATGTTAATCAAATATTCTCCTCCGTGTTTCCTTTCTTTCCCAGGCTGGATTCCTAGAAGACAGGAATTTATGGTGTGAGAGCTCCAGCCCCCGCAAACCCACAGCCAAGGTCAACAGCACGAGGCGGGCAGCGCTGCCAAGCGAGGAGGGGAGCCGCGATTTGGGAGCTAGCTGCACAGAAAACCAAAGTACTGGATTTAAAAAATCGCTCCTCTCCCTCATGTCCCCAAACTGGCGGCTCAAACAAGGTCCCCAGACTGGCTCGCACGGGCCCCTTTCTGGGAAGAGTGCCCTGCTCAGAGACAGGGCCTGTGAAGCTGCCAGGGGGGCCCTTTAGCCTGTGGAGGATCTGAAAGTGACCCCATCACTAAGACCCAAGCTCGGCAGCCCCCATCTGGCCTCCAGAGCTGGTGGGCGGGCTACACATGGTGCCCCCATCCTTCTAGCCAACCAAGGGCAGCTGAGATGGAAGGCGGTGCCCTGGGTCCTGTTACAAAACCCCCTGAGATAGGTGCTGATCCGCTCAGCCTCCCCTCTGTCTTCTGGGGTCTGGGGTCTCGAGTGCCCCCACTCAGTGAATTCCCTGTGCCCCTGGGGCCAGGGCTCCCTCTCAGGGGCCCAGACCCCTCGATCTCCAGCAGCAAAGAATAGACTTATTCTGCTCCCTGAGGGGCTGGGGAGAGCTGCCTGGAGTAGGTGAGGGGCCCAGATTCAAACCCGGCTGACTTGGTGCTGGGAAGACAGCCCTGCTCCGGCCGTGAGCCCCGCAGGTGTAACTAAACATCCACGCTCGTCCGTGCACCTGACGTGCGCTGAGTCCTCTTGGGTGCAGGCACCCAAGAAAGGGACCAGGTGGCCTCCTGCCCTGAAGAAACACCTCCAAGTCGGGGTGGAGGGAAGACTGACAAGGAAATGGAGAGTGCCCATCACGTGAGGGCTGTGGATCCCCCCAGAAGAGAGTGAGAATGCCAGGTCTGGGGAAGAACATTGGTCAGGAAAAGCTTCCTGCTGAAGGTGCCCCCAAGGGGTGGCCAGAGTTCACCAGGGGGACACAGAGCAGGAGGGGGCCTTGGAGGGAACATTCCAGCTAAGTCCACAGCATGTGCAAAGGCCCAGAATGTTTATACCTTGGTAAGACTTTTCATATAAATAAATTCTCAAATCCAAAAAATAAAAAAGGCCTCTGGCAAATCGCATGTCTGGATTTCTTGCTTGGAAAATGAGGCACTGCTGTGTCCCGGAGCCCAGGGACCAGCAAAGTTCTGGCCAGACGCAGCCCTCCAGTGCCGGCTGCTTCCACCCGGCGCCCACAACAGCACCACACGGTGCGCCCCCATCGGTCCACCTCTGCCTCCATCCACGCCCTCAGCTTCTGCTTCACACTGTGGCTCAGTCGGGAGAGGATGGGGGCGCTCCCTGGGGCCTCAGGGTCCTTCCATGGTCTCTGTTCCCTGGGTGCCTGGAGTAGAGGGAATCTGAACCTCCAGTTTGTATCTCATTTTTTCCATTTCTTTTTGGCCCTCAAACACAGAAGGTTTATTTACTCAGTCACTTTGAATCCCATCCCCCCCAACAGGTAGCCTTTCTAATGCATGTCCTTTTGTTGGTGTGTGTTCTTGTAAAAGGTGGACAACTAGTGTCTGCCTAATGGGTATGGGGTTTCCTGTTGGGGGATGACAGGTCTCGAAACTGGACAGAGGCGGCAGTTGCACAGCGTCCTGAATGTATTAAATGCCGCTGGATTGTACACTTTAAAATGGTCAATGTTCTGTTTTGTGAATTTTACCTCACTTTTTAGAATATGTATCACCGATTGGGGAGGGTTTTTATTTATATGAGTGGAATTGGGGTATGGGCTATATTTCTTTCTTACTTTTTCCACTCGGTGCTGTTTTTACGATCTAGCAACACAGTTTTGTCTCTGCTGGGCTTGTTGCTTCGCACTATGCGTGGTGCCAGGAGGGGCAAGGCCACATTTCGCACCCACCCCCAAGCGATGGGCACCGAGGGGGCCCCCTCCCTGCCACCACAGACAGCGCTGCCATGGACTCGTGCTGGAGTGGGAGCGTCTTGAGAATATAGCCAGGGGGCATATGGGCACCCGACCAAAGGAAGCCCTCGTAGATGGCCTTTCAATGGCACTGCTCCTGCCCGCATCCCTGCCAGCATGTGGCCTGACCCAGTTCTCTAATGCCCAGCAGTCTGATGGGTACGAAGCAACATCTCAGTATAGTTTTAATGTGCATTTCTCTGATTATAAGTGAATTTGTCTCTCTTCCATGCTCTCTAGTTCTTGATGCTTCCTCTTCTGCAAATTGCCAGTTCAGACCCTTAGCCCATTTTTCTGTTGAGGCTGCTGTCTTTTCTCCTTGCTTTTTAGGCGTTGCTTATGTATTCCAGATCGCAGTTCCTTGTTGCTTAAAGATCACAAATATCATTATCCTCCCATCTGTCACTTTGTCCATGGAGTTTGTCCTTGAACCAAAATCCCTAATTCCAACTGGATCTTTTTGAGGAGCTTGAAAAATGTACTATAAATCTATGGACGAATAAAGATTCCTGAATGGCTAGGTGACTTTGCAAAGGAGCCCAGAGGAGAGGGCTTGCCCTGTCTGAGGTTTACACACACTACAAAGCTCTGGAAGGAAAGCAACATGGTAGAGGCGCAAGAACAGACCAAAGGCGACGGGGCAGATCGCAAGCTGGGAGAGAGTCCAGCACACCTTGGGCCTGGGGAGCACGTGGACTGGCTGACAGGGTTGAGGAAGGGGCTCATTTCATAGAGAAAAAATCACAACTGGATCTCTACCTAATATCTCCTAAAAAGGTGGCTCCAGATGGAGTAAAGACAGACCTAAGTGTGAAAAATAAGAATTTGCTGGAATGAACAGTTGGAGAACATCTTTGTAACACAGGAGTGGGGAAGGACTTCTTAAAACAAAACCCCAAATGCACAAGCCATAAGGCAAAAACAGCAAACCTCCAGCCTTATCCAGAGGAAGTGGCATTTCCTCCTGGACGCCAGCCACGGCCCTGCCCCCCTGGTGAGTCACGGGCGCTTTCGAGGCTGGCAGCCCGGCCCGCCCTTCCCGTCGGTACCCAGCAGGGCGCAGCAGCAAGGCCCGCCTTATCTCGCCCTCGCCCAGGCCCTGCAGACATGAGGTCAGGACCGGGGATGTTGAGGGTGGGAGGCAGGAGACAGCCGAGCGGTCAGGGACAGGGCAGGGGTCGTTGGCAGAGCTGCCACTGCCCTTTCGAGGTGGGGGTGGGAGACAAAGCAGGTCCTTGAGGGACACAGCCAGCTTCTGCGGCTGGGGGCGGTGGAAGGTTCATGTCATCAGAGGGTGGCTGGGGTGAGGAGAACAGGGACATGTGTATCGGCCTAGTGGAACAGAGAGCCCAGATCAGGATCTCCCATCTGGGATTCTATCCTCACCCCTTTGCCCCTTCCAGAATCCTCTCTGGCTTCTCCAATGGCTCTTTGGAGCCAGCCGTTCCAGCTAAGACATGGCCAGGCTAAGAGGCCATTGAGAACAGCGAGGGTCTGTCTCTCAGTTTGTGTCTGTGCTCCACCTGGGGGTCTCCCTGGGGTGCTTTGGGTATCTGTGTCCCACCCCTTTGGTCATCTGACAGAGGGCCACCCTGCACCAGCAATCAATGCTGCCCCGAGGCACTCTGAGTCCAGGGTGGGGTGAGCCCCTCTCAATAGCAGGAGAAGTGTGTGTCTTCGTGTCTCGGTCCCTGGGCTTGGCGGTTCCTCTGGGTGCCTGGCGCCCAGGTCCAAGCCTGGTGTGTGGGTCCACATGTGTCTGAGACCATGTGTATGCCAATGTCCAACTGTCCATCCCCCTTGCTTTGTCCTGGTTCTATGCTGGCCATGCCAACTGCTCCTTTTCCGGAAGGTCCCTGAACACTGAGACAAGATAGCATCCTCTCGCCTGCCCTGGGCATCCTGATCAGTGCTGGACAACAGCCTGTGCGTTGGGCAGGCAGCTGGTCAACAAATATTTACTCAAGGGTGTACAGGTCAGCCCTGACGGGCCTACAGCCTGAACTGCCTCCATTTGGGGCTTCCAGGGACTAGAAGGGGATGTAGTTGTCCTCTCTGGCCAGTGCTGCTGTTCACCTCTGCAGCTGGAGTGGCCCCTGCCCTTCTCCAGGGTGCAGGTCTGTGTGCGTCTGTCCAGGGTGAGTGGGGATGGGGGACCTACTCCACGGCCAGTGCCTGCCTCCACCCACCCCCGCAGAGGACCCAGCTGTGCATAGAGAAACAGCATTAGCCAGATTCTCCTGAACACACAGAGATAGATGAGGATGATGACAGACAGACGACAGATAGACAGATAGACATAGATTTGTATATACACGTATTTACATATACATACACATATATATCAAAATACTGTGACTGATTTTTTGAACCTTTTAGTCACAGTAATATTACATTATTATTATATTTTAAATATACAATATATTATTATTATATATAAATTATTATATTATTTATATAGAGAAGTGCGCAAGTCATATGTGAACTTTCCTCGAATCAAATGTAAATTTTCACAAAGTGAACACATGTGAGCTGACAGCACTCACATCAGCATACAGAACTCCACCAGGCCCCCGAGAGCTCCCTCACAGCCCTGCCGGTCGCCACTCTCGCACCCAGGACAGCCACTCTTCTGCTTCTCTCGCCACAGACCAGTTTTGCCACTTTCTGACCTTGATGTCTGTGGAATCCTGGAGCACACGCCCTGTTCCATCCGACAGGCGTTGGAGCGGCTGAATGCAGTGGCCGGTGCGTTATTTTGCATGTGCGTTTGATGTGGCTGCATCCTGTGCCCCTCCTCGTTCTGCTGGCACCCCCACCTGAGCTCCGAGGAAGAGCTCGGGAAGAACACTGGGAAGACGATCCTAGAGGAGCCTTTTTGAGAGCACACCTTGAGCCACAGAAGCTGTCATCCTCCCAGAGACCAAGATGACTTCAGAGGCTTCTGCTGAGCTCCCAGACCAACGTCCCTGACACTGGGCAGCAGGGAATGAGACCAGAGGGATAGGCCCCAAGGCTTCCCCAGCCCTTTCCAGAAACGTGCAATGGAAAAGCAAGCCGGGTGCAGGTGCTGGGGGGAAACAGCCACCTTCCAGGCAGGAAAAGCAGAGCCTCCTCAGCCAGGCAGGGCCTGTAGGAGGCGGCCCTGTGGAGATGGCCCTGTAGGAGGCGGCCCTGTTGGACGTGGCCCTGTTAGAGGCAGCTGTGTCAGAGGTGGCCCTGCAGGCCCCGGGCAAACAGAGCTGAGTGGTGTGGATGGAGGCACATCCTAGGCGCAGAGGGAGACTGCACACCCGCTGTCTCTCTCCAAGAAAGGATGTGTTTGTGGGCCGCTCAACCCACACGTGTTCCCTCCCCCAGCCCTGACTCTGTGCCAGGCTCAGGGACACAGACGTGGGCTAGACACCACCGTCCAGACATCCTTCCTCTCCTCCTTTGAGGCCCAGATTGAGAGAGACCTCCTCTGTGAAGACACCTCGACCCTCTGTCCAGGTCCCTCCTGGACCCCGCAGCCCCTTCCTTGGTACCTCCCGCGTGGTGTACTGCACAGAGGAGGTGATGCCCCAGGGGTCCTTCTGGATGCACGTCTGACCCTCCCTCTGCCGTGAGCCTCCCCTGGTTCTCAGTCATCTCTGCCAAAACATTCCAACTCCTCCGTCTGGCATTTCATGCCCAGCAGGATCCAGCCCCCCTGGCTTCCCCACCTCATTTCTTTCCACTTTCCACTCTCCAGCTCCCCACCAAAGCTAGCCTGCTATTTCTCACCTTCATGATTTCTGAATTGTGGTTACCCCGATTGCAATGCCCGGTCTCCCTTTAAACTAGCAAACTTCTTATCCTCAAAGACTCAACTCAAAGGTCCCCCTCTCCAGGAAGTCTTCCCTGACTGCCGAGGCAGGGTCAGAGCCTCCCCTGGGCTCCCACAGCCCCATGCTCCCCTCGGAGTACCCCATTCCTCAGTTGCAATAGCCCCCTCACTGGACTTCAGGCCTCTGGAGGGACAGGCTGGCACTGAGGAGGGGCACCGTGTGGACGTGTGAGGGGTGGGCATCTGAGGGCATCCTGGGAGAGCGTCCAGCAGGCAATTGGCCATGTGGGTCTGGGACTTAGAAAAGAAGCCTGGCTGGGGCCGAGAGTCCCCTCAGCTCTGTGGGGATGCCAATGGGATCAGGGCTGTGACCCAGCTAGTGTGGCACAGCAGACAGACATGGGACTGTCACTAGTATCAGCCCACATGGCCTGGGCTGGCACAGGGCCCTGAATGGGTCCAGCCATGAGAAAATGTCAGGGGGCCTTGGCCAGGTGGCCAAATGAGGACCATCTCCCCAGGAATGAGCCAGCCTGTCCTCCAAACTGGCCAGGCGGCTGTGAAGGCGGTGTGACCCTCTGGGTCAGAGCTCAACCTTGGACAGCAACTCTGGTTAGGGCCTCCTCTGACTTCCCCAACTGCCCCGCAGGATCCCATAGCCCCCAACGGAGCTCCCCAACTGCCCCAGGCACATGGCAGCCAGAGGGCACCTGCTCACATGCAGACCTAACTGTGATGCTCCCGGCCTCAAACCCTCCATGTCTCCCCAGTGCCTCAGGGCACAGTCTTGGCCTGATTCCCATGGTCTGCTGACCTCTCTGGCCTCATGTCTCAACACCCACGCCTCATCCCCAGCGCTTCACTCCATCAGAGTAAACCCCGGGCAGGTCCCCAGGCTGATCCCCCCTCCTTTCCCTCCACACCGCCTGGAGCACTCACTCCCTGCACCCACCGGCCACAGCTGCTCTATAAACGCACCCTGTTCTCTCCAGAGAAGACTGACTGCTCCGCCGCCGCTCCCTGCGGCCCCCTCTCCAGCTGTCCTGGACCGTGAGACGCTCTGGGATACTCCCTGTCCCTGTCTATCACCCCCTCTAGACTGTGGCCTCGGGGCCGAGGCTCTGCTCGGCGCGTCTCCATGCCGGGGCCTGGCCCGCAGTAAGTGTTCATTGAACAAACCCGTGAATGCACCCATTTCATAGATGGGGGCACGCGGCCGGAGGGGCAGTGAGGCGGCTCGGATCCATTGCAGGGTGCAGACACAGGCCTCTGAGCTTCTAAGAGGCTGTGGGCTGCTTTCCAGGGTCTGGGATCTGCCCGCTCTCCACCCCGCCGCATGTCAGTCCCTGGCAGGGAGTGGCAGGCTTGCGCCCCACTCCAGGAGCCAGGAATGGGACAGCCGCAGGAGCAAGCTCAGGAGACTGTTGGAGATGCTTCTGGAGAAGCGGGTCACTCAGGACATGTGCTCTGCAGAGCCAGGAACTCCCGGGCGGGCCGGCGGGACTCAGGGTGGGGCCACAGCACCTGAGGGTGTGGCAAGACCTGGGAGGCGCTGGGGAGAGGAAGGCCTGATTTACGAGCAAGCAGTGATGGGGCCACTTGGCAGGGTGGGCTCGCACGACAGACCCTTGGAGATAAGAGCCCAGAAGTATGTAAGTGATGTAAACAGCGGCGGGTGGGCGCCCCAGCTCCCCAGTACCAGCCGGAGACACCGAGACAGGGCAGGACGAGGCAGCCATCTCGGACAGGTGGCCTCAGGAACTTCCAGGCCTGGACCCCTGGTCCTTCCCCACATTACTGCCTCCACACCATCCTTCCCACTGAGCTCCTACTCCCTTTCTGACCCCTGCCCAGCTCTGCATCCTCTCTCAAGGCAAACCCGCTCTGGAATCTTCCCTGACTTCTCCAGGCTCTCCTTCGTTACTGCCCCCAGGTCAGGTCAGTCTCTCCTCCTTCGTGGCTCATCATGGCCCTTCTCAAGCTCAGCCTTTCTGACCTCCTGCACTTCCCTGAGTGTGCCCCACAGTTCTAGCCACCTGGGGGCCTTTGCACACATGATGCCTTGGCTCCAAAGTCCTCCACGCTGATCTGCTGGCAAACTCCTACTCAACCTTCAAAACCCACCTCATAGGTCCCCTCCTCCAGAGTCATTCCTGCCTTTCTAAGGCAGGGTAGGGGCTGCCCTCAGTTTCCACAACTGCCCACCCGACACCTGTCCTCTCAGTTACAGGACTCAGCACTCTTGCCAGCCTGCCCCTCCTTTGGTGGGGGCTTTCTAGGGCAGAGGCCTTATGTGTGTTCTCTCTGGGTGCCTGACTTTCACCTTGGGGTGTTAAGGACTCAGACGCACCAAGTTCAAGGATAGAGTCTCCCTCCTTTTGTGAAGAGGCCCTGCCCTGAGAGGCCAAAAGGATGAGGCCCCACCAACACAATCCCCCTCCCACACACACACTTGCTGCAGGCCCCTCCCCGGTCCTGCGCCCAGGGACAAAAGGTGTTCTGGACACCGCTCTTCATCCTGATCACAGCGGCCACGCTGAGGGAATGACCAGGCACAGAAGGAGGAGGAGACTGAGCCTGGGACACGCATCTATCCGAGCCACAGTCGCACAGTGGGGGAGCCCAAGCTGGCTGACTCCCTGGAAGGGCCCGGCATCCAGGGCAGGCAGAGGACATGCTCGCCCGAAGTACAGGGCAGGGACATACCCGCTGGTGCCCGGGCAGGACACACGGGCAGGGAGAGGGCAGTGTGTGCAAGGGCAAGAGCTGCTCCGGCTGCCTGTGTGGGGCTAGGGACACACGGGCAGGGTCATACCAGAGGTCCACGTGGGGCAGGGAGATGTGCCAGCTGAGTGCCTATGGCAGGAAACAGAACCCTGGTGTCCCCGTGTGCACAAGCCAGCTTCCCGTGGACTGCCTGCACCGGCAGGAACGCAGTCACACGCCCATGGCACTGCCTCCAGTGGCGCAACCAATGCACACTCCCTTGGCTGTGGGCACGGCTCAGGCCCGCATCTGCAGACGGGATGGTGCGTGCCACAGCAGAGCCCCAACCCCTGCAGACAGCCGCGACCCCTCCTCACTGCCCTCCCACAGGAATGCAGGACTGTGGAGGAGACTGTGTCATCCAAGAAACAGTCCATGTTTTCCTTGGTGCATGCTCTGGGAACGTGGCAAGGACGGCTGTCCACACTGCCGTCCGCATACTTGGGCAGCAGCCGAAATGCCAGGCTGCCTGGGACAGCCATGTCCTCAGTCCAGAGGGGCTGGCCCCTGGGAGGCCACCCCCCCACACCTGCCTGAGAGAGCAGGTGGGACTATTTCCAGGGCTGGGAGCTGGGGTGGAGAGTTTGCAGGGAGCAAAGGTCAACTGCCCCTCACCCAGGCCTGGGCCCTGCTGGCCAAGCACTGCCTCTGAGTCTAGAAGATAGAGACATGGGTGCCAGTTCCCTTCCTGGCCACGCCATGTGACTTTGGGCAAGCCACGCCCCTCTCTGGGCCCCAATCTTACCCTCCATACAATGGGCTCCCTCAAGGTTCTCTCTGACTCAGAGGGGTCTAAAGTTCAAAACCGGGTCTTGGCCTGGGCACCTCACCCCAACAGGATAGAAAGGGGCCCACTGGTATCCTCACACCCACACCCATGACGGCAGGGACACACCAGCCTTTGCTCCTGCAGGCGTCCTGCCTGCAACAGCTTCCCTCCTCCTTCCGGCTCTGAGCACAGAGGCCAGCCACAGGGAGGCCCCTCTGACCACATGCCCAGCGTCTCCTTCCTCCAGCATCCTCTCCTCTCACGTTGGTCCCCGCCCTGCGCTGTGGGTGACCAAGCAAGGTGGGGGCAGTGAGGGCGCTGTCTGTATTCCTCCTCTCTCTAGTGAGGAACCCAGGCCCAGCTCTCGGGAGCTCTGAACATCTCTGGGATGGAGACGTGTCCCTGGGGCCCCCAAGGGGACAGGAGAGAGTGTCAGTGAGCCAGCGGTTTGCAGCAGCCACACTGCCCCTCAGAAAGTTCTGCACGTCGCTGGGCCCAGGCACAGGGCTGGCTGACACCCACCGCCGGTCCTGAAGGTGAGTAATGGAGCCCGCAGAGGGGGAGCCCCAGAGGCACCCCTGGCCCCCGCCCCAGCCCCAGGCCAGTCGTCCGCTCTGCAGGGGTTAACACAGTGCTCCAGCCCCTTCTGTTTTCAATTTGGACGTGGTGGATGGAGCTTAAGGATTTTCGTGTTTCCTTAAACATTTCTGGGCTGGGGCCCAGGCAGGGGCCCAGGACAGATGCCTTCAGGAGCGCAGTCAGGCGCCACCTGCCCCTTCTGGAAGCCACATCAGAACAGCCGACCTGGGGTCCGAAGAACAGCAGAGCCCAACAGCTCCTTTCATGGACCAGGAGGCTGAGGCCCACCGAGGGAAGGAGCTTGCCCAGGGCCCACAGGGCACAGAGCCCACAGGGCAACCCAAGGCACCGGCCCCTCGGCTTTGGCTGAGCAGCTTCTGAGGCGGTGGCTCTAAGGAGGGGCATCTTCTGGGGGTCAGGGGCCCAGGCTGGGATGGGCCTCTCCATATGAACCGGGCCTGGCTCTTCCTCTCGGGGTCCCAGGCCCCTGCCATAGGCACACAGGTGTGTCTGTGTGAGGGGTGTTGAGGCTGCGCCCTCCAGCCAGGCCCTCTCTGACTGGTTTTCCACTGTTGGGGCTCTGGGATTATAAATCTACCAGAGAGTGGCTTCTCAGGGCCAGGGCCTCAGCTGGAACCCCTGAGGCTGAGGACCAGGCCAGAGGTGGCAGGCCCTTGGTCAGGCCTGTCCTCATTGCCCGCACCCTGCCCGGGGGGCAGCATTGGCCTCGGCCTGGGGCTCCCAGCCCTGTGGGGGCTCGAGTGCGTGGAGTCAGCCACATCTGGCAAAAGCCATCTAAACAGGCCTGAGGCCTCAGAGCTCACTGGGCCCAGGGGGAGCCCAAAATAACATCTGACTCAGCGTCCCTGTAGACACCCCCACCCACCCAGGCCCATGGGGAGGGGCCCAGAGGCCGCCCAGACAGGGGACCGGGGCCAGGCCAGGCAGCCACCTGCTCCGGTGGTGCCCAGCCAGCGACGGGTACAGCCCAGAGGACAGCGAGCCCACCAAGGTCAAGAGATAGAGGCTGGGGAGTGGAGGGGAGAGGGGTGGCCCTGCCCTTGGGGACCTATCTGAGGGACACAGACATGTCTGCAGATGGTGGCAGTCCAGTGTAGTGGATGTCACACCAGAAGGAGAAGGGGGCTAGGAGGGCGGGGTGGGGAGCCCTCAACCCAACCTAGGGCGGGAGAAGGCTCCCAGAGGCCAGCGAGTCCTGAAGGGCGGGTTGGATCCAGACAGGAGGGAACTGAGGAGATACGCTCTAGACAGTGGGGAGACGTGAGCAGAAGCCCAGAGCTCTCGGGCCTTGTCCCAGAGCAAGCTGGGTACCCCTATCCCTCAGCGGGCAGACGCAGACAGCCCAGGACAGCTCCTGCCCCCGGCTTCCAACTGGAATTGGCCTCTCACGCCGTGACCCAAGGACCTGGGCCACCGTCTTCCAGGGTCCTGTCTAGGGTGAGGCCAGGACTTGGCCTGGGCTGGGGGAGACAGTGCTGCAGGTCAGGAGACCTGGGCCGATTTGGGACAGGGGTCCGGAGACATGTGGCCTCGGCTCCTCCCTGAAGGTGGTCTCCGAGTGAGCGGCCCAGATGGTGCTGTGTCCCCACATCCCCGGTGGTGGCTCACGTCACTCCCTTCACTTCACAGCCCTTAGCAGCTGTGAGGTCGTCCTGCCCCTCATCTCCACGCCGGGGCAGGAGGCGGGTACCTGAGTCCCCGCCAGCCTGCGGCCTAATCCCCCAGCTTTCCTGAGAACGGCTCTGATGTTCTTGGCCGCGGCCTCCGCCGAGCCTGGCACGGCCCCGGCTTGGCCCTCACCAGCGAGTGAGGGCTTGGCCGGGGCCCAGCCAGGGCGGTGGACATGATGAAAGCACAGAACATGGGGCCCAGCGGGCAACAGGGGCCCCGCCGGGCTCCGGTCGGCGGCTCTGTGGCGGGGTTGGGGCTCACCTCCTGGGCCCCTCTCATCCAGGGAGGCTGCAGCGGCCCTCTCCCAGCCTACCTGGGACAGAAAACAGACAGACCCTGCTCCTTCATGCCTCTGAGACAAATTCGCACTTTCCCAGAGGAAAGAACCAGAAGGCAGAGCAAAACCCTGGTCCTCTCCTTCCCTCTCTCCCACAACAGGCCCTGATTGTGTCTCCACCACATCCAAGCTCAGTGCCAAGATCTGGGCGGGGGTGCAGAGATGAATTTCCTATGGAGCCCCGAGGGCCGGGCCGCACCCTCCTCACTGCCCAGCTTCTTACAAGAGCTGAGGCAGTGATCTGAGTGGAGCCGCAGCGAGAGCCACAGGTGACAGTTCTTGAGCAGTCACCCTCTGCCCGACATGAGCAACGTGCTCCTTGATGCCTCCTCAAAACCCTCGCTAAAAGATGGGGAAACTGAGGCTCAGGGAGGTTAATTGCCCGAGGTCAAATAGGTTAAGTAGGACAGTGGGGCCCTGAACCTGAGATCTGTGAGCCCAGGACCCTGGCTTTTCGCTGCTGTGCTGAGAGGGCTAGACGGGCAGAGAACGTGTCTGTGCGTTGCTGGCATCTCTGTGTGTGCCCCCGAGCTCGTCTTTGTGTGCATGTGTCTGTGTGTGTGCGTGTACGTCTAGGGGAGGGGAGGAGCCTGAGGCCAGCTCAGAGGGAGTGAGGCTGGGCTGCAGGGCGGGACCCAGGAATTTGTCACAGAATGGTGCCGGAGCAGTCCCCAAGGACCCTGGTAGAAATCCAGAGTCCCTGTGGTCCTTTTTGTTGGCAGTTAGGGTTTTCACGCCCTTTTGTCACAGGCCTTGTTTGCGGGTCCCTTTCCTGAAAGTTATCCGAAGAGAAACATTCCAGCTGTGGAAGCCCCGTCCCCCAGCAGCTTCCACAGTGTCAAAGTGCCCTGCAGTCCCACCCAGGCACTGGGGCCCGAGGCGAGGGCGTGCGCAAGGGCAGGCTCGCCAGGTGACAAATGACCTTCCCATGAGACCCCTGACTCGTTAATTCTGTACGTTGAATATTGGAGTCAAGGAAATCCTGTGGCACCAGGGATACACCAGAGTACATCTCAGCACCACACTTCCTCAAGGCCCCGCCCAGGGCCTGGAGTGCCGCGGTGCTGTCAGGATTTGCTAAATAGACGAGCAAGCACCCTCAGTTGAATGGAGGATGCCTGAGCTCCCAAACCTCTCTTAATTAATAGCTGAACGCCCTTGAGGAGTCATTTAAATTCTATTTCTGATTAATCCTAGTGAAAGACTTCGACCAGATCAGAGGCATTAAAGACGCAACGTGCAGGGCACAGTGCCCGCCTTTCTCCCAGGCAGATGTTACCAAGCAACAGACTGTGTGATTCTCACGTGCTGACACTGGATATCCCCAGAGTCCTTTCTAACACCATTTCAGGCAGCCATTGCCAGTCAAATGGGCTTGGTGACGGAACCTATTTGCCATCCTGGGAGGGGATGAGCTCCTTCAGCCCAGAAATCTATGAACAAGTGGAGGGAAGGGAGTGGGAAGGCCCAGGCTGTGGGGCGTTAGGGAGGAGTAAGGAAGGATCAGGGAGGGAGGCTCCCCGGAGATTCCTATCTCTGTCTAGGGACCCTCAGAGTTGCATGAACAGGTGAGCTTGTCCCTCACCAGGTGGGAAAAGAAGCACACGTGGAGAGGGGCTGGGGGACCCCACACACTCCTGAATCCCGACAGAGGTTGGAACCAGCACTCACCTGGAAACCACAGGCAGCCCAGAGCTTTTATTAAATCCAGGGCCTGGAGGAAGAGCTGGGGCTAGCGACAGAGGCAGTGCACCTGCAGGGAAGTGGAGCCACCCACCTGGGGAGGGGTTGGGTGGGCAGGGCGAGCCCTGACTTTGCTGAGATTTGAAATACTCTTGGGCCAAGGTAGATCAGAGACCTAAAAGCGAAGGGTAAAACTATAAGCTTTGGAAAGACAACCCAGGGGACTATCTTCATGGACTTTGGGTATGCAAAGATTTCTTAAATAGGACAGAAAAAGTGTGAACCACTAGAGTAATGATTGATCCATTTGACTTGATTAAAATCAAGGGCTTCTGCTCATCAAAGGACAACGTGAAGAGAAGGCAAGCCACAGAGGGGGAGAGGTCTTTCTAATATATATAACTAACCACAGAATTGTATCAGCATATATAAAGAACTCCTACAAATCAATGGGAAAATATTAAACTACCCAATTTTCAAAAGTGGACAAAAGACTTTAATAGCCACTTCACAAACAAAGAGATTCAAATGACCCAAAAGCATGTGAGAAGGTGCTGTCATTATTCGTCAGGGAAATGAAAGTTAAAACCACAATGAGATACCCTTATACACCCACCAGAGTGGCTAAAATTTAAAGCTGACAATTCTAAGTGTTGACAGGATGAGGGGCAACTGGAACTCTGACACACTGCAGGTGAGAATGTAAAATGGTACAAGATTTTAAAAACTGGAAGTTCCTCAAAAAGTCAAAAATATAATTACCGTAAAACCCAGCAATTCTGCTCCTAGCTCTATACCGGTGAGAAATTAGGACATATGTCCGCAAACAGACAGGAATGTTCCCAGCAGCATTATTCATAACAGCAAAAAAACCCAGAAACAACCCAATGTATGTTACTGTTAGAAGGGGTAAATAAATTGTGGTATATTTATAAGATGGACTACTACACAGCAATGAAGAAGAATGGACTATCACTATACACAACAACCTGGATAAATCTCACAGACACATTAGCCAAAGAAACCAGACACAGAAGAGTGCAGATAGGGAGATTCCATTTATGTGAACTTTGTGTTAGTCTCCTGGGGCCACTGTAACAAATTACCACAAATTTAGTGGCTTAAAACAACAGAAATTTATTCCCTCACAGTTCTGGGACCCAGAAGTCCAAAATCAAGGTGTTGGAAGGGCTACACTCCTTCCAAAGGCTCTAGGGAAGAATTCTTCCATGCCTATCTCTAGCTTCTGGTGGCTGATGGCTGTCCTTGGTGCTCCTTGGTTTATAGGCGGTTCATTGTAATCCCGTCTCCATCTTCACATGGGCTTCTTCTCCCTATGTCTCTCGGTGTCTTCATGTGGACTTCCTGTGAGGACACCAGTCATTGGACTTAGGACCCACCTTAATCCAATATGACCTCGTCTCAATTCGATTACATCTGCAAAGACTCTATTTCCAAATAAGGTCACTTTCACGGGAACCAGAGATCAGGCCTCGAGCAGATCTTTTAGGGACACAATTCAACCCGCTACAAAGTTCGAGAAGAAACAAAACCAGTCTGCAGTGAAAGACATCCGCTGAGTGGTCCAACTGGGCAAGGCACAGAGGTGCCTGCGGGGCTGGAAATGTTCTCTGCGGTGATGTGGGGCTGGTGACGGGTCGAAGGGTGGGTAAAAATCCTCAGGCTGCACACCTACGCTTTGTGCACTTGACTCCATGTCTGTTGTTCTCACTTTAAAACGCTCTTGGGGAACTGAGTTACCTGTTGGGTGAGCAGATGTCACCGTGCGAGTCCACACGACAACGCACACACAGCGCCACATGCCCACAGACAGACTGACACGGAGACACATGGACCCCCTCGCCCTCACTGCCGCCTCCCCCACGGGTCTCGGTCTCCTCTGCAGTCGGCAGCGGGTGGCAGGAGGGCCAGCCAGGCTGCCCCACGAGGCAGAAGGAGGATGTCTCTCCCCCCGAGCTGAAAGCCAAAACCCGAGCCGGGCCGTGGAGACCACCCCGCTGGGCGTGCTCCCTCCTCTGGGGCCTGGAAGGAGAGTTCAGGCAGCTGAGTCTGCTCAGGATAAACAGCTTCATGCAAAGCAGGGACCCGAGGGCCTCGGGCCCTGTGGGAGCGAACCGTGAGAGGCAGAGAGAGATGCAGGCAGGAACACGGAGATGGGGCGGGAGGGGAAGAGAGACACACAGAGAAAGAGACAGGGACACAGTGCGGGCGAGGCAGAGACGCAGAACGAGAGATGGGGACAGAGAGCAGGGGACATCCATCCATTCACTGTTTTTCCAGGCATGTGTTCTGGGCCTGGCCAGGATGGGTGCTGGGGACACAGAGGCACTGAGACATGGCACCAGCCCCCACAGAGCTCCTGGAAATACGAAATAGAGACTCCAGCTGCTGGGGCGGGGGTGTGGTCAGGCTTTAGGGCAGGTCTGCCTCCTCCCCTTCCCCGGGGAGTTTGTGTCTCATCCCCCTCCCTCCAGGCTCCCTTCAAGAATCCAGAGATGGGATGGAGCCCAGAGAGCAGAGGAACCCCTGGGCCAACCTGGAGAGGGCCACAGACTCAGCAGGTGAGGACCCCCACGCAAAGGGTCAGCTCCAGGACATGTGCCCCAGCCCCCTCTGAACCTCCACTTGTCTTCCTCCCAGGTCCTCCTCTGTCTGAGGACAGGGGCCGGGGAGAGATGCTGGACTTGGGACAAGGTTTGAATCCCAACTCCGCCATCACCGGCTGTGTGGTCTAGGGCAAGTCACTTAACTTCTCTGGGCCTCGCTTTACTCACTTAAAAAATGGGAGGAGAATATTTTAAAATACAGATTTTATTTGAATTCCAGTATGGTGAGGCCAACGGATCAGAAAATGACTGACACTGACACTGAAGAGACAGTTTGTTGTAGTCACAGACTGTGAGAGAAGAGGGCACGCCACACCACACAGGGCCACACAGGGAAGCACCAGGTCAGTCAGGAGGCCGAGGGAGGGGAAAATGTGGGCAGGAGCATGGAACAGGTGAGGCAGGCTTAGGATTGGCTCCTTTGAATAATTTCAACCCCAGTGGGCCCTGGGGCGTAGGGACTGTCCCTGGTTGTCAGCTACCTGGCCGCAGGGTGATTAGGGCAGGTGGGCAGTGGCCTGGAGTGTGAGAACTCCATAAACTTGGTGGTTTGGGTGCAGGCTCTGGGGTGGCTGGTTTATATACAAAAGGCACGCTCCCAGGGAAGCTGTTTGCTATCCCCAGGTATCAGCCAACCCTGGGCAGGGCAGTCCCTCCAGGGTCAGCAAGGCCCCAAGATGTCAAGGCATCAAAAATACAGAATGAAAAGACGTGATTAATACAGGAGAATAACAGCACCTCCTCATTCGTCTGGCGCTTAAGCCGGTTATTGTCATAGAAGCTCCCAGCATGGTGCCTGACGGGTGGCAGAAGCAGAGTACAGCTGGAATCTGAAGCAACATCTCACCTCCTCTGAGAAGCCCTCCCAGACTAACCCAACCAGTCACTTCTTCTGCTTGACACCCAAGCCCCCGGTTGGCACTGTCAGATGTTTTTTCCTACAGTCGTAATCTCTCACACACACAGCTCTGGGCAATCAGGAGTCTCCCCAGTCTGGGCTGACGGGGGAAGAGCGGGCGGCTCAGCCTGAATCATGGAATCCTTGTAAAGAAGTGAATGAGAAGCACCACACACCAGCCTGGATGCTCAGACTATCCGGTAGCACAGTGTGACCAGGAAAGCCCCCTCGGAGAGGTCCCTGCAGGGCAGGGGGCTGTTCTCTTGCACAGTACATTTGGACTATCATTCAGGAGGTACACACGCCCCCTCAGACCCACCCCTCAAACCCAGGCAAGAATCAGAGCCAGGGGGTCTGCTTTCAGGAGAAAATGTAATAGCATGTCACTGGTCAGGAAAGGAACCAGAGTGTCTAGAGGGCTTACTTCCAGAATGCTCCCTTCCTGCCCTTGGGGCCCGGGTGAGGGCCCGCTGCCTGCCCCCCAGGCCCCCACAAGGCTTTTGTTATGGGCTGATTTGTAGTCCCGCCCCTGACAGACTCACAGATGCTCCTCTAACCCCAGGACCTCAGAACGTGACTATATGTGGAAACAGGGTCCTTAAAGAGGTGATTAGGTCAAAATGAGGTCATTAGAATGGGCCCCAATCCAGGATGACCGGTGTCCTTATAAGAAGAGGAGATTAGGACACAGGCACACAGAGGGAAGACCATGTGAGGACACAGGGAGAGAGCGGCCGTCTGCAAGCCAAGGAGAGAGGTGTCAGAAGGAACCAGCCCTGCCAGCACCTTGATCTCGGACTTCCAGCCTCCAGAACTGTGAGGCAATAAATTCCTATTGTTTAAGCCACTCCGTCTGTGGTCCTTTGTTATGGCAGCCTGAGCTGATTGATACACCCTCCAGAAGCCTCTGGTGGCTCTGCCTTCTTTCCAGAAGCAGAAGCTGTGGTTGGGAGACATGGGCGACCCTTGAGCAGGGGACTCTGATGGTCAAGGTTAGGCCAGTGGTTCTTGTGCTGGGATGGGCACCAGCATCACCTGGTGGGCTTAGCCAGGCGCAGCTCACTGTTCCCACCCCCAGAGTTCCCGAGTCAGAACATCAGGGGCGAGAATCTGCATTCCTAACAAGGTTGTTCTCATGTGGTACTGATGCTGCTGCTCCAGGGCCCACACTTTGAGAACCGATGATGGGGATGCTCATTAAACTCTGAAAACCACTGGCTGACAGCCAGAGCCCCCTGTGGGAGGGTCACTCGCAGAGATGGGTCACCCAGCCCAGGGTTGCTCAAACTGTGCTGTGCATTGGAAGCTCCCGGGAAGCTTTAAAATGCCAACCCCCGGGCCTACCCCAGAGATTCCGGGCAGGGGTACTGCCTGGCCAGGGAGACTAGAAACTCTCAGGGGTCCTCATGCAAGGCCAGGGTTGAGAACCACTGCTCCAGTCTGCACCCCCATTGTTCGGAGGGGGCTCCAGGCCCAGACTGGGGGAGAGTTCCCAAGGGTCACATAGCAATTGGGGCAGGTCAGGGAATGGAACGCCAGTCTCCTGAGGACCCCACCGCCAGAATGGCAGTTTTCATGATTTTCAAGCCTAGAAGCCTTTCTTCGAATGAAATGTTACTCCAAACCCTGGTGTACAAACCAAACCAAACCAGGCCTGCCCAGCACCAGCTGGGTGGGGTCTGGAGCCCTGCTCACCCAGTAGGCCAGCTCTATTTTCAGAGTTCTGAGGAACACACCCTGAAATGGCTCATGTCCCCCAGGATGTGCTCTAAGGGGGCCCCTGGGGGCCCCACTCCCCGACAAGAACAATGGAGACCCAAGCTTGGGGGCCAAGACCCCAGTTCTTATCAGTTTGGCAGAGCCCAACATTTAGCCAAGCCAAGGGGGTCAGGGAGCTGTGCAGCAAAGGGGGTCTCCCTTCCCCTGATCACTTGTCTGCTTGTCCATTCGCTCGCCACACTGTGGGTGCCTGCGTTCGAGCCGGCCTCCTTCCCATGAGCAGGACCACAGCCCCAAGTGTGGAGTGAGAAGGATTTGTACACGGTCCTCGCAACAGTGGCTCTCAGACTGTGACATGCAGGAAAAAGTTCATCACAATCCAGTACTCACATGCAGGCTCATGGAACTCAGACGAAAGATCAGGCCCCAAGGCTGACCTGGGCAATCGCGTGACCCTGTGCCTATTCTTTCCTCTCACTTAAAAATGCTGTTCCTGACCCACTAAATCAGTTTCACACCCCGCCAAGGGGTCACAGCCCGCACTTTGAAAAGCGCTAGTACAGCGTGAAAGGCTGCGTGGGAAGGGCCAACCGCTTCCTGCGGGCTGTCAGCCGGGCAGGACAGCTGGGATCCACTTTCGGAAGTTCCCCGGCAGGCAGGCAGGCTGTGGGTGGGCTGAAGGGCAGAGGCCAGAGCCTCAGATGGGGCTGCCTTCACCTTTCCCCATTTTACATACACCACCCAGAACGTATCTCCCTTTGAGAGAAGGAAACAGGATTCAGCTCTGAGGTCATCTCCTCCAGGAAGACTTCCCGATTGCCTCACCCTTCCCAGGACTGCAGGTGCTGATGCCCTGTCTGTTCCCCCTCCCAGGACCCGACGCCCAGCCAGAACAGGCAGCTCAGGAATGTGGAGGACAGAATGAATGAGGGAGCAGATAACCCAGGCCCAGCGGGAGCCCCTGGCCCGGCCTCCCCTGCCTCCCACCCTGCATCCTGGCAGCTGCCCTCCCCGCCCCGTAGGACCCGCCCGGCGCCACAGAGATCAGGCCAGCTGAGGGTTCCGGGCATGGGTGGAGGGGTCTGCCCAGGGCAGGGAGTGGCCACACATGGTGTGGGGATGGAGACTTGCAGAGCCCCGGAGGAAGAGTTCCCTGACCAGCATGCCACCGGCTCAGGCTCTTGGAAGGGCTCCTGGGCAAGGTGGGCTGGGGGAGGCAAGGAGATAAGGACGTGCCGGAGGGAGCAAGGGCCAGGGTCGGGGAGTGTGGACAGCCCGGCTCACCAGCTCCCAGAGCGAGCACAGGGACCCCTGGGGTGCCCAGCCCAGGGAAGAGAGGGCTCTGCTCTCCAGGTGCTGGGTGTACCCCAAAGCTGGGGCCATCTCCCCACGTGAGAGCAGTGTGGCTGGCCAGCTAAAATACCCCAGAGGCCTCAGCTCCAGGCCACGGTGTCTCAGGCTGACCTTGGGCCAGTGGTGTGCTTCCTGAGACTCAGTTTCCTCCCCTGGGTAGCAGGATATTTGTGATGGACGTCATGAATACCTGTGTGTGTCCATCCTGAAGCCCGCCCCTCCCACAGCCCAGCAGGCTACAGGCCAAGGCAGTCTGAGGTCTTCCTCTCTTTGAGAGAGTACCGTGTGGGGCAGGAGGCTGAGGGAAGTTGTCCTGCCCTGGGCATGGAGAGTCCCCGCTGGGACCCGTGAGCAGATCACGCCTTGCAAGCATCGCCAGAGCCGGTCCAGGCCCCGGGCTCCCAGGCCCTGGGCTCCCAGCCCCACCGCGGTGCCGGTGCCGGGGCACAAAGGCACAGAGGTGCTAACAAGGGGCTTATTGAATCTCCAGGGCCCGTCAAGACTTCCAGCCCCCACACGAGAGGCCCAGATTTTGGTTGGGGGTGGAGGGTGGGGACACAGAGACCTGGTAACTGGGATGGAATTTACTGCTGCCCACCCATGTGACAGGGGCTCAGACTTAGAGTTAAATAGATCTGAGGGAGATATTGAGAGCGCTCTTTCTGGCGGCGGGAGTCCGCAGACAGGGCTGCTAACCCCTCTGTTTATAAACTGAGATAATAATATCCCAGTCGCAAATGGAGATGTGCTTTGTAAACTGTGAAGTGTCAAACAAATGAGAGGCGTGTTCTGGACTCCTCTGTGCCAGGTCCCCTGGGGAGGGGGTGCCCGGCTCGCAATGTTCCCCTCAGACCTCAGCAGACAGCCCTCGAGGCGATGCGGGAACAGCACGGGGCAGGACGGCCCGTCCGGGACGCCCACCTCCCGGCTCGCACCAGCCAAGGACCCAGACTGACAAATGACTCAGACGTGCAAACACCCAGCCTGGGCAGAGGCAGGGCCTTGCGCAGAGGTAGCTGGATCAGAGATGCATGGCTCAGGAGCTGGGGCGTCCGGGGGCAGCCGTGGGGAGGGCACTGCTGGGGAGGGGGCTTCCTCCTGCCCCCCCCCAACCTTTCCCAGCCTCAATCGCCTGCTTCGGTTGCCTGAAATGGCACCAAAGACCCCATTTCGCCTTTGAGCGCTTGTTGGATACCAGACCCTTACAGAAGTGAATTTTCAGTCTTAAAGGCTTGTGAAGACCCCTGTCTCCGTAAGAGGAAACGAGGGCTTCCAGGAATT
Source organism: Equus caballus (assembly GCF_041296265.1). NCBI lineage: Eukaryota > Metazoa > Chordata > Mammalia > Perissodactyla > Equidae > Equus > Equus caballus. The sequence continues at coordinate 12,846,131 of NC_091696.1, forward strand.
AATTACTGTTGATGTCAGCATTATCTGGTAGTGTTACTAGATGACCCACCCAGGCTCATACACTAATTGTGTTGATCCCTATCACAAGGATGACCGCTAGCCCTCTAGCACCCCAGCCTGGGGGCCACAGAAGCACCCTGTGCTGTAACCCCAGCCCCTCCCTGACTTCCAAACCCCACTCGGAACCGCCCCTGCATGATGAGGGGAGACTCAGAAGTGCCCCAAACCAGCAGCCTCTGCCTGTCCTCGGCTGCAGACCCTCGACCTCTGGTGAAGCCTGACACCCAGCCCTATTCAGGCCCTTCCTTTCCTGTGCCGTCAGAGTGGTCCCTGGCCACCTCTGCAGAGGGCCGAACAGCAGAAGGCCTTCCTCAATTTCCAGACAAAGCGTTGGCTCTGGGTGGCCACTGCCCAGGGCCCCTCAGTAGACGGCTACCCTCCGGCTCGGTCACCAGCACGAGGACATAGCCTCTCCCTTGGGGCTGCCTGTCACAGGTGTGCCCCAGGCCTCTCCCTGCCGCCCTCAAGGACTTCCCTCCCTCCCTGCCCTCTCCCTCACCCTCCTGCCCCATCCTTCCTGTAAACTTTGAGCAGCAAGAACCATCCTTGGGTGTTTCCTCCTCACTCATCGTGAGTCAGGCCCGTCCTCACCAGACCCCGCATGGCCTCGACCCGCGCTGTCCACCCTGGCGGTCACTGGCCACATGTGGCTACTGAGCCCTCAAAATGCAACTAGTCCACACGACATGCGCTCTAAGCATAACTTCCACACTAGTATTAAGACTTAGTACTAAAAAGAATGCAAAATATTGCACTAATCACTTTTATATCAATTACATGCCTGGTATGATAATATTTTCGATATATTGAGTAAAATAGAGTCTGTTATTAAAATTAACTTTACTTATGTTTTCTTTTATTTTCCACGGCTACTAGAATATTTAAAATCCAAGGAGAGGCGGATTCCGGCCTTAACGTTTGCAGCTGGGTCTCACGGAAGAGGGCGGGTGGATCCGGAAGGTGTGGAGAGGGGTTCTTCAAGCTGCCTGCTGCTAATCCTCTCCTGGAGCGTCTACACTTGTACCCACGCTAGCCAACCAGTGTTCATTTCTGTCCCGAGCCTCACTCGGGTCTGTATGAGACATTCCTGCTGCCCCGTCAGTGTGACCCTGACCTTGCTTCCTCTGGGTGTGGCCGGAGGGACCCTCACTCACACGGAGGAGTAAATGACTAACAGCGAGGCTCCTACGCACTGGGAAGGGGCACGGTGGGGGTCCCGGGCCTGGCTGACACCAAGCTCTTCCCAGACCAGCTAGGCAGCCCACGCCTGTCTCTCTCTCTGGTCCAAGGTTCCATGCAGACAGCGCTCAACAGATAAAAAGATCATGTGCAGATGAGGGAGAAAACAAAAACCACAGCCCCAGGATTCTGGAGGTCTGTCCACGCCAGCAGCCTCTGCTCCCATCTCCTCGAGGGCACATCTGTGCTTCTTAGTCAACACGGATAAGGGGGAGACAGGAACGGGTCCATCCTCAAGCTGCCTTCAGTGACGGCCAGGCCAGTGGGGAATCAGATGAGGCCCCCAAGCTCCACCCAGGGGGCTCAGATCAAGGCCCTCAGAGGGGCCTGGGGGGCAGGAATGCTGAGGGCCCAGACCCGCAGGGATGGAAGCTGAGAGCAGGGGACCTCGCCAACAGAGGTCCAGCTCCCAGCCCTCCAGGACAAGTCTGAGGGCTGGGGAGCAGCTGCACCGGCAGAAGGGAGGCCAGCCGAGCTGGGTAATGCAGGGCCTTGGAGGCCATACAGAGAAGTCTGGACTTTATCTGGAAGGTACATGAGGGTTTCTGAGCAAAGCAATGACATGCTCAAGGGCATGTGGAGGCTGGTGGCCCTGCCCTTCCTAAACAGGTGCATCTGGAGGAGCTGGGGACAGAGACAGCCCGTCAGGGACTCCCCTGGGTGCCCAGCAGCGAGTGGGCGAGTGAGGCCTGCCCGCCAGCACAGTGAAGCCGCGCTCACCCAGCATTCAGTGCATCAGGCAGTGTTGTGGGCAGTTCTCCATTTATGACCCGATTTAATCTGTACAGCTACACAGGGAGGTGGGCACAGAGCAGCCTAGGACTGTTGGGTTTCTTGAATGTATGAGCAAATGAACGAATGAATGAATGAAGTGTTGGTTAATAACTGTAACCTCCAGTCCTTCTGCTATGTATTGAACGTGTTGGGTTAAATTGCACTGGAGAATCCGTTTAATGGGTTCGATTCTGAACTGCAGCTCCCTTCTGAGGTGCATGGAGCCTTGCTGGATAGGAGTTAATGGAGCTGCTGCAATGAGCACGGGATGCTCAGAAGAAGCGGGGCCACAGGGAGGGGGTGGGACTCAGGGCCTGGCCCTGCAGGGAGAGGTCTGGCCCTGCAGCCTCGAGTCCATTCCTGTGAACGCCCCTCCACGCCTCTCCTGCATCCCCCGCAACAAGCCCTCTCCCGCTGGCTCCGGCCTCTCTCCAGGTCCTGGAATTAATAAAGACTCTGAGCAGACTGCGGTTTGCAAGTCTGAAAGTCGGTTCCTGCCCACGTCACTGCCCTGAGAGGAGTGGGGCCCAGCTCCTCCCCAGCACCCCCTGCCTTCCCACTTCCCGGGAGGGGCTGGGCCCGCTGATGCACTCCGTCTCCCCTCCCCCGCAGCAGGCACATCCCAGGCTCCGAGCCTCAGACCCTGATCCTGAGCAGCCTCTGCCCCCATGAATAAAAGCTGGCTCAGGCTCATAATCTCCATCGGCTGCCCCCAAAGCACCCCCAAATCACACACACTGGAAGTAACGCACAGCTTCAAGCCAGTCCTCCTGGCACGCCCACCTGCTTCCCAACTCCTGGAGCCGTGCCACCTGAGACCAGGAAGAGGAAGGGATGGCCCGGGGTTCCAAGGTGGCCCCGTTGGGCCAAGCCTAACAGTCACACTAAAAACAGGAGTGGTGCTTGAAGAACTAGTGGTGGTAACAGTGGTACCAGAACTACTACCAGCACCAAATAAGTACAGGGCATTTTGGATCTGGCAGTCATGGTGTGGAAATATGAGACCACATTTTATTTACCTCTGCAAGAACCCCCAGGCATGGCAACTTATCACCATTTGACAGATGAGGAAACCGAAGCTCCAGGAAAGGGTCCCCGTAGAAAGTGCCAGAGCCAGAATGTAGTCCTGGGTACACCTGAGTCCAATGCCTGGCCTTTGACATCTCCGCTCCTGGACACCCCTGCTAGGCCTGCAGATGGCCACAGTGCTCCCGGCCGGAGGAGGGGTCATTTAACTCCTTTCCTGCCAGCCAATGCTGTGTGCCCCCTCATTCTCCGTCTGGGTGTAGGGGAAATGCTCTCAGAACAGGGCCTCGACTTTTTCCCCTGACAGGCCACGCTTAGGGCAAGTACCAGTTTCTCTCTCCTGTCCTTTGCCTCCCAGATTTCTTCCCCACTTGCTGGCAGGGGGTGGGGGAGGAGGCATGACCCTCTCCTGCCCCCTCAACCCTAGTAATTCCCCAGGGTCCTCATCCTGCCCTGGGAGGCGAGAACAGCCTGAGTCCTGGAAATGCTGGTCCCAGCTGTTTCAGCGCAGAGCCGCCCCCTCCTGGCCACTGGAGGGATGTCGGCCCCCGGCGTTCTGGGGCAGGATGAGAATCTGCATCTGGGGGTTCCCAAGTCAGGTCTGGGTGCCAGCGATGCTCAGTGTTGGGAAAGGTGGGGCCCGAGTGATAAAGGGGAGCTGGGCCACCTGTCAGTCTGAGTGGGCTCTGCAGCCCCCTGGTCCCCTGCAAGGCACTTGGGGATCCAGCCTGAACTTCACCAAACACTGCCCAGCACAAGCCTGTGTGTGGGACTGCAACTTTGATCCATGACAAATGGAACCCCTGTGGTGTGTCACAGTCTCCCACATGTCCCCCAGATGCCTCAGGGGACAGCATCAGCGTGGTCCTAACTCCGATGCAGGCCCTTGGCCTCTGCAGACATGGACCCCAGACCTGCCCAACGCCCTCTCCCCAGCTTCACAAAGGAGACTGTGACCTCAGCCTGGGAAGGAGGGAGCCCTGTAGTGCATCAGGTCCCCCTGCCTTCCCCCAGATGCCCCCCCGGGGCAGCACCTACGGGATCTCACCTTCCAGGCAGTTCTGCCTACTGCCCCTTGACCTCTGCAGACATTGGCCCCAGGCCCCAGACCTCAGACCTGCCCAACACCCTCCCTCCCCAGCTTTGGGCAGGGCCTGTCTGTGGGGGTGTTGGGGGAGTCTGGAGGACCGGGGTGGGGGCAGAGGCGCGGGACAGCTGGCCTGTGTCCCCACACTGGGCCCCGGGCCCAGCCAGAGGGGCGGGGGCCTGGCCACTCAGGCCTTGGCTGGGGCCAGATTTTTGGCCGGGCTGCAGGGCCCTCCCTCCCGCTTCCTCTCCCGAGGGCTGTCCTGGCAAAGGCCCCCCTCGCACTTTCTGGCGGGAACAGGGCCAGCAGTGAGAGAACAGCCACAGAGGGAAAGAGAGAGCGATGGGGGAAAACTGTGTGTGTGTGTGTGTGTGTGTGTGTGTGTGTGCGTGCGCGCGAATGTGCGTTTTAAGGAAAAAAGCCCACAGTCCAGTCCAGTCCGACCCAGCCTGGGAGGCTTGGGAGCCGGCCTTTCGTAATTGCCCCCCTCCCTGCAGCCCCCTCCCCCAGGCCTCCCCCTTCTCCCGCCCTCCCGCCCGCCCTCTCTCCCTCCCTCCTTCCCTCAGCCTACGAGGCAGCAATTACGCTTTGGGGATAAAACGAGGCGCGGAGAGCGGGCTGGGGCATTTCTCCCCGAGATGGCGGGTCTGACAGCTACAGCCCTGCGGCCCGGAGTCCTCCTGCTCCTGCTGTCCATCGTCCACCCCTCGCAGCCTGGAGGTAGGCCTTGCCCTGTCCCCGGAGCTGCCCGAAGCTCTCGGGCTGCCCGGCCAGGTGGCTGGACTGACGGATGAAAAGAGGACGCCTTCACCCCCGGCGTCCTCCAGGGGGTCCCAGGCAGGAGCCCCTCAGCCACTGGATCCTTGGACCTGCCCCTCCTAGGAGCCAGCCCGAGCTGAAGAGGGACCTGTCACCCACACGCCCAATGACTCAGGATGCTCCCAACCCAGGGTCCAGGTTCTGCTGCCCCAGGAGAGCTGCGGGGCCTCTGCTCTGTCCCAGTGCTCTCCGAGTCGGGGGTCGGCAGCACGCTGGGGAAGAGCCAGTGGGGTTCCATTGGGTCTGTGGGCACCGGCAGTTTGCACACCTGTGGACCTGGCGGGTGTGCACACTTGCCTTGGGGGCTGGGGACCTGCACTGGAGGCCAGCCCAGCCGCAGTGAGCTGTGACCTCAGCAGGTTCCTTCTCCCCTGAGAAGTCAGGACCCCTCTGAGGAAGGTCAGGGTTAAGTTGATTACAAGGTTGCAGGTTGGAAAGTTGCCACTGTGGTCTGTCCCTGGTGAGGAGGGACTTCTGAGCGTGTGTGTGACTCTGTGTGTGTGCGTATGTGTGTGTGCACACAAGCACACATGAACGAGTGTGTTGGATGCTATGGCACAGGTGTGCCCGTGTGTATATGCCCGAATATGTCACCAAATAGTGGAAGAGGTTTCTGGGAGGGGTGAATGTCTGTTCACAGGTTCCTCCCTGGACAAGTGTGTGCGTGTGTTTGGGAGGGGCATGGAGGGTATGTGAAAGTGCCTGTCAGCATGTGCAAAAGTCCGCTACCTGACAGACACGTACCCGTGGGAGATCTGGTGTCCAGGTGTGTCACTAGGTGTGGATTGTCACTCTGTGTGTGACTGTGAGTGTGTGTGAGTGTGTGTGTGTGTGTGTGTGTGGTATGGGACACAGCAAGGACAGGGAAGCTGAGGAAGGTGTCCCTCTCCTGGCAGAGAGAGTGTGGCTGGTGGAGTGGACCTCAGGGCCATCCTGGACCATTAGGTGTGTGCCCCCCATGGGGCTTCTATGCCCCTTGGGGGACCCTGGGAGTGTCCCGCTGGGGGCCCCTGGAGGTGCTCCTGGCCATGGGAAGAGAGAGGTGCAGGCTGGTGCGTCGTTTGGTGGGGTGGCCTGGGTGGGGTCTGGTTTCTGTGGGAGTCCTTGCCAGGAGAACCAGACCTTCAGTGGGGCCAGCATAGGGGGCACAGGGTGGAGGAGGGTCACCCGGAGGGCTGGAGTCGGGGGCTGGGCAGGAGCAGCAGCTGTTTCCTCGAGATTGACCGGCGGGGCGGGACTGCTGGGAGTCGGGGCTTCCTGCGCAGAGGTCAGCTCCTGGGCCTGGTTGCGGCCAAGGGACGTGCGCACCAGCAGGTGGGGCCCAGCAGGGGAAGCGAGACAGCCCGGGGAGCAGCGGTCCCAATGCCCACGAGCAGCAGCTCTGGGCCTGCCTGAAGCTGCCCCCACCGCAGGTGCGCCCCTGGACACCTGCCTTCCCAGACAGATCCTCCACCTAGAACACGGCAGTGAATCCCCGCAGGAACCCCGGGAGTTGAGAATTATTATCTGCACTTTACAAATGGGGAAACTGATGCTCAGGCAGGCTAAGGCCACCCCAGAGGGTTAGAACCAGACAGCTCTCTGCCCTGGGCCAAAGGATGAGGCGATGAAGGCCAGGTACTAGGCAACGTTTGGGGAGGCGCAGGCCTGGGCCGAGTCCTCTAGGGTGGGCACACCCCGGAGCAGAATGCGGCCTCTCCTTGTGCCCTCAGCGACAGCGCCAAATGCTTGGCAGGCCTTGCTCTTTCCTTGCAAACATAAATCTCAGCTCTGTCCCAGGTGGTAGAGTAGCTGGGTCCAAATAAGGGGTGTGGGAATTGCTGAGGTCTTCTGGTGTTTGTGCCCAGAGCCTACCGATGTCTAGAGAGATCGAGGGGGCGGGAGGGGGCCACAGACACACACCCTCCCCCACACGCCCACCTGCACACACTGATGCATATACACACACACGGAGCCACCCCTCTGGCTGTCCTGGGGGAGCCCAGCTTCCCCCAGCCCCGAGAGGATGTCACTCCCATGAGCTCCCAGCTCCAAAGAACCGTGTTGCCAGTGGAGGCAAGAAAGGGGCTCCCCAGGAAGACTCTGTGTTGGAAAGGGTAGTCTAGACCCATTTAGGATGTGTCAAAGGTAGCTTTGAGGACCAGCTGCCCCTAATCCCCAGGCCATTTAATAAGAGAAAGAGAGAACAATTAAATCAAGTGCAGTTCTCTCCCCATCCCCAGGAATATTATTAGTTTTTTTTTCTCCTTTCGGAACTGAAGATGATTTAGAACAGGGGTTTTCAACTGTGGCTGCATATTGGAGCTACTCAGGGAACTGTACACAACGATGCTAGGGTCCCACCCAAGAATTCCTGCTTTCTTTGGTCTGGACAGGAAGCTGGACGTGGAGGTTTTGTCAAGGCTGCCCAGGTGACTCTGACCAGCCTCCAGGGCCACGGACCTCTGGGTTAGGGACTGACCCTGCCCTCTGCATCTGCTGGGGCCCAGGCACGAGGGCAGACATGCCCCGGAAAGGGAGGGGACCGAGTCACCCACGAGAGGACAGACTGTTTTTGAAAAACCCTTGGCAGCCTTTCTCCATGCAAACAACAAACAGCTTCGTGCGGTCTTATCTGCTCCCAGGCCGGCCCCCCGGACTTGGACTTGGCAAAGCCCGCTGCCAGGCCCGCTGGCTCACTGCTCACTCCCAAACAGCCTTCTCCCAGATCTTTGAACCTAGAGCCCAGGGCTCAGGCGGAAGGCCCTGCGTGTGACTCAGGTCGGCTGTGGGTCCCGGGCCAGGCGCTTCCTCTTGCTGGCTGTAAAATGGGGAGAAACATCTTCACCGTACTTATCTCCTGGGGCCGGTGGGAGGGTCCAGCAATGTCATAGCTGCCAAAAATGCATCAAAGAAGAGGACTGTGGGAATGTGCATTTTTAAAACGATGTATTTTCTTATTCAGAATTCGCTAACTTGGGCTGATTGACCGTTGTAACTAGTGCACATTTATAAGATTCAATTTTCTCTCTGGCTATTCACACCAGCTTCTGTCTAGTGGGAAGCAGTGTGAAGTGATGGAGGAAGGAGACAGGACTGGGGGAAGGGGTGGCCTGGAGGAATCCCAGGAAATCCAGGAAGGCTTCACAGTGGAAGAGATATTGGGGTCACATTGGGAAGAGATATTGAAGGAAAGGTCAGTGTTTGAGGGCTGTCTGTGGGTGAGAGGTGAGCCTCCGTCTGTGGGGCTCTGGGAGGCAGAACTGGAGAGGCAGAGGGGCAGATTCTATCTCAGTAGGAGAAAAACCTCTCTACTGGTAGAGCCGACAGCATCGGGAGGTGGTGATTTTCCTGTCACTGGAAGCATGCAAGCAGGAGAACAAGGGGATGTTTGCAGAAGGAGTTTCAGCCCAAGCCAGAAGATTGTTATGACCCCTGAGAGTCTAGGATCATGATTTTAAGATGCAAGAGACAAGTTCCACCCTGGGCTAGCCGGGGAAACCAGCCAAACCCACATAAAACAAGACAAGTGTGCTCCAGGCCAAAAGCTGGGGCCAGCTGAGCAGTGAGAACCACAGGCTCGGAGAGGGCAGGAGGAGGATCTGAGCTCAGTCGTGGTGGAAAGGGGACTTGGAGAGAGAAGAGGGCATTCCTGGCAGGAGGAGCTGCTCAGGCCAAGGAGCGGAGGTGGGAAGGAAGACGACCCACTGGAGCACGAGAGGAGGCTGCTGCATCTTGAAGGCCCTTGGTTAACTACTGTCTTCCTCTGCTCTCACCTCTCCCACACTTGAGGAGAGGAGGCAGGCCGGAAATCCTTCACACCCAGTAAGCCTGCTCCATTTCCTCAGTGCAAAATGGCAACAGCATCTCCAGCTCCCCAGAATGTCATGGTTCAGGCACAGAGTTTGGCAGATGCTGTTCAGATCTGAACTGTGGAGTGGAGAGTGGAAGCAGAGAGAGCTGGGGAGGGAGGGGCAGGTGCTGGGAAGAGGGGAAGCAGAGGGGGAGCTGGCAGGCACGGGGCGGGGGTGCCAGCCGCAGGCGGGTGTAGGGGAACAGAACCCCAGGAGAGGAGGTGGGGGTTCAGCCAGGCCTGAGGGCTGGACCAGCCCGAGGTAAGGAGACCGCTAGAGGGGTTGGGGATGGAACAGGTGGGACCCAGACCCACAGGCAACATCCTTGCCTGTGCTCCACCAAATTCACCCATCATTTATTGAACACCTGTATACCTGGCCCCAGGCCATGCACTGTGCAGCAAAGTGGACTCGAAGGGTCGCTATCTTTTGTTTGTTTGTTTGTTTTGAGCAGTCACTGTGTGCCAGGTCCAGGGCAGCATAAGTCTCTCACTGGAACCTTTCAACAACTTGCAACAAGCTTGCAAGGCAATGGTTATCAGCCCCACGTTGCCAAAAAGGAAACTGAGCTTCAGAGGGGTTAAGTGACCTGCCCAAGATCAGGCAGATGGTAAGAAGTCGCACAGCCAGGATTAGAGGCCAGGTGGGTCTGTCCTGAGCCACTTGCTCCCTCTACCCCGAGACTTCTCCAGCAGCCTGCTCTGGAGCCGGGAGCAGAGAGGTGAGGAGAGGGCTCTGTGAGGAAGGAGGGAGAGGGAGAGAAAGGGGAGAAGGGAGAGAGACGGAGGCAGAGAAAGGCCTGGAGCACGACAGGGAAAAGCACAGAAGAGACAGTGCTCAGAGCTGGAGGCCGGAGCCAGGGACAGCATCAAAGGCTGCAGGCAGGCCATGTGTGTGCTTGGCAGCCGATGACAGGGCCGAAGCACTCATTCCCAGCAGGACCAGCCTCCTGCGGCCACCGCTCTGAGCCCTCAAGGCTCTACCCAGATTTCTTGCACGCTCCAGGCCTGGACTGCAGTTCCTGGGGGGTCACAGGCCCTGGGGGGTTGGCGCCGGGGCTTTGGCACTGGGTGGCCATGACAGCTTGGCATCCCCCATCTTACTGGGCTGAGGCTGAGGCTGACTGGGCCCTGGGGCCAGTAGGCCCAGCTGTGCAGCATCACCAGGCTGCAGCGGCCAGACGTCTGGCCAGGAGGCCTCTGGACAAACTGCAGAGCCGCCAGACGCTGTCCCCCCACCCCACCCCCGTGCCCCTTTCAGGAGGGTGGTGCTGGGGCTCAGGCTGGGGCGTTGGCAAGGCCACTTGTTAAGGCTGGGCCACTCTGTGGTGGTGGAGTCAGAGCTTGTCTGCACCAGGATCGGCTGTTGCCATGACTACGCTCAGGCCTGGGTCTGGGGCCCAGCATCACTGCGTTCCCCAGTGAGAGTTTCACTCGTCCGTGGGGACTGAACCCGTGATCTCGGCCGGGCAGACGGCCCCCGGCCTGGCCAGTGAATTAGCTTTTCCTTAGGAAACTATTCACTTTGCTCATTCATGGTGTCCCCCTCCGGGCCCCGGCGCCTCCTAAGACAGCTCTGTGTCAGACAGCCAGAACCCCACCCAACCACTGCTGCCCAGTGGCTGAGGACGCTGACCTCGAGCCGTCCTATCAGTGTGGGAATGGCTGCATTTTTGCTGGCAGCAGCCACATTTCCTTACTGCTCAGCTCACTGTCACAGCTCAGCCTGCCCTCCCACCACTCTGGCCCCTCCCTATGCTGCTCAGGGCTAGAGAGAGTTGGCTGCCCAGCAAAAGGCAAACGGCGCTCAGAACCAGCCCCATGCCGGGCCCTCTCCAGGGGGAGAGGAGAAGAAGGTAACGCCATGCAAACCGTCCTACTCAGACAAGTGGCTTGGGTTTGAATGCGGGCTCTATTTCTTTCCAGCTGTGTGTCCCTGGGCACGTCTCTTAACCTCCCTGAGCCTGATTTCACATCTGTTGAGATGAAGATAGTAATCCTAGCACTTCCAACCTCACAGGGCCATTCTGAGGAACGTGACTGTGAAAACGCTTTTGTAAACATCAATTGCTTTGTAGACGTGCAATGTTATCATCGTCATTGTTACCATGATTTTATTAGTTCCGGCTAATGGAGGACTCTGCCTGCTTCCTTCCAGGGGTCCCAGGGGCCGTTCCTGGTGGAGTCCCAGGAGGAGTCTTTTTCCCAGGTAACATACATGAAACTGCCACCCCGTAAGGCGGATTGGGATCACAGCCCTAAGAGAGGCCCATTTTGACCCTGCAGAAGTGAAGGACATTGGCCACCTACCCCAGAGAACCCACAAGTTGCTTCTACTTAAAAAAGCAGTTTCTGTGACTCTGTTTTACGACTATTAAGAGCATAAATTTTCTGAAAGAGGAAACACAACGAGACTGTAGGAAAGTGGGTGCCTTCACGCATCCCTGCCTTTCACAGTCTTCAAACCGTTAACCCCACTCTTGGGAATCTATTCAAAGGAAATCATTGGAAAGTGAAAAAAAGAACCGTATGTAACAAGGTTCTTAGGAGTATTATCTGCAAAAATGTAAAACAAGAAACACACCTGATTGGAGGGTGTGATTAAGCACGCTCTAAAATCATACACAGCTCCTAAAAAGTATGAACACACTACCTGTTGTCCAACACGGTGAAATGTTTTTTCAAGTAAAAATGATATAAAAGCAACAACTGTGTGCAGTTGGAGACTGGGAGCCCCAAAAAGAAAATGGGCAGGATGTTGGAACGATGGAGCAATGACATTGGGGTTGGGCGGGGGGGGGAGCCATACTTTCTTTTAATTTAGAAAAAAGTAGAATGCTTTAAAGTTGATTGAAAATCAAGAGTAATGTTTTCAACACTTAAAAAGTATTTGAGTGTTCAGAAGTGATGCGGAAGTGAGGGCAGCTACCAACATCCTTCCAGGAACAAACTGGCGCTCTACTGTTGGCCCAATGAGACAGACCAGAAAACTGAGGCTCACAGAGGCTAGGACTTGCCTGAGGTCACGTAGCTGGGCAGTAATGGATCTGAGCGTGGTCAAGAGGTGGCTTTCTGGCGGGACACTAATTCTTTCTCTCTCTCTCAATACAGGGGCTGGTCTCGGAGGCCTGGGAGTAGGAGGTAAGCTCAGAAAATAAATTTGGTCCCTTCTGACAGGTTCTGGGTATCACTCCGGCCCACACAGGTCCTGGCACCTCAGAACCCCAGAAGGTCCAGGCAACAAGGGCCTCCTCGTTTCACGGCCCGGCGTCCAGTGTGGGAGACTTGACTGCGGCCTGGAGCCCGCTGCCTCCCGCCCCCTGCCCCTCCCCCGGACTCTTTCCCTGGTGGCCCCGCCTGCTTTCATGTTTCTTTTGATCCTCCCAGCATCCCTGCAAAGCCCGCTGAGTGGGTATCATCATCTCCTTTGGAGGCTGGGAAACTGGGTCTGAGAGAGCGCAAACCACAAATCAGGGCGGGAGCTGGCTTCCCCACCCCAGCGTCTAGATACCGGGCTCCAGCAGCTCCCTGTCCAAAGGGGAAAACCAGCTCTAGCAGCTTTTTTAGGACCTGGGGAGGGAGAGCTCACTATACCCTCACTCTGCCCTGGGGGGATAAATAGTGGGACAGGCAAGCTGGTGCTTCCCATTCACTCCCGTCTCTTTCCCCACAGCACTGGGACCTGGAGGCAAACCAGCCAAGGCAGGTAAGACTGGAGGCCTCAGAGCACTCGGAGGGGCCGGAGGGCAAGGAGGGGAGGGCCACAGAGCTGTGCGCCTGTCAAGAGAGCCAGCGGGCAGGAGGAGGGAGGAGAGTAGTGGGCAGAGCCAGCCCCCAGGTATGACCAGGTTGGGACCAAGCCCAGGGCTCCGGCGACAGGAGACTGGAGACAGCTTGATGTCCTTCCTGTGTGAGGGGTGTCCAGGGTCCACCCTGTGAGTGCCGATGTGCCCAGCTGCCCTGGCCCCTTTGCACAGGGTTTCAGAAACAGCCCAGGGGCTGGGGACACAGGTAGGAATTGATGTTCCAATGGCCACCAAGCCTGTAAACATTCCTCTGGGACTCAGATACAGACGGTGGGCCCCAGAGTCTGCCTGGATGGTCCCCTGACCCCAGACCAAGCCCTCTCTAACCACAGGCCAAGACTCTAGATATTCCTGACTTTGATGACACCATGAGCCCTTATCCTGACCCCAGAATAAGCCCTGAGCTTACCCCCAGGCTGAATCTTGACCCTGGCCCCATGTGAGCTTCCTTCCTGATCCCAGGCCCCTTCCAGCTATGTCCAGACCTTAGAGTTTTCCAGCAAAATGTGGCTAGCTCTGTCTTGGCCTCGCCTATGGGGCCTGGATCTGCCTCTAGGGCCCACCATCAGCTCCAAAGAGCACACCCCTAGGCAAGGGGGAGGGCGGCCCCCCTGGGAAGCACCAGTAGAAATGGAGCAGGTGGAGGAAATGGTGTCTCCATCCAGATTTATGGCCCTATCAGCGTGAGATGCTCCACATGTGGCCTCGGCACCCCAGCACTGCTCCGTGTCTCCCTGGCTCTGAGGCCCGAGGCTCCAGGACACTTTGGATGTCCAACAGCTCTTATGAAATCCCCGATGTTCCATGATCCAAGCACAAATGAATCTTCAAGGCCCAGATTCCCTGCAAGCCCATCTGGGTTGTGAAACTCCAGAGCTGGGCCAGGCGAGAGCAGCAGGGGCAGGCAGCTGGGCCAGGGCTTCCCCGGGGTCTGTGGGGTCCGCAAGGCTGGGAGCCCTTGGGATTCATGCTCATCCTGCATCCTGTCTTCCTGGAGGGGTGAGCCATCTTCACAGGGTCTTTGAAGGAAGAGAGAATGCAGGAAAGGCCTAGAGAAACGACAGCATGGAATTAGGACCCAGCATAGCCGAGAAAACCCAGATTGTGGAGGCCATGACTGCAAAGCTAGCGTGGGGATTGGTTGATCCCCTTGGCAGCAGGGGACACCCGGCAGGTGGTGATTAAACACCGGAGGGAAGACTCAGACAACTGCATGCAGCGTCCCATAATGCATGGTTGCTAAAGCGATGCTTGTATTAATGAAAGATTTAGTTTAGACTTCCAAAAGAACTTCCAGCTTGGGGTAAAGGAGCAGAGCAGAAGCAAAGGCAGAACATCTGACTGGATGAAAAGAGGCTGGGTTCCACGGCTCCCTGAGGTCATCTTTCAGCCTCAGGACTCAGGGCTGCAAAGGCCAAGGCAGGGCCACAGTGCCCACCCCCCGGCAGCTCCCCACATCCGGGCCTGCCCAGGCGGGACGGGATGGCACGAGGCACAGGCAGCATGTGTCATGCTTGGGAACAATTAATCCCTTGGCAAGTAGAGGGTGGGTGGCCTGGCAGCTTCTCCATGTGGGCCTCAGCCGCCTGCCCTGCCTGGGCTCTCGGTGGGGGACCAGGCAGCTGGGAGCCAGCACCACCCACACCCCCAGCACCAGCTGGAGGCCAGCCGCCCACCTGAGAGGACATGAAGGAGCGGGGGACACCTACTGGGCGCCCTGGCAGCTGAACACATTAGGTGCTTTCTGCTCACAAGCCCGCTGGTCCTGGAAGGTCAGGGACACGCTGGTCATTTTGTAGGTGGGTAAACTGAGTCTCAGAGAGGTGAAGTGACTGGCTCCCACGTGTACGGTAGGTAGGGGTGGGAGAATTTGAATCCAGAGCTCTCTGACTCCAGGAAGAGAGAGGGTTGGGCCGGCGGGCCCTGGGCACTCGGCTGTGGCCAGATCCTCAAGGTCTCTCCTCCTTTCCACCAGCTGGACTTCTCGGGGCATTTGGGCCAGGGGAGTCCACAGGAAGGAGGACATGCCATCGTGGTGTGTCACGCCCAAGGACAGCCCTGGGACCAGACAGCTGAGGGGAGCACAGGGAAAGGGCAGATGGCTGCAGAGGGGCTGCCTGCCCCCACCCCCACCGGCCCAGCCTCTTCTCACTTCCTGTTAGATCCCCATCTTCTTTTCCCAGCTTCTCTGCGGTCAGGAAAGGCCAGAGTGTCCCCTACCCTGTTGGAGCTCAGGAACTAGGTCTGGCTTGAGAGAAGCCCCTGACGGTGCTGGGCAGGGACAGGGCCTGCAGGGCTGGGAAGTGAAGCCTGCCATACCCCAGGCCCAGCCTGACCCCCACACCACACCTGCCGGAAGGGAGACTGGCCGGAGCTGGAGACCCATTTTACAGAGGGGCTGGCTGGGTGTCAGCTGGGGCCAGCTCACACAAGTAGGAAATGGGGTAGGGGGAGAGAGACCACACCCAGTGAAAGCCAGGTAGACCCTCCAGGGCTCAGCAGTCCCCCAAGTTTGGGGTCAGTCCTCAGAGAGGGCCGCCCCTGGGCTTGGGACCCTGGCAGCCAGGACTGGTGCTTGCAGGAGAGATTCTCACATAATTGGAAACAAACCCAACCTGATTGCCCATCAGCCTAGCCAAGGCCCTGGAATGTCTCCTGGAGGGGGAAAAGGAGCGATGGGGCCCAGATGTGAGAAGGAGGGAGCCAGAGGGACCCACTCGGCTTCTCATAAACATCCTAGCATCTGTCTGCAAGCAAGGAGGCTCCTGCACTGCAGGGCAGGCTAGATGGACGGACAGATAGATGGTGGGGGACAGAAAGGGCTCCAGATACAGAGGAGGGGAGGGGGCTGAGCCAGGGGACCCTTGCAAGGAAGCAAAAGAAAGGCCTTGAGGGGGGACCAAGGTGGGAACAAGCAAGGCCTGGCCAGGTCTTGCTGGCAGATTCTGCTCAGCTTCAGCGTTTACAGAAAGCCCTGCTGGGTCCCCCATCAGCTGGCAGTGCTTCCAGGGGAAACACGGCCTGGTCCAGGAATGTCACGGAGGGCCTACACGGCACATCAAATCTACATGGCACAGAGCAGTTAGTCGCTAAGCAGCAGCTGCTATTTTATCAGAATCAGCCCCCAAGTACCAAAGGCTTGAGTCCAGCTTAGGGGCCTGAGTGGCCACAGCATTGCCCGGTTCCTGCCCCCATTCCACGAGAGCCCTCCCACCTTGGGCCCCGGAAGGATGCCCCACACCAGACTGTCCTCACCTGGCTCTCTCTCCTCTTCCCTGCAGGTGTTGGAGGGCTCGCGGGCGTCGCCCCTGGCGCAGGTTAGTGTCGACATCCAGGCGAGATGCCCTCTGGGGGCTAGAGCCAAGCCCAGGGCATCTGTCTGCCGTGGAGGGCAGTGGGGTACAGGGGCGCAGGCCAGGCCTGTCCTGGGCGCTGGTGTGGGGGTGATCCTGAGACCACCTGCCTGGAGCCGCTGCCTAGGGCACGAGGGAGTCCCAGCTGGGTCCTGGGTGCTGTTAGAAGGAAGTGATAAGGGCTGGATGGGAGAAGCCCTCAGAGCCCAGAGGAGTGGCTCCACTCAGTGGGGCTTCAGGAAGGCTTTCTGGAGGAGGAGGGTGTAGAGATTGGACCCCAAAGGATCCCTGCAGCTTTGTCAGGCTGAGCGGAGCGGCCTGGTCCATATTGCGCTCCAGCATCCACATCGGTCCTGGGAGCAGTAGTCGTTGCTTGGCATGGAAGTCCTGCAGAAGGGCCTCAAATACACCTCCCGGGCCAGGCAGGGCTAGGTGGGCTGGGGCTCAGGACCTCACCCCCTCCTCCTCCCTGCAGGGCTTGGGGCCTTTCCTGCAGGCGCCTTCCCGGGTGCTCTGGTGCCTGGCGGAGTGGCTGGTGCTGCTGCAGCCTATAAAGCTGCCAAGGCTGGTGAGTGTCGCTCTTTGGGACATGCCGGAAGCCCTCCGGCCTCCCTGGGTTCTCCATTTTGCTGAGAACCTTTCCTGGGAAGTAGGCAGGCGGGATCCTCATCTCTAATCTACTGGGGCTCAGGGAAGCAACCAGCCATGCCCAAGTTTCAAAGTAAGGTGGTGGCAGGGCCAGACCTCAACGCTGGGCCCTCCATGTGCAGCCCAGGGCCCTCCAGCTGCCCCTGTTCTTATATGACCCCTGGCCTCTCCCACTCCTGGCCCCATAGGTGCTGGGCTTGGTGGTGTTGCCGGTGTCAGTGGGGTTGGTGGCTTAGGAGTGTCTGCAGGTATGGTGGCTAGATCCAAATTGCCTGGGTGAAGGCTGCAGGCCTGGGTGGAACCTGCTCTGATGCAGCCCCTTCCATGCAGGTGCGGTGGTGCCTCAGCCCGGGGCAGGAGTGGGAGTCGGAGCCGGCGCCGTAGGGAAGCCTGGGAAAGTGCCCGGTCAGTGTGGAGTCCCTGGGGCAGGAGTGGGGCGGCCAGGGAGGGGCAGAGGCCACACCTCCATACTGGGCAGGAAGGGCAAGGCCTGGCCACAGCAGGGCAGGGAAGAGGGCCAGGCCCAAAGTGAGGTGCCTGTCTGAAATGGGAGAGAGGGGCCCTGGCCGACTTTCCATGCCCTCCTTCCAGGATCTTGGAGCAGAAGGAGACCTCAGAGGCAGGCTCTGTGGCAGGCATTCAGGTGACAGATGGGGAGACTGAGGCTCAGAATGGAAAGTCAGTGCAGCAGGGCCCTCAGTGGTCACAGCAGAGCTGGGGTGAGCCCAAGGTGCTCTGACCCCCATCTGGGGCTCATTCCTTTGCACCAAGCCCTGGAGGAAGTGACTTCAGGTTAAACAAAAGGCTGTCTGAGTCCACACAGCAGGGAGGAACATCTGGAAGCTGTTAGCCCTGAGGTGGGCTGGGCCGGCCATGTAAACAGGCTCCAGGAGACGAGATAAATCCACGCACAGGAACGTTTGCAGATGACTTCTGAAACTCGTGGGAGGAGGCTGTAGCCACCACATGTGTCCCTGGCTGTTCCTGCTGGGCACCCGGGGGCTGGTTAGGGAGCCCTGGACCCACCAAGGAGGGCAAGGCTGGGGAGGGGTTTCAGAGGCTGGCTGCTGCTAGTGACTCCTCCTTTTTCTTTTGGCCACAGGTGTGGGGCTACCAGGTGTATACCCAGGTGGAGTGCTCCCAGGCATAGGTGAGGGCAAGGAGGAGAAGGGGACCCCATAGCAAGGACAGCATCCCTGGCAGCCTCCCTGGTGGCCCCTCACATCCCCCCATGCCGAGGCCACCATAGGCCCTGGGTCCTGACCAGCACCAAAGCTCAGGCTAACAGACTTCAGGCCCCTGGTCATCTTTCCCCACAAAGGCCAGTCAGCTTCCTCCCCGCCCCACCCAAGCCCTGACCCCAGGCCCAGGCCCACACCATCGTCACGGCCTGAGGTGGGCCCCAAGGAGGACACACAACATCCCCAGTGTGGCCAGCTGTTTCCCAAAAGCCGTGAGTCACCAGGGGGCCCACCCAGTGCATCCGCCCTGCAGGAGACCCTCAGAGCTGCCCTCTCAACCTCCTTTCCCTGCCAGGGCCCGGCCACCCCACCCAGCAAGTGACCTCCTGGATTCCCCCAAAAGCCCGGATTCTGGCTGCTCTGCGGGATTTGCTGACAGAGTGTCCCTCCCCTTGTCTCTCTCGCCGAGATGGCCCAGACCCAGGGGAGACAGGGGCAATGGGAGCACCAGAGCTAGAGGTCGAGATTCCGGGCCATAGCAGAGGGCTGCTGCGTTTGGTTGTGAATGACATTGAGAGAGAGCCCCAAGGGCACAGGCATCCCACTCACCAAGCATTTATTGTCCTCCTGCTCTGGTGCGGGTGGGCAGGGTGCCTGGAAATTAACTCCAGTTTAGAGGCGAGGCCCTCTGAGGCACAAGCTCACGTGGCTAGGAAACGGGATCAAATCTCAGGTCTTCTGGCCTCGGGTCAGACAGGGAAGGAAGGTCACCACCAAAGAGGCCCCCCTGCCACCACACGGGCCATGCCCATCACTGACGGTCAGTTCAGGAGGCCAGCGGTGTGACCCAAGGGGAGTGTGGGTGCCAGGCTGGGCCTGCGAGGCCTGCCTCCCCTCCCTCGCTGCCAGAGCCCTCTTTCCCCCTCAGGAGCTCGGTTCCCGGGTGTGGGAGTGCTCCCTGGGGTTCCCACTGGAGCAGGAGTCAAACCCAAGGTCCCAGGTATGCGCTGGCTGGGTTGGGGGGTCCATGGTGGGAATCTCTGCCCACTCTCAGGCCCCTCTGGCCTGGCTGGGGTTGGGGTGGGGACCCGGGGCTCAGGGCCCTGTGGGTGGGCACCTCCTGTGCTGCAGCCCTGGTGCAGCTGGCGAGGGGGCAGCAGACCTCTCAGAAATCCCGAGCGAGTGTGAGGGCAACATGAGCTGGGCAGTTTGGGCGGAAGTGGCCACTCTCAGGCCCTCCTGGCCCTCAGTGCTGCCTGGCACCGGCCAGTGGTGCCCCTGTGCCCTACGTCCATGATGGCAGGACTCAGAATGGCTCCTGTCATTGCAGGTGGAGGTGGAGCTTTTGCTGGAATCCCAGGTGAGGCAAAGCTGGGTCCCCCACGGGGCGGGCGGGCCAGCAGGGTGACCAGCCAGGCAGGGGCTCTTGGGAGGGGCTGGTCACCCAGAATTTCATCAAGGCCTGTCCAGCTTCCCCATGCCTACTGCTCCAGGCCTTGGACTGGCTTCAGCATAAAGTGGCATCACTCACAGGCCTGCTTCCCCCACCCCACCCCAACCCCTCTGCCTAGCAGTCCAAATGAGCCCAGAAAACCCACCAGTCTGTGCTAAAATCAGTGAGGGCTGCGGGCCCGAACTGTGGCCCAAGCCCCAGGAAGGAGAGAGTCCTGCAGCTTCCCAGAGGAAGTGGCCCCCACGGGGGGCTGGGGTGCTCAGCGAAGGCTGACAGAGGCAGGAAGGCCGTGGAGGCAGGATGGATCCCAGATGCAGTGCGAGGTCATTCTGTCTGAACAGAAAGTGTGAGACTGGAGGCTTAGCAGGGGCTGCTGGCCTAAGCTGCGGGGACCTGATTCTGCTCTCCTTGTTGCCACAGGAGTTGGACCCTTTGGGGTACAGCAGCCTGGAGTCCCACTGGGGTACCCCATCAAGGCACCCAAGCTGCCAGGTAAGTCAGGAGGAGGATCCAAGAGGCACCACCTACCAGGCCTCACTGCTGAGTGGCCAGCTTGTGGGAGGCACTTGTTTGCCTACTGGTGTCCCTGGGGGGCAGGTTAAGAAACCTGGGTCTTGCAGCACACTTCCCGTCATCAGCAAAGGAAAGCATGGGGAAGCCATGCTGCAGGAGTTGGCCCGACTCACGTGCACATACATGCACATGATGCACACACATGCACGCCATGCACAGGCATACACACGCACAGAGACCCACAGCCCTGATGGGAAACCATCTTGTTGATGGTAAGAAACACCATTCACGGGAAAGACCCCTCTGACGTCAGCCCACCCCACCCCTGCAATCAGCTCATACGTGAGATATTCCCTGCTGGGGAGGGGAGTCAGGAAGCTACTCAGACTCTAGGGCCATGGCAGGCCTGCACTGATGGGGGATGGGTGTCCCACTGGGCCCTGGGGCAGGGGTGCCCTCTCCCTCCTCCACCCCAGGCCTCTGCTCTCCTGAGAGCCTCTGTGAGCAGCTCAGGACCCTCAGGGGGTGTCTCAGACTCAGTACCTGGGGGAGTAGGTCTGTCCACCCAGGTAGTGGGAGCCCAGCAAGGCATGGGGCTGCCATGAAGCAGCCCCTGAGCCCGCCCCGGCCCCTCCGCAGGTGGCTATGGACTGCCTTACAGCACTGGGAAGCTGCCCTTTGGTGAGTAAGGCCCTCCTAGACTGCTGGGCTTCCAGCTCTCTCCAGCTGCAAAGGAGCTGGGTCCTCGCCCTGGGCTAGGAGAGCACCCAGCTGCGGAGGGGGCAGGGGTGGAGTCTTAGAATGGGAATCCCCTAAGGAAGGAGCAGGGAGCTCAGACTCGGACAACCCAGTTCTCAATCTCGGCCCTCGTGCTTATCACCAGGCCTTGGGTGAACCCGTTTCTTCTCTGGGCCTCAGTGTCTTTGTCTGTAAAATGAGAATAACCACCCCACACCCACGTTTCTGTTTGCCTTAACTCTGGCCAGGGGTGTGGTGGAGACTCTGGGGAGCCCAGGCCCCGAAGGGCAGGGCAGGGCAGGAAGGGCAGAGCAGGGAGGACAGCTGCAGTGCCATCTACGCAGCCTCCCGCTCAGCCTCTCTACTTCGCAGGCTACGGGCCCGGAGGAGTGGCTGGTGCAGCGGGCAAGGCTGGGTACCCGACAGGGACAGGTAAGGAAAGCCTCCCCTCACTGCCAGCCAAAAGGGCACTAATCACCCAGGCTCTCGAGCCCTGGAGCCAGCCCACTGTGTATCCAGGTCCCTCTGAGCCTGGAGAAGGATCCTGGGTGGGGGCGGCTCTATCGACCTCTGCTTGCTGTGAAGCCCCACCCACACCCATATGTGAAAGGGTTGGTTCTCTCGGGGCTGGAACAGGTGGCCTCTGGAGATGCAGGGGCACAATGTTCAGTCTCTCCCCTTCCCCTCCCCCAAGGAGTTGGTCCAGCTGCAGCAGCAGCGGCAGCTAAAGCAGCAAAATTTGGTGAGTACCTCTGGCGTCCTCACCTGCCAGCCCCCAACCCCCAACCTCTCCATCCCTATTACACTGAGAGCCTGCCTCACAGGTAACTAAACAAGG
The DNA here is from genome assembly GCF_041296265.1 of Equus caballus. Classification (NCBI taxonomy): domain Eukaryota; kingdom Metazoa; phylum Chordata; class Mammalia; order Perissodactyla; family Equidae; genus Equus; species Equus caballus. The sequence continues at coordinate 12,867,498 of NC_091696.1, forward strand.
CGGTCCCTCCCCACACCCATTGTCCAATTTTTTCAAAACCATTCCTCTCTCCCCCCGTCCCTCCCTCCCCCATCCATTCATTTATCCTTCCGTCCATCCCTCTCTCTATTCATTCCTCCATCCATCTCTCCATCCATCCCTCCATCCATCCATTCCTCCTTCCATCCCTTCACCCATCCATCCATCTATTCTTTCCTCCCCACCTCTCTCCTCCCTCCCTCCTTCCATCCATTCATCCATCCCTCCCTCCATCCATCCATTCATTCCTCCCTCCCTCCCTCCACCCCTCTCTCCCTTCCTCCCTCCATCCATTAATTTCTCCCTCTATTCTTCCATCTGTCCCTTCATCTAACCATTCATCCATTTCAGAGACCAGGGACAGATAGGAGCTCTGCTGGAAAATGTAGGTACTGTTGTGGGAATCAAGAAGAGGGAGATATTATTTCTGCCTGGGGGAAATCAGGAAGGCTTCTCAGAGAAAATGACATTTGATTCAGGCCTGAAAATACAGGTGCAGTTTGCCATGTGGTTAAAACAAGCAGGAGCCCAGGCAGAGGGAACGGGTACTATGGTGGATGGGATAATTTGAGGTGGTACATATATGAGCATTTAAACAATTTAATAGTTTAGTATCAATTTAATGTGCACTATAAAATTTTTAACTAGCCCATGATCCCTTGGCTCACAGACGTAGCATGGCCTTCCCTGTGCCACACAGTGGGGAGAGTGGGCATCTGTCCCCTTGCCCCAGGGAGCCCCCCAGTTCAGAGTCAGATCATTGAGGCTGAAGTCCTCACCTTCACTCCCAGTCCTGGGGGAGCCCTTCCTACAGCCATTTGGGACAGAGACCTCTCCCCACCAGCCCAAGGGGGCCAGAGTGTGGAAAGAAGCACTGAGCTGGAGGCCTGCTCCACAGAGGCCCCCAAGGCTGGAGGGGACGGCTGGAATGTGGGTGCAGGAGAGTGGGGCAGCAAGGGGCTGCCAGAGCCAGGCCGCCAGGCACTTGGATTACAAACTTGGCCGAGTCTTCGGAACACAGGGAAAGGAAGCCTTGAACATTCCTACAGGGGCCCCTCTGGCGTGGGGAGCGGCGGCTTGTGGTTTCTCAGTATGTGGCAGTGATTAGAATGGGATTTGTCTGAAAACGTACAAGTCTCTTAATGAGCGTGTTGAAATGGACACTTTGGGGGTGAGTCAAGGAACAGTGGGGTGGGGGCCTTCCCAGGCAGACATAGCGGGAGACGCCTGGGCCTCATTCCCAGAGGAGATTGTGCTGGTGAAAATGTGGGCCTCCGAGCCGCCTTCCTGCCCCGCCTCAGGAGGGACCCTGGGAGCCACATCTGCACTGTCTCCATCCTAACAGGTGCCGCAGGAGCCGGAGTTCTCCCGGGCGTTGGTGTTGGAGGTGCCGGCATTCCTGGGGTACCCGGTGCAATTCCTGGGATTGGAGGCATCGCAGGTAATGTCTGTTCCAGCAGGGGGTGGGGGTGGCCTTGAGAGGGCCACAGGGAAAGGACCTCACCATCTGTGGCTATCTCTCTAGGGGTCGGGGCTCCAGCTGCTGCTGCAAAGGCGGCTGCTAAGGCAGCCAAATATGGTGAGTGTCCCCAGGAGTGGCAGGCCCAGGACTCCAGCCTGCCCTCAGACCCTCAGGGCCTGCCCTGGCCTCTGCAGTGGCCTCGGAGACCCCAATCTGATAAGGCTGGATGGACTTTGCCTTCATCCATCTGTGGCAGTCTCCCTCCCCGTCCTGAACATGCCTTGTGCCTGCCTCCTTGCCTTTGCCCTCTGGCCAAGCTGCCTAGGAGGCCATCTCCAATGTTCTCCACTGACTGGCCCAGTCGATGGGGGGCGGTGCCTGTGGAGCATCTGGCCCCTCCCGCTGTCCCCCCAAGGCTGACCCACAGCTGTTGCACCAACTGTCTGGGTGCCCAGTAGCGAGAGTTCTGACTTTGCTTTAGACACAGACCCCGTTCTTCCCACCCACAGATCCAAACTCTTAGAGCTCTGTGGGAGTTCTCTCAGTCCCTCCCCATCTCTCAGATGAGTTGGATCCATGCAGAGGCAATGCCAGCCAACCTGGGATCCTGCACTCAAGACCCGCCATCCTATAGCTCCCCAGAGCCATGCCCTTGGAAGACCTCTGACATTCCCATGGGGTCCAGGCCAGGAGAACAAGCCTTCTCTTCCGCAGGAGCTGCTGGAGTTGGAGTCCCTGGCGTTGGCGTCCCTGGCGTTGGCGTCCCCGGCGTTGGCGTCCCTGGCGTTGGGGTCCCTGGCGTTGGCGTCCCTGGTGTTGGGGTCCCTGGTGTTGGGGTCCCTGGCGTTGGGGTCCCTGGTGTTGGAGTCCCAGGTGTTGTTGGACCAGGTGAGCTGAGCTGTATGGGTAAAAGAAATATTGAAACTGTTGCCAAGACTTTTGGATTCTCCCTAATACCTTACCCGTCTATCCTCTCCATATCCTTGGCCATGCCTCGTCTTCTCTCCCTTGGGTTATACCCACCTCCTAATTAGCTACTGACAGCTTCGTCTTCTCCAGTTCACCTTCTGGCTGTCCATGTGCTCCTGGGGGCAGGAACCATGTCTTTTTCATCTCTATGTTCCCAGCCCTTAGCTGAATAGGTGCTCAGTGAATGGTGGATAGATGGGTGAGTAGGTAGGTAGATGGATGGATGGATAGATTGATGGGTGGATGGACAGGCAGATGGACAGCTGGGTAGGTAGGTGAATGGCCATGTGGATGAGTAAACAAATTTATGGATGAAGGAGTGTGTGGTGGGTAGATGAATGGACAGATACAAGGATGCATGGACACATGGATGGATAGATAAATGGGTAAAATGGTGGATGGAGAGATAAATGGGTAGATGGAAAGACAGATGGATAGACATGTGGGGGACTAGATAAGTGGTTAGAATGATGGATAGATGGATAGATGAATGGATGGATGATGGATGGATAAGCACATGTTTGGATGAGCAGATGAACAGATGGGTGGGTAGAAGGCAAATGCAAAATGGTTGGATAGATACTTAGATGAATGGATAGATAGACAAGTGAGTGGATAAGTGTATGGATAAATAGGTGCATGAGTGGACAGAGAGATAAGTGGTTGAATGGGTGGATCAAGGTCCAAGGATAAAGAGACAAATGGACAGACATGGGTAGGTCAGTGGGTGGATGAACGGGTGGTTGGGTAGACAGATGGCTAGATGGGTAGATGGAGACATGAATGGGTGAATGGATGGACAGCTCTACATTGGCTCGAAAGAAAAGGCACCAAAAGATAGATGGGTGGACAGAGGCATATACATGGAGTATCTCTCCTCCATTCTCTCCTGAGCATTTGTGTCCCCCTTGGTCTCTCCAGGGGCTGTGTCACCAGCTGCAGCTGCTAAAGCAGCCGCCAAAGCAGCCAAATTTGGTGAGTGTTATGCTGATAGCTCTGCCCCACCCTGTTCTGGCTTTTACTTACCAGAACTAAAGAACCCTCATCTTCTCGTCCTCAATTGTACAGCCCAGAGAAGGGGAGTGATTTGCCCAGGGTAACACAGCAAGTCACTGGCAGAGGTGGGACTTGGACCTGTTAAGCCCCAGGACAATGTCTCTTCCAGTTGTCCCCCGCCCATGAGGCCATGGGATTGAGTGATGAGAGAGTCCCAGTGTGGCATTCCCAGTGCAGACAGTGTCCCTGACCCTCCCTGCCATGGCCAGGGCTCTCTCAGAGGAGCCCCAGCCTGGCTAGGGATATGGGACCTGCCCACAGTCCCTCCACAGCCAACAGAGGGGCCCTTCCCCAAGTGCTCAGAGAAGAGAGGGAGTGGGGGAGTGTTGGAGGGTGTCAGGAAAGGCTTCAGGGAGGAGGCTGGCAGGGGGCCCAGGCATTCCACAGTTTCCTGTCCTTCATGGACCAGACTTGGGGGAGGCTCTTTCCCAGCCGACCAGCATCCCCCAGAGCCCTCCCCAGCCTCTCTCATTGAGATCCTTTTCCACTTGGTTCTCTTCTCTCTGCAGGCGCTAGAGCCGGAGTGGGAGTTGGAGGCATTCCCACTTTCGGGGTTCCTGGCTATGGTGTCGGTGTCGGAGCCGGTGTTCCTGGAGCTGCCATTTCCCGTGAGCCTTCATTCCATCTGGGGAAACCAGGAGAAGGAGTAGGGGCTTCTCTGGCGTAGGGCTATCTGGGGGATGGGGAGTGTGGACCGGGCTTCAGTGTGGTCAGGGAGGAGTCAGAGGAGCGCTCAGGCTCGGCCTGCGGTGCCTTTGGGGCAGGACAGCTGTAAGCACAGCCCGGCTGAGGTCCAGCAAGGCTTCTGAGAGTCTCTCTCTTTCCTCATTTCCTCATAGCTGAAGCCCAGGCAGCAGCTGCCGCCAAGGCAGCCAAGTTTGGTGAGTGCCCCTGCCTAGTCTGTCCTCGCGCCCAGGGCCGCCGCCTGCCCTCCTCCCCAGCCCGGCCCTGCTCTCCCCGGGGCCCAGGCTCCGAGCTCAGAGCAGTTCTCCAGCATGAGGGCAGACCAGCCTCATATTCAGGCCTCGGGGGCCAGAATGGCCTGGACCACGGTCGGGAGCCCCTGGCCCTGTCTTCCAAAGCCACACTGCACTTCTCTGCCCTCTTCGGATGCCACCGTCAGGGTTATTGGTGTCCTGCTTATCACCCGCACCCCAAACCAGCAAGTTGAAGGTGCCCATGCAGCCATTCTGTCCCCCTGCCCACCTCCACCCTCTGCACCCCGACAAGGGGATGCTTCGAGGGCCAGGCTGGACGCTCCTCCCTCCTGCAGGTGCTGGTGCAGCAGGAGCCCTAGGAGGGCTGGTGCCAGGTGCCGGAGTCGCAGTTCCAGGCGTGCCGGGCGTTGCAGGGGTGCCAGGTGAGCTGCAGCCCCAAACCAGAGATGGGAAGAGAGAAAGCAGTTGCCCCTAGTTTGGAGGGAAGAGCCTTCCATGGGATTCCAGACTGCTGAGTGGACCCGGCACGTCTCCTCCCTGCCCGGGACACTCAGGACGTCAGCCGGCTAGGCAGCTGGAGCTCTGCTCTGCCAGGGTCCAGGGGCCTCATTCCCTGCCTGTGGGGCCTCGCTGGTCCCTGATGGGGTGGGAGTGCCTGCATCAGCCCGTGGTTCTCCTGAGCTCTTTCCCTCTACAGTCAGAGGCCAAAGGGGGAGATGAAGAGTTACAGTGAGGTTACCTTACAACCTTCCTTGGTGGTTTTTCCCGCCAGAATATTTCTCTTCTGCATTCCTTCTTTCTGGGAGAAATTCCCCTTTCGAGTTCCCCCAAGAAATGAGCCATTTCCTCCAATAGTTTTGGATACAGGCACGATTAGAATTTTTTTTAATGAACACCACCTTCTGCAGAAAGCCCCACAAATCTCCTCGACTGAGGTTTGGGAGAGAGGGTCTGTGCGTCCACCCATCACAGCTTTGGGGCCTCCACCACAGGCAGAGCTAGAACGCCACAGCCCCAGAGCTGCTTCCCGGGAAAGGGACGTGCCCAGAACAGCCAGCGGACCACCCCCAGGGCGGGCCCGGAACCCAGGCGGCCTACCACGGGCAGGCTTTCCTGCCCCTCTCTGTCTCTTGTGTGAGGAGGCTGAGGGTCTTTGGGGAGAGGGGACAGTTCCCTAGGGGTGGACTCTGAGGGGTCTTTCCGCAGTAGGGGATGGGAGAGAGTGAGTAGGGGGCTGGGGACTACTCCTCAACTCCCGCTCTTCACCTTTCCAGGAGTAGTGACCCCAGCAGCTGCCGCAGCCGCCAAGGCCGCCGCGAAAGCCGCTCAGTTTGGTGAGTGTCCCCCTGCCCCTGAATCCTGCCTCCAACCCTCGTCCTGGAGTACTGCTCTCTCAGGCCCCCTGCTCTGGGGTCCAGCAGCCCCTTAGGCTGTCACATTCTGGGCGTGGGCCTTCCTCACAGCTGCTGGCCTGTCTGACCACTTTTAGGGGTGTGGGGAAGTTCCCATTTAGGAACTCCAGGACTCCCCGTCCTTCCCAAAGCCCCTGCCGCCTCCCAGGCGGCTCCCGGACCTCCTGCTGGGCTCCTCTGGGCTCGCCCCAGCCTGAGCGACCGCCGTGTTCTTGCTCCCTGACAAGGTGCTCCATCTCTCGCTCATCTGAGGGCTGCCCTGGCAGCCCCAGGCACCCCCCTCTTCCTGGAAAAGGCAAATTGGCAGCTCCATTCCAGAGCCCGCCTCTGTGCCAGGCCCTGGGTGAGGGCTCTGCACGCCTTGGCTTCAGGGACCCACGAGCAGCAAGAATCAGATCAGAAAACCTAGGGCTTCTGGCCAGAGAAATCTTAACCCGGGGTCCGCTGACCCCCAAACCCATCTATGACAAACAGCCCTTTTTTATAAAACTACCATTTGCTGAGGTAATTCTTACACCAGCCTCATGAATTGGTACCTTTATTCCCATTTTACAGCTGTGGAAACTGAGGTTAAGTCACTCACCCACAGTCACACAGCCAGACGGTGGCTGAGCCGAGCTCAGAGCCAGGTCTGCCTGTCCTGCCAGCTCCTTTCACTACGTCACTCTGCCTCCATCCCCCTCCGAGGGGTCCTTGTCCCTCCGAAGGCTGAGAATTCCTGATCCTGCACACACCTTGTGTTAGGGAAGAGGACACTGAGGCCCATCAAGGGGAAGTAACTTGTCCAAGGTCACACAGCAAGTCTGTGTCCCGGCTGGGATGAGAACCCAAGGCTCCTGACTCCCAGCCCGCTGCTCTTTCCATCAGCTTCCATTCTCCTTGGTCGGGACTAATTAATTCAGGTTAGGAATGAGCTCCTCTCACTCTTACAGGGTTAGCCCCCGGTGTTGGCGTGGCTCCTGGCGTGGTCCCCGGCATTGGCCTTGGCCCAGGCGGTGTTGCAGGTGAGCTGCCTGAGTAAGTGGGCCTGAGGGGCCTCTGAATCCTCCATGGGGGCCCTCCCTGAACCCCTTCCCTCTCCCCGCAGGAGTAGGGGTCCCGGCTGCAGCTAAAACTCCTGCTCAGGCTGCCGCCAAAGCCCAGTTTTGTGAGTACCCTGCCGCCTTTCTCCCCCGACCTGCCCCCACCCCGAGCCCAGGCTGGTTGACCCAGGCCTGAGCTGAACCCCAGGACATGCAGCCCCTCTGACCCGCCCCACAGCCTCCTCAGATCCCCAAGGCAGCAGGCAGAGGGGTTGCAAGTGCAGACCAGGTATGAAGGATACCCGGGTTCAAGTCCCGGGCCCCATACCAGCTGAGCCACCTCTGAGTTTCCGGTCCTCATGTGTGATGTGTGGGTGCGGACGGCACCTGCCACAGAATGTGGTTAGGAGGATTAAGTGAGCTCATTCAAGAGGGAAGAGCGGGAGGTTAGGCTGAAAACAGCAGTGATGTCCAGTGTGCAGCCCTGAGTGCCAGCCCAGGGAGGGGCTGGACTCGGTAGTCAGTGGGAGTCCTAGGAAGACAATTCTGGTGGCATCACAGGGGGCAGATGAAGGCGAGGAGGCCCCTGTGTGGGTCTGGGCCCCTTCCCTCGGGGCCTGAGTCAGCTCGCTAGGCAGGACACCCCCACAGGGGCATGCTCCCTGCCTGCTGCCACCAGCCCACTGCCCGTCTCCCCCAGGGGCCGGGGCCGGGCTTCCTGCCGGTGTTCCTGGACTCGGAGTTGGTGCTGCTGTTCCCGGACTTGGAGTTGGTGTTGGTGTTCCTGGCCTTGGGGCAGGTGCAGGTGAGGGGCCTTCTAGGAGATGGGCAGGAATGCCCCTGAGCTCAGAGGAGGGAGACCTCCTCTCCTCCCCGCACATCCCCCAGCACCCTCCCTCAGGGGCACGGTACCTTCCCCATTAGGTTCTCCTGGGCAGTTAGAGACAACTGAGGTCACAGACGGAGGGCAGGCCAGGCGAAGGGGGCCCCAGGCTGCCAGATTTCAGGGTTTCTACCTCCTCAGTGGAGGGGTGACAGGGCTTCAAACTGAGAAGAGGCCCACCACCCAGGGAAGAAGGCGGAGGTCCCTGGGGTCAGTAGGCATGGGTGGGCCAGCCTGGCTCCCCTTCAGCAGTACACTGTGGCAAGGGGGCCACCAGGAGTTCCAGCTCTTCACCCAGTGGTTACTGAGCCTGCTCTCTGGCCCGCTTCAGGCAGAGCACACTAGGCCTGGAAGGGACAAGAGAGGACAGATGGAAGGAGCAGCCACAGTTCAGCCCTCAAGCACCCCCAGATCAGAGTGGCAGAGGCATAGTTAGATACTGGAGCTCTCTACCTGGCCGGGTGAGCTCCTGGCTGGGCAACCACAGCTTCTGGGCTTTGAGAGGAGTAAAGAATGCCAAGGAAGTCAGGGAGGGCTCCCTGGAGGAAGCAGAATCCCCAGGTACAGAGCTCAGCTGCTGACCACCCCACTTTTCCCTTTTCCCTAGTACCTGGACCCCTGGCCGCAGCTAAAGCAGCCAAATATGGTGAGTGTGCCCCACACACTGGCCCCCATGGTTGGTTCCCTTGCTGCCTCACCAGCCCTGGAGCCTGCAGCACAGGGCTGGGGTGGTCAGGATGGAAAAAGGCAGTTTCTAGTTCATAGTGACAGTTTAGCAGAGCTGGCTCCGGCCCACCAAATGCCTAGCACGCCTGCAGCCTGGGACAACCAAAACATCCCTCGTATTTCCAGCCCACCTGGGGGCAGTGCCACCACGTTCCCTAAGGCCCCTCTGGCTCTGGCAGTTTCAAGGGACCCGAGGCCAGGGAGCGGCCAAGGCTGCTGTCAGTGGGTGGCTTCTGCCTCCTCACCAGCAGACTGGTGACTGCTGGCCTGGGGCCCCAGCCCCCTGCCCGCCTACCTGTCTGCATGGCTGCACCCGCCATGAGCCATGAGGAAGTGGCAGAACGGCCTGCCCCTGCACTTGGCGCTCAGGCAGCTGCCTGGCCAGACCCACACTGTCTGTGGCCCCCAAATTCCTGGCCCCCCGGGAGCTGAGCCGGGGCCTCGGCCAGGGAACCGCCAACCAGCCCTGGCCGGTCCACTTGCAGCCAGTTTCCACTCGGAAAATCCCAGCTTCCTGAGCCCCCACCCCTGGCAGGCCGGTGACCCATGGGCCCCTCTCCTGTTCCTTGCTGGCTGCTCTGCCGGCCTGAGTCTGACAGATGTTGCCAGGGAAACAAAGCAGTTAAAGGTGCCGGCTCCGGAGCCATTTCCTGCCCATGGAACCTCGGGCACATTGTTAACCTCTGCTGTGCCTCAATTTTCTCATCTGCAAAACGGGGATGATAATAGCACCTACCTTTCCTGTTGCAACGAGTGATGGGCAGGCTAGGGCGTGTGGAGAACTGCACACTGAGGTTCCAGAAGGCATTAGCTGTGACTCCTGCTGCTGCTCCTGGCAGCTCTGGACCAGACCGTGGTTCAGAGCTCAGTGATGGTCACAGAGGGCGGGTCCTTTTACTCCTCACAGACCTGTAGGTTTGGGGGGGGGGGGTCAGGATCATCATCCCCTTTGGGGAGATGGGGCTCTGGGGGTCAGAGGCCACAGCTGTAACAAGTGGAGAAACCAGGACCTGAACCCAGGGCCATCAGAACGCAAGATGAGTCCTCCAACCTGAGCAGCTTGCAGCCTCCACTGTGGCCACCTGCGGCTCCCAGTCTCGCCCACAGGGAAGGAGAGGAGATGGGCAGGCCAGGACTCAAGGGGGCCCCATTGGTCAGGGCAGAGTCAGGACTCAGACTCAGTTGAGACTCAGACCTCCTTGCATTGGGTCAGTGGCCTCGGCCACCTGTCTATTTGCCCTGTGTCCCTGGGGCAGAAAGACCCCATCCTCCAGAAATGGGGTCTTTCCATCCTCTCCTCTCTCCACAGCACCAGCAGGGGTCGGGGCCCTCGGAGATGCTGGGGCTCTTGCCGGAGTAGGGGTCCCGGGCGGTCTGGCAGGTACGTTGAAACCCCAGGACGGGCTGGGCGAGGAGGGAGACTGACCAGTGGAGAGTCCGTCCCGAGCACTCTCTGTGTCTCCAGGAGCCGGACCTGCTGCCGCCAAAGCTGCTGCCAAAGCTGCCCAGTTTGGTGAGCACTGGGTGGAGGGGGGCCGCTGCCAAGGCCCCAGGGTTTGGGGAGCTCTGACCACGTGCTGTGGAGCACGTATTCCCTGACCTGCCCCTCAGACCCTCCAGGGTGTCACCTCCCCAGGGCCCAGCCCACTTGGGGCCCCACTGCACTCTCTAAGGCCCTGGGAGCTCAGGCTCCACCTGGGTCCTGGGATGACCCCTCCACCCCTCCACCGACAGACCAGCGCGGCATTAACACACAGCTCTTTCCGCAGGCCTCGGGGGAGCCGCGGGACTCGGAGTCCCGGACCTGGGAGTTGCAGGACTTGGGGCTGGTGTTGTCCCAGGGGTTGCAGGCCTGGGAGGTAAGGGGCTGCTCTGGAATCGGTGTGTGCAGCAGTTGTGTGTATGCGTGTGTGTCAGAGAGAGAGAGAGAGAGAGAAAGAGAGTGAGAGGGAGAGCCTGACTTTCTTTCCCACCTTGCCACACCTTGCTCAAGCTGTCCTCTCTGCCTGGACCCCAGCCCCACTTCATCTGCAACTCAAGGCTGTCCTGGGCCCCACCCCTTCTTCAGGCTCCTGCAGCGTTTAGAGAGGGGCTTGAGCAAGCGGATGCCATGGCTGGCCCTTGCCACTGGGCGTCCCAGTCCTCTCCCTCTCCTCTCTCTTTCAACCCACCCGCCCACTTCAACTGGGAGTTCATTAGGACGACGATGGTTATGCCCATTTTCCAGACAAGAAAACCACAGCTTGAAGGGAAATTACTTTCCCAAATTCTCCGCCATCCTGGCAGGCCTTGTGTTGACATTCTACCCTCTCGGGCCATCACTGTGTCTCCATACCGAAAATGGGCCCAAGTCTCTTCCTGTGTGCTCCACAGGACTGGACACACAGTAGGAGCTTAATAAAGACTTTTGGAAAGCTGGATGGGTGGAGGAGGGGTGGAGGGATGGTGGAAGGATGAGTCTGTGGGCAGATGGTAAGTGGGCGAGCAGGTCAGGAGGGAACATGGTGCTGGGAGGGAGGTGACAGCCTGAGCCTTCCTGTTCCCCATCTCCACAGGTGTGTCTCCAGCTGCAGCTGCTAAAGCAGCCAAATATGGTGAGTCACTCCCCGATGCCCTCCCTCTGGCCAGGCCTGTAGGCTGCTTATCCCCTCGTCCCGATCACCCCGACCCCTGGCCCAGGCCTCAGTCCTGCTCCCAGTCCCCCTGAAGGTCTGTCCGGGATGTCCGTGACCCCACAACCCAGAGGGGATGCTCAGGGCCCCTTAAACTGTGCCTTGTCCTCACCCCATCTGCCCTCTTCACAGGTGCCGCTGGCCTTGGAGGTGTCCTAGGGGTCACCAGGCCATTCCCAGGTGCAGGTAGGGGCCATCTCTGCTGTGAAAACCTCAGCTGTGCCCGGGTCTCAAGGAAGCCTGTTGGGCTAGCAGGGGGAATCCTGGAGTTCAGCTAGCACAAGGACACAAGAGAGAGGGTGGAGGGGACAGTCCAGGAAAGGAAACATCCTGGAAAAAGAGACTGGCCTCAGGGTCGGGGGTCTCACCACGGGCCTCAGACACCAGGCTGACAGGCCGAGGCTCCGGGGCCCCATACCAGGATGCCAGGCGGGACATGTTAAGAAAGCCACTCCGGCTATGGGGGAAGTGGGGGTGGGCGGGGAAGGAGGTGGTCCTGGGCAGAGAGGCAAGAGTGAGGAAGTCAAGGTGGGGCCTGCCCCGTGCCAACCCAGAGTCCCTCATGCAGGAGTTGCAGCAAGACCTGGCTTCGGATTGTCTCCCATTTTCCCAGGTATGCCCGGGCTCCCTGCCCCTGGGCCCTGTCCCCGAGCTCTGGCCCAGGCCTTCCTCCTCCTCTGCTTCATCTCAGCTCGGAAGGGCTGAGCCAAGACCCGGGGATGGGCCCCATGACCTCAGATTATGTGAGGCTGGGCCTCCCCTCATCCTTCTCTCCCTCCCTTGCAAGGCCAGGGAGCATCAGCTTTGCCAAAATGCCAGGTTCCAGGTGAGGCAAACTGAGGTGCAGAGGCTGCCAGTCACTTGTCCAAGGCCACACAGTTAGGGAGGCAGAGCCCAGGGCTCCCGACCCCCAAGCCCAGAGCTTGGCCTTCTCAGGCGAGGCCCATGCTGCTAGGAGGGCGTGGCAGGCTCCCCAGGAGTGGGTGCACTCACAGCCCCTCTCCTTGCCTTGCAGGTGCCGGAGCCGGGGGCCTGGGAGTTGGTGGTGAGTCTGCAAGAAGAGGGCACCTAACAGCTGCTGAGGGAGTGGCTACTGCGGCCTGGGCCCTGGGCTGCCCTGTGGCACAGGGGTTGAGGGGAATCACAAGGCTGAAGTTCAGCCCTGGGATGCGGGGACAGGGGGAAAGGATCCCAAGTCCTGGGGCTCCCAGCCTAGCTCTTGACTGGGCACCAGGATTGAGACAAGGAGCTGGGTCCCCCCCGGGCTTAGGGCCTAAGTGGAGAGATTGAAAAGGTCCCACAGAAAAGGGAAGAAACTAAGAGGAGAGCAAGGTGCATTCAAGCAGGTGGTCAGGGAGGCTGAAGCCAGGGGCACGTTAGCTGGAGCTGCAGCCAGGAGGCAAGGCCGGGGTCTGACCGGTGGGAGAGGGTGCCCACAGAGCTGCTCAGACCTCCACAGGCAGGATGGATCTGTGAGGAGCATGGCTGGACAGGAGGGGTCAGGCCAGACAGCGGAGGCAAGGAGGCCTTTGAAACCTGCTGTGACAGGATGGGGGCCGGGATGTACTGGGGGCAGTGGGAAAGCCTGGCCCCTCCCCAATCCCCACCTTCCCTCCACAGGCAAACCTCCCAAGGCCTTCGGAGGGGCCCTGGGAGCCCTGGGATACCCAGGTGAGGAGACATTCAACCCTTGGAAGAGGGCGGGGGAGGGAGGGACAAAGACAGGGGCAGATGGACGGGACCCATTTGCCTGGGCCTGGGAGAGGGGCAGCCCAGCAGGGAATGGGGAGGCTGGGGCCGCTAGACACCTGCCATTCCTTCTTCTCCCTCTGACACAGATGCTCAGAGCTGGGAGAGGGCCCGGGACCCTCCATGCTCACCCAGGCCAGGCCTGGCTCTCCCTGCCCAAGTGCCTTAGCCTGGGTCCATATCTTCTGCAGGGAGGAGCAAAGGGAAAGAGAAGGGATGAGGAGAGAACTCAGAGGGGCAGAGAAAGAGAGAGAATGGAGGAGATGATGGCAGTCCTAGAGTTAGAGAAATCTGAAGGCTGGGCTGGGGGCCCAAGGTGTCCGGGCTGGGCAGGGCGGGCAGAGCCTGCCACCTGGCACAGAGCCACACCCTTGCTCAAAGATACAGACTCGCCTCTGGGAGTGTGTGGGGCAGGCCCCTCCAATGACGCCCAGAGGAGACCCAGAGAGCCCCAGCTCCCCACCAGGGGTTGCTCAGGCTGCGCATTCCCTTTCACACCCATCTACTTCCCACCACAGAAGTTAGGCAGCCGAGGCCAGGGTGGGGAGAGGCAAAGGGGAGGCCAGAGTGACCCTTTCCAGGGTGCCCAGCTCCCAGTCAGCCCCCACCTGATGCTGAGGCACTGCTTTCCAAACACCCAGGACCAGCTTCACAGAGAGACGTCCATCCCTGACCCACTTGGCTGCTCGCTGCCACCAGGTGGCGGTAGTGAGCCACATCTAGCGCTGGCAGGGGTAGGAACCGCACCAGGCCCTACCAGCAGACAATGGTGCCTTGATTGGAAACGGTTTACTAGCCCGTCCCCAAGAGAGGGCGAGGGCAGGAGTCCTGGGTTTGAGTCCCAGTTCAGCCACAGATTGTGGATGTGTAAGACGCTCCCTCTCACTGGGCCTCAGTTTATTTGCCTGATGCCCACTCACGTTTATAGGTCTCTCCTAGGACAGCTATCTCTTCCAGACACTGTCAACTCTCCCTTCACCCCATTTCCCTTGACGGGGGCTGCTCTGAGCCACTCGCTAAAGAATGCCCAGATGCAGTAGACTCGGAGTGTGGAGACCTTGTCCAGGCCTGGCCCTTCGGGACCTGGCCCCATGCCCTTTCTGAGACTTGGTTTCATCACCATATCTCGGGCCCTGCTCCCACCCACCTGCCCGGTGGGAGTTTCTACAACGGAACAGCTCAGAGTTTGGCCTGGGGTCACGGCCAGGCTTCTGGTGCTTCTGGGACCCTCTCTTCCCCACTGTGATGATGTGGGTGCGAGAACAGCTTGGAGCTGGTCAGAGCAGGCAGGGGCCAGAGCAGCAACAGGAGGGGCCAGACTGACTGTGGTGTGTGCCTCCCCCCAACCCAGGTGGAGCCTGCCTGGGGAAAGCCTGTGGCCGGAAGAGAAAGTGAGCTTCCCAGGACCCCTGACTCACGACCTCATCAACGTTGGTGCTACTGCTTGGTGGAGAATGTAAACCCTTTGTGACCCCCCCCAACGCCCCCTCCTAAGTCCCCACCCCGGGAGGGGACAGGGCAGGCCAGGCGGACTTGGAAATCCCCAGGGCAAGGAAACAAGAGAGCGGTGGCCAAGTGGGCCCTGGGAGGCCCCCTACTTCAGAGGCAAGGGGTGGGTGGGCTCAGCCTCCTGCCCCCATCCCCTTCCCACCCAGGAGCTCCCCCTCCACACACTCTCCATCTCCAGGGGAACTTGGTGCTACATGCTGGTGCTCTCATCTTCCTGGGGGAGGGAGGAGGGAAGGGCAGCCCCGGGGGAACCCCCTCCCTGGGGCTCCTCTGAAGATGGTGCGGACATTTCCCGGGCAGTCCCACCTCCCCCTGCCCACCAAGACCCACCTCTGGCTGCGGTCCAGTTGGTACCCAAGCATCGAAAGCCTCAAGCTGGATTCGGTCACACTATCTCTTGGCTCCCTTGCTCCCCTCTCCCCCATCAATCACTATTCCCCATGTCTGGGACACCTTCGTATCAGAAGACTCCTATCGGGAATAGCCCTCTTGCTCTTGTGGAATTCATCCGCCCATCTGTCCATCCGTCCATCCATCCTTGTCCCCACTTGACGGCCCAGCACCACTAGCTGGCTGGGCACCCCCACCGTCAACCTGGTTAACCTGTCATGGCAGCCTGTGCCCTGCCTTCGCCCCACCACACACCCCCCTACACACGGGCCCAAGCCCAGGGTGTGAGGGGCTGTGCCAGCTGGGGTGGCAGGAAACTCCCCCAACCTGGGTGTCCCCCCACGCAGTACTGTATCCCCCGTCCCTCCCTCGAGCCACTGTACTTCAGAGCATTTCCCCCTGCCCTGCCCATCTCTTTGTGTCTCGCTGTGATAGATCAATAAATATTTTATTTTTTGTCCTGGATATTGGAGGATTATTTTTGATTGTTGATGCTCTCTTTTGGTTTACTTTTGTGGTTAACTGAAAAACAATTTTTTTTTCTGATCTGGGGAACTATATCCCCAGTAGAAAATGCATTTTAATCACTTTGGTATAACTTTGGATGAAACATATATCTTTTTAAATAAGAAAAGAGAATTAACTGCTTCAGAAAAGACTAATAAATGAAAACCTTTCAAAGGAAACTGTGTCTTGGCCTCCTTGAGGTTCTCTCATCTGCCTCCAGCTCCCAGCCCCAGTAGGGAACAGGCCTTGGCCTTGTGGAACTGCCACTGTTCAAGCTGTATTTGGGGAGCTGCTTACCAAGATCTCCTGCCCTTGGCTTCTGGCACATCAATGCTTCTCAAGTTCAGCTTGTCTTTTAACAATGAAAGCCCCTTGGTAGAGAAAGCAGGACCAGCCAGGCCCACACGCACCAGCCCAAGGTGCCTTCCTCCATGGAGGTGGGCTCACCCACCAGCCACACCTTCCCCTGTCCTCTCGCCCCTTAGGTCTGAGACCTTGAGCACAGGGCCTGGTGGGTGGCCTCCAGACACTGAGGGTGCAGCTGGAGGGGTGGAAGAAATGAAAGTGACCCTTCTGTCCAGACCAAACCCTTGGCCTTGGGGAACAGCCATGCAGAGAGGAGAGAAATGGCCCCATCTATGAAAACCAGAAGATGTTTCCCTCTGAACCATCCCCTCCAAGGAAGACCTCCTCCTACACATGGCACTGCTCCACTTCTTTATAAAATGTAACACTGAAATCCTGCAGGTGGCACTGGAGACTCACTGCCACCCTTAGATGCACGCGTCCCCAGGGCCATCTCCTTCCCCTCTGGGCCAGAAATCTACCTGGAGCCCACAGCTCCCTTCTAGACCATGCCCTGGCTACCATATTCTAGAATTCCCTCCCCAAACTACCAAGTCCACTTCCAAGGCCCAAATGGCCTCTGCCTACATCTGTCCTCCTGAGAGGGAACCCCATGGCCAGCGGCACACCTCTAAGCCAGCAGGCTGGCGAGGGAGCTGTCTGCTGGGAGTGTGGGTAGAGTCTGCTGGGCAGACTGGAGTATCTGGGCACTTGCTTGTGAGCACCTCACAGTGCCAGAAGGAAGTGGGATGGAAAGAGAAAGGGATGGAGACGATGCTCAGGAGAGCTTCCCAGAGGACAGTGAGCACAAAGAGCAACATCCCAGGCAAAGAATAGAGTCGGGGAGGGGGCGGGGGGGGGGGTGGGGGGGCGGGGGGGGGGCGGGGGCGGGCCTTGCAGGCTGGGAGAGCAGCTGTGAAGGCCCAGCCACCAGGACAGTAAGAAGCGCCCGGTAGAAGGGGGCAGAGCGGAGGGAAGATGCAGGAAAGCTCAGAAGCAGGTACAGAGCAGGTTCATGGAGACCCATAAGGGGGCGGCTGTGACAGAGAGGAGCAACAGCCTGCCCCGGAGTCATGGCAAAGGAGATTCATTCTTTCATTTATTCATTCACCAAAAATATCCCTTCCTGTTCTCTCCTCAGCTCTCCAGCCTCCAAAAGTTGGCCAGCCCCAGCCTTCTGCTTCTCATAGTTCACAGCTTTAAATACCACCTATGCACTGGCAACTCGGACAGCTACAGGACAGACCTCTCCCCTGAGCTCCACACCGGCACGGCCAAGGCCAATTCTCAACATCTCCACCTGGACGTCTCCCAGACATCCCTGCGTAGCGTGGGCTCCCTCCTCTCCAACAGAACATGCTTCCTCCCCGCCTTCCCCATCCCAGGAAACGGCAGCTCCAGGGGTTCAGGCCAGCAGCTTTGGAGCCATCTCCAACTCCTCTCCTCCCACTCCCCACCTCAGACTCTCCAGCGAATCCTGCAGCACACCCTTCAGAAGACACCCAGGGTCCAGCCATTCCTCACAGCCTCCAGGGGCCGTGCCCTGCTCCACCCGCGGCTCTTACCTGGATTGGGACGTGGCTTCCTACCTGCTCGGCTCCCCTTCAGCCTTCTCTCCATGCAGCAGCCAAAGCAATCCTTTGAAAACGTAAGTCAGCTCAGGTCACACGGCGGCTCAGAATCCTGCAACAGCTCCCCTCTGGCTCAGGGCCAAAGCCAGAGGCTTTCAGTGGCCTAGAAGCCCCTCCCTGAGCTGCACCAGCTGTTCTGACCTCACATCCCGCTACCTGGCCTCCGCCAGGCCCTCTTCTTTTTCCTTGCGGGTGGCAGGCCACTGCCATGCAGGCCTCCATGCCTGCTGTCGCTCCTGCCCAGGATGTTCTCCCTCAGCCATCAAGGTGCTTGGCTCCCTCATCTCCTCGGTTCTTGGCTCTAATGTCACCTTCTCAGGAGGTCCCTGAGAAATTGCAAACTGTGCCCTCCTCCTCATGCAGCATTCCCTCACCTGCCCCTGCCTTCCTTCTCGCCAGAGCGCCTGGCACCCTGGGCATAGTAACTTCCCTTCTTTGTTCACTGTCTCACTCTCCACAACAGACTGTGAGCTCCCTGAGAACAGACACTGTTTTAAGAACAAAATAGAGGAACTCCCCCCTTTCATTAATTTCACACTCTGGGAGAGAGATGTAAGCAAACATGCTAGGATGATAATACCCTCAAAGGTATCCAGGCCAAATCCCAGGAACCTCGTAAAGATCCCGGTATCAGTCTGCATGGGCTGCCACAGCAAAGGACCACACACTGGGGGCTGAACAGCAGAAAATTATTGTCTCACTGTTCTGGAGCTGGAAGTCCGAAATCAAGGTGCTGGCAGGGCTGGTTCCTTCTGAGCCTCTCTCCTTGGCTTGTAGATGGCCGCCTTCTCCTCGTGTCCTCACATGGTCTTCCCTCCGTGCGTGTCTGTGTCCTAATCTCCTCTTTTTATAAGGACACCTGTCATATTGGATTAGGGCCCATTCTAATGACCTCATTTTGACCTAATTGCCTCTTTAAAGACTCTATCTCCAAACAGTCACATTCTGAGGTCCTGGGGGGTTAGGACTTCAACATATGAATTTCAGGGAGGGATGCAATTCAGCCCATAACAGAACCTTATATGGAAAGAGTCTTTGCAGAGGTGATTAGGTTAAAGATCTTGAGATGGGGAGATTATCCTGGTGGGCGCTAAATGCCATGACAAGCATCCTTATGAGAAGTTGGAAGAATCGTATGCCAACAAATCGGGTAACCTACAAGAAATGGATAAATTCCTAAAAACACACAACCTGAATCATGAAGAAACAGAAAATCTTAACAGATGAATAAGCCAGGAAATTGAATCAGAAATCAAAAATCTCCTAAAAAAGAAAAGCCAGGACCAGATGGCTTCACCGATGAATTCTACCAAACATTTAAAGAAGAATTAACACCAACCATCCTGAAACGCTCCCCAAAAATTGAAGCAGAGGGAACCCTTCCAAGTTCATTCCAAGAGGCCAGCATTACCCTGATACCAAAGTCAGACAAAGATACTACAAGAAGAGAAGTGACATCAGCAAGATGGCGGAATAGGAGGTCTTCATCCTATGTCCCCCCAACAGAAACAATCTTAAAATTCAGATGGAACCACAAAGGACTCTGAATAGCCAAAGCAATCTTGAGCAGGAAGAACAAAGCTGGAGGCATCACACTTCCTAATTTCAAAATATATTACAAAGCTACAGTAATAAAAGCAGACACAAAAGACAAATGGAACAGAATAGAGAGTCCACAAATAAATCCAAGCATTTACAATCAACTTATCTTCGACAAGTGTATCAAAAACACACAAGGGGGTCAGGATAGTCTCCTTAATAAATGGTGCTGGAAAAACTGGATACCCAGATGCAGAAGAATGAAATTGGACCTTTATCTCACACCATACACAAAAATAAACTCAAAATAGATTAAAGACAACCATTAGACCTGAAACTGTAAAACTATTAGAAGAAAACATAGGGAAAAAGCTTCTTTTTTGTTTGTATGTTGGTTTTTTCGTTTTTTGCTTTTTCTCCCCAAATCCCCCCAGTACGTAGTTCTATATTTTAGTTGTGGGTCCTTCTAGTTGTGGCACGTGCGACGCTGCCTCAACATGGCCTGATAAGCGGTGCCATGTCCGCACCCAGGATCCAAACTGTGGAAACCCTAGACCACTGAAGCAGAGCGCGCAAACTTAACTACTCGGCCACGGGGCCTGCCCCAGGAAAAAGCTTCTTGACATTGGTCTGGGCAATGATTCTTTTGGATACAACCCCAGAAGCAGAGACAAGAAAAGAAAAAATAGACAAGTAGGATTGCATCAAATGAAAAAGCTTCTGCACAGCAAAGGAAACAATCAACAGAATGAAGAGATAACCTATGGAATGGGAGAAAATATTTGCAAACCACGCATTTGATATAGGTTAATATTCGAAATACAAAAGGAATTCAAACAACTCAATAGCAAAAAAAATAACCTTTAAAATGGGCAAAGAACCCAAATAGACATTTCTCAAAGGAAGACATACAAATGGCCAACATGTACATGAAAAGGTGCTCAGCATCACCAATCACCAGGTAATGCAAATGTAAATCAAAACCACAATGAGATATCACCTCACAGCTCTTAGAATGGCTATTATTAAAAAACAAAAGATAGCAAGTGGTGGAGAGGATGTGGAGAAAAGGGAAACTTTATACACCGTTGGTGGGAAGGTAAATTGAAACAGCCATTATGGAAAATACTACAAGTGTTCCTCAAAAAATTAAAAATAGAACTACCATATGATCCCTCAATCCTACTTCTGGTATGCCTCCAAAGGAAATGAAATCAGTATCTGGAAGAGAGAACTGCATTTCCATATGTATTGCAGCATTGTCCACAATGGCCAAGATATGGAAACAACCTAAGTATCCAACAACAGATGAATAGATTAAGAAAATGTATTATATATATACAACGGGATATTATTCAGCCTTAAAAAAGAAGGAAATCCGGCCATTTGCAACAACGTGGATGAAGCTGGAGGACGTTATACTAAGTAAAATAAACCAGACAGAGAAAGACAAATATTGCATGATATCACTTATACGTGGCATCCAAAAAAGTCAAACTAATAGAAGCAGAAAGTAGAAAGGTGGTTGCCAGGGGCTGGGGGGTGGGGGAAATCGGGAGATGTTAGTCAAAGCGTACGAAGTTTCAGTTATGTAGGATGAATAAGTTCTGGAGATCTAAGGTACAACATGATGACTATAGTTAATGATAATGTATTGTATACTGGAAATTTTCTATGAGAGTAGACCTCAAGTGTTCTCACCACAAAAAAAGGTAACTATGTCAGGTGATTGTTATGTTTATTACCTTGATTGTGGTAATCATTTCACAACATATGTATGTGTTAAAACATCATATTATACAACTGTATATGATTTTTATTTGTTAATTGTACCTCAAAAAAACTGGAAATTTTAATTGATTAATTGATTGATTTTGAGAGGAAAGAAAAGAAAACTACAGATCAATATCCCTGATGAATACTGATGCAAAAATCCTCAACAAAATACTAGCAAACTGAATATAATAGCATATTAAAAGGATTACGTACCATGACTAAATGGGATTTATTCCTGGAAGGCAAGGATGGTTCAATGTATAAAAATCAATCAATATAATACACCGCACTAACAGAATGAAGAACAGAAATCACATGATCATCTCAACAGATGCAGAAAAGCATTTGACAAGATTCAATACCTTTTCATGATAAAAAACCACTCAACAAACTAGGACTAGAAGGAAACTACCTCAACATAATAAAGGCCATATACAACAAGCCCACAGCCAACATCATACTCAATGGCAAAAGACTGAAAGTTCTCCCTC
Source organism: Equus caballus (assembly GCF_041296265.1). Classification (NCBI taxonomy): domain Eukaryota; kingdom Metazoa; phylum Chordata; class Mammalia; order Perissodactyla; family Equidae; genus Equus; species Equus caballus. The sequence goes on from NC_091696.1 coordinate 12,888,593, forward strand.
CAAGATCAAGAGTATAACAAGGATGCCCACTCTTACCACTTTTACTCAATATAGCATTGGAGGCCATAGCCAGAACAACTAGCCAAGAAAAATAAATAAAAAGCATCCAAACTGGAAATAAGTAAAATTATCTCTGTTTGCAGATGACGTGATCTTATAGGTAGAAAATCCTAAAGATTACACACACACACACACAAACCTGTTAGAACTAATAAATGAATTCAGCAAAGTTGCAGGATATAAACCTAACAGCAAAAAATCAGTTGCCAATAAAACTGAAAAAGCATAAAATAATAAAATAAATTTTAAAATTAAAATTTTAATTAATTATTTAAATAAATTATTAATAAATAAAAATAAATTAATTATAAATAATAATAGTAAATGAATAAAATTAATTTTTTAGTGTATCGTGTTTCTGCACACTAACAAGGAACAATCCAAAAAGGATATTAAGAAAATAATTCCAGGGAATGGCCCAGTAGTGTTGTGGTTAAATTCACACACTCTGTTTCAGCAGCCTGGGGTTTGTGGGTTTAGATCCCGGGCACAGACCTACACACCACTCATGAAGCCATGCTGTGGCGGTGTCCCACATACAAAATAGAGGAAGACTGGCACAGATGTTAGCTCAGCGACAATCTTCCTCAAGCAAAAAGAGGAAGATTGGCAATGGATATTAGCTCAGAGCCAATCTATCTCACAAAAAAAAAGAAAGAAAACAATTCCAGAGCCAGCCCTGATGGTCTAGTGGTTAAAGTTCAGTTCTCTCACCATGTCAGGGGCCCGACTTCATTTCCCAGTCACAGAACCATGCTGCCTGTCTGTCAGCTGCCATCCTGTGGCAGCAGCTCACACAGAAGAACTAGAAGGACCTACAGCTGGGACATACAACCATGTACCGGGGCTTTGGGAGAGGAAAAAAAAAAAGAGGAAGATTGGCAACAGATGTTAGCTCAGGGCGAATCCTTCTCTTCAAAAAAACAAAAAACAATTCCATTTACAATAATGTCAAAAAGAATAAAATACTTAGAAATAAGGAAGGAGGTGAAACTTGTACATTGAAAACTACAAAACATTGCTGAAAGAAATTAAAGAAGACAAAAATATATGGAAAGGTCCCATATTCATGGAATGAAAGACTTAATATTGTTAAGACGTCCAACTACTCAAAGCCATCTACAGATTCAATATAATCCCTATCAAAATCCCAATGGCATCTTTTGCAGAAATAGAAAAATTCATCCTAGAATTCATACAAAATCTCAAGGGACCTTGAATAGCCAAAAAAATTTTGAAAAAGAAGAATAATGTTGGAGGACTCAGCCTTCCTGATTTCAAAAAATATTACAAATCTACAGTAATCCGAACAATGTGGTACTGGCATAAAGACAGACAAATAGACTAAAGGAATAGAATGGAGAGCCCAGAAATAAACTCTCACGTATTTGCTAAGAGATCTTGGACAAAACCACTCAATGGAGAAAGGACAGTCTCTTCAATAATGGTGTTGGGAAAACTGGATATCCACATGCAAGAGAAAAAGCTGGACCCTTATCTTACACCATACACAAAAATTAACTCAAAATGGATTAAAGATTTAAACATGAGACTCAAAACTATGAGTTTCTTCTAGGAAACTTCTACATTTACCAGAAAAAAACATAGGGAAAAACATCATGACATTGGACTTGGTGATGATTTCTTAGCTAAGACACCAAAGCACAGGCAACAAAAGAAAAAAAGACAAATGAGATTGCATTAAACTTAAAACTTTTGTGCATCAATCAACAGAATGAAAAGACAACCTACAGAGTGGGAGAAAATATTTGCAAATCACATATATGATAAAGGGTTAATATTCAGAATACATAAAGAACTCCTACAACTCAACAACAAAAAATCAAATAACCAGATTAAAAAATGGGCAAAGGACTGGAACAGACATTTTCCCAAAGATGATATGCGAATGGCTAACAAGCATATGAAAAGATGACCATCACTAATCATCAGGGAAATGCAAATCAAAACCACAGTGAGATATGACCTCACACCCATTGGGACAGCTACTATCAAAAAAGCAGAAAAGAGCAAGTGTCAGCGAGGATGCGGAGAAATTGGAACCCTTGTGCACTGTTGGGAATGTAAAATGTTACAGCCACTGTGGAAAACTGTATGGAGAGTCCTCAAAAAATTCAAAATAGAACTTTGACATGATCCAGCCATCCCACTTCTGTGTATATGCCCAAAAGAATTGAAAGCTGGGTTGCTAAGAGATATTTGCACACCCATGTTCATAACAGCGCTATTCACACTAGCCAAGAGGTGGAAGAAACCTAAATGTGCATAGACGGATGAATGGATAAACAAATTGTGATACACACACACAATGGAATATTATTCTGTCTTAAAAGGAAGGAAATCCTGTCACACGCTGCAACATGGTTGAACCTAGAGGACACTGCTGAGTGAAATAAGCCAGTCACAAAACAAACACTGTGCGATTCCACTTATAGGAAGTATCTAAAGGAGTCAGATCCATAGGGACAGAAAGCTGAATGAAGGCCACCAAGGGCTGAGGGAGGGGAAGAAGGGAGCTGTTGTTAATGGGAACAGAGTTTGGGGTCTGCAAGATGAAAAAGTTCTGGAGATCCGTTGCACAACAGTGTGAATGTACTTAACACTGTTGAAATGGACACTTAAAAATGGCTAAGACGGTAAATTTATATTATGTGTTTTTTACCTCAATTTTGAGAAAAGAAGAAGAAGCTGGAAGAGGAAAAGAACTGATTCTCTTCTAGGGCCTCCGGAAGGAGTGTGGCCCTTGATTTCGGTCCGGAGAAACAGACTCAGGACTTCTGTGCTCCGGAACCGTGAGAAAGTTAATTTCTGTCATTTTACACCACCAAGTCTGTGGTAATTCGTTATGGCAGCCACAGGAAACTAACGGAGTGAATAAATGATTAACTGCCAGGTCAGGTGAATCAGTGCTACGAAGATTTAAAGCCAGAGAGGGAGACAGAGGGTAACAAAGAACTTTAGGTTACTTGGGATGGTTGGGCCCCTGACCTCAGGTCAAAGACCTGTCATAGGCACATGCCTGGGGAGTCCGAGCCGCAGAGAGGTGAACCACGGTGCCCCAGAGCGAGCAAGGAGGGAAGAGAGAAGGGCAAAGAAGCAGCCGGGGGCTAGGTCGATGAAGTAAAGGCTTTAGGTTGAAAGCAAGGAAATGTTGCACGTTGACCCACATGTTCAGAGGCTCTGAAGGGCAACAGGGGGACTGGCCTCAGGGGCTGTTGCACTCTCCGCCCAGCTAGACTAGCGAGGAGGGAGGAGTGGTGGAATTCTGGACATACTTTGTACAGAGAGCAATAGGATTTGCCAGTGGATCAGACACAAGGAGTAGGGAGAGAGGATAAGGGAAGTGTGGGACGCCTGCAAGCGTGGCCTGAACCACTCGATGACCGAGGCGTCACTGACTGAGATGAGAACCACTTGGGGAGGAGCTGATCTGGGCACAAATCAAAAGCTCTGCCCTGGATGCGTTAAGTTTGTGGTGCCCATTTGCCATCCAAGTGAAGATGCCAAGCAGAATTTGGGTCCTCGCGTCTGTAGTTCAAGGAGAGGGTGGAGGAGTGGCTGAGCCACGGGATGGGTGAGGTCACCCAGAGTGGGCGAGGAGGAGACAGACTGAGTCCGACAGCAGGGGTCCCGTGATGCTGGCTGTCTTTCCATGCCTAGGCTCGGGCAGCTCGGGCTCTGGACCCTGCCCTGGGGAACAATCTTGGGCTCATCCTGTGACAGTGTCCCACAGAGCCTCTAACTTCTCACCAACTTGTGTTCAGCCAGGCACCAACTTGGCGAGTTGGGACAAACCCTAATCATTGACCCGGGGTAAGCGAGCCTTCCCCGACAAGAGCTCTGGCCCCCTTTTCTAGAAAACTTCACGAATCCCATCAGTCAAAGATTTTTGAGCAAACATCATATATATATTTGCCACTTGGATGATAAATGGGCACCTAAAACTTAACACACCCAAGCCAGAGCTCTTAATTTGCACCCAAATTAAGTTTCGTGCCCCAACACACACACATAGACACATTCACTTATCAATTATACACTTACATACTTGACAATACAAATAAAATGTTTATCACAGAACAATGCAAAAACAGAGTTTAAGAAGAATGCTCTAAAAATGGGATAAGCAATACTGGAATGATTTCATTTATGAAAAGTACAAAATTCCTTTTCTGTTTTCAGTCAATAAAAGACTTAATACCTTGTATGTGCGAAGTGGCTGGATAGTCAGGTCTGATGAGCCGGTCACTGGGTTCGCAGGGAAGTGTGGCTAACAAGAAGCTCCTACTTGAGATGGAGGGGACAGCTCTGCCTTTCTGCTCATCTTGCAGTATCAGCATGGCCCTCAACCTCTGCTTTCTTTTTGGGAATCTTTTGCAGCGACGAATCGATTCTGTGAGGGTTCGTTTTGTTAAACCTGGGTAATATTCAGCTAATGGGGCACAGGCCCACGGCCCCCCAGGTCCCATCTGCATCCCTCTGCATCCTGCACTGTGGCCCTCTCCTATGGGGGCCTCTCCCAGGCCCTGTCACCCTGGAGTGGTAACTGCGGCCACCCAGAGACTGTGCCTGTCCTCATTCCCTCCCCTTTTACATTGTAAAATCCCTTTTATTAAACTCTCCTCAATAATCCCCACTGAGCGCTCCTGTTTCCTGCCAGGACCCTGCCTGATCTATACCCTATGGGAAAGCAACAAGCAGAAACGTTGCTGGACAGCCTCTGAGGACCTCCGCGCCTCCTTGGGAAACTACTGTAAGTGCCCTGGGACCATCGGACTGACCAGCGTCAATCTGAATATTAAGCATTTTAAAAGCCTAGCTTCTTTCGTATTAGAAATAAAAATTCCAGGATGAGCCTGGCAGCACACCAGTTAAGTTTGCACATTCTGCTTCAGCAGCCCGGGGTTCACCAGTTTGGATCCTGGGTGTGGACCTATGCACCACTTATCAAGCCATGCTGTGGCAGGCATCTCACATATAAAGTACAGGAAGATGGGCTTGGATGTTAGCTCAGGGCTAATCTTCCTCAAAATAAATAAATAAATAATAAAAATTCCAACATTTTGTTCCCTCCCCCAAGTAATTGCTGTGCACCCAGGGTGAGCACCCCTCCCTTGCATGCCGCTGGCCATAGCCCTTGCTAGAGACGTCTCCACAAATGTGCCGGCTCGAGCTGGACTCTGGGCAGCTCTGCCCCTTGTTCACTGGGTACATCTGGGCATGGGTCAACCTCTCTGATCATAGCTTCCCAAGCAGCGGATGAAGTGGGAGGGCGGGTCTACGGGACATGGGGTCACCCTTGCCCAGGTCCAGCATTCTAGGACTCTCTCCCTCTAAGCAGGGTGCCGACCCTTCCACAGTGCTGGCCAGGGCACCTGTGCTAGGGACCAGCCCAATGCCTCTGGCCACCTCACCCAGCCAAAACCCTGTTCAGCTGTGCCGCTTCCTGAACACTGGGCAGGGCAGCGCCAGCTCCAGGTCTCCAGGACTGGGAAGAGCAACCCCCTGAGCACGTCTCTCACAGCCTGGCAGAGGTTCACTCTTCCCCGGGGGCCTGCTCCTTAAGGGTCCTGCCTAGCCGGTGAGGGCCTGAGACGTGGACCAACGCCCAGGCCTGCCCTCACTGCAGGCCTCAAACACGGGGGAGGGGACGCGGCCGGCGCCCCTCCCCAAGATGACCACCTCAGTCCGAAGGGCCCACAACGTCTCCTCCAGCTCAGGTCCGTTCCTGGGCCTCCAGCTGGCTAGGGTCAGAAGGGCTCCCCGCGGGGAAGCTGAGGCCCCTTCTCCGGGCTTCTGCATCCCCCTAGGCTGCAGCATCAGAACATGCACCCCTCAGATGCCGCAGTGTCGGGTTCACGCGTCTGCGCGCCGCGGGGCCCAGCTCGCAGAAAGATGAATGAAAGGCGGGGCGGGCGGGGCGGGGCGGCGCGGGGGGCGGGGCCGCCGAGGGTGTGGGGCGGGGCCGCGCAGGGCAGCTCCGCGCCCGCCGGCTCCGCCCACCGGCCTCCGCGGGCCGCAGCTCGGAGGCCCCGCCCCGGCCCGCCCCTCCGCTCCCTCCCAGGCCGCCGCGGCGCGCAGCCCGAGCCCCAGCCGGCGTCCGAGAGGCGGCGGCGGCGCCGCGAGCCCCGAGCGCCCCCGGCCCGGCTCGCGCTCTCCGCCTCCGCCTCCCGGGCCGGCGGCGGCGGCGGGCTCGCTCGCGGGGCCCGGGCCGCCCCCAGCCCCCGCCCGCGGCCCCGCCCCCCGCCGAGTGCATGAGGTTGACGCTACTTTGTTGCACCTGGAGGGAAGAACGTATGGGAGAGGAAGGTGCGCGGGGTGCGGGCCGGGGGCGAGAGCGGGGCCGGCCGGGGGCGGGGGCAGGGGGCGCGCCGCGGGGGCCGGGGGCCGGGGCCGCGGGAGGGGGCCGGGCCGGGCCGCCGCGGAGGCCGGGTCTGCCGCGAGGCCGCGCCCCTGTCTTCTCCGGGATGAGCTCGTCCTTCCGAAGCCCGCAGGCCCCTCCCTGACGCGCTCCCACCCGCTTCTCTCTCCTCGGCCCTGGGTGGGCTGCCCTCCCGCGGGCGGAGGCCCCTCCTCCCTTTCATCCCCGCCTTCCCCGGTCCTCGGACGGACGACCACCCCGGATGAGTCCCAGATCCGCCCTCCATCGCCTGCTCTGTCCCCGCGGGACTCGCCCTGGGGCCACCCCTTATGCAGTCTCTAACCCGGGCCGGGAAGAAAGAGGCGCTGGGAAAGCCGCATCCTTGGGTCTGAGTCGCCTGCCCGGCTTCGTGACCTTGAGTCAGGCGCTGAAGTTTCGCTCAAGCCAGGCCTCAGTTTCCCGTCTGTACAATTGGGGGCCGCGTAGTTGGCCTCCGGTCCGAGTGGTTGGAGGCCAGATGGTCAGAGCGGAGATATGCCTCCAGGGAACGGGAGACTGTATGCTGGGGGCCCCCACCCCCTCTCCCTGCACCAGACCTGCTGCCTGCCATCAGCCTTGGCAGAGAGGATGACTCGCATCCCATCCTCCTCTTCAGCCTCTTCCCCCTTACTGGGGTCCAAGCTTGAGGTGGCACGATGGTTAGGCTATGAAGACCCCCAGGACTCCCCCAGCCCAGGACAGGATCAGATCTCCTTCCCTGCGTTTCTTCAGCCGGGCCATCACATAGGCCCACTGGTCCAACGCAGGTCCTAAATGCCAGCTCCTGCAGCACTGCCCTCTCCTGGGGCTACTGCCAGTCCTCCCCCAGCTCCTTGAAGGCCTGCTTGGGGCAAGGGTCCACCTCACCATAGCCCCTCCGTCCCTGGGTGCTCATGGAGAGGCAGGCTGTGGCTTGGAGCCTGGCTGAGTGTCTCTCCAGGGCTCAATCTCCCCAGCTGTCCGATGGGAAGGGGCAGGCTTGGATCTTCCAGGGCCCACCCTGCTCCAAGGGTGCCAGGCCCCAAGGATGACTAAGCATGCCTAGTGGCCGGCTTGAGGAGGTGCCAGCCCTCCCCAGAGCAGGTGTCTACGAGTGCCCGGCTCTGCAGCCCCAGCCCCTAATCAGGCCAGGGCATAGCCAAGGCTCAGTCGAGGCCAGCACCTCTGGGCTCCCTGCCCTTCCCCTCCTGGGGCGGGGGAGGGGGGCTTCAGCCCAGGACGCACCAACCTGGCCCAGTCTAGTCCCTGCCCTTTGAAGAGTCCTTTTAGTACCTCTTCCTGGGCATGCCAGGGGGGAAAGGGAGCGGTGGCAAGAGTGTTACCCGCTGTCTTGTTTCTAAATCCTGCTGCTCGCTTTCTCTGCATTTACCTTGCTAGACCCTGAGTTGAAAACTGCTGTTGCTGGAGGGTGGACATCTGACCCTCCTCTTCAGTTTCCAGATAGGAAAACTGAGGCCCAGAAGGGCTTGGCACCTTAGCCAAGGTCTCAGCAAGACTCTCAGACTTACGTCCTTTCTTGTGCTTGGCGCAGTGTGTGTGCACAAGGATTTGTGCAGGTGCACGTGGGGTCCGCAAGACAGGCTGGGCCTACACCCAACTGTGCCTCCTAAGAATGGTTCCTAACTCACTTTCCACCCTTGCAGGAAGCGAGTTGCCCATGTGTGCGAGCTGCGGCCAGAGGATCTATGACGGCCAGTACCTCCAGGCCCTGAACGCGGACTGGCATGCAGACTGCTTCAGGTAGGGCGGGCTGGCCAGGAGCGAGCGCCCTACGCGAGGCCGGGAGACCTAAGTGTGCCTCCTGGGGCTGCCTCTGGTGGTGACTTCCAGGGAGTCCTCAGCCTCCATTTCCCCCTCTGTAAAATGTGACATTTGGACAAGAAGATCCCTAAAGGCATTTCTGTTTGGTCCTTCTAGACCTCTGAGGGGTGGAGGGGGGAGACGTGCGTTTCAGCCAGTGCTGCCGAGGCCAGCTGGCGCCTAGGCGGGGGATGGAGTGGAGAGCAGTGCGCCCTTGACCTGGTGCTCATGCTCCAGGGGAGGGAGGGAAGCAAACCTGGCCTTGGGAGAAGCTGGCCCTCCTTCACCAGCCCCAGTCTGGTTGTGAAGATACGTAGCCCAGTAAGACCAGCCCCTTCCTTCCAGAACCAACCCCCAGGTGTAGGAGAGAGGGTCAGGGCTGTGGCCGAGCACATGGGGACCCAGAGGCGGCCTAGCAGGACCATCCTGAGAAGCAGGAGCAGGGGATACCCTTAGAGTTGTCTGTAGGGCCAGAGCAGGGGTCTCCCGGAACGTGACACGCCCCAGGGGAAGAAGGGTGGCAGGAAGGAATCCCAGGCAGAGGGCCCAGGAGGTGCAGAGGCTGGAAGAGCAGAGTTCAGGCGGGAAGCCACTGTGAGGGCCAGACGGTGAAGCTGGGAGACCCAGCGGGGGTCGGGGCATCGACCACCAGCTGAAGGAGTTTATTTTAGGCAGTGGGAACCTCTGACAAGGTGGTTTTTTCCTTTTTTAAGAATAATGTTTAACATTTTCTACAATTTAGTAAGGGCCAGGCATTGTTGTGAGGTAACTGTTATAAAGTAAATATTGTATTGCCTCCATTAACTGGGACACAGAGAGGTTGATTCTCTTGACCAAAGTCACACAGGCAGGGAGGAAAAGGTACACACAATGCCCCTCCTGGCTGGGGAGGCCAGAAGAGAGGCCAGCAGCATGCCCTGGGGTTCCCAGTCAGGTGTTCAGAAGGAGGTCTTCAGGGAGGAAGGGGGCTGCCAAGAGGCAGAGAAAACCACGTGCACAGAGACAGGGCAATGGGACGCTTGGGGGAATGGGAACAGCTCATCTGATTGGAACAGAGCGAGTCGAGGGACCCGGTAAGGAGGCACAGTTGGGACTGATTTGTGAAGGATCCTGAATGCCAAGATAAAGACCTTCTGAGGGCAGTGGGGAGCCAGCAGGGGAGGGACATGGGCAGAGGTGCTATTGAAAAATGCCATCCCAGTGGGCGGATGGTGGCAACTCAGCAGGGTAGGGACTGTCACAACGGTTCAGGGATCTGCGCTCAGAATGCCTGACCTCGGACAGTGACTCAGAGTGGAGAGAACGTCAGATAGAGAAGGGACAATATTTGGCAAGTATTAGTCATGTTAGCCAGCATTTATTGAGCACTCTTAATGTTTCACTAAACCTTCACCGTAGCCGAACGAGGTGCCATTATTTGCCCAGTTTGCATGTGAGAAACGGAGGCTCAGAGAAATCAACTTGCTGAAAGTTGCAGCAGCTGGAGCTGGGATTCGAGCCTGTGTCTGCCCCACCCTCAGTCACTGCAGAGTTGAAGCAGGCCAGGCCTCGGGGTGGAGCTGGGGCTGGTGCCTGGCGGGGCAGACTCAAAAGTGGTCTAGATTTTGACCCTGGCTGCTGGGGCGGGTGGTGGTCCGCTGGCTCTGGTGGAGTTGGAGGCCGGGCTGGTGATGAATTGTACCCTGTCCATGTTGAGTGGGAGGCGGGTAGACCGTCTGGGGGGCAATACCCTGCCCAGAGCTGACCGAATTGATCTGAGACCAGTTAGAGGTGGGAAGACCAGAAAGAATGGCCCACTCAAGGCTGGCACTGAGATGGGGCCAAGAGAAATCAAGGAAGAACTCTGGGGGCCCCTGTGCCTGAGGTGGGGAGGGAGGTGGGGCCTTGGGAGACATGGGGGAAGCCCGGGAGGGAAGCAGTGGGGCAGGATGCACTGAACGTAGCTTTGGAGGGGCCCTGCCCTGTGTGCCCAGAGAGGTGGGGGCAGTAGGGAGAAAGCGTCTTCGGGCTGTCCCTGGTGTGATGGGGACACCAAGAAGGTTCCCACAATGAGGGAGGGCCCACATTGTGGCTTACACGGGTGTTCCTGTCCCAGTGGCCTGCAGTTCTCCCAAAAGCTCCCAAAGCTGGATGAGACCAACAGTGTCCTCACCTCTATCTATGACAATTAGAAAAGCGACTCGGAGAAGTGTCACTGCTTTCCTGGGCCCCATGACTAACAGGCAGCCAGGCTCTGGATTCTGCCTGGTTTCCCTCTGGAAGCATCTCAGTGCCATGAAGTGGGGCTGACACCAGCCCACGAGCTCTGAGGCCTTGCAGTGGGAGAGTTGCTGTGGGATCACAAGATACCTCTGGCATTAGCATTAGGGGTCATTGTCACCCCAGGACCTGCCCCTTTCTCTCTTCCAATTGTCCCACCCACCATGGGCCCCACCTCCCAGAAGTTTATGCCAGGCCCAGATTGGTCCAGGCCTCCCTTTGGCCCAGCTGCTGCCTCTGGGAGGTGCCTTTCCAGAAGCCTGCAGTGCACAAGCCCTGGGGCTGCCATGGCCCTGGTAACATCTCTCTGGAGGCTGGATGGGCTGGCCCTGGGCAAGGAGGGGCAAGCACGCAGATGGCACTGGGGCTCGGAGCCTGGGCCAGGATGTGGCCTCCCCCTCTTCAGGGGACTTTTCTGCCCCCTCGAGGAGGACAGACTGTCCATGCAGGCCGACCTCCATTCCCTTGGGGGCACCACCGGAAGAAGCAGCTGCTTTGGAGCGTGTCCCTGTCCCCAGACAGTCCCAAGCCCCTAGCGCCTTTGTCAGAGCAGAGCCCAGGGGCATGGAAAGCGCTTTTCTCGGGTGTGCAGGCCTGAGGGCGGAGTGCCAGCCAGAGCCTCCTGGGTGCACTGGAGCCCAGACAGAGGCCCTTCCACTCCTTCCTGTTGTGGGCTCAGACCCAGTCCCCTCGCACCCACATGGCTGGATCCTCCTCCCATGCTGTGTGGCCACTCTGGCCCCACCCTCTGCAGCCACCAATCCTGAGTGCCTAGAGTAGGATGGGGAAGCAGCTGGTTGACCCACCCCTGCGTTCCCCACTGCACTAGGACTCCAGAGCCCCTGCTGCAGGGGGCTGCAGAGGATGCTCGCCTCGGCCCCGAGAAGAAACCGCTTCCTCCGAGGGGCCAAGTAAGTTGAAAGCCCCCACCCCGCCTTCCCAGGCCTCACCCAGGGCCCCTGGTGTGAGGGCTGGGGCGGGAGGCAACCGTGGGACAGACCCACCTGGGTCGAGGCTGTGGGGCAGAAGTGAAACTCCTTGGTCATTGCTGGCCGCCTCTTGAGGGGAAGCAGGCCGCTGCTGAAGCTTCTCGCCCTGCTGGTACAGTGTTCTCGTGAGGCTGGTCCTCTAGCTGCTCCTTCTTCAGCCCTGGTGTCCGGGGATGTGGGCACGCCGGGGCGGGATGGACCTGTCATTGGAGAGGTTGCCACTGCCTCCTAGCCCAGCCCTCCCCAGGCCTCCCCAGTGATCTCTCCCCTCCTGCCCGAGCCTGGCTGTGTCTTCACCTGCTCTCTGGGAGGGGTACCCTGTATCAGAGCAGACAGACAGCTGTCCTCCAAGAGCACCTCTCTGTTTGGCTCTAGGCCACTCTACACATCCTTAGTACCTGGTGCTCCTCTCTTGACATCCTTTGTCAGCAGGGCATGTGGGGGACATCCCTAAGAGGCCTGCCTGCCCCCCTTCCTCCTCTGGCACCTGGCTGGATGTTGGCCTGACGGGGGAGGGCATGGACAAGGTCAGGGGCTCCTGTGTGCCTCCCATCAGCAAAGGTCCACTGAGGCCCCAAGTGCCAGCCACTGTGTGAGCCTGGGCCAGATCCCCGTCTCTGAGATGGAGGCCAAGCCAGGGTGCCCTGCAGCAGCCCTGAGGACACTGCGGTGGTAACTGTGCCAGGCGGAGTGTCCGGCAGGAACTGCTTTTGTTGTCTTTGGGGTCCAGCGCTGGTGCCTGGCCTGGGACCCCAGGGGCCTGAAGGTAGATGGCAGAGACCGGTGGGCACACACAGGCTGGTGGTGCAGGCTGCGGAGGGTCACTGGGGGCCCCCCAGCCGGGCCCCTGAGCACGCTTCAAGGAAGCGGTAACCTGTGAGCGATTACACTCATGGATCCCTTGGGTGAGTCAGCGTTGGGTCTTCCAGGGCTGCTGAGATGGGTGACGATGATGCGTGTTTGTGAGTGAGTGAAGGAGTAGGAGTTTGCAGCCGGGAGAAGAGTATTCTCTCCCCTGAAGGAAGGCAGCTGCTCCTGAGCCCGACCAACACACCCACCTCGAGGCAGGCAGGTGGGGCCCTGCTTCCTGCAGCCTGGCAGCAGGGGAGGAAGGAGGAGGTTCCTGTGATGCTGTGTGTCTGGTCTGCGGAAGGGCTCAGTGAGTCGATGGGGCTTCCCCAAGGTCACGGTGCGGTGCTGGGCCCCGCCACCTCTTTTCAGAGCCAGCTCCTCCTGCTGCGCACCTTCCTGCTAGGTTAAACCCGCCCTGGGGACATGTGCCTCTCCCCATCACGGGGCTTCCTCCCACCTGGCCTTCTTTCCCCAGGCCTGCTGTCTGTGGGCACCCAGTCCTAGGGCCACGAGGGGGCGGGAAGGGCTGTGGGGGCAGTGAATGACATCATCGCTCCATCCAGCTGCAGCTTCCTGTGCCTCCTCTCACCTCCCTGGGTGGTGGCGGTCTCGGTCTCGGAGGCCCTCCCTGCCTACTCCCCCGCCTCCTGCCCCTCAGAACCCCCTTCCTGGATGCCCTCCCAGCAGGGGCTTCTGAACCCAGGCATTTTGTGCTCCTCCCCACCCCAGCCCCTGGCTGTGGTCCCCGTGCTCCTCCCTCAGGCTCCCACACAATGGGGAACTGGCTGGATCCTCTTAAAGGGACAGTGTCCCACCAGCACTCCAGCTGCTGTCGTCTCCCTCCTCCTCGTCCCAAGTTTCCTAGTTTCACTAAATGAACAGTCAGTGAGTGTTGAGGGCTTCGTGAAGGCTGAGGGAGGGTGGGGGGTTCCCTGGCTGCCTGGGGGATGGGCTCTCTCACCCAGCGCCCGGCCTTCCCAGCCCACCTCTCTCCTGGATTGTTTCCCTACTGAGCTCTGAGCGTGGGGCCTCCTGTCCCTGCGTGACCTTGGCACATGACCCCCAGTGCCCAAACAGCAGTGGAGCTGAATGGATTCTGCACATGGTGTGTGCTCCAGCCAAACGTACGGATGCACCCAGGACCCTGGGTACGGATGCACCCAGGACCCTGGGTCAGGCTCTGCAGAACATGGCGGGGCCTGTGCCCCTGCGGGCTCACTGGGGGTCCTGCATTTCTGTGTTTGCTCATCCTGGCTTAGCTGGGCTGCTGGTCCCCACCCTACTCAGACGCTTGGGTGGAAAGAAGCCAGGCATGGCGGTCTAGCTCCTGGCCTGTGGCATGGCACCTAGAAGCCGGTACGTCGTTTCTCCCCACCTGCCCTTCAGGGGCCCACCAGCCAGTCCTCCCTGGTAGGCCCTGGTGATGGTGCAGGGGGCCCCTGGCGTTGATGACCCCACGCCTCTGGGCATTCTCCATACAACGCGACTGCTTTTCTGAGGGAAGGCGTGGGGACTAAGGCTCTGGCTGGGCTGCCCCTGAGCCCCCTTCTTGTGACTGGCAGCACCTGCAGGGCTGGCTGGGGTCTGGGAAACCAGGAGCTCCCCTGTCTTGACTGATCCTGGCCGGTCTTAACTAAGCTTAGCTCCTGCCTTGTATCCTAGCGGAACAGGGAGTCGCTTTGTGGGGATTGTGGCACCAACCATGTGACCTTGGGCAGTTTAGAAACCCCAAGGCTCATCTACCTCATCTCTGAAATGAGGCTAGCTGTGTCTGCCTCTTGGTGGCCTGTGGTGAGTCAGTCATTTAATCAGCACAGTGGGAAGGGGCTGGCACTCACAGGTCTTCACAGCTCCACAGGTCACGCAGCTACATCAGCTGGCCATAGATGCTGGCCGGATGCTGGCCGAGCTGCCTCCTCATTGCTGGGAGTCTGGGATGGGGGGGTGGGGAGCAGACTAGACTAGAAGAGAGGCCCACGGTTCGTTCCAGCCCCACTACCTGGATCCTGGGCTCCCAGGTTCCATTCCTCCCTCCACCTGCTAGTGACCAAGAGCAAGTCACTTGCCCTCTCTGGGCCATCGTCCTCACATGACAAGGACAGGGCTGAGATGAGGAGCGCCTCTCACCTCGGGGCCAGCCGGTGGGCCAGACGCTCCGGATGCAGAACTGCTCTGGGTGGTTGTGCAGGCTGTGCACTGCATGGAGCCTTCCAGCCAAGGGGGCCACATCCATTCCTGGCTCCACTTGCCAAGTCCTGTGCCCCAGCGTAGGCTACTTCTGCCCAGAGAGGACACCTTTTTCTCCTTCTTCCAAAGGCACCTCTGGACCTTGGCAAGGCCTCGGTGTGGGGGTGGGGTGGGACCTGGGCCTTCCTGAGCCCCAGCACCTCTCGCCCGCAGGTGCTGTGACTGCAGTGCCTCCCTTTCGCACCAGTACTATGAGAAGGACGGGCAGCTCTTCTGCAAGAAGGACTACTGGGCCCGCTATGGCGAGTCCTGCCATGGGTGCTCGGAGCACATCACTAAGGGGCTGGTCATGGTAGGTGCCCCTCCCCCACTCACACCCCTCGCCTGGCGCGTGTCCATCCACATGTCCTCACAGGTCTCCCTGCTCCAGCTCTCTCTTGTTCTTCTCCTCACCAGTGCTCTGATTCCCTCACGCCTTCTGAGCCTGTTTGTCTGTCTGTCTGTCCCTCGGCCCCCTCTCTATGGAGCCAGCTCTGTCTGGGAGCTCAGCTGGCTAGCCAGACCCCCGAAGTTTGTCTGGGGCTCCCCTTCTGAGAGGAGACTGAGGGGAAGAGCTAGGGGGCCTGAAGGGGCCTCTGAGCTGGCTTGTCCCCCATTTGCCGCCAGGTGGCCGGGGAGCTGAAGTACCACCCCGAGTGCTTCATCTGCCTCGCGTGCGGGACCTTCATCGGGGACGGGGACACCTACACACTGGTGGAACACTCCAAGCTGTACTGGTGAGTGCCCGGGCCCTGCTCCGAGCCTGGCGCGCCCACCTGTATCACAAGTCTCCCCACCAGGGCCCCTTCCGTCCCTGTGTGGGAGCGGTCATTGAAAGCGTCATGGAAGTGATAGTGTAGAAGTCATGGGAAACACGACACAGGAGCCCCACTGAGAAGGCCCCAGACATCAGCTTTCTAACTGACAGATCGCTGCGCTGCTGTTCTGGCACCGACCGCCAGAGTCAGCGCTGGCCCCGCGAGTTCAGGGCCCGGTCCCAACAAGACCGCCCTTGCTTCGGATGCCAGCCACAAGGTCAGGGGTCCCCAGGCCACTCCCAGTCCTAACTGGCTGGCTACAGAGTCAGGGATTCCCACAACCCACTCAGGTTCGATAACTCGCTAAGCCGCTCACGGATCTGAGGAAAGTGCTTTCCTTAGGATTGCAGGATTTCTATAAAGGGTGCAAATTAGGACCAGCCCGATGAAGAGACCCAAAGAGCAAGGTCTAGGAGGGTCCCAAATGCAGAGCTTCTGTGCATTCTCCCTGTGGAATCAGGACGTGTGATGACCCCCCTGCTCTGGCATCACCACTTTTTATTGGGGTTTATTTTGTAGGCATAATTGAATGAATATTGAGCACGTGACTGAACTCAGTCTCCAGGCCCCCTTCCCCCCTTGGAGGTCAGGCTGAGTCGGAGCCCCCGCCCTCCAGTCACAGGGTTGGTCTTTCCGGTGCTGAGCCCCATCCTGAGTCATCTCCTTAGTGTAAACTCAGGTGTGGTCTGAGGGGCTCCTGAGAAACAGAGGCGTTCCTCTTCCAGCCTCTTCCCCAGGAACCAGAGACAAAGAGGAGACAAATTATTTAGTCCACAATGCTTATAAAGCTGGATTTGAGGGTGGTGTGGCTTGGTCCCAGATGGGCTTTTAATGGCTTCCTCCTGAACTGGATTTATCCGCAGGCCTTGGCCCGGCCAGCTCACAGCATGGCAGAGAGTAGACAACCCAGAGTGACTGAGCCCAGAGAGGGCGGGCTGGGCTGGGCATGCGCAGCTCCTGCTCCCAGTCCCATTGGCAGCTGAGACCCCCTGCCTCCCATGGGGAGGAGAAAGGGACAGGGGGATGGGGGAATGGGGGAAGTGGTGATGCTGGTGACTGTCCTGACACTCTTTTCTTCCCACTCTTTGGGTCCCCACCGCCTATGGCTTGTGCAGCGGGCACTGCTACTACCAGACCGTGGTGACCCCCGTCATCGAGCAGATCCTGCCTGACTCCCCCAGCTCCCACCTGCCCCACACAGTTACCCTCGTCTCCATCCCAGCCTCATCTCATGGCAAACGTGGCCTCTCGGTCTCCATCGACCCCGCTCACGGCCCACCGGGCTGCGGCACAGAGCACTCCCACACCGTCCGCGTCCAGGGGTGAGTGGCTGGCCTGCCGAGGCTGCAGGTGGGTGGCTGACTGTGGGGCTGGGGGCCCTGAGACCAGGTGAGCATTTGGGCACAGATAGAGCCCAGCTCTGACAACATGGTATACCAGATGCCTGGTCCAGTCTTTCCTTTAAAAACCGTTACAAGTGTTGGATAAAATATTTAGATTTTTTTCTTTAATCCATATATGATCCAAGAAGAAAGAGGTGTAACCAGGTCAGTAAGGAGTAAAGGAGGGAGCCAGGGGTGTCGCAGAAGACTGAGGGCAGCTGTGCCTTAGGGGCAAGTCTAAACCGAGTGAGCTGGGGCTTTGACAGGCAAGTCCTTCTGTGGCTGGGCCTCTCAGAGCCCCGACCTGCTGGAGGAGGCTGATCTCACGGGAGAACTCCTCCCTCCCCCCGCCACTGGGACCCCAAGGCTCTCAGGGTGGGGACGAGTGAGAAACAAACCACACCTTCCATCGGCCCCCCACTCAGCTCCCAGAACTGTAAGATAAACCGATTGGAACCTGGGCGGGAGAGGAGGGGAGTCTCCCCTGAGAATTTGTGAACTTGGACTTGGAAACCAAATTCATCTGCCTGGGCGGTTCAAAAGACCTCAAGGCAAAATTGTAAAAGTTTAACGTCCTTTCCAACTGGTAGTGTCCCAGGCCACGGCGGAGCTGGACGCAGGGCCTTCCTGGAGGGACCCAGCTCCAGGCTTCTTTGAATTTACTTAGAAAGCGTCCCCAGGAAGATGCGCGATTGGGTCACAAACCATTGAACAGAGGAGGAAGCGAGGGACTGGGAGCCAGAGTCAGCAGAAAGGACAGGAAGCAGAACCAGAGCTACAGAAGCTTCAGATAGTGGCGTTATCAGAAATGATATAAAATAATTATGCCCAATGTGTCTTAATAAATAAGAGATGCTTGAAAAATGAATAAAGAGCAAATAAATTTGGAAAAGAACCAAATAGAACCCCTAGAAATGAAATAAATAATTATTCAAATGAAAACATCAGTGCAAGGGTTTAACAGTAGAGTAGGATTTAAACAGCTGAAGAGAGAAGCGGAGACACAAAAAGATGCAAACTGTGAAAGAGATTGAGACACGTGGAGGACAGAGTGAGAGGGTTGAGTCATCTATTTGGAATCCCAGAAGAAGAGAGAGAGAGAAGGGGAGAGGGGCAAGATTTGAAGACACGATGGCTGAGAACTTCCCAGAACTGGTGAAAGACACCAGTCCACAAACTCAAGCCCAGTAAATCCCAAACAGCAAAGTAAACAGAAAGCCACCCATGCATCACCCATCTAGTGGAACTACCACACCACAGGCAGAAGACCTTAACAGTGGCCATAGGAAAAAGACAAATTACCTTCAAAAGAGGCCACTTAGGCTGACAGCTGATTTCTCAACAGAGACAGTGGAAGCCAGAAATCAGTGAAATGATATATACAGTAGTCATCACCCTAGAATTCTATACAGACTAACCTCATTTTATTGTGGTTCGCTGTATTGTGCTTCTCGCAAATACTGCGTTTTTTACAAGACCCTCTACCAGCAAAAAGATTATGACTCACTGAAGGCTAAGATGATGGTTAGCATTTTTTAGCAATGAAGTATTTTTTAGTTAAAGTATATACATTTTTTTTTATTTTTTTACTTTTATTTTTGTTCCCTCCCCAAAGCCCCAGTTACGTAGTTGTAAGTCCTTCTGGTTCTTCTGTGTGAGCTGCCGCCACAGCATGGCTACTGACAGACGAGTGGTGTGGTTCCACGCCTGGGACCGAACCCAGGCCGCTGAAGCGGAGCGCCCCGAACTTTAACCACTAGGCCATCGGGACTGGCTCAGTATGCTGTTTTTCAGACATGATGCTATTGCATGCGTAATAGACTACAGTATGCTGTGAACACAACTTTTACATGCGTTGGGAAGCCAAAAATTCACATGACTTGCTTTAGCACAATGATTTGCTTTTTTCTGGTGTTTTGGTACCAAAACTGCAGTATCTCTGAGGTATGCCTGTACTTGAGGAAAATGTCCTTCAAGAATGAGAGTGAGGAGCCAGCCCTGTGGCTGAGTGGTTACGGTTGCGCACGCTCCACCTCGGCAGCCCAGGTTCACCGGTTCAGATCCCGGGTGTGGACCTGCTCCACTCATCAGCCATGCTGTGGCAGTGACCCACATACAAAGTAGAGGAAGATTGGCACAGATTTTAGCTCAGGGCTAATCTTCCTCACAAAGAAAAAGAAGAGTGAGAGTGCAATAGAGACGTGTTAAGGCCGACGAAACCAAGATTTGATACTAGCAGATGATCCGTAAAGAAAATTCTGAAGGACGTGCAAAAGGCCTGAGACGCAAGAAGGGAAGAACATTAGGGAGCCAGCGCAGTTGCTAACAGTGTGTGACATTAAGCAGCACCCTCGTCCTCCGGGCTTTGGGATCTTGGAATAATGAGGAAGCTGGACACCTTGGAGTCTTCTAAGGTTTCTCCTGGGCCTTTGATGACTCCTTGAGAAGTAGTCTTAAATGTCCCCATGCCCAGGCGCTGGTGAGGAGTGAGGATGGTGCTGGGGAGGGGAGCCGCTGGGCTTGGCTCTGCCTCGCCACCCACCTCGAGCATCAGCCGGGCCGGCAGCTGTACACCAGAGAGCGGACAGACTGGTGAGAGAGATGGGGAAGCTCCCAGACCAGCTGGTCCCTGGAAACCAGGCAGAATTTGAGAAATGGAAAGCCAAGGACACCTCGTCCCTGTCTCCCTCACTGGGTGAGCATTCTGTCCAGCCAACATCTGCTCTCCCAGCAATTTCTGCAGAGAGCCACGCCATTCTTGGAAGCGACCCAGCTTGCCCAAAGGCCCCTGACCAGATTTACTGGTTTGTTTTAAGCGAGTCTTAGTTGACCATTTTTCATTTATTTATAGGAGCCTTCTAAGGAAAGTTTAATTCACTGGTGCCCCTGCCCCCTGCTGCCCTAGCAGGAGACTGAGGGAGGGGACATGGGAGTCTGAGACATAGATTTTTAAGGCTATATTCATGAGAAGCCTATATCGATGAAAGTATAGTCGTTTTTTCAACTTTTGACCTTGAAATTTTCAAATTTACAGAAAATTTCCTAAAACAATAAGTATATTGAATACCTATGTACCCTTCACCTAGGTTCACCAATTTTAACTTTTTGCCACATTTGGGGTGTGTGTATGTGTGTATCTCCCTCTCTGTATATGTGTGTGTATTCATATACACGTATATACCGATGTATTTATACTTACATGTGCACATATGGTTACTATTTACTGAATCATTTGACAGCAAGTTGCAGACATCATTGACCCTTCCTCCCCTCCCAAAAAAAAACTTTAGACATTCTCCTAAAAACAAGGCCACTCTCTTAGATAATTGTCAGTTGTACATTATAGTGCAGTTATGACACTTAGCAAATTTATCATTAATACATACTTTTATCCAATATACAACCCATATTTGAGTTTTGCCAATTGTCTCAATGCTGTCCTTTCTAGCAGTTTCTCTATGATCCAGGATCCAATCCTGATCGTACGTTGCATTGATTCATTATGTCTTTTCAGTCTCTCTTAATTGGTGACGGTTCCTCAGCTTTTCATTGTCCTACGTGACGGTGACATTTATGAAGAGTACAGGCCAGTTGTTGAGTAGAACGTCCCTCCGTTTGGGTGTGACTGATGTGTCCCCTTGGTTAGGTTTAGGTCCCTCCGTTTGGGTGAGACCGATGTGTCCCCTTGGTTAGGTTTAGGTTGTGCGTTTGGCCTGACGCTGCGTAAGTCATGCTGCGTCCTTCTCCGTGCATCTTACTGGTAGACATACAATGTCGATATAGTCTGCCCTCTGTTGGGCATACATCAAAGTTGTCAACTTTGATTACTTGGTTCAAGTGCAGTCCACTCTCTGCGGTAAAGGATCTCCCCCACCCTCGTAATGTAATCAGTAAGTCATTTGTGAGATTGGAGTCTGTAAATATCCAGCAGCCTTTTCACCAAGTGATTCTAGCTTCCATCCATGATTCTCACCTGTGTCAATTATTACTCTGATGGCTACAGAAAGGAGATTTTCCAACCGTGTTCTTTCTTCTGCATTTATTACTTGACCTTCTAGTATAACGAAGAGCTTCTCCCCCATGTGAGAATATACCTTTTTTAATTGAAGTATAATTGACATGTGATATCCTGTTAGTTTCAGGTGTATATCATAACGATTCAGCATTTATATACATTACAGAGTTGATCAGCATAAGTCTGGTTACCGTCTGTCACCATACAAAGTTATGACATCGTTATTGACTATATTCCCTTTGCTGTACATTACCTCCCCTTGACTTGTTTATTTTATAACTGCAAGTTTGTACCTGTTATTCTCCTTCACCTGTTTCACCGCCCCGCCCACCAATCCCTCCTGCCTCTGGCAGCCACCAATTTGTTTCCTATAGCTATGAGTCTATTTCTGCTTTGTTTTGTTTGTTCATTTATTTTTTAGATTCCACATATAAATATTTGTCTTTCTTTGTCTGACTTATTTCACTTAATATAATACCCTGTAGGTCCATCCATGTTGTTGCAAATGGCAAGATGTCATTCTTTTTTATGGCTGAGTAATATTCCGTTGTATATATACCACATCCTTATGCATTCGTCTGTCGATGGACACTTAGGTTGTGTCCGTATCTTGGCTGTTGTAAATAATGCTGCAGTGAACATAGGGGTGCAGATATCTCTTCAAATTAGTGTTTCCATTTTCTTCAGGTAAATACCCAGAGGTGGAATTGCTGGATCATATGGTGGTTCTATTTTTAATTTTTGAGGAACTTCCATACTGTTTTCCATAATGGCTGCATCAATTTGCATTCCCACCAACAGTGCACAAGGGTTCCCTTTTCTCCACAACCTCACCAACACTTGTTATTTCTTATGTTTTTGTAATAGCCATTCTGACAGGTGTGAGGTGATATCTCACTGTAGTTTTGATTTGCATTTCCCTGATGGTTAGTGATGTTGAGCATCTTTTCGTGTACCTTTTGGCCATTTGGATGTCTTCTTTGGAAAAAGGTCTATTCAAGTCCTCTGCTCTTTTTTTAATCAATTAGGTTTTTTTTGATATTAAGTTGTGTATGCTCTTTGTATATTTTGGATATTAACCCCTTATGTATGATTTGCAAATATCTTCTTTCATTCAGTAGGTTGCCTTTTCGTTTTGTTGCTGGTAGAATATATTCTTGATAATGAAAATTTTTTAGGAATCTGTTTTTCCTGAAACTCAGTCTCATCCCTCAGCCCTTCCCCACCTCAGGGCAGAGACAAAGTGAACATTCCTTAAAAAGCTTTTATGAAGACAAAATGAAAACCCGATAACTAACAGCAAAGAGCTAAAAGAAGCAAGTCAGTTTGGCAAATTCACCACCCCGTGAGCTAGCGTGTGGCTTCATCCCCTCCTCCACTCTGCAGCTGTGGCTCAGGGCAGGTCGCTGGCCCCTTCCTGCCGACTCCAGAGGAGTGGGGGCCTTAGCCTCATCCTGCAGGGCAAGTGTGGGAGTCACTCAGGAAGCCAATGGATCTGGACCCTTTTAGGACTCATGACACTGATCTGCTCCAAGCATACAAGGCAGCTGGAAGGATAGGTCTGTCCTCCATGGCAGAGCCAACGTTCTGTTGAACAGCAGCCCCTGAGCATCAAATACTGGGTGGCAGATACCTAGGGACATGCCCAGTTCTTCAGTTTCACACCCATGGCAGACATCAGTAATCAATTACAGAATTCTTCCCACCAAACCAGAACTCAGGGTTCTGGACAGTTGCCCCCTAGTGTTTACACAAGATAGGGTCATTTGCCCCCTCATCCCTAATCTGATCCCCTTGGCCTTGGTTTCCTGTCAGGGCTCTAGGGCGAAGGCAGGAAGGGAGCTGACCACTGCTTTATGCCCACAGTGTGGACCCAGGCTGCATGAGCCCAGATGTGAAGAATTCCATCCACGTTGGAGACCGGATCCTGGAAATCAATGGCACGCCCATCCGGAACGTGCCGCTGGATGAGGTATGGGTCCTCGGTCTGGAGAGCAGGATTGGAGGTGGTGCCTTCCTGCCTGGCCCTCCCCAACCCTCATCCCCACCACCTCGGGCTCACGTGTCTGCACCCCTGCTCTCCCCAGATTGACCTGCTGATCCAGGAAACCAGCCGCCTACTCCAGCTGACTCTTGAGCACGACCCCCATGACACACTGGGCCATGGGCTGGGGCCTGAGCCCAGCCCTTTGAGCTCCCCAGCTCACACTCCCAGTGGGGAGGCGGGCAGCGCCACCCGGCAGAAGCCTGTCCTGTAAGTCAGCCTGCCTCGTGCTGCATATGGGTACTTTCACTGGCTCTGGGCCTGGGGGGATGGGACCTGGTCCCCACCCTCCAGTCGCTCACAGTCTGATGGGGAGTCATTCCTGCAAAGAAGCAGGCCTGCAAGGGACACTGGGGGTGATAAACAAGGGTAATGAGAAGTAGGACGTGAGAGCCCCTCCCCCAGTGGGGGTTAGAGCGCTTCCAGGGTGGCCCAGCACCCAGGCTTCTGGAGCAGCTGGCAGGTAGCTCAGGATGATGCAGCCTCACGTGTGGCTGGGGAGGGGTGGGCTCTGAGGTGAAGCCAGTGGCGGGGCTTCAGATGTGGCAGGGGGCTTTGGATTTTGTCTGCCTGTTGTGGGCCCCACTGAAGGGTGTTGCACCAAAGCGATGTGTTTCGCAGAGGCTAGTCGTCCCCTATGCGGGAGGGTGCCCCAGACCAGAGTCGGCTGGGGGGCTGTGGCAGTGGTCCAGGTGGGAGGGGCCAGGTGCCCCGTACCCTCTTGAAGGGAGGCCAGGGGGCACAAGGAAGAAACCCAGAGGCAGCCTGGTCCTCTCTCCACTTCCTGTGGGGCCTGCTCAGGACTCCTGGTAAAGATATCTGGGGTGACAGCCTTTACTCTAACAAACAGCAATGTTGAAGGCACGTATTTCCTCCTTGCCTGCATTTGGAGCTCAAGCCATGCTGCAGGACCACCTAAATGGCAGGGGTATGGGCACCCCAGGCAGGTTGTCTGCCTCCGCACCCCACAGCCTCGGACCTGAATGCTGGGAGACAAAGCATCTGCCTCAGGGTCATCAGCAGAGAAGGCCAAGGACAAACATTGCTCCCAAGGGCACCTGCAGGATAGTGGGCCTCAAACGGGAAGTCCGAGCAGGACAGGACACTGGGTCTGGGCATGGGGATGGGGCAAGAGCCTTATGACGGCCCCAGGAGAGGTGCCCTGTGCCCCCTCCACTGGAACAGGGTGATTATACATAGTCTGGCGTAGATGGGAGCATGGCAGGCGGGAAGAAGGGGGCAGGGCTTTGGCCAGGTGGCCCCCTGGCCCCAGTGGCACTGAGCACTGTGTCTGTCTCCCCAGGAGGAGCTACAGCATCGACAGGTCTCCAGGTGCTGGCTCACTGGGCTCCCCGGCCTCGCAGCGCAAGGACCTGGGTCGCTCCGAGTCCCTCCGCGTGGTCTGCCGGCCACACCGCATCTTCCGGCCGTCAGACCTCATCCATGGAGAGGTGTTGGGCAAGGGCTGCTTTGGCCAGGCCATCAAGGTACGGCGTGTGCCCAGGCGGGCACGGGGCCGTGAGTGGCACCCGGAGAGCAGTCTGGGTGTGACCATCAGTCCTCCTTCCTCCTCCCACCAGTGCCTCCAGGGATCCACAGTGGAAGGGTGTCCCGCCGGCTTCCAGACTCCCCGGCCAGTGCTCTCCTCCACCGGGGCCTCCTTGAGCTATTTGGGAGAGGGGACTTACCATAGATAGACCCCAAACTGTATGTGGAGGAGGTTGTTGGAACGTGACTCCTTGGGGTAGAGGATGGGAGTGCAGCCAGACTGACCCTAAAGGGTTCCTCCCCTGGGACCCCATACTGAGCCTGATGCCAGGTCTTTCGTGGCCTCTGGGCTGCTTCTCCCCTCACACTCGCCCCCAGCAGAGAGAGGAGCCCTTCTCTGGCTCTGATGTCACCTGGCTGTGACCAGGCTGGAAGGCTCAGATTCTACAAAAGGTGCCAGCCAGGCTGCCCACATGTCCACACAGACCCCAGCCCCTGTCCCTGTCCCTGTCCCCCTTGCCTGGGGAGGAATCTCTGGTGGAGCCACCGTTCGACCTTCAGGAGACCGTCCAGCAGAGCAGAGGGAAAGAGCTGGCCTCTAGCTCCAGCAGTCCTGGACCCAAGCTCCCGCCACCCCGTTCCCTGCCACCTGGGTGAACTTGGGCACTGTCAGGAAACCTCCCTGAGCCTCAGTTTCCTCATCTGTAAAGAAATTGAGTCCCACCCACTCGGGGGCTGGGAGTATCACATGAAACGTCTGTGAAGAGCTCTAAGCCGTCTATCCATCTCCCTGGCAGTCCTGGGGCAGGGATGGGGCCTCCTCCAAGGCAGGCTTAGAGCAGAGCCTCTGTCAGTACTGAGTCTCTGTGCCTCGGTGTCCCCGTGCAGGTGACGCACCGGGAGACAGGCGAGGTGATGGTGATGAAGGAGCTGATCCGGTTCGATGAGGACACCCAGCGGACATTCCTCAAGGAGGTCGGTGAGCGGAACTCTTCACCAGACGTCTGGGGCGGCCCGTGGTCCTCACCCCCTTCCCCGATTGAGAGCGGGTAGCAAGGGGCTCAGGGAGGGTGTGACACTCATGCCGCACATTGGAAGAAGAGAAAATGTCTTCCAGGAGGGTGAGAGGGGCAAGGGCATCCGTTGGTGTGGGAGCAGCCCGAGCAAAGAGCACAGCAGCTGGCAGGTGTGGCAGGGCCCATGGGGCACAGGGGCTCCTCCATCTCTGGGACCATCTGTGGCCTCTGGTGGGACGGCGGAGGGAGGAGATGTGGGCACAGCCCCAGGCCCTGCCTGTTCACACCCCACCAGGTGAAGGTCATGCGATGCCTAGAGCACCCCAATGTGCTCAAGTTCATCGGGGTGCTCTACAAGGACAAGAGGCTCAACTTCATCACCGAGTACATCAAGGGGGGCACCCTCCGGGGCATCATCAAGAGCATGGTGAGTGTCCGGGCAGAGGCCCACGTGCTGTGCCGTCCCAGCCACTCCCCCTCTGGGACCCCTGGGACCCAGCCTCCTAAGCTCTTCGATGGGGTCAGCCTCTGGTCTCAGAGACCCTCCCAGCCCTGGTTCTGAATGGAATAGGGAGCAACAGACTCCGTCAAAAGCTGGGGCCCAGAGAAGGGTGGCAGCTTCGCTGAGGGGATGCACAGACTGTTGGCCGCCCTGCAGGGTGCCAGGCCCTGCCTCAGAGCAGCCCGACCCAGCCGCACCTGCCACAGGTACCTGAGGACGGGCACGTTCCGTTACCTCTCTGCCGGGGGCCTTTGTTTTGCTTCTGGCAAAACCAAATCATTTTTACTATTTGCCATGTTCCAGAAAATTCAGAACTTTCTTTAAGGGCTTGGATCACATCACAAATCCATCTCGAGAAATAAAATGCTTGCAGCGGGGCCTTCCAGCTGACAGCGCCCCGGGGCTCCAGGGCTCACCCCACCCCAGCATCACCCTGAGACAGCGGGACCCTGTTCCCTCCCATGCTGATGCCTCCCTCCCTCGGCTGGACTCCCTGGTGCTGCCCGAGGTGGTCCCTGCAGCCTCCTAATAGGTGTAACTTCTCAGAAGGGATGCTGTGGGCACCCACGGTTTAGAGACGCAGGACCCACCCTAGGTTGCCTAGCTGACCTCTGAACCTGATACACTCTGACGTCCCCGCCCTCCTGCCTGAGGTCTCCATGGGGTGGGGTGACAGAACGAGGCATTTCTCCAAATGATCTGAGCCCACAGCCCTGCTCTCCCCAGCCCAGGCTGGCACTCTACAGGCGACCTCACCGGGCCAGCTGTCTCCGCCTGGCCCTGAACGTAGGTTCAGATTTTTTAAAAACTTGACAGAACAGGATTTTATAGACGATAAATAGAGCTTTTCTTCTCAGAGTTGGCGAGTGAAGAACTATAGGGGAATACTCCCCTACTATTGGAAATCAGCTTTACCGGAAAGCTGTTTTGAATTACTCACCCACACCCCTTAGAACGGACAGTGGTGGGTGCAGACGAGAGTGGGGATCATTAAACCCTCTCGGACACCTGCCTCCGCCTGCCGCTCTCTCGCCCACCTGTCCTGCCCATGGCCCCATTGGCCCATCCTGGCCCTCTCTCTGCCCCCAGGACAGCCAGTACCCGTGGAGTCAGAGGGTGAGCTTTGCCAAGGACATCGCCTCGGGGATGGTGAGTGGGCCCTGCTGCGGACATCCCGGGGGTGTGGGCAGCGCCATCTGACCCCGCTTATAACATGTTCTCTGCTGCTCACCTAAGATTCCACTCGGAGTTTAGAAACGAAGCCACAGGAAGCTCTGAGAGGGCGGACGGGATCAAATGGGGAATGGGAAGAGCGCCCCACATGGCGTGATGGGGGCAGGAGGGGAGCTGGGAGCCCTGGGGTCCCTCCGCGCAGCCACCTCCTGACCTCCATACCCCCCACAGGCTTACCTCCACTCCATGAACATCATCCACCGGGACCTCAACTCCCACAACTGCCTGGTCCGTGAGGTAAGCAGCCTGGACCCGGGAGGGGACAGCAGGAGCCCCGCCCATGATTCTCCCAGCCTCCGGGCCTCCCCTGAGCAGGGCTCCCTGGGGCGCCTCCCTCGCTCCACTTTGGCCTGTGCGGAAAGGCAGGGCCAGGAGGCAGACAGACCTGGCTCTGCACTGACTGTCAGTGTAGCTCCAGCTCTCTGAGCCACCCACATCCCAGGCTGTAGGAGGGTCCGATAAACTGATAAAGGAGAAAGTGTTGAGTAAACTGTAAAGGACAGTGAGCGTGGCATTCACAGAGAACGGTCCACAGCAGGGTGGCCAAGCCTGTAGCAGGCAGCACCAACAGCTGCAGGTCCGGAGGAGGGCTTGGACGTGTGGGCTGGGTGGTCCGGGCAGGCTGCCCGAAAGAGGCTTTAGGGGGACATACTTAAGTGGGGGGCCGTGGAGGCAGGGAGCCCAGGGTCTAAGGGGTGGTGATTTAGGGGACCACAGGCGGTCCACAGAAGGCAGTGGGGAGTGACTGGCCATGCCCAGCTGGAGAGGCAGCATCCTGGTTTGCCGAGGCTGCCAAACCAAGTACCACACGCTGGCTGGCTTGAAACAACAGAGATGCTTCCTCAGAG
The DNA here is from genome assembly GCF_041296265.1 of Equus caballus. NCBI lineage: Eukaryota > Metazoa > Chordata > Mammalia > Perissodactyla > Equidae > Equus > Equus caballus. Next base: position 12,916,546 of record NC_091696.1, read on the forward strand.
TTCAGGAAGCCAAAAGTCGGAAATCAAGGTGCTGGCACGGTTGGTTCCTTCTAGAGGCTGTGAGGGAGCGTCTGCGCCTTGCCTCTCTCCCAGCTTCTGCTGGCGCATCACTCCAGTCTCTGCCTCCATCTTCACACGGACGACTTCTGTGCGTCTCTGTCTTCTTCTTACAAGGACACTGGTTGCTGGTTTTAGGGCCCGCCCTCACCCAGTATAACCCCATCTTAACTGATTACATCTGCAAAGACCCTATTTCCAGATAAGGGCATTTCCACATAACCAGTTAGGTTCTGGGTGGACGTGAGTTTTGGAGGGGACACTACTCGTCACACCGCAGGCAGGTCGAGATCTGGTCCTGGAGGAGGTTCTCCAGGTGACTTCAGCACAGGAAGAGTGTTTCTGGTGGCAGGAACAGCACGTGCAAGGACCCAGTGGTATGACATTCAGGAAGCGATGAGTAGCTCACGTGGAGTGAGGGTCTCAGCCCTCTGGGAATGTCCAGGGGGCTCTGGGAAACAGTAGGCAGTGAGCACAGAGAGGTAGGGGTGAGGCTGGATCCACAGACCTCCCAGGCAGCCGGCTCAGACTGCCCCTGCCGGCAGTAGGTGTCACTGCAGGGCCGAGCCTGTGTAGTGGGTGGGACGAGGAGAGGGTGACCCGTCGCAGCCTGGATCCCGCAGCAGGGGCCATCGCTTGGGAATCTGATGAGCATCGTGAGCCCTCCTGTCCCCAGAGTCCATCTACACACAGCCCAAACCTTTGCCTACTGTTTGGGGGCCTCCGGGAATCCAGCGGCCGCCCTGGCTGCCTTCCCTGGAGCTCTGTCCTGGAGCAGCATCTTTGGACCCCCATGCCTTGGGGGGCTCATCAAAGCGCAGAGGCCTGAGCCCCCCTCCCATCTTCTGAAAGGGCCGGGGCAGGAGTCGGCTCCAGGACAGTCCTGGTGGACCCTGGCCTTCAAGAACCCCCTCTGGGGGGTCCGAGCGTCCAGGGTCAAGACCTCCCCCAACCAGCCTGCCACCTGGTATTACCCCCGAGGGGGTGGAGCCCTGAGAGGGGCCATGTCACCTGAGGCCCCATCAGGGGGGACTGGGGACGCATGTTCCACCCTCCCCCATCTGCCGTCTTTAGAGTTTCTCTAGGTGACTGTCCGTGTTGGCATCACTCCCAGGGGCAGCTCAGGGTCCTTCCCTTCAAAGCGAACCTGTCCTGACCCCTCCTGTGGGGATCTTTCCACCTCGGCCTCTCTGGGCCCACTCCTCAGTGTCCACACAATAGCGGCCAGTCCTGGAGCTGGCATGTAGGGACCAGACTTGCAGGGCTCCCCACTGTCCCTCTTCTTCCTGATGTTCCCATCTTGCGGGGCAGACACAGCAGTCAGCATCTGCACTCTGCAGGATTCCAGGCGGGTGCTGGGAGGGGCTCCCTCAGACCCAAAACAGTAGAGCTGACCTGCTGGGTGGCTTGGGCAACTTTCTTAACCTCTCTGGGCCTGAGTCACCTCATCTGTAAAGTGGGGATAAAAATAAGCTATTCCTCACCAGATTGTTGCAGGATTAAGAGACGAAAGCTGTAACAGGCCAGGGAGAGGACCTGGGTCTCTAACTAGAATTACTGCTCTCCTTCCCTCCACAAGGCCAGGGCCCTGCTGGGGCGCACAGAGCGCGCAGAGAGGCCCATGTTCTCTGGGCTGTCTGCGCATGGGTGTGGGGTCCAGGCTAGGAGTAGGTGGTGCCAGGAGCATGTCCGAGTGTGACCGCGCTTCGTCGACCCCCCAGAACAAGAATGTCGTGGTGGCCGACTTCGGTCTGGCGCGGCTCATGGTGGACGACAAGACACAGCCCGAGGACCTGCGAAGCCTCAAGAAGCCGGACCGCAAAAAGCGCTACACGGTGGTGGGCAACCCGTACTGGATGGCGCCTGAGATGATCCACGGTGAGGGACAGCTACCCCTGCCACGCCCCGGGCCTGGGGTCCCGGCAGAGCTGCAGCTGCCTGACCCCCGGCCTTCTGGGCCCCTCAGCTTCCTCTGAGTCCTGTAAGTCATTTCCCAAAGCTGCCGTAGCGGATTACCACACGCTTGGTTTAAAAGACACGCGTTGCCATGTGGCCTGGAGGTCAGTTGCGCTGGGCTGAAGTCAGGCTGTTCCCTCTGGCACACGAGGGGAGAATCTGTCTCCCTTCCTTTTCAGCTTCCAGAGGCTTCTCCCTCCTCAGCTCATGGCCCTTTCCTCCCTCAGGGCGAGCAGCGCAGCCTCTTCTCTCTGACGTTGGTGTCCGTTGTCACATCTCTTTCCCTGACCCTCCTCCCTCTCTCGTAAGGACCCTGTGACTACGCAGAGCTCACCCAAAAATCCAGGATCGCCTCCCCATCTCAAGATCCTGAACCACACCTGCAAAGTCCCGTGTAGGGCGGCGTGTTCCCAGGGCCCAGGGAAGGGGACGTGGACCTCTTTGGGGCCATTACGCAGCTCAGCACAGGTCCTCTCTCTCCCACCCCATTTTTTTTATATCAGGCCCGTCACACAGTGGTCCCGTGTGTGCCTGAGGTGGGGTTAGAAAGCCCCTCCACAGGCAGGTGGCATGCAAGTGCAGGATCAGGGCAGGCAGAGCCGGGGCCACCTCAGCGCCAGCTCTGACCGAAGTTAACATAGGCCCCCAAGTGACTTCACCTGTAAAATGGGACTAAGGGTCCCCATCTTTAAAGGGCAATGTGAGGATCAGATAATCTAATCTAGCCAGCGTTCACTGAAGTAGAACGGCTGAGGGCATTGCTGTTAACATCGTGAGGTGACTGGTAATATTCCCACTTTACAGATGAGGAAACTGAGGCTCAGAGAGTCTATCTCGGCTCCTGAGGCTGCGGTAACAAGTCACCACACACTGGGTGGCTGGGAACAACAGACATGTGTTGTCTGGCAGGCCTGAGGGCTGGAGGCCAGTCAGGTGTCCCCCTTGCAGGGACCTTAGGGGAAAAGCCATCCGTGCTGCTTCCAGCTCCTAGTGGCCGTCTCGGCACCCCCAGCCTTGTGGCCACATCCCACCAGTCTCTGCCCTCTCTTCACGTGGCCGCCTCCTCTTCTGTCTCTCTAACAAGGACACTTGGGATGGTGTTGGGGTCCACCCACATAATCCAGGATTATCTCATCTCCAGACCCTTAACTTAATCCTGTCTGCAAAGACACTTTCTTCAATAAAGTAACATTCGCAGGATCCACGGTTTGACGTGGTTATCTTTCGGGGCCACCATGAAGTCCGTGACTTGCCCAGAGTCACACAGCTGGTCAGTGACGGAGCTGGGCCTGGAACTTCGCACCCAGGGCTCTCATCCTCACCCCCCGGGCTCCCAGAGGGTTTCCCTGGTGGGGTCGGGGGCAGAGCCTAACCCCTGATTCCGTGGAGTTGCCAGCATCTGTCTTCTGGTCCCGACCTGCTGAGTGGGGCATCGTCCCTGGACCGGCCCCCTCAGCGATTGACATCCCTGGCCCCGCCTCGCCTGCTGACTGTCGGTCTCTTTGTCCAGGTCGCAGTTATGACGAGAAGGTGGACGTGTTTTCCTTTGGAATTGTCCTGTGCGAGGTAGGTCTGGGGCGGGCAGCAGTTGGCGTCGGGCCCAGCGGCTCCGCTCCGCCCCCCAGACTTGCAGGCTGCAGGCTGGAGTCTGCAGGGGCCCCAGCCAGGGAGGCTCCTGGGAACAGGGTTGCCCACAACCACCTGCATCCCCTGGGGGTGCGGTGGGCAGGCTGGCACCAGGCCCAGGGTGACCAGTCCCAAACCCACCTGAGTGGCACCCGGCCCCAGGGGCCCCCGGGTAACTCCTGGGCCTCACGCTGGACAGATCATCGGGCGGGTGAATGCTGACCCCGACTACCTGCCCCGCACCATGGACTTTGGCCTCAACGTTCGAGGCTTCCTGGACCGCTACTGCCCCCCAAACTGCCCCCCAAGCTTCTTCCCCATTACTGTGCGCTGCTGTGATCTGGACCCTGAGAAGAGGTGAGTCGAGTGGGGGCCCAGCCTGGGGGGTGGGGCCAGTCCCCAGCAGAACCAGAACCCACTGTCCCCCTGCCTATCACCCCAGGCCCTCCTTCATGAAGCTGGAGCAGTGGCTGGAGACCCTCCGCATGCATGTGGCCGGCCACCTGCCACTGGGCCCACAGCTGGAGCAGCTGGACAGGGGCTTCTGGGAGACCTACCGGCGTGGCGAGAGTGGACTACCTGCCCACCGCGAGGTCCCCGACTGAGCCCGGCCTGCCCAGCTGCCCCCGTGCCCCTCTCCGGAGAATCTACCTGCACCAGATCCCTTTGCACGAGTGGCCAGGTGTGGAGCCCTCACTGGAGCGGTGGGCACCCAGACCCCTCCCCAGTGCCAGGCCCTGACTTGCCTTCTCCTACCCTGAGGGCTGTGGCCCCTGTCCTGTCTCTGCCCCCAGCCCCAGAGCTGGCTTGGCTGCACACACACCACCTCCTCACCCTGCCTTACCTCTGTCTTGGGGGCCGCCCCATCTCACTTCTCCTTGCATGAGCTGGCGGGCCTATGTGAGTTTGCCCCGTCCCATGCCCACCACCCCAGCCGTCCTGCACACACTCCGCCTGTCTGCAGCTCCTCCGAGGCTGGGCTGGAGGACAGCTTCAGCCCGTGCCCTGTCGCGGCTGGGTACATAGGCGGGCATTTCTCAAGGGAGAGGCCATGTTCCCAGGAGCTGAGTGGGGAGTCGGGCCCCTCACCCCCAGGGTGGGGGGTCTAGGTAGCAGCAGATGTTGATAGCTATCCAAACCCCCAAAGAGAGAGAGGGCCGCTCCTGCAGGGGAGGTCCTTGTCGGCTGGGCAGCAGCCCTCTCTCGCTTTGGGTCTTTTCATTTCTTTATTGAAGCCACTTTAGTGAGAAGCAGGTACCAAGCCTCAGGGTGAAGGGAGGGTCCCTTGGGGGAGAGGGGAGCCGTGGTCCCTGGGCCAGAGCTGCTGGCAGGAGCAGCAGAGGGAGGCTGGGCAGAGCGGGCCAGGCAGCTGTCCACCAGCATCCCAGCCCCCCGACGTTCATCTCAGTGCCCCCTCCGGGCCCCTCCCCGAGGCTCCCTACCAGCAGCTGGAGCAGCCCCTGCACACCCCTCCCCACGCCCCCTGTCCTCTGGGTTCTTTCTGTGTAATCTATTTTTTAAGAAGAGTTTGTATTATTTTTTCATACGGCTGCAGCAGCAGCTGCTGGGGGCTTGGGGTTTTATTTTTTTGGCGGGAGGGGGTGGGGGGGCCATTTTGTCACTTTGCCTCAGTTGAGCGTCTAGGAAGTATTAAAACTGTGAAGCCTTCTCAGTGCACTTTGAACCTGGAAAACAATCTAAATAGGCCCGTGGGACCACGACTCAAGGAGGTGGGACCATCACCTCCATCCGGGAATCGTGATGTCTAAGGAACAAAACCCAGACTCGGAACAATAAAATAAATTCCATACTCCCCCCACATCCCGCGTGGCCACGTGTGTCCAGGGGCCCTGAGGAAATAGGACGAGAAGGGAACTCTGTGACCAGAAGCCTGGTGGGAAGAAGGAATGGAGGGGCGAGTAGGGTGGGCGGAGGGTGCAGAGGGCTGGAGCAGAGGTGGCAGCCCCAGGGGACCGGTGACCACTTTCTCTGAGCTGAGTTTGGGAGGCGGGAGGAGGGGCGGGCAATCCTAGGGGATGTGTTGCTTTCATTTCATGTCTTCTTCTTTCTGAAACTTAAAGGGTCCGATCAGGATAACAAACCACACTGGTTACTTCAGAGTAAAGCATTAATCCAGGGAGCTGCTTAAGATGTGGAGAGATCGTGGAAGGATAAAGAGTGGACACTGGGGTAACCCAGAGATGGTGCACTCAGGAGGCATTCCCACCTCTGGTGGGGAATTTAAGGGAAGACAGGGTTACTTCAGTTATCGGGTGTTGCATATAACATCACCCCGTAAACTTGGTGGCTTGAAATAACCGGGACCACTCGTGGCTCACAACTTCTCTGTCAAGAATTTGGGAGCGGCTTGGGTGGATGGTTTGGGTCTGGGGTCTCTCCTGAGGTTGCAGTCAGATATTGCCTGGGGCTGCAGTCCCCTGAGGGCGTGGCTGAGCCAGAGGGCCTCCAAGGACCCTTGTGAGTGGCTCACTCACATCGCTGCAAGTTGATGCTGCCTGTTAATAAGCGGCCTCGGTCCCTCTGAGAGGCCTCTCCATGGGGCTCTTTGAGTGTCCTCACAGCATCCTCTAGGGTGAGCATCACAAGACAGCAGAGCAGAGCGCTCCACTGCCTTTTATGACCTCTTCTCAGAGGTCACACAGCATCACTTCCACCATATTCCATTGGTCATGTGGGCCGACCTTGATGCAATGTGGGAGGGGACTACACAAGGCGACAAGTATCAGGACCAGGAGGGATCACGGGATCGTCTTGGAAGCTGAGGGAGGACCCCCATGGGACGACTGCTTGGATTTTTGATGTGTGTTGGGGGGAAGGACTGGAGTCTAAGCAGGTGGTGCTGGAACTTCTAAGGTAGGTGCAAAAACAGTGAGTGCTGGAGCTAAATGTCTGCTACTGCTGACTACCGGGAAGTCCCCTCCCTTCTTTCGCTTTCCTGTCACCCTCAGCTGGCCCCTGTTAGCAGGCTGACCTTAACAGGAAGCCAGCTGGCAAGGATGTCTGGGAAATATAGTTTTCAGCGGTCCAGCAACAGCATCACAGAACAAAAGATGGGGTGGGCTTGAGCTGAGATGCAATAAGCGACCAGCACAGTCCACCCCTTTGGCTGCTTGTCACCCATACACGCCTTTCTACCATATTCGATTTCCATACAACTTGAACAGTTTCATGCTTCCACCTAACAAGGGACAAGTGTCCTTGTACACGGATGTGTCATCTCTCCCTAAAAGGGAGGGACAGCGAAGTTCTAGAGGAGTCGTATCCATTACTCCATTCATTGCAGGCAGGACCCCACTTGAAGATTCTGTACCTTAGAGACTTAAATCGTCCTCAATACTTTTACATAAAGTAAGGGAAGTAGAAGGAAGGAAGACTAGTTGATAGACACGTAAGCAAAGAAGAAAATATGCAGAATTCTTATAGTCTTTGTTTTTACAACTGGTTATGATGTCATTACTGATTTTCTAAAACTTATAATGAGATATGCCACCTACTAAAAGGATAAAATTCAGTAGTTTCTAATGTATTCACAGAGTTGTGCAACCATCGCCGCAATTTTAGAACATCTCATCACCCTGAAAGGAATCCCTGTGCCCATTAGCAGTCACTCCCCGTTTCACCCCAGCCCAGCCCTAGGCAGCCACGCATCTACTTCGTAGATGTAGGTATGTTTGGGCTATACACTATGTAGTCTTCTGAGACTGGCGTCTTTCAGTTAGTATGTTTCCGAGGTTCGTCCATGCCATAGCATGCATCGGCGCTTCATTCCTTTTTGTGTAGAATAATATTCCACTGTATGGATATACCACTACTTATCCATTCATCAGTTGAGATGTGATCAGTTTCCACTTTTTGGCTACTATCAATAATGCTACTGTGAAGAGTGGGGTACAAGGTGGTGTGTAAATGTATGTTTTCATTTCACTTGGTTACATACCTGTGAGCAGTAACTCTATGCTTAGCATTTTGAGGAACTTCCAAATTGTTTTCTGCATTGGCTGCACCATTTTACATTCCTACCAGCAATGTATGGGGCTTTCAGTTCACGTCCTCACTAACACTTACTATGGTCTGTCATTTTTGTTATAGCCATCCTTGTGGGTGTGAAGTGGTATCTCACTGTGGTTCTGATTTGTGTTTCCCTAGTGACTAATGATGCTGAGCACGTTCTCATGTGCTTATTGGCCATTTGGGTATCTTCTTTGGAGAAATGTCCATTCAAGTCTTTTGCCCATTTTTAAATTGGGCTATTTACATTTTTGCTATTGAGTTGTAGGAGTTCTTTAAATATTCTGGATACAAGACCCTTATCATATATATGATTTGCGAATATTTTCTCCCATTCTGTGGGTTGTCTTCTCACTTTCTTGATAGTGGCCTCTGAGGTACAAAGGCTTTGAATTTTGATGAAATGGACTGATGGCTTAAAAGACGCAAACAACCAAAAGTGACTCGAGAATAAATAGAAAATAGGACTAATCATTTATTTACTCAGTGAATTGAATTTGTAGTTTAAAACCCTCAGAAAAAGAAAACTTCAGGCCCAGACGGTGTCACTGGCGAATTTAAAGAAGGAAAAACAGGGCCGGCCCGGTGGCACAGCGGTTAAGTTCACACGTTCCACTTCTCGGTGGCCCGGGATTCACCGGTTCAGATCCCGGGTGCGGACATGGCACCACTCGGCACGCCATGCTGTGGTAGGTGTCCCATGTATAAAGTAGAGGAAGATGGGCACGGATGTTAGCTCAGGGCCAGTCTTCCTCAACAAAAAGGGGAGGACTGGCAGATGTTAGCTCAGGGCTAATCTTCCTTGGAAAAAAAATTTTAAATAAATAAAGGAGGAAAAACATCAATTCTACACAACCTTTTCCAGAAAATAGTAAAGAACACTTCTTAACTCACTTTATGAGGTCAGTATTACCCTCTTACCAAAATGGAATACAATACAAGAAAAGAAAAGTTACCAATATCATTTAAGAATATAAAAGCAAAAATCTTTATTAGCAAATAGAATCTGGCAATATCTAAAAAGGATAATGTACTGTGGCCAAGTAGGGTTTATCCCAGGAATGTAATAGTGTTTGAATATTTTAAAAATCAATTCATGGAAAACCACAGTAAGATACCACTTTACATTCACAAGGATGGCCATAATTTTAAAAAAGAAAGAGTTAGCAAGGATGTGGAGAAATTGGAGCCCTCATTCTCTGCTAATGGGAATGTAAAATGGTGCAGCCACCATACAAAATAGTTTTGTAGTTCCTCAAAATGTTAAACATTGAGTTACCATATTATCCAGCAATTCCACTGTGAGATATATAAACAGAAGAAATGCAAACATATGTACACACAGAAACTTATACAGGAATGCTCACAGAAGCATTATTCATAATAGCCAAAAAGTTGTAAACAACCCAAATAGCCATCAACTGCTGAATGAAGAAACAAAATCTGCTGTGTATCCATACAATGGAATATTATTCAGCCATAAAAAGGAATGGAGTTCTGACACATGCCACAAGATGGATGAACCTGGAAAACACTGTGCTGAGAGAAAGAAGCCAGACATAAAAGGTCATATGCTGATGGTTCTGTGTACATGAAATGTCCAGAACAGGCAAATCTACAGAGAGAGAAAGAGGATTAGTAGGGGGAAGGGAGGCTGGGGAGTGACTGCTAATGGGTATGAAGTTTATTTGGGGGGCAGAGAAAATGTTCTAGAATTAGTACTGATGGTTGCACAATTCTGCAAACATACTAAAACCCACTGAATTATACACTGTAAAATGGTGAATTTTAAGGTATAGGAACTATCTCAATTCTTAAAGTCAGTCACTATAATCCATCATATTACCAGGTCATAGCAAATGATGCTGAAAGCATCTGACAAAAATTCAACATCCATTCCCGGTTTTAAAAAAACTCAGAAAACTAAAACTAGAAAGTGACTTTGTTAAACTGATTAAAGGCAGCTACAAAAAACCCACAACATAATAGTGAAATATGTGTGCTTTCTTCCTGAGATGGGGACAAAAACAAGGAGGCCCCGCCTCACCACTCCTGTTGGGCACTGTCCTGGAAGTCCTGGTCATTGCAGGAGACGAGGAAACAGGAAGCAAACTGTGTACAGTTGGGAAGGAAGAAGTAAAACTGTTCCTATTTCGGAAGACGTGATTATCTGTGTAGACAATCCTAATGATCTACAAAAAAAAAAAACAACTAATAACTAAGTTTAGCAAAGTCAGAAGATACAAAATCAGCCCAAAAAATCAGTTGCGTTTCTACATACCACCAATGAACAACTGGAAGCCAAAATATTTTTCAAGTACCGTTTACGATAGTTCCCCCCAAAAAATAAATCCAACAAAATATGTGTAAGATCTGGATGCTGAAAACTCTCAAATGCTGAGGGAAGAAATCAAAGAAGACCTAAATACGTGGACAGACGTCATGTTCATGACCGGAGTGACTCGGCGCAGTTGTTCATTCTTCCCAAAATGAGCTATTGACTTCACACAATTCCAATAAAATCCAAAAAGGTTTTTTTTTGGAAATAGATGTGCTGATTCTAAAATTTATATGGAAAGACAAAGGGACTAGAAAAGCTAAAATAATTTTGAAAAAAAAAAAAGTTGGAAGACACTACTCAATTTCAAGATCTACTATGGAACTGCAGTGATCCTGGTGAAGAGAGAGACACATACGCCAATGGAATAGAAGGGAGCCCAGAAATAGACCCACATTTATATGGCCAATTGCTTTTTGAGAAAGATGCAAAGCAATAAAGAAAGGATAGTCTTGGGGCAGGCCCCATGGCCGAGTACCTAAGTTTATGCGCTCTGCTTCAGCGGCCCAGGGTTTCGCCGATTCGGATCCTGGGCGGGGACATGGCACTGCTCATCAAGCCATGCTGAGGCAGCATCCCACATGCCACAACCAGAAGGACCCACAACTGAAAATATACAACTATGTACCAGAGGGCTTTGGGAAGAAAAAAGAAAAAATAAAATCTTTAAAAAAAAAAGATAGTCTTTATAACAAATAGTGATAGAACAATTGGCCTTCCATGTATGCTAATAAATAAATGAAATCCGAACCTAAACCTCAAACTTCATAGAAAAATTAACGCAAAATGAATCATAGATCTAAATGTAAAAGTATAAAACGTTTATAAGAAAAGAGGACCAGCCCCGTGGCTGAGTGGTTAAGTTCGGGCGCTCTGCTTCGGCGGCCCAGGGTTTCACCAGTTTGAATCCTGGGCACAGACATGGCACCACTCGTCAAGCCATGCTGAGGCGGTGTCCCACATGCCACAACTAGAAGGACCCACAACTAAAAATACACAATTATGTACTGGGGGGCTTTGGGAGAAACAGGAAAAAAAAATCTTTTAAAAAAAAAAAGACATCACCAAATCAATTTCACAATCCCACCTTTAAAGATTTATTTCTCTTGCCAGCTGGCTTCCTACAAACTTCTGACACTGGGAAGCACTAAAGGGACCTTGGACCATGGACAAAGGGGAGAGAGGACTTGCTTCCAGTTTTCCAGGGTTCGTCTGTATTTCTCAAGCAGCAGCAAACATTTGGCTTCTGCCGCCAACTACTTGCAGCACACATAGCCTGGCTGGCCATGGCGCCCCTCTGCAGATGCCGAGCACCAGTCGCAGGCCACCACCTCCTCAATAGTCTGGGCGTCACCCAAGGGCACCCTGTCCTCAGATTTCCCCAGGGTTCTGGAAACCAGCTGCATGGAGATACAACTTAAAGCTACTAGGTCCTGGTAAATTATAAATTTTGTTTTCCATTTCCTGACTGGTTCCTGATTGATATAATGCTTGGTACCAGAAATGGGGTTGAAATACTTTCTGGATAAATTAATGAATAAAATAATTCATAATTGAATTTACAAGATCTAAGACTCCAAGCTGCCATCTTACTCTGCAGATGGGCAGCTAAATTAATCATTCAATAATTAAATCATTCCACATTTACTCTCTGTGTTAACCTTTTGACCACTCCGTCAAACCAGTCCATCCACCCCTTACTGTTTCCACTCCTTAGCCCTATAAATTTGAATGAGACTCAGACTCTACAACCCTCTGTTTGAATAAGAAATCCAATTGATTTAGAGTTTCATTTTTGCAGGTAGGGAAAGGAAAAAAGTGCCATGATCCTTTCCTGGTTTAATGAAAAGAATCTTAATTACTTATATCTTTCAGAAAACATAAATAAAATGAAACATTATTACAAGGGCAAAAAATTATTACATGCGATAACAAGAAAGCAGATTTTTAGGGATATTGATTACAATTCAGGGAGTATAGCAAAAAACCCTGAAGTCTGTTTGTCTTGAAAGACTCATTTGAACAAACCCCACTTCTAGAAGAGGAGTCTGCACGTGCACACTCACATCAGACAGGAGCGAAGAACTGATGCTTTCCCACTTTGTCAGAAGTAGCTTTATGATACTCAACGATGCCTGCATGTCTGTGGCTGTGGGACAAGGGCATATATTATATACTTCTCTTTCTAAGATTTTCTTTATTAGCATTTTCCAGCCTACTCCAGAATTCCATTAGTTAGCACTGAAAAAGAGGAAGAAATCTAATGAGCCTAAAACATAAAATATGGAAAATGAACGGCCAAGACAATTTTTAGATAAAATTTACACACAGTGAAATGCGTCAATCTTAAGCACACAGTTAGAAGAACTGTAATAAATGTATACACCCATGTAACCACCACGCCAATCTAGATACAGAACATTCCCATATCCCTGGAAAGTTTCCTTGAAGCCCTGCCCATCCATCTCCACCACTACCGCCCCCAGGCAATGATTGTGGTGATTTCTATCACCCTACGACACGTTTCCCGCTCTTAAACTTCAAATAAACAGAATCATACAGCATATACTCTTTTTATGCCTGGTTTCTTTTGATCAACCTAATTCTTTCCAGATGTGTCCATATTGTTGAGTATTCTTGTATTTTGTTCTTTTTATTGCTCATTTGTATCCCATTGTATGACTATACTACAATTTGTTTATACATTCTTCCGTTAATGGACATTTTGGCCGTTCCTAGTTTTGGGCTATTACACATTCATATACAAATCATTGTAAGGACATATGTTTTCATTTATATTGACTAAATACCCAGGAGTGGAATTTCTGGGTCATATGGTAAGTGTGTGTGTAACTTTGTAGAAAACTGACAAAGCGGCTATACCATTGTTCATTTCCACCAGCAATGTCTGAGAGTTCTAGTTTCTCTGCGTCCTCAACAGCAGTAGGCATCATCAATCTTGTTTAGCCACTGGTATCTCATTGTGAATCAGTATGCATTTCTCTAGTGACCAATTATGTTAGGCGTCTTCTCATTTGTTTACCATTCATATATTTTCTTTGATAAAGTATCTGTTCAAAACTTTTACCATTTCTTATTGGCTTTGTTCTTCCTATTATTGAGTTGTAAGAGTCCTTTATATATTCTGGGTTCAAGCCTTTTATCAGATGTGTTTTACAAATATTTTTTCCCAGTTTGTGACATGGTTTTCATTTTATGAGCTGTATCTTTTGAAAACCAGAAGCCCTTAATTTTGTTGTAGTCCAGTTTAGCAGTTTTTTCCTTTTACAGTTTGTGCTTTTTGTGTGATAAGAAATATTTGCTTATCCTAAGGTCAAAAAGGTTTTTTCTGTATTTTCTTCTAGAACTTTTATAGTTTTAGCTCTTACATTGAGGCCAGTGATCCCCTTTGACCTAATTTCTTATTAGGGTATGAGTTTAGTAATGAGGTTCATTTTTGGCATTTGTATAGCAAATTGTTCTAGCACTATTTGTTGCAAACACTATCCTTTCCCTGCTTCTTCTATTTTGCAGCTCTGTTATTAGGTGCCTACATATTTAGGATTGCTATGTCTTCTTGATGCATTGACCCTTTTATCATCATGAAATGTCCTTCTTTATCTCCGATATTAATGTAGCCATTCCACCTTCCTTATGGTTAGTGGTTGCCTGGCATATCTTTTTTTTTTGTTAAAGATCGGCCCTGAGCTACCATCTGTTGCCAATCGTCCTCTTTTTTTTTCTTGTCCCCAAAGCCCCCCAGTACCTAGTTGTATATTCCAGCTATAGGTCCTTCTAGTTCTGCTAGGTGGGACGCCACCTCAGCATGGCCTGATGAGCAGTGCCAGGTCCATGCCCAGGACCGAACTGCAAAACCCTGGGCCGCCAAAGCAGAGCTCACGAACCCAACCACTTGGCCACGGGGTTGCCCCTGCCTGGTATATCTTTATGCATCCTTTTTCCAACCTATCTGTATCCTTATATTTAAACTGCATCTCTTGAAAAGAGCATGTGATTTGGTCTTGTTTTGTTATTCAATCTTATAAATTTTACCTTTAATAATGTTTTGTTCATTTACATTTAATATAATTTTAATGTGGTAATTACTGCTTTCATTTTCTAATTATCCATCTTTGTTCCTGTGTTCTTTCTTTTCTGCCTTCTTTTGGATTGAGTTCTTTGTTCTTTAGAATTCCATTTCATCTCCACCTTTAGCTTTTTAGTTATCCCTCTTTGTATGTTTTATTGATTCCTCTAGAAATTACAAAACTAACCCTTAACTTAGTTTGCCTTGACTTAGTGTTAACCACTTCACACGCGATACAAGCACCTCTCAACAATGTGACTCCGTTGCCATCCTCCATCCTCTGTGCTGTCATTGTGCTACGCTCTACTTCTGCATGTGCTACAAACCTACATTGTGAGCTTTGTGTTGTTTGGTTGGGGGTTTTTCCTTTAAACCACCACCAATTTTCTTAAATAAATTAAGAAAAAAATTAGTCTTTATTTTTACCTACGTAGTAACAGTTGTGGTGCTCTCTGTTTCTTCTTTAGATCTGAGTCTCTGTCTGGCCTCGTTTCCCCTCTGACAAACATCCTATTGCAATTTCATGGTGCATGTCTGCTAGAAACACATTCTCTCTACTTTTGTTTATCAAAAAAGTCTTTGTTTGACCTTCATTTTTGAAGGCTGTTTTCACTGGGTATGGAATTCTAGGACAACAGGTTGGATTTTCAGCCTTTTCATGTGACTTTCAATTATCTTCTGGCTTCCAGCGTTTCTGATTAGGTGTTAGCCATTATTGTTCCCTTGTGTATTGTGTCTTCTTTCTTTGTCTCCTTTTATGGTTTTCTCTTTATCTTTGGTTTTCAGCAGCTTGACTCTAGTTTGCTTAGGTGTGATTTTCTTTTTTATTATTTTTTCAGCCCTTTTTTTCAGCTCATGCTCAGCAAATTTTTTTTTTAAAGTATGCTTTTTTGGTAAGGAAGATTGGCCGTGAGCTAACATCTGTTGCCAATCTTCCTCTTTTTTTTATTTTTCCTTCTCCCCTAAGCCCCAGGGCATAGTTGTATATCCTAGTTGCAAGTCAGTCTAGCTCTTCTATGTGGGATGCCACCACAGCATGGCTTGATGAGTGGTGTGTAGGTCTGCATCCACAGTCTGAACCTGCAAGCCCCAGGCCCCCAAAGCAGAGCACACGAACTTAACCACTCAGCCTTGGGGCCAGCCCCCAGTGTGATTTTCTTTGTATTCATTCAGTTTAGGCTTCATGAAGTTTTTTGAATCTATGGGTCAATGCTTCTCATTGAAGTTGGCAGATTTGGTTTCACTTCCAGTATGGTCAAGTAAGCGTCTGACAAACCTGGCCCTCTCACAGATAACAAATGTAAGCTCTAGACAAATTTTGTAAATGGTATGCAGGCACTGGAGAATGAGCAAAGGCAGATTCGGAAGGAGAGTTGAAAACTGGAAGAAGGGACTGGCACAGTGTGAGTGTCCCACTTTTATAGCTTTTAGCCTGAGGTCAAGACAAAGTCAGTGTCGTACAGTAAATACTCTGTCCGATCTAAAATTAATACTTCTGGCTTGAAGAACCAGAGGACAGTATTTAGGACAAGCACAGCTGATGGAAAGTAAAAGGGAATCATGGAAAGAGGAGAGCCAGAGGAGTCCCAGATTCTAGTACAAGTTTGCCCAAGTCTCTGGCTGACCCTACGCCGTGCATGCAAGGGCAGACTCAAGGCAGCTAAAAGAACTGAACTGAAATTTGAGCTACTGCACAAAAGATGGAGTTTGCATTTGAGTCCACCAAGTTAATTGCCTGCTGAAAAAAAAAATCAACACAGAATGATATAAAAGGACTTATAATTGCTCTAACATAATATTCTTGAGGTCCAGGACAAACTCCAAAATCCTCAACATACAACAAACTGGAAAACGTGACCAATCTCATGAGAATTTTTTGACCAATCTCAAGAGAAAAGAAAATCATCCAAACCCAGTCCTAAGATGACCCAAATGTTGACATTAACACTATAGAATTTTATTTTAAAGTATCTATTTTAACTATACCAATGAGGTAAAAGAAAATATTTTCACAATGAATTAAAAGATAAGTAATCTTAAAAGAGAAATGGAAACTTACAAAGAAGCAAATGGAAATTCTAGAACTTAAAAATAAAATATCTGCAATAAAAACTTCACCAGATGGGCTTAATAGCAGAATGGAGATGACAGGAGAAAATCAGTGCACTTGAAGATACATCAGTAGAAATTATCCAATTTGAAAATCACAAAGATAACACATTTTTAAAAAATGAGCAGAGCCTCAGAGACCTGTGGGACAACACCAAAAGAGCTTACACATATGTGAGACTCTTCAATATGGTCCCATGTCTCTGACATTGTCAGTGCTTTTTTAAAAAAATAATTTCCATTGATCTTCTTCAGGCTCAGTGCTTCTGTCCTTCTGTCCAATGATTCTGTTCAATGCTCTGTCCAATTTGTTTTTAAACTCATCCAACAAATTTTTATCTCAAGCATTATAATTTTAGTTCTTGAATTTTCAATTTTTAAAAAGAGATCATTTTTGTCCTGAAATTCTCCATTTCCACCCATTTTACTCATCTCTTCCTATAAATTTAAAAATGCATTTATAATTGTGTTTAATTCCTTATTTGTTATATCATCTGTGAGTCTACTTCTAGTGACTATTTTTTGTTTTGTTTTCTCGAGTATAAGTCATATTTCCCTGCTTTGTATGTATTTCTCATAATTTTTTATTTGTTCTGGACATTATGTATAAAAGAAAAGCAGAGACTAATGTATAATATTTTTGTTGTGTTCGTTTGTTCCCAGAGGATGCAATCCCTTTCCTCTGTTGGGAGGTTAGAGTTAGGAGTTGGTCATCGTAATTCTCCCAAATGATCTGAGGATGGTCTGCAGCTTTAGTTGCATTGAGTTGACCTCTCGTTTCAAATAGGATTAAGGAGAGCCCTCTGCCCTCAGCCCAAACCCCAACTTTCGGTGCCGTCACAGAGGGGCTGATCTCTTTGATCCCGTCAGGATTTGAACTCAGAAGGGGTGGAAGTGCGGCCTTAGTTAGTTTTGCTTCACTTTTATTCACTGGAGTATTAACTCCAGTAGTTTCCTAGAACCTAAGCACCATGAGACTGTGCCAACTTTCTGCTTTGTAGCCTCAATTTCCTTGCCACATACTCAGAAAAATTCCAAAGGAAGTGGAGGCAGCTAGGATTTTTAGGTTACTCGACCTATTTACTTGTTTTTAAGAAATAAATAATCTTAGAACATAACACTTTTTTAAGAACAAATTTACCTTACACATATTCTACAAACCAAAATTTTTTCAAATATAAATATTTACCCATATTCTTCTCAGTTGAAATTTTGTTTTGGTTGTAAAACCAATCTCCTGTTCCCAAAAAAATTCAAATACTTAATGTATTTGAGCTGCTTTGACAAATGGACTAATAAGTCTTAAGCTAAACAATATTTTACATGTATTTTTTTACTATGATATAACTCACATACCATAAAATTCATCCTTTTACAATCAAGCGGTTTTTAGTATATTTACAAGGTCATACAACCACCAGTACTCTCTACTATAGAACATTTTCATCAGCCCTAAAAAACACCCCATACACACTAATAGACACTCCCTCTTGCCCCTCTCCACAGCCTCTGAGAAGCACCAATCCACTTTCTGTCTCTATAGGTTTGCCTATTCTGGACATTCCATATAAATGGAATCACACAATATGTGGCCCTTTGTGTCTGGCTTCCCTTTAGCATGATATTTTCAAGGTTCATCCATGTTGTAGCGTGTATCAGTACTTCATTCCTTTTTATGGCTGCGTAATGTTCCCTCGTATGTATATGCTGCATTTTTTAATCCACTCATGAATTGATAGACATTTAGATTGATTCCATCTTTTGATTATTATGAATAATACTGCTATGAGCATTTGTTATCAGTTTTTGTATGTACATGCAATTTCATACTCTTTGGTATGTATCTAAGAGTGGAATTGCTGGGTCATATGGTCACTCTAACTTTTCGAGGAACTGCTCAACTCTTTTCTGAAGTAGCTGAGCCATTTTACATTCCCACCAGCCACGTTTGAGGGATTTAATTTCTTCATATATTCACCAACACTTATGTCTTTTTTATTGTAGACATCCTAGTAAGTGTGACATGGCATCTTATTATGGCTTTAATTTGCATTTCCTTAATGGCTAATGATGTTGAGCACCTTTTCATGTGTTTATTGGTCACTTGCATATCTTCTCTGGAGAAAAATATATTCAGATCTTTTGCCCATTTTTTAATTGGGCTATTTGTCTTTTGATCATTGAAGTGTAAGTTGTTTATATAGTCTGTTTACTAAATCCTCATCAGATATATGATCTGTACATATTTTCTCCCATTCTGTGGGTTGTCTTTTTGCTTTCTTGATGGTGTCCTTTGAGGCACGGTTTTTAATTTTGATGAAGTTCAATTTGTCTTTTTTTTCTGCCTGTGCTTCAGGTGTCATCTAAGAAGCCATTGCCTCATTTAAGGTCAAAAAGATTTACACCTATGCATTCTTCTGAGTTTCACAGTTTCAGATCTTACGTTTAGGTCTGTGACTCAGTGTGAGTTAATTTTTGCATCTAATGTGAGGCAGGGGTGCAGCTTCATTCTATGGCATGTGGATGGTCAGAGGTCCTAGCACCATGTGGTAAAGAGATGGTTCTTTCCCCAAGGAATGATTTTGGCACCCTTGTCGAAAATCAGGTGGCCATAAATGTATGAGTTTATTTCTGAACTTTCCATTCTATTCTATTGATTAATATGTTTGTCTTTATGCCGTCCATCATCACTGTAGCTTTGTAGTAAACTTTGAAATCGGGAAGTGTGAGCTCTCCAACTTTGTTCGTTTTCCAAAATTGTTTTGGCTATTCAAGATCTCTTGAATTTGCATGTGAATTTTAAGAACAGCTTGTCCATTTCTGAAAAAAAGAGCCAACTGGGGTGTTTGATAGGGAGTGCTTTGAATCTGCAGGTCAACTGAAGAGGATTGGACCACTAGCATCTTAATGATGTCACCTCTTCCAATCCGCAGATATGTCTTTCTATTGATTTAGGTCTCAAATTTCTTTCAATGACATTTTGTAGTTTTCAGTGTATAAATCTTGCACTTCTTTTTTTAAATGTATTCCTAAGGATTTTGTTCTTTTAATAAAATTGTTAATTTCCTTTTGGATCATTCTTCGCTAGCAAATACAAATACAGTTGATTTTTGTACGTTAATCTTGTATCCTTGCTCAACTCTTGTATTAGCTCTGCTAATTTTCTGTGGATTTCTTCGGATTTTCTACATACAAGATCCTGTCATCTGCAAGTACAGATGGTTTTAATTTTCCGTTCCAGTCTGGATGCCTTTATATGCTTTTCTTCCCTAATTGCTCTGCCTAGACCCTCCAGTACAAGGTTGAACCAAAGCGGCGAGAGCAAACCTGTCTTGCTCCTGGTCTTACAAAGCTTTCAGTCTTTCACCATTATGGACGATGTCAAGCGGTGGGTTATTCGTAGACGCCCTTTATCACGTTGAAGAAGTTTCCTTCTGTTCCTAGTTTGTTGAGTGGTTTTATCATGAAAGGCTTTTAAATTTTGTCAGGTGCTTTTTTCTCATCTATTGAGATTATCACGGGGTTTTCGTTGACAATCATTTAAATAGAAAAAAACACTAATTTTCAAATAGTTTAGTACACTATTTCTGCAGTTTACATGCATATGTTAACTTTCTCTTTTATAGGAAGCCTGACAAGTTGGTCACTTACCTTAAGCATTATAAAATAAAGGCAAAGGCAAATTGCTTTTTACCAAAATACTGTGTATGCAACAATTGTCACTATCAGAAATACTATTTAGCAGTTGTCAACTACGAGCCCTGAAACATGGGACAAAAGTCATTTACTGTATCGTTTTTCCGATGGCACCTGACCTTCGGTATTCAGAGACAAGGATTTTCCATAAATAAGACCGCTGCCGTGCCTTTAGTGGTTACCTTGGGTCGATTCTTCTTCCCGGCTGTGGCACCATCTGACTAAAAGCGTTAAGTACCTGGGATTTTTGCTGTAGTTGATTTATAAGTCAAATGATGAACATTTCCTTTTAAAAAGAATGGTTTGTGGTCACAATTGCTTCAAAACGTAATTTTATGCTTTAGCAATTATAGAAGTGTGATTTTTGACATAGGGCAATTTTATAAGTTAGGCAAATATAAAATGTTAGAAGACGTGGACAACTGTTCCTCTGTTTAAGTTTGGAGTGCAGCAAAATGAAAGGCACAGTTTGCAGTGAGCTGATCAGCCTGTCAGACAGCATCCTAACTCACACAGACTCTCGCAAATCTGAAGAAGGTAACTCCTTTTCCAAATTACAAAATTTTGGCAAATCAATACAGCACTTTGTAATACAATAAAATTATGTTGTATTTGTTGGAATCACGTATCACTTTAATGGTAATTTCCACTGCAAAAATACTACTTATGTACGAGATCAAATTACTAAGTCTTTTCATCAGAGCCCTCAGCAGAGACAGTTGTTTTATACAAATTAATGAGGCTTTTAGAGTTGTCTCATTTCCTTTTTTAGGGTGCGTTCCTTCTTTTTTTTTTAAGGTTGGCACCTGAGCTAACATCTGTTGCCAATTTTTTTTTTCTTTCTGCTTTTTCTCCCCAAATCCCCCCAGTACATAGTTGTATATTTTAGCTGTGTGTCCTTCTAGTTGTGGCACGTGGGATGCCGCCTCAGCATGGCCTGATGAACAGTGCCATGTCCGTGCTCAGGATCCGAACTGGTGAAACCCTGGGCCGCCATAGCAGAGAGCTCGAACTTCACCACTCGGCCACAGGGCTGGCCCCCGCGTGCGTTCCTTCTTGAGAGCTGCTGAGTTAACAGCAGGGCAAGTGTGTGTATAGAAAATGTGCTCTGTTGTCTTCTGAGGTCGGCCACAAACCGCTCATGAAAAACTTTAAAATTCTCTTTAAGAAGCTCAAACATGCCAATAACAAATTAAAGTAATTTTTCAAATCCGGTTGTCTTCCATAAATAGGGAATGACTCAATGATAGATGATGGCATAAATAGTTCTTTTTTTTTTTAATTGTGAACCAACATGACCTATTCTAATTCAAATGCCATCCTTTTTTCTCATTTTGCTGTACTGGCCAGGAGTGTCTATACAACGTTGAACGGAAGTGGTGAGAGTAGACAAGCTTTTCTTGTTCCTAATTTTAAAGGGGTGCTTTCAATATTTCTCTTTTGAAAATGACATTTATTATAGGTTTTTGGAAAATACTCTGTATCAGGTTAAAAAAATTCCCTCCTACTCATTATTTGCTAAGAGTTCGTAGCATGAACAGGTTTTGAAAAGTATGGAAGATTTCCTGTTCATCTATTGAGGTTTTAATTAATTTTTTATTGTTAAAAACCTTGCATTCTTGGAACAAACCCAGTTTTGCTGTACTGTATTTATGTTTGTATATACCGTTGGATTCTATCGGCTGAGATTTTTTCTGACGCTTACCCCCGTAATCCAGAGGAAGATGGTCCTGTAGCTTTCCTTCCTCCTGTTGTCTTTGCTTTGTTTTGAGCGAACACCAACCTCATGGAACTTGTGGACACTGTTCCTCTTGTTTTTTTCTTTTTCTGCTCTCTGGAAGAGTGTATATTACACTTTTCTGCAATTCCTTGAATGTTGGGCAGAAGTCATCTGTAAAGCTGTTGTGAATGTTATTATTTTAGGCAGATTTCAAATAGCATTTAGTTTCTTTGGTGGTTTTCCACGTTGTCTTGAGTCAGTTTTGATCCTTGGCATTTTTCTAGGAAACTCACTATTTCGCCTGGGGTCTAAAATATTGTTAGAAAATGATGGATAGTTTAAATCTCTCTGTCCTCTTTGTCATTTCTGTAACGTGTTCATTTGTACCTCTTTTTTTTCCTTGATAATTTTGCCACGTTTCTTTTTTTTTTTAATAAAGATTGGCAACTGAGCTAACAACTGTTGCCAATCTTTTTTTTTCTTTTTTTGCTTTTTCTCCCCAAATCCCCCCAGTACCTAGTTGTATATTTTAGTTGTGGGTCCTTCTAGTTGTGGCATGTGGGATGCCGCCTCTGCATGGCCTGACGAGCGGTGCCATGTCCGCGCCCAGGATCCGAACCAGCGAAACCTGGGCCACCAAAGTGGAGCGTGAGAACTTAACCACTCGGCCCCGGGGCCGGCCCCTCACAAGCTTCTTTTTGTAGCTCTTTATTGTTTGTTTATGTGGGGTTCATTAGTTTCTGCTCTTATTCTGGTGACTACCTTCATTCACTTTTCTTTGCATTCACTCTGTTTTTGTTTCACTAAGTTTCTGAGATTATTAGTTCACTGTTTCTTATTTTAAATACATCTTATTTTCACATGTATTTGTGACTGTACATTTTAAAAACACTCTAATAGCCACATCCTACAATTCTTATCTTTAGTGTCTGTGTTAGTTTCCTGTAGCTGCTGTAACAAATTACCAGACTTTGGTGGCTTAAAACAGCTGCAATTTTTCTCTCACAGCTCTGGAAGTCTGAAATCAGAATCACTGGGCGGAATCGGGATGTCAGCGGGGCCGTGCTCCTTCAGACGCCCTAGGGGAGACATCGTTCCTTGCCTTTTCCAGCTCCTGGTGGTCACCAGCATTCTTTGGCTTGTGGCTGCATCACTCTGATCCCGTTGCCTCCCGGTCACCTTGCCTGCTCTTCTGTCTCTCTCTGCCCTCCTTTCATGAGGATACATGTGACTGCATTTAGGGTCCACCTGGGTAATCCAGGGCAATCTCCCCGTGTCAAGATCGTTAACTTGATCACATCTTCAGGGATCCTGTTTCCCTGTGAGATACCATTTAGGTTCCAAGGATTAGAACCTGACATCTTTGGGGGCCATTCTTCAGCCTTCCATGACGCCATTCCTCCTACTTTGAAGCAAGTTTTAAAAGGTCCAAATGTAGGAGGAGATCTTGGTTATCTGTCATTGATTTCTAATTTTATTACCTGTAGACAAAGAATGTGATATGTGTCATATTATCTTTTTTTTTTTAGTTAATAATAGGTTACAACCTTGTGAAATTTCAGTTGTACATTATTGTCTGTCAGTCGTGTTGTAGGTGCACCCCTTCACCCATTGTGCCCACCCCCCACCCCCCCTTTCCCCTGGTAGCCACTAATCTGTTCTCCTTGTCCACATGTTTAAATTCCTCATATGAGTGGAGTCATACAGAGATTGTCCTCCTCTATCTGGCTTATTTCACTTAGCATAATTCCCTCAAGGTCCATCCATGTTGCTGCAAATGGGATGATTTTGTCCTTTTTTATGGCTGAGTAGTATTCCATTGCGTATATATACCACATCTTCTTTATCCAATCATCAGTTGATGGGCACTTA
Source organism: Equus caballus (assembly GCF_041296265.1). NCBI lineage: Eukaryota > Metazoa > Chordata > Mammalia > Perissodactyla > Equidae > Equus > Equus caballus. The sequence continues at coordinate 12,940,036 of NC_091696.1, forward strand.
GGTTGCTTCCACATCTTGGCTATTGTAAATAATGCTGCAATGAACATTGGGGTGCATAGGACTTTGGAATTGCTGACTTCAAGCTCTTTGGATAGATACCCAGTAGTGGGATAGCTGGGTCGTATGGTAGTTCTATTGTTAATTTTTTGAGGAATCGCCATACTGTTTTCCATTGTGGCTGCACCAGTTTGCATTCCCACCAGCAGTGTATGAGGGTTCCTTTTTCTCCACAACCTCTCCAACATTTGTTATTATTTGTTTTAGTTATTTTTGTCATTCTAATGGGTGTAAGGTGATATCTTAGTGTAGTTTTGATTTGCATTTCCCTGATGATCAGTGATGATGAACATCTTTTCATGTGTCTATTGGCCATCCATATATCTTCTTTGGAGAAATGTCTGTTTGTGTCTCCTGCCCATTTTTTGATCAGGTTGTTTGATTTTTTGTTGTTGAGTTGTGTGAGTTCTTTATCTATTATGGATATTAAGCCTTTGTCGGATGTATTACTTGCAAATATTTTTTCCCAGTTAATGGGTTGTTTTTTTGTTTCAATCCTGTTTTCCTTTGCCTTGAAGAAGCTCTTTAGTCTGATGAAGTCCCATTTGTTTATTCTTTCTATTGTTTCCCTTCTCTGAGAAGACATGGTGTCCAAAAAGATCCTTTTAATACTGATGTCAAAGAGTGTACTGCCTACATTTTCTTCCAGAAGCCTTATGGTTTCAGGTCTCACCTTTAGGTCTTTGATCCATTTTGAGTGTATTTTGGTGAAAGGTGACAAAGAATGGTCAATTTTCATTCTTTTACATGTGGCTTTCCAGTTTTCCCAGCACTATTTGTTGAAAAGACTTTCTTTTCTCCATTGTATGCCCTCAGCTCCTTTGTCAAAGATTAGCTGTCCACACATGTATGGTTTTATTTCTGGGCTTTCAGTTCTGTTCCATTGATCTGTGCACCTGTTTTTTGTACCAGTACCATGCTGTTTCGATTACTGTAGCTTTGTAGTATGTTTTGAAGTCAGGGATTGTGATGCCTCCAGCTGTGTTCCTTTTTCTCAGGATTTCTTTAGCAATTCGGGGTCTTTTGTTGCCCCATATGAATTTTAGGATTCTTTGTTCTATTTCTGTAAAGAATGTCATTGGGATTCTGATTGGGATGGCGTTGAATCTGTAGATTGCTTTAGGTAGAATGGACATTTTAACTATGTTTATTCTTCCAATCCATGTACATGGGATGTCTTTCCATCTGTTTATGTTGTCATCCATTTCTTTCAGAAAAGGCTTGCAATTTTCGTTGTATAGATCTTTCACTTTCTTAGTTAAATTCACCCCGAGGTATTTTATTCTTTTTGTTGCGATTGTGAATGGTATTGTGTTCTTGAGTTCTTTTTCTGTTAGTTCATTATTAGAGTATAGAAATGCTACTGATTTATGTAAATTGATTTTATACGCTGCAACTTTGCTGTAGTTGTTGATTACTTCTAAAAGTTTTCCAGTGGATTCTTTGGGGTTTTCTATATACAAGATCATGTCGTCTGCAAACAGTAAGAGTTTCACCTCTTCTCTCCCTATTTGGATTCCTTTTATTCCTTTTTCTTGCCTAATTGCTCTGGCCAAAACCTGCAGTACTATGTTGAATAAGAGTGGTGATAGAGGGCATCCTTGTCTTGTTCCTGTTTTCAGGGGGATGGCGCTCAGTTTTTGCCCATTGAGTATGATGTTGGCTGTGGGTTTGTCATATATGGCCTTTCTTATGTTAAGGTAGTTCTCTTCTATCCCCATTTTGTTCAGAGTTTTTATTGTAAATGGCTGTTGGATCTTGTCAAATGCTTTCTCTGCCTCTATTGAGATGATCATGTGGTTTTTATTCCTCAGTTTGTTGATGTGGTGTACCACGTTGATTGATTTGCAGATGTTGAACCATCCCTGTGTCCCTGGTATGAATCCCACTTGATCATGATGTATAATCCTTTTGATGAATTGCTGAATTCGGGTTGCCAAAATTTTGTTGAGAATTTTTGCATCTATGTTCATCAGCGATATTGGCCTGTAGTTCTTCTTTTTCGTGCTGTCCTTGTCAGGCTTTGGTATCACGTGATGTTGGCCTCATAGAATGTGTTAGGAAGTGTTCCATCCTCCCTAATTTTTTGGAATAGCTTGAAAAGGATAGGTATTAAATCCTCTCTGAAAGTTTGGTAGAATTCCCCAGGAGAGCCATCTGGTCCTGGGGTTTTATTCTTTGGGATGCTTTTGATGGCTATTTCAATCTCTTTCCTTGTGATTGGTCTGTTCAAATTGTCTACTTCTTCTTCACTAAGCTTTGGGAGATTGTAGGAGTCCAAGAATTTATCCATTTCCTCTAGGTTATCCATTTTGCTGGCATATAGTTTTTCATAGTATTCTCTTATAATCCGTTGTATTTCTGTGGAGTCTGTTGTTATTTCTCCTCTTTCATTTCTGATTTTGTTTATTTGAGCTTTCTCTCTTTTTTTCTTTGTAAGTCTGGCTAGGGGTTTGTCAATTTTATTTATCTTCTCAAAGAGCCAGCTCTTTGTTTCATTGATCCTTTCTACTGCCTTTTTTGTTTCAGTCGCATTTATTTCTGCTCTGATTTTTACTATTTCTCCCCTTATGCTGACTTTGGGCTTTGTTTGTTCTTCTTTCTCTAATTCAGTTAGGTGTTGTTTAAGATTGCTGATTTGGGATTTTTCTTGTTTGTTAAGACATGCCTGTATTGCGATGAATTTTCCTCTTAATACAGCTTTTGCTGTATCCTGTATGAGTTGGTATGGCATGTTATCATTTTCATTTGCCTCCAGGTATTTTTTTATTTCTTCTTTAATTTCTTCAATGATCCACTGCTTGTTCAATAGCATATTGTTTAGTCTCCATATCCTTGTGCCTTTCTTAGCTTTTTTTCTTGTAATTAATTTCTAGCTTTATAGCATTATGATCAGAGAAGATGCTTGTTATTATTTCAATTCTTTTAAATTTGTAGAGGCTCGCCTTGTTTCCCAACATATGCTCTATCCTTGAGAATGTTCCATGCATGCTTGAGGAGAACATGTATTCTGCTGTTTTTGGATGGAGTGTTCTATATATGTCTATTAAGTCCAACTGTTTTAGCTTTTCGTTTAGCTCCACTGTTTCCTTGTTGATTTTCTGTCTGGATGATCTGTCCATTGATGTGAGTGGGGTGTTGATGTCCCCTACTGTTATTGTGTTATTTTTGATATCTTCTTTTAAGTTTGTTAATAGTTGCTTTATGAACTTTTGTGCTCCTGTGTTGGGTGCATAGACATTTATAAGCATTATTTCTTCTTGATGAAGTGTCCCTTTGATCATTATATATTGTCCCTCTGTGTCCCTCTTTACCTGCCTTATCTTGAAGTCTGTTTTGTCTGATATAAGTATTGCAACACCTGCTTTCTTTTGTTTGCTATTACCTTGGAGTATTATCTTCCACCCCTTCACTCTGAGCCTGTGTTTGTCCTTGGGGCTGAGGTGTGTTTCCTGGAGGCAACAAATTGTTGGATCTTTTTCTTTAATCCATTTTGCCACTCTGTGTCTCTTTATTGGAGAGTTCAATCCGTTTACATTGAGGGTGAATATTGATGCATGAGGGCTTAATGCTGTCATTCTGTTGCTCGTTTTCCGGTTTTCCTGTGTGTCCTTTGTTTCTCGTCCTGTGTGTTTTAGTCTACCCATTGACTTCTGCAATTTCTTATGCTGGGTTTCTTAGATTTTTCCTTATTTATGTTTTGCGTCTCTGTTCTGTTTTTTAGTTTAGTGGCTACCCTGAAGTTTGTATTCAGAATCTCGTGTATAACATATTCCATTTTCTGGTGGTCTCTTACTTCCTTAGCCTAGACTGTTTCAGTCCCTTTCCTCCTCCCCTCCTAAATTATTATTTTCATCTCTTATTCCAACTTGTGTTGTGAGTGTGTGGTTAGAGTGATAAGATTGTCTTTGCTTTGGTGATTTCCTTCCCTTTATCCTAATGCTATAGTTGAATATTTGCTATGCTATTCAGATTCTATCTATTTGTCTCCCTACTCTGTGTTTTGTGACCCCTTTCTTCCTTTTTTTCTTTTTTCAGGTATGAGAGCCTTCTTGAGGATTTCTTGTAGCAGAGGTCTTGTGACTATGAACTCCCTTAGCTGTTGTTTGTCTGGAAAAGATTTAATTTCTCCCTCATATCTGAAGGATATTTTTGCTAGATAGAGTATTCTTGGCTGAAGATTTTTATCCTTTAAAGTTTTGAATATGTCACTCCAATCTCTCCTAGCTTGTAAGGTTTCTGTAGAGAAATCCGCTGAAAGTCTGATGGGGGTTCTTTGTAGGTTATTTTCTTCTGCCTTGCTGTCCTGAGTATTCTTTCTTTGTCATTCATTTTTGCCATTTTTACTACTATATGCCTTGCAGTAGGTCTTTGTACATTGACAAATCCAGGAGATCTGAAAGCTTCCTCCACACACATTTCTCTCTCAATCCCTAGATTTGGGACGTTCTCTTCTATTATTTCATTGAGCACACTTTCTGCTCCATTTTCCTTTTCTACCCCCTCAGGAATTCTGATGATTCTTAAGTTGCATTTTCTCATTGAGTCAACTATTTTTCTGATATTTTCCTCATTCTTTTTTATTCTTAGCTCTCTTTCTTCCTCTGTCTGGAGCCATTCAGCCCGTCTATCTTTGGTTATCCTAATTTGTTCCTCTATGGTTATCTACATGGGCATTCAGGGAACCCGTATTCTGTTTTATCTGATCCATTGTATTTTTCATCTCTAGTATTTCTGATTGATTCTTCTTTATGATTTCAATCTCTTTTGTGAAGTAACTCCAGAACTCGTTGACTTCTTTCTCTATATTTCCCTTTACCTCATTGAATATTTTGATGACAGCTATTTTGAACTCATCTTCACTTAGTTTACCTATTTCCAAGTCCTCAGGACATAATTCTGTGTTTTTATTGTTTTCCTTTTGGACTGGAGCTTTTATAAATTGCTGGATGGTAGAGGAGCGGTTTTTGCACATGATGCTATTATTCAGTTGCGGTTACAGCCTGTTGCCACTAGATGGGCATGAGAGCTGCATGTTCTGAGCCCTCCACCTTCAGCCGCGATGGCAGCAGGCAGCGGGGGTTGGGGGAGGAGGGGCACTTTCTCTCGTGTGCATACCTGGATTCCAATCAGCTCTCACTCTCTGGTTTCCCGGGGCCCTGGCTTGATGGGGTTCTCCCACGTGAAAGCTTTCCCCCATTAGTGGGTTTCCACTGCACCGGCGGTGGGAGTCCTGGACGATCCCCGGATGCATGGCCCCTGCCCCGCTCCTTCCCTCACCCATGGCAGCAATCCCAGTCTCTAGGGGAGGGAGCAAAGTTCTCTCTTACCCCGTTCCAGCTCCTCCGAGGGTGGCTCCAGCCTCTCCGCCTTCTGTCATTTGGTTGCTGTGGGTCTCTGATGATTTATGTTATTAGGATTTTTTTTTTTGGTTGGAAAGCAGTTGCTCTTTTTGGTTGTAATTTGGAGGGGAGAGAGTCCCAGGTGAGCTCACACTGCCATGTTGCTGACGTCACTCCAGGAACCTCATATTATCTTTTTAATATTCATTGAGATTTGCTTTATCAGATAGCATGTGGTAAATTTTTGTAAACGTTTTACACATGCTTAAAAATAGCATATATTCTCTAATTTGGGGGGATGGCTTATACCCATTTGGGAGTAGATTCTGAAAGGAAAACTGTTTCTCTACTCACAACACTTCTGACAGCAAATATGTGGGGTTTCCAGCCTGAGTAGTTCCCCAGCTCTCTGCAGACACCAGCTGGGTGTCCTACAATTTAATTCAGTTCTGACACTAGCTACTTGGAGTTAGCACAGACCCCACAGGTTAACGGCTCAGTGCCACAAACCTGGCCCCCACTTCAGACGCCAACTGCAAGTAGCAGGTGCCCACGTTGCCCACACTACTGTCTGACTTGGCTACAAATACGGGGTTCCACAACCCCCTCCTCAGTTTTGATAAGTTTGCTATAATGGCTTACAAAACTCAGGGAAACACTTTACCTACATTTACTGGTTTATTGGACAGGATATAAATGAGCATCCAGGTGAAGAGGTCCATAGGGCGAGGTCTGGAAGGGTCCTGAGAACAGGAGCTTCTCCCTGTGAGGTTTGGGGTACACTGCCCCCCAGCATGCTGATGTACTCACCAGCCCAGAAGCTCTCCAAATCCCACAGTTTAGGGGTTTTATGGAGGCCTCATTAATGGGCACGATTGATTAAATCATTGGCCATTGGCAATTGCCTCCATCTCCAACTCCTCTCTGCTCCCCAGAGGCAGCAGGTGTGGCTGAAGGTTAGGAGGAGAACATCCAGCCTTTCCCAGGGGAGCATGCTATTAGCTGTGGGTTTTCCCAGATGCCCTTTATCAAGTTAAGTCAGCTCTCTTCTTTTCCTAGTTTTTGGTGTGATTTATCATGAAGGAGTGTTGACTTTTGTCAAATGCTTTTTCTGTGTTTTTTTGAGATGGTCTCATGCTTTTGTCCTTTATTCTACTGATGCAGTATATTACATTAATTGTTTTTTGAATATTAAACCAATCTTGTATTCCTGGGATAAATCGCCCTTGGTCATGATGGAGGATCTTTCTTATACATTGCTGGGTTGGATTTGCTAGTATTTTGTTGGGGATTTTAACATCTATAATCCTAAGAAATATTGATCTGTAGTTTTGGGGGGTATCTTTGACTTAATCTTTTTTTGCTGAGGAAGAGTTAGCCTGAGCTAACATCTGTTACCACTCTTACTTTACTTGTATGTGGGATGCCACCACAGCGTGGCTTTCATGAGTGGCTTTCATGAGCAGGTCAGCACCTGGGATCCAAACCCACGAACCCCGGGCTGCCTGAAGTGGAACACATGAACTTAACTACTATGCCACCTCATTTTGAGGTAGCATTCAGGTTCTACTTTTGAATAGTGCTTTATTTTTCTCTTTTTTATCTGCTAACCATTAATATGGGTTTTTTTATAGTGTAAGTTTTTTTTTAAAGCTTCAGTGCATAGTCGTGTATCCTAGTTGTTAGTTTAGTTCTCTATGTGTGCCACCACCACAGTAAGACGACTGACGGATGGTGGTGAGGTTCCGTCACTGGGAAACAAACCGCGGGCGGCGGCAGTGAGAGCACTGAGTCCTAACCATTAGACACCAGGGCTGGCTCCAGAACGTAAGTTTAACTCGAACATAAGTTTTAACTGATTTGCAATGCAGTCAATATTTAGTTTCACTGACTTTAGTTACGCATCCTAAACACTTTTTAGAGGCCAGTTTTGCAAAGTAGACACTGGATGCCAGTATTGTCCATATTGTCGTGTTCTCCCTCATGAGGCTGTTATCAGGACTAAAGGAGACCAGTCATATAATGCTCTTAGCATAATGCCGGACATGGCGAGAAAGTTATAAATATTTTCACATGTAATTTATTATTATTGCAGACAGGAAAACTTGCCCCTCTCTCCCAGGCACGACCCCCGCTTTAGTGCCCACTCTGTGATCTCACAGGACGGCGGGATTTCGGCAGCCAGTCCTTTATGTTATTTGCCTCCTCGCACTGGAAAGTTGTCTCCTTCAGCACAGGGAGGCTTTGAGCTTTTTGGGTCCGCTCTGGCCACCTGAGGCCTGGCTCCCAGGCTCTGGGTCTCAGGAGGGGAACGGAGTGGGGAGAAGCAGCAAGGATGCCCAGGGCACCACTGAGAGCCCTGGCTCCAGGGACCCCAGCCGTGGAGCCAGTGTGGTGGCCCCGTGTGGCACCGTGAGGCCTGAAGTCAGAAGGGCAGAGCTGCTCATCCGTCAGAAGCCAGGCTGCCTCCAGGGTGGCTGACCTGGCCCATCCCCACAGCTCCTGCTCAAAGCTAGACCTGACTTCTTGTGACCTGGGCCGAAGTCACAGGCCAGGGTCCACAGACCATGTTTGAACCCTCCTACACAAGAGCCCCCGACTTCAGTCTTTCAAAACATTGGAACATAATTCACACAGATGTCTTGATTTTTCATTCATCTTCAAAAGCTGAGACAACCTGGTGACCCTGGGCCTTCATTTCTTCATGGCACCAGGCACTGGAGCGAGCATCGATGCCCCGGCCATGCTGGGCCTGAGTCCTCCTGGCCTGCATGGCCCCTTCCAAGCCGTCTTGACTTGCATTCCACCCTTTCATCTTGAGAACAGATACTGCTATTGTTTCCGTACTTTGCCATTTGTACAATGGTGTCAGATGGTACAACTCCTTTTGTACAGGTTTTCATTCCAAACTGCCTCTCAGATTTACTCATGTTGCTATTTATTCTCTCACAATTGTTGTTTTAGGCCACCCAGTTTCTGGCAATTTGTTAGGGCAGACCTAAAAACACAAATACAACATCTTACAAGTTATTGATTTCCAGTATTTTATTTTTGACACCAAAATCAATTTTTTTTAGAGTCTATGCTTATTTAGATTTACCCGCATATGTACTAATGTCTTTGCTCCCATCACTTTTTGCAACCTACCACTTCATTCTGAATTCCACTTCTTTCTTCCTGGAGTACATCCTTTACAATTTTTTTAGAAAGGATTTAAGACTGATAAATCCTCTGTCTTTTCTGAAAAAAATTAATTTTACTTTCATTATTGAAGGATGATTAAGCTGGATATAGATTCTATGGTTGAGAATTATTTTCCTACAGAATTTTTTTTAATTTACAAGATTAACTATTTTTATTTTATTTTATTTTTTCTGAGGGCGATTTGCCCTGAACTAACATCTGTGCTGATCTTCCTCCGCTTTATATGCGGGTCGCTGCCTCAGCATGGCTGATGAGTGGTGTAGGTCCGCCCCCAGGATCCGAACCTGCAAACCTGGGCCACCAAAGCGGAGCGTGCTGAGCTCAACCACTAGGCCCTGGGCCAGCCCCTCCCACAGAGTTTGATGAGGCTGCTCCACTGTCCTTTTTATCTTCTGCCATTGCTGGTATTCCTCTCTACTGTCAGACTTATATCAGATAATCAGCATTTTTTTTCTGTTAGCTTTAAATATTTCTTCTTTGTGCCTTTGTTCTGCACGTTCACCATGACAGCTGTAAATGTAGGCTCACTGTTTCTTAGCATGAGGAGGGTTTGTGCCTCTTGAATCTTTCCTTGAGAATGTTCCATGTGCACTTGAGAAGAATGTGTAACCTGCTGTTTTTGGATGAAGTGTTCTATATATATCTATTAAGTCCATCTGGTCTAATTTTTCATTTAATTCTATTATTTCCTTGTTGATTTTCTGTCTGGATGTTCTGTCCATTGGTGTTAATGGTGTGTTGAGGTCCCCTACTATTATTGTATTGTTGTTGATGTCTTCTTTTAGTTCTATTAAGAGTTGCTTTACAAATTTTGGTGCTCCTGTGTTGGGTGCGTATATATTTATAAGTGTTATGTCTTCTTGGTGGAGAGTCCCTTTTATCATTATATACTGTCCCTCTTTATCTTTCTTTATCTGTTTTGCTTTGAAATCTACCTTGTCTGATATTAGTATAGCGACACCTGCTTTCTTTTGTTCATTATTAGCTTGGAGTATTGTTCTCCATCCCTTCACTCTGAGTCTGTGTTTGTCTTTGGGGCTGAGGTGTGTTTCCTGGAGGCAGCATATTGTTGGATCTTGTTCTTTGATCCATCCTGCCACTCTGTGTCTTTTGATTGGGGAGTTCAATCCATTTTCATTTAGAGTGATTATTGAGACGTGGGGGCCTACCACTACCATTTTGTGTCTTGTTTTCCGGTTTTCTTAAGTTTCCTTTGTTTCTCGTCCCATGGTTTAATCTGTTCTGATGTAGAGCTGCTACTCTCTGTTGTTGTCCTTCTACTTATCTCCTCTGCTCTTGGTTTTGTAGCCCCTTTCCTTTTTTGGATTTTTCAGGAATGAGGGTTTTCCTGAGGATTTCCTGAAGAGGAGGTTTTGTGGCAATGAACTCCCTTAATTTTTGTTTATCTGGGAAAGTTTTTATTTCTCCATCGTATTTGAAGGATATTTTCGCTGGGTAGAGAATTCTCGGCTGTAGGTTTTTGTCCTTCAGATTTTTGAATATATCATTCCACTCTCTTCTAGCCTGTAAAGTTTCTGCTGAGAAATCTGCTGATAGCCTGATGGGGGTTCCTTTGTAGGTTAGTTTCTTTTGCCTGGCTGTCCTTAATATTTTCTCCTTGTCGTTGACTTTTGCTAGCTTCACTACTATATGCCGTGGAGTTGGTCTTCTTGCATTGATAAAGTTTGGAGATCTATTGGCTTCTGTCACCTGAAGATCCATCTCCCTCACCAGATTTGGGAAGTTCTCAGCCATTATTTCTTTGAATAGGTTTTCTGCCCCTTTCTCCTTCTCTTCTCCCTCTGGTATACCTATAATCCTTACGTTGCATCTCCTAATTGTGTCTGATAATTCTCGGAGAGTTTCTTCATTTCTTTTAAGTCTTGCTTCTCTCTCCTCCTCTGCCTGCAACAATTCTATATTGCCATCTTCCAAATTGCTAATTCTTTCCTCCATATTATCGGCCCTACTGTTCAGAGCATCTAGATTTTTCTTAATCTCCTCTATTGTGTTCTTCATTTCCAATATTTCTGTTTGGTTCTTCTTTATCGTATCAAACTCTTTTGTGACATAGCTCCTGAACTCGTTGAGTTGTCAGTCAGAATTCTCTCTTAACTCATTGAGAATCCTAATGATGGCTGTTTTGAAGTCATCATCATTTAGGTTATATATCTCATTTTCTTTGGGATTGTTTTCTGTGTATTTGTTACTTTCTTTCTGTTCTGGAGATTTAATGTATTTTTTCATATTGCTTGATGATGTTGATTTGTGCCTCCGCATGGAGATAGAGTTTAGTTGCTCCTTTCACTTGTTTCAGCTGCTGCGGTGGGGGGAGCAGCTGTTTATACTTCACCAACCAGGAACCCTGTCCGTAGTTGCTAACTGGGCCTGGGCCCCTCTTCGTAGCCACAGTGGCCCTTTGGATTCCCTCCTCTGCCGTGGGGGCCGTCACAGGGGGGCTTCAGGCTGCAGGGGCCTACTGTTGTTGCCCACCTAGATGCGCTCTCTCCTTGGGGTCTGCAACGGTGTTATGGGCTTTTCCAGCGGCCAGGGGTGGGATCACTTATATTTGTCGCTCCGTTGCTGTCGGCACCCACCAAATCTCACTTGTCCTCTATGGGTCGCAGGAGAGCTATTGGCATCTTCTACAGTCTGTGGTTAGTACACCTAGCTATGCTGCTTTTGCCCTGGGGTCTTCCAGCCTTGTGGCTGGCGGCTGGGTGCCTTCTACTGGTGCTGTGCAGAGGCTTTCCCTAAGGCTGCTGTGAGCCTGTAGGGTTTCCCCCTAGGCTACTAAGCTGGGTCTCTGGAACTCTCTCCAGCCCCAGTCCTCTCCGAGATCTCCGGCAATCTCTAGCCCCACGGGGCGGGCAACGGCAGCTGGGGGTCGCCCCGCCCTCTGGGATTCTCTCTGGGCCTCTCCCGGAGCTGTGAGTGCTCAGCGTGGCCCCTCTGCTAACGGCACACAGAGAGTTTTGTCTGCTGCCCGGGCGGAGCTCCAGCGCTTCCCCTCCGGGTCGCCGAACCGGCCTTTGAAAGTTCCCCCAGCCCCAGTCCTCTCCGAGATCTCCGGCAATCCCTAGTCCCACGGGGCGGGCAACGGCAGCTGGGAGACCTCCGTGCCCTCCGTGTCTCTCTCTGGGACCCTCCGGGCGCCCCGAGCACCAGGCTGGGTCTCCCCGCCAATGGCGGGGAGAGACTCTCCCCGCGGGCTCAGGTGTGCAACTCCAAAGTTTCCCTCTGCGTTTAGGAGTAATTGCGGGGGGTTTAGGTAGGGTTCTGGTCACCTGTTTCCACCGTCGCTCCTCTGTTGTGTTCTTGCTCCTGCCCTAGATGTGTGTGGATCCTCTGGGGGCGTCCGTTGGAAGAAAGCCGCTTGCGGGTACTAGGCTGCCCGTCGGGGTCGGAGAGTTTTCACCTATTTCCACATTCTCCCGGAGGAAAGTCCATCCGCCTTCCGATGTATAGTCGCGTGGGTGTCTCAGACGTCCTGAGATGCTGTCTGGATATCCTTTGTCAAGCGATAAGTGTCCAAATAATTGTAGACTCGAAGGGCGAGAGACAAAGAGGACTACTCACGGCGCCATCTTGGCTCTCCCCTCAACATTGTATCTTGAATCTTTAAAATTGTGTCTTTTGTCAATTCTGGAAATTCAGTAATCGTTATCTCCTTGAATACTGTCTTTCCCCTATTTTTCCTTTGTCTTCATAGAATCCTATTAGATCTACATCAAATTTTGTGATTCTCTCTTCTACGTCCCCTAACTTCTCTTTTATAGTTTCCGTCATTTTAGCTTTCTGTGCACGCTGGACACACAGAATCTGTTCTTCAGATGTGTCTCCCAGCTCATTAATGTTCATTTCAGCTACATTTAACCTGTCATGGAACTCATAAATCTTTTCAAAAATTTGTTTCATTGCATGCATTTTTCATTTTCAAAAGTTCTATTTGGTTCTTCTACTAACTTGCCCCCCATAATGTTTTATTCTTTAGAGTTCCGATTTCTAATAGTTTTCCTTTAATCATTTGTTAAATCATTTTATTGAATCACAACGTACGTCCAGAAGTGTACAAATCATAGGTGACACCGCACTAAATTTTCAAAAACTGAACAACCCTTGGAACCAGCACCTGAGTCAGAACACAGAACATTCCAGTAGCCTCAGAAGCCTTGTCAGGTCCAGTTCTGACCTTAGGTGTTCCCCAAGGCTGTCACCTGTCCCCACAGGAGCTTTCAGCACGAGCCCCTGCCGCTCACCCCATCCTCACCCCAGGGCAGAAGTAGGGCGAGCTCATTCCCTGTCATCTGTGGGGGCCAATCTCCTCTTGTTTCCGGCATCTGGGGATTTCTCTTTCTTTCTTGGGAACTCAGTTGTGCATTTGAAATAATTCCTGTTCTGTTTCATTGCCCATTTTAAGGAGTTTGTGATGAGAAAGATGTCAGGTTATTTTAGAATGCAAAGTCAGAAACTCCTGAGGAGGTAGTCACTGAGCTATTGAGCACTTGAAAGGCACCTAATGTGGCTGTGGAACTGATTTTTAAATTTTATTTAATTTTAATTAATTAACATTGAAATTTAAATAACCACATGTGGCCTGTGGCTCCCATATTGGACAATGCAGCCTTAGAGAGGAAGGAGGAGCTCACCTCCACCCCGCAGGCTTGGCAGGCTCAGGGCAGACAAATCCCAGGGTGGGGACAACCTGTATCCCAGCCTGGGTCCAGCTGTCCGGCGACCCTGATGGAGGTCACGTGGGAAGCGTGTGGCTTGGCCTAGATGCTGTTCTGTGGACTTGGACACATCGGTGCTGGATGAGTGGGCAGTCAGCCTGGAGGACAGGACCTAGGGGTGCCACAGGGGTCTCTATTAGGCCCCACCTATTTCTCTGTGTGGGGTGTGGCACAGAGTTGAGAAGGATGAGGGACACCTTGAGTGACAGTCAGGACCCAGATGGCCTCTTTTGCCCCTGTAAAGCCTTGGCTTTCCTCCTCCATCCCCTTCCCCGACCCCCTCCGTCCTCAGCCCTCTCCCCATCCTCAGACTCTGCAGAGAGCTCCTCCTCCAGCGCGGCTGCCTGCCCTGGGGCTCCGGCTCCCCTGGGCACCTCAGTTACAGCCTCACACATCTTCTCATGAGTCCCCACACACATCCTGCTTTCTCAAGCCTGTGGGCCTTTGCCCAGGCTGTTCCCCTTTCCTACCACGCCCTCTCCATTACCTCCCACCACTCCCCTGCTGGGCACATTTTAATTCTCCTTCAAAACCAATCTCAAATGTCACCTCCTCTGGAAAGCCCAACTTCTACACCCCAAAACTCTAAAATATATGTTCTATTCTGTTGATGCAAATAACCAATAACCAATCTATAGATAAGACAGATAAGGTGAGTTTCACTTGAGCCAGGCTGAGGACTAGCCTGGGAAGGCAGTCTCCACAGAGGAAGAAAGCGTTCCAGAGATGCATTCAGTAAAGTTTTATGCCTTTTTAGAACAAAGAATATACATCGAACTAGTCCAGGACACATATTCCTCAAAGTTTCAGAGATATTTAGTTACCGATTAGCAGGTCAACATGACCCTGACTGCTGGGAAGGGAAACTTGTCTTCAAGGAGTCCGACCCTGGCATCGCAGGACAGGAGGGACGCGTGCCTCTCTCAGGGCACGCACTCCTCACTCTGAGACAATGTTGGAAGCGTCCTTATCTTCAATGGGTATAGCAGACGTAGTGTGCTTGACAGGCTGGAAGTGAGGCTTCTTTCATTCACATGCAGTTCGGGCCAAATCAGGTTTAAACCAGAATCGCTTCTGCATATACCTGAATATGTGAAAGTTTCTTATCAATTCTAATACATATGTGTCTATATATATATGTACATAGACACATATCTAAAATTTGTTTCTAAAAGTAAGCTTTGCATGTACAATGTGCAAGATTCAAAATTCACCCATGGTAAAACATAAACCATGGTTTATAGTAAAAACTCTGTCTCTCCCACTCCCTGGGTTCCAGGCCACCCAATTCCCCTTCCCAAGGGCACCCCTGGCCCTCAACACCGTGAACACCCTTCCTCAAGGGCCAGGTGGATTTCCTTTGACCTGCCAGGCAGACAGCAAATGCCTGGAGGGCAGACAGCCTGGTCCCTTCTCTGCAGGCTGACTCTCATGCCGGGCAAACCGCAGCCATGTGGGCACAGGCGTCTGGGATAGTCAGAGGGGATATAATGGAGGCGTAAGGAGGGGTCTGGCCCTAAACTCAAACTTGTGAACTCCTGCCAGAAGAATGGACGGCAGCGCTACTGCAAAACTCTCCCCCAGCTTCCTGCGGCCCCCGAGGACGCGAGCTGGGATTGGTTCCCGGCAGTGCCTTGTGCTCTTGATGTCTTCCTGGACTACAGCGACATAACTCAGTGCAAATGTTTCAGCCTGGGGTATTCCCACCTCCTCTGGAATACCAGTGGAAACACAACTCCCTTGAAAAGGTGTCATGGAGACCTCCATCCCCCGGGAAGGCAGACGTGGGGAGGCGGCTGGGAGAGGCCGAGGGGAGGCAGCTCTATAGGAGCAGGAAATGCCAGCTTTGAAATCAAGTGCTGACTTCTCCTTACAAAGAATATTGTGACTATCCAATCAAGCAAGATTTAGGTTCAAGTCCAGCAAACTTAGGAGCACCTGCTGCGGGCCAGGCCCCAGGCAGGGGAGCTACACTCATTATGCTCTCCTTTAGTGCTTACAACAGCACGTGCAATGACGGAGGCCTGACAGAGAATGGAACGGGGGCCCTGCACGCAACACCCTCCAGTCCTCTTGAATAGGGACGTCATAATTAAAGCCGGGATGCTTCATGGATCCAGGCATTTGCAGATGAATTTTGCTGCTGCTCCTCTTTGGACGGGCTCGGAGGTTTCTGAAACGGGCCGTGCAGAAGGGCAACTGCCCAAGGTCGTACACGCAAAGTCGGACAAACTTGTGCAAGAGCTGCCCCATTGGGACCATCGCTAAACCTCTTTTCTTTTTCTAAAAATTTTTTTTCTAGCAAAGAGCTGGGACCAAAGGGAAGGGAGAGGTTAAAGGGCATTGAGGGATAGGGTCCTGCAAGGATAGGGGATGAGGGCTGAGGGTCCATGCCAGGAGGAGACCCTCTGAGGCACAGCTGCTGGCCTGGAGAAGCCTGATGCACGATACCCACTCTAAGCTTTTCTTTTCTGCACCGGTTCCTGCTCTGCTAGCTCAAGCCTTGGGTAGAAAGGGAAGGCCCACATTTTGGGAGTGAAGAGGACCGGAGAGCTCGAACAAAATGGAGAGAGCAGGGAGAGTATCTGAAGCAGCAAGTCGGGCATCGGTGACAAAGGACAACGTTGAGATGGAACCCTCCCTGGAGAACCTCAGGGGCATTTGGTGGCGGAGACACTGAGCTTCTTGAGACCACATGGAAGAGGTGCTGGAATGATGGCTGTTTGTGCTGTAAAAGCCAGGGAAGTTGGTGACTCTGGGGCTGCAGGAATCACCACACTTGTCCGGAAGTCACCATCTGGTCCTGCCTACCCAAACAGCCCCAGTCCCTCCCCCACACTGTGTCTTCCTATGGGGCTGGACTCCTGGTGGTTCCCAAACCCTCCAAGTCCTGGCTCACCTCTGCGCCTTTGCGCATGCTGCTCCCACTTCCCAGAATGCCCCACTCCCTCTCCATCCTCACTGCTCCCATGTGTCCACCAGACAAAGGCCTACTCCTTTTCCATGCTCATTGCAAATGCTGCCTCCTCCAGGGAGCCTCTCAGCATTGATTCCACACCACTGTCTGGTGGCACGTCTGCCTCCCCCACCATGCTGTGGGTCCTCCAGCGCAAGAGCCATGCGGGGTTCATTTCTACCCCATCCACCTACGGAAGTGCCGGCAAATGGGCATGGAGCTGTGTTTGCCGAAGAAACGAAGTTTTTAAAAAGCTAAGAGCATTGCTATCACACGTGAGACCTGGCTTTAAGCTGTGCTGATGTGGAATCTGTAGCCATCCCCAAGTCATTCTGAGAGCGGTGAGCTCCGGTTCGAAAAGCAAATGCCATCAATCTTGAAGGTAACATAACAGATATCCACTGGTTTCGGTGGCCAGGGTCGCTGTTCCTCCTGCATTCGGGAGGAATGGAGGCGAGGACATAGAATCCAGGCTTGCGCAATCGTAGTTCTCATCTTCCTGGGGACAGGGGTCGGTCCAGGCGGTGTGCAGGTGACCCAGCAGGTCGGTCGGGAGCCTTCTCTGGGCTTGACACACATCTGTAGGCAGGCAAACCCTCCCTCGCTGGGCTGCCAGGCTGGGCCTGCTGTGTGAGCCACTGGATTTGATGTTTGTTTTACCTCGTTTTTCTCGAGCCAGTTTGAGTCCGTTTCCATCACCAGTGAGCATCAGAGTTCGACTAGCAAAGGCTAAATCGAGTAGAGCGAGTGCCCCCCGCCCCCCCGTCAGGGAAGCGTAGCAGCTCTGAGCAGTGCAGTTTTAGAGTTAGACAAAGAAAGTGATGCTCATTTCCGGTACGTGGAAAGGTCTGGAGACAGACATTTTCCTATATGTAAAATCAGGAAGAACTGGGGATTTTTAGCCAGGAGAAGCAAAACTCCTGAGGCTGAAGTGTGGTCAGACTTACCACCCACTTGTTGAGGAAGCACTGGACAGTGATGCAAGCTGTCCGGAATGGAGGCACTGACTTGTGAGGGAGAGAGATCCCCGTCCCTGGCCGTATTCCAACAGAGGTGTACTATGAATCAAGAATATTGGTGAGGCTGTTCCCACCTTGGTTATGACAATATCCCCGTTAGGAGAAGTAACGCTCTTTCCGGGAGGGGAAACACATGGGCACGTTTTTTTGAATTCACTCCATGCCTGGGGAGTGCAATTGATGTTTGGTGAACGCACTTCTTGGGTAAAGATTGCCTAAACGCAGAGAGTGCCTCCACAGAGAAACTCAGGGGGAAGGGTCAGAAGAGAAGAGGAGATTTGAGTTTTATTTTAGTGATCCAACAAATCTTACACAGAGCCCTAAAACACAATTCCACTTTCAATGTCTAATATACAGATGTATTCATACTTGTCGGAAATGATATATGTACAAGATTATTTCAGAAAAAAAGTTGGAAGCAATTTAAATATCTATAAATTATGGTTCATCCACACAATGGTCTACTGTACAGCCATAAAATCAAGTGAGGGAGGCCAGCCCCTCGCCACGGTGCTTAAGTTGGGTGCACTCTGCTTCAGTGGCCCGAGTTTGCAGGTTCGGATCCTGGGCACAGACCTATACCACTGGTCAGCCATGTTGTGGCAGCAACCCACATACAAAATAGAGAAAGATTGGCACAGATGTTAGCTCAGGGCTAATCTTCCTCCACCAAAAAAAAAAAAAAAAGGAAGACTGGCAACAGATGTTAGCACAAGGTGACTCTTCCTCAGCGAAAAAAATCAAGTGAGGAACCCACTCATAGGTACATACCAATGAGAAATACCTAACAGAATTGTGTTCATCAAAAGATGTGGACGAGAATGGTCACAGCAGCACTGTTAGTTAGAACTAAGCCTTGGAACCCGCCCAGGTGCCCATCAGCAGTAGAATGGATAAATGAACTGTCATGTATTCATTCAGTGGAGTGGTTCTCAGAAGTGAGAATGAATCAGCTACAACCACAAACAGTGTGGATGAATTTCACAGACGTAACATTGAGTGAAAGAAGCCAGACACCAAAGAGAAAATCCTCTATTTATATAAAGTACAAAAGCAGGCAAAACTATGCCCTGGTGTGAGAAATCAGTACCGCGGTGGCTTGTGGGTAGCACGGTGCTGGCGAATATAGTCAATAATACTGCACTGTGTAGTATAAGTTGCTAAGAGAGTAGATCTTAAAAGTTCTCATCACAAGAAAAAGAAATTTGTAACTATATATGGTGACGGATGTTAACCAGACTTATTCTGGTGATCATTTCACAATATATACAAATATTGAATCATTATGGTATACACCTAAAAGTAATAGAATGTTATATGACAATTGTATCTCAATTCAAAAAATATATTGAAGGAAAAAAGATAATAAATACTAAATGAATTTTCAAAAAATACAAAAGAGGCCAGCCCCATGGCCTAGTGGTTAAATTTGGCACACTCTGCTTCAGCAGCCTGAGTTCAGTTCTCGGGCACAGACCTACACCACCTGTCAGTGGCCATACTGTGGTGGCAACCCACAAACAAAATAGAGGAAGATTGACACAGATGTTAGCTCAGGGCCAATCTTCCTCAGCAAGAAAAAAAAAAACAAAAGAAGAAGTTTGACAGTTGTTTTCTAGCCAACCTCTTACCCAGAAGTTCTCAGTAGCGTCCTGGGCGAGCCAGTTCTTTTCATGTAACCATCCCACATGTTGCAGAGCCATCAGCATCCACTGTGTATCAACGACATTTGTGACGTTTGTGAATTAATTTCAAATGGTTCAGCCAAACCAGCAAACAAACCCTATATATACATAGGCAAATGTTAACAATTTTGTAAGTGGTGGGCATGAGGAACTCGTTAACCTGTTATTCAACTTTTCTTAATGTTTGTGACATCATAAGTTTGGGCAAAGTCTCTCCTCAAAGACAGAGTTTTATTCTAGTTGTCCTCACTTTTGTGTATACAGCCCTGTACAATTATTTGTAAACGAAGGAGGACCAAACCCCCAATCTACATGCAGAAAGGCCTGGGAAGCGGATGTGTTTGGGAATTGTGAGACCTGTGAGGCAGTCAGCTAGGAGCTCCAGGGTTGCAGGACTGGGGTGAGGCTGGAGAGGTGGCCTGGGTGGAACAGGGAAGGACCTTGAATGCCACGGTAGGAAGGCTGATCTCTGCAGGGCCTCGGGCAAGCTGCTGAGCGGCAGGGCCAACTTTGGCATTTGAGTCGGGAGCAACGAGGATGATGATGGACTGGAAACAGGAGTCTTAATCTCAAGTGCCTGGAGGGGCAAGACAGCCTGGTTGGGGTCTGTGATCATCAGGGAGATATGAGTTCCCTCTGAAGGGAACAGCTGCCACCGGGGGCAGCCAGTATTCCCGCCAAGGGGGCGAAATGCGTGTGAGTCCAGCAAATTCCCAAGAGCAGGCAGAATTCCTTCTTTGTATGTGAAATCTTCTTGTCTAGTGTGTTGACCCATTTAAAAACAAAAGCAAAACAAGACACTCTTGGAGGCAAAGCAAGTCTCAGGCCCCGATCTGGCTCAGGGGCCACCCTCTGGGGCTGCAATGAGTTAGGAGGTGTGATGATGCACAGGGCAGTGTTGGTGGCTGAGCTCAGGCCACAGCAGGGAGGGTGGTGGGCAGAGCCTGATTGCAGAGATACCCAGAGGTGGGCTCCATCCGGGAGACTGGGTGACTAAGCAGATTCGGAAGGGGGAGGGTGGAGTCCAGGGCGACGCCTGGGTGTCCAGTGTGGGCGACTGACGGGTAAGGATGACACTGTGGAGATGGCATCACAGGAGGGCGGGATGCTGGGGGAGGGTCAGTCTGTGACTGGGCACGCGGATTTGAAGACCCTTTGGGAGCTTGCTGCAACAGGATGGAGACCTGGAGTCAGAGCCGGAGCCCCAGGGCGGGCAGCCGCGCTGGAGGAGGAGCTCTCTGCAGAGTCTGAGGATGGGGAGAGGGCTGAGGATGGAGGGGGTCGGGGAAGGGGATGGAGGAGGAAAGCCAAGGCTTTACAGGGGCAAAAAGGCCACCTGGGTCCTGACTGTCACTCAAGGTGTCCCTCATCCTTCTCAACTCTGTGCCACACCCCACACAGAGAAATAGGTGGGGCCTAATAGAGACCCCTGTGGCACCCCTAGGTCCTGTCCTCCAGGCTGACTGCCCACTCATCCAGCACCGATGTGTCCAAGTCCACAGAACAGCATCTAGGCCAAGCCACACGCTTCCCACGTGCCCTCCATCAGGGTCGCCGGACAGCTGGACCCAGGCTGGGATGCAAGTTGTCCCCACCCTGGGATTTGTCTGCCCTGAGCCTGCCAAGCTCGTGGGGCGGAGGTGAGCTCCTCCTTCCTGTTCTAGGGGAAGAACGTGACCTCCACGGAGCAGTTACTACGGCTGGGCTGTCAGGCACTATCTAGTTTGACTGAGTGTCAGACCTGCGCCAAGGGGGTTATGCTGACCACAGTGTCGCCAGTGACCACTCGCGCATTCATTCACTCAGCATTCATTTACCCAGTGTCTTCTACGGGCCCTGAAACTGTTAAGCACTGGGGAGGCAGGTCTAAGAGACAGGAGTCAAATCAGAACACTAGGCAAGCGAGCTGTGTGTTGTTTGTCAGATTACCCCAGAGGAGCCCGCCTCCACGCGGGTTCTGGCGCACTCCCCAGGGGGCCGGCTCAGAATTCTGCAGGGAAGAGAGGCCACGAAACACCTTCTGAAAAACCTCCCCGTATGTTTCTGATCTGGCAGGCTAAGACAACCAGGAAACTCTCCCAGTAAAAGTCTTTGAAATGTTTCATAAAATTAAAAAATTTTATTTTAAATACACAGTGGAGCTCCCACAAAATAAAGGGAAATCCCAGGAGTCCAGAAACAAAGAGGAGACGAAACATCGCCGATGACAGCCAATGAGTTGACAACGCGTCTTCTCTTAGGTGTCAACGAGGGTCAGTAACCAAGAGTGACAGGAGAGAGGCCCTGTACCAGGGCTGCCAGAAAAAAATACAGGATAATGCAGGATGCCCACACACAGGCATGTGTCGCTTAACAACGGGGATACGTTCTGAGAAATGCGTCGTTAGACGACGTCGTCATTGTACGAACATCATAGCATATACTTGCACAAAGCTAGATGCTACAGCCCACTGCACACTGTACGGAAAGCCTACTGCTCCCGGGCTACAAACCTGTCCAGCGTGTTACTGTACCGAATACCGTAGGCAGTTGTAACAGTGGTATCTGTGTATCTAAACACAGAAAAGGTACAGCAAAAATATGGTATAAAAGATAAAAAATGGTACATCCGTAGAGGGCACTTACGAATGGAGCCTGCAGGACTGGGAGTTGCTCTGGCTGAGTCAGTGAGCGGTGACGAATGTGGAGGCCAGGACATCACCGTACACGACTGCAGACTTGACAAACACTGTACCTTACACTAGACTTATTAAAAAAAATTTTCTTTAAGAATAAATAAAACAGCTTACTGTAATTGTTTTACTTGATAAACATTTTAATTTTTTTAACTTTTTGTCTGTCTGTAATAACACTTAGCACTGCACAGCTGCACAAAAATATTTGTTCATCCTTATTCTATAATCTTCTGTCTATTTTTTAATTTTCCTTTTACTTTCTAAATTCTTTTGTTAAAACTAAGACACAAACACACACGAGCCTAGGCTACAGAGTCAGGATCATCAGCATCACTGCCTTCCACCTGCACGTCTTGACCCACTGGAAGGTCTTCAGGGACAGTCACACGCATGGAGCTGTCATCTCCCTTGATAACGATGCTTCTTCTGGAACACCTCCTGACGGACCTGCCTGAGGCTCTTCTTGAGGCGATGTCACTCTTTTCAGAAATATGTCTATGGTGATTTGCTTGGTTTCTTTTTCTCATCATAGATTTGCTTGTAAGCGGATAATGCACCATAAACATTATTCTCTATTAATGAGAAGCTTTTGGTGTTGGGGTCTATGTTTTCAAACTTCTTAAGGAGCTTGCTGAGGTTTGCAAACTCTTCTGCTGAACCTTCACGGTGAATTTTCTTGGGGGTTCTTCTTCTCTTCAAGTTTTCCCTTGCCTTCTCTTCGGTGCGCGTTCCTGTTCCAGCTCCAACAACCCCGCACCGGCCAGTCCCTCAGGAGCCCCTCAGCGTCGTCCTCGTCCACACCCAGGGTAAAGCTGTCTACCGTCTCCACCACAGCCTGGCTGATTTTTGCAGCCTCCTCACCCTTGGCAGATCCCTTGAAGTAACAGATGAACCTCCGAGTGTCTTCTTCCAGATGCCATCCACACCCTCCTCACCCCCAAGCCCAAGCAGGGTCCTTGATGCAGTCACAGACGTTGTGATCCTTGCAAAATTGCATCATTGCCTTCTCTGCGTCTTCCTCAGTTGCAGCAACAGCCTGGGCAAAGGTCCTCCGCAGGCAGTAGGCCTTATAAACCCTCTAAGTCCTTGATCCATCAGCTGGACCAAAGAGGCGGTGTGTGGAGGGAGAAACACTGCTTTGATCTGGGATGAAGATCACCAATAAAGAGAGGATGTGCGGGAGCATTACCAACAATAAGCAAGCTCTTGAAAGGTATGTTATTCACCAAACAGTACTTCACTATTTCACTGGGATAGCAATTCAGGAGGGCACCTTGGCAGAGGAGCTGCGTCATCCACGACTTCTGATTGCTCCCGTAGTACCCTGGCAGTGTGTGCTTGCTGATATGCTTGAAGACCCTCACTGAAGGCTCTCACTGTGCCAGATCACCGAGAGTTTCAAGTTGTAGGCTGCAACACTGCCCCCAAGTGAGCCTGTTATCTTGTCCCTGATAGCCTTGAAGCCTGGCACGGCCTTGGCCTCCTCTGGCTGCGAGTCCTCTCAGGCATCGGATTCCAGAGGAGGGAGGCTTCACCGTGTGGAATATTGCTCTGGCAAGTAGCCTTCCCCCACAATCAGCTTCTCTAGTTTCCGAAAGTTCTCCAGCTGCCTTCACCTCAGCTCGCGCAGACCCACCCCCACTTTCACATCGCGTAATGAACAACGATTCTTGAATCATTTCAACCACCCAGAGTTAGCAGTAAATTCAACACCGTAGTTGGGTCCAGCCTTGTCATTCAACATTGCAAACTTTCACTTCGGCTGTGTCTGTCGCGGTGCTGAGAGGGACACACTTCTGTGTCTGGTCTTCAGTCCAGGTCACTAGAAGTTTCTCCATGTCTGATTTAGGCCCTTCTCAAATTTGTGTTAGTCTCATTGCCTTCAATGAAGCAGAGCCTTTAACAGCTTCTGTCACTTTGTTCTTGTTCTTCAAGATCGTAGCTAGGGTGGAATGGAACACGCCTGACTGGCAAGCAATAACCATCACTGATTTTCCACCTTCGCAGCCTTAAATCACTTTAAATTTCGTTTCCAGGTCAATCACTCAACGTGGTCTCTTACTGGCAATATTAGCAGTGGATTTCGTATGCTTAGGGGCCATGAAGAACAAAACAGCATGAGATCAAATCAAGCACAAGAGAAAATGATGCAATCAACAGACACGGTAAACACGAGATGTATGAGGTTACTGCCTGCATGACATGGCATACTATTTTACAGTAAATGTTTTTATAAGTAGAAAGAGTACACTCTAAAATAACGATAAAAAGTATAGTATATACATAAACCACTAACGTAGTTGTTTATTATCATTATCAAGTATTACGTACTGTACATCGTTGTATGTGCTATACTTTTATACGGCTGGCAGCACACTGGGTTTGTTTATACCAGCAGCACCACAAATGTGCAACGCGTTGCACTAGGAAGTTACCACAGCTGGACATCACTTGGCAATAGGCATTTTTCAGCTCCACTACAATCTTATGGAACCACCACCATATATGCAGTTTGTCATTGACTGAAACATTATGTCACACATGACTGCATAAGTTTTCCCAGAGCAATTACAGAAGAAAATGAAATAAAAATGCATCTAGATTGGAAAGGGAGAAGTAAAACTGTCTCTATTTGCAGAAGACATAATCTTTTTTTTTTTTTTAAAGATTGGCACCTGGGCTAACAACTGTTGCCAGCCAATCTTTTTTTTTTTTTCCTGCTTTATTTCCCCAAACCCCCCCTGTACACACTTGTATATCTTAGTTGCAGGTCCTTCTATTGTGAGATGTGGGACGCCATCTCAATGTGGCCTGACAAGAGGTGCCATGTCCGCGCCCAGGATCCGAACCCTGGGCCACCGCAGCGGAGCGCGCGAACTTAACCACTTGGCCACAGAGCCAGCCCAGAAGACATGATCTTATACATAGAAAACCCTAAGGAATCCACTTACAAGCTATTAGAATTAATAAATGAGTTTAGCAAGGTTGCAGTATACAAGACCAATACACGAAAGTCAATAGAATCTTTATACATTAGCAATGAGCAAACTGAAAAATTACGAAAACAATTCCATTTTACAACAGTATCAAAAAAATACTTAGGGGGCCAGCCCGGTGGCATAACAGTTAAGTTCGTGCACTCTGCTTTGGTGGCCCAGGGTTCACCAGTCCAGATGCCAGGCGCAGACCTAACACCACTCGTCAAGCCATGTTGTGGTGGCATCCCACATATAAAATAGAGGACGATGGGCACAGATTGGCTCAGGGCCAATGTTCCTCAACAAAGAGAGGGGGATTGGCAGCGGATGTTAGCTGAGGGCTAACCTTCCTCAAAAAATATATACACATTTAGGAATAAATTTAACAAAAACAGTTGAAAACTTATACTCTGAAAACTACAAAACATTGGTGAAAGAAACTAAAGAGAAAGACATCCCATGCTCACAGATCCTGAGACTGAAAATTGTTAAACTGGCAGTACTGCCCAAACGGATCTACAAATTCAGTGCAATGCCTATTGAAATGCCAGCTGATTTCTCTCAAGACTGACAAGCTGATCCTAAAATTCATATGGAAACTCAAGAGACCCCAAATAGCCAAAACAATCTTGAAAAGAAGGAACAAAGGTGGAGGACTCACACTTCCTGATTTCAAAATTTACTGCAAAGCTACAGAAATCAAGACAATGTGGTACCAGCATAAGGCTAGACTTACAGACCAATGGACTAGATTTAAGAGTCCAGAAATAAACTCTTACACTTACAGTCAGTGGATTTTTGACAAGGGTGCGAACACAAGTTGATGGGTAAAGAACAGTCTTCAACAAATTGTGCTGGAACAATTAGATATCCACATGCAAACGAAGTTGGACCCCTATGTCACGCCATACACAAAAATTAACTCAAAATGGATCAAAGACCTAAATGTGAGAACTGAAACTATAAAACTCTTAGAAGAAAACATAGGCTAAACCTTTGTGATCTTGGATTAGGCAATGTTTTCTTAGATATGACATTTAAAGCATACGCAACTAAAGAAAAAATAGATAAATTGGACATGATTAAAATTAAAAAGTTTGGGGGCTGGCCCCATGGCCGAGTGGTTAAGTTCACATGCTCTGCTTTGGCGGCCTTGGGTTTCACTGGTTCGGATCCTGGGCGTGGACATGGCGCTGCTCATCAGGCCATGCAGAGGCAGCGTCCCGCACAGCACAACCAGGGGGACCTACAACTAGGATATACAACCATGTACTGGGGGGCTTTGGGGAGAAGGAAAAAAAAAGAAGATTGGCAACAGATGTTGGCTCAGGTGCCAATCTTTAAAGATTTTATTTTTCCTTTTTCTCCCCAAAGCCCCCCAGTACATAGTTGCATATATATTTTAGTTGTGGGTCCTTCTAGTTGTGGTACGTGCGACGCCGCCTCAGCACGGCTTGATGAGTGGTGCCACGTCCACGCCCAGGATTTGAACCAGCGAAACCCTGGGCCGCTGAAGCGGAGCATGCGAACTTAACCACTTGGCCACAAGGCCAGCCCCTCAGGTGCCAATCTTTAAAAAAAAAAAGAAAAAAGAAAAAAAATTTAAAAATTTTCTGCTTCAAATGACACCATAAAGTAAGTGAAAAAGAACACAGAATGGGAGAAAAGCTTTGTAAATCATATATCTGATAAGGGTCTTGTATCTAGAACATATAAAGAACACTTATAACTTAGTAATAACAAGACAAAATGCAATTTAAAAATGGGCCAAAGGCTCTGAATATACATTTCTCCAAATAAGACATATAAATGGACAATAAACACATGAAAAGATGTTCATAGTCATTAGGGAAATGCAAATTAAAACCACAATGAGACACCACTTCACATCCATGAGTGGCTATGATCAAAAAGATAACAAGTGCTGGCGAGGATGTGGAGACACTGGCATCTGCACACTGCTGGTAGGAATGTAAATGGTGCAGCCACTTTGGAAAAGTCTGAAAGTTCCTCAAATAGTTAAACATAGAGTTACCACGTGATCCAGCACTTCACTTCCACGTGTGTATCCAAGATAAGGGAAAACACTTATCCACACACAAACTTGTCCACAAATGTTCACAGCAACACCACTCGTAAGAGCCAAAAACGGAAACAACCCAAATGTCTAACAACTGATGAATGGATAAACAAAACGTGGTATACCCATACAATGGAATTTTATTTGGCAATAAAAAGGAAGGAAATACCGATACATGCTACAGCAGGGATGAACCTTGACAACACGCTAAGCAAAAGAAGTGAGTCATAAAGGACCACATATTGTCTAACTCCATTTATATGGAATGTCCAGAATGTGTACATCTATAAAGATAGAAAGTAAATTAGTTGCGCCCCAGCTCTGGGGGGATGTGGGGATTGAGGAGTTAAGGCTAAGGGGAACAGGGTTCCTTTTGGGTAATGACAATGTTCAAAAATTGTGCTGATGGTTGCATAACCCTGTGAACATACCAGAAACCATTGAATCGCGCGCGTTGAATGGCTGAATTACGTGGTATGTAAATTACACCTCATTTAAACTGTTAAAAATAATAATAAAGCACCTGAATGGTGCCGTTGTTGAGCCACAGGGTCTTTTTATCCAAAGAGCTCCAGTGGCTGCAGAAGCTCTTTGCGATGCTACCCAAGTTGAGGGACAGGAGGAATGGGATGATGAAGAAACAGTTTTCATCTGACTCCAGATATTTTCATCTGACCGTTTCTGTAGAAGCACCAGTATTTCCTGAGCTCTGTCTATGAAGCAGGCCCTGCTCCAGGTGCTGGGGCTTCATCAGCAAGCAAAGCAAACCGCCTGCTCTCAGGGAAGACATGTGAAATAAGAAAACAACAAACAGATGAGAAATCGGGTGAGACAAGTGCTGGGAAAAAGAACCAGCAGGGCAGGAGAGAGAAACTTGGGGGCTGTTGCTATTTCAGACAGGGTGGTTAGAGAGGGCTTCCTGGAAGAGAGGCCTAAAGGAAGCAAAGACGAGTGCGACGCGAGTATCGGAGGACAGGAAAGCATAAGCTCGAAGCAGGAAGGTGAATGGGGGATTAGAGGAACAGCAAAGCCGGTGTGGCTGGGCAGACAAATGCTGGGAGAGACAAGGGAGGAGGGCCCGGAAGGGCGAGCTGCCGAACGCAGGCTTCTGGCCACAGCCAGGTCTTGGCTCCTCCTCTGAGGAGGGCGGGAGGGTTTGAGCAGAGCTGTGATATGCCCTGATTTAGGCTGGAAGAAACACTATGGCTGCTTGTGGAAAAGAGACCAAAGGCGCAGAGTTGAAGCATCCTTCTTCACATATTTCCACCTCCTATCTGATATACTGGAGCTCTTTTTGAAGTCTTTGAGTTATTTTGCAAAGTCTGCACATTTTTACTGTTAGTAAGCTATAGTTTTGTTACAAAGAAAGCATATTCAGCACAGTTTTTTCCTTCTTTATGTTCATCGTGTATAGATGGCGATTCCATGTGTCAATCTCAATTTTTCTCATATTTCTGTTCACTTGTTTGGAAAGCCTTCGACCTAGAGTAACACTCATGCTTGTAACAGAAGCTCTGTAGTGGCTCCAGACAGATGCTTAATGAGACTGACACCGGTGCAGATCTGTATGGATTTACAGATTATCAGTGTCTTTTCACGTAAGTTGAAGATTTAAGTCCCTGATCTTAATCTCAACATAAAAATGGCTCATATCTAGACTATTTTAGATAAGTTAAGAGTATTACACCGACAAAACAGCAACATTTCAGAACCTAAGAATAGCACGAATACTGAAAGCTGCTATCACAATCACGATTATTACTGTCTTACAGACAAAGAACTGACACATTGAAAAACATGCTTGAGGTCACACAGCTGGTAGTAAGTGGCCTGGCCAGGATTTAAACACAGGCAGTTTGAAATGCAACCCACAGGATCACCGCTACACTCAAGGCTCCTCAGTGAAAGTGGTATCTGAGCAGAACCTTCGAGAGGGCTGCAGGCCCCACTTCTGGGGCTTAAGGGGACTGGTGAAGGCTGGGATTTCCGCTCTGGGGAACAAGTTAGCGAACAAATCAGGATCCAAGCTCATGCTCAGGAGAGGGTGGATCTAATTTTGCCATGGAGGCAGTCACCATGTTTATGGAACTTTCTAGTGCTGGCTTCAAATTCTCTGGATCCTGGGTGGGAGGTGGGCCATGTGCTGGAGACCAAAAGAAAGGGAAAGGGCCTACAGACAGTAGGGTCTAGGAGTGTGCCCGTAGGAACTGGTCTCGGGTGCTGGCTGGGCAGAAATGGGGATTGAGACTGAAGAGAGCGGATGACCCAAGAATGGTCCTGGTGCTGGGAGAGCCCCAGCCACAGGCCTTCCAGAAGTCTTCCCTCCCTTTACTTCGTTAACGATTAAATTACCCCCTTCGCCCTTATGTAGGGCCCCACAGCAGATGACAGAGAGAATCCTCTCAACATGGTTCCTGTCCTCCAGGATCTCGCCTTGAGGTGACTTTGGACTGGGAGACTTGGAATAAAAAAATGTAAGGCCGTTCAAGAATATTAAGGTCTTAATAAAACTGGAAGAAGAAAGAATAAATACAGAAGTTTTCATTTAGTAATCAAATGCATTTAACTGCACTTTAAGAATAATAGAGTTATGGGGCAGAGATGGGGGGTCCAAGTTTAAACTGCGCAAGAGAGAAGAAACCATTGGTTCTTCTCTGAGCTATGTGCTACGAGATAAAGCTGTGTGACCTTGTGCAAGTCACTTCCTCTCTCTCGGTGTTTCCACAGCTGTAACATAAGAAACTTGGGAATTATATATGTAAAATACCCATAATGCTGCCAGACAAATAGTAGGTAGGTGCTCAAGACAGATTATTGTGGACCAGGAATTTTACAAACATTTCCTCATTTAATCTTTACAATACTGAGGAGGTAGGTGATACCCTCCCCTTACAGAGATGACAAAATTGAGACGTCAAAGAGGTTCAGTAACTTGCTTGAGGCAGAACCCAGGTTACTGTGGGTCTATCTGACAATACTACTTGAAAAGAAAAAGAGACAGAAAAACAAAAAATGTGTTAATAGTGCTCTGTCCATCCCAGTACCGGGATAAAGTAGCAGAAAATGCTTAAATATAAAAGCATTTTTATACTCTTCTACCTGCTGGGTACAGTTCTTTTGTATACTTACTTTTATATTTAGTGGGTATACACTGCAAGAATTCTATGAGGTTCTTTCAAACTGTGCCTAGACACATCAAGGTTTGGAGTAGCCAATATTACCACAATCTCAATCACAAACCTGAGAAATGACCCGGGTAATTAACTTTCATTGGTATCCATTCTTTGCTATTGCTAGATGAAATTCTAGTCAAGACAGGATTCTTCTCCAGTGCAATGACTTCTGCAAAAGCGAGATGCGCCGACTCTCCTTAGTTCAACGACAACCTACACTCTAATCTCATCTCAGGGCCCACCCCATAGCCAGGCCGCGAGTGGGCCCTTGAAGGCAGGATTCCTGTTCGCATCCGCATCGCCTCGCGCCCTCGGATCCTGACCCCAGTCTCACCCTTTCCAGGCCCTCTGCCCTTGTGCCTTCTCATTGAGTTCCCAGCTCCGGGGTCTCCGCCCTGGAGGATGTGGCCCTTACTTTGGCGCTAGCCGGCACGCCCTTGGCCGGGAAGAGGGGGTCGGCGGGGATTCCAGTGGGGCAGGCCTCTGGGGTCCCTGCAGGGTGTGAAGGACCAAACCCTAAGCGACCGCAGAAAGCACGGGCCGGCGCAGGCTCTCAGGCCAGGCCGGAGAGGGGCCCTCAGAGAGCGCAGGGGGCGCCCCGGAGGTTCTCGGGGGAGGGCCAGGCCCGCGTCCACAGGAGGGCGGGGCGGGCAGGGCGGCGGCGGCGGCAAAGGGTAAAACCACCGGGCCAGCACACAATGGGCCGGGGCGCGGGCCAGGCGCCGGGCCAACGCGCCGCCGTACCACGTGGGCCGCAGAGCGCGCCGGGACAGCAGCAGCCCGTCGGCCCAGGCCGGGCGCGGCGCGGCGTACGTGCGCGCGCGCGCGCGTGCGTGCGTGCGATTTGCGATCAGGCGGTGCGGCGGACAGCCCCGGCGGCGGGGCGGGGGGAGTTATATTGCGGGGTCCTTCCTCGCTCACCCTGGTTCCTCTCGGAGCGGAGACGGCAAATGGCGGACTTCGACACCTACGACGATCGGGCCTACAGCAGCTTCGGCGGCGGCAGAGGGTGAGGCGGGCGGCGCGGGCCCCGGGCGGCGCGGGCGGTGGCGAGGGCCCCGGGGCTGCGGCCGTCCCGCGCTCGCTCGGGGCGGCGAGAGGCGGGGGCCCGGCGGGCCCGCGGAGGCCGGGAGAGGCGCCTGGAGGGCCGGGGCCTGGAAATGGCGCGCTCGGGGAGGGGGCGGCGGCGGTTAGGCTCCTGGGGCTTGCCCGCGGGTCGGATCCCTGCCTCTCTTCCGGCCGGCGACGACGTGTGGTCCTTCCCCGGCCTCGGCCGCAGGGCCAGGCCGCAGCGGCGCGAGTGCCGGGAGGACGGGCGCCCGCCGCCAGCCCCATCCCCCAGGCCGGCGGGGTGCTGCAGCGCGGGGGTGGGGGCGCGGCCCGCCGCTCCAGCCCGGGTGCCCCGCGGTCCGCCGGCTCTGCAGGCGCCTGGCCCCTTCGCCACGAGGCGGGCCGAGGGGGGCGATTCCCTTCCCCTTACGTGTGAGGCAGGGATTTGGCGGCTGGAGCCCGGGACTGGTCCGATTCAGGCCAGAGTTGGGGGAGACCGACCAAAGGAAACATATCGTAGCTTCTTTCGTTGTTATTTTTTTTTTGGGTCCGAGCACCTTGTTGATAAGTGCTGCGTGCTTGCTGGCCGGAAATTTTATGTCTCCTTAGTGTCTCGCTCTGACCTGGAGAAGGAATCTGATTCTGGTCGTATACAGACTATATATGATAGTTGAGGCACCCTGTTTAAAAGAAAAATCCTTGACTGTTTAGTAAAAAGCGTATGGTGTTTAATTCCAGGAACCCGCACTGGATTATTTTTTGTAAACACAAGTTAATTCATACAGAGTTTAGAAGATAGGTTATAAACATCTTCCTGTTGGTCAAGGACACACTTGGCCTTTTGGGCTTTTCCAGAAGGGTTCCTTTCCCAGGATAACACCACAGTAGGACCTGCTGAGGTGCCCAGTCTCCGGGGTTTCAATCCCAAAAGTACCTTTGGTGAAGAATGATCTTTTAATACCTTGGTCTGGGAATGGCTCAAAGGCTTGTTTTGGTGCGGGAGTGTACCCAATAATGTTCATGACACTGGAACATGGGAGTTGGGGGAGGCGGAGCCACCTGTGATTTCAAAGACTATTTTATTTGGTAATAAAAAAGAAATAGTTGTTGGATGGCATGTAAAATTATTGCCTTTGGGGTAGGTTTCTAGACATCAAATTTGTACTTCAGTCATCTTGAAATTTAATAACTAAGATTTTTCCCCCTAGTTTCAAGAAACATTCAGAAGTACCCAGGGAAACTCCTTAAACAAAGTGGTTCAATTTAAGGCAGATTCAAGGAGTTTTAGTTGGTTTGGGACTACAATAAGTTAGTCATGTTATAATAATCCTGTGGATTTTTTTTTTAATTCTGCCTTTTGACAAATTTGCCAGCTCTTCTGGTGACTTGAACTGTTCAAGCTAAACTTTTAGTGACTGTCAAATTTTGACAGAGTGCCTTGAACAATAGAAAGTGATCAAAAGTAAAATTCTCTTAAGATGCTGTTGTTTTCAGATATCAAAAGACAAATGAAAGTGTTAGCCATGTGCTCAGATGTGCTCCAGAAACTGGTATGAGAGAATAGTAGCTAGCACTCTACATCTCCCAAGCTTAAACTAATAAAAAGTCTCTTTACGGTTAAGCATCTTCTACATCTGACCTTCTTAGAATTTTCCATTTGATTTCATAGCCATGTAAAAGTACCTAGGAAATATTGCTCAGATTCTTAAAAGTAGGTTTAAACACTTGTTGGTGAATTTGTATGTGCATTTAGACAGTGTCTGGAGTGGGTCTGCAAATTTAAGAGAGGCCCGGGCATGTAGTGGTGTGGTCTGTGCCAAAGCTTTTCTATTCCAGATAGTCACTGTTATTTCGTTTTTCATATTTCCATGTTTTAATTTCATCTGATCAGGAGATATCAGTTATTGGGATCTCTGAAATTTAGCACAATGGTAGGTTAGGTGACCAGATAGTGTTTAGTGATCATTTCAGTTGTTATTTGAATAGCGTTCACATCAGGAGATGTGTTGGTGCTGTTTGTTCAGATACAATGCTTAAGCATTATAGATCCCACCTATAGAAAGCTAGTCTTGGGTTGGCTACTTTTTTTTTTTTTTTTTTCAAGATTGGCCCCAAGCTAACATCTGTTGCCAATCTTTTTTTCTTCTTCTCCCCAAAGCCCCCCATTATATAGTTGTACATTCTAGTTGTAGATCCTTCTGGTTCTGCTATGTGGGATGCCGCCTCAGCATGGCTTGATCAGTGGTGCTAGGTCCATGCCCAGGATCTGAACCCCGGAAACCCTGGGCCACCAAGCAGAGTGCACGAATTTAGCCGGTTGGCCGTGGGGCCGGCCCTCGTTGGCTACTTTTTTAAGGCACCTCAACACCTTAGCTAGATTAAATTGTTCAACTCTAAACCACTGGGTCACAGGTGAAAGGAACAGCAGGTTTGAAATATACGGTCATAATCTAAAACCTTGGTTTTAATAACTATGCATTCCCCGTCCATTTGTTTTGTAGTTGTACGTAATAGCCAGTGCGGTTCTCAGGGAGCACTGTTGGACGACCTGTAGCCGCATGCCCCCAGAAGCCAAGGAGAGAACCAGGGACTCCGTTGTTGCTCAGAAAGCAAGCCAAAACAAAATTCAAGTTCTCAGGAGTTGATTACACCAGATCTTGACTGTATTTTGTTTTTGCAGTTTGCTAAATTATCTTTCTGAGGTTCCAGTTTTTCATTTGCCACTGGCAACAAAGTGGAAAGTAAGACTGATGTTGCATTTCTAACTGCAGCCAAACCTTTCGAGTGTTACCCTGTGAAACCATCAGTCCTGAGGATCAGCTTGGAATTCGGAGTCAGCAAGAACTGAGAATCCTGAAATGGTAGCTACTAAAAATTGATCAAACGACAAATTGAAGTATTCTTTATCAGGTTCCGCTTAGGGGTTTAGAATTCTAACCTTTGAGTCTTGTAACACTTAAGCTTGGCATCTGTCTAAGTTTCTAAGCGTATTTTAAGACTTAGAGCAGGAAGGAAAGCCGTGCATGAAAGCGTAGCTGTTTCCACTGATACCGGGATTTGTAGAGGTATTGAAAAGCTCATTCTAAACTCCTATTCACCTATCTAATGGCAAGTTGTTTGGGTTTGTTGTCATCCTTCTCTTCACTCCCTAGTCTCCCAATGCTTAATTCCGAGTCAGTATCCCCTATGAAAAGTGTCATATGAATACTTGGTTTTGCCAAGAGGTCTCTGGGAGACAGTTCAGTCAGAAGCCCTAGATTTGGAATCAGGCGCTCCAGAGCTTGAGTATCAGCTCAGCCATGTATTAGCTGTGTGATCTGAAACAAGTTCCTTTATTTCTCTGAGCTTCATTTTCCCCACATGTAAGATGGAAACTCCTATAAAGGGCTGGTGGGGTAAATGACATGTCTAAGTGCATAGAACAGTATCTGGTACCTAAAAAGTACTTAATAATTGGTTGCTCTTGATTTATAATTTTTTAATGTCTTAAAATACTTCCCTTGGGGTTAGTAGGGGTGGGGAAAGTTCTCTTGAGTTAACTGAAGTGAGTTTTTACTTTCCTGGCTATACTTCTAAAGCCAAGAGAAATCTGTTCATTTTATGGCATAAAGCAGTTTATGACTAGGATACCATAAGTAATCTAAATAAGTACAGAGTAATTCATTCTTGTAAATTATTGATTTGTTACAGAATTTATGCTTGGAATGTTCAATATAAATGCGTCTGATATTTCTAAAAACTTTCTTAGTGTATTTTTTAAATTTGTACTTCTGTTTGAAATTAACCTTAGTGTTCTGGGAAGACGTCACACAAATCCAAGAAGCCTTCCTGGAAGCTTGGAACATACAAAGCAGAAGGGGGTTGGGGGGCGAGTATCACTTCTGGGTCAGATTCATCTTCCGGTTTCCAGCTTCCCCTAGAAATGGGAGGGAGAGTTGGGCAGGCGAGGATGCCGTGCCTCTCTGCCTTTTCATCATTCGTACAGCTGGTTAGGCCCGCGCACTCAGGCCACGAAATAAGTGTAAGTGCTTGATTTTGATAAAACTCAACAGCTATAATGTCTAAGTTGGCTTTTTAAATTGAATCTCCTTAGTTTTCTGAAATTTTCCTCATACCGTGATTTGTAAAACTTTCCTTCGTGATGGGGCCCTCTGGGTGTGCTCCACTGAAAACGTGACACCTCAGTTAAGCATTGCGCTCCAGCATAGGGTAGGTAGAGACTGTAATCTCCCTGTTCTGCACAGTAGTGTATAATTAATCGGTTGCATTTTGGGAGCCTTTTGAATATCTGGCTTAATAAAAGACAGCTGGTTTCTCATACCTGCTTCTGTATTCACTCTTGAGATAGGCTGGGGTTGACACATGTGAAGAAAATCCAGCCTTACACAAATAAGTAGTTGGAAGAGGGAGGAGGGTTTTAATAGTCTCTTCACGTAATTGTGGATATTCCTATTTGCTACCACACCAAAACTCGACAGGCAGTAGTTCCATAACGGGTAGTTACAGTGCGGAATCTGAAACCTGATCAATAAACTTTTCATACTGTTGCATTAAAATCCACTGATCTGTCATGTTTTCAGTGAATCCTTGACGAGCGGATGGTTCTGTAACATGATGCATTGGTCATTTGGAAAATATCAGTTCACTGAGTTATATAAGTCCTCCAAATGTTGACACATTTCATTATACAGTATCAAAAGTCAGGTTCATTAATATCACCCTCAGTTTCATCAGAAAAATTTCAAGAGTTGGGAGGCTGTCAAGCGTGTGTTGATGGATACAAGTTTTCTTAAATTCTGGTTTTTTGCTTGAAAGCCTGCATTTTATCATTGGCAACAGATACTGTTAGTTTTCCTTGAAGTGACAGGCTCACTTATTTGCAAGAAGTCTGCCTAGTACCAAAGTCTGAATAATAGTTTGTTCATTCTTCTTTCGGGTAAAAAAGGTGTTCCATGAAAAGAAGAGCTAGTTCAACTTGTAACTCAGTTGCATGAGTGCTTTTCTGGGAGATAACCGTCGTACTTTGTAGCAACAGAAGTGCCTTGTCCCCGTTTCATAACATGGGATATTAAAAAATGGGTCAAGATTTAATAAAATTAATCATTTTTACTGCTTTATCAAAGACATTCTCTAATGAAGCTGTCTTTTTTTGTTTGTTTTTTCCTTTTTCTCCCCAAAACCCCTTGGTACATAGTTGTATATTTTTAAAGATTTTTTATTTTTCATTTTTCTCCCCAAAGCCCCCCGGTACATAGTTGTATATTTTTAGCTGTGGGTCCTTCTAGTTGTGGCATGTGGGACGCCACCCGAGCATGGCCCAGCGAGCGGTGCCATGTCCACACCCAGGATCCAACCCGGTGAAACCCTGGGCTGCTGAAGTAGAGTGCGCGAACTTAACCGTTCGGCCACGGGGCCGGCCCTGAATCTGGCTTTTTTAAATACTGCAAAGTGCCTGGTGAAACAAGTAGCAGTGTGGTTTGGTATCCCTGTCTTAATTCATGCTGGGGACAATTTCGAGATCACTGTAGGTCTGTGATAAAAAGAAGATTTGGCAGGGATACAACACCTGGCAGCCCTGAAGGACTGTTAACTGGAAGAAAAGTGTGGCTCTGGAGGCAGAGCTGGAACCACAGGAAGCCGATGTGTTCTTTTAGAGACTGTCTGAAAATATGAAGAATTGCTTCTTGAGCTAATTCTGTTAATGGAGGAACCTCAGTGCGGTCTAAATTGGGCTAGAATTTACCAGTTGCTCATTGTGCCTAACACTTAAAAATGGCTCTGAGCGTGTGCCTGCATAAACAGAAGTAGACTGGTGTGTCAGACCCCCAGATGGCCGTTACCCAGGGTTTTGTTGGTTTTGTGAGATAAAATATGTGTAACATAAAATTTACAGTTTTAACCATTTCTAACTGTACAATTTGGTAGCACTAGTGTTCACAATGATTATAATTCAGTAATCACAGGGTTATGTGACCATTACCATTACCTATTTCCAGAACTTTTTCAAACAAAAACTACCCATAAAACACTCTGTTCATTTCCCAGTTTTACCTTTATCAGAATTTTTGCCATTCCTGTTTCATCTGTCTTCCGCACTATATGGGGAGGGGTAGAATATTTCAAA
The DNA here is from genome assembly GCF_041296265.1 of Equus caballus. NCBI lineage: Eukaryota > Metazoa > Chordata > Mammalia > Perissodactyla > Equidae > Equus > Equus caballus. Next base: position 12,977,112 of record NC_091696.1, read on the forward strand.
GCCAAGCCCAGGCACCCTGTCATTCTATCTTAAATACTTGTAATGCTTGAATATGTGTTTTTAATTGATATGGCTTTTTTTTTTTTTTTTTTTTTTTTTTGGGTGAGGCAGATTGGCTCTGAGCTAACATCTGCTCCAGTCTTCCTCTATTTTGTATGTGGGACACCACCACAGCATGGTTTGATGAATGATGTGTAGGTCTGCACCCAGGATCTGAACCCACGAACCCCAGGCTGCCGAAGCAGAGTGTGTGAACTTAACCCCTATACTACCAAGCCAGCCTAGGGGTTTTCTTGTTTAACCACCAGTTTTCCTATTACCCAGTCCATGTTCAATTTTTCCCAGTTGTCTCCAAGATTACTTTGTATAGTTGGCTTGTTTGAATCTGCAAACAGGTACTTGATTATAGAAAATTGAAAATACAAACAAAAATCAAGTCTAATATAATGACCGCCTCATGCACCTATTCCCCCCTTTTTTTTTCCGATGAACGTTTGCCCTGAGCTAATGTCTGTTGCCAGTCTTCCTCTCTTTTTGCTTGAGAAAGTGTAGCCTTGAGCTAACGTCTGATGCCATTCTTCTCTATTTTGTATGGGGGTCACCACCACAGCATGGCTGACGAGTGGTGTAGGTCTATGCCCAGGATCCAAACCCACAAATCTGGTCGCCAAGGCAGAGCATGCCAGACTTAACCACCACGCCCTGGGGCTGGGCCCCCATTACCCACTTTTTTAAAAAGTGACCACTCTTATTTCATCTGTACCTCCCCACTTCACTCTCCTCCTACACTCTTCTGGATTATTTTAAAGCAAATCTTAGATGTCACTATCATTTAATTCATCTAGAAGTACTTCAGTATGAGTGTCAAAGGTAAAAACTTTTAAAAATACTACCATAATATCATCTGAAAACAATATAGGAATAGTCCAGGAAATACTTAGGTTTCTTTAATTAGTCATAAGTTTTGATGTACAACTGATTTGTTTGAATTGGGACCAAACAAGGTTTGCACGTTGCATTTGGTCATTGTGCCTACTAAATCTCTTAATTGATCGGTTCCTCCTCTTTTTTCTTGGATATTCGTTTTTAGAGAGTGTGTGGCTTTTTTCCAGGCACTTTTAACACATTTAACTCTTGTACCATATGTGAAGTAGTAGTGAGTTAAAAATATGTTTGGTATTAACTAACATCATCATTATTAAGTATTTTAATACATATATGTGTATTTTAGTACAAATTACTTAGGTTTTTATGGTTTTTCAAATGTTAAATGAAGAAGAGAACAACTTTTGGCTCTGACTGTATGCCTTTGAATTCTAGATTTTAAATGGTGATCTGTGGCATTTTGTAGTTACCTAAATCATTGAAATTTTAAAATTAATGATATAGTTGTAAGTTATTTGTAGGTCATATCAAATCCAACGTTGTGTGAAAGTGTGGTTTCATTTAAAATGAATTGGAACTGGTGGTATATGGAGTGTAAAAGCTCAAATAATAATTTAGAAGAAAATAACTCTGAACCAGCCCTGATGGCCTAGTGGTTAAAATGTGGCTCTCACCGCTTCGGCGGCCCAGGTTCGTTTCCCGGTCACCAAACCACATGCTGTGGCAGGGGCTCACACAGAAGAACTAGAAGGACTTACAGCTGGAATATGCAACCATGCACTGGGGCTTTGGGGAGGAAAAAGAGGAAGATTGGCAACAGATGTTAGCTCAGGGTGAATCTTTCCCTTGGGGAAAAACAAAACGAACTCCGGGCCTTTGAAGTTCGGAACTAATCCATAGCTTTAAGACAGATGTTTTGGGGGTGGTATTTTCTGAGGATCAGTAAATAACTTGAGGTTTAAGATTTTATTTCCTCTGAAAAATCTGGAACTTTTGGATTGAGTAACCTTTTTCACCCATGTGAAGTTATTAATAGCCCGTTTATTTGCTTTCATTAATGTGTGAGAGTCCAGAATTTTAGTATATTATAATAAATGCCTGCCTCCTAGTAAGAAAAACTTCCCTTAAAAAAATAGATACATCACAAGTCCCTCTTGTGTTCACCATTCATCCAAACAAGGCTTTCAGACTGCCTGCTGTGTCCTAGTGGTAGGTGATGAAATCAGTTTAGTGGGTCCTGACAGCATTTAAGATGAAATAGAATAGAGAGTAGTGTACATCATACTATGAGTTGGTACTGTTGGGCAAGCTTTTTTTAATTATTTGTACAGTTAATATGCAGGTATGTGTATGCATGTATTAAGTCACGATGTAAAATGTATTTCTTGCCATTGTACACAGCCAAAAAACCTTTTTGAAAAACACTTACGTACTTAATTTTTTTTTTTAATTTTTTTGTGAGCAAGATTGGCCCTGAGCTACCATTTGTTGCCAATCTCAAGCAAAAATCCTCCTCAAGCAAAAAGAGGAAGGTTGGCAAAAGATGTTAGCTCAGGGCCAGTCTTCCTCTTTTTGCTTGAGGGGCTTGTCGCTGAGCTAACATCTGTGCCAGTCTTCCTCTGTTTTAGGTGGGATGCCACCACAGCGTGGCTTGATGAGCAGTGCTGGGTCTGCCCCCGGGATCCAAACCTGTGAACCCCGGGCCACTGAAGCGGAGTGTGTGAGCTTAACACTACACCACTGGGCTGGCCCCCCTTAAGTACTTACTTGAAGATGTCATCTAAATACTTGTAACCCCCTCCTGTATTTTAATTTTTTTTCCAAATATGAATGGCCATACTAGTGAAAGAAGTCGTTTGCAATACTAAAGTAGTTGCTAGGCCCGTGACTTCGTTCCTTACACCCCTGTAGGTGTCAGGTGCTATGGTAGTTCTAGTTCTGGGGTTCTGGAGATGAAGCAGTAAACAAGACGGAGTTCCTGCCATTGAACTATTTTGCATTTCCTTTCAAGACTTTATATCTTACAGATGTGATTGAATTATTCAGATGCCATTTATAGCAGAAAAGAGCTTCTTGAAATAGGGCTCATTGACGGATTCCCCATGGACACTGCCCCCAGTGTTTAGCAGAAACTTGCCGAGGCTTTCACCCATGTCCTGTAGTAACGACAGCTTTCAGGGTGAAGGGGTTTGATTCTGAGTGTTGGGTGAAGGCCTGGAAGGATGTGCACGCTCAGCAGGGAGGTCTGCTCGGAAATAAGGTGCCTTTAGTCCAGGTTGCATTGGGCTGGTTTTTAAAAGCCCAAGGTACCACTGAAATGTAATGTGGCATCTTGGATGGGATCCTAGAACAGAAAAAAAGACGTTAGGTACAAACTAAGGAAATCTGAATAAACTGAACTTTAGTTAATAATGTATCAGTGTTGGTTCAGTGATTGTAACCAGTGTATCTTACTAATGTAGGATGTTGTAAGTAGTATAAAATGGTATTTGTGAACTAAGGGTTTGGCTTTTTGATCAAGAGGTTAACCTTTATTGTCTAGAAATCAGATAGGTTACACATTTTGATCATTACTTCCTTCTTTTTTCTTTTTTTTTTTTCCTGAGGAACATTAGCCCTGAGCTAATAACATCTGTGCCAGTCCTCTTCTACTTTATATGTGGGTCTCTGTCACAGCACAGTTGACAGGTGGTGTAGGTCCAAGCCTGGGATCCACACCTGCGAAGCCAGGCCACCAAAGCAGAGCACAGCAAACCCAACACTAGGCCATGGGACTGGCCCCTCTTTTTTTTTTTTAAAGCATGTTCAGTGGATTTTGTCTTTGTTGCTTACTTGCGTTTTACTCTTATAAAGGCAGTCTTAACTGTGATTTTATGTAGGATCTAGCATAGAGCCACATGCCAATCACTGAATGCTAATAAGTGTTTCTGGATGGCGTATGAAAGACTAGAGTTGTTGATCAGCCCTAATGAAACTATCTCACTTAGCTCCTAGAGGTGACAGAAGGCGAACACCTGATGTTCAGAGACTGAAGAGAGGGTGCCTGCTTTCTAGTCTCTGTATCTGGGCATTGGTCTTGATGTTCTAGGAGTGACAGCAACAGTGCTTAAATTCTGTATGGTTTCTCATGCACCTAGAAATCTTTATAAAATCTTTTCCCAGAAATAACTTGGCATGTGCCCCTCATTTTTCGTTATCTTTTATACTTTGGAAGCAAGTCTTGAGCACTTACTTGTGTCTCTCATCTGCTTACTGGATCTGACCCCAGCCCTGATCATTGCTGCTCTCTCCCTTACAGTCACCCTCCCTCTTGGCTCCCTTCACTCCCTGGTGTCTTTGCTGCTTCATCTTCTTGGCCGTCGGCATCGTCTTGTTGAGAACTCCGCGCTCTCCCTGTCTGCTGTCTGGAAGCTGGAGTCCGGGCTTCTGTGCGCCGCCGCCGCTGAGGCTGTTTCAGTCCTGTCTCCTGGGTTTCTGCTGGCCTTTGCTTGGGGTGTGATTTCTCTTTCCGGTCTAGATGCCCAGAGCCCCTCAGTTGAATTACCAGCTCCTTGAGGATAGGAACTGAGACTAAGGTTTGTGCCCTCTGTAGTGTGCTCTGCACTTCATGGGCGTGCAGAGCTGTAATTGATTTGGGTGAAGAAAAGTGATTTGTCTGTAGGATTTTGGTCATACTTGGAGTTGAAAGTTGGATTTCTGAACTACTGAGGAATGTACTAAGCTACATTTATTGCTTTAAAACTTTGAGTTATTGTTTTACAAATCAGTAGACTGTCCCCAAGGGACAGAAATGGCGATGAGCAGGGCTCGGTGTCAGGGTCATAGCCTGGAGGTCGCAGCACAGAGCTCCAGGCCGCCATCCGAGCGGGGAGGGGGCTGCCCCGACCTGCCGCTTCGCCCCTCTGTTTCTGGTTTCACGTCTCTGGCTGCGGGTCCGCCTCCTTCTGCACGGACAGCGTGGCCTCAAGTGTGTTTAGTCTACCCGTAGCAGGGTCAGAATTGTTACTAAACTTTTACAAAGCAGTCAGGCTTTATGAGGTATTTTTATAGTTAATTTTCAACTTCTTTATGAAATAAAGATTCGAAATATGTAGAGAAGAACGGGCCAGAAAGCTGAGGGAGAGGGGATTTGGAAGAGGTCCTGCGCCCGCTGAACTAAGGTGTCAGATGAGTCTTCGTGTGTTATTTTTAACCTGGTTTAGAAAGTGCTTTCAGGTGACACAGCCTATGTATTCAGATAATAGTCCCCTCTAAACTTAAATTAGTGTCATAGGTATCTCACAGGAGTTTTAGCTCAAAGAATTTTCTGACATTTGATTTTTTCATTTGGTCGATAGCAGAATTATCGTTTAATGATGTGCACATGCACTGCATGGGGCTTCTCTCCCTCCCCTTGTGTCTCAGGTTGCTGGCACACTGTAGGCACGTGAGTCCGTGAGGGAGTAAGTTGGAATGTGCTTAAACGGCCCCGGGCCCTGGCCCTGTAGCATCTTCAGTACGCAATGGAAAGCCAAAACGCTTCAGTCCTGAGGGGCTGCTGGCATCAGGTAGGGTGCCTGGTATTCAGGACGGCTTCGATTGTTTGGGAAGGTCTGGAGCAGGCAGCCGCTGGCAGTTCTGTGCGGCCAGGTGGAGTGAGCAAGTTGATGGGCTGGGGGGAGCTGTTTCCACGTCTCTAGCTCTTACAGGACCGCTCGCCTGAACCGGCCCTTCTGTCTTCCCTGAGCCGGAGCTGGCTTCTTAGCCCACCGCCTGCTACTAGTGCTCCCGTCATCCTTCAGCCTTCACCTGGGCAGCAGACTTAGGAGGCTCGCCTGGCTCCTTAGACTTGCTCGGAGGCCAGTCAGGGCCGCTGGCCCTCCCTTTTCAGTCCTGCAGCCAGGACCCTGCTTACGTTCTCCAGCAAAGGTTTGCTGTGCACTTTCAGTGAGCCTTCCTGCCTCCATTCTCCTGGGTCATCAAATGTTCGCCTGCTGACTTTTCATCTCTTTATTTTCACCTTAAATTTCTCAAAAATCCTTGAAGCTTTTTGCTTTTTTACATATGCACAAGCATACGCGCATGTGTACGTACATGGTTTATCTGTGTTTTCTGTATGCTACTCGGTTGTGAGCTGCTTGAGGGCACGGGACTGTTTTCCACCAGATGGTTATTGTGTTGACTAAATGAATTTAAAGTGTTTTTTATTATAGTTCATCCTCCATGTTGACATTTTTCCAGATGTTTATACTGTATCTTACATATTTAGTGTCCAGACCCAAAGAATATCTTATTGAAAATATTTTAGGTTTATGGTTATTGAGGTGAGAGCAGAAGTGTTGCAAAGAGGGTTGAAATGTAAAATAACTCACATTTGCTAAACTTTGGGAGAGTGGGGAAGTGGGAGCAAGTGGACTACAAGTCATTTGTAAACCTATTTTTCTGCTGTTAGAACAGAATGCAGGATTTCCTATTGGGAAGTAGCAGAATTCTGAGTTATTAAACTTAAAAGTTTTAGCCATCTAAGAGTTACGTCATGGTGTGGTTCTTCTGCTTTCGAGAAAAGTCCTAAAGAGTGGTACATACTTGCGATATCTGGAATTTATCTCAGGGAATTGTGGAATTTCTTTCGTGGTATTTCTAGCACTGTATAGATTAAAAAATCAAGTGGCTTTCCAAGGCTGCTCAGAAGATTTTCCCTGCAGAAAGGGTGGCTTTGAGCAGATCTTTGATCGTTGTGAGGAGACTCGTTTAGTTTAAATGTTTCTTGAAAAAGAAACACCACCTCCCTCTTCAATTTTTTTCCCTCTTGTGTTCTGCAAACATTTTATTTTGAAACTTTTCAAACCTACAGTTGAGTTGATAGATAGATACAGTGGGCACTGGTCAATCGGCACGTTTCACGTTTGCTTTATCATGTGTGTGTATGTATGTGCACGCACACATACCCTTAACGTGGAACCCTTTGAAAATAAATGTCAGCTGTCGTGCCGCCCCACTCCTGAGTCCTCTGTCTCTCCTGAGAACAGGGGCATTCTCCTTCCTGCAGCGCCGTTAGCGCCCGAAGAGCTGTGCCGCTGCTGCACTGATAGCGACACACACCATGTTCACGTTTCTATCGGGGCTTTTTCTTTTATAGCTGTTTGTTCCAGGATCCAAAGATCACAGGTAGCATTCGTTCTCGTGTGTCATTTGGCCCCTGCCTTTTTTGTCTTTCATGACTTTGACATATTTGAAGAATCTGTGTCAGAATGGAAGGTACATGATGTTTGTCTGACTATGAGTGATACTTGGTTCAGTTACCTAGTAAAGGTGCTGGTGCTGGACTTGTCCAGTCAGTGGCTCTGGCTTTCTTAGACGAGCCTTGCCTCAGTCGGTAGTTGCGGAGTAGTGATTTCTCATTGCACGATTCCTTCTGCATCTATTAGCTGACATTCTTAGCTCCCCTTCCCGTTCATTCATTTAAATAGACAATGTTTTAGAGCAATTTTAGGTTCACAGCAAAATTGATGAGAAAGTACAGAGTCCTCAAATGCCCCGCCCTCACACATGCACAGGGGCACATGTCCTGCTATCAGTAACCACACTAGAGTAGTACATTTGTTACAGTCTGACCTCCAGTGACAATGTCTTTATCACCCAAAGTCTACAGTTTACATTAGGGTTCACTCTTGGGTGGTACATTCTTTGGGTTTTGACAAATGTATAATGGCCCATCTATTTGTTAATTATCTGTGAACCGTTTTTCACCTCAGTTGTAGATGGCGGTGACAATGGTAGTTGTTAGCCTGCACGTGTATTCTGTGTCAGGCAGCGTGTCTGAAGCACCTTTGCATTTATCATTTCTCAGTAACTCAAGGTCTGTGTCAGTGCTAACCCAGTTTACAAATAAAGCTTAGAGCAGTTGAGTAGCTCCTCAGGGGCACATGGTGGCGTAAGTCTGTGGCAGAGCTGGCTTTTAACCCAGCACCTCTGCAAATTAGCAGTGATATAGTCGAGTCAGGGCCTTGCCTTTGCCGCTTTCTATCTTTGTGATCGTGGACAAGTAAACACCTCTTGTTAGAGCTGAGGAAATGGCATTGAGGTTTAGATGGACCAGTAAGAGGCACCTTAAATTCAAGGACCCGGTGAAGGAGTGCGTGTGGAGTGGAGAGTAGTGTGTACGTAATACTTGCTGCACAAAGTCTAAAAATTTTATTAGAGCATTCTTAGCCATCATCACACAGTAGCGAGACACGATTGTATTAGGAACGTGTTGGACATCAGCAGCCTCAGTGACGCCTCCCGAATACAATGCAGTAGCTCTTGGCGGTCCATTTCTCTGTGCGCACAGTAACAGGTGGGAGGGGCATTTGCTCAGGTTTTAGGATGTAAACACTTTGCAGATGCTAATTCTGAGTCTTAGGAGGATATGTTGCATTCGGATTTGATTTTCCAGGGAAATGTATGTTCACATAGATTCTGTCTTTCCATGGATATGTCTGTCACCAAAACACAAGGACCTTTTTCATAAACAATATTTTGGACTACTCTAATTTCACGAAGAGGTTACTGTCGTTAGAGTGGAGCACTTCACCTGGGTGATGTGGCTGAATGGAAGACATTCCCCTTGTCCCTGCTCTGGGGCAGGAACACATGGGTGGACTTGAACCCTGTCTGTTTCCCTCCTAGGTCCCGTGGCAGTGCTGGTGGCCATGGTTCCCGTAGCCAGAAGGAGCTGCCCACAGAGCCCCCCTACACAGCATATGTAGGAAACCTACCTTTTAATACAGTGCAGGGTGACATAGATGCTATCTTTAAGGATCTCAGCATAAGGAGCGTACGGCTAGTCAGAGACAAAGACACAGACAAATTTAAAGGTGAGTTTGGGGGAGTTTTCGTTGTTTATTTTATTGTAAGGGGGAAGGCCTAAGCCAAAATGTGTTAGCGAACCAGAGAGCTCTAATTATGAAAGTGTTTTAATATTTGCCTGGTCCAAGTAGCTGAAAGAAACATACCCCTTTAACTCATAGGCCTTCAGTTCTACTTGGGAAAAAAATGTTTTACACATAATGTGGTTTGTAGAAATATGTGGCAGATACCCAAGTAAATCTGCTGCTTGCCCGACCTATACAGCAGTTCTGCCTCTGCCCCTAAAGGAGTTACCCGGAGAGGGATGAACAGGTGAAACAGGACGTGTCAGATGCGTTTCACCTTGGCTGACTCAGGCATTTTTCTTTAATCTAGTTATTTATTATAAAATCCGAAAGATAACCTAGGAAGTGTTGTCACTAAACATTTTGGACCTTGGAGCATGTGTTTGGGACAGAGTTGGCTCAGATTTCAGATAAAGTTAGTGTCTGTAGATTCGTCTCTTCAGGGCACTGGAGCAGAGGAGTAAGGCTGAAGAATCAGATGGGCCTTATCCTCTAGCTTTCAGCGTTTCCTGGAGGAAACGTGCTCAGTATTTAAGTGCATGGTGCAAGGTACACGGGCATTTGGTTTACGTTCTTTATCCAGAAGTCTGTCTGAAAAGTACAGAGTGATTTATGGTGGCAGCTGTACAAGAAGCAGACATCTGAGTAGTTCTTTATGTAGGTGGTATTTTTATCATTTCCAAAGTTTTTTGACTTTAGAACCTGAAGGCTTGTTATAGTAAGTGATCAAACAATGAAAACAAATACATTAAGCTTGTGAAAGTAAGTCCCGCCCAAGTTTGCCTCCTAGCAAGTGTTTGGAGTCCACACTTAGGGTGCAGATGTGTGGGTGGAGCCAGCTTTTGGGCTGCATCTGTAGCAGCAAGTCTTAAGGCTTGTCTCAGGATCGTCTTCAGTTCTGGCAGCTCTAGTGTGTGACGTGTGTGACAGGGCTGTTGCTGCCTCTTTGAACTTGGGAGTGGTTTTCTCAATTCCTCCAAACATTGAATCTACTTAGGGGAGAAGGTAGGGGGAAGGGGATGCAGGCGGGGGCGAGGTGCCCTCTCCAGCTGAGCGGTGCATCCTTTGTGTAGGAGTAGTCAGCAGACAGTGAACAGGAGAAGTCTGGACCCAGGCCTTCGAAGCGCTTGGTGTAGTGGGTTTGAAGGTGAGGTGTACCCATGACGCAGGATGAGGATCGTGGGGTGGCGCCAGGGTGCAGTGGGAGCATGTTGGGGCAGGGGGATGCTTAACCCAGATGTAGACTCCAGGCGGCAAGGAAGGGGCGTGGACTAGAGTGCTGCAGGTAGAGGGAGAAGCTTATTCACAGGTGAGAAGGAAGGTGTGGTTTCCTCTGCCTGGAATCTTCTCTGCTTATGAGCCTGTGTCAGAATCTAGCATCAGGAACACAGGTGTCAATACTACATGCTTGAACTGAGGCCCTCTGCCTTCTAATTAGCACCCCGAGGAGATTGCCTTGTTGCTGAGGGTGTATTTTTTAGCTTTGTAAAGTGAATTTTATACCAGCTACCTGAGCAGTAAGTAATAGGCACCTTCAGCCTGTTCCTTTAAAGATGTTCAGTATCGAATTTGAAATTTCTCTTAAAGCCCCAATTAGGTTATATTAAAGCCATTCAGAAGTCAGAACTAACAGTTCTTCAAGGACCCAAGACAGGTTTCAATATTATGGTTAAAATATAGAAAAAGAAAGCTTTATACAAACGCAGCTGCTGCCTCAGTGCTTGTTTGATTAGCACTTTCTGCTAGAATATAACTGAGAGGGAGCAAGGCCAGTCGAGTTCTGGTGATTGAAAAGTATAACATGCTCCTTCAGGCTCTGCTAGTCTGCTGTCATCTAGATGCAAGGAAGGTGCTCGTTCTGCTCTGGGAAATGGTACAGACAGGGATCCCACCACATCTGTAGCCCAGAAGTCCTTGAGGAAATTGGGGTTTGTTTTCTCTTACAGGATTCTGCTATGTAGAATTTGACGAGGTGGATTCCCTTAAGGAAGCCTTGACATACGATGGTGCAGTAAGTATCTTCAGGATTTCTCTGTCATGTTAATAATGGAATTTTTTTCTTGCCAATACTTAACATTATTTTTCCCTTATTATTAGCTGTTGGGCGATCGGTCGCTTCGTGTGGACATTGCAGAGGGCAGAAAACAAGATAAAGGTGGCTTTGGATTCAGGAAAGGTGGACCAGATGACAGAGGTGACTAGTTCTTCTAAAATTGACCATAAACTTTGCTGTGTTTGCGATTACATAGACTGCCCACTGATTACAGCTCTGAAGGTTACTAGTAGAACTCTCTAACGTGTAAAATTTTAGAAAGAATGGATGATGCTTCTGCAAGCCTGGGTTTTTCAGGGGTTTTTTTCCTGTTGGCAACAAAAACTCTCATAATTTCATTGAACCTCCCATCACATGAGATGTCCGTCTTCCCAGTGAATTTTCCCTGTTTGTGCAGCAAGGTAATGATACGAGCTCAACTTTACCTTTTTGTGTATCCTCAGGAATGGGTGGCTCTCGAGAGTCTAGAGGTGGCTGGGATTCCCGGGATGACTCCAATTCTGGTATCAGTATTTAAAGTATCATCGCTTACCTCTTTCAGCGGCCTTGCTGCTGTCGTACGTTTCTTGTGAGTAGCCCGCCTGGCCGGACTACTCCTAGTTCCTTTCACAAATGACACTTCCCCCTGCGGTACCCAGGCGTGCAGTAGCCTCTGTTAGGACCTGCCTGCGGGGGGAGGACTGGAGCGTTCCACCCTGTGGGCGAGTTCCGCTGACCCCCTTCGCTTTGTCACCTTTCCTTAGCCTGCTGTTCTCACAGGCGTCTCCATCTCGCGCAGTGGTCTTTCTCGGGGGCTAGCCCCTTGGTGGCTCTTGTGTGAATGGCACAAACAGAAGTACTATTACTTCTGGAAATAGTGTGGAGGTTCTAGAAATGCACAGAAAGCCTCATAACTGTGGTTCCTGGTGGCACCCTCGCAGATGGTAAAAGGCAGTCCTGGTGGCCTGTTTTCACCTGAAGGGCATGCACTCCTATCCCCAGTGGTGGACGTGGCCCACTCTACCGTTCCTGCTCTTAACTTACCCAGGCAGACCAGTAGGTGCCTCCTGGTCTCAACTCAAGGGGCCAGTTTGCACGCCCGGCCTCTGCTTTGAAGGGTTGATCTCCTAAACATTGCTTCATCTCTTTACCTTATTTTTTAATTATATAAGTAATTCATGTAAGTGATAAAACATGTCAGTTGTAATAGAAAGGTAGAAAATGAAAAAACACTCAGTGTCGAGGAGTTGGTAAGTATGGGAAGAACTGGTACAGGGTATCTTATGAGTCTAAAATTTTTAGAAATTCATTTCCAGTACTGCTTTAGAAAACACTTGACGGCTTGTGTCTGTTGAATAATTTAATTCCTAAAACTCCTATAGCCAATCAGAAACGAGCTTATTCATAAAAGTACAGTATAATCCAGTAAACCTGTAATTTTATGTATAAGCTAGTCTCTGATTGAAACATGCAACAAATGTCTTTTCACAGCCAGTCCAGGCGCAGCAGTTAGTGGCTGCGTGAGCGGTGGCTTTGGACCTGCCAGTTTTGTGTCTCCTAGTGCTGTAGAAATAGCACATGGTCTCTTGGCCCCAGAGTTAAGGACGGTCCCACATAACTCGTGCTTTCTACCGTTGGCTTAGCTTGGCCTTTCACTCGGAAGCAGAGACGTAGTGAACGTGGCCAGAGAAGCCGCCTTGCCACCTCAGTTCCACTGTGAACTGGAGTGTCTGAGTGACTCCTGAAACCAGGAGTGCCCACACAGTCGAGTAACGCCTATATGCGTTATTGGTGAAAATAGATCTTTTTTACATTTTAAAAGAATGATGCCGTTTTTTAAATGACACACACTCATTGTAAAATAAATTAATTAATTAATTAATACAGAGAAGAAAGCCAGTAAGAAAGTCCCGCCGTCAGAAATAGCCAGTGTGTGCAACTAAAGTTTGTAAAGAAAAAACAAGATTTCTCATGAACAGTGTGCCTCCTGGAAATGTTATCAAACTTGAATGAAAGATATCTGTTGATGTCAAACCCTCCTCTTCCCTCATGGTCTTCCCATTGCTCGTATCCTAAGAGACTTTGAAATGAGGCTGCCACTTGATGTTCATGTGCCCTGGTTATTTCCTCTACCAGCCTTTGTCTCGTGCCCCTGGACGAAGCAGCAGTCAACGTTTATCTGCCTTGTCAACATGGGTGCAAGCCGTTTGTTTTATGCTAAACACTGGGAGCAAAAAGTATTTACTTTCAGGGGCTGGCCCGGTGGCCTAGTGGTTAAGTTCTCACACTCTGCTTTGGTGGCCCAGGGTTCGAAGGCTTGGATCCCAGGCGTGGACCGAGCACCACTCCTCAAGCCATGCTGTGGCAGCATGCTACATAAAGTAGAGGAAGATTGGCACAGACGTTAGCTCAGCAACGATCTTCCTCACCAACAGAAAAAAATTATTTACTCCCCTATTAAAGGAGAGTAACTTTCCTTCTGTACTCACAGGGAAAGGTACACTTCACAGCTTGGTTGAGGAAAATATCAGGTTAGATGTCTGAATACTAATTAAGCTTGTTTAGTGCACAGAAGCTCTGCTTGTTAAAGAAGGACTTTGTAAGGAACCTTGTACTTGACTGTGTGCATCCAGGTGTGTTCTCCCCCAAAGCAGTGCTCCTGTTGGTCTAAATCTTTTTAGAGTTATTTTCATTCCTTGCTTTGATAAAATTGATGTTGTTCAGCTCAGTCTCTGAACTGGGTTTCAGATAACTTGATTTCCAAATTCCTGGACACCTCTGAAGAACAGAAAAATTCGCCACTGTAGATAGAGTTGATTCTCCATCTTTCCGGCGGTTAGGTTCTGTCGGATCATTAGGAGCACAGAATTAGTGAATAGTGAACCGCTGCTCCTGGGGGACGTGAGGGCAGGTTCCTCTGAGCCTCTGGTTGCAATATTTTTGTCAACCAGTCAGTACATGACCTTGTACGCTGTGTTTCTGTTTTAAAGATGCTTTATGTGAAATATATTGTTGATTGATTAACAGTGAGCTCGTGGCCAGCAGCTCTCTAACTCTGTCTGAAGGAAGCTCCTCCTCTCACACACACTGTCCATCAGGCACATGGCAGCCCTCCTGCACCCTGGGACACTAGGCAGCTCCCGAGCGCTGTGGGTGCCCTTTTTTTTTTCTTTCCTTTTTTTAAGGAAGATTAGCTCTGAGCTAACTACTGCCCATCTTCTTCCACTTCATACGTGGGACGCCTGCCACAGCATGGCTTGCCAAGCGGTGCCATGTCCACACCTGGGATCCAAACCGGCAAACCCCGGGCCTCCGAAGCGAAACATGAGCACTTGACCGCTGCACCACCAGGCTGGCCCCTGTGGGTGCCCTTTTAAGCAGAGGAATCACCAGCAGAAAGCATAAGAGAGCAGACACCTGGCACGCAGTAGATTGGGAACAGGGTGCTTGTTTCACACCGGACAAGCTGAAGCAGGAAGGCAGGGTGTGGTCTGGTTGGACCTCAGCTGGGAACACGTGTGGCAGGAGGCTCGGCTCTTGTGCAGCTGTCCACATCCAGCAAAAGCGCGGCCGGTGCTGGTTGGGGTGACAAACAAATTTAGTGAGTGGACTAATTTATAAATAAAAAATCTGTGAGTAATGGGCATCGGCTACATAGAGAAGAATATTCCTCAGACTCAGGATTCTCCCTAAAGATACGTTCCTACAAAGCTTTGAGCAGCGGCACCATCCTTGGAGTGAGTAAAGTTGTCACTCTTGGGAGCTTAAATGGGGTGAGCTCATTTGTTTAATTGTAATCGTATTTCTTAAAGTTTTTACTGAAAGTTAACTCTAACTTCAATAAACTATATTGTTAAAAGGTTAATTAGCTTAAACGCTCCCTCAATGAAAGATCTTCAGTTAAATACAGAACTAAATAAGGCGTAAGCTTCTTAAAATGAAGCCCATGGAGAAAATATTTTTCCTTCTGCACACTGAGGACACTGGCACTTCCTCTTAAGGAGTCTAGATGAGGTGCGCTGTGCTTCTGGTGGTCACTGTGATGCAGACGCACATGCACAGGGCAGGGGGGCGGGGTGCAGGCTGGGGCGTGGCGCTCTGCGCCCTCCCCATGCCCCGAGCTGGGAGGGCCGCGCTCGCATAACTTCCTTCTTTACCACACAGGTGCTTTGCTTTTAGACTGACCCACACCAGAAACACAACAGAAACAGAAAAATGGGGAGTGTCACCCAGAGGTGACGTCTTATTTGTATTTCTTCATATCTAGCTTTTTCTTGTGATCTTGCATCTAAATTTCAGGTCTTTTTAATAACGTTATAGGTTTATATTAGAAAACAGAATAAAATGTGCTTTGAGGATTTTTTTGTTTTGTTTTAAGCCATATTAGAATGTGTCTTCTAGCTCATTTTCGTTTCCTCGCCTAAGATTCTTTTTTATTTAAAAAGTCTCTTAGCACTGAAATTACCCAGCAGATTCACATTTGGACTCCTTTTCGATGCGCTTTGTTTTGGAAAAACTTCCAATGCTGGACAGACTAAAGAATTTAGAATTAAACTCAAACAATTCACACAGGCTCTGTAATCAGCTTTGTGATCGTCGTTTAGAAAGTAACTCAGCGTCCTCTTCCTTCTTCAGCCTTCAGGGATGACTTCCTAGGCGGCAGGGGGGGGAGTCGCCCAGGTGACCGGCGAACGGGCCCCCCAATGGGGAGTCGCTTCAGAGATGGCCCTCCCCTTCGAGGCTCCGGCATGGATTTCAGAGAACCAACAGAAGGTATGGCAGTGACTTGTGAGTGGAGGGCGTCTTTCCGTGGCACGCGGGCTCCGCCCCGCAGCGTTCGCCACCTTAGGCCGTGCTCGGTAGGCCGGTAGACCCCCCGCTTGGGCTGACTAGTAGGTTTCCCTTTATTCGGGTGTCTGGGGATTCAGTGGCTCTTCAGGGCTATTAATTTTTAGAAATTTAGCCTGGGTTGTAGAGATCAGCATCAGTTTGGTCGTTTTCCCCGGGTGGGGACTGGGATCCGTTCTTTATAAGCCGTGTTTTTTGCCTCCTCCAGAGGAAAGAGCACAGAGACCACGGCTCCAGCTTAAACCTCGCACAGTTGCAACGCCGCTCAATCAAGTAGCCAACCCCAACTCCGCCATCTTCGGGGGCGCCCGGCCCAGGGAGGAGGTCCAGAAGGAGCAGGAATGAGCTGCTGTCGGGAGGGAGTGGGGCGTGGGCGCGCAGAGCGAGACCACGGCTGGCGGCCTCCGCACCGGCAGCCCTGCGGTCACCGCTCCTGCGCCTGCCCTCTGTCCTCCTTTCTTCCAGCGGAAACACAGCTTGTGAGCGCATGTCAGCAGTGAACAAGTGGTTTTTAGCACATCCTCGCCTTTGCTGTCTAGTGCCTGTTCCGTGCTTTTTTTTCCTTCTGCCACTCCTTGCCCATTTCCCTTCTGTCCTTTTTTCTGTTTTGCTCCTCCTTTCCTTCCAGCGCACGAGTGTGTCTGGCGCAGCGAAGGCGCCACCGTGTGGGAGCTCCTTGGATCGAGGCGCTGCTTCGTGCTCTCCTTTGCTTCCTCTTTACTTTAGACGCACTGGCCAGGTCCAGTCGTTGCCTTTGGTTTGCTCAGTGCTTCTCTCCCGACCTGCATGTTGAGTTCTGTATTGCTGTGGCTTTCGAGAACAAACCAGAGGAGAAGTCACAGACTGGAGAGTCTCGTTTGTACTCAGCTGTGATGAACATCCAGAATTTGAGACACCTTGTTTTCAAAGCAAGGATAAAAGATGTGTTGATCCTCGCAGATTCCTTCCTGTCCCTCTTTATAGGTAGTCCTGTCTCTTACTCCCTCCCCACGTGGGTGATTCGGGCAGAACAGGCTCGCCTTTCACACATGAAACCTGAGGGAAGAAGGAGGTGGAAGGTTGGCGCGGCATTCCCAGGGAGGGTCCCCAGGTTTCATTAGTGCTCTTTCACAGCCGTGTCCAAATTCGTTCCCTCTTTTAAACCGCTGTGTTAGAGGCTGGATCTAGCGAACAGCTGTCTGGTTTCCTTTCCACTGGGCAGAGATGCTGCGGGGACAGAGGGTGTGGGCGGAGAGCCGTGCCAGGCCTGCTGGGTAGTGCAGACGCTGCTCTTGTCCACGCCCCTGTGGCTTGTGTTCAGCATCTCTCCCTGTGTTTATCTGTTCCTGATAGAAGGAACAGAATGAGATGCGTGCTTCTCGCCCTCCCTTAATTTCATGATGAAAATGGACCTAGAAACTGGCACTTTACTCTGTTTCACTTCATGAATTGAGAATGTTACTATGCAGAGCTGCCAAGAATCATAAGATAACTGGTAGGTGGCTGTGCGGCATGAGGGCTCCCCCTTGGGGCAGTTTCTTGTTCCCACGTACAGTGTTCAGCAGTTCAGGGCTAGGGGCTGGGCACCTATGTGAGAACAGATGAAAGTTTTTAGCACCGAGTCCAGTCTGTCCCATTGGGAGCAATTTGGAGTGGGCCGGCCGCTTAGAGCCCTCCCCCGCGTGCGTGGAGGCCGAGGGCAGCCTGCCCGCGGCGCAGTGTGCTCCGGTTGTAATTTGTCACCAGCTGGCACCCTTGGCTTCTCTTACTTTGTCTATGTTATGAGGTCTCAGCAATTCACAGAACTCTCCCTCCTTTCCTGCTTCCACCTGTCACCTTTGCTTCTGAAATAAGAACCATTTGTGTAACACCAGTACTTAACTTAAGAAAGACATGCATTCTGTGGTCGTAATCAGACGATGCTCTCAGATGACCTACTCACATCTTCAGTGTGGAAAGATTAAGAACAACACAAGTTCCTCTCAACTTCTGGGCAATCCAGTTGACTTTTAAATGTAAGAATGGAATTCCAAACACTTAACACATTCAGCTATATGACAGAAAGTAAATCTATGGATATGGTATTTTGTGAATGATCTTTTAAATAAAAGAAAACCTTACGTAATATTTAATGCTTGTCTTTATTTTTTCTTTCTTTTTAGCTGCTCGTGAAAAAAACAAGTTTGAATTTGGAGAGCAGTGTCCACATTTAGCAGGTGTACTGTGATTTAAAAGCATCTCGCTCTTCAGAGTTACAGGATTGGTGAAATTATTCTAAAAGCTAGTGATGGTTAGAAATAGGATGCCAATTTTTTTCCTGTATTTTTCCCTCTTATTTCCTAAAAATAATTTTCCTAGCGGAAACCTTCGCTACAACGTGATCCTAGCTTCTGGTTGGATGTGGGGACTCTCTTCCCTTGGATGAAGGAACTCGTGTTTTGTGCAGCATGCGCCTGCTTTAACGGCTGCTGGTTTCAGAAGGAATTCTGGGTGCCCGTCCTGACCGCGATGGGCGCCGCTTTGTGGCAAGCAGCTCATGTGTTCTCGCAGGTGCTGCTGTGTCGCTGGGTGGGGTTCTGCCCAGTGGGTACGGGGCAGGGCTTTGAGCCGTGTTGGGAGAGGCCTGGCTGGCGGGGAGCGCGGCTGTGCAGACCCGGCACCGTGCAGAAGTGCCTGCACGGAGGACCTCGACTGCGGCTTAACCTGGACACGAGGTGGGGAGCTGGGTGCTGTGCCAGCGAGTGCGGGGGGACTCCCCGAGCAGGAGTGTGGAGGAGAGGACCGGATGCCTGCCAGTGTTTTCTTTAAGGGGACAGTCCCCGAGACTGAAAACCCTCTGCCCTAAGCTGGGGAGCTGGGCCTTGGTCTCCTGGAGGGATTTCCACGGGCTGGTGGCCAGAGACTCGGAATCCAGTTCTGAGACTTCTCTCCCAGGGTCCTTTGGGTTCCATCTTGGAAGGGCGTGTGGAATGTGCAGACCCTTGAAGGAGTCACCCAGGTCTCCCAGGAGTTCAGAAGTTTCTGCGGATTGAAATGTCTCCTGTGCAGCTACGCAGCCTTCCTGCCTCCCCTGATGTCACTGTAACTTCATAAGGGTGGGTTCTCCTAAGCTCCTGTTCCCTTGCCATGTGACAGTAAATATTATAGAAAGTGTTCTGGGAGCTGCCTCCCATCCATAAGTAAGTAAAGGAAACGAGTGAAGAGAGGAGGGTATGTCTTCTCAAATAAGCACCTAAATAAAAAGGGTCATTTTCATAAAAGGTAGCACCAACTGTGTCAATGTTCCAGAGAGCAGTGTAGACAGATAGCTGGTGCCTGGTTTCTCTCTGCTACTCCTGAACTGGCTTGAGAGAGGGCAAAAATGGAGTGCCAAGTGAGTTCTTGTACTAAGGGACTCAGGTTCCTAAGAATGTCCTTACCCTGGAGTCCATATTGTCAGGGGCCAGATTGCTTCCCCAGGACCTAGGAGAGGAAGCTTCCACAGCAGACTTCAGAAGCCTGGGTTCCCACCATGTCTCAGATGTCTCGTTTCTCTAGGGAGGTCTGAGTGAGCAGGAGGCAGAAAGGGAAGAGGTCAGGAGGGGGGCGTTTGTGTGATGGAGGAAAGTGTTGGAACTGTCACTGGCGTCCGCTTCCTGTTCGTGATTTCAAAGGAGTAGCCTGGTTTCTTGGTGGAGGAGATTATGTGGTAGAAGTTTAGTCTAGAACAAGAAGCACTAATTAGCTCAACGTGTAATGCCGCTCCGACTCACCAGAAACAGCATTTCTTTGCAGTGCTCTGTGGCCTCGAGGTCCGTGGGCCTGTGTTTGCAGCAGCCTGGCACTCAGCACTTTTCCCGAGTCACACTTCCTTGATTCCCCTGGGGCCTCTGCTCAAATTCCAGATGGCCATCAGGTCACGCAGGGTCACACACAGGCAGGGCTCGCTCTGCAGTGACGAGTGCAGTTGTGCAGGGGCTTCGGGGTCGAGGGGAGAGGGCTGGGCCTCCAGTGGGACCCCTCGCCAGTGCTCTCAGGGAAGTCAGGAGGGGAGGCGGGCAGGCGGGCGCTGCATCCAGGGCTTTTTAAAGGACCTTCAGTCCAGGACAGCAGGGCATGTGCGTGTCACATCATCGTCGCTCGCTCTGCCCTCCCCTCCCCGGGTGGTTTGCCCGGTGTAGGGTGGCGAAACAGCCAACAACGTCCCCCTGGGGGGACTGCACAGGCGGCGGGCTGCTGGGGCCGGGCTCCTTATGCTCTGTGAAGCAGCGGCTGGCCCAGGCCTGGCCACACATCCTTTATTGGTGAGGAGCTGTGCCCTATCTTTAGTGTTTTCTTGACCAACCTTTAACAACGTTGAGCTGTTTCAGTTACTTTCTCACTTGTGTGATGTTAATGGGCTTAGAAACACATCTAGTATCTCAGAATCTTCCTTTTCCAATTTTTTCTCGTGAAAATGAACCAAAATAATGAAGTCTATGTACTTAATTATAACCTACCACTCATCTCTTCCCCCATAACTGCACGATGTTAAATGTACAAAGAAAAGCAGACCATTCCACGGTGGCAGGCTCCCTGGCATTCACTTTGGGCGCGAGAGAGAATTTGTTTCCTGTACCCGTTCTTCTAGCTGAGAGACACAATGTAAATGTTAGTAAAATCATGACTGGCCTCGAAGTTGGGAGAGCAGATCAAAGCAGCTTTTCAGCAGCCCAGAGATTCTATAAATAGTACAAGCTTCCTTGTGCTATTGTTAGAAGTCTTTCTCCTATGTACTATACTCTTGAAATTAAGAATATGCTCACTAGATTTAGAAAGTACTTTATCACAACATAAGCGAAATGCAAAAAGTTACAAACTAAAGAAAGACGAGTCCGTCAAGAATTCCTGCAAATTGGTAAGAGAAATAGAAAGCTAAGCAAAATATTAAGCATTGCATAGAAGAGGAACTATGGCCAAAAAATGACGTTCTTCCTCGTTAGCGATCAAGGAATTCTAAGTCAAGACTGCAGAGAAATAAAACACTATTTCACACGCATTCAAATGGCAAAAATCAAGAAGCCTGTTAAACCAGTTGCTGGAGAATTTGTGCATCTCGGGTCTTAGAGGTGGGAGAGTGGATGGGCACAGCCACTCTGGAAGTTTAACTTGAAATTAGCAATAACTTGAAAATGGAATGTTCCCGTACTCTGGAGCCCAGTGGTTCCCCTCCCAGGTACGGACCCAGGAGAACCGACAGTCACAGCAGCAAAAACTGTTCAGAGTGGAAAGCTGTACAGCCATCTAAAGGAATGAACTACAGCCACACACAGCAATGTGTGTGGACCACAGCAACATGGTGGGTGGAAAATGAGTCCCGAATGCTTACAGACAGCAGGATGCCTTTTCTTACACATAAAACACTTTGGGTGCCGGCCCTGTGGCCGAGTGGTTAAGTTCACGTGCTCCGCTTCGGCGGCCCAGGGTTTCGCCGGTTCGGATCCTGGGTGCAGACATGGCACCGCTCGTCAAGCCATGCTGAGGCAACACCCTGCATGCCAAAACTAGAAGGACCCACAACTAAAAATATACAACTGTGTACTGGGGGGCTTTGGGGAGAGAAGAAAAATAAAATTAAAAAAAAAAAAACTTTAGAAATACATGTAGGTGACAAAAAACAAAATAAAAAGATGCTACTTAGGTTGGGGGAAGCGGGAAACTGGGGGAATATTCTAGGTTCCGTTGGGTGGTGGGCTCACGACCAAAGATAAGTGTTGTGGGTGGCTGGGGATGAGGGGAGAGCGGTGCTCCTTTGCACCTAGGAGTTGGGGGTGGCAGTCAGACGACATAGACGACTCCAGGGGCTTCTAGAAGGTTGTATACACTTTGAAGATGCCTTTTTCCTTTTTTTTTTAAATTAATCTTCTCCCCCCAGTATATAGTTGTATATTTTGGTTGTGGGTCCTTCTAGTTGTGGCATGTGGGATGCCGCCTCAGCATGGCCTGATGAGAGGTGCCATGTCCGCACCCAGGATCCGAACTGGTGAAACTCTAGGCCGCTGAAGCGGAGCATGCGAACTTAACCACTCAGCCATGGGGTGGCCCCAAGATGCCTTTTTCTGCAGAAAAGCCATAGCTTCCTCTCAGCCTTGGAATTGGTTATTTCTCAGAGCTGTTGCATTTCTACCCAGGCATCTTGCTTCTGGAACAAACATGCACACAACTGTTACTCAGCTGTGAACCAAGCAGCCGAATGGCCCTGTGGGAGTGACGACAAAATTTTGGAAATAGATGGCAGTGATGACCATTCAACGTTATGAATGTAATTAATGCCAGCAAATTGCTCAATTAAAAATGGTTAAAATGGTACATTTTAAGTTACACATATTTTGTCACAACTTTAAAAAAATTATGTAAGACACCAAAAACCATTGAATTGTAAAAAAAAAAAAAAACCCTTAGTGCACTAGAATTTATACAACTGGACTTTAAAAACTGTCTAGCTTTTTGTTTTGGGGGGTTTTTTTGGTGAGCAAGATTGGTCCTGAGCTAACACCTATTGCCAATCTTCCTCTCTTGCTTGACAAAGAGTGGCCCTGAGGTGGCATCTGGGCCAGTCTCCCTCCATTTTGTATGTGGGATGCCACCAGAGCATGGCTTGACGTACGTCTACACCTGGGATCTGAACCCATGAACCTGGGCCACCAAAGCAGAGTGCACCACCTTAGCCACTACACCAGCAGGCCAGCCCCAAATGTCTAGTTTTTTAAAGCTTATTTTCTAGTTCACAATGGAATGGTTTATAGATAAAAGAGAACTTGGAGGAATTTGAGAATTGCCTGGAAAGGGGGCAGGGTCCTCCTTCCACTCAGGTCCAAAGAGGGTCTTCGGAGGGACAGGCCCCTGATTTTGTTGACAGAAAACAGGCTCAGAGAGGGTCCTGAAGGGCTCCTAGGTCCCCTGTGGATTGACCTTGAGACTTTGCCAGTGGTCAGAGGTCACTTGTCCAGCACCTGCCGTTGCTGGGCCCGGGACGGAAGCCGGGAGTGTGGAGATGCTCCATTCCCATTGTACGTGATGGGGCTTCTGTCCGTCCCGTGGGCAGGAAATGCCAGGCAGGCCCGTAGTCCGGGTATGGATGGAAACTGACTCAGGCTTGTCCCTGTAGTGTGAGGAGGGGCCAGGCAGGTGGTCCTAGCGGAGCAGGGCTGCTGGTGCACACCCATGGATGTCCCTGCTCACAGGTGGTGGGGAGACAACAGGTTTTGGGGTCTGGGTTCAAATCTAGCTCCATGAGCCTCCAGTCGTCTCAGCAGTGTCAGAAAACTAATGTCCAGCTGGTGAGAGTTACCATGGGAATCACGTGTCGCATTTTGCCCAGCATGGAACAAGGGAGCACGGCGCTGACCGCACCACACAGGTCTGGGAGTCAGACGGGGTGAGCCTTAGACCTGGTCCCACTACCTACGAGGACAGAGACAAGCTCCCGGCCCTGACGGCCCCGGGATTTCCCCAAGCTTCCAGTCCATGTGCTACCCTTCTCTCCCACAGGGTGGCAGCACCGGGCAGCCCAGGACCCTGGTTTCTGTTTCAGTTCCGCTTGGCCTCCTGTCTGTGCTGCCACCCACGCCTAGCCCTGGCTGTGCTGGGCCACCGGATGGGGCTGAAGAGAAACCCAGTCCCAGGCCAACAGCGGCCCCAGAGCTGGGGAGCCCAGGGTCTGGGACGCCTCTCAGGCTTCCCTGGGGTCTCTAGCAGGTGGGGTACCACTAACAGTTCAATGGCCTTGGGCAGGTTACTTAATGACCCCTAACACGAGGCCCCCAGAAGGACGTGTGTGGTTACTAAGCAGCTGCTCGAGGGCCGCAGGCCACCGTCCAGTCCTCCCAGCCCCTCGGTCCCCCGCTGAGGGCAGGAGCTGGGTGGGGCAGGGGTCAGGGTGGGGTCAGGTTGCCTGGCTCCCCCCTGCCCTGTAGGCCCCCCCGAGGGAGGGCTCTGCATGCCCCTGAGCCCCATCCGGAGAAGAGAGCTAATGAGGTGTGGCTCCCGGGACTGGAGCAGTCCTGACGTCCCTCCTTCCTCTGTCCTTCAGCTCGGCCCTGTCCTGCATCTTCTGATGCCTGTGACTGTCCGTTCCTCTGTCTGTATGTCTCCATCATTTGTTCTGTCCGCCCCACCCATCCATGTCCCAGGCTCTGTGTCTGTGTCTGTGTGTGTGCGTGTGTGTGTGTGTACGTGTGTCTGGTTCTCTGGGACTTTGCTCTCTGAGTGTCTCTGTCTCTGCCTCCCTCCCTCTGGGGGTCTCTGTCAATCTGTCTTCCTGCGTCTCCCTCTGTGTCTCTTGGTCCATCTCAGGCCCAGTCTCTGCCCGTCTCTCTCTGTCCCTCTGTGAATGTGTGTGTGTGTGTGTGCGCGCGTGTGCATATGTGTTTCTCATTCTCTCCCTGCCTCTACGTCTCTTTCTGTCTCTTTGTGTCTAGGGGTGTGTATGTGTGCATGTGTTGTCAGTGTGGTATGTACTTCTGTGTGTTGTGTATTATATGTGTGTGTCTCCATGTCTCCCATTCTCTCACTGTGGTTTGTGTGTGTGTGAGCCCCTCCACTTCATTCTCCTTCTCCCTGTCCCTCTGCATGTGGCCCTTCCCCTCCCTGACTACGTTTACATGTGTGTGTCGTGTCTTTCTGCTCCCTCTGCGCCTGTGCCCGTCCTTGTCTCTGTCCCTGTCCCTCTGTCTCTCTGTGAGTGGCTCCCGGGCCCGCCTGTTACGGCAGGGCCTGTCCAGCAGGGCGGCGGATGTGTGAGGATGATTCAGGGGCTGACAGGAAGCCCGCCACCGGGCCGGCCGCCCGCCAGTGTCTGCGGCGTCTGCTGGCAGCTGGGGCAGGTGCGTGGGTCAGGATGAGGCAGCCGCAGTGAGGAGCCCCGATTCCCAGGTAGGCCTTTCCCAGGAGCTCCTGGAGCCTGGTCCTGAGGTGGGGGTCCCACCGCTGTCCCCCTGCCACCCTAGAGGGCCGGGAGTGGCCCACAGGAGCACTGGCGGCCGGCTGGGTGGGGTGGAAGCGCCTGGCTCCCTCCCCTGGCCCCAGTCCTGGCCCTGCGGCCCTCCAAGGGGCTCCGGCCTTCCCAGCCCAGCCCCGGGCAGCCCCGGGGGGGGTCCCATCACTTCCAGAGACTGGTGAGAGATAGCCAGTTGGCCAGGACAGCAGCTCCCCAGGCCAGCCCATGAGCCTTGGTTTCTCCATCTATAAAATGGAACCGTTATGTGAAATGGGAGGATGGGTGAGCCTCCAGGCAAGCGTTCCAGGCCATGCCCCAGGCCAGAGGGGAGCAGCCATCCCTGGGCCCCCACCTGCCGGGCCCGGCCTGGCCTGCCAGCTCCCTGCTGGGGACTGAGAGGCTGTGGGCCCCGGGGAGCTCAAGCGGCTCTGTCAACAGGTGGCCCTGGCCTTCACCATCCCCCCAATGCCCTGGGCCAAGGGCTGTCCAGGCCCCTGGCCGACCCCCTGGGCATTAAGGGCCTCTGCTAGTGGCCTTTAGGTCAGCCTCACCTGAAGGCCAAGGTCATTTGGGAAAACGGAACAAGCCCCGAGGAGAACCTGCAGATAAGGGGACCTCTCACTCCCCCAGCCAGCCCTGAGCCTGGGTGGGCCTCAGTTTCCCCATCTACATCATGAGGAGGGCTGCAGAGCGAGCAGCCTGGTCTCCAGGAGGCCCACCCAGCCCAGCCCCGAGGGCTTTTCTGCAGCCAGCTTGCTGCGAGCTTTGTTCATATGAAAACTGCCCACTTCCCTTTGTGTTATTTTGGCCTGCAGAGTCAGGCTGTGGCCACCCCCCTAGGTCTGCCTGGCCCCTTGGGGCCCTCCCGGGGCTGCTGGGCCTGCCTCCCCTGGGGCTCAGCCCCCTCCCTCCCCCTGCTCTCAGAACCCGGGTGGCAAAGCAAGGAGAAAGGGCAGAGTTATTCCGTCTGGGGGGCAGCCACAGGACTTTCCCTCAAATTAGTCTTTCTTTTAAAAAATATTTCATGATTCTTAAAAAGGTAATACAAGAAAGGGATAAAGGTGTATGGCCTTCAGGTCCAGCCTGCCCTGGGTTTGATCTTGGCTCTGTGACTGGCCAGCTGTGTGACCTTGGACAGTGTACTCACCCCTCTGGGCCTCCCTTTCCTTCCTTGGAAGAGAGGAGCTGCGTCTCCCCTGTGAGGCTGTGCGTGTCTGTGACAGCTGAGAGGCTGGGGCATGAGCAACACACCCCTTCAGACCCCACCCCTCCAGGCGCCCCAGCACGACGCCCATGTGGGGCAGTGGAGGGGGCTCAGGCTGCATGTCTGGGGGACCAGGCAGGGGGGAGGGTGCACCTGGGGGACCGTGCCCCATCCTGCACTAGCGCCTTATGCTGGGCCTGGTATGACAAACCGAGGGAGGAGTGTCATTATTTCCCCCATGTGACAAGAGGGGCCACCAAAGCCGGGTGACGCTGGGATTCAGCAACTGGGGTAGAACTGGTGCGCCACGTCCCCCACTTCCTCACCCAGTGCCAGGTGGGGGGAGATCACCAGAGCTGGGGGCGCCCCCAGGGTGCTACTTGTCCAGGAAGCAAGAGGGCCTCCGGGGGTCAGGGTCCCCTGGAATGGAGGGCCGCCCTTCCCCGGAGGTGGCAGGGGCGAGCAGACCAGCTCCCGGGGCCTCGAACGCCAGGCCAAGAGCATGGACCTGCTCCTGGGGTCTTAAGCAGACCCCAGGGTAGCCAGGGCTGGACCCCGGCACCCTGGCGCTCCCGGCAAGCCTGTGCGTGACCCACCCGCATATCTGTGCCCAGATCTCCTTCGGGGTGGGAAGAGTATCTGTCCTAACCGCAGGACAGAGATGCCGAGGGTCGGGGGCCCGAGGGAGCCGTCCGTCCCAGCCGGCCGGAAACGAGACCCCAAGCACGTTTCTCAGGAGCCCCGACCACAGGCCGGGCCAGGTTCATCATTCCCCGGCAGCGCTTTGAGGAAGGCCCTGGCTGGATCCCCACTTTATCGATGAGAAAGCAGGCCAAGGGACTGAGGCTCGGGCAGGATGTGACCCAGGAGTCCTCCCTCCGAGCCCAGGTGCTCCCAGCCTCCGGCAGCCTTAGACAGCCTGGGGTCAAGGCTGCGGGTCGGGACAGAGTCTGCCTGGGGCTGCCGGCCGGAGGCGGGGTCGCAGGAGGGAGGCAGTGCCCAGGCCCTGAGGGGGTAGCGCTGAGCCCCCTGGGACAGCATCATGGGTGATGGGGTCGTCCCGTCTCCTCATTCGGAGGCCGCCCGTCGTGCATTTCGGGCATCCGCGTGCTCCCACTGACTCGCTGGTGCTCTGGGGAGGGGGAGGCGGCCTCTCCGGGACTCCGTGCTGCCGGGAGACTCCTTGCCATCTTTGCCATGGGGATGTGGGAAGCTCAGAGAGGCTTCCAGCCTCGCCCAAGGCCACACAGCTGGGGGGAGGGGAGCAGGGGCAGCACAGGCCTCAGGGGACCTCCCAGCCTGGCCTTCCCCAGCTGTAAGACGGGGAGCAGCCCTCCTCCAAGGTGGCCGAGGCCGGAGGAACACAGCTGTGCACAGAGTGGGCGCTCCGTAGTGGGGGCTCCTGTGCCTGCCACGGGGCCAGCCCGAGACCCTCTGTTGCCCTGAGCTGGGTCCCCGGCCTTTTGTGAGGGGCTGTGTCTTTATAGCCACAACGATTCTCTGGGAGCCCCCTCAAGAGGGCTGCCCTTGCTCACACCAGGCCCTGGTGTGGGGCTGCCTGTGGCTTCACCGAGGCCTGGCAACCACAGTGTGGCCTCGAGGTAGGCCCAGCCACTGACCAAGCAGTGGCCTGACGCCAGCCAGGGATTCAGGCCTCTTCGCCCTGCCGCATCTCCCTTCCAGCCCCACCTTCCCAGCACATCCCACCACTGGCCGCCACAGGCAGCCCACCAGGTCCTTCTGCCCAGAGCCCCATTCTCCCCTCATCCCCTCAGGCTCCCTCCTTCCGGCTCCCAGGGCAGGAGGAACCTGGGCGAGCAGGCGTTTAAGGAATGGAAGGCTATGGATGGGGCAGAGCAGAGCCCTGGGGCGGAGACTGCTGGGGCCCCTGCACAGAAGGGGCAGGAGAGCAGGGCTGGGTTGACAGGAGGAAAGGGATGCAACAGCAGAGCCCGAGTCGGGGTCCGCAGGCCAGAGCTTGCATTCTGTCTTCCCACTTAGCAGCTGTGGGATCAGGCCTCAGTGTCTCTACCTGTGAAACGGAGCGAGCCTCTTCCTCAAAGGGTGGTTGTGTGAATTAGGCAAGGGTGTGGACAGGAGTGTGCACACACGTGTCAGGCTGTCTGCTGGGTGCCCAGACCCTGCCAGCACTTGCCAAGTGTTGACAAGGCCCCGGGGTCTGGGGTCAGAAGGGGAACAGGGCTGGTTCCACCCGGACGGGTCCTGGAGCAGGGAGGGAAGCGGTGTCCCTCAGCCTGGGCTCAGCTGTGGGGCTGTCAGGGGACAGTGCGGGTCAGAAACCTGAGGGCGTGGGGCTGCGCAGATTCCTGGCGGGGTGGCCCGGCAGCCCCTGACCTGGCTCACAGGGCGCCCACACTGCAGCTTGCAGGAGGAGTGGCCGAGAGCGGACATGAGCACCGAGACTGAGACTGAGCTGCTGTGGCCAGGGGCGGCCCTGCTGCTGCTGCTGGGGGCAGTGGCCGGCCTGTGTATGCGCTGTTCCCGCCCAGGTAAGGCCTGGCGTGGGGACATGGAGGAGATGATGTCCTCCCGGGGCTGCGTGGGCCAGCCCTGCTGCGGTGGGAGGGACAGCCATATCAGCCTCCTGAGGCAGGGGCGACACCCCAGGGCCGGCCCCTGAGGCTATGGGGCTGGCTCACTGGGGGGCTTGGGTTTTCTGGGTCAGGGCGAGGGTTGAGGCTGGGGGATGCTCTGGACAAGGGGCGGCTGGGCTGCTTGGCTGTGTCTCCTGAATGAATGGCAAGTGAACGTGCTGTCAGTGTCAGGCTGTCCGCAGCGATGGCGGCTCGGCCCCCATGGCCTCCATGTCCGAGGCCCCCACAGGGCACAGGGGAGACAAGCCGAGGAGCCTGGGTCTCAGCCCCCACCCAGGTCCAGGACTCCCGCTAGTCTGTCCGTTCTTGCAGGTACGAAGCGGTCTGAGAAAATCTACCAGCAGAGGAGCCTGTAAGTGCCCCGGTGTCCCCAGCCTGGTGACTTCGTGTGCCCAGGCGTGGGCACCTGCACGGAAGTCCCCTTGCACATCCCTGCACCCTGTCCTCACCCTTCACTCCCACCTCATCCATGCCGGCCTCTAGTTGTTCCCAGCAGTAGGGGAGAGAGAGGGGGCGTCCAGGGGCTCCAGGCCCGGCCCCAGCCTGGGCTGCGGGGCTCGGGGAGGCGGCGATGCTACTCTCCTGCCTGCCCAGGAGCACCTCCAGAGATCCCACCTCTGACCCCAGCCCAGGGGCGCCCGCTGCACTGGTGCTGGAGGCTGACGGGGAATCCCACCTCCCAGGCAGGAAGCAGAATGTGAGCCGTGTCTGAATGTCCCCTGGAAAACGTCAAAGGAGCCCAGGGGAGGCTGTGGGCATGTCCCTTGGGGGATCAGGGAAGCCCCCACCGACAAAGGAGGAGGGAAGGATCTTACGCAAGAGTGAAGGCCAAAGGGGACGTTCCAGAGAGAGAGAACAGTGGGTAGTTGCTGACGTAGGCCCAGGGTGGACACTGTCTTCCGGGGATGAGGCGGCAGGTGCAGGTGTCTTGAGAGAGCTGAGCTGGATGGGGAGGGAGGAGGGCCCTGACTGTGTCGGGGGAGGGGTGCCGCAGCCTTTGTCCTAAGGGCCAAGGGGAGCCACGGAGGAAGCAGGGGCTTGTGAGCAGCAGGAAGGAGGGAGGTGGGGGTAGACATGAACTGGGGTCACTGACCCCAGGCGGAGTGCTGGGACCCAGGTGGGGTGGAGTTCCAGGCACTTCGGGGGCAGGTGGCTGCTCTCTGGGCCCTGGGGGGTCAGCTGTGCCAGGTGCTGCAGACCAGGGGGTGGCCCAGGAACACCCCCCCGCAGGAGGGCAGTGGCTATTGGTGTCCTTACGTGGAGCAGGAGAGTGACTGACCCAGGGCTGCGGGGCCTCTGAGACCAGCGTGCACACATGTGCACAGGCCTGCACGCCCGCTCACACCCACAGGCTCCCTGCACACTTGCTCATGCGTGCACTTCTCCCACATGCAGCCCTTGTGTGCACGCCTGGGCAGGCACTCACATACAAATGCGCACACACACCCTTTCTCATTTCCTTTTGCAACTGAAAAACCACAATGAGATTTGAAAATAGAATTTTCCCATCCAAGCCCACCCCTGCCACTGGGGCTGGACCTTTCCAGACTCTTTTGGCCACCTGGTCCCCTGGATCGCCCGCCTGCAACCTCCACCAGGGCTGGGCTGGGCTCCCCCAGTGCCCCCCATGCCCCTGCCCCAGGCAGCTCTCCCAGTGTCTCCCTTCCCCTCCTCCTTCAGTCCTGCCCACTCCAGAGCCCTGAGTGATCTGAGAACTGCAGAGTGTCAGAGCCAGAAGCTAAAATTCCTCATGTGGGAGGTGGGAAACTGGGTCTGGGTGGAAGGAGGTGGGACAGGAGACTTGGGTTCTCCCCTCCTCACTTGGGTTCAGTCTTGCCAGCCTACGTGAAGCGACTGCTGTGTGTGCCAGACCGAGTCCCCGCATCACTTCCTCTGGCAACCCATGCCTGACTCTCTCCTGTGCATTTAGAACATCCTTCCTAAATAAGATCACCCTGACCCCCGAGCCCCCAGGAACTTCTGGAAGGCTGAGCCAGGTCCCCATTTGGGCCCACGGAAGGAGCCCAAATGCTTTAATGATTAGGTAATCTGCTCCACCATCCTTAGTGGTGGCTTCCATTCTCAAGGGCACTTCATGGTCCAAAATGGCAACTAGAGCTCCAGCCCTCATCTCTGCATTCCAGGCAAGAGAACGATAAAAAGGGTGCACTTCAGTTGGCAGTGCCTCCTGTAAGGAGCCTTCCTGGAAGTCCCAACACCTTTGGCTTGCATTTCATTGACCTAGAGCTTAATCACGTGGCCACACTTAGGTATAAAGCAGGCTGGGAAATAGAGTCTTTTAGATGGGCACGTGGCTGCCTAAATAAAAACCAGGGTTCTGGGGCCAGCCTCGTGGCCAAGTGGTTAAGCTTGCGTGCTCTGCTTCGACGGCCAGGGGTTCACCGGTTCAAATCCTGGGTGTGGACATGGCATCGCTCATTAGGCCATGTTGAGGCGACATCCCACATAGAGGAACTAGAATGACCTACAACTAGGATAAACAACTATGTACTGGGAGGCTTTGGGGAGAAAAAAAACAAAAAAAAGAGGAAGATTGGCAACAGATGTTCGCTCAGGGCCAATCTTCCTCATTATGTTCAAAAACAAAAACCAGGGCTTTGTTTCAAAGGAAGAAGGGACACTGGGCGAGACCAGCGCCTAGCTGTGTCCGCTAAGCCTTGACGCCACCCCCCAGGCATTCGGGAGTGTGGGGTGTGTGAACATCTTGAGAGGGGAGCACTCGCTCGGGAATGTTAAACCCTCCTGGGGTGGCAGGTGGGGGCAGCCTCTCTGTCCCTCCTGGTTGAAGTCACCGCTGGGTCCCTGAGCAGCTGCCCCGACCCCCTCGTGCCCAGAGTCTCAGGGCCGCCTCTCTGGGGGTCCGGGAGGCGCGTCAGGGAGTGGGTCTGGCTGGCAGCAGAGAAGGGGGGACCCGGTGGAGGGCAGGGGAGTAGTCCAGGGAACAGGGCCACCGGGAGCCCTGGCTCTGAGGCCCAGAGGGGCGGCAGCTGCTCCTCGCTCTTGCCTGCTCTGTCCCTCCCTCTGTTCCTCGTCCCTGTCTGTCCGTCCCGCCTGTCTCTCTGTCCCTCGGGCTGCAGGAGGCCCAGCCCTGGTGCAGCACAGCCCCTTGTGTTTCCAGGCATGAGAATCAACAGAGCTTCGCAGTGGCCCGGACCTATTCCTGTGAGTCCCCGGATGGAAGGGTCCAGGGCGGTGCTCGGGGCTGGGGTGCCCGTATCAAAGCCCCTCTGTCCCTGTTGTCCTGAGGCTGTGACCAGGCCTGACCCGGCAGGGCGAGGACGTGGGGGCTGCCCTGGGGGCCCGGCCGACACCCCTCTCCTTTGCAGTGGTCAGGCAGGCCTGGCCGGGGCCCCTGGCGGACACGGCCTCTGACGTGGAGCCGGCAAGGTAGGAACGAGCCCCTGTCCATCCCAGGCCGAGGCTCACAGCCCCACAGGAGGCGATGAGGAGGGCCCTGGGGTCCCCACCTGCTGAGCCCGGGCCAAGACCTCGCTCGTTCCTCGGGCCCCAGGCCCCAGTGCTGCGGGGCTGTGGCCTTCAGACCCCCAGAAACCAGAGGGCTCTCCCCGGCGCCTCCTCAGCCCCTGCCCTCCCGTCCCCTGCAGGAAGGACAAGCTGCTGCGCTTCTCCCCCAGCCTCGAGGGTGAGCGACTCTCAGACACGGGGCGGGGCAGGGGCCAGGGCGCTGGGACAGGCGACTACCTGGTGGAACAGGCACTGTGCAGGGGGGGGCCTGTGCCAGGCCAGGGGAGCCGGGCCTGATGGGGAGGACTTTGCAGAGGAGACCCCCGGGCTGGGCTGGGAGGCCTGCTGGGACTGGCCGAGCAGGGAGGGGACAGAGCGAGTGTAGGTGGGAAACAGCCAGGCCTTGGGGTGCAGGCCCTTCCCTGGGCTGCTGGAGCGGGAGGCGGGCAGGGCCGGCGAGGGAGTCATGGGCCCGGCCTTCCTTCCAGATCCTGCATCCGCCAGGTACCAGGACTTCAGCAAAGGTGGGTGGGCTCCAGGGAGGGGGGCTGCGCTGGGGGCCCACAGCCCGGGCTCAGGCCTAATCCTTGCCTCCTCCTGCAGGAAGCAGGCATGGGACAGACGCAGCCTACATGTGAGTGGCTTCCCGGCCGGCGCCTCCTCCCCCGGCCACCCTGCCCTCAGCTTCCTCATTTGTGAAGGCCTTCTGCCCTAGGACCCACCGCCCAGGCAGGCTCGCGGGAGCATCGTTTCCCCTCAGGTGGCCATGGCTTCGTGGGGAAAGACATGTGGCCCTGCTCTGGGGAGGAGCCTCATCCCATCAGAGACAATTCCATGGAACCCCAGAGACAAAGCGCCCTCAGATGTCTCCTCATCTTACAGATGGGCCAACTGAGGCCCAGGGCAGGCGGGGACTTGCCTCGGGTCACACGGCGAGGTGGCCAGAGCGGGGCTGCCAGCCCTCGGCCCCAGGGTGGCTCAGGAGCACAGGGAAGCGGGATGGAGGGACTGGGGGAGAAGCTGGTCAGGCCCCCCAGGCCCTGGGGGCACGGTAGCTGGAGAGCCTTGGCCCCGCAATGCCCCACCAACTGCCGTGCAGCGACTGAGGCCATGTCTGTTTTCTTGCCAGAGACCCCATCACCATGGAGTGTTACAACTGGGGGTGGTTCCAGAAGCCCCCGGCAGGTGAGGCAGAGGATGAGGAGGAGGAGGGAGGAGGCAGGCGCAGCAGGGAGGCTGGGCCCCTGGTCGTCCTGGCTCCTCAGGGCCAGGCGGCATGGGATGAGCACCTGTGGGGCCTCAGAGGAAGGCCCTGGACGGGCTGCCTTGCCGACGGACGCCAAGCCCCGTAGGCTCCGAGGACACTAGGACCTTAGGCCCTTAAGCTTTGCTTTCCAGAACGAGAAACTGAGGACCAAGGGTGGGCAGTGCCTGCTGAGAGGTGCACGGGCTGGAGCTCACATCCAGCCCCTCGACCTGGGGTCCTGCCTGGGCCGCGCTGGGGTGCTGGAGAGAGGGCTCTGCTGCCCCTGCTGCTTCTGAATTGGGGAGGGGCCTCATTTCTTGGAGCCCCTCTGACCCAGATGGACCCCAGATGGGTGAGGCGGTGGTTAGAGCTCAGCTTCCCTGGTCCACGGGTGATGAGGGGGTGCCAGGCTCCAACATGCCACCCCCAGCCTAGGCCCTGGGGCAAAGCCTCCTGAGCCTGCCTGCCCTGCCTGGTTCCTGCTCTCCTCTGCCCAGCAGCTCTGCCAGTCCCTCACTGCCTGACAGAGATGGGCCTCCCTCCCTCCACCTATCCATTGTGGGCCTGATTGCAGCTCAACCTCCCCTCCCCACTGTAATCAGGGGTGACCTGGAAAGATGATGAAGGAGCCCGGGGGGAGGCTGCTGGAGCCAGGCCAGCGCCCATTAAGAAGCTTGTCTAGGAAAGTGTTCGAGGCTCTGGGGCACCCAGAGGGCTGGGGCTTGGCAGGACAGGTCACCTGCCAAGGGAGTAGAGGAGGGAGGGAGGGAGGGAGGGAGGAAGAGGCCGCTTGTGGGGCCAGGCCCACCAACATCCCCAGCCCTCCCCTCTCCCTGCAGATGACGATGATGCCAATTCCTATGAGAACGTGCTCATCTGCAAGCAGACCACTGAGTCAGGTGAGGCTGCCAGCCCCGCGCCGGGCCGGGAGCCAGGTCTCCTCCCCGCCTGCACAGGGGACATGCTCAAAGGCGTCACCGGCCTTGAAGCCTGAAGGTTCACCGATGTCTTGGTGCCTTTGGGTAAAGCATCGCCTCGTGTCCCGGGATGGGGCCCCATGAGTCGTGGGCCGCAGTGGGAACGCACTGAGGGATCCCTTCGTCCCCAAGGGGCCGCCCAGCACGAGGGCCAGGACGCCTCTCTGGAGGCCAGGGCACCCTGCTGGCCTGAGGACTGCCACGGTGGCTGCCCCTCTGCCAGCCTTTCTCCTGGCGCTCTCCCTGCAGGCGATGAGGGGTCTGAGGACTATCAGAACTCGGCATCCATCCAGCAGTGGCAGGAGTCCAGGAGGGTCGTGGGTAAGTGGTGGGAAAGCAGGGGGCTCCTAGATGGGCACCTTCAGCAGGCTCGGAGGGGCCTGGCCTGGAAGGGGAGGTGGGGGAAGTTGCCGGGGAAGGGCCAGCCCTGGGTAGGCTTCCCCGCAGCCAGTCCAGCTGATTCCACAGGGAAGCCTCTGGCGCATCGGCGGCTGCAGAGGCCTTGAACAGTGCCCCTGAGGGCAGGTCCTCCTGGGCAGGAGGCCGTCCAGCTGCAGGAATGGGGTCACACTTGCCTGCTCCTGGGGTAGGACAAGTCTCTGGCAAATCCCAGAGACGGGACAGACACACCGGCCAGGGAAGCCTTTCCTGCGTGTGTCCGTGTGAATCATCTGTCTGACCACCTGCCCACTGGTCCGTCCATCCGCAGAGCAAGTCCTGAGAGAAGCGCCTGCCGCCTGGGCAGGGAGCCCGGACGAGGACGGCGGGGAGCCCGACTATGTGAACGGGGATGTGGTGGCCACAGAAGCCTAGAGAAGACCTGGGAGGCAGGTACAGCTGCCTCGGTCCACAGGGGCCCCATTCGAAGGGAAAAGGAGGGAGCTCGGCCGGAGGAGCCACGGTGGGGGCCGTGGGGCAGCACCCAGGAGTGCTGAGACGGGGCAGCTCTGCAGGGTGCTGGGCTCCCGAGCAGTCCAGCCTGCCTGCCCCCGACTCCTGTGGCCAACTCACGGCAGACACGGAGTCTCAGGCAGAGGGGGTGTCAGGCAGGGAGGGCTGGTGAGTCGTGGGGTGAAGGGGTGGGCTCTGGGGGGGGGGTCTCTGCAGCCCCAGGGGAGTGAGTGAATCTCCAGGGAGCTCTTTCCTCACCTGCAAAATGGAGCTAATGGGCCCTATGTCTTAGACGAGACACTGGGTGTGAAGCAGGAACCCAGCAGGGTTCAGCCAGGGGTGGACTCGGGGCCGGGGGTGGGATTGGGAGGCGGTGCCAATGACAATAGTGGCTGAAATGTTGGGGAGCCACCGCACCAGCCGACATGGTGCCAAGTGCTCACACACTCCATCCGTGGCACCCCAAAGGCACACAGCAGACAAGCCACCTGCCTGAGTTCACATGCTGAGCAGAGACGGGGACGGAAACCCAAGCACTCCGACATTGGAGCCCAG
This sequence comes from Equus caballus, assembly GCF_041296265.1. Lineage (NCBI taxonomy): Eukaryota > Metazoa > Chordata > Mammalia > Perissodactyla > Equidae > Equus > Equus caballus. The sequence continues at coordinate 13,012,681 of NC_091696.1, forward strand.
GCTCTGCTACTGTGTGGGAGGCAAGGGCCCTTGAAGGCTGTCCTATGTCCCGATCTGGGGACACGGGAATCCTCTCAGCAGGCAGCGGGCCCGGGCTGGTCCAGAGCCAGGAGCAGGAGCAGCCCACTGCTTGTTCATTCACCCAACAGTTACCCAGCACCTGCCAGGGGCTAGTGCTGCCTCAAGTGCTGGGGACATGGGAGTAAACAAATACAGAAAAACCCCCGACTGCTTGAACTTTCATCCGGGGGTAGAGAACGGATGATCACAAGATGAGAGGACAGAAGGGAAATGCTTCGTGTCGGGTGGGGACCCGTCTGGCAGGAGGGGTACCATGGGACAGTGGCGCGATCTGAGAGGAGCCCCTCTTCACCCAGCAGAGGGAAGGCCCAGGCCCCCAGGCAGGAGTGTGCCCAGGGGTCTGGCGCTAGCAGGAAGAGGCGGGAGTGACTGGGGACTGCAGAGGTGGAGGGAGGGGCACTGGGTGTCTTCTGGGATGGGGCATGTGAGAGACTTCTTTCAAGGAACACTGGCTGCAGAGTAGAAAACTGAATACAGGGTGACAGCAGGGGGGCAGGAGACCAAGACGTGACAGCCAGAATCCAGATGACCCGTTGGCCCAGGAGGTAGTGGTGGAGGCGGGTGATGAATGACAGGTGCAGCTGACAGGGCTCACTGCCACCCTGGGTGGGGTGCAGGGGGCAGAGGCTGCAGGGTGGGCCTGAACCACGAGGAGAGCTCCATGGCACTGAGATCCGGGAGGCTGCAGGCGGAGCAGGTTTGGGGGCGAGGTGGGTTTATTCTGGACCCACTGGGTTGGAGGTATGACCATGCAGGGGGAAAGATGCGGTGGGCAGTCAGAGACCTGCGCCTGCACTCAGGGAGAGGTCAGGCTGGAGCTGGACATGGAGGGCAGGTGGGAATGACCAGGCCTTGGCCAGGACCAGCATAGTCAGGGTTTCAAAGAAAAAGGGAAGCACTGGGAATACGAAACATGGCAAAGGCTGCTCACAGATGCAGGGCACCTGCACACCGAGCATCGCCGCGTCCCTCCCTCACCCGAACCAGCCGCTCTGCCAAGGCAAACCTTTCCTTTTAACACAGCCTCTCCATCTTCACTGAAGGAGCCCAGGGACCCCCAAGCTCACAGGACTGTCACTCGCCCCCCGAGAGTCCCTCCTCTAGAGCTGCTCGCCTCCTAGACCCCAGGCACGGTGACCCCAGCACGTCCCGAGGACCATCCACCTGAAAGGACAGTCCCACATGGAATCACCCTCCAACCAGCCTCCAGGGGGCAGGAGCCTGGCCGGCTGCCCAGGGCCAGCCACACTCCCACGCCCACATCTAAAATTCATGGCACAACTCCGGTGTTCGCATCCTTTTTGCTTTGGATTTAGATCGCACATTGCTTACTGCTGTCGGCTGCTGGGTTTGCTGTGATTGGTCAGTTTGCACAGTTAATTTATATAGGTGGAGCCATATTTAACATTCTGCATTTCCGGGTAGCGTCTGTCTGTCTGGCCTCCTGTAAGCATTACACACACGTAACCTCAGCAGACTCAGGAGATGACCTTTCGGTGGCAGTGTCTGCTGTGGACAAGCCACCACAAGCTCTGGAGAAGGAACAGCAGAGTGGAGGAGTGGCCAGGAGTGGCCCCGGAAATCCTCTGCTCCAGGGCTGGCCTCAGCTGAGCCGACTGGGCAGAAACACGACGGTCTCGTGGGAGGGCAGGGGCCCGAGGGGCCCTTCTGAGTCAGAACAGCCAGAGTGAGGGATAAAAAGGCCTCCTCCAAACACAATGTCTCAATAAACTGTTCTAGCGCAAGCACCGAAACTCTCCCACGTCTGCTTTCCCTGCTCCATGCGACCCCTTCCAAGGGGATGAAGGTCGAGCCTCTTGTTGACTAGAAGGGGACCCTGAGGCGCGGAGCGTGGAAGCCTGGGGACAGGCACTTGGTCCCTGGGTCCAGCCCTCCGTCCAGGACACCACTCCAATTCTTTCCACGAGAAGTTGGTGTGGTAAGTTGAGAACAAACATCCAGAGCCCAACTGTTGTCTTCACACCCCAGAGTCCTGACCCCACGAACTCAGAGACAGAACTCAGGCCAGAAAAGGAGTGGTGGGGCTCTGGCGGGATCCAGCCTCCACAGGCAGCAGCTGTGGGCCTGGGGGCCTCACCTGCCAAATGGGCCCCATCCCTCCTGCGCCTCACTGGGATCCGGGGGCTCCAGACAAACAGTAAGACTGAGAAGGAATGAGAGCGTATTTTGTAAAACTTCACCTGGCAGTTTTTGAGGACCTTGTTTTTTTCCCTCTTAACCAAAACCTTAACCCAAAGGGCCAGTGATCCTGGAGCCTTTCCTGTGTCCGTAGTGTCCCCGTTCAGCAATGCGGTCTGGACAAGCGACTGCACCTGCCCGGGAGGGAGGGCGCAAAGTAAAGTGCCATCAGGTCTGTCCCCACCTGCTGCCTCCCGCACCAGAAGTCAGGACAGAGGGGCAGAGCCGAGAGCCGAGAGCCAAGCTCGGGCTGGGCGAGGTCAGGGAGCTCTCGGGGCACACGGGAGGAGCCCCAGGGCAGGAGGCAGCGCTCCACCCAAGTCCGTTTCAGTCAAAGCTTTCCGGGCAGCCACCAATGGGGGGATGCTGAGTCAGCCCACCCCCTTCGACACCATTCTCAAATGACACCAAGGATCTGCTTCCGAGCAACCCCGAGGTCGAGGTCGGGCAGGGCGGTGGGAACAGAGCCAATGAGACCGGCCCCCCGCTGGGAAAACTGTTGGGGTGGACGGGGATGTGCGAGGGCCACTTTATCATCCTCTCTACTTTCACGTACAATTGATATTTTCCACAATTAAAGGAGACAGTACTTGTGGGGAGGAAAAGGCAATCCTACAAATTAATACAAAATTTCCTGGGGAACTCTAGAGCAAGGCGCGCACACGGCCACGCAGCAAAGGCGAGCTGGGGGAGCGCCCGGCTGCCTCCTCAGGGAGGCCGGCAAGGCCCTTCTGGAGGCTCAGGGCCCGGGCTGTCCTGAGAGCGTATCCAGGAGTCTACGCAGTCAGTAAAATACAGCAGACCCTGCCCTCGCCCCCTGGAACTGTCCCCCAGACTTCTAGGAAAGTGAGACTAGCTTGTCCAGTCTATTATCTAAGTCACCTTTTTTTTTTAAACACTTTAAAGATTTTTTTTTTTTTTCCTTTTTCTCCCCAAAGCCCCCCGGTACATAGTTGTATATTCTTCGTTGTGGGTCCTTCTAGTTGTGGCATGTGGGACGCTGCCTCAGCGTGGTTTCATGAGTAGTGCCATGTCCGCGCCCAGGATTCGAACCAACGAAACACTGGGCCGCCTGCCGCGGAGCGCGCAAACTTAACCACTCGGCCACGGGGCCAGCCCCCTAAGTCACCTTTTGTACTTGGAGGACACCAGGGACACACACAGAGACAGGAAGCTGGCTTTCCTTGCAGCCTTGCATTGTCCCCTATTGCCAACAAAACTGCATGACTTTATTAGCTCAAATGCCAACACACGCCCGGATCAGATGCCATGCCCTGGAGGGGCTCTGGGCCTTCCCTCCCTCCACCACGCCCGTGAGTCTGAGGCCGAGGCGCATCCACCGCGGGCGGCTCGGGCGGCGATCTCCCACGTCAGAAGGCTGCGCTCCGCCTTTCCACGAGGAGGATGCTCGTACCCAGCCAGCGAGCTCCCGCCCTAGCTGGCCACCGGGGCCATGGTCTTCTGACACAGCCGGGCCAGGAGCCCCGCCATCTGTAGCAGGGAGTTCACGCCGTCCGCTATTTTCACGTGAGTGTATCCGATCTCCTGGAAAACAAATTGGACCCCGACCTGCTTCACAGTGAGGGGGGTGCATCGCCTAACTCCGAGCTGGGGGTAACACAAAGCTGATGCCAGGGTCTCAAACTCAAAACTGGAAAACGAACTCTGAGTGGTAATGAATCACGTTTCACTAAAATTCAATTTAGTTCCTAAAAGGATATTGGTATTTCTTTGTAAGACACTGCTATGAAAATACAAAACAAAAACCAAAAACACAGCCAGGCTTGGAGAAAATATTAAAGTATTTATAAAACACATCTGATAAAGGACTTGCATTCAGAATATATACAGAACTCTCAACTCAGGAATAAGAAAACAACCCAATTAAAAAATGGGTTGACTGGAACAGACACTTCAGCACAGAAGCTGGCAGATAAGCTCATGAGAAAGTGCCTGAGGTCACTCGTCACTGGGAAATGCAATGAAAGCCACCCTGAGCCCATACACACGGTCGGAACAGCCAAAACCCGCTGAGCAGTGCAGGCACCGGCGAGGACGCGCACGGCCTGGGACACTGGCGCGGCACCGGCAGCAACGCACACACTCCCGGCGCTTTGGAAAACAGGGCGGCAGCTGCTTCTGAAGCTAAAGCTCCACTTACCGCTCAACCGAGCAGCCTCCCTCCTGGCGCTCTCCCGAGAGAAGCAAGAACGCCTGCCCAAGTTCACAACAATTCACGAACACAAACGCTTATAACGGCTTTCTTCAAAGCCATCAAAACCTGGAAACCCAAACGCCCTTCCACTGGTGAACAGACTGGTCCGTCCACACAGTGGAACATGACTCAGCAACAGAAAGGATCCGCTGACAGAGGCGACAACGGCACAGACAAGTCTGAAATGCCTGAAGCTGCGTGCAGGGAGCCAGACTCAAAAGGCTATGTTCTGCCCAATTCCATTTCTGGCATTCTGGAAAATTCTGCCCCCAAACGGAAAATAGATCAGTGATTTCCAGGTGCTAGGGGAGGGGCTGACTGCAAAGGGGCACATAAATTTGAGGGGATGACAGAGTTCACTCCTTGATGGTGGTGTGTTTACAAGACCAAATTCTTTTGTCAACAGAATGCACCTAAGAAGCTGAATTTTACTCTAGGTAAATAATGCCTCAATTAAAATGACCTTAAAGAGAAATAAACAAATTAATCTCCACTGAAGAGAGGCATCTAAGGAACAGCAGGTCACCGACTGGCAGAGGCGGCTTAAATGAGCCACCAGCCCCCAGGACAGCAGCCCCTGCCCCCACCATCGACAGGCACTTACCGGGCATCTCCCAGGTGCCAGGCCTGTGAGCAAGACAAGGCCAGCTCGGCCACACTCCCGAGGAGAGCAGCGTTGCCCTGCTCTCACTCACCTTAATAAACTCCAGTTTCAAGTATTCTGCCATTTGGAAGGTTTTACACACTCGAAAAATGTTGCCAATGATGTCCTCTGGGGAATAGCCGAGATGCCACAGGTGCGCAAGGATCTAGACGCGAGAAGGTAACTGTGAACACAGGACGCTGTGGGAAGACGAGGCCAAAGCCTCGCCAGTCCCGGCCTGTCACAAGCTGGGAACGGGCAGATGGTCCCAGACAGCCCAAGCGATTCTGAGAATGAGCTGAGCCCCTCGGAGCTGTGGGCGGGCCACGCCCTTCAGGTCCCGAGGGGCAAGTGAAGCAATTTTCCCAGCAGGCAGAAACAACATGGCAAACGTTTCAGAACCTGCTGCAAGATGGTCTACCACCACGTCCGTGTAATGTCTACCCAGGGCTCTCAGAAAGCTTTCTCACTCATCCCAGGGAGGAGCCCGGAGAGGGAGCTGCAGAGCCAGAGACCCGCTGTGCCTTCCCTGGCCGCAAGCTAATGCGCCCCCTGCAGGGCAGCCCCAAGCGGGGCAGGGATGACAGCGGCCCCAGCCTCTGGCCTTCTCTGCCCCAGGCCCTTGCTCCCACCCCCAGCCCATAGGGACCACAGGGCCTGCAGTCAGTCGTCTTGCCTTTGCTTTAGCACTGGGGTGCCTTCGGTTGGGGAAGCTCTGTGCTCATAAATCTGCAGGCCTCCATCAGGCCACATGCCAGCTCTCTGCCAGTCTCCCTGCCTCACACTCCAGGTTCACAGCGGGGCTGGCCCTGCCCTAAACCCAGATGGCTTCTAGCTGAGTTTGGTAGGAGCAGGAGGAGGGAAGCCTGCTGTGATCAGACCAGTGGTCTTGAATCATGCCGGTGCCACCATGTGGACTTGATGGTCACCTGAACCCCAGTGACGCCCACTGGAGCCTGCTCACAGGACTGGACTCTACAATCAGGCAAAGAAACCCCCAGTCCCCCTCTCTTGGCTGACCAGGGACTGCGAGTCCCAGAGCCCACTCCCACACCCCTCAAAGGATGGAGAGGGCCGTTTCCCCTCGACAGAGAAAGACGCCACACGGCGACGTGAGCAGTGGGCTGGCTGTCCCCGTGTCCTGGGGGCAGTTCCCCTTGTGGAGAGTGTGATGACAGCAGAAGGGCAGGACTTGGAGGTGAGGGTCCCCTGTTCTTGAAGAGCCATCCAGGGCCAGGAGTTCAGCCTCCTTGAACCCGTTTCCCATCTGCAGAGGGCACTCAACTCCGAGCACCATGCCAGGAACACCGAGCAGCGGTGCCTGTGGAGCCCGGCACCGGGAGCGCTGCCCTGCCCTGCTCAAGAGGCGGAGGCCCCTCGGGGTTCAGGAGGGCGGGGCGCACCTTGTACGCTCCGTCAATGTCGGCGTTCACGCAGTGCTGGATCATCTCCTTCACCAGCAAGGGGTGCGGCTCGTCGCAGACCTGCCCAAACCGCAAAGAAAGGCCCATCAGGGCTGAGGGGACAGTCTTAGGAGGAGCCCTGGCACCCGACTTCTGGGCGCTCTATACAACCAAGTCCTCAACTGGCTTTCTGCATTGAATGCTCCAGCAAACAGAACCGGATTTGGAAACATCGCTCTCATCACCAAACACGCCAGCAAATAGAGAGCGGTGTCACCCTACTGCAGCGAGGGAAAGCTTCCAACCCATGATTACAGATTCTCAAACACAGGGCAAGTTGACAAGGGCCAATGGGCCATCTGTGCTGGTGGCAGCTGTAAGGCTGTTAGTCACCTGTCTCAGATCGCCTGCAGGACCACTTGCCCAGAACCACTTAGAATCCACCAAGAATTGCCAGATCTGTGGGGCCAATCTCCCAAGTGGAAGAACAGGGGCCCTCAGGCTCAGCGGGTCAACCTGGCAGGAGCCTGGAGCGGGGGCGGCTCTGCCTGAGCCCAAGGGCTGCCTCCCGTGCGCTCCCTGCACAGCCTTAGGTCCCGCCCCCTGGCGCACATTGACACTGAAATCAAACAGAAGCTTCCTAGAGATGCTCCAGACGGCACCTCGCCTGCCCGGCCTTCCCTTCCCAGTTCCATTCCTGCCCTCGGAGGTCAGGCTTCCCCAGCCCTCCAAGCCTTGCTCCAGGACGAAACTCCACCCCAACTACCACCACAGGTGCCCACACGAGCCCCCTGCCCTCCATGTCCTTAAACACATCACCACCAAGGTCTGAGCAGGGGCCTTCCACACAGCTCTTCACTGTGAACTTGCTAAGAGGAGCTACAGACCGAATGCACGACGGCCCGACCCAGTTTCTCCCTAAATCAGGGGGAAATCGGTCTCCAAAATGGCACTCAGACACCAAGCTGCTGGGATGTGGCAGCCAGGTTCCAAAAGAATTCCCGAAGAAAAATCCCTCACCAATGTGAGAGAGTGAGAGTCTTTTTCCTCCATGTGGCTTTGAAGAGCTTTGCTACCCGCCCTGCTGGCTGTGACGTGGGGACAGAGCCACCTCAGGGTGGGGAGGCCGAGAGGAAAGGCTGTGCTTCCTTCTGCCCTCTAGCAGCTGGGTTACCTCGGGCAAGCCTTGGAGCCTGTTTCCTCAGCCACAAGATGCGGAGAGGACGTCTGTGTGCAGGGATGTTGTGAGCATCAAATAAGACCCAGGGGAGGTGCCCAGCTCCAGGCATGTGGCAGGGATGATGACAGCACTTCCATCTGTCCACACACACTGGTGGCACCCAGAGTCCCTCCCTGCGGAGGTGGCCCCAGCCCAGCGGCAACGGGGTCTGCCCCTTCTTCCAGCCCGGCCCACCTCCGCCCAGCCGGCCCCAGCGGATGACACGGCTTTAGCAGCCGGAGCCCCAGCCAGCTTCTGTACCTTGAACACATTCTCACTGTTAATAAAGCCGAATCCCGAGAAGGTCGACTGCAAGTTGTTCAATGCCTGTGGAGGAACAACATGTCAAGGGTGACTTTCCACCCGGCTGTCCCCACCCCTCCGTGGAGTCTGAGCCACGCACCCCTCCCCGCAGGCCTGTTCTCCTCGGGCCACGGCCCCACCAGCATGCTGGGTCAGCGTCCCCACTCCGGCTGCACCATCTGTGCAGCGGTCACCTTCTTCTTGCCCCCAAATACAGCCCGGCACGCACCTGCCTCATGTCTCCCTGGGCGGTGAAGACAATGGCTTCCAAGCCATCGTCGGTGTAGGGCACGTTCTCCTTCTCGATTATGGTCATGAGCCGCGCAAGCACCTGGGCATCGGTGAGCTTCGTGTAGCGGAGGACAGCGCACCGGGACTGGATGGGCTCTGCGCGGGACAGGAGGGTGAGGCCCACGGCAGAGCACGGTCAGTTCTCAAGTCCCAGGAAGCAGCCGCATGGTCACATGGTCCAGCCAGGCCGCATCACTCTGTGCCCCACAGGCACTAGCCAGTGACTTGGTCATTAGGCCCAATTTCAAAATATCAACCAATAAGCAAAAAGAGGCCCCAGCCAGCACCCCCCGGGACAACCTTGGCTAGCCACAGATATCCACGTGCCACAGCCCGCAGGTGAGTCAGCACTGGCCCAGGTGGACGCCAGATCACAGTGTGTGCTGGACATCTGGCTGGTCATGCCCCAGCAGTCTGGGGTGAGCACAAGACACGTGTGCAGCTTCTTTAACGCTCCCCGGGAAAGTCTGACCACAGCCAGAGCTGAGAAGCACTAGGCAGACGGACACAGGATTCCAGAAGCCCACCCTAACCCTCGGGGTCGACTATGACAAGCGCTTCCCCGTGAGCTCAAGCACCATCGGTCTCTCTCTGACCCATCCTCTGCTCTGCCACCACACTGGCGTTCCTCACAATGCTTTGCTCTGTCACCTCCTCCTGCCAGGGCACGCCTTCAAGAGCCCCACCGTCAGTGCAGTTGGCTCCGAGCCTGGCACGTACAATCTCCGCACAGCTTTCCTGTCTCTACTCCCCTTAGCCACGTCTGGAGCCTTGTCTCCTGGAACAAACCGACCTGCGCCCTCCTGGCGGGCTCTCCCCACCTCCCCACCGAGGACGTCCTTTTCACTAGTTTTTCCCATTTAAATTACAACCATCACCGGAAGCTCCCCTCGAACCTCCTCCTCATGGAGCCGGCCCCGATCTCCCCAGACTGAGGCGGCCTCCCCACCTCTGTCCTCACACACTTTGAGGAACACATTCCTGTTAGTTTATCTGCATTAAAGAAACCAGTTACCTCCTGAGGTGCTGGGGACGCGGGGGACAAATGTTATGACAAGGTCCTGGCTCCTCACAGCTTAAGCTTACAGGGACAGAAGGAGGCATGAACAGGAAGTCATGACGCAACGGGACAGGCCATGCCAGAGGCTTCTAGGAACAGCCCTGGGGCCCAGGCCAGAGAGCGATCAGCTCAGCCGGGTGCAGGCGAGCTCTCGGTGGAGGCGAGTTCTGAGCTGGGTCTTTAGGGGATGAGTCTCCAGCCTGGAAAGGCAGGAGGAAGAGCACGTTCAAAGCAGGCGTGATGCAAGGGCTCAGGGGATTCAAGCACGGTGACATGCTGAGGCTGCAGTGCATGGAGAGAAAGGAGATGGGGCTGCGGCCCCGGGATCCTGTGGGATAGCCTGGGGCACACGGCCATGCAGGCACCCAGAGACCACTGGGGGCTTCCGCAGGGAGTGGCAGGTCAGACTTGTGCTGAGAGGACCCTGGCAGCCAGCTGGTGACTCAGGAGCGAGAGGAACCTGGGCAACACTGCACCTGAGAAGGGGACAGACAGTGCAGCCAGACCTGAGCGAGAGAAGCGGCTGCAGCTTGAGACACTGGGGAGGCCGGATGACCCTGGATTTGACTTTGGTGAGGAGGCCGTGGCGGTGAGCAGAAACAGGTGGACTTGAGGTGGCTCGGGGTGCTGGCTGGGGGCCCCCCCATCTGTGCGTGGGCTCCTGCAGGGCACGGACAGAATCTCGCAGATCTGAAGCCTGAGCTGAGCCCTGGGCACAGAATGCGCTTGAGGTCTGTCCAAGGGACGAGACTTCCCAGAGAGCAGCCTTCCGAAGAGTTAGTCCATTGCAACTTCCCGAACTCAGGAAGCTCCACGATGGACCCACTTACACATGTGCTTCCTCAGCACACACAAGAGAAGGATTGATGGTTTAAAACCAATTACTATTCCGAGGACACTAGAAGTTTCCTTTCAGGGGCCGGCCCGGTGGCGCAGTGGTTAAGTGCATACGTTCCACTTCGGGGGCCTGGGGTTCGCCGGTTCAGATCCCAGGTGCGGACATGGCACCACTTGGCACGCCATGCTGTGGTGGGCGTCCCACATATAAAGTGGAGGAAGATGGGCACGGATGTTAGCTCAGGGCCAGTCTTCCTCAGCAAAAAGAGGAGGATTAGCGGCAGATGTTAGCTCAAGGCTAATCTTCCTCAAAAAAAGAAAAAAAGAAGTTTCCTTTCGTAGATTTTTCTCTCTTGAGAAGCTGAATTCACAGAATTTAAATACCCATCAGAACAAGGCAGCCACAGCCTTCCTCAGAGAAAGCGTGGCTCCCTCTCACCTGTATGACCCCAGGAGCCAAGGCCAGGGTCAGTTACCAAGTTTAAGATCACCTCTGCAGGAAGCTGATCGTGAGCCATTTCCACTAAAGCTAAAAAATGAATCTCTTTAGGGTTTCATTCACGGGCTTGCTATATCTCTTAGGAAATTAAAAGAAATCAGAACGCTGTGTCTATCTGAAACGTTAACGGAAAGGGAGGGCCAGAGCTTTCTCCACTGACAACAGCGCCTCCTATCACTAAACAAACTCGTCTCCACACAGCCCTGCACCAAATGCACTCGGGGAGGGGCCTCAGGTCTCAGTGCTCCTGCCCTCACACACGTGTGCCCCCCAGGTAAGGACACAGGCCAGCCACACCGCACAAGCGGAGACCTCCGGCCGTTCCCTCCACCACACCCAGGGGTTCGGAAGGTAGAGCATGGCTCCCATTAAACTGTACGTCCCACACCAGCACGGGGCCGACGCTTACCGAGAACAGAGGAAATGCATGACCATCTGGGGGAAGTAAAAGGACACAACAGTCTCAGTGACACGAGAGCCCACTGAAGCTGGAAACCATGACTACAGGGGCATCACGGTGGGTGACAGGCTTGTCTGCAACAGCGCCCACTGGCCTGGGTGAAGCCAAGTCGATGGCTGAGCTCACATAGGCCGGGGGTTAGCAGGGCAGACAGTGGGACAACAGAGCTGTGAGAAATGGTGAGAGAGAGACAAAGCTGGACTGTGCCGGCAATCTGCGTCAGAAAGGGAAGGATGCGAGACCAGCAGGGAGTTGAAACTGAGACCAGAGGCTCAAAGCAGTGAGGGAGCCACAGACTGCTGGGGGCGGGGCGTGCAAGGACAAACGCCAGGTCAGAGAGAAGATTAACATGCAAGGTTTCACAGGTGACACAATTCCTGGTAATAACAAAGCACCGTGTGCAGACACAGTGTGTGCCAAGTGCTCAGAACACACAGAGTGCAGGAGCACTTCTGGAGAGGGCCAGTGACCATGGCACTGTGCACAGGATACCAAAACGTCATGTGTGTCTGTGCTGGCGCAAGAGTCACACAGGCCTGGGGTTCCAATCTCAGCTCTTCTACTTGCTGTCTGACTTGGGGCAAACCACTCACCCTCTCTGAGCTCCAGTTTTCTCATCTCTAACATGCAGCTAATAACACCGAAGCACAGAATTATATAAGGTTAAATGAAAAAGTTGATTATATAGTGCTCAGCCCATGGCAGGCAACCCAAAAGTCCCTATTCTTCTGCTAAACAGCCAACACGAGCACCACACGGGCCCAAAGCTCCCCAGAGCTGACCCTCACCTATGATTTTATCTGATGCATTACAAGCAAGAGCAAAGCGGGTCGTTTTGGAGTAGATTTCCATGGTTCTCCTCAAGGCTTGCTGGGCTCCATCGGTCATGCTGAGAAGAAAAACACAAGGGAGCAGTTTGCAGCTGGAACCCAGGGCCCACTGGACACAAGCCCCTCTCTATCGGCCTGGAGCCTGAACTCCCAACAGAGGATGCTCAGCCGCTCTGCAGGACCCCGCCTGGGTCTCACACGGGCAGGCTGCTCCCACGCCCGGAGCCGGGCCCTGCGGCCGGGCTACCCGAGCTCCCTTGCAGCTCCTTCCTCGGTTAGTTTGGGACCTTAGGCAAAGTACCTGAGCATCAGTGTCATCCTCTGTAAGGAGAGAACAATGCTACCTACCTCAGAGGGTTGTCGGGACAATTAAATGAGACAGTAACATGTAAAGGGGCCAGCAGAGTGCCCAGCATGATGGAAACGCTTCCATGTAAGAACCAATAAACGTCAGCTGCCATTTTGCTTTAAATAGCGCTCCAGTAAAATGGTTAAGGTGCAGCCTACCAGGGAACGTAACAGAACACAGAACACTGCTTTTTACAGTAAAAGGACAAACCAGGACACAAAATTATATATGTTATGATCTCAACTATGCACAAGTGCATAGTATACAAAAAGAGGAGATGACATAAGCAAGATATTGACAATATTTTCTAGATTTTCTTCAAAGAACGTGAATTACTGTTGTCTTTTTTAACATCATTAAGATTTTTTCATTTATACTGGCAATGGTTGTACAACGTTGTGAATGTGCTGAATGCCGCTGAATTATACACTTTAAAATGACGAAAATGGCTAGTATTATGTGTATTTCACCACAATTTTACAAATATTTAAATTACTCACAGAAAGGAGACTGATAGAAACACATTAACCGACTCTGCGTTTTAAGGCTCGGGCCCCCACTGCGTGGCTTTTGAAGATGCTGTGCAAACCCACCACGAGGGTCCAGAAAGCCTCTCCTCCTGACTTAACAAAGGCGCTAAGAGGCGTGGAGAAAGGTCAAAACGCGTCTGGCAAAGCCCCGCACCTGTCGGCTTCGTCCAGGATGATGATCTTGTGCCGCCCTTTGGGAAGCGTGACTTTCTGCTGGGCAAACATTTTGATTTTGTTCCTCACAACATCAATGCCCCTGAAACAATAAGCCAACATTTCATTGTCACCTTCTGAGACAAATTCGGTCACCTCCACAGGGACTTTACCCTCAGCACACCATCATGGACCCAATTTTAGTCTTTAAGTTACTTTTTTGGGCAATTCTATCTCTTTATAAGGATTGACATTTCATTACTTTCCTTCTTTCTTGGAGGTCTTCTGAAGAGCAAAAAAAATGTACTTGGGGCCGGCCTGCTGGTGTAGTGGTTAAGTGTGTGCACTCTTCTTCGGCGGCCTAGGGTTTGCAGGTTCGGATCCCGGGCACAGACCTATACACTGCTCATCAAGCCATTCTTTGGTTGTGTCCCGCATACAAAACAGAGGAAGATGGGCACAGATGTTAGTTCAGGGACAATCGTCCTCAAGCAGAAAGAGGAAGATTGGCAATGGATGTTAGCTCAGGGCCAATGTTCCTCACCAAAAAAAAAGAAAAGAAAAGAAAAAATTTATTTACTTGTTTTGGTAGAACAAAACTCATTTTATCTTACAATTACCATATGGGTCTATTGGACCCTTTCATAATCTAGGATATAGTTTGAGATCTTAATGATCTTATTCCTCCTATATCTTGAAACTAAATAGCAATTTCATCATCTTTGTAACTATTTCATCATTACTCGTCAATTAATCCCAACTACGTTAAAAAAGACTAAAATAATAAGAAAATGAAAGAAGGATGGGATTGCCTAGAAGAATGATGCAACAGTGGGGAAAAAAAACCCTGTCACTACTGCCTCATCCTTCAGCTTTTCTGTTTGTTTTGTTTTGCTGAGGAAGATTGGCCCTGAGCTAACTTCTGCACCAGTCTTCCTCTATTTTGTGTGTGGGTCGCCAGCACAGCATGGCTACCAATGACTGGTGTAGGTCCACACCTGGGATCCGAACCCGGGCTGCCAAAGTAGAACATGCTGAACTTAACTCCTAGGCCACAGGGCCAGCCCCATCCTTCAGCTTTTTATTGTGTTGCTTGAGGTACTGCATTTCCTCCTAGAAGATATAAAAGTTCAGATACACCATCTTTGTTGTCTTTCTTAAAGCTTTCATCGACCACAGCTGAAACTTCAAAACTTTTCATTTTCCTTTCAACCCAAAATATCAAAAAGAAAAAAACTGACAGAGAAAGGTTTTATAATTATTAGACAAATCAGAAAATGACTGCAGAGACAAGCAGCAGGACTCTGAGCTCTAATGATGATGGAGAAATTGATCATACAAACTATGAGTTTCAGATGCCAAAATCTTGCATGGATTTTCTTAAACTTAAGAATCAAGGGGGGAACCACATATTTCTTAGGACAAAAACTAAATCCGTTTTCATCTATCACTCCCCAATATCTTATGACAAGAACTTGGACCACCTGGTTCTGCCGAAAGGACATGTGACAGCGTCCTTTCATCGTCTACGATGTTTGTAACCAACATTCACAGGCAGTTTGTAAGTGATCAGAAGCTGAAGCCAGGTGTGTACATAAAGGTGACTGGAAGGAAACAGACAATACACAAATGGAAAAAAAATCATTGTGTTGATCACTCTAATAGGTGCAAAATCTAAAATATTTTGCAATTATGGGGCACCAGTTTTCAAAAATAGTGAGGGTGATGAAACAAGTGTGCAAAGAACAAGAGGGAAGGATAAGCTAGAATGCATGCGCATTTGCTCTCTGGAACCAGCATTTACAAAATGGGTCAACTGCAGGCTCATGCACGCCAGCTGATGGGCAGCTGTTGCAGTTGAAGGACACCGACCCTTACAGGTATACAGGAAATGGTAAAGAGCTGAGAACCTCGCTCTCAAGGAGTAATCAAAGGCAGAAAGTGTAGACATTTTACTCAACAGATCCTCATTTCATAATCCTCTACTAGTTCACACCTAAAAAGTAAGCCAGCACCTCACATCCATGAGGATGGCTGCTAACAACAAACCAGAAAATAACGAGAGTTGGAGGATGGAGAGAAACTGGAACCCTTGCACTGTTGGTGGGATGCAAACTGTTGCAGCCACTATGGAGAACAGTATGGCGATTCCTCAAAAAACTAAACACAGAATTATCAAACAATCCAGCACGTTGACAAGCAAGCGATTCCTTTTGCTGGGATCCTCTTTCACTGGGAGGATTAAAGGGCATGCAAAGCTGGCAAGACAGGCTCCAGGACACCACAGAGCTGAGGACAGGCCGCTTCTGTAACAATCCGAAGTGTGAAACGCTTGCCACCCTCCCAGCCCCGCTCCCAGGTGTCCTCGCCCCCAGGTGTACCTGTCATTTGAAGCATTGAGTTCCAACACAGCATCCTTGAGCGCGGGGCCCAGCAGGGCTCGAGCCAGACACAGGATGCTTGTCGTTTTGCCGGTTCCTGGGGGGCCCTGGGAACAAGATCCCAAGTAAGTGCTTGAAGCCGAAAGGACAGAGCCGGACTCACCGCAGCCCCAGCTCACCGCTCACCACTGTCCACACTCGCCTCCCCATCAAGCCCCGGCCCCCCTACAGCACACACCAAATCAACACAGAGACCCACCCACAACCAGCCAACCTCCCCTCTGCCGAGGGGAACGCCCAGCTCGGCTCTGGCACTAACAGGCCTCTCCAAGGAGGGAGCTCTGTGCCCTCCAGAGGGCAGCGAAAACGAGAATCCGTGATGGGCAGCACGACCAGGATGAGTACTTACAGCGATGATAATATTGGGCACATTCCCTTCTCTTGCAAAGACCTGAAGGAAGAAATGTTCATTAAAACTGGTGAATCTGTAAACCCGAGGAGCCAGGGCTCCCCAGCCACACAGGCTCGTGCAGTAAACATGGCTCCGAACAGCCCCATATGGACGCCCCATGGAACTCTTGCCTCAGCATATTCAAACCCAAATCACGGTTCTGCCCTACAAACCTGAGGCCCCGCCCACATTCCCCCTTCCATGGACTGTCAGTCAACCCTACCACCTGCCTGGAACGTGGGGGCCATCCTGCTGGGCCTTCACCTCCCTTCAGCCCCACTGCCCCTTCCTCAGCCCACTGTCTCTTGCCTGGACCACTTTCAACGGGCTATTAACTGGTCTCCTGACTCTAATCTTGCCCCATTCCGATCCATTTCCCATGCTGTCACACAACCAATTTTCTAAAATACACATCTGTTACGACATTTTTACCTGACTGAACCCCTTAGATGACTCCTTACTGCCCTCATCGTGAAGCCCAAACTCTTACCAGTGGCTCAGGAGGCCCTGCCCAGTCTGGATCCTGCCCAGCTCCCCAGCACGTTTCTCACACATCCCAGCACACAAACTCTACAGCTGCGTTACCCACTGGGCTCCGCGGACCAGCAGCATCACATCCCCTGGGAGTGTGTCAGAAAGGCAGAGCCTCTGGCCCCACATGAGAATCTGTATTTTAACAAGATCCCAGGCAATGCATACGGCCATCAACGTCTGGAAAGCACTACTGGGTACTCCAATCAGGTGGCATTTTCCCCTAACAAGCCAAGCTCTCTCACCTCCGGGCCTTTGCACAAGATATTCCTGCTCTCCCATCTCTCTAGCCCCTGCCCCCCAAGTCTGGCTAACTCCCACCCACTTAGCATTGATGTCACTTCTTCCACTTGGCAAGAAAGACGCTGTGGGCAGGCTGACTCTCCTCCTCCGTGTGCTCCCGCGCCACCTCTAGCAGAGCACCTATCATACTGCCTGCTCTGCTGACTTTAATGCCGCCCACACCGGCAGGGGCTGCATCTACTCTCCTCACCATGACAGCACCAGCTGCTAACACCGCACATATCTGGCCCAGAGAAGATACTCAAAATCTGTAAATGAATAACTACCTTGGTAGCCATTAAAGTCTAGGCCCCAATTACTGCAGAGTGATTACTGCAATTCAGGTCTCAAACAGCTGGGCTTGTAGACTCTGCCGAAAGACCTCTGGGGCTAGGAATTCAAAGCTCACTCTAGTGTTGCACAGTTCTGCTTGCTCCCGTCCTTGTCACCCTGAAATCTACTGCCTTGTCACTTAGTCCCTCTAGGCAGGGGTTGACAAACCATGATGGAGGGGGAGGTGGGGGTATTGGTGGTAATCCAGCCGGAGGCCTGTTTTTATAAGCCCCCTAGCTAAGAAGGGTTTCCACATTTTTAAAGGATTGTTTAAAAAATAAACAAAGGATATTTGACAAAGACCTTACACGGCTTGCAAAGCATAAGACATCTATTAATTGGCCTTTACAGAAAAAGCTTGCCACCCCCACTCTTGAAGAACACAAACAAGTCTGATAACGCCTCTCCAATAAGCCTCCAAACTAGATGTCTCCCAGGCCCTCAATTCTTCTGGATTCATGGCTCGCCTCCCCCTGTCATGGCTCTCTTCCTCCAAATGCGTCAAGCTTATCAAAGCCGAATAATGTGCGATGTTTAAAATCATCTTTTAAAACGTCACTCACCTCCAGTCTGCTCACAGTGTCTTCATTCCCAACAATTTCATTCAACTTTACTGGTCTATATTTTTCAACCCTGTTTTTAAGAAGATGCATAAAGATGTTGACATGGCTATTTTCACACTACCCAGAAGAAAGCCCTGAAGGGCAATCCTGAAAGCTTTGTCAGAAGATAACATACATCAATAAATATATACCAAATGGTTGCAGGTTTCAAATTTAATGAGGTGCCCAAGTGCCGTTTGAAAAGTTAAGTGCATGAGAATTACACACCAAAGGCTTCAAACCCGCCACAGCAGAGAAACACCTGTTGTTGCTGGAGAAGGGCCAGAGCAGGCCACCTGGAGCAATGTGACACTGGGCAGCAACACAGTCTGCCCGTCACAACAGAGGTCCGGCACACACGGCACTGACATCATTTGATCTGACAGACACAGGTGCAAGAGAGACCCCTTCTCATGCCTTACCTGCCAGTTTCTGCAGACTTGTGCCAGGTGCACAGCAGGGCTGGCTAGACAGAAACCACGGGCCTATGTGTGATCCTACCAGGCTATGTGAAGCGGACAGGCTAGGGGCCCATGCAGACCAATACTTCTCTCTTCCAAATGAATAAGCAAGCTATGCTATGAGAGAAAATTCCTTTCTTCAGCTCTGAGAACAGAAGCGGAAGAAGATTTGCAATGATCTGACCATCAGGACCTCCTCTGCCCTTTATTATAGCCCCTGATGTACCATCAGCTTGCACCCCCTACAGGTACTGGTTCTGCTCCAGAAGCAACTGCACGCAAACAGGCTTGTCTGCCAGACACTGCAGGAAATAGAGAGACAGCTCTCCTCCAAGACCAGCAGATGGAGCGTGCTTGTTCCTACTCCTTTATTCTCCATACTCAGCCGCTTCCAGATGCCAAGCACTACGCAAGGAGTCAGAGATCGCGAGGAGTCAGAGATCTCAAGGGGAGGAAAGTAGAAGGCACAGAGAGGAGCAAGACATGGTTCTTGCTCTAAAGGGCTTTGCCATTAGCAAGGAGGGAGAGCTTAGCAAATCCTTCAACAGTGCTGAACTGATTATACAAACCAAGGGCTGAGGAAGCCCAGGCCAGGGGGAGATGTACCTCCTGGGAATGGTTAGGAGCGGAAATTTGAGCTGGACTTGGAACAAGGCAAACACACTGCTCCTTCAAGGCCCTCCTAGTCGCTCCCCGTGCCTGGAAGCTTTCTCCACCTAGCACCCGGCCTACTCCCTGTTTTCAGGTCTTTGCTCAATATCATCTCATCAGAGGCCTCCCCTGACCTCCAGAGCTATTTACTCCACAGCACCTGTCACCATCAGATATACTTTACATCTACTTGTTTATTTTTCACTTTGGCCTTCTCTATCAACGTAAGCTCCAAGACAGCAGAGTTTGTTCTGTGTACTGAAGTACCCTAAGCATGGAGAGCAGTGTTGTGCAGGAAAAACACAACGCAAGCCACATACGGAATTTTAAACTTTCTGTGAGCCACAGTATAAAAGGGAAAAAGAAAATGAGTGAAGTTAATTTTACTAATATAATTTGCTGAACCTAAAATATTCAAAATATCATTTCCAAAACGTAATCGATATAAAAACTAATGAGGTTTTTTTATACTAAGTCCTCGAAATCTGATGTGTATTGTACACTTAACCCATCTCAATTCAGACTAGCTTCATTTCCCACGCTCAGCAGACTCATGTGGCTAGTGACTGGGGGACCGGATAGCGCAAACTGCGTTCCATTGAGGTATCTGCTCTCGCCAAGAACAGGGTGGGCTGGAGGGTCAGGAATACACAGACGACAGGGAGTAAACCATTACCACGCGCCGTGGAGGGTTCTCAGAGGTGCGCGCGGGGAGCAGGACCAGAGTGGCGCGCCTGCACCACACCTGTGCCAGTGGCAGGTGACTTCCTAAGTCACTGTTTGCTCCTAGCTTCCCAGGATGCTGCTGTTTAAAAAGAGCATGCAGGGAGGAATTCCAAGATGGCGCCGTGAGTAGTCCTCTTTGTCTCTCGCCCTTCGAGTCTACAATTATTTGGACACTTATCGCTTGACAAAGGATATCCAGACAGCATCTCAGGACGTCTGAGACACCCACGCGACTATACATCGGAAGGCGGACGGACTTTCCTCCGGGAGGATGTGGAAATAGGTGAAAACTCTCCGACCCCGACGGGCAGCCTAGTACCCGCAAGCGGCTTTCTTCCAACGGACGCCCCCAGAGGATCCACACACATCTAGGGCAGGAGCGAGAACACAACAGAGGAGCGACGGTGGAAACAGGTGACCAGAACCCTACCTAAACCCCCTGCAATTACTCCTAAACGCAGAGGGAAACTTTGGAGTTGCACACCTGAGCCCGCGGGGAGAGTCTCTCCCCGCCATTGGCGGGGAGACCCAGCCTGGTGCTCGGGGCGCCCGGAGGGTCCCAGAGAGAGACACGGAGGGCACGGAGGTCTCCCAGCTGCCGTTGCCCGCCCCGTGGGACTAGGGATTGCCGGAGATCTCGGAGAGGACCGGGGCGGGGGAACTTTCAAAGGCCGGTTCGGGCGACCCGGAGGGGAAGCGCTGGAGCTCCGCCCGGCAGCAGACAAAACTCTCTGTCTGCCATTAGCAGAGGGGCCACGCTGAGCACTCACGGCTCCGGGAGAGGCCCGGAAAGAAGCCCAGAGGGCGGGGCGACCCCCAGCTGCCGTTGCCCGCCCCGTGGGGCTAGGGATTGCCAGAGATCTCGGAGAGGACCGGGGCGGGGGAACTTTCAAAGGCCGGTTCGGCGACCCGGAGGGGAAGCGCCGGAGCTCCGCCAGGCAGCAGACAAAACTCTCTGTCTGCCATTAGCAGAGGGGCCACGCCCAGCATTCAGAGCTCCTGGCAGAGGCCCGGAGAGAAGCCCAGAGGGCGGGGCGACCCCCAGCTGCCGTTGCCCCCCCGGGGAGGCTAGGGATTGCCGGAGATCTCGGAGAGGACTGGGGCTGGAGAGAGTTCCAGAGACCCAGCTTAGTAGCCTAGGGGGAAACCCTACAGGCTCACAGAAGCCTTAGGGAAAGCCTCTGCACAGCACCAGTAGAAGGCACCCAGCCGCCAGCCACAAGGCTGGAAGACCCCAGGGCAAAAGCAGCATAGCTAGGTGTACTAACCACAGACTGTAGAAGATGCCAATAGCTCTCCTGCGACCCATAGAGGACAAGTGAGATTTGGTGGGTGCCGACAGCAACGGAGCGACAAATATAAGTGATCCCACCCCTGGCCGCTGGAAAAGCCCATAACACCGTTGCAGACCCCAAGGAGAGAGCGCATCTAGGTGGGCAACAACAGTAGGCACCTGCAGCCTGAAGCCCCCCGTGACGGCCTCCACGGCAGAGGAGGGAATCCAAAGGGCCACTGTGGCTACGAAGAGGGGCCCAGGCCCAGTTAGCAACTACGGACAGGGTTCCTGGTTGGTGAAGTATAAACAGCTGCTCCCCCCACTGCAGCAGCTGAAACAAGTGAAAGGAGCAACTAAACTCTATCTCCATGCGGAGGCACAAATCAACATCATCAAGCAATATGAAAAAATACATTAAATCTCCAGAACAGAAAGAAAGTAACAAATACACAGAAAACAATCCCAAAGAAAATGAGATATATAACCTAAATGATGATGACTTCAAAACAGCCATCATTAAAATACTCACTGAGTTAAGAGAGAATTCTGACCGACAACTCAACGAGTTCAGGAGCTATGTCACAAAAGAGTTTGATACGATAAAGAAGAACCAAACAGAAATATTGGAAATGAAGAACACAATAGAGGAGATTAAGAAAAATCTAGATGCTCTGAACAGTAGGGCCGATAATATGGAGGAAAGAATTAGCAATTTGGAAGATGGCAATATAGAATTGTTGCAGGCAGAGGAGGAGAGAGAAGCAAGACTTAAAAGAAATGAAGAAACTCTCCGAGAATTATCAGACACAATTAGGAGATGCAACGTAAGGATTATAGGTATACCAGAGGGAGAAGAGAAGGAGAAAGGGGCAGAAAACCTATTCAAAGAAATAATGGCTGAGAACTTCCCAAATCTGGTGAGGGAGATGGATCTTCAGGTGACAGAAGCCAATAGATCTCCAAACTTTATCAATGCAAGAAGACCAACTCCACGGCATATAGTAGTGAAGCTAGCAAAAGTCAACGACAAGGAGAAAATATTAAGGACAGCCAGGCAAAAGAAACTAACCTACAAAGGAACCCCCATCAGGCTATCAGCAGATTTCTCAGCAGAAACTTTACAGGCTAGAAGAGAGTGGAACGACATATTCAAAAATCTGAAGGACAAAAATCTACAGCCGAGAATTCTCTACCCAGCGAAAATATCCTTCAAATACGATGGAGAAATAAAAACTTTCCCAGATAAACAAAAATTAAGGGAGTTCATTGCCACAAAACCTCCTCTTCAGGAAATCCTCAGGAAAACCCTCATTCCTGAAAAATCCAAAAAAGGAAAGGGGCTACAAAACCAAGAGCAGAGGAGATAAGTAGAAGGACAACAACAGAGAGTAGCAGCTCTACATCAGAACAGATTAAACCATGGGACGAGAAACAAAGGAAACTGAAG
Source organism: Equus caballus (assembly GCF_041296265.1). Lineage (NCBI taxonomy): Eukaryota > Metazoa > Chordata > Mammalia > Perissodactyla > Equidae > Equus > Equus caballus. The sequence continues at coordinate 13,034,894 of NC_091696.1, forward strand.
AAAACCGGAAAACAAGACACAAAATGGTAGTGGTAGGCCCCCACGTCTCAATAATCACTCTAAATGTAAATGGATTGAACTCCCCAATCAAAAGACACAGAGTGGCAGGATGGATCAAAGAACAAGATCCAACAATATGCTGCCTCCAGGAAACACACCTCAGCCCCAAAGACAAACACAGACTCAGAGTGAAGGGATGGAGAACAATACTCCAAGCTAATAATGAACAAAAGAAAGCAGGTGTCGCTATACTAATATCAGACAAGGTAGATTTCAAAGCAAAACAGATAAAGAAAGACAAAGAGGGACAGTATATAATGATAAAAGGGACTCTCCAGCAAGAAGACATAACACTTATAAATATATACGCACCCAACACAGGAGCACCAAAATTTGTAAAGCAACTCTTAATAGAACTAAAAGAAGACATCAACAACAATACAATAATAGTAGGGGACCTCAACACACCATTAACACCAATGGACAGAACATCCAGACAGAAAATCAACAAGGAAATAATAGAATTAAATGAAAAATTAGACCAGATGGACTTAATAGATATATATAGAACACTTCATCCAAAAACAGCAGGTTACACATTCTTCTCAAGTGCACATGGAACATTCTCAAGGATTGACCATATTTTGGGAACCAAAGCAAACATCAATAAATACAAGAGAGTTGAAATAATATCAAGCATCTTTTCTGATCATAACGCTATTAAACTAGAAATCAACTACAAGAAAAAAGCAGAGAAAGGTGCAAAAATGTGGAGACTAAACAACACGCTTCTCAACAAACAATGGATCATTGAAGAAATTAAAGAAGAAATCAAATATTATCTGGAGACAAATGAAAATGAGAACACGACATACCAAATCATTTGGGATGCAGCAAAAGCAGTCCTAAGAGGGAAATTCATCGCAATACAGGCTCACCTCACTAAACAAGAAAAAGCTCACGTAAGCAACCTCAAACGACACCTAACAGAACTAGAAAAAGAAGAACAAACAAGGCCCAGAGTCAGTAGAAGGAGGGAAATAATAAAAATAAGAGCAGAAATAAACGATATTGAAACAAAAAAGACAATAGAAAGGATCAATGAAACAAAGAGTTGGTTCTTCGAAAGAATTAACAAAATTGACAAACCCCTAGCCAGACTCACCAAGAAAAGAAGAGAGAAATCGCAAATTAATAAAATCAGGAATGACAGAGGAGAAATCACAACAGATACCAATGAAATACAAGAGATCATAAGAGAATACTATGAAAAACTATATGCCAACAAATTGAACAACCTGGAAGAAATGGACAAATTCCTAGACTCCTACAATCTCCCCAAACTGAATCAGGAAGAAATGGAGAATCTGAATAGACCAATCACAAGTAAGGAAATAGAAACGGTAATCAAAAACCTCCCCAAAAACAAGAGTCCAGGACCCGACGGCTTCTCTGGAGAATTCTACCAAACATTCAAAGAAGACTTAATACCTATTCTCCTCAAACTGTTCCAGAAAATTGAGAAAGATGGAGAACTCCCTAACACATTCTATGAAGCCAACATCACTCTGATCCCCAAACCTGACAAGGACAACACAAAGAAGGAGAACTACAGGCCGATATCACTGATGAACATAGATGCAAAAATCCTCAACAAAATTTTGGCAAACCGATTACAGCAATACATCAAAAAGATTATACACCATGATCAAGTGGGATTTATACCAGGGACACAGGGATGGTTCAACATCCGCAAGTCAATCAACGTGATACACTACATCAACAAAATGAAAACCAAAAACCACATGATCATCTCAATAGATGCAGAGAAAGCATTCGACAAGATCCAACACCCATTTATGATAAAAACCCTCAGTAAAATGGGTATAGAAGGAAAGTACCTCAACATAATAAAGGCCATATATGATAGACCCACAGCCAACATCATACTCAATGGACAAAAGCTGAAAGCCATCCCTCTGAGGACAGGAACAAGACAAGGGTGCCCACTTTCACCACTCCTATTCAACATAGTTCTGGAGGTGCTGGCCAGAGCAATTCGGCAGGAAAAAGAAATAAAAGGAATCCAAATAGGTAACGAAGAAGTAAAACTCTCGTTGTTTGCAGACGACATGATCTTATACATAGAAAACCCCAAAGAATCCACAGAAAAACTATTAGAAATAATCAACAACTACAGCAAAGTAGCAGGGTATAAAATTAACGTGCATAAATCAGTAGCATTTCTATACACTAACAATAAACTAACAGAAAAAGAACTCAAGAACTCTATCCCATTCACAATCGCAACGAAAAGAATAAAATACCTTGGGATAAACTTAACCAAGGAAGTGAAGGATCTATACAATGAAAACTACAAGACTTTCTTGAAAGAAATAGGCGATGACATAAAGAGATGGAAAAACATTCCTTGCACATGGATTGGAAGAATAAACATAGTTAAAATGTCCATACTACCTAAAGCAATATACAGATTCAATGCTATCCCAATCAGAATCCCAAGAACATTCTTCACAGAAATTGAACAAACAATCCTAAAATTCATATGGGGCAACAAAAGACCGCGAATTGCTAAAGCAATCCTGAGCAAGAAAAACAAAGCCGGCGGAATCACAATCCCCGATTTCAAAACATACTACAAAGCTACAGTGATCAAAACAGCATGGTACTGGTACAAAAACAGGTCCACAGATCAATGGAACAGAATTGAAAGCCCAGAGATAAAACCACACATCTATGGACAGCTAATCTTCGACAAAGGAGCAGAGGGCCTACAATGGAGAAAAGAAAGTCTCTTCAACAAATGGTGCTGGGAAAACTGGACAGCCACATGCAAAAGATTGAAAATTGACCATTCTTTTTCACCACACACCAAAATAAACTCAAAATGGATCAAAGACCTAAAGATTAAGCCTGAGACAATAAGTCTTTTGGAAGAGAATATAGGCAGTACACTCTTTGACATCAGTTTCAAAAGAATCTTTTCGGACACTGTAACTCCTCAGTTGAGGGAAACAATAGAAAGAATAAACAAATGGGACTTCATCAGACTAAAGAGCTTCTTCAAGGCAAGGGAAAACAGGATTGAAACAAAAAAACAGCTCACTAATTGGGAAAAAATATTTACAAGCCACTTATCCGACAAAGGGTTAATCTCCATAATATACAAAGAACTCACACTGCTTAACAACAAAAAAACAAACAACCCGATCGAAAAATGGGCAGAGGACATGAACAGACATTTCTCAAAAGAAGATATGAATACGGCCAATAGACACATGAAAAGATGTTCATCATCGCTAATCATCAGGGAAATGCAAATCAAAACTACACTAAGATATCACCTTACCCCCGTTAGATTGGCAAAAGCATCCAAAACCAAGAACGACAAATGTTGGAGAGGTTGTGGAGAAAGAGGAACCCTCATACACTGTTGGTGGGAATGCAAACTGGTACAGCCACTATGGAAAACAGTATGGAGATTTCTCAAAAAGTTAAAAATAGAAATACCCTATGACCCAGCCATCCCATTACTGGGTATCTATCCTAAGAACCTGAAATCAGATATCTCAAGAGTCCGTTGCACCCCTATGTTCATCGCAGCATTATTTACAATAGCCAAGACGTGGAACCAGCCTACATGCCCAGAAACTGATGATTGGATAAAGAAGATGTGGTATATATACACAATGGAATACTACTCAGCCATAAAAAAAGACGAAATTGGCCCATTCACAACAATGTGGATGGACCTCGAGGGCATTATGTTAAGCGAAATAAGTCAGTCAGAGAAAGACGAACTCTATATGACTCCACTCATAGGTGGAAATTAGTATATTGAGAAGGAGATCTGATCGGTGGTTACCAGGGAAAAGGGGGGGTGGGGGGAGGGTACGGAGGGGGAAGTGGTGTACCCACAACATGACTAACAAAAATGTACAACTGAAATCTCACAAGGTTGTAATCTATCATAACATTAATAAAAAAAATAAAAAATAAAAAAATAAAAAGAGCATGCAATAGTGAGAAGGCGGCGCTTTCTGCAGGCAACCCCGAGTTCCGATCCTGGGCCCGACGCTTCTCGCAGAGTGACCAGCAGCGTCGCCCCTGGTACAGCGCCCGGCACCACAGTGGGTGGTCTCGGGGGCGGCTACTATCACAATAAGCATTGTTCTGACCGAGGCCCTGCTTCCAGAGTTCAGACCGGTGGGTCGAACCCAGGTGGGCTCCGCGACCCGCGTCCCTCGCCTTCTCCACATCATCATCTCCTCGACGCCACCCTGGGCCTCCCGTCCCACTCAGGTGCCTCTCCAACGAGCTCCAGTGTCCCCCGGGACACGGCAGCCACTTGTCCGCCCATACGTCCAGAGCACCCATCCTTTAAGCCCTGGGCCCTCACCATGGCAGCTCGTAGTGGCCTGCGCTGCCGGGGGCTTTGCCGGGGGCCGGAGCAGGGTCCTGGGCCCCGGGCTCGGCCGCTCCACCGCCGCTCTCCCGCACCTCCATTCTCCCGCCGCTCTTCCCGCCGCCCGAGGCCCCGCCCCGTGACGCCATCACGCAAGCCCCGCCCCTGTCCCTGAGGGACGCCGGGCGCGAGCGGAAGCCGTGAGCCCGCCCCTTTCCGCGCCTGCGCAGAGGGCCCCGGCGTGGCCGGGCGCCCGCTGGTGGAGGCCGCGGTTGCTGTGGGAAACGTGGTGTCCCTCCCGCCCGGCAGTGTAGAGGAAGAGCGACCTGACCGCGTCGCCTTCCGAGAAGGAGGTCACTCCAGGAAGGGACGTTCGGCGGTTTTCTCTGTGTTATTTGCCTGGAGGCCCCCTCCGGGTGGCTGGTCGGGAACGGCTCGCCGTGGGGGGTGGGAGCATCCTGCCCGGCGCAGGGAGGAGCGGGGGCCTGCGGGCGGTCCGTCCACATGCAGGGCCCGCGGCGACGGAGAAGGGGACCGGCGCCCAGCTCCCCCGATTGCTTAGAATGTCCAGCTCTCGTTGGGTGCCGCTCCTGCGCCCTGGAACTTGACGTTTATTATCCGGGGAATTGGTACAATGCTGCAAGATGAGGCTTCCTCCCGTTTTGCAGAGGAGGCAGCTGCCCTTCTGTAAGATGTGACTCAATTTTATTCCAGAGAAATAGGCACTTCATATTCACAAATGTTTTGAGCCTTCTTTTGGGCTGGTTTTCTACCTATGGAACTAATCTTTCCTCCCATAGCCCAAATATCATAATAATAACGAATACTAAATAAAAATAGTGAATAATGACTATCATTTACTATGCTCTTACTATGCACTAGATCCGAGGTGCATACTCATCCTCGTTTACAAATGAAGAAACAGGCTTGAGAATGATTCAATAGTTTGTCCAATGTCATTTAGGTTGTGAGAGGTGGGATCAGGACTCATTCCCCACCATGCTGCTGAAGTGATCCGTATAAAATTATATTTTATTGCACTTACCATGTTTCCTTATAATATTGGGGTAAAAGCTGGCTTTAAGTCTGAATTGAAGGCAAGGCTTGGGACCTGTTTATCTCTCTTCCCATTGCTTAGCACAAGGCCTGATATAAATGTGCAATTCCAGTGTCTTTAATCACCAGTGAGGATCCAGGTCTCCAGAACAGTTTGGGTCAGCTGTGGGGAACTGGGTTGCTTTCACCAGGGGACTGACCAGTGCCCCCTGGTTATTTTCCTTCCATTATCAGTTAAAATCTATATATATTTCTAGGCGATTGATTAGTCATTCAATAAATATGGGCTCCAAAATCCATATTGCAGGTGGTTGTTTTTCTAATTTGTCCTTATCTTTTAGTTTCCTTTCCCCTAAGAAGCCCTCCCATTATAGAAATTTATTGGGGAAGACAATAGTGCCGTTATATTCATTTTACACGTGTAAATTCTGTGCTTCAACCCAGAGTGTTTGGCTCCTTGAGGACACCGTACCTGCCCTGTGATTGTTAATTTCTTCCCTTGTGCTAGTAGCCGTGGAGTCAATGTCTGCCGATTGCTCGTTTCGGTTCTGCAGCCAGGCCGGCAGGCTCCGAGCAGCAGCACAGTTTGCCGTTGTGTCTATGCGATGGGAGGAGAGCATGTGCTTCCTCATTCCTTTCAGGTTATGCTGGTTGGGCAGAAACCTCAAATGACTCAATTTCTGAAGCAGTTTCTTTTAGTGATGGTAATTATTGAAGTCTCCATGTTCAGAACTTCCTCAGTGTTTTTCTTCTTCCCTTTTATATGATTTGGAAAAAAATGATTCAAGTTAGCTGTCCCGCTTCCATTCCGCTTTGAACTAATAGAGCCATCTTGTATATTTTTTAAATCACTATTCACAGGTCTTTTATTTCTCTGGAGGAGAAAATACAAACTTTCCTTGCAGTAATAAACTGTTCTTGAAATGTCTCTGTGGTTTCCCTCGGGATCGTTCCCGTGTGGTAATAGTCTTAGTTCTTCCTTATGGCCAGCTATCACACACACACCTCCCACCACATGCCCTGGGTATTCGTGTTCAGAAATGAAACATTTTCAAGAAATGCAGAAAACAGTGTACAATTCTTTTGCCTTTCGTGGTTCTGCAGAAACCCCCCTTCACAAGAGGCCTGTTGGAGCTCCTAGGACTCTGTGGTCCCTATATGCTTGGAATGCCAGGAGAATCAGAGAAGGAGGTGACATTTGGGGCAGAACTGCGCTATCGGGACATTTTTCTTTTCTCTGGACTGAGCCTTCTGTGACTTGTTGGGCTTTGGCCCAGACAGGGCTTAGAGTATAAAAGCTCCAGCCACTCCCAAGGGCCGCATAGCAACTCCTAGGGCCACATAGTAGCCAGCGAGTGGTGGGGAAACCACAGGATCTTGGGAAAGGGCAAGGACGAGCCAAAGTGAATTCCTCCTCTTCCCACCAGACAAATCTCTGAAATCCCAGGAAACTGAATTCACGTCTAGGCTAAGTTCCCACACTCTTTCCTCACAAGAGGGCAATTAGTTATACAGGAGAGGAAGGACTGGAGAGGAGATAAAATTAAAAACAAAATCCTTTACCTAAGTCCAGAGCCTTCCAATCAAATTATCAAGTGGGACAGGCAACAAATCTTGACTTTTGTCGTTAACATACAGCTCGCTTCCTGTCTGATGCTGCGGGATGTGGCGTTGAAAATCTGGTGGCATCTCAAGACCAGGACCAGCAGATACGCCAGCTTTCCACCCACTGGTAGCCTCCACTGGCCCAGAATGTTGAACCTACTTGATGCTGTTTGCCTTGCTTACATTGAAGTTTTAAAAATTCATTTGTTGGGGGGCTGGCCTGGTGGCACAGCGGTTAAATTCTCACATTCTGCTTCTCTGCGGCCCGGGGTTCACCAGTCCAGATCCCAGGTGCGGACATGGCACCACTTGGCAAGCCATGCTGTGGTATGCGTCCCACATATAAAGTAGAGGAAGATGGGCACGGATGTTAGCTCAGGGCCAGTCTTCCTCAGCAAAAAGGGGAGGATTGGCAGATGTTAGCTCAGGGCTAATCTTCCTCAAAAATAAATAAATAAACAAAATAAAAATGCAGTTATTGTTTTCCAGTGCATTTCGTTAGGAATTTTAGCTATTTTTAGAAAACGGTGACGCTATCACTGAAATAATTGTTTCCTCTCAGACGCTGCAGTGGTCCATCACTGTTAGAGTTTGTCTAACATCCTCGTTAGCATTTTCCATATTAAAAGGCTCACTACGTAGTGAACAAGCACATCCTCAATATATCTGCGGTGTAAGGATTTGCCACTTGGGTAACATTTGTCCTCAGGAATTGCTCTGATTAGACTTGTAGAACTTGGAGGCTGGCAGCCATGTAGCCTGCCTCTTGGTTTCTGCCTCTAACAGACATTGACTGGGCCCCTACAGCCTCTGTGATAGGCTCAGGATGCGCGCAGGAGAGCATCCAGCCCTCAAGGAACTTACTTGCAGGGGAGAAACAGATACCAAGCAGCCAATCATATGTTTACTTCCTTGTAATTAAACTAAGTGTTGGGAAAGGCGCTGATTGGTTGTTGGGATATCTGCAGTAGGGTACCACCCCGCCTGGGAGATCAGGAAGGTCTCTGCTGGGGAGGGGCCTGGGGATGGGAGACCTGAGCCCCTCCCAGCCCCCTCCCTGTCGCCCATTGCTGTCTCTCCTCTACCCCGTTTATTTCCTTGTTGGACATGCCCACAATTGTCTGGATTTGTTGCCTTGTTTATTGTTTGCTTTCCCCCTGGAATGGCAGCTCTTTGAGAATAGGAGCTCGCTCTGTCTGGTCACCACTGTACCCCTGCCCATAATGGCTGTCCAGAGTGGGCGCTCCTTGTGTCCTGAAGGGGTGAGTGACTGGCTGACAGCGAGAGAGGAGCTCCCAGTGGCCAGATGGCTCTGGAAGGAGTGAGCGTCAGGCTCGGAGGGAGATGAGGCCTGCAGGGGCTGGAGCGCGCAGGACGAGAGCCAGGAGCCCAGAGGAGGTTGGGTAGAAGCGACACGACCCAGACCCGGTTTATGTTTTTTCCGTCTCTCTGGCCGACATGTGGCAAGTGGTCTGGAGGCAGGCCAGGGTCCCTGTGGAGGAAATGTGCGTATAAGTGTTTGCTTTGGTTTTGAGATCTTTTAATCTCTACATTTGAAATTAAAAAACATTTCAAACAGATGGAATATAATTTCAACATGTATGTATTCAGCACCAAGATAGATGTTAAAATTTTGCCTCCTTTTTTAAAAAAGAAATAAAACATTACGGATCCTGGTGAAGCTCTGCACGCCATCTCCACTCTTCCCTTCTCCATCCCCACTTTACAGAGGAAGAAACTGAGGCACAGAGAGGTCCCGCCATGGTCCCCAAGGTCTCTTGGTGAGCGGAGGTAGAGTCTAGGTGTAGACCAGGTGGGCCAATGTACTCTTGTTTGGCAGGTTTTTAAGTTTTCCATAGATTGAATCATTCTGTGCACAACTTTGCAATTTGTTCTTTTCACGTAGCATTATGTTTTTGAGATTTATCCGTATAGGTCTATTTCATCTTCTAGAATCTAAACTCCACGAGAGTAGGAATTGTTGTCTCCTTCAATCACTGCCTGGCCAGAGTAGATGCTCAATAAAAATCTGCTGAATGAATTCATTCTTTTTCCACCACCAAGCGGTCCATTGTGTTTGTGAGGCGGGTTCTCTAGGATAGATACCTAGAAATGAGACAGTTGGGTCCCAGGTAAGGGCATCCTTAATTTAGTAAAGGTTATTAGAATGACTTTCTGGAGAAGGTCTCCCAACAACTCATCACAGAATGTTCCAGGTCAAGGCAGAGTAAAACCTCAACCCCCCAGGGCCCCATATGTCTTACCTCCACCTGGCCAGCTCCCCGACCTCCCTTTCTACCACCCTCACCTTCATACACTGATTCCAGCCAAGACACACACACCTCCTTGCTCCACGGGAGACGGGCCAAGCCCCTCCCCACCTCTGGGCCGGCCCCCTGCTCTCTCCTCAGTCCCCTCATGGCTTGTTCTGGTCCCTGCTCTGTGCCATCCACTCGCTGGGGCTTCCCTGCTCCCCACCTCCCGCCAATCTCCTCCCTCCCTACCCTGCTTTCCTTTTTCTTTATAACATAGGACCCTGGCTGATAAACGTGTACGTTGTATGGACAGTGTGTGTGTGCCTCATCAGGGTGTGTTTCACGGTGGCAAAGATTTTGTCCGTCTTAGCCACTGCTGTTGTCAGTGTCTTGAATAGTGCTTGGCACTTGGCAGACGTTGGTGCATAGTTTTTGAATGAATGAATAATTCCAGGGAGTTTCAAAAGTACAGACATGATGAAACAAATCGAAATTTTGTATTAGTCTTTTTCCGTAGCACTCATACATAATCATCATATATTTGGTATTTTAAGGATTTGAAATGCTTAAGAGAACTTAGCATACTAGTATCTAACGGGAACTTTGTGAGTCTAATTTAAAATGTGAAATCGAATTGAGTAAACTTGTGATTTTAGGTTGAGATCTTACTAAACTTATAAATAGTACTAGGATATTTAAGAGAACTTGAGATTCAAAATATTACAAGTTTAATTTATTAGATTTATAAGATATATTTAAGTCTGTCAGATACTGTCAGGTTTGTCAGATAACTGAGATACTTACAAAGTAAATCAAATATATTAAATTTGTAAGTGCAGTTTAAAATGGTGAAGAGAATTTAATTATATTGTCTCTAAAAAGACCTGTAAAAGTTATTGTCAAAATTTGCTAGAGTTATAAAAAGAAAAATAAGATTTGTAAAATGAACTTAGTTTGAGGAAGAACAAGGTTTTTCAAATTTGTAATTTTCACTAGTCAAAAAAGAATTTTTCTGTTTGTTGGTGACAAAGCTCAGCCCTGAGCTAACATCTGTGCCAGTCTTCCTCTATTTTATGTGGGATGCCACCACAGCATGGCTTGACACACAGTGCTTGGTCCACGGCCGGGATCAGAACTTGTGAGCCCCTGGCCACCAAAGCAGAGTGTGCGAACTTAACTGCTACGCCAGGGGGACGGCCGCAGGAGGTAATTTTCTAAAGCGCTATCCAGAGGTCGAGTACTACTATTATTACAGATGAGATAACCGAGGGCCACCGGGATCTGGGGAGGCAGGCCCTTGGATGCACGCTGAGGGACCCCAGCATCCCAGCTCCCCACCTCGGGCCGCTCCCTCCACCTTGGACAGCTGCCTCTCTGCCCACTGTCCCTGGTGTCCTGTTAATGGGTCTGGGGCTGATAACTAGTAATAGTAACTAACAATTGGCTGGGGGCAAGGTCTATATGCTGACTCCTACAAGCCCTCTGTGAGGTTGTTATTATCCCTATTACAGACGAGGAAACTGAGGCATGTGGTCCCCGAGGTCTCTGGGCGAGTAGGAGCTGGAGTCTGGACCCAGCCTTGCACTCTGAGCAGCGGCTCTCACGTCTGCCTCTCTGAGGACATCTTGGTCTCTCTGGGAGCTTCCTGGGGGCCTTGGTGGCCTGGGGTGAAGGTCACTCAGTCCACAGAGGAGGCGCACCTGCCACCTGAAATGCCCCCTCTCCGCGCCTGTCCCTTCCTCCCCGTCTCCCCCTGAATCTGGTGTGTGTCTCTGAGTGTGTGCCTTCCTCTCATCATTCAGGTTAACCAGGTCACCAGGTGCCCTCCAGCCAGGCTCTGTCCACAGGCATCCCAGGGAAGGCAGCCCACTTGAGAAGGACTGTCCTCACTAGACAGCCTGTGCGCGACTCTCACACAGTCAGTCTGCAAAGGAGCAGCCCGGTGTGAGTACAGTTCTGACCACAGCAGGAGATGCAAAAATGATTCTGACAAGAAGTTTACGGTCTGAGCGCCCTGGCAGGGGTACAGCTGTCACACACACCACAGCTGGTGACACCTGGAGAGCACAGGGAGGGAAGAGTCATTTGTGGCCGGAGTGGCCCGGGCCCCACAGGGAGATGACCTGTGAGCTCGGCCTTAAAAGGAAGCCCAGTCAAGTTCAAATCTGGCCGCTCCTGAGCACACGTGTCCAAAGAGGGCTTTTGATTTTCAAATTTTACATCTGTCACCAGAAAAGCTCAAGTCTGAGCCATTTTGAGGGACGGGGGAAGATGTCCACAAATGACCCTGGATGCATCTTTTAAAAGACATAAATTTTTGCTCACAGGGTGGCGTTTTAGAGCGGGTGAGGCTGGTGATCTCAGAGATCCCACCTGCCTTACTCAGATCCTGAGTGCTAACACCTTCCTAAACTTCCAGGAGAAGGAGCAGGTAGACAGAAACACACTGTCCGGGGAGGTGCCCTCCGTGCGCAAGCGTTTTCATTTGAACTGTTTTGTTAAATTTTAACAATTGGGAAACTTGGAAAACTGCGCTACCCACTTCCTGGCGTTCCTCAAAGGAAGGGTACAGAATTTGTACAGAAACCCCAGTGATGCTGTAGGGTTACCACCACGGAGGCTGCGTGATTGTGTGCTGTGATGTGGGGACGACCCCAGGGCTGTGGTGCCTGGTGGGCTGTTGGCCCCCATTACAGGGCCCGGAGCTATTTGAAGTCTTTACTTCCAACCTTATTCTGTGTGTTGATTCATCCCAGCTTTGCCTTCTTCCTGTTCTCAGCCAGCACGTCTGCCCTGGCCTCCCTGGGGCTACTTCCACCTCTGCTGAGGGACCTGGAACCAGAGCCCCAGCTCATTCCAGCTCTGTGCCAGTTATCTCGCCACCAGCCGTGTCAACATCACTACACTTTTGCATTAGGTCGATGAGAGATGGAGGTGCAAGTGTTTTTTTGTTTGTCAATCTGGTGTGCAAATATATATATATACATATGCATATGACGTAATATACTTGTATAATATATAACGTGTGTATATATAGTTGCTGTTTTAATTTTCTTTTTCTTTAATTTTCGTTTTCTTGATAAGCACATTTTAATACGTGTGCCGACCTTTTACATTTCTCTTCTGTGGCTTGTCTGTCTGCCTGTTTTTCTGTTCTGTATCAATCGTAAACCCCTTTTGGAGAGCAATTTGTCAGTTTCTAGCAACACTTTAGAAGTATACATTCTTTGACCTAGAATTTGCTTCTAGAAACTTGTCTTACAGAAATGCTTACACATGTGCACAAAGATATACACGCTAGGATATTCGTTGCAGCAGCTTACAATGTGGGAAAACAGGAAATGACAGAGATGTCCATCGCTAGTGGAATGGGTAGGTAAATTACAGTATTTTCATACTATACAGTGCCCCCAAAATGAAGACCATCTATGTAGTCACAGAAAAAGCATAATCCAAAGTACTCAAGAAGAAACTTTATCTCTGCCTGAGCACCACGTGCTCGGTGTTCCCCTCTGGGAGGACCGTGCTGGTCAAGGGGAGGATGGAAACTTCCTCTGATGGTTCACTCTGTGCTTTTCTGTTAGTTTTCATCTTCTACAACACAAATTATTTGTGAAGTACTTGTGTTCTAAACAATTTTTTCAAGTAAAAAATATTCTATCTAAAGCCCTGCCACTTCAGGTGTGGTCCAGGGACTGGCAGCATGGCATCGGCTGGAGTAGGTTGCAAACGCAGAGTCTCGGGAGGGTCCTCAAGCCTGGACGCACAGCCCCCTGGAGAGCTTTACGCCCACGCTGAGGCGGGCCCACCCTGGGGTTCCTGATGGGCCTGGGTCTGTGGCAGGGCTGACCCTCTGCTCTAGCGTCTGTACGTGTAAGGTCAGCAGCGCGAGTGGGGCTGTGGGTGCCCTCCCAGAGGCCCAGGAGAGCCAGGGCAGGCCCTTGGGGCTGCTCTGTGGGTGTGGGGTTTTCGGCTTCCTGTTGGGTTTTCTGTGGTGTGGGATCTTTAGACCGCTGGATCAGTGAGCCCACTTTAAGCCAAGTCCTATCCTGAAAGACTACGTGTCCACACAGGATCACTCAGGAGTTGATTAACTGCATTTTAAAAACCTCCTCTAAGCACTTTGACGTTTCTTTCAATAGCAATCTCCCCTGGACATTATTTCTCAACATGAGGTCCACCACTTCAATGCCACTGCCACTGCAAATGGGCTGGTTCACCCGGGTCCAGTCTGGCCTGCTGGTGCTCTGATTTTGGGGGTGTGTTTTACGTTTTCCCAGATCCCAGAAATAGCCGAGCGTAGGTCTCATGTGAGGAAGGAGTCATGAACATTTTAAACAAAGCTTAGTCCCAGCATGCCCACTCCTGCGCGCACACGCTCTCCACATTCTTTGGGAAGCCCCAGGGTGTCAATTCCAGGAAGGTGTGTCTCACAGATGGAAATGTTTTCCTCATGCCTGAGGCTGTGCGGTGCAGGGTGTAACTTTGAAAATCCTAGATACCCTGCAAGATTCCACCAAGACTGAAATTTATTATTTTCCAGGAAATGTCCTCGGTGCGGTGATACAGGGCACAGGCTGTGTGGTGGGGGTCGGGGGAGAGACAAGCAGAAACAAAAGGCTGGCGGAGTGTGTGTAAGGCACTAAAAGACAGGGTCTGATGTCCTTGGAGCAGATGCGCCGAAGTGTAGGGTTCCATCCGGGGGTGGTGGCAACAGACATGGCCACAGACACAGGTGTTAATTGAGTCACATCTTCATCCATTTATCCATCCGTCCATCCATTCCTTTATTCAAAAAGTATTTATTTAGTGAACAGGACCGAAGAGTCTGGGCCCTATCAGTGTGGGATACGAGGAAGGGCTTCAGCTCAGGCCGTGGGTGGGGGAGGGGAGACTTTGAACCCAGATTTGGAGTGGGAAGCATCAAGGACAGTCTCCTGGAGGAAGTGACACCCAGGCCAGGCCCTGATAGCTGAGCAGGAGTTATTCTCCTTGGAGAGCCCAAGAGATGAGGTGGCCGGGGTTCCAGAAAGGGTGTGGCCCCTGCAAAGATCTGGAGGGGTCTTAGAGACCAGTGGAAGAGCTCAGAGGGAAGTCATGCCAGGCGGAGCAACTGGAGATAAGGAAAGGGACAGCACCGTGAGAAGGGCCCGTTTGGGGATGGCGGGGAACTCCACACAGCTGAAACAGGAGTGGCCAGGTGCAGGAAGGGGAGGGGAGGGGCTGGAGACAGGCCGGGCACTTCTGCAAGAGCCAGAAATCGAAGTCTCAGGCTGAGGAAGGGGGATGAAGGGTCCCCAACGAACAGGCAAATGGGATGCAGCAGAAGGTTAGGCAACAGCCAGACTCACTTGGAGGGCACTGAAGTCCCAAATCCATCTCCATCTGGGGTACAGCCTGCACGTGCCCCCCTCCCCAAGCTACAGAGGAGATGCAGGTGGGCGGGCCCCAAGTGAGCATTGTCCTGGAGGTCCCCACTTTGTACAGCCTCTGTTCAAGTACCACCTCTCCCCCACCACCCGCAAATATTTACATCCTGTTTATGCCGAGGCCTCCCAGGGCCTCCATTTTCATGAATAAAATATGAGTTCCTAGGTCGAGCCAAGAAGGGAAGAAACCCCCACCAGCTGGTGGGGACCAGAGGCGGTTTAGTGTTTCGGTTGCTGTTGCCTCCCGAGTGATATTTGGAGGAAATTGGAATTAGCCGGTCAAGGTGACCCGGGCCGGGAGATTTGGCATTTTCTATACTCTCTGGTGTTCCTGGAACTAAACTGCTTGCAGGGCACATTCCCCGAGCTTTAGTCACAGGGCTGTTTCCTGAGAAGCTCTGACTTTCACTAGTTCATCCTTCCGAAATGTTCTAGTAGAGTCAGAGCATTTCACAGCTGAGCAATGACGTAGCTTGACGCCCTCCTTTCAAAGATGAGGAAACAAGGCTCAGAGGACGAGGGCTTGCCCAGGGCCACTTGGCTATTGGTGATGACCTGTCAGGGTTCCATGTCACCTGATCCAATATTCTTTCCACTGCATCACACTTCCTGCAAGTGCAAAATATTTAAATTAATAGACTGTATTTTCAGAACAGTTTTGGATTTACAGAAAATTAAGTAGATAATAGAGAATTCCCATATATCTATCCCCTTTCCTGGCACACAGTTCCCCCTATTATTAACATCTTACATGAATGTGGTACATTTATGACAATTAGTGAACAAATATTGATACAGTATTATTAAAGTCCATAGTTTACATTAAGTTCACTGTTTTTTCTTTCTTTCTTTTTTTTGGTGAGGAAGATTGGCCCTGAGCTAACACCTGTGCCAGTCTTCCTCTATTTTGTATGTGGGACGCCACCACAGTATGGCTTAATGAATGGGGTATAGGTCTGCACCAGGGATCCAAACCAGTGAAGCCCTGGCTGCTGAAGCAGGGCATCTGAACTTAACTACTATGCCTCTGGGCCAGCCCCTAAGTTCACACTTTATGTTAAACAGTTTTATGGGTTTTGACAAATGCATAATGTCCTGTATCCACCATTATAGTACCCGAAAAATCACCTGTGCTCCCCCATTCACTCCTTCTGCCTTCCCTCCCCCACCAGCCCCAGGCAACCACTAATCTTTTTACTTTCTCCCTGGTTAGGCCTTTCCCAGGGTGTTATAGAGTTGGCATCCTATAGTAGGTAGCCTTCTCAGAGTGGCTTCTTTCTCTTAGCAATATGCATCACATCCATTTTTTTAAGTTCCCACAGAAAATTCCCCATGAGTCATGGTGATCTTATAGGTTGGTGAATATTTCACATTCTTTGTCCAAATCGTGGTTCTTCCAAAGACGTGGAAAATTCCTGGAAAACGACACAAAATTCTTCTTTAATTACAATTATAGAAGGATGCAGCTTGGTGCCTGGACTTGCTTCTTTGAGCCTCACAGTTTTTTTTCTCTCTCGCTTTCTTTTTAAAAAAAATTTTCTGACTAACAATAATGTACAACTGAAATCTCACAAGGTTGTAATCTATCATAACATTAATAAAAAAAATAAAGAGCTTCTTTAAGGCAACGGAAAACAGGATTGAAACAAAAAAACAGCTCACTAATTGGGAAAAAATATTTACAAGCCACTTATCCGACAAAGGATTAATCTCCATAATATACAAAGAACTCACACAGCTTAACAACAAAAAAACAAACAACCCGATCAAAAAATGGGCAGAGGACATGAACAGACATTTCTCAAAAGAAGATATAAATATGGCCAATAGACACATGAAAAGATGTTCATCATCGCTAATCATCAGGGAAATGCAAATCAAAACTACACTAAGATACCACCTTACACCCGTTAGATTGGCAAAAATATCCAAAACCAAGAGCGACAAATGTTGGAGAGGTTGTGGAGAAAAAGGAACCCTCATACACTGTTGGTGGGAATGCAAACTGGTACAGCTACTATGGAAAACAGTATGGAGATTTCTCAAAAAGTTAAAAATAGAAATACCCTATGACCCAGCCATCCCATTACTGGGTATCTATCCTAAGAACCTGAAATCAGAAATCCCAAGAGTCCCTTGCACCCCTATGTTCATCGCAGCATTATTTACAATAGCCAAGACGTGGAACCAACCTACATGCCCAGAAACTGATGATTGGATAAAGAAGATATGGTATATATACACAATGCAATACTACTCAGCCATAAAAAAAGACAAAATTGGCCCATTCGCAGCAACGTGGATAGACCTCGAGGGTATTATGTTCATCGAAATAAGCCAGTCAGAGAAAGACAAACTCTATATGACTCCACTCATAGGTGGAAGATAACATATAGACAAGGAGAACTGATCGGTGGTTACCAGGGAAAAGGGGGGGTGGGGGGAGGGCACAAAGGGGGAAGAAGTGTACTCACAACATGACTAACAATAATGTACAACTGAAATCTCACAAGGTTGTAATCTATCATAACATTAATAAAAAAAAAAAAATTTTCACACCTAGATAAGGAGAACAGCTTAGTGGTTACCAGAGGGGAAGGGGGTAGGAGACGATGGAAGGGGTAAAGGGGCGGACACGTATGGTGACAGATAAAAACTAGACTATTGGTGGTGAACACGATGCAGGCTATACAGAAACTGAAATGGAATAATGTACGCCTGAAATTTACACAATGCTATAAGCCAATATGACCTCAATAAAGTAATTTAAAAAAAATAGACACCAAAGGTAAAAACAAATTTTTTCCACCTGAATTTTGTCTCATGAATTTTTCCTTCTCACTTCGTCCTGCTCTCTGGTCTGACCGGGCTCTGAAATCTCGGTGGGGCATGGGCTCCGGAGACGTTTTGTTTCTGTGGACGTCGAGTGTTTTCCTACACCGGGCTGTGTGCTAGAAACCGTTTCCTGCAACGCTTTGTTTAGTCTCTACAAGCCGTTAGTGAAGAAGTCTTTACTCCTGTTTAAGCCGGAGGGAACTGAGTGAGGCCCTGAGCCCCTTGCCCCAAGCCAGGCAGCCGGCTAGTGCCTCAGGGGGGCCTTGAACCCCATCCCGGGCCAGCCCAGGCCTTTAAACCTCCGCTGCTTCCTTGGGCAGGTCTTCATTTTAATTTTGATCCAAATAAAAACTGTCTCAAATTTCCCTGGTTTTCAGACTGGCGTGACAGAGTCAGTAACCTGAAGAAATACTTTTTATGGGAAAGAAAGTTCTGGTTTAGAACTGCCGGCGGAAAACAAAACAGGAAGTTGAACATTCCCGGCTTGGATGGACCATCTGGACTCCACTAGAGTTAGTCCTGCCAGAGACCGGGCTGTGCGCACCCCACCCTGGGCTGAGGGGAGAGAGGAAGGGGCTCAAGGTGGGCTGGATCTGCCCTCCCTCTGGGGTGGGAGTCAGGGTGGGGGGCGGGCGACATCCGAGCTGAAGCCAGGGCAGGGGAGAGAAGGAGAAGGTGAGCGCAGACCTCAGGGCTGTGGGTGGGATGAGTCAGCCTGGGGGCGTCTGTCTCTGGAGAGCCCGCCTGGCTGGGGCTGGGTTGGCCCTTGCTATGACAGGCACTGGAGTCACTCTCTCCCGGGGAGCCCGGTCCGTGTGCAAAGCCCTGGTAATCCTGCTCTGTGAGAGCATAATTACCGACCCCTACAAGTACTTACAGGGCACCAGGAACTATGTGAAGAGCCCTAGAGAAAACACCGTTTCATTTTGCTCTCCCAGAGAGGGAAACTGAGGCACAGAGCAGCGAAGGTCATTGTCTAAGGTCACACAGACAGTAAGCGGCAGGACTAGGATTCTAAGGGTGGCTGATGGTCCCCAGAGGCTGCGCTGCTTGGCCTTACAGCCTCTCTCTAGACAGACACCCCAGCCCTCCTGTGTGTCTGCTTTCCCAGGAAGTATCCATGTAGATGCGGCCCTCCAGGGCCAGTTCAACTGACCATCTTAGCAACTGAGGAATTGAGTGATTTTTTGAGAACTGAGGCCCCTTGTCCAGTTCAGGCCGGTTGAGACCACCAATCCATCAGCCGGGGCAGGGCAAGTGCTCAGCAAGTGACCTTTTTGATGTCAAGGAGCTGAAAACCCCCCCCTCAAATCCTGGTGATGCGGCCATCTTGTGAACATGTGTCCTGTGAGGAGCCATGAAGCTGGACTACGCCTGCGCAGATCGTCAATTTCCTCGCTCTCCTCACCTCCAGTCATCTATCCCCGCACTTCAGACCTCCTTGCCCCCTGCCCCATAAATATCCCTGAGTCCCTATTTTCAGGGAGGCCATCCGAGATTGATTTTCCTGTCTCCTCGCTTGCCTGTCTTGTGATGAAATCCTTTCTCTTTGCAAACTCGGTGGCTCGGTGAGTGTGGTAATCATGCAGCCGGCAAAACAAACTTGGTTGGGTAACATCCGGGACCAGGTCTGAGGTGTCATTTCATCTCCTACATGAGGCAAAAAAAGGAGGAACAGGGATGAAGGGGCCCGAGTGTCTGTGGCCCCAGTGTGGTTGGACGGTAGGAAAGAGCAGGAAGGAGTATTCTGAAGAACCAGCAACAGCCATGGGAGGGGGCTTCCTGGGGAAGCAGGATTCATGGATTCTTTCCCAGGCCCGGGCTCCTTGGGCTCAGGCCTCAAGGCTGAAAAGCTGGGGGGGCCCGTGGGGCAGTGCCCTCGCCACCCTCCACAGGCCCCCATCCAGGCAAGCATCACAGGGAAGCTGAGCCATCGGGCTAGAGGACAAATGGCCACATCCAGATTTTAGCAGACAGCTGGGATGTGACCCAGGTGGAAGGCAAGTCAAGGGGGTGCTGGCAGGGACCCTCACCTCCTGCTGGGGCCCCGCTGCTGCTGGGAAGGTCGAGGAGGTGAGGCAGGGCAGGCTCAAAGGGCACTGGGCACAGGTGGCCTGCCAAGCCAGGCCCACGAGCAGGGCCCAGGGGGCAGGAGGTCAGGCACCCGCAGGGACTGGTCCCTGGATCTAGGTCTCAGACTGAGCCGGCTGCGTGCAGCCGTCCACGTGTGAGCAGCCTATCTAAGTGGAGGGGCTTCACTTCCTACGTCCCTCTGCTTCCAGGCAGCTCTTTATCTTCTGGAAGCCTGCTGTGGGTTTCCCCATCTCGAGATCTCCAGAAGCTGGATCTTTCCAGAAGTTCCCTCTTTCATAAAATGAGGAAATTGGATTGAAATATTCCAAGGTCCTATAACATTCCAAATACTGTGAATTTGGTGTTGTTTCTACATTGGTTATTTAAGGCAAGTACTAAGCTTTACTAAGTTACTTTCCTTGGAAACTTGGATTAAAAATATATCTGCATTTTAAGTGCATAACCAGAACTTGTTATTTACCAATATTCTGAAATTACTTTGCAAAGCAAAGAATCATTTTGTAAAGGGAATCAACTTAATTTTATCTGGAAGAATAAAAAAGCGGCTACAGAGGAGAGCCATCCTGGAGCCCGGCCTCGCAGCGTGTGCTGACCAGGTTGTGACCGTGCACTGGCACCCTTGGGTGGCGTTTGCCATACTGTCACTGATTTTGTTTCTCTTAACCTTTCTGGGTTTTGTTCTTGTTGCAAAAGATTCAATTATTAAAGCACTGAGCACTATATGTTTATTTTATTAACTACTGAAAATGTGTAACATTAATCTCCATGGCCATGAGGTCTTTGGTTTATGATAATTTGCCCAAGAAATTTTCTTTAAGGAAAAAAATTGGCCCTGTAAGGGGGAGGGCATTCTATGTTGGGATCCATATGCGGCTTCTTTTGGACAAAGAGCCATGTTGCTAAAAAGTCAATGGCACCAAAGAAAAAGATGATCAATTTGAGTACATTAATAGTAAAAACTTCTGGCCATTCCCAGACACGATACACAAAGTCAAATGGCAAGCCACAAACCGGAAGAGGTCTTGGCAGTTCTTGCAACTGATGAAGGAATTGTACCTCGGATAAGTAAACAATCCTGCAAATCATCAAGAAAAAAGCAAACCACCCAAAAGAAAGTGGGCGAGTGCACGGATAAGCGTTCACAGAAGAGAGTCACAACCCGCAAGCTTCTGCAAGAAGCCCGACCCCATTCGTTGTCAGATTTTGCTGGTTTGTCTGGTTTTGTTTTTCACAATGACTGGACCAGCAAAAATGAAAGGATCTGAGGAAACAAAGTGTCATCATGGATACCGGACAGAAAGCACTTATCTTCTGCTGTGGGAATGGACATAGGAAGAACCCCTTGGGAGTAACTTTGATGTTGTGCAGCAAGGTGAAGGCACATGTCCCCCGGACTCAGTAATTCCTCCAAGATGTGCAACCGGGAGACAGCGGTGCAACGAGCACCACGAGGCGGGGGCAAAACAGCAAAAATAGATCAGAACCGAGGAAGACCCCAAAGTAGAAACAACCCAAAGTTGCATCAACAGGAGACAGGGTGAGTACGCTGAGGGACGGCACACGCGGAACCCTGTGTGCCCTCGTCTATGTGGACGGGTCCCCGACGACGTGCTGGGCAGTGCAGGCGACTCTCAGAATGCCTGGAGCTCCGTTCTGTGGACGTGCAGAACAAACGCAGCATTGTCCGAGGGGTTTGTACATAGAAAGCAAAGCAAAGCAAAGGAGGAAAACCAAATTTGAGAAAGCGGTTACCTCTGGGGAGGGGACAGGATGGGGCAGTGCCTGTAGGGGCTTCAAAGGTCCTGGGAACGTTATTTCTTAAGCCAGGTGTGCTTAACATAGGCGTTCTTTCTCTTTTCTTTAAGTTGCCTATAGATGTGCTTTAGATGAGTGATATTTTATAATCAAAACCAAAAGCATTTCCCACACACCTCCCTACCCAACCATCTTATGAACCAAGGACCAGAGTGGTGGGGGTAGCAACCTGCCCAAAGTCACACAGGGAGCTGGGGGCAGAGCCCAGGATTCCACCCCTGGCCCCACCCTGATCCAGAGGCCCCCATCCTAGCCCCACGCTGACCCTCAGACCCCGCCCCCACTGTAGGAACAGTTCCCTCTGCGTTTCCCTCACTCACACATGATGCTTTCCTTCTCTTCTGAAGCCAGGTGTGTGCGTTTTCCACACCAAGCAATTCTTTGCCACACCAGCCAGGTGTCCTAGAATTTAATTCAATTCTGAGGGGCCGGCCCCGTGGCTGAGTGGTTAAGTTCATGCGCTCCACTGTGGTGGCCTGGGGTTTCTCAGCTTCGGATCCTGGGTGCGGACATGGCACCGCTTGTCAGGCCACGCTGAGGTGGCATCCCACATGCCACAACTAAGAATATACAACTATGTACTGGGGGTCTTTGGGGAGGAAAAGGAAAAGAATAAAATCTTTAGAAAAAAAATAATAATTCCATTCTGACACTATCTACCCAGAGTTCGTGTGGACCCCACAGGTTAAGGGCTCAGTCCCCCAAGACTGCCTCTGTCTCCCCACCCCTCAGACGCCAGTCACAAGTCCAGGTTGTCACCTGGGCTGAACCAACCCACTGCATATCGGAGGTTCCCATGACCCCCTCCTTGGGTTCAGTCATTTGCTAGAACAGCTCACAGAGCTCAGGGAAATACTTATTTATGTTCACTGTTTTATTACATGATAAAGGATATGATAAAGGATACAGATGAACAGCCAGATGAAGGGATACAAGGGCGAGGTCTGGAAGGTTCCAAGAACAGGAGCTTCTGTCCCTGTGGAGTTGGGGTGCGGCACCCTCCAGGCACATGGACGTGTTCACCAACCTGAAAGCTCTCCGCACCCCTGACTACTGGGGTTTTACAGAGGCTTCACCACGTAAGTGGGATGGATCCTTAACTCCATTTCCAGCCCCTCTCCCCTTCCCAGAAGATGATGGGTGGGGCTGCACGTTCCAAGCCTTTAATCACGGTTTGGTCTTTCTGGTGACCAGCCCCCACCCAGGAGCCCACCAAGAGTCACCTCATTAGACAGAAGATGCTCCTCTCACCCAGGAAATTCCAAGGGATTTTGGAGCTCTGAGTCAAGAACTGGGGTCAAAGACCAAATATCAGAACAAAAGATGCTCCTAGTCCTCTTATCACATAGGAGTTTTAGGAGTTCTGTGCCAGGAATGGAGATAGAGACCAATATACGCATTTTCTGTTTCTCACAACCACTCATCCCCACCCTGATGTAGAGACTCCTCCCCCACCCAAAGACTCCCCTGCTGCATCCCACCCCCACCCTGGCCCCAAAGCCCTGCTGTGACCCTGGTCTGGGGGTTTCCAGGAGGCTCCAGAGAGGAGTCAGTGACTGGGGAGTCAGTCACATGGGGGTCAGTGTGCAGATTCCAAACCCAGGGCAAAGGGGCCAGAGGGTGAAGCAGTTTCCTGCTGGGGAACTGTCCCTGGGGCACCTTACTTGTGGGGAGAGGCGGCCTTGAGCCGGCCCCTGGCTCTCTTCTCTGGGCCTCAGGCAGACATCTTTGTGGCCAGAAAACTCGGGAGACTGCAGCTCAGGCTGGGCGTGGGCAGGTGGGCCCCTGCGATTCACTGGGTGGAGGATGCTGTTTGGGAGACAATGCTGGGTGGCCTCTTGCAGATGATACCTGAGGCGGGCTCGGTGAGCCGAGGAGTCGACAGAAAGATTTCTTGGACTCTCAAGGTCTGGCAGTAGTGGTCTTTTATTCAGAGAATAGCATGGAGTAGCATGGAGACAGGACCCACAGGCAGTAAGAGCTGCAAACATGGGTTGACAGTAGGGCTAAATTTAAGGCATAGGTATGTGAGTTATCTCTTTACAAGACAAAAGAACGATTATGTAAAAAAAAAAGTTGTTAAAATGGTGTCAGTGTAAGTGGGATCTGGTTATTGGGTGGTCCTATAACTTTGGATAGGAATCAGATGGGCTCAAGTCAGGATGTCCTATGCTTCCTGGAGGATGATATAGATTGGTACGTAGGGCAGGGCTTCTCCCCCTGGGACAGGGGCAGCCTCGATCCTCATCAATACCCTCTTAATTTGTGGCAGCCCCTCTGACCTCCTCCGGGGTCTCAGGAATGTCAAGTTCAGTGTCTGCTGAGAGGACAGGGTTGCAGGGAGGAAGAGGATCATGCAGGAGGGGCTGTGGGATCTGGCTCCTGTCAGCATCCTTCCTGCGCAGACTGGGAGCACCCTCGGCTGACGCAGGGCCCCAGCCCTGTGACTTTGTGAGGAGTGCTGGAGCGGAGCTTGACCAAAATAGAAAAAGGAGCAGCGGTGGTGTGATGGGGAAACCGAGGCAGGAGGCAGTTAGGTCTCCTGCCCAGGGCCCCAGGGAGGGTTTGTGCAAAGGCTGCTTTCAGCTCTCCCAGGCTGGAGGAGAGGAGCCAGCCGCTGATGACATTCACAGACACCCTCCCTCCTGCCAAAGACAAAGAAGGCTCACGCACCCGCCCCCCCTTCCTTGCTCAGTCTTTGATCTGAGCTGACGCTCCGGGCTGACATCTCTGCTTCTGCCTCTCCTGGCTCAAGTAACGTGAAAGGACCATGTGACAATGCTTTGCACAGAAGGAGCCCCACTACCCTGAGTTTCCTGGCACACGGGCCCTCTTCTGAGCCCCACAGCTGAGGGTTAGACGTGGCCCCGTCAGAGCGCAGACGGCTTTTCACTGGGTCTCTGTCCCCGTGTGTGGAGGCAGAGCCTGTCATTCCCATTTTGCAGACAAGGACACTGGGATGTGAGTCCCTCATCCAGGGTCATGCAGCTAGTACACTGCATGCAGCTCGAGGTCGCACCAGGTCTGTGGCCTCCGGAGCCTGTGCCTCTTTCTTCCACCACACGCCTCCTCCCCAGCACCACTTCTCTCAAGTGAAGGGTGTACAGGCATCACTGTTACCGTGACCGGAGGGACGCCCGGCCGGGTGCTCCCCACCCCTGATGAGGACCCCTCGGAATCATCCCTCTTTACGGCACCACCTTCGGATGCAGCCTCCAGAGGGCCACCGGACGGGTGTGAGATTCTAACACCACATCCCTCCAGGAGCAGGGGGAGAATGCAGATTTCACAGAAGGCAGCAGGCTTGGAAGAACAAGTGTGTCCTTGTCCCCGGCCCTGCCAAGCTGGGCTAATTACCGCTCAGGCCACTGGGAGCTTTTTCCCAGGCAGCTGAGATCCACCCTTCACCCCAACTGTAGGCATCAGTGGCTGGGGACCCTCCTCTTGCTGGGAGGAGGTGGGAGCCCAGAATGTGAGGGTCCTGTCCTCAACAACTTGCTCTTTCTCAGCCCACACCCTGCCAGGAGTTGAGGCCATGTGGCTGAGCCACCATACTTGCTTCAGGCTCCGTCCACGTGGCCACTGCCCAGCCTCTCCTCCCCAGCCGCCTTGCTCCTCCCCCGTCACCACACTGGCCCTGTGTGGCCTGGGGAGCCAGGCTTCAGGTCTAAAATTCATGTCCCTCCCCTGCCTAGAACCCTTCAGGGCTCCCTATTGCCCTTAGAAAAAAAGCCCAACTCCACAGCCCAGCTGCATGAGGCCCACCCCGACCGAGGCCTGCTGCCCCTCCACCATCATCTCAGCCCCGGCTCCCTGGTGCTCTGGTGGCCTGAGCTCTTCAAGGTTCCTCCCAGTATCACCTTCAGGCTGCCCCCTCTGCCTGCCACACTCTTATCTTTCAAGACACATCTGGGCTGTCACCTTCCCCAGGAATCTACCCTTGGCCCTCCACATTAAGAATTAGATGCGGCCTTGGGGCTGGCCCGGTGGCACAGTGGTTAAGTTCACATGTTCTGCTTTGGCAGCCCGGGGTTTGCAGGTTCGTATCCTGGGTGCGGACATGGCACTGCTTGACAAGCCATGCTGTGGTAGGCGTCCCACGTATAAAGTAGAGGAGGATGGGCATGGATGTTAGCTCAGGGCCAGTCTTTCTTAGCAAAAAGAGGAGGATTGACAGCAGATGTTAGCTCAGGGCTGATCTTCCTCAAAAAAAAAAAAAGAATTAGACGTAGCCCAGAGCACCCTGCCCATCCAACTTCAGCAGAGCTCTTTCTGCTTTATAGTGTATGTATGTATCTGTGTATGTGTGTTTTCAAAGGAACTTTGTAGCCACACACTGGGCAGAAAAGGGGCTAAATGATTTAAAAGCAGTAAAAGGGGTTTTGTTCCTAGGACACCAGTAGTTTGAATATGAGCTCTGACTTTGTATATTATACTTACGTGGACCACATCTGTGGAGTGAAGGGGCAGTTTATGATTGATGAAGCCACAGGGGTAAGCCATAGGGAAAGGAGGCTGCTGTTTTTAGGAGGGCTGATGGCTTCCCTAATGGTACTTTATCTAATGGTGCTTTAGCTTTCCTTGCTGAAAAGTGACAGGCGTTGGACAAATGCCCTCCCAGCCTCTCCTCAAACATCCGGCTTACAGACACTGGGGGCACAATGATACCCAGGGCTTAGGGGGCCCCAGAAGGTGGGGGGCAGGGCATGGAAGTGTTGGTCCAAGAAAAGCCAGACTGGGCAGTGCAAGTCTATCAGAAAGCCGAGGTGGCCGAGAGCCTGGGGGTGGGGGGGAGGGGCCAGGAAAGTCACCCACCTGGGCCTCTAGGCCAGAGTGAGTCTCCTTAGGACACTGGTTCCCAAACCTTCCAGGAACATCTGCCAACCTGGACCAAGCATTCCTCCGTCAGCTGCAAAGTGGTGAACAAAACAAGAATTTTCCAGAAGGCCAGATTTATTTAATTTAAAGGGTTGTCCTTTATTCCAAAATGATGCTCTTACCTTTACTGAGTGCTAAAACGTCCTTCCTTCATGGGAAATGATGGCAATAACAGTCATTTTCCCAGAGTCTCTTCCTGGTAAAATCACAGCCTGGTAACATTTTGTCAGTCTCTGGTTTTGTGTTTGGGCGGGGGTCACTGGTGACTGGTGTGACTTCTCAGAAGGACCCGAAAGACCCCAAAGAGACGTCCCCTGAGAAAGTGCAGCCTTGTGAGGGGCAGGCAGCCCCGGAGGGAGCAGGCCCAGCAGGCAGTGTCCCGGGGAGAAAGGCACTGGCAGCGTCCCCAGGCCAAAGGCTCTCGGAGACACGGAACAAACCTACTTCCAGGGTGTGTCACCACGCAGCCAAGTGACGCAACACACAGATGTGCAAACGTGGGGACTGGAGAGGAGGGGTAAATGAGGAACAGCAGCTGTGAAGGAAGGCCTGGAGGCTGGAAACCGAGCGCCCACAGAGGAGTCCTGTGGCCAGCACCTTCTAGAGACTTCCCTGGGCAAGAGGAGGCGGGACACCTGCAGCCCAGCTCAGGACCCAAGGAGGAAGTGACCCCCGGGGGGTGGAGGCCACAAGCACCTCAGGCCTCTTCCCCGAGGATTTCCACCCCAGCAGCAAAGTCTTGTGACACGTGTCCACCTCACTCTCAGTGAGCGTGGGTGTTGTCCACCCACAGAGGGGTGGCCTCCTCCCTCTGCGTCACCCCGTTTCCAGGGCCCCCGGTGGAAGAAGCCCATTCGGGAGACACCCACGGAGAAGCAACCCACCTGATCAGGCCTCAGCTGAGGATTGGTGTCACCTGTGAAGCCAGTACCTGAGGGTTCCTGTAAATGTTCAATAAGAACATGATGACCCTTCGACCTTGTTCCCAACCCAGACACACATGAAAAGATGTTAACGTTGTTAATTTGCTGTTTCATTGTTTAACCTGAGGGGTGACTCAAGGGTCACAAGGATTTACGAGATTGGTTGTTTTGGGGGGTTTTTTTTGAGGAATATTAGGCCTGAGCTAACATCGGTGCCCATCTTCCTCTACTTTATATGTGGGACTCCTGCCACAGCATGGCTTGACAAGTGGTGCATAGATCCATGCCCAGGATCGGAACCAGCCAACCCGGGGCCCGGAAGCAGAGCTGCGAACTCCACCACTACACCAGGGGCTGGCCCCTATGAGCTTGTTTTGCAAAAGAAAAATAATGCCTTTAAGGAGGCTACGACCACCAGAGAACCAGCCCCCAGATGACCCCAGAAGTCCGGTTGCCCGGGGTCATATCTGAGGTGAAAGAAACACAGACTTCCCCTTCGTTTCTCCAAAACTCCTCCTGCCGAGCCCCTTAGCTCTGTAAAACTCCCTGCTTTCTTCGTTTTTTTTTTTTAAAGATTTTATTTTTTTTCCTTTTTCTCCCCAAAGCCCCCCAGTACATAGTCGTATATTCTTCATTGTGGGTCCTTCTAGTTGTGGCATGTGGGACGCTGCCTCAGTGTGGTTTCATGAGCAGTGCCATGTCCGTGCCCAGGATTCGAACCAACGAAACACTGGGCCACCTGCAGCGGAGCGTGAGAACTTAACCACTCGTCCACGGGGCCACCCCCTGCTTTCTTCTTTTCTTAAGGCAGATTTGAGAGAACCTATCCCCCAGCATCCTTGTTTTGGCCAATTCGAATAGCAGTTTCTCCGTCTCCAAGCACTGACGTCTCAGTGTTTGACTTACTGCACATCAAGCACACGAACCTGAGACCAAGAGGTTGGGTATCACCTAGACTGTCAAGCGGCCCTGCTGCCCACTCACGGCCACCACTTCATCTGAGAGGCAGGAACCGTAGGGATTAAGACACTGGCTCTGGCCCTGGGCAGCCCGGCTCCCACACAGCTGCTCCCTACCTGCCGAGTGAAGCTGGACGAGTTTCGGACCCTCCTCTGTGGAGGGGGCAGGTAACAGGCCCTGCTCACAGGTGTCCTGAGAATGACATGAGTTTATAGGATCTCAGGTGCTTATAACAGTGCCTGGCATACAGTAGGCCATAAACGCAGCACACCGTGGGCACTCAACATGTGCGCGTGGAACTGGCGCATCGTGTACAGCATCTCCTCCCGTGTCACTCAGTTCAGTCACCCTGGGGAGGAGGCAGGTCTCCCACATCACCTGACCCAGATCATAGAGCGGCAGGGGCAGAGCTCGGATTGGAGTTCAAGGTGCATCTCCCTGCCCTCTCCTCGCCTGCGGGAGAGAGCTCAGCTCTGAAGCCCGGCAGCCTGGCTAGCCTTGCACTCACGAGCTGTGCGACCTTGGGAACGTCCCTTAACCTCTCTGTGGTTTCCTCCCCTCTAAAACGACATAATAATCACGCCAGCTCTTAGAGTGGTTGTCGAGGATCACAGGAGTTAATACCGAGAGACTAGATATAAAAACGGACGACGGCCAGACGATAGATAAAAAAAAATCGACCAGGCTGGCCCTGTGGCGCAGGGGTTAAGTTCACACGTTCCGCTTTGGCAGCCCGGGGTTCGCTGGTTTGGATCCCGGGTGCAGACATGGCACTGCCTGGCACGCCATGCTGTGGCAGGCATCCCACATATAAAGTGGAGGAAGATGGGCACGGATGTTAGCTCAGGGCCAGGCTTCCTCAGCAAAAAAGAGGAGGACTGGCAGTAGACGTTAGCTCATCTTCCTCAAAAAAACAACAAAAAAAGAATCAAGCCACGATCTGCAGCCCCAGTCCAGGAAGGCAAATGATAACTCCTAAAGCAATCAGCCCCAGATGGCCAAGACCCCGTCATTAACTGCCAGCTTCCCAAATTTTTGCATCCACTTCCAACTTAAGACCAACCGGAAAAGGGCAGATGTGTTCCCCTTGCCCGTCACAGAGATGGTGTCCATCCCGCTTCTACTCGTCCCGCCTCCAGCTGCCTGTGCCAGCAGCCTCCGATCGCTACCGTGCCTTCCCTTTTGCCCACTCTGAAGCTCTCCCGCTCCTGCCCGCCTGAGAGTCTGCCAAGCGCAGGGATGGCGGCTAAAGCCCTGGCTGCAGCACGCTCTGAGTAAACTGCCTTTGATCCTTCTCATCTGAGTGGTCTCTGTTTATTTCCGCCATCCGTACAAAGTTCTTAGCTTGAGACCTTCCCTATAATAATGTTACTGCACAAAATTGGGGTTCTACCCAACGTGCATAAAAAAACTGATTAATTACAGCATCAGCTTTTGGGAAAACAAGTCAGCTTTATTTTGTGAGATCTATCTGCGAGGAGGCAGGGGCACATTGCTCTCAGATCTGTCTCCCTGATCCAGGGCAGAACCCCAATTTTATGCAGTAACAATAAACCCTCAGAAATGCCAGCTTTTGTTCACTCTGCAAGCCCTTAGGAAATCAGAGAGGCTGCATGGGAAAAGCCCCCGGGACCTTGAAACCCCCAATAGGGTGAAGCGCCAGGTTACCCAGTAGCAGAGAGCTTCCTTCCTGGGCTCTCTCACCAGGGGCTCCACCAACCAGAGGGAGGGGCCACGACTGGGCTCAGGCGGAGTCTGAGCATTTGAAAGTCAGGGTGTGGCCTTCGGAGTGAGGCCTCAGCCGATATCTCCATGGCGATGTCACTCCCAGCTCAAGGCCAAGACAACACCAAACCATCCTATTTTGTGTTTTTAACAGAAACACACACCCCAACAATCCATGGCTTTGGGTGTAAGTTTCTTTTGTTCTAGAACTCACACAGGCTGCTTGCAGGAGAATGCAGAAAAGAGGAGAGGAAAGTCCCACGGACACCCCACCCAAAGCCCACCACGGTTACCAGCTTCATCTCAACGTTGAGATGCGTGTCCATCATTTCATGACGTGCATTTTTAATTGGCATAACACAAGAGTGTTTCCCATGTTATTACAAATGCCTTGTAAACAGCAATTCGGAGGCTATAAAATAACCCATCACGTGGCTGTCTAGTTGGTCCTAAAAACAAATAAACAATAGAAAGCATCTCAGAGAGGCAGCGACCTGCAGGGCAGCCAGGCCTCTCCCGTGGCTGCCATACCACAGGCCCCCGAGAGCTCTGCCCGGCCCCCAGTCATTCGTACTCTTTCCATGAAAACCCCCCTCTTATGGGGCTGCCATCACGGCAGGCTGGTGTCAGCAAGAAAATGGCCAAACCAGCACTTTCTGTGGAGACAAAAGGCCTGGGTGAGAGGTCGCCTGGGAAGCCCCCTCCCTCGTCCTCCCCACCTACCCCCCATCCCCAGGCCTAAGGCCCCGGGCATCACGCCCAGCTCCACCCTCCACATCTATGGCATTCAGTTGGCTGCAGGAAGCTGAAAACCCAATGTACACCTCAACAAGATAGAATCGCAACCTGTTCTCACCTGAATAAGCCTGGCAGCAGCCAGGGCGGAGGGGGCTCCTCTCCTGTGGGTCGTCCCTCTGAGGCTCTGCCCCTTGAGTTCAGGTGAGGGGAAGCTGGGACCACACATGCACTGCTGCTCTGAATAACACCATGGGCTGTCAGGGAGGGACGGGGCCCTGGGGGTCAGGGGTGGGCAGAGGGCAGGAGGGGCCCGCACAGCACAGGTGAGCTCAGGAGCCTCACAGCGCCTGGTAAATCCTTGCCTTTTTTTGACCTCAGTTTCCCCTTCTGTGCAAGGAGGGGCCGGGACCAAATGATGGCTTAGTTTCCAAAAAAGAACTTTCTTGGTCCACCCCTGAGGGGCTGAGGGGATGAGGTCCCGGGAACTTTGGCTGTTTTCTTGGTTCCAGAAGCCTCCGGGTCAAAGAAGGGAGAGGTGCCCCCAGGGCCCAGGCGCCATTTGGCTCAGTCAGAAATCCCCAGGTGGGTGACACACCCTCTGCTGCACCCCACCTACAGCTGTCTTTTCTGAGCTCTCTCCCCTGCCCTAGAACCCAGGTGCACAGACCAGGAGGGACTTCAAGGGGTCTGTGAACTACCGGAACCCGTCTGCAAAACTCTGCGTGTGTGTGTGTGTGTGTGCGTGTGTGTATGCACACATGTATGTGGGTAAGCATAGTGCATGTTTCTGGGGAGGGGCTCCACAGATTTCAGTCTCAAAGGGGTGTGCGCCCCTAAAAGCTTAAGAACCTCCTTTGCTGTTCCCCCTCCCCCACGAGTGGCCAGGAGAACATTCTGAATTGCTTCTGATTGGGTCCCACCTGCTTTCCATCATCAGGACCCCCAGGGCCTTCGCAGCCATCCTGGGCTCCCCGCCACCACCCACTAATTCCCAGGGAGAGAGGAGTGTGGCAGACGCCTAGGAAGAGAGCGACCTGCAGAAGGCGCGCCCTCCGCTCTCTGTGCTCCCTCTGCTCTGCAGGGATCGAAGGCACTCTTAGAGGTCACCCCCTCACGGGGAAAACCCCACTCCTCGTACCACTCAAGTCCTTCTGTGACCTTGCTCTTGGAGAAAAAGTTCTTATTTCTTGAATGCTAACTGCGTCTAGGCACCGTTTGTTCTCAGCACTTCACAGATTGACATATGGAACCTTGATAACCTTCAGAGGTAGTCTATTACTGGCTCCATTTTATAGATGGGAAACTGAGGCCCAGACTGTGCTGCCCATCAGCTGGTGGGTGATGGATTCTTACCCCTGCACTGTGCCTTGGGTCTTCTCTCTTAACAACCAGACCGCCGTCCATCCCAGTCACGAGGAACGACCGGCTCCCCGTTTCCTGAACACAGCCCTCTCCACCTCAAATCCCCTCCCTTCCCATCAGGTTGACACCTCCTCCGGAAGCCTGCTCTCCTCCAGGCTCACTCTGCACCCTCCTCTCCCAGCTTGATCTTCAGGTCTGGCTGTCCCCACCAGCTGGGGACCTCCTCAGGGCGGCCTAGTGCCCACCTCCATCATTGTACCTTTACATG
Organism: Equus caballus; assembly: GCF_041296265.1. Lineage (NCBI taxonomy): Eukaryota > Metazoa > Chordata > Mammalia > Perissodactyla > Equidae > Equus > Equus caballus. Next base: position 13,067,263 of record NC_091696.1, read on the forward strand.
TTGGCTGAACTGAAGTGAACACTATCCCCAGTGTACAGGTGGGGACCTGAGTTCCAGAGGTTAACTCATTTCTCAGAGATGATGGACACCAGGCAGTGGAGGGATGGTCATGGCAACTTAGGACATTCATTCATTCAACAATTCATTCATTCAACTGACTGTCCCACCCTCAGCCAGGCACTGTGCTGGGTGCCTTAGGGGATACAAACAAGACAGTCTGGTGCTACCCTCTGGGGCGACTCACTGTGAGGACCACACCTCCCCCAACACACCCACATTCCACACTCGAGGGAAATGGAGGTGAATTCCAGCTGGGCTTCCAAGGGGATGGACGATTTGTTCAACAGAGCAGGGGGGAGGGCACTATTGGAAGAGCCAGCAAGGGCAAAGTCTGGGAGCTTAGCTTATCAAGGGGAGAAAAGGGGAAACAAAGGCACAGAGGTCAACCACAGCCCCGGCACCTACAGGTGTTGGGATTTGGTTACTTCTCATCCCTGGGCTGCCGCTTAGCCTCTGCCTCCCCATCCGTGGGGGCCCGGGCAGCTCTGCGATATCCTGTGATACGCAGGAGACAGATCCTGCCCCCGGGGAGGAGGGTGCAGGGCTCATTGTATCTTGGGTACCACTTTTTCCAAGGACGCGCTGGGAACAAATCACCAAAACACCCGTTTCATTTATCCGCACCCGCTTTGGTCCCAGGACAGCTCAGTAAGACCTGGAGTTCGGACCTCGGCTACCCTGCCCCCTCCTCATCCCTTCCTGTCCAGTCCAACGTCACCTCCTCCAGGAAGCCTTCCCGGAAACTTCAGGAACCTCCCATCCCTCCCCCCAGCTTCTAGCTCTCCCAATGGTCTGCAGCATCCTGGTGAGCAGAGCAAGCCTGAAGGATGCTGTTTCACGAAACACGACTGAAGCGCCAATAGGCGCCCAGCGCTGGGGTGGGTGGGGCCGCACCCCGGCCGCGGGAGGGGGACGAGGATCCGCCGCACTTTCCGCCCGCCCGCCCACTTGCGGCGCGGAGCCGCGGCCCGAGAACCGCGAGGCCACCCTCGCGCGCCGGCCCCCGCGTCGGCCCCGCCCGCCCGCGCCCGCCCGCGCCGGCCCCTTTTGTTCCCTCCCGGCGCCGCCGCTCGCTCGGCTCCGCTCGGCTCGGCGCGCTCGGCTCGGCCGCGGGGCGCGCAGGCGGCGCCGGGCCGCCTCGGTCAGCATCTCCTGCCTTCCCGCCGCTGGCCGCCCGGGCGGCGCGAGCCCGGCCGGAGTGCGAGCTGAGCCCGCGCGCCAGGAGGGGCTCCCGGTGGGCGGCGGCGAGCATCCTCCCTGGCGGCGCCCCGGCCCGGAGCGCAGGAGGCCGGCGCGGGCCGCCCGCCGCCCGCCCGTTGCTGGAGGGGCGAAGGTAGGAGCGGCCGAGGGGCCCCGGGGGAGGGGGTTCGCCGTGCAACAAAGGACCGAGGGCGGCGGGGGGCGGCGGCAGCCCCTGCCTGGGCAGAGGCGGACGGCCAGCCCGAGGCATTGTCGGGGCGCAGGAGAGCCGGGGGTCGCAGGCCGGCGGGTGGGCGTGGGAGGGAGCTGGTCCTGGGGTGCACCCCAACTTCCCCACCGCCTGCGGGCGAGGAAGGGGCGCTGCTGGCGTTGGGGACGCTTCCCGGGCAGCGCGTCCCTTGGTGAAGGCATCCTTACCAAGGCACCCTCGGTGCCGCCACACACGGGCGGGGGTTCAGCGCATCGGCTGGGGCCGCCTCACTCTCCTCCCCAGGGCAGGCGGCGCGGGGCGGCTGGACACGCCGCCAGGCTCGGGGCTCACAGGCCCGGAGGGCACAGCCTGGTGGGCGCGGCCACACAGCCGCCTTTTCTAGACCCGGGGTCTGGGAGAACACGGAGCATCCGCCAGCTGGGGTCGCCTCGCCGATGCCCTTTGCAAAACTTGGGTGAAGTGCATGGTGGAGGGGGCTGGAGGGAGACCGGGGCGGGGCGTCTTCCCGCAGGGGTGCCCCCCCAAGCTGGCGCTGGTGGCTGGTGAGGCAGCAGATTTTCTGCCCTCCCCACAGGGAGGGGCGGCGGCCGCCGAGGATGCTTCGCTGGGCCTCCAGGGCCCGCCCGTTTGGGCCCTTCAGGCTGGGCCTGGGCGGGGCCGGTGCCCACTGGGCACTGCCACGCAGGCCCCAGCTCCGCCCTGGGAAGGAGGGACAGAGGGAGCATCTTGGGGGGAGTCTCACACCCAGCGGTGCATCCCCCAATCTCTGAGACCCAGCCTCTGTCTTCTGGGTGAGAAGCGAATCCACTGGGGAGGGGGCCTCCTATTGTAAGATGCCCAAAGGAGGCTAGTGGGGGTGGGGCTGGCCTAGGGTGCAGATAGAGGAGGAGGGTGCGGGGAGCACCACGTGGGCCGCCTCAGCTTGTGTGTGCGCCTGACTCCCCACTAGTGTAATGTAAACAATGAGCCCTTCATTCATCCAGCTGCAGTCACCTGGCCCAGTGCTGCCAGGGTCTGGCAGGTACACAGAGGAGGGACCTCGCTACCCCAAGGAGCACAGCCCAACAGCCTTTGATGAGTGTGGTGGTGGGGGAGCTGGGAGCATGGAGGAGGGACACCTGAAGGATGGGCTGGAGCAGGAAGCTTGATAGAGCCCCCTGCAGCTTGCTGCCAGGATGCCAAAGGGGCTTGAGGCAGGGAAATAGCGTGGGCAGGCTCGGAGTCAGAAGAGGAGGCAGGAGGCCTGGTGGCTGTCAGGTTAGAGGAGCAGTGGTGGGCCTGGGGCAGAAGGCGGGGGAAGCTCTGCTGAGGGGAGGGATTTCTCTGTCCCTCCTGCTTCCTCAGGTGGGGCCCTTGGGCACCCTCCTGTGTGAGCCAGGATGCATTGGCGTCTGCAGCGCCTGGCCTAGGGGTCATGCTGGCGTGCAGGCTCTGGGACAGGTGGAGGTGGAGAGAGATGGAGAGGAGTTTCAAAGGCAGGAGAGCCTGGCAGAGGGGACCTGGGGGGAGCCTCAGTGCATGCGAGTGTGCACCTACAAGCCCCCAGGTGCAGCCAACAGGCTGGGAAGGCGGTGCCTGGAACGCTCCACCCAGAGCCAGAAATCCCAGGTGGGGATCCACCCACAGGTCCCCCATCCCTTTCCAGCATTTGTGGTCCACTTTGGCAGTTAAGAGTTAGGATGCTGGAGCCTGACAGCCTGCCACTTACTAGCTGTGTGACCTCAGACAAGTCACTACACCTCTCTCTGCCTCAATTTCCCCATCTATAGAGCAAGGATACTTATGGTATCTACCTTTCAGGGTAGCTGAGAGAATGGGGCAGGTGAGGGTGTGAAGTGTGTGCACTGTGACGGAGTGATTGTCCTGTGTTCGTTCCTGCTGCCGCGCGGGGTGGCCCTCCGGCCTCCCTGCACACACACTGGCTGCTCAGCTGTTCGTCCACCATCAGGTGGTCCTGCCTTTTAGCCCCGCCCAGGCCTGCAGTTCTCCGCCTCCCCACAGCCTCCGCCCTGGGCTGCTTCCTCTGCTCTGGGCTGTGATGTGGGGGACAGTGCCCTCCTGATCCACCCTGCCCCTGGATGCCATCTACGCTACCTTTGCTTCCGTGCCCAGAGGAGGGCAGCTGCATTCTCGGCCCTCTTGGTTCCCTGTAGTCTTAGCCCGGGCTGCCCTAATGAAATACTACAGACTAGGGGGCTTGTAGACAACAGACATTGATTTCCCACAGCTCTAGGGGCGGGAAGTCTGAGATCAGGATGCCAGCGTGCTCAGGTGAAGGCCTGGGTGGCAGACTTCTTGTGTCCTCACATGGCGGTAGGGTGTGGCGTCTCTTATCAGGGCACTAATCCCATTCTTGAGGGCTCCACCCTCTTGACCTAATCACCTCCCAAAGGCCCCACCTCCTGATACATCACATTGGGGGTTCAGTTTCAACAAGGGATTTGGGGGGACACAAACATTCAGACGGTGGCACCTGCTCAGTGTTTCTTGGGGAGAACATCAGCCTTTCTGTAGGTTTTATTTATTTTTAATTTTTATTTTTTTTAAAGATTTTTATTTTTTTCCTTTTTCTCCCCAAAGCCTCCCGGTACATAGTCGTATATTCTTCATTGTGGGTCCTTCTAGTTGTGGCATGTGGGACGCTGCCTCAGCGTGGTTTGATGAGCAGTGCCATGTCCGCGCCCAGGATTCGGACCAACGAAACACTGGGCCGCCTGCAGCGGAGTGCACAAACTTAACCACTCGGCCACGGGGCTAGCCCCTGTGTAGGTTTTAAATAACAACACGTGTTGAGTGCTTACTCTATGCCAGCAACTGTTTTGAGCTCTTTAAGTGGACGTGTTAGTCTGTGGATACCTTAAGAACAGTGCTTGCATTTCGCAGATGAGGCAGTCGAGGCATGGAGGGGGTTTCCCTGTTCCCCTGCATGCGTTTGTTAAGCATCTACTCTGCACCCGGGATGCAGGCCCCCTTCCACTGCTCCGTCCTCTTCGGTTCATAGAGCACAGTCTGGCCATGCCTTCCCCTGACACCTCCACCCCATTCGCTCAGGTACGAAGTCCACACACACTGTCCACCTCTCTGGGCCCCCCAGCCGGTCATGCCTTGGCTTCCCAGCACAGTTCCCGCTAGTCCCGCCGGCCGGGCCTCACCTCCTAGAAACTATGCGCGGTGGCCGTGGCTTGGCCAGCAGGCCTGCCCTTGAGTGGGAGGTGGGGGAGGGTTCTAACCCTGGCTTTGGGACGATTCTGTGCAGGGTACAGGAACCTCCTCCAAGTAGGTTAGGTGAACAGGGAGTTGAGAGGAGGGAAAGGGAGCTTGTGCAGCACACACTGCAGGCGGCGGCTCCCCCAGGGCCGGGAGGCTGGCAGGCACCCCTCCTCCAGCTTTCCTCTGTCTGGACTGCGCTTTTTACCTCAGCCTCTCCCTGAGCATCTGTCCCTTCTCCCCTCCCTGGAGGCCGGCTCTCTCTGGGTTGTCGGCATGGCTCCCCCAGGCAGTGGCTTCAGCTTGAGGCCCTGAGACCTCCCGTGGGTGCTCCCCTCAGTCTCAGGGTGCCAGGGAGACCAATGGGCCCTGTCTGGGTGAGGGCACCCACCCCGTCCCCTCAGCTGGTGGGGGCCAGGCCATGTGGTCACTGAGGGTGGGAGACGGTGCTGGGCACAGCTGGTACAGCGTTGGCTGCGTTTATGATGCGTGGTTTGTGCTGGGGGTGGCTGGGTGAGTGGGGGCATTGCCATCCTTGAGAGCTCACAGTCTGATGGGAGAGGCAGACCCACGGCCAGTTAACCATGGGGCCGCAGGATACGGCGCTTGGGTCTCCCCTGCTCAGCAGCACAGTTTGCTGGGAGAAACTGGGGTGTGCTGATCTGGCCGGTGCGGGTAGGACAGAATGGGACGATGGGGACGGGGCTCCCCAGCCCTGGCCCCCCTGCTCCCTTCTCTGGGCTGTGCTGCCAGGGTTGGCACACAGAAACCGTAATCCCAAACTCCTGTTTTCAGGGGAAATGCTTCACAATGATAATGAAATGTTTCCGTTCTCAGCAGAAAGCAGAGCACGTCAGGTGGTTTTTATTAACAAGACATAAATTTGGGGCCTTGTCCACTTAACGGCTTCCGTCTTCCCCGAGCAGCTCCTGCTCCGGCCCTGGCTTATCCCTCGGGCTCCAGCTGCGGCCCTGAAAGATGGTCACTCCTCGTCACTGCGCCTTTGCCCCCGTGGCCTCTTTGTCACAAGAAGGTGAAGAGGGTGGAATTTCAGGTTCACAAGGAGTGCCTGGGGGTCCAGCCTCCCCGCCCTGAGGAGGCTATTGTAGGGGTCCAGGGCCGGTCTGCTCCTGCCTGCACCCGGCCTGGCCCAGCTCCTCCCTGGCCCCGCTCTGACCAGCATGCAGCACTGAGGGTGGGAGTGAGTGATGGCTGGGCGTGGGGAGCACAGTGCCTTTGGTTTTCGGACCCTGCCTTCCAGAAGCTTGTACTGAGTTAGAGACACCAGCCCCCTTCCTGGAAGCGTAAACAGTATGGGTACCTACCTTTCAGAAACTGTTTGAGGCCAGAGTAGAAGAGATGCCTGGTTGCCTAATGGGGTCATTGCCCCGGCAAGGGGGGCATGTCATTCCAGGGGTCGCTCAGGGAGACAGGACCCGGGTGATGGGGTGGCCTGGGCTTCCTGAGGGAGTGGGACTGGGCTGTGTCTTGAAGGATGCTGGACTTTGGGTGGTTAAGGAGATCCTTCCTGGTGGACGCAAAGGGAGAAAAGTAACGGGGAAGTTTGGGCAGCAGGAAGGCGAGTGTCGGGCTGGGGGCTCAGCATGGAGCCACCATTCTTCCAAGTTGAATGTGAAATCGGGTGTCTGGTGTCCGACCTGTGATGAGGGATGGAGTAACGTTTGGTGTCTCGGGATTTCTTGCCATCTTCTATCCTGATTCTGCTCAGGCTGTTCTCTTTTCTCATGTACTGTTCCCTGCGTAAGTCGGTTTGTTCGTTGGTTCGTTCCCTCAGCTTGCTCAGTTCATTCATTCAGATCAGGGGCTGTGCTGGGCACGGGGGACAAGGAACAGGAGGGAAGACACCCTAAAGGGTCTCGTGTGTTCTTTGTCTGGTTCCAGAAAGGACTCCAGGTGATGCCCAAAGGTGAACGCAGTACCACGAGATGAAAAAGGAATGGGGAAGGTGGGGTGAGCGGAAACCCAGGGCAGCAAAAGTCAGCACAGCAGGGGGGCCGACTGCTGTGCCTTCTGCGGGGAGCGTGACCCCGAGCTTTCTAGCGGCAGACCCGGGGGAGGAAGGAGTTTGGGGTCGCTTCCTCCTGTCACCTCATCTCGTGTAAGCCCGTCTGTGTATACCACTAGCCCTAAGTGAGGGCTCCTGGCTACGGCCCCTGGCAGACAGATGTCCAGAATGCAGACAGAGGGAGGGAGGATGGCCGCCACTTCTGATCCTTCTAATCCTCCTCCTGGAGGGTCCTTGCCAGCAGCTGCGGGGAGCCGAGAGCTGGGGCCGATGCTCACAGCCAGCTCCCTCCATGAGGGTCTCGCTGGCTCCAGGGCGGGGGTGGGGGGTGGCTCCGGGATAGAAGTGGGTGAAGGCTTCCCAACGGTAGGGTGTCTTCAGGAGCAACGACAAGCGCAGATGCAGGCGACTGGCGGGAGGGGCCAGGAAACAGGCCAGAGGCGGGCGAGGGCTGGTCAGCTGGCAGAGGTGCTGCAGGCTGGCCTCAGTCCCCAGGACCGTAGGGTGCCCTCCTCACCTCTTGCCTAAACCTAGCCCTTGACTGCCCAACCCGGGTGCCTGGAGGAGAGGGGTCTTGGTGAGGAAGTAGCGAGCTGGTTAAGAGTGCAGACTCCAAGGCCAGAGGGCCCGAGTGTGAATCCCGCCTCTGCTCTTTATCGGTTGTGTCACCTTGAACAAGCACCCAGACTGCTCTGGGCCTTAGTTTCCCCATTAGTAAAGTGGAGCTCATAATGGTATCTTCTCCATAGGGCTGTTGGGAAGGTTAAACGAGTTAATATTTATAAAGCACTTAAACTGGGGCCTGGAACAGAATAAATGTGACAGGGCTGTGGCTCCTCAGGCTGGAGCAGCTCAGCAGAGGACAGGGTCTCGTGCCACCACGGAACCCCGACGCCAGGTTCACCTGCAGACTCAGAGTCAAGCACAGTGAAGAAGACGTGGGTCCCCCTTCCTCATGTGGTGGGCCACCCCTGGGGGCTGGGTGCTCAGCAGGTTCCCGTTAATGTTGTTGTTTTCTTTTTTTCTTTTTGAGAAAGATTGGCCCTGAGCTAACTGCTGCCAATCCTCCTCTTTTCCCTGAGGAAGACTGGCCCTGAGCTAACATCCGTGCCCATCTCCCTCTACTTTCTGTGGGACGCCTGCCACAGCATGGCTTGCCAAGCGGTGCCATGTCCGCACCCGGGATCTGAACCGGCGAAACCCGGGCTGCCGACGTGGAACACTTAACTGCTGCGCCACCGGGCCGGCCCCTAATGTTGTTATTGACAGTAATCATAGCTGCACGCTCGGGAGAGCCTCTCAGGGCAGCTGGGCCAGCTGGAGCAGGAACTCGCTCTGAGAGCAGGCCTCAGTCTCCTCGTGGTCCCCTCCAGTGATGGGGGGCTCACTGCCTGCTTCTTTGCTCCTTGGAGTCACACTGTGCTGGGTATGCTTAGTGCCGGGTTTCCGGCAGGAGCTATTCAGTTGGAACGTTGAGTTGCTCCTCTGTCCCTGTCCTTCCCAGAGATTACTGCAGGCTGGCCGGCGGATGCGGCGGTGCTGTGTGAACAAGCTGCTCTGGGCCTCCGACTCACCGTGGGGAGGAGGAGGGCAGCAGTGGGCTGGAGGGCATTTACGTTCATTCACGTGTTCATTAAAACATGTACTTTGAGCTGCTGGGCGTGCTGGGCGCTGTCCTAGGTACCGAGAGCCCAGTGATGAGTGAGATGCCCTCGCAGCTGCTCTTAGTGAGAGGAGAGGGGGTGTGTCCACAGAGGAGAGGAAGGGCATTGAGGCAGAGGGAACAGTATGTGCAAAGGCATGGAGATGTGACAGAGTCTATGGGCGTGCGTGGGTATCTGTGGCATTTAGCCAGAATTTGGTGGCAGAGGGTGGACGGGGGTTGCCTTTCTGGAAGCAATAAAAGAAAACACTGGCTCTGAGGGCTTCTTAGTGACTGATGTCACCCCTGGGGCCACCAAATTCTGCCCCTCCTTCACCCCTACCCCCCTGCCAGCAGCTCTGGGCTGCCCTTCCGAGGTGTAGATGGTGCCCATGGCCCCTGGCTGGTCCATCCCTTCTCCAGGCTGTCACACCCTCGCCCTTTCTCATGGGTGCTGGTCTGCATCCTCTCGCCTCTGGCTGGGCCTCTCATACCACTCAGGGGCCAGGTCTGGACCTCAATGGGCTCAGCCTCGACCCTGTCCCCTCCAGGGGAGGGCTCAGGCTGAGGATGCTGGGGTGCTGACTGGCATGTCGTCTTTAGGGAAGAAAGTTGGTGCCCTGGAAGGTTGGTCAGCGAGCGTAGCCCGGCTACGCATCCGACCTGGGTGCCTGGGCTCCCTGGGGCACGGGGCTGCCAGCGGGGAGGCCTCAGACCCCTGGGGGAGACGGATGCTCCGAGGGGTCCACAGGGTTAGGTGCCACCGGCTGGGGCGGCCTGATGGGTGGGAAGGCCCCAGAGCATCGGGGACCACCCCTGCTTTCTCCTCTCCTGCCGCCACCCACTGCAGCCCAGGCACTTTGGAAAGTCTCTTCATTGAAGTACAACGTCCATCCAGGAGAGCGTGCGTGGCCCGAGAGCCTGTGTCACAGCCCTGGGGTCCGGAGTCCGACTCCGCCAGCTCCCAGAGCCCCTCTTGTTTTTCCTTCCAGTCAATCCCCCTGACCCCGGGTGACCCCTCCCTGATTTCTTTTTTTTTTAAGATTTTTTTATTTTTCCTTTTTCTCCCCAAAGCCCCCTGGTACAGAGCTGTGTATTTTTAGTTGTGGGTCCATCTAGTTGTGGCATGGGGGCGCCGCCTCAGCATGGCTTGACAAGTGGTGCCATGTTCTCGCCCAGGATTCGAACTGGCAAAACCCTGGGCTGCCGAAGCTGAGCGCGAGAACTTAACCACTTGGCCACGGGGCCAGCCCCTCCCTCCCTGATTTCTAACACATCAACAAGTGTTGCCAGCCCTGCACCCCCACTTTTTTTTTTGAGGAAGATTAGCCCTGAGCTAACATCTGCTGCCAATCCTCCTCTCTCTTTTTTTTTTCGCTGAGGAAGACTGGCCCTGAGCGAACATCCTTGCCCATCTTCCTCCACTTTATATGTGGGACACCTGCCACAGCATGGCTTGCCCAGCGGTGCCATGTCCGCACCTGGTATCCAAACCGGCGAACCCCGGGCCGCTGAAGTGGAACATGCGAACTTAACCACTGCGCCACTGGGCCAGCCCCCCTGGACCCCCTTTTAAAGAGAGCATTCAGTCCTCCACTGTGTGCTCCCGTGTCTGGGTATCTGGCTGCCTTCACTCCAGATCGTAATCTCAAGGTTCGAGCACGTTGCTGCCGGCGGTTGTAGTCTGTAGTCCGTTTATTTTCATTGCTGCGTTTGATTCCATTGTGTGAGTAAACCACTACTCATTTCCTCGTTCTGATGGGGGTGGATCTCGGCGTTGTTTTCAGTTTGGGAGGGTTAGGGAGAATAGTACTTGTCTTTTGGTGCCCTATGTGCATGTGTCTGTTGGGTGCACGCCGAGGAGTGGAATTGCTGGGTCGCATTCAGCTGTAAGTGTGACGCCAGGCTATTCTCCAGATCGCTCACACCCCTTTCCCTCCTGGGGGCCGTGCGTGAGCCTTCTGGACGCGCCTCATCCCCTGTAGAATATAGAACTACGAATGTGTTCTCCCCCTTTGTGGCTGGCCCTTCACTCTCTCTCTCAGTGGTGTCATTTGATGCACAGAAGCTCTTACTCTTAATATTGTTCAGTTTATCCATCTTTTCCCTTAATTTTAGCACTTCTGGTGTCTAAGAAATCTTACCCTGCTCCAGTGTTATGAAGACATTCTTGTGAAAACTGTATTGTTTTACCTTTTGCATGTACATCTGCTCTCCATCTGGAATTGATTTTTGTGTGTGACGTGACATAAGCATATTAGTGCCCTGCTGTAACAAAGGACCACAAACAGTGGCTTAAAACAACACGACTGTGTTATCTTACAGTTCTGGAGGTTGGAAGTCTAAGTGGCTCTCACCAGGCTAAAGTCAGATGTCAGCAGGCTGCGTTCCTTCTAGAGTCTAGGGAAGAATCTGTGTCTTTGCCCTTTCCAGCTTCTAGAGACTGCCCGCAGTCTTTGGCTGGTGGCCCCTTCCCCATGCCGGCAATGTCAGACTGAGTCCTTCGTGCACTGCCACCTCTGTGATTTTCTTGCTCCTGCCTCCCTCTTGCACTTGTGGGTCCCTTGTGATTACGTTGGGCTCTCCTGGATAATCCAGAATAATCGTCCCATCTCAAGGTCAACTGATTAGCAACCTTAACTCCATCTGCAGCCTTAACTCCCCTTAGCCATGTGAGCTAACATGTGCAGAAGTCCCAGGGATGGGGACGTGCACATTGTTGGGGGGCCATTATTCTGCCAGCCACGGGAGGGGTCATGATTTTTTCCCCACGTGGCTATCCAGTTGACTCAGCACCGCTTATTGTAAAGACCATCCTTTGCTCAGGGGCAATTCTTAGTTGCTTATGCAAATTCTGACCCAGGGAGGAGGCCGGACAGGCTGGGTTGGGGACGAGAACCCAGGAGATGGGGCAGCACTCCTGTGGCTACCCCAGCCTGGGTCTGTTGGATGGGGCTGCCACGGAAATCAGAGGTGAAGCAGGCAACAGTGAATGACGATTGGGTCAGAGTCCAGGCCTGGGAAGCAGGACACTGGATCCCGTTCCTTCCTGTCTGCCCTGATCACTGGGTGACTGCAGCGGGCCCCTCCCCTCCCCGGGACCCTGACTCTGTGGTTTCAGGGACCTCCTGCCCAGCACAGGTTTTCTTCATTTGGGCACTTGAATCTCACTGTCCTCTTCACTTGCTCTGTGGCTTTGGGTGAATCACTTCCCTGCCCTGGGCCTCAGTTTCCCATTCTGTGAAATGGGAATAAAGGTGGGTCAGAGGGGAACTTGAGCAGTGTTGTTCCCAAGCCCTTCTCCCTGCGCCTGGTGGGGCCCCACAGCAGAGCCAGGCTGATTCTTGCCCAGTTTCCTAGGCCAGCAGCAGGAGGGCCCAGCTGTCTAGTTGCTGGGCCCGTGGGTGGCCACACAGCCAGGAGCAGGCCCTGGGGCCACGGCTGTTCTCTGGTCCTGAGCATGCCAACTCTGTGTGTGTGTGTGTGTGTGTGCACGTGTGTGTGTATGCATGTGTGTAAGGCAGGGAAGTATATTGACCTTCCTTCCCCTCCCTGGACCTGACACAGCCCTGATCCCCTTTGCTCTTTGCTGGGAAACAGGACCCGAGCCACATGAAAGCCTGAGGGAAGATGGCCAAGCCCAGCTCAGGGAAGACTGACCGGCAGGCCATTCCCAGGGCTGTGCAGGCCCCCCAGGCTGTTGGTGGGACCAGGAAGATACAGACTTTTCAAGTTGGGAACTGCAGCCCTGTGCTCGGGGGCTGTGGGGCTGGTGAACGTGTGGGACCAGAACGCAGACTTCTGGTCTCAGCTACTGCTTGTCTCCCAGCGGCAGGTGCCAGAGAAGTTGGGGGTTGACTGGGGCTCTAGGTGGCCTGTCCCTCCCTGCTCAGCCCGTGGGTGCCCTGCCCTCGACATCCACACTCCTGGCGTGGCCTGCCCTGCCCTCCCGTCTCCCCGGCTTCATCTTCCCTCCTTCTCCCTGAAGCCTGGTTTCCAGCCCCAGCTCCAGTGGGAGGCCTGAGTGGGTCCCTTCCCCTCGCTGCTTCTGGATGGCTTGCCAGGCCCCTTGTACTCCCAGGGTGACTCGGGGCCCCAAGCAGGGCCCACTCATCACCACCCCCTTCTTCTTGGCGCCCCCTGTCTGTCCCCCTGCTGGCCGCAGCTGTGCCGACAGCTGGCTGAATGGTGGGCTTGCACCGCCTGGGCGGCTCCAGCTTCCGTGGGGCTGTGCTGACGGGATGAGAGGGCAGGCATGGGGCTGGGGCTAGGCAGACAGGCGTCGGTGGCCCGCTCTCCCAGGCCTGGCCTGAGGGGCAGCTGGCGTGAGGGCTGAGCGCGCTGGCTTCCCCTTGAGCTGGCTGGGCTCGCAGGGACGCCCGCTCTCCCAGGCCTGGCCTGAGGGGCAGCTGGCGTGAGGGCTGAGCGCGCTGGCTTCCCCTTGAGCTGGCTGGGCTCGCAGGGACTGGCCAGTGCAGCCCTGCCCTGCCTGCACGCGGGATTCCAGCTCCCTCCCCGCGGCAAAGGTCCCGCATCCGCCACATGCAGATGCAACAAAGCCCCCTTCCAAGCAGAGGGCATGCAGTAGGAGTGGACTTGTGAGGATGGGCCCCCGCTGGGTTCGGGGGTGGAGTGGCCCTGGGTGTCAAGTGCAGGCGTCAGTGTGGGGGTGCCCGGTGGGGCAGGGCTGAGGGAGCCCACACCATGCCAACATAAGGGCTCATCTTTGGGGAGCCTTGGCCTGGCGGTCAGCACCTATGGGGGTCCGTTCTGCTTGGGGCCTGCCCTCTATTCCTCTTGGTGGGTGTGCACGGGGAAGGGAGAGCATTTCTTCTCCCCTTCCCCTTGTGTCTATCTTTAATTTTTTTCTATTTAAAAAATGATTTTTTAGGGGCCAGCCCAGTGGCACAGCGGTTAAGTGCTCACATTCCGCTTCAGCAGCCCGGGGTTTGCTGGTTTGGATCCTGGGTGCGGACATGGCACCGCTTATCAAGCCATGCTGTGGCAGGCGTCCCACATATAAAGTAGAGGAAGATGGGCACGGATGTTAGCTCAGGGCCAGTCTTTCTCAGCAAAAAGAGGAGGATTGACTGCAGATGTTAGCTCATGGCTAATCTTCCTCAAAAAAGAAAAAAAAGGATTTTTTAGGCACTCAAAATATTTTAGACACTCAAAAAAAGGAGTAGACAGGCTATACAATGTACACCCGTGTAATCCTGCAGGACTTAAGAAACACATCTTATAGTTAGAAACGCAGAACCCAGTTACTCACAGCCTCCTTCCCGCCCCCAAAACCATGTCTCTGGGCTGCATGGAGTGCTGAGGGGAGCACCCTGGAGGGGCCTCCCGGGATGAGGGCGAGGTGCCCACCGGCCCACCAGCCCTTCTTCTGTGGCCTCTCCAGCACTTGGTGTGCCCTGGCTTTTTGATTTTTCGCCCATCTGATTGGGTGGGAAACGGGATCTGCTTGCGGCTCCGATTTGCGTTTCCCTGATGGCGCAGGAGGCCAGGAGCGCTCCAGGCATCCTCCCCTCGAAAGCTGCCCAGCTGCTGTCTGTCGTCTGTTGTCTGTCGTTGGGATGCCCTCAAGTCGGTGCCCTGTGGTCCCTTTCTTCTTTCCCTCAGCTCCTCACATTACACCCTGGGTGGGTGCCCAGGCCTCAGTCGCCCCATGCCCAGTGTGCCCCACACTGAGCTCCCCCTCCTGGGCCGACTCCTCCCAGGTCCCCCAGTGTTGGGAGATTCTCCTCCTGCTGCCGTCCCTGCCCTACCCCCACTGTTACCACTGAACCCTGCTCAGCATGTCCCCTCTCTGCCCACTCCAGGCCCTGCCGCAGTTTGGGCCTCATCGTTGTGTCCCTGTCTGTCACGGCAGCCCCCCCCATCCTCATCAGCTCCAGAGCAGTTTTGGTGACATGCACGTCTGATCTGTCAGGTCCCTGCTCGACTCCTCCCGGCTCCTCATCCCCTTGCCCGAGGCCTGGCATGAGGGGAGACCCCGTCCTCACCCTGCGCTGTCCCTCCCAGTCTCTGGATACCCCACATTTTAGGTGCTCTGGATCCTCAGCTTTCTGGTTGACCTGGCAGAGTGTGGTCTGTGCAGTTTCCCCTCCCCTGACCCCCAGCCCCACACCGTGCTCTGTTACAGGTGCCCCCCATCATGGTACTGTTGTGGTCCTGAGCCCTGGGGCGTGGGCGAGCGGCAGGGGCTGCACTGAGTTCACCTCTGCTGCCATATGGCCAACACTCAAGTCACAGGCTCAGGGGAGCAGGGGGCAGTGTGGGCACCCAGCTCCCAGGACCCCTGAGTGGGGAGACGAAGAGCGGCCCCCAGGAGAGCCGCTGCTGTCAGGGTGTGTGTGCGTGCGTGTGCATGCGTGTGTGTGTGTGTGTGTCCACGTGTGTATGTAAGCCTCCGGGAAGGCTGGGCCACGTGGCCTCAGTCAGCAGTGTCCAGTGCCCGCAGCAGGAGGGCCCAGGCTGAGCGATCGCCGAGGTCCTGGGCCTGAGTCTGTCCTGAGCCCGCTTCCTGGCACCAGCCTGCCTCCCCTCTGGGCAGTGCTGGCACCCTGGAGCTGGGCTTCCCACTGCCTGCTTGGCACCTGCCCGCTTCCATTGGGGCGCACCCAGGGCTGCCGATTGGTGGAGGGTTCTTGGGCCTCGTCTGCACTGAAACTCCAGTCCCCCCTCCCCCCCGCGGGCAGCTGAAATGGAAACCCTGAAACGCAGCCCGGGTTTGTTTTCGGTGAATGGCAGTCGAGGGCGGCACAAAGGGGGCCTGTTGGGCTGGATGCCACCCGCCCTCTCCCACTGCTCCCACACCGGCTCATCCGGCCGAGTCCCTGGAGAGGCGGCGCGGCCCCTGGGTCCCTGGAGATCATCGCAGAGACCGGATGGCAGCGACGGCCGCCCTCTCCCCACAGCTGCTGTGTGCGGCACCGAGGGAGGCTCGTCCGCCCCCTGTGGGTGGCAGTGCTTTCACCCCATCCTACGGGTGACGAGACTGACGCCCGCCCCGGCCAAGGCCCCACGCCCCGGCCAAGGCCCCACGGCGCTTCTGGTGGGTCCGGCTTCAGACCCACCGAGCATGAATATGTTCCCTCCCAGGCCTCCCCCGTCAGCTGCGGTGTGGCCAGAGGCCAGTTTGTCATCACGTCCCAGCTTTTTCCAAAGCCCCTTCTCTTCCTCTGTCCCACGAGCAGGCCTGAGTCATAGGGGCTGTTGGCCCCAGGCCGCCTCCACTCCTCGCTCACCCTTCTCCCCTCCTGTGCCCCCTTCCCCGGGTGCCCCAGCTTTGGAGGCCCTGGGGAGTCGGGTGGGCTGCTCGCCTCGCCTCCCCGGCCCTTCCTGCGCCCCCAGCCCTGGTGGCCAGGACTGAGTGGCTGCCACCTGGTTCACCTCTCCTGCCAGCTCCTCTGGCTCTTTTGTTGTTGGGGCACATGGCGTTGTCCCTGGAGGCCAGGGGTCTCAACAGATGCCATTGCAGGCCTGGACCAGGAGGCAGCCGAGGCAGGACTGGGGTCTGGTTCTGGGCGCGGAGCTGGCTGTGACTTTGGGCGAACCCTCAGCCTTTCCTGAGCTTCAGGTGCTCCCCCTGACGCTGGCCAGCATCTCAGCAGGCTTGTGAGGACTGAGGAGGCCGTGTTCCTCGAGGCCTAGAGCACAGCAGTTTCTTCATACCGGAGGCTGCTGGGATCACTGGGGTCTGGGAGGGCAGCTGTGGGAGCCTCCAGAGGCCTCCCCTGGGAGGAGTGTCTCCAAAGGCCTTCGTCCTCTGAGCAACAGGCCCGCTCTCCTCCAGGGCTTCTGGGTCCTGGGTTCCGTGCCAGGCACCGTGCTGGGGCTGGGGGCTCAGACAGGAGAGACTGTGGCCCCCCCTGGGGTTGCCCGTGGGCTCCCAGGAGGCACGATGAAGATGAACATGCAAAGATCCTCTCTCTCCTCAGCTCAGCATGTGATTTGGAGATCTTTGTGGGCCCAAGGGCCTGGCAGCCTTCCTGGAGGAGGAGGTGGCAGGCCAGGTGTTCTGTGCGTAGTTGGAATAGGTGACGTGAAATAGGTGGGAGAAAGGCACAGGCAGAGTCTGGGAGGTGGGCAGGTGCCGGGTGACTGGTGAGGAAGCAAGGGTCGTCAGCGGCAAGGCTGGCTGGGGCCTCAGTGCAGGCACTCAGTCATGATGCCTGGTCCCTGCCTCAGAGGGTGTGCTGGCTGGTGGGAGGGCAGACTGGCTGTGTGAAAAGCTGTGGCGTCAGATGGCCAGCTGGGGTGACCACCACAGGCCACCCATCCTGAGTGCTGGGCACCGGCGGGGGGGGCGTCCTTCGTTTATTCCTTCAGGAGTGATCTGTTGAGCTCCTGTGGGCGCCAGCCTCCCTCATGAGGACTAAGGATGCCACAGTGAACAGAGTAGACCCTACTCCCTGTCCTCTTGCAGAAGAGAAAAACAAAGCAGGTGGGGGGACTGGGTAGGGTCATAATCATAGAAGGGGAAATTAGAGCAGATATTGAAAAAGACGAGCAATGAACTTGGATATCTGAGGGAAAAGCAGGCAGAGGGAACAGCATGTGCAAAGGCCTTGAGGCTGGAGCACGCTTAGTGCGAACCAGTGTGACTGGAGTGGAGTGGGCAAGGGAGGGCCCTCGTGGAGGCGAGGGTGAGGAGGACCTTGAAGGCTGTCACACTAACTCCTGTGGGGAGGCTTCAAGCATTTTATTTTTTATATAACTTTTTTAAAGTTGAGGCTTGGGGCCGGCCTGGTGGCACAGCAGTTAAGTTCGAACGTTCTGCTTCGGTGGCCCAGGGTTGGCTGGTTCGGATCCCAGGTGCGGACATGGCACCTCTTGGCAAGCCATGCTGTGGTAGGCATCCCATGTATGAAGTAGAGGAAGATGGGCACAGATGTTAGCTCAGGGCCAGTCTTCCTCAGCAAAAAGAAGAGGATTGGCAGCAGTTAGCTCAGGGCTAATCTTCCTCAAAGAAAAAAAAAAAGTTAAGGTTTAATTTACATAACATAAAATCCACCCATTCTAAGTGTATGGTTTGATGGTTTTTAGTATAAATACACAGTTGTGCAGGCATCGCCAAAATCCAGTTTTAGAACATTCCTACCAGCCAGAAAGTTCTCTTGTGCCTGTGTGCAGTCAGCCCCCGCTGCCACCCCCAGGCAGCCACTGATGTGCTTTCTGTGCCTGTAGTTTTGCAGTCTCAGATAAATGGAATCATACGATATGTAGCCTTTTGTGTCTGGCTTCTTTCACTTGGTGTGATGTGTTTTGAGGTTTGTCCTCGTTGCTCAGTTGTACACTGGCGTGTAGATAAGCTGTTGGTTTGTACACTCACCAGTTGGTGGATGTTTGGGACGTTTTCATGTTTTGCGTATTATGAGTAACACTGCTATGAACATCTTTTTACAAATCTTTATATGGATGTATGTTTTTATTTCTCTTGGGTGGTTGGGTCATATGGTAGGGATATATTTAACTTTTTAAGAAACTGCCAAACTGTTTTCCAAAGTGGTTGTGCCATTTTTCACTTCCACCAACAATACGTGTGTCCTGATTGCGCTCCATCCTCGTCAGCACTTGATACTGTCAGTTTTCTGTTTTCGTCCATTGCACTTGGTGTACAGTGGATCTCTGTGGTTTTGGTCTGCATCGCTTAACGCCTCATGATGTTGGTCATCTTTTCATGTGTTTATTGCTGTTTGTGTATCTTCGTTGGTGAAATGAGTACAGTCGTGTGCTGCATAGTGATGCTTGGTCAATGACGGACCACACTTATGACCGGGGTCCCATAAGATTGGTACCACATAGCCTGCGTGTGTGGTGGGCTCTCCCATCCGGGTTTGTGGACACTCAGTGATGGACACTCAGTGATGTTCACACAACGACGAAATCGCCTGATGACACATTTCTCAGAACGCATCCTGTCGTTAAAAAACACAGGACTGTCTTCAAATCTTTGGTTCATTTGTTATTAGGTTGTTCGTCTTCTTGTTGGTGAGTCGTGAGACTTCATGTGTCCTGAATACAAATCCTTCACTAGATGTATGACCTGTAGCTTTTTCCTCCAAGAGGGTGTTGTGCTCCGGGGCCCGGGCCTGGGGTGGGCTCCTTGTGTCTCGCTGCAGTTCCGGCCGCACACTCGGCCTCGCACACGCGGGGCTCTGCGTCCCGGCTCCTCGGGCAAAGCACCCCTGGCCGAGCTGCTGGAGCAGGGGGCTCGTTTGGCCACCCACAGGGGGACTGTCTTCAGAGACCACGCTCCCTTGCCCTTGGTGGCTCGGCGAGTCCCTCTTCAGCTTGGGGATGCCAACACAGCCAGCCCAGGCTCGCAGAATGACGTGCACACCCACAGGGTGGTCTCTCAGTGAAGGGCCAGGTTGGGGAGCGAGGGGGCCGCCTCATACTGCAGCCTGGCCGAGTGACTCCTGGCCCCAGAGTCCCCGGGGCACAGAGGAGTCCATCAAGGGATTGCACTGTCCGTTTGGTGGGCTCTGGGGCCGGGCCAGGGCTGGCAGGCGTGCCAGGACTCCTGGTGGCTCACAGGGGTGTGGTGCCACCGCTGTGTGCCTTGGAGAGCTTGTTGTTCTCTCTTATGCCTGGCAGCCCTGTGTGAGCTGTTCCTCCTCGTGGCTGTGCTAGGACAGGCAGCCGTGTTGCTGGCTCATCTTGCCAGCCTGAGAGCTGCTCTGAGGATGCTTTGCGTATTCCTGCCCTGAGCATTGTAGGCTGGCTTCTCTATTAGAACTTTCCTGTTTACAAGCAACAGCGTCACTCAAATACGTTTAGGCAAAAAGAGAAAACGATGCACGTGTGTGCCAGGATTTGTTGGCTGATGTAAGTGAAGAGCTCAAATGACTAGCTTCAGGTTCAGCTGGATCCAGGCCCTCCAAATCCAGGGACTCAGCTCTGCTTTCTCCGTCTTGGCATCGCTCCCTGGCAGGCTCTCCCTGTGGTAACTAGGATGGCCCTGCTGCTCCTTGCTTCCATCCCACACCCAGGCAAGGAACTGGAGGAGAGGCGGAAAGGACAGGCCCACTGCCCCCTGGCCTCCTCCCCCGCCCTGTGCGCACGCCCTCTCTTGTACCAAATGTCTACACCCAGAGCAAGGAGAGCACCCTTCCTTAAATTCCAGCCAGAGGCCAGACCCTGACGCTCCTCAGGTCACGAGATCACCCCTCAGCTAACCCTGGGGGTTCTGGCCAGGCTTGGGTCTCATGTCCACTCCAGGCTGGGGTTAGGGGTCAGCCCAGAGAAGTCAGAGGGATCAAGAATGGAGAAAAGGGTTTTGTGAAAGGGAATAACATCCCATGACTGAGGGTGTGGCATTCCCTTCTGCATCAGAGTTGAGCGCCCAGAGCATGTCGATTTCCCCTGTTCCCAGGGTGACAAAGGGGTGATGCTTTTGTCCAGAATCCTCTGTCCATCCCGCGGTGCTCTGCGTGCCCTCTCCCCACTGGACGGTGTGCTGCCCAAGGCAGAGGCCACGTCCTGCCTGCAGCTGTGGGACAGGCGGCGGCCTGGGCCTAGGTGCATCCTCCACTGACATTTGGTGCAAGAGAGGGCGTGCACACAGGGCGGGGGAGGAGGCCAGGGGCAGTGGGCCTGTCCTTTCCGCCTCTCCTCCAGTTCCCCTGCAGCCAGTCCTGTCTTGCTGTCACCTGTGCCCTGAACTGATCACCATGGAGCCTGGGGCTTCCCCTCTCGGGGTCCCCTTTGGCAAATGCCACTGTCCCCCTGCGCTGTATACATCGCATCCTTCTCTGCTTGGTCACAGGCAGGGAGCTTTGATGGTGGGAGGGTGGGCAGAGGGCACAATGGGTCCATCCTGGCATGGGATTGAGACAGGTGTGTGTCCCCACACCTTGAGGGAGGGGACGGGTGCTGGCACGGTGAGCCCAGCAGCTGGAGTGTGGCCCCCGAGGCAAGCGGAACAGTGAGCTGGTTGATGAAACTGGGCGATGCTTTGTCTGGCCCTCGTTGGGAGGGATGTGAGCTGTTGGCTGGTCCCAAAGGGTCTGGGCACCATTGGAAAGCGACCCACCGGGTTGCTGCTGTGTATCAGAATCCGCATGGGCCCGTGCTCTGCGGTGAGAGCTGCACTCAGCTGTTGGTGGCTGTGCTGACGTGTGTGGTCCTCTTACAAGGTTGCTGGGGTTAATACTGCCATCGCTGCCGACCCCAAGCCACTCTGCTCCTCACCCTTGCCTCCTGGCCCAGGAGGTGGGCAGCGAGAGCGTGCCCGACCTCAGAGCCCAGCAGACCAGGACCCGTGTCCTGGCAACACCACCGCCACACTGGGTCCACACTTGCTGCCACGGCTCTGTGCCTCAGTTTCCCTATGCCCAGTTTCAGGGGTGCTGGAATCCCGCTGTGTCCCACCGGGCTGCTCTGACATCTGGTGACGTGGTGATATGATCGCTTCTGCTCTCTGCCCGCAGGTGAGTGACGATGGCGGAGAGGACGTGACCTGCACAGACCGTCATCCACCCACAGAGTGGCACCGCCATGCAGAAGCCCAGCGGCCTGAAGCCCCCCGGCCGCGGGGGGAAGCACTCGAGTCCCATGGGCCGGACATCCACCGGGTCTCCCTCGGCCTCTGCTGCAGCGGCGGCCACGGGCTCCAAGGAAGGTGTGTGGGGCCAAGGGTGGTTGGGGGAGGCGCCGGTGGCAGAGTGGTTCTTCTGGAAAAGCCCTGGGAACACGGGCTGCTCTGTGACCAGCCGGGAAGCCAGCAGTACCCGGATCTATACGTCTGACCGTGATCCCTCTAAAAATTAACTGGCGACAGGCCCTGACGCATGCTCAGTGTGTGTCATTCCTCCTCCCGCTCCCCTGGCTCCGGGAGGCAGCACCACTGTCGGCTCCACCCGGGGTGAGGAGGTGGTGGTCCCGGGAGGCCTGGTGCCTTGCCCAAGGTCACTCAGCCAGTAAGACAGCCGGGATTCAAACTCCAGCCTCCACCCGCCTCCCGGGGCCCGTTCCTTCCCCTCTGGGACCTGGGCTTGTTCTGGTGGAGCCAGCCTCGTCTCCCCACCGGCCTTCTGGTCTGCCACCCAGAGCCATGCCTGTAACCGTTCCTCACGTGACTTCTGGCCTTTCTGCTGGTGGGCAGAGGGTGCCTGTGGGACGCCAGCCCGGACAGCAAGTGGGTGGAGAGCAGCTGTTGGTTATTGGCTTTTCTGATGATGGAAGGAAGGCAGCTCCTGTGGAACCTTGGGAAAGTTCCATACGAGTAAAGTTGCCTGTAATCCCCCTCCTCGAGGCAACTGCTGTTATTCTGATTTGTCTTTCCACTTTTTTCCTTCCCTGTTTGCAATCATGCTGCATATACAGCTTGACAGTCTCCTTTTTCCTTTGAAGATGATCAGTGAGTTTTTCATGCCACTGGAAATGTCACGTGATAGTGATGTTTAAGTATAATAGGAGTGCGTCATTTTAATGGCTGTAAAATACTCTTTATTCAACAAACATAAGTCAAAGGCCTGCTTGTCGACATCGTCCTAACCACCAGAGCTCTCATTCTGAGCAGAACCAGAATGTGGTCCTGGCCCACAGCAGACTGCCAGTCTGGGTGTCGTGAGATCCTATGACCAGGGCCTGACCAGGTCCTGGAGGGCCACAAAGCCTTCCCTGAGGAGAGGATGGTGAGCTGAGGTATGGAAGGTCCTGGTTCACTAAATGAAGAGGGAGGTACTTCAGGCAGAGGGAACAGCACGTGCAAAGGCCCAGTGGCAGAAGGGAGTGTGGGGGGTATGAAGCAGAAGAGTGTGAGGCTGGAACGTGGCCAGTGAGGAGTGTGCTGGTGAGACAGGGTGGACTGGGCAGGGGCAGCTTGGGGCTGAGCAGGGAGTTCCGCTTCCATCTCGAGAACAGTGGGAAGCTGCTGCAGGGTTTGCAGTCAAAAGGAATACGATGGAAGGAATTGGGAAAGTTTTCTGATCCCATTCTCTGTGGTTGGAGGCTGCGATTGTTTCTTATTTTTCACTTCGATAAATGATGCTGTGATGAGCATGTTTGGGCACAGATCCTCGCTTTGATGACACTCCAGCCAGCAGGGGGACACTGTCCATCTCGCCTGACGGGCACAGAACCTGGAGAGATAGAAAACAGCCCGAGACCAGACTCAGCCATCTGGGCCCTGGGTGGGGTCAGGGGAAGTTTGAGCCAAAGGCAGGGGCAGTTGGCAGAACTAGGTCCCTGGCATAGCCAAACACCCCGCAAGAAAGGGTGAGGCAGCTGCATGACACGGCCCGTGGGCAGACCCCCCCTCCCCTGCCTGGTCCAGCCTCGTTTGAAGGCCAGAGTCCCCCTTCAAGGTGGCAAACCCTCCTTTATTCATGGGAGGCGTTCCTGAGCGAGGAGGAGCCAGGTGAGAGAAAATGGGGAAAGGATGCTCCAGGTGGAGGGGACAGTGATGCAAAGGCCCCGAGGCAGGGGTGAATTTGGTTTGTTAAGAAAGAGAAGGAAGACGAGTCTGCATAGAGAGGAGTGTGAGTGAGGCTGGGGAGGGCAGCAGAGGCAGTCGTGGAGGATGCGGGCTGGGTTTCAGTGCGACGGGAGCTGATGGAGGATGTTAGCAGAGGAACGGCTGGGTGTTCACATCCCTCAGGCCGCTGTGTGGAGCATGGGTCTTGGGGGTTAAGAGCAGGGGTGGGGAGCCCAGTGAGGAGGCTGTGGTCCCCCAGGCGAGGTCGTCTGCACTCACTGCCCGGCTGTGGGAAGTCAGGGGGGCTGAGCACCTCGAGTGGGCTGTCCCAGAAGACTTCCTGGAGGAAGCGTGAATGGCTCAGCCTTGAGGATGGGAGAACATAAGAGTGCAGAGGAGGACGATGTGCGGGCAGTGGAGGAAGAGCGTGGACAGAGGCACCAAGTGGGCTGAGTGTGGTGGGGTGCAGGGGGGGTTGTGTAGCCCACTAGCTGGAGAAGGGCACCAGCTAGGCCCGACCCCAACCCTCTCCTCTCCTGGAGAGAGCCCCATAGCACTGCCTGGGTTCCTTCTTCCCTGATCAAGAGGGGCCTGAATGCTGGCTCTGATCCAGCTCTAATGCCCCTCCTAGCTCTGCCCCTGCTGTGTGACCCTGGAAGAGTTGCTTAACCTCTCTGAGCCACAAATGGGATAATAACATGTCTGCTGGGATCAAGTGAGTTAATGAACGTGAAGTGCCTGCAGGTACAGAACTCATTAAAGAGTAATTTCTTTTCTTTTCACTTGTCCCTAATCTCATTACAGAAGAACTTGGAAGTGATAAAGGAGGAAACACCCATTACGCCCCCTTAACCTAGTCACAGCCACCATGCGATGGATTTCCTTCCAGCCTTTTTTCCTTTTGCACATGAGTTTTAAGCAGCTAAATCGTGGGTAGTTCCTAAATTTGCATCTTCCTTTTTCACATTTTACTGGGGTCTCTGGGGGGTGTGTCCCTGGGTGACCGCCGTGTTGTCTTTGCTGCCGTTTTGAACAGGTGCATGTTAGTCCCCGGAGGGAGTGGGAGTGGGCCGCAGTGTGGCCTGCTGCTGGCTTCCCAGTCACGCTGCACGGTGGTCCAGGAGCCCCTGAGGGCGGAGGCTGGGTGGTCTGACTCTGCCTGGCCCAGGGAGAGGAAGGAGCTGTCACTCCGTGAATGCCCCATTGATTAGAGAGCCCCGCCCCCAAGCCCTGTGTTGGGCTTGATGGCAGTGCAAGGCTGCAGCTGGACGCCCATGAGGGAAGGGGGAAGAGCCAGGAGCAGTAGACCCTGCGAGGGGGCAGGGGAGACGGGAGATTTCTGCACCCGGAGCTGCTTTTGTCCCTCCTCGGGTCTCATAGCAAGGGCCTCTGGAGATGGGGGGCCTGGAAGCGGGAAGACGTGGCCCCCCTCCCCCGCCCTGTGGAACTGGCCGTCTGCTCTCCGAGGTGCTGGAAGTGCCTTCCCCATCTGAGGCTGGGACCCCATGCTAGGGGTCCCGGGGCACCAAGCGGGGGGTCTGGCAGAGGCGGGGGGAGCCTGGGGTGGTTTGGGGGAGCAGTAAGAAGCTGGAGTCTGCTCTGGGAATCGGGGCAGTGGCCACATCCCAAAGCGTGAGCTCAGCCTCCGGACAGAGGGTCTGGCCCTGGGCCCGGCCTGGACCGGACCTGGACTGATGCCCTGTCCCCGCCCTGTGGAGAGGGCGGGCCTGTGCTGGTCCTCAGAGCTGTGACACGCAGGGAGTGGCCGGGCCAAGGGGGCCATTGGAGAGGGTCTTATACCGGGTCTGTGGCCCCGAGGCATTCGGAGCAGGTGCGCGGGAGGGCTGTCTGGGTCCCACTGGCGGGCAGGAGCCCTGGCTGGGGCAGCTCAGGACAGGAGGGAGCACCCCTGCATGCAGCTTCCAGTCAGGCAGCCAGGGAGGGTGTCGCTCAGGAGGTGACGCCAGTGCAGAGGTCTGGGCGACAAGCAGGAGCCAGTGCAGCTGAGGTTAGGGAAGAGTGTCCGGGCAGAGGGAATAGAGGCTGTGAAGCCCCGATCTCAAGGGATGTGAGGACCGGAGGGCAGCTGGAGTGACAAGGGGAAGTGTCTTGGAGGGGCTGGGGTGGGAGCCGGGGAGCTGAGCCGGGGGCCACCCGGGGGTTTGGAATGTATCCTGGCCCTGAGGGAGGAGAAGCGGGTTCAGGCCTGTGGGCTGGTGGCCCAGGACTGCTGCTGGGGTGTGGGCCCTTGCGGGTCCAGGGTAGCCTGCAGGGCTCAGCAGGGTCTGACACTGCCCTGCAGGCGTGGGAGAGTCGGTAAGGGCAGGCTGTGAACAGGAGCCCAGAGCACTTCCCTGGGGTCTGCTTCTGGGGCTGAAGTAGGGGCAGGCCAGGCCGGCCGTGGGGGTCCCTCTTGAACCCAGGAAGAAGAAGGGCTGGCTGCAGTGACCTGAGGAGGACTTGGGGCTGCAGAGCAAGGGGACAGACCACAAGCCACCGTCTGGCCCCTCTGCTGGGCCAGGCAGGTCCTGGAAGGGCCTCTCCCATCCCGGCTCTGTGGTCCAGCCCCAGAGATGGCCCACCCGCGAGGCCGGTGCTCGGCGTTGGCTCTGTTATGAGCTGGCTCTGCAGCAGGCTCTCCTCCAGTTTCTTTGTCATAAACGACCTGGCTGGGTAACTGCTTTCCCCTCATCGTACAGATGAGAAGCTTGAGCTTGGCGCCTTGTGCTGAGTGCCGAGTTCCAGGGCCGGAGTGGGGCTGCAGCCGAGACTCCTGCTGGGCTGGGGCTAAAGCTGGCTCAGGCCGCTGGCACCTGCTGCCCCGCGCCGGGGACGGGGTGGCTGGGGTCCCAGGTCCAGTCCCAGCTCCACACGCCAGGCAGGTTGGAAGGTGGACAGGCTGGGGGGAGCGATCTGTCCTCATCAGGTTGGTCATGAACGTCCCCCCATGTGCCTGTGGTCTTTCCTCGTGCTGGGGACCCAGGACACAGGAGGTCAAGGACAAGCATGTGTGGGAGTCTCCCCTTAGACAGAGAGTGAGCCACCTGGGTTGCGTCCACTTGCTCTGTCTGGATCCCCACAAAGGGCCCATGTGGGGCTAGTCCCAGAGCTTTTCAGTTCTGGCTTAGTGAGCTGGGGCCCGGATGGCCCGCCCCCCATGGGTGCTCCAGACACGGGAGCCGGCGTGACAGCCCCAGGGGGTCTATAGTCTAAAACTCCGACCCACCCCTCTCCACTTCTGGAGAATTATCTTTCACCTAGGTACCCATTTCCCCTGGGAGGGCAGGGCAGGTGGCATCATCCCCATTTTAAGTGGCTTGTCCCAGATGCTGTGCAGACCTGGGCACAACCAGGACTGGCTTCCAGCCCCTGCTCCCGCAGAGCCAGCGCGGCCCCAGGCAGCCTTCGCTCCCTTCAGGGTCAGCTTCTCTGGCTCTCCTCCCCTAACCACATCCTCAACTTTTAATGGCGTCAGGATGGGGAAAGCCAGGCCGAGCTCTTCTGTGCTGGGCTGCGGGCGGGCAGGGGCAGGGCGGCCTCCTAATGCTCCTGACGTTGCCCAGTGTCGCCCAGGCGGCCTGGCGGCCAGCGCCTGCCTGCCATGCGTGCGCGTGGCCACAGCGGGCTTCTCCATGGGGAGCCGGCTCTGCTCTTCCCAGGGTAAGGCTCCCACATCCTCCACCCCCGGGAGCCCGCTGGGTCTGCCGGGTGTGGGCTCTGTCCTCCTGGTTTGGGAATAGGAGGAACCAAAAGAGACTTCTGAGTTCCGTTTGGCTGAGGAGGGACACTGAGCAATCCTGGGGATGAGGCCTGTGCCAGAGTGGCTGAAAGAGGGTCCCTGCTCTGGGGGTGGGTGGCTGGAGACATCGCAGTAGGGGGATGCGGCCTGTGGCGGGCAGAGTCGGCTGGGAGGGCGCTGTGGGAGGGACTGACCGAAAGTTGGACTGGGCCTGGGGCTCACGGTGGACAGCCTGCTCCCATGAGGAATCTTATGGAGACCCCATGCCTTCCTTCATCCCCTCTGCCTTGAGCACCTGCTGGGGGGTGCTTAGAGCAGAAAGCTGCCTCAGGGTTTGTGGGGCATTTATGTGTGTTGCTTTGGGGCCACTAGGGAGGGGAGGTCAGGGTCGTGGCCAGTCTGCATTTCAGCCTGGCCCCGGGGCTCCGAGGGTGGAGAGGGGAGGCAGTGTGGGCGCCACCTCCCAGGGCTTGTGTTCTGGGTGGGGCGCCGACGTGTCCCCTGGCAGCCTGGGAGGCAGGCTGTGCCAACCGAGGAAGGACGGAGCCCCGTGGGGTGGCTGTGCCGCCGGGAGGTATTGGAGCTGGTCTCCTGGGCAGGCAGGGTTTCCTTAGGTGACACAGAGGAAAGGGCTGTTTTTGAAGGCCAGGGTTCTGCCAGGGGCAGCCTAGGTTATGCCTGTGGTCTCGGCATGACGCCGTGTTAATAACACCTCATTTCTCTCCAAGATGTCTGGTTTTGGACGGTGAATCGTGTGGTCACCTTATTTATAGCCCCTCCTGAACAGTCACAGAGCTCATTAGCACATTAAAGGCTCTGAGAAGTCCTGCAGCAGAGTAACCTTAACTCCGGTTAGGGCGCTGATTCTCAAGCTTGTTTGAATTTGGAGATTAATTTTTTTTCATAGTACCTGTTAACACCTTGTGGAACTATGTTCTCTGGGATGTATGGGCACTGACCGCCTCCTCGAGGGACCGTGTCCTGGCACAGGTACCCTTTTTCCCTCTGGCCTTCAGGGGCTGAGGGCAGCCTTGATCACGCTCCTCAGTCCCTGGGCGTCATCTCTGTGGGTTCCTGAAGGGCCCCTCTATGTTTTCTTTAAGTTGATTCCTTTTTGCCCTGTTCCTGTTCTTTCCCCCACTCCTGGGCGTCTGCGCCCCTATGCTGTGTGTCGGAACACTCTTGAACCCTGCTTCCCACCAAACATCACATCTGAAACGCTTCCCCATGCAACCTGGAAGAATTATTATTATTTTTTTTATTGTGCCAAAATATATATAACATAAAATTTGCCATCCTAACCTTTTTTTTCTTTTTGAGGAAGATTAGCCCTGAACTAAGTGCTGCCAATCCTCCTCTTTTCCCTGAGGAAGACTGGCCCTGAGCTAACATCCGTGCCCATCTTCCTCTACTTTCTATGTGGGACGCCTACCACAGCGTGGCTTGCCAAAGGGTGCCACATCCCCACCCAGGATCCAAACCGGCGAACCCCGGGCTGCCGAAGCAGAACGTGCCAATTTAACCGCTGCACCACCGGGCCGGCCCCCATCCTGACCATTTTTAAGTGTCCATTCAGTGGCGTTAATTGCATGTCCGGTGTTGTGCGACCATCACCCATGTAGTCGCAGCTTTTTCATTACCCCAAACACCGTGACAGCAGCAGCCCTCCCAGGGTGGCTGCCCCCTGCTCTCTGCTCTGTGAACCTGCATCTTCTCGACATGTCCTCTAAGAGGAGTCATACGGTGTGCGTCCTTCGGTGTCTGAGTTCTGAAAGAATTATGTTTAAAGATTGCTTGGTAATCTGGAAGACTTGGCCATAATTTTTATAGAACTGCTTCTATTTTTGGACACTTAGGTTTTTTTGTTAGTTTGTTTATTTTGTGAATGACAAGACAGTGAGTCAGTTTTTTCTTTCTAAATTATTTCTGTGGGAAATGGGCCAAAGATTACATTCACTACTTTATTTTTTCTTTTAACAATATATTGTATTACTTTTCTGTTATATTTTACTATAAGTAAAGTGGGCTCGTTATACAGGTCAAAGGTTAACATACAAAGTGGTCTCTACCTAAAGAGCTCAGATGAGTCAGGGGAGGTGGCATGATGGGGTGGCCTCCCAGAGGGCTCGCTGCTCTGACTGAGGAGAGCCTGAGGCTGGTGACGGAGGCGGGGAGACCCTTCTGGAGGCTGCTGTCCCCAGCGGGGTGTGACATCTCGAGGGCCCTATCTCGGGAGGGGCCTCTGAGTCCTGAGTGGCGGGTGTGGAGTTGGGAGTTACTTCTGCTGTATAATTCGTAGATCTTGATGAATAACTGGATTGGGGTGGGGTGGGCTGAGGGGAAAGGAGCCATGAGGGTTTGTGCCTGAGTAAATGGGTGGGGGAGATACTCCCGAGATGGGGAGGACAGAGGAGGAGCTCTTGGGCGGGTCACTTTGGTTCGGAATGCCGAGTGTGAGATCCTGGGGGACATCCAGGAGGAGGCAGTTGCTGGATGGTCAGGTGTGGCGGCCAGGGAAGGGATCTGGACTGGAGAGAGCAGTTGGAGCCCAGTTCCCTCCTGTCTTCCTGTGTCATTTGGATCTTTTACGAGGAGAATTCACTAGTGTCTTTAAAAAGGCAGCAGTGTGGCAGCATAGAAGCAGCAGCTAGAGCTTTGGGAGAGCATCAGGTACAGGGGAGCACAGGGAAGGGCAGGGCCCAGGCGCTGACCAGAGGACAGGCATGTCTTCCCCCCTCCCGCCCCCTCCCCGCCCGCTCCCTGCGGTGGAGACAGGTCGGGACCTGCTGCTTCTGCGTCGTCTTCTGTGTCATTGGTGGGGTCGGTAATTTAGAGGGGTCTCCGTGGGCCACTGGTCCGGGGCGTGGGCTCGGAGAGGACCAGCGGTGTGCTGGCGCCGGCCACACCGGCTCACAAGAACAAGTGTGAGATTGCAAACCAGATGTTAAACACAGCCGTTATTTAAAGAATCAGATTGAATGAATTTACAGTTAAATAAATTATATTAAAAACATAGGTAGTAAGTATTCAAATCTCATCACACCTAGAGTACTTCAGGAGTGTTTATACCACTGATACTTGTACGATTTTGCTACTGGTAAATACTACTATTTACTGCTAGTAAGATTTTACAGTATCTGAATTTTTAAAGTTATTGGTGGAAATACTATATAATCATCCCAACTCCCTGTTCAGTGACATCCTGCTAGTAGCTTGAGGTCGACTGCAGTGGGAGAATTTACACCATGGAAATTGGCAAACGCCACAAGTCAGCGTTATTTCTTTTTCTCCTAGAGAACCTTTAGCAGCACACCACCGGCCAGCACACAAGGTGGAGGCAGGAGCGGCTGG
The DNA here is from genome assembly GCF_041296265.1 of Equus caballus. Lineage (NCBI taxonomy): Eukaryota > Metazoa > Chordata > Mammalia > Perissodactyla > Equidae > Equus > Equus caballus. The sequence continues at coordinate 13,097,130 of NC_091696.1, forward strand.
AGACCGCCCGCGGGGGAGGACCAGCAGGGCGGGCAGGGGTGGAGGAGGCAAGAGGCCGCGTCCTGTCCCTGGAGCAGGGGGTCCCGAGAGGAGGACACAGCAGGCCCGGGCACCACGAGGCTGGGAAGGGCCCACGCAGAGCCCAGGAGGGAAGAGCTGTTTCCAGCTTGGGTGGGGTTGGGAGCCGAGGGTCGGAAAGCGTTGGAGAGTGCCTGGGAAGTCAGCGGATGGAGCCGCTTCCTTCTGGACGCTGCTGGACGGAAAAAGGCCCACCACGAGAAGGTCAGAGGACCGAGTCGTGTCTAAATACGGCCCTGCTTGTGTTTTTGACTTTTAAGTACTTGGTATATATGCACGTACGTGTGCAGGAGAAAGCCTGCAGAAACAGACACTGGATGCTAACTGTGATTGTGTTTGTCCTATGCAGTGATGGGTGCTTTAATTTTTAAAAAATCAGTAACTATGTTTTCTAATTTTTCGGCAGTGGTGGTAAATGATCTATGAGATAAGCACTTGAATAGAGGGAGAAAAGCTTATTTACTGAGAAGGGCAGGGTGACTGCAAAAGGGGCGGGGTGACAGCAGGAGGGGTGCCCTGGGGAAGCTGCTGTTTCGTGGGCTGTGGCTGTTCCTGCCACGCATGGGCTCTGTTGGCCAGCGAGCAAGGGGAGGAGAGAGACGGTGGGGAGGCAGGTTCCGGGGAGACCAACGGGGATGGAGGTTTGTTCTAAAAGGAGAAGAGGGTTCTTAGCTTTCCTCTAGAAATATGGGGATAACTGGAGGGCTCAGGAAGGGGCGAAGGTGGAACCAGAAGCTGCTGGGGAGTCAGTCTCCTTGACTGGAGAAATGGGAACCAGTCGGTGCAGCTTGGGATGGGAAGACCCCCTGTGCCAGCACAGAGCCATCGTGGCTCGACATCTGGCAGTGGGACTTGGCTCTGAGCAAGCCTGCAGCTCAGCTTGCATTGAGGGCCTGCTGCCTGGCACCGGGCTGGATGTTAGAGAGGAGCAGAGCCCTCTCGAGCTTCCTTTTAGGTCCGGGAGGCAGACAAACATGGGGAAGATAGGAGATGAGTCTCTGGAGGAATAAAGTGGGTAAGGGGCCATGTGGTGGGCTGGCTTTTAGATGAAGCAGTCAGGGAGGGCTTCTCTGAGGAGGTGAGGGAGCGAGCTGATGACTCCCTGGAGTGGAGGTTCTGGGAGGTGCTCCCACCCTTGTTTGCCAGGGGCCCTCTGTCCCCAACCCCAGGCCCCCATGGATCTTGGCCCTTCCTCAGGCAGGCAGGTGGCCAGCGGAGTTGTAGCCACAGTTCTCTTGTCCCTACCTTGCTGGGCCTTCACTTGGCCATGCCCATTGTCCCCAGCATCTGACACCACGTGCTCAGCAAATGGGGTCCTGGCAGCTGAGACTTGGCAGGTATGACAGAGGCCTGTCCCGGCTTCCCCAGGATGGTGGGCGAGACCGAGGTCCTTGCGGGAGGAGGGGAGGGGCGTTCTCATCTGGGCGCCCCCGTCGGCCTCCACTCTTGGACCACATCCTCCAGCCCTTTCATCAAAGTTCTGCTTTGAACTTGAAACTGGCAGCAAATTCCTCGGCCTAGTGTCTGGGAGGGGACCAGCTGCTCGCATGAGGCGCGCTCTGTTGCTACCCTTTGCTTTCTTGGGGTTTACTGACCTGCTGCTGCCGGGCAGGAACTGGGAGGGTGCCCAGGCCAGGCCCTGCCCTCAGGGAGCTTCCGGAGCCGTTGGGGGTGTGGCCGAGGGAGCCATCCCATCTGGGGGTCTGAGAACTCTGATGCTGGGAGAGGAGGCTGGACATGGAGAATATCAGTGCGGCTGGGACCCTGGCTGCTTCTGACCTCACCCTTTGTTGTCTCATGGGGAAACTGAGGCCCCGAGGTGGGGAGGGGCTTGGCCAGGCCTCAGCAGTGTGTTGCTAATGGCCCTGGAGGGAAGGGGGCTCTGTCAGGGTTTTCCATGCTATCCCAGGCTCAGACGGGAAAGCTGCCCAGTGCCTGGGGGTTTGTGCCTGCGGGGCTGGGGCAGCAGGAGGACAAAGGGGAAAAGGAAGCAAAACACCCAAGCGTGATTGCCACAGGCTTATGACCTGGATTTTAGCAGCTGTTGAAACAACTGGTCCCTGGGCTGTGACCCCTGGCAGGGGCGGGGGTGGAGAAGGGCGATTACCTGAGGGTCTGCCCTGGCCCGGACAGCTGGGGACGGGACAGCTGGGTGGGCAGCTTCTTGCCAAGAATAGTCACACCGGGGCCCCGCAACCTGGGCCCCTGCTCTGTGCTCTGAACAAAGAGGACAGGTAGGCACAGGAATGCGTGCTAGAAACGGGTTTGGGAAGGGAACTGACGCCTGCCACGAGTGCCTTATAGGGGAGCCATTGTGGGGGACCCCACTCCTGCCTGGGTGACTCTGGGCAAGTTCCATCACCTCTGTTTCCTAATCTCAAAATGACAATGTAACTACAGAAAGGACCCAGTGCACTCGGGGGCATGCAGTCGGTGCTTCATAAATGTAGCTGCTGTTGTCATAACGATAATGTCAACATCTTGTTGACCGGACCCACGGGCTCCTTGAGCAGGGTTACGTGTTACAAGGGGGCCGGGGGCTGGGGCACCATCTAGTTTGTTCTTTCCTCCCCCATAGCTGCTTTTCGGAGCAGCTTTTCCGTGGGAAGGGGCCCCCTGGCCTGGTGAGCGGGAGAGCCACCGTGGGGGCGTGGGTGGACTCCAGATCCCAGCAGAAGCCCCTCGTAATGCAGGATTGTCCTGGGTTGGGACTGAGGGTTGCAGGAGCCGGCAGGACGGGGCCTGTGTGATTTTTGTTAGCTGCGGAGGGCTCAGCCACTCCCCTCCATTCACAGGGGTAAAGCGACTTGCCCAAGGTCACCAGCTCCTGCCTGGAAGCCCCTCTTCGGGCCGCTGGGCCTTTTGTGTTTTAATTTTTTCTAATCGCTTAGTGTGAGTATAGATCATTCTTGTCCAGATAGCAGGAGTCCCCACTCATCGCACACGTGTGGGCAGGTCCTGTCCTGTCATCACACAGCGGCCCCAGGACAGAAGAGCCCGTGAGGAGACTGGATGGGGCTGGGACAGCTGGTCCATGGGCTCCAGGGCCGCCTCCCTCAGCCGCTGTGGCCTCTGCCTCGTGAGACCTCAGTGGTGGAAGACAGCCTCGCGGGCCACCCATCCGGGGTCCTGTGCAGGGTTCTTCTCTAAACCAGAAATGGAAGGAGTGAGAGACGAGATTGTTCCCTGCTGGCAAGGAACCATAGGTTTGGCCGATGCTGGGAAATGGGTCCATTCAGGGGAGCCCAAGATTTGGGGTGATCATACTTTGGGGTTTGGCCCGGCAGGTGCTTAATGTGCATTTGTTGGATCAGTGAATGTGCCCTGCACCAAGAACGGCTGGGAGCCTAGCTGAAGGGCCCGATGGCTCCGAGCCTCAGTTTCCTCATCTGTAAAATGGGGATAACAAGCCCACGTCACAGGACTGACCGAGGGCCGGGTGCGCTCCTGCGTGTCCGCCTGGAGCCCAGGGTGTCAGCGAGTGGGTGTGATCACAGTGTTGTCAACCCAGTTCAGCAGCCAGGCTCGTTGACCTCCCAGGAGCCCAGCTCACAGGGGAAAGGTCGCCCCTTCCCCCGAGGCAGGACCCTGTCCTGGCTGCCCAGGCCCTGGGTGGCCACGTGCTATCCCACCACAGCTGCCACTTGCTTGGTCCTGTTTGATGGGCTTGGAGTTGTGTGGCTTTCCTGTCCCCGGAAGCTCTGTCCTTAGGGTGGCTTCCAGCCCTGAGCTGGAAGTGTCCAGCCAGGCCTGGGGCCCAGGGTTTTTTTGGCCTCAGGGGAGAGGAGGATGCTGGTGGGCTGCTGCCCTGTGGCCCCTCTGCTGGCTGCCCATGGAAGGGACCAGAAACACAGGCAGCTCTGATGGGGCCATGGCAGCATCTGCTCACCTCCTGTCCCCATCTGTGTTTCACGAGCTGTCAGCCTGCGTCAGGAGGACAGGAGAGGGACGAACTTTCTCTCCCGTGCTTGGTCTGGCAGGAAGTGGGGGGTGGCCTCCAGACCTTGAGGCACAGACAGGTGGGCTTCCTGCTTGCCCACCTGAACAGGAGGCCCTGTGTGGGGCCCCAGAGCCACACACACAGAGCATGGTGGGTTCGAGCCCTGCTTTGTCCTGTCATGAGTAACCTTCAGCAGGTTGTTTCCTTTTCCTTCTTTCTTTGTGACTGGAGCACGTTGGAGCCCAGGCCAGGGAGGCAGGCCCCCTCCCAAGGTTTGAGTCCCTTTCTGCTATGTGGCCTTGAGCAAGTCTCTTGCCTCTCTGAGCCTTACAGTCATTCTTCCTATAAGGAGGGGCTAAATCAGGGGACCCAGTTCAGGCCAGAGAGACCGGAGTTCAGTCCTGGGAATGAGGTTCCAAGCTTTCTTCTGCCTCCCGCCCTCCTCCCTCCCACTTTTCCAGGTCTGTGTAGCCCAGAGGCTTGGGGAGGGGTGGGGGAGGGAGGGGGCCTCAGGAGTGCAGTAAGAGGGTTTTTCTGGCTCCGTCCGCCCCAAGATGTCTGGCTGTGACCAGCTGTCAAGAAATAGGTTGGGAGCCTTCAATGGGGCCCAGAGCTGTCTGGGGAAGAGGGTGGGGGCACAGAGACCACTCTGACAAGGTATCAGTCCCACAGAGGGGCCCTGGGTGGTCTCAGATTCACAGCTGAGGGCTGAACCCACCGGGGTGGGGAGGTGGCAGCTGTAACCTTCGAGAATGGGTTTGTTCCTGGCCCTCCATTTTGAGTGACCCTGAGCTGTGGGAAGCTGTTGCATCTCGGGAAGCACTTCACTGAGCTTTAAATCCTTAGAACTTTCCAGAGGGGTTGGAAAAGTACGGAGAGACCCAGGGATGCCCAAGGGGCGTGAGACCTGCCCAGGTGCACTGCCAGCTACGTCTGCCTCAGTTTCCCCATCAGCCAGCACTGGCCCCTTCCAACTGTGACTCTGGCCCCTAGGGCCACCAAGGGTCTGGCTCCCGCCGGAGCCCTAACTGCCCCTCTCTCCTTGCCCACAGGCTCCCCCCTGCACAAGCAGGCCTCGGGCCCCCCTGCCGCCACCACTGCCCCCGAGAAGCCCGGCGTGAAGGCAGCCGAGGTGGGCGATGACTTCCTGGGGGACTTCGTGGTGGGCGAGCGCGTGTGGGTGAACGGCGTGAAGCCGGGCGTGGTGCAGTACCTCGGCGAGACACAGTTCGCGCCGGGCCAGTGGGCCGGTGTGGTGCTGGACGAGCCGGTGGGCAAAAATGATGGCGCCGTGGGCGGCGTGCGCTACTTCGAGTGCCCAGCCCTGCAGGGCATCTTCACGCGGCCCTCCAAGCTGACCCGGCAGCCCGCGGCCGAGGGCTCAGGTAGCGATGCCCACTCGGTGGAGTCGCTGACCGCCCAGAACCTGTCGCTGCACTCGGGCACGGCCACACCACCACTCAGCAGCCGCGTGATCCCCCTGCGGGAGAGCGTCCTCAACAGCTCCGTCAAGACCGGCAACGAGTCGGGCTCCAACCTCTCCGACAGTGGCTCTGTGAAGCGTGGCGACAAGGACCTGCGCCTGGGAGACCGCGTGCTGGTGAGTCCTTCCCCCACCACTCCACTCTGCATGGGCAAGCAGGGCCCAGGGGCTGGGCAGGGAGGGGACTCAAGGGGCTCCTCTGGTGGGGGGAGTGGGGTCCAGGCTGGGGCACCCACTCCTCATCAGAACCACACAGACTGACCAGGGAGTCAGGTAAAGTGGGCTGTGGAGACTGGCGCTGTGTGACTCTGGGCAAGTGTCTTCACCTTTCTGGGCCTCAGCATTCCCATCTATAAAATGGGAATTTTAACAGGACGTCCCTCGTAGATTGAAATGCGTGAATGTGTGTCATGCCTTGGGATAGTGCCCGATAGTAAGTGTCCCATAAATGTTCGCTGTTGTTGATATTATCCATTGATCCAGCCTACCAATGTGAAGGCACCAGGCCTATAGCAGATGAGCCAGGGACCAGGGTGCTCAAGACCCCCGGCCCCGGGTTGGCCGGTTCAGACACCTTCTCAGCTGGAGCGCAGTGATCGCTGTTGCTGTGGAGGAGAGAATTGGGCCCTGGAGCCACAGGGACCTCAGCCGACCCTTCTGCCAGGGGCCCCTCTTCTCCGGTGGTCCCAGCTCTTGGGCCAGGCTGGAAGCCCCCAGGTCCATCAGCGTATGGATTCCTCCTTCTATGGTCTGAACGTGGTAGCGCTTTCCTGGCACCTGCTGTGGGCCAGACCTGGGCTGGGGGTGGCCAGGTGGCCCTGGCTGACCCTGCCCTCCAGGAACCACGGTGTTGGGAAAGGCAGACACGACACACGGGGCTGTGCCTGAGGGGCATCTGGGGCCTGGCATGAGGAGCCAGTGGGAGGTGGTCACTGGGTGGCGAGGGCCCTGTGTCCAGTCGGGGGCTTCCTCAGGGGTAGGGGGGTCCCACCTTGAGGTGGGGAGCACATGTCTGGAGCTCCAAGGCCGAGTGGGGAAGGGTTTGAGGGCTCTGGGGTCCTGGAGTGGGCACCCAGGAGGATGCTCTTGCCTGGGGTCCTCCCGCCCCACTCTGGGGACCTCACGCAGGGCCCAGGCTTCTGGGAAGAGCATCCGGGTGGGGAGAGAGAGGTTTACACCCGTTGCCCCGCTGCATCCCTGAGCCCATACCTGAGGTGATTTTATCATCCCCTCTGTACGGATGGAGAAACCGAGGCTCAGAGGAGTCAGGCACCTGTCTGAGGCAACAGAACAGGGCCGAGATTCCAGCCAGCCCCCGAAGCCTGCCTTCTTGGCTCACAGCCACGTGCCTCTCGACCCCGGTGATCTCTCGGGGGCCCTGCCCACCCCAGGGCCAGGTCGCCAGCCTGGTTCCTCATGGACGCAGCTTCCCCAGGTGGGCTGGTGGTGTGTGTGGCCACGCTTGCTCCCTGCCCCCCAGCAGCTCACATCTGTCAGGGGAGAGACCATGATCCATGTGCTTGCAGATGCCAGTGTTTCCTTGTAGACTGGTAAGTGCCAGGAAGAAACAACACACAGCCCTTTGAGGGCCTGTCACAGAGGCGTGACCTACTGGGAGGGCTTCCCTGGGGAACAGTGTTAGGGCTGAGATTGGGGGGTGGCCTGACTGGGTGACATGGGGCAAGAGCATCGCACTGACGCAGGCCGGTGGCCGGAGAGATTAGAGACCAGAAGAGCAGGTAGCAGGGAGCCAGGGCCGGGCCGAGCCCCAGAGGCTGGTGTGGGCCGACCCCACCGGCTGGGCCCGGGTGGCAGGGGCTCTGCTCCCACTGCACAGGGAGCAGTGGCTGTCTGCTGGCTGCTCGGTAGGGACAGGAAGGCAGGGGGCAGGAGTGGAGCAGGGGCTGGGGGCTGCTGGGACTGCGCCGGGGAGGGAGGCTGCGCTGGCGGGGCCTCTGCGTCTTCCTGTGCAGGGAGCCACTGCTCTGCTCTTCCTCCTGTGGCTCCCTGGGAAGCCATCCCCGGCCAACAGAACCCAGGCAAGCTGGCTTACCATGTCGCTGAGCTGTCCCTGGGGATGCCCGGGGTCCAAGGGCACTGCAGGAAAGTCAGGCCCAGGTTTGGGCCCTTTCTGCTACTTCCCAGCTCCGTGATGCTGGGCAAGTCGCTTCCGCAGGCCTCATCGTCACTCATTCATTCACTCATTCATTATCTGTCTGTCTGTCCCACAGAATGGGCGGAGATAGCCCCCTGGTGGGGCTCTGTTGGGAGCGCTGAGAGAGCGGGACGTGGAGGGGCTGGGGCTGTCCTGGGCGGGGCTGTGACGACTTCAGGGCGGGAAGTGGAGGCTCTGGGGGTTATTGATGAGCCCTGATTGGTCCCCAGGCTGGGGGAGCGCTGTGGGGGGGGGCGTTTAGCCCCAGTTACTCCTACCTGGAGCTCCCCTTGCACCTGCCCCTTCTTCGGGGAGTGGGAGATGGATGTGCAGGGCAGGGGCACCCCAGCTGGCACGGGCAGCCCTGCTCCGGAAGCCCCTGCCAGGCCAGCCTTGCAGCAGCTGGCCCTGCAGACTTGTCCGCCCTCGAGCGTCATGTCCTTCACACTGAAACGCTGCTCTCTTGGGGGCGGACCCCGAGCTGGATGCTGCACCAGCACTTTCTGCACCTTGTCTCCTGTGTCCTCCCCACTTACAGGGGGGGTTATGCCCCCATTTTACAGATGAGGAGATGGGGCTCAGCCCTGGAAAACAGCCTGCCCAGGGTCTCAGGCCAGGGGGTGGCGGGCCGTCCCTGCTTTTTTCACTCATTGACTGTGACTGCCCTGGAACCAGGACACCCTCGGCTGCTGGGTGGGGGAGAGGAGTTTGAAGGAGGGGTTGTTTCTGCCATGAGGATCGAGCTCCATAGCCCCCGCCCCTGTCTGCAGCTCGCCTGGGTTCCTTCTCCTCCAGGCTGGCCCGCTGCTCCTGCCAGGGTCCGCCGGCTCCGCCGAGCGTAAACCCCTGCCACGTCAGCCCCTCTCCCCAGCCCTCCCTTTAAAATACTGTGTCCTGGACGCGGGTGAATGTCGAGGCCTGAACTTAGACACTTTGAGGATAGGGAACTCCAGGAAAAACCATATGAAAACATACCGCCTTTGCCAATTTTATGTTATATGACCCCGTGAATGCATTGTCAGGGCCCCGGGAGAGCCTGGTGCAGCTGGGGACCCTGATGCTGGAGCTCCAGTCGCTTCACCAACTCCAAGGCTGCTCTGACCGGGGTCAAAGGCGCGAACAGGATTTATGTTACTTATGAACAGAAACAACAGCGATCATGCTCATTAAGTTATGCTGCTTCTCAAAGATACCCCTGGGTCCCGGTTTCATTTGGGCCTCGACACTGCCCCGTGAGGTACACGCACTAGCTCAACAACCATGGGCAGGTTATTGATCTTCTCCTGTGCCTCAGCTTCTTCCCCTGTAAAATGGGGATAACAGGTCACCTGCCTCGTGTGTAGAAGGTTTGGAAGGTGCGTGGCTCTGGGAAAGCTCTGGGAAGTGTCAGCATTAAAGTTTGTGAAGGAGGGCGTTCCCCTCGACCCTGGGGGTCCCAGGCGCAGGAAGGGGCTCAGGGCGCCTCCCTGAGGTCTCACAGTGGCTCTTGAGGGCCTGAATGTCCTTGGCTCCCGTGGGCCGTGAGCAGAGCTCTGTGCCAAGAACCGTCCCCGACTCTGCCCCAGGAGCCCTGTTTCCCCGGAGGCTCTGGGAGGGTGAGAGGGACCCCAGCGACCGACCGCAGACACTGGCCTCACCTTCTGGAATCCGATATTTAAATAACAGGAGTTCCTCATGCGCCTGCTGGAGCAGCTGGGCGGGACCCTCAGGACCGCGGGTCCACCTCTTAGTGTCGCAGTCGCCCGGGAAGCCAGGTTTATCGTTCCATCTCACAGCCGGAGACCAGAGACTCGGGGACAGGATTCTCCCCGGCAATGGAGGGGAAGCAGGCAGCTGGGCCCACAGTTGTCCTGCCCTGTCCTTCCCCGCCCAGGACGCACTCAGGACGTTTCTGGCTAATGCCTGAAGTTCCTCCAGCAATGGGCCACTCTTTTCTGCCCCGATTTCCTCTGCTAAAATCTGCCCCCGCCCTAGTACTCTCAGAGCCAAGTGGGTTTGGGAGATGAGCGTTCAAGGGTCCTGGCTGGCTGGGGTGGGCTGCGTGGCAGGGGTGGCGGCAGATAGGTGGAGTTCCAAGGTCACACAGCCTTTTTAGAACGCACCTGGCAGAGCTAGTCGGACCCAGGCCTGGAGGCCCAGGTGGTGGGACCCTGGCACTCCAGGCCACCCTCTGTTCTCTTTTGCCTGGGGAAGCCCGCCACCCACGTTGGTCCTGGGCACCTCCCAGGCCTGGGGAGCCTCGGGGGCACCTGGCTGCCTGCTGGCCTGAGACTGGAGAGCTGCTGTGTGTCCCCTGGGGCCTGCAGGAGCCTCGGGCATGGTCCTGAGAGTCCCTGCAGGAGGTTGGTCTGTCTGCATGGGTCAGGGAGGGTGGCTCAGAGGCAGCTGACCTGGTGTGGCAGACTCCAGAGCCAGCAGGCAGCCACCAGTTTAGGATTTAGGTCGTGAAAGAGGAGAGACATGCCAGGCTGGAACTACAGAGCAGCAGGAGCCGCAACTGGCCGAGTGGAGGGCAGATGGAGACCTGGTGACAGGGCAGGGAAGGGGAAGGCAATCCCACATGAGGGCCATCGACCAGTGGGAGCCCATCCAGACTCCCAGACAGGCCTGCTGTGGCAGAGACCACTCACCCGACCCTAACCACTCATTGTGCAGGTAAGACCAGTGAGGCTCAGAGAGGGTGAGTGCTTGCCCAGGGGCACACAGCAGGTCACGGGCAGGACTGGGGTGGGGGCTCTGGCTCTACCTACCAGCCCTAGAATATCCCCGTATCCCTGTCCCCCAGCATGCCCAGCAGTCCGGGTGGGGGGCTGGAAACGTTTGGTCAGCTAGAGTTGACAGGATGGGTATGATTATCGAGAACAGAGAGGGCTGTCGCAGGAAGGAAGAGGCTGAGCTGGTTGCTTGTGGCTCCAAGAGGCGCCCCAGGCCAAAGCCCCAGGGAGACAGATGTCGGTGTTGGGGATGGGAGAGCTCTCTGACCCCCAGAGACGGTGGGTGGCGAGCAGGTTGCTGTGGCCGCTTCTCCGGGAGCAGTCGCTGAGGTGTGTTAGGGACTGTGACCAGGCAGAGGGGGAGTCAGACTCAAGCCTGGGCCCGCCCGCGGGGCCTCTGGAGCCAGGTTGCCCATCACCGGGTCCTGTGCTGAGCCATTGGGACCTTTCTGCCCCCGCCTGTCACTGTCACCAGGAGGCGCGTTGTCTCCGGCCAGGGGGTCTCTGGGGCAGAGCAGACCCGAGGGGCTCCCCTGGCGGCCCAGCAGGCCTTCCGGAAGCAGGCCCTGCGTGGAGCACTCCTTGTGGGTGGAGGTGTCCTTTCATGGCTCCACGGCCTGGCCGCAGCAGCGTTCCAAGGGGTGGACCCAGAGACCCTTCTAGAGAGTTGCCAGGGCTGCCAGCCCTGCTCCCAGTGCCTATCAAAGCTCGCAGCACAGGCAGCCTTGCAGAGGAGCTGGGGCGCATTGGCCCAGAGGCGGGCACGCTAGCCCTTCCCCGCTGGGCTGGCAGGTCCCTTGGCCGCTGGCCGGGTCAGCTCTGGGAGCAGCTCCTAGCCTGAGAGAGATGGCTTCTGAGAGCCGAGGATGAGGCTCTCCCTCGGCCAGGCTCCCCCCGTCTCCACCGTCCCGGGGTCAGCTTCCTGCCGCCCTGCCAAGGACCAACACCCCGCAGGGCCGTCTGGGCTGCAGGCAGCAAGGTGATGGGACGGTGGCTCGGCTGCGCCCCTCACAGCACTGTGACCCCGGGCAGGCATGGAGCCCCAGTTCGTCACCCCTAAAACGGCCTGGTATTCCCACTTGGCAGGATTTGTAAAAATGTCACAAGGAAGACTGCTGGCGTGTCGTGTGTCCTTGGCCACTCTGGTTCCTTCCTTTGTCCTGGCCTTGTTCCTTCCCCCAGAGTCCTCCCTGCTGAGCCCCGCACACTGCGATGCCCGGGGTGGGGCCTGGCTCTAGCCGGGAGGGGTTTGTGAGGACCGGCCCGGGGACCGTCCGGGGGGCTGGGGTGCTGGGGGCCCGGGCAGAGGGAACTGGCTCCGTTGGGAGGGGAGGGGTGGGGCTGAGGAGGAGACTGGCCCGGCCCAGCGCACGTGGCCACCAGCCTTCATCTTCGGGCCCTGCCAACGGGGCAGAGCCGGGGGAGGCGGGCCCGGGAGGATGGGAGCTGCCTCGGGCTTCTTCCGCTGTCACAGGATTTTGACTGGACGGCGGGGGGCCCTGGGCATGGGGCCAGGGCGCCGGCCTTTGGTCCTCCCACTTCCTGCCTCCGTAAAGGGGCCAAGCCTGTGAGGTCAGGGCGACCCCAGGCTAGGAAGGCTCCAGATGTCTCTCTTCACCCGCAGTGGGGCTCCTAGATGACTTTGTGCGGGGGCCTCTGTCTGTCCCCTCCCACCTTTAAAGTGTTCACGTGCTCCGGGGGACAAATGACCAACTGCGTCTGTGCTGGGCTGGGGAGAGGACTGACCCGAGGCCCACAGACCCAGCTCGGGGAGTTGGCTCGGCCGCTCCCAACCTGCTGCTTAGCTTCTCTGAGCCTCAGTTTCCTCTTCTGTAACAGTCGTAGCACCTTCTCTCTCCAAAGATTCCCAGCCCCTGCCCCTTCCCCACATTCCAGCTGGTGATGGTTCTGTGCTTCCTGGGAGGAACAGGGCCATTGTCCACCCTCGGACCCACCAGCACCTGCACATCGGCCTTCCCTCCAGCTGCTTCCATCCAGGGCCCCAGCCTGCGGCTCTCGTCCGAGGCCGGCCCTCCCACCTGCCCCCTGCAGACAGCCTCCCATTCTCCCGGGGTGCATTTCCCCTTTCCAGCCTTCTCGCTTGCTCCCTCCAGCTTCTCCCACCTTAAAACCCTCCCCACCCGTGTCTTCCTCCAGCTGTGGCCCATTTCTGTCCTCCCTTCAGCTGGACCCCTTGAAAGGCCCATCTGTGGTCATGGTCTCCCTTCCCCTCCACTCCAGGAAGACGCTCCCCTGAGAGCCATCAGGGCCTTCATGTTGCAAATACACCTCATTTCACCTCTCAGCAGAGTTGGCCACCATCAGTCTCTCCCTGCCTCCTTCTAGAACTTTCTCCTCTCCATTTCGATTCCCTGGTTTCCTCCTCTCTCCCTGGTCACCCCTCCCTGCTCTTCCTCTTCTCAGTGTCAGGTCGGAACTCCGGCCTCGGCTGTCTCTCCCTGTGCTCGCTCCGTTGACGGACTCATCCAGGCCCATGACGTAGAACATTCCGGCACCTGTGGGCATCACACTGCCTGCTGTTGCATCTCCAGTCCCTGCCTCTCTCCTGAGCTCCTGTCTCCTCTGTCAGGCTCTTATCCGACAACTCCACGAGCATGTGTCCGTGTCCTGTGGCTGCTGTAACAGGAACCACAGACTAGCGGCTTAAAACAACAGAACTTTATTCCCTCACAGCTCTGGAGGTTGAAGTCTGAAATCAGCAGTGTCAGCAGGGTCGTGCTCTCTAGACAGGATCGGGGGAGGGTCTGTTCCGTGCCTTTCTCTGGGTCCTGGTGTTTACCAGGAGTCCCTGGCCTGCATCTGCATGACTCCAACCCCTGCTGCCGTCTTCACAGGGCCACCTTCCCTCTGTGTGTGGTACCAGCCATGCTGGACTAGGGCCCACCCTAATAGCCTCATCTTAACTTGGTCACATCTGAAAGACCGTGTTTTTATTTACTTTTTGTTTATTCTTTTGCTGAGGAAGATTCACCCTGGGCTAACATCTGTTGCCAATCTTCCTCTCTTTTGTATGTGAGCCGCCGCCACAGCACAGCCACTGACAGATGAGTGGTGTGGGTCTGCGCCTGGGAACTGAACTCAGGCTGTTGAAGTGGAGTGCTCTGAACTTAGCCACTAGGCCGCCAGGGCTGGCCCAAACCCTATTTTTTTTAAATAAGGTCACATTTACAGGTACTGGGGGCCAGGACTTTAGCGTATTTTTGGGGGGGAACACGATTCAATCCGTAACACATGTCCAAAACAGAAATCGATTGATGATCACCCACGCCATGCCCGACCTGCTCGTCCCTGTCCTCCCCATGGTGGTAAATGGCCCACCTGTGTCTGCAGCTGACCAGCCCAGGAACCTGGGAGTCGGCCTTGCTCCCTCCATTTTCCCCCACACAGTGTGATTTGACAGCAAGTGTCTGGTGCTACCTCCAAAATACCCCCAATCCGGCCCCATCCGCCCCCTCCTCTTAGGCAACGGAGCCGCCGCCATAGTCTCCCCACCCCGCTTGGGTCCCAGCACTCCAGAGGCTCCCATCTCACTGGGGATAAAACCCACCCACCTCCCCATGGCCCCTGGACCCTTGGGATCTGCTGGCCCACCCCAGATGGCCCAACTTCCCTCCCTCCATCCTGGCTGCTCTCTGGCCGCATGGCCTTCTTTCCTCTCCTCCAACGTCCCGGGCCAGTTCCTTTGCCGGGTCCCGAGATTCCTCTGCATGGGATGCTGTCCCCCGGGGCTTCCCACAGCTCGCTGTCTCACTTCCGCCAGGCCTCTGCACCGCTGTCACTCCTCGGGGGGAGGCCTCCGATACTGCTCCGCACAGCCCTTGTGGTCCAGCTGGAGTAACACCATTTGCTCCCTTCACTACTTCGCTGGAGCGCCGAGGAGGGGTTGTGTTGGTTTTGTTCGCACGGCTGTGCCCCCAGTGCCTGCCTCAGAGCCTGGTGGAGGAGGCCCCTCAAACCCGCCTGCTGAACGAGTGCCTCGCGGCCCTGCCGGGGTGTCCAGAGAGCGAGTGAGTTGCCACATGCACTGTGTCGGCTCCCCAGGCTGGCCGAGCCCTGCATCCCCCTCGCCAGCTGTCGTTCAGGTCTGCGACTGTGGACATTGTCAGGGAGGGTCACCGAGGGCAGCTGCCTGCCTCCACCCCCTCATCCTCCTGAGAGGGGCCCCACGCCGCTGCCCACCCGCCCGTCTCCCAGCCAGGCTCCTTCCTGCCGGCCCCGCCACAGCCCCCGCAGGTGCCGCTCCTCGGACAGGAGCCCCCTGCTGTCCCCTCCCAGCAGCCCTGGAGGGAGGACTGGCCCCTGGACAGCTCTGAGGCCCTGTTCTCTCGCTGTGGGGGCGAGACCCTGAGCTAATAAACACGTGCGTTTATTTTAAGTGAGTCACCAGCGTCGACTTCCTCAGAGGAAAGTCCCTGAGACTCGGCTGGATGAGTTCGGCCCCCCACCCCCATTGCTCTGTGCCACCCGGGGTCTAGTTGGTGTTTGGCCTGGGCCAGGAGGGACTGCTGCCCACGGTCACCCCCACGTGCTGGAAGAGGTGGGGGCTCCGAGGGAGATGGGGGCCTGGCGCACGGTGGGGGGCGTGAGGGAGCCGCTCCCGCGGTGGAGCAGCAGGAGCCCTGGGTGCTGGGGCTGCAGGTGGCGCGGCCGGTTTGCGAGAGTTCGGCCGTTTCTTGCAAGACCACACATACTCCATACAAGTCAGCAACCGTGCTGCTTGGTATTTTCCCACATGAGTTAAACACGTATCCACACAAAAACCTGCAGACGAATATTTGTAGCAGCTCTGTCCTGACTGCTAAAGCTTGGAGCAAGCCAGACGTCCTTCGGTAGGTCGGCACGTGGACGAACTGATCCATCCAGACGGTGGAAGGTTCCTTAGCGCTGAGAAGTGAGCTCTCAAGCATGGAGACAGAGGCGGCTTCAGGGCGCCAACTAAGAGCCAGGGCAATCCGGAAAGGCTGCATGCCGTGCAATCCCAGCTGTTGACATTTTGGAACAGGCGAAACCACAGGGGCGGTGACAAGACCAGTGGTTGACGGGTTGTGGGGGGGGGGCACGAAAAGGCAGGGCACAGGGGGTTTGGGGCAGTGAAACTGTCCCGTACGATGTCCTGTGATGGTGGACACATGTTATTATCCATTTGCCAAATGTATGAGGGAGGGGACCGCACTGTCAACAGTGGGCTTTATTAGTAATAACGTATCGGTGTTGGGCCCTCATTGGAACGAATGCTCCACGCCCACGAGCGGTGTTAATGAGAGGGGCGGAGGTGAGGGAGTATGTGGGAACTCTGTTTCACTCAGATTTTCTGTAAACCTAAAACTGCTCTAAAAAATAAAGTATTAATTTTTTTAAAGTAAAAAATGATTAAAATATAATAAAAATAGAGAGGGGCCGTCCTCCTCACTGTGGGGCGGGGTCCCGGTGTGGGAGCTGCGGTGGACTGTGGGGCCTCGGGGAGCTGGGTGTCCCCAGGCTGTGCTGACCTGGGCGGGCGTCAGGCGCTGGACCCCTCCGCTCTGGAAACCTTCCCGCTGTTTCTGCTTCGCTCCCGTCTCTGGGAGGCTACACGCCTGCCTCTGTCGGCTGAGGGAGGAAGGAGGGTCGGGGCGATTTGGTTCCGGAAGCAGGTGAGGACTGAGGGTGAGGCAGCACCTCCCTGGGGCTGGTGAAGGGCCTGTGCGTGAGCCCCGCTGGGATTGAGGAGGCAGCAGAGTGAGGCCCACTGGGCACTTCCACTTGCTGACCACTCTGAACCTCAGTCTCTTTATCCGGGAACAGGGTAACGCTGCCCACATCAGCATTGTGAGGTTTAGAATTCCTGTCTTCAATGTGCCTGGCACGTAGTCGGTCTTGAGACATGGTGGGAGTGGGGCGAGTTTAATTTGGGAGCTGGTCCCTTTCGGGCGCACCTGAGGCGTCCCTAGGGGCGTCAGAGAAGGCAGTGCTTAGGAAGTCCTGTTTAGGTTCAGATAACGGGACACACAAATAGATTCACTTTCATCCTCTCCTGCACCTGCACTAGAACGACAGTGAAGGGATTTTTTTAAAAAAGGTATTGAACCCTCAAGGATGGAGAGCAGGAGAGGAGACAGCCGCACTAACACTGGGAGTCCGGGGCAGCCGAGGCCACAGGTGGCGGGGAGCAGAGAAGCCATTGGTGTCTCCAGGAGCCCCAGCGGCTCGGGAATCTGCCACGTGGTGGCCTCTGGAAATGGGGCCGATGTCGGCACCAGAAGCAGGAGAACCGGTTGAAGAGTCTTCAGACTCCCCATCCCACCCTGCTGCCCTCTGCTCAGTGGCTGCCTCTCCAGCAGGGGCTGGGGGTAGACGCTGAGTCTCCTGAGAGGCTCAGAGTCTGGAAGAGGGCCTCCCAGGCAGGCTGGACTGGAAAAGGAGGATACATGAACGTTTCTCTCCCCTGGGCCGAGCCCCTTTCCCCACAGCTTCTCCCGCGCTCAGCTCCTGGGCCTCCGACCGCCAGGCCTGTGAGCTCTGAGGTGGTGGGGGGGGCACTGGAAGCTTCTCTGGGGACATGGACAGTCCCCGGAGAAATAAGAGAAGGCAACGCAGGCCTGCAACAGGAAGAGAATGCTGCGGACTCTGTGAATGTGAATATTCAGTGAACCAAAAAGAAGTGACAGATCTGGTTACAGATGTAAGAAACTCCGCTGAAGTATTAGGAGGTAAATTTAAGGCACTCGCCCAGAAACTGGAGCCAGAAGACAGATGGCAAACAGGAGAGAAAAATGAAACTGTCAGAGAACCTGTCCTGTACATCCCACTTCAAATGATACTGGTTGCAGGAAGAACAGGGAAAGGAGTAATAGGTGATCAAGATAGGTAAATTCAGGAAAGTTCCCCAGGATCAACAAGGGCTGCTGAGTTGAAAGGGTCCATGGAACCGAGGAGAAGGATGGGGAGAGGCCACACCAGCGCCTCCCACTGTGAAGCCCCCCGGGGTGAGGAGAAGGCCCTACGGGCTTCCAGGAAGGATGGGACTCGGAACGGCTTCAAACCTCTCAGCAGCGCTGGACGCTTAGGACACAAGAGGGAACCTTGGGAGACCCAGCCCAACTGTTGTTCTGGAGCGAAGGAGCCAGAGCCTGGAAAGCACACCTTCTCAGCTTGTACGTCAGTGTTCACAGCAACCCGACTCCCGGTAACCGCAGAGTGGAAGCGACCCCGGTGTCCATCAGCGGATGGAGGGATAAATAACGTGGTATGATCCTGTGATGGAGTATTACTTGGCCGTAAAAAGGAACAATGTACTGACACCATAAACATGGGTGGACCTTGCAAACGTGCTAAATGAAAGAAAGCAGACACAAAAGGCCACATGTTGTGTGATTCCCTTTATAGGAAACGTCCAGAATAAGCCAATCTGTGGAGACAGAAAGTGGATCAGTGGTTGCCAGCAGCTGGGGGGATGGGAACGGGCAATACTGCTGTTGGGTGGGGGTTTCTTTTTGGGGTGATGAAAATGTTCTGGAATTGGTGGTGATGGTTGTGAATGTACCAAAAGCCGCTGAATTGTACACTTTAAAATGGTGAATTTTATGTTACGTGAATTTTACTTCATTTAAAAAAAGTGAGGATAGAATAAAAATGTTTTCAGACATGCAAAGGTTCAAATATGTTACTGCTTCATGCGCTTTTTCTTAGAAAGGCCTGAGAGGACATGCTCTACTGAAATAAATGAGTAAACCAAGAGAAAAGGAAGATGGAGGATGCTGGAAGCAGGACCCAGCGGGGAGAGAGGCGAGGGGACCCCCAGGCGGTGGTGGCGGAGCCCAGCGCCAGGGCTGGCAGCAGAGGGCCCGTGGCTCCCAGAGAGTCTTCTCCAGAGAGAACCTGGAGCGTCCTGGCAGGAGGTCTAGACCATTGAAATAAGAGTTTGGAGTTGAATTAGCGATGATAAAAACCAGGCAAACCGACAATCCTAAGAGCCAGTTATTATCTGCAGCGAAAAGTTTGTGCCAGAAACAAACTAACTGCCATGCCCCCTGCTCGTCTGTGAGTGGTGTTACTCTGTCACAGTGTGGAAACCCGGAGTCTGCGCAAAGCGCGCACGTCGCTGTGTGGAAAGGGCGGGAAGCGGGAGGGGTGCGTCAGACGGTCGTGACCCGGGGAGCTCACTGCTCCGCTTCCTTGATGGGAGGTTGGCGGGTGTCTCCCAAAATTGAAAAATCAAGAATTAGCAATGTAAGCATGTCATTTAGAAATATGGGGGTAAGTACCAAAAAATTCAGCTTAAAATATTTCAAAGTTTGCTTCTGGGGAGAGGTGGAGAAACTTCTAGGCCTTTCTAAGGTTTTTGAAGTATTTGACTCTCTCATCTATGTGTGCATATAACTGATTTAAAAATTCTACACTATTTTTACAGTTACAGTCACACTTATTGGCCTGTCCTGTGAGTTTTTTTTATTGTGAGTTTACTGTATACACGTAACATAAACTTTACCTTATCTATTTCTGAGCGTACAATTCAGTAGTGTAAGTACATTCACATTGTTGTGCAACAGATCTACAGATCTTTTTTGTTTTTCTTTTGGTGAGGAAGATTGGCCCTGAGGTAACATCTGTTGCCAATCCTCCTCTTTTTCCTTGAGGAAGATAGTCACTGAGCTAACATCTGTGCTGATCTTCTTCTATTTTGTATGTGGGATGCCACCACAGCACGACGTCGAGTGGTGCATAGGTCCATGCCTGGGATCTGAACCCACAAACTCTGGGCCGACAAAGCAGAGCATGCAAACTTAACCACTATGCCACTGGCCTGGCCCCTGAAGATCTTTTTTTATCTTGCAAAACTGAAACTATTCCCATTAAACAACAGCTCCCCACTTCCCCCTCCCCCGCCAGCCCCTGGCAACCACCATTCCAGTCGTTTTTAAGGATAACATTTATTGAGACTCAAGTATGTGCCAGACACTGTACATAAAGTACTTACTCCCCACAAATACTCTTTTTACAGTTGAAGATGCTGAAGCTGAGAGAGGTTAGGTCACTTGCCCAAGCTCACACAGCTTGTAAGTGGCAGGGTTTGAATGGGGGTCTGTCTCTCTGTCTCCAAAGCTCTTGCATGGGACAGCCCTGGGATGTGCTGGTTACACCTGTGTCCCTCCCAGCTGTCCTTGGGCTTCTCCCCCTTCTCACCACTGGGTCCCCCACCCACCCCTGCACACTAGAAGGGAGGGATGGCGTGAGCCAGGGTGCCTGTGCCATCTCTGCCTGTTCCCACTTAACCTCTGGACCTGAGTCTCTCCGTGTGCCCACAGGTTGGCGGGACGAAGACTGGTGTGGTGCGGTACGTGGGGGAGACAGACTTTGCCAAGGGCGAGTGGTGTGGCGTGGAGCTGGACGAGCCCCTTGGGAAGAACGATGGGGCGGTGGCGGGCACCAGGTATGGTGGGCTTCCCCCGGGAGTGTGGGGGGCTCCTGCTCATCTGGGCTGGGCAGGGGACGGGGACAGGGCATTGAGGAAACCAGCGTGGTGCATCTGGGTGGCTGTGCCAGACGCCACGATATAGATGCTGCCTGCTCCCTCTGTCATGGCAGGCGGTGAAAATATCATCCCCATTTTACAGACGGGAGTACGGAGGCCAGAGAGGTCACCACTCAAGGTCACACAGAGAGTCACGGGTTCCCTTCCTTGTGCCACGCATGGCTAAGGGGGTGGGAGCACTAGAAAAGGAGAGGCCGTGGTCCCTGGCTTCCGGGGGTTCCCCTGGGTGATACAGGAAATGATCAGACAGTGTCCGGTTCTCTGCAGCCAAGGGCGGGGGCGCGACTGGGTTCCAGGTTTCACGCCGTCTCTGATTAAAGGGACTTGGCTGCCACGAATGCTGTTGACGGGTCTAAGGCTGTGTCTGGGCTTGTTGGGAACGGGGTGACGCGATGGGCGAGCAGTGTCGGGTGTGGGGCTGAGGCGAGGTGGCCCATGCGGCCCGGATGAGGCTGTGACAGCTCTGAGAAGGAGTGGTCACTTCGGTGCAGGCCTGACCGCCCAAGGGAGAGCCAGGCTTGAGCCATGCCTTGAGGGAAGGTGGGGTTTGCTTCTGGAAGCGGCTTGAGGAAGGTGTGCTAGGCAGGGGGACAGACCAAGCAAAGACCTGAATGTGGGAAGAGGCGGCACAGGGCGGCAGTTTCAGCGTGAGTCGAAAACTGGACAGGACTGGCTCCCCTGGTCCCGGGTGGGAGCCGGACCAGAGGTTTTGAGAGCAGAGAATCTGGTGTTGCCATGACAGCACTTTGCCTTCCTGTTTTCAAGATGGATGTTTCTTAACTCGCTCTTCCTTTCTGAATTCATGGGGCGGGTTGGGCAGCGGTCCCGGCCCCACCCCAAGGTGTCTCCTGCAGGCTTGCTTCTCCATGCCAGGAGCTCCATAGGCAGAGAGCCAGTGGGATTCCCTGGGTCTGAGGGTTGTCCGGGGGCAGCCATGAAGGTGGGGCTGCAGATATGGCTGGGGATCTCTGAATGGTGTGTGGGAGCCAAGCATTGTGGGCTTTGGAGCCCAGCAGACAGAGGTGTCCAGTCCCATCTTTTCCATTTAACTAGCTGTGTGACTGTGAGCAAGTTACTTAACCTCTCTAAGCCTAAATTCCCTCATCTGAAATGTAGATAACAGCAGGGTGGTTGGGGGATTGAAACAAGCCCTTGTGTAAAGGGACTGGCACAGACGGGGTGCTCAGTAATTGTTAATCCTCCCCCAAAATATGCCCCATGGCTGCTCACAGCTGCAGAGACTCTCAGGCCTTGCTCACCTCTGTTCCCTTTCTGGGGGTACCATCTGTTGGTCTTGGGGTGAGGGTGTGGGCCCCCACGGAGGAGCCTCTCTCGGCTGGGCCCTGAAGCAGTGGTGGAGGTGGCGAGGCTCCGGGCTGTGGGGCCGTGACAGCAGTGTGGGTCACTCCTGTCTCCCCAGATACTTCCAGTGCCCACCCAAGTTTGGTCTCTTCGCGCCCATCCATAAGGTGATCCGCATCGGCTTCCCATCCACCAGCCCAGCCAAGGCCAAGAAGACCAAGCGCATGGCCATGGGCGTCTCAGCGCTGACCCACAGCCCCAGCAGCTCCTCCATCAGCTCCGTCAGCTCCGTGGCCTCCTCCGTCGGGGGCCGGCCCAGCCGCAGCGGACTGGTGAGGGTGGGGCTGGAGAGGGTACCCTGGTGTGAGGTGGTGGGTCAGGACAGAGGGATCCAGGTGTCCCCGTCTGCCCCTGACTTGCTGTGGCTCCACGCATCCCTCAGTTTGGGAGTTTTTGAGCAAAGATAAAGCACATACTTTTAATAGGGAAAATTGATCCATTTACATTAATTGTTATTTTTATATTACTGATTTGTTAGTAGCCTAAGCCCTTCCCTGGGAATTAAGGAGGGTCATCCAGGTGCTGGGCAGGGGGTTCAGAGGGGGTGCCAGAGCTGCCTGGGTGAGGGAAGGAGAGGAGCCTGCCCTTCTGGGTGCCCTTCCATGCAGCTCAACCTGGAATGGGGGGCTCCTCCTGGAGAAGGTGGCCTAGGTGAGGGCGCCCACCATGAGGCAGGGCCCCAGGCACTGTGACCCTCCTGGTACGGGGGTCCCTGAATCTCAAGCATCACAGGCCCCCCGTGTGAGTAGGCCGAGTGTGGGGCACTGGCAGGGGTGGGGCGGGACTGGGAGTCAGGCACTCGGGCCCCTTGCTGGGTGGCTGCGGGTCATCTGGATGGCACTCCAGCTCCCTGAGGCCTGCCTGCACCTGCGCCTTCTGCAGCTCACGGAGACCTCCTCGCGCTACGCCCGCAAGATCTCAGGCACGACGGCCCTGCAAGAGGCGCTGAAGGAGAAGCAGCAGCACATCGAGCAGCTGCTGGCCGAGCGGGACCTGGAGCGGGCCGAGGTGGCCAAGGCCACGAGCCACATCTGCGAGGTGGAGAAGGAGATCGCCCTGCTCAAGGCACAGCACGAGCAGGTGGGTGGCAGGCGGGCAGTGGGGGCACCAGGAGGCCCTGGCGGCCTCCTGGGCCAGCCTTATGTCGCTCACACTCAGAGTGGAGACCTTGGGGTGTCAGAGGAATAGGAAGATGGGCATTACCAGGCCCCTCCCCGTCCTTGCCAGAGAGAGCCCTCTGCCTGGTGAATTTCCTCCTGACGGACGGGTGCCCGTGCCCTCAGGACCTGGCTCTGAGCTTGTGTCTCACTTGTTCTTCCCGTTGGGCAAGCATTGTCTCAGTCACGGGAAATTCTTCCCCGGCTCAATGGCTGTGTCGCTGTCTGTCACGGCTGTGTCCTTCCTGGTATGGCCAGTCCTGTGCTGGTGTCTCGGTTGCTTCCAGTTTCTCACTTTTTCTAAGTAACGCTCGTGTCCACGTTTTTGTAGACAGCTGTCCACATTGCAGAGGGTGCTCCCAGCAGATCCACGGGCTGGGGGTCAGGGAAGTGACCCTCACGCCTGCTCTTGAGGCGGCTGCGGTCCTGTGTCTGTTCTTCTCCTTGATGTTTGTCTCCCACGGGAGAGCACCCTCTGGAGCCATTGTCCCCATTTGAGGTCAGGCTCACGCCTCCCTTGGGTGCTGGAATTAATCCAAGCTCACGTGTGTGCTGTGACAGGGGCCTTCACAAGACAATGGGCCTTAAGCCCTTAGGGCTTGAGGGAGGTGACAGATATTGGGGTACTAGGTATTGGAGGCGGGTGGACCTGAGAATCGCGCTGGGTGAGCCGGCCGCTACCAGGTGCTCAGCTGGGCCTTCCCCTCATCTCGAGGCCCTCGGTCCTTGCCCAACTAGGTCTGGCAGGGGAATAGGGGTGGCTGGAGTTCTAGGCCCGGCCCCTGGTACCACCCATGCTTCTCCCCCCTGCCCCCCAGGCCTGGTCCCTGGGAAGAGGCTGACCCGTCCTGGCCCTTGCGCGGGGCCCAGTATGTTGCAGAAGCAGAGGAGAAGCTGCAGCGGGCCCGGCTGCTGGTGGAGAGCGTGCGGAAGGAGAAGGTGGACCTGTCCAACCAGCTGGAGGAGGAGAGGAGGTATGTGCTGGCCCGCCTGCCTGGAGGACGTGCTCCCCGAGCCTCCTTCAGGGGACTGGGAATGGCACAGTCTCAGGACCAGCAGGCCCGCTGCAAACCCTGCCCGTACCACGTGCTGGCCACGTCCCCCAGACTAGGGCTGTGTGCTCCACGGGCCTCAGTCTTCTCTTCTGTAATGGGGGTGATGGTCCCCACCTCGCAGGCTGCTGGGGGGATAAAGCCCCCACTAAGTGCTGAGCACGCGGGAGACCCCGTGTGCGCTCGCTGCCTGCCTTCCTGCCTGGGGGCTCTGCTCTGGCCACCGAGCTCCTAAAGCAGATTGTGAGGAGGATGCCTGCTGGGGCGGGAGCCCTCTCACGCAGGCACCCTGGGGAGACAGGCAGACTGTCTGCCACCCGGGGGCCACTCACGTGCCCAGAGCGCCCCTGTGCCAGGTCCATGCCTGGAGCTCATGGCTCCTGGCCTGAAGCTGCATTCCCATTTCACATGTCAGGAAACCGAGGCTCAAAGAAGCAGCAGCAGAGGCCACTGGAAGCACCCGTGTCTGGGTGTCAGCCCCGCGCTGTGTCGTCTCTGCATCATACTCGGCCCGGGAGGCAGGGACTGTCCTCATGTCACGGAGGAGAACACTGAGGGTCAGAATGGGAAGGGACTTGCCAGAGGCCACCAGCCTGTTAATGGTGCTGCTGGTTCTTTCTGCCCTGCCACAGTGGCGAGTGGGGACCCTGGTGTGACTTGGTCCTGGGTCACCTGGTGGGACCCAGAGCTGACCGGGGACAGGGTTTCCCTTGGCCCAGGAGCCTCTGTCTTCCAGCCGATACACAGATTCCTGCGCTCCCTCCCGCCCCTGCGCAGTAGGCAGCCCCGTCCTCGGCCCCCCACCCATGGGCCTGTCCTGGGCTTTTGGCCGAGGCACGTGCTCCAGAGGCTGTTGTTACGTCTGACTCGGGAGAGGAGGCTTATTTATATCTGCTGGAGATGCTCATCTGGTTCCCATGGCAACGTGCCTGATGCCGACAAACAAAAACAGATTTTTAAGACATCGTGGGAGTTGTGTTCAGGGAGGGCCGGGTGCAAGTCCCAGTGTTGCCCTGGACTTGCTGAGAGACCTTGGGTAGGTCACTTGCCATTTCTGGGCCTTAGTCTCCTCACCTCCCTGCGCAGGCATTGGGGGCCCTCCCTGTCAGGGAGCAGCCCAAGCAGTAGGCACTGGGACTCTGACCCCCGATTTTGAGGCCGGTGGATGAGAGCAGGGTCAGCGGGGAAAGAAGCTCACACCCTCCCCCACAGACTGTTCCATGTGGCAGGGTCTGTTCCCTGCAGCGACGAAAACAGCTGTTACCAGCATCGCTGTGCTTCCGTTTGCAGTCCATCCTGTCCCTTATCCCCACAACCCACCTAGGGAGGAAGGACGTTGCATTAAACTCCCCCCGTTTAGAGAAGGCAGTGGTCTCTGCGGAGTGCACAGGCCGGGAAGTTGGGAGGCCTGCAGGTTTCCAGCAGGGTCTGCCCCCATCAGCCATGGGCCTCTGGGCCTGGCCCCTGCTGGTCTGAGCGTGGCCTCCGGCCGCCTGTGGCCTCCCCTCTCTGCCGTCTGACTTGGTGAAGCCCGCGGCTCTGGGTGCAGCCGCTCAGCCCCGTCTCCCCCTGCAGGAAGGTGGAGGACCTGCAGTTCCGTGTGGAGGAGGAGTCCATCACCAAGGGCGACCTGGAGGTAACCTGCCCCTGCACCTGGGCTCAGCCCTTGATGTGGCAAATGGCCGTGAGGTCCAGGCAGCAACTCTGGGCCCCCTGGGAGGGCTGGGGGGATTGTGAGGGTGAAATGCGGAAGGGTCAGAGGTCATCCCCTGGGAGAATGCTGGGGGTGGGGCAGGTCATGATGACTTGGGTGACCAAGGTGGGAAAGGCTCAGCTCCAGGAGCCCCAGAGGGGCCGTGCTTCCTTTGTCAGCAGCTGCCTGGGATGGACCCAGCGAGAGATGGGGTGGACCCAGGGTATCCACAGGGCTGGGCCTGAGGACACAGTGGCTGGACTCCCTTGTCCCTTCTTTGTTGGGCAGTAGCCCTAAAGGGTCCCTTGGATTCTTGGATTCCCGGTAAAATTTTGGCTGGAAGTAGCTTGTTGAGTCACAGAACTTAAAGATAGGAAAACAAGTTCAGAAAGACAGAGAGACTCAACCAGTCATGGGACAAGGCAGCAGCCACGGGACCAGGACCCTGAACTCGCGACTCCTGAGCTCAGCCCACAAGGACGGCTGGTTATAGCCCCTCCTCAGAGATGACACCTGGACAGGCGGTCTGGGCTCACTCTCCTGTCCAACCCCCCTTTCTGAGCTGAGGGGTGGGGAATGTGCATATCGGTTAGTAAAGATCTAGTCCCCCCCAGCTTTGCCCACCACACCAGAGACCGCAGGGCTCACTAGGCCACCGTCGGGTGGGCAGGACGCCCCCTGCTCCCTGGGAGCCGTCAGGGGGGCAGGGGAGTGAGTTCGGACGCTCTCCGTGCTCGGGTCCTGGCCTTAGCAGGCCGTGGGCAGCCTCTTCCCTTCCCGGACTGTTGGCTCAGCTGTCGGATGAAGAGGCTGAGCTAGATCGGTGATCCCAAACCTGAGGATTCTTCCGCTGGAGGCCTCGTTCAGACGCGAGATGCTGGGCCCGGCCTCAGAGTGGCCGCTGGGTCGGTCTTAGTGGGACCGAGAATTTGCATTTCTAACAGTTCCCGGTGATGCCGGTCCAGACACCACACTTCCGGGCTCACCGCCCTAGATGATTTCTGAGCTCAAACGGGAAATTTCCGTTTCTGATTTTGTGGAAGAGCCACGCTAAGAGCCCTGTGACTCTAGCACCCAGCACAAGCCTGCGTGTGGTTGTCTTGTCCCTGGACGACCCCGGCTGTGGGAGGGATGTGTGCGTCTGCGCAGGGTCACTGCCAGCTGCCCTCCTTGAGCAGGTTTCGCTGCCTGAGCTGAAAGGATGGATGTCGGGCGGGGCGCAGCGCAGTGTGGGAGCCCCGGCCCAGTGTCAGGTGTTCTAACGTGTCTCCCTCTGGGCCGAGGGGGCAGGTCGTCTGGTACGTCTGGCTAGCCTTTCTGCTGGGTGGCTGCCCTCTTGCAGGGGTTGGGGTGGGCTTCTGGGAAAAGCGCCTGTGGTTGCAAGGAACAGAGACCCCTCCTGCTAACTCCAGTCAACAGGGGTTGACTGAAAGGCTGCGGGGGAATCTCACAGGCAGTTTGGGGAACCAGAGCGAGGAACAGCATCAGGAGCCAAGCCTGTTCTCTCCCCGGCTCAGGGGCCTCCCTCTTCTCCTGACCCCTGGTCAGGCTCCACCTCTGTCTCTCTGCCTGCCTCTCCCTCTAACTGTGTCTCCAGGTCTCTGGGCACATGTACTCCCTCTCACCCTTCGGCCACACCCAGGCTCCAGCACCCACCATCTACCAGCCTCCTCTTGAGAGAATTCGATTGGTCCCAGGCTAGCCAATGGGCTGGCTGGGTTTGGATCAGGTCTCTACCCCAGATCCAGTCAGCCCTGGCTTGGAGAGGCGGCGGGGTGGGACAGACAGTGACAGACAGCTGATTCAGTCAAAGGACAATAGAGTCCTGTTCTTGTTTTTATTGTGACCATGTTCATGACAACCAGAAGGAAAATTGACCCAAAGTCTTGTTAATCCCCACCCATCTTAAAAGTCAAAAACTTAACCCAGAACGCCTCCTTGAGCTCCTGGTCCCCCTCCAGCTGTATCACCCCAGCTTGCCCTCCTGCTGCCTCACCCCCCACCACACGAGGTACCCCGTTCCAGCCTCGCAGCCTCCTCCTGACCTCTGAATGCTGGCCTGTCTGAGGGCCTCTCCGTCGGCACTCCCCCTGAGAGCTTATAAGCCCACGATTGCCTGAGTCTCCCCTCAGCCTCCGAACTGGCATGGCTCCTGGGCATCTCCACCAGGGTGGGGAAGTGCCAGGCACCTGGACCAGTTTCCTGGGGCTGCAGGAACAAGTTATCACCACTCGGTGGCTTAAAACAACACAGATTCATTCTCTCCCAGTTCTGGAGGCAGAAGTCTGGAATCAAGATGTGGGCAGGGCCAGTTCCCCTGGGAGGCTCCAGGGAGAGTGTTCCATGCCTCTCTCCCAGCTCTGGTAAGATTCTGGCAGCCCTTGGCATTCCTGCCCGCGTGGGCGCGTGGCCTTCTTCCCTGTGTGTCCCTCTGTCCCCTCCACATGGCCTTCTTATATGCACACCCCTCATTGGATTTTGGGCCCGCCTTAATCCAGCACAACTTCCTGTTAATCAACGACATGTGCGACGATCCTATTCCAAGCAAGGTCTCATTCTGAGGTTCCAGGTGGATATCAAATTTGGGGGACACTGTTCAACCCAGTCGAGCTTCCCACGTGGAACATGTCCAAAACAGATCTCCCCGTTTGTTCCTGCCTCCGCCTCACGCCCCCCGCCCCCCATATCTTTTGCATCTCAGGAATTGGCCCCACAGCCCACAGAGTGGCTCAGGCCCCACAGCTAAAATGCATCGTGAATCTTCTGTTTCGCTCCTCCCTCCATCAGAAATGCTCATGACCTTGCCTCGCTGATTCTCTTCACCGCACGGCCACCTCTCTGGGCCAGGCCACGGCGTCTCGCCTTGGACAACTGCACAGCCTCTGCTTGGCCCGTCTGTTTCCTATCTGGTCCCCCCACACTGCCGCTAAAAAGATCCTGTTAATTTTTAACGTTGGAAACGTTTGAACCTACACACAAGTGGAGAGGATGGTGTGATGAACCCCCGTTTGCCCATCCTCCAGCTTCAAGCATTGTCAACTCTCGGCCGCTCCCGTTTCAGCGACACCCCACCCGCGGCCCCCTCAAGTGCTGTTTTGAAGTCAGCCACAGACATCATGTGACCGAGTCTCTGAAAAACATAAATCAGATGCTGTCCTCCCCTGCTCACACCTCTCGTGCCACCCCCTAGATAGAGCTGGCTTCGTGGAGGCGCCCCAGGGGCCCGCCGGCCGCACAGCACTGCCCCTGGTGCACGGGGCTCCTCTCTGCTCCCCCTCTGCCTGGGGCCCCACCTCTCCGGCCCCCACCGCCTCGGGCAGGCTTCTGGCTCCTTCACACCTCCCCTTCAGGGGTGCTTCTCTGAGGCCCCTGCTGCCTCCTTGGTTTTGCCTCCGTGCCACTTGCCTCTGCCCAGTGCTCTGTCCTTGCCCAAGTCACGGTCTGAAATGACCGTCACTACTCATTTATCGTTTATGTCCCAGAGTGTGAGCCCCTTGGCGGTGGGGACCCTGTCCATCTTGCCCACCCTTATGTCCCTGATGCCAGAGCCGGCCAGGAGCCTGGTGAGGTGCTCCTCCAGGGCGGGAGTCCTGGGTCACATTTGTGGTTCTGGAATGGGTGTTGCCACGTTGCCTCAGGACAAGGTGTGCGTTGCCTGCTGCCACCTGGGTGGGGACATCGGTAGCTGCCTTAGACTTGAGGGTTTGTTGTTGTTTAATGAGCCATGGGTTTTGTGTTATTATTTTGTGAACTAATTAGCACCTCAGTGTTAACTTCCTCTTTGCATAGGAATGCAATTACCTGCTGCAGTGGACCCAGCCAGTTTTATGAACTTGGCATCCACTGTTTGATGAGAACTGGCCTGCTTCAGGAGCCCCTAGTGCAGAGGGGAAACCCCTTCCCCAATTAATTAATTAAAACCAGCCCTCAGTTACCCGGGCGTGTCCCGTGGCGGTGGCTCTGTGCGTTGGAGCCAGGTAGACGCCAGGTGGGGGAGGAGGCTGCAGCTCAGGGGCTCAGACCAGGCTGGACCGAGCTGCAGGACTTGAGTGGGGGCGGGGAACAGGGAGCCCCCTTCAGGAGCCTCCTTCCCTGCTCCGTGTCACTGCAGGGAATCTGTGCCCCCACTCCGTGGAGTTGGGTTGCGGGGGAAAAGCCCCAGTTCTGGAGTCGAGGGGTCTGAGCTCCAGGCCTCGTGCTGCCCCACGTTGCCGCGTGCCTCTGAACCTGAGGCTGTGTCTCCCTGGAGTGGCATCTCTCTCTCCTGCGAGATGGGCAGACAGCTGAGACTACTCCCCTTACGTGGGGGATGGGGTCCCAAGTTAGTGCATGGGACAAAGTGACATCCACCCTCACGCGGCCCCGAGATCCTTGACTGGAGTTTTGTGAACATTAACATTGAGACTGACACGCAGGGCGCTGGTGGCCCCCACTCCTCACGCCTGGGGCAGGGTGCCTGGAGCAGCGTGGAAGGCCGGATTGTCCACCCCACCTAACATCCAGCCTTTAAGCCTGCCCCGCCCCGGCTCCTGTGGTTGACGGTATCATAATGAAGCAGGTGCTGGAAGCAACTCTCCCGGGCCCCCTGTGCCCCTGGAGACCCCAGCCCACGGACCAGGAGGCTAGAAGTTCTGAAGGTGATGGGGAGGGGTCCTTTTGGGGGCACCAAATGAAGTTGCCCTTGGAATTGTGAAGTTGGAGGCTTTTCCTTGCCCGTGGGGCCACCCATACGGTATCTGTGATGTTCCATCTAATGTGGGTCCCGGGCAGGGCTGCTGTGCCCACTGTCAGGGAGAGGAGGGTGGGGCCGTGGCCCCTGTGAGGCCAGGATTGAGGCACCATCATCAGCCTAGGATTTTCTGGAAGAGACTGAGTAAGGTGCTTGTTAGCCTGCGGCCTGCTGCCCTCTTGAGAGAGAAAAGCTTTTAGTTGTTCCTTTAGGAAAATTCACAGAAGTAAGATCACAGGCCAGAGGACATAAACATCTCCAGCTCTTGATGAATTGCAGGAGTGTTTCTGGGCAAGTGGTACCCGTGCTGGTGCTGGGTGTGCGTTCTTGTTTCTACACGTGTGCGCTGTGCTGCTCGGCCAGGCTGCTTCAGAACGGCCACACCAGTTGCTTTGACCTGCTCTCCTAGATGATGGCAGGACAAGCGGGAGGGTGAGGGGGACCCTCTGGCTTCTCCGCCCCATGAACCTGGTGTCCAGGCTGCTCCAGGTGCACTGGAGCCCGAGCCTTCAGCCCCTTGCTGCCCTCGCAGATCTGTTCTGGGTCCACATGCCAGTCTGGATGCCAGTCGGAGAATGTGGGGCTTTGTTAGCCTGTGAAGCGGGTGTTGCGAAGCCGGAACAAAAGTGCTCTTGTGCTTTCAGGAGACCAGGCATCCTCCTCGGGGCCCAGGATCTGGGCATGATGGGGCTGGGCTCAGGCAGGCTCTGGGAGGCACAGCCCGGCCTCCACTGAGGAGGCCAGGCCGGGAGAACAGGAGGGTGTGGGTATATTGCTGCAAACCTTCCATGAGGTTGGTTCATCCACCTTCAGCACGGGCCTGGGGGCCGGGAATCCTGGGGTCATTTACTCGTTCATCCACCCTGGGGGGCTCCCGTGTGCAGGATCCTGTGCCTAAAATGAGGAACAGCCTGTGGGCCACCTGATGGGGACCACCAGTAGGCTGGGGCCACGCCCCAGGAGCTGCAAGGGGAAGGGCCATCTGGGGGTGACAAGTGAACAGGTGTCTGTTGGCACCCCCTCAGAGCTGGCTTGTGCAGGGTGCTGCTGCCCTCCTCTGCCCTCAGCAGACCCAGCCAGGACACAGGGAGGGGCGGGCAGCTCTCCGCAGACCCCCTCTCTCCCCCAGGACCTGCTCTCCTTGATCTGCTCTCCTGTCTTGTGCACAGAAGATGACGCCGCCTTTCTCTCTTTCTCTCTCTTTCTCCGCTTCCTCTTCCTGTGCCCCTGTCCCCCGCCCCTGCCCCCGCCCCCTCCCGGGGTGGACCAGACCCAGACGCAGCTGGAGCACGCGCGCATTGGGGAGCTGGAGCAGAGCCTGCTACTGGAGAAGGCGCAGGCCGAGCGGCTGCTCCGGGAATTAGCCGACAACAGGGTAACGCGCCCGCCTCCGGCCCGCCAGCCCCCTGCCCGCGGACGCCCCCTCTCGGCTCCTCTGTTTTATTATTTTCTGTCTTCGGCTGCTGTCCTCATTGATTTTTTCCTTTGGCGCCCCTTCTAGGAGGGAAGTAGAGGTTTAGGAACATGCTTATGCTCCATAGCCACGTGATGCTCGTTGGGAGGCCGGGGGTCTTGGCCCTCTGGGACCTTGCTCCCCAGCTCATGATCCCATTGGCTGGGGACGTCCTGGGAGACCCTCCCGTCCTCCCTCCCCATGCATTGCCGTGACAAGGCCTTGTCATGCTCAGAAATCGGGGGCCTCTTGGGAATGTCTGCCCCTTATGTGGGCAGGCGTGGAGCCTGTCCACACCTCCCTCTCCCAGGCTGGGGAAGGCGGGAGGCCAGGGGACTGCAGGGCCAGGTCTCTGTAGCCTAGGGGGTCTTCAATATGGTGGTAGGAGGGGCCAGCCTGAGGGACCTGGGGCTGGGGGAGGGGTGAGTCGGGGTGTGAGGGTGTCCCCACGGCAGCGGACTGTCAGCTCCAGGGTCTGGTGTTGTGATAGGATGGGTCGGGGAGCGGTTCCTAGGCCAGGGAAAGCTCTCTTTGGGGGTGAGGTCTCCCCAAGTCCCAGGGTATGGCTCTGAGTCCAGGCTCCAGGCCCAGCTGGCCCCTCCACGCCCACCATGCATGCCCTGGGGCCGGCACACATCCAAACAGCTGGCCAGCCCAGCCCCACCCAGCAGACAGCCCCGCTGCGCTTCTCCTGGCAGCGGAGCTGAGCAGCCAGCGAGTGCTGACTGGGAGAACGGCGTGTGGGCGTGGGGCGCGCCTGTCAGTTTCTGCAGGTCGGCCTCAGCACATGAACCAGCATGTGCATGCCTGTGGGCGTCTGGAGACACACGGGTCCTTTTGCACACACCGGCTGTTGCCCAGTGACCATGTGTGCTCATTGCAGTCCACACGCGTGTGCACAGCGGCTGCTTACAAAAACCAAGCCAGTCGCAGTTGACAGGCTGGGGCTTTCCCACTGAGGCCTCTTGATCTGGGGTCCAACCTGATTAAAAAACAAAAACAGGTCTATTGAACTAAAGGTCACTTTCAGAAACAACATTTTTAAGCTTGTAAAAGATTACAACTTTTGAGTATGTTGTTTGCAAATCTGTGACCATTGACATGATCAGCGGAGGGAGGATGGAGCCTCTGATCTCAGGGTTTTCCATCAGAAGGGCGGTCTGGGAGCATTAATTCTTTTCCGCTTTAGGCATTAAGCCGGACCCCTCTTTGGCCATGCCCTCTGGACAGCCCCTCTGTGGGTTAGCTGGACACTTTCCTAGAGCAGGAGAGCGTGAAATTCCCTCCATCAGCTCTGCCCTTTAAAAATAACATGAGCTTGCAGAAATCCACAAGCTCAGATGGGTGGTTTCTTTTAGCCATCGATTGTCCCAGGCCACCCAGGGCAGTGTGGACAGTTGGCGCCCTGAGTCCCTGGGTCACTGGTTGGGGGCATCTCTGGGAGCCGTGGTAGGCAGCCAGCACCCTTCCCATGACCTTTCTCGCTTGAGGCTGGGCCCTTGAGTGGTGAGACCCCCTCACCCCTGCCGTGTCCCCTGCCCCCCAGCTGCCCACTGACCGCTGTCTCCCTCTCCCCCCGTAGCTGACCACAGTGGCCGAGAAGTCACGAGTGCTGCAGCTGGAGGAGGAACTGAGCCTGCGGCGGGGTGAGATCGAGGAGCTGCAGCACTGTCTCCTGCACTCTGGCCCGCCACCCCCTGACCACCCCGAGGCCGCCGAGACGCTTCGGCTGCGCGAGCGGCTGCTGTCGGCCAGCAAGGAGCACCAGAGGGAGAGCGGCATGCTGCGGGACAAGTACGAGAAGGCCCTGAGGGCCTACCAGGCCGAGGTGGAGAAGCTCCGGGCGGCCAACGAGAAGTATGCGCAGGAGGTAGTGGACCTCAAGGCCAAGGTCCAGCAGGCCACCAGCGAGAACATGGGGCTCATGGACAACTGGAAGTCCAAGCTGGACTCGCTGGCCTCGGACCACCAGAAGTCCCTGGAGGACCTCAAGGCCACCCTGAACTCCGGCCCAGGCGCCCAGCAGAAGGAGATCGGGGAGCTGAAGGCCGTGATGGAGGGCATCAAGATGGAGCACCAGCTGGAGCTAGGCAACCTGCGGGCCAAGCACGACATCGAGACCGCCATGCATGTGAAGGAGAAGGAGGGCCTGCGTCAGAAGCTGCAGGAGGCCCAGGAGGAGCTGGCCGGGCTGCGGCAGCACTGGCAGGCCCAGCTGGAGGTGCAGGCCAGCCAGCACCGGCTGGAGCTGCAGGAGGCCCAGGATCAGCGCCGCGACGCCGAGCTGCGGGTGCACGAGCTGGAGAAGCTAGACCTGGAGTACCGGGGCCAGGCACAGGCCATCGAGTTCCTCAAGGAGCAGATCTCCCTGGCCGAGAAGAAGATGCTGGACTACGAGGTGCTGCAGCGGTCGGAGGCCCAGAGCAAGCAGGAGGCCGAGAGGCTGCGCGAGAAGCTTCTGGTTGCCGAAAACAGACTCCAGGCTGTGGAGTCCCTGTGCTCGTCCCAGCACACCAACGTAGGCGGCCGCCCCTCCTACCGGGCTGTGGTGGGGCCCACAGGCAGCAGCTGCCTGGGTGTGAGGGCCCGGGTGGGGAGGGCCCAAGTCTTTATGGACCACTTTCTTCCAGCCCAGGGAGGCCTTCTCCTTGCCCCCAGAAGCATGCACCTGCAAGGTCAGAGGGCACCTGGCTCAGAGGAGGAGACCCTCATCCCTCCGTCAGAAGGGCAGCTGGCCCTGGTGACCACGGGGACCCAAGGCAGTCTGAGCTGACCTGCCTGGGTCCCCCCCAAACCAGGCCTGGAGAGATGTGTACCTCAGCACAGAGAACAGCCTTCCTTCTGGTCCCTAAGTCTCCGATTCGCCCAGACATGTCCTACGGTGCAGGCTCCTGGGCCTCTCAAGACGCCCGGCACCCTGCCTGTTCCCGGGACTCCCATCTCCAACTCTAGCACTGACCTAGGGGAACCAAAGGCGGCCACATTTCTAATGAGACTTTCTGGGTCCCCAGTCCTAATGGGACTGACCAGCAGTCCAGCGGCCACCTCCCCGGAGTGTGGGGGTCCCCAGAGTGGGGTTGGAAGGCTGGAGGGGCGTGGCCCTGGAGAGGCTGCTGCCACCAGTATCAGTGTTGCTCCAAATGTGGAAGTCCCAGCTGAGTGCGCTGAGCAGGCGAGACCCCGGGGGGCATGGGCCGTGTCCACTCCAGGGGGCCAGGAAGAGCTTTTTGAGTGGCTCTGGGCATGAGATTTTGTGCCAGGCCTATCCCACCTGAACTCCCGAGAGGTCCATATTGGCCCCATTTCACAGATGAGCAAACCAAGACTCCAAGACGAGTAGCTTTCCCCGAGTTTCTCACCTAGCAGTGGCAGAGGGCATGTGCAGGCCTGCTGCCCGAGGGCTGGCAGGGTGCCGAGGACGAGAGTCAAGTCCCGGATAAAGGGACAGCCGGCAGCATGCGCGTTGCCTTTTACAAGCCCCCGGGTTTCTCGAGCCCCCGGTTCCCCTCATACGTTTAAACTGGGATTCCGCGCTCCAGCAGTGGGTTTTCGGAGTGCCAGTACAGGCGCCTTTTTGTAAAAGGAGATCTGCCCTCATGGCGCCTTGAGGTCCCGCTGCCGCGGCCTTTTTGAGCGAGTGCTCCCCCCGCGATCCCGGGCAGGGGATGAGGCGGAGCCCCAGGTTAGCTGTGTGCACACGGCTGATTGGCTGCTCAGGGCAGTGGCTTCGTCGGGCCTGGGACCCCAGACCTGGACCCCTTAGCGGGGGAGGTTTGAGGCTGCCGTGGTTCCATAGAGCATGGGGGACAGAGGCCTGAGGACAGCCCTGTCCTCAGTCACAGACCTCAGGCTGAGGAGTGGGAGGTGACC
Source organism: Equus caballus (assembly GCF_041296265.1). Classification (NCBI taxonomy): domain Eukaryota; kingdom Metazoa; phylum Chordata; class Mammalia; order Perissodactyla; family Equidae; genus Equus; species Equus caballus. The sequence continues at coordinate 13,132,348 of NC_091696.1, forward strand.
CCAGGAAGACCCATCTCTTGATGTCTACACACATGGAGCCTCTCGATCTGGACCCACATGCCTCCCAGATTTAGAGGGTTAAGTCCAGGGACAACTAGATGTTTGGTCTCATGCATTAAGTATGGAGATTTAAAAGAAAATTTTTTTCTAGTGTCTGCCTCATTTTCCCTGCAATATGTATAAATAAAGACCAAGGGGGCTTAATTAATTACAACTGACAGACTAAAACGGGGCTTGGGATGTATGAGCAGAAGTATGAGGGGCAGATTTATGGAGGTGACTGCTTGCTCAGCTCTGTGTGGCCCTGATCTGCAGTGTTAGACTCCAGCAAATGGCAGGCTCAGAGGACAGCCAGCTGTCCGGAGGCTGGAAACTTCTGCCAAGAAGCAATGAGGAGCTCATCGATGTTTGTCATGCAGATTTTTTTCTTAATTGACCTTTTCTTCTTTGGCTTAAGAGTTTATAATTAGAAAGAAGCATTGCAGAGGAAGTAAGTGGCATTTGTTGACGGCCCTCCGGGAGCCGGCCCTGGGCGTGCTCTGCACGCCACCCCATGGCGGTCCTTACTTGTTCTATGGATGGGAAACCAAGGCTGGGAGTCTTGCCTCTGGATGATGATGGAAATGGATGCCAGGGACAAGCCTTCGGCGTCCCAGAGAAGGAGACATCTGTCTAATATTATAGATGTTTTCAACAGAGCAAGGGGTGGGGGCATGCACGAGGAAGCTGTGCAAGCAGCCTTTGGGGCTCCAGGGAGCAGAGGGGGGCCTCTGTTGTCAGGGAGGTCAGACCGGGGATGTCCGTGCCCCCTGCAGGTCACCTTGGGCGGAGCTGGGGTGCCCTGCCGGGCGGCTGCTGGGCTGGGCACAGGTGGGAGGCGAGCGGCCCCTGACAGGGCTCCTTCTTTCAGATGATTGAGTCGAACGACATCTCAGGGGAGAAGATGAGGATGAAGGAGACTGTGGAGGGTGAGTGGCCGCTGGCGGGCCGGGACGCGGGCCCTCGGGGAGGGCAGGCGGGGTCTGCCTTTGAGCCGGTCCCGCTGCGGCTGGTGGGAGTGCCTAGCTGTGCATGGGGAGGGCCGGCCACTGCACCAACTACCTTCTTGTTTGTTTGGCTTTAACTTTATTTTTAAAGTAAATGTTAACTTGTAATTGGTTCTAAGGACGTGCAGCAGAGGGTCCCCCACTCGCTGCTTTCCTCCCCAAAGGCACAAGTTAGCCGACTTGGGCTCCTTCCTAGAGACGGTTCCTGCGCATCCGAGCCGTAGGCGCCACCAGAGAGGGGCCCACACCTGCCCGCTGTTCCGTCTCTTACTCTTCCCTTAATCGTGCGTCTTGGAGACTGTGCCTCATCGCTGCGTTCCTTTACATGGTGCAGAATATTCCACTGTGTGGGGCGACCATCACGTGTTTCACCAGCTCCCTGCTGATGGGTAGCAGGTTGTCCCCAGTCTTGTCTGTTATACACCCTGCCGCAGAAAATCACTTGCCCTCCATTGGGCTCAACCAGTTTTCACTCCCACCAGGCGGTTGAAAGTGTGTTTAGCCATAAACCTCACCAACAATATGCTTTACCAAACTTGTGATCTTTGCCAGTCTGAACAGTAAAAGCTGTGACCTGGTGTAACTTCATTTGCCTTTCTCTTACTGTGAATGAAGCCCCATTCCCATTTCTATTCACATCCATTGTCCATTTTTTCAATTTGGAAAAATTAGAATTTGTTGATTTCTAGAAACTCTCTATATATGACATTGCAAACATTTTTCCCCTTTTGTGGTTTGTCTTTTGACTTTTCTTATGGTGATGTTTGCCATTCAGATTTCAAAAAATCAGTCTTTTCTTTTTTGGTGTCTGGGTTTGTTATTTTTAAAACGCATCCCATGGTGTCTTCTGGTACTTTTTAAGTTTCATTTTCTGTGTTTAAATCTTGGATCCGTCTAGAATTCATCCTTCTATCTGGTGTGAGGTAAGGAACCCATGTTTATTTCCTTCCCAAAGAGTACCCACTTGTCCCAACATCATTTTTGAGAAACTCATGTTCCCTCCACTGATGTGAATTTCCAACCTCACCATCTTTAAATTCTCTTATCTAATTGCCTCTATTTCTGGACTTTCTATTCCATTCCTGTAACCTCTCTGTCTGTTCAAGGGCTGGTCCCATGATCTTCTAATTGTTCAGGCTTTGTTTGTATTTTAATTACTGGAGGGCTAGCTTTCCTGCTCTGCTTTTTCAGCATTCTCTTGGCCATTTTCTTTTAATTAAGGCAAAATTAACATAAATTAACCGTTTTAAAGTGAAAATTTTGTTTGTAAAGTGAAGCATTGACTACATTCACAGTGTTGTGCACCCACCACCTCTGTCTAGTTACAAACATTTTCATTCCCACAAAAGGAAACCCCAATACTTGTTACCAGGCACTGTCCATTCTCCCCTCCCCCTGGCCGCTGACCTCCCCCCCCCCCCAATCTGCCCTCTGTTTCTACAATTTGCCTCTTCTGGGGATTTCATACAAATGGCATCATACAGGATGTGGCCTTTTGTGTCTGGCTTCTTGCACTTAGCGTAACGTAGTCAAGCTTCATCCGTGTTGTGGCGTGTGTCTGTGCATCGTTCCTGTTTACGGCTGAGTGACATTCCATCGTGTGCACATGCCACGTTGTGTTTGTCCGTCCACCTGAGTGTGGGCATCTGGGCTGTTTCCAGCTGCTGGCTGTTGTGAGTGGTGCCGCTGTAGACGGGGTCTGCGGGACCTTGTCGAGACCTGTTTTCAGTTCTCTTGGGTGTGTGCCTGGGAGTGGAATTGCTGGGTCCTCTGGTAGGGCTATGTTTAACTGGTTGAAGAAGTTTTTCCAAACCCTTTTGGCTCTTCTTGCTAATCTTTCCAAGTGATTTTAGAATCAGCTTATCTAGTTCCACAAAAATGAAAGTCTTGCTGGTATTTTTCTTGGTATTATGTTAAATTTATAAATTAACTTACGGAAGGTTAATGTGTTTGTAGCACTTTCCGTGCATTATCTTTCTTATGACTGTCCTTAGACCATCCGATACTGAATTCGCGTGACCAGGGGACATGGGCCCCATCATTATCCCCATTTTTCACTCAAGGAAACTGAGACTCTGGGGTTAACTCGCCCAAGACCACACAGTGCTGGGGCCTCTTGCTCATGGTGGGTTACCAGACAGAGGGCTGGCGTGAGGAAGAAATTGGACCCTGGGGGCCAAGTGGGGCCCCGCTTTAGGGCTTCTGTGGGAGGGCCGCCCCTCGCCCCCTGGACCACACGTTGGCCCGGGAATGTTGACAGCCTGTCGTCTCTCCCGTCTCTCCCAGGCCTGCAGGACAAGCTGAACAAGAGGGACAAAGAGGTGACAGCCTTGACGTCCCAGACCGAGATGCTCAGGGCCCAAGTAAGTGGTAAGTCTCCCTCCCGCAGGGCCGTGCAGGCTTCCGAGCACTGAGCGGATTGGTGCCTGGGTCAGTGGCCCCCCGACTCTGCCTTACATGGGAGGCAACCTGGGCCAGGCCACCTGCACCAGACTCCCACCTGGCAGCAGTGGGTGGGAGACCTGTGGCCCATACACCGTCTGTAATGTGATCAGGGGCCCCGTCCGGCTTCCCTCCCCGGTGCCAGCTCTCTGTCCTGTGCGCTGGAGTTCTGTTACAGTTCTGTCTGGTCTTGAAAACGTGGGTTCCTTGTAGGTCACTTTGATACAGCGTCTCTGCCCCCAGTCCCTAGAAGAAGCACCAGCGGTTCAGAACTGGGGGGACGGTGCCGGCTGCAGGGGAGAGGAGGGCACAGGGGAGTGAGGACAGGGGCATCTGGGGCCTCTGGTGTGTCTTGGTGACGAACTGGCCCTGCCTCTTGTCCGCCAGAGTGCCAGTGGTGGTGGCCCTGAGACGGCCCCGTCCTGGAAGCGTTCCCACCCACACTTCTCTCTAGTCCCGGTGACATTCACATGGCACACTTGGTCCCCACAAAGGTCGGTTGACCTCAGACTCCTCCAAGGCTCAGGTGACGATGTGGCTCGCCCTGGTCCAGGCCCCAGTGTCACCGCCTGGTCCTGTCTCGGGAAGGTGGACACCCCACAGCCCGGGCTGCTGTGTTCCAAGGGCTCCGTCGGCTTTTTGTAGCTGTTGTCTTGGCCCCCTGCTGCCTGGCTCCGCAGGACGAGAGACACCCACTCCGTGGACTGTGTCACTGTGATCCCCAGGTGGGCCAGACTCCCTCGGGGCCCTGACTCTCTCCCTCCTTTCCCTGCCACTGACCCTCAGCATTGGAGAGCAGGTGCAAGTCGGGAGAGAAGAAGGCAGACACCCTCCAGAAGGAGAAGCGGCGCCTGGAGGCCGAGCTGGAGGCCGTGTCCCGGAAGACCCACGATGCCTCGGGCCAGCTGGTCCTCATCAGCCAGGAGCTGCTCAGGAAGGAGCGGTGAGTCCACCATCGGCCGTGTGCACAGACCTGTCTGGCTCTGTCACCCAGCCGTGTCCTCCCTCCAGCCTGACTCTCACTCCACCTGACGTTGGCCATCTTCTCCAGAGGCCATGCTGGGATAGACGGGTGGGGCAGGTGGCTGGCGTCACCAAGGACCACTGTGCTCTCTTCTACCAAGCTCAGGGCAGCCTCAGAATCCTTCTCAACACAGTTCTCCAAGCAGAGCTTATAGGGAAGATTAGTGGTCCCAGACTTCTTGGTCTCAGGGACCCCTTTAAACTCTTAAAAATTATTGAGGATTCCCAAAGAGCTTTGGTTTATTCATTCTATATAAAATGGAAAAAAAATTTTAATATGCATTAATCCACTTAAAGATAATAATAAACCAATTGCATGTAACATAAATAACATGCTTTTGGTAAAAAGTAACTATTTTCCAAAACAAAAAGTATTTAGTGAAAAGAGTAGCATTGTTTTGCATTTTTGCCAATTTCTTGAACGTTGGGCTTAACAGAAGACAGCTGCATTCTCGCATCTTCTGCAGTCAGTCTTTGCTGTTTGCTGTTTTGGTTGAAGAATATTATGAAAATCTGGCCTTACGTAGATATGTGGTTGGAAAAGAGGAACATTTTAATACCCTTTTGAGGTAATTTTTAATATGCCGCGTGGCCCCAGGAGAAAATCCATTGTACACTCATGAGAAATGACAGTGTAAAATAGTTGTGTTATCATGAAAATAGTTGTGACCCATGGGCCCCCCTGAAAAGGTCTTGGGACCCTTGAGGGTTCCCCAGACCACAGTCTGAGAACCACTGGGTTACGGTCCATAGACATGGTTTGTGTGACCCACATGAGGTTTAAAAAGAAAACCTAGACCAGCATTTAAAAATCAGAAGATTTCACATAAAATCTAAATTTCTCCAGTCCAGATTCCCTTAAATTAGAAGGTCTGACAGCATTAGGCTCACCTCCAGCAGGGCCTCAAGCAGCATTGCTGGGGAGCACCTGCCCCCTCTCAGTGGGCGTGGCCCTCTGGGTCTCCTCAGTTGCCGCCCGCTTCTATTATTTTCCTGACAACCCCTGCCTGGACATGACTCGCCAGCTCCTGTAAGCATTTGAGGTTCAACCCCTGAGTTAAAGTCCGCCTCTTCCTTGAAGCCTTCCTTGATTGATGTAGGCCACCACGAGCTCCTCCATTCTCCTGTGGTACTTAGCATGGGAGTGGGAGATCAGCCAGGAATCCGTTGGCAGATTGAATGAGTAGAGGTTCATTGTCCTCATGTCACAAGAAATCTGGAGGTAGCTGTGGCTGGCCCTTGGTTCAGTGGCTCAAGATATCAGTGCCACACCTTTGTAGTTTTCTTGGACACTCCCTCTTGGTTGCAAGGTGGCTGCTAAAGCTCCAGCTATCACATTCATAGCAGGAAAGAGGAGGAAAGGGAAAGGGACAGTGCCAGTTGACTTCCACTTTGTTCTCAACTACCCATGGCCACCTGGTGAGGGAGTTTCCCCCTCCTCTATAGCAGAGGCAGGCAAGGGAAAAGGCTTAGAAGGGATGTGTCCTTCAATCCGCGCCCATGGCAGACATTGCGAATTGATCACCACGCTCTTTTCTGCAGAGCCCACATGTGGCCTCAGAATCATTCTCATCACAGTTCTTAGGCAGCTACTGCCAGCTGATTAAGAGCTGACATGGGAAGGAAAACCCATTTGACATCAGGCATTTAAAAATGAGTTCATTGCCACGTGAGCTCTATTGGATGACTGTTTTGTTTTAATTAAACAAAAGTAATATTGTCATTCTTAAAAACTTTAGGGGCCGGCCCTGTGGCTGACTGGTTAAGTTCACGTGCTCTGCTGTGGTGGCCCAGGGTTTCACTGGTTCGAATCCTGGGCACGGACGTGGCACCGCTCATCAGGCCACACTGAGGCTACATCCCTCATGCCACAAGTAGAAGGACCCACAACTAAAAATGCACAGCTATGTACTGGGGAGCTTTGGGAGCAAAAGGAAAAATAAAACCTTTTAAAAAAAAAAAAAAACTTTAAAAACATTCTGGGAAAGGCCAAGTCCTCTTGATCGTCCCATTCTCAAATCCTGGCCCCTCTTGGGCTGTGGTCAAATGGTTTCATGTTTCCACTCTGGCCCCTCCTGGTACAGATGCTGTCTTTTTTTTTTTTTTTTTTTTTTGGTGAGGAAGATTGGCCCTGAGCTAACATCTGTGCTGATCTTCCTCTGGTTTTTGTATGTCGGTCGCCACCACAGTGTGGTGTAGGTTGATGCCCAGGATCTGAACCTGAAAACCTGGGCCACCAAAGTGGAGCATTCTAGACTTAACCATTGTGCTACCGGGCTGGCCCCACAGATGCTGTCTTAGTAGACAGTGTCCCCCTCAGGGTGGCCAGTCTCTAGGCACTTGTGAGTCGCTGGAGTGTGGGAGCAGAGGGGCTGACTGGCTGGGCTGACTGTTGCTGTCCTGTGCCTCTGCCCCACCCCTCGCCAGGAGCCTGAACGAGCTGCGAGTGTTGCTGCTGGAGGCCAGTCGCCGCTCCCCGGGGCCGGAGAGGGACCTGAGCCGCGAGGTCCACAAGGCTGAGTGGCGGATCAAGGAGCAGAAACTCAAGGACGACATCCGGGGCCTGCGTGAAAAGCTGACCGGGCTGGTACGTTGGGGAGGGGGAGGCCGTGGTGGGGCTAGGGCTGCCCTGCTGTCAGGCCATGGAGACTGGTGACCTCCTGGAGCCACCCAGGGACAGCCAAGTCACAGTGAGGGTTCGAAATCCCCTAGAAGCACAGTCAGGGTAGCTGGGGGAAGGGCCACGGGTGACCCCCTTGCTGACATCATGGCTGGCAGGGTGGCCGTCTGGGTGATGCAGTGCAGAGGAAGACTTCCCAAGGGTGGCCTGCCCAGAGGTAGGACGGGCTACTGCGGGGTAGTGAGCTCCCCGTCCAGGGGAATAATCAGCCGGAAGCGAGCTCTCCCTCAGGGTCCTGCAGTGGGGATTCCCGCATCAGTCTCAGGAAGGCGACAGGAACTGGAAAGGCTCCTCTAACCCTGAACTTCTGGGGCTGCGACTCCTCCGTCAGGAGCAGGAGCCTGACAGAGCAGAGCTCCGGAGGCAGGAGCTGGGCTGGGCAGGGGCTGCTGGGAGCCTGGGCCAGAACCATCCCCACCCCATCCCCCGTGGTCAGCATTCAGGACAAGCCTGGGGCCGGGTACCAGCCTGGTCACCTCCGGGGTATGGACAGGGTGGGGTCTGGGAGGACAGGCCTGCTGTCATGGGAAGCCAGCGGCTCACCCCTCTATCCACCACACGGGCTCGGCTACCCTGGAGGGGGTGGGGACGGGGCCTCCCGGACAGGAGGCAGGGACAAGACCCGCCTGCAGCTGTGGGGCAGGCCTGGCCAGCAGGCCCTCTGGGGTCCTCGCGCTCTGTGAGTCTGGATGTAACTCTGCAGACAAGGCCCTGGGGCTGGCGGGGACCGGGGGTCTTGACTCCCCGAGGCTTTCCCAGAGCCTTGTCTCCGGCTCCGTGGGGCACAGGCTGGTCGGGTTTCCGTGGGAATGTCCCTGCGCTGTCCCCCGAGCCCCGGGGAACCAGGGACGGGCTGTGGTCAGAAGGCCCCTCGGGTGAGGCAGGCCTGGGTGGAGAGATGGCCGGGGGAGCGGAGCAGAGGCACTGGAAGCCCCGGCCCACAGGTCAGTGCGGGGCGGCCGCTGTGGGAGCAAGGAGGCACCCGGGGCCCACGAGGCAGGTGTCCCTTCCGTGTGACGGTGCCAGGGCAGCTGGGGACACTTGGAAGCCGATGGTACCGAATGTCCTGCCGGGCGGGGCTGGAGGTTCAGGTGGGCTCAAGGGTCGGAGGTGAGGAAGCTGTGAGTCTGAGGGGGCAGAGGAGGGACCCACCTAAGACTGTAGGGGAGTGGGGGGAACAAGAAGGAAAGAGGGAGGGGTCCTGGGCCTGGGGACCTGGAGATGTGGAGCATCTGGCCGAGCCGGGAATTCAGGGCAGGGGACAAGGAAGAGGCTTCGTGGGGACCCTCAGGGAGGTAGGGAGGCCCGGGGGCGTGCTGGCATGCTCAGGCCTGGCCCAGGGGCAGGGGCAGAAGAGTGTCCTGCCTAGAGAGAGCCCGCCCTCCTCCCACACGCACCCGCACACACCTGCGCGCGCCCCCGCTCTTCCAGAGCCCGCCCTCCTGCACACGCGCCCGCACACACCTGCGCGCCCCCCCCCCGCTCTTCCAGAGCCCGCCCTCCTCCACACGCACCCGCACACACCTGCGCGCTGCCCCGCTCTTCCAGGACAAGGAGAAGGCCCAGGCGGAGCAGAGGCGCTACTCCCTCCTGGACCCGGCCTCGGCGCCCGAGCTCCTGCGGCTGCAGCAGCAGCTGGCGAGCACGGAGGACGCGCTGCGGGCCGCTCTGGAGCAGGCGCAGCAGGTGGACAGGCTCGTGGAGGCCATGAGGGGCAGCCCCGACAGGTGCCAGGTGAGCGCGGGCGGGTGCCCGGGTCTGAGGGGGAGGCGGCCCTGTCCGCCCTGGGACCCTGGGCTGCGGGGGGACACACCGCCCTGCCCTCTCCTCTGGGCGTCCCAGCCCCGGGGGTGCGTGGCTTTATCCTGAGGAGCTCAGACCTAGGGGAGCGATGCGGCCTTGCCCTGAGCCTTGGTCTCCGGCCGGCCGGGAGCCCCTCAGGAGCTCTGGTCGCGCAGGACCTGCCGGGTGACCGCGCCACCTAGGGGCCGAACTGGGAGCTGCCGCCCTGGGAGCCCCGCTCAGAGTCCCGACTCTTGCAGGCCCCGGGCAGTGCCGGCTCTGCGAACGGCGTGCACCAGCCAGACAAGGCCCACAGGCAGGAGGTAAGGGGCCTGGCCCGGGGCGCGAGGTGATCCTGGGGGGCTTTGGGAGACAAGTCCGAAACTGTGTAAAGGGGAACGTGCTCGCTAGGAGTTCTCTTACCAGAGATGCAAGGTTACCTGTTTTAAGTGATATCCTTCCTGAACTGTCCTAGGCACGCACATGGGTTGTTTGCCTGTGTGCATGTGCATGTGTGCGTGTGTGCACATGTGCACGGACAGTCAGTCCTCGTTATTCACAAATGCCCTATTTGCAAACTTGCCTGCTCCATAAAATGTCATTACAACCCCAAAATCCATACTCAGGGCGCCTCCGTGGTCCCTCGCAGACACACGGGAGCGAGGGGCATGCGAGTCGCCCGCCCCCCGCCCCTGCTGAGGACAACCAGGCGGTGCTCAGCCTTCTTGTTTCGGCTCACGCTGAGAACAAGGTCCTTTGCATGGTCTGCTTAGTGCCACGTTTGTCCCATTTTTGTGCTTTTTCTTGGTGATTCCCGCTGTTTGAAATGACCCCCCAGCCGAGTGCTGAGGCCGTCAGCCTTCCTGGGGGCAAGAGGGCTGCGCGGTACCCTGCAGAGAAAGTCCGTCCAGAAGCTTCCTGCTGGCACCGTGAGGCTGCTGTTGGCTTTGAGCTCACGGTTAATGTCATCCATTAAATAGGGTGTCTTTAAAGGGAGTGCACAGAAGACAGGACTGTGTGTTGTTAATGCAAGTGTCGTGATTGAGGCTCACAGGAGCCTCGCCCATGTTTGCACCAGAAGCAGTGGCTCAGCATTCCCTAAGCCAGCGTTGGCGGGGACCTCATAGAATGTACCCACTGCGAATAGTGGGAACCGTTGTGTGTGTGTGTGTGTGTGTGTGTGTGTGTGTGGATAGGCACTAGGTTTTTATTTGGAAATAATTTCAAACTTAGAAAAAAGTTGCAAGAATAAAAATAGTGCCTAGAACATCATGTACCCTTTCCCCCATAAGTATTGTTAACCTTTTCCCCCATTTGTCTGTGTTTTGTTTTCTAAATGTGGACATGTGTAAGATGTATAGTATTTTCCGAACCGTTTGAATATAATTGCATGAATCCTGGCCCTAAATACTTGAGTCCGCATTTTCTGAGAAAGGGGCGTCACTTTGCCCACAGGACAGTGCCCAGTCCCCACAAGTGTCGCGCTGACGCGGGTTCGCATGTCACCCCGCCCCCCTGCTCCTCCGCCTCGCTTCTCCGGCTCTTTCTCCCTGGCCAGGAGGCAGCCGAGGGTTGCGGCACTCACTGCCTCTAGTTGGCAGGTGTCTTCGGTCCCCTCTAATCTGGAACATCTCCGCGATTTCTTTGATTCTTAGGAAATTCACAGTTTTGAAAGATAGCTCCGCTCCTTTTTTTTAACTGAAAAGTCCTCGTTTGGGATTGTCTGATGGCCGCTGGTGATCAGAGCAGGGTTAGTCGCGTCCTCCTCCGGGCATCCCAGCTGGGGCCTGACGTCCGTCTGCCCTTCGGTCCTGACGGGATTCCGCCCATCTGGTCAGGTGTCTCCTCTGTAGAGTGCCTGGGCTTTCCCAGCGAGCAGCCTGTGGAGGGACTGGCCGCCCTCTGAGCACCTTGAGCACCTGCTCTTCCTGAACCCCCACCCCGGCTGGGCATCTGTCGCTGGCCCGCCCAGGCTGGTCCTCCCTGAGCGGCTGCAATGGCTTGGCTGTCATTTTCTAGAGCAAGTTGCTTACTCTGTGTTTGATTTCACCTCCGGTTTTCTTCACCAAACGCTTTAAACATACGCATTTTGTCTCTGAAGCAGTCTCTGTGAGTTGTATGTTTTGTAGAATTGTGGGTATAAAATTGGCTTTCCAGAACTTCATGGGCCTGAGGGGCGCCCGTGACTCCCAAGCTTGACCTGTCTTTGCTTGACCGTGTGATGTTTTAAGGGGGTGTCTGGTGGCCCCGCCCCACAGTAACCCCTCGTATTCACCCACAGTCTTAGAGGCACCCACTTGGGTCCCGGGTGCCGGCCCGGTTAGGTGCAGGAACCCAGGGCCAGCTCTGTCCCTGGCTCGCTGTGTGACCTTGGGCAACTGAGGCCAGAGCAAGGGAAGGAAGGATGGTGGAGCCCCTGCTCACCCAGACATAGGAGAACCTTGGCTGCAGACTCTGCCAAGGGCCAGGCCTGTGGGTGAGGGGCAGAGAGATGGGGCTGGGGAGTGGAGGGGACCCTGCACCAGGCCTTCGAGCAGGGTGGAGGCCTGGAGCTGGAGGGGACGTGGTAGGGCTGTGTCTGCAGAGCAGCCGCTGTGCCAGGCCCCCTGGGAGCTGATGTCCATATCTGGTGCAGCTTTGTCCTCCCAGCAACCTGCAGAGCATGCAGTCCCAGTGTACAGATGTGAAAACTGAGGCTCGGAGTCTCAGTTCCAGTTTCCATTTCTTCAGATCCAGCCTCCACACAGGCACCCAGTGCTCTCTGTAAACCCATTTGCTCTCATGTCTTCCCCTCAGCTTCCTCTAAACAGCTCCCACCCTACCTCCTGTGTCACCATGCCCCAGACACACATCAGAGACCTCTGCCCCAGGGCCTTTGCACATGTGGTTCCCTCTCCCAGCACAAGTGGGCTCTCTTCCCCCAGCGCACCCCCACCCTCCTTCCTACCTGCCCCCTCCCCCCGGCCGCCTTCACTCAAGGCTCCTGGGGACATTTGCTGATCAAGGCTTTGCTTTCTCCAGGACAAGCACTGACCCTGAGGGACACCGTGGAGCAGCCCAGTCCACACCAGAGCCCCTCTGGCCTGCCCCGGCGGCGCCCCATCCAGGCAGGGGCCAGGACTGTCACTTTGGAGACAAGAACAGTGTTTGTAACGATAACGTCCCCCACCGCCGCGGACAATCCCTGCCCCTCAACCCCCCCTGCCGGACCAGGAGGCTTCCTTAAGCGCGACCTTCCACAGAGAGCGGTACAGGCCAACCTGGCCCCGGGACCTCCAGCCTGGACGCCCTGGCAGTTTCTGGACTTTGTTTGGGGGAGCTGAGGCGATCTAGCCAGGCCCCCTCCCCAGAAGGAGCTCCCTGAGGACCATCTTGGCCCTGGGCACATCCTTGCTCTCCCTCCTTCCTCTCCTCATCCCAGGTCCCCCTCAGACCCTGGGGAGCTGTTGTCCTGCAACAGGGTCAGAGGAGGCCCAGCTTCTCTTTGCAGGCACTGAGGAGGGGAGTCCAGTCCTGAGGAGCTGGGGGACCCCTTTTCCTGCAGCCACCTCCAGGCCAAGGCAGTCCCCAGGGCGTCTCGTCCCCACACACCGGACCTCCTTCAGACGTGGTACAAGTTCCCCTCGGTGAGGCCCAGCTTCAGGGTGCGGGGGTCATGGTCCTCCCCGCCAGCACACACTGACTCAGCCCGAGCTGCTGGTGGGCGGTCACTGAGGCCGGTGCCGCGGTGTTAGGGAACCCGGAAGCCCTGGCCCCCGCCGACCTGCTGGAGCCACAGCCAGGCCTGGGACGGCTTTGACTGGTCAGGAATGTGGTGTCCCCTGTGTTGACCAGATGTTCCGTGGCTCAGCCTCCCACCTGCAGGTGTGCCAGGGGCTCTGATGTGTTCACCCGCTGACCTTGGCGCACGCACACTCGGGGTACGTGTGCACATGTGGCTGTGTGGGCGGGGCATCTTCACTCAGCCATGCTCGGGCCACACACACTTGGGTTCCAGGACAGAGCCTCAGGCCTGGCGGGGCCATGCCCACACACCCCGCAGATGTTCTTGCAACCAGCTGTGAACATACACACCCAGGTACATGGGGGTGAGCGTTCAGGGATGTGTGTGCCACGCACACGCGCCAGAACACACGAGTACCCACAGCCCCTTTCTAATCTCATCATGTCCCACCTCTAGAGCCGGGGCCCGCAGGCCCTGCCTTGTGCTGTAGTATCGCCCCAGGGGGCCTGCCCCTCCTCTCCAGCTCAGGGAGGGTCTTCACCCTCCCCCCGGGGCCAGAGGGGCGTCCGATGCCCCCCATGGTGTGCCGCAGTGTGCCAGGACCGAAGTGTGCCTGGGCGGGCATATGGCTCGTGCCCTGGGAGCAGCCCAGGGAGCCTCTGACGTGCCAGGTACAGGCGGGCAGGGGTCACGTCCTTGCCCAAGTACAGCCCATCCTGGGGGCAGCCAGTTAGTCCCACCAGCCCCCTCCTCCCGCCCCCCATTGGCTTTCGGCAGCTCTCGCATGCGGTTTTATTAACAACAGTCTAGAAGCGATGCTTTAGTGGCCTAACCCAGAGTCAGATACTACTCTTTCCAGCAAAATCAGGCAGCTCGCCCCGCCCACAGGAGGCGCTGACTAGTCTACTAACAGCCACAGGCCCACAGGGAGAGGCTGAGTCTGGCGCCACTGGCAGGTGGCAGGTGGCAGAGAAGTGAGTTCCCTGTGAGCATCTCCGCCTGTGCAGTCTGGGCTCAGCCATACCCTGCCCCAGGTCCTCCCCGCACCCTTCCCCTCCCCAAAGTGGAATTGTTGAAGTGTGGCGAGTCCGTGCTCGAGACAATAAAGCTTGTGACTGAGGTCCAGGACCCCTGCAGTCGTCTGCTTCCCTCTTTGAGCGACCTGGGCTCCCCCGGCCTCTCCCAGCTCATGATGCCTGGTGCCAGGAGTTTGTCTCGATCCTGTTCCTTGTGGGCTGCCAGCTAATTCTTACTCAGGTGTGAATGGCTGATGGGAGCTTAAGAGGACCTGACGTTGAAGAAGTCCAAGGCTGAGCTGCCTTCTCTGAGGAGAGGGAGCTGAGCAGGAAGAGGCAGAGAACCAGAGGGAGGGAGGCGGGCAGGCCGGGCAAGGCTGCCCCCCGAGAGGCACAGGGGGTGCGCTTGAATCTGTTAGAGGTATAACTGGGCCTGCGAGGAAAAAACAAAAACTCTTCCCGAGTTGCAAAATAGTGATGGATCAGCTGACACGAATATGATGAGTTCGGTGAGAACATTACAGCTTTGGTGAACCGATGCTGTCCCCTGCAGCAAGCTTTCTGTGGAGCAAATGAGCCGTCACTGTTGTGCAAGCTTTGTGGTCATTTTACCGGCCTTGCAGTTGAGGGTCCCCCACAGAGACTGAACCAGGCTCCTGAGGTGAACAGCCAAGTGTGTCTGGAAGCTTCCCGCCCTTTCTCAGCCTCTGTATCAGCCGAGCCCTGGGGGAAGCAGGGGCCCGTCCTGGGGTGAACAGAGTGGAGGGAGGGGCCACGTGCGCAGGTGTAGACAGGGCTAAGGGCACCCACAAGGGACTCTGGGGAGCCACTGCACCCCAAAGGGACGAAGCAAAGGAAGCCAGCATAAGCTGCATCTGTGCAGAGGACCCAGCAGCAGCAAGCCCAGGAGGGAGGGAGCTGGAGAAGCGCATTCTGCAGCCCCCTCTCCTCCTCCGCCACCTCCTGCCGACCCTCTCCTTGGCTGAACTCCACCTGGCACCGAGGCCAGGGAGCTGTGGGAGGGCTCGGAGGCCTGCTCCGGGCACAGCCAGGATGTGGGTGCAGAGTGGGTCTGGGGGTGGGGATGATGGAGAGCAGTCAACCCAGCATCGTTCCCGAGACCCATCTGGGTCGGTTTCCTTAGGCTTCAGCCGCCTCCAGTATGGACAGGGTCTGTCTTTCCAGATCTCATCCCGCCTGCCCAGCATTTTGCATCCAGAGTGCTTCTGCCCACAGGACTGTCTCCTCTCGAGACTTAGCCCACACCACTGCGACCCATGGTTTCTTTCCATCTGACCCGAGGCACGGGCGTGGCCCCGTCACTCTCTGATGGGGCGGTGACCGAGGGTGCTCAGTGCATCCCCCTCCCTGGGGGAAAGTGTTTCCTGGCCAGCCGCCCTTCAGTGGGGACTCCACGCCGGGGCACGTGGGCAGAGGAGAGCCAGCCCCAATCTGCTCGTGGCTCCCAGGCCGGCGGTTGGCCTGACCCTGTGTCAGCTGCTGTGAAGGTGAGGCACTGGTTGGGTAGGAAGGACGCGAGGAGCAGGCAGGGGCAGTCATGGAGACTGGGGGCCTGGGCCAAGGCTGGGGCGCAGGGCTTGCTTACTGTCACCAGGGCTGAGGGTGCGGGCGACTCGAGGCCAGACGGCGGCGGCAGGCTTGAATCTCACAGGAGCAGCCTGAGCCCTGTCTGCCCAGGGCTTGGCTTCCAGAGGCGCAGGATGGGAGGATGGCGCCGGAAAGAGGATGGGGCTCCGCAGGGGGCTCGAGGTGGCGAGGTGGCGGTGACAGAGTCCCGCAGGGACCCTGCCCTCAGGGCTCACAGGAAGCCCAGGGATGCGGTGCGGGCTTCACGGAGGTCTGTGCAAGCCAAAGGCCTGGGGCAGCCTTGACCCTGTGGAGCAGCAGCCCTGGGTGGGGGGGTCTCTGACAGCACCACCCTGGAGAGAGCTCAGGCGCTGGACATCCTGGGTCCAGCCCAGCCCGTCACCCTCTGGCTGTGTGGGCCAGACCCATGGCTCCACTTCCCTGAGCCTCAGTTTCCTCCTCTGAAACGGAGAAAATAAAGCCGACCTCATGCCCCGTGGGGTCTAAATGAGACCCTGCAGACACCCACCCAGTTGTTTCTGCCGCTGTCCCAGCCTAGCAGGACGTTGCCCTCCTCCGTCTGCAGGAGAGCACCAGCAGGTCCCTGGGGCCCCACCGCGGCTTGCTCAGCCCCTCGACAGTCCAGCTTAGGGGTCAGCAGATCGCCTGCACAGGCCGGAGGAGCCCCGCGAGCTCAGCTCAGCCCCCGGGCCCTGCCTCAGGCACCCCCACATGGATGCTCCACGAGCCAGCAGCAAGCAAGTCGCCCCCAGGGCTGGGTCTGGGGCACAGTGGGAGGGGCTGGGAGCTAGCCGCTCCGGACAGAGCGTGTCCCCACACCATCCCTGCACTGACTTTTCTCTTTTAACCGTTTAATTTTGAGATAATTTCAGACTTACAGAAGAATGGCAAAAATAGAGTTCCCGTAAATCCTTCACCAGCCTCCCCTGGTGTTACCTTCTTGCACAACCGCAGTACAATGAACCAAACTAGAAAACGGACACTGGTGGGAGGCTGTTGATCGAAGTACAGACTTTTCTCAGATTTCACCAGTCTTCCCTCTGACGTCCCTTTTCTGTTCCAGGATCCCATGAGGATCCCACATGACATTGCTTCGTGGAATCTCTTTAATCTCCTCCCGTCTGTGACGGTTTCTCAGCCTGCCTGCTCTGCCATAACCGTGACACATTTGAGGAGCACTGAATGGTTCTTTTGTCCAGGTCCTCAGTCTGGGTCTGTCTGGTGTCTCCTCGTGATGAGGGGGAGCACAGAGGGGATGTGCCTCTCAGCGCACCTGTCGGCGGCCCCCGATTTCCACGTGTCTATTACCAGCGATGTAACCTTGCTCACTTGACTAAGGCGATATGAGCCAGGATTCTCCACCATCAAGTTGCTCCCTTTCCCTTTGTGACTCGTAACTATTTTGATGGAGGTACTTTGAGATTGTGCTGATGTCCAGTTTCTCCTTAAACTTTCACCACTGATGTTTGTATCTGTCGGTGCAGCCTGCCTGCTGTAATTATCACTGTGATTGTATTGCCGGGGTGATGTTCCCCTGCTCTCTTCCCGTCTCCATTTATTAACTGGAAATGTTCTGTGAGGACGAGTTGTCTCTTCTCCCCAATTTATTTGTTTATCGGTGGTTTATTTCTATCACTATGGACTCATGGATATTTATCCTATACTTTGGCTTATTATCCAATACCATCGCTGTTTGCTTTGTTCAAGTTCTTCTGCCTTGGCCATTGAGAGCGCTTTCCTTTGGCTCCCTCATCTCTGACACGCCCCATCCTTTTGTTCTTTAAGCACTAACTTGCTTTCTACAGTATGTTCCAAACTCATCGTGTATTTTTCCTCCTGCAGCCACGGAAATATGAACCTAAAGCAGGGGCAACCCTAGGGAAGAAAATAGATGAATTGGACTTCATCACAATTGAACACTTTTTTGCATCAAAGGAGACCCACCAAATGTGAGAAAATGTTTGCAAATCAGATATCTGATAAGGATCTCGTATCCAGAATGTATAAGGAATTCTTTCAACTCAATAAAAAGACAAATAACCTAATTAAAAAATAGGCAAAAGTGGGGCTGGCCCCGTGGCCGAGTGGTTAAGTTCGCGCACTCCGCTGCAGGCGGCCCAGTGTTTCGTTAGTTCGAATCCTGGGCGCGGACATGGCACTGCTCATCAGACCACGCTGAGGCAGCGTCCCACATGCCACAACTAGAAGAACCCACAACGAAGAATACACAACTATGTACCGGGGGGCTTTGGGGAGAAAAAGGAAAAAAATAAAATCTTTAAAAAAAAAAAAAATAGGCAAAAGATCTGAATAAACATTTCTCCCAAGATATTCAAATGGCCAATAAGCCTATGAGAAGATGCTCAGTGTCATTAGTCATTAGGGAAACACAGATCAAAACCTCAAGGAGATGCCCCTGCAGACCCACTGGCATGGCTAAAATAAAAAGACAGACGCTAACAAGTGTTGGTGAGGATGTGGAGAAATTGGAATTTTCATACATTGCTGGTGGGAATGTGAAATGGTCGGCCACTTTGGAAAATAGTTGAGTAGTTCCCTAAAATGTTTAAACATAGAGTTACCATATGACCCAACAATTTTACTCCTAGGTATATACTTTAGATAAAGTAAAACAAGTCCACATGAAAACTTGTACAAAATGTTCATCGCAGTGTTATTCACAATAGCCAAAGAGTGGAAATAACGTAAGCATCCATCATCTGATGAATGGGTCAGTAACATGTGGTTTATCCATACAATGAAATGTTGTTTGACCATAGAAAGGAATGAAGTACTGATCCGTGCTGCAGCCTGATGACCCTCCAAAGTGTCACGCTCAGTGAAAGAAGTCAGATGCCAAAGGCCGTAGAACATGTGATTCCATTTATATGAAATATCCAGAATAGGCAAGTCCATGGCGACAGAAAGCAGATTGCTGGTTGCCAAGGCCTGAGGGAAGGGGAAGTGGGGAGAAACAGTGTAATGGACACAGGGCTTTACCTTGCAATGATGGGAATGTTCTGGAACCAGATAGAGGTGATGGTTGCACAACACTAGGAATGTGCTGAATGCCACTGGGTGCCTCTCTAAAATGGTTAGTTTTGTGTTATGTAATTTTCTCCTCAGTAAGTTATTTTCAAAAAAGAAAAGAAATTTTACATTACCCGTACGATGGTAGGAGGAGTGTGATTTGGATATTAGCACCAAACTGTGTTAGGAATCTTCGTTAAATAAGGATGTGTGAATATTTTTATTTGTTCAGATAATTTTGGGGGAAAAATCAACTGGTGCAATCTATCATGTTAACAGAAAAAAGGAAGAAAAAATACCCGGAATTATTTCAGCAACTGCCCTAGATTTGGGGTGACGGGATAGCAGGGCTGGGGGTGAATTAATATATATATATATATTTTTTTTTTTTTTTGGAAGACTGGCCCTGAGCTAACATCCGTGCCCATCTTCCTCTACTTTATATGTGGGACGCCTACCACAGCATGGAGTGCCAAGTGGTGCCATGTCCGCACCCGGGATCCGAACCGGTGAACCCCGGGCCGCCAAGAAGTGGAACATTCGAACTTAACCGCCACGCCACTGGGCCGACCCTAAATTAATATGTTTTTTAAAATTCTCAATAGTGGTAAAAATCATGTAACATAAAATTTGACGCTGTAACCGTTTTTAAGTGTACAGTTCAGCAGTGTTAACTATATTCGTGTCGTTTTGCAGCAAATCTCCAGGACTTTTTCATCTTGCAAAACTGAAACTCTGTCCCCACTGAGCAAGAGCTCCCCATTTCCCCTCCCCCAGCCCCTGGCGCCGCCATCTACTCTCCATCTCTATGAATTTGACTTCTCTAGGGACCTCATGAAGTGGAGTCATACAGTGTTTGTCCTTTTTAACTGGGGTATTTCACTCAGAATAGTGTCCTTAAGTTTCATCCATGTTGTAGCATGTGTCACAGTGTCCTTTTTGAAGGCTGAATAATATTCCGTTGCATGTATGTGACACATTTTCTCGTTTTTCATTTGCCACTACCTATCATTTTCTTTTCTTTCCCCAGCTTTATCAAGGTCTAATTTACAACATAAAAATGATGTATATTTAAGGTTTTGATATACGTATGCATTGTGAAATGACCACAATCAAGCTAAGTAACACATCATAGTTAGCATTTTTTGGTGTGGTGAGAATACTTAAGATCTACTCTCTTAGCAAGTTTCAAGCACACAGTACAGTATTATTAGCTACAGTCACCATGCTGTACGTTACATCCCTCCAAATCAATCTGTTTTGACGTCACTTGGTTTAAAAGTTATGAGATGGTAATCATTTTGCAATAGATACAGACATCAAATCATCACATTGTGCACCTTAAACTTACACAATATTTTGTGTCAATTATATCTCAATAAAGCTGGAAAAAACTAAAGACACAATGTTCCTTCTGGGAAAAAAAATTTTTAATAAAATTTTTAAAAAAGTTATAAGGAAGTCAAATGCAGAACTAGGGAGCAGGCAGGAGCTTGTGTGGGGCTGGTGCTCAGCAGACTTGGCCTGGCTTCGTGCCCAAGACCACGGCCCCTGTGTGGCGTCTAGGTCATCCATGGGCTGCAGCAAGGACCACCTTGCCAGAATCTGGTGAGAAGCGGCGCAGTGAGCTGCAGACCATGGGGTCCACCCACCCCTCTCCGTCCAGCTCCAGGCCTGCCTGGTTCTCTGGGCAGCGGTACTGCCGTGCTGCAAGGATGTGAAGGGAACGAGTGAAGATGACTTTAACAGTCTCATTATCTGGAATTACCAGGAAACCCCCCAGCTTCACCATCACTCTGACATCTGAGGCTGGAGAAAACAGCAAACCTGTCCAGACCACATTCAAGTTCACGTACAGTGAAAAACACCCGGATGAAGCCCCCTTAATGCAATATTCTCCCAGGAAAATATCTAGAAGACAAGGATGTCTCCGGCACTTTAAAATTATTAGCACTACAGGCAGAAGAAACCCTTGGCATGGTGATGATTTTTACTTTAGTGTTGGCTGCACACGAAAAATTATATGAAATAGTAGATCAAATCAAAACCAGAAGAAAGGCAGGAAGACAAGATACAAAACGGGAAGAAAGTAGGAGCCAAAAAGCAATTATTTCATGGTGCTCCTGTTACGATTGAGAATTTCTTAAGTTGCAAGGCCAGGTTTAATGCAAGACTCTTGGAAATTAAAAAGAAACGTGTGGAAGCAGAACAACAAGCGGGAGAAAGCTGATTCGGTGGGAAACAGCGATTCGAATGCTCGTCTCGATTCGTCTTTGACTCTGATGTGTCTGACAGCTGGTTGCACGGGTGCTGCCAGCACGTGGAGGTGGACGAGGCTCTGCGCCGGGAACCGGCAGACTTGGAGCTGGAGCATGCCCATGGTCCAGGCTGCAATCCTGCTGACCCGGGAGTGAGCACTGGCCTGTCCCCATCTGCAGGGGGCTTGCCTGCCACAGCATCGGAGGCCGTGCTGAAAGGGTTTTGATTTTCCGTTCATTTTTTCTAAGAAAAAATAATTTTCAGGAGAATATTCTTCTGATAACTTTCATCGTTAATAAACTGACCCTCACATTCCAAAGAGAAGAAAGAAGTAATAAGGACTTCCGGGTTTGGTGGAGACCCCATAGTGCAGCCTGTGCCAACTTTCCAATATGCCAGTTACAAATGGCAATTTCAGGGTGGGGTGCCCTGGGAGGGGGTGGCGTGGGAGAAGAGCTGTCTACACCTAGGACTTCAATGGGTGTCCTTGAATTGGTGTTATTTTTAAAGTGTTCTGTAAAGGGATGATCCTTTGTAATCTTTTGGATGTTTAGGATATTTTGTAGTAAGTTTTTTTCTTTTTTATTGAGAATGAATTTACATGCATTAAAGCACAAAATTCTTAGGTGTCCAGACGGATGGATTTTTATGTAAGTATACCCCAGTGTGATCACCACTCAGCTCAAAACAGAGGACACTTCCAACCCTCAACAGGCTCCCCTTTCTGCTCCAAGCCTGTGCTCACTCCGCCCGCTAAGACATAACCAACATTTCAACTTGTATCGTCATAGATGAGTTCTGCTCGTGTACAATTTGGGATCTGGTTTCCTTCAGCTCACATTACCTCTGAGATCCATCCCTTTCTTGTGTGTAGCAATAATCCATTCTTTTCCTCTTGCTATGTAGTATTCCGTTGTATGAGTGCACCACAATTTATTCATCCATTCTCCTCTCTTTTTTGGTATTATTGATTATTTATTTATTTTTAAAGGAAGATTAGCCCTGAGCTAACTACTGCCAATCCTCCTCTTTTTGCTGAGGAAGACTGGCCCTGAGCTAACATCCATGCCCATCTTCCTCTACTTTCTATGTGGGATGCCTACCACAGCGTGGCGTGCCAAGTGTTGCCGTGTCCGCACCCGGGATCGGAACCAGCGAACCCCGGGCTGCCAAGAAGTGGAACGTGCGCACTTAACCACTGTGCCAACGGTCCGGCCCCTATTTATTATTTTTTAATTGAGATGTAATTGACATAGAACATGGTATGAGTTTTAGATGTACAACATAATGGTTCGATATATATGTATGTATATTGCAAAATGATCACCACACTGTCTGGTTAACCTCCATCCACCACATATAGTTACAATTTTTTTCTTGTGATGAGAACTTTTAAAATCCACTCTCTTAGCAACTTTCAAATACATGATACACTATTGTAAACTACAGTCACCGTGCTGTATGTTACGTCCCCTGGACCTATTTATAAGTGGAGGGCTGCACCTTTGACCCCCTTCATCCACATGCCACCCTCCACCCTCTGCCCCTGGCAACCACCAATCCGCTCTCTGTATCTATGGCTTTTTCCTTTTTTTGTGGATTCCGCATATAAGTGAGATTATACAGGCGCTGGTGTTTATCTGTTCTCCTCTCAATGCACATCTCCATTGAGAGAGACAGGAAAAGATGAAGGTTTGTAACATCATTGTGCAATGAGATGCACAGACTACCTGACTCCAGGATCCAGGAGGTGTGACGACATTAAGCGAGCCTCTGTGTCCCCGGACTGGACCTCAGGGAACCGCACGTGTGCTGGGGAACGGGCCAGCTCCGTGGCAGCCCCACAGGTGGTGCCGAGAAGGGAGGCTGAGCAGAGGCAGGCACTGAGCAGCTGACTGAGAGCTGGGCTCCCACTCACCCTCCGCCTGGGAATGTGGAAGACAACCAAGGGCCGGGGCCAGGAGAGGCCCTCCTTCTGCTGTCTGCACTGACTGAGCGCTTCCCAGATCAGAGAGCCGGGAAAGAGGGGGGAGAAAGACTCCGCAGTGTAGGACCCATGAAAACACTGCAGGAGAGGAAAGGGAAGGCATTTGGGGGATGCTGAGCAGAACGAACCTCTGAAAACAATCTAGCACGGCATCCAGAAGAATTCCCAACGTTTGCCGGAAGGCACGGTGAGAGTTTTGTTTCTGGCAATATAGCCTGCTAAATTTCATTTCACAAATTCCTCTTCATATAATTTCTTCCGATATAATTTGCCAGATAAATAACACACAAGATTTTCAACATATCGCTGAGCTTGCAGGAAAGTACAGGAAATCCCCAAGGTCGGAAACCAAAGCAGAGCTGGAGACCAGAGTGGTCAGCTGGTGCGGAAGCCGCGGCTGCCCCAGGGCGTTTGCCAACGTCAGAAACCCAAAGGCTCAGGATGTCACAGCCCTAAGGCGCCCAGAGGACAAGGGTTTGTAGGGTGGAAAATCGGAACCAAAACCACAGGGCTACAACCTTCCTAGAAGTCAGGACTAGAAACTCTTTGCCCCAGCAGAGGGAGGTGACGAGGAAACTTGAGTGTCTTGGCCTAGACTCTGGGTGGGAAAAAAGTCACAGGAGACTTTCTAAAAACCAAAGGCTCGAGAGAGATCAGAGTTTGAATTTATGCCCTTGGGGGTTCAGGAAATACTAAGCCAATGAATGACGTCGCAGTGATCCTGGTGCAGAGTGCCCGGCAGAAGGGAGAGCAGTTCCTTGCTGGAGGGACGTGCTGTCATTCGAGGCCTTGCGGGATCCCATGGGCTCAGCAACCAAAATTTCACAACACACAGAACAAACGGCAGGAGAAAAAGGACTTCAGATACTGGAATTGTTGGACACAAAATATGAAAGGCGTCTCTTTAAGGTTTAAAGAAATAAGATTGAATTAAAAACAGGAGCAAGGAACACGATAGCATCAAAAAAAACACCAGACTGGTTTGTGAAGACCTAATTAAAACCTCTAGAAATGAAGAAATCTCATCACTGAAATTAAAATTCGATAGATATTTAAAACAAAAGATTAAAAAAGGCTGACAGGGAGCTGGAGAACTAGAAGACAGATCTGAAGAGATCCGCCGGAGACGGAAAGTGGGAGAGGCTGGGGGAGCCCCAGGGGCTTCGAGGGGCCACATGCCTTGAATCGCGCCTGGCAGAGCGCTCAGCAAATATCTGCCGAATGATGAAGAGACAGAGAATAAAAAGAAAGGTTCATATATGTCTAATTGGGTTCCAAAAGAAAATAGAACTGAAGAGAGGCGTCATTTCAAGAGAAACAGCTGAGATGTTTCCAGAACTGACAAAAGATATAAACTTCGTAAACTGCAAAGAATTGCGAGCATTGTGGATAAAAAATCCACACCGAGGCACGTTATGTGACGTTTGTGGAATGCTGAAGACAGAGAGCCAAGCAGGACTCCCAGGATATGATCCTAACAGCCACCTTATTTTCGCCTCCCGATTTGTCATTAAACCTGTTCATGGCGGGGGCTCCTGCCCTGTCCCTGCCCAAAAGCTCAGCCGCCCCTCCACCCCACCCCACCCGCCTCTCAAAGGAAAGACAGCGCTGAGGTCACCTTGATTGCAAACACACCCTCAAAGCAGGACTTAAAATGCTGGGCCCCCCTCCACTGTGTCCCCCAGCTCTGAGGATGGCATAGCAGGCTCTCCAAGGGGTCTTCTTATAGCCGTGCTTACGAGGCTTCAGTTAGGAGATGGCGAGCCCACCCTCGCCTGAAAGTGGGGCCCACCACACAGCTTTCTCCAAGCCAGAAGTTCTCAGCCCACGGTGGGTCTTCCCCCAGGGGACATAGGGCAATGTCTCGAGACATTTTTGGTGGTCACAGCTGGGGGGATGCTACTGGCATCAGGTGGGCAGAGGCCAGGGATGCTGCTAAACACCCTACAATGCACATGACGGCCCCCAGAACAAAGCATCACCCAGCCCCAGAACATCAGTGGTGCCAAGGTTGACAAATGCTGCTCGCTTTAGAGCACCACCCCCTCTGATTCTTTCTAATCACCCAAACTGGGCCCTGTCATCTTCCTGAAGGGGTCATCTCCTAACAGTGCCTCACGGCTCACAGGGCTCACTGTGTCATCCAGAGGCCGCACCACACAGTGGCTGAGACCTGGGTTCCACCTCTGACTCTGGCACTAACCCGCCAGTGGCCCTGGGCAAGGCCCTTCCCTCCCCGGCCTGTTTCCTCATCTGTAAAGTGGAGAGCCTAATCCCCAGGCGTGGGGGTCACAGAGGGAAATGTTGGGAATTGTGAGCTGGGCAGCCATGGGGGAGCATCCTTCTCTGGGTCTTCCCTCCTGGATGGAACTGGGCAGGTCCCTGGGTCCCGCTTTGGGAAGATTAAATAGAACTCGGGATGCAGGCTTGAGCCACTGTGGACTGCAGGGAGGAGCGGGGTGTCCTCATGACACTCCACCCCGATGTGCACAGCACTGGCCCTTGAGGAACGGCTCCTTGGGACATGAAAGGAAGCTGAACGGGTTTAAGAATGGGAAGGTCTGGGTTTGAATTCCGGCTCAGCCATTTACCTGGTTTGTGACTTTCGCCAGACCCCTAAACCTCCTTGAGCCACTGTTTTCCCATCTCCAGAGTGATCAGGGCAGTGAAACACTTACATGGGGCTGTCGTGACAACCATGCGACGCCTACTCACCGTAACACACAGCCTGTCACAGGGTGGGCGCTGGGTGGGGGGGTCTCGGGAACTGGGACTTCTCTTGTGCCACTTCCCCTCTCTGCTCTGCCCGCCCCGGGAGACACCAGTTGGGCCGTCTAGGTTGACTGGGAGGCCTTGGTCTTCTCCTGAGGGAACTGGGGTGAAACTGGAGGCCGGGTGAAACACACATGCCAGGCTCCATGGGGACCGTCACCCCCGCCTCCATGCTTCCACTCACCACCAGGTGTCACCCTCGGCCCTTTCTCCACTGCATGTCGCATCACCAAGGATGACCAGCCGGGGAGACTGAGCCCCAGCACTCAGAAGCACATGGCCACGTTCCCAAGCCAGAGCCAGCTGGGGACCCAGACGTCCCAGTTCATGGCACTAGAGCTCTCTGCCCCCATAGCCTCCCAGACTTGGTTCCGGCTCTGCATGAGCATGCATCCGGGACAGAGGCCGGCTGGGGTGAGTGTTCGTAACATCACCAGGACCACGGACCAGGACTTGGCCCAGTGCCCTCCTCCCGACACAGTGGCCTCCCCACCCCGTGGGCCCTTGCTACCTCCTGACTTCAGGCTCTCCCCGCTCCGTGGGCTGCCTCCTGGGCCTGGAATCGCTGTCCTGGCTCTATCATGTGCCTCTCGCCAACCCCAACTCCGGACGCTCGCCTGGCACCTCTCCTAGTCCCCAAGAGAGGCAGAAAAGGTCTGAAGACGGATGTTTGGGGTCCTGTGTGAATTCAGGAGGTAACAAGGGATAGGGAACGCAACCCAGAGCCTTAGTTCTAGAATCTTCTCTGGAACCGTGGTCAAAGCTTTCTGCAGAGGGAAGGACCTGCTGTCTCAGGGCTGCTCCAACCCCTGTATAGACGCCCCTCACAGCCTCCCTCTCCCAGCCGCAGGGCCACCCTCCCCTCTGACCCATGCGACAACTCTGTCTCCAGTTTCCCAGAGGCCCCAAGCCTGGAATTTACCAGGAGCCATCTTCATTTACCCGCTCACTATGTGTGTATCCCGGACTTCAGTATGTTCCTCACTTTCTGTCCTTCTCCCCTCTCCTGCCTGGACCTCCCTTGGGTACCCCAACCTCCTTTTCTCTTGGCTCAGCCCTCAGATCCTGGCTCAACCCCACACCCTTGGAGAAGCCATTCCAAGTGATCACACACACACACACACACCCCGTTCACTCTCTCCACCCCTGGTGGCATGCAGCACAGTCTGAAGAGACATTCTCATAGGGAATTTGTTTTCCTTTTCTTTTCTTCTTCTTCTTCTTCTTCTTTTTTGGTGAGGAAGACTGACCCTCAGCTAACACCAGTTGCCAATCTTCCTCTTTTTCCTTGAGAAAGATTTGCCCTGAGCTAACATCTGTGCCAGTCTTCCTGCATTTTGCATGTGTGATGCCGCTGCAGCATGGCTGACAAGCAGTGTGTAGGTCTGCATCCAGGATCTGAACCTGTGGACCCCAGGTGGAGCACCATTATGCCACTGGGCCAGCCCCTCATAGGGGAATTTTTTTTAACATCTGTCTTTCTCCAGGGACAGACACCACGTTTAGCTCACTCATATCCCTAACTTTTAGCCCAGTCCTGCCAGATGCTCAATAAACAGTGGTCAGGGGGGCTGGCCTAGTGGCGCAGCAGTTAAGTGCACATGTTCTGCTTCTTGGCAGCTTGGGGTTCGCCGGTTCGGATCCCGGGTGCGGACATGGCACCGCTTGGCAAAAGCCATGCTGTGGTAGGCGTCCCACGTATAAAGTAGAGGAAGATGGAGACGAATGTTAGCTCAGGGCTAGTCTTCCTCAGCAAAAAGAGGAGGATTGACAGCAGTTAGCTAATCTTCCTCAAAAAAAAAAAAAAAAAAACCAGTGATGAGATGGATCCATCCCCCACAAACCTAATCTTCAGTCTTGCCCTCCTCTTCACCATCTTCCCTGAGCTCCAAACATTCCAGTTCGGCCCTCCTTTCTAGAAAGTGTTCCTCCTCCTGTGGCCCTTTACGAGTGGTTTAATTGTCTTCATTTTTTTTTTTTTTTTTTTTTGTAATCTGAGTTTACTTGACCATCTATGTCTGTAATCTTCAAACCTTTTGCTGTTGTTTCCTTCAAAATGGGGTTCTCTTAGCCCCCCCTCCTTTAAAGTTTACTTCTTGTTGAGAAGATAAACAGCACTGTCTTCATTCCTAATGCCGGTCCTTCGCCCACGCCAATCTCTCTTCTCCTGGGTGGTCGTCTGCAGCTCCTTAAACATTTACGTCTTTAGCTTTCCCGTGTTTAATCTTTTAATCTCAGCCTTCAGGCTTTGATCTTCCATCTTAGATCACATTCGTTCTGTCACTTTATTTTAAACCTCCTAACTTTTATCTTTTGTTGAGGGTAACTTTTCAGTCCGACTCCCCGGTTTTTAATTTTAATTTTGTATTTGCTGATTTTGACTTTGTGTTCAATATACACACATTTACGTTTTAAACTTGCCGTCTCATTGGTCCTGGTCTTTTATTTCTGTCACTTTACATTTTTTTCATTATTTAAAAAAAATTACTGATTTTAGGTCTATGCTGGCTTTGATCTCCTCAGTTTAAAATCCTTATTTTTCTCAGTGATTACTTCTTCTAAATCTTTTGGGCATTTAACCCTCACACAGGCAACCAGTGTTGTATGATTGTCATGAACCCTGTTTCAAAGATGAGCAGATGAGACCCAAGGAGGACACACGGCTGGTGAGTGACAGGAGGCAGGGAGCCCCTGGGCCCTCCGGGAAGGCCGGCGCCTCGTTCCCCTGGCTGCCCCTGCAGGTCCCCCCAGGTGGCCCCCTTGCCTTTCGCCACTGCTTTTCCCAAAACCTCACTCCAACCAACTCGAGAGCTCGCTAGCCGCTCTGTGCAAAGGTCACTGGGGATTTACCAAAGCGGGTGGTGGCCTAGAATCTGATGTCACCCGGGCCTTCTCTAAGGACCTGTGTGTCTCAGAATCTGTGGGCACTGACATCCACGGCCACTGGAGTCAGACAGATGAGGCCAGGAGGGGATGCTGGGCGGAAGGACGCACTGGTACCCCCGCCCTCGGGTGGGACCTGATGCTGAGTGCTGACAGCTGGCATGAGGGAGGGCAGGGGAGGGGCGGCGCCGGCCCCTGGCCCAGCTCTGCGCCCGGCTGCCCTGACACACGGAATTCCTGCGTGGCCCGGTGCTGTCCTCCAAAAGGCCGTGTGACAACCGGGCTGCCATGTCACACAACTCCAGGGGGCGCCATTCGTGTAGCCCCTGCAGAGACACGGCGTGGGGATCCCCCGAATGGGCTGACGGAGAGTTCATCCCAGGCAAGGGTCATCTTTGGGGTCACCTACGATTGGTTCACATGTGGGCTCATGACTCAGCCAGCCGGTTAGATGCCAACCCCCAGCACTGTCCCCCCAGGGCCAATGGCGGTCCCCAGGATCCCCAGACTGGTCATCCTCCAGGTGTCTCACCTCTTACCACCCCCAACCCCAGCGACAACGAACAGAAAAGTCATAGACAGTTAAAAAATATTAAAAAGCAATAGATCTGTTAAAACGAGACGCCAGACAGCACGGTACATACTGTGTACGAATAAACAGGCAGCAGTCACTGCTCTGGGGGAACGAGCAGCAGGAGGTACGAGGGGCCCCGGCGATTCTGTCTCTGCCCGAGGCGCTGGTCATGGGGAGGCGCCCCGTTCGGGAGCTCCAGGGCGTTGTACACTTACCATGTGTGTGCTTTCTCAATAAAAGGCATTTAAAACAAGAAAGGATGCATCCTCCCGCAGGTGGAGCATGCGGCTCTCCCAGGGCCTGGACGAGGGCTGGCCTACCCGCTGATTGTGGCCCCGGGAGGCTCGGACCCACCACCCCAGGCCGGGACTCTGGGGAAGGCTCCGGGTTTTTCTAGACTTTTAGGGGACGACCCACTTCAGCAGGTCACTCGGCTGAGTTCCCGAGGCCTGGTCTAGAGCCAGCTTCTCGCAGGGAGCCCTGCAGCTCACACCCGCACATCTTCTGTGTCTTGCTGTCTGTTTGTTTCTGTTCCTTTTTTCTTTTTAACAACTTTCTCGAGACGTAATCCACACACCATACAATTCACCCATTTAAAGTGTGCAATTCGGGGCTGGCCCCGTGGCCGAGTGGTTAAGTTCGCGCGCTCCACTTCGGTGGCCCAGGGTTTCGCCGGTTCGCATCCTGGACGCGGACATGGCACCGCTCATCAAGCCATGCTGAGGTGGCATCGCACACGCCACAACTAGAAGGACTCACAAAGATACAACTATGTACCAGGGGGCTTTGGGAGAAAAAGGAAAAATAAAATCTTTAAAAAATAAATAAGTAAAACATAAAGTGTGCAATTCAATGGGTTTTCATGTATTCACAGAGTTGTGCAACCATCACCACAATCAATTTCAGAGCATTTTTATCACCCCTCAAAGAACCCCCATGCCCCTTAGCTGTCACCCCCAACCCCGCTGCCCACCCTGGAGCAGCCATGCTCACCTGGGAATGACGAGCTCTATTGTTTAGGTGAAAACCCATCGCGTTTGTGTGTCAGTCGTCGAAAAGCTCAGAGACGTGTGGCCCACCTCCGACAACTCCGTGACCCCTCACCTCTAGCTTTCTCTTATTTTCCCTAATTTCCTAACTTGTTTTTGTTTTATTTCATCTTTGCATATATAACTTGACCACCCCCCCCCCCGCCAGCATCTGATTGGGGGGGCACTGGATTTATCCATTAATTTAGGGGCGAATCACCTTCCCATCCATGAGAATGGTCTGTCTCTCCATTTGTCTAAGTGTTTTTAAAATTTATGTCCCTAAGTTAATTTTGCAACATTATCTATAAAGGTCTTGAACAATTTTTACTAACTTTATTCCAAAATACCTTATATTTTGTTTTGGACTACTTAATAAACGATGCTGGGACAATCAGCTGTCCATCTGGAAAAAGAATAAAGTTAGACTCCCACCTCCCACATAAGCAAAAATCAACTCCAGATGAATTGAAGAGCTATGTGTGCAAAGTAAAGTTATGAAACTTTTAAAAGAAGATGTAGGATAGGGAAAAACCCAAAGGAATAGTGGCTTCAGTGAGCTCTCCTCGGTAAGGGCATTTCTGTCTCCAGTATAATCGCTCTAGAGATGGGCAAAAAGCCAAAAAACCAAACAAACCAGAAACACGGTTATGACTGGGTCATGATGAATTAGGCTTCTAACTTCTTGCCCTGTAATACTCAGCACATTGCTTATATACTGAGGTTGCCTCAGAGTCCAATATGATTGCTGGAGCTCCAGCTATCACATCCACATTCTAAATGGCAGAATGAAGAAAGCAAGGAAGCAAAATGTCTCAGAAGTCCCAAAAAACACTTTCATTCACATTTCATTGGCCAGACGTCAGTCTAAAGGCCACAACCAACTGGAAAGGAGACTGAGAAATGCAGTCTTTTAGCTGGGTGGCACTATTTCCAGCTAAAAACTGGGATTTTGGTGCTTAAGGAAGAAGAGTAGAATGGATATTGGAGGCCACCAACAGAACTGACCACAGAAAGTTTTCCTGAAACAAGACACAAAAATTGTAAATGTTAAAGGACAATAGTGACAAAGGTGACTAAATTAAAATATAAACTTCTAATAAATAAAATATTTAAATTATTTTAATAGATATATATTAGAAATAAAATGAAAGATAAGTCTTAGTTTGGGAAAAGGTTTGCAGTGCATATAACTGACAAAGGTTTGGGATCTATCATATGTAAAGAATTCCTACAAATCAATAAGAAAAAGATAAAAATCCAGT
The DNA here is from genome assembly GCF_041296265.1 of Equus caballus. Taxonomy (NCBI): domain Eukaryota; kingdom Metazoa; phylum Chordata; class Mammalia; order Perissodactyla; family Equidae; genus Equus; species Equus caballus. Next base: position 13,163,467 of record NC_091696.1, read on the forward strand.
ATGTGAAACTTAGTCTCATGCACCCACAGAGAGAGTGGCTTTGGTCTGGGCAGGGGGTTCCAGACAAACCAACGATAGTAACCCTGAGCCCCAGAGCACACAACGGGAGGCTGAAGATTGTGACCTCAAGGGCCAAGCGCCTGCAATAGGGCAGTGTCACATCTTAAGGCACAGGGTGACCCCAACTGACATGAGTGCTATACATGTGTGGCTAAAAGTGGCTTTAAACCCTCTCTGAAACGAGATGCAGTCCGGATGGCTGCAGCTGCTGTCTGGGGCATCTCCACCTTCATAGCTGCAGACGCGCCCTCCTCCCCGTGGCTTCTGCAGCCCTGCGCTCCTGGGCTGTTTCTCCCGCCTCGTCCCCTACCCCACGGAGTCGATCTCAGAGAAAGAGGAAATCCTGGCTCTCTTCACTCGGATTCCCCAAGAATCTGGGTGCAAGTGACTGGGAGGTGACCCCAGGATGCCTGCAAGGGAGGGCAAGCTGCATGAAGAGTGAAGGTGCATTAGTGAGCAGGTGACCTCTGGGGCTCGGTCTTGCAAGGGACCCTCTGAGAGCTGGGGACACCGGGCCACCTCAGGGTCATCCCAGCTTGGGCGGCAACTGGGGTGCTCCATCACCAGCTCCGGCCCCTCAAAGGCTGAGGGTCCCCAGGGCGTTCAGGCAGAGTCACAGGAAGCCGTGGGCAGGGGACTCCAGGCAGGCCAAGGGCATCCGGGAAGGACACCAACAGCCTCGGCCACGTGATAAAGCTGACGTTACGACCGGGGGTCTTCCCAATAGATCCGCTGCTTCCCTTTCCTGCCTTCTCCCCGCCATTTGCGGGAAGCTGGACAGCTCGTCGTTCCTGACCCTTGCTGTGCGGTCCCCCGTCTCCTGGGCTGGGCTCAGCCGCCCTCCTGCTCCTGGCCTGCCTCGCTCCTCTGCAGTCATTTAGACACTACTGTCTCTCGCTCTGTCCTCCTCTCTCTAATTACCTGGTATTTATTCCCAGATGTGTCCGTCTCCCCGACTAGACTTGGGCTCTGAGTGGAGGGGACGGCCAGGCCTGCGCCCTCTCCGGGGCCACCCGTGCCCTGCCCGCAGCACACGCCCATCGAACGCTCGTGGAGCCTCGTTCTGCAGATGAGCAGACCCCATCTGAGAAGCAAAGCGACTTCCATCCCCAGGGCCGCATTGAGCACCAACGGTAATCAGCCTGGCACAAGGGACCCCTGGGGTGGGAGCTGTCGGATAAAAGGGGGAGACACCTCTGTCCCTGCCCTCCGGGAGCATCCAGTCCAGGCGGGGAAAGAGTGACCTGTGTCAGCACCCAGTGACTGGCCCTCATTCGAGTGTCCAGTGCACATGGGGTCTCCTGCCGCGTGCTGGAAATGCAGGCATTTGGGGACAACCGGTCCCGCGTGCTCAGGTCTGTGCTAAGCCACGTGTGGGACAGGAGGCAGGAAGGTAGGCAATGAAGAGGCCTCCACCCCTGCCCTCGGGGAAGCCACCACGGGCCAGCGAGGGGACCGGAGCATCCCGGGAGGATGGGACCACCTGAGAGGATGAGGAGGCGGCGGCAACGTGGACAGTGAGGGGCGAAGCAGCTCAGGGAAGTGAGAGATCTGGGAAGACTTCTTGGAGGAGGCAAGTTGGGGCTGAGATGTAGAGAACGAAAAGGAAGGGTCCCCTGGCTTGCCTCCCTTCCTGTCATCATTTTCCCATGAAGGGCTGGTCTCCCCAGCCACCCTGAGAGCCCACAGCATTCAGGAGACCCCACGGGGTGAGATGGAAGGCCCAGATCTAACTTCACGCTGAAGCCCCGAGTGACCTCAGGCTCCTCCGCCTCTCTGGGTCTCAGTTTCCCGTCTGGTCAGTAGGTATGTCATCTCCATCGCCTCACACTCTGCTGGGAGGAAAGTGGACGGTGTGGTTTCTGAGCTGGGAGTGGGAGAGCTCCTTAGAGACCACGCTACGCAGCCCCTCCTTTCACAAACAGGGAAACTGAGACCCGGGAGGCCAAGGGTCCCCCAGGCACATCCAGTCAGGCCCCTGTCTGGGACTGCATGCGCGTCTCCTGCCGAGCGGGACCCCCCACAGTGAAGGGGTCCCCCCGGAGGGTGCTGTCTTCTTTGGCACCTTGGGAGTGTTAAGGGAGGGAAATGACGAGGAGCCCAGATTGGAGATGGCCATTTGCATCGCAACGAGGCGGCTCCAGGGAAAATGGCAGGGGAGGGAGGTCGGTTTGGGACTGGAGGGAGGCTGCCAGGCCCTGTGCCCTGAGAAGGCCCGGGCTCCTGGGCCCCCGGGGTGACCGGGCCTCAGAGCCTGAGCGTGGCCCCCGGCTCTGTCAGCCTGGGACCCCCACTGCGCTCCTGCTCCCGCTGGTCCCGTTCACACACTGGACACCCGAGCGATGACTCTGAGACTCAGGTCTAACCATGTCGCTCCTCTGTAGACAACCTGCTGAGGCTGCCTGGTCCCTCAGGGCAGAGCCAGCCTCAGCCCCGCACTCAAGGCCAGCCACCCGGTCCCTCAGCCTCACCTCCACCACGTCCCCAGCCTCCCCAGGGCTGCAGCTGAGGGAATGTCCGTCCCAAGGACCCTGGCCTCGCCCTGATCCTGAGCCTTTGCACAGGCCCCTCCTGCCTCCTGGTGCAGCGGCACCTCCTCTCTTCCACCAGGGGACCCATGTCATCTTTCAACCCTCAGCTCCGAGGCACCTTCGGGCGCCTCCAGGCCAAGCCAGTTGCTTCTGGCTCTGCTCTTCCAGAGGCTTCTCCTGGAACACCTGCTCTAGGAACGGATGTGTCCTTGGGTCCAGCCGCCCTGGGCTACAGGCTCCCCAAGGTTGTGGGTCCAGGGCATCCCCTGGGCCTGGCCCCACCTGGAGCCAGGGCTTCCGTCATGCACGGAGGGTGAGGTGTGTGTGGGGATGACCACGGGGCTGCCTCCGGGCCGCCGTGCACCCTGCTCTCTGGAGCTGGCTGGACAGGCCCGGGGACTCTGGGCCCCCAGCCCGGCCTGTCCTCAAGGACAGCAGAGGGCGGGCAGGGGAGTGAGGAGGCAGGCTGGCTACTAATTAAAAAGCCAGTCGTGTACGGGTCCTGCTTCATTCTCAAACAAACCGTCAAGGGTATTAATGACCAGATCTGGCGATAGACGCGGTTAGGCTTACTCAGGCCGGGCAGGGATCCTGGCGGTCAGAATGTCAACGAGCGCCTGGCCTCCGAGGCTCAGGGCGGGGCTGAGCAGGGGCTGGGCAGGCAAGGGGCACCTTGGGGAGACCTCCGGTAATGAAAATGATACCCCACTCCCGCCAGTTACCCCCGACGCGGGGTCACGGAGTGCCAGGCAGGGGCCACGTGGCTGCTTTACATGCCTTATGTCGTCTCCCTCCCAACAGCCTCAGGAGATTGGTCCTATTTTTATCCCCATTTAGCAACCGAGGACATTCGGGCACAGAGAGACTCTATAACTTGACAGGGTCACACAGCTAGCAAGTGGCAGCGCCAGGACACCAGCCTGGGCTCTTAACCACAGGGACACAACGACCTAGATGTGCTGGCTGGCATCACTGAAGCAGTCCATCATCATACAGGCAGGGAAACTGAGGCAGGAGATGATGTCGCCTGCCAAAGTCATACCCACCTTGGTAGAATGTAAACGGTGTCATCTGATGCTCAGCCCAGGATTTTCTCCTTCTCACCAGCTAAGTGTGTGTGCCAGGGTCCCCACCAGGAAAGGAGAGCATTCCGGGGCCCTGCTGGGCCAGGGTTTGGGGGCCTGCCTTCCTCCTCGCCTCCCACCCTTCTCCCTCTGCCGCCTCCCAGAACCCTCGGCAGCCCAGCTGGGCTGAAGCAGCCCCGTCCTCCTCCGTGTCAGCCCCGGCAGCAGTCCCAGCCCGGCACCAGTCCCAGCGGAATTAAAATAGGCCTGACCTAAATACGAACACAATGCCGGCGAGGAAGCACGGCTGTGTCAGCGGAAACTCCCACTGCGGAGGAGACAACGTGCTGGGGGATCGACACCCCCACCCCGGGAAGAGGGTCAGGCTGCCCCAGGCCCAGGGCCAGTGAAATCTGCATGACATGGACACCGACAAGTCCCTGAAGTGTCTCCAAGGGTGGCAAAGAGGTGGGTGAGAGAGAAGGACAACTGTTTCCTGGCCTGGCTGATGGCAAGCAAGTTGGGCAGCCCACAGCATTGCGGCCCTCTGAGACTCAGAGAGGGGAGGTGCCCGCCCAAGGTCACACAGCAGCTGTGGGGAGACAGGTCTCTGGTTTGGGGGCAGAAGGAGGAGCCATGGAGATGGGGGAGGGGGCAGCAGCAAATGGGCCCACGACCCAGGGGGACCACGCTGGGAGCCACGGCTTTGATGCCTTGGGGTGGGGGCCCCAGACAGACCTGTGCTGGGCCCCTTGGGTTCCAGCAGATTCCCTTTGGTCACCCAAAAGAGCCAGCCCTGCAGGCGGCACCAATGATGTGCAAACAGGCAGATGGACAAGCTGCACTCTCTCGGGCAGCCTCGCTTCCCGGGCCACAGAGCTCCACCCCACCCACAGGCCCCCCGCTGGAGCACGAGCTGCTCGGGAACAGAGGCCGCGCTCAGGGCTCGTGCTTGCATCCTGCGCTGGCGGCCCTGGAGTCGGGATGCTGGGGACCCACCGTGAGGGGGCTCCATGGGAAGCCAGGCGAGTCCAGGTGGGCTTGTGTGAGCTTATCCCGTCGAGGGGCCCTGACAGCCGGGGAGGCCCCACCCGCTGTTCAAACCGGAACCTGTTCTGAGGACCACATCCTTTCTCACCGTCCATCCATTTCTGACTCCTCGCTCCCTGGAGTGAGCCGGAGGCGGAGGGAGCTGGCTGTGTGAACACAAAAGGGACGTGAGGGCCGTTGAGTCCGTTTTGTGCGTGTTTCCCCTCTGGAGAGTGAAATGCACGTGCACGCACGAGGCGCGACCTAAACGGTAAACTCCGCGATTCCATATGTGAGTTAAATGCACGTAAAGAATAAAAAGGCAAAATTAAATTTTCATTTTCCTTTACTTAGGTTGACATTTAACAGCAAATAGCAAATAAAAAACCACCATGATAAGTGACAAGAAAGACAGTGGAAGAAAGGGGAAAGCTCTATACTTTCGTCCCTTTAAGGACACGTTTTTCCTGCTTTTTGAACAACGAACCCCCATTTTCGTCCCGCAGTTACACAGCTGGCCCGGCCCGGGGCGGAACCACTCAGGAGCCAGGCAGGAAGAGCAGCGTGTCTGGCGTGGTTCCTCTCTCTCTTTTCTTCTTTATCCAGCTCTCTGAGCAGAGGCAGGGGGCGGCAGCCCACCAACCTGACATCAGGGACTCCTTCCTGGAGGCGGCGACATGAGAGCTGGGCCTGGAGAGGTGACCAGAATGTTGGCAGGTGGATGTGGGGGCTTTGAGGACACCCTGCGGCCACCTGTCCAGGAGCCTCGGGGTTCTCCACGTGCGCAGCTGGCCCCGGCGCCTGAGCAGCGCTCTGGAGGCCCCAGACGAGACATCATGAGATGAGGGTGGAAGATGGTGCCTCAGGGACGGGCCGGTGTTCCAGGTCCAGGCCCTGGGAGGCCCACCTGGCCCTCGCTCAACGGACACACATCTCCTGAGCTTCTGCAGGCCGTGTTCCGGGTGCAGGACCAGAGCAGGGACCAGGCCCGGCCAGGGCCCCGGCCGCGTGGTGACGGCCAGCTGGGAAGGACCAAGAGCCTGGGGAGAGGCGGTCTCAGCCATCCGTGGGGACAGGAAGCTCCTGGTCCAGGGGCTCCGGATGGGGTGGGCCTGGACAACTGTGTCTCAGAGCTGGACGTAGCTCTCAGGGGCTCGAGCAGGAGCCTAGACGTCCTGAAGTGTCGAGGGGCACCCAGCGGGCAGGGGGCCGTGGCCTACAGCTGGCGGCCTCTGAACGAATCAGAAAGTGGCCCTGCTCTGGGCACATGCTGTGCCTGGCTGCCAAGTGTGAGGAGCCGGCTGTGGAGATGCCGCTGGGCCCTGGTGGGCTGTGTGGCCTGCAGTGCAGCCGCAGCTTGCCTGCCCACGGCCTGTCTGACCACAAGGCCTGGCAGGGCAGGCCTAGACATCCTGTGTGTCTGTCCTCTCAGGTCCTGGCCTGCCTCCCCAACAGGACCCCTTGGGCCACAGGGGGCCGGGTAGTGGGGGCACTCAGCTCATGCCTTGGAGCCTCAAACGTGCCAGACACAGTTCTGACCATTTGGCACCAGTAACTCATTTAATTTCCACAGCACCTCCTCATCTCCATTTGATCAGGTCACTGATGCACAGAGAGGTGAGATTATTTGCCCAAAGACACACAGCCAGAAAGGGGCAGAGCTGGGATTTGCTCTCTAACCACCAGGCAAAAACATCTTTCTCTTTCTCTCTCAGCTCCCTTCGGTTCTGGCTTAGGCGGCCCCTTTTAGATCATTCAGGATGAAGCCCAGGGAAATCCATTAGAACATTAGATAAGTCCTCTCCTTTTACAAATGAAAAAACTGAGGCTCAGAGAGGAAAAGGGACTTGCCTGCAGTCGCACAGCCACTCATGATCCCCTGCTCTGGAGTGGAGTGAACAGTCCTGTCCTATCACCCAAGGGACACTTCCCTCTGAGATCTCAAAGGTCCTGGCCCTCAGCCTCGGGGGGCCTGGCAGGTGAGGCCTGGGTGACTGGGTGGTTTGTGCCGAGGGTACAGGCGGGGGCTGAAATCCGCTGCGCACAGCTCACTGGTGAGGTTACGGGGATGCAGGAGGCAATTCGAGGCTCCCTGCTGTGCACAGCCTGTCGCCTGGGCAACGAGAACACGCCCCAGGCCTTGCCCGTCCCGCCTTCCTGGGGCCTTGGCTGCCGAGTTAGAGTGTCTTCTTCCAATGTCCTCCCTGGACGCTCTCCCCACTCCTCCATATCTAAGCAGCCCAGCCTGCAGCTCTGCGTGTCCCTGACCACTCGATGCCCCCCTCGACCTCAACTTGCTGTCTTGCACTGAAATCAAGGCCATTTTCTGTGACCTTGGTCCAGAGTACTGACCTCCGTTTTTTTTTTTTGAGGAAGATTAGCCCTGAGCTAACATCTGCTGCCAATCCTCCTCTTTTTGCTGAGGAAGACTGGCCCTGAGCTAACATCCGTGTCCACCTTCCTCTACTTTATGTGGGACGCCTGCCACAGCATGGCTTGCCAAGCAGTGTTATGTCCATACCCGGGATCTGAACCAGTGAACCCGGGCTGCCGAAGCAGAACGTGCGAACTTAACTGCTGCGCCACCAGGCCAGCCCCCTGACCTCCTTTTTTTAATAAACATTGACGTGGGTTCAACTAAATTAACATCTCCATCTTTGACGTACCCTCTGGGAAGGGCTCAAGGGGGCTCATGACCACGGGGGGTGCTGAGACCCCTCCACAGAAAAGCTGTCCTTTACCTTTTCTTGTGAGTCCCGTGCCCCTGGAGTCCTGGGCCAAGGGCCTTCTGTGCAACACGCTCCTCCTCCAGCAGACGGTGGAGGAGCCCGGAGGCAGCTGGGGAGGAGGGGAGGCCGCAGGGGCGTCTCCCAGGTGATGGGGTGAGTGTTGTGCCTCTTTCCTGCTTTAGGCCACAAAGCACAAGGTAAGTGTGTGTCCAGCCTGACCTTGGCCAGGAGCTAAGGCGGTTCCTCTGGGCCGGATCAGCTTCCCAGTCCCTGGAGGATGCCAGATTGTGCCAAGTGCCCAGGACCCAACGAGTCGCAAGGGCCAGGGTCCCCTGGGATGCTGGGGGCTGGGCTGTCCCTGGGCCAGGGCAGGAAAAGTGGCAGAGAGGGGCATCGGCCTCAGGCCCTGCTCCGGGCTTGGCCCAGCTTGCTGAGCTCGTGGGCCCCAGGCTGAGCTCAGGGGCCCCGGGTGAGGGGACAGAAATAGGCCAGCTGTGAGCTTTCCCAGGGCTGAGGAGATGGGCCCACCGCCTCCCAGCGTGCAGGCATTCTCCGCTCATTTATTTATTTTCAGAGCAGAAGTGGATTTGAAACGCTCCTTCTGAGTGTTTGCCCCCGGGGGGATGCCAGGCTTATGAATAATGCAGCACCTCAGGGGCTGGGCGCCCTGGGCTCCGTCCTGCCCTGATCCTCCAAGTGGACCCCTCCAGGCCCTGGCATAGCCCACCCTGCACGGCTGCTCTGGGCTTCTGGGGAGTGTCTCTGAGCCTCAGAGACCCCAGCTATAAACTGGGGTGCTGGCCTCTCCTCGCCACCCAGGGAGCAGCCCATGGGTGCACGTCCAGCCCTCGCTGCCGCCTCGGCCCTCTCCTCGGCCATCACGGCTCTTGCTCACGGCCTCGCTCAGAGCACTCCAGCCCTTTCTAAACACGCACTGACCGGCATCAGAGACTGCTGTAACCCCAGGCTGCCGGGGCGCAGGCTGAGCGAGGACCTGGTGCCACTGAGATCCAGCGGGCTCCACTCCAAGTGAGCCGCGGGGCTGCGGCGGGCCCATCTCGTCCCTGTCCTTGGATTATTGGGGTGGGCTCGCTTAAAGGGGCTATGTTTATGTCTGAGGCAGGCTGCGGTCCTTCTTCCTACCCTGGGCCTCCAGCCTCACTTTTCCTGGGCAGAAAGGGGGGGCCTGTGGATGCTAGAAATGTCCCCTGTACCCCAGGGCCTGTGCCTAGGGCAGTGGCCCTGTCTTGCCCCTCAGTCCTCTGCCAAGACCCCTGAGACCACCTCTGAGTTCCTGTGGGACTGAGTCGCTAGTCAAACTCAACTTGGGCGTGGAAGGACCATCCTCTCTGGCCCACCTCACCTCCCAGGTGGAAGGCCCCCACAGCTCTGGAGAGCCCTCTGTCCATAGGGCGACACCCTGCAGGCTTCTGGATGGTTACTGCGAGCCTGAAGCAGGAGTAATTTAAGTTAGATGTGGGTAGGACTGCTAGGTGTTAAAATGGATGATCAAATGGCCTAGCAGCGAGTTCCCCAGGGAAGGGTGGGTGGGTCTGGCCAGGAGCCGGGGAGGGACCAGGAAACCTCCAGTGGCACTCCCCTCCTCCTTCCCCTCCCTCAAGCTCTGGGGGGCAGTGACCTCACACTACTCTCTATCATAATATATTTTTTTTTTTGAGGAAGATTAGCCCTGAGCTAACTACTGCCAATCCTCCTCTTTTTGCTGAGGAAGACTGGCCCTGAGCTAACATCCGTGCCCATCTTCCCCTACTTTCTATGTGGGACACCTACCACAGCATGGCGTTTACCAAGTGGTGCCATGTCTGCACCCTGGATTGGAACTGGCGAACCCCGGGCCGCCGAGAAGCAGAACGAGAGCACTTAACTGCTGCACCACCGAGCCGGCCCCTCTATCATAATATTTACCAACAGCGCCGCAATTGAGCCAGGCAGCTCGGCAATTATAATCATGTTATCATTATTGCTGATAATTCCGATCATAAGCATAAATTATAAACAGGAGCAGGGCACGGCGGGCAGGAGCAGGGAGGCAGGGACGCCCCTAGGAGGGCGAACGGCGGGGTGAGACTGGCCTCCCTCCCCACCCACACGCTCCCACCCCCTCCTGTTTCTGGCCAAGGCAAGTGTCCCCTCCAGCCTGGCTCTTGGATACTGGTGGTTCCAGGTGGCCTTTTCCTGCCAGAGTCCTGGGGCCCTCCTGGCCCCCTCACATCGAGCCCCACTCTGCCTCACAGAAACTATTAAGGTGCAATTATTACAGAGACGGTGGCTCCAAATTGATCTTTCAGTTACTCCACAGCTGCAACCATGGAGACGGCCCCAGCTCAATTACATGCCTCTCTCTGGTCTTGGAAGATTCCAGCAGAGGAGAACTGAGGAGGAGGCAGAGAGCAGAGACGACAGAGATGGGGTGCAAGGAGAGAGACACAGAGAGAGCAAGGGCTCTGAAGACCCTCAGAGACAGAGAGAGAGATGACAGAGCATCACATGAAAGACAGAACTGATTTAGACAGAGAGACAGAGACAGAATCCGAGAGAGATGGCTGGGATCAGACACAGAGAGAAAACAGGAGGAGAGACAAGGCCACAGGCCATAGCAGACACTGGGCAGAAACAGACCCACGCACACATTTTGCTGGAGAGAGCTCCCTAAAAAAAACAGCAACAAACAGATGGAGAGAAAGAGCAAGAGAAAATAGAGACCGGCAAGCCACTCGACGGCAGACAGAGGAGGCCCGTTTTCATTCATTCATTCAGCAAACATTTGTAGAGCCCTACTGTGTGCCAGGCTGGGCACTGAGGACACCGAATTGCATGGGGACCTTACCCCCCCACCCTGCGTCCCTCCCCAGGCCTCACATGAGTTGAGTTAGTGGGCGAGTCAGACAGGGATCCAATAATCACTCACTCCACATAAGATTTTGACCTGGCCGAGTGCTCGGAGCTCCCGAGAGGCTGTGGGGGCCTGGGTCGGGGGCGGCCCGATGTGTGCTGTCAGGCAGGCTGAGATGTGGGGCTGAGCTGGTAGGGACAGGCGGGGCACTGGGTTTAGAAAAACACTGCGTCCAAAGATGCTGTCACTGGCTGATGCAAAAGCAAAGACTTGGTCCCAAGGCCTGGGCTAGCCCCCTGGGGGTGTGGGGGGTGCAGAAGGCTGGTGGAGGAGGAAGGGAGATTCTGAGTGATAAGTCTTCTCCTGGGGGTGCGAGGCCTGCAGCAGGGCTCCCAGAAAACCTGGGGTGCGAGAGAACTAGCCCAGCACGTGCTGAGGCCCTGGACCAGCGGGCTCTGCCATGGAGGCGAGAGGGGCCTGTCCGGTGGTTCCCCATCCCCCGTGGGGCTGGAGGGGCACGGCCTCGGCAACCCCCAGTCCCTCCTCAGGCTGAGTTGGATGCCACCTCTGGCTCCGGTGCCCCCGGCCCCCTCACTGCCACACATACCACAGCCGCTGGCCCAGAGTTCCCAGGGGAGGGCCTGGATCTACATGATGCCCCTACAGAGAGGGTGCTTTGGGTGGAACCGGGGCCTCCCGTCTCAGGGTCAGTCTGGCCCACCCAGATGGCAGGCCTGGCTGCCGCTCTGGGCCTTGGCAGCCTGTGACAGAGGAGCTGGCATTGAGTGCTCCGTGGCACAAGGGACGTGGCTGTGGGCTGGTACTGTGTGGCTGAGTGTTGTTAAGCCACAGATGCCAGAGCTTGAGCGGCTCTCTGAGAACATGAAGGCCCATGCTCTCCAAATGGAATGTGCATCAGAAAGAGCTGGGGACTGTACTCTTCTTTTTTTTTTTTTTGAGCAAGATTAGCACTGAGCTAACATCTGCTGCCAATCTTCCTCTTTTGTGCTGAGGAAGACTGGCCCTGAGCTAACATCCGTGTCCATCTTCCTCTACTTTACATGTGGGACGCCTGCCACAGCATGGCTTGACAAGCCGTGTCATGTCTGCACCTGGGATCTGAACCAGCCACCAAAGTGGAACGTGCGAACTTGACCGCTGTGCCACCAGGCCAACCCAGGACTGTCTTCCAAAACACAAAGTTCCGGGCCTCTCCCCAACCCCTCCAGCGTCTGAGCCAACACATCTCCTGGGAGGGTCTGGACCTGCGCTTTTAACAAGCATATGAGGCAAGGAAGCTGAGGCCAGGTCCCCCAGTCAAAGCCGAACTGAGATGGAAGGTGCTCGCCCATGACCCCCAGTTCCAGTTCACCCCCTGGCCACATCTGGTCCCCCACCTCATGCCAAGTGCTGGGGCAGGGCTCACAGGCCCTGGGCTGTGAGAAACCCCTTTGCAGAGGAGACAAGAGGCTCAGGGAGAAGAGAGCATGCCAAACGCTGCAGCTCCCAGCGTTGGGGTGGGGAGCTGCCTCTCGGCATCCCCTCCCCCCCAGCCCTCCACTGAGACCACACAGAACCCTAGTCCCCCCAGAGCTCTCTGACCGACCTTGGTTTTCTCCAACAGCATCTGGGGAAGTTGCTTTGAAGTGCTACCCCTCATTTTCCCCCTTCTGGCCCCAAAGTTCTAAATCTTCACTAATTTATAACTAAATTCGCTAGCAGGCAATTGCCTGGACTTGCAGGAAGACGGAGCCTGTGGGTTCCCGCTGGGTGGGGGTGGGGAGGCTGCCAGCCCAGGGGAGGCTGGAGTCCCCAGACCGGGGAAGCAGGGCCCTCATGGGGGGCGACGTGAGGGGCAGGGACTGTGCTCCCCGCTTATCCCGGCCCCTTCTAGCTTGGCCTCACCCCCCAGCCTCGGGCAGTCCCACTTCTGGGTGGGATGTTGGCCACGTGAAGCCACCTGTGTAACCTGGGGCACCTCTCCGAGTCTGTTCCTCCCACAGAAAGGGCGTGATGTAAGACGTTCAGCACCGTGCCCTGCCTAGAGTTAGCATTTGACAGATGTTCGTTTTCGTTATTATTAGTATTTGCAATGGTTGCTTTGAGGAGCGGTTCTGAGCGGAACCAGCAGATGAAGGTGCTTGAGAGGGGACTGTGGGACCCCTGATCCTGTCCCTTCCAGAGGAGCCCATGCTCAGCTCACCTGTGGACTGAGTTTCTATGTGAGAGATTGTTGGGAAAAAGGCTTTGTGACTTAAAAAGGGTTGGAAAATGACGCCCCAGCCCTGCATTGTCCAATATGTAGCCACTAGTCCCCTGTGAGAGTCTGTCTGGTCCCAGTTGAGATGTGTTGTCAGTATCACACAGACGCTGGATTTCACAGACTTAGTTCAAGGAAAAGATTGTAAATTATCTCAATTTTTAAAAATATTATTACATGTTGAAATGAACACATTTTGGATATGTTGGGTTAAATAGAATATATCATTAAAATTAATTTCACCATTTTTTTCCCTAACGCAGTTACAAGGAAATTTTAAATTTCCTCTGTGCGCGCATTTGTGCCCGCGTCCTATTTCCGTTGGCCAGTGCTGCCCTGGACCACTCACCAGGGCCAAGCCCTGGGGCTTCGGATCCGCCCGTGTCTGGGACCTCCCTGGCTCTCAGTTGTCCCCGCCCCAGCATGCGAGGGTGCCTGAAATCCCAGCTCAAGGGCTTTATTTTGGGCGGCCCGGAAGGTCTGGGGACTCTAGGAGATTGCCCTGCTGGTCAAATGCCCCAGTGAGGGAAGTGACATGTCTTCAGCAACCTGGACAAGCCAGGGAGACAACCATCCAGAACAGGGCTCAGGCAGGAGATGGACCAACACACCCTGGAGGCCCGGGAGATGGTCCTTCCAAGGCCGGGAGGCTAGAGACCTGGGTCACAGACTCAGGGGGCCCCCTAGCAAGTCCAGCACCTACCCTCTCCCCCTTCTGCGGCCCCCCAGGCCATCTGGACACCCTGGCTGGTAGGGATAACATTTAACATCTAGATTCTGTGCCCGCCTTGTCTGATCTTGTTTTATGGACCCTGCCTTGAAAGCACATTTTCATATGTCAAATCTGATTTTCCCTTTGGTTTCCATGATGGAACAGGAGATAGGTTGCTTTGAAGAGAAACAGGAATAGTTGGTTCCAGGAACCATTCAAGTCTCATTTTTAAAGGATAAATAGTAATTATCAGATAAAACCATCTTCCTGAAAATCCAAGGAAAGCCATGGAGACAGTAAACAGGAGTGGCAGGTGGGGGCAGGAGTCCGGGGTCCGCCTCTGCCACTCCCCTCCCCCGCTGCTCTGTGTCAGCTCTTCTCTCCCTACGGCAGGCTGCCAACTTGTGAGATGAGGGCATTGGGTTCACTGTCCTCACCTTTGGTCCCTTGTGGTCACATCCAGGGCAGCAAAGCACCAGGCTACCTCTGGGCTTGTCCCAATGCTCAGAGAAGGGTTACCTTGATGGAGATGGCTGGGCTGTCCCACCGGCACCCCCGCCCCTGTAGAGCCCTACCTCCAAGGAACAAGGAGCCAGGAGAAGTGGCCCAGAACGGCGGGAAAGGAAATTATGCACACAGGAGGTCAGGGAATGGGACTGCGCCCAAACCCCAGCGGAGCAGGCGGCTGAGTCCACATGGGCAGTTCTCCCTGGTGGCCAGTCTGCTGGTCAGAGACCCTGGGACACGGGACTGGATCAGGAGGAAGAGACCAGCTCCCACCTGGGAATTTCTGGGCTGATGAGGACACAGGACACCCAGGTGCAGCTCACTCCCGCAAATGACCTGTATCCTACATTCCCACCGGTGACACGGGGATGTCAGGGCCGCCTGGCGCAGTCAAGGAGGGCACACAAAGGGCTTTGTGATGAGAAGTCCTGTGGCTTGGAGGGAGTTAAGGGGGAGGCAGCGAGAGGAGCACCAGTTTCCACAGCTGGGCAGCAGGGGCACCTGGCCAGGCCCGGGGGAGGGCGAGGCAGGGCCAGCGGCAATGTGCTTCACAAAGCCGGCAGAAGTCCCCGGAGGCAAGGACTTGCCGTGGCTGCCCTTCTCAGGTGGAACTGAGCTTGACACAATGTGAACGCCCACGACCTTGTCCTGAGTCCCCACCTCCTCACGAACAGCAGTTCGAGCAAAGACTCCACGTCAGACTTTGCCCCTAGATGAAGTCAAGAAGTTAAAAAGTCCAGAACTATCCTTTACGGAGCAGCCATTAGGTGCCAGGCACTCCACTAAACATTTTTCTTGTTTACATTTTCTTGACACGTGCCATTTAATCTCACAGCAATCTCACGAAGAAAGGACTATCTTGGTTCCATTTTACAGATGAGGATGCTGAGGCCCAGAGAGGCCAGTCCACTTGGCCTAGGACACACAGCCAGTGAATGTGAAGCCAGGTGTCACACCCTAGTCACATGTGACTGAGTGAGGCCTGGACGTGCCAGGCCAGGACCTTCTGCTGTACCACACCACCCCCGGCCTCTGCCCTGGTGAGGCTGAGGTCAGGCTGGCTGTTCCCGTGGGGAAGAGCAGCCCAGAGGCAGGAGGGCCGCATCCACCCCCAGCTCTCTGCTTGTATTCCTGATGCTCTGGATTCTGCCTGCAGAGGGCAGTCCTGAGCATACACCAGGCCTCAGTTCTTCTAGGCCCTGGGGACACTGCCCCAGGACTTGTGGTCCCAGAAGCATTCTGCCCAGAATCCAATGGCCCAACCAGCCAGCCTTTCCTGGGACCAGCTTCCCCTAGCTGAGCTCAGGGAGGGCGAGCCCCCAGCACCTCAAGGGTCAGTAGAGATGTAATGGAAAGACAACAGGTCAGTGGGCAGAACAAGGGCTAGGGAGCCAGTCCCAGCAGTGTCACTCACATGCCATGTGTCCCGAAGCAAGTCACTTCACCTCACTGTAAAATGAGGCCAATGGGACCCCCCTTGCAGGCTCAGTGTCAGGAACAGAGAACTTACACAAAATATAGGCAGCGCCCAGTAGCCACTTGGCAAGGGGCCCATCATCAGGTTATCCACCGCAGGGCCAACAGTGCAGGTGACTGAGAGGCTGCGGGAAGGGGGAAACGGAGACTCAGGGACGTGAATCGCCTTGCCCAAGGTCACACAATGGTGAGAGCAAGAGAAAGATGTGGACCCACAAACTGAGGCTCCAGACCCTGGCTCTTCCCCTCAGCCTTGCTGACACGCCAGGGCCAGCAGAGGGCAGGTGGGGATGTGTGTCTGAGGGGGACGACAGAAGAGGGCGCCTCGAGGTATCCCTGGGCCTCCTGGTGACAAGGGGGCTGAGGAGGTACCCCCAAGAGGGCACGGGGCAGCACTGGATGGAGGGAGCATCTGTGGCCTCATTCCCAGTCCCCACCCCTCTGGCCAACACCCTCTGTGGGCAAGGCTTTCAGTGGGCACCAGAGCTCCTCTGGGACATGTGGACACAGCCTGCCTGGAAGGAGCTCTCAGTCTGATGGGCCTGTGGGCTTGCCAGGGGGAGAGCTGGCCAGCTGAGGTTAGCCCTTACCAAGTGCCCACTGTGTCCCCGGCAGGGCCCAGGAGGCTGGGGGAAGACCCTGTGGGCTTTGCCAGGACCTGGCAGATTCTCACAGGCCATTTGGCTTTCTCCATCCAGGCCAGGAGCTCCCTGGCGTTGGGGCCTGCCCCGTTTGTGTCCCTCCCCGAGTGCCCAGCAGGGCACAGGCACAGCACAGGGCTCCGGCCCTCCTTGTGCCGAATTGAGACGCGCGTTTTGGGAGAGGACGCGAGGTGCGCTCCTCATTCCAGTCGGGCCGTTGCTATGGCGGGGGAAGGGGCTGGCAGAAGCCTGGGTCGGGGGATCAGGAGGGCCGCCCAGGCAAGATGGGACCTGGCGTGGCCAAGCGGATCTGCTGCGACCTTGGGCATGTCACTGCCTTCCTTCACATCCCAGGGGACAAAGGCTGAAAGAGGTACCTGGGCCAAGCCACTGCGAGATAACCCGGGCCAGGCGGGAGCGACCAGCCGCGCCGACTTCAGCTCCCGAGTGGAGGCGCCGGCCTTGGGCGCTCGGGGCCTCCTGGGATCCTCCCCGCGCCCGCCGAGTGACCTTGACCCTCGGCCCCGCCGCTGCGCCCCGCTCTCCGGGGCTGTGCCGCGGCTTCCTAATCCGCCCCGGCCGGCGCTAGGGGGGCGGAGGGGCGGCGCCGGGCAGCCAGGGGGCGCCGAGGCCGCGGGAGCCCCTCCCGCAGGCTCCCCCGGCGGCGGGCGCTGGGGCAGCGCGCGCGCGGGCGCGGGGCTCCCCCCGCGGTGCCCAGGCCGGGGCGCGGGGCGGGCCGGGCGGGCTAATCCCGTATGTAAATGGCAGCCAATGGAGGGTGGTGTTGCGCGGGGCTGGGATTAGGGCCGGGGCGAATGGCTGGCAATCTTACTGGGATTACAGAACAAAGAGGCTCCCTGCGCTCCCGCTCTCGGCGCCGCTCCCCGCGCCGCGCCCCGCCCTCCGCCGCAGCCCGCGCCGGGGTGGGGGCCGCCGAGCGCCAGCCCCCCGGCCGGCCGAGAGCCCCGCCGCGGCCCCCTCCCCGGCGGCCCGCGCCCCTGCCCCGCGCCCCCCGCCCGCGCCCTGCGCCGCGCCGCGCTCCCTCCGCCTCCCCGTCCCCCATTCTCCGGATTAATTAAGGAGGCAGCGGCAGGAGGCTGAGTCCTGGCCGCGGGCCGGGCCGGGGCGCCGCTGGCAGGAGCGCTTGGGGATCCTCCAAGGTAGGAGAAACTTTTGCGGGGGGCGGGCGCCCCGGCCCTTCTCCCCTTGTCTTCCCGCCCCCGTGGCCCCCGCCCCTCCCCCTCCAGGTGTTACAGAATCCGGGTCCGGCTTTTGGGTGCATTGGGAGGCACGTGACTGGGATTATAATTCGGGCCGGGGGAGGGGAGGGACGGCCGCCCCCACCTGCCGCGACGGGCGGGGGAGCCGGGAACTGTCACCCCGGCCCTTCCGGAGCTGGGGGGCGCCCTGGGCGGGCGCCCGCAGGCTGCTGCTGTTGGCGAATGAGGTCAGTTTTGCTGCCCGCGGTGGCGGGCGCCAGGGTGGGAGCCCAGGGGCTGGGAAGGCCGCGGCCCCCGCCCTGCCACCTCCCCCCACCCCTGCCTTCCTCGGGCTGGGCCGTCTCCTGGCCCGCGTCTCCCGCTCACAGGCTGAGTCCGACGCAGCGAGAACTGCCCCAGCACGGTGGTTCCTGTTGGGGTCCCCTGGGTGGGGGCTGGCCTGAGTGGTGGCAGCTGAACCCCCGGGGGGTGGTGGGGGGAAGAGACTCAGAGGATGGCAGTGGGGGACACAAAGGGTCCAGAGGAGCAAGTTGAGGCGCCCATCTGTGGGTGGTCTCCGAATTCCTGCAGATGGGCAGGGAGGCCCGTGGAGGGGCCGCAGGGTGCTTGATGCCCACCACCCTGCTGAGTCCCTGGGAACGATGGGCCTGACCGCTGTCCTGGCCTCCCCAGCGCCCGCCTGCCGCCTGGCCCGGGGCGTAGGGGGACCGTGCAGCTGAGAGCTCTCCCCTCCTGGCCGTGCTGGACGGGGCTGGAGCTCTGGACGTCTGGACTGTGACCCAGCCCCCCAGGACCAGGCCTGGGGTGGAGGGTCCTGTGTCCCTACTCCAGCTGGAGTGAGGGAGCTCGATGTGGAGGGGTCTCCCTGCATGGCCCGTGGGGAAGCGTTGCCTTGGATGGAGTGTGGTACCTGCTATGTGGGGCATGGGGCTGCCCTGGGCCTGGTGGCAGGGGTGAGGGGCAGGCCTGGACAGCTTCTAGAGGAGCTTCTAGAGGAGTGGGCATTCGCTGCGCTTCTCCTACTGCTCACAGAGAAGGAAGGGGCCAGAAGCTGCTCCGACCTCCACTGGCCGTCTTCTCCCTCTGTGTGTTGGTTGCCCCGTGGCTGGGTCTGCGGGCCCCTAGGGCTCCTGGGCACTGGCCCCTGGGCCTTGGAGTTTGGGAGGTGCCTCGGGGCAGCCCGTTTATTTCAGCAGCGTCATTCCCAAAGAGAAAGGGCATCGCCATCGATTATTTATTCGGAGCAGGAGGCGGGTGGCTGGGAGGCTGGGAGGCTGGTGGCTGCTGATGGGGAGGGGCTGGGTGCAAGGGCGGCGAGGCTGGGCCGTCAGGGCTCTCGAGAGCTGCCCGGCGCGGGGCCCAGGAGGGTGTGAGGCAGATTTTGCCCTCTTCTGAGCAGCGACTTGCGGACCAAGGGACGGGCCTGGCCCCAAGGGGGCGGGATATCAGAACCCCCAATCTGCTTTTGGGATGTGGGAGGCCTAAAACCACACCCCGTTCTGTAGCTTGCTCTGAGGGTGACCTAGAAAGTCGAGGCTCTGACTCAGAGGGTCCCAGAGGACCCCAGCGGAGGAAACGAGGAAGGGTTGGCATTCTGGCCACTCATTCAAAATATGGGAGAGCTCGGGGCTGAAGGTTGCAAAACTGGGTCTTAAAGACAGCCTTGTGGGGGCTTGCTTAACCCACTTAGGCGGCCTGTTCTCGGATGCTGGAGGAAGCAGTGTGCTTTCACAGATCCTTGTGTGCTCATTTAAGGCAGTCCCCCAGAGCCGGGCCAGCCTCTGACACGCAGGCAGACGTAATGATAGGGGTCTCGGAGCAGCTGTTCCTGTGGCCCGCCCGTCTCTGGCAGCCAGCGCGTCCACACAGTGGTGGCGGCCCAGTTGTCAGAGACCCGGCGAGGATCTCAGGGTTGCGTGGTGGGTGATGGCTTGGGATGTCGTGTCCTGAGAGTGACCTTGGAGCCACAGACCACCTCTGGTCCCTCCTCATTCTGGGTCTGGTGCATCTCGGCGCTCGTCTGCCCACCCACTGCTTCCTTCGTCCCCTCTTTGAATCCTGCAGTCCTGCCAGCCGCCTGATGGCCTGTGCACACGCTGTTCCTTCTACCTGGAAGGTTCTTCCTACCCTTCCCCTGAGGGGGCTGGGGGTCTTCCCTTAACGGCCTCGCCTGGCTAGGGTGGGGGGTAGGGGTTGTAGAATTTGCCTCTTTCCTCTGCTCCATCAGAACTTAGCTGGCCGTTAGGTCCTCGGGCTGGAGGCCTGCCTCGTCCCCAGGGCTGGCCAAGGTGCTTGTGCCCATGACATCCTGTCCTTCCTGTGTCCCAACGTTGATCTCACTCAGAAGCTACACGTGCGTCTCCCCAGTCAACGGTGGCTTGATTTTGGTTCCCAGAGCCCCAGGGGAGCTCCTCAGATACTTGTTGAGTGCCTGTTTGACTGACTAAATGAGTGAAATCCTGCCCCAGAGCCATGGCCCGCATTGCCAAGCAGACTCTCTCTCCTTCCTAAATGCCCATCTCGGGGGCACGTTCCCTTCTCTGAGCTTCCTGCTCCCCATCCTCCTGGGCTCCCTTCTCCCCGTCACCGCAGCCTGTCTGCCCCCAAACCTGAGCCTGGGGCTTTGCTCCCTGGGGGTCATCCATCCTGCCTCTCCCAGTCCTCTGACCCTCGGCCGTTTGTGGGCATCTCTCTGTCTGATGCAGGCAGCCAGGGACACAGTCAGGTTCCTTGGGACAAGCCAGGAGTGTGTGTCCAGCTCCATGGGGCCTGCGGAGGCCTCAAGGCGGCCTGGGAACAAGGCCTGCAGGGTTAACTCATGGACACTGGCAAGAGGGGCAGGGCCCAGGGCTCTAGACCTACCGGAGGGTGTGGGCCCAGGAGACGTGGCTCCTTCGGCATGCTGGACGGGAATTCTCGGCAGGAATTCATGAGCGGGGCAGAGTGGTGGGGAGGATTGTTGTGTGTGGGAGAGGAGGAGGCGAACCTGCTCAGAAGACAGTCAGATGTCACCCCCTCGGCAGGGTGATAGTGGAGACTTCTGTGTGTAGGTGTCGGGCTGTCCAGGTGGAGCCCAAGGGGAGCCAGCCCCCTTGCTGCGCCCAGGTTCCTTGTTTGCAGGCATGTCTGGCTGGGGCCATCTGTGACCCTAATGCCCAGCAGGGCACACTGACATTTCAGACTCGGTGCTGTGGGTTATGGCTGATGACAGCAAGGGGCTCAGAGCCGAGGAGAGGGCGATGGAGGGGCTGCGCCCTTGTTCTCTGGAGGGCGTGAGAGCTCCTGAATGGGCCGAGGAAGGCTGTGCTTTGTCCCTACATGGGCTTGGGGGGACGATGGGGGTGTCTCGGGCTGTGAGCAGAGCCCTCCTTCCAGCCCCCTTCCCTGGGGTCCCGAGCTGGGCCTGGCTGACCCGGAGCTATTTGTGCGCCCACCTGTCTCCCTCCTTCAGGACCACCTGCTTCGGGTGCCAGATTGAGCTAGTAAAAATAGGGCCGCCCAGTTAAATTTGGATTTCAGATAAGCCACCGATAATGCGGGATGGGGGATGTAACTTATTCTAGAAACTTCCTTGTGTAACCGAAGTTCACACTGGCCTGGGGTTCTTATATTTTATCTGGCAGCCCTGCAGCCACAGCCTCTGGGCCGTGAGACTATTGGGGGCCGGGGAGGGGTTGGGGGCCGGGCCGGGCTCACCCTGAGGCCCTGGGCTTGGTCTGGAGCAAGTTCGAATCAGGTGGCGCTCATCCTCGTTTCCTGAGTCAGGCTCTCTCCAGGCTGCGGTCCGAGCTTTCAAACCTCTGACTGGGCCTGGGCGATGAGAGGGCTCAGGGATCCCCAGTCTGGGAAGCCCTGGTTCTCTGTCTCCTCTGCCGCTGTGGTCCATGCAGTGTCCTGTTCACAGAGGCTGGGAGAAGGGCGGAAGCTGCCAGGTAGCCCCCTGTTAGACACCAGATTAGGGTCTGCAGAGCCAGGCCTGAGTGCTGTGATGTCCCCCTTCAAGGCTTAGAGAGTCTGCCTCTGGGGTCCCTGATAGGGGAGGGTCCTCACCGGGCTGGTCCAGGGTTTGAGGGGCTGTCCCCTTGGAAGGACGCCCGATGAATACAGTACTGAGGTTGCTGGGAATTACCATCCCCCCACGCCACCATCTATGACAGGACCCTGGCTGCTTCTGCAGCCCTGAGGCCCCTGCAGGGCGGGGGGCCCAGGGCCAGGAAGTGATGGGCAGGGTCTTGTCCATTTCCCCTCCCTGTCAGTCTGGCCATGTGTTCCCATGTAAAATGGAGATGACACCCCTGTCCTGCCCGAGCCCCAGGGTGGCGCTGTGGTTCGGGGCTCAGTGCTTCATGTGGGGCTCTGCAGCAGGGGAACATGGGTCATCCCAACTCCAGTCTGCAGTGGACATGGGTGGGAAGCCAGGGGGGAGAGCTTCGGGCCTGTAGGCTTGGGGTCCTGGGCAGCTCACAGGCGCTCAGCTAGGCTGTGTGCTGGGGAGGGGGCCCCTGTCCCTCCTGGGCCTGTGGCTGCAGCTGACCCTGTAGGCTGCTTCTCTCCTGGAGGGCTGGACGGGGCCGGGCCTGCTTGCTGGTTGGATCTAGTGGGGTCTTGAGGTACTTTTTCTGGCTACTGGCAGAAGCACCACAAAGGGGGTCAGTATCCCTGTGTCTCTTCATCTCTCTGTCACTCCATCAGCCAGTGAGACACTCGCAGAGGCACGGGGTCTGCAGGTCTCTGTGAGGTCCTGGCATCCAGCCCCAGGCAGGCGTGGAGGAGGGGCCCACTCTGCGTGTCATGATGTGTGTTGTCGAGGTGTGAGGGACGTCGAGGGAGGTGCCTGGGTCTTCAATGTGCTGTTTAAGGAGTTTGACCAGTGTGCACGTACATGCAGTCCAGCCCCGGTCAATACAGAGCCTTCCGTCCCCCAGAGGTTCCTTCCCGCCCGTTTGCAGCCAGCCCCCTCCCCCGGCCCCTGGCCACCACTCGGCTCTTTTCTGTCTGTAGTTTTGCATCTTCCAGAGTGTCACATAAACGCAGTCGCCGGCATGATGTCGGCATAGGGAGCCAGTTCCTTTGGTCGCCGAGTAGTGTTCCATCAGCGTTCCATCGTTCGGCGACTGCACTCAGCTCCACGCACTCTCCTGGCTGAGAGATCCAGCTCTGGCTGGGGATTGGGACCGCCCAGACGGCAGGTCGCTTGTTCTCATTTTCCCAAAGGCACTGCCTGTACCCGTCCCCACCCCCATCGAGCGCTGACCCCGAGCCGGGAGGGGAGAGCTGCACCCCTCTGTCCGCAGACTGGAATTTCATCCTCCGCCTCTGGTGACTCCCGATGAAATTACACCTGCCCGCGCTGCCCTGGGCTGTGTCCTCGCCGGGCAGGTGGGCTCCTGGAACAATTGATGCTCGGCGCAGGGAACTGTCTGTGCCCTGTGGTCTCCGCCTGTCTCTGTGTGCCCCACCCCTGAGAGTCTGGGGCTCCCTGGCAGTGTGTTCCTTGTCTCCACTCCCACAGCTCTTTAGCTGGGGGCAGAAATCCTGTGTTTTCCTGAAACAGGGCTAGGGCTTCCTCCAGGGGTAGGGAAGGAGGGCAGCAAGGCCAGCATTGCAGTCAGCAGCATGATTTAGGGTCAGACAGAATGGGGCTGTGTGACTTTGGGCGAGTGACTTCACATCTCTGTGCTTTGGTTTGGTCTTCTGTAAACAGGAGAACGGAGCATCTGGTTTGCAGGGCCATCGTGAGACTCAACTGCAGTAACCTGAGCCAGTGGGCTGCCACAGAGCCCTGGAGGGCCCACGGCCACCAAGGGGAGGAGGTGGGGACACGCAGGCCTCCAGTTCTGTGTGTCCCGCTTTGGGCCAGAGTAGGGCCGCTTTCCCCCAGGTTACCTTTTAGGGCTCTAGATAAGATGTGTGGACAGAACATTTGGACCCCCCGCGGCCCGTGGCTGGCCCTGCGTGAGCAGTGGCCTTCGTCCTGAATGTTTGTGTGGCTGCGCTGGGATGTCCGTTGGTCACAGAAGCTTCTAGGTTGGCTGGTTCCGGCTCTGCCTGCCACTGCGTGTGACCTGGTGGTGGGTGTCGTGAGCGGAGGGGGCCCAACCAGAGCTTGCCCGTCTCTGGGGGCCGTGGCTTTCTAAGAAAGGGGGCTCCCTGGATGATGGCGTGGCTGTGCAGGTGTCGTGGCGATTTGGGGCTTTTCCCTTTGTTTTCTGTGAGGGATCCGTCGGTTTCTCTGATGAGCCGGGCTCCCCCGGCACCTGTTCCCCACAAGGCTGGAGCCCCCATTGCTCGTGGCTGTGCTGGGGAGGCCTCAGGCGGGCTGGCCCCACGCAGAGGACCCTCAGGTGCTCCTGGGTGGCTGCCTGGAGCAGGCGGGACCCCTGCTGCCCACCCAGCCAGCACCAGGGTGGTCCTGGCGGGCTCCAAGGGGGTCTTGTGACTGGGCCAGCCCGGTGTGTCTCCTGTTTATCCAGGAGCTGGTTTTTCAGGTGTGGCGGCTTCAGGCAGAGAGGCCCAGGTTGGGGAAGGGGGCCTTCGGGAAGGAGGTAGCTGCCCCTGTTCTGGGGGGGCAGCCCTCTGTGGGCGGGCTGACCACATCCTCCCTCTGATCCTTGTCCATTGCCCACCGGCCCGGGGCCCACCGCTCCCTGAGACATTCTCTCCTCAGCACATCCAAGGGAGAGATGCTCTCGATTGCCCTGGGTCAACCAAGGAGGCCAGGACCCCTCCTTCGGGGTCTCCTTCGGCTGCCTCAGGTCTTCCCCACTTCGCAGCCGGGTGCCACGGAACCATCAGGGCCTTTGAAGCCTGACAGACATGGTTCATGTCCCACTTATGCCACTGACCTGCTGTGTCACCTCAGGCGAGTGACTTTACCTCTCTGAGTCTCCTCTGCACAAATGAGGATGGTTATCCCTACATGGCGGGGTTCTTGGGAGGATCAGCACATTCAGTCCGGGGAAGCTGGTCACTGTCCCGCTTAAGAATTTTTCTTCCACTTGTCACACGATGACCCCAGAGGCTGGCCCTTGAGGAGCCCCAGTCCTACCCAGGGAGGACCCTGGCACCCATGTTCCCTGTTCTGCCCATGGAGCCTGGGGTCTGCTGTGCCTCAGTTTCTGCTGCTGCAAGCTGGGAAGACCCCACAGTAGCACTGGTTCGTCCCCTGGGGCTGGGGCCACAAGGGGCATGGGCCGGCGGCTGGTTTTCGAGCCTGCCCTCTGCTCCCCCTTGCACCTGCGGGCAGCCTGCAGGAGGCGACTTCCCCGGGCCCTGGAGGCTGGGTGGATTCAGACCCAAGAGTGGGCAGGGTGGGCATCTCGGGTGGGGGCCCAACAGGGTGAGTAAGAGTCCAAGGACAGGAATGGCAGCCGGTGTGTGGCCGTGTGAGTGTTGCACTCTGAGCGTGGCGAGGCGGTCCGCGGGGACCAGCCTGGGGCCCTTGTGTTGGGTTCAGGTGAGGACTTTCGAAGACCTCTCTTCCGGGCTAGGCATGGCCTGGCCCTTCTTGCTTCTGTGGTCGGCCAGCCATGCTGAGCTTCCCTTGGTTTCTAGAACATTCCACGCTCCATCTTGCTTCTCCATAACACTGTTGCTTCTTCCTCGAACACGTTTGAATGCTCCCTGTCCACTTGGTTGGGCTCATTCTTGCCTGCGTGTCTCAGCCTGGATGTCGCTTCTCTGACACCTCCCCAAGTCTGTGTCAGGCGCCCCTCTGTGTCCCTAAAGCCCTGAGCTCCCCAGCGTAGCCCTCCTCACACCCTGGGTCCCAGGTGTCCTCGTCCTTGTCTGTCACCCTCTGGTGGTCAGGGCTGCGCCGCCCTGTCCCTCCGCATCCCTGCCCCCAGCACCCAGCACAGCAAGTGTCCAGGACAGTCTGGTCAGTGAACTGGGAGCAGCTGGGGGTCGGGCGTGTGGGGTGGGGCCACGGGGGTCGGGGGGCTTTCCCCATCCTGATGCCAGCCCTGGCCATGCCCCCTCCTCCCAGGGGCCACCTCTGCTGCCTGGCTTGCTCTCGGGGTCTCAGAGCGGGGAGGGGACGCCGCCTGGCTTTGGGGTTCCTGTTGGATGGGCAGCTGGCTGTGTGGAGAGGGCACAGTTAATCCCTGGGCTGTTAGACACATGCTTCTGTGTGTGCACGTCTGTGTGCACGCACGTACGGGAGGCCGAGGCAGTGCCTGTGCCAGTTGACTCGCTGTGTCGCTGAATTCTGACACCAGCCTGGCTGAGGACTGCCTCGTGTGCAGGGCCCCTCTGGTCTGGGCCTGCGGTGAGGGGCTGCAGCTGTCAGATAGGAGTGCGTTTGGCTCCAGGTGCTAGAAGACCTGAGCACAGAGGCTTGCACCGGAGGGTTTGTTTTCTCCGCACAAGGGGAACCCCGCGGGTGGCCAGGCGGAGGCTGTTGGGGGCTCTGCGATGCCCTGAGGGGCTTGGTTCTTTTCCTCCCTCCATGTTGGATTTCTTTTTTTCAGTTTGAAATTATTTTTTTTAAAGGGTACACTTCAGTATGTTTTCACGTACTCACAAAGCTGTGGAATATTCGCTACTGTCAGCCAAAAAGAAATCTGGACCTATTAGGTAGTCTCTCCGTCATCCCCACCTCCCCTCATCCCCTGGCAACCACTAATTTTTCCATCCCTGTAGATTTACCTATTCTGGACACTTCATGTAAATGGAATCATGCAATCTGTGGCCTTTTGTGTATGGCTTCTTTCTCTGGCATGACGTTTTCAAGTTCACCTATGTTGTAGCATACATCAGAATTTCATTCCTTTTTATGGCTGAATAGTATTCCGTTCAACGGATGTGCCACATTTTGTTTATCTACTCGTCACTTGGTCGACGTTGGGTTGTTTCCGCTTTTTGGCTGTTGTGAATAATGCTGCTGTGAACACTTGTGTACAAGTTTCTGTGGGAACTGTGTTGTTGGTTCTCTTGGCTAAATACCTGGGAGTGGACTTGCTGGGTCATGGTGGCACTTCTGTGTTACCATTTTGAGGAACTGGCAGGCTACTTTCCATAGGAGCTGTGCCATTTTACATTCCCGCCGGCAGTGTAATGAGGATTCCAGTTTTCTACATCCTTGACCAAAACTTGGTGTTGTCCGTCTTTTTGATTACAGCCATACTAGTAGGTATGAAGTGCCATCTCATGTGGTTTTGACTTACCATGTTGGATTTTGTCTCCATGCTTGTGTCTCTTGGTCACAAGATGGCTACATCCCCTCCAGCCCTCACACCATGGTCCAGACGGAGAGAGGGAGTCAGGGCAGAATCATTCTACTCACAAAGCTTTGCCTTCATGCCTGCTGTCCTCAGGGATTTCTCCAGTGTTGCGCAGATCAGACCTGGATCGTATGGTGCCCCCTAATTCCAAGGAAGTGGGGAAGACAGGCATCAGCTTCCTGGCCTGTTGGGGAGGAAGGGGGTTGAGAGTGCTGTCGGATGAGCCTTGTCCCTTTTGCCCCTCATGGCCCAGTCCAGTGTGAACGTCTTCGTTTCTCAAAGCGGAAGTAGGGGGATGTGGAGCCCCCACAGGTAGGGTTGGGACATAGATCACAGGCGCCTGGCTCTGCTGTAGGCCGCAGTCACCCCTGCCCGTCACATGCCCCTGCCCTGGGGCCCAGGGGCCCCCACCTTGCAGAGGGCAGTGTCAGTCACCTCCCCTGCACCCTGCTTCCCTCCCCGTCTCGAGACCTGCTTTCTCCTCAGCCTGGGAGCCTGTAGCCCAGAGCTCACTCAGTCCTGCCTCAGGGCCTTCGCTCCTCCATACCTAGCAGCCCAGAATGGCCTCCAGGATGTCTTACCTTTAAAACTGGCATGGAGGCTGGTGCAGTGGCGTAGTGGTTGAGTTCATGTGCTCCACTTTGGTGGCCTGGGGTTTGCTGGTTCGCGTCCTGGGTGTGGACCTAGCCCCGCTCATCAAGCCATGCGGTCGCAGGCATCCCACATACAAGATAGAGGGAGATCGGCACAGACGTTAGCTCAGCAACAGTCTTCCTTAGCAAAATAAATAAACAAGTAAAACCGGCCTGGGCTGGAACTCCTCCACGGCTGGTGGGAGTGTACAGCGAGTGGCCAGTTTTGGAAAACAGTTTGGCATTCATTCATTCATTGGTTTATTTTTATTGACATATAATCACCCCATAAAATTCACCATTTTAAAGTATTCTATTCAGTGGTTTTTAGCATATTCACAAGATTGTGTAACCATCACCACTGCGTAATTCCAGAAAATTTTTATCGCCCTGAAAAGAAACCCCATACCCATTAGCAGTCACTCCCCAGCCCCCTGGCAACCACTGATGGTGTCTGTGTGGATTTGGGGCAGCTTTTTATGACGTCAGGCCTCGCTCACCGCAGAGCCAGCCCTTCCGTTCTAGGGCCTCACCAAGAGCAAGGCGAACAGGTTCACGTGAGAACCTGGAGAGAAATAGCTGTGATGGCTTTATTCACAATTGCCGCAACTGGAAATGGTCTGCGTGTCCAGCCAGTGCGTGGTGAAACCCGGTATGTCTACACCGTGGAGTCCTAGTCAGTGGTGGAGACGAGCAAGCTCTTGAGATGGACGACACAGGCGAGTCGCAGAGGCGCTGGGCTGCCTGGCAGGTGGCAGACCCGGCTGTGTCCGCACGGCTGCATTTATGTGACATTTTGGGGAGCACAGAGCTGTAGGGACAGAGCAGGCCGGGGGTTGCCTGGGGTGGGGTGGGGCAGGTTGACTCGGGCGTGGGGGAGTTTGGGGTGTCGATGGGACGGGCGTGTGGCAGTTACGTGAGTGTGCGTTTGTAAAATCTCATGGAACTATGCGCTGAAAGAGTGAATTTCCCTGTGTGTATATTACACCTCAGTTTAAAGAACCCCGTGATCTTGGAACCAGCCTTTCCAGATTAACCCCACGTTTGTTCTAGCTGGTGCCACTGTCCCGTTTACAGGTGGCTGTTGGGTTTGGGTCTGTCTTCCAGGACGGCTCCTGTGACTGTGGCCAGGGCTCTGGGGGCCCCTCCTGCGGCTCCCCTCTCCCTGCCCTGAACCGCCTGGATGGAGTGTATCCTCAACTGTTAGGGCTGGAAGGGACCTCAGGACAGTTGACCTCCTTTCCTCTTCAGGTGGGACTGCGGGGCGGGTGGGCTTGGCGCTGGCCATGTCCGGGTGCCCGCTGCCCCTGTCGGGAGCCCATCCAGGGCTCTGTCGGCCCCACGAGGCGCGTTCTCACTCCTCAGGCCTCGGAGGCTGGAACCTCGGAGCCCAGTGGCCGAGGGCACGGGGTGCTGGGGCAGGGCTGTGACCCCACCCTGTGACATGCCCCTCTGTGGGGACAGAGCTTCGGAAGGGGGTGCTTTTCTCGTCCCAGGCTTCAGATGGGGTAACTTTGTGGGCGTGAAACCAGCGACTGTTCGTTCCCGTTTTCTTGGCTTTGCGTCCGCTGCCGAGATGAGGGGGGCCGACTGGGTGACCCGGGGCCTGGGGTCTGTGTGGAGGGTTGGCCGCCCCTGGGATTCTCCTCTGCGGTCTCTGTAACCCGCCCCAGCATCCCAGAAGGCCCGCCATCTCAGCCGCACAGGACCTCTCCCTGGGCTCTCGGCCCTGTTTTTGGCTCAGAAATGGTCTTTGTACCTCTGGGGTCCCTTCTGGTTGTCAGGGCCCACAATGCCTCCAGGAAGCCCACCTTGGCCCTCACTGCAACCCCAGAGAGGAGGGCTGGCCCCTGTCCTGGAGCCCATTGCCCTCCGGCGGGAGGCAGAAAAGACAGGTTGGCGTGAGCCCGTGGGAGTGTGCCAGCCTGGAGATCTCTGTGTGCGAGTCACTGGACGGCGAGCCGAGCCTGGGGGACCACTCAGGGGCGTCGTAGGGGGTCAGGGGCATCTGCTCCTTCTGGCAGACTGTGCTTTGAAGCTGGCCCATGACCCTTGGGGCTATGTGACCTTGGGCAAGTTACTCAGCCTTTCTGAGCACCTGTGTCCTCATCTGTCAAATGAGGAGGGGGCCATGGTACTTGTAGGGTCGTGCTGGTAGGGTGGGGGACTGAAAGAAGGCCACTAGCAGCGCAGCACTGGGTAGTCACATGGCTGCTGCTGCTGGCCATAGTGTGGCTGAGGCTTCACGGGAAAGACAGGTTCCACTAGGTCTGAGGCCAAGATGGGGTTTGGATAGAAAGTCTCCTTTGGGGACTGGCTGTCACCTCCCACCACTGCTCTGGAGGGAGGAAGGGGCAGGGTGCCATCAATGTCTTTATCGTTATTGGAGGAGGAGACTGAAGCCCAGAGAGGGGAACCAAGTGGCCCAGCATCACACAGCCAGTGGGGCGGCAGAGCCTCCACTAGAGCCGGCTCTCCCGAGGGCGGCCCCCTGCACGCCCCTGAGTCCACGGGCTTTTGGTGAGGGGCTGCCTGTCATCAGTTGTTGGGTTCTGGGTAGGGGACGGTGTGGCCTGGGCTGGGCTCCTGCAGGCTGTCCCCCTCCCTGGGTGGGAGAGAAGGGCAGGCAGGGGTCACTTTGCAGAATCACAGCACCGGGCTACAGCTTCGGGTGAGCCCCGTGTCATCCTGAGTGGCTGGAGGTGGCCAGGCTCTCCTCACCCCAGTGAGGGCAGAGGTGGGATTGGGGCTTGGAGAAGCACTGTGGTGAGTGTGTGCACAAGCCCGCACGCGCACGGGAGGGGAGGGACAGGTCGTGGAACAGGGCTTGGACGTCGGCACAGTCCTAGCTCCCACGAGTTCCCTGTGTCATCGTGGGCAGGTCACTCATGCACTTGGCCTCTGTTGTCCAGCGTGGGAGGGGTGATGGTCCCTGTCCTGCCTCCCTCGCAGGGTGCTGGGGCGTCAGACGTGATAGTGTGGGAAAGCTCTGACGGAGGGAGGGGATGACTGGTGCACCTGCGTGGGCGCGTGTGAGCGTCCAGCCCAAAAGAATGTGTGTCATCCCCCTGGGACCGGTCATTAATGTGAGCCAACCGCCTGATCCAGCAGGGTGGCAGGGACTTCACCAGGACACCCCAGGATGGACTGCGTGGCCCTGTCTTCCCCATCTGGTGAGGGGCCTTCCTTAGTGCACACAGTGAGCCCATAATCCATACTTAACTACCCAAGTTCCCCCTTCTCTGTGGGGATGCCTTCCAAGACCCCCAGCAGATGCTGAAGCCGCAGATGGTACCGAACGAACCCTGTATCGACTGTGTTTTCTCCTGTGCATATGGCCGTGATGAAGCTTGGTTCATGAATTAGGCACAGGAGGAGATTCACAACAGTAAGTTCTCTTTGGCATGTCCCAATTGCCAGCATCGCTACTCTTGCGCTTTGGGGCCACTATTAAGTAAAATGAGGGTGACTTGAACACAAGCACTGCGATACTGGGCCCGTCGATCTGATAACGAGGTGGCTCCTAAGCGACTAACGGGCAGGGAGGTGTACAGCCTGGATCCGCTGGACAAAGGGATGGTTCACGACCCAGGCGGGGTGGAGTGGAACAGCACGAGATTTCATCACGCTACTCAGAATGGTGCGCAACTTAAAACTTATGAATTGTTTATTTCTGGAATTTTCCATTTAATATTTTCACACCATGGTTGACCACGAGTAAGTGAAACTGTGGAAAGAGAAACTATGGATAAGGGGGACTAGTGTATTTGTGGGAGGGAGGAATGGGGCTCGAGGCCCTGTCAGGCATTAGCTGCTATGTGTGTGTGCGCGTGTGCAAGAGCAGGGGCAGAGGGCGAGAAGGCCTTGAGAGGCGGCAGGTGTAGGTGACACCTGCCTGATGGATGGACGTCTGGACGGAGATGGCCTCCTCTCTGATGTGGGTCACTATTTGTAACCTCGGCTTCTTCTCCTGCCTGGGAGCTCCCGGGGTGGGGCTAGACCTGCCCCCCCCGTTCCAGTCTGGGGCAGAGCAGGTGCTGTGAAAACACCATGCAGTGGGGTGGTGTCCCACAGCATCCAATAGATGGGTACGAGGCCCAGGGAGGTGGGCAGGCCAGCACCGGGACTCGGGGAGCCCTGGCTGGAGAGTGCAGGAGGAAAGGCTCCTGGCCATGTGGCATTGGGATTTAAAGGAGCAAGAACAGGAGTGAGGGGCTGGAGGGCATTTGGGTTGGGGCAGGGCTGTGGACAGGCCAGAAATGAGCGAGTGAGAGGGACAGGGTGACTGATCAGTGGTCAGGGCAGGTCTGGAGGCCAGACACCAGGGGAGGGGTCGTGGTGGTCCTTCCACCTGGGCTGGGAGGTGAGAAGGCCCTTGGAGAACTTCTAGCACAAGTTCTCAATGTACAGATGGGGAAACTGAGGCCCAGAGCAGGGCAGCACCCTGGCGCTAGTTTGGGATGGCATCTGGAGTTAGGGGCCAGGTCTGCTGATCCCAGTCCACCGCAGGGCCTGGCCTTCCCTGGGACCCTGCCCCTCCCCTGGCTCAGGTTGGGGCACTGGAAGCCAGCAGGAGGAGGGCGGGGTCCGGTTGTCACCAGCGCCCCGGGATTAGATCACCCACAAGCCGCACGCTCTTTTCTGCCCAGCCTCTTCCCGACAAGAAATGGCCTGATGCTCCTCCTCGGCCTCGCTCACCCTTCTGAGAAGGCCTGTTTACGTCTGGCGAGGGGGCCTTCGAGAGACAGGATCGCCCTGGGGCTGGCACCACCCCATACTGGCCTCCTCCCACCGTCTCCTGACACCCAGCCCCAAGCCCTGCAGATGCGTCAGAACCAGTACATATTTACACACATTTGCACAGTGACGAGCTGCCACGGGTCAGCCAGCACAGCAGGGCGGGGTGCTGGGCCTGCGTGTCCCACCCGGGGCCCCCGCGTGTAGGGGGGACCTGCTGCACCAGCCCGGAGTTGACGAGACGCAGTGATGCCAGGGGAGGACAGCAGCTCAGCAGGTGATGTCAGCGCAAGGCAGTCGTCACGAGATCGCTGCCGTTCCTTAACGAGCGTGGCTGAGCTCCAGGCCCTGTGCCAGGTGCTCTTCACACGAGGCTGTGCGGTCCCCACGGTGCTGACAGCGGCTAAACTGGTGGCGCCATCTTGCTCTTGAGAAGCTGAGGCGTGGAGGGTTTGAGTGCCTCCATGGAAGCCACGGGCTGGTAGCAGCCAGGCAGGGACTCCATCCCAGCCTTGCTTGACCCCGAAGCCCAGGCGCTCCCCTGTCCACGTGAGGAGGGGGCAGCCTGGAGCAGACAGGGCGCAGACATGGGTGTAGGGGGCTGGGGGTGCCAGGATGGTGGAGCTTGGCTCAGCTCCGTGTTTCATCTGCCCCCGCTCAGACTCCACTTTGTTTGGCTCCTCGCTCATCCACGCAGCACGTGTGTCTGGAGAGCCTGCTCTGGTTCTGGGGCACAGCGTGAACCAAACGTAATCCTGGCCCCCACGTGCGCATGTTCTATCAGGGCAGCTGGGGAGCTGCCTCCCTCCACCTCTCTGGGTTGGCCTCTCGTTCCCCTCCACCGTCCCGCACACGCCTTCCCGTCGATGGAATGAGCGGCCCTGGGGTGGGGACCCTGCGTCATCTGAGATTGGCAGTGGGCCTGTGTCCTGAACTCAGAGGCTTTGGGATCCATGTGGAAGGACCTGGGAGGCCTGGCCCCCAGCTGAGAGACTGTGTGTGTCCATCCACCCTCTGTGGATCCAGTTTTCTCCTCCTCAATGAAGCCATTTGGAGCCCTCTTCACCTCTTCTTTCTCTACCTCCTTTCTCACCCAGACCTGGAGGCCTCCACCTCTTTCCAGCCTCTTGACCTTTGACCTCTGATCTCTCACCCCTGGGGCCCCATCTTTTCCCCTCCTCTGACTCTCAACTGTCCGTTGTCCTCAGTTTCCCTCTGATTACGTTCTCCCTGGGCAGTCTAATCCATGCGGGGGCCTTTGCTGCCCCTCCCTGGATCTCTCAGATCTTGTCCCTTCAGCCCAGAGCGCCCCACCAAGCCCCCAGCCCCTGACCACCCACAGGTTACATACAGGTAGCGTTCCTGACCCCAGACTCAGCCTCTCAGTCTCCCCTCTTCTGTTCCCTGCTGATCTGGGGGCACTGACGTCCACTCCATCATCGGAACCAGAAACTCAGGCATCACTCCAGGCTCCTCCCTCTCAGGACCCCCGTCCTCTCGGTCACAAAGCTCTGCTCTTCTCCCCCGTCAAATCCACCCTCTCCGTCCCACTGCTGCCGTCTCCCTGAGACCTGGCCGTCTCTGGCCCGGACCGTTGCAGGAGCTTGGTAACCCCCGGTCCCCTGGCTCTAGTCCTGCCCCCTGTAATGGGCCTGCTGTGTCCTTCCAGAATCCCCTGCACTGACCACGTCTTGCCCCCACTCCAAACCCTCTGGTGGTTCCCGTCCCCTAAATGATGACCTTCTGAGGCCGTTGACCTAACCCCCATGGCCGAGCCTGTCTCTTCGCCCACCATTTCCTGCCCTGACCTGGAGGTTCCACCATGCAGAGCCGGCCCAGTGCCTGCCCTGCCCCGCCCTGGCCCTGACTGAGACACGTGGGCGGCCGGCTGGTGGTTGGGTTTCCTGGGCAGGCAGTAATTTGGCGCTCCTTCAGATGGGCCTTAGTGTATTTGCTCAGCCTTTGTTTCCAGGGAGGTGAGCGCTGGGGGCGGGAGAGAGGGGGGCAGGGCCATTGTCCCCCTTGTCCATGAGCAGTGCCTACACACGGGTCCCCCGGCTCTGCTCCTCCCCTGCAGACTCCTGATCCCCCGTGACGTGACGTTCCACTCAGCTCGGGTGTCACCTCCAGCAAGGAGCCTCCCTGACTGCCCAATCCGCCATCCTGTGCTTCTTGCATGTCACTTATTTTTATCTTTAACTGGAGTGTAATTTACTTACAGTAAAATGTGTAAATCTTAAGTGTCCAGCATGATGAGTTTTTACCGGTGTGTATAGACATGCAACCACAACTTAAGGTGGATCATGCTGCATTTTAATCTTTTTTCTTTAAATAGTCTGTTTTATTGCAATTGTCCTCTCTCTTCCCAGCCTGGGACTCTCTCAAGGGCAGGAGCACCTGCTGTCTGCCCAGCGCTGTGTAGATAAAGTGCGATGGTGTTGGGGGGTGGGTGTGGCCACCTCCCATGGATGTGACTATGAGTTGGGGGGTAGGTGTGGCGGGGGCTGTGGCCGTGGGGGCCTTTGTGTTGTGAGCCTGGCCAGGGGCACCCCCGCAAGGCCGGGTGCCCCTCCTCTGCTGGGAGAGGGATGGGTCCTGGTCCCCAGCCCAGGGCCTCTGCAGCGAGAGCGGGCCCCGCCCGGGGAGGCCCTGCTGAGGAGCCAGGAGCTTAGTCTCCAAGGCCACCAGTTGCCATAGGCACACGGGCCGAGTCGGGATTGCGGTTTCTCATCCTGGTCACGCCGGCGGTGGCTGCCCCTGCCCGCCGGCTGGAAGCCAGGCTTTAAATATCGGGGCAGAAACCTGACCCTGGAGAGCTGTCTGCCCCCAGAACCCGGACTCCCCTCCTGCCAGCAGCACTCCTCCCATCTACTCTGGGGCTGCAGAGCAGTGGGGAAACCTGAGTTTGAGGGTTTTCTTCGTTGTCTTAGAGCCCAGAGCCCAGGCATGGTCCGGCCTGGTCCCGGGGAGATGGGGTTTCCCATGGCCAGGCCACAGATCTGCCCTTCCCCGGCTCCTCCTCCCTCAGTTTCCCCAGGAAGCACCTGAGGCACGTGCTGCTCTGGGTCTGCCCTTTGCCCGGCCTGGGCCTGCTTTCCTGGCCTGGGGCTAGGGCAGCTGTGTGGGTGGGTTGGTTATTTTTAAAGTTTTTTTTAAGAATGAGGTTTCTCTTATTTCTTTCCAAATTGCAAAAGTGAAACCACCTTCTCTCAGATAATTCACAAAATACAGAAAAGTGGAGGGAAGAAATCACACGTGGATCCAGCCCCCCAAGAGGAACGGTCTGGAGTGTCCACCCCAGGCTTTGCCGTGTCCCTGAGGTCGCTCATCTGTGTGATGTCACTTTAGCCCCATGGGGCGCTTGGGTTGTCCGCCGGTTCCCTCTGTGTGTGGTGTGTGGACATGCTTTGGTGAAACGCCTTTGCACGTAAATCTTTGCGTTTGGGATAATTTTCTCAGGATAAAGTGATGGAATTAGAAGTAGCACATCAAAGGGTGGGACCTCGGTGAACCCTCAAGGTGCGTCACGACAGCTTTCCTTTTGTCCACTGCCTCACCAGGGCCCCAACACCTGATACCTTTCTAAAACTTTTTATTGAGGAAAAAAGCTATTTATTGTAAGTAAACGGCTCGATAAAATTTTAGAAACCAAATCACCCGGGTAACCAGCACCCAGACCAAGAAACACAACTTTTCCAGCCCCCCAGAAGCCCTCTCATGCCCCCTTCCAGCCACAACCCCACAAAGACAACCGCCATCCCGGCTTCTGACCCTGGCGTTTGGCCTGTGTTTGAACCTTATGGCAACGGGCTCCTACCACTGACTTTTCACACCTGGATCTTTCGCTGTGTTTGAGAGGGTCCGCGGGGCCTTGCGTGTGGCTGTGGCTCGCTCACAGGGCTGAGGTCTTTTTCAACAGCGCGGGCGCCGGGGAGGACGCGGTGGGAGCAGACACGTGGACGCTGTCCTGGACGGGAAACCGTGTGAATTATTGCCCGTTTTTGGACAAAGAAAGTTTGTTTCCCTGGAGGCCCCACTCGGGGGAGTAGGAAAGGTTCGCACCGACGAGCACGAGGAAGCGCGTGGGAGACCTGGCTGTGTGTGGCGCCAGGCTGCGCGGGGGTGCAGGCCAGCCCCATGGGCCTTGCTTTCCCCAGATGCACACGGACGTGGGTGAGGGGCCGTCCTGCTCTGGACACTGTGACGCTGAGTGTACTTGGAATCCCTGAGAGTTTATTTTCTGAGTGGGTGAAGTTTGCTCTTCCGATCCTGTTGACCGACCAGCCTCCCTTTGTTCGTAAAGCAAAGGTGAACTGTCCTTGACCTCTGCCCGCATCCCCCAGGCCAGGTATCCCTGTAGCTTCTGCAGTGTGACGATAATGAGCCTGGACTTGGTGTGGGCCTGCAGGAGCCACTCATGGACTCCAGGCTTGGGGGCACGTGGGCATCCCGGGCCTGGCGTGAAGAATGTTGCCTGACTGCTCAGTCAATGGCGGCAGCCACCATTATTATTGGTTTTTTTAATTGTGGTAAAACATACATCTCACAAAACTTATGTCCTAACCGTCTTGCAGTGTGCCATTTGGTGGTGGTAGGTGCGTTCACATGGTTGTGCACCCGGTCTCGAGAACTGTTTTCATCTTCCGAAACTGAAACTCTGTCCCCATTAACACTAACTCCCCACTCCCCCGCCCCCAGCCCCTGGCGCCCAGCGTTCTGCGTTCTGTCTCTGTGAATGCCTGCTCCAGGGACCTCGTATAATTGGACTCATGCAGTATTTGTCTTTTTGCGATTGGCTCATTTCAGTTAGCATGATGTCCTCAAGGTTCATCCATGTTGTGGCACGTGTCAGAATTTCTTTCCCTTTTAAGGCTGAGTAATACTCCATTGTATGTGTATACCACATTCTGCTTAGCCATTCGTCTGTTGACGGACACTTGGGTTGCTTCCACCTTTTAGCTATTGGAGTAATGCTATGAACATGGGTGTACAGATGTCTCTTTGAGACCATTATTATTTTATTATTTTTATCAACATTGCAATAATATAGGCTCTCAGCAGGAATGGACCCGAGAAGTCACCTCTTTCAACCCCTTATCCAGTCTGTCCGTCCAGCACCCACAGAGACTTCTTCCGGCCTTGGGTGCGAGCCCAGAGCAGGGTGGGAGCCCTCCGACCCTGAGGGCCAGGAGCCGGGTGCCTTGGGGTGGAGGAAGGAAGCTTCCTTGTGGGGTCGCGGCAGAGTGAAGGGTGACCGGGCTCTGCCGTCTCGCGATGCCCCCTGAGGAGGAGGCGGATGAGGCTGTGGCCGGAGGGGCTTGGATTTGAAGCTTGGACGAACGTCCGTTGATGGCAAGGATTGGGCGACAGTGGGATTTATCAGGAGTCTTGAAAACTGAAGTCTTTAAGAATAGATTCCAGTTCAACTAACATGATTTAATCCTCCGACAGAGCAGTGGAGGGGTCTGCTTTGCCCCATTTTCCAGGTGAGGAGAGAAGGTTCAGGGCGATTCAAGAACTTGCTTGTCAGACCAGCTCCCGGGAGGTGGGGCTTTTCTCTCCTTGAATGGGCCCGGTGCCAGAGCTTTTAAAAGGTTAATGGATTGTTTTATTTTTATTTATTTATATTCCATCTTATTTCAGAAGTGATTTGAAAGACTCATAAAGAAACAAACTATAGCAGGATGGTATGAGGAAGACAGTAAAACAGAGGCTGTTGCCTCAAGTGGAGCCAAAAGTGAATGTAACTTTGAAAACACGTTCCGTGGAATCTGTTTCCATTAAGAGTGTGTTCAGCTGCAGGTAACCGGATGGAGTTGGGAAGTGAGGGTTGGTTTTCTCCTGTAACACGAAGCCTTGAGATGGGCAGTCCACACCTGGGGCAGCTGCTCAGGGACATCTGAGGGGCCAGCACCTCTGGCTCTGGCTCTTCCCTCCTAGGCGCTGGCCTTGGTCGTCCTGGTCTGAAGGGGCTGCAGGCCGCCAGGCAGCAAGTGGAGGAGATTGGCCAGCCAACACTCCTCTGTGGGAGGGGAGAGGAGGGTCAAACGGGGGTGGAGGGAGCCAGCTACAGCATCTGCCGCAGAATCCTAGATTGTTGCTGTGGGTAGATCACCAAACGGGATGACCACTCTGGTCACCGACTGGAAAGGGAAGCGTGGTCTGATGTGAAATAGACCAGCAGATGACACAACTAGGTGACTTTCCAGCTGGTAAAGGCTGACTTAACTAGGATGCTTTTTATCTTTAAAAAAGCGTGATGTCAAGCATGGTGATTTTCACCTGTGTATACAGCTGTGGGGGTGGGGGGAAGAACCTCCACTAAAAGTGGCTCAAGCAGTATGGACTTTGATTGTCCAACCTGAAGCCCAGAGGTGGCGGCTCGGGTCATGAAGGGTAAGTTCTTCCAGAGGTCCACTCTGCTGTCCTCCAGGGAATGGTATCGCCTCCTGGGCTGGCTCCTCTCGTGGTCCCCAGAAGGCTGTCATGGTTGGGGGAGTCTCATGCAGAAGAAGGAGGACCCCCTGGTTTCAGTCCCTTTCTTTTTTTTTTTTTTTTTTGAGGAAGATTAGCCCTGAGCTAACTACTGCTAGTCCTCCTCTTTTTGCTGAAGAAGACTGGTCCTGAGCCAACATCCATGCCCATCTTCCTCTACTTTATATGGGGGATGCCTACCACAGCATGACTTTTGCCAAGCATACCATGTCCGCACCCGGGATCCTGGCCGGCGAGCCCTGGGCCGCCGAGAAGCGGAACGTGGGCACTTAACTGCTGCGCCACCGGGCCATCCCCTAGTCCCTTTCTAAGAGCAAGGAAAACTTCCCCAGAAGCCCTTGTGTCTCGTTGGCAGGATTGGATTCCTCATCTCCTTAATCCGGTCCCAGGGGAGGGAACGGGTTTGCCGGAGAGCATCACTGAGATTCGCTGCCCCAGGCACCTGCCTTTAGATGCCAGGACACGCTGGGGCTCTGTTAGCAGGGAGGCGGGAAGCAGCTTGGGGTCAGAGCCAGGGTTGGGACTCGGGTATCTCGACCACAAGTCCAGACTGCATTCCATTGCACTATGGCTGGAGTGAGACCCCCTCCCGAAGCCCCACCCGGTGCCTGCCTGCGCCGACAGGAGGGGATGTCAGGGCTGTGGCCTGCTTGTTCCCTGCCAGCTGCAGCGATGGGTGGACAGTGGGGAGGGGACAGGAGTTCAGGCCCTGAGCAATTGCATCCCCATGGGGCAGCCCCTGGGTGGGAGATGGAGTGTGCGGTGGGGGTGTTGTGGCTGCTGGGGAGGAGGGCCGCCCCTCCCCCTCACACGGAGAAGTGTCTTTCTGTTTGTTCTCTCAAGCGTCTTTTTCAGGAAACGCGAGCATCTGGCGGCGATGGCGCGGGGGCGTGTTTGGGTAGCGGATGCTCCTGTCTTTGCCTTTTCCGTGGTGCTGGAGGGAATTTGTTTTTTGCCGGCTCCGGCGCCCAGCTGGGACGCAGGGCAGTGAGATTTGAGTCAGAGGTGCTCCCCCGGCATCCAGAAAGCTCCAGCTCTTTCCAGTGGTGGTTCCTGGGGCTTCCAATGGGGAAGGGATTGCAGAACTTTCTGGCAAAGCCAGGCCTGCGCTTTGCTGAGGTCTGAGCTGAGGACGCTGTGTCCAGGGGGCTGAGGGCGTGGAGCAGGATTTGCGGGCAGCGTGTGGGGAGCGAAGGGGTGCTGGCTCCGTTCCTGAGGCTGCTGTAACAAACCACCGCAGACCCGGTGCCTTCAAACAACCGAAATTTATTCTCACAGCTCTGGAGGCCAGAACCAAAATCAGCGCCCCTGGGGCTGGATCCAGGCCTCGGGGGGCTGTGCTCCCTGGAGGCTCTGGGGAGGCTCATGCTGGCCTCCTCCTGCTTCCACGGGTGTGGCGTTCCTGGGCTTCTGGCTGCGTCACGCGGTCTCCAAGGCCAGCTTCTTCCCGTCTCTCTGCTCCATCTTCATGTGGCCTTCTCTCCCGGATGTGTCACATGTCCCTCGCCCTCCTAACGGTGTGTGCGATGGCCTTTAGGGCCCATCTGGGCGATCCAGGGTCATCTCCCCATCTCAAGGTCATTAATTTAGTCACATCTGCAGAAGCGCTTTCTCTGTACACATGGCGTTTCAGGCTCAGAACGTGATTGTCTTCGGGTGCCATTTTGGGGCCACGAGTCCTTATCGGCAAATTTGAGCAGCGTCCTGGTAGCCAGCTGTCCCGTAATATATACGAGCTACGAAGGGGCTGGTCCGGTGGCGCAGCGGTTAAGTGCACGCATTCCGCTTCTCGGTGGCCTGGGGTTCGCTGGTTCATATCCCGGGTGCGGACATGGCACCGCTTGGCAAAAGCTATGCTGTGGTAGGCGTCCCACATATAAAGGAGAGGAAGATGGGGACGAACGTTAGCTCAGGGCCAGTCTTCCTCAGCAAAGAGAGGAGGGTTGGCAGCAGATGTTAGCTCAGAGCTAATCTTCCTCAAAAATAAATAAATAAAAAATAAAAATATACCGGCTAGGAAGAGGGGGGCACATGGAGATTCCAGCCGACCCACCCCTTCTCTTCCTGTCTCAGCCCTCCCCCACACTGGGGGGGTGCCTTGTGTACATGTCTGTGGACACCCCAAACATAGACCAAGCTCTCTCCACCCTCCCAAGCAGCAGCCCCTTGGGGGTGCTCCTGCCTCTGCATGGTCTGCCCTCGGCGGGGGGCGGGGCTGTTTAGCAATGCCAGACCTCGGTCGGTTCTCCTTTTAATCTCTCAGTTTAGGGCTTGACTGGACTCGGCCAGGTGGTTCATGCTCAAGGTCCCTTCTGCGGTTGCAGTCCAAAGATGGCTGGAGTTGGGTTCGTCGAGCACTTCCTTCCTCACCGGTCTGATGGGCAGCCTGGGAGAGCTGGGTCTCCGTAGGCACCACTTGACCTGTCATGAGCTGACCCCATGGTGTCAGGATGGCTGGACGCCTCACACAGCGGCTCAGGGCTCCAGGGCTGAGCGTGTCGAAGACAGCAAGAATCTGGGTGAAGCTGGTGCCTTTCGGGACCTGGCCTTCGAGGTCACGTGGCGGCACTTCCCCAGGCTTCTCCGTTGGAAGTGAGTTGTTAAGACCTGTATTCAAGAGGAAGGGAATTGGGTGTCACCACTTGATGGGAGAAGTGTCAGAGAACTTGCCGCTGTGTTTAAAAGCCACCACGGGAAGACAGACCAGAGAAGACGCCCCTGGGGCCTGAGTGCCAGTGGACTCGGGCTCTGGGTGGGCCTGTCTGCATCGACTCGCAGGCTGGAGGCCCCTGGGAGGAGGGCTGGAGCAGGACCCTCTGAAGTGCAGGCCCAGGCTCTGGGGCCGAGGGTAGGACAGAACATGGGGTGTTGCCTGCTGGACAGTCCAAACCTGACCGCCGTCTGTGTTGAAAGTGCTTTGTCAGTCTGCGCCAGCTCGCCTCCCAGCCTCACCCAGAACCCCACGCCACATTGTGCCCACTCGTGCCTCAGTGTCTTTGTCCAACTGCCCTTGCCCAGAGTGCCCCCCCCCAGTCGCCTTCCTTGTATCTCTGATCTTCCCCAGCGTGCCTAGACAGTCCCTGCCCTCGGACGCTTTTCCAGCCCCAGTTCTCTGTGCCAGGCTGGTACTGGGGGCACACAGGAGCTGGTGGTCTCGGGGGGGCCCAGATACCTCTGCATCCTGGTGGAGGGAGAGTTGCAGGGGAGGAGGGAACAAGGAGCTGTGGGTTCCCAGCCAAGAGCAGCGGCCAGCCTGGAGGGTCAGGCCAGGAGGCACCAACGTGCCTGACATGGCTGGAGGGGGCAGGCCGCGGGAGGGGTGTCTCTTATGAGGGGCCGGGAACTGCTGAGGCCCAGAGGCCAGAGGATGGCGTGTCCGGGGCCTGTGGGCTGCTGTTGGGGGCACCGAGGGAGAGCAGTGAGACCAGGAGCAAGGGTGGTGTCGGCTCCCGGTGTGGCAGTGACTCCAGACAGGACAGTGCTCCCCCGGGGGCAAGGCTTGTGTCCTGATGGTCTATGTGCTGGTGCTGCCGGGCCGGGGCCGCGTGGCCTGCCTGCCGGGCGCCCTCTCCCTGAGGGTCTTCCTGAGTCAGTGGACTGTGCTGGGTGGGCCGAGGGAGGACTTGTAACACACGTGTGTGCACCTGTGCGTGTGTGTGTGTCTGGGTTGCCAGGGCTCACACTCACCTCTGGGTCAGAGAGGTGCTTGTCGGGTACACCCTCCCTGGCTTCCTTTCCCCCTTGCCCATTCTGGCAAGGGCCAGAGCGTCCTCTCTCATCTTAAGATTGACCCTCTAGAGTGGATACTCCATGAGTACAACCAAATACCTCCCTTTACTCATGGACTGAAAGTGGTGTACCTCCAAGCCAAGCTTCTTCTCTCTGCCTCTCTCCACAGAAATGACAGTATTGTCCTACTTGAGCTCCCAGAGAACTCCTCTTCACCCTTCAAAACCCATCTGAACAGTCATCACCTCAGGGGCACCTTGTTTGGAGACTTCTACTCCCCTGAAGCTAAATAAGCAGAAACTGTTTCAGTATAATGAGGTAGCCTCTGCTCCCTGCTTCAGGCTCTGCCTGGGCAAACTTCTCCACTTGTCCTCCTTTCA
Organism: Equus caballus; assembly: GCF_041296265.1. Lineage (NCBI taxonomy): Eukaryota > Metazoa > Chordata > Mammalia > Perissodactyla > Equidae > Equus > Equus caballus. Next base: position 13,205,747 of record NC_091696.1, read on the forward strand.
CACTCCTGTAATTTTTTGTGGACAGGGACGAGCTCTAGGAGGGTGGGCAGGGCTCTCTGATTAATTTCTGAGTCTGCCCAGCCCCGGGGCAGGCTCCCTGGAGGTCCTGAGTGAACGGGGTCAAGGGGGCCAGGGCAGCATCACTCCAGCCCCGGGGCCTCCCCACAGGTAGCCAGGCAGGCCCCCAGCTGAGCTGCTGCAGGCTGAGCTCACTGCTCAGGACGACGGCCCAGCAGGTGGCCAGGGGAGGTGTGCTCCCTGTTCTGTCCCAGTGTGGCCCAGCTATGTAGCTGGTGAGCACCCGATGTAGCCCTCGGGGTCCAACAGGTGTGTGCGGAAGGGGGTGTGGCCCCCAACACCTGTGCCGCCGCTACAGAGGGCCCAGCTTGCGCTCTTGGGCCCGGGGAAGACCCGGCTGGGGGCTCGCCACCCACTAGATACGCTGGTTGTAGGAGGGCTGGCGGGGCTCTTTTCTTGGTTCCACCCCAAGCTGATGGGGGCCAGGCCTACCGCCCTCACTCTGCCGGGCTGTTCTTGTTCTGTGTGTGGCACACGGTCTCCTTTCTTCCCATCACTGTGCTCTCAGGCACACACTTGCACACACGCCCCACCACACACACACACTCACCCACACTCCTGCCTCTTTAAGCTCGTACCTCTTGAGCTCTGGGGTGGCTGGAGGGCCAGCGTCTCAGCCGGGCCACTGCCCTGGGTAGGAAGGCCTCTGCCAGAGGTGGCCCTGGGCTCGGGTCAGGCCCAGGAAGGGGAAACGACCCCCTGGATCTCCTCACCCCGGGCAGGGTCGCAGAGCGCAGCGTGGGCTCCCCTCTCACTCCCAGTGGCCCCGTCTGATGAGCAATCAGTGGACGTTCCCGAGGGAGATGGGCTGAAGGCAGTGTTTGGGGTGGAAGGGACCTGAGTTAGTCGACGTGATCAGGGCTGAGGCCCTGGCTGTGCCACTTCCTGGCTCTGGGGCCTTTGGTCAGGGTGCTCGAGCCGCAAAGTCCTTCTCTGTAAGATGAGGGTGCTTGTGAGAATTAACTGGTGATCGGGCCTCATCACTCCCTCCCTCCCTCCCTTCCCTGTGCCCAGCCCGTCAGAGAGGCTGGTGGCCGGCCCGCTTCCTGGGCACTTGCTGTTTTGGCTCTGGGCCCCTTTGGGTGTCGTCTGTGTAGCTCCGAGTCCCTGGGCTCGTGGTGTGGAGGACGGGCACATGGCTCCCTCCATCAGATGCTCAAGCCCTGCCCTGGCTCCTCTCTGTGCCTCCAGCCAGGAGCTGACTAGCCCCACAGGTCTCAGCAGCCACCAGCTGGCCTGTCACCACTCCTGGGCTCCACCAGCAGTCCCATTCCTCTGAATTAGGAGTCCAGCCCCGAGGACGAGGAAAACGAGAACGGACCATGTGTGTCAGACGTCCCGACTCGTCCTGGCTTTTTGTCACTCGCTTTGTCGGTCACAAGAATGTCCTGCCCCTTGGTCTTGGATTCTTCACCCTTCAAATGGGAACAGTCCCCTCTGTCCTGCCCCCTCCGTAGTTGGAGGTCGTGGATGTCAGAGTGTGCGTAAACGGGATGGGAGCCTCCCATGGGAGGCCGAGGCCCGCTCAAGGGGGCCCTGGTGGGCAGCCGTGGCCCGTGGGCCTGAGGGTGGCTCCTCAGCCTGGAAGAGGAAGGAGGAGCGGGCAGTGGAGCAGGGAGGGGGCGGGGGGGGTTGAGCCCTTGGATGAAGGGAGCATCCAGGATGGTGGCTGGGGCAACAGGGTCTTCAGTGGGCTGAGCCGGGAGGTTTGTGTGCAGCCCTGACTTTGCCTGCACACCCTTCCCCCACCTCCCACCCTATGAACCCCAGTCATCTCTCCACACGTCGCTGGGGAGCTGGGGTACCTGCCAGGGCCAGCACCTGTCTGCCAGGCATCCAGGCTGTGGGCAGCAGAAAGGACAGGCACGAGGACACGCCCCTTCACCTCCCAGCTGGCCGTGTGCAGGGCGTCTGGGATTGGAAACCCCAGCGGGAGTGCTCTCTGCTCGCCTTCGCCCTGAGCCCAGGCCTGGCAGGCTTTGTGGGCCTGACTCCGTGCTGCCTCCCCTACAGGCAGGTCTGTCTCAGGTTGGGACAGCACTGACCGATGTGGACACAAGTACTCGCCTCATCTTTGGCTCGGGGACTGGGCTGGCCTCCAGCTCTCAGTGGCCAACAAAGCTGCCACCATCTGAGCAAGGAATCCCCAGCAAGGGAGGGGGCGGGCGGCGGGCAGGAAAAGCCATGCTGCTCAGAGTGTGTCAGGATGTCGGAGCTGGAAAGGTCCCCAGAGAGCGTCCAGGCCATACCTGGCCATACGTGAGAGTCCCCTGGGTCCGCCGCGGGCCTGTCACCTCAGGGCTCTGGGGGTGTGGCCCCAGAGGCTGGGAGTTGCCCGGGCAGGTGTTGGCAGCATCTGTGCTACCTGCCCGCCTCCCTCGCAGATGGGCAGGCTGAGGCTGGAAAGCTGAGTGGCGGGGCAGGTGTCGCACAGCGGTGTTGCCACAGACCGGGGAACACCCGGTTCTTGTTCATGAAACAAGACCACCCATCTGGCCCACACATGACCTTCAGACTCATCCGGAGAGTGGCTTCCTCCCCTCCTTGAGATCTCACCGGATAAAGTGGCCTGCCTCCTCCTTTGGGAGGCCCCTTCTCTTTGTCACCTCCGCTGAGGAGCCCCAAGTCCATCTCACCTTAATGGTGAGGTTGATTTCTTTGGACCTGACGGCAGGACCTAACGCCTGTCACTTCATCTTCCTTGTTGGTGTCTGCCTCTTCAGTGGCTGGGAGGAGCGTTTGGGCTCCTGGTCCTGTTGGTCCCTGTGTTGTGGGGTGACCAACTGTCCTGGTTTGCCTGGGACTGAGGGGTCTCCCAGGACAGGGGACTTTCTGTGCTAAACCCAGCAAAGTCCCAGGCAAACAGGGCAGCTTGGTCACCCTGCCTGTGCGTCAGCTGTGGATTCGATCAGCTCATCTTTCTGTTCGCCGTGTCCTTACGAGTCTGAGGAGCGTAGTCCTCCTGCTGCGTGTTGGACAGGAAAGGACCAGGCCTGGGGACAGACAGATGGACAGACCTCGCTTCCACTACCCGCTGGCAGGGGGCCAGTGCAGAGGGCAGAGGGCAGAGGGCAGGGGCCCGGGTCACAGGGCCCGCAGTGCGGAGGGGAGCTGCTTTCCAGTCTGCATCCAGGGCGGAGCCTGGAAGCTTCTAAGCAGGAGAGCGATGTGAGATTCATGCGGCTGCTGTTTGCGGAGGGACCACGGGGCAAGAGAAGGGTGGTGGGGATGGTGGCCTGGACGGGGAGGCGGCCCTGGTGGTAGCGAGAAGTGGACAGATTTGGGTGCATCCTGGAGCCAGCAGGCCTCTGTCCAGATTGTTGGAGAGGTGAGGGAGCCGGGAATCCAGGGTGAGGCCTCGGTTTCAGCCGGAGCACCCGAGCGGATGACCGGAGAGGAGCAGATCTGAGCAGGAGGGCCATGTTCTGTTCAAGATCCTTGTTAGACACTGAAGAGAGTGGAGATGCATCTCAGGAGAGGGGATGGGAGAGAGAAATCAAGAGGTTCTCACACATATTTCAGATGATGTTTAAAGCCGAGAGATTGCCTAGCAGTGAGGAGAGAGTTGGGCGGGGAAGAGGAGAGGGCCCACCACCGAGCCATGGGCCCTCTAGCATTTGGTGGTCAGTGCCAGGATGGGGAGTGGCCAGGAGGTGGGAGGAAAGCCAGGTGTGTGGCGCCCTGGCAGCCTTGGGAGAGTGAGGAGGGAGAGGGTATTCACAGCCTGCCTGCCTTCCTGTCAGCCCTCGCAGGCCTTCTCCACCCAGGACCCCAGGGACAGCTGGAAGTCCCCTGTCACTGAGTACCTCCTGGCCACTTGTGCCCCAGGCCAGGAGCCAGCTGCCCGTCACCTGTGGCTAATGGTTCTAATGGCTCCGTTCTCCCTATCCCCTCCCCCAGGAACCCCCCTCCTGCTCATTCTCGGGCGCTTGCCTCCTGTGGGCTGCCTGCCACACTCGTGTCCTCTTCTCTGCAGGTTGCTGGTTTCATCGGGTGATTTTCTCCCCTTGCTCAGTTCCAGTTTAGAACTAGCCCCACTTTGCAACTGAGAAAACTCGGGCTTGAGGTAGTTGGCCCAACGTGGTCCTGGCAGACCTGGGCCTGGCCCTCACTGTGGGCGTGGCCCCAGGCTCCTGGCTCCTGCCCCTCTGTCCACTGCAGCAGTTCCAGCCACGTGGCACCCGGCCCTCTCTCAGTGCCCGGGTGATTGTGGGAGGGTCTGCTCTCTCCTTTCTCCTCCGCCCTCCTCCCCAAGGGCACCCCCCTGCCCACGGCTGGGCTTCCTTGGGCTCTGGCTCAGGACAGAGGGTCCTAGGGGCCCAGATGGCTGGGACAGGGAGTCAGGGGATGGCCCACAGCCCGGTCCCCCTTCTCCTCCTCCCTCCCCGAGTCCCTGGTTCCTTCCTAAATGGATTAGGACCCTTACCGGAAAGAGCCGGCAGCCGTCTGGGGCAGCCCAGAGGCCAGGCTGGAGCGCTGTCTGGTGCCTCCTGCTTCGCCCTGATTCGATTTGAGCTTCAGCAGCTGGGAGGCTGGCAGCCCGAGGCCTTTCTGGGAATGGCTCAAGGGACTGACGGGCAGGGGGTGGCTGGGGGGCATGGCAGTCCTTCAAGAGTCTTCAGAGCTGGCAAACCTCTCGGCTGGTCACACAGCAGACCCTCGAGTGGGCTTCGGGCCACAGAAGGCCCCTGGCTACCTCTTGGTCCTTCAGCACGTCCCAGCCGAGGCCTGTCACACCTCAGCTTCCCTTAGTAATGTGGATTTCAAAATGGTACAAATTGCAACCTGGGAGAAGAAATACATTTTATCAACGTTTAGAAGTGAACCCAAGAGCGTATTTTGGCCCACTGGGACAGAATGGAGGCCCGAGCCTGCTTGGTGCCTCGGGTTCCCACGCATGTGGCCATAACCGAAGTCAGACACTCCTCACCTGGTTATGTGTGACGTGTCACCGATCGCACAACCCACTAAAGGGCCACCTCTGTGGTTTTGACCACAGTGCCCTCGCCCCTCACGCACCTCGGGCCCTGAGCTGGGCCTGCGGTGCAGCAGCGACAGGCTGGCCAGTCCCTGCCCTCACAGGGCTTGCGCTCCAGGGGCAGCTGGCATGGTGGAGGACCAGGCCCAGCTGTCCTTGCCCAGCACCCCCTTGCACCCCAGGGGTGCGTACACCCCCAGATGCGGGCACACTCCTCCCTGCCTGTCTGCAGGAAGCAGTGACGACCACATTCATGGGCCCCCGACACCGGCAGCCCTGCCCCTGCTTGCCCCCGGAACTGGCTGCCGGCACTGCGTGCCGTGCACAGAGCACCAGGGGGCTGAGCTCAGAGAGGGAAACCGAGGTCCCTGCCTATGCCCTCTGCCCTCTCCTCTGCCTGGATTGCTGAGGGAGCAGCTGCCTCAGAGGAAGGTGTTGGTGCCAGGGCAGCCTGTGGGGGGCCCCTGGGCCTGATTCCTTGGGTCAGGAAGGGAGGCACAGGGTGGAACAGGAACTGGGGCCTGAGCTTTGTATCTAGTGGGGGCCCGGGCCGGGCTGGGTGGTGTGGGGCGGCAGGCCTGGGGGAGCCCCAGCGAGGGGAGGATGCGCTCTGTCCAGGAGCCCCGAGCTGAGGGCAGGGTCCTGCCCTGGGGAAAGCCTGGTCTGAGATGAAGTGGCCTCTGCCCTGCGGTATCCGTCTGCACCTCTGAGGCTGAGTCCCGACAGCCAGCAAGTAGACTGAGCAGAGGCCTCGGGTAGTTGCCTTGCCCGCGGGAGCACGTGGCTGGATACACAGCTGCGATGGAGGGGCTCAGGGATGTGGGGAGGCCAGCGGGGGCGGGGAGGGGGCCGGAGGGGCAGCAGTCAGGGCGCCTTCCCAGCAGAGGCGACAATTCAAGGCTGAGGGAGCAGTCAGGAGAGGAGGAAGTGGCCTGGAAGGACACTCAGGTCAGGGAGGAGGAAACCAGTGATGCCTGGGGAGCCAGGAAGGATGTTGGTTCGTTTAGAGATGATGGTGCTTAGACTCCCCAGAGCGTGGGGTGTGAGGGGAAGTTGGGACAAGGGACAGGAGCCCAGACCAGGAACCTTGAATACCAAGCTGAGGAGTCCAGAGCTCATGTGAACAGCAGGGAGCCAGGGAGGGTGTGGGAGCACGGGAGAGCTGTGGCCGGAGCTGCGTGCAGGGAGAGAGTTGGCGGTTGGGGCCTGCCGGGCAGACGGATCATGGTCCTGGACTCGGCTCTGCGGGTGCAGACTTGTAAGGACGTACCGTGGGGCACACCCCTCAGTTATCCTGCCTCTGTGCCCACGCCTGTACGGGCCGTGTGCGAGCTGTGGCGTGTCCAGGCCTGTTGCAGCTCTAAGTCCATCGTGCACGTGAGACCCTTGGGCAGAGGGGGCGCCAGCTCTTGTTTCATCCCACCTGGGCAGCAGAGGCAGGTCCGGGGGCCGGGCGGGTGGGGGTGGGTGGCCGCCATGTGTGCCTTGCCCGGCGGAGCACACCCACCTCCACCTCCTCCCTCCCTCCCTCCATACAGGCGACCATGGCCTTGCTGGGGAAGCGCTGCGACATCCCCGCTAACGGCTGCGGGCCCGACCGCTGGAACTCCACCTTCACCCGCAAGGACGAGATCATCACCAGCCTCGTGTCTGCCTTAGACTCCATGGTGAGTGCCCCGCTGGCCCTCGTGACCAGACATCGGGCGCAGTTCCCACCCTGCCACTTAGGGGAGCCTTGCTGACCTGAGCCTCACAAGTCCTGGAGGGTCACGTGGGCGGGGATTCATGAGAGAGCTGGAACCCCTGATGCTAAAACAAGAGCTGTCACTTCATCTCGGGGCTGGGAGGGAGACCTGGGGCCTCGAGAATTGCTCCTCTGGCGCCACTGCTGCCATGCCTCCCCTGTAGCAGTTTACCCCACATGAGGAAGTAACAATGTCCGTTTCCTCCAGCCTTTTCCTGTGGGGAAGGTCTGCAGTGGAGGGTAGGCTGGTGTTAAAAAAAGCCTGTCCAGTGTTGGCTGTCCCCTGCATTCCGGGATGGTGAAGCTGAAGTTCAGAGAGGGCAGTACCTTGCCTGAAGTCACACAGCAGGACTGGTTTTTAAAGTGGGCTCCCAGGTACAAAGTCTGCAGTTCCCCAAGGACCGAGGGCCTCCTTTCAGCCCTTCCTGCTGTCGGTGGCTCAAGGGTGGCTTAGGGGGTGTTTGGGCCGGAGCTCGGGGGCTCCCCTGGGGAGGCCGACTGGATGCGACCCGTCTGCTGTGCAGAGTGGCCTTCACGAAGAGGCGAGCCTGGGATCTCAGGCCTGCCCTGCAGCAGTGCCACCCTAGTGGCAGTGGAGGTACAGCTCATGTAGTCAGTGGTGGCCAACACCACAGCCATGAGCCGCACGTGGCGATTGACATTTAAGTTGTAATTAGTTAAAATTAAATAAAATAAACAATTTGCTTGCTCAGGCGCATTCACTCATCGAGTGCTCGGTGGCTACAGTATTGGGTGGTGCAGAAATGGAACATTTCCCTCGTTGCAGAACATTCTGTTGGACAACGCTGGTCTGGAGGGCGTTTCAGAGGCTCCTTGGAGGAGCCGTGACCCTCAGCTCTCCTGGTGGCATGAACAAGACGGGCTCCCCAGCCCTGGGGCCCATTGTGCGTTTCCTGAGGGACCCTCATGGGTGACAATGGCCCTTGCTCGGCGGTGACTTAATGGTGGTGTCCTTCAGGGCTCGGGGCCAGGATCCTCCGGGTCTGCGGGGGGTGGGTGCTGCCCATTCATCGCCCCTCCCCCATCTCAGACCCTCTTCCAGGGTCTCCTCATGGCCCCCCGTCTCTGAGCCTTCCCTGCTGTAGCCTCAGCTGCTTCAGCTGAGCAGTGACCACTGGGCCAAGGACCTCCTCCAGCTCTGATGGCTGTTCCTTTGTGGGAAACATCTGAATCTGTTGGTCTGATTTATTTATCAGGGTTCACAGTGTTGCCTCTGGGAAAGGCAGCCACAGGTTTTTGTTTTAATCTTAGCAGGAGATGAACCACCCCACACACACACCATAGGAGATCTCAGGGAACAGGCCTGCTAGTCCTATGACGTCCCAGGTTCCCCACAAGAGTGACTCTGGGCTGGAGATGGCGCAAGAGGCATGATCATGGCCCAGAGAGTTTGAGGAACCTGCCCTAGTTCACACAGCAACAGAACCATTAGAGTGAGACTTTCTGACCGTCAGCAGAGTGCTATCTAACTCAGATAAAAACCAGATTTGTCGGGTTCCGACTGCGAGCTGCGAGCTTTGCGGGCAGGGTTTTCCTGGTGAGGTGGGTCAGGGCCTGAGATCCTGGTGGTCTTGGTCGCAGGGCCCCCTGTGTTAGGGCTTCCTGTGCAGTGGGCCTGCCAGCCTCAACTCTGGGGCTGCCAAAGTCAGCTCTTTGCCTGTGTGCCTGCACGGGAGGTCCTGGGTTAGACATTCCATCGTGCCAACCAGTCCTCATTGAACCCCCACAGCCAAGCCCATTGAAACCCTGAGAACTGGGCCGCTGGTCCCCATCTACAGATTTGGAAACTGAGGCCCAGAGAGGGGTGGGCCTTGTCCCAGTCCCAAGCAGGAAGTAGCTGATAGGGTATTGAAGCCTGGATCTGTCTGAGCCTTGTTTTTCCTGGGGCCCATCCCACCCCCTCCTCATCTGGGACTTCGAGAGCCCAGGACAGCATTGTCCCTGGGGCTGGGGTCAGGCCAGAGGCAGGAAGCCCCCCTTGGAGCAAGGAGGACCTGGGAGGAGGGGCGCAGACGCTACATGCCTTTGTCCCCCTCCAGGCCTCGTGAGCTTAGCTTCTCCCCGCCCTTGGCCGATCTGGGGTCGTTCTTTCATTCCCACTGCAGATTCTAAGACTGAGAACGCTGGCGGGGTGACGTCTCCCGGGAGCTGCTGGTGGGGTCTCAGGCAGCTGGGAGCTCACGTCCCACCACCAGAGCTGGCACTGGAGGTGCCCGAGTTGGGGGCCTTCCCTGGCTCACATGCCCTGCTCCCCCGCAGTGCTCGGCGCTGTCCAAGCTGAACGCAGAGGTGGCCTGTGTGGCTGTGCACGATGAGAGCGCTTTCGTGGTGGGCACCGAGAAGGGGAGGCTGTTCCTGAACGCGCGGAAGGAGTTGCAGTCGGACTTCCTCAGGTTCTGCCGTGAGTACCCTGGGCTCGGAGGGCTGGGGCCTGCGGGAGCTCCCGGGCCCTGGAGGGACACAAGCGTGGCCCTCAGGGGATGCACTGGACCAGGCAGGGGTTGCAAGCTTCCTGACATGGCATCATCGGGGCAGCCCTGGTTTCTGTTCTGGCTGCCTGAACCCCAGGATGGGCCCGCCCCAGCCCCTCCATCTGCTCATTGATAGAGGGGACACTGAGGCCCAGTGTTGTTGCCTGGTTCCTGTGCGTCCTTAACACGGCAACTGAGTGTACTTGTTCAGCTAATGCTCATTGAGCGCCTGCTGTATGCGACTCCCTTTCCAATGCTAACACGTTTATCCTGACGGCAACCTGTGAGGTTGGCACTGGCACTGTCATGGTCACGTAATTTTGGAGTCGCCTCCTGGTGGCTCCTGGGGACAAAGTGACTGAGCACACGCTAGCATGTAGGAAATGCTCGATGAGCTCTAGCGGTTAGTGATGTTACGATGCATCATGCTGCGGGCCGGCCACCTGCTGTGTGCTGTGCACTGTTCCCAGCAGGCTCAGGAGACGGTAACCGCCGGTTTACAAATGAGAAACCGAGGCACACGGAGCATAGCCGCTTCCCCAGGGGCACACAGCCAACACGTGGAGGCAGGCTCCAGGCTGGGTCTCTGGTTCTGAAAGCTATGCTGTTTCTGTTGCACCCCTTCAAAATCGGGGAGATGCACCACGGCCACCCTTGGGAGCCCTGCCAGGGGTCCTGGTTGCTCTCCAAGAGACAAGCACTCAACCTGTGAGCTGGGAGCCCTGAGGTGGCGGGTGTTCTGAAGCCCCCAACCCTTCAACGCCACCTGGGCCTTCGGGGCCCCACAGAACCAGCAGCTGCCTCCGCGTTCTCTCCTCCCCGCGTCTGTGCGCTCACCCAGGCTGCACTCTGGAGGTGCTGGAGCTGGTGACCCTTCTCCCCTCTGCCTTTGCCCTGCTGTCCCCCCACCTGGAAGGCCCTCATTCTCCCCTCTGCCAGGCAGACACCTGCTCTGCCTCCACATTCACATTCCTCCCGCCTGGGGCCCCCTCCACGCCCCCGGACCCTGGCACCCAGCCTGTGGTTGCTCCCGGTGCTGCACCAGCCTCCTGTGCCCCGAATTTCCATCCGCGCGCTCGGTTCCCCCACTTGCCGGTAAGCTCCGGAGAGAGCTCAGCGTGACCTTTGTGGTGGGTTGGGTCCTGCGGGGTTAGGGCCTGGCCCCGCCACTGAAGGCCAGCACCTGAGTGGGCGTTCGAGCCCACCATCTGCGACTCCGAGCAGGCCCTGGGGTCAGGCGCCTGGGGCCATACCCTAGCTCTGCCACTTGCTGCCTCCTGGGCCTCAAGCTCCTCATCTGAGAAAGGGCACAACAGGCTCCCCTCCTCGCAGGTCAGTCTGAGGATTAAATGAACCAATACATGGCAGGCACTTCAGACGGTGCCTAGCACTCAGTTCACACTCAATAAATACTTGTACTTACCATCATCCTGGGTGCAGCTGTTTCAGGAAAGGCTGTCCCCTGACGCTGGGCACATCATTCCTGGGGTCCAGCCGCTTCCCTGACCAGCCCTCCCTCCCACTCAGCCCTCCAGGGTTGGGCAGGGGGCTGGGCTGGAGTAGGGTAGGGCGGGCAGGGTCCTGTGCCCCCCAGTTGGCCAAGCTGGGTGCCAGGCTGGGGCCTGGGGAAGGTGCACCTGGCTTTGCGGAGCCAGGCAGAGCCGCTATTTATAGCGCCGGGAACTCAGGCTGGTTTATTTCAAGCTTCACACATCCCCGGAGGAGAGCAGGTTCTGAGCTGGGAGGGGGCCTCAGGGCCCTCCTCTCGTCCCCTTTCCAATATGCTTCCTAGCCTCTTCCCCACCCAAGGATCCACTGACACTCCTAGGCCTCCACCCTGGCCCAGCCTGGTGTGAACCTGCCTCTTTGCAGCCCCTCGGCTTCCTGGTGGCATCCCCATCATCTCCCCGTTTGGCAGAGCAGAAAACTGGGGCCTTGACTGATTAAGACAGAGTGTTAGTCAGAGCACAGAAAGGGGCAGGTGAAACGGACATTCGAACCCCCGTTCTGAGCCAGGCCAGTTAGTCTCCTGTAGGAACTCACAGACTGTGGCCCAGAGAGGGAAGGGACTTGCCCAGGGTCACACAGCAAGTTAGGGATGACTAGGGGATGAGACCCAGGCCCTATGCTGGGCACTGGGAACTCTGAGATGACCAGCCCTGGCCCTGGGCAGGGTGGGTGGTTGGGGCAGGGCTTGCTCACTCATTAATTCCTCTCTCATTCACTCATTTGCACTCCATGTTGGGTGCCCGACTGCAGGGCTCAGTACCCGGCAGGGACATCCCAGCTCACTGAGCATGGGTGCTCACCATGGCCCCATGCTCTGTGTCCCATAGGAGGGTCCCCCTGGAAGGAGCCGGAGGCAGAGCACCCCAAGAAGGTGGCACGGGGCGAGGGTGGCAGCCGGAGCATCCCGCGGTCCTCCCTGGAGCACGGCTCGGACGTGTACCTTCTGCGGAAGATGGTAGAGGAGGTGTTTGATGTTCTTTATAGTAAGATCCTTCCTCATTCCATTTGGGGCCCCCAGGCGGGCGGGAGCCCTGTCCCCACACAGCAGAGGAGCCCCTCCTGCCCAGCACGGGCCTTGAGCGAAACCTCAAGGTGTGGGGGCAACGCCCCCGGCGCTCCCTCATCCTACACCCCCACGCGTGGATCTGCTGCATCATTTCCTGAACCACCGTTCCCACTGCCCCGCCTGCCCTGGTGCTGGTCAGGGCCACCCCACCTGGAGATGGGCCCAAGCTTGCCCTGGTGTCCTCGCTCTCTGTCATCCCCACCTGCCCTGTGACCAAGGGCGTCTTCCCAAAGCACAAGTCTGCCCGGAAGCACCTCCCTACACCACCTTCATGGGCTCCCGGTTGCCCTCAGCATGGCGTGTCCACCCACCGTGGCCTAGCCCCGCCAACCACAGCCTGGCCCACCTGCCATGGCCTAGCCCCGCCCACCATGGCCTGGCCCCGCCCCCCCCTCCAGCCCCACCCGCCTCTAGCTCTGTTGACCTTCCCCTCAGCACCACTTCCGCTGTCCCTGCCCTCTGGCTTCATTTCACACCTCCTTGCCTTTGACTGTGCCTTCTCCTGCTCTGACTGTTGGACCCCTCATTACTCTCTAAGGCTCAGCTCCGGGAAGCCCCCTGCGCTGGGTTAGGGCCCTTCTGGGTACCCACTGTGTGCTGTCCTGTTCCCTCCCTATCCCTGTTGCTCTCCAGGGTGAGGGACTGTGCCTCCCCTTTCTGCTGTCCCCAAGCAGCAGTTCAGGCCCAGCAGCAGGTGCTCAAAGGGTGTTTGTTGAATGACTGAGTGAAGGCCCACTGATTAGCCAAGTCCCTCCTGTGGGGGTCGTGGGGGCAGGCCTGGCCTTCCTTGGGAAGTGTCAGGTTACAGACTCTCAGCCCCTGTGGTGGCCTTCACACTCCCTAGGTGACCTTCTGCAGGTCCCTTGGGGCCCCAGGGGTCCCACCTGATTATCCTTCTTGATCCCTTCCCCTGCCGCAGCCTTTGGTTCTGTGGAGCAAAGGAAGCTCCCGCTGCTGTCTACATGTCGGTGGGAGGAGGCCGAGGGGGGAGGGGCATGCTGGCTGCCCTGGGATGGCAGGACTTGTCACCCGTGGGTGGCTCTGCCACTGCAGATACCTTTGCTGGCTGCAGGGTTCGTGCCCAGAGCCCCTGCCCCAGCCCACTCTGCCCTGGCCCCCTTCCCCACCTCGGGCAGAGTCAGAAGTGGCTATGAGGGGAGGGGCCTCTTTCTGGCTCTGGTTTGGGGCGACAGCGATGTTCCTGAGCCCAGGTCCCTCGGCTGCCCTCTCAGTCCCCAGCCACTGTCCCCTCCCCTCGCCTTCTTCTCTGTCTCTCCTCTCTCTTTTTCCAAATTCCTCTTTTTCTTTCCTCTGCATTTCTTCCCGCCCTCCATCCCTTCCTCCCTCCCCTCGCTTCCTCCCTATGGCTTTTCCTTGCAGTCTCTCGCCTGCCCTCTTCTCTTTCTCTCCTCTTCACCTCCTGCGTGCGGCTCGGGCTTTGCTTTCCCCTCCACCCACATGCCTGGAGTGGAGATGAGAATGAGGACAGAAGCAGGGAGCCCCATGATGGGGGAGCCCCGCCCTAAGGCCCACCCCACTCACAGCCTGCAGGGGGTTATTCTATGTCAAGTTTGCAGTTAGGGGGCCTGTGGGGTCTAGTTTCCTGGGAACGCAGCAGCACAGGGAGTCACTCAGCGTGGCCCGCACCCCCAGCCTGGCTCCCCGCTCATACTAGGCCCTCTCCTCGACCCCCTCCCCACAGGCGAGGCCCTGGGAAGGGCCAGCGTGGTGCCACTTCCCTACGAGAGGCTGCTCAGGGAGCCAGGGCTGCTGGCTGTGCAGGGGCTGCCCGAGGGCCTGGCCTTCCGCAGGCCGGCCGAGTATGACCCCAAGGCCCTCATGGCCATCCTGGAGCACAGCCACCGTATCCGCTTCAAGCTTAAGAGGTGAGTGAGGCAACCGGCCTGGGAGTGGGCCAGGGCCTGGCGGCTGGACTGGGAGGACCGGGCCAGGCCAGGCCAGGAGGGTGACCTGCTTCCCTGCTGGCTCAGCCACCCGTGGCCACTTACCCAGCCAGAGGGGAGGGCCTTAGCACCCACACGGGACCCAGTTGTAAAAGCTCCCAGCCTGACGGTGGAGGGGAGGCAAAAACAGTCATGGAACATGATCTGAGCCGGGCCTCGAGTCATGGAGCCCTCCCCAGGGGACAGGCAGGAGTTGCACCAGCAGTGCTCCGGGCGTCAGGAAGGGCCATACAGAAGTGTGGAGGCAGGGGGCCACGTTTTGTGTGCGCTTGGGCTGTGAACCGAAGGTCACACTGGGGATGGATGGGAGATGAGGTTGTGGAGGCTGGGCCGCAGCAGGTCCCCCAACTGTTGCTGCAGCCAGGAGGCCAGCCTGGGGCCTGACACTGCCCGTTGGTGCTCAGGCCTACTGCCAGCGTGCAGGCTTGGAAGAGAAGGGATGTGATAGGAGACGGGTGACAATCAATGGCAGCTCAGAGGACACAATAGGGGGACTGGGGGCACAGGGGCCAAGGGGCAGGCCCTGGGTCCTCTGGTGACCCAGATGTGTGGCCCTGGGCATGTCACACCCCACCTCAGGCCTGCAGCCCCCAGTAGCATGGGTACTAGCTCATGTCCCGTGCACCTCCCAGGCCATCGTGTTCTGCAGAGGGAAGCTGGGGACGGTGGAGGAGAGAGACAACCGGCAGACATGGTGCAAAGCCATCGTGTGTCCTTTCCTTCACCCAGGCCACTCGAGGATGGTGGGCGGGACTCGAAGGCCCTGGTGGAGCTGAACGGCGTCTCCCTGGTAGCCAAGGGGGCTCGGGAATGCAGCCTGCACGGCCCGGCCCCCAAGGGGCCGCCCCAGGACCTGCCACCCCCCGCCCCCTCCTCTTCTGTGGCAAGCTTCCTCTACAGCCCCACGCTCCCCAGCCACCCCATGAGAGAGCTCAAGCAGGAGGCCCCCACCTGCCCACTCACCCCCGGCGACGTGGGCCTCAGCCGGGCCGGCCCTGAGCCCAAGGCCCTGGGGGCTCAGGAGTTCCCTGACTGCTGTGGTAAGCTGCTGCTGGGGCCCTGGGTCTGGGGGGGATAGAGGGCACTCATGTGGAGCCCCTCCCAGGGCAGGTCTCAGGCTGAAGTAGGCAGGTCAGGACAAGGGGCTGGGATGGGACAGGTGGCATCCTATCTTAGACCCAGTCAGACTCTGGCCCCCTCTCAGCCATCTGTGAACAGCGTCCTTGGCCTGGGACCAAGAGATGCCCGAGGGGACTCCCAGAGGAGTCTATGGAGGAAGTAAACCTGCTGATCAGTCACATGCATTTAATGAGCGCCTACTGCATACCCAGCCTGGATGAGGGGTACTGGACACATAACAGAAGGAGCAGCCAGGTATGAGAAGGACCTGGGTTCATCTCCTGGCTCCTCTCCTGTGTGGCCTTGTGTCCCAGGGCAAATGTCTACCTCTCTGAGCCTCAATTCCCTCATCTATAAGATGGAGATTCCAGTAGTACCTGGCTTGCAGGGTTGTCATCATGACTAAACGACAGCGTGTTAGAAATGCACATCCTCAGGCCCACTGCAGTCCTGCTGAATCTGCAGCTTTGGGGTGGGGCACAGCTATCTGTGTGTTGACAGGTCCGCCAAGGGGTTCTGACGTGTGCCCAAGTTTGAGAACTGCTCTGTTAAAGCACCAAGTCAATGCTTGGTGCGTTGCAAGTGCTTATAAGTTATACTTGCTGTTATTGTTATTATGAGAAGGAGAGGAAAGGACACCCCCCCCCTTCACAGTGTGTGGGCTGAGCAGGGGAATGGGACCTCATGCCTGATACAAGTGTCCCCACCTGTACAAGGTGACCTCAGACATCCCATCCTCCCTCATCTGCCACTTGGATGGCAGATTCTGCTAGAGAATATCTCAGGCGTCTGGTCAGGGGACCTGCCTGAGTTCATGATCACAGGTCTCAGATCTGGGGTCTCCTGGGTGGGTGAGACCATTACCCGAGAACCAAAGCCTGTGCACTCAGGCTGGATCTGGGGAACCCCTCTTGGGGACCCCGTCGACCCTGTACCTTTCCTCTCCCTTGTCCAGGACAGAAGCCCACCGGGCCTGGTGGTCCTCTCATTCAGAATGTCCATGCCTCTAAGCGCATTCTCTTCTCCATCGTCCACGACAAGTCAGGTAGGACGGTGCCCATGGCAGCCCCCTGACCAGCGTGGGGATCTTACCGAGATGGGGGTGGTGCTTACCGAGATGGAGATGTGGCCACCGGGCCTTCGTGAGAGAAAGGAACAGCTCTGTGCCAGAGTGGAATACAGTCATGCACCGCATGACGACATTTCAATCAGCAATGGACCGCACACACGACAGGGGTCCTGTAGATAGTACCACGCAGCCTGGGCGTGTGGTGGGCTGTACCATCCAGGTTTGTGTAAGGACACACCGTGATGTTCGCGAAACAACAAAACTGCCTAATGCACCGTGTGCGTTTCTCAGAATGCATCTCCATCGTGAAGCAACGCACAGCTGTAGTTATGTGTTGCTGTGTAACAAATTGCCCCAAAACTTAGCTTAAAACCACAGCATTTGTACGTTACAGTTTCAGTGGCTCAGGAATTCAGGAGCAGCTTAGCTGGGTGGTCCTGGCTCAGGATCGCTCCTGAGGTTGTAATCGAGATGTCAGCTGGGGCTTGCTCGGGGCTGAAGGCTCCACTCCAGGTCCCCCCGTGGCCCTTGGCAGGAGGCCTGTGCCTCACACATGGGCCTCTGTGGGGCTGCTCGAGCATCCTCGCGATACGGCAGCTGGTTTCCTGAGGTCAACGATCCGAGAGAGAGGAGGAAGCCACCTGTCTTTGGTGGCCTTGCCTCAGGGATCACTGTCCCTTCTATCATATTCTCCCTGTTAGAAGCCAGAAACTTGATCCAGTCCACACTCAAGGGGAGAGAGGGGAGCAAAGCTCCAGCTCTTGAAGGAAGGAGTATAAAAAAATACATGGACAGGTTAAAAAGTACCACTCAGACTACTGAGAGCAGGAAAATGTGGGATTCGTTTATCCCACAAAGGGATGAGGTCAGACTTTCCAGCAGTTTCGCCTTGTGGATGTCCCAGCTTCAGCTCCAGAGAGAGGCCCTTTAAGAAAACCTAATTCCTTGGGATCAGAGTAGAGAGCCCCACTGCCCTACACAAGGTCCATCCTGGCAGGGATGGGACCCGGATATCCACATGGAGCAGCATCATGATCATGAGAGGGCACGGTGAGCAACAGGTACGAGCTGAGACAGAACCTCACCAGCCTCTAACTGAGTGATCTCAGGCAAGGTACTCAGCCTCTCTGAGCCTCACTTCTCCCATCTGAAAAATGGAACTGACACCTCTGTTTAAAAGTCGTCATGAAGGATTAAATAGGATATTATATATATAAGGTAGCTAGCACAGATAAGCACTTCATAAACTAAAGATGTTATTTTTATGGTTATAATGAACCAAATGGTCACGCTTGCTATTGATATTAAACCGAGGCAGCGGCTTTGGTTTTACGGAGAGGCCAGCAGGGCTCAGGGTTTGGGTGAGACCCAGGTGGACGAGGCACTAGGGTTGGGTCTTCGAGGTCAAGGCTCAGCCTCTCCTTACTTGGGGGAGCCCACTCTCCCACCTCCCCTTGTCTGGGGCAGGAGGGGTCCGGGGGGCGACCCTGGGCAGCAAGGAACCGGTGGGTCATCATGAGGCAGCCAGGCCAGGGTTCCCGGCTCGGACCTGCCCTCACTGATCTCTCCTGTGTTTTGATAGAGAAGTGGGACGCCTTCATAAAGGAGACAGAGGACATCAACACGCTCCGGGAGTGCGTGCAGATCCTGTTTAACAGCAGATATGGTGAGTGGGCGGCACGGCCCGCGGGGCGGCCCCAGCAGCGTGTTGAGCATCTCATTACATGGCAGTCACTTGTGTTCCCCAACACAACAGCGGGAGCCATATGCTGGCACCCGCGCGCCGTCAACGCTAATGTCATCTCCTGTCTGGGGCGGGGGTGGTTGTGTCAATATTTCCCTTCCAGATTCGCAGGGGGGTGGGACTGATGGCAGAGCCCCAGACCTTGAGTCGCCTGTGGGAGGCGGGCAGGTCGGGGACAGATGCCCGTCTGGGGGACCAGCAGAGGGCCCAGACAAACGGCTGCTGGGCTCACGTGCTTGCAGGTTCCGCACAGCACCACGCCAGTTCCTGCTGCCTTGTCTGTGCCTGTGCCGGGCCCTCTGCCTGGAATGCCTTTTGCATCCTCTAGGTCAGGAACCAGCGTAGAACTTGTTCTTTGAGCCTCAGCCTGGGCCAGGTGGCCTCCTGAAGCCCTAATGGTTTCCTCACCATGACACATCGCACACTTGACGTGCCTTGTCTGTGTCTGTCCTGTGACAGCCAGGACTGCGCCGGTCCCTCTCTGTGTCCCCAGCACCCAGGGCAGAGCTGGGCTCAGAGCACGTGTCAGCCCGCCGTACTCTGGGCAGAAAATGTGGGTGATACCTGGGGCAGGCGTGTCCTCCATTTGGCTGAGCTTCAGGCCAAGTGGACAGTGTAGCCCCTGGGTGACTGGAGGGTGAGAGCTGGACCAGATGGCCTCTGAGACCTTCCCATGGCTGGTCCACCGTGCCCTCCCACACCCTGTCTCCTCAGCAGTCTTCCCTCCCTCTCACTGGCCTGCCCACTCAGTCTTACTGAGCTGTATCCGTAAGCCCCACTTGGTGCTCGGACGCAATGTGGCCCTTGCCTGGGTGGGTGGCTCTCAGTCACTGGGGTGGTGGCACAGATACCCCCAGATCACTCCGTGGGCACACAGGTGTGGGGTCACTCAGCACCACCTGAATTGGGAAGCCCCACTGTGGGGGAGTCCCTCTGCTCCATGGGGCGGGGGGAGGAGGGGGACTCTACACAGAGTTGTGGGGATGGGGCGGGGGGGGGGGGGGGGGGGGAGGGTCGGGCTCAGCACTCCCTGCACATGGGGGTGGGGGAAAGCAGCGCCCTGGGAGTCTGCGGCCGCTTGCCCGACCACCTGAGTTGGCCAGTCTCCCTCCCTAACCTTGGCCTTCCCACCATGACGGATCTGATGGGGTGGGGCTTTCCCGCCCTCCCTGCCCCCATCCTTCTCTCTCCTTCTCTCGTTCTCTCAGCCCTCTTTTCCTCCTCTTCCTCCCTCCCCTCCTGCCTCGCTAAAGGAAAAGTCTTTTTTTCTGCCCACGACACTTCTGACGCCAGAAGTGTGGGGTTTTCGACATTAAGCAGTTCTCCAGTTCTCTGTGGACACCAGCTGGGCGTCCCACAGTTCAGCTCCATTCTGGCACTAACCTCCTGGAGTGACGCAGACCCCATGGGCTGAGGGCTCAGTCCCACAAGACTTCAGTTGCCTATCACAGGTAGGGGGTCCCAGGGTACCCACACTTCTATCTGACTTGGCTACGTATCTGAGCTTCCCCTGACCCCCTCCTTGGAGTGATTTGCCAGAATGACTGACAGAACTCAGAACGCTCACTTAGATTTACTAGTCTGTTATAAAGAATACAAGTGAACAGCCAGATGAAGAGAGACATAGAGCAAGCTCCTTCTGGAGGGTCTCGAGCGCAGGAGCTTCTGTCCCCGTGGAACATGGAGTGCACCCCTCCTGGCACATGAATTCATCGGTCTGGAAGTCCTCTGAACCCCTGTGTTTAGCTTTCTTACCGAGGTTCCCTTAAGTAGGCACGGTTGATTTCGTCCTCAGCCGTGGGTGATTAGTGCCAGGAGGCCGGGGCTCAAAGCTTCAATCCTCGAGTCACATGGGCTGTCCTCTGGTGCCCGACCCCCACCCCGGAGCATCTGGGGGCCCCTCAAGTCACCTTGGGTGAACTCAGGAAGGTTGCAGGGGACTAGTCATGAATAACAGAAGATGCCCATGGGGCAACGACACACAGGCGCTCTCGCACCCGGAACCAGAGTTGGAGACCAGTGTGTGCTCCTTACATCATGCCTCACACTTGCCTCCCTCGCTTCTTTGTTCTTCTCCTGCAGTTGCTGGTCCGCTCACTTGCCAGCCCTGCCAGTCTTTTGAGCTCCCACCTTGTGCCAGGCTCTCAGGCCCACTCTGGTCTCGGGGTATGTCAGTGGGTATCTGAAGACGTGTCTGCAACGCACACCACCGCGCACGGTAGCCTGCAGTGCTACACGCTGGTGTGTGGGAGTGTGTCTGGTGGGGCCTGCAGAGAGCATGGCACAGAGGAAGGCCAGGTCTCCACAGGCTTGGGCAGTCAGGGAGGGCTTCATGGAGGAGGGGCCCTTTGGTCCACGCTGGGACTGCTCTGGGCATGTGGGCCTGGCGGGCTGTGCCTTCCGTGTTGAGTTGGGGCTGAGCAAGGCCTTGAGGCTTAGTGAGAAGTCTGGGATAGCACAGGAGCCTTCCATGTGGCCACCCTGGCCCAGCCACGCCTCCCCTCTGCCCAGTACTGCCCAGGCTGTCTGCACCTGAGTTTCTCCCCACCCCAGGCAGGTGTGAGCCTGGTGGGTGATGGGGGAGGGGAGCTGGCGAGGGCTGGCTCTGTCTGCCTTGGGAGGGCTCTGCCCCCACTGAGCTGGCCGAGCAGCCACCAGTCTTCTGTCCCGTTGTGCGCTCGGGATGTTTCCAGAATGTTGAGCCTTTCCCAGGTGTTAACCCTGGGGCTTCTGCATGGCCAAATCCAAGGAGGAGTGTTAGGCATGGAGGGGTTGAAGCCTTGCCCTCCTCAGGCCAGAGCTCCCTCTGAGCTCCCCTCAGCTGCCTGGGGAGAAGGAAGCTCCCCAGGAGTGTTTGGGGGCTCCATGGGGGGGTCACTGTTTGGCGGCCTGAGGCATCCCACAGACCCTGGACGAGCAGATCCTGCTCCTGGTTCTACCCTTCCAGCCACCAGCTCTGCTTGATGTGGGTCAGCGATGGGCCTGGGGGTGCAGAGGGAACAAACCAGAAAAGGAATGGAGGACTCGAGCCTTCGGGAAGCCTCCAGGAATTGTCGATGGGGAGGAGGTTGAGACTAGACGACAGACGAGGACTGTGCCTGGTGGCTGCTTTCCTGTCCCAGCGCACAGCAGCTGGAGGCCGGGTGGGGCCGTGCTTCTGTCCCCAGGGTGGCTGTGCAGCTGAAGAGACAGGCCCAGCAGATCAGAGGAACCCAAGAGGAGATGAATTCACGGAGTCTTGCAGAACCCGCCGCTCAAGCGCTGGGGCCGAGGGGTGGCCGGGGGCGGGGGTGGGGAAAGAGCTGGTTTGACAGCTGTTGAGATTTCCAGGGTTTAATTTGACAACAAGCTAAGTGTGACTTCACAGTGGGATCTGGCTGCCAGAGCCGCCAACGCAGACCTGGGCTGCATCCACAGAGAGCAGTGTTGACGGCGCTCCGGGGAGGGCCCCAGACAGCTCTGCCCGGCCAGTCAGGGCGTGGCTGGCAGGGGGTCTGCTCTGAGCTGCACTTGTCGGGACACAGACAAAGCAGGATGTGGCCAGAAGAGCAAGGCCAGGGTGGGGAGGGGCCTGAGGAACCGTGAAGAGACGTGGGACCCTTGGGAGGGATTGGAGTGACCAGGCAAGATTGAAGTGGACACCAGCCCAGCTCGTCTCCTGAGACCTCCCAGGCCCTGGGGGGAACAGGGGACCCATGGAAGTCCCATTGAGAACATAGTCGGTGGCCAAGAAGTATTTGGTGAGTGAATGAATGAAAACTCAGAGCTGGGCTGTGAGTAAATGATGAAATGGCACAAGACCAAACCCAACGGTCCAGAAGAAAAGAATAAGTCATCACTTCATGAGCCCGGATTCTGTCTACACTGCTGTTGGCAGAGCTGTCAGCTTCCGGCTGGTGTCTCATTCATTTTGCTGTTGAGCGAGAGGGGTGCCGAGCCCTCCCTGGAGGAAATGGCCCTCCTGTATCGCTGGAGGTGTCCTGCCAAGTGCCGTGACACTTCCTTCAGCCGTTGGTTCGCTCCCGAGCACGTAGGGAGCAGCGGCTTGTGTCCCAGCCTGGCCCATCAAGATCCCAGACGTGGACGGTCACCCCGCCCCCGCGGAGCGCCGGTTCCACACCGCTAGCGCATACGTGAATGTTTGTAATGCCAGCTTGTGATAAACATGGGATGAAAAACAAAGTGGGGGGCCAGGGAGGGACAGAGGGGGCTTTTTGAGGCTGATGATGTGACGTTTGAGCGGACGCTGGAATGGAGAGGGAGGGAGGGGAGTGTGCGGTCAGCAGGGAGAAAAGTGTCTGAGGAGCCGGAGGAGCAAGTACAAAGGCCCTGGGGTGGGTGTGGGCCTGGCACGTTGGGGAAGCAACAGGAGGCCGGAGAGAGCGGGCTGAGCGAGCAGAGGGGTGGAGGGAGGGCGATAAGGTCAGAGGTGCTGGGGTCATGCTCATGTAGGGCCTCGGGGGCCCTGGGTGGGACTTGGGCTGTCACCGCATGAGATGGGATCCCGGGCTGTTCTTTAAGCGAGCAGGGCCATGGTTCGACTTTTCAGCAGGATCTCTCTGGGCGCTGCGTGGTGGAGTGGTGCTGGGAGGTGGGAGGTGATGATGACTGCGGCCCCAGGGCCCTGCGTGTCCTGCCGCCTCCATCTTGCGCTCAGCCTTGCCCTTGCCCTTCCAGCGGAAGCCCTGGGCCTGGACCACATGGTCCCCGTCCCCTACAGGAAGATCGCCTGTGACCCAGAGGCTGTGGAAATCGTGGGCATCCCAGACAAGATCCCCTTCAAACGCCCCTGCACCTATGGGGTCCCCAAGCTGAAGCGGATCCTGGAGGAGCGGCACAGCATCCACTTTGTCATTAAGAGGTACAGGGCGGGGGCCGGGGGCCTGGCCTTACCCCCAGGCTGGGCCTGGCTTGCAGTGCTGGGCGTAAAGGCTGGGCAGGGGTCAACAGCAGGCCCCCGATGGGCAGGGGTGGAAGGAGTGGGTTCTGTAACTTAACAGAGAGTCGGGCGGCCCTGGGAGAGAATTCAGGCTCCTTGACCTCAGAGCTGTGTGGCTACTGCCTCTGGGGAGGGGCGTTCACCCGCACAGCCACCTGCACTCGCCACCAAGGGAGCATCATGAGCTCCAGGCGGTGCCCAGACTTCCAGAATGCGTCCTCCTAGGTGGTTAGAGATCGGGGGGGTGGGCAGAGGCTGTGCCGTCCAGCCGCCTGCCTCCAGGCAGCACAGCACCAGCCACTTCCCAGGTGTCTGTTCCGGGAGTGCACCCAGTGTGCGCGTGTGCCCGCGTGCCTGCCTGCTGGCTTGTCCCGTTAGACTGAGGGCAGGGCCTGTGTTCCGTCATTGCTGAGTCCCCAGTGCCTAGAACAATCCGTGGTCTGTAGTAGATGCTCAGTATGTATCTGTGGAATGAATGAGTGAATAAAGGGGCAAGTGAACGAATGCTTGTCCAGATTCGGGCTCATGCCTTTTGACTTAGAGCTTAGGAAATAAACAAGGTAACGGGAGAGAGGAGGATGGTGGGGCCCCTGTTCAGGGTGGTCGAGGGCCTCTGAGAAGGTCCCATTGGTTTAGCCAGAGCTGGGAGATTGAGAAGGTGGCCTGCACCCAGCTGGGCAGCATCTGGGCCAAAGGGTCGGCCTTGGCGAGCGGCCCTGACGGGGGCGGGGTGTGAGCAGAGGCTGGGGTGGGCCCTGAGGGCTCGCGGTTGTTCTAGAGCAGCGGGAAGGAGCTCTGCAGGGTGCTTGAGGTGGGGCCCTCAGGCTGCTGCGGGGAACGGACTAGGGAGGTGAGAGCAGATGGGGGAGACTGGCAACGAGGCCACAGCAGTGGGGCCAGGAGCGTGGGGCGGAGGGAGAGAAGTGGCTGGACTTGGGGCAGACCCTGGCTGGTGACGGCATTTGCTAATGGATGGGACCTGGAGTGGGGAGGCCGGGATCACCTGTGCGTCTGAGTCTGTGCTTGAGGGGAGCGAGCCTGGGCAGGATGGTGAGCTCGTCCCAGATGTGCGAGCTCGGAGATGCTCGGGAGACGGAACTGCTGGAGGCCAGGCGGTGTCAGAAGCTGGGAGAGAGGTCCAGGTTGGAGACAAACTGGAGTTGTCAGTGTGGGCTGGGAACGGGTCACAGGGTGGGGCGAGAAATAGAGGCGAGAGGGGAATGCCACGTTAGAGACCCCAGAGGCCGAGGGAGGGGGCGTGGGGCTGCCAGCAGCAGAGGCTGAGAGGGTGGGCATCTTGGGATGATTCTGAGGGTCAGCCTGGCCCTGTGGGTCTCCCGCCCAGAACCTTCCTTTGCTCTTGGTGCAGCCGCATGCTCTGGCCTGTCGGCAGCCACTGTGCCGGCCTTTGCGTCCCTTCCCCGCCGCCTTCCCTGCCTCCTGGCTTTTGCGCGCTCTGCCCGCTGCCTGGACCCGCCTCTACACACCTGCCCCATCTTCATCGTTCGAGGCTCGTATTCTCTGCGTCTAGCAGCCCTCCCCTGTCCGCATCTGCTCACTTGCGGCAGTGGGACCACCTCTGAGCCGCCTCTTGCGCTCTCACCACCCCTACTGTGGGTCCTGCTGGATACCTGACTCTGAAGGTGAATTGAGATCAGTCGCCCTTCTGTCGGGCAGTGCCTGCTGTTGTCTAGCTTCAGTCTCTCTTGCTGCTGAGTCCTTTTCCCTCAGTTGACTCTTGCTAGGGGCGTAGGGGTGAGGGGAGAAGAGAGCAGCAAGGACGCCTGGTGTCCCCTTATGGGCTGGCGTGGTGTCTGGGTCCTCACCGTGGCTGACCTTGATCTCCCTCCAGTCAAACTGTCAGTTATCTAATTCTTCACCAGCGTCTGCTGGGCACCTCCTGCAGGCCCAGCCCTCCACCGGGCTCTACCGAGGACTGCAGGAAACAGCAGGCACAGTCCCCCCGTCCCCAGAGGCCATGCCAGTCATGGGAAGTGGTCACTGTTGTGATGAGTCCAGGGTGTGTCAGAACAGCACGTTTCCAGGTATAGACTCAGTGGCAGTTGAGCAGCAAGCCTGTGGGGCTTTGTGGAGGAGGCAGCTTTGGCACCAGCCAGACTAGGCTAGCACTCACTCGCAGCGCCGCAACCTTGAATAACACTTCTCTTCTGTGCCTCACTTTCCTTGTTTGTCAAAATGGGGGCAGTGATGCCCCTCGCCCTCAGTGTTTTTCAACATAGAATGAGGAGGTGGACAGAACACACCTGACACGTGGGGAATGCTCGGTAAACACGAGTCCAGTTCCTCGACCTCGTCTCCCCTGTGTGTAAAGGAGTAGTTAAGCACATCGGCACTGAAGGTCTGGGTTTAATCCTGGCCCTACCATTTCCCAGCTGTGTGTCCTTGGGCAGGTTACTTAACTGCTCTGTGCCTCACTTTCCTCATCCATAAAATGGGGCTAATGATTGTCCATGCCTCAGAGTGGAGACCTCATGACTGGGTTTGAATAAAGTGCTTGGGTCTGGCTGCTCGGTCCTGAGCCCTCAGTACATTCTCCACTGTTGCCCATCCCAGCCTCTCCAGTGGAGCATTCCGGATCATCTTAGCAGAAGTGAGGAGAAAAGAGGGCTTAGGAAGCAGCTGGGAGGGGGAGTCCCTGCCCCGGCCCCCGTGTCTGCGAGGTCGAGGGAGGTCAGGGTGCTCTCCTGCCAGAGGGAGAAGCCCCCGGGCCCCCACTAGTGCCGAGCTCTGGCCTCCAAATACCCTGTTCCCACCAGGACAGTAGCCCCAAGTGAGAGGGTGAGCTCACCTCTCAGGGGCGGACGTGTGGCTTCCACCTAGGCCAGAACTTGAGAGGGAGGAGTATCCGGGGTGTGCTGTGGTCGATCGACAGAGACCCTCTCCACACCCCTCAGGCGGGCATTCCAGACCGGGCGGCCCGTGAGGGTGTCTGTCACGGTCTTGGAGGCACCTCAGACCTTCTCCCTGCCACCTGGTCCACAGCCCTCAGGGACCTGTGCAAGCCGCCATACTCTCCCTCCAAATGAATGCACAGAGCCGCGAGTGCTAACGCCGCAGGTCTGCCGGCCGCTGGGTGGACCTGAGGAGAAGGCTTTCCCCAGGATGATTCCCTGCTGCCCCTCGGCCTTGTGGGACCCTGAGGAGTGTGGGCCTCTAGGAGCTGCAGTGGGACCGGGGGCCTCTCAGGATGGGAATGGAAGTCTTGCCCAGGGTCCCACTGCCACGGGGACCCAGGCTCTGCCTGCTGCCACGGCCTTTTGCCTGTTTGAATTTCCCACTGGGCACCCCTTGTTCATTGTCAGACCCCCTTGTACTCAGACTCAGACATCCCTTCATTTGTCCCATGTTGCCTCTGCAGCCTGAGGTTAGTGACCATGGTCCTGTCCCCTTGTCCAGTGGCTCCATGGCACGAGTCTCTGCTGCAGGCCCCCCAGACCAGCTGTCTGAGGCTCCCCAGCCCATGGGGGCTGCCCTGGTGCGGGCCGCAGGTAGAATAGGACGAACACCAGCCCTGGGGGAGCCCAGCTCCTCACTGTCCTTTACTCCATCCTCCTTTTCCCTGCCCAGCCTTCCAGGGGTCTTATCAGGATGACTCAGGGGTCCCTGAGTGGGCCCTGGGCCCCCAGCCGTCCCCCTCCAGTCTGTCCCCTATCTGGTGATGGAGTGATCTCATGGTGCCACATCCCTTGGGGTCTCCACGTTGCCCACAGGGTAGAGACCATGCGCCCTAGCACAGCCCTGAAGGCTGGTCACCTCACGCAGGCCACCTCCAGCCAGCCAGGTGCAGCCCCCAGCTCCACCCCATGCCTGTCCCTGGGGGACCTCTCAGCCATCCCACCTGAGCTCGCTGTCTCCTTCTCCCTGAAGTCTTTCCCAAGTCCCTCCCTGCTTGGGCCCCCTTGGCCTCTGAGACACACATGAGGGGTCCCACGTGTCACTCTGAGTGGCTGTGGTCTGGTGGCACGCCTGGCTTTGCAGTCAATGGAGAGCTTGGGAGCAGGGCCTATCCTGTGCCTGTCACTGAGACACGGGACCCTGGTGGCTGTGGCCAGGGAGAGCTCAGGGTTGGGGGAAGCTCCTGGGGCATCGTGAAGAACACTTTGGACCCTCCAGGCCCGTGCCTGCCCTGGCTGTGGAGAAACAGTGTGGGCTACCTGGCTCTTCTGGACTGTGCCCTCTCCGGCCCCCATGTGTGGCCAGCCCAGTGCTCAGATCCACAGCTAGAGCCATGCATATGGGGTCACTAGGGGACCTGGTGACCAGCTCTCTGAGCCCAGGGGGTCTTTTGGGCCTGCACTGCTCTCATGCCGGCTCTCCTCTCTCCCCAGGATGTTTGATGAGCGAATTTTCACAGGTATGTGTGGGTACTTTCTAGTCCTTCTGAAGCCGCCATCACCCCGGCCCCTGGGGCGGGGAGGGAGCCCGCAGGTGGCTTTGGCATGCTGGGGCAGACAGGGACCCCAGCTCCCAGGTGCAGACAGCCCCTCGAGACTCGGGATGCCCTGGACAGGGAAGAACTGGATACTAACGTGTGTCAGAGACTCTTCCAAGCTGTCAGCACAGTTCATTTTAACTTCATTTAGTTCTCGACAGCGCCAGGAAGTGGGTTCTCATTTTTCCCCGGAGGCCCAGCTAGCGAGCGATGGGGCCTGGCTGTAAACCCAGGCACTTGCCGGCAGAGCCAGGCCGTCACCAGTGGTGGCTCACCCCTCAGGAGGGCGAGGCGGACTCTGCCTGGTGCAGCAGAGGGAGCATGAACTTGGGGTGCAACGCACCCGGGTCTCCGTTCCCACCCCACCTCCCACCAGCTTTATGACCATGGGCAGGGTCCTGTGGGCCTCACTTTCCACATCTGTGAAGTGGGCTGATGAGTGCCTTCCTCTGGGTTCCTGGGATAATCACCAGAGAGCATGGTCCCGTGGTGCAGCCTTGGGGGGCTCGGCCCCTTTCTGAGGGCTCCCTCGGCCCCAGTAGTGTATGCGAGGTCAGGACAGCGGTTTCCGGCTGACGTCTCCCCTTCCTCCTGTTCAGTTCCCCTGGATCCTGGGCTCCTCGAGCACTGGGACCCTTATTCCCTCTCCCAGGGGAGGCATCTCTCCCTAGGACCCATTCCTGGCTGCTGGCCAGACTTGGAGCCCACAAGAAGGAGGGGCAGAGGCCAGCCGACCCCCGAGGGGTCCCTCCAGAGCTGACGCGGAGGCCCCTGGCCAGGTGCCCGCGGGCAAGGGGAGCCTGCAGAGCCCTCGCCCTGACCTCCACCCGGCCCTGCTCTCCACCCAGGGAACAAGTTTACCAAAGACCCCACAAAGCTGGAGCCCGCCAGCCCGCCGGAGGACGCCTCTGCAGAGGTCTCCCGAGCCGCCATCCTCGACCTGGCCGGGACTGCTCGGTGAGGGCCCACACCAGCTCCCAGCCCAGGGCCACCCTGCTCGCGCCTGAGGTGGTCTGACTGCAGGGGGAGCAAGGCCTGGGGCTGGCCAGAGGATGCTGCGCCCAGCGGCTCCTGACCCCTCGGCATCCCCTACAGGCACCCCCCACACACCCGTGTGCCCTCACCCCACTGTCCCCAGGGAGAATCTAAGGGGACAGAGGAGGACAGAGACTGCCAATTTTCTCCTCCTGGAGAACGCTTGTCCCTCCTCAGGATCTGGCCGTATGTTGCCTGGTCTCGGAAGGCTTCCCTGCCACCCGGACCAGGGCAGGCATCTGCCCTGCATGTCCACGAGGCCCTCACTCAGCTCACGGCCTGGTCACCATCTGCCCTGCCCCCACCCAGGCTTTGGGCCACTGGGGGCCAGGGATGGGCCATTTACCCCGGAATCCCCGCATCCAGCCCAGGCCTCCCCCCACAGTACTCTGTGAATTAACTGAATCATTAATCCTAGGAGCCCTGCCCATCTTTGCTCCCCAGCCCCCTCCTCAGACTTCCATACCCCCTCCGGGTGGTGGTCCTGCAGCTGTCAATCTCCTTCACAAGCGCTGATCAAACCCTCACTGTGCTAAGCTGTGGGGCCCTCAGATTGGCGACCCAGGCCTCCCAGCTGGTGGGGAAGGTGGGCGCCCAGACTGCTCACCCCAGGATAGCGAGCAGGATCTCAGCTGGGTGGACAGGGGACTGTTGTCCCTGGAAACAGGGTACTGGGACTCTGGCTCAAGGGGAAGGGCCATCCCCCTTGGGGATGGGAGCGAGTGTGGCCCAGGGGTGCATTCTGAATTGGCAGCCACCGTGGGCCCCTGACTGCCTGGAGGGACATGAGGCCGATGCCATGTCATTTCTGGGCTTCCTTCCTGCAGATCCGACAAGAGTGGTATCTCCCAAGACTGTGGGGCAGGTGAGGGGGAGCAGGGCCCCGCTGTGTGCATCACGGGGTGGGAGGGCATCCGCCAGCCCCACCCAGCAGCCTTGGGGAGGAGACAAGCTCCGACTGTGAGCCTGGAGTCCTAGTGAATTTCCTCTGCCCCCTCTGTCTGCCCCTGCCAGGCCTCAGAGCATGCTGGGAGCTCACTAGGGGGCTGGGAGGGGCAGGGGGGTGTGGGTGGTGTTGAGGGGGAGTTGGGAGACTTAGGTTCTGGCATTGCCACCAGCTCCTGGTACGTCCATGGTAGGCAGCTTCCTCCTGTGGGCCTCAGATGCCAGGTCTGTACGTTGGAGACACCAGGACAGGCCTGAGGGCCTGCCTGACCTTCCATTCCTGGTCTGGGCAGGAGCGTGGGGGCTGACATGACTTTTCCTGGGCGCTACTAACAAGTCATAGACATGAGAATGTTCTGGAATGGCTTGCCCTGCCTGGCCAAGCTCATGCTCACACCTAACTGGATCCCTTGTCTCCTCCTCACAGGAACCTCCGGGGAGCTGGGTGGGCTGAGGCCCATCAAAATTGAGCCGGAGGACCTGGATATCATTCAGGTCACCATCCCAGGTAAGGGACAGACATCTGAAGGGCTGCCCCTGCCTGACCCGCAGGAACCGAGCAGCCCCGCAAGCCGGGCACCTGCACCTGCCGGAGCCGCCGCCCCACCCCTGGCCGTCCCCTCTGTCTCCTGAGGGCCCGCCCCGCCACGGCGGCGTCCCCAGGATGCTGTTTCTCTAGTCTGATTCCGAGAGAAGTGGGGTGTCGCGTGTGCTTTCTGCAGCCACACCTGCCCTCTGCTGGGAATTGGGCCTCGGCTCTGACCTTCCTAAAGGGCCCCCAGCCTTTACCTCCCTGGCCTGGATCCCCTGGGATTTGCGAGGCAGGAGGGAGGGGAAGAAAAGGCACTGGAGTTAGTGGATCTGAGTTTGATTCCAGACTTGGGACCCCGAGCCTCAGTTTCTGTATCTGTGAAGACAGGGGTGTGCTTGGCTTCTGGAAGCTCAGCGTGGGGTAACCACTGGGAGTTGGTAGGGCTGCAGGCCGCTCGGGCCCCTGCCTGGCCTTGGGAACAGCTGATCATTCAGGTGGCCCTGCCAGAGTGCCGGGGTGCGGCTTCCTTAAGGGTCTGCTGCGGGCATGCTGGGCTAGGGGTCCCTGAGGGACCGTGATGGGGTGGGACAAGCAGATGCTCTTGTCATTTGGAGTTTTGTCTCCAGACCCTTCGCCAACTTCTGAGGAAATGACAGACTCGATGCCTGGGCATCTGCCCTCAGAAGATTCTGGTTATGGGATGGAGATGCTGACTGGTAAGAAATAGGCTGGGGACCCTCCTCCCTGGGGTGTAACTGGGAGAGGGGTGGGCCAGGAAGCCCCCAGGCTTTCCTTGGTATTGACTGCCCCTTAGAGGAATCCCAGTGTATGCCTAACTGCACCCTCCCCCCCCCCGCCCCCGGCCTCCAGGCTGGGTTCCTCTCTGAAAACTCGAAGTAGGCTTTGCGTTGTGGGAAGTCTGGTTCCTACATCTTTCTCAGGAGCCCCCATTTGGATTAACCTGTTTGTTTATTCAACAACTATTTATTGAGTACCTGCTGTGTACCAGGTCCCATGCAAGGTTCTGAGGACAGGCCAGTGACCCAGACAGACCAAAGGCCCTGCCCTCGTGGGGCTGACCTCCCAGTGCAGGGAGACAGAGAATAAGCAAATCACTGAGTAAAGTGGAAAGTTGGGGGGAGGGGGTAGGTGCTGTGGAGGGACAGAGCCGGGAGGGGAAGTGTTGGGGGCAGGAGGGGCTGTCACTACAGGTTTTGTGTGGTCAGAGAGGACCTCACTGAGAAAGTGACATTGGAGCAAAGACCTGAAGGCAGTGTGGGGGGATTGGGTGGAGCAGGCAGATATCAGGAAAGAGCTTTCCTGGGGCCGGCCCGGTGGTGCAGTGGTTAAGTTCACACATTCTGCTTCTTGGTGGCCTGGGGTTGGCTGGTTTGGATTCCGGGTGCAGATATGGCACCACATGTCAAGCCATGCTGTGGCAGGCGTCCCACATATAAAGTAGAGGAAGATGGGCAGGGATGTTAGCTCAGGGCCAGTCTTCCTCAAAAAAAAGAAAAAGAAAGAGCTTTCCAGGCAGCAGAAACAGCAAGTACAAGTGCCCTGAGGTGGGCCATGCCCAGCATGTCCAAGTAAAGCAAGGAGGCCCGGGTGGCTGGAGCAGAGTGAGGTGGGGAGGGTGAGATCAGGGAGGTGATGAGCTGGGTTATGCAGGGTCGTGTACATCAAAGGGAGGAGTGGGGCTTGACTCAGGAGACAGGACCCACTGGGGGGTTGAGCTAACAAGGGACATTTCCACAGTATTTACTCTGAGAATAGACTGCAGAGTAGTGGAGATAAAGACAGAAACTGGGCACTGCAGAAATCTTGGCCAGAGGAATGGCCGGGGTTCATGGGTTCGGATCCTGGGTGTGGACCTGCACGCTGCTCATCAAGCCATACTGTGGGGGCATCCCACATGCAAAATAGAGGAAGATTGGTACGGATGTTACTCCAGGGCTAGTCTTCCTCAAGCAAAAAGAGAAAGATTGGCAAAAGATGTTAGCTCAGGGCTAATCTTACTCACCAAAAAAAAAAAATTAGGTGCAAATACGACAGAAGACTAGCATATATATTCGTTCCAGCTGGTGGGTACGTGGTGTTGAGTATAACATTCTGTATGCTTTCCTGCACCGTTTAACTTTTCCCCTACCAAAAGCAAACAAATGACTGGAAAAACAAATAAGGTTTCCTGCAGGCCCGGGTGGGTGGTGCCACGTTAATTGGTGACAGAATAAAGGCAGAATGTCTCCACTCCTCGTCTGCTGTCATCTTATGCATCAGAGAGAGTGGTCTGGAAACGGGAAAGAGTGGGGAAGACCTGGGAGTCCAGTGAGGAGAGACGCAGGGTCTGCAGAGTGGAGGAGGCTAGATCAGCTTCTGCTGAGGCAGTCCCGGGCAGGAAACACGCAGGGCAGATAACAGCCATCCAGCGCGTTCAAGGAGTCACGCTGGACGGAAGAGAAGCTGACAGCGGAAGACAGACTGCAAGATGAAGGTTTACCCAAATTGCAAACAGGTAGACTGTGCGTCATTCCCAGGCACAGTTCTCGAAGAGACTGTGAGCCATTAGAAGGGACCCAGTGTGGGGTCATTCATTAGGGGTGAGTCAGCTCAGAGGACCTCAGGATCCCAGGCTGACCCTGGGCCAGCTGGGGAAGCAGGGGCTGCCGTCACCTAGGCAAGGTTTCCCGTAGTCATCTTGGAGGACTTACTCCATCCTCGACCATTGATCAGTTCATTGGATGAAGGGATCTCAGGCAGCAGGATTATACAATCTGCAGATGCCTTGGGAAGGAATGGAAAGTCCACCCAAGAGTGATGTTCCCTGTCAGACCAGAACATTGGGCTTTGAGAGACCAGAACATTGGACTAAAGGCCACAAGAAGAATTCATGGCCCAAGGATGTGTGTCATGGGTTGCATTCCCTGGGGAACAGACCCTGAGATGGAGTTTAATGTGGGGTGTTTGTTAGGGGCTGCCCTTGGGATCAACGTCTGTAATGGGAGGGATGGAAGCGTGAGCGGGCAGAGGGAGCGGGAGAGCCAGGGTGCAGCCCCAGTGACAGGCGGGTGCAGCCCTGCACGGAGCTCTGGAGCCAGAATGGCCTCTTAGAATTGTTCAAGTTGAACTGGGATGTCCTGGCCTTCATACCCCGACCGCAATCTGTCACAGGACGTGGGCCGCCCCAGAAGGGCAGTCCTGGAAGGAGTGACCACTGTGGGCTGCCTGCTGACCATAGTCCCCTCTGCTAGAGCACCAAGCTGGGGATCTGGGCGGTCCATGCCAGTGTCCACCACAATGTGAGTGGATAGTTGCACGAAAAAAGCGAATGAAGAACCGTGTGCAGCCGCCGAGGAGTGAGGGCTTGAATGGAGGGATGCCTTCGGCATGTTCTAATTGGACAGAACTCTCGTTGAGCATATTGGGCAGCGGGCACTTAGACGGCACTGGGAAGAATGCAGATTGGCGGTTGCTTTTTAAAGAAATTTGTCAGCTTGAAGAGCCATGAAAATGAGCACCTCCTGGTAGTTCCAGGAATCCAGTCCTGGGAAATTATCTGAAACATGGGCAGCATTTTCTGCACAGAGATGTTTGTGGTGGTGTTAATGATGACAGTGACAAATTGGAAGGAGCCTGTGCAACTGTCGGGGAGACGTTATGGTGGGTTCTCGTGGACTGTTATGCAGCCACTAAAAATAGGCACCAAGGCAAGAGAGAATGTAGAAGATACGCCTGTGCTGTGTTTACAACTGACTTGAAGACATCATCACTGGTTTAAAAAAAAGAAAGGACATATTGGAACAGTAGCTACGTTAGGTTAAGTGATTTATTTTTTTTTTCATTTCCTAAATCAGTTATGATATGCTTTTCAAACCCTGCTAATGAAGAAAGGATGTCATTGTCCAGGCGTGGGCTGTGCATGACCGGACTTACAGCAGCCTCTGCTGAGACTTGGTGGTGGGGGGGGTTAGCTGACCAGAGGCGTGGCATGAGCTGACAGGGTGGCCTGGCCGCTAAGAGGTCACATGGCGCCTGGCTGTGTTCATGTTGGTAGTGGAGAACACCATGGGGGTCTCAGTCCGGAGACCGTGGGGGTTTGGGGGGCGTGGACCAGTATGGTGCCATTTCTGTGGGAAAGGCTTCTCCCTCCTGGTTTGACAGAGTGGGAAGCTGAGGCCCAGCAAGGCCAATCCACCTCCCCAAGGTCACACAGCCTTGGGTGGGAGCCAGTTTGCCGAGTCCCCATCCAGGGCTCCTTTCAAGGCACCCGCTCAAAGCTGATGAATCACGGAGATTCTGAGGTTTCCAGGACCGCTGTGGATTAGAGGGTTGTGGACGTGTGTATTTGTGTGTCCGTGTGTGTGTGCTTTTTCTGTTTACACATGTGTGTTGTAAAATAATGTGGAACTCTGTGACCCATAAGGGCAGAGCCCCCACCGCCTCCTCGGCACCTGCTGGTTCGTCTCCATCCTTCTTGTGCTTTTCTCCACACATTGGTGACGTGTGTTGTCGCTGTATCATACCAGTTGTTCCTCCGTCCCACCCCTCCCCTCCCCTGATGCCGCGGGTCCTTGGACGTGTGTCTGCAGCGACATGGATGGGATTTGTTGGCGTGCCGTTTGTCCTGTTGGCGTGCGTGTCACTCATCCTTTGTTGAGGTTTTCAGTTGCTGTTGGAAACGGGGGGCAGAGGACGGGTTGTTGGGGGTAGATGGCCCAGCCCTCCATGCCTGGGTGGAGAATCAGGCGAGTTCCTCATGTTTGGAATTTGAGCCCCTAAAGGACTCGGGTCGTCTCCCTCGGCCGTTGAAAGGCCCCCCACCACAGCAGAGGACCCCGCCCAGCTTCCTTCTGTTTTTCGGGCCCAACAACAAGGCTGGCAGAAGCCCCCACCCGAGAGGGACCTGCAGACGCCCGAGTGGGGCCCCCGTCAGCATGGCTGTCTGGTCATCTCCTGCCTGGCTCTGGATTGTTGCCATGCCTGAGGGGCTGCTTTGCACACAGACAGCTCACAGCGGGACATTCTCCCTGCCCAGGTCTCCCTCCTGCCCCCCACAGGCCACCTCGTGAACTTAATCTGTGCTCACTCCAGGTGTGGTACCTGGGCAGCTTCCTTCACCGGGATGGATACAGCCGCCTGAGCCCTTGTCACAGGCCCCTGCCCAGGGAAACCCTCCC
The DNA here is from genome assembly GCF_041296265.1 of Equus caballus. Taxonomy (NCBI): domain Eukaryota; kingdom Metazoa; phylum Chordata; class Mammalia; order Perissodactyla; family Equidae; genus Equus; species Equus caballus. Next base: position 13,240,591 of record NC_091696.1, read on the forward strand.
TGGTGCCCCTGCTTGTTCCTCTGTCCCCACCAGACTAGTCTCTTCCTGTCTGCCCCTCTCTCCCGTTGTCAACTTAGACAGCAAATTCACCTGTTATTTTACGCCCAAAATGAGTTTATTCAGGAATGCTCCAGAGGATTGCAATTTGGGATGCGCCTCCTATGGCAAACCGTTCGCAAAGCCAGAAGACAAAGGAGGGGAGCTGCTTCGAAAGAGGAAAAAGGGGAGGTAGGGAAGGGGTGCTCTAAATGCAAGTTCATGGGGGAAAGGAAGCATCCAGGGCAGTAACGGGTTCTCATTGGCTGAGCTCCAGCGTTTCCCATTGGCTGGGCTGTGGCTGGGTGGGAGAGAAATCTGCCTTCCATAGGAAAGTAGTGCTACTTCCTGTAGAAGATGCAGACTTCCAGCCTCCTCCTGGACGGTGTAATTGACGCTCTCTGATAGGGTGTGAGAGCTCCCCCCACCCGCCACGCTTTCTGACTCCAGTTTAGTTGAGGTTTATTAATTTCCACGCCGTCTAGAAATGGCAAAAGTGAGGTTTATTAGTTTGGGATCCCCGGAAGCTGCTCTGGGACAACTGCATCGGTTCATTTGGGAGGAGGCCCCGGGAACACCTGTCCAGGCCTGAGACCATACAGCAGTGTTGTCAGGCCCGCACCGCTGCAGGCAGCCGAGCAGAGGGACCAGAGCCACGTCAATCCGGTGCCTGAGGCAGTGCAGCTGACTGGGCAGGGAGCTGGGCTGGGGATCCGCCCAGTTGCCCCTCGTCACTGGTTGACAGCTGTTTCTGGAGTGGTGACCACAGTGCCTGCAGCTGGTGGGTTCTGCTCCGCAGCCAGAATAAAGCCTGCAGGCAGGCAGGTGGGCCAGCAGCTGCTGCCCACAGCGTGTCCATGTCTCTGAGGAAAGTTTAGACCTAAAGCTCAGGGCCGGCCCTCCACCTTTTCAAGTCAGTGGCTGAGCATAGGTGAAACCCTCCAGAACCTTCCAGCTCCTTCCAGGCTGAGTCCCAAGGCTCAGGCTTGTCCAGCAATCCCAGATGAGCAGGCCTGGACCGTGGACAGCTCTCCCAGATCAGCCCCTTTCCTTCCAGCTCGCGGTCCCACCTGGAACAGCGCCCTGCATCCCTCCTCCCCGGCAAGGGCGCTCTCCGAGCTGGCAGGAGAGCAGCAGGCAGTGGCAGGGAGCCTGCGGACCTGGGCTCCACTGCTCCACCGCTCACCAGCTCAGCTGCATGTCGTGGGCTGGAAGGGGCCATTGGGGGTCAGCCCTGCATGTGGCAGCACCTGCGAGCTTCCTAGATTACAGCTCCTGTCCGCTGGTTCAGGTGTTAACCATCCCTCGGTGCCTTCCCCCAGCCCTGGTGATAAAGGGCTGCTGTCGAACGAGGCCCCGCCTCCCGCCACATTCCCCCTACTCCTGCTGTCTGCACTTACACTCCATCCTCCAGCTGAAACTTGTCATCTCGAGTTTGTCGCCCCCCGCTTCTCCCTCCCTGCTGTGTTCCTCTCGCCCTACTGCGTTTCCTGGACACTTGGATCCGACCCAGGTGTTCCCGTCCTGCAGGAAGCCTCCCCTCCTTGGCAGCCCCAGGCCAGCAAGGGACCCTCATCTCACACCCACCCAGCCTCAGTGCTAGCCTCCCCGTCGTCACTGTACCCTGTCCTCACCATCTGTAGATGAGTGTCTGGGGATAAGGTTGTGTCCATTGCTGTGAGCCAGGCCAGGGCCGGGGCCACCTTGTCAGAGGACCCCTGGGCCACCTGACCTGGGGTGGCTCCACGCCCCCGCTGGCCTCACCTCTGTCCTCTTCTCCAGCTCTGTTTTCCTCATGCTGTCACCACCGTCTGGCGTTACGTGTCGTGTCTGACGTCACACCGGGGCGACACGGCTTTGTCTCGTTCCCCTGTGTCCTCAGTGTAGAGCAGAACAGCACGCAGTGGAAGGAGGATGGGCTGACACGGGCCTGGTCCCGAATGTGATGGACACCTGGCCTCCAAACCTGCCCTCGTCATGCCAAGGCGAGGGCGGGGTGCCCATGCAGAATCGGGGTCTGTGATGCTGTCTGGGGGTCTCCGTGCCGTGCTCCCGGGTCTGGGCTGCCGGCCTGCTGCTCCTCACTTGTCTGGCCTGACTGTGGCGCAGAGTCCAGGGGAGGGCAGACGTGGCTTCCTGGCACCCTCTGTTCTCTTTCAGACAAAGGCCCTGGCGAGGATCCGCGGCCCGAGGAGAGGCCCGTGGAGGGTGAGGCGCTGTCCACCTCCCACCTCTCACCCCCCGTCTCTCCCCCTCCCTGCCCCTGTCTCCCTTTTGTGTCTGGTTCTCTCCACCCCGTCTCTGCAGCATCCGGGTTGGGTGGGGATCCTGTGGGCTGCCTGAAGGGGAGGAGGTTTGTAGACCCGTCTTCCAGAACTAAGGCACCTGGGCAGGGGCACAACACCTCTCTGGGAAGGGACGTTGTAAAGCCTCGTTTTGTTATACACACCTGGCTTTTCTCCACAAAGCTCTTAAGAGTGGGAATAGGACAGGAAGGGAGGTTAAGATGAGGATGAGCCTCTTTCTTCTTGGGGTATCCGGCCCTGAGATAGAATGAGTGGGTGTCAGAGAGAAGTGTTATTTCCACAAACCCAGCCGCCCTGGGTGGGGAGGCAGGGACACGACATGACCACGAGGTTAGCAAAGTCCACTGCCACCTGGTGGCAGCACACTCAATTTGCAGGCTTATGTTCACCCACTAGTTAAGTCACTTACTAAGCTGGTCTAGAGTGACACTCATCTGGAAAGGCCCATGGTCATTTTTAGGCCAGAAAATTTTCCAAAGCTCCGTTCAGGCCTGGAGATGCCCTAGAACCGATTTCACAAGCAGATATTTGAGCCCAGGAATTGTGGCCCTACCTGGGGCTGCCGTTTCTGAGGACATAGGTTACCTGCCACCCACCCGCCCCCGGCCTTCCCCATTCCCAGGCCCCAGCACAGGGTCATTCGTGGTGCCGGCAGATCTGGGACATGAGCTGAGAAGCAGGGTGCTGAGGCCGCCGGGCGGCCCCACAGCTGCCTTTTGCCTTGCAGACAGCCACGGCGACGCGATCCGGCCGCTGCGGAAGCAGGTGGAGCTGCTGTTCAACACGCGCTACGGTGAGCGAGGGGCTAGCGGGTCGTGGGTGTCCTGGGCTCCCGGGCCAGCCGCTCCCTCAGCTCCAGGCGCCCCACCTGGGGAGACTGAGTCACTGCCAGAAAACCCCACCTGAGACGCCACACCGGCCTCCTCTGTCAGAAGGCTCGGCCCCACGCACTTCTGCCTCTGCCTCAGCTCGGCTTTTCTCCCCACTGTAACGACCGCCCCTCCGCCCTCAAGGACACCCTCGTCTGGGCTCCTCAGGAGGACTCCTACCTAGCGAGCACCTTCCTGCTAGAGACCAGGAGAGAGGATGGGGAGGCAGGGAGAAGGCTGTTCTGTATGGAGCCCCGGTGGTTCGCCAGGCATTGACTTGGGGCTCACAGGACTTCTCCCACCTCACAGAATCCCTGTGCCCTAATACCCGTCTTACAGATGAGGACAAACGAGGCTGGGGAAGTGTGTGTCTTGGCCGAGGCCTCACACCTAGTGAGTGGCAAAACCTGGCCTGGGCCTCAGATCTGTCCCATTCCTGAGGTGTGGTGTTGGCCACACAGGCGTTTGGCTGTCATTGATGGCGACAGTGGGGCCTTGCTGGAGGGCCTTTCTGGGAGGGCGAGGACAAATGGACTTGGGTGGGGCAGACACCAGATCTCCCAGCCATCAGGGGTTTTCCTGCACTGCCAGGCATTAGGGCACAGACTGCGGGGGAGCTTGGGGTTCACATTCCCCCAGTTCAAGGATCGCATCCCCTCTGAGTTCCGGTCTCTCACCTGCAGACCTAGGGTCTCAGTACGCACTTCTCAGGATGGTTGGGAACCAACTCAACGGGGCTCTGACACCCGAGGGCCCCCAGGCAGACGTGGGGTGGGAGTTGAGGCTCGGGCTGGCCCTACAGCAGCTGTGTCTCTGCAGCCAAGGCCATCGGCATCTCGGAGCCCGTCAAGGTGCCCTACTCCAAGTTCCTGATGTACCCGGAGGAGCTGTTCGTGGTGGGGCTGCCGGAAGGCATCTCCCTGCGCAGGCCCAACTGTTTCGGCATCGCCAAGCTGCGCAAGATCCTGGAGGCCAGCAACAGCATCCAGTTTGTCATCAAGAGGTAAGGCCGGGTTCCGGGGCCCCCAGGCCTGAGCAGCAGCAGGTTCCGTCTTCTTCTTCAGCCGGGGGCAGATTTTGTTGTTCTTAAACAGCGGGGGCCGGGGGCGGTTTGGCTGCAGTGGGCAGGCGTGAGGTGGCCCGGGCCTAGCCCAGGCCGGCCAGACACAAGCACCGGACTGACACCCTCAGTGTCCAGTGTGCTACCCCGTTGGATGGGAATTCACCCGCCGCTTGCTCTCCTGGGCCCTTTTGAAGATTCTCAGGCAGGTGTATGGTGTGTGGGCCAGGGGGCATCGGGCACTGTTGCCCCAGGAATGGAAAGGCAGGCGGTGGCATTCCGGGTCCTTTCTGTTTCCTTGGACATCTCTCTCATTTTTGTCCGCGAGGGCCCAGTGGGGCTCCAGCATATCCAGCCTGTGTGCCCAGCTTGGACACGAAGTCCCTCTGGAGGAGAGAGACGCCGCTGTTGATTAAAAAAAGAAGGAGGGCCAGCCCAGTGGCACAGCGGTTAAGTTCTCGCGCTCCACTTCAGCAGCCTGGGGTTCGCGGGTTCAGATCTCGGGCACTCACCTAGCACTGCTCATCAAGCCATGCTGTGGCAGCATCCTCTGTACAAAATAGAGGAAGATTGACTCAGATGTTAGCTTGAGGACAATTTTCCTCACCAAAAAAAAAAAGGATGTTGAGGGGTGGACCTGGGAGAACCTGTTTGTGTTTGTTGCTTCTGTGCGTTACTGTAGTGTCTTGTAGATTTCGGCTTGGTTTGGTTGAAAGTGGCAAGAAGGAGAAGAGGCTTAAGGGTTTGTTCCCCCTGAGGGGGAAGTAGATGGCCCGCAAGTTAGGGGACTTGTGGTGTCCTTCTCACCTAGAGGGGTAGGCTGGTGACAGTGCGGGGCAGGGAGCCCTCCCACGGGGCCTGGTTTGCACCAGGAGAAGCAGGGAGCGTGGTGCTGCAGGAGATGCAGATAGCAGATACATGGTTCCTTCCTTCAACAAATACATCTTGAGTGCCCACTGTGTACCAGGCAAGTGCCACTGAGTGGGCTGATCTCACCGAATAAAGTCACAGTATACTGTCAGGTAGAGATAAATGGTGTAACACAGGGTGAGGGAGCGGGAGGAAGCTGTCTGTGGAGATGACGTTGTAGCAGAGACCTAACAAAGCGAGCCTTGCAAATAGCTGGTGGAAGGGTATCCAGGCAGAGGGAACTGCAGGTGCAAAGGCCCTGAGGCAGGGACATGTTTGCATGTTTGAAGACGAGCAAGGTGCCGGTGTGGCTGGTGCAGAGCGAGCGAGGGAAGAGTGGTGAGTGGTGAGACCTGGGGTTAGCAGGGCTGGATCGTATAGGGTCTTGGGCTGGTTTAAAGAGTTTAGGTTTTATTTCCAACTTACTGAAAACTCACTGGAAGGTTTGAGGAGGGTGTGACATAATCTGGTCTTTTTTTGTTTTTAATTTCTCCAGCTGTGAGGCAGAGGGGGATTTGGGGATGTGGGCAGGGACAGAAGACAGGGACCAGCGAGGAGGCTTTACTCTGCCCTGGGGACAGGGTGGCAGCGTGGACTCAGTAAAGGTCGGGGTGGTGAAGGTTGTCAGATTCAGGCACTGTTTTGAAGATGGGGGCGGAATTTGCTGATATATTGGGTGTGGGCTGTGAGAGTTGGGGGCTGAGAACTGGGCTGACAGAGATGCCGTTTTCCAGGACGGAGACGATGCGGGTGGAGGTCACAGTCGAGAGCTGGGCCTCACACGTGTTATGTTTGGGGTGCGTGAGGCCTTCCGGGCCCGGCCGGCGGGTGGATGACGGGACTCGGGACCCAATGCTCAGGGGAGAGGAGGGTGAGGATGGGACGTTGGGAGCTGTCCCTGTTCAGAGGGACGTAACGCGGGGGCTGCTCCCCCATCCACTCCTCCAGCCCTGACCAGGAAGCACTCAGGCAGCTCAGACGTGGAGCCAGATCATCAGCGGCTCCTCGAGAACTGACGTTTCCCACTGTTGACCCACAGAGGCCTCTCCCTGTGCGCAGGAGCATTTTGTAATGTCACTTTATATTTAGAAAGGGAGGCCCACTGGCCCGGTGGCCCCGTGGCAGACTTGGGAGGCAGTGTCCTGGGTCTGCGCCCAGCTGCTCCTGTGACCCCCCGTGACCTTGGGCAGGTTGCTCTGGGTGTTGGGTGGGGAGCGCTGTGCTGCCACGTGGGGTGGCAGTGGAGGTCAAGGGCCTGGCGTGCTGTAGTCAAGGTGGGTCTTTTTTTATTGTCACATTTATTGAAGTTTAATTTACATTCCGTAGAATTGGCCCTTTTAAAAAATGTACAGTTCTTTGAGATTTGACACTGCTACAGTCGTAACCACCACCACCATCAGGAAATGAAACAGTCGCATCACCCCAGAAACTTCCCCGCGCCCCTCTGTTTGCAGCCCCGCCCCGGACATCCGCTGCTGGATTTTGTGTCATCGTTTTGCCTTTTCAGGGATGTCTTCTAAGTGGAATCGTGCGGCGGGCAGCCTTTTGTGACTGGCTTCTTTTCTTAGTAAAATGCTTTTGACATTCACCTGTGGTGCCCTTCAGGAGTTCACGTCTTTAAAACATGTATCAATTTTAAAAGGTGAATCTCACTACTTCCAGCTTCCTAAAAGGCACATGAAGAAGGACAGAGTGGTTCACTTTGTCAAGCTCAACAGCTGGGGGGGAGAGGGGACCAAAGACTTTGTTGGGGTGATTTTAAGAGATAATGGAGAGAGGTGGAGCACTTGAATATATTTATTTTGTTATTCCTCATTTTAAAAATTATCAAAAAATACTGTTGAGAATATTAAGTGAAAAACAACCCATGTCTCTTAATCTTACTTTAACAAAGGGTGCAATTTTGGAGTGAGGTAAATGTTCTGGAATCAGATAGACGCACAGCTGCATAAACAACTTTGGGAATAGACTGAAAACCACTGGTTGGGGCTCTTGAAAAGAGGGAGCTGACAGCGTGGGAGTCAATCTCAGTAAAGCGTGTATGTGCGTTATTACCTTGCTCAGGCTGCCGTAACAAAGTATGACAGACCCAGTGGCTCAGACAGCAGAAATTTATTTCTCGCAGTTCTGGAGGTTAGAAGTTCAAGGTCAAGGTGTTGGCAGGTTCAGCTTCTCTTGAGGCCTGTCCCCTTGGCTGGCAGACGGCCGCCTTCTCGCCGTGTCCTCAGATCGTCTTTTCTCTGTGCTCACACGTCCTGGTGCCACTCTCTGTATGGCCTAATCTCTTCTCATGAGAACATCAGTCAGACCAGATTAGGGCCCACCCTCACATCCTGGTTTTAACTTCATCCCCTCTTTAAAGACACTGTCTTGGAGTACAGCCACATTCTGAGGTACTGGGGTTAGAGCTTCAATATATAAAATTTGTGGGAGGACACAATTCAGCCCATAAAAATATATACACATATGTATATTTATGACGTCATCATCTGTGGCAGACATTGGTAATTGATTGACACTTTCTGCCTGAGCCTGACCTCCACATCCACAATTCTCCAGACAATCACTATTGGTCAATTAGAGTTCACATGAAATCAGATTAAACTTTCTAAACCTTTGGTCCAAAAACATTCTTAACCCAGACCCTTGAACTCGTATGCGAACTTTTCATATTCTCCCATGCATCCTTCTAGGGGTAGGGTCCCTTGCTTTCCACAAATTCTCCAAAGTTAAAAAAACCTTTCAGAAATGTAAAAGCTTGGGGACATCCCTGCTCACTCCGGCCTAGGTCGGGATCCCAGCTCACCTGCCCTTAGTGGCCCCAGTGGCTCTGCTGCAGCTTCGGTGGTGCCGTGACCTGCACAGGCCACAGGAGCCACCGCAGGAGCTGTAGGGACGATGCTGGGGGACACCAAAAGCTGGGAAATGGTTTGGAGAAGTACTTTTTGTTGACTCCTAAAAAGTCTACTTGGGGGATTTATGAAATTTTATAGAGATGTGATTTGGGAAGAGGTGACGTCAGCATCATGGCACAGTGAGCCATTCCCTTAGTCTCTCTCCCCTGAAATACAACCAAAGGGATATTCACTAACCAACGGAGGACAACCCACACAGCACAGTAGGACGTCTGAGAGCTCCACACAGCCGCACGTCTGAAGGTGGGGCTCCTGGATCCTGGGAAACAGTGCAAGGAGGTGAGCAGCGGGGGCGATCTGGGTCACTGGTCCACACACAACAGCCCGGCAGGCACGTGACTGTGAGAGGAGGCAGGGGAACATGCAGCCTCCAAGCGAACACTTTCACACTTGGAGTTGCATCCCAGCTTGTGGGAACGCTCCACACTCAGGTGGCTGAGCCACCACGTGGGTGCCCTCACCAAGGCGAGCAGCCCAGGTGGGCTGCCAGTGAGTGCAGAGCAGGCTCATGCACGCAAAAGAAGGCACCCCTGCTCTCCCCTCCCACCTGGCACACCAGCTCTGCCAGCCAGCCAGGGCAGCAGATCCGCACGAGAGCACCTGCACCTGCCCGTGTGACCCGCCAAGCAGCGCAGCCAGGAGGCAGGTGAGCCCTCTCGTTGTGACTTCCAGCAAAAATGGTGGGTTCAGAAAACACAGCCCCTGCCCCTCCCCAGCAGTGGCAGGTGGAATCTGTGACCAGGTACTACCCCTGTATGCTGGCAAAGGTCCGCTTCATCAAACACCATGAAGAAATACATTAACACTGCAGAACAGAAGGAAAACGGGAAGACAGAACCCAATCCTAAAGTCACAGAAATTTACAGACTAAATGACAGAGAACTCGAAATAGTTATCATAAAGAAACTTCAGTTACAAGGAAACTCAGAAAAGCAGTTGAACGAACTCAGGAATAAAATTAAAGAGGAGGGCCAGCCCCGGTGGCCTAGTGGTTAAGTTTGGCATGGTCCACGTCAGCGGCCTGGGCTGGACCAACACCACTCAGCTGTCAGTGGCCATGCTGTGGCAACAGCTCACGTACAAGAAGAGGAGGATTGGCAACGGAGGTTAGCGCAGGCAAGTTTTCCTCAGGGAAAAATGAGCAGAAGAAATTCATCACAAAGGAGATTGAAACTTTACAAAAAATCCGAACTGAAATGCTGGAGATGAAGAACACAATGAATGAGATAAACAATGTAGAAACCTTGAAAAACAGAGCTGACATTCTGGAGGAGTGAACTAGTAATTTAGCGGACAGAAATATAGAAATGCTTCAGGTGGAGGAGGAGAGAGAATTAAGACTTTAAAAAAATGAAGAAATGCTCTGAGAAATATGAGACAATTAGGAAATGCAACATAATGATTATAGGCATTCCAGAGGGAGAAGAGAAGCAGAAAGGAGCAGAGAGCCTGTTCAAAGAAATAATACCTGAAAACTTCCCAAACCTGGGGAAGGAACTGGAATTACGTATAAATGAAGCTAGTAGAACTCCTAATTACATCAACGTCAAACGACTTTCTCCAAGGCATATATTAGTAAAATTGGCAAAAGTATGACAAAGAATAAATACTAAGGGCAGCAAGGCAGAAGAAAATAACCTACAAAGGAACCCCTATCAGCCTTTCAGCAGATTTCTCAGCAGAAACCTTACAGGTGAGGAGAGTGGAATGATATGGTCAAAATACTGAAAAACAAAGTGTCAGCCAAGAATACTCAAGCCAGTGAAACTATCCTTCAGATACGATGGAGAAATAAAAACTTTCCCAGATAAACAAAAGCTGAGGAAGTTCATCCCCACAAGAGCCCCCTACAAGAAATGATCAAGAAGGCCCTCACACCTGAAACAAAAGGAAAAGGTTTACAGAGCCTTGAGCAAGGAGGACTGCACCTGTCTATCAGAACACATTAGCAAACACTTAACTGTAACATTAAAGATAAAGGGAAAGAAAGCATCAAAAATAACTATAAACACTTCATTTTAATAACAAACTCACAACGAAATGCGGAATAAGTTGTGACAATAACAAAAGGGGAAGAGGAGAGGGGTGGAACCTGCTTAGGCTAATGGAGACAAGAGGCTATCAGGAAATGAACTATCTCATCTATGAGATCTTTTATACAAACCTCATGGTAACCGCTAAATAAAAATCAGAAGAGAGACACACTGATAAATGAAGAGAAAACTGAGAAAACCATCATAGAAAATCACCAAACTGAAATGGCAGTCAGAAATACACGGGAAGAGGGCCTGGCCCCGTGGCTGAGTGGTTAAGTTTGTGCACTCTGCTTTGGCGGCCCAGGGCTTCACCCGTTTGGCTCCTGGGTGTGGACATGGCACCCCTCACAGGCCTTGCTGAGGCAGTGTCCCACACAGCACAACCAGAGGACCTACAACTGGAATATACAACTATGTGTTGGGGGGCTTTGGGGAGAAGAATTTTAAAAAGTGTTAAAAAAAAAAAAAAAAAGGAAATACACAGGAAGAGAAACAAGGGAAATATAGAACAACCAGAAAATATAGAACAACCAGAAAGCAAGAGATAAAATGGCAGCATTAAGCCCTCCTATATCAATAATCACTCTAAATGTAAATGGATTGAATTCTCCAATCAAAAGACACAGAGTGGCTGGATGGATTAAAAGACAAGACCCAATAATATGCTGCCTCCAGGAAACACATCTCAGCTCTCAAGACAAACATAAGCTCCAAGTAAAGGGATGGAAGATGATACTCCAAGCAAATGGCAAACAAAATAAAGCAGGTGTTGCCATACTTATATCAGACAACATAGCCTTCAAGATAAAAAAGGCCATGAGAGACAAAGAGGGGCAGTGTATAATGATAAAAGAGACATTCCACCAAGAAGCTATAACACTTATTAATACAAATGCACCTAACAGAGGAGCACCAAAGTACATAAAGCAACTATTAACAGACCTAGAGGGAGAAATATGGATAGATCATCCAACCAGAAAGTCAACAAGGAAATAGTAGAAGTAAACGAAAAACTAGACCAGATGGACTTAATAGATAAGAGTAGAACATTCCATCCCAAAACAGCAGAATACATAGTCTTCTCAAGTGCACCTGGAACATTCTCAAAGATAGACTATATGTTGGGAAACAAGGCAAGCTTGATAAATTTAACAAGATCGAAATCATATCAAGTATCTTTTCTGACCATAATGCTATGAAACTAGAAGTCAACTATAAGAAAAAATGCTGGGAAAGTCCCAAATATGTGGAGACTAAACAACATGCTACTGAACAACCATTGGATCAATGAAGAAATCAGAAAATATCTGGAGAAAAGTGAAAATGAAAACACATCATACCACCTCTTAGGGGATGCAGCAAAAAGTGGTTCTAAGAGGGAAATTCATAGCAGTACAAGCCCACCTCAACAAAGAAGAAAAATCTCAAATAGGTAATCTTAAACTATACCTACCAGAACTAGAAAAAAAGAACAAACAAAGTCAGCAGAAGGAGAAAAATAATAAAAATTAGAGCAGGAATAAATGAAATAGAAACCAAAACAAAAACAGTAGGAAAGGCTCAATGAAACTAAGAGGTGGTTCTTTGAGAAGATAAACAAAATTGACAAACCCTTAGCCAGACTCACCAAGAAAAAAGAAAGGTTTCAAAGAAATAAGATTAGAAATGAAAGGTGAGAATGCAAACTCGTGCAGCCACTGTGGAAAACAGTATGGAGATTTCTCAAAAAACTAAAAATAGAACTGCCATACAAGCCAGCTGTCACACTGCTGGGTATTTATCCAAAGAACTTGAAATCAACAATCCAAAGAGACTTATGCAGCCGTATGTTCATTGCAGCACTGTCCACAATAGCCAAGATGTGGAAGCAACCCAAGGGCCCATGGACTGCTGACTGGATAAAGATGATGTGGGGTATATACAATGGAATAGTTCTCAGCCATAAAAAAGACAAAATTGTCCCATTCATAACAACACAGATGGACCTTGACAGTATTATGTTGGGCGAAATAAGCCAGACAGAGAAAGACAAGTGCGTATGGTTTAACTCATATGTGGAAGATAAACTAACACACGGACAAGAGAACAGATTAGTGGTTACCAGAGGGGAAGGGCGTTGGGGGGTGGGCAAAAGGGGTGAAGGGATGTATATATACGGTAATGGATAAAAATTAGACCATTACTGGTGAGCGCGATGCAGTCTGTACAATATACACCTGTACGTTGTACACCTGAAATTTCACCATGTACATTGTATAACAACGTACACCTGAAATTTCACAATGTTATAAACCATTATGACCTCAATAAAATAATTTTTAAAAAAAGAGAAATTAAAGCCTGGGTGGATTCACAGGGACAAGAGACGGAGGTCCAGGGCGGATGTGGGGGGAAGCTGCATGTGGTGGCGGGGCTGCAGTGTGGGTCTCACGATGACTGCCTGGAGTTTGTAGGCCCCACAGGTTTAGGGCACGGTCCTCAGCCAAGCTGCCCCCACTTCACACGCCAGCCACAAGTTCAGGGGTCCCTAGACCACCTGCACTTCTGAGTGACTGGCTCCAAATTTGGGGCTTTCCACGACTCCTCCAGGCTCGGTAATGAGCTAGAACGCTCACAGAACTCAGGAAAATGCTATATTACGAGGACAGCTTTGTATAAAGGACACACATGAGGAGACACAAGAGGGTGAGGGTTGGGAGGGTGCCGCACTCAGAGCCCCCACGCCCTCTGCCCGTGAAACAAGGCCCGGCACCTCCCAGCACGTGGTGTGTCCCCATCTCGGCAGCTCCAGCGAGCTTCGTGTCCACAGTTTGTCTTGGGATTCGGTAGGTGGGAACGCTGAGTAGGATTATTGGCCGTTTGGCTGAGCTCCATCTCCAGCCCCTTCCCCTCTCTAGGAGTCAGGAGGTGAGCTGTTATCAGGGGGCTCCACTCGCTGGAGGCTTCCTGAATCATGAGTCATCTTATTAGCATAAATTTAGGTGTGATCAAGGGTCCCACTGTGAATAGCAAAGACACTCCTGTCACTGGAGAGACTCCAAAGATTTGAGGTTCTCTCCCAGGAACCAGGGGCGTGGACCAGACAGAATTCCTCGCCCATCACTGATTCTAAATGCCCCTTTTCAGCACAGCCTTTGTCCAGCTAGAGCAGGCCTGTCCGGGTGGGGGAGTCTGGGGTCTGTGGCAGGCTGAGGGCACTGGTGGCGTCAGGCTGGCCGGAGGAGGCTGACAGGCTTGGTGGGGTGGGCAGGTGGCAGAGCCCCTCCTTCACATCTCCGGAAGGAAAGGGATGCTGGGCCGGGCTCCTGTGTGCGGATGGGTCTGCCTGAGCTCTGGGCATGAGCCCGCCGCCTGGCACAGAGCTGAGCTCCCAAGGCCAGGGCCGAGGAGGGACGAGGCACAGCCCTGCCCTTACCCACAATCTCAGGAGCTGAAAGGCCTCAGGCTGCATTTAGAGCCCCCATTGCCACCTCTCCCCTTCTCCTTATGGGGAAACTGAGGCCCAGGGAGTGGAATGACATTCCCACAGTCCCCTGTGACAGTCGAGGTGCACAGGGTCCCAACTCCCGGGTCTCAGTACTTCCAGCGTCCTGTGTCGCCTTAGCACACTTGGATCTGGGGGGCCCCCTCCCCTCTCTTTGAGCCAGGGCAGGGTTATCCCATTTCAGATGAGAAAGCAGAGGCCCGGGGGCGGGGTCCCTCAGCTGGAGAGGCTGGGGGTGGGGAGGGGTGGGGCACCCAGGTCTAACCCCTCCTCTGGCCATGTGCCCTGGGGCATGTGACTCAGCGTCCAGCTGCCTCAGTCTCCTCGCCCTCCGATGGGACATGGACGGGACCATGGGAACAGTCCCGCCTCAAGGGCAGAGGGCGGGTGACCTGTGCTGGGAAGGGCCTTGTGGAGTCTGTGGAGACACAGACGTCCCTGCAGAGCTGGGCCTGGTCCCCAGGGCCCCCGACTCTGGTGTCAGCCAGATGCCTTGGACCCCGCCTGCCCCTCCGAGACCTCGCCGCCCAGTCAGCCCCGACTGCTTCCACACTTCAAGTCCCCTCTGTGGGAAGCCCCCTGGACCACGTCTCTGCCCTGGGCGGTGGCAGACATACAGGGTCCTGGAGCCCAGGTGAGGGTGTCAGCCTCTCAGCACCAGGCTGGGCTGCTCTTGCTCCGGCTGAATCCTCAGAGCCCAGTGCAGCCGCCACATCTCCCATTTGGGTCAGCAGGATAGCTGCCCGGGGCTGGGAGCTGGGGCAGGGACCCAGACCTGGGCTGTCCAGAGTGGGGGGGACGGGGGGCGGGGGGCCGCCCATTGCATGGATTTGTAGACTGAGGCCCCGAGAGGCAGGTGAGCAGGACCAGGGGGTCTGGAGCGACCTTGGTGACAGCCCTGCTGGTGGTATTTTCCAGGCCCGAACTGCTCACCGAGGGAGTCAAAGAGCCCGTCACGGACAGCCAAGGTACCCTGCTCGGGGTCACGGGCGGGCACTGGGGGGTCCCAGGCCTGTGCCAGCACCCTCCTCCTGCTTCCTCGGTCCTGGTCCCCTCCTCCCCTAGGACTCCCCCACCACCCTCCCGTCGGGTCTGCCCCACCAGATTCCACCTCTGTCCCCGGGTCCCAGGAGCTGCCTGCTCATGTGGCTTCTCTCCCCCGCCCCCAGAGAGGGATTCCGGGGACCCTCTGGTGGACGAGAGCCTGAAGAGGCAGGGCTTTCAAGGTAAGGTGGCAGCTCAGGAGGGGGTCAGCTGTCCCGGTGCCAGGACCTTGACCTGGCTGGGGTTTGGAGGGCCAGGCTGGGGTGGGAGGGGTTGGCAGCCGGGGCAGGGTTGTTGCCTGCCAGCTCTGAGGGAGGGGCTCCGTGGGGGGCGCTGGGGTGGGGACAGTGGGGCCCAGGGCGCTAGAGCCAGCCAGCTGCCCACCGTGTGTTGGCCACCCGCCGAGCCCTTCGTGCCTTGGCACCAGAGGAGGGACAGGGCACCAAGGGCCAGGAGGGCTCTCTGGAGGAGGGGACTGCAGCCGGCTGGGAGGGGGCAGAGGAGGGAGCCCAGGGAGAGACGGGGAAGGGGAGTGCCTTGAGTGAAGGTGTTGAGTGGCCACTGGGCGTGAGAAACAGAGAAACAAGCAGGCGGGGGTCGGGCGAGAGCCAGGGGGCTCCTCCGGCCCTCCCATCAGGGACGGGGATTGTATTGCTTCTCGGCCTTTGGGCAAGATCAAGTGTGGCATCCGGGGCGGGGCCATGGCTGAGAACAGCCATCCCCATGCCTGCCGGGGCAGCTCCAGGATGTGGCTGGGAGTGATCCGGGTGGGTGGCCCTGGGTGGTCACTGTGGCTCTGAGGAGAAAGTGGGGTCAGTGAGACCAGTGGCAGGAAGGGCCAGCCCTGGGAGTGGGGGAACCCGGAGAGAGAAGACCCAAATCCTGGAGGGGCAGCTGCTCACTGCCCAGTCTCTCTCACTCCTTTCTAGAACTTTCTGTCATGAGAGAAGTTCATATCTCTCCTCACCCCATGGCTCCTCATCCCCAGCCCTTTTAGCAGACCAGGGTCCTCACTCCCTCCATCCAACAGCCCAGAGATCCACTCCCACCTGGCCCCTACTCTCTGCCCAGGAGCAGAGCCGGGCTGCAATCTCGCGGGGTCAGGGGCCCGGGGCCCAGGGCGGTGCTGGCACATGGGCTCCTTCTCAGGCCCCTTTGGGTGAGGGAGTGGCCCCGGGAGGTGCCAGGCCAGCTTCTGCCTTGAGGGGCCGCCCCGTTGGCTGAGCTGTGCCCTCTTCCCCTCTCCCCACCGACTGTCAGGGACCCCTGCCTCTCCCGTGGATCTCACCTTCAGGGCTTATTTATTGGTTTGGCAGTTTTCAAATGTCAACAATTAACTTAATTTCTGACTCACTGCTGTTGTCGCAACGGTGTGAGTCCTTCTGGAAAAACCCATCTCCGTGAAGATATTGGTTCTGAAGGACTCTGGGGGGCCCCCTCCGAGGAGCTGATAATTGCCAGAGAAGGAGTTCCTTATAATTAGGAAATCGTATTCCTTAAAAGTCACCAAGTGCCTTTTAATTTAACAGCTCAAATCCATAATTGTTTTTCACTTTGCAGAAAATTACGACGCCCGACTCTCACGGATCGACATCGCCAACACGCTGAGGGAGCAGGTCCAGGACCTGTTCAATAAGAAATACGGTGAGCCCTGGGCGCAGGGGAGGGATGACGGCAGGGCGGGGGCCGGAGCTTCCCAGGTCTGGCCGTGATCACTCTGGGAAAACCATTCATCCACTTACAAATACTTTCTGAGCACTAATTATGCACCAGGCACCGGGGAGACAGTAGTGAATATAACAGACACAGACCCTGCCCTCGTGGGCCGTGTCGACCTGTGAGGTGAGACACAGATTCAGCAGCTATACACAGAATCCAGTAACAGTGAGGAATTGTCCCATTATGCAGGAAAATATCAGGCTGCTCACGAGAGAACAATTTGGGTATTTACTTTATTGGGAGCCAGGGAAGGCCTCTGAAGAAAGAACTGGAGGATGAGTGAGGACTTACTCAAGCAGAGTGGGAAGGAAAGGCATTGTAGCTGAGGTAATAGCACGTGCAAAGGCCCTGAGGCTTGTTCTAAGAAGGGGCAGCAAGCTGAAGCATGAGAGTGGCTGGGGAGAAGAGGAGCCCAGTAGAGCTGGCCAGGAGGCGGGCCCAGTCATCCAGGGCCTTGGAGGGAACCGTGATGTTGCTTTGTATTTTGTTGGGAGGACAGAAGTGGCTGGAGCTGTACTGGTAGAGTGTCTTCCTGGCTGCAGTGAGGACAATGAAAGGCTGCAGGAGGGCAGGGAGGGACGCTGGGAGACCAGCTCCACGGCTGGAGCCGTAATTCAGGCGAGAGAGATGCTGGCGGTGCTGGAGAAAAGCAGCCGGGGGCAGATGTGCCTCAGCTGGAGTCCCTGGGGCTGTGCTGGCCAGGCAGGGGAGGCAGCCAGGCCGAGCGAGTCCCAGCTTGAGGAAGATGAGCCAGGGTCCGTTAAGGTGCTTTTTGGTCTCGAGGAACAAAAACAAACTCAAGCTGGCTTCACCGGTAAGGGGGTGAATGGGCTCCTGATTCAGTTACTGGGACTGCAGAAGGATCACCCCAAACACAGCAGCCTGGAATGACAGTGACCGTTCGCTATCCCTTGGGGCGTCAGTGAGTCCAGAAGTCGGGGGCAGCTCAGCTGGGTGGCTGTCGCTCAGGGTCTCTCCCCAGGTTGCAGTCAGGTGACTGAGGCCGGGCCGTCCCGACAGCTTCCTCACTTGCAGGTGTGGCCCCCGGGCAGGGAACCAGCTGGTGCTGGAGCAGCTGGGCCCCTCAGGCATCTCGCTCGACTCCCATGTGATCTCTGCACGTCGCTTTCCAGCACAGCGCCTCTAGGTAGCTGGATTCCCAGCCAGGTGGAAGCTGCTGCCCTTTATGACCCAGCCTCAGGCCATGCATCACCTCTGCCATACTTTATTAGTTGACGCAGTTACACAGTGCCACCCAGGCTCGAGGGGAGGGGACACAGGTCCTAGTTCTCTGTGGGGGAGTGTTGATGGTACACTGTTAAGAGAGGAACATGTGGGATGAGAGAAATATTGGTGCAGGTTTCTTGGGACTGTATAATCAACCATAGCTCGTAACACGAGAAGTCCAGCAGTAGGGTGGCCTTCAGGATCAGCTGGATCCAGCAGCTCAGAGATGTCCTTGTTATCTTTCCACCGTCTCAGCATCGCCTAAGGCTGGCTTCTTGCTTGCTGACGGAATGGCCACAGCAGTCCAGACAGCCCGCCTGCACCTCCTGGAAGGGAGAGGGCTGGCTCTTCCACAGGCACTCCCAAGAGAGCCAGGTCGTTTCTTTCCCAGAATTCCCTGAGCCCACCACTTGGTTTTCATTGATCCTCACTGAGTCATATGTCCATTCCTTACCCAGTCCCTGTGACAGGGAACCGCCACATGCTCATGGGGTTACCTGGACCTGTCACTGTGACAAGGGAGGAGGAGGGAGTGGAGCCCCTGGGCCACTCGAGACAGGTGGACACCGAAACTGCCAGCCAGGAAGAAGGGGCAGTGTCCTCCCCAAGGAGGAGGGGGAAGATGGTGAGCTCCATTTTGGATGGTCAGTTTGGGGGATAAGTGGAGATGACCCATTGGCTCTCCTGGGGCTACAAACTGAGGGCCAAGGAGCCTGGCGTTTAGAGGGCAGATCAAGGAGGGGAACCCAGGAAGATGGACGCCGAGGAGAGGGCTGGGGTGGGGGGAGTGGTCATCCATGTCGCGTTTTGCCGAAAGAACTACAATTGGCTACTGGATTTGGCAACATGGCGGCCATCGGTCATGGTAGCAAGAGCCGTTCTGGAGGCGAGAGGTGAAGAGGCAGAGACGACAGGGTTCTCATTGATTGTGGGGGTCAATTTTCCTTTCTGTCTGATTTTTTTTCATTTCAAAAAGGATCTCTTTGCAATGGCATATGAACTTGTCAGCAGCAAAGTCAGGATAAGGAATTAAAGACGGACTGGATATCCATGGAGACAGAAGGTGGATTAGTGGTTGCCAGGGCATGGGGGTGACTGCACAGGGCATGGGGTTTCTCTTTGCAACGATGAAGATATTCTGTAGTTGGATAGTGGTGATCTCACAGCCTCATGAGTGTACTAAAAACCGCTGGATACACTTCAAAATGGTAAATTTTATGGTATGTGAATTCTATCTCAATTGTAGAAAAAACAGACAGGCTGGAGCCATGGCAAGAAGCTGGGGGTAGCAGGAAGACACAGAAATTCTGTCCTTGCTAGATGCAGGGCACAAATCAGGCTCTGAGTTTCCTGGGAGCCAGAGCAAAAGGGGAGGGAGGTCAGTTATGCCATTCCCAGTGTCCATGAGAAAACATTAGTTTATTGCACAGAAAAAGTCAAGCTTTTCCTCCCAGGGCTGAGACGTGTGGAGATTTCTGCAATGTGTCATCATAGGAAGCATCCTGCCACCCTGGGGTGGGTCTCTCAACAAGCCCTGGGTTGGGGGGTGCTGTGAGCTCCCTCCCTTGGTCCAGGAGGGGCTCCAGGGTTGGACCCATCTGAGCCTCGGGGAGCCATGGATGCTCATGCCAGCCTCACAGCATCCAGGGCTGCAGTGCCTACATGAGGTCCTTGCCCCCACGGGCAGGGACCACAGGGGGGAGCCTCAGGGATGGCCCCGGCTGAGGATGGGGCAGCAGCAGCCACCCCTCCCCGGGACTGCCCCCAGGCCACTTGTGAGAGCGAGTGCAGTCGCTGGGGTGGGCAGGCCCAGCCCTCCACAGGGGGTTGGTGCCAGGAATGAGGCCAGCGCCCAACGCAGGAGGAGGGCCCGGGGTCTGAGCCACCCCTGGCTGGCCTCCACCGGCTCCCTGCTCCCGGTGCAGTCTGCCCCCCAGCCAGCCGGTCCTGAACAGGCAGGGCCGGCTGTGCCCCCAAAGGGCCATCCTCGAGACGGGCTCTCGGTCCCCAGGCCGTGAGGCTGAGCAGCCTCAGCTGCTGTCCTCTCCCCAGAAGCTGTGGCCACACCTGCCCCGCCCGGCCCTGGCCCTGCACCACACACCCCCTGACTCCCAATCCTCCACCGGCCGCGCCCTTCCACGTGCCACACGACAGCTTTCTCACACCCCTGTGTGCGTGACCTGTCCCATTCGTGCGCGGAGCATCGTCACACCCACACGCCGGCATCGCCTCTGGCTCCTGACAGCACTTCCTCTGTCCCTCTCGTCCACAGGGGAAGCCTTGGGCATCAAGTACCCGGTGCAGGTCCCCTACAAGCGGATCAAGAGCAACCCCGGCTCAGTGATCATTGAGGGGCTGCCCCCAGGCATCCCGTTCCGAAAGCCCTGCACCTTCGGCTCCCAGAACCTGGAGAGGATCCTTGCGGTGGCCGACAAGATCAAGTTCACGGTCACCAGGTACCCCGGGGGAGGGAGGAGGCAAGACCAGTGTGGGCGGGCTTGCTCCAGGGGACCTTGGCCTTTCCCTCCAGCCGGTGCTGCTGGGGTCCTGCCCTCCCTGCTGGACAGACAGCTCTCCCAGCGCCATCCCGGGGGGCTGAGGGGGGCTGCAGGCCAGCCGGGCTGCGGGGAGCCCCACAGAGGTGAGACCCAGCCCCACCTCAGCCGCCGCAGCAAGGCGGCCCTCGTGGGCCCTTCTTGCCCATAGCCCCCAGGAGAGGCACTCGTCCACTTCAGAGGGGGGACACCAGACAAGTGGTTTGCCCAAGCTTGCAGAGCCAGCCCGGGCAGAGCTAGCAGGACACCCTGTCACCTTCCTGCCACAGTCACAGTGTCCCGCCTGTGCACGTGAATCACCGAGCATCTTGTTAAAATGCCGATTCTGAGGCGGTAGACAGTTCTCATGAGCTCCCAGGCCCCCCGCCCCCCACCGACACTTCCGTCTCTCTTTCTCTTCCAGGCCCTTCCAAGGACTCATCCCAAAGCCTGGTAAGAGGCGCCTGTTGTGGGGGGACCACTTGGCATGGGGGGCCGGCCACAGTGCTGGTGCCTGAGGCTGGAGCTGAGCTCCCCGTGGGACCCCGGGTCTGGGCCCTGGAGCGGGAGCCAGGCTGCCCTTCTGCCCTGCCGCTCACCTGGCTCCTGTCCACGTGGGAGGAGGAAGGCGAGGCGGGAACCCGGACAGTGACGGGGATGGGATGGCACTGGCGACGGTTAAACTTCACTCAGCCGGGGCTCGGGGGACCCAGCCCCGACTGCTCCTGACCTAAGGGGCCTTATTGACCTCGCTGAGTGGATGAGGTTGATGGCGGGTGGGTTCCTGGTCTCAGAGGGTAGGGCGTCTCTGTGGAGACCGCGAGCTTGGTGGTAAGATGTGGCTTACCGCCCTTAGATGGTAAATGTGCCTCCTGACCCCTGTTCGAGGCATCCATCCCCCTGCGTCTCCTCCACGGCTGAGTCCTGGCCCTCCCCACCCTGAATGAGCAGAGCTGTCCCTGCGGGGGCGACACAGCCACCTTGTGAGTGTTCCGGGCCTCCCAGGAGGAAGCTGCACACACTGACCTGCTGACCTAGAGCCTGTGTGTAGAGAGACAGGGCGCCCGGCCACCCCGCCCCAGGAGGCCAGCCAGCCCTGCCCTTGGGGAGGCCGTGCCCATGTTCTGGGAGCGGGCAAGCGGCCGTGCCCAGAACAGAGGGGACCTGCAGGACAGGAATCTGATGTCACAGCCACGGTGACGTCCCTCCCCCCCTGCCTCAGGGCCACGCACCCTGCTCCCTGGAGCTGCTCACTCCCTGTGCCCAGGCCTGGCTTGCTGGGCTTCTGGAGAAGGGGCGAGAGGCCATCACACTGGAGGGGACAGACTTCCTGGGAGTGGAGTGATGGGCAGCTCCCTTGGGCCTCAGGGAAGACCGGGGGAGAGGGACATGCTTGGTGGGTGAGCAGCAGGGGTCCAAGGCCACCCAGAGGTGGTTTTCCAGAGCTCTCAGCAGTGTGGGAGCGAGCAGATGTCAGTGAGGCGGAGACGGTGGCCGTGGCAGCCCAGTGGGACTGTGCCCGGAGATGCCCAGGTGTCAGATGCTGCGCCGGCCATGTCACCTGGGGTCCTGCACTGTTGCCAAGGCTCTGCCTCGGCATGCGGTGTTTTAGGCCCCAGGTCACAGCGATGAACACACAGGGGGCATCTCGTTTACTCCGCAGACCTGTGAGGTAGGTGCAAGGGCGACCTACAGGGGAAAGAGAGGCTTGGAGTGTCAGCGATGTGCCTGCGTCACACGGCAGCAGGTGGCCCCGAGGCCTCAAGGCCCGTGCTGTGGAGCTCTGGCCGTGCGGCTCCAGATCCCTCTCGCACACCCGTGGCGGGGTGGAACCGGGGGCTGCGCCATTGGGACGGCCACATCGGAGGTGAGTCCCTCCGCAGGAAGCCAGCTGGGGACAGTGGGGCCTGGCGGGAGAGGAATGGCCATCCCAGGCCTGTGGACAGCACAGCTCCCTTCTCATCGGCCACAGAAACCAGGACACACACCTTCCTGGTGCCCCCGTGGCCCCTGGACCGTCTCGGCCCTCTGTCGACCAGCCTTGGTCTAGGACCATGGTGGGCAGTCTGTGGTCCGCTCACCTGCCCCGTGGCAGAGGCCCCAGGCCCCATCCATGGTTTCAGGCCCGCTGGCTTCCATCTCCAGGCTGATAGACATCGGTGCTGAGTGCCACCAAGTCAGCTTCCCTCCACTGCCTGGCCGGGCCCCCTTTGCTGAGGGAGAGCAGAGACGCAGGAGGGGGTTTGTCAGCCTCCCCTCTGCACCCTCCCTTCCACTGCCTACCCCTCCTTTCCGGAAGGAAGGGTCCTGTGGAGGCCTGAAGATACCGTGCTCGAGGGGCACGCATGTTTTTAATGAGATTGGAAAGCAGAAGAGGAAGAGCCGTTCATGACACTTCATGTGTGCCGGGCTGGCAGTTCAGCGTGCAGCGCTGTCATCTTTTTCTGTCCCCTTTTTATGGATGAAGAAACTGAAGCAAGGGAAGCTCAGTGCCTTGCCGAGATGCCCCACCTGTAGCGAAGGAACTTGTGGCTCCAGCGCCCGGCTCCCTGCGCTTGGCCAGGGGCCCCCGATGGCGGGTGGCCGCTGTACTGTGGAGCCTGCGCCAGACGGTGGAGTGCCAGGCTTCGGGGAGGAGCCCTGGGGCAGGGGGCAGCAGGCCTCACGCAGACCGCAGGGCTCCTGGGCCCCTCGGGACGTGGCCTCCTCCACCAACTGGGGCTCGCCCTCCGGCCTAGGGAGCTGGCGTCCCGTCTTGCTGTGTGAACAGCTTCTCGAATCTCAGCCGTTGCCCCATGGGGAGCTCCTGCCCACCATCTCTGAGCCGTCCACCCACCTGCCCGCCCATCGGCCTTCCCATTGGCTCCTTTGTGCAGCATGCACCTGTGGAAGTGCTTTCTCTACCCACACGGTGTGGAGAGGGTGGCAGGCTGCCTGGAAGAGGCGACGGGGAAGCGGCCCTGGCCACAGCCCTCGGGAGAGAGCTGCAGCGCCTTTCTGGGCATTGGCACCTGGGCCCGGTGTCCGCCTGGAGGGGCCCGAGCAGTGGGTTGGCAGGCTGGCGCCACGCCTCCTCAGCCACTTGTCAGACTGGGCTGGGAAGGTGTCCAGGCTCCCAGGAGCCTCCAAGGCTTCACAGAGGCTGTCGAGGGCTGCTCCCACCCCAGAGAGGCTGCTCCCAAGCCCTCCGGCGGGCGCTCGCGGAGGCCTGCTGCAGCCCGGCCCCAGGTCTGGAGGGCAGTGGGCAGTGCGGGAGGCGGGTGCCCTGGCCGTGTGGTGGAGCGGCTGCGAGCTACTTTGGGATCGCGGGACCGAGGAAGCATGTGGGCCGTGGGAAAGCACCACTGGTGCCAGACGGACCGGGTCCAAATCCCTGCCCCTCTAACCAGCTGTATGGCTGGGCATGTGGTTTCGTGTCCCTCCACTGTCAGGTGGAGAGAGGCATGCCTGTCCTCCGCGTGGCCTGAACTAGATGCACGGTGGGTGGAGGGGGTGAGCTTGGAGGGCTGTTCCCCCTGCTGCGCCCAGGCATCGTCCTGACGCTTGGGCGAGAGGTCTGTAAAGTCTTCCTTTACCAACTTTCCTTTGTAAGGTGTTTCACAGTGGGGCTGGCGGTTGTTATTGTTATCCCTGGGGCTTAGGAAGGCTTCCTGGAGGAGGTGACGTTGAGCTGGTGACTGATGGTGAGCAGAACTATGTGTGGTGTTGACACAGGGCACAGCCTAGGGAAGGCACAGGGCGGTGTCCAGGGGACGTGGCTGGGGCACCAGTGGGGGATGATGGAGTCAGCGCGGCCAGGAGGTGCCAGGCTCAGGGGGTGCGGCGTGTTAGGCCAAAGAGGCAGGCCTTATCCTGGGCACAGTGGAAACTTCCAGAGACTTTTCTTTTTTCTCTCACCCTCTTCTAAAAAGGTGGAATATGCGTTAGTCTGCAAACTCAAAAGTGTAAGTGAGACATGTGAATTTTCTTTTTTGTTCTTCTGAAATTGAACTAGATTCCTCCCAAAAGCCCCATACACAGTGGCAGAACCTTAATCTGAGTCCTTGTAGGATCTCCTTTTTCCTGAGCATGTGGCCTAGTGCCAGAAGCATTCACAGTGCCAAGAAGTTAGAGCGGGGACCCATCAAGTTTTGAATGTCGTGTGTGCCATTGGTACCCACGGACATCCATCCTCTCTGGTAGTTGGAGAGATGCCCCTTGTTCCTGCCCATGGAGGACCCCGGGGCCTGGAACCATCTAGGAAGCCCACCCCTGCTGCCACTTTCACACTCAGAGGGTTTGAGCGTGAGCGGACCCCTGCCCAGGGGAGGTGGCGCCAGCAGGAGGGGGTGCTGGGGAGAGGGCCTTGGGTGTGAGGCTTAGGGCGGAGGGGCCTTCTGTGGAGGGGAGAGACCCTGTGCAGGATGGCACTGAGATTTCCTGGGTCACTTACTGAAGCTTTTCTGACAGCACTGTCTCGAGAAGGAATTCTAGAGAAGGGAAGGATGCTTTGAAGATAGGCCGCTTTTCTAGTCTGCGGCTCTCCTAATGCTTCCTGGAGCTGTGGCCGCCGGAGTGCGGCGGGGCATGGCCACTGCTGGGCTAGTTTTGTTCTGGGTCAAAAGAGATGACCCTAGGAGGCTTCTGGTGTTGTCCCAACAGGGTACAGCTCATCTGCCCCCAGGGCCTCAGTTTCCCCACTGGTTCTAGTGGCGCTTCCTGCCCATGCTGAGCGCCGGGCAGGTGCTGGGCTGGAGAGGAAGGGGACTTGGACCGAGCCTTGGAGGTCGGTGGGGGACTTCAGGCCTCAGCGGGGGGCACTGTGGGCCCGGGCGTCACAGGATCCCCAAGGGATGGGCGTGCTTCTGGAGGGCCTGGTTGGGGGCTGGGGTGCCCAGTGAGCTCCAGCTCTTCCCACAAGGGGCCGAGGTAAGCCAGGCCTGACCCCAGGGCCGAAGCGAGTGGGTGCTGGGAGGGGTACACACCAGTGTCGCTCCTGTAGCCACACTGTGGACCACCCGGCACACCAGTGTCGCTCCTTTCCCCAGCCTGGGCTGCTCCCACCTCTCCCACCTGCCTGGGCAGTGCTGACGTAAGCTGGGGGCCTGGCCACAGGGCGGAGAGGCTGGTGCCTGAGGACACCTCCCAGGAGTCTGCCCTCACAGCCCCAGGCGCCCGGCTCGGGAACAGATGCCACAGGGCCACAGGTCCCATGCCTGTGGTGGAAATTTAGGAAAAAATAAATTTAGGAAATTTAGAAATCTCATTCCCCAGATGGCTGTTCCTTTTTACGATGATACATTTCTTCCAGATTTTTCCCCAAGCTTATTAATTTTACATCTGTTGTTCTTTCTATAAATTTATACATACACTTAAAACAAAAGCATTTTCCCATGTCTTTAAAAGCACTTTATAATAGTCCCTCGTCTGGCTGCATCATGATTACGTAATTGCCCTGTCCCCCATTGGGGACATTTGGGTAACTCCTCACACCGTGGACACCTAGCATACTCATCATGCTCATGATTTGCCAATTACAAAGCCTTCCCATCTGAGCACATGTGATCTCCCCCAGTAACTAGTTTTACAGTAGAAAACTGAGGCTCAGAGAGGTTAAGGAACTTGCTAGAGATCACACAGCATATGCGCGTTCTCTCCTCCCCCTCATCTTTCATCTACACTGGATGGCTCTTTGCTTCCCCCTTCTGGCTACCAGCATCTATAACATTGGTCCTGTCTGTAACCCTTTAGGCTCGCAATTAATCCTTCAGATTCATCTATCTGTACCAAAAAAATTTGTTGAGTGCCTGCTCTATGCCAAGCAAGATCTGAGACTACAAAATAGACCAAAATCTCTACCCTCGTGGTGCTTATATTCTAGTGAGAGAGACAGATGAAGAATAAATAGTATATTCGATGGTGACAAGTGCCATGGAGACAAATACAACAGAGACAGGACTGCCTGTCGGGAGAACAGCTTTAGACAGGCTGCACCAAGAGATAAGGCCTGAACAAGGTGAGGGTATGAGCCATGTAGAAATGCCAGTTGGAGCATCCGGGGGAGGAGCCAGTCAGCGCAAAGGCCCTGGGGCTCTGGATATATTTTGTACGTAGGGCCAACAGGATTGCTGATATAGTGGATGTGGGGTGTGAGGAAAAGATCTGCCATGAGCAGCTGGAGGCGAATGGGGCAGCATCTGACTCATGGGCAAGTTTGATACCCAAGTGGACAGGCAGGACGGGCTGATCTAGAGTTCAGGGAGGGTCCCGCTGGAGACGTGCAGTTGGGGGCTGTTCTGCATTTAAGTCATGAAGCTGGGTCACAGCGGCTGTGAGTGTGGACAACGGGACGGGCCCTCCGGCACTGAGGCACTGGAGAGATGTGAGACAGCTGGCCCCCCCAGAGGGCATGGTGTTCCAGAAGCCAAGTGAGAAACTTGAAGGAGAGTGACTCCTGGGCCCAAATGCTGCTGCGAGGTCACGTCCAGGGGACCTGAGACGGGAGCGTGCGACAGTGCGACCCACAGGCCCGGGAGTGGAGTAGTTGAGACGGTTTCGGGGAGGGCTGGGGACCTGGGTGGACTGGTGGGCTTAGGAGGGAGAGAGAAGAGACGTGGAACCCCCAGGGGCGGGTGACTCTGCAGGGGCAGGAGGAGAGCCGGGTGGGAGCTGCAGGGTGTAGTGGGATCAGGAGGGGACAGCATGACTTCAGAGAAATGAGTGATGCAGCCGGGGGGTGGGGGTCAGTGGGGCGGGAGAAGGGGGCTGAGAGCTTGTGTGCGAGCCCCTCTGCCGGCTCCTCAGAGAGGGACGGGGAAGGGGACCCTGGGGACTGTGCGCCCCGATGGGGATGAGGGGTTGTTGGCGTCAGGATCCCAGAGGGAGGGCTGGAAAGATGGGAAGGGACAGTCAGAGAAGCATGCGTGATATGGACACCCTGGAGGGGCCATGATGCTGATGACCAGAGGTGTGGACGTGGCCAGAGGGAGGAGAGGAGGTCGAGGTACAAACGGCCAGCGGCGTGTCGCACGCAGGCTGATCCCCAGGAAACGTGACGGAGCGGTGTTGGTCTCCTGAGCCGCAGCTGCCGTGCAAGGTCAGCGCCACCTGCAGGAAGGACCCGGCCCTCTGCTCCCCCCACCCCGGGGAGAACCAGCTCCCACGGGCAGGCCACCCGCTCTGGGGTCAGGGAGAGCTCTGGGGCTGACGTCCCCCAGGCGGAGAAGGGGATGGAGGAATTCCAGACTGAGTGGCAGCCTCGGGAAAGGTAGGGAGCCGTGAAGTGACCACATCCCACCTTTGCCCACAGCGCTATGGACCCTGTGTCACAGCAAGCCTTGAGTCCTCGAGACAGGCCCGTGAGGGAGACACTGCCGTCGTTCCCATTTTGCAGCTGAGCACACTGAGGCTCAGAGAGGCGGAGTTACGTGGCACGGGGCCCCAGCCAGCCCCAGCCTTGGGAGGGGGGCGGTGGGGGGGGTGACAAAAGAGTGAGGCCTGGCTTAGAAGAGGCCTTGACCTGCACGCTATGACTCCAGCTTTGTCTTGTGACATTGGAAGTTTTTTCAGTCAACAAAATGGTGGGCTCGGGTTTGCACTGTCTTGTGATTGCCATGGTAACCAGGCTCTCAGCCACCACAGGTGGATTGCAGGAGGCAAAACTGGGGCAGTGACACCAGGCCGTGGGGCTGTGGGACCCAGAGGTGGGTGGAGTTAGGGGTGTGAGGAGGGAGAGAGGGCGGAAGGTTCTGAAAGGGTGACCGTGGTGCTCATCCCCAAGGCTAGATCTGCAGGCCTGTGAGAGCTCCAGGGGCAAATGTGCAGTCAGCGGGGCTCTGGTGGTGCTTAGAGCCGGCAGGGTCGCAGTGTCATGTGAAGGTGGCAGCTGCTGCCACCGCTCAGGAGCTAGCAGAGGGGCCAGGGCAGCCTGGGGACGCACACACTGACCTCCAGGGGACCTTGAAGGAATAGAGGGAGGCTGAGCCCGAGGAAAGGAGGTAGAGGAATTTGTGGGCAAGAAGAGCTGAATCGGGCAGCTGTGTGCAGAGTCCTCTGGGCAACACCAGAGGGATGAAGGAAATAGAGAACATTCTAGAACTTCTCAAATAGCGGTGGCTTAAAAAAAAAAAAAGACTTGGAAGGTGGTGGATTTCCTGTCACTGGAGGGATTTGAGCAGAGGTTGAGAGGCCCCTTCCACGGGGCGGGCTACAGGAGAGGGCGGGAGGACGGTCCCTGCCAGAGCCACCTCTGTGGTGCCTGTCTGTGCCTGCCTGCCCGGAGCCCGGCCCCTGAGAACTAGGGAGGGCGTGGGGGGCGGGATGCCCCCAGGCGGCTCCCTTGCTCCTCGCACGTTTGGGAACCAAATGGTCACCCCGAGTTACAGGCCCAGCTGCCCTGCCCTGGCCCCTTCTGGGCGACCCAGGGCTCTCCGGGGACCCAGGCCAGCTTCCTCTCCTTTGGTTCTCCATGTACCCCCGAGGCGTAGCCAGGCCCCTCCACACTGGGATGCAGCAGGGCTGCTGGCTTCCTGTCCAACTCCAGCAAGTCAGGTTTACCTGGGCCTCAGTTTCCCTACCTGTAAAATGGGAAACGTCCCACACCAGGGGTGTCCTGGGGCACACAGCCTAGGCAAAGAGGGGAGGAACGAAGGGCCTGTCTCATGCCGAGGTGGCGAGGCAGAGAGGCCACTAGGCTGGAGTGTGGAGGGCGTGGCTTTGTGGCGTGGACTTGCACCTGCAGACCCAGCATCGGCACTGATGTCCCCGCGGCTGGAGCCAGGGCCCAAGTTCTTGTGGGGCCCCAGCTTTATCTAGGGCATTCTCACATCGTCCACTCCACAAAGTCTCCACTTGGGTTTTAATTTGTGAAACTATGTTAAATTACATTCTGCTAAGGAAAATAGGAAATTCGGCCTCATTCCCTTTGCACCCCGGCGCTGTCTGAGGCCCAGTTTGAGAAGCTCTGCCGTGGAGGAAGGGCCTGCCAAGCAGAGGGCTCCGATCCCTCTGTGCGAACCGGGCTTCCCGGAAAAGGGGACCTGAGATGCCAGCGTGAGGTTGACCTCAGCAGAGGGTGTCACGGGGTCAGGTCCCCTTCTGCCCCTCAATTCCACCACTTCCGAGCTGTGTGATCTTGGATAAGTTAACTGACTGTCTGTGATCTTGGTAAGTTAACTGCCATCTCTGAGCCTCGAGGTGGCATGGAGCAGAGCCGCCCGCCCTCCGTGGTCCCCCTGCCCTCCCCCTCCCACCGCCCAGGACCTGAGTGTCGTGTTCTCGTTCCCAGCCGCACACTGGCTCAACCCTTCGGTCCCTGCCTCCCTCTCTCGGCCTTCCCCACAGCTCTGTCATGCTCTTGAGAGCTCAAAATAAAACCATCCTTGCTCAGGTTTCTAAAGATATCACAATTCCAGCGCCAGCCACATGTTTCTCCACTCAATTATCTCTGCTTTTCTCTGTTAATTAGGCTCCAGTCATGATCTCCCTCTGCCTTCCCGGGAAGAGCTGGCATCTGCAGGGCGGGGCCTGGAGGCCTGGTGGGCAGACCGTCTGCCGGCCGGGGTTGGCCCGCTGCCTCCTTTCTTCCAGGCGCGATGGCACCCTGTGACGTTGGGGCTGCCCCCTCCCTGCCTGGGGGGCTCCGCTGGCTCAGGGCAGCCCCGTCCTGCCCCTGGGTTGGTCGGCGGCCCCCAGCCCTGCCAGGTGGGGGAGGGGCTCAGGTTTCCCAGTGGTTGTTAGATGGGGGGCTCACAGGCCCCAGAAAGGAGCGGTGGGGGCTTCAGATTCCTCTGCAACATTCCAGAAAGCTCCACTGAAACTGTTTCCCCAGCTGGGACCACCCAGGCTGACGGGAACAACCAATGCCTTTATTTAGGCTGGAGTGAGATCAGCATGGGGGTCGCCGGGCTCCACGGGCTGACCAGAAGCCCCCGCTGGCGCTGGCTGAGCCGTGTCCCAGAGCCACAGTGGGGGCGGGGGCGCGGGGGGCCCAGCACATGTGGTTGCCTGGGAGGACTCCCTCTCTCATGCCTCCTGGGGGGGGGTCTGGTGACCCAGGGTTCCCACAGTGGGATGTAGGCCTGGGACCACAGCCCCAGCCCTCTGGAGCCCCCAGGTGTGGGGACGGGGCGGGCCCTTCGGGCCTTCGGGAGCTCGGGCACAGTTACTTGCCCCGGGGACCGTTCCAGGGTGTCTGTGGGGCCAGGCACTGGGCGGGGTGCTGGGCTTCTGACCGAGACCGATGAAGAACCCTCCTCACAGCACGTACCCGCTGGTGCAGGTGCAGAGAATACACACTGCCAGGTATACAACGTATTAGGGGGGAGAGCTAAGGAGGAGCAAGGAAGCAGCTAGGAGGGGTTGTGTTCTTTTTTAGGGGTTGCAGCATTAGATGGGTGGAGGCCAGGGAGGGCTTTTGAGTAAAGTGCTTGAAGGGGGCGGTAGTGAGCCAGGAGGCTCGGGAAGGGCCCTGTGAGCTGAGAGAACAGCATCCGCAAAGGCCCTGGGGTCGCCTGCCTGGGTGTTGGAGGAAGGAGGGGGGAAGTGGTAGGAGATAAGGTGGAAATGAGGAGAGAAGGAAGATTATTTGGGGCCGGATAAGAATGTGGACTTTTGCTCCGAGTAAGCTGGGAGCCAGTGCAGGCTTCCGAGCAGAGGAGAGACAGACTCCAGTTTGGGATTTAAGAGGATCCCTCTGGCTGCTGGGTGGAAGCAGGGAGAGCCAGCTGAGGCCTGGTGGTGGCAGTTGGGGGAAGTCATTGGCTCCAGGACTTTTGGAGCTAAAACCAGCGGAACCTGCTGGGGTGTGCTATGAGAGGGAGAGAGGAGGCCTGTTTGACTTCAGGGATCTTGATGAGCTTCTCGAAGGACAGCGGTGCCAGCAGCTGAGACGGAAGATGTGCGAGGAGCCGGCTGGGGAGGGGTGGTGTGGCAGGCACTCCGTGTGTGACGTGTTAAGTCTGGGGTGCCATCTAGTAGCGGTTCCGTGCTCAGGTCGGGGGCTGAGGGGTACGGTCCAGGCCTGAGGTTTGGTTTGGGAGTCGGGAGCGTCTCATTGGTATTTAAAGCCGTAAAGCAGAAGGTCAGCAGCAGGGGGTCGGGTCAGGCCGCTGGAGCTCTGGTGCCCTCAGCTCTCATGGCTCAGGAGGGTGAGGAGCGGGTGAGGCAGCAGGCACCCAGGACTGGGTGGTGTCCTAGAGCTCAGTGGGAAACTCCCTTTTTTCCCTGGGGAGAGCCCCTTGCCCCTCATGGCCATGAAGATCCCACAACCCAGGGACCTGGCTGAGTGTCCCATGGGGACACTGGGGTCAGGCCCTGAGCAGTGACGGCTTCTCAGCAGGACCCAGGCTTGGGCGTGGCATGTCCTAGGTGTGACCCCGTATGCAGAATTAGAGATGCCACACAAGGTGGGGCAGGGGGAGAAGGCCGCCCCTCCATGCTCCCTGAGGTGGGGGAGCCCCAAGTTTCCATTGTCTGTGCATGAAACTGAGCGAGTTCCTCATGGCCTCTCGCGTGGGGACGGGGAGTGGCAGAGCAGGATGAGAGCACAGGAGCTGGGCGAAAACACGAAGCATCAGACCAGCGGAGGATCCTGTTTACCAGGGGAAGAAGGATGCACTTGGCTCGTGAACAACCAAGAGCCCTCAGTAGGCTTTAAACGAGGGACTGTTTAGAAGAGAGGATGCATTTGGGGAGGCGGGGAGAGGTGTTGCCGCAGTGACGTGGGCGGTGGGCTGCACCTGCAGGATGCATCTTGGATGGGAAAGTGGCCCATCACGGTCACCGCCTGGGTTTGTGGATGGAGCGAGGGGGCGCAGGGCGTTTGTGCTAGTCCTGTGGCTGCTGTAACAAATTACCCCAACGTCGGCGTCTTAAAGCAGAACAGATTTATCCCTTTGAAGTCTTAGAGGTAGGAAGTCTGAAATGAGCCTCACAGGGCCAAAGTCAGGGTGTCAGCCAGGTGCGCCCCTCCCCCCCCCCCCCCCCCCAGCTCTCGGGGAATCCGTTTCCTTGTCTTTTCCAGCTTCTAGAGGCCGCCCACATTCCTCGATTGGGTCCCATTCGCGTTCAAAGTGCATCGCTCACCTTCTGCTGCTTTTGTCCATCTGCCTCCTCCTTACAAGGATGCCTTACGTTTAGGGCCCGTCTAAATAGTCCAGGATGATCTCCTCATCTCAAGATCTGTGACTCCATCACACCAGCCGTCCCTTCTGCCCTATAGAGAAACACAGTTGCAGGCTCCGGCATTAGGATGAGGACAGCTTTGGGGCTGCTACTCAGCCTGCTGCAGGGTTGGAGGCAGCCAGGGTTGGAGGCAGCCAGGGTTGCTGTCCTGAGCACCCGTGTAAGAGTGTGCGGCCAGCGACCCACAAGAAGCCCAGGGAGGAGCGGCAGGTCGGAGAGGCCATTCGGGGACGTGCAGAGTCAGGTGCTTGAGGCCGGTGGAAGCGTGGGTTTGGGGGTTGCAGGTGCAGAGGCGGGAGGAGGGCCCGCATCGTGGAGGGGTAGGAGCAAGAGCCGCTTGCCCCCTCCATGTGCACACAAGGGATTTTGTTTTGTTTTTTACTGTACTGGCTTCCTTTTTATTTTTTTTTAATTTTTTATTGCAGTAACAGTGGTTTATAACATTAGATAAATTTCAGGTATACATCATTGTATCTTGATTACTGTGTGGATTACATCATGTTCACCACCCAAAGACTCGTGACAATCCATCCCCACACACACGTGCCTCATCACCCCTTTCCCCCTCCTTACTACCCCCTTCCCCTCTGGTAACCACCAATCCAGTCTGTTTGTCTGTGTTTGTTTGTCATTGTTTTTATCTTCTACTTATGAGTGAGATCATACAGTATTTGACTTTCTCCTCTGACTTATTTCACTTAGCATAATACCCTCAAGGACCATCCATGTTGCCACAAATGGCCGGATTTCATCATTTCTTACGGTCGAGTCATATTCCATTGTGTGTATATACCACATCTTCTTTATCCTTTCATCCCTTGATGGGCACCTGGGTTGCTTCCGAGTCTTGGCTATCGTGAATAAGGCTGCAGTGAACATAGGGGTGCAGGTATCTATGCATTTGTGTTTTCAAGTTCTTTGGATGAATACCCAGCAGTGGAATGGCTGGATCATATGGTAGCTCTAGTCTTAACTTGAGACCTCTTGATGAGCAGTCAGCAGGATGAAAGCCTGGGTTTCAGACACTCTCCCGCTGTCTTCGCAGCCAGGACAGAGAGGCTGCACCGCGAGGTGGTTAGAAGTCTGGGGTAAGTCCCGGCTCCCCACTTACTCTCTGTTAACCTGGAGTAGGTCACTTTCTCTCTGTGCCTCAGTTTCCTCGTCTGTAAAATGGAAACATGCACAGGACCAGCCTCATAGGTTGTCGGAAGGATTAAATAAAGGAATCCGTGCAAAGATCTGAGAATGGTGCCTGGCATGTGAGAGCCTGCTTTCTCTAACAAACATTTATTTAGCACCACCATGTGTCACGTATCGTTGTGGGTGCTGGGCTGTCGTCGTGAACAGACGGATGAGCGTAGACGCCAGTCTCAGCCCACAGGGGCGTCTGTTCTCATGGAGCTGGCTGTTGGCTGCTGCGGTTGTACAACCGTGAGGATCGTGTCCTTGAAATCAGCCCCCACCCCGCCCCCAAGCTGATGCAGCAGAGTGCGCATCCTTTCCACTGGCCTGTGCGGTTGCTGCCCCGGTCTGTCCACCTTCGCCCAGGCGGAGCTCAGCGTGCTCAGTGCGTGGCATTCTGTGCCTGGCCAGTCATGGCTGCAGTTCTCCCTCGAGGTCGGCCAGCCTGGGGTCAGGGCTGTCCCTGGCCTGCTCGGCTGTGTAGCTGGGACCATGGAGGAGGCAGGAGGAGAGGAGAGGAAGGATTTCCCTGGGGCAGGGCCAGCCGTCAGGGGAAAACCTGCTGATGCTCTGCCCAGCGTGGCTCACGAGTTCGAGCCACAGGCTGCAGGGCACTTTGTGAGACAGCCCTCCAAGAAGGTGCTGGGCTGTTCTCAGGCAGAAAGCAGAGCCTGAGGATTACACAGATCTGGATTCAAGTTTTAGCGCCACTGATTGCAGACCATGTGGCCTTGGTGGCTTTGGGCAGACACTTGACTCCTCCGAGCCTCAGTTTCCTTATCTGTGAAATGGGATCATAACACCTAGAGATCAGGCTTGTCATGAGGAGTAGAGGACATCACTGGGTAAGTGGCCGTGCACAGCCTCCAGTGGGCATGAAGTCAGGCGGCATGGGATTTGCAGCCCAGTCTGGCAGCCGAGAGGGCAAAGAGGGCCTGGCAGCCTGTCCAGGGGGCCCCAGCCAGAGAGCCCCTGTTGGCCATTGGACCAGCCCCTCGTGTGTGGTGGGTCAGCAGGAATCAGACAGTGGGTCCAGGGAGGAACATGGAGCACCCAACCTCCACCCAGCACCTTTCTCCCACCCCTGAGAAGGGAGCTGGATTGGAGGGGCACAGAGCGGCCTCAGGCAGAGGGCTTGCTTCCTCCCCCCCCCCCACCCCCCCTCCCCGCCCCTCGGCAGGGGAGCTCTCTGCTCAGATCAGTCCTGGTCCTGGGTTCATGGCCCGCTCTGCCACCGATCCCTGCATGTAAAGATCAATTGATTGATGGATAGAACTTTTCATTTTGAAATAATCTTTAACTTCCAAACAGTTGCAAGGATAGTATAGAATTCCCAAATGCAGGCTTTGCCCCCCGTAGGGTCAGCATAAGCGTGGTACATTTGTCAGAACCAAGAAATTAACATTAATGAGTGCGTGCAATTTGCCAAACTACAGACTTTACATTAAGATTCCATCAGTTTTTGTGGGGCCGGCCCGGTGGCGTAGTGGTTTAAGTTCGGCGTGCTCTGTTTCAGTGACCCAGCGTTCACGGGTTTGGATCCCAGACACAGACCTACACATCACTTGTCAAGCCATGCTGTGGCCACATCCCACATACAAAATAGAGGAACATGGGCACAGATGTTAGCTCAGGGCCAGTCTTCCTCAAAAAAAAGGAAAAAAGAAAAAGATTTCATCAGTTTTCCATAATGCCTTTTTTATGTTCCCGGATCCCACATTGCATTTAGTGTTCGTTTATCTTTATTCTTTCATTCGTATCCCTCGTTTGTTTACTTGTTTGTAGACACTACACTGAGTGCCCATGAACCCAGCACCCGTATAAGAATGAGAACAGTCCCGCAGCGTGACCCCCATGTGCCCCCTCACCCTGCCCCCCTCTCTCCCCAGAACAAATATCCCCAACTTTCTATGTGTCATTCTCATGGGTTTTTTCCTCCAAAATTTTAAAACTGCAGAAAAAAATGGAAGAATACTATAATGACTGCTTGTATATCTCGTCTTTGGATTTGTTGATTCTTAACATTTGCCATGTTCCCCTCTGTCCCCCCACACGCCCCGCCCCGTTTATTCCGTTCTCTCTCCTTCCCCATTTGCGGTAAATTGCAAGACATCTTGACTCTTCAGCCTAAATGTTTCAGCATGGCCTCGCCCACTAGCCACCGGGCAGCTTCACAGCTCCCTTCAGCCAGTGCACAGCCGCTCCTCAAACTCCCCCGAATGTCTGTGATGGTGCTTTTCCCCTGGGATGTAATCATTGTTCACAGGTTGATGTTTCAAATGGCTTTGTTGCGTATAATATTTGCCTAAACCCAAATTGTTTTATTTTCCTTGTTTCTTGACTTTTATGAGCGAGGTATCCTGGTGTGTCAAGGCTGGGACTTGCTTCTGTCACTTCACCTTATGTGACATAATGTTGAGCTGTGTAGCCGCAGCTCGTTTGTCTTCCCTGTTCCGTGACATTCCTTTGTGTGGAATCTTAGTATTCCGTTGAGTGACTGAGTGATTCATCCAGCTGTTCTAGGCCACTGGGGTTGCTCCCGTGGTCTTGCTGTTCCTAAGAGAGCCATTAACATTCCTTTTTTTTTTTTTTTGGAGGAAGATTACCCCTGAGCTAACTACTGCCAGTCCTCCTCTCTCTCTCTCTCTCTCTGGTTTTTTGTTTGTTTGTTTGTTTGTTTGTTTTGCTGAGGAAGACTGGCCCTGAGCTAATGTCCATGCCCATCTTCCTCTACTTTGTATGTGGGACGTGTGCCAAACGGTGCCATGTCCGCATCCGGGATCCGAACCTGCGAATCCCGGGCTGCAGAGAAGCAGAAAGTGCGTGCGCACTTAACCGCTGTGCCACCAGGCGGCCCAAACCATTAACATTCTTGAACGTGTTTCCTCTGGCACATCTACAAAAGTTCCCCTGGGGACATGAGATCACCGGCCTCTGCCCTCCTGAGCCTCAGTTTCTCCATCTGTGAAGAGATGATGGGGTCCCTGTGCACCTGTGTGCAGGCCTGAGAAGGGGTTAAAAGGTGATCCCGAGGGTGCCTTCTTGTCCTGGCAAAGGTCTGGTGCCAGGGAGGGGAGGTGTGCAAGCCATGTCACAGGAGCCCCTGCTCCCTGCACGAGGCCGCTGTTCTGCCAGGGTGGGAACCCCCGTCTGCTCTCTTGAGGGTCTGCTTTATGCCTGGATCCCCCAGCCGGGCCGGGCGGAGGAGGGGCCGTGGAGGCGCTCCGAGAGGGGAGAGGAGGACTGTTTCCACCCTGGCCGCGGAGCCCGCTGCCCCTCCGCGCAGCCCTCCCTCGCCGCCCGCCCGCCGGCTGCCTCGGTGCCCTTTACGGTGGTGACAGCAGCACAGTCATCAGTCTGAGTGCAGACCCGCTTCCTGTACTGTGCCCCAGGAGAGGGCTGTGGGGCCACCCCAGCATCGCCTCAAGCCAACTGGCTTCAAGTTATGTCCAACTTGTGGCTGAATAAGATTGGCTGCTTTTTTCCCTGGGGAAAATTCCGTTAGTCCTCGGCCAACAGCCAGCCGATCAGAAAGGCAGTGAGAGGGGACCAGAACGCGGGAGTGCGGGAGGGGAAGGGGCGGAGGAAGGCAGGCGGGGTGTCCGCGGAGGGTGTTGCTGCCCAGGGGCAAGGGGGCAGCGGGTCCCCGGGGGGGAACAGGTTCAGCAGCACGTTCTGGATGGCACTGGGGGGCGGGCCTTGAGGGTGACCCCCCACTGCGTGCTTAATGAGAAAGGGGTACTTGATGCCGTTTAGAAAATGTTCTACCCAGAATGGGTAAAACAAACCCCAGGAATTAAGAGAATAAACTTCCTTTATCTGAAAGAGTCTCGTATGTAAAATTTAATTTCCTGAGACTACAGGATAATTGAGGCATTGATCTAGTTAATAACATCAACGATGACTTGCCTTTGATGGCGTGAGACCATAACTTTTTTTTTTAAAGATTTTATTTTTCCTTTTTCTCTCCAAAGCCCCCCAGTACATAGTTGTATATTTTTTTTAGTTGTGGGTCCTTCTAGTTGTGGCATGTGGGATGCCGCCTCAGCATGGCTTGATGAGTGGTGCCATGTCCTTGCCCAGGATCCGAATCAGTGAAATCCTGGGCCTCCGAAGCGGAGCATGTGAACTTAACCACTTGGCCACAGGGCCGGCCCCACCTTAACTTTTTTATATGTGACATCATTGGATCCTCCCAACAGGCTAGGATTCCCATTTGAGGGATCTAGAAACTGAAGCCCAGAGAGGTTGAGTGACTTTCCGAACGCCACACGGCATTAGGGTTACAATCAAGATTGCCTTGCTATCTACCAGGCTTGGGAACTTCCCTGTCGCTGGCCCTGAGGACCCCCTTCCTCCCCACTGCATATAGGCATCCAGCAGGTATGTTAGGACACACACATGCTCACCCTGCACTGAGCCCTAACTCTGGCATTTCCAAGTGGAGAATATCCTGGAAAGTTGGCAACTGTTGGTGTCCTTACCACCAGCTTGGGTCTGTGGAGCTCAGGCAGGCGCCCCCAGAACAGAGTAGCTGACTCAGGGTTCAGCACAGTGATAACCAGCCCTTCGACCGTGCCAGTCACTGGCATGTGTCCTCCCTTCATCCCCGCAGCAGCCCCGCACGGTCTGTCCTGCTGTTGTCTCTGTTTCCCGAACGAGGAAAGCCAGTGGTCACCCCAGGTCGGGAGCTAATGACAGAGCCACAGTTTGGACCCAGACGGTCTGACTCAGTGTGTGTTCTTAACTCCCGGCCACAGAGCTGCACTTAGAGGCTGGGGAAGACCTCTGGGCTGGTGGCCGAGGCCCCGCAGAGCCCCAGGATTTGTGCCCACCCCCCCCCCCCCCGGTGGCCCTGCCCCCTGTTCTCCTTGTTTTGCCCACGAGCAGACCAGACTTAGAGGTGCAGTGCCCGGGCTGCCCCAGCCGAGGCGAGGGCAGTGCTGCCCACAGCAGTCCTTGGGGGCTGCCTGGTGACCAGCAGGCCTGGCCATCCCCTCCAGACAGCGGGTTGGGGGTGTCAGGAGCCTGGCTCTGCACATGTTCAGGCACCTCCTGGTGTCCCCAGCGTTCCGCAGGCAGCCCAGGTCCCACCTTCCCGGCACTGAACTGCTCCCACCATTTGCAGTGTCCTGCCCAGGACCCAAGCGTGCTTTCTGTTGGCTGCCCCATGGTGTCACTTCTCCCTGTCAGCTGCAGCCTGGTTTGGG
This sequence comes from Equus caballus, assembly GCF_041296265.1. Classification (NCBI taxonomy): domain Eukaryota; kingdom Metazoa; phylum Chordata; class Mammalia; order Perissodactyla; family Equidae; genus Equus; species Equus caballus. The sequence continues at coordinate 13,279,284 of NC_091696.1, forward strand.
GGTGCTCCCCCCGCAGATGAGGCAGGACTTGGAAGGAGAAGGGGATGTTTCCGCATCTGCTAACGTGTTGAGTGCCCACAGGATACCTGGAGCCCTGATGAGCAGCTGAGGCCGCATGGCTGTCACCTCCTCCAGGAAGCCCTCCCTGATCCCAGGCTGGGTTGGGACCCCCACGGCCCTGCATTGACAGTTACCAAGCCCGCCATCTCCCTCCTCAGAGTAGGGCCGTTTTCTGTACGCTGCTAAATGCCCAGGGACGCACCACCCCAACATGCAACTGTGTTCACGAAGTCTTTGTCCAGGGGACAAACGAGGCAGTGAGGGGACGTCCCATGGCCCGCAAGCCTAGGTTTCTGACTCCAAGTTCTGTGCCCTCCCAGGGCCTGGCATCACCTCCCCGAGGCAAGGGCGGAGTGAGGCCTAGGTGGCTGGCTGTGTCTCTTCCCCCACATGGCCAAGGGAGCTTCCAGGGAGGCAGATGGGTGTGAGATGCGTGCTCTGGATCCGGCCATGCACGGAGGCCTCACGTGTGGGGCCCGTCCTCGAGGTGCTTGTCCGCCTCCTTTGGCTTTGTGGAGTTCCGCTGGGTCGGCCCTGCCCTGGACTCCGAAGACAAATGTAGACCCGTGGCTCACAGGTCAGCCCTGCTTAGTACGGATGGGGAGACAGACTTCCGGAAACCTGGGGCTCGTGGTGGAGCAGAAGACCAAGGCTTTGGGGTCCGACAGGCAGACTATTCCTGGCAGTTAGCGGCTATGTGAGCTCGGAAAAGTTACTTAACCTCTCTGAGCCTCTGTCCTCAGCTGTGGTGAGGGGTGTCTGGGGAAGCTGCTAGCAGAGCGTCTGGCCCGCATTGGTGTGGATCCAGGCGCTCCGTGCCCTGTCCTGTGCCAAGCTGCTTTGCCTGCACAGAATCCTGACCACCAGATGAACCCCTGGTGGAGGGGACGGAAGAAAAGCGTCCTCCGCCTCCCTCAGGCTCTGGGTGGCCCTGGGCCAGAACCTGGGGAAGGGTCAAGTCGATTCTTGCCGCATCTGTGGTCCTAGAGACCACCTGGAAGGGCCGTGTCAGGGCACGTGGGAAGGAGGGGGATCTAGGGGCTGCTGAGTTTGGGGTCTTGATGTGGCTGAGTAGGGCCGTCACTCCCTGAGACGGGGACACAGGAGGAGGACGTTAGGCGGGATGGGGCCTGGGGCGCCCAGGCAGTTGGTTGGCTGTGGTAGAGGAGAGAAGGATGCAGGGACTCTCGGTTGCAGAGCCAGGGGTGTGGGCCTGAAGGGGACCAGACAGTGCAGCTGGGAGTTGGGAGGCCCCGGGTGGCGGGTAAAGGAGCTCTGGCAGGAGGGGGCAGCAGGCCCTGTGTGGGAAGCTGTCTGCCCTGCGGCACAGGCGCCCGGCCTGGGAACTGGGGCTCCTCCCTGGCAGTGGGTGCAGGGGGAGGGCGGGGCCTGGGAAATGCAGGTCCCGGGTTGGCCTCCAACATGAAACTGAGTGCTGCGAGATTTTCCAGATTAAAACAGGCGTCGTTTTTCTGCACGAACCCATTCTGTCTGTTCTGCCCTCATCGCTCAGGCCCTGGCTCCCTGCCTGCTCCCACCCCGCCCCAGAGGCCCGGCCACTGTGGGTACCGTGTGTGATGGTGCACAGGGGCCCCCCGGGACCAGCTCCCCTCCCCAGCCCAGGGCACAGGTCCACAGGCTGCTCTGCCCCAGGACCCCCGCATCCCGTCCAGCCCAGCCTCTCCCACTGCCCACTTCTCCCCACCCAGCCCAGGCCCTGTCTCCTGCGCTTGCCTGGCCGCAGCTGCTCCTCTAGGCTCAGGAAAGGGAGGAGGGAGCCCGGGGTCCAGGCACAGGTGCCCACGAAGGGCTGCCTGGCCGCTGGGCAGGGAGGGTGCACAGGGTCTCTCTGGGCCGAAGCCTTGGGCTCTCACTCTGCGAGGCAACCAGGCTGAGTTCCTGCTGGCCCAGCTCACTCCCGCCAGCACACCGCAGACCTCCGTGGCGCACCCCCAGGCCATCACAGCTGCCTCCCCGGGCACACCCTGTGCTCTAGCCGCATCCAGCTTGACCTCTCACCCTCTGATGCTGTCCTGAGGGTGTCTTTTCCTACCCCCACCCCCTCCATCACCATCCCTGCCTGCCTCCCGAGAGACCACTTAAACATCCTGCTCTCCCTGGGGGCCTCCCCGACTCGAACACACGGGGCTGTGCACCTGGATTCATGCCCCATGTTTCCTTGTGGGTGCATCCCGTCGCCCTTCTGGGTGGGCGCTGTGCTTGTGTACCACCCCTCTAGGCTATAAGTTCCTTGGAGGAGGGTCCCTGCCTCCCTCTCCTCAGGGTGTTCCGTGCCTGATATAGGGCCTATGCTGGGGAGCTGTTCAGAGAATGTGGGATGGGTGAATGGATGGGTGGGTGGATGGATGATGGGTGGGTGGGTGGGTAGCTGGTTGGTGAGTGGGTGAGTGGGTATGTATGCAAACAGACAACTGAGGTGAGAAACAGGCTGCAAGGGTGTGGTCCGGGCCTGGAGAGACTGCTCCGGCAGGTGAGGATCAGGGACACCACATGGGAGAAGGAACAGGTCCAGTGGCTGAGGCTGTGCCAGCACTCATGCCCCCTTATCTTCCTCTTGTAGATGAAGATGATGCCAACAGACTGGGGGAGAAGGTGATCCTCCGGGAACAGGTGAAGGAGCTCTTCAATGAGAAATACGGTCAGTGCCGGGGACAGGCCCAGGGGGCAGGGTCTGTGGGGCCAGCCTTCCTGGGTGGCCCCTCCTCACTTTGCAGCCAGCATCTCCTCCGGGTGCCCCCCGCTGGCCTGCCTGCTCCCTGGGGACACGATTGCCCTGCCCATGACTGATGGGAGCTGACTCTCATTCCCCATCCGAGAAAGGGGAAAGACCCCGGTCTGTGGCGCACGGCAGTGACAGCGGTCAGCGCTTGTGCTCCCCCAGGGCCGGGCTGTACCCAGAGGGGTGGCCCATGGCCAAGTGCTGGCTCATGCAGGCGCCCGTCTGCCCGGGCCTCTAGAGGAAGGGGCTTATCCCGCCGTCTTGGGGCTCAGTCTGCACGGGAGGTGAACGTGGGGTAGATGGGAGCCCCGAGATGCCAGGCTCTGTGCTGAAGGCCCCAGGGCGCCAGGGCAGAGCCCCCGACAGGGCAGTTAGTGACCCACTTGCGGCTGATGGAGCACTTTCTGGATCGCTGACGGCCAGGCTGCGACAGGGCCTCTACATACGTGACGTTGTATTTGTGCTGAATTTAGTATTATCTCCATTTTGCATTGTAGCAAAGGAGACAGGCAGTAATAAAAAAAAATTTTACAGAAGAATTTCAGAACGTGATAAAGGAAAAGAAGAAACTGCAGTAGCGAGCGTGACCGAGAATGCTGCGGGGCGGGGGAGGGAGCCACGGCCTCTCTGGGCCGGTGAGCAGGAAAGCCCTTGGAAGATGGGACATCTCGGCTGAGGCCTCAGTGTCAGGCTGGAACAGACGGCCAGGAGCCTGAGCAGCCGGTGGGGAGGCGCCCGGGGAGGGAAGGGGAGAGGTGGGCAAGCCTGAGGTTTCATTTTGAGAGCAACGGGAAGCCACTCTGCTGGTGGTTTGTGGTGGTGTCTTTTTCACTTTTAATTTTGCAGTCAGTTTTCAAACGTATACAAAAGCAGAGGGGAATGACATAATGGCCCGTCATGTAACCCAGACCCAGCTTCTCTGATTATCAGCATTTTACCAATCGTATTTCATCTCTGTCCACATACACAGTTTTATATTTTTAGTCCTTAAAGCAAATCCAAGATATGATATCATTTCATCCGTAAATACTCAAGTAAGGACTCTCTTTTTTCTTACGTAATAATGGTGGATTTTAAGCAGACATCAAGTCCTCATTTGTCAGTTCTAGGGGTGCGCACTTAACAAATCCTAACAAATATCAGCATTGGGTGTTAGCTTTTTAATTTTGCTAGTTGGATAAAAAAAATCGTGTGTGTATTGATTTTTTAACTCTGCAGTGTGGTGGCTGCTAAGCTGGGCCCTGCCAGCTTCCAGCCCTTTCCCCAGAGCGCTGGGCCTTTCACAGGGGGCATCTTCCCTTTGCCCTGACCCCCTGTGTCCTCTAGGTGAGGCCCTGGGCCTGAACCGGCCTGTGCTGGTCCCTTACAAGCTGATCCGGGACAGCCCAGACGCCGTCGAGGTCACGGGCCTGCCCGATGACATCCCTTTCCGGAACCCCAACACGTACGACATCCACCGGCTGGAGAAGATCCTGAAGGCCCGGGAGCGCGTCCGCATGGTCATCATCAACCAGCTCCAGTGAGTGCCCAGTGGCCGGGGCCGGGGCAGAGCAGGCGAGGGCACGGAGGGCTCCGCTTGGATCTGGGAGGGGAGTCCCCAAGCAGACCAGCCAGGAGTTGAAGAGAGAGGAGAGAGAGACCTTCACTTCACAGAATCCAGGAGACAGGCAGCTTCACACCCTCATCTCAAAGATGAGGGAACTGATACCCAGAGCGAGGAAAGGGACAGTGTAAGTCATGGTGGGTCAGCGGGGACCCAAACCCGGGCATCTGACTCCATTCAGGCTGCTGCAACAGGTGCCAGAGACCAGGTGCCTTATAAACAGCAGACATGTACTTCTCACCGCTCTGGAGGCTGGAAGTCCAAGATCCAGCTGCCAGCAGACTGGGTGTCCGGCAAGGACTCACGTCCTAGTTCGCAGATGACCGTCTCCTCTCTGTGTCCTCACGTGGCGGAAGGGGCAAGGGAGCTCTCCGGGGTTCATAAGGACACCAGTCCCATTCACGAGGGCCCCTCCCTCACGATCTCCTCACCTCCCAGACACCTTGCCTCCTCGTGCCATTGCACTGGGATAGGGTTTCCACACATGAATGGTGGGGGACACAGACCTTCAGTCGATGGCACCAGGTGTCCTGATTCCAGCCCCGTTCTACTGAAAAACACAGCCTCAACATTCATGGGTGTCTATTTTTAAAATTTTAATTAAATTTGACTTTTTCTGACTATACTGTTAATTTTTACCCACTTTAATATATTTAGAAAATAACAGAAATTCAGTAGTCTGGTCAGCCAGAGATAATCTCTCTCCACATTTTGCCATGTATCCTTACAGTCTTTTTTAAAAAAGTACAATAGTTTATTTGATTATTTTCAGATTTAAAAAGATTACACATGGTGGCTATAGTTAGTAATACCATATGGCATATTTGAAAGTTGCTAAGACAGTAGATCTTAAAAGTTCTCATCACAAGAAAGAAAAATTTTGTGACTAGGTGTGGTGACAGATGTTAACTAGACTTACGATGGTGATCATTTCACAATGTATGCAAACATCAAATCATTACATTGTACACCTGTATGTCAATTAGACCTCAATTAAAAAAAATACTTGCAGCAAACTTGGGAAATACAAAAAGGTAGAAGAAAAGAAGAAGATAACCCATAACTGTAACTCTCCTTTTAGAATCAATGCTCTGGGACATTTCTTTTGTACTTTTACCCTGACACATATTTTCTTTTCAATTTTACAGTAGATGTTTTAAAATTAAAATAATATTTGCATGTGTCAAAAAAATTCAAATTATTCATGGGTCCAGTCCAGTTGCCTAGTGGTTAAGCTCATGCACTCTGCATCAGCAGCCTGAGGTTCATGGGTTCAGATCCAAGGTGCAGACCTAGCTCCACTCATCAAGCCATGCTGTGGTGGCATCCCACGTACAAAATGGAGGAAGATTGGCACAAATGTTAGTTCAGGGCCAATCTTTCTCACCAAAAATAAATAAATAAAATTATTCAGAAGGGTCTCAAATGAAAAGTAGAGACCCTTCCTCCCCTCCCACCTACAGTCCACCCCCTGAAGTAACTACTGGAAAATGCAGGAAACCCCAGGCAAAAATGTCCAACCCCATAGGCGTACATCCCAGAGGAACCACTGAAGACGTTCTGGAGGTTTCCTGCCGTGTCTCCAGTTTTCTTTAATGCCTATTAAATATGCTTTTAGAAAATGAAACTGAGATCATAGGGTGTTTATCTGTAGACAGTAAACAAAATTGACATTTCCTGTCTGGCTGGCTTGTACACACGGGAGCGTCATCCATGTCCATGACGGCTCCCTTTAATGACTGCGTAGATACACCACAATGTCCTCCACTGATGGATATTCAGGTTGTGTTTAATTTCTTGTTGTTGTTCGTGTAAATAATACTACAAGTAAAATAATAAAATAAAAATTAAAAGATACATAAAAAATAACTCTGTGGCGAATATCCATTTCCATAAGTCTGGGCACACATTTCTGACCCCTTGGTCAGAAAGCACCCTCGCTTCGGAGACGGGGAAGCCAGGCCCAGTGCAGGGGCCGATTTGCCTGGCACGGCACTGACGGCGCCAGGCCGGCCAGTGTCCACCTGCTCCAGGGGATGCTCACCGTTCTCGTGTAGGTCTTAGCTGACCAGGCTCCAGGGGCGGCAGCATCTCATCTCCTGGGAGATGGCGCCATGTCTGGGGAGCGGGGCAGAGGGAGAAGGAAAGCCCCATTTCCAACTGCTACCTCATTTCTTTCTTTTTCAGACCTTTTGCAGAAATCTGCAATGACACCAAGATGCCAGGTAAGTCCCAGGCTGGAGAGGCCACCGTTCTGCCTGTTGGGGACCAGTCTGTGGACAGATCTGGTCCAGGTGGCATGCAACAAGTGGCTGACCGCCTAGAGAAAAGTACAGTCCCCCTGCCCAGTGCCTCCCCAGGGAGCCTGAGATTTCCATCTGCAGGGCCAGTGTCCCCAGAAGGCCCAAGAGGCCTGCGGGTACCCTTCAGAGGGGCCCTGCCACAGCACAGCTGAGCATGTCAGACCAGCTAGACTGGACGAGGGGCAGGCTGGAGCCACGAGGAGGGGATGCCAGTAGCATGGTGGAAGCCGCCTAGGGAAGCGGGGGTGGCGTGTGGCCGGCAGCGGGTACGCAGGTTTGCGCTGCCCAAGGTGGGCTGGACCCGCCCCGATTCTGCCCGCGTTCGCAGGGTGCACGCCTGCTCCAGACCCTGGGCTCGTAGAGCCTCTCAGTCTGTGGGGACCTGCGGGCCTGCTGGTGTGATGGTTCTGTGTGAGAAGGTGTTCCGTAGGACTCAGGAGGACGTGCCCCAGGTGACTGGGAGGTGCGCCTCTGATCAAGAAACCTGGATCAAGAGACATCCCACCCCTCCCTGTACAGCTGGGAAACCGCGGCCCGGAGAGGGCAAGGGACTCACCAAGGCCACGGAGTCAGTTGGTGGCTGCTCAGTGGGGACAGTGATGGATTCAGCAAGGCCGCCCCACCCTGGCCTGACCTGAGGTCTCAGCTCCAGATGAGTCCAAGCTCACGTGGAAGTCCACAGCCCAGGATGGCACGGTCCAGCCAGAAGCCACCTCCTTCTATCCTGCACTGATCCCAAGGGCTAGGCACGGCCCTAGACCCCGGGGGTGGCGAGGCGGCCAGCTTTGGGAGCTGCCCTCAAGTCCAGGGCAGAGACGCAGACAGGCCCGCAGAGGCCTCCAGGAGGAGAGCTGGGGGAAGATGCCCAGAGGGCGGATGGCGACACTTACATCCACCACTCCCCAACCGTGGCCGTCTTGAGGGTCTTATGGTGACCCCAGGATGGCCACAGCCCTGGACCAGCACCTCTGACTTCTTTTTTTGTGGCTTCTCCCACAAAATTCCCTCCTCTCTGGCTCATTCCCTGGGCTCCTTCTGCTCCGGAGCCTTCTGTCTCCCAGCATCTCTGTTTGTGCCATGTCACAGGTCCCAGGCTCCGGTCTTTCTTCACCAGCTGGACCCACAGTTGCCTCGTGGGCCCAGCCTGCCTTCACACTGTGTCATTATGACGCCTCTGGTGGGCTGTGTCCATTTTCTACGCAGTGGCTGGTCCACTCAGGCAAGCCCCACGCCCTACACAGCTCCACATCTTGTTTCTAAGTCTTGTGTATCCTCATCAATTTGACACAGCAGCAACCAAACCCCTGCTGAGTCCTGCTCTCTGCTGGGCTTGGTACTGGGCGTTTTCACACAATCTCCTTTGAGTCTCACATCACATTGTTTTCCCCATTTGGCTCAGAGAGATTAATCCGTTTGCCCATGGTCACACAGCTAGAAAGTGGCAGCCATGGAACTTGAACTTAGGACTTCTGACTCTAAAGCAGAGTTTCTTTCCACTGGGACACTGCCTGTTGACTCAGACCTGTGAACCGTCATCTGGAACGGCACTGTCAGGTCCAGGTCATCCCACATCAGCACTAACACTAACAACGATATGCTAGCAGTTCAGTTTTTCAGTGTTTATGCGGGCCAGGTGCATTATCTCATAGGCCCTCACAGCAGCCCTGCAGGATCTTACTCACGTCTCACTCGTGAGGAAGTGACGGTGCAGGGCCATTCACTGACGGTCACCAAGGACCAAGTCTGTGCCGCTCCGAAGGCCATGCTCTTCACCATGGCATGCAGGGCCCCGGGGGGCTCTGGGAGTTCTGGGGAGGCTGGGACCCTGCAGGCTGGATGGTGTGGGGAGGGTGTGACGAGGCCTGGGCCTGAGCCCGCCTCGGGGTGCGGGTCTCGTGTTAGCCGAGGCCAGAGGATGGGCGAATGGGCTGCGGGGCCTGGTTAGGGAAGGACGCCGGAGAGGCGGCCTCAGCCGCTGGTGGGTGTGGAGCCTCGGATGCTGAGAAGGCGACTTTAAACCTGAAAAAGGCCTCTCCAGAGGGGCAGGGAAGCCGAGACATCGTGGCCTTGGCATCCAGCGTCAGCAGCCTCCTTTCCCACCAGCCAAAGACAGCAGCGTTCCCAAGCGCAAGAGAAAGCGGGTCTCTGAGGGGAACTCCGTCTCCTCTTCCTCCTCGTCTTCCTCGTCCTCGTCCTCCAACCCGGAGCCCGTGGCATCCTCCAACCAGATCTCCCTCGTGGTAAAGTTGCACAGAGCTGGCCCTGCCCTCTGCTCTTTGCCTTTGCCCGCACCGGGCAGGGCCACCTGCTCTGGGGCGGGGGGCGGTGGGCGGTGGGGCGGTGGGCTCGGAGGGGCTCTGCAGCCTCAGGGTTACAGGCGCAGCTACCTGTCCTACCCAGAGACAGTGCCCCTCATATCAGGTGCTCACAGGGCCTGGGCAGAGGTCACATCCCCACGGGGCAGGTGCACAAGCCGAGGCCCAGGAACGGGAAGGGACCTGCCCAGCCCCCTGGGCAGTGCCAGAGCAGGACCCCCAGCAGACTCTTGGGTTCCCGGGCAGCCAGAGGCCTGGCTGATCTCTGTGCTTGCATCACTCCGAGCCTTGCCACAGCCCTGTGAGGGGTGGGTGTTACCCACCCTGTGTAGACGAGGAGCACAAGGGTCGGAGGACCCACTCCAGAGGCCCACCTGTTCTGCCATGAGGCCGGGCTGGGCTCCCTCCCCGCGAGAGGAGAAGCTCACTGGGGGCTCACACTTGAGAGTTCACTGTGACTTCAGAATATTAGCTTTGCCAGCGTGAGTCCAAAGGGGGAGGATATTGGCACACATTTGAAAATGATTTTAGGATTTCTTTTTATTTTTTTTAATCGAGGTATAATTGACATACAGTGCATTATATTAGTTTCAGGGGTACAACATAACGATTCGATATTTGTATCTGTTGCAAAATGCTGACCACAGTAGGTCTAGGTAACATCCGTTCACCATACATAGTCACAGAGTTCTTTTTTCTCCTGGATTTTAGGATTTCTTTGTCCTGTGACCATGTTTCCCTTCACCCCCTCCCTGGAAAACCCCAAAGGTCAAGCTGTCCTTTATCCTCCCTAGCTGGCTGAGTGCTCACAGAGGCTCCCCAGCTCCTGCCACCACAGAGAGACGTGACAGCTGCTTTGGAGGATGAGGCCTGGGGGGGCTGAGGTTATGGGGGTGGCTGCCAGTTGTGAGCCCAGCCCCAGTTCCTCAGGCCTTCATGGCAGGCCCACATCATTAGCCCCAGGACACAGGGGGGCTCTCGTCCCAGGGCTCTGTGACCACTGGTGAAGCATGGGGCCTTGAGCAGCGCACGTGCCTTCCTTGGGCCCAGCGTCTGAGGAAGCCTTTCTGAAAGCAGAGCTAAGTGTTCTGGCATTCTTCTGCCTCACCTGGAGTCCTAACCCGGACGTTTGTCCCCTCTCTCTAGCAATGGCCAATGTACATGGTGGACTATGCCGGCCTGAACGTGCAGCTCCCAGGACCCCTGAATTACTAGACCTCAGCGCCGTCAGGACCTCACTCAGAAAGACTAAGGAAATGTAATTTATGTACAAAATGTATATTCGGATATGTATCGATGCCTTTTAGTTTTTCCAAGGATTTTTACACTATATTCCTGCCACCAAGGCCTTTTTAAATAAGTAAAAAAAAAAAAAAAAAAAAAAGTTGCCTTTGCTCTTAACTGTTGTATGTTCTCTTTTGGAATTGCGGCCGAAGCCATCACTGGGACAAGGTCAGGACCCCGGCCACGGGACCGGCCAGGGCCCTCCTGCCTTGCCCAAGCAGAGGTGGTGTCCCTCACCGCTGGGCCTGGTGTCTGGGCACAGACTTCACTCATTTCTCTGTTGCTGGGGCCACGCGACCTTGGGATGAGGCGCCACCAAAGGCAAAGCGCCAGGCCGAGCCCCTGGCCTCAGGGTGCACGATGTGGTAGGGGCTGTTGGCCCCAGTAACTCAGGTGAAGTCAAAGTGTTGGCATGACCATCAAACGTGGACTCCCCATGGCGGGAGGGAAGGCATCTTGGAGGAGGGCTCTGCCTTGGGCCTGGAGGGGTTTTCAGTCAAGGTCAGGCCATCTGAGCAGTGGAGCGATGGGCCACCGCTGTGTCTCAGAAAGACCACTTTGGGGGTGGGTGGGAAGGGAAGGGAGGAAGAAGACTGGAAGCAGAAGGACTGAAGGGCCTGGCCCAGCGTGGCTGCTCATTCACTCCTGGTGGGGAGACAGGCATGCGGGCCACCGGTCCTGACGGGAAGAGCAGGGGCCCTCACCTGGTGCAGCAGCAGGAAAGGGTCCTGGAAGGTGGGTCTTGAAGAGCATGGTAGGTGTTGGTGGGACCTAATGCGGAGGGGTGGGGCAGGTGGGCATTCCAGGAGGAGAGCTGCGTGTAAGGGCTGCAGAGAGGCTGGACTGAACTGGGGTGTTCCAGGAACGGGGAGTCGCTGGAGCAGAGGACCTGAGGAGAGTGGCCGGAGGTAAGAGCAGGGGTAGGTGGGGACGGTCAGCAGGTTGTGCCCTGTTCATGGTGCTGAGCTGCAGAGGAGGGAGGGGGCAGAAATGCAGCTTGGGTCCTGCTGGCCAAGCCATGCACTCGGGCCAAGCTGTGTGCTTTTTCTCAGTGGCCCGTGTGGATGGACTTGTGGGCTAGGCAAAGGAGATTGGGGGGCGGGGGTGATAGCCAGGACCAGATCTGCATTTTGGAAGGGCCTGGCTTACTGCAGAAAGGAAACCAAGGCTAGAGGAGAAGCTGGCAGACCGTGTGGAAGGCTCTTGTAGTCGTTCCAGCAAGAGCTGGCGGTGGTTTGGGCCAGGTGGAAAATACCAAGGAGGCCAGCCAACAGAACGCAGAGGTCAGCTGGAAAGGGATGCTGGGGCGTGGAGAGGTCAGGGTGACCGCAGGATCCAGCCAAGGTCCAGAACCAGGCCTACGACTTAGAGGACCTGAGTCCTGAGGCAGCTCAGGACATGATCCAAAGAGTCCAGGAGCTTTGGCCAGCCCTCTGGCTCAGCTGGTGCCCAGAGCTGGGAGGGAAGGCCCCGTCCCAGCCTTCCGGACTCTGCTTCCTCCTGGAAAGATGCGAGGAGCCAGAAACCACAGGCTTGGCACACCTCGGCCAAACTGCTCCTCTCTCTGCTGGTGCCACCACCTCCCTTCCCCATCCCAGTGGCCCCAGAACCTGCCAGGGCAGGCCCTCCATCCTCAGACCTCTGCCCTTTTCTCTCCAGGATCAGGGGAGGGGCGACGGCCTAGAGTGACCCCCCCCCCCAAGGCAGAAACTGCCTGTGAAATCAAGGACAGCCTGGCAGCTGCCGCCTTGCCTTCAGCCCCCTCTCCTGGCACCCATCCTCTCCCCGTCTAATCCCGTCTCTCCCTGATTTAAAAACCTCCACTGCTTCTCCTTCCCCACAGCACTGAGTTCTTGGCTCCTCCTGGTCTGGCCCCCTCCCCTGCCCCCTTTCTCCGCGGCACCACCGAGCAGTGAGGGGCTGCAGCCCGGGCACCGGCTTCCCCGCGGCCTGGGGGCCTGGGCCCACCTGGCGCCCCCGCAGCCCGCCCGGCGGCCGGCTGGCGCCTCTCGGTGGGTCGTCTAGACCGGCCCTGGCCGCCCCCGCCCCGCCGCTCAGATCTGCGGCCAGAGCCGGAAGGGCCAGAGCCGGTGCCCGCGGGCGGCTGCGCGGGGAGCCTGGGAGCCGGGGCGGGGCCGGGTCCCGATCCCGCGGCGCTGCGCCCCAGAGCCCCGGCCCGCCGGCTGGCTAGTTTCACTCTCGCTGTTTGGACGCGTGCAATTAACCGGGTCAGTGCAGCAAACTCGCGCGCCTCGGTGCCCGACCCTATTCCATAAAGCAGAACGGGGAGCCTCCACCCCCTGCCAAGTCGAAGCCTTTGAACCAGGAAAGGGCCTGTGTCCGCTTCCCCTCGTCCCGGGAGCGCCGGGCTTGGGGAGGAGCGTCCCGGCCGAGGACGGAGGGCGAGGACGTGCTCGGGGGCGCGGGCCGCGCGCCTGCGCTTTGCTGCGCTGCGCCCGCCCGGCCCCTGCTCCGCGGGGCTGCCTCCCCGAGACTCCCTTTGCTCGCCGGCAGGCCCTGCTTTCCGCGGAAGAGCCCAGATGCTGTTTCTGCAGCCTCTCCAGAATCTCAGCGTCCTGCATTTTGAAAGCCCTCATTCTTTAATTAAAGTTCATTTAGCTGCCATCTGTCTGGGTTCAAAACGGCTTCGTGTTTTGCAACTCTCATTGAGAATTGTTACTGGATTTGTAAACACATCCACCAGAAAAAAATCACAAAACACTTTCAGAAGTAATAAATGAGAGATGTGCGGAAGGAGCGTGAGGCGCTGCATCTTAAACGTCCTAATTGCTGGGGAATGTATTCTGGTGGGTACATAATCATTTCATATACAAATCTTTGTATAACAATCTGGTATCAATGAAAGGATCGAGATTATAGAAAACGCCGGAATTATATCCGACTGAAAACAGTAATAAAGCAATAATCAGCGCAGGGACAAGGCGAGGGGGAGGGGGAGGGGAGGCAGGGGTGGCGGGAGCCGCTCTCCCGGCACCTGCTCCCCGCGGCATCCTCCCTCGCCGCCCAGGTGCTTCCCTTCTGCCAAAAAGAGGAGGGTGGTCCTGAGCTCTGGGCGGGGGCTTGGCAACACCCTCCTGAGCTATCTTTCTTTAAGGAGCCAAAGCTTTCTTTATGGTGGCCTACTGCTCCCCGTGGCGCACGGTCTCCTCCGTCCCACCTGGCCATGACAGAGAAGAGGAGAAAAGATGGAGACAGACGGTAGCCCCTCTTTTAAGCCTCGTGTAGCGGCTCCATGGAAGGTGAACGCTCTGGGAAAATGATATTAATGATTTCTCCGTGGGGAAGCTGAGGCCCAGGGCTGGGGACGGGGGGGCAGGGGGCGGGGTCTCCGGGTGGGAGCCCTCAGGATGCAGCGCACTTGTTGGCGACGTTCTGGATGCCCGAGGTTTGAGGAGGCAAAAGGGGGAATGTGGGTAAAAGTGGAGGTGTGCATTAAAACAGCACCCAAGACGCTCTTTGCATGGCTGCCTTCTGCCGCGTGCTCCGACCTCATCTCCAGGGCTGCCTGCAGCACCGCCTTTCCGCCTCGTGGGGGGGGGGGGGGGGGTCCTGCTTTCATTTCCTCAAAACGGCCTCCCCTCCTCCCCAACTCAGCCAGCGTGGCAGCTCCTTCCTGTTCACCTGTCACTGAAATGTCCCCTGGTCAGAGGCCTTTCCAGAACACCCAAACTAAAGCAGATACCCCCCCTACCTCATAACTTTAAAATTCCACCTTTTTTTTTTTTTTTGAGGAAGATTAGCCCTGAGCTAACTGCTGCCAGTCCTCCTCTTTTTGCTGAGGAAGCCTGGCCCTGAGCTAACATCCATGCCCATCTTCCTCTGCTTTATATGTGGGACGCCTACCACAGCATGGCGTGCCAAGCGGTGCCATGTCTGCACGCGGGATCCAAACCAGCCAACCCTGGGCCACCGAAAGGGAACATGTGCACTTAACCGCTGCGCCACCAGGCTGGCCCTTCCACCTCCTTTTTTAAAAATCATGTTATTACTGCCATGTGCCATACTTTATTTTCTGGCTGTCTCCTCTGCTTCGGCTCTGTGATGGCAGGGCGAGTGCCCACGTGCTCATTGTTACACCCTGGCACTACCACAGACGCAGAGCTCCTCACTAAAGGGAAGCTGCATGGACATGTGACTCGACTACAGCTGTCTCCGCAAGGAGCAGAAAATGAGGGACCCCCGAACTCTAGACCCTATTCCACACGGCTCCAGGGCCCGTGCCCTCCCCACCCGACTCCGTGTGCGGGACGTGACTGGGGCCCCGGCTGTTCTCCCGCCCTTTGGGCTTGCTTGCTTGATTTCTAGTCAAGTGTTTAGACTCCAGAAGTCCTATATTTTGACATCAAGGTCCCTGAAAGAGCCCACTTAAAACGCCAGAAACAGGAGGCAGGATAAACACGAGGCCCCAGAGGAGGCGAAGAGGCAGCCACGAGAGGTACCAAGAGTGCTCCTGGGGCCGGCCTTGTGGCGCAGCGGTTAAGTACGCACTTCCACTTTGGTGGCCTGGGTTCGCTGGTTTGGATCCCGGATGTGGACATGGCACCGCTTGGCAAACGCCATGCTGTGGTGGGCATCCCACGTATAAAGTAGAGGAACATGGGCAAGGCTGTTAGCTCAGGGCCAGTCTTCCTCAGCAGAAAGAGGAGGACTGGCAGCAGTTAGCTCAGGGCTAATCTTCCTCAAAAAAAAAAACCAAAAAAGAGCACTCTTCCTTGCTCACGTTTTTTGCAGACAATAGTAAAAACAACTACTATATACTAAAAGCCCACGGTGTCATGGCCATTGGGCAAGACCTTTTGTGTGCACTATTAATTCTCACAGCCCTGCAAAGTAAATATGCTTTCTTCCTTTTGCAGGTGAAGAATCTGAGGTTCACAAAGATCAAGGGCTTTATCCACGGTTACACAACCAGGGAAAACAAAGCCCGGGGCTGGACTCCAAGCCGGGGCTGCCTGCCTGACTCAAAGACCCAGGCCACTGAGCCGGCCCAGGGGGGATCCTGCTGGCAGCCTCGCCTCCTGGCCCAAGGCACAGCCAGGGATGGGGAAGCAGCAGCCACTGCAGGTGGGGGCGGGGACGGGGGTTCTTTTCTGGTTTCCCCTTTGTTTTAGGAAAAATAGGAGTACATTTGAAAAGAAAAAACGAAATAGGCACAGGCTAGCTCAGGTTCTCTGGGACCAGACACTACTCTCGGTCCACAGGAAGAGACATCAACAGGAGGCCACAGCTGTAAGGACCAGAGGAACACACACACACACATGCACACACATGCATACTCACACACTCACACATACACATACTTACACGCATACATTTTAAAAACTATTCGAGGTGTTGTCGCAATCCCCGTTGACAGCACAGTGCTTGGCTCACAGACCTTAAGAAACTGGCATCTGAACAAAAGGCAGCCGTGGGGGTCATCCTCACCCACAGCCCAGGCACGCTCTGTGCCTGCTGAAGCAGCTCTGCCAACCACGCTGCCCAGGAGGAAAGCCACAGGCCCCCGCTGGCATCCGAGGCCCAGCCCCCCACGGCTCAATCCTTCCGTATCTCCCAGTGTGCCTTGGGCTCCAGCCAAACCATGTCCTCACTGTTCTCGGAACATTCGAGAGCCTCTCACACCTCTACACCCCTGCCCAGGCCTTCTGCCTGGCTGACCCTTCCCCTTCCCTTTGCTTGACAAGCGTCTGCCCTGCTTTATGATGCAGCGGAAAGGTCCTCTCTGTGCCGCCTCCCCAGGTGGTCCTGGCCCAGCAGGTGCTCTCAGAAGACGCAACACAATGGGCTGTTGTCCCCTGAAAAATAGCTTATTGAACACACAGCCTAAAACACAAGCTCCTAATATGTCCTAAATCCCCCCGCAAAAAAGATGTCCTTTTCTTTGTAGCTTCCAGACGTCACGCTCCGGTCTTTGAGACAGAGGCCTTCTCTGCTCAGGAAATCTGCCATTCCTCTTGAGACCTCCTTTTTTTTTCCCCCGCCACCATGCTGTGCATTCCATCCCAGGACTTGGTTATTTTATAACTAGAAGTCGGCACCTTTTGATCCCCTTCACCCGTTTTGCACATCTCCCACCCTCTGCCTCTGGCAACTACCAATCTGTTGCATGTATCTGTGAGTTTGGTTTCTTTGCTTTTTAGATTCCACACATAAATGAGATCAGACAATGTTTATCTTTCAATATCTGACTTATTTCACTTAGCATAGTGCCCTCAAGGTCCATGTATGTTGGCAAGATTTCATTCTTTTTTATGGCTAAACAATATTCCATTGTATATATCCACCACAACTTCTTCATCCAGTCAGCCATCGATGGACACTTGGGTTGCTTCCATGTCTGGGCTGTTGTAAATAACGCTGCTATGAACAGGGGGGTACAGATATCTTTTCGAGTTAGTATTTCTGTTTCCTTCAAATAAATACCCAGAAGTGGAATTGCTGGATCATATGACAGTTCTAGTTTTAATTTTTTGAGGAATCTCCATACTGTTTTCCATAGTGGCTGCACCAGTTTGCACTCCCACCAGCAGTGTATGAGGGGTCCCCCTTCTCCACATCCTCTCCAACACTCGTTATTTCTTGTCTTTTTCATAATAGCCATTCTGACAGGAGTGAGGTGGTATCTCACTGTGGCTTTGATTTGCATTTCCCTGTTTAGTGACATTGAGCACCTTTTCACGTACCTGTTGTCCATCTGTATGTCTTCTTTGGGAAAATGTCTATTCAGATCCTCTGCTCATTTTTTTGTTTGTTCTTTAAGATTGGCACCTGAGCTAACATCTGTTGCCAATCTTCTTTTTTTCTTCTTCTTCTCCCTAAATCCCCCCGTTATATAGTTGTACATTCTAGTTGTAGGTCCTTCTAGGTCTGCTATGTGGGACGCCGCCTCAGCTGGCCTGATGAGCGGTGCCATGTCTGCGCCCAGGATCCGAACTCCCGAAACGCTGGGCCGCCGAAGTGGAGCATGCAAACTTAACCACTAACCAGTTGGATAGTTTGTTTATCTGCTATTGAGTTGGATGACTTCTTTATATATTTCAGATATTAACCCCATATCAGATATATGATTTGCAAATATTTTCTCCCACTCCATAGGTTGTTTTTTTTTTTTTTTAAGATTGGCATCTGATCTAATACCTGTTGCCAATCTTCTTTTTTTCTTCTTCTTCTTCTCCTCCCCAAAGTCCCCCAGTAAGTAGTTGTATATTCTAGGTGTAGGTCCCTCTGGTTGTGGCATGTGGGATGCCACCTCAGCATGGCTTGACAAGCGATGCCAGGTTTGCGCCCAGGATCCAAACCGGCAAAACCTTGGGCCGCCGCAGCAGAGCGCGCGAATTTAACCACTCAGCCAGGAGGCCAGCCCCTCCGTAGGTTGTTGAAGCCTCATTTGGGGGTCTCTGACACTTTTTCCTTCCCCCGAGAGCTCTCGTGGCTCTGGCTCTGCGCCCTGCGAGGCCCTGAGAGTCCGCGGCCCCCAGCTGGAGTCTGCTTGCGCTCCCTTCGCTCCCTTCGCTCTGCCTGCCCCCTGCTCTCGCTCGCTCTCTTTTGCTGCTGCCCCACCTCTTACCACAGGAGATGCTCCCCGGGCTCTGGCCCGGCTCCCGAACTCGCCTCGCCCACTGTCGGAGGGGCTGCCTCCTCTCCAAGACCTTGGGCATCCTCATGGCCTAGGCCCCGGGTTCCCTGGCTCCCCAGGAAGAGAGTGGTTTGAAGCAAATCTGGAAAAGGTGGAAGGACTGTGGAGGCTGGGGAAGCTGCCTGCTGCGTCTTCAGTAAATTTGTGAGACGCCACCCCTGGAGTTGGCTGTCGGGGCCAGCAAGTGGAAATCACCACGCTGTCTTCCCAAAAGGCCATGGGCCCCTGGGAGAGACAATTCCTCATCTTATTTAGTCATTAAACAAGCATTCATGAAGCATCTGCCAGGCCCCCGTGCCTCCTGCCTCTGATGGAGAAGTGGCAAGTGCACAGCCAACGTGGACCTACAAATGAAGACCAGAGCTGGGGGAGGGACAGGCGCAGGGTCCGAGGTGGGGCCCGCCAGGGAGGCCGCTCTGAGAGCCAGGGCTGGAGCTGAGTGCTCAAGGGACCACAGGGGTCGGCCAGGCGGAGAGCAGGCCAGTCGGCCCTGCAGAGAGGGAGCGCGTCTGTGGGCCCTGAGGGGAGCGGGAGGGGGCGGCCTCTCCCGTGAGGACAGAGCCCCGGGCCGCAGGGGGAGCAGCGTCCACTCGGAGCGCCGAGGACACCGCCAGACAGTTCCAGTCAGGGCGTCACCTGTCCAGTTTATGTTTTTGTAAAAAATCACTCTGGCTGCTCTGTGCAGAGTATAAAGAACTGCAACTCAACAACAAAAGGACACACAACAAAAAATGGGTGAAGGACTTGAGTAGACATTTCTCCAAAGGAGATATACGAGTGGCCCATCAATACATTGTCAAGTGGCAAAAATAATACGATTTAGTAAGAAGTTTGATGTCCGCAGGCTGGGTACTCAGCGCCTCACAGGCGGCGGAGCGCTGTTCCCCAGGGCTTTGGGGCAAGTGCGCGTTCTATAGAGCGCTAGAAGAGGCTAGACAGGCTGGGAGGTGGGCGTCTCCCGGTGAGGCCAGCAGCTAGGGTCAGGTGAGCCAGCTAACGCTGGGGTGGAGGGTGACTGGTGGCTCAGGTTTCCTAGACGGTGAGGTGTTTCCCTAAGTACGGGATGACTTAGGTTTAGATTTGTGACGTGGGCCAGACCGCTGGGGGAGCCTCCATTTTGTGGGTCCCAATATACAATTTCCTTTATCAACATGAAAAGATGCTCAACGTCATTAATCATTAGGAAAATGCAAATCAAAACCACAGTGCGATACCCTTTCACCTCCGCTAGCATGGCTATTATAAAAAATGAAACAGGAGCCAGCCCTGATGGCCTTGTGGCCAAAGTTTACCAAGCTTCGCTTCAGCGGCCCGGGTTTGGTTACACGTGTGGAACCACATGCCTTTTCTGTCAGCAGCCATGCTGTGGCAGTGGCTCACATAAAAGAACTAAAAGGACCTACAACTAGAATACACAACTATGTACTGGGACTTTGGGGAGAAAAAAAAAGAGGAAGATTGTCAACAGGTGTTAGTTCAGGGCTACTCTTCCTCACCGAAAAAAAAAAAAAGAAAGGAAGAAAAGAAAAGAAAAGATAAAACAGAAAATAGCAAGTGTTGATGAGACTGTGGGGAAACTGGAACCTTCACACGTTGCTGGTGGGAACGTAAAATGGTGCAGCCCCTGTGGAAATCAATCGACAGTTTCTCAAAAAGCTAAACATAGAATTGTCATATGACCCAGTGTGATACTGTGATATAATAAGAATATATATTTTGGTCTTCACCTCCGTCCCGGGCACCAGCTCTTAAAACCCTTGGAATTTCCTAAGTGCTAAGAGCAACAAAGGTGTTTTCTGTTATTCATAACAAGCCTCTCAACCACCTGATTCTGTGTTACTGCTGTGCCTCTGGAAAGCCCCTAGGGATGGGGCTGGCTTAGACGGCTGGTGGTCCTACGCCTTGACCTCCGGGGAAGGGAGAGGGGCTGGAGATTGAACTAATCACCAATGACCAATGACTTAATCAATCATGCCTTCACAAAGCTCCCTCCAGGATGGATGTGGAGAGCTTCCAGGCTGAAGAATAATGCAGCCACATGCCAGGAGGGTGGCGCACCCCGACTCCATGGGACAGAGCCCCTGTGCCCTGGACCCCACCCTGCCTATCTCTTCATCTGGCTCTTCCTTTGTACCCTTAAATATCCTTTGTAGTAAAGCGGAAATGTGGTAAGTAAACTGTTTTCCTGAGTTCTGTGAGCCACTCTAGCAAATGATTGAACTTGAGGAGGGGTCGTGGGACCCTCTGATTTATAACCGGTCAGTCAGAAGCACAAGTGACAACCTGGACTTGCAATTGGCATCTGAAGTGGGGTCAGTCTTGTGGGACTCAGTCCTTAGCCTGTGGGATCTGCCACCACCTTCAGGTGAAGTGTCAGAACTGAGCTCAATTGTAGGACACCCAGCTGGTGTCTGAGAACTGTTTGGTGTGGGGAAACCCCCCCACATTCCGTGGCCGGAAGTGTAGTGTGTTGTACAGAGAGGAGAAACACAGGTGACTTTTTCCTTTTCATCCAGCAATTCTGCTCTAGGCATATACTGTGAAGAACTGATAAGCAAAGCAGAGTATAACCACACAATGGAATATTAGCCATAAAAAGGAATGAAGTTCTGATAAATGTTACAACAACATGAGCACATCATGCTGAGTGAAAGAAGTCAGACAAAAAGAACAAATATTGTAGGATTTCACTCATATAAGGTATTTGGAATAGGCAAATTCACAGAGAGAAAATAGATTAGAAGTTACAGAGTTTCTGTTTGGGCTGATGAAAGAGTTCTGGAAAAAGTGGTGATGGTTACAGAACACTGTGAATGTACTTAATGCCACAGAGTTGTACACCTAAATGGTAAATGCTATGTTATATGAACTTTACCACAGTAAAAAGTTTTTCCTAAAAGCCCTCCCACCTCAGCCTGGTCCCTGGCCCCCTAGGTGATTGGAGCCCCTGGACACGTATGGGTGGGCGTCTCGGGGAACCAAGCTTGCCTCCATCCAACCCAGCCTGATGGGTCCAGGGCAAATGGGACCCTCCAGAACACTGTGCTGCTCACGGGCTCACTGCTGCCATTCTGGGGGCTGCAGGAGGAAGAGTGGCTGCACGGAGGGCTTTTTGTCAGTGACAGCAGTGTCACTGCTGGGTACTGTGACAAGTGCCATCACAGTCAATGCCACCAGTAGGCAGCCCCAGCAGGTCCCTGGGCGGCCACAGGCACAGGAAGAGGGCAGGCGCAGGGCCCAGGGGGCCGAGTAACTCTCTGTCTGGAGGAGGGAGTGGAAATTCTATCTCCCTGGATCACGGGGGATCCATTTTTGGGTCTGTATCCCCCACATGCCGACTGCTGGCAGGCTGCTCAAGGGCCCGAAGTCCCGCTCCAGGCCTAGGTCTGGCAGGCGGAGCCGGCACTTGGGACGAGTGTGACAAATGAATGAGTGAGTGCTTGAGGCCACAGACGCCAGCCTGGGAGCCCAGGGCATCTCAGCCACCGCCCAGGGCGACCCACAGCAGGTTGGCGGCTGAGCCAGGATTGGCACCTGGGTGCCCCATCCCTGCCCGGCCCTCTCTCCTGAGGTACCATGCACGGAAATCATTTTGAAGTAAAAGAGACAGGTTTTACAACAATGAGCAACTTCCTATTATCGTCTAGAAATATGTGGTTTTCAGCGACAGGGCTGCGGCTGTTCCCAAGTGAACCTCGGGTGGCCTGGGGTGACAGGCCGAGATGGCTGCTCTGCTCCCAGAGGGCAGGATGGGGAGCCAGGCGCCAGCCAGGAGGGTCCTGAAGTAGCCTCACCTTCCTCTCCTGCCTGCACGCCCAAGGGACCTCTCGAGTCTGCCCAGGATTCCAGAAAAGGCAGGGACTGGGCCCAAGCTGGAGCTGTGTGCGCTGCCCCCGTAAGACTGTGCACCCTGGGCCTGCTTCCTGCTCCAGGAGAGGCTGCGCCTCTGACCCCTCATTTGTCAGGACCAGCTGAGACCACCTGATCAGGGGGGCTGAAGGACCTTAGAAGCACCTAGGCGGAGCCAGGGCCCGTCCCAGGCCGGCCCTCTCTCCCTCATTCTCGGGCCCATGGGAGGAGGTCCCTCAGCCCCCAGCCCCGAGGCGCAGCTGTGGGGTCACCCGCAAGCTCTCCTCAGGGAGAGTTTTTTCTTTCCTTTTGGGCTCTCTCTCCTCCTCCCCTCTCTTTCCTTTCTGGGAAACCTGATTAGAACTTTGAAAGCTGAGCCATCTTAGGATCAGATTGCCAGACGTAGCAAATAAAAAAATCCAGGATGCTCAGTTCAACTTGAATTTCAGATAAAGAAGAAGTAATTCTTTAGTATAAGTATGTTCCATGAAATATTTGGAACATAAAATACCCCCCAAATTATTTGTTGTTCATCTGAAATTCAAATTGAACTGGGCTTCCTGTGTTTTCTGGCAACTCCGCCTTAGGAGCCAGGACTCTGTTATCTGCAAAGAGAAGGCCCTGGAGTGGGGGAAGGTGGAGGACGGTGCAGAGCAGTCAGGTCAGGTCCAGGAACATGGCCGCCTCCCTCCCCTGGCTCGCCCAGAACCTAGCTGGGCCCTTCTGTGACGCAACTATGACCAGTCCCAGAGGCTCTCTGCTTGGTCTCTGCCGGAGTTTCCGAGAGCAGAAGCAATCCAGACACTTGCTGTAAGATGTTGAGAGATAAAAGAGGAAGCTGCTCAGACAGCCAGAAAGAACAGGAAGCCCCTGGCTGCCACAAGAGAGGAAATCAGAGCAGGGAGGCAGGGGAGGCGGGCCCAGGAGCACAGCTCTGTCGCCCCCGCCCCCAGCCCCCTGGCTGCACAGAGTGGATGCCATGGAGGCCCCAGGAAGCAAAGATCCGCCGCCTGAGAAGACACAGAGCATGTGCACAGTCAGCTACAGGATTTCTTTGGTGATTTGGGATAGAGACCTGCCTCCTGCCCGCCCCAGCCCTGGTCAGCTGCATGCACGGCGGGATCCAATTGCAAGCCAGGCTGCCGGGGCAGGGAGGGTAACTGAGCCCTGCTGGTGAAAGCAAGGGCCCACCTCTGGGGAGCCTGGGGCCAGCGCTACATGCCACAGCCACACTAGGCCACAGGTCAGGGCCCCTGCCTAGCACCTCCTACCCCAGACTCCAGCATCCCCTGGCCACATCCCTTCTCTGTCCCCAGGTGGGGCTCTGATAGTCTACTGGATGCCTGCAGTGCTAGGCTGATGCGCTGGGGCCTCACCCTCCACACCAAGGCCAGCAGAACAACTCTGGAGCTGGCAGTGTTGGCCTCCCCACGCCTGGCTCCCCCCACACTCTGCACAGTAGCCCGCCAGTCACTTGAGCCTGAGCTGGCTGAGTGATAATAGGTAATTCCAGAATGCTGCTGTACACTTTTGCTTTCCTCCTCTCTTTTTATAAGGTTTTTGGACATTGTTATATTTTATCACAAAATTAACAGATGTTTGATGTAACAATGTAAACAACATAGAGGAGAAATTAAAACTTCATAATCTCTCCTTTGCCTCCAATCTATCCCTTGCTATTAACTGTCAGTGTTAATGGCAAGATATGTATCCTTCAGGGCCCGCCCCGTGGCCGAGTGGTTAAGTTTGCACGCTCCGCTTTGGCAGCCCAGGGTTTGCAGGTTCTGATCCTGGGCACGGACCTACACACTGCTCATCAAGCCATGCTGTGGTGGTATCCCACATAGGAGAGCTAGAATGACTTACAGCTAGGATATACAACTATGTACTGGAGCTTTGGGGAGAAAAAAAATGGGGGAAGATTGGCAACAGATGTTAGCTCAGTACCAATCTTCAAATAAAAAGAGGGGCTGGCCTGGTGTCACAGTGGTTAAAGTGTGCACATTCCACTTCGGGGGCCCGGGGTTCGCCAGTTTGGATCCCAGGTGCAGACATGGCACCGCTAGGCAAGCCATGCTGTGGCAGGCGTCCCACATATAAAGTAGAGGAAGATGGGCATGGATGTTAGCTCAGGGCTGGTCTTCCTCAGCAAAAAGAAGAGGATTGGCAGCAGTTAGCTCAGGGCTAATCCTCCCCCCACACACACAAAAACCCACTGTACAATAGTCCCCCAGAATGGTACCACCACAATTGATAATTATACCTAATATTTTTCTAAAACAAAGACAGTGGTAATAAACATCCTTGTAGATACATCCTTTGGTGTTGGTGCTTCTGTTTCTGAAGTTCAGATTTCCCCAAAGTGGGAAATGATTACCTGAAACTGAATAGCTGAAAACAACAAACATTTGCTGTCTAATTTTGATGCTGCAGGTCAGGAAACCAGGAGCAGCTTAGATGGGTGGTTCTGGGTCAGAGGCTCTCAGGCTGTTGCACTCCAGCTGTGGGTGGGCTGCAGGCATCCGAAGGTTCGGTTGGGGTGGGAGAACTGCTCCCAGCCTCCCTCACGTGCTTGTCGCAGACCTCAGTTCCTTGACGGCTGCTGGCCAGAGGTTTCAGTTTCCCAGCACAGTGGCCTCGCCATGCGCCTGCCCACAGCATGGCAGCACGTTCCCCCAGAAAGAGTGATTCGAGAGAGAAAGCAAGCACCAAGACAGAAGCCACAGTCTTTTTTATAACCTAATGTCGTCCCTTCTGCCTTCTGTTCCTTATATTGCAGATCAACCCTGGTACAACAGGGGAGGGCCACACAGAGGCGTGAACACCAGGAGACGCGACGGGCGCCTGCTCCCCAGAGACCGCCTGCTGCAGGTGACCACATATGCTTTTATATCCCCTTTTTATTTTAAAAACTCTTATTGTGTTTCCCTGATTAAAAGTATAATACAAGCTAATTTTAGAAAAATTTGAAAACACAGAAAAATATAGAGAATAAAAAATACTCATAATCCCACCATTGAAAGATAATTGCTACTTACATTTTTATACATTTCCTTTTGCTCTTTCTTCTATGCTTATTATATTAGTTAGGATGCTTTTGTCAGCACAAAGGGCTTCTGGACCCAATTCCAACATGTCGGGGGGGGAGCTCCCCACACCAACGAGCAGCTCTGGGACACCAGCAGGGTGTCTGAGAATTCAACTCAATTCTCACACTCTTTTCAGAGATGGAATCAGACTCCACAGGTAAAGGGCTCAGTCCCACAAGACCACCCTCTCTTTCAGGTGCCAGCTGCAAGTCCCAGGTTGTCACCTGTGCTTCTGACTGACCAGCTACAAACTGGAGGTTTCAACCACCCCCTCCAACACAGGAGGCCAATCGCAAGTCCAGGTTGTTACTGTACTTTTGTGTGTGTGTGTGTGTGTGTGTGTGTGTGTGTGAGGGAGATTGTCCCTGAGCTAACATCTGTGCCAATCTCCTGCTATTTTATATGTGGGGCACCACCACAGCACGGCTTGATGAGCGGTGTGTGGGTCTGCACCTGGGCTCCAAACCTGTGAACCCCGGGCTGCCAAAGCAGAGAGCGTAAACTTAATCACTATGCCACCCAGCCGGCCCCTATTACAGTACTTCTGACTGACTGGCTGTAAATCAGAAGTTCCCACAGCACCCTCCTCAGGTTCAATTAATTTGCTAGAACAGCTCACAAAACTCAAGCAAATCTGTTTAGTCACTAGATTACTGATTTATTACAAGGGATATTAAAGGATACGAATTAACAGCCAGATGAAGAGATCCATAGGGCCAGGTCCTGAAGAAAGGAGCTTCTGTCCTTGTGAAGCTTGGGGCCGGGCACGGTGGCACATGGAAGGGTTCTGGTTCCCCAGCGTGGAAGCTCTCCAAAAAAGGGGGCTGAAGAGCTGTCTTTTTGGGGTTTTGTGGAGGCTTCATTACGTAGTCATGATTGACCAATTCATTGGCCACTGGCAATTGATTCCGCCTCAAACCGCACCCCCGCCCCGGAAATCAGGGGATGGGACTGAAAGTTCGACGCCTATGATCACACAGCTAGTTCTCCTGGCAACCAGCCCCCACCCTTGGGTGGGGTCCAAAAGTCACCTTCATTAACCAAAACAAGAGACACGTTTATCAGTCTTAACGCTTAGGAAATTCCAAGGGTTTTGGGAGTTGTGAGCCAGGAACTGTGGATGAAGACCAAATATATATGAGAAATATACGTTGATCACCTGAATAACCAAATATTTATTTCTTATAAATCACAATACCACAGTTAGATAACAAAACCACCCTGACTCAAACAAGCTAAAACAGAAGGAAAGCTATGAATGATCTCAGGGAGCAGGAAACCGAGAGGCAGCCAGGTGTCAGGGTTGATGGAAATCAGTGACATTCTAAAGGATGCAAGGGCGCCTCTCCTCTGGGCCGTCCACACACTGACTTCCTCCCAAGGGTCATTCTGCAACAGCACCTTCACGGGCAGCATCTCGTCTGCCTCTCCGGGCAGGGAGATGAGTGAAAGGGCTGAAAGTCTTCCCCTCCAGTCTCACTGGCCAAGCTGCTTCACACGCGCTCTGGAACCAGTCACCATCATTGAGAATGCCGGATGCCACCAACCAGTGTGGACCGGCTAAAGGGGGGGATTACTGCCATCGGCTTAGAGCAATCACCCCAGAGCTGGGCCCCTGCCCTGAGTCACATGGTCTGTCAGGTTAGAAGAAGAGGAAAAGGAGGCTGGAGGAGCTACCAAAAGTGTCTCCTACTCCAATAGATTCAGATGGATGACATGATACAATTTTGTATCCTTACTGTTTTAACTGAGGCCATATTATGAACATACTCTTTGTAGTTTAAACTTTTTAAATAAATAAGTGGTCCTATAATAGTCCAACAAGTACATACACCACAATTTACCTTTGATAACAGACACATTGAGATGCGGTTCTGTCGTGTGCTCTCGTGACTGGATGGCTGACCGGGAGCTGCGGCTGCTGCAGCTCAGCCTCACGAGAGGATCGCACCCCGGAGCACCAGCCTGCAAAGAAAGCCAAATTCAAAGTGCAGCTTCCACTAAATGTGTATCACTTTCGCACCACCATAAAGTCAAAAAATCATAAGCTGAACGATCAGAAGTCAGAGACCATCTATATTTGTCTTTTTAATCATTGAGGGATAGGAGAGTTTTGTGGCTTTTTTGAGGAAGATTAGCCCTGAGCTGACATCTGCCGCCAATCCTCCT
Organism: Equus caballus; assembly: GCF_041296265.1. Classification (NCBI taxonomy): domain Eukaryota; kingdom Metazoa; phylum Chordata; class Mammalia; order Perissodactyla; family Equidae; genus Equus; species Equus caballus. Next base: position 13,306,353 of record NC_091696.1, read on the forward strand.
CTTTTTGCTGAGGAAGACTGGCCCTGAGCTCACATCCGTGCCCATCTTCCTCTACTTTATACGTGGGACGCCTAGCACAGCATGGCATGCCAAGCAGGGCCATGTCCACACCCGGGATCTGAGCCAGCGAACCCTGAGCCGCTGAAGCGGAATGTGAGAATTTAACTGCTGCGCTACTGGGCCGATTCCAACATAAATTTTTTTATTTTAATGATATCCAATTTATTTTTTCTTTTGTTACTTATACTTTAGTTGTCATACCTGAGAAACCATTGCCTAATCCAAGGTCGCAAAGATTTGCTCTAGGTTTTCTTCTGAGACTGCTATGGTTTTGTCTCTTACCTTTAGGTCTGTGTCCCTTTTTGAGTTAATTTTTGTATATGCTGTGTGATGAAAATAAGAAGAAGTTCTCACATACTGAGGTATAACCCTGATTCGGCGTGAAACTTGTTTTTCCCGGAGCAGCCTGACTTAGGGCCCGCAGAACATGCAGTGCACACCTGCTTCAAACATTTTCCCAAACAAAAGAGTGGGCTCTTTAAAGACAGGGGCGAATGTCTCTCTTTCTCTGACACCAGTACCCGTACTTCTTCAAAAATAAGTTTTTCTTCCCAGAGGACCAAGGTCAAGTTGACCTCTGCATATGTGCTAACTGCAGCAAAACGTATCCTTGTGACTTTGGGAAAAAAATCGCATTCCTGTCACGCTTGATATGCGTTTTTGCTCTGAAATGGAATATAAACACACTGTAAACCACGCTTCTCCTGAGTGCCTTCTTCCCCAGTGGACATGGCACTTCTGGGCTAGTCATCAGCATTGGCTCAATAAATATTGCTCTAGCTTTCTTATCTATAGATTGGTTATTGATTATTTGCATCAATACTGTGAAACAGGGATCTAATTTCATGTAATTATTCCAGTCCCTTTTGTTGAAAAGACTAATCTTTCCCCATTGGATGGTCTTGCTACCCTTGTTTAAGATCAATTGACCATAAAAGTGAGAGGTTATTTCTGGGATCTCAATTCTACTCTATTGATGTACCTGTCTCTCCTTATGCCAGTACTGCGGTCTGTTGATTACTACAACTTTGCAGTAGTTTTCAAATCAGGAAGTAGTGATCCTCCAACTTTCTTCTCCTTTTTCAGGATTGTCTTGGCTATTCTAGATCCCCTACATTTCTATGTGAATCTTAGGATCAGTTTCTCAATTTCTTGCGAAAAAAAAAAAAAAGCCTGTTAGGATTTGGTAGGGATTGCTTTGAATCTGTAAATCAATTGGGGAGTATTGTTATCTTAACAATACTAGGTCTTCCAATCCATGAACATGGGATGTCTTTACATTTATTGCTTTCTTATTTCTTTAGTGATGTTTTGTAGTTTTCAGTGTATAAATCTTACACTTCTTTTTAAAAGTTTATTCCTAAATATTGTATTCTTTGTGATGCTATTATAAGCAGAATTGTTTTCTTAATTTCATCCTTGGATTGAAATACAATTTTCTCGTGTAGTGCTCTGTATCCTACAACCTTGCTGAGTTCATTGATTAGCTCTAATAGTTTTGTGTGTGTGTTTATGAATTCTTTAGGATTTATATACACATGATCATGTCATCTGCAAACAGAAGTAATTTAATTCTTTCTCTCTAACCTAGATGCCTTTTATTTCTTCTTCTTGCCTAATTGCCCCAGCTAGAACGTCCAGTACAATGTTGACTTGCAATGATAAGAATGGATATCCTTCTCTTGTTCCTGACCTTAGGGCGAAAAGCTTTTAGTTTTTCACCACTCAGTATGATGTTACCTCTGGGGTTTTTTGTAGACGCCCTTTAACAGGTTGAGAAACCATAACTTATAATAAATGGCAATTTTCATATAAAATCTTTGGTACAGTGTTTGGCACAGAGTAAGCCATGAAGAATATTAGTTATCATCATCATCTACTTAACGATCCTCCTACTGTAGGACATCTGGATATTTCCTCTAGGGGCCAGCCCAGTGGTGCAGCAGTTAAGTTCCAACTTCCGCTTTGGAGGCCCAGGTTTCACCAGTTCAGATCCCGGGAGCGGACATTGCACCACTTGGCAAGCCATGCTGTGGCAGGCGTCCCACATATAAAGCAGAGGAAGATGGACACGGATGTTAGCTCAGGGCCAGTCTTCCTCAGCAAAAAGAGGAGGATTGGCAGCAGACGTTAGCTCAGGGATAATCTTCCTAAAAAAAATTAAAAATAAATAAATAAATAAGTAAATAAAATTAGATATTTCCTCTACTTGATCATTATAAATAACCCAGTGATGAACATACAGGCTGACCCCTGTGCCCTTTTAAAACCAAACTGTAGCCCCAAATCTGAACGAGTATATCACATCAGCTTCAACTTCACTCATGAACCTTAAGAATATGGCAATTCTAGGGGCCAGGCTGGTGGTACAGTGGTTAAGTTTGGCGTGTTCTGCTTTGGAGGACTAGGGTTCACAGGTTTGAATCCCAGGCGTGGACCTACACCAGTCATCAAGCCATGTTGTGGCAGCATCCCATATACAAAATAGAGGAAGATAGGCACAAAATGTTAGCTTAGAGCCATTCTTCCTCAAGTGAAAAGAGGAAGATTGGCAATAGGTGTTAGCTCAGGGCCAATCTTCCTCACCAAAAAGAAAAAAGAAAAAAAAAGAATATGGCGATTCTACCAATTCTCAGCAGTAAAATCTTCAGATCTTCTCCATAACAATCATGGGTTGAATTGTGTCCTCCTAAAAAGCTATGTTGAAGTTCTAACTCCCCAGTACCTCAGAATGTGATCTTCTTTGGAAATAGTGTCTTCACAGAGGTAATCAAGTTAAAATGAGATCATTAGGATGAGTCCTACTCCAATGTGACTGGTGTCCTTATGAGAAGGGGAAATTTAGACACAGAGGTGGACACACACAGAGACGGCGTGAAGAGACACAGGGAGAACGCCATGTGGAAGGTTTGACATGATGCATCTACGAGGCAAGGAATGCCAAAGATGGCCGCTAACCCACCAAGGCTGGGAGAGAGCTATGGGATGGATCCTTCCTTGCTGTCGTCAGAAGGAACCAACACCTTGGTCTTGGGCTTCTAGCCTCTAGAACTATGAGACAGTAAATTCCTGATATCTTAAGTCGTCCAGTTTATGCCATGGCAGCCCGAGGGAGCTAACGCAATAATTCAGACAGAGAGGAGAACGGAGGTGTTGGTTGGTGACTGGCGGTGTCTGCGGCTCAGGGTCTGCAGGGAAACCTTAATTCCCAGGTTGGGCTTCCGACACAGATGCCTTAGCATGTGCACATCACCGGTCCTCTTCCGGGTTACGGGCAAGCTGTTGTCAACGCTGCATGCCTGACACCGCGGAGAGCCTGGCACCCCCCCAGCCTGCGAGCCTGTGCAGTGTTGGGGCTGGACTTGGCCTGAGCAGCTAGAACATGCTAGGGCAGTGGTGAGAGAGCTAAGGCACCAGCACATGCACACTCACTCCGAGATCATGATTGTGACAATATTTGGGTGGAAAGGGTGTTTTTAAATGTCGCATTCGTGCATGCCTGCATTCACCAAACACAACTGAGCACTGCTTGACACATGTGTCTGGCCCCAGGGGAATCTAGGACGAAAATGGCCCACCCTTGTCTGCAGACGCCAGTCTGGCGGGAGAGACAGACTGGCGCGTGGGCAGTGATCACGTGGACAGCGGCAGAGCCAGTTCACACTGTGACAATGCTCCCTCTGTGCCAGGCCCTGCTCTAAGCATCTGAGGAATACGAACCCATTTAAGGCTCACCCTTAATGAGCCTTACAACCTTCGAGGTGATTCAGTTGTTACCGCCCTTGAGCAGAGGAAACTTGCAGAGCCAGGATTGGAACCTACAGTGGGAGCTCTTAGCTATCATGCTGTTCATTCCCTCTGCAAAACCATCACAAGAAAACCAAAGCGTGTTACAGCAGTAAATACGGTAACAATAAATACGGCCCTAGCAGTGGGCAGGAAGTCCTGCAGAAACAAAGAGGGGAACACAACCCACTCTGCCTGGAGGAGTTGAAGGATGTTCCCCGGGGCAGCCATTCCTTAGCTGAGCCTTGAAATCAGAATTCACCCAAAGCCAACAGTGGGCAGGTCGTCCCAGGCCTGCTCGAGGGCAGACAGGTGTGGAAGGGCTGGCCATGTCCAGCTGGCATGGGTCTGTATGTTGCAGCAGTGTCCTCCTTGAAATAATAGCCATGAAGAGTTACAGAGAACCACGTTCTTCATCATTATGTCCTCTCTGCTCATTTCAATTCCAACAGATACAGTATTTCTTTTCATAAACGAGAAATACTTAAAAATGTAAAATTACACTTGAAAAATTTTACATTTAAAATATTTTTAAACGAAATATTATTTCTTGATTTCTAATCACATCGTTTCTATGATTGTCTGATCACTTTCGAACGGAACCACAATGATATGAAAACTACAGTTTGCAGGCCAGATTCCCAGGGGTTTTGGTCTGAGGGGACCTACACAGTGGCAGTGACTTAGAAGAAGACCATGGAAGAGAGCAAACATGGATTCTTGCCTAAACTGGAAGTTTCTAAAAATTTTCCATGAGGTGGCAGCAGCTCTTCAAGTAGTAGTTGTGGAAAAAGATCTTGCCTGAAAATTAAAATCTTTTTTTTCGCCACTAAAGAGATCTCCTTCACATCCTTGAACTTCGCCTATCTAGATAAAATCTGTGAGTTAAAAATCCCTCTATTTAAAAGTCGGATCTGTTTTCAAGTGTTGCTATTTTCTTGATGACATTTTCTACCAACTAATGCAAATTGAGGTTCTTCTATCTTTCAAGGTCATTTCCAAAGGGCCTCGTGAAAGATGCAAAACTCAATTCCCACCACAGCTACTGGAGAGCGGTATTTAATTGTAGCCCTGCCAAGCAAAGTGAAGCAAGCATGAGCAATTCTGGCATCTGGAAGTGTTTCATGCTTCAAGGCCGACTGAGCACGTCCACTACTTTCCACTCTCAGGCCGGCTGCCCTGCTAATTTCTATTTTCTCAGAAATTACGCTGATCTCAATTTACACTGTGAGGAAGAACAAGCCAGCTGAAGTGCAGCAGAAACAGACGGTAGAATGGATGGGCCTTACAGAAGAGAATTGTTGCAGGCTGGGAACAAAGGGCCAGATGGATTAGGCCAGTCTGAGCCCCAGCTCCGCCTCCTACCAGCTGGGCCCCTCACCTGATCTCCCTAAGCCAGTTTTTTTCAACCCTACACATAAGGACAACAATACCTACTCACAGGATTGTGGAGTGAAAGGGGAGAATGTCCTTGAAAACACTTTAAAAACTCTTATGTGCCGCACATATTAGCTGGAGTTATAGCAGATGTTTATCAGGTCACCAAAATATTTTTACCCACCGGCTTTTCTTTTTTTGCCTGTCTCCCATACAAGAAAGACAATGGAAGTAAAAGCAAAGTTATCATTCTCTGTCAATCAGTTCTTGGCTCATTCTTATCCCTGGCTGTGCATCAGAACTGCCAAGGAGCCCTCACCCCAGCCCAGGGCAATTGCTAGTCCCTGTGGCGTGGGGTGTAGATTTGAAGCAGCCACTTCATAAGCCCTCGGAACGTCCTTGGAGGGACTCTGCCTTGCCCTGAGTGGTCACATGCTTTCCTTGATGCAAACACTGCCAGCAAGAAACCAAAGCTTTTGCTTAAATAAATCTGTTCAACAGCTGCTTCAAATTCAACCTAACAGATCCCTTGGGGGATAAAGCCGCTGGACCTCGCCGAGTTCAACGTGCACGCTCTCATTCCGGCCTTCGAGCAGCATTTTCACTAGCATCTTTATAGAATTATTCAACACTGAAAGTGGGTAGCTGTGGCCTATAATTTGAGAGATCTTTAATTTAGCGTAATTATAAGGACACTTCTGAAATTAACGTCCGAATAGCCGAAGGCGCTCCATGACTCCACCGACACCTGACTTCAACACCCTCCTTCTTTCCTCTTCTACGCCTACCCCGTCTCTTCCCCCAAATGATGCTTCAATTCAGAGTTCTTTACTAATTTAAGTACTTTATTTGTTGCAATGGAGTTTATTAAACCTCTCTAATGAATATATTAGCAGTTTTGGGTTAGTTTTCCGTCAAAAGCATTCATTGATAAGGAATCTTCAAATGTGAATATTCCAGCAATTTTCTCCATGCCATTGGATCAAGAATAATTTGCTGGGGCTGCCCCACAGGCTAGCGGTTAAGTTCGGCATGCTCTACTTTGGCAGCCCTGGTTTGGTTCCTGGGTGTGGACCTACAACACTGTCGGTGGCCATGCTGTGGTGGTGACTCACATACGAAAAAAAAAAAAATAGAGGCAGACTGGCACGGATGTTAGCTCAGGGAGAATCTTCCTCAAGCAAAAAAAGAAAAAAAGAGAATAATTTGCTGTAATATTAACTTTCTCTGGAAGGTATCTGCATACATTTGAACTAAATTCATAATTTTTCAAAATAAGCCCTAAATTAAAAAAAAAAAAAACAAAAACTATTCTGTATTAAAACCCAAACAATTTTCATACTACTTTCCTTTCCAGGAATAAGAACACATAAAGCAATGTGGTCCTGACATGTCTTGGTAGGAAATAAATGTGCACTGAACTTCCCCTCTTCAAAACAGAGACACACTCTGTCCTGCGGCCTTGGGAACAAAAATGAAGGGCAGCCCAAGGGGGCAACTCATGGCCAAAAGTCAAGCCCAGGCTGTGGGGGTCCAGGTAGCTCTCTGTTAGGGGCCACACATCCACTGGGATGTGGCCACACTGCCTGTCTGTAGCACCTTTGCTGTATCATCCTAACCACACTGATGGCCCATCCTAACTTCGGATTCACACTCTGGGCCCGCAGAGTGCTTGAACTTGACAACTGTCCCTCTCACAAAGCCATCCACTGTTAGGTCTTAGAGGCACGAAGTCTTCACCATCTTCTGTAGACCAAGCAAATTGTTGTTTAATTGCAGTAAAATGCATCTAACATAAAATGAAGCATCTTAACCATTTCTAAGTGTGCAGTTCAGTAGTGTTAAGTACGTTTGTGTTGTTGAGCAACTGATCTCTAGAACTCTTTCATCTTGCAAAACTGAAACTCTGTCCCCATCAATCAAAAGCTCCCCATCCCCCACCCCTCGGCCCCTGGCGCCACCATTCTACTTTCTGCCTCTGTGAATGTGACCGCTCTGGGTACTGCATACAAGTGGAGTCATTTGGTATCTGTCTTTCTGTGCAAGCAAATGTTTTTAACCCTAATCATGTCACATCAAATTCACAGCCAGAAAGCAGAATATCTGAAAACTTGAACTTTATGAGTAAATATGTAAAACACACTCTCACACAAACACACGTACTCACAGACACACACTTCTTCCTGAGCTTGGGACAAAGTCCATCTGTGGGGGCCCCTGAAGGCCTGTTTTGTGAAACTGCTGCTCCAGGTGTTTCATCTGGATTAGCAGAAAAGAAAGGTGTGCTGTGGCAAGCGGGACGGGTCAAGGTCTTTCAAGTTATACAAGATTGGGCCTGCAGAGAGGGTGCTCAGGACGCACCCTGGAGCTGAAACCCGACATGAAACCGGTTGCAAAAGGGAACCGCAGCCACCTCCGAGATCAAACCCAGGGCCAGGTGTGCAAAGGAGCCTCGGGGCTCGGAGCTCTGGCCTGGGAATTTCACAAAAGACTCGTCTGGTTCTGCAGGTTTGGCTTTGAGGACTTGTTTCCATGCCTCCCAATGTTATCTGCACCTCCTGTGCCAACTTGGCCCAGGGTCAAGGTGGGTTGGATCCAGGAGGAACGAGGGAGCAGGTGTCCAGAGGATTGCGACAGGAAGCCCATTACGAACAACTTCTTACTGTCTCCACTCTGAAATCCACTGTGTTCTTACCTTACAAAACATTCTGGATACTTTGCTCCAGGGTGGAAGGCTCGGCTGGCTGCCCTGCTGGTGGCAGGGCCAATGTGGGGCCAGCACAGGCCAACAGCCTGGGCGCCCTGTACTCTCAGGGCACACAGTGCAGCCGACCTCTGGCTTCTCCCATGTTCCCGAGGTGGGGCATCTGGAATGCGGGTGGGGTGGGGCCCTCATTGAGGGCTCAGGACTATTACTCCTCCCGTCTCCCTCTGCTTTTGCTGCTGTGCAATTTATCTGAATAGTTCCACCCTCCCTTCAAGGCTTCAAGGGACTGGTGGCCTGTCCGGGGGGTGCTCCGACTGTGCAAGACGTGGCCGCTTCTGGGGCCTGGCAGGTGGGCTCACCAGGGAGGCGTCTCCACGGGTCACCAGGTCTCTATTCCTGAGCTGGAGCCCGCAAAGCCCTGGGCACCTCTCCACGCGGCTGGGGCTCCCCAGGCTCCTGCCCTGCCTTCCTGGAAGACTTGTTCCTGGGGGGGCCCAGACAGCACTGGCTCCCAACCTGCACGTGATCCCAGGCTTCCGGGGATGCTGACATTTTCATGGGGTCCCGTGTAATATTCTGGCTGGCTCACGAGTTGGGGGATGAGGGGACTTCCTCAGGATGCTAGCGGTGGCCATGGTGGTTTGGGCTGGGACAGATGTGGGTGTGTGGATGAGTGATGTGGGGACACCCTCCACACGCCTCCTCTCCTCTCCCGGATAATCCAGCTGCTTTCTCCCCCCATCACTCCCCGCACTGGCTGGAGGGAAGCTGAATGCGCAGAGGCTGTCCTCTGTGCTCGCTCCCTCCCTCCTTCCCTCTCGCCCTCCCCTCTTCTCTCCTTCTCTTCTCTCTCTAACAGTTTAGCAGTTTGTTAAAAGTGAAACGGACATTTACCCTAAGACCCAATAATTCCACTTCCAGCTGTTTACCCAAGAGAAGTGACAACACGTCCACACAAAGACTTCCATAAGAACATGCATAGCAGCTGTGTCCATAACTCCAAACTGGAGACACCGCAGATGTCCATCATCGATGAACACGTGGGGCACATCCCTACAAAGGAATACCACTCAGCACTAAAAAGGAGGGGGCTGCTGAGACCGACAGTAACATGAATTAATCTCTAAAACATTAGGATGAGGGAGTGAGATAAGCCTGACACAAACAGCTACCTGCGGGATGAGTCCATTTGTATAGGATTCTGGAACAGGAAACTAGCACGAGAAAGCCGCCATTGCCAGGGCCCGAAGCGCCGGGCACACGGGGCTCTTTAGAGGGATGGAAATGGTCTGGATCTTGATTGTGTTGGGGGTTACATAGGTAAATACACTTGTCAAAACTCATTTAACTAAACCTATAAAAAAATGAATAATTTATCCTGTGTAAATAAAATACTTGAATAAAGGTTTGGTTTTGTTTTTTTAAAGCAGCTTAGTCTAGCTTCCCTGAGTGGGTGGCACAATTTTTGCCTGGAAACGGAGGCTGGAATGACAGGCATCCTGACCAACGTGTCCAGCACAAATACTTCAGTGGCACAGAGGCCCATTGTGATCAGACCAGAGTCCCTCTCCAGCCTGAGCTGCTCCTGGCCCGGAGCCCCAGCCGGCACCAACGATGTGCCATTCCCTCTGTGAGCTGTGCCTTTTGACACTTCCATAGCTTTGACATCCTCCTCTCTTTGCCTTCAATACCCTCCATCCCCACCTTCTTTGCTAGGAAAGTTCGTGAATCCTCAAAGCCTGACTCGCGTCCCTTCCCCCCTCCTCTGGGCGCTCATGATGGCTGCACTAGTCATACTGTACTATACCCTCTCTGCTGCTCAGTCCTCCCACAAGTCCATAAGCTCCGCGAGGTCATCCACGACACTGCCGTATTTCTCTCTGCGTCCCCCGAAGCACCTAGCACATGCTCTCAAACATAGCAACGAAACATTCCTTGAATGCCTGTTAGGCAACATAGCAGGCCTAAATAAATTCTCACAGAGAAGTAGATGTTATTCTCCCCACCTCGCAGATGAGGAAAATGCAGCTCAGAGAGTTTAGGCAATGACGTCAAAGGTGAGACGTGGCAGAGTTAAGTCTAAGGCTTCAAAGTCTGTCCTCTTTACCTTCACTCACTCAGTCAACAAACACCAAACGCCTGCTGCGCCGTGGGTACTGTGCTAGTGTTCCTAGGGGGTGAAGTTCAGTCCCCGCCTTCAGAGAGCTCAGACAGGAGCAGAGCTCCCAGAGTGGGCAGCATCCCGGAAGGAAACATGAGTGGATGGATGCGTCCACCTGCCTTTCCTCCTCTCTGCCATCTGCACCAGCATGCACCAGCATGTGCAGTGGATGCCACCATTTCCTCTCCCCCTGCCCCACCCCCACCCACCCAAGATGAATCCATAGGCCCTCAGCACACCCCATCTCAAAGGCAGCCAGCCCCGGATCCTCTGATTCGTTCAGCCAATGGACTTATAGTTCTTTGGTGGGCTTCTTGTTTTGTATTTTATTATAAAAATCTGGGTGAGGGGCCAGCCCTGTGGCCGAGCGGTTAAGTTCGGGCGCTCCGCTTCGGCGGCCCAGGGTTTTGCCTGTTCGGATCCTGGGCAAGGACATGGCACTGTTCATCAAGCCATGCTGAGGCGGCATCCCACATGCCACAACTAGAAGGACCCACAACTAGAAATACATAACCATGTACTGGGGAGCTTTGGGGAGAAAAAGGAATAATAAAATCTTTGAAAAAAAATCTGGGTGATTTATTCACTAGGTTTATGCAGGCACTGCTTGCTTTTTTGCCAGAGTTTGAGCTTGGAGGATGGGCCGCCACGTGGAGGGAGCCGTTCGGTTTGTCGGTTACCCACTGGAAGGCTCTGTGGTGCCTAGAACACCGTGGGTAAGGGTCCAGATGTTCGTCATGAAGAAGTTTTGTCCATTTCGTTTTCTGAAAATTGATTTTGAAAGAGTGAACTTTCCCAGTCAGATTTTTAAAAAATCTTTCATTTCCTATGTCTGCCTGCAACATGTCAGGAAATAGCTCAGAGATAATTGTACCTTTCTTGAAAACAAAGTATAACGTTTTATTTGGGGCCAAATGTTCCCTGTTTTCTCCTTCTTTTCCAATTCACTGGTAGAACAGATAAAACTGTGCTACATATTTACTTACTTCATGGTACCACCCAGAACAATGCAATTTAGAAATTAGTACCTGTATTTTACTTTACGTTTTCATAAGGATTAAACCTGTCATCGAAATATGATGAAACCAAATTACTGCCACTCATAACAACACAGATGAATGTCATAAACATAACACTGAGTGAGGAAAAAGGATCCAGAAGAGTACATACGCATTATGATTCCATTTACCTCAGGTCCAAAAAGAGGCACACAGGACCTGTGGGAAAGGAAGTCAGGGCGGAGGTTACCATGGGGGCGTGACTGCCAGCGGGGCCCAGGGGCTTCTGTTCTACTTCTTTCTTTTCTTTTCTCTTTTTTTTGAGGAGGATTAGCCCTGAGCTAACATCTGCTGCCAATCCTCCTCTTTTCTGCTGAGGAAGACTGGCCCTGAGCTAATATTTGTGTCCATCTTCCTCTCATATTTATTGAATTTTTCTCTTTGAACTCTGAATATTTATATCATTAAAAATCAGGAGAGTTAGACCAAAATCCAGATTTCTGGCTTCTCTTAATCAGAAAATCTGATGACAAGGGACCTATGTTCCTGATTGGCAACAATTGGCTGACTCATATTTGTTTTATCAGCACCTGTCAGGTGACAGGCACTTGCATTGTGCCAGGACTGGGGATTAAAAATGAATGAGATGAGATCTCTGTTCTCAAGCAATTAGAATCGAAAAAATAAGATAAGAGAGGTACACCAATATTTATAATACAAGCTAGAATGTGATAAGTGTCCTAAGAGATTTATAAAAAGCTATAAAATTCCACAGAAGGGAGAAATCACATATCAATGGAGAACTCGCAGAGGCCTTTACCATTTTTTCCAACTATAAGATAAAACATTCTCTGGGGCCAGCTCCGTGGCCGAGTGGTTACGTTTGCGCGCTCCGCTGCTGCGGTCCGGGGTTCGGATCCTGGGCGCGGACATGGCACCGCTCATCAGGCCACGTTGAGGCAGCATCCCACATCCCACAACTAGAAGGACCTGCAACTAAGATATACAACTGTGTACAGGGTGGGATTTGGGGAGATAAAGCAGGAAAAAAAAAAAAAAAGATTGGCAACAGTTGTTAGCCCAGGTGCCAATCTTTAAAAAATAAATAAATAAGTAAAATAAAATAAAACATTCTCACTGTGGAAAAATTAGAGGATTCAAACACACAAAAGACAACTGAAAAACAATCATAATAATTCCACACATTCAGGTATGTTTCTTCCAATCTTATTTTTTATGTGTGTATCTTAATAAAACTGACATATCACATTATAGCCTGCTTGTAGTTGCCCAACATATGGTGTGAACATTTTCCAAGTCATTACAGTTTGTTTCAGAATCCTGATTTTTAAAATTGCCGCATTTTATCTCATAATACAGATGCATCAACTTTATTTTATCTATTGCCTATTGTTGAGCATTTTGATTGTTTTTACTTTTCTGCTATCATGAAGAATGCTAAGGTAAATCTACTTATTTGCAAATATTTGTCCCCAGCTACAGAAAATTTCTTGAAACAAGTGTCATTTAGACTCTGCCAAAGTTTGTAAAAAGTGTACAGAGGAGTGGGCCCCGTGGTCAAATGGTTAAGTTTGCGCATTCCACTTTGGCAGCCTGGGATTTCACCAGTTCAGATCCTGGGCGTGGACCTAGCACTGCTCATCAGGCCATGCTGAGGCAGCGTCCCACACAGCAGACCTAGAAGGACCTACAACTAGAATATACAACTATGTACTAAGGGGCGTTGGGGAGAAGAAGAAGGAGAAAAAAGATTGGCAACAGACGTTAGCACAGGTGCCAATCTGAAAAAAAAAGTGTACAATGAGGCAGAGTAATACTTGAGAAAGGCGATGACCACTAAGACAGGCCACCAAGGAAAGCACCCTGAGAACTAACTACTACTATGTAGGGCGTGCTTTTGCCCTAAAACTTTTCAGGTATTTGCATTCAGTCTTTATAATTTTTGCAATATCTGTATACCAATTACACAGATTTATATATAAATATTATATGAAATAGTTATATAAAATATAAATTACATTTATAATATAATATAAATACATTATATAAATGTAACATAATAGAAACAAAAGTGTATTATAAACATTATAATTCACAATAATTATGTAAATTTTAATTTTTAATTTTATTTTGGAAGAAGCCTGGCCCTGAGCTAACATCCATGCCCATCTTCCTCTACTTTCTATCTGGGATGCCTACCACAGCATGGCTTGACAAGCAGGGCGTAGGTCCGCACCTGGGATCCGAACTGGCGAGCCCTAGGCTGCCAAAGTGGAAAGTGCGAACTTAACTGCTGTGCCACTGGGCAGGCCCTAATTATGTAAATTTATATATATAAAGACTTAGCTTTTAAAAATTAAGTCCATTTATATATTTAATAAGGAAATTTTACATCACTACCTCACATGGAAAAATCAGATAGACATACAGATCACTGGACTAGAACAGAGCATCCAGAAATAGTGCACACATGTATGGACAACCAACTTTTGACAAGGGTGCCAGGGTAAGTCAGTGGGGAAAGGTGTGAATGTGAATGGTGCACCCACTTTGGAACAGTCTGTCAGTTTCTTATAAAATTACTTACCATAAAACCTAGCAATTCCACTTCTAGGCATTTAACCAAGAAAAATGAAAATATACATACAAAAATATTCATAGCAGCTTTATATCCCCAAACTGGAAATAACCCAAATGTTTATCAACAAACGAAGGGATAAATAAGTTGTGACATATCTATATAATAGAATTCTACTCAGCAAAAAAAACAAAAACCAAAAAAAAATGATAAAAAATTACTAAAGACAACAATGTAAATGAATATCAAAAACACTGTGCTGAGTGACAGAAGACAGACACAAAAGACCACATGTCATGTGACTTCATTTATATGAAATGCCAGGAGCTACAAATTTTTTTTTTTTTTTAAGGAAGATTAGCCCCTGAGCTAGCATTTGCTGCCAATCTTCCTCTTTTCTGCTGAGGAAGACTGGCCCTGAGCTAACATCCATGCCCATCCTCTACTTTATATGTGGGACGCCTACCACAGCATGGCTTGCCAAGCAGTGCCATGTCTGCACCCAGGATCCGAACTGGCAAACCCCAGGTCGCCGAAGCAGAATGTGTGCACCTAACTGCTGCGCCACCAGGCCGGCCCCCAACAAATTTAATCTACATGACAGAAAGGACCCAGGGCTGCCTGGGGCTGGGGGTAAGTGGTAAGGATGAATGAGAAGGAGCACAAGTCAGCTTTTTGGGGTGCTACAAATGGTCTATATTTTGATGACAATGGTCATTATATATTTGTCAAAACTCAAAGAACTATACTCTTAAAATAGGTGTATTTAAGTTGATTTTAAAAAATCCTTTCCATTCTCACCACACACACACACAAAAGGTAACTGTGTGAGGTGATGGATGTGTTAACTATTCTTATTGTGGTAATCATTTTGAAATATATATATGTATAACAAATCATCACGTTGTACACCATAAACTTATATCATGTCATATTTCAATTATATATCAATAAATCTGGGAAAAAAATTAAAAATTCCTATGACAAAAAAAGCCCCAGAAAACCAGGGCTGGCCCCGTGGCGCAGCAGTTAAGTTCATGCAGTCTGCTTTGGCAGAGGTTCACCGCTTCGGATCCTGGGTGTGGACCCACATCGCCTACCAAGCCATGCTGTGGCAGCATCCCACATACAAAATAGAGGAAGACTGGCCCAGATGTTAGCTCAGTAACAATCTTCCTCACGAAAAAAAAAAAAACCCATTCTGGCGTCACACAAGATGCTCAAGTAGGAAGCTTTAGGGGTCAGTCTCTCCTCCACCAAAGCAGACTCTGAGCTGGAAAGAGGATTGTGGTTGACTGTTTCAGAACTCTGAAACCTGATCACTGACAATGACCAGGAGAGTGGAGAGGCTGCTGCTGTTTCATAACGATTCCACTGCTCATTCCTCAGCCCCACTGGGACTGCGGGGGCAGCAGCCAGGTTCCTGCAGTGGCTGCACTGGTGCCAGGATGCGCAGTGGGGCTCTTGTCCTTCAGCACTTTGGGGCTGTGTGTCTGGGCTGGTCTGATGGTTCCCCGAGGGGAGGGTGTGGTCACTTGTCTTGGTTTTGCCCCCTTGGGCTGCAGCAGCTTCCCCAGAAGTATCTGCTGGAGGATTTAAGGGATCAGAACCTTTTTTGGGGACTCTTTCTAGGTCACTGGCTGACTGCAGAGATGATGGAATAGAAACTTTGGTGACCACATGCAATAAGGAATACACACTTTATGACAAGAGTTTGGAAAAGACACAAAAGGAGGGTTCCAGCCCTCAACATGCAACATCAGCAATCCCCAAGGAGTGAGAGAACCAGATTTCTAGAGCTATTACATCATAATATTTGGAATGTCCACTTCGCAACCAAAAATTAAAAAGCATACAAAGAAACAGGAATGTATGTCCCATTCACAGGGAAAAAAGAATTTGACAGAAACCATCCCTGAGGAAGCCAGGGCATTGGAATTACTTGTCAAAGATATTAAAGCAACTATTTTAAATATGCACAATGAGCTAAAGGAAACCATGGACAAAGAACTAAAAGAAATCAGGAAAACAATGTATGAACAAAATGAGAATATCAATAGAGAGAAATTATCAAAAGCAACCAAATAGGGGCCGGCCCCATGGCCTAGTGGTTAAGTTGGGTGTGCTCTGCTTCGGCGGCCTAGAATCGGTTCTTAGGCGCAGACCTACAGCACCTGTCAGCTGCCATGCTGTGGTGGCAACCCACATAAAAGTAGAGGAAGACCGGCACAGATGTTAGCTCAGGGCCAATCTTCGTCAGAAAAAAAAATAATTCACTAGAGGGGCTTAACAGTAAATTTGAGCTGGAAGAAATCAGCAAATTTGAAGATAAGGCAATTAAAATAAACCAATCTGAGAAACGAAATTCAAAAAGAATGCAAAAAATTAGCAGAGCCTGAGGAACTTGTGGGACACCATCAAGAGTAACAAGAAACACATTATGGAAGTTAGAAGGAAAAAAGAGAAAGAGGCAGAAAAAATATTTGAAGAAATAATGGCTGAAAATTTCCCATACCTGATGAAAGATACAAGTACACACATTCAAGAAACCCATGAATCCCAAGCAGAAAAAACCCAAAGAAATCCATACATTATACGTGTTATATATATACACATTATAATGAAATTGTCAAACCCAACACAAAGATGGGATCTTGAAAGCAGCAAGAGAAAAGCAACTTTGTCATGTACAAAGGATCCTCAATGAGATTAATTGCTACTTTCTCATCAGAAACCATGGTAGGCAGAAGGCAGCAGGATGACATATATAAAGTCTTGAAAGAACAAAAACCCTATCAATCAAGAATTCGATATCCAGTAAAACTATCCTTTAAGAATAATGGAAATATGAAGATATTTCCAGCTAAACAGAAGCTGGGGAGTTCACTACAGTATATCCGTTTTATAAGAAAGGATAAAGGGGGTCCTTCAGGCTGAAATGAAAGGTCTAGACAGTGAGTTGAAGTCATAAGAAGAAATAAAAAAGACTGGTAAAGGTAACTACTTAGGTAAATACAAAAGCCAGTATCATGGTACTCTTTCTTTGTAACTCCTCTTTTTTTCCTATATGATTTAAAAGGAAAATGCATAAGAAAATAATTACAAATCCGTGTCAATGGGTACACAATGTATTAAGACATAATCTCTGACATAACAATAAAGGGGAGGTTCAGAGAGGCATAAGAGCAGCTTTTCCACTATTCAAACTGAGTCGGCGTTATTCAAACTCAGTTGTTACAAGCTTAAGAAGTGAACTGTAATCCCCAAGGTGACCACAAAGGAAATAACTAAAAAATATATAGAAATGAAAACTAGGAAATCAAAATGGTACACTACAAAAATTCAACTAAATACAAAAAAGGCAGTAATGGAGTTATCAATGAACAAAAAGCATGTAAGACATACAGAAAACAGATACATGGTAGAAGTAAATTCTTATCAGTAAATACCTTACCTGACAATTGATAAATTCTCTAATTAAAAGAGAATGGCAGAATGGATTTTAAAAAAATATGATCCATCTATATGCTGTCACTAGATAAAAAGACACAAAGAGGGGCTGGCCCAGTGGCGCAGCAGTTAAGTGCACACATTCCACCTCGGTGGCCCGGGGTTCACCAGTTTGGATCCCAGATGTGGACATGGCACCACTTGGCAAGCCATGTTGTGGTAGGCGCCCCACATATCAAGCAGAGGAAGATGGGCATGGATGTTAGCTCAGGGCCAGCCTTCCTCAGCAAAAAGAGGAGGATTGGCAGCAGATGTTAGCTCAGGGCTAATCTTCCTCCAAAAAAAAAAAAAAAAGACACAAAGAGGTTGAAAATAAAAGGGTGGAAAAAGACATTCCATGCAAATAGTAACTGAAAGAGAGCTGGGGTGGCTATATCATTGTTAGACAGAACAGACTCTAAGGCAAAACAGGTTAAAAGAGACAAAGAAGGATATTATATATTGTCAAAAGTTCCAATTCATCAAGAAGATCTAACAATTAGAAACATAAACACACCTAACAACCGAGCCCTCAAAATATATGAAGCAAAAATTGTCAGAATTGAAGGGAAAAATAGACTATTCAATAATAGTTGGAGACTTCAGTACTTCACTTCCAATAATTGACAGAACAACCAGAGAGAAGATCAATAGGGAAACAGAGGACTCAAACAACTTATAAATCAATCAGACCAAAGAGACATAAACAGTGCTTCACCCAACAACAGCAGAATACACATTTTTCTCAAGTAAACATGGATCATTCCTGAGGTCAGATCATGTGTTAGGCCACAAAACAAGTCTCAATAAATTTAAAAAGACTGAAATCATCAAAGTTTCTTTCCTGATCACAATGTAATGAAACTAGAATCAATTACAGAAGGAAAATGGGAAAATGCACAAATACATGGATATTAAATAACATATTCTTAAACAATCAATAAGTCAAACAAGAAATCATAAGGGAAATTAGAAAATATCTTGAGATGAATGAAAATAAAACACAACATACTAAAACTAATGGAGGAAGATTGTACAGATGGTAGCTCCAGTCTAATCTTCCTCAAGCAAAAAAAACAGGAGGACTGGCAACAGATGTTACTCAGGGCAAATCCTTCTCAGCCAAAAAAACCCCCAAAACAAAAAAACTAATGGGATGCAGTAAAAGCAGGGCTAAGAGGAAAATTTATAGCTGTAAATATCAATATTTAAAAAAAGAAAAAAATCTCATATCTATAACCTAACTGTAAGGCTTAAGGGACTAGAAAAAGAAGGGCAAATTAAACCCAAGGCTGGCAGAAGGAAGGAGATATTGAAGAATAGAGCAGAGTTAAGCAAAATAGAGAACAGAAAAAGAACAGAGAAAAATCAATGAAACCAAGAGTTGGTTCTTTGAAAAGATCAACAAAATTGACAAATCTTTAGCTAGATTACTAAAAAAAAAAAGAGGACTCAAATTACTAAAATCAGAAATGATTGTAGAGACATTACTACCAACTCTACAGAAATAGAAAGGGTTATAAAAGAAGACTATGAACAACTGTATGCCAACAAATTGCATTATCTAGATGAAATGGACAAGTTTCTAAAAACACACAATCTACCAACAGTGACTCAAAAAGAAAAACAAAGTCTCGACAGACCTATGACAAGGAAGAAGATTGAAATCAGAAATCAGAAACCTCCCAACACGGGGCCGGCCCGGTGGCACAGCGGTTAAGTGTGCACATTCTGCTTTGGCAGCCTTGGGTTTGCCAGTTCAGATCCTGGGTATGGACATGGCACCGCTAGGCAAGCCATTGCTGTAGCAGGCATCCCACATATAAAGTAGAGGAAGATGGGCATGGATGTTAGCTCAGGGCCAGTCTTCCTCAGCAGAAAAGAGGAGGATTGGCCCCAGATGCTAGCTCAGGGGCTAATCTTCCTCAAAAGAAAAAAGAAAAAGAAAAAGAAAAGAAACCTCCCAACATAGGAAATCTCAGGACCAGATGCCTTCACAGGTGAGTTCTACCAAGCATTTAAAGAAGAATTAACACCAATCCTTCTCAAACTCCTCCAAGACATTGAAGAGGAGGGAATACCTCCTTTTTTTTATTTGCAGAGGAAGATTCGCCCTGAGCTAACATCTATGCCAGTCTTCCTCTATTTTGTATGTGGGTTGCTGCCACAGCCTGGCTGCTGACAAGTGGTGTAGGTCTGCACCCAGGAACCGAACCCAGACTGCTGAAGAAGAGTGTGCCAAACTCAACCATTAGGCCACCAGGACTTGCCTGGGAATACCTCCTAACTCATTCTATGAGACCAGCATTATCCTGATATCAAAGCCAGACAAAAAACAATGCAAGAAAAGGAAATTGAAGGCCAATATCCCTTATGAATATAATATAAATGCAAAAATCCTTGGGCCAGCCCCGTGGCTGAGTGGTTAAGTTTGTGCGCTCCACTTCGGCGGCCCAGGGTTTTGCCAGTTCGGATCCTGGGTCCGGACATGGCACTGCTCATCAGGCCACATTGAGGCAGCGTCCCACATGCCACAACCAGAAGGACCCACAACTAGGAATGCACAATTATGTGCCAGGGGGCTTTGGGAGAGAAAGGAAAAGTAAAATGTTAAAAAAAACAACAAAACCTTCAACAAAATACTAGCAAACTGACTTCAGCAGCATATTGAAAGGATTAGACACTATGACCAAGTGGAATTTATCCCTGAATGGAAGGGTGGTTCAATATACAAAAATCAAATAATACACAGCATTAATAGAAGGAAGGGAAAAAACCATGATTACCTCAACTAAGGCAGAAAAATAATTGGAAAAAATCCAACACTCTGAAAAACATGTAACAAACTAGGAATACAAAAGAGCTTTCTCAACATGAAAAAGGCCACTTATGAAAAACCCACAGCAGA
The DNA here is from genome assembly GCF_041296265.1 of Equus caballus. Lineage (NCBI taxonomy): Eukaryota > Metazoa > Chordata > Mammalia > Perissodactyla > Equidae > Equus > Equus caballus. The sequence continues at coordinate 13,326,438 of NC_091696.1, forward strand.
CGTCCTACTCAACGGTGAAAGACTGAAGGCTCTTCCCCTAAGATCAGGAACGAATCAAGGATGCCCAGTTTCAGCACTTACAGTCCACACGGTACTGGAAACTCCCGCCTGAGCAATAAGCAAGAGAGAAATAAAAGGCATCAGAATTGTATAGGAACAATATTTTATGTAGAAAGCCCTAAAGAATCCCCAAAAACCTGTTAGAACTAATAAATGAATTCATTAAAGTTGCAGGGTCCACAACACATAAAAATCAGTTGCATTTCTTTCTTTCTGTTTTTTTTTAGGAATGTTAGCCCTGAGCTAACATCTGCTGCCAATCCTCTTCTTTTTGCTGAGGAAGATTGGCCCTGAGCTAACATCCTTGCCCATCTTCCTCTACTTTATATGTGGGACGCCTATCACAGCATGGCATGACAAGCAGTCTGTAGGTCCACAGCCGGGATCCAAACTGGCGAACCCAGGGCTGCCACAGGGGAACATGAGAACTTAACCACTGTGCCCCCGGGCTGGCCTCTATTACATTTCTATATGCTAGAAATGAATAATCTGAAAAGGAAATTAAGAAAACAATTCCATTTACCATGGCAACCAAAGAATAAAATACTTAGGAATAAATTTAACCAAGGAGATAAAAGTTTTGTATGTTGAAAACTTCAAAATATTGCTGAAAGAATTAAATACCTGAACTGGAAGAGTTAATACTGTTGAGATGACAATACTACCCAAAGGGACACACAGATTCAACACAATCCCTATCAAAATCCCAATGGAGTTTTTTTGCAGAAATAGAAAAATCTATCCTAAAATTCATATGGAATCTCAAGGGATTCCAAATAGCCAAAACAATCTTGAAAAAGAAGCACAAGCTGGAGGACGCACACTACTCAATTTCAAAACTTACTACAAAATTACAGTAATCAAAACAGTGTGGTCCTGGCAGAAGGACAGACATACAGGCCAATGGAACAGAACAGAAAGCTCGGAGATAAACTCTCACATATGTGCTCAACTGATTTTTGAAAAGGGCACTAAAGTCATTCAAGGAGGAAAGGGCAATCTTGTCGACAAATGGTGCTGGGAAACTGGATTTTCATATGCATGAGAATGAAATTAGACCCCTGCCTTATACCAGAGATAAAAATGAACTCGAAATAGATCAGATCTAAATTTAAGAGCTACAACTATAAAATTCTTAGAAGAAAACATAGAGGAATATCCTTATGACCTGAGATTTAGCAATAGTTTCTTAAATATGATACCAAAAGCACTGGCAAGTAAATAAAAAAATAGGAAAATGAAGAGGGGAAGGGGGTTGGGTGATGGGCAAAAGGGGTAAAGGGGCACATACATATGGTGACAGATAAAAACTAGACTATTGGTGGTGAGCATGATGTAGTCTATACAGAAACTGATAAATAACAATGTACACCTGAAATTACACAAGGTTAAACCATTATGACCTCAATAAAATAATTTAAAAAAAAACAGGGAGCCAGCCCTGATAGCCTAGTGGTTAAAGTTTGGCACTCTCTGCCTCAGGGGCCTGGGGTTGGTTCCGGGTGCAGACCTACACCCCTCTGTTAGCGGCCACGCTGGGCTGGAGGCCCACGTACTAAAAAACAGAGCAAGGTTGGCATGAATGTCAGCTCAGAGCAAATCTTCCTCACCAAAGAAACCAAAAACACCTACTACGATACCTCAAGGACAAAAGAGACAGACAACCCAACTGAAAAATGGACCAAGGACTCAATGTCTGCAAAGAAATGGCCAATAAGTCCACGAAAAGATGCACAGCTTCATTAGTCATCAGGGAAATCCAAATCCAAACCACCACAATGCACTTCACACCCACTAGGAGGGCTGTTATTAAACACGTACACACGCACACACGCTAACAAAATGGGAAATAACAAGTGCTAGTGAGGATGTGGAGAAACTGGAACTGCGGGGGAAGAAGAAATTTCCCTCTGCCTTTCTAAGTTCTTCTGGGCGGTTTAAGAATGAAATTGACATGAGACAGATTAATAGGAGAAACTCAAATTTAATTTCCTTTGTACAGGGACCCCAGATGCATGAGAGTTTCACAGACTGAAGGGTAAAATGAGCTATATACGCCATCTTGAGCTAAGAACGGCATAGGGGCTGAGGCTGCAGAGGGGAGGAGAGTAATTCACGAGATGATAAGAAAAACAAATGTGCAGTAATCAGAGGCTTGCTGTGCCATACAGATGGGTCATAAAAATTTATTTCTGGTAATAACTCTTTTTATGGGCAAGGCCCCCAATTTAAATTCTTTAAGGGAGAGGGAAAAGTTTCTCTTGAGCCCACAGGGTCTCAATTGTCTTTAGCTCAAAATAGTCCACGTGCACATCTTGAGGGGGCTTGTTCCGAACCCGAGAACCCCCGAGCATCCCTAGTGGGAATGTCAAATGGCATGCAGCATAAAATGTGGGAAACAGTTTGGTGGCTCCTGGAAAAGTTAAACAGAACTACCACACGACCCAACAATTCCACTTGTAGGTATACAGCTAAAAGAAATGAAAACACGGACTCAAATAGATCCCATACTCGAATGTTTCTAGCAGCGTTATTCACAATAGCCACAAGGTGGAAATGACCTAACAGATGAACCGATAAACAAAATTCCATATATACACACAATGGAATACTATTCAGCCATAAAAATGAATGAATTTCTGATACATGTACAACATGTAACATGGAAAACATGGTAAATGAAATATGCTATTCACAAAAGGACAAATATTGTATGATTCCACTTTTATGAAAGTGGGAAGAGGCAAGTTCACAAAGACAGACAGTAGAATGGAGGTTACCAGGAGCTGGGGTGAGAAGAAAATGGGGAGTTACTCCTTCATGGATAGTTTTTGTTTGGGTGATGACAAAGTTCTGAAAATATCATTATAGGTAGTGGTGATGGTTACACAACATGGTGAATGTACTTAATATCACTGAATTATACACTTAAAAATGGTTACGGGGCTGGCCTGGTGGCGCAGCGGTCAAGTTCGCACATTCTGCTGCTCAGTGGCCCCGGGTTTGCCGGTTCAGCTCCGGCTGTGGACATAGCATCGCTTGGCAAAAGCCATGCTGTGGTAGGCGTCCCACATGTAAAGTAGAGGAAGATGGGCACGGATGTGAGGTCAGGGCTGGTGTTCCTCAGCAAAAAGAGGAGGATTGGCAGCAGATGTTAGCTCAGGGCTAATCTTCCTCAAAAAAAAAAAAAAAAGGTTAAAATGGTAAATTTTAGGTTATACATACTTTATTACAGGAAAACAAAAACAAAATCCATACCCAACCGAGACTTTTTCTTGGACTAGTTAGAAAGCCTGGAAGAGCACGTTAAAGGGAAAGCTTTTTCAGGATTTAGGTCATTCTGGCTCAACAGGACCAGGGCAGATGAGCAGGTTCACTCCCAAGCAAGCTTCCAGAGACTGCACTATTAAACCAGAGCACGCATTCACCCAGCCACGGCTCAGAACGAGAAACAGAAACGTCAGATGGACCCACGGGGCTTTTGTTCTCAGCTGTTTACGTTCTGTCTGCAAACCGTAAAGAAAGGGAAATCCCTACCTAGACGGGGATTTCCCCGCCGGCTGGGAGCGGCCGAGCCTGCAGCGGGGTGTGGAGCGTCGTCGGCCCTTTCTCCCACCTCCGCACCCAGCACCTAAGCGCTTCACAACACTCCTTCGCCACGTGCCTCGGAGCTTTCCAGGGACGCTCCGCGCCGGCGGGCCCCGGGCCACCGATGACCCGGATAAGCCGGGACGAGAGCCTGCGGGAAGGGCCGGCTCCGGTGCAGGGCGGAGGAGGACTTCCGCCCCGCCTGGGAACCGTGGCCCGGGGATGCAAGGGAAGTGACGAGCTCGCGGGCTCTGCCGGCGGCGCCCCGAGCCCGCGCCCGGCGAGTCCCGGGAGGCGGCCCCAGAGCGGGGCAGCGGGAAAGGATGCCCCAGGTGACGCATCCGGCCCACCTGGCGGCCCGAGGGCCAGCCTAAAGGGACCGTGCAACGGAAAGCCCAGGCCGCCCGAGCAGCACGGGAGACGGCAGAGAGAGACAGCTAGAAATCTTGTTGTGGGGAGAACACGCGTGTGTATGTATACGCACACATCTATCGCTACATCTGTGGATCTGTCTCTATCATGGTGTGGGGGAGGCTTTTCCGACCATCTATAACACCGAGGACATAAAGAAAAACACAGGTAACTTTGACCACGTAAAAACGGAACTTGAATATAACAGCAACACAAAGAAATGTCACAGTCAAAAGGCAAACCGGGGATATATTTGTAATACACGTAAGGAAAGGTGAATTTCTTTCACTTGTTACAGTGTATTCACACAAGAGAATAAGGAAAAACAGCCAAGGACCTAATTGTGAAAATGCAAACAACATGAATGTTGTCTGCAGAAACATAAATGTAAATGACTAATAAAAAGATGCCCAACTTTGTTCAGAATGTGCCTATCAGAACTGCTACAAAAAAACGGCTACTTTTCACGGAAACTGGGCAGGTGTGGAGGAAACAGGCATTTTCATAGCCTGTGTGTACAGCGGTACAATCTTTCTGGAGGGCCAGTTGGTCATGTGGATCACAATTTTAGGTGAACCGATCCTTTGATGTGATCATTTTGCTGCTAAGAATTTGCTTTAAAAACATACTCATAAAAATATGCCAAACAACAATGCAGGAAAAATACAAGAAACCTAACATCCATTGTTATGGGATTTATTAGAAGAACATGCATAGTATCATCTCATTTCTATCTACTTATTTTATTTTGTGTTTTATGAGTTTTTTTTAATTGAGGTCACACTGGTTTGTTATATATTTTTAAAGGATGGAAATATACTCAGTATAGGAATAATCTTTCTTTTTTTTTTTCTGGAAGGATGCCCTCGATTAGAGGTGTTAGAAGGCTAAGAGAGCCCCCTTTTGAAAACCATATTTATGTTCTTTTCTTTTCTTTTTTTGCTGAGAAAGATTTGCCCTGAGCTAACATCTGTGCCCATCTTACTCTATTTTGTATGTGGGTTGCTGCCACAGCATGGCCGCTGCCAGTGGTATAGGTCTGTGCCTGAGAACCAAACCAGGCCACTGAAGCAGGGCACACTGAACTTGACCACCAGGCCACTTGGCCAGCCCTCCATGTTATTTTATTTTTTAAAATTCCATCCATCCTTTAACATCCATTGCAATGCTACCACCTCTATAAAAAATTTTCTGCTTCGTCTCCAACCTTCTTGTGCCATCTCATGGCATCTACTGAATGTTCCCTGGATTTGATTCACTTTTCATATCTGCCTGGATGAGATGGCTGTAGTCTACAAACAGACAGCAGTAGTTAGGCATTCAGGCTTGGACACAGGCTGATTTAGATTAGAATCTGCATTTTGCCACCTGTGTTTCCTTGGCTAAGTAACTCAACCTCTCTGGGCCTTATCGGCATATACGGAGGTTCTAAGCAGCCACCACAGGGGGCTGTTGAGGGCCTGCAATGAGATAATCTATTAAGTGTTGAGCAAAGTGGTGGCACCAAAGGAATGCTTAATAAATGTTGGCAGTTATTTACATTTCTGGAGGACAGAGACAGTTTCTGGGGCTGTCTAGAACTTAACAGCTGCTCCGATTCTTTCCTGTCGCTCACTCTGCCCATCGCCTTCCCCAGTGACCGCGGGCCAAGCTGGGTTCCTCTGGCATTGGCCAGCACAGTTTGCTGGGATGAATGACGTCAGTCTAAGGCCCCAGGCACAACCCAAAGCCTGGCCAGCCCCTTCTACGGGTGCAGGGCAAGGGAGAGGATGAGCCTACACCTCCCCACTGCTGGGAAAACAATGACAAGTGCTTGACACACTGATGGTGGGCTAATTTCATGTCTGAACAGCATCATTATTATCAGCCTTTTCTTCCTCCTCCAATCCGTTCTTCAAAAATTCCCTTATTCTTAGACGAAAACTTTCCCAAGTATATCTACCTTAATTATAATAAACACACGGTCTCAAAGGGGGTTAAAAGGGTTGCAATGATTCACCAGAAAAAGTGGACAGGCTCGGTAAATGAAAAGATAAAGAATCAAGAAACTGGATGTTAAACTAATATTGCAAATAAAGAGAGAAAACATTTTTAAAAGAAAATTTGGGGGTTCAGATCCGGGGTGTGGACCTACACCACCTGTCAGCTGTGCTGTGGTGGCGTCCCACATATATGTGGAGGAAGACTGGCATGGATGTTAGCTCAGGACTAATCTTCCTCAGCAAAAAACCCAAAAAAGCAAGGTATTTCTTTATTTAGAAAAGAAACATGGAAATTTTGTTCGTAGGATAATTTTAAATAATGTTTTGAATGCTAAATTATATCATGTAATATTTATATAACACTTAAGAGTTTATAAAGTATTTTCATTTACATAGCCTCTGATTCCCCCAAATCCTTGAGGAAGGCAGAGAAAATATTTTAGAAATTTTATTTTTTTACTTATTTTTTATTTTTAAAAATTTTTTTAAAGATTGGCACCTGAGCTAACAACCGTTACCAATCTTTTTTTTTCTGCTTTATCTCCCCAAATCCCCCTGGTACGTAGTTGTATATCTTAGTTGCAGGTCTTTCTAGTTGTGGCATGTGGGACGCCACCTCAATGTGGCCTGATGAGCAGTGCCATGTCCATGCCCAGGATCTGAACCGATGAAACCCTGGGCCGCCACAGCAGAGCTCGCGAACTTAACTACTTGGCTATGGGGCCAGGCCTGAGATTTTACTTTTTAAAAATGAAGTTACAGGTGGGCCCCATGGCCTAGTGTTTAAGTTCAGCATGTTCCACTTTGGCAGCCCAGGTTTGGTTCCCGGGTGTGGACGTACACCACTCAATGGTGGCCATGATGTGGCGATGACCCACATAGAAAACAGAGGGAGATTGGCACAGATGTTAGCTCAGGGTGAATCTTCCTCAGCAAAAAAACAAAATTACGTTACACAAGAATTACAAGAATATTAACATAATACTAAATAGAATATAGCATTCATCTAAATCCTGTTAAGCCAACAAATAAAACTGTTTATTTCAACTGATGTTGTATGAATATTAGGCTCATTGCATAGGGCAGATGGTTGCACAAAAGGCAGAGCAAGAACTGGAAGGTCTATTTAGATCACATGTACATTATTAATTATTATGAATAAATTATAACTTGGAAGAGGTTTTTTTCCCCCTCATCTTTGGAAGAGTTCTATAAAAGGTCATTCATCCAGGATTCTAAATACTCAAATTATACGAACAAAAAACTGCTCAAAATAGTGTTTTATAATTGGTTTAAAAAGCGCCCTTGTCATAACAAAGGAGTTATCTGCTAGACTGCAGACACTCTTCCGACAGCTAAAGATGTCACTGTGGCCCCATCCACGTGATCTGTGCACATCCTGACCAGGAACACTCCCCTAAAAGATCACACTGCTCTCTGACCAATGACATATATTTACATCCCATACTTGAAATATACTGTACTAGGTCCACTGTAGAGAAAAATCAAGAAATTGGACCTGGAAGATATTGGGCCTGCATCAAGCAGCATTATGGGAAAAAAGACCTGATCAGTATTCATTAAAAGACTGGATGTGTTGCAAAAAATGGATGCGTCAAGAGTATCTCAACTTTCGCTAGAACTATGGTTTTGGGCAATCTAAAATATATGAGAGTCATAACAAGATTAAATGTTTTAAAGAGCATCTTAAAAAAAAGATCATCTTAAATGATTGCAACAAGAGTGACCTTGACCAAGCATGGTTCTGTCTGCAGGGGTGGTCAGGGTTTCCTATCCAGGGTGGGTCCCATGATAATGGAGAAGGCAGACTCCAGATACCAAGTAGCAACAACCCAAGGAGAAGGTGATCATTCTTCCAGACTGGTGAAGACATTCAAACATCGCCACGTCTCTTGCCGTTTCAAAGCAGTCCACAACGATGTAAGCTCCGAGTCTGCGTGAAGACGCATTTGAGTTGGCTGATGGGCTCACACTTGGTCTAGATCCATCTCCAGCCTGGCCGAGGCGTGCTTGACTTGGCTTTGTCTCCCCCAGTATACAGTAGAACGGAGGTGTCACGTTATATGGGCACTCATCTGCAGGGTTGCACATACTAGGTTAAACATTAAGCAAAGACAGAACTATTTGAAACAATTTGAAATGAATAACGTGCAACATTCTGCCAGCTTGGCCTCCGTGCGCTGCCATCTTAAGTGAGCGTGAGCCGAGCCGCGATCTGCTCTTCCTGCCGTCTCAGTCTTGGTACACACATGTTGTGATGTTGAGTGTGATTCTAAACAAAGTAAATTAAGTGTGAGTTAAACAAAGGAGGATTCCATACAAACACTATCCCTAAATACAAATCAGTCATTTTTTAAATATGTTGCTCAACCCAAAAAACAGCAGACAGATATTACGTTGGAAAAATGACTGGCTGTGCTGCAGAAAGATGTTATTCAAGGTGGCTTCTAGCTATGGTCACAGTTAATGTGGCATACTGCATCTAGCATCAGAGCATCTGTACCAACCGAAGGGAGAAAGTGGCTAAGGAATAGCAACAAGTGTACCAATTACAGCCAGGTGGTGAGTCAGACCTTAAGGAAGATGGAAAAACCATGAGATTTCTGATCGTAAGGCACGAATTTGAGGGTTACACCTGTCAAGAGCAGTACGCTGAGAAGGCTTGGCCTCTACACTCTTCAAACCACCCACTGTTCATTGTCCCCAGATGGCCTGCTTTCTGTCTAGAGGCAACTCAAAACCAGCTAAAGTTTTAGGAACTGCTTCAACCTCAAGGAAGTTGGAGCTGTTCACCACGACACAGCAAAATTTCACTCGGAACTGGCAGACAAATTCAAAGGAAGGGACTCTCTCCCTAATAAGTTTTGAAGGATGACAAGGGTAACCTGGGCTAAACAAACGAACTTTTGCCTTACTCACTCACTTTCTCACACCTTCCAATGCTACGCCGTGACTCCCCCACCCAGTGAATCCTCCTTTCACAGTCCTGAACCTCCCAGTCTCCCCAAGAAGGAATGATTATTCGAGAGGACTCCAGTCCCTCCATAACACATACTCACCCATGCCCACAGCAGCTGAATGTTTGCAGCTGGCTGGCTGGCGGCTCTTACTAGCTAAGCTGTAGGCTTCTCAAGAGTTATGACTGCTCCTAAATATATGTCAGTTGTACTTGCTATTGGGAATACGGAATTCAATTAAATATTCCAAAATGTTAATGAAATATGAGTGCAAAAAGAAAACTGTTCTTCTGAAAATTAATACTGTGGAGAGACTTGACAAGGGAGAGTCAACGATCGAATTAGGTGGGGCTAAAATGACTGTTAAAGATTGTAGGGGAAATCACAAAAACGTAGCAGTTTTCTGTCATCAGACCGCCTCGCACGGATCTTTAAATTTTCCGTCTCTTTTAAAGAGATCCAAGATGGAAATTCGAGACGAGGCTTTATGGGTGCGGTCTAGGGAAGAAAGAAGACGGGGAACGCCAATCCGTGAACCCAAATTCAAAGGAAGGCTTTTGGACCGACATCAAAAGACTGGCTGCTCGGAAAGTTTTATTTCGAGCGACAAAGGCCCGCGGGCTGGAAAAAGCGCCGTGGTCGCCACCTACCGAGGAGGGGGCTGGGGGAGAACTGCGGCGGGGCCCGCAAAGCCGGCGGGCAGAAAGGTCACCGAGTCGCTCGACTTCGTGCTTTACAGAAACACCTAAAATCTCCGGGCTCGAGTTTTTAAACTTTGGAGTTTAACTTCGGCGAACAGCAACGTCTCGCTATTTTGGAAATTCACGAGCTAATCAAAGTTGAGAGGCAAAAAAATGATCGGGGGGAGGGGTTTGAGCAAAACTGCTCCGCGGTTGACAGAACAAAACGGGCGACAAATCAGCTTTCCTGCTCCCACTCCACGGCTTTTCCTCAACTTTCCTTCTAAACGTTGAGTATGAGACGGAGTGTGAGCAAAGCCGGGGTCGGGGGGATCAAAACAGGAGAGTCCCCTCGCCTCGCCCTCCAAAGTTGGGGCAGCAGTCTCCTGGGGCCGCTTTGGAGGCAAGCTTTCAAAACGGACAGTTCTTTGTGTCCCGGGGGTGGGGGTGCAGGGCGGGGACGTCCCTTGGCGGAGCACCCAGGGCAGCAGGCCGGCCCGGGGCTCCCCGGCCTTGGCCGCGCTCCGGCCTCGCAATCTGCAGGGAATCTCGGGGGCCAGAGTCAGCGCGAGCGTCGCACGGCGGCAGAGGCCGGCGGCAGCGCGGCGGGGAGCAGGCTGGAGCCGCCCCCGGCCTGGATCTGCGCCCCTGCGCCCCGGCTCCCCTCCCCCACCCGGGCAGCCGCGCAGGCCCCAGGTGCAGCCATGTTCTTGCTCCCACCACCCGCGCCTCCATTGACAGTCCTTGCCGGAGAGGGCCGGGCGCCGCTCTCGCCGCGTCCTCGGGCTCCGGGCTCGCCGGCGCGAGGCTTTCTGGGAGTCGTAGTCAACTGCCCCCGCCGTCGCGTTGTTGGGGACGAATCAGAAACTACAATTCCCGCTGGGCGGCGCTGCTGGTGCGCACGCGCAGCGCGCCTTCGAGGAACAAAAAAAAAAAAAAAAAAAAAAAAAGAGGAGGAGGAGGGTGAGAGAGAAGCTCGGAGAGCAGAGAAAAGGGGCCACCGGTCGCCCCCCCGCTTGCCCGCACGCGCTCTCCAGCCGTGGCCTTCCGCCTGCCGCGGTTACCCTGGCCTCTCCCTCGGTCCCCTGTGATCAGATCTAGGTGCTGAGCGAGGCCCTGCCGGGGCGGCCATGCGGCGGTGACAGGAGCGCGGCCGAGACGCACGGGCCCCTCGCCCTCTCACCTCCAGCGCGCTCGTCAGCTCGCCTCAGCCCGAGGCTGCTCCGCCGCGGCCGCGGCTCGCGCGCGGCCCACACTCGCTTCCCTTCGCCTCCCCCGGCCCGGCGCTGCCTGGAGGCGGCTGCACTCGGGTGAGTCCCTGTCGCCTCATCCCCCGCCCCCGCCCGGTTGCCATCGCGAACAGGGCCTTTATTTGGGACTCGCCCCCTTCGGGGCCTGCAGGGACAGGGGTCGGGGCGGCCATGTAGGGGCCCCCAGCTCCGGGCCCGCGGTCGTTGGGGGTGGGGCAGGGGCAGACGCGGTCGCGGGGGACGGCAGTTGCACGCGCGTGGGGGAGGGGCGCGCGCGCCGGCGTGGGGGGGCCTCACGCGTGAGCCCCGCGCGCGAGCGAGCCCGCGGGCTGCGCATGCCCGGCCGCTGATTGGCCGGCGCGGCGGTGCGGGTGCGCGCGCGGTGCCAGGCCCGAGCCGTGGGGTCGCGCTCGGCCGGGTGTCTCCGGGGCTCGTGCGCCCGGGCAGCAGACGCGCCGGATTGGCCGGCGGGCGGCGGGGGCGGCGCCGCGCTGCCTGGTAACTGCGGCCGGCGGGCGGGCCCGCGAGCGCCGCCCCTCCCGCCCCTGCCCGCGCCCAGGTGGAGCCCCGAGTGGGCTTTGTCCCGGGCACGGCCGGCGCTCCTGCCCCCGGGGTCTGCTCTTGGGGGAAATCAGCACAATGACCGGAAGGAAAGCCTCAGCCTCCAGGCCGCGGAAATAAGCCGCCCGGAGTCGGCCGGCACCCAGACTGGGGTTTAGGAGAGGAAGAAGCCGAAACGCTGCCCTGTCCCTTCCCTGCCCCTCCGCTTGTGCTTTTCCAAGTTTTGCCTTTTAGTGAACGAGGTTTTGGGATTTTAGTGTTACGGTTCTGCGCCCCTTTGCGGCCCAGCGCGCTCGGACGCCGGGTCCCGTTAGGGACGGCTCCCTCCGGCGAGGGCGGGGCCCGTGCCGCCGCCGCACCTCCGCGCTCAACTTTGCGCGGACAATGGCTCCTGATAGGCCGCCGCGCTTACAGCGGGCGCCGGGGGCTCGGGCCGCAGAAGGGAAGTCACTTCGCAAATGAGCGTGCCCTGAGCGAGCCCGGACTTTTCCCGAGGCGAAGGCCTCCCGCTTGGGACGCCCCGTTTCATTTCCCGCTGCTGTTTTGCTTGTCCCGGCCTCAGCCGCTGCGGGCTGCCTCCTTGCCCTCGCGCTTCGCCTGCGTCTTAGAATCTTGGCGCACACCTGGAGGCTGGGGTGACCTTTTCTTCTCTGTAGCTTGTGGAACTCATTCGGAGTCACTGTAACATTTTCTCGGTCAGAAATTCTTCTTCGTACAGTGTCCCTATGAACTTGTTCGCCCCTCTTGGGAGGGCGTCTTTATTTCCTCTGAGTGTGTGGTTTTGCCGTGTGTACGCGTGTCTGGCCTGGTCACTAGGTATTTAACTCCTGGATGGGTAGGGATTAAGCCTCCGCCTTTGGCGCTCTCCCCCATCCGGTGTGCAGCCGTCAGAGTGCCTTGTGTATACTAGGAACGACGGCTAGCTTTTGGATGTTTCTTATGTGCCCGGCATCGCTTTTAAGCACTTAACTATTATGTTTTCTTAATTTCCTCACAACCTTCCGGTAATTTCACTTTATAGATGAGGAATAAGCCCAGAGAAGCTGTGTAATTTACTCTTCGTTACCCAGCAAGTAAACCCTGACTCCAAGATTTGAACCTAGGCAGTAGGACCCTTAACCCCTAAGCAGGTGGTTCTCAGACTCCAGCGCCATCAGCATCCCCTAGAGGGCTCGTTGACACACTCGCTGGGCCCCGCCCCAGACACTCCGATTCTGCAGGTCTGGGGTGGGGCCCGGCAATTTGCATTTGTGACTAGTTCCCAGGTGGTGCTGATGCTGCCGCTCCAAAGACTGCTCACCATGGTGCAAGTTAAGTTATAAGTGAGGGAAATTTATTCCAGATGTTTGCTCTTCATTACTTTAAAACTAGATCTTAACCAAAAATAATTTGGACCGCCTACTGTAGATTGCTTGGAAAACTGATTTGAGAGCTAAGGTTTTTTGTTAGCCCTGGTTAGAAAATTGAAAGTTTAGGTGGCGCAGCGGTTAAGTGTGCACATTCCCCTTCAGCGGCTCAGCGGTTCACCTGTTCGGATCCCGGGTGCGGACATGGCACTGCTCAGCAAGCCATGCTGTGGCAGGCGTCCCACGGATAAAGCAGAGGAAGATGGGCACAGATGTTAGCTCAGGGCCAGCATTCCTCAGCAAAAAGAGGAGGATTGGCAGCAGTTAGCTCAGGGCTAATCGTCCTCAAAAAAAAAAAAAAAGTTTAGTAAGTAACCATGGGTTTAAGTAGAGAATAAAAGTAGAACTCTGAATAACTCTGGGCCCCACCCCCTTCTTCGTTTATTGATTTATTCATGGCATAGGCATTTATCTCATCCCAGAGAAGCCTGGCGCATCCCGACCCGACCACAGACTCTCAAGTCTGGGAACCCAGAAGCGGGGTGATGGGGCCTGAGCTTGGCACTAAGGTAAGGTGGCCCTAGGGCAGCAGGCAGAGCAGCCAGAACTCAGAACCGCCCCCACACCCTCAGCCTTACGCATCTCCAACGATTTGGCTTACTGTTAAGAATATGACTCCAAGGGCTGTCCCCGGCCCAGTGGTTACAGTTGTGTGTGCTCCGCCTTGGCGGCCCAGGTTCACAGGTTCGGATCCTGGGTGCAGACCTGCTCCACTCATCAGCCATGCTGTGGAGGCATCCCACGTACAAAGAAGAGGAAGATGGCACAGATGTTGGCTCAGGGCAAATCTTCCTCTCACACACACCCAAAAGAATATGACTGCAGAATTTGTCGGTAAAATGGAGGTTTTCTGGTTTTGTGGGGTTTTTTAAAAGATTTTATTTTTCCTTTTTCTCCCCAAAGTCCCCTGGTACATAGCTGTGTATTTTTAGTTGTGGGTCCTTCTAGTTGTGGTGTGTGGGACGCTGCCTCAGCATGGCTTGATGAGCGGTGCCATGTCTGTGCCCAGGATTCGAACTGGGGACCCTTTGGCCACTGGAGCGGAGCGTGCGAACTCAACCACTGGGCCACGGGGCCGGCCCCTCGGGTTTTTTCTTCTTGGGGTGCAAGTCTTGTTGAGAAAGATTTTTAGTCTTGTTGTTATAATGCATTTCTTTCAGGGGAAAATAATTTCAGATTAGATAGGAGGAATGGGATTAGTTTACAGTTACGTTCTATCCTTTTTTATGATCTGTAGATCAGTGGTGTGTTCCAAAACAAAATCTAAAAGACAAGGTCGCTACTCCAGGTACTTAGCTAGAGGAGTGGTAAATAAAACATCGAAACACTTTACCTCTTCTGTTAGTACTGGTGACTAGCTATTTGCATTGCGTTCCACCTGATTCACTTCAACCAGTCTCATTCTTCATTGAAAACATGAGATTTTGTAATATTACAATCCCCTTCATAACTGCTGTGGTATAATTAACGTGAAATTGTCTTAACCACTGGCTTAAACAGATGCTGAAGAAGTGATTTTTGTTTCTCTCTTTTTATGTGTGAGAAGTCATACTCTGAGAGTGGTATTTCACTTTTCGAAAATGCGTTAGAAGCAGTTTACCTGAAAGACACTCGCTAAGAATTTTCTTAATGGCGGTCTACTAAAAATCCCTGGTAGCGTTTTTCCTCAGAAGTTGTGGACGTTTGAGTCAGGCGTGTCGGCTGTCAGTAACTGACAGAGAGCAGGGAAGGCAGTTCGTCAGTTCGTCGTCGAGTGGAGAGTCCTTGTGATGAGTGGGCTACAATGGCAGCGCAGCAGTAGGAAGCAGCAGAGTCCGCTCACCACAGGGAGGCTGAGGCTGCCTGCCTGGAGGGGGAGAGTTAAGAAATAGTGTTTCAGAGGATGTGTGTTTGCTGGAAAAATGAATGTGGATAAATCAGATCTGCTGAGGGTTTGATGTTGATATGCTTACCTCTCCACCCTTTCCTCTTGCTTGCTTCACCATTTTCCTCCTCTCTTGTCTGTCCTTTATGGGGACTCTCACAACTGCAGTTTTCCTCTTTCTTCCTCCAGTCCTTGTCTTAGTGTCCCCTGCTTGTTTCTGGCACCGTCGCTCTGCTTTTCCCCCTTTGGCGCAGTGGGGAAGGAAGGAGGTTCGAGGCGGTCAGGGATCATCAGGGTGATGGAGGATTGGACTGAGGAGGAGTTCCTTGGTTGTCACTTGATTAAAAACCGTAGAGAATTTTTAAAGAATTTGTTTATTTGAAAACTGTAACTTGAGAGGCAACATGAATTTATAACTGAGAATAGAGAATCTGGCTTCATGGATGTAGACACAGGTTCTGAGATCAGACTGCCTGGACTCCATGCTTGCTCTTGCCACTTCCTGGTTGTGTTACTTTGGGCAGTTCGCTGCGTGTCTTTGTGTTTCAGTTGCCCTGTTTTAAAAAACGGGCATGATGATAAGAGAACCTGTTTCTGTTTTAGGATCTTTGTGAATATTGACTGAGTTAAAATGCTTGGGATGGTATCTGGTATACAGTAAGCAGTCAATAGATATTAGCCATAAACATACTATGTTTAATACTTTTGAGCAATTGAATTTTCTGAGGAAATGAAAATTTGACTAATAATGCTGACTACAAGGGTAATCTCTACAAACTCCAGAGGATATAAACTCTGAGGGCCAGGACTTGTTCTTCCTGGGGTTTTTCTCTTGACTGTTAAATTGCTTTTGTTTTTGTAGTGTAGCAAAGGACATGATTTTTTTTCCCCCTTAAAGTGCTGTGTATGATTATCTTATGGTATAGTTGTAGAAGCAGAGAGTAGTGAAGAATTTGGTCCTATTTAGGTTACCTGGTTAAAATGAGCCCTGGTTAGCAGACAGAACCTGTAAATTTGTTTAATGGAGACTAACGTCTGCTTTGCAAATAGTGAATTTGTAGTTGAAAAATAGCCGTGTGGAACTGGTTATCCAACACATAAATTCACTCCACCGATTTTTTGTCCTTAGCTCTCACAAGTTTTAGAGGTAGTGCCTTCTTTCCCCACTGGGGATGTTGATATAATTGAGATAGAAACTAGTAAAGGAGTTGAAGGGTAATTGCAATTTCTTTGTCTTTATAGGACAATTAAAGCAGGTGAGGAAAGCTTAGCTATCTTATTTGTGGCCAGGCCCCAATCACATGTTTTTACCTGAAATTGATGGTTTGATTGATGAAATCTGAGAAAACTTTGCTTTTATATATGGTTTTTTATAGGGGAATTGTTTTTAGATAAAGCTTTTACTATTGACTAGAACATAAACGTGAATAGAGTTTTGTCTAGATTGGGTTTTCAGGCCAAAATCGGTTTAAAGAAAATAATGTTTTGGATCTGAACTAAAATTAACAAGTGTTAAAGACATTATTTCATTTCTGAAATGATGCTTTGACAAAGGAGGATGACAGCATGTATTATGTTCACTTTATATGTGAAGAAAGAGCTGAGAAATTGACCATAATACTGAAATTAGTTTGAAAGTTTGAAAATTGGCTAAAGGGTTACAGGGAGATCCAGTAGCCTCACTTCTTCCTTCTGTGCTTTTTTTTTTTTTAAGATTTTTTTTTTCCTTTTTTCTCCCCAAAGGCCCCCCCCCACCCCGTACATAGTTGTGTATTTTTAGTTGTGGGTCCTTCTAGTTGTGGCACATGGGACGCCGCCTCAGCATGGCTTAATGAGTGGTGCCCTGTCGGAGCCCAGGATCCGAAGTGGCGAAACCCTGGGCGACCGAAGTGGAGCGTGCAAACTTAACCACTTGGCCACGGGGCCTGCCCCCTGTGCTTTCTTTTTTGCCATTTTAAAGCATTTTAAGCATTTTTAATTCAGTGCTTTTAATTACATTCAGAATGTTGTATGACCAGCGCTACTATTTCTAAAATCTTTCTCATCACCCCAAATAGAAACTCTGTACCCATTAGATGATAATTTCCCATTTCTCCACCGCCCCCCCCCCCCCCCACAGCCCCCAGTCCCTGGTAACCTCAAATCTACTTTCTGTCTCTGAATACTTCAAATCTACTTTCCGTCTCTGAATTTGTCTAGTTTAGGTATTTCATGTAAGTGGAATCATACAATGTTTGTCCTTTTGTGTCTGGCTTATTTTACTTAGCATAATGTTTTCAGGGTTCATCTATGTTGTAGCCCCAGAACTTCGTTCCTTTTCATGACTGAGTGATAGTCCATCGTATGATATACCACCTTTTATTTATCCGTTCATCTGTTGATGGATTTACGTTGTTTCTATCTTTTGCCTATTATAATATTAGCTATGAACATTGGTGTACAGGTTTTTTTTGAGTCTCTGTTTTCAGATCTTTTATGTATATACTTAAGGAGTGGAATTGTGTTTTGTTTTTAACGCTTTCCTTGGGGCAGAAGAATTTGGGTGTATCTGAACAAACTCTCAATAGCATGGAAAACTCATGTAAAATGAGCTTGTCACTTTGTGAAGAATAAATTTGTGTCTGCCATTTCCACATAAACACCTCTTTCAGGTGGTTCCTTACAGTGATTTTGAAATAAATTGTAAGATGTGCACAACACAAAAGTTACCATCTTAGGCATTTTAGGTGCCTAGTTTGTACAGTCACATGGTTGCGCAGTCAGCGCGCCATCCGTCTCCAGGACTTCTCCATCTTCCTAAACTGAAACTGCCCGTTAAACGGTAACCCCAGGCCCTCCTCCCCCAGGCCCCGGCACCCACCAGCCTACCTTCTGTCTGAATAGGAGTGTTTTTGGTACGTCATATAAGTGGAATTATTTGGTCAGTATTTGTCCTTTTGTGACTCTTATTTCACTCAGCATAATGTTCTCAAGGTTCATCCATGTTGTAGGATATGTCAGAATTTCCTTCCCTTTTTTTTTTTTTGTTTGTTTGAGGAAGATTAGCCCTGAGCTAACATTGCCATCAGTCCTCCTCTTTTTGCCGAGGAAGATTGCCCCTGAGCTAACATCTGTGCCTGTCTTCCTCTATTTTATATGCTGGATGCCTGCTACAGCATGGCTTGACAAGCAGTGCCATGTCTGCACCTGGGATCCAAACTGGCGAACCCCGGGCCGCTGGAGTGCAACATGTGAACTCAATCACTGTGCCACCAGGCCGGCCCTGTGAGAATTTCCTTCCTTTTTAATCTTTGTAGTGATTTTTGGATTTTTGAAGTTTTTGTTTTTATAGTATGGCAAAGGAAATAAAATTTTGTTTTTAAGTACTGTGTATGATTATCTTATGGTATAATTGTAGAAGTGGAGAGTAGTGAAGAGTTTGGTCCTATTTAGGGTATTTGGTTAAAATGAGCACTGGTTAGACGAAACCTGTGAAGATTTCTTTTTCTTTTTTCTTTTTTTTTTTTTTTTGAGGAAGATTAGCCCTGAGCTAACTGCTGCCAATCCTGCTCTTTTTGCTGAGGAAGCCTGGCCATGAGCCAACATCTGTGCTCATCTTCCTCCACTTTATATGTGGGATGCCTACCACAGCATGGTGTGCCCAGTGGTGCCATGTCTGCACGCGGGATCCGAACCGGGAACCCTGGGCGGCCAAATCGGAACGTGCGCACTTAACTGCTGCGCCACCAGGCCAGCCCCTGTGAAGATTTCTGATTGCATGTGTCCCATAATTTTGAGAATTGCTCTGTGTGTTTTGATTCCATTTGCATACACAGTCCTTAGAGATAATGGTGTTTTTTATTATAAGTTAAAAGTTACTTCCTGATTGTGTGTTTTTGTCATGTTGATCACTTCTATAAAGCTTTTAGAGTAATTTTTCTTAGGGTATGTCGTGAAACGGTAGGGTAGCACTTTGCCCAACTAGATATTCACTTTCCGAGTCTACTTATTTCACATTTGTTCCCTTTTTGTCACCTCATCTGTAGGAAAAATAATTTTCTTTATAAGAGCAAAGCGTTTAAGCTATTGTTCACCATTCATCTTCTCTGTTTTAAGCTTTGGAAGAGAAGGGATCCTTTATTACATTTGGAATAAGTACTAATTTGTCCACTACCCCAACATGTCAGGGCCTCCTGCGTGGGTCAAGTATTGTGTGAGGCCCCCAGAACGCAAGCTGTTTCTTGGAAAAAACTGGTATGGGCAAATTATATTGTTTATTGAGAGCTTCAGGATAAAGTTGTTTAGTTCAGTTTGTATATTCAGTCCAGTTTACTTTTTTACATATTTGGAGTAAGGTGCCATTTTTAACTTAAATTTTAAAACAATCTTTGGGGCCTAGCTTTGATGTAAGCAAATTTTTATGCTTGGTCCTGCATGCTTTAAAAGGTGCGCATGTTATAGTTCACAGCATTGGTTTATTGTATACCTTAAGTTTATGCAATATGTCACTTATATCTTAAAAAAACTGGGAAAAGTAAATAAAAATAAATGGAGAAAAAGCAGTGATTTATTTTGGTGCTTTTCTAATTAGTTTTTCCTGCCCCATCAGAAAATAGATTATTTGGCAGTGGTAATTAAAGCAGTTAGTTGGGAAATTTTCATTTTATCACACTTGGATTTGGAGAGTTTAGATGTAAATAGATACATATACATGTATTTTTTTAAAAAACTATTTTAATGAAATGTAAATTTTTAGATGCTTACTCAATTTACTAAATACTTGTGTGAAGCACTCTGTATCAGGTACTTAACACATTCTGATAACAACCTTGTGAGCTAAGTACAGTCTCATTGTCGCTTTCCAGACTAGTGAATTTGAGGTTAAAGAATCCCAGGGTCAGCCACATCTCATCCCGGAGCTGGGCCTGGGACTCGGAACTCCGGCCGGATTCCCGATGCATTCATCCAAGCTTTGCTCTGTTGCCTGTCTTCTGCATACAGTGCACTTTTAAAAGTCAAGGTGAACTTTTAGATGATAGTTTCTTGGTTTTCATTTCCTCTTCCAATTCATACAAAATTGGAAAAAGAACAAGTGATTCAGCTTTTCAAGTACCAAATGATTTTTAAATTTGGAGTAAGGTCAGAGGGTCTCATTCTTTGTGTATTGGCACAGCACGCTGCTGCTTTTTAAAAATCTGGACTATCAATTGAAAAGTGTAATGTATACATTTGTGAAAATTTTCTCTCAAACTGTAGTGTCAAGAAAAGTTGTGGGTCTTCCTGAATAGCTGATGTGGGTTTTTTCTTTGTGTTTGGAGAACATTGTTTTGGCTGCTGTGAAACTCGGTATTGAACTTGTGATCCACCAGTTGGGCTGATCCTCCTCTTTCCCTGGCTTCGTTTTACTATTTTCTTATTCTTCCTTTGACCTAGCTTGAAAAAAAGGATAACATTTCGTTCTTTTTCTTAGCTATCTCAACATCTTTTTGGAAATGAGGTGTGTAGAGGGTATAAACATAACACACGTGCAGATCATTTCAAATCTTAACACTTCAGATGTCTTTTGTTTCTTCTTGAGAGATCACGTAGGTTTTACTGATATAAATGCAGCTTTATTTCAACAGATAGAAATTAAGAATTTAGTGTCATAAAATGTAAGCTTAGCCTACGCGTTTAATCCTCACAGGAGTCCTGTCTCCTAAAGTAGGAATTGTTAGGATTCATGTTTTAAATTTGAGGAAAATGAGGTTTTGAGACCCTAACTAATCCAAAAAACCATAGTAGGGGACAGTTTTAATATAAACCTAGGCAGTTGGATTCAGAGCCCATGCTCTTAACTACCACGTTACACTAATTTCCAGTTCTGATGTTAATGTTTCAAGTATAGATAATGATATTAATTGGTAAGTAAATTTGAAGAGCATTGTTTTTATTAATTTTACTTAACTATTAATAAAGAAGATAGCTGCAAGGTTGAAAAGTCAGGTGACACGATGACTTCTGCATTCTAGCCAGTGGTCTACTATTTGATAGCATTCGCTGTAACTAAGTTCTAGTATTGGTGGGGAAATGGGCCAGGAGCCCAGTGTTCATTCTTGAATTCGGGGCATGTGCGGTGAGTGCTCACTGTGTGCAGAGCACTGTGTTAGTGCTGGGGCGAGAGCACCCCCCGAAGTTTACAGACTCACCGTCCGTAACAGATGCCATCCAGATTAGAAGACCTTGATTTACTGGCTGTGATAGACATTCTGTAGACAAGTTTTATTTGATAATCTTCAGATAAAGTAGCGTGCATTTATACTTTTAGTATAAATGTGTGTATATTTATACACATTTACCTTCATGAATTTTCAGTCACTGCCTCTTTAAAATGCAAGAAGAAAGAAAAACAGCCCATTTCCAGTTTATTTAGCTAATAGAGACAAATTGTAATCAGTAACTTGCTACATAACGTCCTTTGCTGTCCCAATTCTAACATTCCACCTGTGACAGCAAAAGTAGCAAGAGACTTAAACATCCATGAAATAAGGCAAAAGTAAGAGAAGTTTAATTTAGGACATATATACCTAATGCTTTAAAAATTATTTTGGAACACTTTTAATTGTGCAAATTAGTTACAAGAACCTCAAACAAAAATTTCCTACTTATCTTTCACCCAGAGACCGCATTCAAGTTTTGCCAAATGTCACTTTATAGCAAAAGGGTCTAATCCAGCATCACATTTTCACCCGATTGTCTTGTTTCTCTAATATATTTCACTTTAGAACAGTTCCTCAGTCTTTGAATTTCATGCCCACGACCTTTTTGAAGATTACAGGGCAGTCATAGAATGACTCTCAACTTGGGTTTGTCCAGTGCATTTTGGGCTGAATTATCACAGTGTTCTCATTGTGTGCTATTGGATGGGACGTGGTATCTCTTTGTCCCGTGACAAGTGTAAGCTTTGATCACTTGGTTAAGATGGTGTGTGCCATATTTTCTTTTGTTAGTAAGTATTTTCTGTGGCAATACTTTGGGATAATGAAAATATTTCTTGTCTTTTTAGCATGGAGGAATCTTTTTTTTTTTTTCCTCTTGAGGCTGGGAATTTTTTAATTTTTTAGGGATGACGGTTAGTGCTTGGACTTAAAAACCTTATAGTTGTTGTCTAAGTCCTTGAAAACTTAATGTTTTTTTGAAATTTAAATATTATGGATGGTGGAATTTGAAAAATGTTAAAAATCAGATTAAGGGGGCTGGCTAGGTGGTGTAGCGGTTAAGTTTGCACACTTTGCTTCAGTGGCCTGGGGTTCACTGGTTTGGATCCCGGGTGGGGACCTACACACTGCTTATCAAGTCATGCTGTGGCAGGTGTCCCACATATAAAGTAGAGGAAGATGGTATGGATGTTAGCTCACAGCCAATCTTCCTCAGCAAAAAAAAAACAAGAAAAAAGAAGAAAAAAAAAAGAAGAGGATTGGTGGTGGATGTTATCTCAGGGCTAATCTTCCTCAAAAAAAAAAAGCTTGAAAAAAAATCACATTAAATCTTACAGTGTATGATGGTGGCTTGAAAGAACATGGGGAATTAAGAGCAGTCAGTTAGATCTGGATTAGATTCTACTTAATGATTATATGATGTTGGGCATTTTACATTATTTTTCCAAATTATCACCTGCTCTTATGTTAAAAAAGTCTGTTTTGTAAAATGTGTCAGACAGATGTCACCCTTTTATAATAAACACGTCAAGGTATTATTAAGTTAATTACTTTGGTATCATTCAGAAGTTAAATTAATAGGGTCAGTGAATTACCTTAAGCACATTTTCAGTAGAAGCTACTAAATGGACATAATTAGAATGAATCATAGTATGTTGAAAAATATTTAAGACAATTGTAAATTCTGTGTTCACAATCCACATTGATCTTACTAAATAGATGCTGACCTGTTAGGCATGAATAAGTTTCCTCTCCTGAAAAGCAGATTCTCTAGCGTTTAGTGTTTAGTAATTATAGGTAGCACTTGGAGGTATTAAATACCATCGATTTCAGAGGTAGGAAGATTTAGGCAGCCTAAAACATTGCCAGAATATAGCATCACATGATAACCTAAATTAATTTGAATGTGACTGACTCTTGTTTAGGATAAAGGCAGCTGATTCAACTATTAGGTCATTTCCATTTATTTTAGGCACCGTTTTATGACAAAATTTGTAAGTTTAAATGATGAATTTTAACTTGGTCTTAGTACTCATCGTTTTGAAGAAATTTCTTTCTTTTTTTCTTTTTTTGAGGAAGATTAGCTCTGAGCTAACATCTGCCACCAATCCTCCTCTTTTTGTTGAGGAAGACTGGCCCTGAACTAACATCTGTGCTCATCTTCCTCCGTTTTATGTGAGATGCCTGCCACAGCATGGCTTGACAAGCAGTGGGTAGGTCTGCACTTGGGATCCGAACCAGTGAACCCTGGACCACGTGAACTTATCCGATGCGCCACCGGGCTGGCCCCAGAAATTTCTTTTATAAATAAGAATTTGTATTTTTTAAAAGTTTGAGATCCCGTTTTATTTTTTCCTTAGAATAAAGTGATTCTTGAAGTTATTTTATACTTCTCACTGAAGACGTTTCTGTTTGTGTATGTATTTAAGACTCTTCAAGTTTTTAAGACTATAATGGTGCCCTTAGTCATTAATTTTGTTGAAATTTGGCTTTTGTGCTTGTTAATAAGATGAATTGGTAAATTTGAGCTTTACCTCATATACATAAAATAAGCTGAGGCTAGATCTCAAAGGATGGAGACAGTAGGACCATATACAAAAACTAAGGAAGAACTAGCTCATCTTAAATGCTGGCCCAGAAGGAGCAGCTACAGCACAGGAAAGTCATACTGCACTGCCTCATGAAGACTGCCTAGGATTACACTTCTAATCCCTGTGTAGTTATTTACCTTGGCTTCCTTTTTGTTTTTTAACCTGCCTTTCTTTGATTATTATTGTACATGAAAGGGAATTTGAAATTTGGAGATACAGATTCTAGTTGCTTATTATAAAATGAACTGTCTCTATGGCCTTAGCAAGAGATCTGACCTTTCTGAGTTGAGCTTCTCATTTATCAAATGATGGAACAAAGAGGTTGCATTGAAATATCTTGAGGGGCCAGCCCCGTGGCTGAGTGGTTAAGTTTGTGTGCTCCCGTTCTGTGGCCGGGGGTTTCGCCAGTTCAGATCCTGGGCATGGACATGGCACTGCTCGTCAGGCCACGCTGAGGCAGCATCCCGCATAGCACAACCAGAGGCACTCACAACTAGAATACACAACTATGTACTGGGGGGCTTTGGGGAGAAAGAAGGGAAAAGAAGAAGAAGAAGAAAATTGGCAACAGTGTTATAGCTCATGTGTCAATCTTAAAAAAGAAATATCTTGAATTTTCTTCTTGATCTAAGATTGTATGTTGTTAAGATTGAAATGGAAAAATGGTTGTTGAAAATAACTAAATATGGTAAAACAAAGAAATAGGTCATGAATGTAATAAAAAGCCAAAATCAGTGATAGGTTACCTTCCCCACTTACCAGTCTGATCTGAAGCTTACTTGGAAGCAGAAATAGGTTGACTATGTGGGGGATCAAAATTGGCCACCCTGAAATGTGTCTCTTTGCCTTTGTTATTTTTAAGAACAAAAGGCTCTGAAAGGAACTTTGACTTTCCCTCTAACTGCCTAAAATAATGTAAGATAGAAGGCCTGTTCCAGGAGGAGCTAATACCCTAAGATAACTATAGGATAATGTAAAACAGGTGTGAAAAAAGGCACCAACAAGACCAGCTTTTCAAAGTTCTGTCTCTCAGGCCTCATTCTCTATAGGTGGTTCAGCAAGCAGTTGTCTAACAAATATTTGCATTTCCATCTCCGTGTGAATTGCCTTTCTCCCCTCTGAAGTCCCAGACCACCACCCCCAACATCTTCCTTTGTCTTTAGATGAAGATAGTATTTAAAGCGGCAGCTTTGGCCATTCTGACCAGTGACTCAGTTTTCCTGGGTTTCTTCCAGGTATATGTGTTCCTAAACTTTGTTATTTTCTCCTGTTATTCTGTCTCATGTCAGTTTAAATCTTAGACCAGCCAGAAGGACCTAGAGAGTAGAGGAATTGTCTTCCTCCCCTACAAAAATTTAGAAATCTTTTAGAGATCAGCGTAATCAAAAATATTGAGGACCTCAGTTTTTCTGTTAGGGTGATGATGGCTTGTGTGAAAATCTTCAAGAGCTCTCTTTGACTCACTCTAAAATATTTTGCATTATTTTGCTGTTCAACATTAACAGCAAGGATCATTAAATTAAAAGCAGGGGCCAGCCAGGTGGTGCAGCGGTTAAGTGCACACGTTCTGCTTCGGCGGCCTGGGATTCGCCGGTTCGAATCCCGGGTGCAGACATGGCACTTCTTGGCGTGCCGTGCTGTGGTAGGCGTCCCACATATAAAGTGGAGGAAGATGGGCATGGATGTTAGCTCAGGGCCAGTCTTCTTCAGCAAAAAGAGGAGGATTGGCAGCAGATGTTGGCTCAGGGGTAATCTTCCTCAAAAAAAAAAATTTAAAAGCAGAAGTATGGTCAAATGAAAACATTTATATGGAATTAATTATTGCCTTATTTGAGATAGAACAGATCAGAACAGTAAGGACACAGATAAACTTAATCCCTGAAATGGATCTCCAACAAGAAACATAAGATGATTTTAAAGAATGGCTGGAGTCTGTTTTCAGAGAGATAAAGAAGGCATCGCATCTGTTAAACAATAGCCGACTAGTATAGAAGATAAAGAAATGAAACAGCAACAGGCCAATTAAATTCATCTTTGAAACCCATAAAGGAGAGTTAAAATCAAATCGGGAACAAAAGATGAAGTCAAAAAACATTCAGAATTGAAAGAATTGAGGAAATTGGAAAAATGGGAAAGAAGATACAGCAGACTCAGGTAACTTATTTTTTGTGATCTTGGCAGGCTTTCCCATCCCTTTTCTCTTGATAGCAGTGTCCTGGTTTGCCTTTTGAGTAACTGCCTACCTTCCCATCCCTTTGGTTCTAGCTGGACTGCTGATCACAGCGTATCCCAGGTAATCATGTTCTGACTAGCCACAGTAGAGGGCCGGGCTTGGGATAGGCTCGTGACACAAATGCCCAGAACTTTTGTGCAAAAAGTCGTAGGATGATATGGTAGTCTTTTGCCCTGGGATCATGGTACAGGTGTGTGGTAAGCTTAAAGATGTGTGTGGCAGCTGCTTCTGTCTTAGGGAACAAACTTATCTGCTCACGGAGAAGTGAGGCAAGCAGGGAGGGAGTGGAGAGAACTTTAAGGACATGTCCTGTGTTCCTGGATCTAGTTCTGTGTGGAGTCAGTGCAACCTTTAAGCTGAATAATTAGGTAAAACAATAGAAATTCTCTTGTGTACTTGAGTTGGTTTGAATTAGGAATTTGTAACCTCACAATATTAAGATAGTTCTGGCTAATTCATAAATTGTTCTTTTATATTATTTACTTACTTACTTTTGAGGAAGATTGGCCCTGAGCTAACATCCACTGCCAGTCCTCCTCTTTTTGCTGAGGAAGATTGACACTGAGCTAACTAACATCTGTGCTCATCTTCCTCTATTTTATATGTGGGATGCCTGGGACTGTAGGGCTTGATAAGCAGTGCTAGGTCCGTGCCCAGAATCAGAACTAGCCAACCCCCCACCACTGAAGCAGAGCGTGCGACTTTAACTGCTACGCCACTGGGCCAGCCCCCATAAATTCTTCTTGAGAATAAAGAATATTAGAAGGTGTGGTTCCCAGAGTTGGTGGGATTAATAAGAATGTTCTAAAATTATAAATCAAAACTTTTATAAAAATACCAAAAAAGTTAAGAGGAATTTTGAAGGGCTTATATGAAAAGACTGGTATTAAAAGGAAAGTGGGGACTCAGTTAATAGAAGTGGGAATCATTTTTGCCCTGAGGGCATTTGCCAGTTTCACCATAGAAACTTGAGTTTTGAAAACTTTATCTGATGAGAGGCTCTGAAATCAAAGCCCAGAGACCTGCATGAAATTCAGGGATCACATAGGAGACCCTTCCCCTCAGTAAGCTGAGGCCCCAAATTAGATAAAGTGGTTGAGAAGTAAACCAGCCTGCATCCCTGTTTCTGTCTGAGTTAACATTTCCTGGGTGGTCCAAGGAACCTGTAGCCTTGAACTTGGATTGTGGTGATCTCAGGCAGGTAGCGTTCCCAGACACCTGGAGGAAGCTGCCTTCATCCTAGGCCTCAAATTTAAAATAATTTTGTAATGTAAGGTGATCGACCAGCACACAATAAAAGATGATAAGGCATACATGGGACAAGTACCATGCATATGAGCAAGAACCACCAGAACCCACAGAAATATACTTGAAAAGCCTTGAGATTTTTGAATTATCAGAAACTGAAACAACTAACCCTATTATGATTAAAGAAATATGTCAAGCTTGAAAATCTTTAGGGAGTAGGAAACTATAAAATGTGACATAGCAACAGATAGAAGTTCTAAAAATGAAAATTGAAAGACTTGATGGGTAGTTTTAGCAATAGAATAAACAGGTGAAGAAAGAATTAATTATATGGAAGATAAGTCAAAAGAAATAGAGTTTAGTTCAGAGAGGAAAAATGAGAAAGATACAGAAGAAGGTAAGAGATTTAAGGACTAACAGACATTTAATCTGAGTCTCAGTAGGATAGGAGAGAGAGAGTGGGGCAGAGGCAATACCTGAAGAGGTGATAGCTGAGAATGCTGCGCAACTGAAGGCTGCCAGGCCTTAGTCAGGAAGCCCAGTGAGTGACAGACAAACTGAATAAAAAGAAACCTACATCTGGGCGTATAGGGAGACTGTCGAAAACCAAAGACAAAGAAAATGCCTTAGAAACAACAGGAGTGGGGATGGGGATTACCTTTAAAAGAGACTCTAGATGACTTCTGAATAGTAACAGCGGAAGCCAAAAGATAATGAAATAACCTTAGTATGCTGAAAGAAAACAATTGTCAAACGAGATTTCTAGTCCAATGAAAGTATCTTTCAAGAATAAAGAATATTTAGCAAATAAAAACAGTTTGCCTAAAGAAAGAAATTCTAAAGGATTAACTTCAGGCCGAAGGAAAGTCTGAGATAACAAGAAAGAATGAGCAAAGAATGTCATAATTAGGCAGTTAAATCAAGATGAAAATTAAGTTGTTGGAAACAAGTATTTAAAAATACAGAATTAAAATACACATACACGAAGGTGATTAAGGAGCTACACCCACATAATAATTATTGGACTTAAAAGAACGAACTGGGATTGAAAATTATTGACAGTTTATGCAAATATGTAGAGTTATCATCAGACAGGTTAATAATGGGCATGGGACCTAAGTAGGGAAGTCACCCGAGAAGAAATACAAATAATAAAACTGTGAAAAGTGTTTCTAAATTTAGTAAGCAAAAAGAAATTCAATTGTTTTAGTAGTAATGATGTATTCATAGTGATTAGGTTGTAGTTCTCCAAAATGTTGGTGAGACTGATGAATTTAGTTTTTAACATTTCTGGTAGCAATGTAAAAATTCTGGTGTTATGTGTTAAGAGCTTATGTGTTATGTGTTCATGTTATTTATATATTTCCGTATGAGGAATTTTAAAATGTGGAAATAAAAATGCAAAAGCCAATTGTAGAAGATGTTCGGAGAAATTGTATGATTCCATTTTGATGGGCTATTATGCAGCTATTTAAATGATAACTTGTTCTTTAAGAATATGTAATGTGGGAAGTAGATGATGCTAGTTGATCCTTGAGACAAGATCATTTTACTGGCAGTGGGTTAGGCTCTTTGGAATTTTACTTCTTTATCCCGAGAATCTGTCTCTCTGATGTCTCAATGCATTCTAAGTTGAGCATAGCATAAAGCTGACTTCTGTGTTCCTCTTGTGACCTTTTCCTCAGGGAATTTACCTTGCTGCTCTATTCTAGGGGGTACTGTCGAGTGAGTAGTCCCTGGGGATTGGCAGTAAAGAATGCTCACCAGGGGTAGAACTTTGTGTACCCTCAAGTTTTCTTTTCCCTTGGTTAACTCATTTCATTTCTACAGCTACCACATGGTGGCTCAAGAGGTCATGAGAATTTAAATAAGTTTACTCAACACAGTTTATTTAGTCTATAGCAGTATAGTTTTTGTGATGATGAAAATGTTCCTTATCTGTGATCTTCAGGACAGCAGCCACTAAGCTGCATGTGGCTGCTGAGCACTTGAAATATGGCAAATGCTACTGAGGAACTGAATTTTTAATTTGAACTAATCTTAATTTAAATTTAAATAGCTACATGTGGCTTTTGGCTATCGTGTTGGACGGCGTGTCTCTAGAGTGATAACCCTCCAGGTTGTAGCTTGTTCCTTCACTACGTTTTCTGCCTTGGGTGATTGCTGCCTTCCTTAGGAAGAGAGATCACCTTTTCTCCCCACACCACCCCTCCTTTACCGAGACAGCATCAGACATACACAGTGGGGGAGCAGGTGCGTTCTGCTACAAATCCAGAAACGTGAACTCGTTTTCTTGTCTAACATTGGGCTCACCCTCTGAATTCTCTCAGTTCGGTTTTTCTTTCTTTTCTGTATTTAAAAAGATTTGAAGGGATTCATCATCCTTTTTTTTTTTTTAAAGATTTTATTTTTCCTTTTTCTCCCAAAGCCCCCCGGTACGTAGTTGTGTATTTTTAGTTGTGGGTCCGTCCAGTCGGGGCACATGGGACGTCGCCTCAGCATGGCCCCACGAGCGGCACCGTGTCCAAGCCCAGGACCCAAACCGGCAAAACCCCGGGCCGCAGAAGCGGAGCCCGAGAACCCAACCACTCAGCCCGGGGCCGGCCCCTCATCATCCTTTTTGTATTTACTGGTTTATGTAGTAATGATCATTTTGGTTATTTTCCTTTTTGTTCAAAAGAACTATTGCTCGTGAAGTTCAGATGTACACATCGTGCCTGTTTGCATTCCTTATGGCTGCACAGCTAACTGTCCCACAGTAGTTGCTTCAAAGTTTGGGTTTCATGGTCTATTCTTGGGAGACTTCCGAGTTTTGACATGAGAGAGATGATGGATCATATCCTGGTGATTTTTTGTTGTTCATATCTAGTGATACATGTGCGTGTGCACACACACCCACACCCTTTTTACATTAAACCAGAAAAAAGACTGCATGGGTCCTGCTCAAGTGGCTTATGGAACGCTGTCTCCTTTGAAGGTCTTTTTTCTAGGCTCCCCAGGTACTTCCATTTTGCTTTTCTGCTTTTATTCTTTCTCCCTCATAGGGTTCTTGTGAATATTAAAAAGATGACCAATAAAGCATGATAGGTATATTCAAGAGATGTTTATTTGTTTTTTGTCTATCCCACTCTTACTTTTAAATGAGGGACTCATAAGAGGTCAGAGGGGAAAGGAGCTTCATAGCAAGTGGTTGGTGTCGCGTCTCCCTTCCTAGGAGAGGAGCCGGTGCAGCCCCCTGGGGGCACGGAGCTGGTTAGTGATCTGGGCAACCCACCACCTGGCTTTCCTGGCTGCTGGTTCTATGGGGACCAGCGCGTCACGCCTCATGCTCCGTGAGCTTGTGTCACCACCTGGCCTGGTGTGTCCTGGTGTTCACCTTAATGCCGCTGTGTGATGGCAGTTTCTTTCTGGGAGAGGGAGAAGAGAGGCAGCAGTCGCCAGTGGAGAGAGGCGTGCAGGGAATGTTCCACGAACAGTCTTGACCACAGACTGTCCAGGGAAATGCCCTCTTGGGACGGCAAAAAGCAGCGAGTTCTGTTAATGCACACGACCTCATTTCTAGAGAGCAGAAAGCCCCAAAGAAAACGCGTCCTTCCCTGGGAAGTCTGCCTGGGCTCGGTCACCTCCAGGGTTCTTTCCACCGCAAAGCGCTCTGATGCCTCCTCCTGAACAGTCTGCTAATGAAGTAGGAACTCTCATCGCCCCCCATGAGCTGTTTGTGTGGCATCTGTCTCACATTTCTTAACACACTTTGAGTGTGAATGACGTCATAGCAGATTTATGGCAATTTAAGGTGAGAAGTGGAACTAGCAGTGGGCAGAAAATTGTCCTAATGTTATGTTCTGGCCCTGACAGTGGCTGTATCACCTTGACAAATCATTGCATTTATAAAATGAGAATGTATCTCCTTTTTCTCTTGCTGGAGAATTAAAGGAAATTGAAATTATTAAGAAATAGTGTGAACTTTCAGAAATAATGACGATATATTCTAAGTGAGCATTCTGATTATGGAAAAATAAGATGCCTTTGTTGTCCATTTTGACTGAGCCACATTTTAGTATAAATTTACTTGAACTTACTTATCCAAGAGAAAAGAATGAGACCTAGGCTGTTAGGGAAAATAATTTCTGTGATCTAACCATCCTGGTGCTTGATTTTGCTTTTTCTATCTCCCTTCAGGATAGCGATCTCCTTCTGGGAAATAGAATTGCTTCTATTTGTTCACAGACATGGGGATAAGTGTCAATTGTTTTTATTATTGTTTTTATTGTCGAGTTTTATTTCCTAAGTATGTCTGCTTCATTACTTATTAATGCCCAGGTCTGGCCTAGCGGTTCCTTCATGTGGCAACAGATGGTGGAACTAGACCACAGTTTTAATAGTAGGGAAGTAGATCATCCTTTTCAAGGACAGAGAAAAGATTTACTTGCATTTTTAGCCAAAACAGTTTTCCTGCTAACAGCTCTGCATGTTCTCTGGAACAGTGGGGCTTCCGTTAAGGGCTCCCAAGTCTGCAGTAAATTAACTTACATACATAAGTGTCTTTTTAGAATTCCATGCTTCCAGTCCTTAGTATTTTAGTCTTCCTTTCACATTAAGTTCATTTGGTTGTTGGATCTACCGCTAAAACTAGAAATAATTCAACTAAATTGAAAGGGATAATTTTTAACAGGCATCTAATTTGCAAACTATCTATAGAGGAACAATTTTTTTAATATTAGAGTTTTTTAAAATTTGCTTTAGATTTTGGCTTCTTAAAGTGTCTTTATGTGGTATATTTTTGCTTTTTAATTTTTAAATTTTGTTAAAATATATGTAACATAAAACTTGCCATTTTAACTATTTTTAAGTGTGTAGTTCCTTGCATTGAGTACATTCACGTTGTTTTGCAACATCTCCACTGTCTGTCTCCAGAACTTTTTCATCATGCCAAACTCAAACTCTGTAACTCCTCATCACTCCCTCCTCCTAGCCCCTGGCACCACCGTTCTGCTTTCTATGTCTGTGCATTGGACCGTCTGAGGCATCTCATGTGAGTGGAATCACAGTATTTGTCCCTCTGCGTCTGGCTTGTTTCCCTCAGAATAATGTTTTCACGGTTCATCCATGTTGTAGCATGTTTCAGAACTTCATTCCTTTTTAAGACAATTATATTCCACTGTATGTATATATCACATTTTGTTTATCTGTTCATCGGACAGTGGACATTTGGCTTGTGTCTACCTTTTGGCTATTGTGGGTAATGCTGCTCTGAGCATGGGTGTACAAATATCCGTTTGAGTGCCTGCTTTTAGGTATATATCCAGAAGTAGAAGTTCTGTGTCATGGTAACTCTCTTTAATTTTTTTAGGAACTGCCAAACTGTTTTCCTCAGTGGGTGTACCATTTTACATTCCTAACAGCAATGCGCAAGGGTTCCAGTTTCCCCACATCCCTGCCAACACTTCCTATTTAATGTTTGTGTGTTGTACTTTTATAGTGCTTGAATTCAGCAGAGGCTCTTTACTGATACCAAAGTATCAGAAAATGTTTTCTTTTTAGTTATTTATTTATTCATTTTTGCGAGGAAGGCTGGCCCTGAGCTAACATCTGTTGCCAATCTTCCCCTTTTTGCTTGAGGAAGATGGTCACTGAGCTAACACCAGTGCCAGTCTTCCTCTATTTTGTATATGGGACACTGCTACAGTGTGGCTTGATAAGCAGTGTGTAGGTCTGTGCCTGTGTTGAACTCTGAACCTGTGAACCCGGGACCGCAGAAACGGAGTACACGAACTTAACCACTACGTCACCAGGCTTGCCCTAGAAAATGTTTTCTAAAGAGAATAATATGCTGTATTATAAAGGAACTTGGATGGCATTTGTCGTACAACCTATTTCCTTCTTGATGAGAAAGAAGGAATTCCCTTCACCCAGCCTCAGTCTACTTTACCCCCTCTTTTCTGTCTTCAGTGTGTGCCTCGGGGGAAGGGAACGTCACATGGATTTCTCTGTTGAAGTCTGGAAACCTGTCACTGGGTTGTGAGGGCATCACCTCTTCCTTCCTGGCACTTGGGAGAGATTTTAACTGGTCTGGGTGACATCTGAATTTATTTTGAGGGGGTGATGATGACCTCATTTTATGGAAATAAAACTAGATGGAAAGTTAAGGGACAGATTTTCTTAGAGGAATTTTTGGCAAATAGAATACTTGGTATCTGGGCTTTACTTTTTCCCTTAGGCAAGCAAACTGTAAATTAGGCAGTCCATAGAGGGCCATCACAGCTCTAAAATGAACGTTTAGAAGCATCTTGTGCATTTCCAGCACTCACTTTCTTATTCTCTTTCCTAGGGATCATGGCCCAAGTAGCAACGTCTACCCTGCCTGTCGAGGATGAGGAGTCCTCGGAGAGCAGGATGGTGGTGACATTCCTCATGTCTGCTCTGGAGTCCATGGTGAGATGCCTTTCCACTTCTGTAACACGTGCCGTAGGTGGATGAGGCTGGGCCCTGCATGACGCTGATTTGCTTTTGTAAAATATATAGTTTTTAGTTTAATAAGAATAGTTGTTTTGCTTGAATAGTAGTATGAATTTAAGCCTTTCAAATCAAATTTTATTATGGATATTCTTTTTTTTTTTTTTTTCAAGATTGGTACCTGAGCTAACAACTGTTGCCGATCTTTTTTTTTTTTTTCCTGCTTTTTCTCCCCAAATCCCCCCAGTACATAGTTGTATATTTTAGTTGTGGGTCCTCCTAGTTGTGGCATGTGGGATGCCACCTCAACATGGCCTGACAAGCAGTGTCATGTCCACGCCCAGGATTCGAACCAGCGAAACCCTGGGCTGCCGAAGCGGAGTGCGCGAACTTAACTACTTGGCCACAGGGCTGGCCCCCAGAATATTCTTAACTGATCTAAATGTTTAATTTTTTACATGTAATTTCAGTTTTTTACCTACCAATATCTTAAGCATTCCTTTGTTTTGCAGGCATTAACTTTGAATTTGTGGGTAACAATTGAAGTTACTCAGAATGAGTTTCTATATTATAGTGTGGTGCTGATGTTTTACTGTATCTGTGTGAAGAACATTACCAGAATTTTGGGCTATAAGAACATATTCACTATTTTATATCTATTCTGTTTGATTTTTATTTTTTTTTTGAGGAAGGTTAGCCCTGAGCTAACATTTGTTGCCAGTCCTCCCCTTTTTCTGAGGAAGACTGGCCCTGAGCTAACATCGGTGCCCATCTTCCTCTACTTTATATGTGGGACGCCTACCACAGTGTGGCTTGCCAAGCAGTGCCACGTCCACACCTGGGATCCAAACTGGCAAACCCCGGCCGCTGAAACGGAATGTGCAAACTTAACCACTGCACCGCCGGGCTGGCCCCTATCTATTCTTATTTTATTGTGCTTATGCATTCACAGTTGTCCTTACTCTGCCACCTTTTATTAAATGTATAGTGTGTTAGCTCTTTATTTTTAAAAACCTATACTGTATTCATAATTATAGCAAAATGTTAAGTATTATTCTTTTGCTGTATTTTTGTATTACTATGATGATAGTAATACAGTTTGATTATCATTTTTATGGATATGTAGCTGGAAACATTGTATTTGAGCTCACAGATTCCAAAAGCCTCACACTTGGGTGTTTTCTGACACATTGATACTAAATTTTCTAAGTAGGAGGAGGCTGTGTGTTTTCCATCTGAGTGTTGACTAGTGTTACGTAGTGTTTAACCTCGCAGGTCTCATTATGACATTGTAAATTCTTTTTTGTTTTCTCCTTAGGGCATTCTTTTTTTCTCTTTTTTTTATTTATGAATTTAAAAAAATTATCTCTCTAAAGAAAGAAATTTTAGAATGGTTAGTGGCTATATACTGTTATTTTCTGAATGTCACTTATTTCTGCCTTGTAATCATAAAACCAGCCAAAATTTGTGGCTTAATATTAAATGATAGTTGAGAGATTAAATCCTACTCTGTTGATATTAAAATAATTTTCTTTACTGCCGTTCTCTACATAGAATAACATAGGGTCACGTAGGACCCCCTCCCTTCCTTAGAATGTCTTTATAGTTTTCTTATTTTTGGCAAAGTCACTTGATTATTCTCAGCTTTTGTTTCCTCCTCACCAGCAGGAGTAAGGGTATCTCTTTCCTTATGTTCCTAGTTGTGTATTAGGAAGTATACTTATAGGTATATAAGTCAGCCTCATCTTTCCCTTGGCCCAAGGATTTCTTTGACCTAATCCTTGGACAGTATGTGAATCTTATTTTGCTGTTTTATAAGTACTGCCTTTGGTGACAGGGTTGTCCAACTAAGAGTGTGAATAGTGCAGCAAGATTGCACCCACATTTGTCACAAGGTAAGTAAATAATAGTTCCTTATAGGCAAGCAACCACAGTAGATTTCATATAAATGAACGTTAGAGTACAGCATTATTCTTCATGCTGGGAATATTTGTTGGCTGACATGTAGGCCAGAAGTTCTCTACTGTGGCTTTATTATAGTTCAGAAGATTTCTCATCATTGAAGTAGGTATGAAATTAATTATTCAAGATAATGTTTTAAAGCAGAGTTGTACAAGAAATTTGCATTTAAGAAATTAGAGGATGGTTACTGTACAAATCAAAAAGAAATAGAGGAAAGCTGTAGTTTTCAACAAATGATACTGAGAACATAGGCTAATAGGCAAAAAACCCAGAAAAGTTTTTAATCTTTTTTTAAAATTAATTAATTAATTATTTTTTGAGGAAGATTAGCCATGAGCTGACATCTGCTGCCAATCCTCCTCTTTTTGCTGAGGAAGGCTGGCCCTGAGCTCACATCCATGCCCATCTTCCTCTGCTTTATATGTGGGACGCCTACCGCAGCATGGCTTACCAAGTGGTGCCATGTCTGTGCCCGGGATCCGAACCGGCGAACCCCGGGCTGCCGAAGTAGAATGTGTGCACTTAACCACTGTGCCACTGGGCCAGCCCCCAAATTTTTAATCTTTATCATGTGCCAAGTTACATTCTAGATGAGTAAAAATAAAAAATGGTTATATTAAGACAACTTTAAAAACCGGAACAAAATATCTGTAATTATGTATTTAATTCCATAAACAGCTTTTCTATGCCTAAACTCAGTGAGGTACTTTGATGCGTCAACAGGGAGACACACTACTAACAGTAGAAAAATAAGCAAATTGTATGCTCATTTACAGAAAATTATCTAAGATACAATACTCTTTAATTTTAATACCCAGAAGTAGATTATTGATTATACTATGGTACTCTTTAAAAATGTTCCTGGAAAAGTTGCACAATAACCTTTGCTAAAATATTGTGAGTTAGCTCCTCTAGAAGTGCATGTGGGAGTGTAAACTGATAGAACCTTCTTAGAAAGCAATTTGCAGTAGGTTTTGAGCGGGTTTTTATTTATTTGTTTTCTTTTGTTTTTATGAGGAGGAGTGGTCCTGAGCTGACACCTGTTGCCAGTCTTCCTCTTTTTGCTTGAGGAAGAGTGGCCCTGAGCTAACATCTCTTCAGTCTTACTCTATTTTGTGTGTGGGACGCCTGCCACAGCATGGCTTGATGAATGGTGCGTAGGTCTGCACCAGGGATCCGAACTGGTGAACCCTGGGCTGCTCAAGTGGAGCGTGTGAACTCAACCGCTATATCACCAGGCCAGCCCCCAGAATCAGTCTTCTGACATCATTGTTTACTTCTCTGACTCTCTTCTGAGAAAGTCATTCAAGATACACATACATGTTTTGTTCCTAGATTGTTATTTCAGTGTTATTTTTAGGAGTGATAATTGTAATCAGCAACATTTTCAATGTTGTTAGTACTAAATTATTGTAAATCTGTGAAATGGAATGTCATATAGTACTCTGTCAAGATTTTAAAGAATATTTAATCTCATAGGAATATACTTAGTAAAAGTCATACCTAGTAGAACTATACTCGCCTAAATGTGATTCCAGTTGTCTGTACGTGTACGGAGATCCCTCTGGAGGTGCAATTATGTAGTGGATGTTGCAGTGTGGCGTCCAGACCCCCCTTTCGGACTGATGGCACTAGTTCCCCCCGCTGCTGTGAGTGTGAGAGGCTCCCTTGCCCAGTTCTGTCCCCTTCCTTGAGGAGGACATGCAGCTCCAGAGCTCCCTGATGCAGCTGCGTCAGTATCCAGCTCTCGCTCTGCGCAGCCTACTCCCTCACACCTCACAGGGATTGTT
This sequence comes from Equus caballus, assembly GCF_041296265.1. Taxonomy (NCBI): domain Eukaryota; kingdom Metazoa; phylum Chordata; class Mammalia; order Perissodactyla; family Equidae; genus Equus; species Equus caballus. The sequence goes on from NC_091696.1 coordinate 13,363,671, forward strand.
ACTGACAGTACTCTCTAGAAAGCCTCTGTGCAAATCTGAGTCTGTTTCTTGGGAATTTGAACTATAACAGATTACAAGAGATTTCTACCTTTTTTTCTTATAAATTCTCTGTTTTCTTCTGTTTAAAATCAGGGTTAAAAACTCTTTAGAAAGAGAGGTACCTTAAAAAAAAGGAGGACTCTCTTTTGTATATGGTAACTTAAGGCCAGAAACTAGGAAATTGACCTGATTCCACATTAGGAATTACGACAGTTTAAGTGATGTGGTTCTTTTGCGCATCCAGCAGAAACAGTGTTTTTAAACGTCTGTGTATAACATAATGGTTGCTTTTTGTGTTCCAGTGTAAAGAACTGGCCAAGTCCAAGGCGGAAGTGGCCTGCATCGCCGTGTACGAGACAGACGTGTTTGTCGTCGGCACCGAGAGAGGACGCGCTTTTGTCAACACCAGAAAGGATTTTCAGAAAGACTTCGTAAAATACTGTAAGTATTCTATTTTTGTCTTTTGTATTACGTAAATACCAGATCTAAATTTTTATGGATAATGCATGTCATACTTTCTTCTAAAGCAGAATGAGGTTTATACTAAAACAAGACTTTCTGGAATGTCCATGGAGACATTTCACACTGCTCAGAATGAATCACTGACATGGTAATATATAAGGGTGAATACTGAAGAATTTAAAGAAAATGGTAAATATTTACTGTAGTCCTCTTCTTCCTTGCCATGACTCTGGATTGGTGGAATGCATTAGAGAGGAGATAGGGAAGTTTTGAACTGATTAAAACTTCTTATCCAGGTAAGCAGTTCTTTTCTTGCTAGATATTTGGTTTGTTGAAGACAAGTCTTTCTCTGCATTAAATTTGTGTAAGCATGATGTCAAGTTAAACAGGGTTCCCTGACTCCCTCAGTGGAATCGACTTGGCAGAGTCCTCAGTGAATTTTGTGTTCCTCCAATCGGGAGTTCCTCCAGTTGGTGAACTTAATGTGACACTGGAACAAACGTAGTAGAGACATTTACTGTAGGGTGTTAATACCTATGGGCTTTCACAGTCTGACAGTTTTTGCATCTGTGTTTAACATAACACTCTCCATAGCTTTTATATTAACTCAGTGATACAGCATTTTCTTAGACGTGGAAAGAGAACCAAAAAAAGTAGGGATATCCATAGGCATATAATACCTACGTCTCTTATATCCAAACTTAAATTTCCTTTATCAAGTTAGATCCAATTCATGATAAATTGGGCAGATCATGGGTGGGTAAAAATAGTTTTTTAAATTCATTAATTTCAATTCTGAATTGTATTTTTTAGTCCTTTTTAAAAAACGTATCTTCTCCCCTTCACTGTATGCCTCTCCTTCCCGCTATAATCTTTTAAGCTTTATAGTAGTAATCTATTTAAAAACTTAAAAAAATTATCATTTTGAGAATTTTTAAGGCTTTCATTATGTTTGTATGTTTAGGTTTGTACTAATAATGTTGTTTTAATTATGTGTATTTCAGCTGCCATCTGTCCCATGAATACTGTAATCCCACTGGCAGCTGTGTTTATATTTCTGTCCCCTGTACTGCCTTGCTTATGTGATTCTCCAAAGGTTAGAACTAAGCATTAGGGGAATTGTCCTCACTTGCAAATCATAGTCCCTGCCTATTAGTATTCATACTTTATTTTTGTTACCAATAATTTGGTGCCATGGAGAATAATCTTTGGATATAATTCTTAAGTGCCTAATGTTTGTTTCTATAAATTATTTTGCAGTTAAGGATCGATCGATCTGAAACCAAATCAATAGGTTTATGAGTCAGTTGTAGAAATTCTTGGGGAGAATTCTGAGCTCTTTTTCAGGGTTTAGGAAAGGACTATCCAATAGAAATAATAGAATGTGAATCACTCATGTAATTTAAATTTTATAGTTACAACATTAATGAAAAGTAGGGAGAAAAAAATGAAATTAATTTAGAAGTTATATTTTAACCTGATATATCTAAAACATTATCATAACAAGTAATATAAAAAATTATCAGTGGGCTATTTTGCATACTATTCTTTGTACTAGGTCTTCAACGTCCAGTGTATATTGTAAACTTACAACATATCTTAATTTGGACTGGTCACATTTCAAGTGCTCAGTAGCCAAAGGTGTCTGCTGACTATTGTGTTGGACTTTGCAAGTCTCCAGTGCTTTTTTGTGATAACCTTCCCATATTTAAGTTTGTAGCTGATAAATTACTCTTAAGGTATCTTTTTTTTTTAAGACAACTGGTAGCTAATTTGTAGTTTGTAGAGTTTTTAGCTTATAGCTACACTTATTTCATAGATGATCACCATTTCTTATTTCCATTCAAGTCATTTATGTCTTTTATGTTTTTATTTCTTGATCAGGAAGATTGGCCCTAACATCTGTTCCCAATCTGCCTCTTTTTTTGCTTGAGGATAGATTAGCCCTGAGCTAACATCTCTGCCAATCTTCAGCATGGCTGACGAGTGGTGTAGGTATGCGCCTGGGATACGAACCCGTGAACCTGGGCCACCGAAGCAGAGTGCGCGAAACTTTAAGCGCTATGCCACGGGGCTGGCCCCGTAGGTTTTTTGTTTTTAAAGTTGCTCCTCCTTTTCCTTTGTCTTGTCTTTATAGAACAAATCATAAATTTTAGAATAAGGGAAAAAATATTCTTATTAAAAGCCAAATATTAAGATAATGGATATGGGCCTTTTCTATCATTAATTATTTTACAGGTGTTGAAGAAGAAGAAAAGGCTGCAGAGATGCATAAGATGAAATCTACAAGCCAGGCAAATCGGATGAGTGTAGATGCTGTAGAGATTGAAACACTCAGAAAAACAGTTGAGGACTATTTCTGCTTTTGCTATGGTAAGGTGATGCACTTGAGTTTGCTAAAAGATACATATATCATTGAGTTTTCTAAGGGTAGATTACATTGATTTAATAGTCATAACACACTTTCGGAAATTGAATAGATTATTTTCCAAATACTGGGTTAATGTTAGGAATGACCTTACTTGTTATTTCCAGTTTGAAGAAACAGAGGTAGCTATTAGAGCTGTTTGTGTTTTTTTTTTTAAGAGCAGTTTTAGGTTCACAGCAAAATTAAGAAGGTAGAGATTTCCCATATACTCCTTGCCCCCACTTATGCATAGATCCCCCCCATCAGCATTCCCCACCAGAGAATCTACATGGACACATCGTAATCACCCAGAGAGAGCTGTCATTTTTATTTTTTTATTGAGGTCATAATAGTTTATAACATTGTGAAATTTCAGTTATACATTATCATTTGTCAGGTACCATAGAAATGTGCCCCTTCACCCCTTATGCCAACCCCTAACCCCCTTCCCTTCTGGTAACCATTGATCTGTTCTCTTTATCCATGTGTTAGTTTATCTTCCACATATGAATGAAATCAAATGGTGTTTGTCTTTCTGTGTCTGCCTAATTTGCTTAACATAATACCCTCAAAGTCCATCCATATTGTTGCGAATGGCATGATTTTGTCTTTTTTTATGGCTGAGCAGTATTCCATTGTATACATATACCACATCTTCCTTATCCATTCGTCAGTTGATGGGCACTTGGGTTGCTTCCACATCTTGGCTATAATGAATAATGCTGCAATGAACATAGGGGTGCATAAGTCTCTTTGAGTTGTTGATTTCAAGTTCTTTGGATAAATACCCAGTAGTGGGATAGCTGGATCATACGGTATTTCTATTTTTAATTTTTTGAGAAATCTCCATACTGTTTTCCATAGTGGCTGCACCAGTTTGCACTCCCACCAGCAGTGTATGAGGGTTCCCTCTTCTCCACATCCTCTCCAACATTTGTTGTTTTTTGTCTTGGTGATTATAGCCATTCCAGCAGGCATAAGGTGGTATCTTAGTGTAGTTTCAATGTGCATTTCCCTGATGATTAATGATGTTGAACATCTTTTCATGTGCTTGTTGGCCATGTGTATATCTTCTTTGCAAGAATGTCTCTTCATATCTTCTGCCCTTCTTTTGATTGGGTTGTTTGATTTTTTTGTTGAGTTGTGTGAGTTCTTGATAGGTTTTGGAGATTAACCCCTTGTTGGATATATGATTTGCAAATATTTTCTCCCAGTTGGTGGGTTGTCTTTTTGTTTTGTTGCTCGTTTCCTTTGCATTACAGAAGCTCTTTAGTCTGATGAAGTCCCACTTGTTTATTTTTTCTTTTGTTTCCCTTGGCTAACTAGACATGGTATTCAAAAAGATTCTTCTACGACTGACATCAAAGAGTGTACTGCTTATATTTTCTTCTGGGGGTTTTATGGTTTCAGGTCTTACCTTCCAGTCTTGGATCTGTTTTGAGTTAATTTTTGTGTATGGTGAAAGATAATGGTCTACTTTCATTCTTTTGCATGTGGCTGTCCAGTTTTTCCAACACCATTTATTGAAGAGACTTTCCTTCTCCATTGTATGTTCTTGGCTCCTTTGTTGAAGATTAGCTATCCATAGATGTGTGGTTTTGTTTCTGGGCTTTCAGTTCTGTTCCATTGATCTGTGTGTCTGTTTTTGTGCCAGTACCATGTTGTTTTCATTGCTATGAGAGCTGTTATTTTTTATTTTATTTTATTTTTTTGAGGAAGATTAGCCCTGAGGTAACATCTACTGCCAATCCTCTCCCCCCCCTTTTTTTTTTTTTTTCTGCTGAGGAAGACTGGCCCTGAGCTAACATCCGTGCCCATCTTCCTCTGCTTTATATGTGGGACGCCTGCCACAGCATGGCCTTCTGAGCAGTGCCATGTCTGCAGCCGGGATCCAAATGGCTGACCCTGGGCTGCTGAAGCGGAATGTGTGCACTTAACTGCTGTGCCACTGGGCCAGCCCCTGAGAGCTGTTATTTTTGACATGCATGCTGGTCTCACCAGTTTCCCGAAAAACCACCTTTTGTTAATCCAATTGCATGATACACAAAGCTCTTTTAAGAAAAACCGTCAAATGGGGAGGATATAGGTTACGCTGTGAGGTTATAGTTGCTTAATTGCATACGAACATTGTGTCATACCAGGGAGACCATCATAGAGAAAGAGAATAGTGCAAGAAATCAGCCATTGTTCCTTTTCTCTTGTGTAGGTTTTAGTAAATATTTTATATATTTTTCATTTTGGCCCTTTGGATCTGTTTCAGGTTTAGAGCTTCTGCTAACATGGGACTAGGCCCTGTAATATTTCGAAGTAGTTTCAAAATCATATAGTACAGAAAAGCATGAATGCCATTTTTTGAACCATGATAAACTAATGATGGTGTTTTGATCTGACTATTTAATGATGTTTATCCTCTTTCCACCTCACCCCTGTCCCTGCCCCCCAGGGAAGGCTTTAGGCAAATCGACAGTGGTACCTGTTCCATATGAGAAGATGCTACGAGATCAGTCAGCTGTGGTAGTGCAGGGGCTTCCAGAAGGAGTTGCCTTTAAGCATCCTGAGAACTACGATCTTGCAACTCTGAAATGGATTTTGGAGAACAAAGCAGGGATTTCATTTATCATTAAGAGGTGAAGTACTTTCTCCCTTGTCCATCAATAGTTTATTCATATAAAGTTAAATATTCAGCTCATTTTAATATACCTTAAAAGTCTTGTTTTTTTTTTTTTGCTGAGGAAGAATAGCCCTGAGCTAATGTCTGTGCTGATCTTCCACTTTTTATATGTGGGTCACCGCCACAGCATGGCCACTGATAGATGAGTGGTGTAGGTCTGCACCCGGGATCCACACTCGTGGAGCCTGCTGACCCAACCACTACACCACAGGGCTGGCCCCCCCAAAATTTATTTGTTTATTTATTTATTTATTTTTTAAAGATTTTATTTTTTCCTTTTTCTCCTCAAAGCCCCCCCCCCCCCGGTACATAGTTGTATATTCTTCGTTGTGGGTCCTTCTAGTTGTGGTATGTGGGACGCTGCCTCAGCGTGGTTTGATGAGCAGTGCCATGTCCATGCCCAGGATTCGAACCAACGAAACACTGGGCTGCCTGTAGCAGAGCGCATGAACTTAACCACTCGGCCACGGGTCCAGCCCCCCAAAATTTATTTTTATTAATTTATTATTGAGGTCACATTGCTTTATAGCATTATGTAAGTCTTAAGTGTACACCATTTACTTTGACTTCTGTATCATGTTCTTCAAAATTCTTTTTTATTTGGTGAGGAAGATTGGCCCTGAGCTAACATCCGTGCATATCTTCCTCTATTTGTATGTGAAACACTGCCACAACATGGATTAATGAGCGGTATGTAGGTCTGTGCCCAGAATCTGAACCTGTGAACCCCAGGCTGCTGAAGCAGAGCACGCGAACTTAACCACTATGACACCAGGCTGGCCCCTCAAAATTCTTGTTTACTGTTGAAGTCATCAAATGTATGCTGTATGATAATTTTGTGTATTCATGTATTGTTTTTTGTTTTGTTTCAATGCAGACCTTTCCTGGAGCCAAAGAAGCACCTAGGTAAGTGATTGTTTTGCTTTACCTGATAGTTGGGTGGCTTCCTAAACCTGTTGTGCCAAGTTTAATTTTAATTTCTCTTTTGTTTTCTTCAACGATATGATATAAGACATTTTGGTGTGGGGTGTTATGATGTTTATATAAACAAATGACAAGTCATTGAGCTGAAAAAGTAGAGGGGTGTTTTTTTTTCAGCTCTGCTGCTTGCTTTATGGTTTATTCAAGGTTTTATGTTTGCACTGTGTAAGATCATATACTGGATCTGCAGTCATTTCCCAGAATTATGAGGGTGATTCGATTTACCTAATGTTCATTGAATAGGCATAGAACTATTGGAGACAAGATTGGGTGTGGAGGAGATACGTAACTGTATAAGTGTTAACGGTTTTGAGTGCTGGTGGTCTAATGGAAGAGAGAAAAGTCCATGAAGTCCTCCGGACAGGAGCATAACGTGTGTGCTGTGGGATGGTTAGAGTCCTGCGGAAGTTCTTTGGAGGAAGGATCTGTTTATACCCAGGATGGCTTTCATGAGAGGGTGCTAACATGGGCCCTTGAAGAATGAGGTGGATTTCAGCAGGACTTTGTGTTGGGAAGTCGAGACATTTCGTTTGAAGGGAAAAGTGATACTTAGAAGCCTGGTACCCTGTGGAACCAGGTTTATTTGAGACTTTTGGAAGTAAATAACCAACTATCATTGGCATCCTCGTAAGGATGGAAGGACAAAATAATACACACACACCCAAATATATTTTCTTTTCTGTTAAATAACCTTTATTCTCACCATGATGAAAAAGATTGTTTTTTAGAAGCTTAATTGAAGTAAAATTAATATGCCATAAAATGCACTTGGTTTAAGTATTTAATTCAGTGATCTTTGGTAAATTTACAATTAAAAATTTTACAGTTTTACAGCCATTGTCACAATCTGATTTTAGAATGTTTTCATCATCCCCATCTCTGTTACTTCACGAATGTTATATATATATATATATATAGACAGTATATATCCTTTTGAGATTCGTGTTTTTCCCTTCGCATAATTCACATGAGATTCATCTAGGTTCTTGGGTATATCAATAGTTTTTTCCTTTTTTGGTGCTGAATAGTAAGTATTCCATTTTATGAAATACCACCCATTTATGCATTTGCCAGTTGATAGACATTTAGATGGAGTCCACTTGGCTATTAGGAAAATGCTACATCAACATACTTGAACAAGTTTTTGTCTGGACATGCATTTTAATTTCTCTTGGATATGTATACCTAGGAGTGGAATTGCTAGGTCATAGCATAATTTTACATTTAACTTTTAAGAAACTGCCAAACTGTTTTCCAGAGTGGCTGCACCATTTCATGTTCCTAATAGCATGGCTTGAGTGTTCGGGTTTCTCCACATCCCTGTCAGCACTTGTTGTCTTTTTGGTTTTAGCCATCCTAATGAGTGTGAAGTTGTATCTCACTGTGGTTTTGATTTGCATTTCCCTGGTTGCTAATAATGTTGAATATATTTCCATATGCTTATTGGCCATTTATGTATTTTTGCAGAAATGTCTATTCAGACACTTTTCCTATGTTTTAATTGGATTATTTGTGTTTTGTTTTGTTTTGAGGAAGATTAGCCCTGAGCTAACTGCTGCCAGTCCTCCTCTTTCTGCTGAGGAAGACTGGCCCTGAGCTAACATTCATGCCCATCTTCCTCCACTTTATACGTGGGACGCCTACCACAGCATGACTTGCCAGGCTGTGCCATGGCTGCACCCGGGATCTGAACTGGCGGACCCCGGGCCACCAAAGCAGAACGTGCAAACTTAACTTCTGCGCCACCAGGCCGGCCTCTATATTTTTATTACTGAGTTGTTAGAGTTGTTTGTATTCTCAATACAAATATTTTCTACAATTCTGCAAGTTATCTTTTCATTTCCTTGGTAGTGTCGTTTGAGGAACAAAAGGTTTTAAGTTTTCTGAAGTCCAGTATATTATTTTATCACTTGTACTTTTGACCTTGTATCTAAGAAATTGTTGCTTAACTCAAGGTCATGAAGATTTGTCATGTTTTCTTCTATAAGTTTTCTGGTTTTAGTTCTTACGTTTTGATCTATGGTCAATTTTGAGTTAATTTTTGTGTATGGTACATGGTAAGGGTATAAATTTATCTTTTTAAAAAAATTTTTTAGTTTACTTATTTGTTTTTTTGAGGCAGATTAGCTCTCAGCTAACATCTGCTGCCAATCCTCCTCTTTTTGCTGAGGAAGACTGGCCCTGAGCTAACATCTATGCCCATCTTCCTCCACTTTATATGTGGGACGCCTACCACAGCATGGCCTGCCAAGCGGTGCCATGTCTGCACCCAGGATTGGAAGCGGAACGTGCGCAGTTAACTGCAGCGCCACCAGGCTGGCCCCTAAATTTGTGATTTTCATGTGAATATCCAAGTGTTTGCCTACAATTTGTTGAAAAGACTATCCTTTAGCCCGAAGTTGCTTTGGCTTCTTTGTTGAAGGGCAGTTGCCTCGTATTCCTGGGCTTTCTGCATAGCGGATCGTATTGTGTGTGAGTCAAGATAGTTTACCTCTGTGCAGCCTGACTGCTTTTCATGTCTTAATCTTGTTGCTCTGGCACGAACGTCCAAGACAATACTGAATAAAGTGGTGATGGCAGACGTTGCTGGTTCTCCATATTAAGTGGAAGGCATGCAGGCCTTCACCACTATCGTGTTAGCTCTTGGTTTTTTGTATATGTCCTTTTTAAGATTGAGAAAGAAAAGATTTATTTTTCATGTTTAAATTAAAATTCAGACTTTTTCGTCATCAGTATTTTCTTTCCTGAAGTGTTGTAGAATAGCCTTAGTCTGCCATTTGTATTTTGTGAAATCTTTCATTCTAGAAATTTGTTTTGAAATGTTGGGGGCTGGTCATTAATTAAAGAATATTTCTACAGAGTGTTTTATAATGAGTAGTCCAAGTGGGTGGGTTTGTATGATTCACTTATTTTGCCATACCAACTCTCAAAGTAATTGGAAAGTTGAGCGATTGTAATGAGATTATTCTCTTTTTTTGAAATTTTTAACAGCTTTATTGAGATACCAACATAGAATAAACTACACGTATTTAAAGTGTACAGTCTGATAAGTATACACATGTATACTCTGTAGAAACCATCACTACAATCAAGATAACGAACACATCTTTGACCTCCAGTGTCTCATACCCCTTGCTCATTCCTCCCGTCTGCTGCTCCCTGTCCAGACAATGGCTGATCTTCTTGTTCTCAGTGTGGATTTATTTGCATTTTCTAGATTGTTTAATAGAAATAGAATCATATATGTATAGTCATGTGTCACTAACGATGGGGTTATGTTCTGAGAAATGTGTTGTTAGGCTATGTGGTACTAATCTTATGGGACTGCCGTTTTATGTGAGGTGAAATGTCATTATGTGGCATATGACTGTACTCCTTTTTTTGTTTGGCTTCGTATTTTGAGATTTATCTATGTTGTTTCGTGTGTCAGTAGTTCATTTTTTTTTTTATTGCTGAGTAGTATTCCCTTGTATAGATACACACAATTTTTTACGCACTCACTGGTCCATGAAAATCTGGCTTTCCCTTTGTTGGCTATTAGAAGCAAGCTGGTATAAATATTTGAGTGCAGGTCTTTATGTGGACCTGTATTTGCATTTCTCCTAGGTAAATAACTAAAATTGGAATGGCTAGGTCATGTTGTAGTCACATGTTTAACTTTTAAAGTTGAGAGTTTTCAATGTGATGAGTCCGTTTTGCATGCCCACTGACAGCTGCAAGAGTTCACTTGTTCTCCAGCTTCAGCAGCAGTTCGTGGCCAATCTTTCTTATTTCCAAACATAAAATTCATGATTTTAAAGTCTACAATTCAGGGGGTTTGAATATATTTACAAGGTGTACAACTATCACCACTGTCTACTTAGAGAACATTTTCTTCACCCCCAAGCGAGACCCCATACCTGTCAGCAGTAGGTGTTTTCCGGTATTTTGAGCCAGATCTACTCTTAATAGAAATCTTTATCATCCTTTATACATCAGTTGAGCCTTATTCTATGTTACTAGATAATAATATATTGTTGTTTTTGTTTTGCTGATAAAAATAAGAGCTTTTCCATTGAAGGAAGGGGTGCTGGTGAGTGAGCAGATGAAAGCTGTTAGATGATTGTCACCCCTAATTAATCGTCCTTACAGGGGAGAATGAAGGACACTGTTTTATAAACTAATGCAATACTCGTTATAGTGTGACCTGGAAGTGTGAACTCCCTCCCATCCCCCAGTTCATTCTCTACTTGAGACCTTTGGAAATATTAGTCATATTTGAAATGTTGGAAAAACCTAAATTTAATTTTCTTTTTTGATTACGTAGGTGGTCGTGTGATGGTAACAGATGCTGAAAGGTCGATGCTGTCTCCAGGTGGAAGGTAAAGCATCTCTCGTTAGTACTAATAAACTCCACACCTCACTAATTTTAGGTTTTAGAGTTTTGCGGTATTAGACTGTTAAAAAGGCCTGTGTCACACGTCTTGATGTTTGATGTCCAGTTGAGTCATTTGGTGGCCCTGTGAAAATGCAGTTTCGGCGTAGTAGCTCTGACTGGCAGTCGTTCTTGGGCGGGGCTGATGTGACTCGGCCGATGAGCACGTTGTGAGTAGGAAGGCCTCATGGTACAGTGGGATGTGAAAGTTAATATGCTACTCTATGTTGTTTCGTTATACTTTTTTCCCCAAAAGATTGATTGGAATTAAAGTACTAAATTCAGTTGACAAGTCATATTCATGCAAGAAATTATGTAAGTTTTAAAGTTGAGTCAGTTTTGCATTCAGCTTGGTCGAGTGAGTGGTTCTGTACGCTGTGATCCAGCGCACTTGACTAATGTGTGAGTGGCCCTCACCAGTGCCGAGCTTCATCAGGGCTTCTTTTCTTTCAGTTGTGGCCCCATCAAAGTGAAAACTGAACCCACAGAAGATTCTGGTATGTACCAGTGCTTTTAGAATCAGTTATGAGATGTAAGTAAGGCAGGCTTTTCCTTAATTTAGGTGGTTGTATTTTGACTTACTGCTTACTGTATTGATTTGATGAGAAGCAGACAGAACAAACTTACTCCAGTGGTGACATTTGTTAATGTTATAATCTTACACTGAAACTTAAAAAGATGATTTGTTTTGTAAATGGTAGCTAGAAGTTCTTTGCTAATTACGTGTTTGTAGACAAAATGTTGTAATAATTTTTTTCGACAGTTATACAGGAATAAGAGTGTAAAATATCAACTAATTCTACAGTGTGTTTCATTCATTCAGTGTTGTAGATTCATTTTCACAAAAATCAAAATAATATCCTCTTACTCTCCTTTTTCTCTTTGCACTCCCATTTTATACTCTTGAAGGAAACTCTTTTTAACTCTAAGCTGTTTTTGGCATTTAATTCCTTGTTTTTATTTTTTATTTTTCTAGATTCTGTTTTATTTTATTTCATTTTATTTAAAATTTTTTTCCTTTTTCTCCCTGAGGTCCCTGGTACATAGTTTTAAATTTTATTTTGGTTGTGGGTCCTTCTAGCTGTGGCATGTGGGAACGCTGCTTCTGCATGGCTCGATGAGTGGTGCCATGTCCACACCCAGGATCCAAACCAGCGAAACCCTGGGCTGCCGAAGCAGTGCGTGCGAACCGAACCACTTGGCCACGGGGCCGGCCCCAAATTCCTTATTTTTAAATGTCAGGCTTATACTGACTGCCTGACATTGAGAAAGTTTTAGTGTATGTAAGTAGTTCATACCTGAATATGATTCCATCGTATGGCTGGATTACCTTTTCTAGATTCTTTTTATTTCTTCCCATCCCCAAAGCTCCAGTACATAGTTGTATATCGTAGTTGTAGATCATTCTAGTTCCTCTGTGTGGGATGCTGCCACAGCATGGCTTGATGAGTGGTATGTAGGTCTGCCCTCAGGATCCAAACCGGTGAACCCTGGGCTGCCAAAGTGGAGTGTGCAAACTTAGCCACTTGGCCATGGGGCCAGCCCCTTATATTACTTTTTCGTATTGATTTTCCATTTGGTGGACATTTGGGTTGTTTCCAGTTTTTGGCTGTTTTAAATAACACTGCTGTGGACATCCACATATGTGTCTTTGCATGAAAATATGTCATCATTTCCCTTGGGTATACCTGGGAGTGAGTTGTTGTTCTATGGTAGCTCTATGCCTAACTTTTAAGCAACAGACAAATTGTTTTCAAAGTGGCTGGACTGTGTTCTGTTCTTAGCAGCAGTATATGAGGGTTTCAGTTTCTCTGTGTTTTGGCCAACACTTTTATTATCTGTCTTTTTTGATTACAGCAATTCTTGTGAATGTGAAGTGGTATCTCATTATGGTTTTTCTTTTTCTTCTTTATTTTTGCTTTTAAATAGACATTTTATTTTTAGAGCAGTTATAGGTTTTACAGCAAAATTGGACAGAAAGTATAGAGTGTTCCCATTATACCTTCTATCCCCACACATGCACAGTCTCCCCTACTGTTAACATCATGCATCAGAGTGGTACATTTGTCAAAACAGATGAACTGTTATCACCCCAAGTCCATAGTTTACATTAGGCTTCAGTTTTGTTGTCCATTCTGTGGATTTTGACAAATGTATAATGATGTGTATTCACCATTTTGGTATCATACAAAGTAGTTTCACTGCCCTAAAAATCCTTCTCATCTCTCTCTGCCACAACCCCTGGCCATCACTGATGTTTATACTGTCTCCATCCTTCTGCCTTTTGTAGAATGTCATATAGTTGTAGTTTTAGTTGCATTTTCCTCACGATGTTGAACATCTTTTTATGTGCTCATTAGCCATTCATATATAATTTTTGATGAAATGTCTATTTAAATCTTATGTCAGTTTTTAATTGGATGGTTTTCTTTGTTGTTTTTTGTTACAAGAATTGTTTATATATTTTAGATACAAACCTTTTATCAGAAATAAGCTTTTGCAAGTGTATTTTTCTAGTCTGTGATGTCTTTTCATTTTCTTAATGGTGTCCTTAGAAGCCTAAAAGTTTTAAATTCTGATGCAATCCTGTTTTCGAAATTTTTCTGTCATTGCTTGTGCTTTTGGTGTTACACCTAGAAAATTTCTGCCTAACCTAAAGCATAAATATTTTTATACTTAGCCTTTCTTGAATTTTATAATTTTAACACTTATGTTTTGTTCTAAGATCTACTTCGAATTCATTTTTGTGCATGTTGTGAGGTAAGGGTCTAAATCATCTCACTTGTGGATATCCTGTTGTCTCAGCACCATTTGTTGAAAAGAAATCCTTTCTCCATTGGATTGCCTTAGCACCATTGTGAAAAAGCAATTGACCAAATTTACTTCTGCACTTTCACTTCTATGCCATTGAACTCTAATGCCTACTCTTTTCCTTTTTTTTGAGGAAGATCAGCCCTGAGCTAACTGCTGCCAATCCTCCTCTTTTCAATGAGGAAGGCTGGCCCTGAGCTAACATCCATGCCCATCTTTCTCCATTTTTATATGTGGGATGCCACCTCAGCATGGCGTTTGCCAAATGGTGCCATGTCCGCACCCGGGATCCGAACCAGTGAACCCTGGGCCGCCGAAGCAGAACATGTGCAGTTAACCACTGCGCTGCCAGGCCGGCCCCTCTAATGTCTACTCTTATGCTAGTACCATACTGTAATTCATGTAGTTTTAAGGTTTGGTTTTATTTATCTATTAACATATGGAAAATGAAGATATAATTATTTTACTACTTCCACTATTGCTTCCCTTTTCCCACTTTTACCATATAGTAAATTGAATTTTACTGTTCAAATTCTTTCAGAACTGAGCGTGATCTTGTACAAATGTTTGTTTTCTTGCCATGTTCCACTTTTAGGGCACAAATGTTTTTGCTTATTTAAAAACCGTACAGCTCTCTCTGACTTGATTACAGTTTTGTTAGAATTTTTTGTTACTCTGGTTCTAAGATAAGAGTCAGATTGAAAGCAACTTCCATGTTTTAAAAATAATATGTAATTTTAAAAGATCATTATATTATTACTAGGGATATATTTTATAATTAGTCTTGGTGATTGGCGAGGGAAGCATGGGTATTTATAGAATTTTCCTATTAAAGGCATGTATGAATTATTTCACTTGAGCTTAGTCTCTGGTGGAGTCCAAAAATTTCGCTTGTATAAAATGCAGTTTTGTATCACTGCAAATAGTGACATCTCCAGTTTGACCTCTTGCAGAGGAGCCAACTGAAAATTGTGATATCTGAATTCTCATTGTTGCAGAGTCTATGATTGTGGGGCTTTTATTGTGCTCTCAAATTAGTTCAAAAATTCTCTTATGCAGTGAATTTCAGGTTTAGGATTCATCAAGGACACAGTGATGATTTTATTAGAGAAATCTCTTAATTCACTTTCTCATGTTATTGAACTAATTAGAAACCATATACCATCTGGGTAGATGATGCAAAGGCATGATTGGTTGGAATATTATATATAATTGCAAGTGCTAGCCCATCATTATGTTTAATAGTTAGCCACAAAAAGCACTCCTCGTAAGACAAAGAAGCACATTTTCACTAGTTTCTTACCAGAATTCTAAATGTACAAACCATTCAAATAAGAGGTGTGAGTAATTAGACCATGGAGGGCACCATTAACTTTTAAAGGTGATTTGATTGTGTATATAGAGCACCAAAGAGAATCAACTAGAAAACTACTGAAAACAAAACATCTGTAATCTGATTTTACTTGAGGAAGTGTTAAAAATCTCACATATAATAAAAATTTAGTTTAAAAGCACTTGAGAAAAATATAATCCTTTGAATGCTTTCTAAGCAATGAATTTGACTAAGGAAAATCTAAGAATTTTGTGTGGCAAAAACAGCCAAAATGTGTCCCAGGCCATGTAAGACACACGGAATGGCTGTTTGCAAGGCAAATTACAAGGGGTGGTTTTACAAGGAGCTAATCCAGAAAATAAATGACCAAAGATTGAAAAACAAGAGAAAATGCTCAGTCTAGTTAAAGAAATGGAGATAAAAATCCAGGAAAGATAGGTTTTGTACCCAGAGGATTGGCAAACATTAAATTCTGCTCATACTCAGTCTTAGTAAAGCATACAGAGAAACAGGCAGGTTTAAAGATTCTTCGTGTGGGTAAATTGTTGCTATCTTATGGATGGTACTTTGGCAATATCCATTTTAACACGTTCTTTGACCCATTGTTGCCTTGCAAAATTGGCAGCTAACCTACAGCTCCCTCAGTGGAGTTCTGTGTTGCCATTAAATGCAGTAAGCAATAGGTTTGTATCTACTGATCCTCAAGTATCTGTAAGACAGACTGCGAGTTAGTTGGAGAAAAGCTAGATGTGAAAGAGATGAATAATACAGTAATCCTTTCATTTTTCACTTTAAAATGTTGCATTTTGAAATTACGGCAAACTGTTAGAAAGCCTGTGTGTATAGTGTAAGGAAACTTTTCCTGTACCATTTGACAGTAAGTTGCCAATATGATGCCCTGTCACTGTAACTACTTCAGTGTGTAATTCCTACGACAAGGGTGCTGTCCTGCATTAACAGTGCAGTGATGAGTATCAGGAAAATAAATTACTCCTATCTAATTCTCAAACCCTTTTCAAGTTTTGCCAATTGTTTCCTTAATGACTTCTTCAGTCTAGAATGGTTTCTCAGTCTTTCCCTGTCTTCTATGACCTTGACTCTTTTGAAGAAAGTATCTGATATTTCCTCATGATTAGATTCACTTAATGCATTTTTTGCAAAAATTTCACGCAAGTGATGCTGTGATTTTCTTTCATCATCAGGTGGCGTTGATGTCTCTTTAACCCTTTATTGATGATACTATCTTATGTGATCAGAGTTAGTTTTTCTAGGCTTCTCCACTATGAACTTACTCTCTTTTCCTTTGTAATTACATTCGTCAGAGTTTCTCTGAGACTATAGAAATATATACTCGTCATCAAACTTTCAATTAAAATTCATTCATTTGTAGTATTAGAACACAGTCATGTATTTCTATTTTTTAAAAATTTTTTGGCAGATTGGCCCTGAGCTAACATCTGTTGCCAATCTTCCTCTTCCCCGCCATCCCCCAGCCCCAGCCCCAGTGCGTAGTTGTATATCCTAGTTGTAAGTCCTTCTATTCTATGTGGGATGCCTCCACAGCATAGCTTGATAAACGGTGCTAGGTCTATGCCCAGGATCTGAACTGGCGAACCCTGGGCCACTGACATGGAGCGTGCAAACTTAACCACTATGCCACCGGGCCAGCTCCTCTATTTTATTCAATGCATTGCAGTCCATTATTATCATTCTTTATTTTGACTTGCAGATAGTCCTTGCTTTGGCCATTGGGAGCCACTTCAAGATGTCCCCTGTGTCTTTTCCTTGTGTTGTTTGGAAATATCTCCATCATTTTTTAAGAAGTTTTTACTTTCTTGAAAAACAAGATGGTCGAGTTTCATCTTATTCTCTCCCTGATCCAGCCCTAGAATCAGCCTTTCCATCAAGAAGCCCTGAATCCTTTTTGAGGAGAGTGGTGTTAAGGAATCAGTATCTTGGTGCTAGTATCTTGGTGTGCTTATTGCAGTTGGGATGTCATTGCTTCCAAGTGGACAAAGCTAGGGAATCTCTGTGTTGGGGGGTGTTTACACACACATAAATATATGCGGACATGTATACACACATCTATTTACTCTGTTTTTATTTTTTCATGCTGGTATCTCTAGTTCTGCTTTTAACACCCCAGGGGTTTTTTTCCTCCCTTTCTTGTATAATTCCCTTCTGTCACAGTGAGAATCATGGCAACCGGTGTTCTCAGCACATTTCCTTCATTTAACCCTTGCCTCACTGCCATCTTCCTTACCTTGCTCACCCCTGACAGTTCTTATTGGGCTGTCAGCACTCATGATTGCCTCCTCATCTGCCTCAGTCTCCTAAACCCATTACTTAGTTTCCCCTGCCCCCTCATGTAAATATTCTCTCAGTCTGTCACCGTGCTCCAGGCCGTTGAACCTCCCAGATACAGCTGTGTACCTTGCTGAGTGCACTCTAATGGCGTTTGGAATGAATTGTTGGGGAAGGGGAAGTGCTGTGTTAACTCGGAGTGTGTGTGTGTGAATGAGAACTTGTATGTTATAGATATGCCAAGTGTTAGTGTTTTGGGAGATCTGCAAGAAAGGTTGTGTTGAATTGTCCTTTTTGGGAAAAAGTATTTGAGTCACCGTTTCATACCTTTTCTCTCCTTTATTCATTTGTTCGTCTCTTGAATAATTTGAATCCAAAAATAAGCATGCTGAATTCAGAACAATCATATTTTATTGACTTTCCTTAATCATCTTTTTTTTTCGGGGAAGATTAGCCCTGAGCTAATCTGCTGCCAGTCCTCCTCTTTTTGCTGAGAAAGACTGGCCCTGAGCTAACATCCATGCCCATCTTCTTCTAGTTTATATGTGGGATGCCTGCCACAGCATGGCTTGCCAAGCGGTGGCGTGTCCACACCCGGGATCTGAACCAGCGAGCCCTGGGCCGCTGGAGTGGAACGTGCACATTTAACTGCTGCACCACCAGGCTGGCCCCTTTAATCCTCTTTATGTACAGGCGTAATAGTACACATCACTATCATAGAGGCTTCTTTTTTCTGCTTTACACTTTATCTTTATAGTCTTAATTTATTCTGCAATTTCTTCTAATATTTCCATTTTACTTTTTATATTTCTTGGGCCTAACAGTGATGGTCCGATCAGGAGAAGAAAGTCATACCAGTTATTTGAATGGGGAAAATTTAATGCAAAGATTAACTAGTTATAAATTACTGACCTTGTAACAAAAAGGAGCCTACCCAGGTATCATGTGAATAACAACTCAGGGAATTGGCTGCCATCCTTAAAGCTTTAATTCTGACTTCTAAGGTGGGATACTGTTTGGATGGTTCTGGTGTCTCGGGGGACATGTTGAAGTTGGTTCTGCTGGTGTTGGAAAAATTAAGTGGGTCCAGCTGTTGCTATGGGAAGGGTCTGCTTTCGCTAGATTGAAGGAGTGAGTGACCCTGATGGGAACAGGATGCAGACAGAAGCCAAAAAGAAGATGGAAGTCCTTTTTCTCTTCTCCAGCCTTGTAGTCTCCCTGCTGTGTTCCCTTGTGGCAGATACTCGCAAGCAGCCAGCTGGTTTGCAGTGGAAGCTTCAGCAGAGTCTGAGAGGGTAGCTCTGGAACTGGGACAGCAAACAGCTTAATGACTGCCCTGGCTCCCCTTTTGGCTATTCAGCATCCATGCACACCCTTCTCCACATATTTGAACTTCTGTGTGACAATGTACACAGTGTTTCATTTCTAGAAGCCTGTGTTGTCTTACCCCATCAGTCTGCCCAGCCAAGGGCTCTTTGTTTTTGAACAGTATTAATTTATTAAAGCATTGTTAAGAATCATTTTCTTTCTTTCTTAAAACTTTTAATTGAAGTATAATGTAAAGGATGCAAAGTATAAGCATTATATAGCTCAATAAATTAAAAGTATACACACCTCTGTAACCGAACATATCAGGATACAGAATGTTAATAAAACCCCAAGATGGCCCTCTCCTTCCCCCTTCGCATTCCTCTTCTCTCAAAGTCAACCACTTGCTTAAGTGTTTGTGTTTTTTTTTTACTAGAAGCATGTGTATTTTATTTTTCCTTTAGCTTTATTGAGGTATAATTGACCTTGCTTGAGTTTTAATAACATTTCTTTTTCCTGATTTTGACCTTTCTATATGTGGAATCGTACATGAATTCTTTTATATCTGGCCAAAAATGTCCACTTTCTTTCTTTCTTTCTTACTTCCTTTCTTTCTAAGATTGGCCCTGAGCTAACATCTGTTGCCAATCTTTTTTTTTTTTTTTCATTTTTATTTCTTTCTTCTCCTCCCCAAAGCCCCCGAGTACGTAGTTGTATGTTCTAGTTGTAACTCCTTCTAGTTCCTCTATGTGGGACGCCGCCTCAGCATGGCTTGATGAGTGGTGTGTTTACATCCACACCCAGGATCCAAACCTGTGAACCCCAGGCTGCTGAAGCGCAGTGTGCGAACTTAACCACTCAGCCATGGGCTGGCCCTCAAAGGTCTGCTTTAAATTGTCTATCCTAATTGTGGGCACAGCATTATGCAGAAAAGTATGCTTGGTACCCTTCTTAATAAAGGGATATATTAGGAGAAAAAAATCAGTGTATCTCATCAAAATGGTTACAAATTATGGCATTTTTACTCTGGAGTATTGAGTCATTAAAACTGATGTTTACAGAGCCAGCCCTGAGGGCCTAGTGGTTAAAGTTTGGCGCTCACCTTTTTGGCAGCCTGGGTTCACTTCCCCGTCATGGAACCACACCACCTTTCTGTCGGTAGCCATGCTGTGGTGGTGGCTCACGTAGAAGAACCAGAACAACTTAAAACTAGCAAATACAGGCATGTACTGGGGCTTTGGGAAGGAAAAAAGGAGGAAGATTGGCAACAGATGTTGGCATAGGGGGGATCTTTAAGAAAAAAAGATTTCTTAAAAAAAAAAAAGCAACTTGATGTTTACAGGTGAAAGTATTTTTAATAATAAGTGAAAATAGAATGAGACTAATTTTTTCGGTTTCGAAGATAACTTGTCAGAGAAAAATAAGCATTAAATATTCTCAGAATATTAGAGGTTGAAACTTGGTGTAGGTTGGGTCTTAGGCAATTTTTGTCCCTCTGCTACCTAGAAACTTTTGTCCTTGCAAAGCCTTTAAAATATACATGTACAGTTCTGCATTTTTAGGAGGATTGCCCTGCACCGTCAAACTGAATGCCTTGAAATGGAATTAGATGATTTTATTTGCTTTTGCAGGTATTTCCCTGGAAATGGCAGCTGTGACAGTAAAGGAAGAATCAGAAGATCCTGATTATTATCAATATAATATTCAAGGTAATACTATTTAATACATTTTATTTTCCCCTCTGAAGTTATTATTGGTTGAAATTAAAGTTTATCAATTGCTTGAGTTCTTTAAGTACTGTTTTATTGATTTTCCTTGATTGGCATGTATACTTATAATTTATGGCCGGAATAAAATAAATTTTAAAAGTGAAGCGGTAAAATAAACTCAAACAATCTACAGGGGAAATGTAAAATAGCCATTAATAGTCTTTAAAGGACAAGCAAAAGCTGTAGCACAAGTTAGCATTCAGCTCCACTTTCTAGTGTTATTTGCAAGGCATGAAGGTCTTCTCAACCTTTAATAGCTCTATTTGTGCAACAGAAATCACTGTGTAAGCACTGTCATTATGTTAAAAATCTATAAAAGGTAAGATATTAATAAATTCTAGCTGTTGTGTATCATTTTGTTCCATTTCTTTTTGTTTGTTAGGAAGGAATTAAAGGTTATAATTTCACAATGCAGTTTGCTTTTATGCATACATGGGTTTTAGTTTAGAAGAATGTTTTCTCTATTTTATAATAAGTTTAATTTATGGATGCATAAAGTACATTAAACATTTAAAGTACAAAATCTGATTCGTTTTGTTTTATGTATATACCTATAAAACGATCTTCACTACATTCAAGATAATGAAATGTTCATAACCCCCAAGTTTCCTTGTATCCCTTTGTAATTCACTGCCCTCCTCAGCCAACCACTCATCTGTTTTCTATCATTTTAGATTAGTTTGCCTTTTTAAGAAATGTATATAAATGGAATCATCATAAACTATGTACTGTTTTCTTGGATGGGGTGCTATTCCTTCTTTCATTCCACATAACTGTTTTGAGATTCATCCATAGTGTTGTGTCTATCAATAGGTAATTCCATTGTTTTGCTGAGTATTATTTCATTGTATGGCTATAGCACAATTTGTCTATCCCATTGTGTGTTGATGGACATTTTGGTTGTTTCCAGTTTGGGGCTCTTAAAAATAAAGCTGCTATGAATGTTTGTATGCAAATTTTTGTATGGAAATATGCCTTCATTTCTCTTGAGTAGATTCCTAGAAATGGAATAGCTGGGATATATGGTAGGTACTTAACTTTTTAAGAAACTGCCAAACTGTTTTTCACAGTGCTTGTGCTATTTTACATTTCCATCAGCAGTGTGTGATAGTTCTAGCTATTCCATCTCCTTGCCAACACTTGTATGGTCAGCTTTGTTCTTTTTAAGAAAGCTACTTCAGTGGGTGACTGATGATACCTTATTTTGGTTTTAATTTGCCATTGTGTACTAGGTTTAGTTCATTTAAAAAGATACGCCTCTGTCAGTTCTGGAGCATTATAAAAGTGTTGTGAATACATTTATTCTGATTATAATCATGTGAATATCTGTACATATATTAAATTGAGTCTGCATTTCATGATTGTTAAATATCAGTTTTCAGCATTTTATTGCTTGTGACATTGGTAATCACATGCCTAAGAGGTTGAGATAATTCTGAGGATTTTCCATTAAAAAATTAAAATTTTGGAAAATATTTAGCCTTTATTGCAGTTGTTGGTACCTTACTAATATATATGCATAAATTTAATAAGTGCTGTTTAATAAAATACTGATTCTTTTACACAGATGGTTTTTAATTTTTAAAATAAAGAGTCCGCCTTTGTCTTTGCTATTATCTTTTTAGCATTGCTGTTACATTGTCACCCATGATTATGGAAGCACTTTTGTCTCCTTTTGGGGTGTGATTTAGGGTGACGCCTGAGTAATAAGAGTTGAAAATGGGATGTTTGTAGAGGGAAGGTTGCGTGAAGTGATGTCTTGAGTGCATTTGAGGAGGCTGGGAGCCAGCCTGTTAGTTTTGCGTCTAGCAAGCTGAGAGACACAGTCTATGCAATTTGGGTGTTTTTCTTAATTGACAATTCTTTGTGTAATCTGAGTATAAGTCCTTTGTAGTGTGATTTGTAAGTGGTTTAATTTGATGAAAACCAGTTTATTGATTTTTTTTTTCCCTCCTTGTATGTATTGTGCTTAAGTATCATAGTGGAAAAATCTTGGCCTCACCCAACATCACAAAGATTGTCTTCTGTGTTTCATAAAAATTTTTGTAGTTTTCCATTTATATCTGTGATTGATCTAGACCTAAGTTTTGTACAGTTTGCAAGATATTGAGTTCAAACTCACACATATGGATCTCCAGTTTTTCTAGCACCGTTTGTTGAAAAGTCTTTTTCCATTGCCTTATCTTCATGTCTCTGTCAGTTTCTTGAGTATATTGTTAAGTCTTGAGAGTCCTCCAAAATTGTTCTTTTTCAAAATTATCTGGCCTGTTTTAGCTCCTTTTTCATATAAATTTTAAAAAAATCAGCCTGTTGATTTATTAAAAAAACGGTGTGAGGATTTTGATGGTTGTGCTGAATCTATAGACTAATTTGGGTTGAATATCTTAATATTGAATCTTCTGATTCATGAGTATAATATATATATATCTTCTCTATTTAACTCTTCCTTGATTTCTTTCGTCAGTGTACAGATTTTGTAAGATTTATGTTCAAGTATTTAATGTTTTTTGGTGTTACTGTAAATGGTACTGTTTTACATTTCAGCTTCCAAGTATTCATTGCTAATATATAGACCTTCAGTTGATTTCTACATACTGACTTCATAACTTGTGACCTAGTTAAAATTCACTTACTAGTTCTAGCAAGTTTTTGGTAAAATCTTTGGGATTTTCTAAGTAGGCAATGTTAGTTCTTCCTTTTCTTTTTTTTATGTTAATTGCGCTGGCTGGGACCCTCTGGTATTATGTTGAACAGGATTAGTGAGGAAATCTTTCAGTATGGTAGCTGTGGGGTTTTGTAGATGCCCTTCATCAGTTTGAAGAAGTTCCCTTGTGTTCAGTTTGCTAAGAGTTTTTATGGTGTTTGGATGTTGAATTTGTGAAAGGTCTTTCTGCATCTCTTGGGATGGTTATATGGTTTTTCTTGTTTTAGTCTGTTAAAATGGTGATTGACATGAATTTTCAAATGTTGAGACAGCCAGGTGTTCCTGGGATAATAAACCCCACTTGGTTATGATGCACTGTTGTTTTTATGTTGTTGAATGTTCTTAAGAGATATTAGTCAGAAATTTCCTTTTCTTGTGAATGTCTTTATTTGGTTTTGGTAATACTGGCCTAAATGAATTGGGAAATGATATATTGGAGGAGTTATTTTGTAGAATTGGTGTTCCGTCATTAAATGTTTGGTGAAATTTGCCAATGAAGCCACCTGGCCTCGAGGTTTCTCTATTGGAAAGTTTTTTAACTTGCTCCATTTTTAAATTTTAATTTAATAGTTATAGGACTGTTCAGGTTATGTATTTCTTGATTGAACTCTGGCAGTTTGTGTCTTTCAAGCAATTTGTATACTTTGTCTTAAGTTTTCTTTCTTTTTATTTTTAATGTTTGCAAGGTCTATAGTGGTGTTCCTCTCATTTCTCCTTTTGTAATTTGTGTCTGTTTTTCCCTGTCAGTTTAGCTCGGGGTTTCTGAAG
The DNA here is from genome assembly GCF_041296265.1 of Equus caballus. Taxonomy (NCBI): domain Eukaryota; kingdom Metazoa; phylum Chordata; class Mammalia; order Perissodactyla; family Equidae; genus Equus; species Equus caballus. The sequence goes on from NC_091696.1 coordinate 13,387,642, forward strand.
CTTGGCAGTGTTGACATTTTGATTGAACAGTTGGTTGTCGTGGGTGTCTGTCTTATGCTCTGCATTGTGGGGTGTTGAGTACCCTCCCTGCTCTACCCACTAAATACCAGTGGTGTCTCAAAAGTTGTAACAGTCAGAAATGTCCCCAGACATTGCCATATGTCCCATGGGGGACGTTATCACTCTCAGTGGAGAACCATTGGTCCAGCTCTAGAGCTTTCTCAAAACTTTTTTTTTCGTCAGAGATTCAGCTTTTACTTTCAGTGATTTCTGGTCTGATTGCTTTCTTTCATTTTGCTTGCTTTAATATGAATTTGTATGTTATGTTTCTTAAGATGGAAGCTTGAATCATTGATTTGAGGTCTTTTACAATATAAGTATTTAATGCCATAAACTGCCCTCTTAGGCATTAGTTTAACTGCACCCCATCAACTTTGATTCATATTCATTCAATTCAAAACATTTTCTAATTTTCCTTGCAATTTCCTCTTTGTCCTATTGTTTATGTAGAAATGTGTAGTTTTAATTTCCACATGCTAATGAACTTTTCAGATATCTTTCTGTTACTAATTTTCAGTTAATTTCTGTTATTGTTGGAGAACATTGTATCATTTCAGTTATTTCAGCTTTGATAAGGTTGGTTGATAGTCACTCGGGTTTGCTGTATCCTTACTGATATTTCTGTCTACTTGTTCTGTCAATCACAAGGGCATTGAAATTGCCAGCTGCCCCTGTGGGTTTGTCTCTTCCTCCCTTCACTTCTGTCCCTTGTGCTTCCTGTGCTCTGAAGGTCCATGGTTAGGTGTCAGTTTCCTAGAAGCTCCTTCCCTCTGGCTCCCGTCCAGGCAAGCCGTTCCCATGGTGACTCTTGTCTTGACTTGTATTGCTTGTAACAACTTGGATTACTTTTGCCTGTTTTTGTATTTCATGTAAATAGAATCCTTCGGCCTGTACTCTTTTGTTTCAGGCTTCTTTTGTAAAACATAATTTGTGAAACCTATTGTTGTGTGTACTTATATAGATCATTTACTTGCAGTTTTGTATTGTATTTCTAAAATGCTTTTTAAAAATGAAATATTTAAAACCTACGTATATAATAATATTTATCTCCCCAGTTTTACTGAATCTTAAGAGTTTGTTGTCTCCTTTCCCCCTACAGGATACAACATGTTAAATATGTAATTGACACCCTTCTTTGGGCTCTCCCCAATTCTTACTTTTTCTCTATTCCTCTGCAGTTAACTATTTACTTGAAATTGAGGATTGTCCTTCCTGATAATGATTTGATACTTTTACTGCATGTATATCCCCACAGAGTGTCTGTGTATGTATATCCATGCACATACATTTTATGTGTTGTATTTTCTCAGTTTCTAAGCTCGACACAAATGATACCATACTGTATATGTTGTGTTTATGTTCTTATGTGTCAATCATGTAATATGTTTTCAAGGTGTATGTATTTTGTTACATGTAGATTTAATTACTATCATTGTGGTAGTTAAATTGTGTGATTATACTATAGTTCGTTTATTCATTCTTCTACATAGGACATTTATGTTTTCTTCCAAAACTTTTTGGTATTCCAAAATAGGCTTGGATGTATCTCTGCACCTGCTACCTTCCCCTAAGATGAGCATTGGGAACGTTGATTTTCTCAATGACCAATAGACACTACTAGCATTTTGAGTGTGAGGGTCAAGTATGCTGCCTTTCTTATGATGAGTAAAATCCAAATATGTGCTATTAAAACGTGTAGCTAAAATGAAAGTATAGTGATCTTTGAAGGCATACTGGGCAAATATTAACCAAAAGAAATCAAATTTAGTAATATTAATTTGAAGCCGAAAAGAGTTAACAAGTGTCAAGAGTAAGACTATATAATATATATAGTAATAAGTCACCAAGTTGATATAGCAATCATTGATTTGTATACACCTAACAATGTAGCCTCAAAATAAAAGTAGAAATAAAGAATTGTCACGCAATTATGATAAATTTATACATCTACGTTGATGTGGGAGAAAAACAAATGATGAATACTTACACATGATAAATACAATATTTTAACTCTATAGTTTATAAACATAAGCTAATTGACATATATCCAGAACTCTGCACTCAGCAAATAAATGTTTATAAAGCATGGATCTTTTACAAAAACTTAACTTTATACTTGTTCTTAGATAGCCTCAAAAAATTTCCTGAACATAATGTAATTAGGTAAATTAGAAAATAATAAACAGGTTATTTAAAACAGAAATTCTATACAAGGGGAATACTAAGAAATATACTGCTTTAATTGACTTAAACAGGACCTCATTTAAAAAAATTTAGAACAACAATATTGAGAATGCCACATAGCTAAACTTGGAAAAAGCAGCTAAAACAGTATTTAGAAGTCAATTAATAGCCTTAGCCATCATTTAATTAATTTTTTTCTGTATATTTTCACCCAGGACCACATGACTAGGAAGCAGTGAATCTGGCATTTGAATTCAGGTCTTGTTCATTCAGCGTCTCACTCTTAGTTGAGATTCCAAATATAAGCAGTTTTTCTATTTTCTATGAAGTTATTTTCTTCTGTGATGTGTCCTTTGCTTGTAATGTGTACTTTTGTCCCTCTGAAATTTCTCATGTGTTAGCAAAGACTTTCAAAAGTCTTAGGGTATTTTCCAGATAGTTTTCAGGGATGATTAGTGAAGTGGTTTGTATGCTAATTTAGTGCAAGAACATGTTTTATGTTAAGTAGCCATGGAAACCACAGTGTTTTGTTGTTTTAAATCTTACTTTCATCACTGAAAAGCTTGATAATACATGCAAGTGTGTTGTGAGAATCTATAGCATTTTCTGACCGTTTAATCCCAAATACTTTATATGTTAACAATTGGAAAGAACCATATTAAGTTGCTAAAAAGGGCTTATGGATCTGCAGGAAAGGGGAATTCTGAATTAATAAGTTAGTTTGTCATGTTTCTGTTTCAGTGGAGATTCAAGCTCATTGATAGTTTAATTATATGATTTAAGAAATTCTAAGAAAAGGAAAGGTATAATAATTTGATGTTGCGTTTTTCTTCAGTATGACAAAAGATTAAGCAAATATTTGTCAAGGAAGGAACAAATGCACCTTGTATGATAAATGTGCACTTACGATCTCTCTGAAGTAGAAGTTGCAGTTGGCTGTTATGAACCTGTTACTGTTTGAAAAAATCCACATCCACCATTTTAGACATGTCATCCCCATTCAGTCTGTGTCTAGCCATTTTCACAATTTCTTTTGACTGTCTGTTTACGAATGTATCTGAGTACACTTTTTCCATTCACTAAGACCATAAATTGACGCCACTCATTTTGTTAGTCATTTTTTTTAATTTTGCCTTTTCTGTTCATGAAAAGGCTGTATTACTCCATATCTCTTACCCAAATTTGTTTACTAAAGTGACCCAAAATATATTTTTGGGATTACTTTTGAAGTTTTATCTTTGTATTCCAAAGCAGGCCCATCTGAAACTGATGATGTTGATGACAAACTCCCCCTTTCGAAGTCTTTGCAAGGTATAACTTTTTCACTTCCATTTTCCCACATACTGTTCTTATTTAATGTTTCTTTATATTGGACAGACTGTGTTTTAGTATTTATATCTGTATTATTTTCTAAATGGAAAAGGAAAAAAATGTATTGGCCTTTTTTTTTTTAACATATAAATGAACTTCACAAGCAAAAATTTTTCAAAACCAATTTTCCCTTTTGTGAATCTAGTAATGAATCTCGAAATGGGTACATGACACACTTTCATATTTAAGGTAAAGTACACATTTATACCTTATATCAGAATAGTCAGAAGTAAGGTTTTTATTGTATATTTAGTGATGTAAATATTTATAAGGTCATGTTGATACTTAGTTTTTAAGAAAGATTATAAAATATCACTTGTCATTCCCTAAGTTTATTAATTGAATACCTTTTGGGGAATTTTTGTATAGTGTTCCCTAAGTTCATGATCATAGGCTGTTTGTGATGGCTTTTAACTTCTATCTATTCTGGCTTTGAATGTGTAAGATTTATTTCTTTAGCTTTACTTTTAATATAAATGTAATTGCTCATTTCAAATTTTAAAGGAACAAAAAGGACACATAGAATCATTGTTTACTTGGCCTCTTGTAATATTCTGAAAGATGGAACAACCAACTTAACTGTTCTTACTCTTTGCCCAACCTTTTCTCTTTATGTACTCGCTTCTTTTCCATTATCTCTTGTTCCTTTGACCTCACATCTTTGTTTTCTTTGACATTAGAGTCAAAGAACCTAATTCTCCATAAGTTCAAATGTTAAAGTTTAGAAAGGGGAGGAGAGACTGTGTTGGGAAAGCATATTTGAAAAGTTAAAGAATAATTCATGGCTATAGACTTACAGATTTACCTAGTGTTTTGAGCTCAGGTGAATTTTTATAATATGAAGTGGGAAAGAATCCCAAACTAATTATAACATCATAAAGCTAGACGTTGAAAACCAAAAATATTCCACCTTAGCATGGCATTTTAAATTCAAAGGTGCTAGACACTTAATTACAGGTTTTTGAAACTGTTATCAATGCTCTTTAAAAATCAAGATAAAATATGCTTAAAACCTGTATCCAGGGGTTGTACCTTTAGTAGAGCTTCTGAATTTAGTTATCACTGGATGACAAAATAGATTTGATTTTGCTTCCCCTCTCCCTTTGTGACTCATAGGTGACACAGTTTTATTTGTACATGAAGGCAGTGGTTTTCCCCCTTTTCCGTGTTAGTAGGTCTGACATTTAAGGACAGAGGATGAATATTCTGGGGCAGTTTGGGCACTTAATACTAAGTGGCTCTCTCATGTTTTCGATTCTTTCTTTCCTATTTATGAGTCAAATTTCTGATCTAATAGGATGAGCCTGTTTACCTTGTGACTGCCTAACCTGATACATTGCTTTATGTTCCAGTTTGTAGAAGCAGGCAGATTATATTACCTGAATTAAAATGCTTTTGAGACTAAAGGTAGTATCTTAAGTTTTAACTTACGAGTTTCCTTTAAGTACAACTTTGGTTAAATAATGGGGATTGAGTTTCCATAGCTTCCACCGTAGTAAAAACGGAAAGCAGGAAACATTTCACAGCAAAACCTGAACTTGTTTATCTAGACTTAACAGAGTCTGTGAGCAAAGAAAGAATTGACTGATTTGTGTTTTTGTGTGTGCGTCATTGACAGATGAGCGTGGTACTTTGAAACCGTCGTTCTATTTCTCAAATTCCAACATCTATCAATAGTTATATTGTGTAGTTACAGTAACTAATATTAAATCCCCAAAGCTACTTAGGTTTACTCTATATGTTTACATTTTCAAATTTTTTTTGAGTTTTCATGTAGATGTATTACATGCTTTTCTGAATTAGATCACGTTGTTTGAATTAACTACTAAGGAGTTAAAAAATCAGTTTGTATATGTTGTATTATATAAGTTTTAAATCGTTTGCATTGTTACCTAGTTTCTCTTCTTTCAGTGTAAGTTTTTATTGGTTTATTATATATGATTTATTTTCTTTTTAGGAAGCCATCATTCTTCAGAGGGCAATGAAGGAACAGAAATGGAAGTACCAGCAGAAGGTTAGACATAAAGGGATTTTTATTTTGCTGTATTTTATGTATTTGCTCTATATTAAAGAGAATATTATCCTTAAAACACCTTATTTAAAAATTAAAAGAAGATTGTTTTGGTATTCCTTCTTAGCCAACAGGTTTTTTTTTAGTCCTAAGATGTAATGTGCCTCTTTACTGTACTGAATAATAAAGCATATGGGGATGAGAACTTAAGTGGTAAGTAAAACTCTTCATGATGCAAAATGCTGCTCTTGTTTTCTCCCCTGATCATCTTATGTCATATTAAAAATCTTAAGAAAGTATGGTTTCAGAATTTTGAATTAAAATGATTACTAGCTCTGTTCATATATCATTTTTAAACATACTATTAAAAAAATCCCACTAAAAGTAGGATTAATATATTCTACATAAGATTAATAAAGGAGAGATTTCCTCTCTGCTTATTTTTGTACACACAACTCCCCCATGAACTACCTTGTTTACCAGCCATCCTCCTTTGATTTTAGGATTGAATGAACATTTAGCTGTGCTACAGCCTTTGTAGTTATTGGAATCTTGAATTAAAACTGTTACTGTGCAGAATGGCTTCAGATTTCTAAGTGGTTTATATAGTTCCAAAAGAGTGTCTGTAGATTTCTCCCAAGGAAAATGACTGGTAAGGTGACTCAATCTTGTTTTAAAATTATTATTTTTCTCATAAACTGGTCATGGTGTGCCTTATTTTTCTAGAATAAAGAGAGAGTCTATTCTGTAACTTTTTATTCCTTATATTTGCTTTTTTATTTTATTTTTAAAAAATCATTAATTTTCTCTTTTACTCTCTTTGAGTCAAGGGAGTTCTTAAAGTCCCTGGAATGTTGGCCCATCTTTCCAAATTCAATTTTAGAATTAGGGTTTCTAACTGGAATACATTTCTTACAGCACTATTGAGATGCCCATTTTAAAGAATATTTGACTTTTCTTTTTGAGATCTTTTTCTAGAAGATTGTGTGGGTGAATTTTTTTGTTTTACTGTGTGGAGGTAATTAGATGTTTCCTCTCTAAGAAAAACCCTGTTTTGGGTGGGCAGTGTTTCCAACAGTGAAGTACCTACATGCAGGACACATGGTGCCAGGGTTCATTAGGTGGTATGAATTGCTTCACAGTTGGCAATTTTAGCATTAGATATTAGGCTTTGAAATACTTTATTTTTGAGGAGATTTTTATTGTTATATTGCAGTGTTAACAGAGTTGAATTGAACCTGGGTTCTGGCCTTTATTCCTTTACTAACAAGTAAACATAATCTTTGGCAAATCAATTAATCTCTCAACCTTTGCAAATGAAGAGAGAGTTGACCAAGGTACTCTCTAGCTGAGCTTCTGGCACTAACATTCTGATATACATTTGTTTTGTGTAGTAACACAAATATTAATAAAATATTTAATTTTTTTAAGTATGTTGCATATGAATTGAGGGGATTCAGTCCTGTATGCATTTGTTACAGTCATTGTTTTGATAATGAAGGTCCCAATTGCAAAAAATTGATTATGGTTTTATTTAACAATATAAACCACTCTGAGGATCTCTGAAAGGAGAGGAGAAACAGTAAAGTAAGAGGAAACTTTTGTTTTTATCCTGGCATTTTCTAGTTACAGCAGGAAAAGAATTGTGACTTTGTTATAATCTTATTCCTCTAAAAATACAAGATTTTTGAGTCCATTATTGCAGATAACTTGGTATTATCTAGTAGTTTTCCAGAGCTTTTTTACTTTTTGCTTTCTCTTACCCCTATTTACAATTAAAAGGGTCAGATATGATAATTTAATAAATGAGATGAATTAAAATGCCAGAAAATTTTATCATAGGCTGCTTTTGGAGTAACAAATCAGTAAAATGTTGGAACATATAGAAAGTGCTTTATAATGAATGTCATTTTAGAATTTTATTTTTTTCAAGATTCTACTCAGCATGTCCCTTCAGAAACAAGTGAGGACCCCGAAGTTGAGGTGACTATTGAAGGTTAGTTATCAAAGCCTTGATTCCAAAAGTTTACTTCTGGTCATAAAAATATTTGTCACATTCACATTGCTACGTATGCATTTCATTCATTCTGAAAGGAAACCTGTGAAAAAACTGACGCATATGTGTGTATGTGTGACCAAAGCAGCCCACTTCTTAGCAGCACACCCGGTGCTTTGGGAGTTTTAGGCAACAGAAGTAAGCCGCGAAAATGAGCGCTGGACCAGGCTGCACTTTCCATCCCTGGGAATCGAGAATAAAAAGAAAAACTATGACCAGATTGGATGCACACAAGAACAGATGCTGTAACCTCTTACGGGCTTGTGACAGGCCTGATTACTGCCTGAGCCCCTGCTCTCTGTCTCAGTAAAGCAGAGGAGAACGTGTTGATAGTTCAGTCAAATTTTAAAGCAAGTTTTCCCCTCTAAAATACTATTAGAAGTTTACATATAATCTATCCTTAAAACTGTTTTGAAGCAGTAGCTACAAACATATTCTAAACTAATCTCTGTAGCTAAAGTTGCTTTAAACCTAGTTTTCTCTTCAAAGATGCAGCTGAAGTGAGGGGAGTCAGTCCTGTCTGCATTTGTTACATTGTCTTGATAATGAAGGTCCCAACTGCAAAAAATTGATTGTGGTTTTATTTAACAATCTAATACATGAATGCAGATGAACCACTTTGTCCTTAAATTATTTAAAGATTCAGCTAATATCAACACTGTCATGTTTCATTTTTAAGTAAATGCATATTGAAATGTTTTTCCTTTTACATTAATGTCACATTATTCCTATAAATTTTTTCCCTCAAAGTATTCTTTCCAAGGTCAAATAGTGAGACGATAAACTGCACTCTGTTAAGTTTCATTTACTCCTACCCCGCTCCAGAGTCCCTGTACTCAGGGATAGACTGAGTTTATTGTATGTACATCGAAAAATAATTTGTATATATACTCATATGTATTTAGTTCTGCAGAAATTCACAGATGTGTTCAGCATACACCGTTGTAACGGACGTTTAAAATACACACGTACCACATTTCCCATAGGTCTATTTTCCATGACCACACGTCTTTGTACTTCATTAATATATTTTTAACTGCTGCATAACCTCTCTTAGTTTGGTATCTCTCTCTCTTTCTTTCGTAATAACCTCTCTCCTCCTAGTGTCCACTTGGTTATCCGTAGTGTTTGCCTTCTTCCAGCTACTCAAAATGTGTGTCCTCGTTGCCTCTAAGATTGAAGCTGATTGGTAGCTTCCACCTAATGTGAGAACTTTTCTCATACTTCATGTGTTAATATCTCAATTTAATATGCATATTTCTTTTGTCGTTTATATAATTTTACTAACCTAAAAACAGTTTCGAGTTGTTTATAATACTGAATTTAATTGCTTTTTATTTGGAAACCTCATGAACTATCAGAGATGAAAATCTTAAGAGTGTATAAATATTATAAACACTCAGAAGTTTCTTTGTGTAGAGATAAAAAATAGATGACTATTAATTATTAGGATAAAACTTTTAAATAGGACTAATAACCAAATCAATTTATCAAATCTTAAAGCAGATAAAGACTGTATTGATGTTGTTTAGAAAGTAAATACTTGCTTTTATAGCATAAGGCCTTTAAAGAGATGTTAAGATAATTATGAAATAAATGACTAGTGAACTCAACGTATGTCAGTCTTTTCAGTTTTACCTCTCTGGAGGGACTGATAAATCCCATTTCTTTTAAACTAAGACATAGTGCCAGAAGCTTGATTTATCATCAAAATTTGTCAGCCAGTAGTAGAATTTTGCTATGTAGTCGTCTTCTTTATGTTGAGAAGACCCGTGAAATACGGGTCTGTATAAAGTAATTACTCTATAAGGTCGTATTTTCCATGGCATATGTTCACAAACAAACTATACTTCAACCTTAATTAAATTGCTAGTTATGTTTTACCCATACATTAAGGAAGGTAAAATGTAAGTCCGTGATATTAACAAGGAAGGTCAAAGGAGAATTTATGTGCATGTCTGTTTGATACGTATATTGTATTTCCTTCTGGAAAGATAATTGCATAGTGATAGAAATTAGTTAAATATCTGTAGTGAGAAAATTAAGTTTTGGTATTTGCTCATAATAGAAAAAGTATACAGGCATTGAAATTGTGATTTTTGTGTGTATGTTTAAGTGATCTGAGAAAAGTTACCTCTAATGTTTAGTGAGAAAAAAATCCCTGCCTTTTGAGAACAAGGCAAGTTTAAAAGGAAGAGTATGTCTAGAGAATGGTGTTTGTTTGGCAAAATTCTTGTGCTTGGAAGAAAAGATAATCCTGCTTCCCTGGGCGTGACTGATTGTCTCCTGTTGTATGTTTCTGCATTTCCTAAATAGTTTATAGAAAAGAAAAAAAGGAACTTTGTCATCAGTAAGTTTGTCAGGTGTCCCACAGTCCTGTAGTGCTGATGTCTTTATTTGAAATTAGGTGGAGTTGGGAAGGAGCTGATGGGCATTGCTGCAGATTCTGCCTGGGAGTGCCCCTTACCCAGTGCCGCTGGGGGCTTGGAGGTGTGCGCTTCCATTTGATGCCATCCATTTGTACTTGAAGGCGGAGGAGGACGGTTATGACTTGTGTGACTTAGATTTGGGAAATAGCCCATGCAATAATATGACTGTGCATGCCTTAACTTCATAAATATCATGATTACATTTTTGGATAAAATCAGACTGCTGTCAGGTCTTTGATACGCAGAGAAAATCTTAACTCAGAATATGTCTAGCTGTCATGGGCGTGCTAATAACGGAAAGCCTTTTGCTTTAAAAGAGGTCTCCTTATCATTTTAGGGCATTATGTCCCAAACCTGAGCCCTTCACAAATGTCATTCTGTTGTGGCCTAACCCCCTCTTCATTACTTAAGTCTTTTCTTTAAATTAATTTTAAATAGATTCACTTAAAAATTAATTTTGTGTGTTCTTAAGTAAAACTACCTTTTAAATTTTATTTCTTTCTCATTTACGTTGAAACATATACATAAATATCTGGATACAGGAATGCAGTTCTACGTGTAGTACACGTATGGTGCGTGGACTGCAGTTGGGATAGCATGTTCTAGAGCTTCAGTAGTTTGATTACCTGTCATCCTCTGGTAGTATCCTTTTTTGCGAAATTCTTGCTTAAGACCTTGGTAAATATTTGGCTGCTGCATATGATCAAGGGCTATACTGTTCAAATGTTCATTTGATCATTCCGCATACCAAACACCTTGTATGTGCCAGGGACTGTATTAGGTGCTGACGATTTAGGAATGAACAAGATAAGGTAGGCAAGTCCATTAGAGGTTTTTGAACAGAGGAGCGATAGGTTCTGTTCTTCACTTTGAAGAAACTGAGAGCAGACCCTAGTGGAAGCAAGCCTATTGCAGTTATCCAAGACCCAGAGCAAGATGCATTAGAACAGGATGGTGGCAGTGGAGGTAAGAAGTGGTTGAATTCGGGGGATGTTCTGAAGACAGAGCCAGTAGGCTCTACTGTTTGTCATTGTTTAATTATTGTGCTTATCTTATCAGTGTTACTGGAGAGCTCTGAGAATCTATGTATTTGGGTAGGTTAGCATTTGAAAATGTTGTGTTTAATTTTATAGCTGCTAAAGAGTCACTTAATTAACATCAGTTATTGCGCAAATGAGTTTTACAAGAGTTATGACCTGGATCCATGGGTGAAAAATCCCATCCATTATTTTGAAACGTGTAGGGTAATTAATGGCTCTAACTCTGAGTAATTTCAAAAGAGATACAGTGCCTGATTTTTTTTTTTTCACTTTGAGTAGGTGTCATATTTTATGATAAAACATCACCATTTGATTATGTTGAAAAAAGTGTATCAAAATTTGTTTCATGTTCTGTTAATGCAGTCACCAATGAGAGTGCAGTAATAAATTTTAGCTCTGAAGTCTGTCTGTCTTTTGGCATGTTTGTAAATATCTTGCAAAAAAGAAAACAGGATCTTTTCCTAACTATAAATTTTGAGTTAGGGACTGTTGGTACCTTTTTTCCGGTTGTTGAGGGTGCTTGTGTTAGTACTGGTAGCGTAACTATTATGTATTCCTGAACAGCAACTTTTGCACATGAAAATGTTTCGAAATTCATTTTATAAGCTTTAAGTTTTGATGATGTAAATATTTTTAGTTTGAGCTTGAATTTGAAGCATCCTGAAATATGTGTCTTTTTACATAAAGGTGTTTGTTTACAATGTTGAAGCACCATGATAATTAGAAACCAGTGCTGCCTGCTGGACCTGATTGGAGGTGCGCTCCTGGAGCTTTATTGGATATTTTCTGCTTCGGAGAAATAAATAATTTTGATCCTTTGTGAAAAAGATTTTGAGGTCAAGAGTAACATTCTTTCTCAAAACCAATTATAGTTTTTTGCTGCAGGGAGGGAAATAATGGAAGATGTGTTATAAATTCATAGCTCCTTATGATTTGTTAAGATTGGCGCCTGAGCTAACACCTGTTACCAATCTTCTTTTTTTTTTTTAATTCTTCTCCCCAAAGCCCCCCAGTACATAGTTGTGTATTCTAGTTGTAGATCCTTCTGATTGTGCTATGTGGGAAGCTGCCTCAGCATGGCCTCATGAGTGGTGCTAGGTCTGCGTCTGGGATCCGAACCAGCGAAACCCTGGGTGGCTGAAGCGGAGCGCGCGAACTTAACCACTTGGCCACGGGGCCCGCCCCATAGCTCCTTATGATTTAATTCCATCATATAGCTTAAGACTCCCAAAGATTAGTTAGTATATGAAAAGGGTTAGTCTTTTAATAGCATGTGTGATGTAATAATTTATTATTACAAATAGTTAAATTTCATCTCTTTATTCACATTTACTAGATTGAACTTCATTATTTCGTTGGAGAGAAAAGTAATACCACTTTTTAATATTTGACAATCTTTGGCAAATCATTTGTTTTGTTAAAAATGACTCTCCTAGATTTATCTTTTTTCTTTCTTTTTTCTGTTTGTGGTCGATGAGGTTACTTTCATAAAAAATATTTTGTACTATTCTTTTTGTTTGAAAATATGTTAAATTGATTGAAGGAGTGAGATCTTCACACTAAAGAAAAGTTTTCTCGGCTTTTCCTCTTGGCCTCAGTTTCAGACGGTTTAGATTAGAATTGAGATTAATATAATAGATTTCTGTGATTCTTCATTACCATCTTACAGCTGTATTTTCTTTTTCACTTTATACTCTTTCAGTTTTTATTTTATGTAATTCAGTTAATGATCACTTTAAATGATGATCTGTAGAAATACTTCGGCTACATTAATTAGCTAATAGGGAAAAATACTTTTGTTTTAAGTTTGCAAAGAAATATTAATAGTAAGCATTAAAATACTTTGATAGTATTCATAGGTGGAATGAGTATATTTCATTTAACCCTTTGAGAACTAGCATAAAAATACTCTTAGACTTTGAAAAGTATGTTTGGAAATTGGAAAAGAAGGGTTTTTTCAGGATTGAAGGCCTAATATGTTTTCCAAGATGTATCTACTTAGGTTTGAATCTAATTACTTAATAATCTCTTGTGACCATTTTTAATCCTGTAGTAATTTAGTAATTATAAGCTCAGATGACACAGTCAAGTTTTATTTTACTTAGTAGTTTGTCATTTTTAAATTTTCTCCCATAGATCTTTTTTTTTCCTGGATTTGAACATGGGTCTCTACAGTGGCATTCAACACATGAAAGTTTTTATAGTGTCGTAAGTTGTTTGTATGATAATGTTTTCCTGAAATAGTATCCTCTAAGACAGCATTTTTGTGTTTCCCAGCACATAAATGGGTCCTAATGTGACTTTATCTGATATTAGTGACATTGGTACCTTTTTCTCCTATTGGTTAGAAAAATCAGCAAATTGTTTCGGGTTACCAGAATGTCTTTTGGCGTCATAGGAAAACCCCAAAGTCAGGGAGCTGGGGCAGTGATGTCTGATTGTGCTCTCTGATGCTATGAGAGGAGTGAGGTACAGTGGTCCTCCCTCTCCGGATGCGTTCCACGACCCCCAGTGGATGCCTGAAACCACAGATAGTGCCTAACCCTATATAGACTATGTTTTCTGCTATACATAGGTACCTAGGATAAGGTTTAATTTATAAATTAGGCACAGTAAGAGCTCAACAACAACTAGTAATAAAATAGAACAATTATAACGACATACTGTAATAAGTACATTTTAGCAATCTCAGCATACGATTTTTTTCTAGTTAAGTCAAGAGCTTTAACCTTTTCACTTACAGGAAGCACCTTAGGGCTTCCCTTTGGCATGTCCGAATTGCCAGCATCACTACTCTTGCACTTTGGCGCCATTATTAAGTAAAAGAAGGGTGACGTGAACACAAGCACTGCAGTACCTTGACAATCGATCTGATAACTGAGACTAAGTGACTAACGGATGGGGAGCATATACAGGGTGGATACAGTGGACAAAGGGATGAGTCATCTCCAGAGCAGGGTGGCACACAATTTAAAACTTACTGTTTATTTCTGGAATTTTCCATTTAGTGTTTTCAATATTGACCATGGGTAGGCGAAACCATGGATAAGGGGGGCCTTACCACAGAAGTATTTTAGACTTCAGTCAGATTTTCCCTTGATCAACATATCAAGTGTTTAGAAGTTAGCCATTGCTGTCCCAGGCAACAGGCAACGATGTATATTAGGCCGAGTTTGGATTTCTTCTTATCTGTTTGAGAGTCAACCTGTTAGTTTCGTGGAAAGAGTTATATTCATAATCTAATCTCAGCTGTGCTATCTAGTGATTAACATGGTTAAGTGATAGAACGTTTTCTGAGCCTGTTTGTTTAGCTATAGAACAAGAATAAAAATTATATTGCTCTAAAAGGGTAACTTATGTATTTGAAACGTTATCTTTTTGTTATTCCTATGATCTTTAATGTAGTAATTTTCTTCTCTATTTCATATTTGTTTTTAAGTATAGATTTCTTTAAAATGATATTTTCAGTAACTTACAGATGGTATTTGAGCAGAAATCTTGGTATGACACTTGACATTTTCAAGGAGTAGAAGAAGGTGACAGTGATAGCTCTCCTTATCTGATCCAAATGCCTTTAATCCTAGCGTTAGATATGCTGAAGCATCACAGCAGAGTTGAGTTGCAGACGTATCCATGAAGAAATTAGCACGAAGTCGTACTATAAATGTCTTGAGTAGTCTGTATTCTGTACTTAAATATCTGATTGCTCTTGTCTACGTAGGTTTTGTATTGACTGAATCAACGTGGTCTGTTTCACAAATGACGTAGCGCTATTTCTTTACTTCTGTAAGATCTGTGTTTGTTGGAAGTGTTTGACATGCAGTTATCCAACCTCCCTTGTTTATGTATGCTTGAGTATTGCATAAGCTCAAGTATTTTCCCATTCATGCTATATTTTTCCCCCTTATATATATTTGTATAATTGTAGGTAGCTGTCTACGTTAAAAGCTTTTTCTTGAAAGACTTGAAGTGGGCTGTGATTGTAGGCAGCTGAGAGGGTTATGAGAGGAGAAGGGGAAATTTCAATGACTTAATTCAAATGAAGCAAACCAAAAATGAAGCACGACAAGGGAAGATGAGGAATGGTCACTTGAGCACACCCCCAAGAATAGGAAAACTGCAAATGTAACTGGGAAAAATATACTGAAAATGACAGTACAGAAGGAATGACTATATTCCAAACAGATGTAAAGCCGCCCACGTCCTTTGAATGTTGAGGGTTGGACAGGTGGTGGCTGTGACTCTCACAGGCTGTTCCTCCAGTGATGACAGTTTTCTTTTTCAAGATGATGATTATTCTCCACCTACCAAGAGACCAAAGAGCAACGAGCCGCCCCAGCCGCCCGTCACGGAGCCTGCCAACGCTGGGAAACGGAAAGTCAGGGAGTTCAACTTCGGTGAGTTCGCCAGTGAATACAGGCCTGTTCTCTATTTTCTTCTCAACTCTTTTTGTTACTGATAAGAATGCTTTAAAATGTGTTACTGCCATTTAATCTGAGGAAAACCACAGGCAGTTTGAAGTAACCTTACAGACATTGTGTAAACATACTTTGGGTTTACCAGAGCATAAGCCATTGATTGTATCTTCTGACATTAATTACAATTAGTAGACTTTGAATCACTGTTAATGACTCAGTAATTCACTTACTTTTCTTAGCTTTAAAACCTTCTTTGTTTAAGAAATATTTCACATCTTGATTTTTCTTGTTCTGTGTAACTGCCAGAAGCTAATGTAACCAAACCTGGTGGGTGATTTATTTGTTTGGAGGGACTAAATAAATAATAGTGGCAAGTTGTGTTTGTGATCCATATTGTGAATAGATAGAACATTTAGCTTATATGCATTTTTAAATAGCATTTTAATATTTTAAGTTGTTATGGTCACAATTGCTGAATGTAAATTGGATTTATATGTACAGTAAGTTTCCATATATCTGTATTTTTTATCACTCTATTCTAAGTTGCAAATGCCTTTCTGTGCAGTAACCTAGACATGTTTTGGAAGGTCTCCTGAATAACCTTGGCCATCTCCCTCTTTCCTGCCTCCGTTCTGTATTGTGTAATTGGACTGGTCTTTGCTGCCCTCCTGCTTTTCAGAAATTATCAGACTGAAAAGAGGTGCTCATTATGTGTTTCAGAAATAAACTTTAAAACATCCCCTATGATCTCTCATTGAACCAATTCTGAGAACCACAAAAAAGGAAAAAGTTCTTAGGAAAGCAGTAAAATTATATAGATGGAGATGGGTTATTAAAAATTAGTATGTAGTATGTAGAACATAGATCATTAGATGTTGGGTCATTTTAAGAACATATTAGTGCTCTCAAACAGGGATTTATTAGTGAGATTTAACTTTCTCTATTCAGAGAAATGGAATGCTCGGATTACTGATCTGCGTAAACAAGTTGAAGAATTGTTTGAAAGAAAATATGGTAAGTCTAAACTCAGAGATTCTTGTAATATTTTGTTCATAAGCTTTTTAACAACGGAGTTACTGTTCGTCTAATGTGAGCAAGTCCGGTTCTGCCACTGAATTGGGCCTTCTGTCTCTGTCCCTTGAAAGGCTGTGGATAGTATCTGTCCAAATATTAGAAACTTTGTCTAGATTACTGAAAACTTAGAAAAAATTTTTTCTTTAATTAGTAATTAGCTTTTCTTTGAAACTTGCAGCCTGCACGTTTGGGAGTTTATTTATATGTTTGTTGCAAAGTCCTGGATCTTGGAGATTTAGTTGAAGATTATTTTCTTAAGTGACAGTCTTTTTTAATCTGCTATGTTAAATCTAGTATTCATCTAGATGCCCTTATTTTCTCTACTCTTTTCTTGATATGCAACTGAGTTTGTTAGACCTCAAATTCTCTTTTCCTTTTATTTTGCTATTCTATCCTATAGCTACCTTTATAAAGCGTTCAAACAAGCAATTTATTATCACCTGATGGTATATATCAAATGCTCACCTAAGACTAGTAACAATCATTTAAAAATATCATTTGTTTTGCTTTTTCTTAATCTGGAGGATTCTTCGTAATTGACTGGCAAGCTGTAAAATTGTATAATACACTGAATTTTAACTTGAGAATCTAATTTCTATCATGCTATCTGCATCACTCAATTTCTCTAAGTGAAGTTTTCAAATGATAAACCATATTGGCATTATTTGCTTCAATAAACTTGAGAGGCCAGCCCAGTGGCACAGTGGTTAAGTTCGCACATTCTGCTTTGGTGGCCCGGGGTTCTCTGGTTCGGATCCCAGCTGCGGACCTACACATCACTTGTCAAGCCATGCTGTGACAGACATCCCACATATAAAGTAGAGGAAGATGAGCATGGATGTTAGCTCAGAGCTAATCTTCCTCCAAAAAAATTAAATAAATAAAATAAACTTGAACATTTCTCTCTTTATCATGGATGATAACCTACCCCTCAATGAAAATTTAGAAGTAGGGTAAAATTAA
The DNA here is from genome assembly GCF_041296265.1 of Equus caballus. NCBI lineage: Eukaryota > Metazoa > Chordata > Mammalia > Perissodactyla > Equidae > Equus > Equus caballus. The sequence continues at coordinate 13,405,248 of NC_091696.1, forward strand.
TAATGAATTCAGTAACTTTTCCTTAATATTTTCACTTATTTCCTTAAGGTTCTCTTAGTATTTTTTCCAGTTTTTAATCATCACAGCCTTTTGCCTGTGATTTTAATTCGTCCATTTACAAGCAAAAATTCATAACATATTCTACATGCAAGCACTATCACATGGTGATAAGATTACAGGCTTGGGGGACAGAATGCCTTGCTGTGTCTCTTTTTTACTTTTTGCTGAGGAAGATTCACCCTGAGCTAACCAATCTGTTGCCAGTCCTCTTTTTTTTCTTTTGCTTGAGGGAGATTTGCCCTGAGCCAACACCTGTGCCAATCTTCCCCTATTTTTGTATGTGGGTTGCTGCCACAGTGTGGCCACTAACAGGCAAGTGGTGTAGGTCCATGCCTGTTTCCCAAGCTTGGGCTGCCGTAGTACAGAACCCCAAACTTAACCGCAAGGCCACCATGCCATCTCTTTTTGATACAAGAATACTTTAAAACTCTGATGACCCAGACATCATGTCATTTCACTTCTCAAAAGCCTGCATTTCAGGGGCTGGCCCTGTGGCCAAGTGGTTAAGTTCGCTTGCTCCGCTGCAGGAAGCCCAGGGTTTGGTTGGTTTGAATCCTGGGCTCAGACATGGCACTGCTCATCAAACCACACTGAGACAGCGTCTCACATGCCAGAACTAGAAGGACCCACAGCTAAGAATATACAACTATGTACCAGGGGGCTTTGGGGAGAAAAAAGAAAAAATAAAATCTCTAAAAAAAAGAAAGCCTGGGGGCTGGCCCCGTGGCCGAGTGGTTAAGTTCGCGCGCTCCGCTGCAGGCAGCCCAGTGTTTCGTTAGTTCGAATCCTGGGCACGGACATGGCACTGCTCATCAGACCACGCTGAGGCAGCGTCCCACATGCCACAACTAGAAGAACCCACAATGAAGAATACACAGCTATGTACCAGGGGGCTTTGGGGAGAAAAAGGAAAAAAAAATCTAAAAAAAAAAAAGAAAGCCTGCATTTCAAAATGGAGAGTTGGTGAGAGGAAGTCATTGTCTTAATCTCAGCTCCATTATCTTGCTAAAATTATTTAATACCCAGTGATATTTAAATGTCCCCTATTGTTTAGAAAAACTGACCCTTTGTAGTTTGTTCAATAATATCATTAAAGTCTGTTCATTATGTTTGATTCTTAAGATTCCCCATGCTTTCAACTTTTTGCAACTGTTAGTCTGTTTTACTCTTGGGTAAATCAATCTAAGCAGAATTTTCACAGTTCAGAAAAAGCTTCAGTTATTTTATTAAAGAAATTATCTTTAAACTAACACTTATGTTTTAAAAATACTACTTCTCTTCCATTATATGCTGTATGTATTAGCTGATACTAACTAGTAGGGTTTTCTGGATTCATATGTGGTCCAGATTTCAAGACAAAGTCTGGCTATATCTACATTACCTCAAAGTAATACATTCTTGGGGCCCGCCCTGTGGCAGAGTAGTTAAGTTCATGTGCTCTGCTTCGGTGGCCCGGGATTTCGCTGGTTTGGATCCTGGGTGGGGACATGGCACTGCTCATCAGGCCATGCTAAGGTGGCATCCCACATGCCACAACTGGAAGAACCCACAACTAAAATATACAACTATGTACTGGGGGGCTTTGGGGAGAGGAGAAGAAGAAGAAGAAGAAGAAAAAAAGAAGATTGGCAACAGATGTTAGCTCAGGTGCGAATCTTTACCAAAAAAATGCATTCTTTCATTGCAGATTTGGTTAAATAGAGTACTGGTATCTTTGGCCTGTTGTTTGTTGTTCTTTTGTACTGTTTTTCTTCTGACTCGATTATAATAAGCTGAAGTAAAGATAAAGTTACAAAAGTTATAGAGCAATACATTTTCAATTATTATTTTCTACAAAATGTGCTTAAACCTTGTCATTTAATAATGTTTCCTTTCTCTTTTTATCTTTAAAGCTCAAGCTATAAAAGCCAAAGGTCCTGTGACGATCCCATACCCTCTTTTCCAGTCACATGTTGAAGATCTTTATGTAGAAGGACTTCCGGAAGGAATTCCTTTTAGAAGGCCATCTACTTATGGAATTCCTCGCCTTGAGAGGATCTTACTTGCAAAGGAAAGGATTCGTTTTGTGATTAAGAAGTAAGACCCTTGGACTCTTGTCTTTGTTCTTGATTAGTACATCTTTTTATATTGCCATCTTCATTAACCACTAGGGCTATATTTAAATTAAGTTTGAGTTATTATATATTATTTATTTTCCACTTTTTAATGTGCCTGAGTACAAGATTTTGTCAGTCATGCCACATCTGGCTTTTGGAATGTGAACACTTGCCCGTATCTGATTGGCATACAGCTGACATTTTCTTTTCCAATTTTCTGCTTAGTATGCTAAAGAAAGCAATAAATATCAATGTCTTGTTCTTAGGTCTGAATTTTTTTAAAGCATGTGTGGAAATATATGTAAATTATGAAAGTGAAAATAAATGAAACAATAGAAATAAGAATGGAAAGAAAAGACAAGACTAGGGATGACGTCAGCGCATGGTGGCGTGAGCTCACCTGGGACTCTCTCCCCTCCAAATTACAAGCAAAAAGACCAACTGCTTTCCAACCAAAACACAAATCCTACTAACAGAAATCGTTGGAGACCCACAACAGCCAAATGACAGAGGGCGGAGAGGCTGGAGCCCCCCTTGGAGGAGCTGCAGCGGGGTAGGAGAGAACTGCGCTCCCTCTCCTAAGACTGGGATTGCTGCTGCAGGTGAGGAAAGAAGTAGGGGAGGGGCCGCGTGTCCGGGGATCATCCAGGACTCCCACCGTCCATGCAGCGGAAGTCCTCTAACGGGAGAAAGCTTTCGCATGTGGGACCCCAGCAAGCCAGGGCCTTAGGAAACCAAGAGCAAGAGCTGATCCGAATCCAGGTTGGCATGTGAGAGAAAGTGCCCCTCCTCCCACAACCCGCACTGCGCACCGCCATCACGGGTGAAGACAGAGGGCTCAGAACACGCGGCTCTTGACCCCCGTCTAGTGGCAACAGGTTGTAACTGCAACTGAATAATAGCATCATGTGCAAAAACCGCTCCTCTACCATCCAGCAATTTATAAACGCTCCAGTCCACAAGGAAAGCAATAAAAACACAGAAGTATGTCCTGAGGACTTGGAAATAGGTAAACTAAGTGAAGATGAGTTCAAAATAGCTATCATCAAAAGTAAAGGGAAATATAGAGAAACAAGTCAACAAGTTATGGAGTTACTTCACAAAAGAGATTGAAATTATCAAGCAGAATCAGTCAGAAATACTAGAGATGAAAAATACAACGGATCAGATGAAACAGAATACAGATTCCCTGAATGCCCGTGTAGACACCATAGAGGAGCAAGTTAGCATAACTGAAGATAGAGAGGCTGAATGGCTCCAGACAGAGGAAGAAAGAGAACTAAGAATTAAGAAAACTGAAGAAAATCTCCGAGAAATAGCTGACTGAATGAGAAAATGCAAGTTAAGAATAACCAGAATTGCTGAGAGCGTGAAAAAGGAAAATGGAGCAGAAAGTGTGCTCAATGAAATAATAGAAGAGAACTTCCCAAATCTAGGGATTGAGAGAAATGTGTGTGGAGGAAGCCTTCAGATCTCCTAGATTTGTCTCTGTAAAAAGATTTACTGCAAGGCATATAGTAGTAAAAATGGCAAAAATGAATGGCAAAGAAAGAATACTCAGGGCAGAAAGGCAGAAGAAAATAACCTACAAAGGAACCCTATCAGAGTTTCAGCGGATTTCTCTACAGAAACCTTACAAGCTAGGAGAGATTGGAGTGACATATCCAAAACTTTAAAGGATAAGAATCTTCAGCCAAGAGTACTCTATCCAGCAAAAATGTCCCTCAGATATGAGGGAGATAGTAAATCTTTTCCAGACAAACAAAAGCTAAGGGACTTCATACTCACAAGACCTCCACTACAAGAAATCCTCAAGAAGGTTCTCATACCGGAAAAAAGAAAAAAAGGAAGAAAGGAGTCACAAAACATAGAGTAGGGAGACAAATAGAATCAGAATAGGATAGCAAAAATTCAACTATAGCATTAAGATAAAGGGAAGGAAATCACCAAAGCAAAGATGATCTTATCACTCTAACCACAAACTCACAACACAAGTTGGAATGAGAGATGAAAATAATGATTTAGGAAGGGAGGAGGAAAGGGACTGAAACAGTCTAGGCTAAGTAAGAAAGAGACCACCAGAAAATGGACTATGTTATACACGAGATTCTGAATACAAACTTCAGGGTAGCCACTAAACTAAAAAACAGAACAGAGACAAAAACATAAATAAGGAAAATCTAAGAAACCCAGCATAAGAAATTGTGGAAGTCAATGGGTAGGCTAAAACACACAGGACAAGAAACAAAGGACACACAGGAAAACCGGAAAATGAGCAATAGAATGACAGCATTAAGCCCTCATGCATCAATATTCACCGTCAATGTAAACGGATTGAACTGTCCAATAAAAAGACACAGAGTGGCAAAATGGATTAAAGAAGGAGATCCAACAATTTGTTGCCTCCAGGACGCACACCTCAGCTCCAAGGACAAACACAGGCTCAGAGTGAAGGGGTGGAAGACAATACTCCAAGCTAATAGCAAACAAAAGAAAGCAGGTGTCACAATACTTATATCAGACAAAACAGACTTCAAGATAAGGCAGGTAAAGAGAGACACAGAGGGCCAATATATAATGATCAAAGGGACACTTCACCAAGAAGAAATAACTCTTATAAATATCTATGCACCCAACACGGGAGCACCAAAGTTCATAAAGCAACTATTAACAAACCTAAAAGAAGATATCAAAAATAACACAATAACAGTAGGGGACATCAACACCCCACTCACATCAATGGACAGATCATCCAGACAGAAAATCAACAAAGAAATAGTGGAGCTAAATGGAAAGCTAACACTGTTGCACTTAATAGACATATATAGAACACTCCATCCAAAAACAGCAGAATAACTGTTCTTCTCAAGCACGCATGGAACATTCTCAAGGATAGAGCATATGTTGGGAAACAAGGCAAGCCTCTACAAATTTAAAAAAAATTGAAGCAATAACAAGCATCTTCTCTGATCATAATGCTTATAAAGCTAGAAATTAATTACAAGAAAAAAGCTGAGAAAGGGACAAGGATGTGGAGACTAAAGAATATGCTATTGAACAAGCAATGGATCACTGAAGAAATTAAAGAAGAAATCAAAAAATACCAGAGACAGATGAAAATGATAACATGCCATACCAACACATATGGCATACAGCAGAAGCTGTATTAAGAGGAAAATTCATCGCAATACAGGCACATCTTAACAAACAAGAAAAATCCCAGATAAGCAATCTTAAACTACACCTAACTGAATTAGAGAAAGAAGAACAAACAAAGCCCAAAGTCAGCAGAAGGAGAGAAATAATAAAAATCAGAGCAGAAATAAATGCTATTGAAACGAAAAAGGCAGTAGAAAGGATCAATGAAACAAAGAGCTGGTTTTTTGAGAAGATAAATAAAATTGACAAACCCCTAGCCAGACTTACAAAGAAAAAAAGAGAGAAAGCTCAAATAAACAAAATCAGAAATGAAAGAGGAGAAATAACAGTCGACTCCTCAGAAATACAACAGATTATAAGAGAATACTACGAAAAGCTATCTGCCAGCGAAAGGGATAACCTAGAGGAAATGGATAAATTCTTGGACTTCTACAATCTCCCAAAGCTTAGGGACGAAGAAGCAGACAATTTGAACAGACCGATCACAAGGAAAGAGATTGAAACAGCAATCAAAATCATTCCAAAGAATAAAGCCCCAGGACCAGATGGCTTTCCTGGGGAATTCTAACAAACTTTCAGAGAGGATTTAATACCTATCCTTTTCAAGCTATTCCAAAAAATTAGGGAGGATGGAACACTTCCTAACACATTCTGTGAGGCCAACATCACGCTGATACCAAAGCCTGAGAAGGACAGCATGAAAAAGGAAAACTACAGGCCAATATCACTGATGAACATAGATGCCAAAATTCTCAACAAAATTTTGGCAACCCAAATTCAGCAATTCATCAAAAGGATCATACATCATGATCAAGTGGGATTTGTACCAGGGACACAGGGATAGTTCAGCATCCACAAATCAATCAATGTGATACACCACATCAACAAACTGAGAAATAAAAACCACATGATCATCTGCACAGATGCAGAGAAAGCATTTGACAAGATCCAACAGCCATTTATGATAAAAAGTGAATAAAATGGGGATGGAAGGGAACTACCTCGACATAATAAAGGCCATATATGACAAGCCCACAGCCAACATCATACTCAAGGGGCAACAACTGAACCCCATCCCCCTGAAAACAGGAACAAGACAAGGATGCCGTCTGTCACCACTCTTATTTAACATAGTATTGGAGGTTGTGGCCAGAGCAATCAGGCATGAAAAAGGAATAAAAGGAATCCAAATAGGGAGAGAAGAGGTGAAACTCTTGCTGTTTGCACATGACATGATCTTATATATGCAAAACCCCAAAGAATCCATTGGAAAACTCTTAGAAGTAATCAACAACTACAGCAAAGTTGAAGGGTATAAAATCAATTTGCATAAATCAGTAGCATTTCTATACTGTAATAACAAACTAACAGAAAAAGAACTCAGGAACACAATACCATTCACAATCGCAACAAAAAGAATAAAATACCTCGGGGTGAATTTAAGGAAGTGAAAGACCTATACAAGGAAAATTGCAATGCTTTTCTGAAAGAAATGGATGGCAACATAAAGAGATGGAAAGACATTGCATGTACATGGATTGGAAGAATAAACATAATTAAAACGTCCATTCTACCTAAAGCAATCTACAGATTCAACGCCATCCCAATCAGAATCCCAATGACCATCTTTACAGAAATAGAACAAAGAATCCTAAAATTCATATCGGGCAACAAAAGACCCCGAATTGCTAAAGCAATCCTGAGAAAAAGGAACACAGCTGGAGGCATCACAACCCCTGATTTCAAAACATACTACAAAGCTACAGTAATCAAAACAGCATGGTACTGGTACAAAAACAGGTGCACAGATCAATGGAACAGAATTGAAAGCCCAGAAATAAAACCACACATCTGTGGACAGCTAATCTTTGACAAAGGAGCTGAGGGCGTACAATGGAGAAAAGAAAGTCTTTTCAACAAATGGTGCTGGGAAAACTGGAAAGACACATGTAAAAGAATGAAAATTGACCATTCTTTCTCACCATTCACGAAAATAAACTCAAAATGGATCAAAGACCTAAAGGTGAGACCTGAAACCATAAGGCTTCTAGAAGAAAATGTAGGCAGTACACTTTTTGACATCAGTATTAGAAGGATCTTTTTGGACACCATGTCTTCTCAGACAAGGGAAACAATAGAAAGAATAAACAAATGGGACTACATCAGACTGAAGAGCTTCCTCAAGGCAAAGGAAAACAGGATTGAAACAAAAAAACAACCCACTAACTGGGAAAAAATATTTGCAAGTCTTACATCTGACAGAGGCTTAATATCCATGTTATATAAAGAACTCACACAACTCAACAACAAAAAATCAGACAACCCGATCAAAAAATGTGCAGGGGACATGAACAGACATTTCTCCAAAGAAGATGTACAGATGGCCAATAGGCACATGAAAAGATGGTCATCATCGTTGTGCCTCAGGGAAATGCAAATCAAAACTACAGGAAGATATCACCTTACACCCATTAGAATGACAAAAATAACTAAAACAAATAGTAACAAATGTTGGAAAGGTTGTGGAGAAAAAGGAACCCTCATACACTGCTGGTGGGAATGCAAACTGGTTCAGCCACTATGGAAAACAGTATGGAGATTCCTCAAAAAATTAAAAACAGAACTGCCATATGATCCAGCTATCCCAGTACTGCATATCTATCCAAAGAGCTTGAAGTCAGCAATTCCAAAAGTCCCATGTACCCATGTGTTCACTGCAGCATTATTTACAATAGCCGAGACGTGGAAGCAACCTAAGTGCCTATCAACAGATGATTGGATAAAGACAATGTGGTATATATATACAATGGAATACTACTCAGCCATAAAAAAGAACAAAATCGTCCCATTTGCAACAACATGGATGGACCTTAAGGGAATTATGTTAACTGAAATAAGCCAGATAGAGAAGGACTATCTCTGTATGACTCCACTCATATGAGGAATTTAAACATGTGGACAAAGAGAACAGATTCCTGGCTACCAGGGGAAAGGTGTGGGGTGGGTGGTGGGCACAAAGGGTGAAGGGGTGCACCTATAACACGACTGACAAACAATAATGTACAACTGAAATTTCACAAGATTGGAGCCTATCATTAACTCAATAAAAAATTTTAAAAAAAAAAAGAAAGAAAGAAAAGCCAAGATAGCTGAATGCCATAAATTTCCTAGCATTGACATAAAAGACATAGCATGGAGCTTTTGAAAAAACTAAGTGCAGGGGCTGGCCCAGCGGTGCACCGGTCAAGTGCGCATGTTCTACTTCAGCAGCCCAGGGTTCACTGGTTTGAATCCCGGGCGTGACATGGCACCGCTTGGCAAGCCATGCTGTGGCAGGCGTCCCACATATAAAGTAGAGGAAGATGGGCACAGATGTTAGCTCAGGGCCAGTCTTCTCAGCAAAAAGAGAAGGATTGGCAGATGTTAGCTCAGGGCTAGTCTTCCTCAGAAAAGCTAAAACAAAAACTAAGTGCAGCAATTCATATTGGAATTGTAAATGTTTCCATTTTAAAATGGCACCAACATCATATTTTCATATTTCCTACTAACTAAGATTATATTAAAAGGTTTAAAAAATAAGGCATTTATCAACAGATCTCAGCAATTGTAGATCTTTGGAAATTTCTGTTGCACCCATGAAACAAGTACTAGATGTATTTGCAAAGGGAACAGTTGGAGAACAGTTGCCTAGGAAATTATAAAAAATACAATGGTAAACTAAAATTTTCAATGGAAGGGCTAGAAGATTGTTAATCTTGTGATGTGTAAAGAAGATTGTACATATGAGATACATGATAAGGGATATTGAATCCTAACCTGGTGGAGTTTGACTTAAAGTAAAAAGAGAAGGAAAGTAGCAAAAATGAGTAACAGTTATTTTCCAAACCTGAAAAAGTGTAGTGCAGGATAAATGCGAGGAAAACAAAGATATATACCAAATCACACTTCATGAAGTTTCAGTGCTCTACAGATAAGGGAGAAAATTATGAAGTTTCAGAGACTATAAGTCCTGGTCATCCACAAAGAACGAAAATCATACTGATGATAAACTTGCTTTGAGCAGTCATGGATGTTGTAACACTCTTTAGCAGTTCTTTCCAAGTTCTAAGTGAAAATGGTTTGAATCTCGAATTCTGTTGCTAGCCAAATGTGCCAAACATGTCTGAAAGAAAATGGAGGTTTCCCGACATGGAAAGGGTCGGGGTAGTAGCTGGAATGTCTCCAGCAGTAACAAAACCTGGATTCACATTGGACTAATACAGGAAGGTTCTTATCTCACCTAGTGAGGAGGTCAGAGGGCATGATTAAAACGGTGGTACTTGGGTCTCTGCTTCTGCGCTATTCCAGATTTTTCCTTCATTGCACTGGTAGTTTCCTTAGACTACTCGTGAGCTGGATGCAATAGTTCCAGGCCTCACAGCCACATACATCTGCAGAGGAGAGGGTAGCTACCCATTTCTCTGAGAGCAAGGAAACCCTGCAGTATGGCCCGCCTTGTCTCTGATTAGAATTCGATTAATTGCTTTTCCTCAGCTGGGCGCAGGCATAGGAAAGATAGCACCACGATGTAAGGTTTAGACCAAGCAGTACTTGGCCCCCATGGAGTTGAGATCAGCTCACTTCTTCTGAAATAAATGGGTTTCATTTTAAGTCCTTTGATTGTAAATGAGTTTATTTGAGTCATGTGTACATTATAACCAATTTTTTAAGTTTTCTCGTATATCTTTGAGCTATAAACAGTAACGTGAATAACAGTATTAGAATAGTAGGCATATCATTTGCAAAAGTGTTCGACTTCATTACTCTGCTAACATTCTGGTGCTGTTGAGAAAATGGGGACATTAACAGCCACCTCGTCAAAGATTACAACCAGGCAAACCTGCTCTGTGTTGGTGTTAAATAAGGGAATGAGAAGAGGTTTTGAGATGTAACTAAGGATGAAAAGAACGCAAGAGATACCTCAAGAGTAAGAGGTGAGCTATCCTCCACAGAGGGGAACTTGTTCCTAGCAGCTATTTTTCTTTCAAATAAATTGTAGTTTAAATATTTAGTAGTCTCTCACCAAATTGAACGGTAAACAAAATGGGCTTGTTCTTAGGACTCTGACACTAGCCAAGAACCATAAACAAGCATACCCCTCCCCTCACACATTGATAGATTAATAAGGTTAGTGTTTTGAGACTCTCTTGTATTGTCATTTTATTACATTTCTTGCTTTTTAATTTGTTAGGGGTTTTTAAATGTAATTTTTAATAAAATATATAAAGAAAATAGATGAATAATTTTGCAGGATGTGTTCATATAAAGCATATCAAACTCTTTGGATGTTTAAATGTTTATGCAAGCTTGTCATGAGTTACTTTATGCTGTGCACATTCTCTTTCAAGACTTTCAATATATTCATTTATGAGAAGCCATCTTCCACGTTTGGAAGGGACTTTTAAAAGCCTTTCCCCAGAGACTAATGTGATCAGTCTTGCTAAACATAAACTATTTTGTCTATTTAGAAGGGCAATTCTATAGAGTTTAGCAAACGTTTTATTTCACAGCTCACTAATATTGTTCAAATATTATGTATACCCTTGACTTAATCCTATATTGGCTTCCAACATTTCTGTCATATGGCTCCTCCTCTCCCCATATCTTTAGGCCATTACAACAACATGGAGTGATGTGGGACATGTGAGATGGATTGTGAAAATTCTGTGATCTATAAATTATGTTTTATGGGCTGTTTGTGTATTATGAAAGATAAAAGGTGTATGTCCTGCAAATGTTAGTATTGAGGTATACTCAGGATTTTCATAGCCGATTTACGGATGGGTTGAAGTAAGGTAGTCTTGAATGTAATGTAAACTGAAAGGTTTCATTTAAAACTCATGGTTTGCTTCCTGTGGTGTTACCCTGTTAGAAATACCTTTAGGTTGCGCAGTTAACTCTTTTTCTGTGAGGACACATGCTCCATGAATCACCTTATGAAACAATTTGCAATTACCATTTGGTTTTAAATACTCTGGAAATCTCAAGAAATTAGGATTTAATTGTGCTCAAGAGTCCAGATTGTCTTTTCTTTTTAAAACTGGCCTTGATGACTGAATATTAAATAAGTACTTGTAGTTTTGCTTCTGCTGAATATCACGTGGTAAACACGTAGTGCTTTTTCTCTCCTTGCAGACATGAACTTCTGAATTCAACACGTGAAGATTTACAGCTTGATAAACCAGCTTCAGGAGGTGGGTCTCCAGCCCGGCGTCAGATTGTGTGTCTGAAGTCAGAACATTATGTGCAAGAAGTACACAATGTGAAACCACTGACCAATATTCTCTAGAAGAATCAAGTCATTTTTTTTCTTAGTAACTCATTATAAATAAGTATAAATGTCGGATTTCTGGGTACACTAAAAGAACCATGTCTGTTCTACTTTTGAGATGCGAAATTTATCTGGCATAGTGGATTGAACAGTTCATTATTCAAATCCACATCGATAGGTTGAATAATTATTCATCATTATACTCAGGACATAAAAAGATTTACTTCTTAGAGTGTATATCTCGCCATGGGGATCACTGTTTGTTAGATGTGTTTTGTAGGAAACAACTGAATTTGTTCTCTTGCTTTTGCTTTGGGGTGGAGTGGAGTGGGATGGAGAGGGGATACAAAATGGAAGTCACGTCACTTAAAGTTGGTATCATGGAAGGATTGCCAGCATTATCATATTCTAAATTCTTGAGTAAACTGAATTCTGCTTCTTCCTAGCTTTAGTATGATACTTTATAGAGTACCTGCGTAAAATTACTCTTAAATTATAAATTTCCATTTTATCATTGTTTCATTTGTTCTTACTCTCTTTATTTATTCAGTGTTAGCATTGGATTTTTTTGTTTTTTTTGTTCTTGGGTTTTTTTTTTTTTTTTGAGGAAGGTTAGCCCTGAGCTAACTACTACCAATCCTCCTCTTTTTGCTGAGGAAGACTGGCCCTGAGCTAACGTCCGTGCCCATCTTCCTCTGCTTTACACGTGGGACGGCTACCACAGCATGACTTTTGCCAAGCGGTGCCATGTCTCCACCTGGGATCCTGAGTGTGCAAACTTAACCGCTGCGCTACCAGGCCGGCCCCAGCGTTAGCATTATTCTAATAAACACATTCTGAAATCTTAGAAGTAACTTTAGTCGGAGAGAACAGGAAAACAATGCTGCCTATTTTATAATCATAATATTTAATAACCTAAATTATGATTGCCATAAAGTTGAGGAAATGTGTGTATTTGTTGCTCTTTCAGTAAAGGAAGAGTGGTATGCCAGAATCACTAAGTTACGAAAGATGGTAGATCAACTTTTCTGCAAAAAATTTGGTAAGTCTAAATTTTCCTTTAACTAAAGCGTATTACATAAAGAAAGTAAATATGATGGATATGACTCACCTCCAGCTTTCTTTTATTGTTTTTAAATATATATTTATTATGAAAGGTTTTTAACCTGTGCAGAAAGGGAGAGAATAGTGACATGAACCCCCATATGCTCTTGAGTAATTTTTTAATACAGTATAGCTTAGCTTCGGGCATTTCACAGTTTTGGAATCCTTTTGTCTTCGGATCCTTGGACAATATTTTGTGTGCCTCTTGGGAAGAAAGGAGACCTTCAGTCACAGGCTGTCACCACAGTGCTCAGCAGTACACTGCTGGTTATCAGAGAATGTGACATGGCCCTCACTGTTCTGCTGGGCTTGTGTGCTGTGCTTGCTGTGCCTTAGGATGCTTAGGTGTGGTTTACCATTGCAACAGCTTTTGTCACCAAAAATCATTCTTTCCCTTGCTTTATCCTACTTCTCAGCAGCATTCAACATAGTTGTCTTCTTATTTTTCTTCTTGGTTTTTAAGCTATCTTAAACTATTTTTATGGAAAGTTTCGAATCTTACCGACTTGTGGTTCCTTCCTGGGCTTCTCACTGTCTTCTGGCTGTCCTTTTCATTCTCTTGATGGCACCTCCCTTGAGTTCAGTCTTCAAGTTTAGGAGTGCTGCTCCACAGCTCAGTCCCAAACCTTCCTTCTCTTTTCTTGCTATTCTTTTTCCACAGGTAATCCCACTCCATCTCATATCTTAAAAATAATTTATTGTCTTTACCCTGATGATGTTCACATGTAAGTTTCTAGCCCTGAGAACTCCCCTTAGCACCAGACCTTTATAATCACCCACCTATTTGATAGCTCTGTCCGTCTTCTGACTTCACACGTCCTAAGTAGAGCTCGTGATTTCCCCCTGCAAATGCCTTCCTCTCCCAGTCTGCCCAGTGGCACCACACTCTGCCCAGGCTTCCAAGCAAAGGCCCTGGGAGGTACTGTTGATTTCTGTGTTGTCACAAGCCTTCCTGCCATCTCTGCATTGAAGACATAGCCCAAACCCATCCCCTTTTCTTCCTCACTGCTGTCTGTCCCTGTATTCAGAGCCAGTGCCACAAAGCGGCCAGATGTAAATCTAAAAACTTTAATGTTTTTAATCTCGTTAAAAACATAAAACAGAGCATGTCACTTCCCTCTTCTGTACTCTATGGCTTTTCTTTGCAGCTGGAATAAGCTCCATAGTCCCTGATCCCGGCACCCTGCCTTTCTTCTGGTATCACCTCCCTCCCTATCCCACTGGCTCACTTTGTAGCAGCTGCGGTGAGCATCTGCTTGTCCTTTACTTTTCTAGGGTCCTCCCCTCCTGGGACTGCTGCACTGTTAGTGTCCTTGTCTCTGGAATGCTCCTAGCTCAGATCTTTTTGTGCCTCTCCTTTTTATTTACGTCTCAACTTAAATGTGGCTGCACTGGAGATCTTTCTTTCCACCAAGCACCCATCAGACATAAACCGCCGAGCATGCTGTAGCTCATCTTCCTTTTGTTTTCCTCAAAGCACTAATGCTTGTCTTTTTCCTCCTGCTACTACACCGTGGATCTGACGGCCCAGATCTTGTCTGTCTTGTGCTTCTGCTTGGGCAGATGCTCAACAAATACTCACTGAGTGGACCAGGGTCAGAAATCACTGAGCCTTTCAGTCACATAGTGCACGTTGGGCCTCTTTGAATTATGACACTGAGAAGACCAAAGCAAGTACAGAAGTGCCACAGAGCTGTCATGGGCAAGGAAGGCTGCAGTGGAGAGCAGTGTGTGTGGCTGGAACAGAGAATCCTGAGTACCACAGGGATTCTCATAATTTTGTGAAAGAAACCATTAGAGTTTTACCACAAAAAAGCCAAGTCTACTGGGTGAGGATTCTTCTTCACCCTATAGTTTGCAAGAGGGTTGCATGGCACTGGGTCTTAAAGACCCAATAAACCAGCTTTTAGGTGCACCTCAAGTGGCAACTGCAAACTTAGGTCACTAATTGTGTGTTGTTTGCAGAATCCATGTACTTATTTTTTACTTATACTCTTTAACTCCCCGAAAAATTTTTTTTAATTATTTTTATCTTTTTTAATTATTTATTTTTTTTTGAGGAAGATTGGCCTGAGCTAACATCTGCCACCAACAATCCTCCTCTTTTTGCTGGGGAAGACTGGCCCTGAGCTAACATCCATGCCCATCTTCCTCTACCTTATATGTGGGACGCCTACCACAGCATGGCTTGCCAAGCGGTGTCATGTCCACACCCGGGATCCAAACCAGCAAACCCCGGGCCACCGAGAAGCGGAATGTGCTCACTTAACTGCTGTGCCACTGGGCTGGCCCCCTAACTCCTTGAAAATTTAATGCATCTAGAAAAAGTCAGAATTTTAAGTTTTTCCTCCTCATCAGTCTCCTTGACCATCCAACGTGAATATATAGGATCTTAGTGATAATTTTGTCCTCTTACATCTGGTCAGAAATCAGTTAATGAGCAATGAACTAAAGAATCTTCACCACTTGAAAAATCATATTTCTAAGACGTTTAGTAAAACAAATCAGATGATGAATATTGTTTATCGTTAGAGATGTGACCATTGTGTCATCATAATTCATGAGTAGGTGACATGTGATAATGACTATCTGCATGAATAGGCTTAAACTTTGCCTTCATGTTTAGTTTGGGAAATTGAGCCTGGTAAAAGAAACAGCCAGTCTGTTAGCATCACTGATGGTTGCCCAGCAAGCTGACTTTTGCTTCACGGAAGGAAGAGGCTATTGATGTAGTAGTGTATCACATAAAGAAAAAGTGATCAGTGGAAGATATTTTGGCATTGTATCAGAGCTAAGAAAATAGGTGAAAGTTTGTGTATTTTTACATTATAAAAGGCTGGTTCTTCTTCTTAGTGTTCATGGCCTTAAGTGGGTCTAGGAATGTAGCTACTTTGGAGAGTGAGAAGTCAGCAGAATTGCTGCTTTCTTTATGAACAACTAATGCAGTTGGCCTTTCCCCTTTTCTATAACTTCTGCTTCTCTCTCTCAGTTCCAACAATTGGTTTTTTTCATTTTATAGGAAGTTTGTTAGATTTATGATTATATTCTTCATTGCTCTATCTAATAGAATAATTATGCTTAGTATTACTCCCAGGTGTAAGTAGTCTTTACCATGTTTTATAGGGGAATGTTTCTTTTATAACATAAATAATGCTGCAATCTTTATTACATTGTATGTAGTTTTTCAAATGCACATTCTTTACTTATATCAAAAAGATTTTATAGTTGGGCCCTTCAGATTTGGTGCTAATGAAACGAAGAAAGAAATGAAGATATAAGCCCTTTAAATTTGAGGGGAAAGTCAGTCGAAGAAGGAAATACAAATTAATTCTTCAAGGAGCCACTCTTTTTTAAACCATCAGATTGTAAAAATATTTAAATGTAACATACATAATGGAAGGGAAACCTATAAAATGCTGATGATGTTTAAATTATTTGAATCTTCCTAGAGCTCTGTTTGGATGTGGTTTCAGAGCAGGGATTAGTAATTTCATTTTTACATTTTGAAATTTCAATTCTATACCTATTCAAAAGTAGGCAGATAGTACAATGCATTCCCATGTACCCATTTTTCAAATTGACTGATCATTAAGATTTTTCACCTTTTCTTCATTTCCTCTTTTTTCCATTTATAGGGATATTACAAAGCAAATCACAGACATTGTGTCTTTTTACTTGTTCAGTGTGCATCCATGGACAGTATTAACATTTGTTTACACAACCACAATGTCATTTTCACACCTGCCAAAATTAACTAGTTCTTTGTATCTGTTGTTATCCAGTCCTTCATTGAGTTTCTTCATTCATCTGAAAAGTATCCTCAAGTTTTTGCTTTGAGTCTGGATCTAAGCAAGGTTCATGCGTTAACTTTGGTTGATGTGTATCTTTTAATCGAAACCAGTCTCTGCTTACTATTTTAATTTCCCATTCCACGAATTCTTTGCAGAAAGTTATTTCTTTAAAAGTGGTACACTCATGATGTTCAAGGGGTAAAGACCGTTAATCTTGTGCTTGTGGTAGAAATAAAAGTATAGCTTGATGTAAGTCAGTGTGCAGGATCCAATAGAAGAGGATTAGTATACTCATAAAACATTAAGTACCAAGAATCTGCCTCCAAATACTTGAAAAAGTAGTGTTTTAAGTTGTGATCTTTATTATTGTCAGTCATGATTTTCTTATCCTTTATTTCTTTCCAAAGATTGAAAGATTTTTTATAAGATATTAGAGATTGAGATGGTTTTAAAATCAGGAAACTTAAATCCACTAAAAGTTACCTCTTGACGGTGGACGGTTTATACTTGTATTTGCTGTATTAAGTCTGTTTCAGTAGTTAGTGCGTGTTTCCAGAGTATACTTTCTCTCTAAAAAGTTGACAGGTACCTTGCTTTGGATTGTACTAAAATATGATTTCAACAGAGACTTAGTGTCCGGCATTGCTTTTCTTTTGTAAAGCTGAAGCCTTGGGGAGCACTGAAGCCAAGGCCGTACCTTACCAGAAATTTGAGGCACATCCTAATGATCTCTATGTGGAAGGACTGCCAGAAAACATTCCTTTTAGAAGTCCCTCGTGGTATGGAATCCCAAGACTGGAAAAAATCATTCAAGTGGGCAATCGAATTAAATTTGTTATTAAAAGGTAAGATTATAATCCGCAGAAACATTTAATGTTGTCCTTAAGAAGAGGTTAATTTCATGAACATGGGCCTTTTGTTCCCCTCTCAGTTGGACTGACTTAAAATTAAAGTATTGCATTTAGATCCACTTACTGAGTAAATGTTTATTCAGTACCAGGCACCAGATGTAGAAAATGGGTCCAACAGGAACCCTGTTTGTCCTTGGTAGGCTTATTACAGAGATAACTGCAATGAAGTGTTCCTGAGCACTTTGGGGAAGAAGACGAGGGTGGCATGTGGATGGGTTAGTTGTGCATAGGGAATGGAGGAAAGATGTCCCAAAGAAAGCAGATAGATAAGTAGGGGCAGGGAGGTGTCAGACGTACTTGAACGTTCACATACCCACACCATTCTGTGTGGAGCTGTGGGCTTGGCATGTTAGGACAGCCTGAGAGGGCCAAGTGGAGGAGGGCGTTCAGTGGAGTGATTAAAAGGTTTGAAAGCCTGTTCCTCTTAAAATAATTTTGATTTATATTTCAAAAGGGTTATTCTGGCTTGAGTTTGAGGGATAGCAGAAGGGAGATTTGGGGGCAGGGAGTGGCAACAAAAGGCCTCTCTTGAATAGGAGGGCTGTGGTAGGATAGCCTCTGTGGTACTTGCTCACTGATTGGGAGTGTGCGTTTATCTGTGTATCTTCGTTGGGACTAATTGTTTAGGGGAGAGGAAACTGTAGGATGACGTAGCTAGACATTTCTAGCTGTTGCGTGGTGTACTTCATCTGAGGGTTAGAAACAGGAGGTTGGACTGGTTGCGGGAAAGGCGACTGTTTTGCGTTTTGCACAGTTTTGAGCTAATTGCCTTTGAGGACATACAGGTGGTCCCAATCGAATCTGTGGAAATTGCTATTTTCAAAATAATCTAGAGTCACCAAAATGATTTTTTTCACTGCAAATGATGGCAGAATGAACCATATTGAAAATCATCGGCAGTGCACAGCTGTGTGGGGAAGGACTTTATGGCGTTCCTAAATGCTGTATTACTAACATGAACCGTTTTTCCAGACCAGAACTTCTGACTCACAGTACTACTGAAGTTACTCAACCGAGAACAAATACACCAGGTAAGATGGTTGTGACTTCTTTTAAAAAGCTTAGATGAGCCAGCCTGATGACCTAGAGTTTAAAGTTTGGTGCTCTCACCACTTTGGCGGCCTGGGTTTGCTTCCGGCTCTTGGAACCATACCACCCATCTGTCAGTGACCATGCTGTGGCTGTGGCTGACATGGAAGAACTAGGAAGCCTTACAAATAGAATATAGAACCATGCACTGGGCTTTGAAACTCTGGGGCATATTTTATGCTTAGAGCACATTTCAATTCAACTAGCCACCTTTGAAGTGCTGAGTTGCCACGTGTTGCTAATGTGTCAGACCATGCAGATGTTGTAGACCTTAATTTTTATTCCTGTGGACCCTGTTTTTAAACGACCAGTACCAAATACTGTAATTCCAGCATCTGTGCTGACATCACAGCCATTCAATAGAAAAGGACTATGAAGTCTCACTTGCACATGTGTGAATGGTTTTATCTTCTTTATTTGAGCTGTGTGTCTGCCTTTATTTCTTTCCCATCTTTTTGTCTAATATTGCGTAATGTCAGAAAAAGTGATCACAGCTTGTAATCTACAACATTAGGGACTTCTATTGCCAAGAACCAATGGATTTTTCTCAATTCGTGCAGTTAATCGTTCTGGTAGATACTAAGGTGAACTGGTCTACAAGACAGGGTACTAAAATACTGCACTAAAATATTTTGTGTCTACTAACATACTGATCCTCCAGCTCTTAAGGGAACCCGGGGGCAGCTGTTGAAGATCAGCTGGTACGCCAGATAGATTGTGTGATTTTTCCTGTTTATCGTGGCATTAAAAGTGTTTGAGAAATACTGTATTAGGGAAACAGAATTATCCTGTGTCAGCAGTCCTGCAGGGGAGAGGATATAATCACTATTTGCCTCTTAGGTTGAGCATCAAAATCATCACAGCAGCCTCCTCAGCATACTTTTGATATAGGCAAAGAGACAAAGTATTGGTGATGAGTTGAAGATTGGATGTGACACAGACTTTGCTGAGGGAAGTCATGCAAAGAAAAATATTCCCCAAGGTGGAGCTTTGATATGGTGGATTAGTCTGAATATAATGGAAGTCTGTGTATGAGTCTTCATTTCTCAAGACAGACCTCAAATTCAAGGTTGTGATTAATGTGATCACTGCTTTTATTAGGGACAATTCTAATAGTGGTTGCAAACAGAATGTTAAACGTGTATCTTTGAAAGAATATACAAGCACCATAGAAATTAGTCCAAAGACTGAGTAATAGTCTCTGCAATTCTTGATCTGCTGTCTTCTAGCATAGAGAGTTTAATGGCCTAATATCAAAAGAATCTGGATTCTCCCAATTGTTAACAACATTTGGTCTTCTATCATTCATAGGAGACCTTGGAAAGAATTAACGGTTGTCATTCTTCATTCCAACAAAGCATTACTCAATTTACCAGCGAGCCAGTCATCAGTGTTGTGCTAGGCCAATTCAAGTCATAGACCACTTGACAAAAGAATTTGTTAGTCATTGCCCTCAGAGACGTCTACTTGGTTCTTGCTGTGACATGGGAATAGGTAACAGTTGTGTGCTTAAACACACTGTGGGTATACTGCCCTTAATTGTGTAAAAGATCTGTGTGTCACATGTGAGAAAGTTGTAGCACTAGCCAGGTCATTGAGCTTTGAAGGGGAAGAAGTGGGGAGGTGTTCCTTGGTTCTTGGGAGGAATGGATCAGAGATCTTGTATTGGAGTAGCAAAGACAGAGAAGCAAGTGCAGGGGAGGCAGAGGAGAGGCAGAGCAGCAAGTTGACAGAAGCTCTTTATAGGAATAATGCAGATTTGATTTATACCAGACTGACTTCCTGTGGTTGAATGGTTGAGCTTCCATATTAAACCCTTGAGATGCTAGGTTTTCTTTTAAAGTAAAAGTTTTAAAGTACTTTTATAGTAAAAGAAATGTTAAAAGATTTTCTGAGGCCACCAGGCATGAGCAGTATTTTCAGAACTTCTCCAGCATTTCTCACCACCTATGTCAGCAAACACAGTGAATTGCACACTTCATGTGATTCCTGCACTTGCTCTGCTGTCCCCTTACTCCCTCCCGCTCCTTTCCTTATCCTGCGTACCTCCAGTCAGGCCCCAGTGTCTCCACCAAACAGGTCCTGACCATATCTGTCCAAGTAGGTACATCCTGCATGTCATTTATTTTAGTTTACTTTCCTGTTACATTGGATAGGAGGTGGTTGCCTTAAAAATAAGGGGTAAGGAAACGAACTGGATTGTGGATGTGCATAGTGTTGAGTGACATCTCCCTAATCCCTTTGACGTTTGTTTCCTGCTGTGATTAGTGCAGTCATGCTTTGTGTGGGTCTGTAGGCACATGTCTGTTAGATGGGACAAGGAATGTGTTGCAAGTGAAGCCGTTCTTGTGGAACCTGGGGTAGGAGGCCTGGGGGCGTTTAACGTTTTATTTAACTTTTGCTAACCTGTTCTGATGGAGAGCTGCTACTTTATGTTATTGTCCTTCTGCTTATCTCCTTTGTTCTGGATTTTGTAGCCCCTTTCCTTTTTTTGATTTTTCAGGAATGAGGTTCTTCCTGAGCATTTCTTGAAGAGTAGGTCTTGTGGCAATGAACTCCCTTAACTTTTATCTGGGAAAGTTTTTATTTCTCCATCGTATTTGAAGGATATTTTCGCTGGGTAGAGTATTCTTGGCTGCAGGTTTTTGTCCTTCAGAGTTTTGAATATTTCATTCCAATCTCTTCTAGCCTTTAAGGTCTCTCCTGAGAAATGTGCTGATAGCCTTATGGGGGTTCCTTTGTAGGTTATTTTCTTCTGCCTGGCTGCAGTATTTTCTCTTTGTCGTTGACTTTTGCTAGCTTCACTACCATATGCCTTGGGGTTGGTTTTCTTACATTGATAAAGTTTGGAGATCTATTGGCTTCTGTCACATGAAGTTCCATCTTTCTTCCCAGATTTGGAAAGTTCTCAGCCATTATTTCTTTGAACAGGCCTTCTGCCCCCTTCTCCTTCTCTTCTCCCTCTGGTATACCTATGACCCTTATGTTGCATCTCCTAATTGAGTTGGATAATTCTCGGAGAACTTCTTCATTTCTTTTTAGTCTTAGTTCTCTCCCCTCCTCTGTCTGCAGCATTTCTATATTCCTCTCCTCCAAATTGCTAATTCTGTCCTCCGTATTATCAACCCACTGTTCAGAGAGTCCAGATTTTTCTTAATCTCCTCCATTGTGTTCTTCATCCTCAGTATTTCTAATTGGTTCTTCTTTATAGTATCAAGCTCTTTTGTGACATAGCTCCTGAACTCATTGAGTTGTCTATCTGAATTCTCTTTTAACTCATGAGTTTTTTAATAATGGCTATTTTGAAATCATCCTCATTTAGGTTATAGATTTCATTCTCTTTGGGGT
Source organism: Equus caballus (assembly GCF_041296265.1). Lineage (NCBI taxonomy): Eukaryota > Metazoa > Chordata > Mammalia > Perissodactyla > Equidae > Equus > Equus caballus. The sequence goes on from NC_091696.1 coordinate 13,427,116, forward strand.
TGTTTTCTGGGTACTTATCATTTTCCTTCTGTTCTGGAGATTTAATGTATTTTTTCATATTGCTTGATGGCGTGGATGTGTGCCTCCGCATAGAGATAGAGTTTAGTTGCTGCTTCCACTTGTTACAACTGGTGTGGGGGGGGAACAGCTGTTTAGACTGCATCAACCAGGAACCCTGTCAGCTGTTACTGACTGGACCTGGGCCCCTCCTTGTAGTCACAGTGGTCCTGTGGGGTCCCTCGTCAGTTGTGGGGGCTATCACAAGGGGTCCTCAGGCTGCTGGTGCCTACTGTTGCAGACCACCTAGACGCGCTCCCTCGTTGGGGTCTGGAGCAGTGTTATGGGCTTTCCCAGCACCCAGGAGCAGGATCACCTATAATCGCAGCTCTGTTCCTGTCATAGCCGACAAGATCACACTTGCCCACTATAGGTCCCAGCAGAGCTATGGGTATCTTCTGCAGCCTGTGGTTAGTTCACATAGCTGTGCTACTTTTGTCCCAGGGCCTTACAGCCTTGTGATTGCCGGTCGGGACCTCTTCACTAGTGCCGTGCAGAGGCCTTTGCTGAGGCTGCTGTGGGAACCTGGAGTTCCCCCCTGGGCCACATAGCCGTTCCACTGGAGCTCCACCCAGCCCCAAACCACTCCCATGGAATCTCTGGGAGCCCCTTGCCCCGTCTGGGACACAGCAAGAGTCCGTGGGCCCGGCGGTGGCTGGCCGGCTGCTGCCTTGCAGGGAATTCTGCTCTTTGGGAGCTTCCTGGCATTCTGAATGCTGGGCAGGGCCTCTCTGGTAATGACGAGCAGAGGCTTTCCTTGCTGGCGGTGTGGGAGCTTGGAGTTTCCCCCTGTGCCGCAGAGCCAGGCCATGGAGCTCCACCCAGCCCCCCAAGCACGTCCATGGGAAGTCTGGGTGCCTCTTTCACCCTCCTGTGCACAGCCAGAGTCTGTGGGCCCGGCAGCAGCTGGCGGGCTGATGCCCTGTCTGGGAATCTGCTCCCTGGGAGCTTTCCGGTGTTCTGAATGTTGGGCGATGCCTCCCTGCTAATGGCGAGCAGAGGCTTTCCCTGCTGGTGGGTGTGGGACCCTGGAGTTTCCCCCTGGGCTTAGGTGTAATCGCGGGGTCTTAGGTAGGGCTGTTGTCACCTGTTTCCACCGTTGTTCTGCCGGTGAGTGCACACTCCCGCCCTTGGTGCGTGGCGATGCTGTGGGGGAGTCTGCTGGAAGAGAGCCTCTTGCAGGTACTAGGCTGTCTGGGGGTCTGGGGTCGGAGAGTTTTCACTTATCTCCACCTCCTCCCTGGGGGAAGTCCGTCCGCCTTCCGATGTATAGCAGCACGGGTCTCTCAGGCATCTTGAGATGTTATCTGGATATCCTTTGTGAACCGGTGAGTGTCCAATTAGTTGTAGATTTGAAGGGGGAGAGACAAAGAAGACTACTCACTCCGCAATCTTGGTCCCGCCTCCCTGGGGCCGTTTAAAAACCACTCTTTCTTGTGAACAAGTTCTTCATTTACAGCGTGAACTTAAATTTGAATTCTGTCTCCCTGCAGTTTTTCTGATATTTGACAACTCCAGGAAGTAATTCTTTTAAGACCCCAAGGTTTTTGTTTTTAAACAAAATTTAACTGTGAGCATCACTGGATTGTATGCCTAAAACTAATACAGTGTTATATGTCAACTATATCTCAATTTTTTTACAAAAAGAACATCACTTGAAAGAAGAGCATTCAATCTAATTTTGTGTGAGCACCAGTAAGGAACATTGTTAATTAGATTTACTTTTGCATTCTAGTCAAAGAAGATTGGAATGTCAGAATTACCAAGCTACGGAAGCAAGTGGAAGAGATTTTTAATTTGAAATTTGGTAAGTAAAAGACAGTGATTATGTTATGTCTTCATTTAAAAATATAATTGAAAGGCAGTGTTCTGAATGAAGGATAGCAGTTCAGGACCTCCAGAGGGAAGGTCAGAGTCGGGGTCTTACTTTATGTCTGTTGGATTCAGTTTTCTCATGTGTCAGAATGGGAGGAAAAGGGAGGAGTTGGGGTGAATCTCACTTGCACTGTCTGTACTTCTGATCTGGTTAACACATATGGCAAATGGGTTTCATCATTTGTTTCAACTTAGATTTGTTGACAGTGGTTTCCTGGAGCGCTGTCTTGAGAAGGATTCTGAGGAGATTCAGCAAGAGTGTTTCAGTTGATGGGGTGTGTCTGTCATGGAGAAGGAAGTAAGGAGTAGGAGTGATAGCAGAGTTCCTGGGGCGTTCCCACGCGTCATTTTCCTAGCTGTTGTTGACGTGTCCTAGATCAGGAAGCTTAAACACTCTGCCTCTGATCTCGAGGCATCATACGCACCTCTTATCTATTAAATGGCAAACTTGAATTTACATAACACAAGGCTGGGTAGGTGCCATTCCACTGTGGAATGGCCATGGTTCATTTCTGCCGAGAGCACAGAGATAATTTTGTCTAATAATGTAACTTTTTTTGATTTGAAGTGTTAAAAGGTTCCTCTTAAAAGTACTTATTTTTTAGGCTTATTCTTCAACTTTGCACTATATACTAAGTAAAACGCTTCCAATATTAAGTGGAGATTGTTAGATTTTAGGGAACTTTTGCGTAACGTATTTGAAAATACCCAGATATTGATTAGACTTACTATGGTGATCATTTCACAAGATATACAAATAGCGAATCATTATGTTGTATCCCTGAAACTAATATGTTATATGTCAGTTACACCTCAATAAGAAAGAAGGAAAGAGAATGCAGACAAAAATAAAAGAATGTCTCAAATTTTACCTTCCACAAGTTATGTTCTCTTATACTTTCAGCTCAAGCTCTTGGACTCACAGAGGCAGTGAAAGTACCATACCCTGTGTTTGAATCAAATCCCGAGTTCCTTTATGTAGAAGGCTTGCCAGAGGGAATTCCCTTTCGAAGCCCCACCTGGTTTGGAATTCCACGACTTGAAAGAATTGTCCGTGGGAGCAACAAAATCAAGTTTGTTGTTAAAAAGTAAGTTCTGTTTGCCGGTAGTCATTTCTGGAATTAAAACAATAAAGTTATATGTATATTTAAATATTTTCCTAGCTGCAGATGATGGCTAAGGCTTTGGAGTCCGTGATGGAAAAGCGTAGCTCTGAGCTACAGTCCTGGCACTATCCATTGCCTCCCACATCCTTTACCTGCACGTGCTTTTCTTCATCAGCACAAGTAGGATTGTAACCCCTGCCTCACAGTGCTGGTGGTGCTGAAGTTGGTCAGAGACACTGCCATCTCTTAGTATTCCTCAATACTTGAATGGAACAGAAAAAGGCTGATTTTTATCTGCTCTGTTATTCCTGGTTAAACTTGTGGACAGGCAACTGAATTTCAATGGTTGAGTTTCTTATTTACATATCCGTAGAATTTCAGTAGTTGAAGAAACTAAATTAGTGTTTGTCAATTTTCATTTTCATGTTGGAAGTCATTTACGCTTTAGAAAATCCCTTAACAGTTGTGGGAAGGAAAAGCGAGTTTTTGTCGATAATGGCAAATTATTGTTGCATTACAGAGTGAGTGCCTTTATAGAAAGCGTTGGTCATGATCATTTTTAACTGTGAAGACGAGTATTATACTGGCTACTGTAACGTGTCCTGGTTTTCTCTCTAGACCTGAACTCGTTATTTCCTACTTGCCTCCTGGAATGGCTAGTAAAATAAACACTAAAGGTAAGAAATTATATATACTCTTTTTTTATATTTCAGCACATTGAAACATTCTTTATCACTGTTAAATAAATCATACTGAATCATTCATTGACCAGTATCTTTTTGAGGCTTTCAGTTAGTTCCTTTGCTTTTTAAGGTATTTTATTCAACGGGACTTTTTTTTTTTAACATTTCATTGAAGGTTTCATGTTTGCAATCCTCCTCCATTCATGTTTCCACAGCTTTGTTGAGACTCATGTGGAGGATTACACTACCAGTTTAATTCTTCAGGTTTCTTTGAAAAGAGCCAAACTGTATGAATTTTAATACTCTGCTTCTATAGCGCATCCCCTTCTGGGTTTTTTTATAATACTCAAAAAGAATTCTGCGCTTGCTCTACAGCCTTGCAGTCCCCGAAAAGGCCCCGGAGCCCTGGGAGTAACGCAAAAGTTCCCGAAATTGAGGTCACTGTGGAAGGTAAGGCCCCCACTGTGGTAGTTTTCTCTTGGTTTTCCAGTTCACTGGCTAGATAGGATTCTTCACTTTTTTGTCTATTTTTATGCAAATGAGCTTTAATAAAACTTGTTTTAGTTGTGGATAACTCCCTGTGATGAAGCTAAATTCCTGCATGTTTGCAACTGAAATTTTCAGAACAGTCAACATGATGTTCTTGGAGCATATTGTAAACTGCAGGAAAAGCCCTGAAATGGTTTTCTTTTCTGATAGTAAAGTAAGGGTGCAGAGAGGGACATGTGGGGTTTTTCTCATCTCCTTCTTTTCTATTCTTTTCAGGAAGGGAAGTTTAGGGATGGTTTAAACAGTAGTACCTTGGATTAAACTAGTTTCTGCTACATCTTCAAGTTAACTTCCTTCTCTCCACTCCTGTGGGTCTGTGGGATCTCATCTTTTCAGGTTCACATTATTAGAGTACGTCATACAATATTACAGGAAATCCTGAATCCGTTAGGTATGAATATTTCCTTCCATCTCTTCATTAATGCAAAGGGAAAGGATAACTTCATTTAGATAATTCTTTGTTGTCATGTAGCCTCAAGTTTTGTATTAAGAATTTGCAGTACTGACATTAAGTGGAGCCTCAGTCTCCATTTAGTTATCTTGTTACTCACAGAGAACCTGCTTTCTCGCATGCAAGGCAGCAGGCATCCTTATGCAATTTATGGATATCATACACCAGTTTAGTCATTTCTGTTCAGAATTTCCAGGAAGTCAATTAAAATGTATTCAGTCCTTTACTTTCCTCCTTTGGGATAACATCTGAGGAAGAGCCCTCTAATCCACAAGGTGCTGTATGTTCCTGAAGGAGCTCCCAAATACGAAGTAAAGTGCATGTGGTGTTACTTGCAGTAGAAAGACACAGACACTGAGGACCAGACACCTGAGCCTGAATCCGTAAAGATTTCAACAGTGTGAACAGTAATACTGCATAAAAGGCTGATAGAGGCTTCACAGAGATTACATTTAAATTAGACTTTGCTGGAAGAGTACAATTTCTCCAGACAGAGAGAGGGCATAGGCATAGCATGAGCAAAAGTGCTGATTAAATAGAGGAACAGTTTGAGTGATGACAAATAATCTGTTTTAGGGAGCGTAGTTTTGCATCTTTACTTACTGTCTCAGGAACTTTTAAGGTATCTGGCAAGAAGTCCTGGAGCTAGCTGGTTCTGCGGTCGTAGCGGTTGTATTGAAATGATTGATCCATGCTGCCTTCATTTCGTACATTGATAGGGAAAACCATTAAAGAAGTAGTGGCCCCAAAACTTCACTAGGGTCGTGAGATTAGAGGTCACAAGGAAAACAGAGTTCAGTTGAGAAGGAAAGGTGGGATGGTGAGATGACAGGCAGTCATGCAGTTGAATAACAGTGCTTAGGTTAGGAGGTTGAAAAGGTATTTTATGATGCAGCCATGGATTCTGCAGTAGTAGTAAGGGTGGCATAAGAGAACATCGTATACCTCAAAAAAGGAGAGACTGCTGGGGCTGGCCCTGTGGCCGAGTGGTTAAGTTTGCGTGCTCCGCTTCGGGGGCCCAGAGTTTCACCAGTTCAGATCCTGGACGTGGATGTGGCAGCACTCAGGCCATGCTAAGGCAGCCTCCTGTATAGCACAACCAGAGACACTCACAACTAGAAAATACAACTATATACTGGGGGACTTTTAGGGGAAGAAGAAGGGGGAGAAGAAAGATTGGCAACAGTTGTTAGCTCAGGTGCCAATCTTAAAAAAAAAAAAAAAGGAGAGACTGCTGAGGCAAGGAACCGTGGTAGAGTTACAAGCTGTCTCATTTTAAAACATCCCGGAATTGAGAAAGGCTTTGACCTTACGTACACAGAGGACACCATCCAGGAAAAGTCATTCAAGTTCCTAAACTTTTTTTCCTTTTTCTATTTTATATAAAGTTAAATTGTGTATAGGTTGGTGTCCTGATCTCAAATAAATTAATCTGTGGGTATTAAATATGAAAGGTGGGGGGAGATGAAACAACCAGTTAATAGCCACCATTTTTACAGGCACTACACAGTTGAGTATTAGAAACAGCACATTTCTCAAAACCAGATTAGTTCATGATGGTCAGTTGGCACATTAGGGACATACTTCTGGAAGTTACTCTGACTTGTATTTTTAAACTTCATCCACTGAGCTTATTAAATCTTACGAAGTATAAGTAAACTCGTGGTTATCAATTAGATGTTAGGAAAACAGAGAAATGAAGAGTTAATGTAATGAGTTAAAATGATTAGGCCTATAGAAGGAAGGTTAACAAATACAAATTTAGGCCTGTATTCTATTGTAGCCAAGAAACAGAAGAGTACAATTTGTTATTTTACAAATAGATGTCTGTTTTTCTTACATAAAAAAAAATACGAAGGTAGCTTATCTTCAGTAGCTCAAAAATAATAAGACTGGCTTCTCTGTTTCCTCCTGACGCTTCCTTCATGTACCAGATCAAGCTCCTGTGCACCCTGTCTACATTCAACGCAGGGCATAGAGGAGATGTAACGTCGGCCTTACCTGGACCCATTGTCCGCAAAAGCAAGGAGCCTTTCTAGAATCCCCTTGGAGTTTTTTGCTTAAGTCTCTTGGTTGCGGGGGTGGAGAATTAGAAATGATGATAAAACACAGGCTCTGATGCCACAGTGTTTGGATCTAAACCCCAGCTCTCTGCTCCAGTTAGTGTATCTGAGTGAGAATAGGACTTAACTTACACGCTCTTTTTTTTTTAGATTTTATTTTTCCTTTTTCTCCCAAAGCCCCCCAGTACATAGTTGTATATTTTAGTTGTGGGTCCTTCTAGTTGTGCTATGTGGCACGCCGCCTCAGCATGGCCTGATGAGCAGTGCCATGTCCACGCCCAGGATCCCTGGGCTGCTGAAGCGGAGCACACGAACTTAACCTCGGCCATGGAGCTGGCCCCCATATATGCTCTTTTTAAATTGAGATATAATTCACATATGATAAAATACCCCATTTTAAAATATACAATTCAGTAGCTTTAGTACATTCATAAGGTTGTGCAACCCTCAGTACTGTCTAATTCCAGAATTTTCATCATCCAGAAAAACAGTGCATACCCATTAGCACTTGCTCCCCTTCTCCCCCTCCTTGCAGCCACTGGCAACCACTACCCTGCTTTTTTGTCTCTGTGGATGTGCCTGTTTTGAACATTTCTTATAAGTAGAATCATACACTATACGATCCTTTGTGACTGACTTTGTTTATTTAGCATAATATTTCCAGGTTCATCTATGTTATAGTATGTAGGGGTACTCCTCCCCTTTTTAAAAATTGTAGTTAAGTAGACATAAAATTTAATGTTTTAACTCTTTTTAAGTGTTCCATTTGGTGACATTGGTATATTCCCAATTGTTGTGCAATCATAACTACCACTCACCTCCAGAACTACTTCGTCTTCCCCACTGAAACTCCGCCTGGTAAACACCAACTCCACATTCATTTTGCCCCTCCACCCAGCCGGTGGCAGCTCCCTTTTGACAATTGGGAATAATGTTCCTATGAACTTAGATATTCAAACAGCTGTTCCAGTCCCTGCTTTCAGTCCTTTTGGTTATGTACCCAGAGGTGGAATTACTGGATCGTATGGTTAGTCTGTGTTTAATTGTTGAGAAACTGCTGTACCATTTTTCCACAGCCACTCTGATTTTACGTTCCCATCAGCAATGCACCAAGGGTTCGGATTTCTCCACATCCTCACCACCGCTTGTTACTTTCTGTTATTTAGGTAATAACCATCCTAATGAGTGTCCATCCTTTTAATTTTTTAATTTTTTTAATTTTTTTTTAAATTTTTTTGAGGAAGACTAGCCCTGAGCTAACATCTGTGCCCATCTTCCTCTACTTATTTTATATGTGGGATGCCTACCACAGCATGGTGTGCCAAGCAGTACCATGCCCGCACCCAGGATCCAAACCTGCGAACCCTGGGCCGCCAAAGCAGAATGTGTGCACTTAACCGCTGCACCACTGGGCCAGCCCCCATCCTTTTTATTGATTAATAATATTCTGTTGTGTGGATATATGGCATTTGTTTATGCATTCACCAGTTGATGGCCATTTGGGTTGTTTCCACTTTCTGGGCACTATGAATAAAGCTACTATGAACATTCATGTACCAGTTTTTGTGTGGACATGTTTTTAATTCTATGTTTTGTGTGTTTTTTGGGAAGATTTTATTTTTTAAACACAAACGTATTAACTAGAATGATTTCATATGGATGTTCACATATTTAGCTTTTCCTGCTTTGGAGTGGAATCAGCAAGGGAGGCAAGATAGGAATGCTCTTTAGGTTGGGTAATAAACCCATTTATTACACCAGATATTGTGTTTCTGAATTGAAACAATGCCATCTTGGTGTTAAATCCTCACTTTGCACACTTTTATTTTGTATTTTTTGTTTCTGATTCAAAAGAAAAAGGTTTAGGTCAGTGATGGGTTTGTGAAAAATGGTTTTGACACTGTGCCATAAATAGAGGACCTTGTCCCACAGTAGCTTTCTGTTACTTAACCAGTGCTATAAATGGACTCTGAATTTAATTTCTATTTGTTAAAATACTGTAAAATATTTGTATTTTAAGGTGACTAAGTAGTAAAGAGTTGTGTCCAGGTTCAGGAACTTTTCTCAAGGGTTTAGTGATAGGAAGGAGGTATTTTTAGGCTTATAAATGGAATTTTTAATTACTTTAAATATCAGATTTATTACATTTATACACAGTATAATTTATACGTGAGAAAATACCCTCATTTTAATCGTACAGTTGGAGTTCTGAAAAATGTTTGTGCCACCCGTGTAGTCGACACAGAATATCTCCATTGCCCTAAAGTGTTCCCCCCATGCTCGTCAGCAGTCAGTCCCTCCCAGGCCAGGCCACAGGCTGCCGTTGATCCACTTTCTGTCACCATGGAATAGTTTAGCCTGTTCTAGAATTTCATATGATTGGAATCATGCTGTATCTGTTATTTTATGGTTTGCCTCTTTTGCTTAGCACAATATCTTTGGGTTTATACTTGTTGCGTATTTTCAGTATTTCCTTTTTATTGCTGAGTATTTACTCCATTGTACAGATTTTCCACATTTTGTTTATACATTTGTTGATGGATATTTGGGTTTATTTCCAGTCTTTGCCTAATAAAGACGCTGTGAACATTTGTGTTTAAGGTGTGGCATATGCTTTCCTTCTCTTGAGTAGATATTGAGGAGAGGAATTGCTGGGTTGTTAACTTTCTGAGAAACTGCCCAACAGTTTGCCAAAGTGGTTGCATCGTTTTACACTCCTGCCAGGACTGTGAGAATTCCAGTTGCTACACATCCTCGCAGTACTTGGTATTGTCGTTCTTTTTAATTTGGCTATTCTAGTGAGTGTATAGTGTCAATTCACTGAAGTTATGCTAGAATGCCAATTTATTGGTTTAGAATAATTTCTCGATATTTCAGTCAACTCAATTCTGTCAGCTGATCACAAGTTTCTTCCTGTCTTGCCCTGTTGCTATTAAAGGGTTGCTTAGTGAGCATGCAGCATCTTAGTTGGATGGCCTCAGTAGCCTGTTAGAGAACTGTGGTTATGGAAGGTACTGATTTCCTCTGTATAGTTATCCTACCAGGTAAACCAGGCTGCTTGAGCCAGCTGGTCCAGAAACATTTTGCTTTCATCACAATACTTTCTTATTTAGGAGTTTTGAAATAATTACAGACTGGAATATTGACTCTTTTTTTTTTTTTTTTAAAGATTTTATTTTTTTCCTTTTTCTCCCCAAAGCCCCCCGGTACATAGTTGCATATTATTCGTTGTGGATCCTTCTAGTTGTGGCATGTGGGACACTGCCCCAGCGTGGCTTGATGAGCAGTGCCATGTCCACGCCCAGGATTCGAACCAACGAAACACTGGGCCGCCTGCAGCGGAGCGCGCGAACTTAACCACTCGGCCACGGGGCCAGCCACTGGAATATTGACTCTTGACATTTTATAGGGAATGACATAAATTTGATCTTCATCCGCCATTCCCACCAGATGCCTCTAAATACTCTTAAAGATTTTGAGGCCATATCCGGGCTAAGTAAGGAGGATAGGAGTGGCCGAATGCATTCTTTGTATCTGCCCTCCATTGCTTAGATCTGGGAAATGATTTGTGAAATTCCTGTCCACAAGTGTTACCGAACCTGAAGTGGGTTCGCTCACCCGTTGTGCAGCCAGCCAATCTCTGACACCGGGGGTGGTGGAAGAAAGTAGGAACTTTATTTTTGCACAGCGCTGAGCAAGGAGAGAGGGCAGCTAACGCTGAAATCCCAAACTCCCCGAAAAGCTAAAAGGAAGGGTTTTTATTTGGGGTTTTAGGTAGGGGAGGGGGAGCATATGGCCTTGCTGGTCGGAGCTTTCCTACCAGCCTGTCTTTGGCCTTGAGACACTTGCAGAGAGGAGGAAGCCTGTGACCTTGCTGGTCAGCAGCTTTCCCACCAGCCCATATCTCTTTGCGGGAGGAGATAGTCCAGGTGCTTGTCCTTGACGGTGTCTGTCTCCATGGAGAATAGTGGATTCTGGAGCCAGGAAGCCAGAGAGTAAGCAGGGAATGGGTATTTTGGTTTTAACCCCATGTATGCTGGGTTTAATGTGGGGAAACTGATATCAGGGTCGGTATCACAAGTACATTAGAGAGAGAGTATAGTGGTGAAGACTGAGGAGCCAGACTCTGAAACTTGCTAGCCCAGCTCCACCACTTACCAGGTGTGTGATGGACTGCAAGTTACATAACCCCTGTGATTCAGTTTCTCCATCGGTAAAGTGGAGATGATAACGATGCCTATGAAAACTAAATTAGGTAACAGCACATAATGTGCTTGGTACTGTGACTAGTATGTACTTTTAGCTATTAGTAGTATTAATGCAGAAATTGTTCATCAAGCAAAAGTCTTTTGTGTCAAGATAGGCATAGGAAGTAGATAACTCAGTACAAGAGTAATTTAGGTGAAAGCCTGGAGTCTATACAAACATTTCTGCAAATTGGGAAATGTCTAGAATGTTGGTTCTTTTCCAGAGAAAACTTAAAGAAACTTAATTTCTTCTTATTTTTCCATTATTTTGGCTCTTTATTTTTAAAAAATCGTTGGCTGGCTTTGGATTAATACTGTTTAAGTATTAGATGACCCTACGTAAAGAGGAGTCAGGGCCTGGGATTTATAAGAATAACCGAAACTAACATTCATTGTCATTTAGTGAAAACAACTGATTACCTGTAACATTGTTTCTAAGTGATATTAAGAATTCAAAGAGGGCCAGCCTGGTGGCGCAGCCGTTGAGTTCGCATGTTCTGCTTCAATGACCCGGGGTTCGCTGGTTCAGATCCCAGGTGCAGACATGACGCCGTTTGGTGGGCCATGCTGTGACAGGTGTCCCACATATAAAGTAGAGGAAGATGGGCACGGATGTTAGCTCAGGGCCAGGCTTCCTCAGCAAAAAGAGGAGAATTGGCAGCAGATGTTAGCTCAGGCCTAATCTTCCTAAGAAAAAAAAATAATAGTAAAATAAAAAAATGAGAATTCAAAGAAAGGCTATGTCAGAGTCAGCTAGAGTCCACAGGAAAGCTTCACAGGGACATAAGACCATTGCACCTGAAGTTGTGCTTATGTTTGAGGATGAACACAAAACCTATCTGCAAATAGGGGACCAAAAATTAGATGGTGCCAAAAGGGCATGATGAAGCATTCAGTGAATTAAAGTAACTCAGATTGCCAGAAGGCAAATTGTGTTTTTTGGGGGGAAGACGTCTGACTGTAGAGATGGAAGAACAGCAGTGGGTGGAGGTCTGTGGAGCTGGGCAGCACTGCCCTTTTCCTTGCGGAGTGCCTGTGCTCTGTTTGAACTGGCCTTTGTTCTCCTGCGCTCGCTGGACTTGAAGAGCACATCCCAGAGACAGCAGAAGCAGCATTGAGCATGACTGAATATGGATGTGTTGATTGGTTTTTTTTTTTAATCCTTCTTTAGGCCCTAATAACAACAACCCTCAAACCTCAGCTGTTCGAACCCCTACCCAGACTAATGGTTCTAATGTTCCCTTCAAGCCTCGAGGGAGGGAGTTTTCCTTTGGTAAATATGCGTTTTGTTTCTTGATTTCATCATTTTAAATAAAAGGAATTAATAAAAAATACGTTATTTTGCTACATAATATCTTGGTTTTTTTACATGCAGAGGCCTGGAATGCCAAAATCACGGACCTAAAACAGAAAGTTGAAAATCTTTTCAATGAAAAATGCGGTAAGTTTATTTTGACACATTATTATTAAAATACAAGGCCGCTTTTTTAAACTAGAAGAATTTGAACAGAGTGAAATGTTCAGCATTTAAATATTACTATCATCGGAAGTATGTGGGTTCTGCAGGCATGAATTTCATAATTTTTCCCACGTTTCTGAGCACTGAGAAATTGAAGACATTTTTCTAAAATGAAAATTAATATGATTTTTAAAAAATGAGTTTGGTTTTAGTTGCTGCAAAATGTAATTTAGACTGCATTTTTAGAAAAGGTTTAATTTAAAAGGTTAAAAGTGTGAGAAATAAGAGAAATGTACATGTGTGTTTTGCAGGTGAAGCTCTTGGCCTTAAACAAGCTGTGAAAGTGCCATTTGCATTGTTTGAATCTTTCCCGGAAGACTTTTATGTGGAAGGCTTGCCTGAGGGTGTGCCGTTCCGACGACCATCTACTTTTGGCATTCCAAGACTGGAGAAGATACTTAGAAACAAAGCCAAAATTAAGTTCATCATTAAAAAGTAGGGAAATTAGATGACATGAGATTGGCCATCACTTGATACTGTTGACACTGGGAGATGAGTACATGGATTCACCTTAGCGGCAGGGCCAAATTAGCCCTAGAGTCGTAAAAGTTCTTTAAGCTGTATATGTTTTCTGGAGGCTGGCCTGGTGACACTGGTTAAGTTCACACGCTTTGCTTTGGCGGCCCATCGTTCACTGGTTCGGATCCTGCTGAAGACCTACACATCAAGCCATGCTGTGGCAGTGTCCCACATAGAAGAACTAGGACTTACAATTAGGATGTACAACTATGTGCTGGGGCTTTGGGGAAAAAGAAGAAGAAAAGGAGGAAGATTGGCAACAGATGTTAGCTCAGGGCCAGTCTTCCTCACACACACACAAAAACAAAACCAAAAAAATCCTCCGTAGTTTAAAAAAAAAAAATTTTTAAAGCTGCGTATGTTTTGAATTTTCCATAATTGGTTGAAAGAGGGAAGGAGGGCCCTCGCTTCCAGGGGGATAACAACTTGATTCTGTTAAATCTATGCACAGTTGTTTCTTGTTTTTTGGGGGGTTTTTTACGGATTTTATTTTTTCCTTTTTCTCCCCAAACCACCCCGGTACATAGTTGTATATTCTTCATTGTGGGTCCTTCTAGTTGGGGCATGTGGGATGCTGCCTCAGCGTGGTTTGATGAGCAGTGCCATGTCCGCGCCCAGGATTCAAACCAACGAAACACTGGGCCACCTGCAGTGGATTGCGTGAACTTAACCACTTGGCCCCGGGGCCAGCCCCTCACAGTTATATTTTTAATGGTTGGTGCTGCTGGAATCTAAGCAGTGGCTTAGTTTTTTAAAGCCCTTTTATTTCTCCAGCTTACAGAATATTTTAAATTTCTCTCCTGTTTGCTTGGAGATCCATGAATTGGGCTAATACAATTGAAATAGATGGGAATAATTAGAATCAAAAATACATATTGATGCCCAGAAATTATCTGAAATAAATGATAGGTTTTTTTTCTTTTTTTAAAAGATTTTATTTTTCCTTTTTCTCCCAAAGCCCCCAGGTACACAGTTGTGTATTTTTAGTTGTGGGTCCTTCTAGTTGTGGCATGTGGGACGCTACTTCAGCATGGCTTGAAGAGCGGTGCCATGTCCACGCCCAGGAGTTGAACCGTCAAAAACCCTGGGCCGCCAAAGCAGAGTGCGTGAACCTAAGCACTCGGCCACGGGGCCAGCCCCCGATTTTAGGTTTTATTAACACTTACTTTTGAGTCGCCCAGAAAGCTGTCATGTCACATAATCAGTGCTGGTGTTGGCAAGCATAATGGCCACCTTTTGTTCTTTTGGCCAGGTTCGTAGAGGCCAAGGCCTCTGCTTCTGCTTCCTCAGAAAGGCTCTTGTGCTCAAGTTTTCACACCCTCTTGTGTTCCCCTGCTACCTGCATGCGGAGTGCTTCCTGTTTCCCTTCTCACGTCCAGCGCTGAATCTTTCCAGGACCTGTTGAAACCATGGGCAGAAGCTGTTTAAGCTAGATAGGGCAGGGGTGCGTGTTATGATCACAATCATAATTAGTCTTTTTGTATGTTCCTTGACATGACATAACCATGTTATTTCCATTTTTCCATTACTAAGAATCAAACGTATATTTACAGAAAATTACTAGTGTTTTAGATATTTTGCTTTTTAATTTTTAATGTCGTACTATTATATTATTGGCACACATGCTGTTTTCTCTTGATTTCAGGCCCGAAATGTTTGAGACGGCAATTAAGGAGAGCACCTCCTCCTCTAAGAGCCCTCCAAGTAGGTGTCCTTCCTACAGAAGACACACTGTCAGCAACTCAGTTTCCAGCAGTGGCTAGAAAATGAAAAACAGCTATTGAGATAAAAAGCAGGAAAGCTCATTGAAACTTGTGGTTGTGACTGGTTTACACTTTTTAGTTCTTTAATAGTTGAGAATCTCTATGTGTCTAATGCTGTCTTAAGCACCACAAGAAAGAGAAAAAAGTGAAAAACAGTCTTTTCCGGAAGCTTAATATCATGGATTGATAAAACATTCCATGAAAAGGAGCGAACCTTGAATAAAGCTGGGTTAAAATGCTGTCTTTTGTAGTCTGACTTATAAGCACATTATTAGAGAAGATTTAATTACATTTTGTATAGGTTTTAATCTTAAGTTTCTATTTTAAGGAAAAATAAATTCATCGCCCAATGTTAATACTACTGCATCAGGTGTTGAAGATCTTAACATCATTCAGGTGACAATTCCAGGTACGATTTCTCTGCCTTTATCATGTTTGCGGAGTTTTTTCACTTTAGTGACACAGTGCTGGCGTTTGCTCTAGTCCTTCAAGGACGTCAAGCACGCTGCGCGACACCGCCCTCTGCCCAGCCCTGCCGAAACTGCCTACCACAAACCTCACCTTGTCGGTTTATGTCTGCACAACGCCAGGCACTTCCTGGACTGGGCATGAGCTGAAGTCTGTTGACCACCCAGACGCCTAGTGTGTTGTTTAAAAATATCTGTATATAAGAGCAAGTAAAGCTCTTTATAGCAGGAATGAAGTTGTAGCATTTTCAATTTGGTATTACCGTTAAATTGTGTGGTTAAATTATTTCAATCTTCATTAGTTTAAAAATACTTAAATGTTCTAAAAACATAAAGTGAGTTGCACAGAGCACCCAAAAATTTAGTTGGAATTGAAATTGCATTATTAAATTATGAATTTTCTCTTAACTTTTTTAGATGACGATAATGAAAGACTGTCCAAAGTTGAAAAGGCTAGACAACTAAGAGAACAAGTTAATGACCTCTTCAGTCGGAAATTTGGTGGGTTTTGTATTTGCATAGTACAGCTTGCAATAAGCAAGGGAATTTTGTTTGATTAAGATTTTAACAGTAGGTTGTGCTCACATAGTTGTAATCTTATATAAAAGGAAATGAAATTTAAAAAGAAGTATTTTGGTTTTACTAAAGTTCTTTAATAAGAAAGCATTAAATGTATTATACTGTTTATCATGGTCAATATCAGAGTGAATAAAATTAAATGTAAGGTTTTTTGAAGCATACAAAGACCTTAGTTAACAGTGGAGACAACTTAAAATAAATGTTGGTCATGTGCTTTTTAACGCTTGCTAAGGTACAAGGTTAATCTTGCTTTCATGCTGTTTGTCTCATTATAGGTGAAGCTATTGGTATGGGTTTCCCTGTGAAGGTTCCCTACAGGAAAATCACAATCAACCCTGGCTGTGTGGTGGTTGATGGCATGCCTCCTGGAGTGTCATTCAAAGCCCCCAGTTACCTGGAAATCAGCTCCATGAGAAGGATCTTAGATTCTGCTGAGTTCATTAAATTCACAGTCATCAGGTAAGTGAGAGTCCCCTGCTTGATCATAAGAATGAATCTATAGATCATGAGGCTAAGTCGTCTTGCAGTATGCAGTCAAATGTAGTTAAAGAATCAAGTTTACCGGGTGATGAAATGAAGAGTCCCCCATTATCTGTGGTTTCACTTTCCGCTTTTCGCATTACAACTATGTTGTAATTACCCGTGGTCAACGGTCCAAAAATATTAGCTACCCATAGTCTAAAAATATTAAATGGGAGATTCCAGAAATAAACCATTCGTAAATTTTCAATGCATGCCATTCTGAGTCATGTGATAAACTCTTGTGCCCTTCTGCTCCATCCCACCCAGGAGGTGACTCATCCCTTTGTCCAGCGGATCCAGGCTGTGTACCCTACCCACCCCTTAGTCACTTAGTAGCCGTCTCCATTATCAGATCCTTGTTGCTGTATTGCAGTGTTTGTATTCAAGTCACCCTTATTTTACTTAATAGTGGCCCCAAAGCACAAGAGTCGTGATGCTGGCCATTTGGATATGCCAAAGAGAAGTTATTGTTGTGAATCTCTTACTGTGCCTAATTCATGAATTAAACTTTATCTTAGGGATGTATGTGTAGGAAAAACGTAGTCTCTGTAGGGTTTGGTACTATGCACGGTTTCAGGCATCCACTAGGGGTCTTGGAATGTATCCCCTACACAAAAGGGGGGAAACTGTACTTGTGTTATTGTGCCATTAGATTCTCTCCTCCCAGAGCTGACTTCCAATTCTCCAGATTTTAAGTCAAAGAGTTGGCAAACCATGCCCTGAGGTCCTAATCCAGCCTGCCCCCTGTTTTTATAAAGTCTTATTAAAACAGTCACATCCGTTTGTTTACATTTTATCTATGGCTGCTCTCATGTTCCCGTGGTGAAACTGAGTAGTTGGGACAGAAACAGTATGATCTGCAAAGCCTAAAGTCCTTACTCTCCAGCCCTTTACAGAAAATTTGGCCAGCCTCTGTCTTAGGCCTCATCACGGACTTCAGGTCAGACAGGGGTTTGATCTCATGTCAGCCAAGTTACTTCTGTTGCCTTCGCTGCACAGTGGAACTGTAATTGTTTCCTTTAAGAGCCTCAGCTCCTTATCCACAGGGTGGGAATGGTGCTTATACCTACCCCCAACAGCATTATGAGAATTAGATTTGTTAGTATGTGCTCGTCACAGTAAGTATTCAATAACTGTCCTCTTTTTCATCCACCGAAGCAGAAGTCTCAAGATGTCTTCAGTCTTCTCTTCCAACTCCCAAAATGTTAGCTATCTCTAAATCTACCCAGTCAGTTCATGGTCAGGTTCCCACTGTTGCTAGTATAAATCACTTAGGACTGGCTCTCAGAAATAGCAAATGTATCACCCTCCCTAGGCTTTTTCTCCTCACTCGTCTTCTCCCTTTCCCTAAAAATCGTGTATTTTTGTCCCACCTCCACCTCATTCCCCAGGGGCCTGGAGGAAAGCCATCTTCCATTAGACCAATTCACTAGAATTGCTCTGTTCCCTTTTGTTTGGTCTTATTTTTTGTTTTCCCACCATCTT